>NC_140581.1:865761589-868289089 GCF_964204655.1 Triturus cristatus
ACAAGCGCACAAGCACACACGCGCACAAGCACGCACGCGCACACGCAAGCGCACGCGCGCGCGCACGCGCGCACGCACGCACGCACACACGCGCACACGCACGCACACACGCGCACACGCACGCACACACGCGCACACACAAGCTGACACACACACACACAAGCTGACACACACACACACACAAGCACACACACACACACACAAGCACACACACAAGCTGACACACACACAAGCACATAACCGCACACAACCACACAGACAACTTAAGGGAATTGGGTAATGGAAAGAGAAAGAGCTCTATCCAAAATCACACGTTTTTAGTCCGGTCAGAAAGTATGACTTAGCCCCAACAAGTCCTTGTTTTGTAGCTAAGCAGATGCAGTCAATTATTTCAGTAAGCCTGACACGACATTAGAAAAAGAGAAGTATAGTGCAATTATTAGGCATGCATTCTTTACCTTGTAACCGCGTAAATATTTGCAGCGCATTTTCATTTACTTTGCCTTGTAACCGCTATTTTACCTTGCAACAAAGTAAATATTTGCAGCGCATTTTAAATTACTTTGCCTTGTAAACGCCTTCATTTATTTTACCTTGTAACCGCGTAAAGATTAGCCACGCATTCCTCCCAATTAAGCAACAAACTGTATTGCAGCCGCAAAGCCACAAGTAAAGTGATCGCAAAACTGAAAGAAAAGCCACAAGTAAAGCGATCGCGAAACCGAAAGCAATCGCTTTTGGAAGCAGAGACAGCCGCCAATGGTGCGCGCGTGCGCCACAGACAGCCATATGCGTTAGTGCGCGTAACAGACACCAATAGGCCGTGGGCGGAGCGATGCGCCCGCCTTTGGCCTATTGCGTGCTCTGTCTAAAAAATACAGCCACTAAAAGCCCAGTAATAGAAGACAAAACAAAAAACACACGCACAAGCGTGTGCGATTCCAGGGTCCATTTCTGAACCCCGGACAAAAGGATTCTCGCTGGGCAGTGCGACGCTAGGCGCGAGACCTAAAAACCATGGTCACCTCTGAAGACTTAGGACAAAGCACCCTTGATTTGCGTTTTGGAATTTCTTAGACTGGAAAAAACACCACCATATTGAATATCTTTGCCACAAAGTAAAAATGTGTTTAAACCCACTTTTATAGTATCCAGATCCATAGAGATCTTGGGTCAATACATAGCTCTTATATAACCAAAACAAGATGATGAACATGTTGAAACCATCTGAAAGTGAAAAAGTATATTCCCATAGAGATTTACAACTAATCTGACAGTGATGAGGTTAAGAAGCACATTATTTTATCAGTAAATACATTCTATGAAACATGCACACAACATGGTGATTTGAGTAGCTTAATTGTTTTTACCAGTCCTGCATCAATCTACATCAATATAGTAAATAATATTTCCAATATCCTCATTCACCAGTGTTATCTAAATTGTGGTGTGTTCCATCTCATAAACAATCACTGCATGCTTCGGTTTACAAATAAAATAAATACATTAAAGCTTTAGAATTGTGCCTTTGTGAAGCACTACTATTGAGATATTCTGCTGCAGTACTCTCATGGCAGTCATATTGAAATTTAATATAGCAAATTCATTAATTGGAAGTGTTTGCTACTGTAGTGTTCTGGAAAGGAATGAGTAGGATTTCTTCGGATTCCTTAAGGACTAGCAGATTTCATATCCTCATATCTATTCATGATTCCTAGTCTCTTAGTAAGGAGTGTTGGCATTTTTATCAGACAAGTGTGGTTAGCTGCGTGTATTTGGACCTGGGCTCAGCTGCCACCCAGGGAAATCTACTAAACCCAAACATTTCTTAAAACTAAAAATCTGTGTTGTCCAAGGTGTTGTGACTTTGTTGGATCCCACAACGTTTTCTTGTGCAGAATGACCTGTAAACTTCAAATTTTGGCCAAAATCATAGTTTCCTCACGTGTATGTGCAGGGAAAGTTCTGAAATCTGTGGGGATCAACGTAATTACTACCACCAAGCCTTCCCAGGTATTTTACATAGTGCATTGGGGCTGCTCAGGAGGCTGGAGACCAAAAGGTGGATTCCTTTGGCTCTTATTGCCATTTTTGTGTGCCTGGTTCACAGGAAGCTCTCTCTCATCCAAAGATAGAAGTAACTCAAACACTGTGTGAACTTGATTTGCTTTCCAGATTTATTTAAGAAGCAGAGGTGACAGGTGAATCTGACATTGTGCATGCTGTTGCTCAGTTAACTGGATCAGTTGCTCATTTTGAAATGATTGAGCTGCAACAAGGGATTCAAGGCAGGGGGATTATAATTCTGGGACATCCAATATTCCTCTTTTTACTTTAATCCCTACCCTCTCTTTAAATGGATAATATACAAGGTGGCACTGGAATTTTCATGTCAGCCAGCATCTTACCATTGAGAATATTTATCTTTTTCTCTCTGTTTACACATTCCATTTTTATAAATTCACTACCTGCTCCGCCAGTGATCTGATACAAGGTTTCCAAGTATTGAGTAGCTGCATGAGCTTCATGAGACTAAATGATTTTAAACACAATCTGAAATAAATCGATACAGTTTGTTGCCAGAACTGAGCCTGTAGTCTGTGCTTCATAAAATGTGTTGTATTCAGCCAATATTGTCTTTGTCTTTATTGGTCTGCTGTGCACATTCACATCTTCTTTCACTGGTCACCTACACTACACCACCACATGGAGCACCTACCTTGATGTTTTTACTAGATCAAAGGCATACTGAACGAACTGCATTTAATACAAGTTTCACATCTGTAAAGCATTCTTTTGTACGTGTTATTTGGGGGATTGGACATTTTGGCCCGCTCTTAAGCGATTCAACTTTTTGCTAGGTTTAACCCCAGCGACTTCTGTTCCTGCGTAGTACTAATATTAATGGGTTATTCTATGCATGTGCCACTTTTCAAGTCTAGGGATACAT
This sequence comes from Triturus cristatus, assembly GCF_964204655.1. Lineage (NCBI taxonomy): Eukaryota > Metazoa > Chordata > Amphibia > Caudata > Salamandridae > Triturus > Triturus cristatus. Next base: position 865,764,540 of record NC_140581.1, read on the forward strand.
TTTTTTGGCCTGCTTATGGACGGATCAGTCTGAGACAATTTATTAGTTAGATCATCTTATTGAATGTCCTTTTATACAAGTGTAAATATATCTGCTTTTAAGGTTACTTTCATTTGTCTATTATTTGACACTCTTGTATAATCACATATTTATATTCTGGTCCGATTGCAAAACACTCCTCTTATCAAGGAACCTATTAATATACAAGATGTTTCATTGCTTCTAACTTCAAAATCCGATAGGTAGTTTTCATTCAACACCAGCCTTGTGAGCAGTGACTTGTCTCCTCCTTGACTGAGATCTCAATAGATATGCCCACATTGTGCCCCTACATAGTTTTTCTTTGTGTCTAGATGGGGGACATCAATTTTCATACTTCTTAGAGACGGGACAACTTCAGAGCAAAAAGGATTTCAATACATTTTTTCAGTATTGCACCCGAGATTGTAATCTGCTTTGTTCATCATTTTTGGGCCAAAACTACTTAGCGAAAGGAGGAGCTCAGTGAAGGGAAGTTAAATGTCAGACTTGCTGTCGTTCCTCCGTTTACATTTGTTAGTGGTTTCCACTAGATGGCTGCCACTTGTGAAAAATGTTATATGCATTTATCAACACAGGAAACCAAACGACTTACTAGAGTGGGCCAACAGAGAACCACATATGAAGTCTGGTAAAAGGGGCCGACTCTGTTATAGTGTTGAATGACCAGACGACTTTATAGAGTGGGTCAACAGAGAAGCACACATGAAGTTGGTAAAAGGGTCTGAATTATCTATAGTGTTGAATGCAGTGGACCGGTCCATACAGAGCAGTGCAGCTCTAAAACAAAAATAGAAAAACAAGTATTGGTAAATGCATTAATTTTCACTTATGTGATTTATAATCAGCTATTTTTTGTTGTAATTTGTAGCTAAGCTTGTTGAGTAGCTGTACAATATGTTACAGAAAGTCTGTTTAAGTGTTACGACTTGTTTATGTACAAAAAGGCTGCACCATTCAAATCATGACCCTATTGCCTGTAAGGTAACTGCACTTGTGACTGCCTGTATAGTCGTAAAATATTGCAATATTTGGAATTTATAGGGGTTCCTAAAGCTTTGGGCCCTGGTGTCCCTGCACCTGCAGCACCATTGAAATCATGGCTCTAGTGCCTATTTGATACCTGCACTTGTGACTGCCAGTTAAGTAGTACAATTTAGCAATATCCTGTGTTTAGTGGGGTCCCTAGAGCTGTTGGTCCTGGTGCCTCTGCACCTGCTGCACCATTCAAATCAAGTCCCTTTTAACTGCAAGGTAACTGCAATTGTGACTGCCTGTATAGTAGTAAAATATAGCAATACTGGGTGTTTAGAGGCGTTCTGACAACTTTTGGGCCCAGTGCCGCTGCACCATTCAAATCATGACACTGCACTTGTGGCTGTAGTAAAATATAGTATTGCTCTAGTATATCAACTTTATTTCTAATGCACAGGGTTTATTACAACATTTAAAATTTGATCATAATGACCAAATAGGTTAAGTTGAAAAAATCAGTTCAATAATGCTACAAAGTGCAAAGAAAGGTACAGAGGCATGAATAGGAAATGCCACAAATGTTCTACGGCTAAAGCATCTGCTATACACAACTAAGTAATAAAAAGAAGATGGGGGGGGTGGGGCTCCTCTGCTAAGGCGGAGGAGCGTTGCCCCACTGCCTTCAGCACTGCAAAAAAAGGAAAAATAAAATGATAATAACATGAGGTGGTTATTATTTTATTTTTCAGTGCTGCGGCAGCTTTGCGGGCGGGGTTGCTCTGCGCACAGAGCAGGGCAGGGAAGGTGTGGTTTGCCCACTCCAAGTGAGCATGAATGGTTGGCCGGCCCTCTTAAGCCAGCCAATCACTCATGCGCACTTGGCATGTTCTCCATCCAGGCTGCATTACAGCCTGGGTGGAGAACATGCCCCAGGCTCTCATTTCCTAGCTGTGCGCCGAACCACGGTGCTCCGGCCAATCACAACGCTGCATTGCAGCGTTGTAATTGGTCAGGGGAGCCTTGGTGGGTGCTTCCTGTTAAGCAGAACGAAGGAAGAGGACACAGAGGATGTAGGAGGATCGAGGAGAGGTGGCAGCTAAGTTTTTCTTTTTTTTTTTTTTCCCCTCCCCCCGCCCCACTGATGCTATTTGGGAGCAACTGCCACTGAAAAAGAAAGCATTACAGCATACTGTTAGAAGCCGTCTGCCTTTTCCTTAGGAAGAGATCTTATCTTGATAGTGAATGGGGCTTAAATAGTGTGAACACTTTAGTAAAAGCATCTTAAATGCTTACAGCCAGGTGAAGTAAAAAACAAAAAAGTTCCACACTAAAGCAAATAAACAGTAATTCTGAGATGGAAATCAATGAGGGCCCCCTTTTAAGATACATTATATACATGAGATTTGACCAGCACAGCGCAAGGGCTGTGCAGGCGAAGCGTAGAAAGAGGTTTAACAAGAAAGGGTAGCACAATTTCGGGACAGAATGTAAATGATTCCGGATGTTCTTGTGGAATATCTAAATAGGTTGATCGTATCGAGAATATATGATGGCAAATATTCTCTCAACTCCGTTTAGTGGTTAAGCCCAGGATTAGATTTTAGAACTATCTGGGATTGAAATTCAAACAAGATTCTTAAACACCTTCTTTGTCATTATTAGACAACTGATTATCATGTGTGTGTAAAATGCTAGTTTCACTTTTATTACACGTGTTTTATAGTCTCTAAGCTTGCTTTGCCACTTTAATTTGGCATGTGGGTTATACTTTTTCCTTCAGACTATCTCATGCTATGCCAGCATTGCCTTTTGGCCCCAGGAGAGGATAACGGTTTCTTTATTTTTTTTAATTAGATTCGGCCTGGTACTAGAAGTGAGAGGGTCACAGCCAGAGAAAGCGCCAGAACAATGACACCCCCCCCCCCAATGAATGTAGAAGGTAAATTGGATAGCAGTCCACAGAAATACTTTTCCAGCATCATGGCCTATGCATTAAAGTGGGGTTTGGGTGATAAAGATCTCCATGAACATGAGGGGACATATCCAAGGCGATGTGTAGTTGATCTGTCCAAGAGATTTGGGAGAGTAGAACAATCGAGAGCATGCTTCTATTGGGGGAAAAAATTATTGAGTGTCATTTAACATGCGTTGATTATAAATCCCCCATGAGGATCTGCAGCCCCCGACCCCCGCGCCTTGAGACACTCACGGGTGAGTAGTTGGGCTTAACAAACACTGATTGATTGATTTGTAAGGAGTCAGTCACTAAAGACATAGGGAGGAATTTGAGGCCGATAAGGCATTTTTATAGCATTATGGCCCGCTGGCTATAGTGGTTGTTTAAAATGCCTTGTCCTCGAGGTATGGACTCAAACTGCAAGCTTGTTTCTTCTCCTCTGGCCAATGGGTAGTTGTCATGTATGGCCCTCTACTTAGATTCTAGTGAGGTAAGTGACTCGCTACAGCTGCTAGAGAGCTACATCTAGATATTCGTACTTGTAAAATGACAAGCATGGCCATACAGTAATTGCGTTGATGCAACACGGCATTTGACATAAGCTGCCTTCGTTCACTGGCACAAGCGGAATTGTATGTCGTGATATGCCCTGATTGTTAAGTCCCTTATTGCCTGTTGGAAAATGGCTTTCTTGTCTTTCGTTAAACGTTTGTTGTGCTTCAGTTTGCTGGCGCTGTCGGGTGTGAGCAATTACTTCTCGTGACTGTCTCTCTCCCTCAAGAGATGATCCCCCTGTCAGAGAAGCCGAGGCCAGATTAACCCTGCTCCCTCTAAACTGTGTATAATCCTTCAAGTGAGCTAACCGTGCGCAACAGTTTGTCATTAAATGTGTCAGCTCAAAAGCAGATTTCTCGAAGCTTAACTGCCGTTACGTTTTAAAACAAAGGGACTAGTGGATGGCAAAGCAAAAAGATACGTGTGTTTTTTGTTGTTGTTGCTTTCACGTGATTTTAATGCTACGTACCGTAACTGTATGAAATTCAAATCAGCAATGTGGTAAAAAAGGAGAAACATTTCCACCCATCCCCGTCTGTGGTTGAATTTTCGGACACCCCCCAAATAAAGGTGAACTACTTTAGATTGCAGGTTTCCTTCCAACGTATCTTGAGACCCAGTAAAGAAGTACAGCCTGAGAGTTGTTTGCACGGCAGTGTTGTCTTTACTAATTAAACATTTTTTTTCTATAACAGGCCCCAGTAATGGAAGAACTGATATGGGAACAGTTCACTGTGACCTTGCACAAGGTGAGAATCGCTGCCTTCAGTGCTGAAATACAGAGTAATTGTTTCATTTTGAGTACACGGTTCTGACTCATTCATTTAATTGTCAAAGACATTAAATTGTGGTTGAACTGTGGTTTGGTTGGTCGTCTTGTAAATAATGCAATGTTTTAACAGTGGATGCAGTAAGTGCAGAGTAAGGAATCCGTGAAACATAAACACACCTGCATAACAGAGCTATTGTGCTACACAGGGCTTTAAGTGGAATGAAAACACTGGGGGGGGGGGGTCTTTCAAAGGGGCGTGGTCAATGTAATTAAGGGAGTGGCTTAAAAACACATAAGCTAAAAATCTGTGCATAGCATAGTGTGCCGTCCCGACTTGTATTTTGCTGTTTGTCAATGCATCCCTATATATGATTTAACAAGTTACATCATACCTACAAAAAGTCAGGACTATTGGCTTTGTTAATGGTTATTAGTTGCATAAGATAAATAAGCAGCAACTTTGGCTAGTATATAATATTGAAAAAGCTTCCACTTAAATCCCTGGTGACATATGACAATGTTCCAGCTCCTGAGTTTCAAAAAGAGAAGGGAAATCCATGGAGTAAACGACTCTTTTAAGGTTTTCCCATCCAATACAAGGCTCACCTGGCAGGACGTCATGTCGTAACTTCTCCACTAGTGAGAAGTGAGCAATGTGAGCATGTGCACATCGATGTGCCTGCTGTCACTGCAGTCCGGGGAAAAAACGGACCGCCTGTGCCAGGGCACAAAACAGAGCCCGATAGAGACCGGTTTTGAGGCACCCTTTAAAAAACTGCCCGTGCTCGGACCCGGTGAGACCCGGCCCACTCAAAGCCCTGGGGCTACATATAAAGAACAGGTGCTTCTATGTAGTCCAATCAGTTCTGTTTTAGGAACTTTCGTAGGATTGTTATCAGCTGTTCTGATTTATTTAGCAAAACATAGGAAGGCGTGAGGAACGTTGTGCTAATGAGCATTGCTTGCTTGAGGCAGCATCTCAGTATTCAAAAAGATGCCCCGAAATTATCAAACAAATGCAACTTACTGTATTAATTTCCATCTTTTGCCGTTGTGAACATGAAATGATCTGTGGCATTGCACAGAATGATATTCCTGTCCCTGAAAATTTTGGTGACGGACCACTGAGATTCTCACCGCCTCCTCACAACTTTACAACTATAATCCTGTTTCCCTTAACCCGTCCCAAGAAACATCTACTGTTTTAATGGCGTTAGTCCTTTGGCCTAATGCCAGCGCTTAGGTGGGCATGGCCTGTAATGTACCCCTGAGATGGTTTGGCCCCGCTGCACTCTACAGGCGTGTGCTATGCCACTGCTAACCGTGTTTTCTGTGTTCTTTATTGCAAAGATTGGGCTTAAATTGTACTGATTTTTATATTTTAAGGATTCCAAAAAGGGATTTGGGATCGCAGTTTCTGGTGGAAAAGACAATCCCCATTTTGAAAATGGTGAAACGTCGATAGTCATCTCAGACGTGCTACCTGAAGGTCCAGCAGATGGATTACTTTTGTAAGTATCTACATAGTATCATTTATTGTTTGGCTCTATCATCCGTTACTAAGATCTTGCATTTGTGACTCTGGCACAGGCAGCAGAGCCATCATACTTCACATCATGATATTTTATCGTAAATCTCTATCCGTACGCAAGAGGCCCAGTATTATCTGGCCCTTGCTTTGCACTATAGGTCCGTCCTTCAAATAATTTATCAAGCCGTTGTCCCATATATTTGGGGAGCCTGGAGATTAACTGCCCCACAGCTATGTATTATTGTATTGTATTTACTGGTTATTATATTGGTTTTAGTATTCTGTCATATTTTATATTGTGCATGTTGTAATGCTTTTTAAAGCTCTGTACAGTAAAGGTCATAGTGTTACTATTCTATTATAGTTCATGCTGTCTCGCCATAATAGTTATGGGCATACTTGTTTTAAACACAGTGGGACAAGCCTGGTGTCTCGTAGATTTAGCACAGACCCAATGTGGTAGGCCAAAGGGTATCATTCAATTGGAAAAGTATAACTATTGACCTCTGTAGTAAATAAAGGCAATTAACAATTTCACAAAAAGAAAATGCGTACTCGCAATCAATGGGTTCCTTTTTGAGCCACGTAAAATTCTCCATCCTTACATTTTTTATAGGTTAGCCTTCTTGAATAATTTCCCATTGACAGGCAGGGAATACGAAGCACATACAAAAAAAACACAGCATTAGTATTCAAGCCTTTAATACAGCAGTGTTAGTAGCGTTATACCCCCATGTTCGTCATTGTTTTGGTCTTAATTTCAATCAGTGGAGTTGGAGGTATGTGTATTCTTCATCTTTCTCCCTTCAAATGCCAGACAGTTGTTAATTACCACCCATCATGTGTAAATGAATCCCAGATGAGGCCTATCCAATTGAGAACATTTTAGGAAAAATCTACAAACTGTAGAAAGATCTTGGACTGTTTCTCGCTGTAACATCAGCCTTGAGAAGAATTACATATTTTCCTTTGTGGAGATTTTTTTCATATCTGGTTGCAGCTCTGTGGCCCAACCTGTTTCTGGCTGGGATTCCAGACCTAGTGGGGCATCTTAACGTCTAAATCTGCCATTTTGCCACTCACCCTCATATTGAATGTTTCTACGCTGTTCAAACAGACCATATTCCTCCGGATTGTTGAAAAGTCCATCTTGTTTATCAAACATCTAGAACTTGAATTTCTGAAATGATCTGTAAATACTGCTGAATTCCTAAGTTCAAACCACACATCATGAAAGATCTTGTCATTGATGACCATGTGCATATGCTCTCTGGCTTATGAATTTATTACGTCTTTGATACAAGCTGTTGGTAGAGATCTTAGAGGGCAAGTGAGTGGAGGAGATCATATTAATATCTTGGATCCCGCTCAGCTTGATTTCCATTACATACACAATGATGGTGAAGAAAGTGTCTGCCCAGAGGACAGACAGAAAGAGGGCGTTTTCTTTCATCATCTTTACCAAGGAGAGGATTACCCACATCGTACCATTAGAATTCGGAGTCCACCTTCTGTATAATTAATGCAAGTCCCGGTGTGCAGTTTACACTCACTTCAAACTATGATGGATGATGTGCCCAAGAGATTCCCAGGAACATCCATGTGTAAGCCACGCCAGAGGCAACATCACCATCAGCCCTTCCCACTCTAGTCCTCTACCCTCGGTGTGATGGGAGTGTCAAAGGGTGAACTTTTTAATAGTGCAATTAAGCATTATAACAACAATGACTGGAATGATGGCTAAGCCATCAGAGATGGAGGGTCCCATCACCAGCAAGCACCATTTCTGGGACATGAAGACCAATGGAAGGATCATGTCACGCCTGAGGAGTGCTCCCCAGCTGTTCCACTAAGAGAGAGCTTGGCCCCAGAAGACAAAAGAAAACGTTACTGTTCGAGGCATATGAGCTGCAGATCACACACTAAGGATAAGATCGCCATCTGGTGTTGGGCTCGGATGATTGCAAGTTGTTGTTGTCTTCGGAAGAAGTCTTTGGTCACGAGATAGGTGACTCCTCCTCTGGACAACAGTGCGCATGGGCATCCACTCCATCCTCAGATTGTTTTTTTCCTCCATTGGGTTCGGATGACCTTTTTTCCGCTCCAGCAGAAAACTTCATAGCAATCACAACAACTCTCAAAATGTATAACTCTACGTCGAAATCCCATCGGACCGGCTCCGGACGCGGCTGATGGAAAGGACACCCTTAAAAAAATGCCCCCAATACGGAGCAAAGTTCCACCACGAGGTCTGTAATTTGTGCCTCTCACCAGACCACAACGAATCCAGCTGTCCAGCCTGCGCCGCATTCCGTTAGAAGAAAACGATCCGGGACCGAAGAGCTCGACGCCATATCATAGCCAAACCGGTACCGGAACCAGAAGACATCTTTGCACAGGATGTCCCTGACGACGATTCCGAAGACCTCCAGATCGTGTCCGAGGCCGACGATTCTGATCTGGGGCAGCCCGCGAGTACCAGCTCGCCTACCCCAACCCCACCAAAAAAGACATTGGTCAAGACTCTGCCAGCTTGGCCCAGTCGCGATCCAATATCCTCTTCAGAAGCCCCGCCCCCGGGCCCGGCTCCGAAGAAATCTAAGCCTGCAGGTGGCTCGGGCTCGAGCAAACCTCATATTATTGTGCCTACAATACCTTCGGCACCGAAGCAGGCTCCGAGGCCGAAATCTCCATCGGCACCGAAACGTCACTCGGCACAGACGTCTCCACCGGCACCGAAACGTTCTTCGGCACCGAGGTCCCCACCGGAACCAAAGGTTCGTCGGCACCGAAAGGTCCTTCGGCACCGAAAACATCCTCGGTGCCAAGTAAAGTCCACAAAGAACCTGCCGATCTCACAAAATCCAGATCGGAACCCAAAACGTCGGCGCCAAAGCCACCTTCGGACACTGAGGAAATTTTCGGCCAGATCCAATGCAAAAACGGATTTACATCAATCCTAAAACCGGACCTGTCACAGCAGTGCCATACAAGAAAAGGAAGCTGGACACACCACCTCCTCCAGCTCCTCCAAAGAAGAAAGACTGTGCCACTTCACCCATACGTCCTTCCTCTCCTATCTTACCTCCTATCCCATCCCCCCCACCCCCACGCCTTCTCCTTTACCATCTCCTTCTCACGCACCATCTCCACAGGATGATGATGATGATTTAGGGGGAGGGGGAGACCCGAATTTCCTTAATGATCCCACTGATCCTAATGATCACTTTACACTCCCGGACACGGCACCCATAGATGACTGGTCTTACCCTATGCCTGACATGCCTGATCCCACACCATACCCCTCAAAATCCTGCCCGCCTGATGATCATTTGGGGGTTGGTCAGCTCATAAACAGGGCGGCACTGTTCCATGGCGTCACCATGCACACAGACACACCTAAGGAAGATTTTCTCCTCGACACCTTTGAGCAGTCGCAAAAAAGCGTTCACATTTTACCCATGATTAAGGGAGTGAAAAAGCAGGCCAATGAGGTTTTTAAAGACCCTGTTAGGGCCAGGGTTCTTAACCCCCGGATAGAAAAAAAATACAGACCGGCACCACAGGATCCTGCATACATCAAAGCGCAACTCCCCTTAGACTCTTTAGTCGTGTCAAATGCCAGAAAGCGGGCAAACTCCCAAACAACCGGAGACACACCGCCCCCAGACAAAGAGTCTAAACTCTTAGAAGCTTCCGGCAAAAGAGTTGCCGCACAAGCTGCTAACCACTGGCATATTGCCAATACACAAACCCTATTGGCTCGCTATGATAGGGCTCATTACGATCAACTGGAGGACCTCTTGCAACACCTGCCTGATCAATACAAATCATAGGCCAATGACATTATCCAAGAGGGCAAACTAATATCAAATGCCTCCATCAAATGCGCATTAGACGCAGCGGACACCGCCTCTAGGACAGTCAACACAAGCGTGCTACTTAGACGACACGCATGGCTCCGCATTTCCGGCTTTAAGCCGGAAGTACAAACCACCATTCTTGCTCAACCCTTTAATCAGGAGCAACTATTCGGACCCGCAGTAGACACTGCATTAGAAAAAATGAAGAAAGATAATGAGACTGCCAAATCAATGGGAGCATTACAGTCTCCTCAAGCCAGAGGCTCCTTTCGTCGCTCCTTTTATAGAGGGGCCTCCAAAAATGTGGGAACAGACACCTCTTCCACCTTCAAAACATCAGGTCAAACATCCCCTAACAGAGGATACTTTAGAGGAGGTTACAGGGGAAATAATACCAAAGGCAGAGGGCGGGGCAACAACAACACCCGCACCTCTACAGCCACTAAACAGTGACTTACCACCACTCCCCCCAGACCATTCCACTCCGGTCGGGGGAAGACTTCAACAGTTCCTACCTGTCTGGAATTCCATCACAACAGACAGGTGGGTAAGACAAATTATCCAGTCTGGCTACTGCCTCGAACTCATAAACACCCCCCCAAACATACCACCCAAACACCGTCCCATGTCGTCTCACCACCTCACGCTCCTCAAACAGGAAATTCAGTCTTTGCTTCAAAAACACGCAATAGAACCAGTTCCACTCCAACATCAGGGCACAGGAGTATATTCTCTATACTTCCTCATTCCCAAAAAGGACAAGACCTTTAGACCCATGTTAGACCTCAGACTACTAAACCAGTATATACAAGCAGACCACTTCCACATGATCACTCTCCAGCAGGTCCTTCCATTACTTCAACAAGGCGACTTCCTTGCCACATTGGACCTCAAGGACGCATATTTTCACATCCCTATGCATCCTGCGCACAGGAAGTATCTACGATTCGTGGTAGACGGTCAGCACTATCAGTTTACAGTTCTCCCATTCGGAGTAACAACCGCACCCAGGGTATTCACCAAATGCTTAGCAGTAATGGCAGCGCATCTCAGGAGACAACAAATCCATGTCTTCCCCTATCTGGACGATTGGCTCATAAAAGCCAATACTCTCAACACATGCGTTCTCCACACTCACCACAGTATACAAACCCTACACGACCTGGGATTTACAATCAACTATTCCAAATCTCAACTACAACCCTCCCACGTACACCAATACCTGGGAGCCACCATAGATACATCCAAGGCCATAGCTTATCCCAGCACAGCCAGGATAGCCAACATACAAAATCTCATCAAAAAATTTCAAACACAACACTCTCTTCCAGCAAGAGTGTTTATGCAACTCTTAGGCATGATGGCGTCGTGCATCTCCATAGTACCCCATGCACACCTTCAAATGCGTCCCCTACAGGAATGTCTAGCACAACAGTGGAACCAGGCCCATGGACAACTTACCGATCTGGTGTTGGTGGACAGCCGCTCACTTCGTTCACTGAAGTGGTGGAACACCATCAACCTGTCCAAAGGGCAGCCGTTCTTAGAGCCTCTTCCACAAATTGTGCTGACCACCGACGCATCTCTTACAGGATGGGGAGCCCACCTCCTTCAACACACCACTCAGGGCAGGTGGACTACTCAACAGAAACAGCTCCACATCAATCACCTAGAACTTCTAGCGGTGTTCCTAGCACTGAAATCCTTCCAAGTGCACCTAAAAAACAAAACTGTCCTCATCCGCACAGACAACATGACCACAATGTATTACATACAGAAGCAGGGGGGGACACATTCTCTACAACTGTCACAACTTGCACAACAAATCTGGAGATGGGCAATTCCCCAAAACATCTACCTGCTAGCAGAACACCTCCCAGGGGTTCAGAACCAGGTGGCCGACCTCCTAAGTCGACACACACAGCAAATACACGAATGGGAATTACACCCCAAAGTCCTACTCCCATTCTTCCAAAAGTGGGGACAACCAGACATAGACCTGTTCGCCACACAAGAAAACGCCAAATGCCCAACCTTCGCCGCCAGGTTTCCACACCCGCAGTCAAAGGGCAATGCGATATGGATGAACTGGTCAGGCAGATTTGCGTACGCTTTTCCGCCTCTCCCACTCATTGCATTTGTAGTACGCAAACTGAAACAACAGTCGCTAACGCTCATCCTAGTAGAGCCCACTTGGGCACGCCAACCCTGGTTCACCACACTTCTGGAACTATCTCTAGTTCCACATCAAAAACTGCGTCTCACCCCGGCTCTATTAACCCAGAACCATGGAGAAATCAGACACCCAGATCCTCAAACTCTGACCTTGGCAATCTGGCTCCTGAAGTCTTAGACTTCGGATACCTCAACCTCCCCCCAGACTGTATGAATATCATAAAAGAAGCCAGAAGACCTACTACTAGGGCGTGTTATGCAGCAAAATGGAAAAGATTTGCCATTTATTGCGCTAACAATGACATACGTCCACTGGATGCGTCCATCCAAAACATCATTTGCTACTTGCTACACTTGCAAAGATGCAATTTAGCTTATTCCTCTATACGTCTACATCTAGCGGCATTAGCAGCATACTTGCAAAATAGGCAACACCTGTCCCTCTTTAAGGTACCAGCCATTAAAGCATTTATGGAAGGTCTTAAAAGAATTATTCCTCCAAGATTACCACCTTCACCAGTGTGGAACCTTAATATTGTTCTAACAAGACTCATGGGTCCCCCATTTGAACCAATGCACAAATGCGAACTGCAGTTCCTAACATGGAAAGTGGCTTTCCTTGTCGCAATCACATCCCTGCGAAGAGTAAGTGAAATACAAGCCTTAACTCTTGAAGAACCCTTCCTACAACTACATCGTAACAAAGTGGTTCTTAGGACAAACCCAAAATTCCTCCCTAAAGTCATCTCCCCTTTCCATCTAAACCAGTCAGTCGAACTGCCAGTCTTCTTCCCTAATCCAGACTCAGTAGCTGAAAGGGCACTTCATACCTTAGATGTTAAAAGAGCCTTGCTTTATTACATCGACAGAACCAAACCTTTTTGAAAAACCAAGCAGCTGTTTGTTGCTTTCGCACCACCACATAAGGGCAACCCCATCTCCAAATCGGGTATAGCCAGGTGGATAGTTAAATGTATCCAAATATGTTACCAAAAAGCTAAACGTACTCTTACAGTTCCCCCTAGGGCGCACTCCACGCGTAAAATAGGGGCTTCTATGGCATTCTTAGGGAACATTCCCTTAGAAGATATTTGCAAAGCAGCCACATGGTCTACTACACACACCTTCACTAAGCACTACTGTGTCGATGTGCAATCCAAACAACAAGCTTCAGTAGGCCAAGCTGTCCTAAAAACTCTATTCCAAACTGCTGCAACTGATACAGGTGACCACCGCTAGGGGAGACACTGCTATATAGTCTATCCTTAGTGTGTGATCTGCAGCTCATATGCCTCGAACGGAATATGCTACTTACCAGTATGCATCTGTTCTTGGCATGTAGAGCTGCAGAGCCACACACGCCCACCCGCCTCCCCGGGACCTGTATCTGTTCCAGCATTGTCTTAATTGGACACTACACATGGACATCCTTTCTTTCTACTTCTTATACACTCAATCATTTCCCATCATGGCGAAAAACAATCTGAGGATGGAGTGGATGCCCATGCGCACTGTTGTCCAGAGGAGGAGTCACCTATCTCGTGACCAAAGACTTCTTCCGAAGACAACAACCTGCAATCATCCGAGCCCAACACCAGATGGCGATCTTATCCTTAGTGTGTGGCTCTGCAGCTCTACATGCCAAGAACAGATGCATACTGGTAAGCAGCATATTCCTTCCTGCCCAATGACAACAATAGAGACACAACATTTCAATCGGTCAAAGGTATCCTGATGCTTTGGGCAGAATGAGTACTGTGGATCAGAAAGAGATCCCTGTATTGTCTTCAGGGATAAAAATAGAGGCAGAAACTTTGAGACTCTGCTCCATGCTGCCTGATTAGCTGAAAACAACGCTGGCTTGGTTGTTATAGTAGCAGCCTATAGCTACACAAGCAAAGAATGTTCTTTGAGAAGGAGAGCTGGCTTCTGGAGCTGCTAAATGTATATACTAATGCACAATCAATCTGTCATGATTCCGCGAGCCGTACCGCTACCCGAGGAGAAACGGGTTAGCAGTCTAGCTCATCAGAGACTGAAGCAGAAGGCGGAAAGACTCACTTCCGGGCGGACGCGCTTAACAGCCGGGAACTCCGGCTGACCAGCGCTTTGGATTCTTGCCAACGCCGCAGAAGGAGAGACGCTGCTCCAGACCACTCCGACAAGCCGCGGACGAGGAGACGCTGCCTCGAACTCCTGCCCGCACAGGTACTGTTTCCCGTAGAAGCGCACAGAGGCCATTGGGACGACTGTCTCTGCCGCTTCACACCAGTGGTGCGCTCGCAACTCCTTGTACATGTCTCCAGCCACCGCACACCGGCGTGTGGCGGTGGGTTGAGTACTTCACAGTTTATCTTTTTTATTATTTGCGCAGGAGCGCTGGTTTGATGATTTAGATGTGCATCCCTAACTGGCCGGATTTGAACCCGTGCAGGCGTTAGGAAGCTTGTGGGTCTTTGGGGGGAGTTCCCTTTCCTCTCCTAGCAACAACACACAGTAGTGTGTGGGTGCCTGCATAGGGGGGCCTATTTATTATTTGCGCAGGAGCGCTGGTTTTGTCTTCTTTGATTTTGGTTCACATTGACTGCAGTGCTTCACGTTCATCAGTCCGAGGACCCACTAGCCGTTCTGGGACTGAAGACTTTCCGTGGAGGCTGCCCCGCGACATCGCACAAGCTCGGTGTCAAAGGTGCCTTCTGACTCGCTCCTATCTGACTTCTACCCCTGGTACCCCCTTGTCCTAGTCAGTACTCACCCCCTGCTAGGGTGAGGTGGGAAACGGGGGTGGTGGTTCCTGTCGCCTCTGCAGGATCACCCCTCAAGCGGAAGGTAAGACTTGGGGGGGGGGCTCTGACACAATCATATCATTTGTAAAGCGCGCTACTTACCCATGAGGGTCTCAAGGCGCTAGGGGGTGGGGAATGCTGCTACTGCTCGAAAAGCCGCCTGGTCTTGAGGAGTCCTCTGAAGGGCAATAGGTCTTGGGTCTGTCATAGGTGGCTGGGGAGGGTGTTGCAGGTCTTGGCGGCGATGTGAGAGAACGATCTGCCACCAGAGGTTGCTCTTCGGATGCGGGGGACTGTGGCGAGGTCGGCGAAGCGGAGCTGGCGGGTGGGAGTGTAGAAGCTGAGTCGTATGTTTAGGTATGTTGGTCCGGTGTTGTGGAGTGCCTTGTGTGCGTGGGTGAGGAGCTTGAAGGTTATCCTCTTGTTGACTGGGAGCCAGTGCAGGTCTCTCAGGTGGGGAGTAATGTGGTTGCGGCGAGGGATATCGAGGATCAGGCGTGCAGAGGCATTCTGGATGCGTGGCAGCCATCTCAGGAGTTTGGCCTTGGCTCCTGCGTAGAGGACGTTTCTGTAGTCCAATCTGCTGCTGACGAGGGCCTGGGTGACCGTTCTTCTCGTTTCGGTGGGGATCCACTTGTAGATCCTGCGGAGCATGCGGAGGGTGTTGAAGCAGGAGCAAGAGACGGCGTTGACCTGCTTAGTCACGGAGATGGTGGTGTCGAGGATGACCCCAAGGTTGCGTGTGTGGTCGGTGGGTGTGGGAGCTGTTCCCAGTGCGGTCGGCCACCAGGAGTCGTCCCAGGCAGAGGGGGTGGATCCGAATATGAGGACCTCCATCTTGTCCGAGTTCAGCTTCAGCCGGCTGTTCCTCATCCATTCGGTGACAGCCTTCATTCCTTCGTGGAGGTTGGTTTAGGTGGTGTGGGGGTCCTTGGTGAGGGAGAGGATCAACTGGGTGTCATTGGCATAAAAGATGATTTTGAGGTTGTTCAGTCGGGCGACGTTGGCGAGAGGTGCCATGTAGATGTTGAACAACGTTGGGCTGAGGGACGAGCCCTGGGGTACGCCGCAGATTATCTCGGTGGCTTTGGAGCGGAAGGGGGGGAAGGCGGATGCTCTGTGTTATGCCAGAGAGGAAGGAGGTGGTCCAGTCCAGGGCCTTCTCTTGGATCCCGGCGTTGTGGAGGCATGTTCGTAGTGTGCGGTGGCAGACCGTGTCGAAGGCGGCTGACAGGTCCAGAAGGATAAGGGCCGCTGTTTCTCCATTGTCTAGCAGGGTCCTGATGTCATCGGTGGCGGATATGAGGGCAGTCTTGGTGCTGTGGTTGCTGCGGAACCCAGACTGGGAAGGGTCCAAGATGCTGTTCTCTTTGAGGTAGCGGGTCAGTTGTTTGTTGACGGTCTTCTCGATGACCTTCGTCGGGAACGGGAGCAGGGAGATGGGCCGGAAGTTCTTGAGGTCCTTTGGGTCCGCCTTGGGTTTCTTAAGTAGGGCGTTGATCTCGGCGTGCTTCCAGCTCTCTGGGAAGGTTGCTGTCTCGAAGGAGATGTTGATGACTTTCCGGAGATGGGGTGCGATGGCTGTGCTGGCTTTGTTGAAGATGTGTTGTGCGCATGGATCGGACGGGGATCCGGAGTGGATGGAGTTCATGATCTTGATGATGTCGTCGTTGGTGATGTTGGTCCAGGAGAGCAGGCTGTTGGTGGGGATGGTGGTCGTGGGGGCGGAGCTCTCGGTGGTTGTCAGGGCGGTCGTGGCGTTGAAGCTGTTGTGGATGTCTGCAATTTTGTGGTGGAAGAAGGTGGCCAGCGAGTTGCACAGGTCTTGCAAAGGTGGGATGTCGTTGGTGTTGGAGCTGGGGTTGGAGAGTTCCTTCACGATGTTGAAAAGCTCTTTGTTGTTGTGTGTGTTGTTGTCTAGGCGGTCCTTGAAGGAGGCCCTTTTGGCGGATCTGATGAGGTGATGGTGTCTGCGGGTGGCATTCTTGTGGGCTGCGTAGCTGTCCGGTGTTCGTTCACGGAGCCAGTTCTTCTCTAGTTTTCGGCAGGTTTGCTTGGAGGTCTTCAGTGAACCAGCTGGCTTTCTTGCTGGAGTGATTGTTGGAGGGTTTCTTGAGCGGGGCGAGGGTGTTGGCGCAGTCGTCGATCCACTGTGAGGTTGCGGGCGGCAGTGTCTGGGTCGGCGGGTGGGCTCTGCGTGAGGGTGGTGGATAGCTGGTCTTCG
This sequence comes from Triturus cristatus, assembly GCF_964204655.1. Classification (NCBI taxonomy): domain Eukaryota; kingdom Metazoa; phylum Chordata; class Amphibia; order Caudata; family Salamandridae; genus Triturus; species Triturus cristatus. The sequence goes on from NC_140581.1 coordinate 865,781,417, forward strand.
GTGACTTTGCTCCAGCAGCGGCAAGGCATCTGTTGGGTGCGGTGGTGCGTGGTGGACTTCTTGAAGGTGAAGTGGATGCAGCGATGATCGGTCCAGTGGAGTTCGGTGGTGTGGTTGAAGGAGACGTGGGGGCTTGCGGAGAAGATGGGGTCAAGCGTGTGGCCGGTGGAGTGGGTTGGTGTTGTGACAAGTTGACTGAGTCCGAGGTTGTTGATCAGGGTGGTGGAGTTGCGGTTTTGTTGTTCTCGAGGTGGAAGTTCAGATCCCCGAGAAGGATGTAGTCTGTCGAGGCAAGTGCATGCGTGCTGACTAAGTCGGCGATGGAGTCGCTGAACTATGGTCGGTATCCGGGGGGGGGTCTGTAGACGAGGGTTCCTCTGAGGGTGGTGTTGGGGTTGGTGCGGATCTGGAAGTGCAGGTGTTCGGCGGTGCGGAGGGTGTCGTCGGTGTTGGTCGAGACTCTGAGAGTGTTCCTGTGGATGATGGCGATTCCTCCACCTACTCTGTTGGTGCGGTCCCTGCAGGTGATTTTGTAGCCTTCCGGGACGGCGATGTTATGTGCCGAGGTGGGGTTCAGCCAGGTCTACGTCAGGAAGGCGACGTCTGGGGAGGTAGAATCGAGTAGGTCCCAGAGTTCAACGACGTGTCCGCGGGCGGAGCGGGTGTTGAGGAGGATGCATCTGAGGTAGTTGGGTTCTTTCCTGGTTGGCGGCTTGGCGGGGCGGATGCTGGTGAGGCTGCAGTTCCGGCAGGTGAATGGTCCGTGGGTGTGCTTCGGGGCGTCCAGGAACCAGGTGTGTGATCATCCGGTGTTGAGTGTACGGAGGGTGCTGGCATCGTAGCGGTGTTGGGCGTCGTGGCGGTTGCGGGGGCCAGGGGTTCTGGCGCTGGGAACAGTCCTAAGCGGACGGGCGCAGGCGGGCTTGCCTTAGGCGCACCTGCTGGGTGACCTCCATATATGGGGAGTCGGGAGGAGCAGCTGTGAGGAGGGAGTGGGGTGGCGAATGGGTGAGCAGGGGGGCGGGGACGCAGCGGCGGAAAGAGCGGGGAAGACACGGGTGAGGGACGGCGGGGGGGGACAGAAGGCAAGCAGGGCACAGAATTAGCAGGAGGGGTGAAAAAAAGGAATTTAGGCAAGCTACAACAGGCAAGTATAGTCAAAGCAAGTGCAGCAGAATGAAAAGAAATAGCACCAGTACAATCTAAGCGGTACAGCGGGGAAAAAAGGAAAATTAGGCAAGCTTACAGCAAGGCGAGTACAGTCAAAGCAGTGCGTCAGAATGATAAAAAAAACACCTGTACAAACGAGGCAGTACAGCGGCGTGGCGAGCGACCTGCCTGCGAGCAGGGTCAAGGGTCGCTCCTTTCACCACTGCGCGGCCTCCATATATGGGGAGTTGGGAGGGAGGAGCAGCTGGGAGGCGGGAGCGGGGTGGCAAATGGGTGAGCAGGGGGGCGGGGACGCAGGGACGCAGCGGCGGGAAGAGCGGGAGGAAACGGGTGAGGGACGGCGGGGGGGAACAGAAGGCAAGCAGGGCACAGAATTAGCAGGAGGGGAGAAAAAAAGGATTTTAGGCAAGCTACAACAGGCAAGTACAGTCAAAGCAATGCAGCAGAATGAAAAGAAAAAGCACCAGTACAATTGGAGCGGTACAGCGGGGAAATAAAAGGAAAATTAGGCAAGCTTACAGCAAGGCGAGTACAGTCAAAGCAGTGCGGGAAGAGGAGTTGGCCTAACAGCTAGGGCGGTCGACCTCGAATCTCGGGAACCGGGTTCGAGTCTCAGCAATGACTCTGAACATCCTGTGAGTCTGGGCAAATCACATAATCTCCCCGTGCCTAACAAAAAACAAAACAAAAAAAATGAATGAATGTGTCCTCATGTAACGCAACTGGTGCTATGTAAAGCGCTCCAATACCCGATTTGAGTCAAGTTCACGCCATATAAAACTCTGTAAAATAAAAAAACATCACAACATCTAGTTTTAAATAGCTGATTAATGTAGTGGTTGTCTGAAGTCGGGGATGTGTGCAGAGGATCTATTTCCTGCTCCAGATGCCGTAAAAAAATCACTGATGTGCCTATGCATTGCCAAATGACTTTTGGGAATTTTGTGGGTGAAGTCCACATTTACAAGGCAAATACAAGAGAGCCCTGTCCTTTATTACCATTCAGACTAGAAGTGGATGTTCTTTTTAGGTCACCAGACTGTTTGCTGTCGTTGTATGGTGAAAGGGTACTTAGTCCAGTGCTATAAACGTACCTGTCAGCTTCTTTATTAGTAAAGGTGTAGCCAAGAGTACTGCCAGCAGTAGTTGCAGAACACCTAACTGGCTGAGAGAGTAAAAGGGTTTTTGCAATCCTGGACTTAGTTCATCATCAGCATGATATACTTTGTCAACCCCAGATTTAACAGTCCAGTGTTAGACAGGATTTTCTAGCATCTGCAAGGATGCAAGTCTCTAATGTCGAACATATGAGTTTAGGAGATTATTTAATTAGGCTACACAATGGACTTGTTACAGAAACCCCAAAAACCCAACGACCATGAATAAATTACCTACAAGCATTTGACTGTGTTTGAGGAAGTGTTCTTCTCATGCTCGTGAAAAGGAGTGATAGGTGCTCAAAACCGCATGAGTTTCTTTTTCAAGTATTTTAATACCTGATCTAAACGAAATCAGGATGTTTTAGACCTATTTTAGATCTAGGCCAGTTCATCAAATATTAAGAAGCAGTCATTCAGGATTGTGACACAAAATATTATTCCTGCAACTGGATAATTGCCATGTCAATTTCCAGGATATGTTTTTCTATGCTTCTTGTAAACAGAAGCATTACCAGTTGCAGATCTCAGATGTTTAATAACCACATTTTCTTATTCTTGGGCAGCTGGTTGCTCAAAGGAAAGGTCCGTATAAAAGGCTCAGCTGGGTTTCTGTCTGAGGAAAGACCCATATTGCTGGAGCCTTAGCCGAGAGCTAGAATTCAATCCATGTGAGACTAATATGATCAGATATATTAAGCAACTGCAGATTTGCCTGGTCAGTACAATGTGCTACCAGTAATGATGTCTACCTGCATCCTGCTGGTAACATACTGGCCCCTACCTATGAAACTATTCAAGACCACCTCGACAATCATCACAAACAGGGATGCTGAAATGACTGAATGCACGTCACATCATTGTGGATGTTAGTGATGATGATGTGGTGGATGGACACAGACATTATGAAGTCTTCTTTCCACGCTTTACCCCGACAACAGATATTTATGTGGAAGGCAGGACTGCAGACCTCGAGGAAATATTGATTCAAGGGCACAACCACTCATGGTACGTGTCAACATGCTATGCCTGTCTCTTCAAGCTTGCATATCACAAATTTAAGGTTTCACTATCAATATAGAAATGTTAACATAACCTCACTCTATTATGCTGTGAAATAGGGTGTCACAAATCTTTGCTGTCTTCTGCAGGGGCTCGGATACTGTAATGTTCTGCTCTTGATCACAAAGGATGCCTTAGTATTCAAAATCTACTGTGCTAGGTCAGTGACCTTACACCAGACTCTCGTAACAGCAGAAGAGGAGAACATTGCCATGAAAGTGGGTTAGAAGGCTGTCGGCTAGAAGCTGTCGTCTTGATGTGGGACAATGCCCTTTTGGATGTATTTGCGCAAAGACCAAAACCACGATGATAGTTTGCCAGGAGTTCCTCTCTTTGCACACACCTTTCCAGCAACTGCCTTATCCAAAGCAACTCTTTGACATGAAGAAGAGAAAATCTTGCAAAATGATTGATGGCCTCAGGATGCGCCTCACAGTTCTGTTTTTATCAAGCTGTTGATGAGACAACACATTCAGTCCTTCCAACAATGGGACCTGTGTCCATGGGCCTTATCATGAATCTATTTTGCACTTGCACACAGGTGCAGAATGGAGCCATGTGCCAGTTGTTAAACAAACCACGCGGCCTACAACATATGCGCTAACTCAGCAGCTCTGAGTTAGTGTATAAGCTGCAGATAGCACAACTCGGAAATAGAGTGGTGTGGTTGGTGCTCAGTGTTCCTGAGCTATGCTGCCTGCAGCTCAACTCTTTTTCCTAGAAGTAACTGAGTTAAACTATATCCGGGGACAGCAGAGTTTTGTTGAAAATGGATGCATGATCCCTTCTTTGCCAGTATACAGGCATAATAGAATCTTGATACGTGCCCGAGTACTTCATCATAAGCTAGCATACCTGCATTTGGGGATCTGGCTCCTAAAAAGCCTTAATATGATGCTCTAGTCATACCAAAAGATTGCATACTCGTTTTAGAAATGGTCAGAGCCTCATTAACAACGAAACATCTTTGCAAAATTGTAACAGATTTTATCATTGATGTCAAGTCTGCATCTGGTATCCTAATGCGCTGACTACCCACTGTTTCTGGCTCAATCAGGATTCAAATATTTGTCATTTGGAATTCCTCTTGCACCTATTTTTTCAATGTGGGTGAAAGCCTTGATCACCTTCGTTGTTCTGTCACTCTCAGCAGTTAATTCAGGAGTTAGTTTGTGCACCCTTTCCCACCAGTGCACAATACTCCTGATGCCTGAGACCTCACTATTGTAATCTCAGAACCCATAGGTCCCCCTTTCCAAATAATTCACCTTCATTTTCTGGGAAATATCTTTTCTTCTTGACATCACACCTGCAAAGGGAGTTGGAGAAATCCTGGTGTTTTCCATTTAAGAAGCCTTTTTACACTTCTTTAAGGAGAACATAGATTGGAACACATACCCAAGGTTTATCCTATAGGCCCATAACATTTTGAATGTAAAAGAGCCAGTAGTTCAGCTTGTTTCTTCCCAGGCACCTTCAGTAGAAAGGTACATGCTTTTGTTGGACATCGAAAGATGCCTTGAATCTGTTTCCACAAAAACTGCAGCATTCAGGGCCGGCTTTAGCGCTGGTGACGCCCGGTGCGACAATCCTTTTTGGCGCCCTCACACCCCATGACCGCCTGCTCAGATTCTCTCAATACCACCAGGAAAAAATGCCCATCCTCTCCAATCATATGTTATTGATAAAAACAGCGCCCCCCCCTGAGGTTAGCTCCCCCTTCACTGGTCAGCGCCCTGTGCGGCCGCACCTATTACACTGCCCTAAACCCGGCCCTGGCAGCATTCAGAAAATATTTTCAGTTCTTTTTAACATTAAGGCACTTTTACACGTGGCAGACTATCTATAAACAAGACCTGTCACACAAGATTAAAGATTTGAATTATCTTTTGTCATGAGAAGGCTGATAAAAGACTTTCAAGAAAAGATTAACGTTAATGCGAGTGCCTTTACCACGCATGCCTTTACTACGAATTGCATTGTCAAGGCATGTACTACGATTTGCATTGTAAAGACATGTATGGTAAAGGCATATGCTGTTTAAAGGTAAGTATTACGTTTTTTAAAATATATATTTACATATATATGCGAGTGTTTGTGTATATATATATATATTTATTTATTTTAGGGCAAGCCACTTTTTTTGTTAGGGTAATTTTAGGGTGGGTTTAGGATTTTGGGTGGGAAGGGTATTTTTGGGGTTAAGGGTGGATGTTTTTTTTGGTGGGAAGGGTATTTTTAGGATTTAGGGTGGGATTAGGATTTTGGGTGGGAAGGGTAATTTTAGGGTTTAGGGTGGGTATGGGTTTTTCGGTGGCAAGGTATGGGTATGGATATTTGGGTGGCAAGGGTGTTTTGAGGGTTTAGGGTGGGTATGGGTATCTTTAGGGTGGTTATGGGTTTTTGGGTGGGAAGGGTATTTTATAGGGTTGTCATGGGTTTTTAGGTGACAAAGGTAATTTTAGAGTTTAGGGTGGGTACGAGTTTGAGGGGTTGTGGGTGTTAAAGCAGAGTTATAAAATATGTCAATGTTTAAAAAAAAGATATATATATATATATATATATATATATTCTACTGGCGGTCGCCAGTAGATAGTTATAGTTAGGACCGTGTTTCCATAGGAAATCCGCAACATTCTATTTGGAATAACTTTGGCGCCGGTTGACGAATCCTCGCGAAATTTTCAAAATAGGTGGGGCGCTCCGCTCCTACCCTGAAAGTCTCGGGGGGGCTGAGAAAAAAGGGGGTCCCAAAACGCGTTTTCCCCATGCAATTTTCCATAGGGACCTTTAGTCCAAGGTGTACAGCCCGAACGGCTGAACAGAATTACTTGAAATTTGGCAGGGAGGTAGTCCTCAGGTCAGGGAAGTGCCTTTTGCAGGTCTGGTGTCAATCTGTTCAGTAGTTCCTGAGAAAATCAAAAGTAAAATCATATATATATGTGGGCGGAGCCTAACCACACATCTCATCCTGAGATTTGATTGGCTGTCAGCACTTCATCCAAGAAGTGTTAGCAGCCATCTTGGGACCAATATACATGATAGCACCTCATTAAAAAGCATTGCAGTTAATAAAAGGTTTTAAGACTTTAGTTACATTATAAATCATTTGTTGATGGTACCATACTCATTTTAGTAATTGTGGTATGTTCTAAGGTGATTTCACCATGTGAAAAAGCCTTCTGCTGGGATATCATGATTGAGAGAAAAATATTTTCTCATGCTTTTCCCACAGAGGTTTGGAAGGTGATCTATAAGCTAAACTGAGAGCTTATTTTCTGTAAATTCACATTATCTTTCTCAGTCATGTGAGAATGAAGTCTGACATTCTCAGTAAAACATGTACATCCAACAAGGGCAGAGACTGTCATTTGATTCCTTTGTGTTCTACTGCAGCTTCCCAGAGTGTTCCAAAGAACAACTAGAGCGCTAACAGTCCTACTTATGATAAACATATGGCACACCTGAAGCCATCTTGATTGGAATAAACTGGTAACACTTAAAACATTTAATTTAAAAAGGAACACAATGAGGGGGTTCATTTTGCCATAGAAATTATGATTAATGCTGAAGAAAGAAAATGAGGGCACATTTTGAGTGACTTCTCAAATCCTCTTCTATTTCATTAAAAAATTCTGACATGCAGACTGAAACATGCACTTTTAATACCAGGAGCAGACTTCCATGGTGAACAGTAGTTTTACTACAGTGATCTAATGAGCAACTAGAGTGCTAACATTCAGAATTTATGGCAAATGTGTGACATATCTGAATACCTTCATGATGGAATCAAAGTAAAAAACCAAGCATTTCCTACTGAGGAGACTGCAGTACATGAGGAAATTAGGAAACTTCATTACAAATAAATCTCCCAAGATGGCCACCGGAGACCAGAGCCCAAATGTAGCCCAAAATCACCCAGATGTAGCCCAAATATAGCCCAATGACAGAAGTGTGCAAAACACTTATTATTTTGTGTTTTTGCAGTGTTATATAGTGCAGACTTGTCAGGTATTGGAGTGCTTTACATGAGCATTGGTTACATCACACAAGAACAAATTCATTTTGGTTGTAGACATGGGGAGACTAAGTGATTTGACCAGAATCACAGAATGTCGAGCTGAAGCAGAAACTCCAACCTGGTTCCCCAGTTGCAAAGTCTGCAGTTCTGGAAGTAACACCACATCCTCTCCCCTAAGTGCAACATTTAATCAAGTGGTCAACTGGATAAAAAAACATAAAGATAACAAATAATTTAAAAGTGCTTTGTCGCTATTTGAAAACTCAGAAAATATGTCCTTATTTTAGTCTTTTAGAGCACTAACCATAATTTTGATGCCAATAAGACCCTCTCATATATGTAATTTCTAAAGGAAATACTCTAGGTATTACAGTTTTGATTACATCAAGATGACGTCAGGCGTTCCACACTTTTGTAATAAATATAGAATGTTAGCAATCTAGTTGTTCATTAGGATACTGTTGAGAGGCAGAGGCCAGGGGCACGGACTCTGAAAATTGAAGGCAGGTAGGAGGGTGCAAAGGCAACAATTTAACCACACTGAGCAGGCAGGAAGGGCCGTGGCAGCACAACAGACTATGGAGGGCAGTGGAAAGGGGGGCAGGGGCAACAAACCAACAATACAGGACTTGCAAGAGAGGCTGTGGCAATGTAATAGACCATTGTGGGCAGGCAGAAGGAAGAGGCAATGGTAGTACAACCATACATGCCAACAGACCCGATTCAGCCAGGAAACGTCCAATGTTTTTAAGCTCAAATGGGCTTTATTTGATCTGTGTCCTGTCTACAATATCCTCTTTTTCAATGTAACTCAAAGGGGAAAATCAATACCCCAGGTTTTTTTCAAAATCTCCCTCTTACCAAGTTCAAAATGTTCGCAAGTATGGTACATTGGATCATGGAAGGAAATGGGGTAGGGACATGGACTTGGATAACGGAGGACAGGAGGGACATGGAGAGGTGCACCAAACTGACCCTGCAGGGCAGGCATCAGGGTTTGCAGCAGCACAATACACCACACAGGGCATGCGGGACGGGAGTGCAGCACAACAATCCATAGAAAGCAAGAGGGAGGGGACAGGACCATGCACATGGACAACAGAGAACAGAGGGGCAAAAGGCAATGGTAGCTAGCTGACCATAATGGACAGACAGGAGAGAAAGCTGCAGCATAACAGACCATAAAGGGCAGGAGGGACGGATCAGGGGCATTACAATGGAACAGACAAGCCAGGAGGGAGGGAGTAGGGGTCTGCACATGTAAACAGTGTGCTGGGGGCAAGGGGGCAGGGCAGGAGCAGCAAGATAGCCATGGAGGTCAGGCAGGATGGGCACTAGAAGCAAGACACACCATGAAGAGCAACACTGAGACTGTGATGGCATACACACAGACCATGGAGGGAAGGTGGGAGGGGATCAGGGGCAGCTAACTGACCACACAGGGAAGGTGGGAGGGGCCATGGCAGCACAGAAGACCATGCATGGCAAGTGGGAGGGTTAGTGGCAGCACAATTGCTATGATGGGATGAAGGAGGGTGCAGGGGCATGCACAAAGTACGATGGAGGATAGAAGGGAGGGTCAGGACCTGTGGACAGACAAGAAAGTTCATGGGAAGGGGCCTCACAACAGACCACACGGTGCAGGCAGGAGGAGCAGTTGCAGCACAACAGACCAGGGAGGGCAGAAGGGTGTGGCAGTACAATGGACCATGTAGGATAGGAGGAAGAGGATAGGGGCATGGCATGTGGACAGGCAGGGTGGAGGTGGCAGGGACAGGTTACAGTCATCTGACGATGCTAGGCAGGTGGGAGGGGAGTGGCAGCTCAACAGAACACTCAGAGTAGGGCAGGTCCATGGAACATGGTGGGCAAAAAGGATGGAGCAGGGGCATGCACAAAGACATCGGAGGGCAGGGGGAAGGAGAATAGGGGCAGCAAGCTAAGCACAGAGTTTAAGCAGGAGGTCAATGATGGGGCATAGAATTGGGCAATGGAGGGCAGGAGGAGTGGATTGGTACATCATACTAAATTGAGGGCAGTGGCAGCACATCAGACCACGCATGGCAGGAGGGAGGAGGCTAGTCCATGGATTCACACAACAGAGGCTAGGGAGGAGGGGGATGGGGCAGCAAGCTAACTGTTCAGAGAAGGTGGGTATTGGGAACTTTATTGTTTTTAAAATGTGTCTGTGCGAACTACTTAAAATATGAACAAGTATGCAGCATAATCTCACTTTTATTCAGGAAGAAGAGGACGTTTGTGACTGTGACTCTGGGCTCACGTGGCAGAAACACCCCCTGAGCCTCCACCCCCTATCGCAAAATGTAATGCCCGTGAAAAGGGTAGGTGAACACAGTGTTATATAGAACATAGTCCTGAGAGCACAATTGAAAATGAAAACTAGATGTAGTGTATGGTATAAACTATGCACCAAAAAGTGTGATATAAGATGAACCAGGCGTGAAATATAATATGCAATACATTGTGCGCAATTACAGATTAATTGGAGAGCGCGAGATAGCACAGGCACTAGCGCGTGCTATGCGATATGCGCCTTGGAGTGTAATATGCACAGGGCAGTGTTGTGTAACCTAACTAGTCTCTAAAGTTGTAATATAAAATATGTGCTGGGGAGTGTAACGTTGCATATGCACTGTGACAAAGATATGGATCCCAGATTGTAATATGTATGGCATAGCACTGTGCGTTATAACATAGGCATCGAGGAAGGCACGTTAGATGGGGCAATATAACCCGTGCGAAGACAAGTGTGGCATGACATATTCACAGGGTGGATTTACAGTGCACATGGGCTAGAGAGTGTCATAGCATATGCACTAGCAAGTGGAATACAACACAGAGGTGTGTGGCACTCAGCAGGCAATGGTGGGTGTAACACAGCATTGGGCTCTGCCAGGAGCGCGCTGTGACTCTCAAGTGATGTTCGTCCCCTTTCCAGAGAGTAAAATAAAAAGTATTACACATCCGGCAGTGGATGTGTGTTTTATTAACCGTGAGGGGGGTTTCTTGCATAGTTGGTCGAATTTTTGTCGAATCCCCTTTGAATGGCTTGGTGTGCATGTGTATTAAATGTGCCAGTCAATAGCTACCCATGTTTGTATAAATAAACAACAAGGGTGTCTACCGGGATTAGGCACGGTAGGGCATCAGACATGTCAGAGCTTCACTAGTGGTGTAAATACATTCCACGTGGATTCATTGTATGCATAGTCGCCTTTTAATGAATATCACGCAAATCGTCATGGTGATAGGTACGTACGGTTTGTCCAGCATGTCCTAGGTGTCTCTATAAATATATATATTTTTTAAAAATAATAAAAAACAGTGGCCGGCCCTGGGGATTGGGGTCAAAAAAATATAATTAGGAGACCGGCCCTGGGGGATGGGGTCATCAGGGCCAAGAAATTAGAATAAGAAGGGGAACCACACAGCCCCCCTTCTTAAAAAATTAAAATAAATAAAAGACTGGCATCGTGCCGGAGGCCACGCCCCCTCCTTGCAGCACTCTGCAAACGCGCCCCCTGGCGAATTATAAGTTGGGGAATTAATTCCTCTTCAATACTGACGGTCCCTGAGGGCCAACTAGCCCAACAGGCATCTCCAGTATGCGCCAAGGAGCTGCGCTGCAGACAGGTGTTCTGAGGCCAAGCCCCTTTTTACACCTCTCTGCAATGCAGCTCTGTGGCGCTTACTGGAGGTACCTAGTGGTCTAGTTTGACCCTAGGGACCCTTAGGATTCAAGGGGACTTAATCTCTCAACTTAGAACAGCCACAGGGCGCGTTTACACAGTGGTGAAGGGAGGGGACGGGGCCTGAGGTGACGTGTGCAAACACGCACTGTGGCACGTTTTAAATTGGGGATATAATTTCCCTTCAATACTGAGGGCCCCTGGGGGCTAACTAACCCACCAAGTGCTTCCAGTTAGCGCCACTGAGCTGCATTGCAGAGAGGTGATCCAGGCCGTGCCACTTTTTACACCTCTCTGCAACGCAGCTCTGTGGCACTTACTGGAGGTACCTAGTGGGCTAGTTGGACCCTAGGGACCCTCAGGATTCAAATGAACTTAATCTCCCAACTAAAAACGGACACAGGCCGTGTTTACACAGTGGTGAAGGGAGGGGACGGGGCCTGATTTAACATGTGCAAAAACGCCCTGTGGCCTGTTTTAAGAGGTAGTTTTAATCCCCCTGCCCTATTATATACTAGGGGCTTACAGAGGAGGTCATGCTAATCACAGGGGGACCCCAACGCATAATGTTCCCGTGTGTATGTAGGTGTTTTCACTGTATTCTAAGTGTCTTTTAACATAGCACTGGCTCTAGGACTGGTTAGTCAGACTCAGTTACCACCAGTCCAGTATCCGTCTGAAAAAGTTGAGGGTACAGGATGATTTTGCAACAAGGCTTCTTTCTGCTCTTCCTTTTGTTCTTTCTGCACGTTATCCTTCTTCCTGCACTTTTCTTCGTCTTTGAGGACTTCTGTTGCTTCTTTCTGCACTTCTTTTTTTTTCTTTCTGTGCATTTTTTCTTCTTTCTTCACATGTCCTATCTCTGTAGGCATAGTTAGAAATTAGCATTTAAAAAAACCTTTGAAAGTCACAGAAAAAACCATAGGTTTCAGGCACGTTATAGTTAGGAATTAGCATTTAAAAAACCTCAGAAATTCACTGAAAAAAACATAGGTTTCAGGGTTGTTATAGTTAGCTGGACTTTTCACTTGTACAAAACCATTGAAATTCCCCGTTATAGTTAGTTCAGCTAACTATAACTCGCGCGCCCGCAATGCACTGCTGATGACGTCACATATTACATCACTCATGACATGGTCAGTGACATCACTCATGACATCACTGATGACATCTCAAATGACATCACTGATGACATCATCCTTGTGATAGAGTGGCAGACCTCCTCTCACCCTAATATAACCTTTGATACACACATTCAAACATAGAGACTAACATTTTCAAAACAATGGATATACCAATACCAGTTACAACAACCTCTTCAGTAATTCTAAGATCCACATACACATCCACTCATTCACCAACAGTCCTATACAGTCACTCATACATGTACTCACTCATATGTACTCATACACCTATACATCCTGTTACACAATGCCACTCATCCATAGTTACTCACACACATAGTCACTCATGCTAATAAAGAATCAAACATACATTTACTTGCATATACAGTTATACACACACCACCACACTTACTTCTACGGAAACTTACACATACTTAGTCTTTTAAACAATCACTTATAGAAACACATACTTCTCTTCCAGGGGATCCTCATCAATAGTCATAAGCATTAGAATATTCCCGCCCATGTGCGGGATCCCGGAAACAGTATATTATATGTGCCCCACATATACATATCCATACATATATACCTATATGTATACACAAGCAAATGCAGCCCCTAACACCCTAGAGCTGAATCATGCTGTAAGGAATTTCCACTACACATTAGAAAAATAGCATTATAAACATGAGAAACAACATTATAACTTGTTTGGAAACTGTTTTAATGCTTAGAAAACAGCAGAAATTCTTAGAAAAACACTGAAAGCATAGGAAGCTCCCAGGCTGCATTGCAAATACCCAGTCTAAAAAGACTGAAAAGCTAACTCATAGCTGTATAGTAAAAAACTGACACCGTGCCTTTAAGGCACACCTGACCCCCACCTTCCCATCATGCCTCAGGGGTGACAGTTAGGTCAGTTGTTCTTTCCGGCTCCTTCTAGAAGGATCCTGGCAACAGAGCTCCACTTTTTTCTGAGTTTGTCAGAAAATATTGTCTATTTTTTCAATTCTTTTTCCCTTACTTCGACGTTTCACAGCTAAGTCAGTAAGAGGCTGCCTTTTTTTTAGGCTTTTTTGGGCATTTTTTCCACTTAAAATGCCTTCTCTTTTCGATCCTTGCCCTGCCTGTGGCAAGAAAAAGGCCGCGACTGACTCTCACAGGGTCTGTATCCTGTGTCTGCCGGAGGACCATGATTCCAGCACATGTCCTCACTGCCAGGGCCTGTCCAAAAGAACTTTGAAGGACAGAGAGCGAAGTCGCGCTTATGGCCTGGCACAACCATCTAGAGGCCGATCTCCGGTGAGGAAGGGCTCCAAGAGGCATAAAAAATCATCTAGAAGCAAGTCCTCTCGTCCTTCCGCCTCAGCGTCGGGCTCGGCGCTGGGAAAAGATGTTCCGGTAGGTCATATTTCGAAAAAGAAGTTCTCGACAGCGGGCTCGCCGTCGAGAGCAGGTACGACGTCGACGTCGAAGTCCAGACCGCCATCGTCAACTCGGCGACGATCGGCGTCGAGATCCAGAGCGGCGTCGAGATCCAGATCCTCTCCGCCGTCGTCAACCCGGCGACGTTCGGCGTCGAGGGACACCCCCCCTCCGCCGTCGTCAACCCGGCGACGATCGGCGTCGAGAAGCAGGGAACCTCCGCCGTCGTCAACCAGGCGACGATCGGCGTCGAGGAGCAGAGAGCCTCCGCCGTCGTCAACCCGGCGACGATCGGCGTCGAGGAGCAGAGAGCCTCCGCCGTCGCCAACCCAGCGGCGTTCGGCGTCGAGGAGCAGGGACCCTCCGCCGTCGACATCTCGACGTCGATCGGCGTCGAGGAGCAGGGACCCTCCGCCGTCGTCAACCAGGCGACGACCGGCGTCGAGGAGTGTCACCCCTCCGTCGTCGAGGGCACCATCCCCACCGTCGTCGAGGCTTCATCGACGTTCGACGTCGAAGCAGCAGGATCCTCCGCCGTCGTCCTCCAAGCGGCGTTCGGCGTCGAGGTTGGCATCGGTATCGACGTCGAGAGTGGCATCTCCGCCGGCGTCCCCGCGGCGTCCGGCGTCGAGGGAGAGAGAGCCTCCGTCGTCGGCTTCTCATCGCCGCTCGACGTCGAGGCGGCAGGCTTCGCCCACGGAACATGGCCGCCGGTCCACGTCGAGACGGCGTTCGACGTCGAGAGAGTCCCAGCGAGACAGGAGAGGACACCACGGATCGTCGTCAAGACCGCGCTCGACGTCGAGACAGGCCTCAGACAAGTCGGTGGTCCTGGTTACGGAGTCGGCTTCTCGCCACTCCTCCTCCCACTCAGAGGCCTCTCCACGACCAGCAAAGCCACGAGAACCTGCAGCTCAACCCCGTAGGTCTTCTCCTCAGACTCAGACCGTTACTCTGTCGCCCAGATGGCTACTACCAGCACATCATTGGCTAGACTCAGGGCCTACAAGGAGGATGCGGGAATACATCAGCCCAGTGCATGATTCTCCGCTGCAACGCCTGGTGGCGGCTGTGGACAGAGCTAGTCCCCCCCAGGCCAGCACGTCCGAGATCTCCGGACTACAGGCGACGCAGATCGCGCTCCCCCAGACGGGAGGAGCGTTCACCTGGGTCAAGGGCGCGTGATCATCACCGGAAGCGCAAAAGGACTCCATCATCGTCCTCTTCCTCGTCCTCCAAGTCCTCCATCAGAAACTATTCTCCCACGCTCACGGACAGCCCAGTGTCCAGGGTCTCTCCCGTAGACGACATCAACACCTACCAGGAAGTGTTGCAGCGGGGAGCACTGAAGCTGGGGATTGAGATGTCAGTCCCCCAAGTCACAACCTCGGTGATTTTTGAAACACTTCACCAAAAGTCTGCCTCTCGTCCGCTGCTGCCTTTGGTCCCAGGAATCATGGAACCAGTCATGGACACTTTTCTCACCCCGGCGACTGTCAAAGCCGTTCCGGCTCGTATCCTAAAAAAATACAAGCCAGCTACCTCTGACCCCGTCTTTGTAAAGACAGACCCACCTGCGGACTCCGTCATAGTGGCAGCTGCCAGGAAGGGTCAGACGGCGTCGGCCTCCTCCTCCGTCCCTCCAGACAAGGAGAGCAGAACCCAGGACTCATGGGGACGCAGGACCTGCTCTTCGGCGGCGGCAGCCCTCAAGATCTCCAGCGCGGCGGCGCTTCTGGGCAGGTACGATAGGGCCCTCTGGGATTCGATGGAACGTTTCAAATCCAAGCTGCCCAAGGAGGACCAAAAGGACTTTGAGGAGATTGTTACTGAAGGGGCACTGGTGGCTAATCAGTCGATTAGCACAGCGGCGGATGGTGCGCTAATCTCAGCCCACTCTTATACACACGGCGTCTGCGCCAGGAGGTCGTCCTGGTTGCGTCTGACAGGGCTCAAGCCAGACGCACAGCAACGGATTTTAAACCTCCCGTTCTCTGGCAACTCCCTCTTCGGCACTCACACGGATGAGGAGATGGGGCGCATGAAAACTGAGCTGGACACTCTCAAAGCCGTGGGCTTGGAGAAGAAAAAGGAGTTCAAGCGCCGTTTTCGACCCACCCAACGCAAGGGGCCTCAACAGAGGGTTCAAACCCCTCAGTGGTCTCAGAGCAAACCCCAAGGGAAAACCCAGTTTCGAGGCGGAAAGTCTGGCAGAGGCAGAGGTGGACACCAACAACAGTCCTCCACTGCCACAAGAGGAGGAAAGTCATGAGCTGTGGCTTCCTCTACGACCGTTGCCCACTCCAGTGGGAGGAAGTGCGTCGCAACATCTAGCAGAGTGGGTCAGCATCACAAAAGATCGCTGGGTGCTGAATATACTGCGTCATGGATATGCGCTACGTTTTCGAGCGCTTCCCAGAGACATCCCGCCAAAGAGGTCCCGTCCTCACCACCTAAACCTACTCAAGCAGGAAGTGAGGTCCCTTCTGCAAAAGCATGCCATAGAAAGGGTTCCTCCTTCACAGGTCGGAAAAGGAGTGTACTCCCGGTACTTCCTGGTGCCCAAGAAAGATCAAGAGCACAAGTTTCGGCCGATTCTGGACCTTCGTCTCCTAAACAAAGTCATCGTCAAGGAGAAGTTCCGTATGTTGGCGCTTCACCAAATATGTCCACATCTACAAGTCGGAGATTGGATGTGTTCGGTGGACCTCCAAGATGCGTATTTTCACATTCCAATAGCAAAGCATCACCGCAGGTACCTGCGGTTTGTGGTTGGAGACAAGCACTACCAGTACAAAGTGCTTCCATTCGGACTCAAGTCGGCCCCGCGAGTCTTCACCAAATGTATGGCAGTGGTGGCGGCCTGCCTACACAAGCAGGGTCTCTTCGTCTACCCGTACCTGGACGACTGGTTACTGAAGGCTCCAACCCAGCAACAGGTGAAGAAAGACTTCCAAATCTGTCTAAGGCAGTTGCACGCTCTCGGCCTTCACGTCAACATGGCGAAGTCCGTGCAGCGGCCTACTCAGTCCATCCACTACCTTGGCTCCGTTCTGGACACAAGCGTGGGAAGAGCGTATCCTTCGGAGGAGAGACTGTCTTCAATGAAGAAAAAATGCAGGCTTATGCAGCAGATGCGGAGGCCGTCAGTTCGGCAGGTAGCATCTCTGCTGGGTTCCATGGCGTCCTGCATTTTTCTGATTCCCCACGCCAGGCTGCGGATGAGACCTTTGCAGCAAGCTCTGGAGGATCAATGGGATCAGTCCACAGGTCGTTGGGGAGATCGGATCTCTCTCCCCCAGGTAGCGAAATCTTCCCTAACATGGTGGACTCGTCAGAACAATCTGTTAGTGGGAGTCCCGTTTCACCAGCCACTTCCGGTGCAATCAGTGGTGACAGACGCGTCGCTACAAGGATGGGGAGCCCACATGGGGTGCCTCCAGATAAAAGGTCAGTGGTCTGCAAAAGAACAGGGCTACCACATAAATATGCTAGAGCTTCGGGCAGTCCACCTTGCTCTAAAAGCGTTCCTCCCAGCAATCGAGACCAACTCAATCCTGGTGCAGACCGACAACACCACGACCATGTTTTACCTGAACAAACAGGGCGGGACTCGGTCACGGCCCCTCTCCCTGGAGGCGCAGGCGATCTGGCACTGGCTGCTTGCCCGGAACCTCTCGGTGGTGGCAGTACACCTTCCAGGGGAATTGAATATCAAGGCAGACGCACTCAGCAGGCATTTCGAAGATCAGCCCGACTGGGTGCTGCACGACGACGTGGTGGCGGACCTGTTCCGTTGGTGGGGTCGTCCAGACATCGATCTGTTTGCAGACGACGAAAATTCAAAATGCCACGCCTTCGCGTCCAGATTCCACCGTCCAGGGACCAGGGGGAATGCTCTTTTGATGGACTGGTCAGGGACATTTGCCTACGCCTTTCCGCCCCTGCCTCTGATTCCGAAGGTGGTATCCAAGCTGCTCAGATCCGACATGAAGATGATCCTCATAGCTCCGGACTGGCCGCGCCAGTGGTGGTACCCGGACCTTCTTCATCTCTCGGTTCGACCTCACAGGCGGCTGCCTTGCAGGCCGGACTTGCTGTCCAAGATGGGCGGGAGGATTCTGCATCCCAACCTTCCCTCACTGAACTTAACGGCATGGCTCCTGAGGTCCTGCAATACGGACATTTAGGTCTACCTCCTGACTGCATGCATATTCTCAAGGAAGCGAAGCGACCCTCCACAAGAGCGTCTTATGCGTTTAAGTGGAAGAGGTTCTTCATTTGGTGTAGGGAGAATCACCATGATCCTACAAAGGGGCAGGAGGACGTCATCCTTCCGTACCTCCTTCACTTAGCTAGATCAGGCTTGAAGTATGCATCCATCAGGGTCCATTTGTCTGCCATTACAGCTTACAGGAGGTCTCCCAGTCAACCTTCTTTTTTCCAGATGCAGGTGGTCAAGGACTTCTTGCAGGGGTTGAAAAAAGTTTACCCCCCTGTTCGAAACCCTTCACCTCCGTGGGAGTTGAACTTAGTGTTATCCAAGTTGATGGGCCCACCTTTTGAGCCGATTCACAAAGCTTCTTTACAGCATCTGTCGTGGAAGGCGGCATTTCTGGTAGCCATTACATCGGCACGCAGAGTAAGCGAAATCCAGGCTCTGTGTACTAAAGAGCCGTACACAGTTTTTCACCAGCACAAAGTGGTCTTAAGGGCACATCCATCCTTTCTCCCTAAGGTAGTGTCTGATTTTCATATTAATCAGTCCATTTCTCTGCCATCCTTCTTCCCGAATCCAGCGACCCCGGCTGAGCGGTCGCTCCACTCCTTAGACCTCAAAAGGGTACTTAAATTCTACCTGGCAAGTACCAGAGGCATTAGGAAGACGGACCAGCTGTTTGTCAACTATGGCGCCATGAGAACAGGCTTCCCAGCAGCTAAGCGATCCATTTCCAGATGGATTGTTTCTTGCATTACCCTAGCCTACCAGCTGGCGAAAAGGCCCTTACCTTTGGCCCCTAAGGCCCATTCTACTAGGGGGAAAGCGGCCACAGTAGCTTTCCTGCATGACGTTCCTATGGCAGAGATCTGCAAGGCGGCCACTTGGAAATCGGTCCATACTTTTACCAGGCACTACTGCCTCGAATCCGATTCCAGGGCGGATGCCCAAGTAGGCCAAGCCTCCTTGAGGAACCTGTTTGGGTAGCTGAGCTATCTGAGCATACTGTCCCTTCTCTGTTTTTTCTTTCCTTTGCCCGCAGGGAGATGAGGTGAGGCTCGCTATTCTATTCTAATGCTTATGACTATTGATGAGGATCCCCTGGAAGAGAAGGATTAGTTACTTACCTGTAATCCTAGTTCTCTTCCAGGGGTATCCTCATCAGTCATAAGCAACCCTCCCGCCTCCCCGGGCAAAGGTATGATAGTTTTCAGAGATTATTATTTTCTTTGTGCCATGACTTTTCAGTCTCCGCAAAGAACAACTGACCTAACTGTCACCCCTGAGGCATGATGGGAAGGTGGGGGTCAGGTGTGCCTTAAAGGCACGGTGTCAGTTTTTTACTATACAGCTATGAGTTAGCTTTTCAGTCTTTTTAGACTGGGTATTTGCAATGCAGCCTGGGAGCTTCCTATGCTTTCAGTGTTTTTCTAAGAATTTCTGCTGTTTTCTAAGCATTAAAACAGTTTCCAAACAAGTTATAATGTTGTTTCTCATGTTTATAATGCTATTTTTCTAATGTGTAGTGGAAATTCCTTACAGCATGATTCAGCTCTAGGGTGTTAGGGGCTGCATTTGCTTGTGTATACATATAGGTATATATGTATGGATATGTATATGTGGGGCACATATAATATACTGTTTCCGGGATCCCGCACATGGGCGGGAATATTCTAATGCTTATGACTTTGATGAGGATACCCCTGGAAGAGAACTAGGATTACAGGTAAGTAACTAATCCTTATTCATACAGGAACTCTTTCAATCTCTCACTCTCACATATACTCACTTATATACACCAATAGTCACATATACTAGTTTAAAACATATGTAGTTACTCATAAAGACACTATTGAGACAGTCATTCACTCACTAACACACCCATACACACACTCATCCACCCATACAGTCCTGCACACATGCTGTCTTCAACACATACAAACAGTGAGTCACTCATTCATGCACCTATGCACTACGTAATACCCCCCACCGAACCATGCAGACACTCAGACTGATACTCAAAAAACCAACTAATAACCTATATAGACACCCATGTAGCTACTCACCAACCCATGCAGCCACTTATACACAAAGTGAGAGACTGATACAGATATTTACATATTTAAACATTACTCACTAAGCCATGTATTCACTATGATAGACTTAATCAGTCAGTTACACAATCAATTTTTCAAAAACAAATCCATTTAGACACTTATATACCCATTTATTCTTCCATCGACCTTGAGATATACATATATAAAACATATTTAATTTTCAGAAAAACACACATTCACTCGATGTCATCAGTGATGTCATCAGTGATGTCATGAGTGATGTCACTGACCATGTCATGAGTGATGTAATATGTGACGTCATCAGCAGTGCATTGCGGGCGCGCGAGTTATAGTTAGCTGAACTAACTATAACGGGGGAATTTCAATGGTTTTGTACAAGTGAAAAGTCCAGCTAACTATAACACCCCTGAAACCTATGGTTTTTTCAGTGAATATATAAATGTATATATAAAAACTATGTATTTGTTTATATATATGTGTGTGTGTGTGTGTATATATATATGTGTATATGTACGTATGTGAATGTGTGTATATATATGTATGTATACCTATGTGAATGTGTGTGTATGTATGTATATATATATATATATATATATATATATATATATTTTTTTTTTTTTTGCTGCCAATGATGCGGCACACAGGGATTCAGTTTAGTTTAGTTGTGATTTATTCTGCAAACACTCAACCAACGCGTTTCAGCCTCCTGGCTTTGTTCACGGTCAGTGAGCCCTCTTCTCTTTCTACATTTATACCATATATCCATTATGAGGCATTATGGGATCTGTAGTTTAACATTGAAAGTTACACAGTTAACATACATTTTCTGAGGGACAATTAGGCAATAAAGTTATTCAAATCATAACTATTATTTTACATTGCCGTTCATATGGTTCGCGCTAAGCAGCAAATCCCTTCAAATCACGTGTAGTACCATGAGTTATTCCTTCAGTGAGTGTTACTATGTATTGGTAAAGTACCATACAGTTCGCGCTAAGCAGTCGATCACATTAAGCAGCGTCGAATCAGATGTAAGCGACGGGGAACTATCTAATGCAATGAGTGGAGTGACCCCAATGAATTTTTTAGAGGAAATGCGACTGATGAACTTGGACAAAACACTAGCCCGGGGAAGAGGTCGCGGAAGACCCTCAGGCCGAGGACGGGGAAGAGCAATGTCGAACAGGGAACAAGAACAGGAACAAGAAAAACAAGACGAGCGAAAAGGAAAAAAGTTTTATTCACTAAGAAATCGCAAGTAGAAAATTTAATCATCAATCTTTCACATTACGAATTAACCCAAGAAGAAACATCGTTATTAAACAAAGGCCTATCCTTTTGCCCTGAGAATCACTTCAACTATACTCAAGTTAGAATTGACTTATACAAATATATTCGAAAGCTAAAATTAGCCAAAATTCATGCACGCAAACCGGAAAAATCTACAGATTCAACCACAACAAAAATACAGAATATTGATACATGGACAATAAATGAAATACCGGAACTTCAGGATATGTTTGATCTCATGTATAACCAAGATGAGGGAGAAATATCGGAAACCCAATTGGTTACCCACTTGAACATAGCAACTGATAAAAGGATTGATAGCGGTCTAAAAAGAAAATCTAGATTTTGTCCCACTCTTTCTCCAGGAAACAAGTTTGATTTATTCTCAGACGCAATCATTGAGGAACTGGAAAAAATGCCGAAAAAGAGAAATGAAAAAACAAAAAGAGAAAACCTAACTAAAAAAGAAAGAGAAGCTATCACCAAGTTGGTGGCACACAAAAAATTGACTATCAAACCCGCTGACAAAGGGGAAAATATCGTCATCATGAATACACAAGAGTACGAGAAAGAAGCTCTACGCCAATTGAATGACGCAACAAACTATTGTAAAATAAAAGCAAATCCAATTAACAAAATGACAATGGAATTGAACAAGTTTTTACAAATATGTCATGAAAGAAATCTTTTGAGCGCAGAAGAATTCAAATTTCTCGCTAACGATTTTCCGGTTATACCCACGATATACTTTCTGCCCAAAATTCACAAGACTCTCACAAATCCACCGGGAAGACCGATTGTTTCATCCTGTGAATCACTGTATGAGAACATGTCTCAATATGTGGATACCTTTTTGGCACCAATTGCGAAATCAATGAGCTCATACATACAAGATACGGGCGACTTCCTTCGGCTACTAGAAGGTATAAACTGGTGCAAACAATATCTTTTAATTACAATTGACGTGGTATCCCTATATACATCTATAAGACATGAAGTAGGACTAAGAGCCTGTAAATATTTCTTGAGCCAAAGAAACATCTCAGAACTTCAGCACACCAACATGCTACTTCAAATTATTGAAATATGCCTAACGAACAATGTCTTTCTTTTTAACAAGCAGCTGTACAGACAAGAGTGTGGTACAGCTATGGGCATATCATTTTCTCCGAACTATGCCAATATCACCATGGGCTGGTGGGAGAAGGTGATAGCATGGAGCTCTGAAAATCAAGCAGAATTGGACAACATAATACTATGGGTCCGATACATTGATTACTTATTCATAATTTGGAACGGATCACAACAGAGCTTTGAACAATACTATTCAAAATTGAAAAATAACGACATTGGTTTATCTTTCACATGCACCTCAAGCTGCAAAGAAATTGACTTTCTGGATACTAAAATCTACATTGCAGGCAATAAAATCCATTCCACACTGTTTCGCAAAAAAACAGCGACAAACAGTATTCTTCATGGCACCAGCTTCCATCCGACCAGTCTGATTAAAAGTATACCCTATGGAGAGTTCACCGGATTAAAACGAAACTGTTCTGAACCGAAAGATACAGAGAATCAGATTGCAGCATCAATGGATAGACTAAGAGCAAGAGGCTACAATGAAAGAAACCTACAAAAAGCCAAGAGAAGGATTGACATGAAATCAAGAACAGAAATTCTCAAACCCAGAAGTAACAAGCATTTACAATGCAATGGTCTCGGCAATATTATAGGTAGAGCTATTGGTATTGCTCATAATTTTTTTATCATTATTGTATCCCTAAATAAATGGCATTGTCATTTCTATTGGCATTAGCTTTTTTTTTTGCATATGTGATACCTATTGCATTAGCAGAGAGAGAGAGTGAGGTAGTGAGATAGAGAGAGAGAGAGAGAGAGAGGTATTGAAATAGAGAGTGAGGTAGTAAGAGAGAGTGAGGTTGCTAGAGAGTGAGGTAGTGAGATAGAGAGTGAGGTAGATAGAGAGTGAGGTAGTGAGATAGAGAGAGTGAGGTAGTGAAAGAGTGAGGTAGTGATGGAGAGTGAGGTAGATAGAGAGTGAGGTAGTGAGATAGAGAGAGTGAGGTAGTAAAAGAGTGAGGTAGTGAGGGAGAGTGAGGTAGATAGAGAGTGAGGTAGTGAGATAGAGAGTGAGGTAGATAGAGAGTGAGGTAGTGAGATAGAGAGAGTGAGGTAGTGAAAGAGTGAGGTAGTGAGGGAGAGGGATGTTGTGAGGTAGTGATATATAAGCATAGAGTGATGTTGTGACTGGCCTTTCTTGTGATTGGACTCAATCCTATTTCACGTTGGATATTACATTTTACAACTAACCTTTTATTCACTATGAATATATGCCAGCTACTAATTGCTCATCTTATCTTTCAGAATGACTTGAGTGTAGTATGAAGCCCACAGATTTTAATATCAGTTCATGAGTACATCTGGACCGATGAGGCTCAGCAGACAGGGTGTACTGGCTGCCCGTGCATAATATGCGTACACCTGGATGCTGTGCTTTGTAGCCATTGCTGCAACCCCAGTACGCATACTTTTGAAATGTATTACGTGTACCTTTTCATACTGTACAGTGCGGTCATATCGCTATTTAATAAAAGTGTTCTAGTGAAATAAGGCAACTGTGGTCATATGTAAAACAGAACGATAGATAACACGGGGTTTTGGAAATACACAAACCTCTCCCATCAGTTGTGCTGCCTCTTTTTCAGTGCATTGAAAAATAAAACCAATACAAAGAGAATAGCTGTGGGAAACAAAAAGCAGCGTGCTAACAGTATAATTTGCCACCCTTCCAAATAATCAGTTCTCACCCCCTCCCACTAACCTTTCCCTGTCAGATTGCGTTGTGACGTCCTTTGTTATTGTAGCTCCACCTCACTCCCATTCGCCCAGCATATCCCACGCCGCACCCAAGCACCGACATGCTTATCTGAGTGTTCTGGTGAGACGGGAGCGCAGCAGCAGGCTGCACTTACTCCTGTCTGGGGGAATGAGACTAACATGCACTTACTCCTCTTCGAGGGGGTGAGGCAGACGTGCAGTTACTCTTTGCTGAGGGGATCAAATGTACCAGGAGTGTACTTACTCCTATCTGAGGGGGTAAAACGGGCGTACACTTACCCTTACTTCTCTCTGAGGGGGGATGAGACGGGCATGCACTCCTCTTCAAGGGGGTGGGGGTTAGGCAGACGTGCACTTACTCCTCTCTGAGGGGGTGAGACGGGCGCGCACTTGATTTACTCCTGCCTTCCAGATTTAGCAGGGCATGCGCAGGTTAGGGGCGTATTGTATCCTGGGCATCTTCCCCTCATTTGAATGAATGAATGATTAAACACCAGAGGGAAGCTGTGCTGACTGCCGATGTTGTGTCTGCAGGGTGATAGTTTAAAAGCTTTTTTTCCCCAAAGGATAAACTGGTACGTGAAATCCTATCCTGGCGAATCCGGTGCCAATGCTGGGTGCCTGCAAGATCGGCCCGCTATACAAACACACTTCACAAACTGAATGCCACGGACGTGGAGTCATCCACACTGCTGGGGTGGGCACAGTTGGCACGGCGTGGCATCCATCTATTTGTTTATGTGAGCATTCCACCGTTATAATGGATTTCCGCAACAGCCAATTGAGTCCAAAGGGTGGGCTCGTCAGCGTCCCTTGATGGTCACCTGTAAAAGGGCACCCCTGGAGTACAGCCCCAGCCCACTGGCACCCAGAACGGTGTTTCACGTGAAGATGAAACGCACATTCCCGAATTTTTTTCTAGAATGACTATATAACACCGTCAACACAGGCTCTGGAAACCTAGCACTAACGTATAATATACAATCTATATTGAACTCCTGCATATTACATTATCCAGAAACTATACAGTGGATCGGGCCTGCTCTTGACACCCTGGGTTGTGCATCCTATATTCCAATAGGATCAAAAGAGCTTCCACCGCATGTGTGATCCACTGCATGTGTGTGTGGCAAATATTGCAGATCACACACTGCGATACAATGCTCACGGTCTGCAGTACGGCTGTGTAGGAGTCTAGAAGCCACGCGCCTCCTATATATGGAACGCTCACAAACTGAAGGACTCATATGCTCTCAATGGTTTCACCGCGTGCCAGTGCCACACCAACTGTCAAAGATTTTTTTTTTAACTCAAATACACAAATAGCACGATATCTCGTGACAAATCTGGACCATCATAACATCACCACAATACACAACATTTTTGCAAAAAAGCCTGCAGGAAGGCTCGGTGAGCTGAGCGCTCCCTGCTGACAAATGCGGTGTTCTGAAGATCAAGAGTTCGAATCTGGGAAGGCAGACTCATCCTTTCAACTTTAAATGTATTGCAATACAGAATAGTGACATCTTTCATTTACAGTGCTTAGAAATGGCACTAGTGCTGCTTGTAGCGCCCTATAAAGCGTTGGCTAGGGCGTCCGACCTCGAATCTGGGTTCGAGTCTTGGCAATGACGCAGAACATCCTGTGATTCTGGGCAAATCACTTAATCTCCCAGAGACAAAAATGAATGTGTCCTCATGTAATGCAACTGGTGCTATGTAAAGCGCTCTGAAACCCGATTCGGGTCAAGTTTGCGCTATATAAAACTATGTACAAAAAATATATCTGAACGTAACACAATAACAGGTAACAGGTAACAGGTAACACATCCAACCAAAAGGCAGCAGCACAAACCGGCAAGAGATGCAGTGTGTGAGTGGACATGTATACGGGAGATCAGGTTGTGTGATCTTGGGCCTTTAACGATTGTGAGCGCTTAGAATTAGACTAAATGCTTGGTTGCCGTTTGTCCAAAACTGGATATTTACAATTACAATATATAATGGGTACCTTCATGCCCACTGACAGTTTTGTGACTGAGAACCCTGGCGTCAGGCCCTGTGTTTTTGAAACAGTAATGGTCTGTGTTTAAAATGGACAGCATTTCAATAGGTGCGCCAATTTAAAGCACTACTGTGGGTACATCCAATAATGCCCAGGTCTAACAAATGAACACAAAAAGAAAAGAAATGTGAGTGAAGGAGATAGAGAGAGTTCTTCTCAATTCACCACCAGCACTGCCGTAGTGACCAAAGCAGAGAAGGTGGAGGCGTAAGCCGCGGGCAGCTGCAAAAACATAAAAACACGCTACTATTGCGTGTCGGATCACAAGGTTATTTTTTTTATACGTGAAAAATGAATTCTTTCATTTACTTGAAGTGCCAGCTAAGAAGTATGGATTACATGAAATGGAGAGTCATGGTTGATCAATTAAACACACATTTGTCAACGTTACTCATTTAAAAAAGCTCCCCTTTGGAATGAGGTTTGAGGTATTTAATCCTTAAGAAAACATTTTACTGTCAGTTTCCAAAAGTAAGGAATTAAATCCTCCCCTTTCAAAACCTTATCTGCAGCCTCGCACAGAGGCCTTTAATTCTAGTTTTTAGCTTGGCACAGCATGCGGCGAGAAGGGTGCTTGAAAGCAAGGACTGGAGGCGCTGGACACGGGCCTGCGCACCCCCTCCCCGTGAGTGCATTCTTCCGGGGTTGACGTGGGGTCTCACATAGAGTGTTTTTCTAACGTGCGCCTGAGGGTTTCTTGGCACAGTATAACAGATGTTTATTACACCTCAAACGTATTCATTTGATCAGCCTCAGGAGGATGAAAGCCCGAGCGGCCCTGCTGTGACAATGGGGTCACACACAGTCCCAGTGTCCGCTGAGCCCATCAGCCCGTTCGGCTGGGGAGGCTTCTCCGGATACATGCAAACAATATATATATATATATATATTTTCTACTTTATCTCGCTTTGCTCAAGTTGTGGTGAAATAAATGGGGTGCCAAGTAGAAAGCTGCGGCGCTTGGCTATACGACCCATCCTTGGGGGTGAAGAGAGCCTTTTGCATTACCTTTCCCTGGAAGGGGGGGGGGGCATGCCTCGGCCTGTGGGCACACACCTCCCCCATCTGTCATCCTGCCTCCCGGGGCCTCAGCAGCCAGGCCTCTTCACGGGACTTCAAGCTAATCCCGCGGCTCCTGCCTGTGACAGGTCATTGTTAAACACCCCTTCCCATTTCCACCCCCTCCCCATTGTCATGAAGGTGTGACTGCAAGGAAGCCCCCCCCCTCTCAACGCTGCCAGCAGCAGCTCTTGGGAGCCATGTATGCTGTTTTCTGAGGTTTGGAAGAGTTGCCAACTTGACACCATGCCTTGAGACATCGGCTTTCATGTCATTAATCAGTGCATTCTGGGACTTGTAGTATTCCGTTACTTCACTAAAAGCAGCTGGTCAAAGTGATCTGTTAACAGTGATTTGTGAAACGAGAGCACACGACTGACTTTGGTTGCACATCCTGCGTGGGCCTTTGCTAAGTTTCTGGGGCTTGCAAGTGTGTTATGCGGGTACTCAAACACACATGGCAAGTACGGATCGCTTGTGACCTTCCGTGTCTAGTGTGTGTAATGGCGGGGTGTCCCTGGCGCTCATAAGAGCTCACTTTATCAGATCGCAGACTCGACAGGTGAACACCGCTGAGAAGGGCACAGGCTAGGGCAAACCACACAAACACGAGACCTGGACCCAAATCTCTACTTCCCCATCATACTGACCAAACTGTGTGCTCTTGGGCACCTCATCCCCGTTTCTCGTGTCAATTATATGCCAAAGTCAGCAGCTCTTAGAAACAGAACAGAACACACACACACACACACCGAGCAAGGAAGTGTCACATTTCCATTTATTAAGTGAAGGGGCGATAACTCCCGCCCTCACATCCTTGCATCTAGCGAGTGAGGAAACTCAGCGACGCGTTTATTCACTCTAGAGACTGGGTGTCGCGGATTTCAATTCTGGCAAAGCAAACTCCGGGTTTCAGTCTCCTGGGACCGCTTTCATTTAGTTGCGATTTTCCTGTGAACGCGCCTGCGGATTAAACGAACTGCAGATTACTCCCCAAAAAGCTTTTAATAGCTCTAAAATTATTGTTTTACGTCATTTGGTAATGCCGGTGTTATAAACTTAAAGAAGACACGGAAACCAGCACTAAATACATAGTATGACAGACAACTACCTCTGCCCTTCCCCCGCGCATCCCAAGCGGTAAACATAGCATTTCAAGCGACTTTTACACTCCATTCCGCTTCCTATATCGATTGCTTCCAGTCTACGGTTTTACGTAGCATTCGCTGCTGTGGTTTCTGTTCATGCAGACCAATGTTCATATCGCACTGACGGAGGCTGCTACCCCACGTCCCCTGGTTCCTTTCAGTAATGTCCACTCCTTCCTTGTCTTCCCCCTAAGCCATTAGCAGCCAATTGATGTTTACTAAGGTGCTTAGTGTGCCGCGGCGCGGACGGCACTGGAAGATAGCGGCCGGGCTGAGGGTGGAGCGCAGCCACCGGGATCCTCGGGAGGAGGCTGTCGGTCTGTGATGTGCACAGGGCAGCCGGGCATGGAGCAGGCTGCACCTGGGAGCTGTGCACAGGATTCCCGAGCCCGGCGCCGCCGCAACGCACTCGGAGCTTCGCGTGATTGCTCAAAAATGGCGGATGGAAGCTTCGAAACTTTTTCGGATTCGGGGGCGTGTTCTTGCTGTTCAAAAGGGCGTGGCTAAAAAGTGGAAAGAACAGCAAGGAACACGCCCCCGAATCTGAAAAAGACGGAGCCTATTTGGAGGGACGGCTCTCTCCTCCAACGGCTGGCCTCCGTTTAGGAAGCCAGCCAATGGAGGAGAAGCTAAAAGAGAGGCGGGCTAAATAGCCACTCTAGAAAACATTAAATCTCCGACTTCCGGTTCTGCCTTCGGCAGACCGGTAGTCCTCGACCTAAAAATCAGGAAAAGGACCAAATACCGAGATTCGTTACAACCTACAGTAAGGAGAGTGGCCAAATAATAAATAAAATCAAGAAATACTGGCATCTGATCTCTGGTGATCCTGATATAGGAAAAACATTAGGAAATGGACCAATGGTATCGTACAGAAAGACCAAATCTCTGAAAGATGCACTAGTACCGAGCCATTTTAAAGCAAGTGACCAAACAAATTGGCTAGAACATCAACAAAGAGGCTTCAAGAAGTGCAATACATGCAAGGCATGCAAGATCGGAAAAAACATGAACTCATTTACAGAACCTGATGGAAAAATCTTCAAAATAGACCAAAGAATTACATGCACATCAACATATGTGGTATATGTAATTGAATGTAATTGTGGAATGCGGTACATTGGTAGCACAATCTGTATGTTGAAGAAGCGCATCCTTGAGCATGTGAGAGCAGTAAAAAATAAAGATATAACTTACGCTACTGCCAAACATATGGCATCATGTCAAGGAAGTAATTGGAGAGCGATGAGTTTCTTTGGAATTCACATGATATCACAAGATGAACGAGGAGGAAACCGTACAAAGAAACTACGCCAAACTGAATCAAAATGCATCATTCGACTGAGAACGAAGACCCCCAAAGGGATGAACAATGACGAGGAACTTTATGTACATTTGGACTGAGAATTAATTGGAATCGAACAATAATACGACTAAGAAAGACATGTTAAAACCGCTGTAGATACTAGTCTTGGGTACTATACCAAATTACACTAAGTGATATAAAAATTTTTTTTTTTAAAAACCGTCATAAATTGGTACTATACCAAGACACAACCACATTTACCAAAATAGTGATTTATGGTACTAAACATGTCTTAATGTGATCGACTGCTTAGCGCGAACTGTATGGTACTTTACCAATACATAGTAACACTCACTGAAGGAATAACTCATGGTACTACACGTGATTTGAAGGGATTTGCTGCTTAGCGCGAACCATATGAACGGCAATGTAAAATAATAGTTATGATTTGAATAACTTTATTGCCTAATTGTCCCTCAGAAAATGTATGCTAACTGTGTAACTTTCAATGTTAAACTACAGATCCCATAATGCCTCATAATGGATATATGGTATAAATGTAGAAAGAGAAGAGGGCTCACTGACCGTGAACAAAGCCAGGAGGCTGAAACGCGTTGGTTGAGTGTTTGCTGAATAAATCACAACTAAACTAAACTGAATCCCTGTGTGCCGCATCATTGGCAGCCAAATTGATGATCTGGGTCTGGATCCGACCCCTATGCAGAGCACCCGCACTTGAGCGCGCAGGATCGATTGGATCCCATTGTGGCAAATCTATATATATATGTATACCTATACGTATGTGTATGTATGTGTATATGCATGCATATGTATATATAAATGTGTGTATAAAAAATCAGATTGGCCGCACTCTGCTCGTCCTACCAGCAAGTTGCCCCAAGGAATTGTGGTCCATGTAGTAGCGACGGCGAATTTCACGGTGCGCGCACGGTGAAAAACCTGAATTTTTTTTTATAATTACATAACTTAGCATTTAAAAAACCGTACAAATTCACTGAAAAAACCATAGGTTTCACACACGTTATAGTTACGAATTAGCATTTAAAAAACCTTGCAAATTCACTTAAAAAACCATTGGTTTCACACATGTTATAGTTAGCTGGACATTTCACTCGTAAAAAAACAATGAAATTCCCCCGTTATAGTTAGTGCAGGCAACTATAACTCACGCGACCGCAATCCTCTGCTGATGACATCAGATATTACATCACTGATGACATATGTGTCTTTATGAAAAATAAATATTTGTAATATATGTATAGCTAAAGATTAATGGAAGAAGACATGGGTAAATAAGTGTCTAAATACAGTGATGTAATATCTGACGTCATCAGCAGAGGATTGCGGTCGCGTGAGTTATAGTTGCCTGCACTAACTATAACGGGGGAATTTCATTGGTTTTTTACGAGTGAAATGTCCAGCTAACTATAACATGTGTGAAACCTATGGTTTTTTTAACTGAATATATATATATATATATATATATATATATATATATATATATATATATAACATTTTTTTGTACTTACCGTCTAAATTTTTAGCAAGTATATGCCTTTACTACAGAAATGTTAGTATGAGCAGGTAAGTATAAACCCTTTTTATATACATAGAAAGGGTTTATACTTACCTGTAAAATACTTACATTTGCATGGTAGCGACATATGTATGGTAAAAAATTGAATTGTAATGGCAATGTGTAGTAATGGCATTTGCGTTGTAATACCTGTGTTGTAATGGCATTCGTTGTTTCATCATACATCTGTTGTTGGCTTTTGCTACAAGAGAATCTTGAGAATGGCAAGGCCATGAGGTGGGTGCCCATATCTTACAGACAAGTTATAGATTCCTGATGGAGAGAAACCCTATTCAGAGCTGTGAATGGTTGTCCTAGAATCTGACACGAGCGACTACATCTAACACAACCCACTGGTAGTGAGAGGGACAGAAGGCCCTTGACAAAATTGGTGTACACTCCAGCTAAACTACACAATGGGGACTCAAATTGTACTGACAAGTGCTAGAGGGACTGAAGGGGAATAGTGACGCCCATGCATATAATGTGGGATTGCCCTGCACTGCAGAACTGCTGGTAAAAAGTGCTGGATACTGTCATCTTACTGTTTCAAACTAGTGTCTGTTGATTCCCAGCTTACACACTTGTATGGCTCCCTAATGCACAAAGATATCCACACTACTAACCAGATGGAACCAAACAAACAATTACTGCTCACTGAGGACAAACTCAAGTGCTGGATAAGGGAGAATAGCACCTCGAACTTACTTTGGTAGTTGCTGGGAATAGAGAAACTAAGATGTTCCCTGGAACTAAAAGAGAAAGAGTTCAGTATAGGTTTGATATGGAACGGGCAGTATTCCCAACATATCTTTCAACAGACTTAAGCAAGCTTACCTAACCTAAATATCTTATAGTACTACAGATCACACTATTAGGTATATTACTGAAATGATAATTATATCAACATGGAAACGGTAAATGTAGTAAGTAACACTGAAAGGGGTGAATAGCGTTTCACAGCTGGATTATTCATATAGGGCCATATTTGGCTATGGTGTTTGGGGAAGGGGAGTTAATACTGTTTAAGGTTGATTATGTCTCTTACAATACATTGTGTCTGACTTACTTATCAATCAGTTGCTGGCTGGAGGTTGTAAGTGAGTTGCATGTACAACCAGAACAATACAAATATTTGATCCAAAAAACAAGAATGACATCTTGACAAGAAAACACCATTCAGTGCTCTCTGCTAAATTGTAGAAGAGTAGAAAAAGAGGGCTTTCCTGCCAGGATCCTAGAGATCTCAGTTGATCGTTGATGCCAATTACTGAAGATATTCTAGCATTGTTTATTATTTCATCTTGAAATTATATACACCTGTTTTTTAGATTCATAATTTATTCTACTTATCAGACATAAGCATATTTTATTTTACTAGTCAAATCTTTTATTTTCCAGAGATCTTGATCGAGTAGTTATGGTGAATGGAACTCTTCTAGAAAATGTTCCCCATTCCTTTGCAGTACAGCAGTTAAGAAAATGTGGGAAAGTAGCCACTATTGTGAGTACCTCTGTGTTATATTTATGCTTTTCTGTGCATGACGTTTCCATCATTTAAAAAAAAAACTTTATAACCTTGGACTGTTGATCTGCATAATTCATTGACCGGCTGTAGTCCAAGTGGAGTTTAGGTATATATGTATGTATATGTATGTATATGTGTATATATGTGTATATATATATATATATATATATATATATATATATATATTTTAAATCTAATCAGAAGGAGCATATAATTATGAATTCTTCACAATTAATTATTGAAGTCCAAAATCTTCTAAACACAGATCAATCAGAAAATTCAATACAGCCAGCCTACGCGTTTCATCTCCCATGGGACATCATCAGGGCTGTTAAAAGAAAACCCAAAATGAAAATCCCTTCCAAATAAAGAATAAACATATCAAATGAAACTAAGTACTAAAATGTTCATGGCACATATTCATTTCCACCTGCCTATAGAACAGTCTGTAATCAACTGCAAACTTATGTCCCATTGTTTTAGAAAACTCCCAAAAATATACTGACAAATTATATTCAACAACATTCTGAAACTGTTTAGATAACTCATTATGACCTGCCTGTGGCCTAGTCTTGTATCTAACAAATGGCATCCTGCCTATATAATATTTTTTTCGAACCACAATCTTGTACAGTTTCCGACTTAAATTTACCTATACATAGCTTTCACCAGTTTTAATTCAATATTTTGTTGATCAGACTGGTACCTGTATACTGGTCTATGATATATCATGACTAACATTGGCTTCAATTATCAAAGGTTTATCTCTGTCGATAACAGGGGTATCACCCATCCACCTCAATCAGGAAACCCGGTCCACTGTCTTCAATTCTTAGAAGTTTTTGTCCATATCATTAGTAAAAATACTGACATATGCAACCGTTCATACTCTTGTTGGTCCTATTTGAAATGTATGTATCCATAATGACCCGGCTTCTGTCCCAATAATTTCCACACAGATCCTGATTATTTACTTCTCCCCATTAAAATCAAAGTACTCTCACCTAAATTATTTACTTTTCACTGTCCATTAGAATTCTTATTCCGTTTTCCCTTTTTTACGATCCAAATTCTGTAAGGGAGAATTACCGATCTTAAGTATTGCAGTTAAATCTGTTTGTTAAACTTGTCTAAATATCGCTATTAGCTCACCTTATTTTTTTTATAAATATCAAAAGAGTTCCTGTCCTCTGTTCTTCCCGCCTTCCCAATCAATTGTAAAGATCTTTAAACGACGGAGATAATAAGGTTGTGACAGCAAATCGTTCATAGAGACGTTTGTTATTTAGTATTTGTAAAGCGCTTGAATCAACCCCAAGGGGTATCTCTGCGCTATCGGATTGCTACAGCCAGCTACATACAAGAAACTGGTTAAAATAGTACGGTTTTAAGAAGCCTTCTGAACTGTAGCTGATCAGAGCATTGTTGCAGTTGTACCGGGAGACCATTCCAGCAAGATGGCGCGAGGTGGGAAAAGGCTTTGCCTCCTAGGTGTACTTTTTTTTTGCGGGAAGCCACTAGGAAAGATTTGGACCCTGAACGGAGGGACCTTGGCGGCATGTATTTGGTAAGTTTCTTTGCAAGGTAACTGGGGCCTTTGCCGTTCAGAGAGATGTGCACCATGCAACAGATCTTAAACCTAATCCGCGTCCGCACTGGCAGCCAGTAAAGCTGTCGCAGAAGGGTGTGGGAGGCTGTACAAGGAGGGGCATTGGATAGTAGGCGAGCTGCAGTATTCTGAACTACGTGCAGCCTGTTTAAAGATGCTTCATTTGCTGTGATCAGCAGGGCATTGCAGTAGTCCAGACGGCTTAACACTAATGCCTGGATAAGGGTTTTCCGTGTGGTTAGAGGCAAAAAGGGAAATACCTTCCGAAGGAAACAGAGCACATGTAAACATGACCTTGTAAAAGATGTGGCATGCTCCTTCATAGTCAGTTTCTGGTCCCAACAGACACCCAGATTTTTTACCACTGTTTTGGGCGTCGGTGTAATGCCCAATTCCTCTGGCCACCACCCAGAGGACCACCTTGATGATGCCTCCCCAAACAACATGATCTCACTTTTCCCCGCATTAAGCTTGAGGAAGTTGTCTTGCATCCAGACTGTGATGGTCATCATCCCCTCTGAGAAAATAGACTGAGCATGGGATTGTGCTTTTCAAAGGAGAGTAGTAGCTGAGTATCATCAGGGTAAGACATAGGAACAAATCCTAATTTCCTTAATAGTCCGGCTAAGGGAGCAGCATATATGTTAAATAAGGTGGGACTCAAGCAAGAGCCCTGCAGTACTCCCTTAGTCAGCTTAGTAGTTTTTGAACGGAAAGGGTCAAGATTTATGTTTTGAGCCCTGTCAGACAGAAAACTCGTCATCCATTGCAGAGCACTCCCTTGAAGGCCATTTTCCCCAAGTCTCCTGAGCAGAATCTGGTGGGAATTTGTGTTGAAAGCTGCTGATAAGTCAAGCAACACCACAAATACCACTTGTCCGTTGTCCATGGACACTCTAATGTTGTCAGTGACCTCAATGAGAGCAGTCTCTGTACTATGCGTGGGTCGGAAGCCCGACTGAGATGGATCGAGACAGTTCGAAGCTTCGACAAAATCCGACATGTGTTTTTCTAGAACCTTTCCCAGGAGAGGTAGTAATGAAATGGGACAATAGTTGGATAAATCCTCCATAGGGGCTTTAAAGTTTTTTTTCGGATGGGTATAATTTGTGCTGCTTTCCTTTCGAAAGGGAGGAAACCTTTTTCTATCGAACAGTTCAAGATAGATCAGATCGGGGCAGCAAGTAGTTTGGCGAGCAGTGTGGTGGTCTTGGCTGGAATAATGTCCAGCGGAGAGCCTGATTTTATGGTTTTTAGTAGCACCTCTACATCCCCGGGCTTAAGTGTCCTGAATTTGTCTATAATATCTGTGCATCGTCTATGCCCAGAAGGTGGTTTGCTGTGAGGTCAGTCCGAGGACTTCCGGCTGAAGTGGGTTTTTTTGTAAATCAATTACATTTTCTTGGTACAGTGTATTGGTAGTTTGTCGCACAGGAATTGAGAGGATGTTTCTTCATTATCGCATGCCCTGGGATTGGTGAAAGTTTTAAAGATCTGATAAAGAATTTTGGGGTTGTTCCCCGCCTGTTCAAGTTGCATCGCTATGTGGGTTCTGTGTCCAATTCTTATTGTTTTTATGATATTCGGCCAGAGCAAGTTTATATCTTTCTTTATCCTGAGAACCGTGCGAATGGCTCTTTTCTGTCCGGAGGTTTGGGAAAAACCATGCTGTCTGGGGACATCTAGCTATGCTGGAATATTGTTTCAGTGGGACTAGACGGTCAATAATGTCTTTAATTGTAGAATGAAAACTGGCCAGGCATTCCTCGACGTTGTCCGAGTCAAGATTCTGCGGGCTAGGAAAGATATCTTGAAAATGCTCCAGCTCTTGCTTTTTTGATCCTTCATTGTCACCTCCTCGTATCATTGTGAAGCAGAATTTACCAGGTGTTGGACTGTTCACCATCTAATTGGGAACATGAGCTCAGTTTAGAGACAGGCTAGTTTTACCCTACTGATGCTTTGTTGTTGCAATATTTATCCTGCTCACTATGAGAGGAAACACAGGTTCAGGCATGTGGTGTATGTGCTTGGCTGTTGAGCCAATGGGCAAAGTTACCATCTGTGGGATTATGACTGAATATCTTTAAGTCAGAGTCCCCACTAAACCATAACGCTACTGTAGTGCTGGGGAGCCTCGGTTGGCCTGCGAGAGCAGGCTTCTGGACCAGTGTATAGAGCTGCTCACTTGAACACCAGAGCGTGGATGGAAAGGGCTGTCTTTACCACCCTTAGTGCAGCGCATGTTCGTGTGGTAGATGATGCTTAATCCTTTGTTTCCAACCTGATTCTGGGTCAGGGCTTCTTTACTAGCAGAGTAGCTACCTCGCTGCGATCTATTAAAAGTTAGCCACTAAGCCACGCTTTTGTCTGTCCATGGGCGCCCATACCCCCTTGGGGTTCATCTTCCGCTAGGATGGTGGGCGGGATGAGGTGCAGGCACCGTCCACTGTGCTGTGCGTGGCATGGGGAACATCTCCCTCTCTCCCTGTGCTGCAAGTATCGGGGCATGCACACTTGCAGGTCAGCAGGGTGACCAGATGGCCAGAGCGGGCACCACTATAGTCGACGAGAGACAAGAAGCCGATGAGGTTACTCTAGGAAGGATTTTCCTGAGCGCTAGCCTTGTCGTTGGCTGCCACATGGACATTGTGGTTGCCAGGTTGGCCCAGCCATTTGGTCGCCGGGCTGACCAACCATATGACAGGTTGATGGCTGGATGACCAGTGGGCCAGCTGGCACATCTAACTCTGACTTTTGTCTCTCCTTGGGGGTCTAGTCGAGGAAAAAAAGCTTCCCAGGAAGGCCCAAGGATAGAGGGGGTTGGCCTAAGGGCTTAACCCTTCTTAGCCCGCCAGACTCGAGCACCAGGAAGGTACCGACCTGAGGCACCCTTAGTCAATGAACTGGGGTGACAGTCCTTACAGACTGGGAAAGTCTCTTGAGTCTCTCTGGTGTGGAGTGGAATTGGGACCCTGTTAAGGCCCAACCACTGGTCAGGTCTCAGGGCAAGATGGGGTTGGACAAAAGAGCAGTGTGGGCTACTGCAGGCTGAACAGGTCCAGTAACCCCCAATGATAGGAAAGCGATGCCATGGCTTTTGCCTGGGAAGCCCAGTCCCCACATGCAGAGCTCCAGGCACCGGGCAGGGTAACCGTCCCTACCTAGGGCAGGGTGTCATCAGACTGAGGGAGAGTCTGGGCCTCCTGCATGCTGTACAGCTCCTTTAACCACTTTTGAGAGGCAGTAGAAGCCATGTTTTTCACCTATGAGTCCCAGGCCAGGGCTCCAGGCACCGGGCAGGGACACCTTCCTTACCCAGGGCAGGGTGACATTGGACTGAGGAGGAGCCTGGAGCTACTGAGGGCTGAACAGCTCCTGTAATCCCCCGTGACATGCTAGTGAAGCCGTTGATTTCGCATGGACGATACGTTCCCTGCAGACCATGGTCCCAGGCAGGCGGCAGGGCCACCTTCCCTAACCAGGGCAAAGGTTTGCCAGGTTTCAAGTTGTCCATCAGTTTGCTTGTCTGCTTCGTGTTGGCCAAAGTGTCACTAGTGACACTTCATTCCCAAGGCTGTTCCAGCCAATAGGCAGATATGTGTGCCAACTCAGTGAACCATGTCACCAGCCAAGCAGCACTAATTTCAATTACACCCAGGCCTAACGTAACTTTCACATTTTAATTCCACTCAGATTTCTAAGAATAAATAAAAATCAGTCTTCCAGTTCTTTCAACATCTTGGTGATAAATGAATGATTTTTCATTTGCAAAGTGTTTTGCAAAGTTCTTGGTAACATTACATGCAATTGTATATTAAGTTTTTTTTTTTTTTATCAACAGGTAGTGAAAAGGCCGCGGAAAGTTCAAGTTGCTGCTTTAAAATCCCCGTCTCTTGATTATGACGACAGAGGTTATGACTTTGCGAATGATGGCCAGTTCGACCGCAGAAGTGGCTACAGTGAGACAAGCTGGCATAGCGGCAATGGAAGCCACAGCCATGAACAAAGCCCAGATAGAAGTTACAGACGGGACCAGGACAGAGGTCGCCCCTTTGACAGAGATAGGGATCGAAGTCGCGACCACAGCAGTGAAAGGGGGTTGGACCCGGAGTATAGAAGGGATCGTGGACGGAGTATTGACAGAGACGAGACTTATGATCGTAACTATGACTACAGCCCTGAACGAGGTTATGGACGAAAACCTGTGGATTCTAGATCTGAAAAGGGAGTACAACGGAGTCACAGCAGAGACAGACTTCAGTCACGCAGCCCATCACCAGAGCCTCATCGACATCCAGTGCCTCGTGGCCAACAGGACGATGACCGGAAACCAATCAGCATTCTTTTAGCAAAAACCAAGCCATCTGAGGGTAGGTGAAAGGGCCTGTATCTCTGAATTACTTAGTGCATAAATATTTAATGTTTATTTATGCTCTGTATTCCTTTGGGTTGGAAGTCTTGTAAAATAGTATTCTTGTAGCAGTTGATAATGTGGTTACCGAAGCTAGCAATACAAGCAAATAAAGTAGTGATTATTGATTTCTTGTTATACATTACTGTAGTTGCTCATTTCTGTGATCATACTACTGTTTAAAGTGTCCTGTAGGGTCTTTAGGTTTCACCTTAATTGCGTTGGTTAAAGTGAAGTGTAATTCCAACATTCCTGAAAAGGAACTCCTCTGCTTTCACTGTCGCAAAACTAAGTACCGTGGTCTGTGTACAAGTCGTGTGCCTTCTACCTGTACAAACAGAACATAAAGAAGAGAGTCCTCCCGTTAGCCATTCTAGCAATGGGAGAGAAAAAAAGAGCAATACCTCTGCGGGGGGTGGGGGCAGCTGTTGGCAGAGCAAAAGCTTCTCCTGTTGGTGGGAACTATGCCTCTACCTTGCCCAAGAGCCCCTGTGACTACCTGTTTTCTGCTTCTCTTGCCACCAGAGATGCACAGTCCATTAGTTTTTCTCCCCCTGACTGAAGCACAACTGGTGTCCCCCTACCCTCAACACACTTTTGCTTGCCCACTTGCCCTTACCTTGCTGTGCACTTCTGCTACTCACACTCCTCCTTAAATACTCCTGCTTGCCACCTTACCCAGACACTTGCTATGCCTCCTTCCTTCCAGAATCACCCATTTGCCTCCTACCTCAGGCCACCTTGGCACCGCACCCCCCCCCCCTTTTCAATACTCCCTCCTCTGGGAAGTGCCAAGAGAGACAGCCGGAGTGCCAACAATACGCTGTACTGGGCAATCGGCTCCTATATCGTTTCTAGAAAGGCACCTTACTGACGAGGTACCTAGTCCATCAGAAAAGAAAGACATATTGGTGGGGGGGGGGGGCCTTTGGGGTGGGCGAGGCGGGGGGGGGGGGTGTCAACATGCACATTTGGACCCATTATTCTCATGTCAGCATGTTATTCTTCATTCAAGGGGAGATACCTAGCCTTCCCTAGATTTAGGTGTGTGAATACTGGCCAGAATCATATTCCAGTTCTGCCTCTCCGTTTTCGCCCCAGTATCTCCTCTTTGCCTCCAGATAACTTGTAACGAGGCCCAAATTGCAATACATGTCTTCCTCGATTTGCAACAACCGATAAAATAAAAAGCTGTACCTTGATCTCACTTGCACCTTCATCTTTTATTCGAACATTGTGCTACAAAAGAGGTAGGTATGCACATTTCTATTGAGGAGAACTCACTCTTTAGCTTCAGTAAGTCCAGGTGAGTTCTCACAAAATATAATAGTCTAAATTGAGTGTTCTGAATGTTGGAATATTTTGGAAATTCTGCCTGTTTGTTCTGCTTATTTTAGTTCGGAAAATGGTCAAACACTCTACAGTGAGTATATGAAGTGCTTGTTTTTTTTTGCCTAAATGTTAGCAAATCATTTTACTACTGAGCAAAACTAAGAACGTTGCTCTAAAAACCTCAGAATCCCTTAAAGTTGGGCACCTGATAATACCAAGACTCACTAAGATCTACCCTAAATACTCAGTCATTCAGCTCTACTATCTCAATATTTCCCAGGCACACTCCCGCTCTACTTTCAATGAGCCACAACCTCTTTCAGAAGTTCACTTTGTGATTGTCACGTACCCAGGCCTGCTGAATTTGCTCTGATGACGACAAATCTCAGACAACACTCTGCTCACTGAGACACACACATTTGTTCACGCTGGGGAGGGGGGGTGGGTTAACGTCTTCAACACTGGTGGGGAGGGGGGGCACTGGGGGTCAAATAAACCAATAACACTGCGCATATGTTTTGGCCTACTTCCCCTGTGGGGGGAAGAGACGGATCAGGTAAGGGAAAGAAAGCAAAGGGAACGGGACAGTCGTGCCCAGGAAACAGGCAATAACCTCATTTCTACTTCCATTAGTAATGGTGAACTGTGAAAAAGTAGCATTTTATTTACAGGCTCTGGACACCTGTAGCGCACTGTACTAAGGACTTATTAGTAAATCAAATATGCCAATCATGGCGATACCAATCATACCATGTTTTAGGGGAGAGATAACCTGCAATTTAGCACTGGTCAGCATTGAAAAAGTGCCCAGAGTCCTAAAGCCAGACTGCTCTGTGTCAAGCTACCAGAGGGTGAGCACAGGTAAACCTTTTAGTGTGTACTGCACATACCCTGACCAGGATTGTGGTTCATGCTTGGACAGAGTGCATACTTTGCCAACCAGAAACGCAATTTTTAACCACTATCAATACATTTCGCTTATACATAATGAAGTAGAAGTACATATTTGTTTTATTTTTGTAGCGATTAACGATGTATTGTGTATGGTGAGCACTATATTCCACATTGTCCCTATACCAACGCATGGCACCTAAAATCCATTTTTGTCAGCGGATGATATCTCAATATACTGAGTCGGATAGCAAGATTGGTAGGACCAGAAGCAAACTCATAATCAGCAGGTTAATGTATAAGAATAGTTTGGTCGTCAATGGGGATCATGCACCTGCTGCACAGGCACAATAACTAAAACAGAGCAAACGTCTGCATCACAGATGAAATCCTACACACATGTGTAGCAAAGCACAATGTAAAATCAGGGAGAAGATTTGGTGTTGCTTTGTCGTATACTTTCTCTGCATGAACACTGGGGGGAATCCCAATGTTTGCACTTGGGTGAAAAATGTGTAATCTCGATGAATTTTCTCCTTGCCACCCAGATTGTAAATACAGGCATAGCAAATATATGTGGTGTGACATACAAGCCGAATGCGGCACGTAAAGAGCTTTATTGCCATTTAATGCTGCCTTATTCTGTTTCCCTCTCCTTGAAATCA
Source organism: Triturus cristatus (assembly GCF_964204655.1). Lineage (NCBI taxonomy): Eukaryota > Metazoa > Chordata > Amphibia > Caudata > Salamandridae > Triturus > Triturus cristatus. Next base: position 865,823,149 of record NC_140581.1, read on the forward strand.
AAAGACCTCCATGGCTCTAAAGTTTTTTGTAAGTCACTAAACATCACCTAATGTAATATTTGATCATAAGAAATATATTCGTTGACACAATGTAACCTTTACCAAGAGCCAAAGGCTACCACTAGAACTAGCTTGTTTGAATGTGTGTAATTGTAGTCGAAATCTGTCCCCCCACCCCCTCCTTTTCATTAGACTGGTCAGGCATACTCACTGAGGCATGTTACTGGAGCTGTGTACACTGCACTATTCAGAGAGGTTATTCCACAATGGGCTCCCCTTAAATGTGATGCCGTATTCCCCCAGCAGTCATTATTCTCAATGTGTTGGGCAGAGTTTCCTTTTCCTGAACATTTGTGTTTTCTATTTCTGGCAGAGTATGGCCTGAGACTTGGTAGTCAGATCTTTATCAAAGAAATGACTGGCACCGGGCTGGCGTCAAAGAATGGCAACCTGCACGAGAGTGACATCGTCCTGAAGGTGAGTTCTGCGCAGGCTCCTCCAGATGCTGTGCATAACGAGGGGAGGGCCCCCCAGTTTCTGGATTAGGGAGCCAAGCCTCGTTCAGCTCAGAGCCTTGATGACTTCATTGTAGAGCTTTGTTTCAAGCCTGAACACAATAAAAGATTCCAAATGGACTTCTCTCTTCCAGTGATGGATCGAACTGATGAGAATAATTGAAAATAGTGCTGATTCAGACATTGACATGAGTGATGTGTTAGTTTGGACTCCGTAAAGATAGTGATGCATGGTGTGAAGCCCATGTCAGGAGACACTTATAATTTAGTTGTTTAAATATATGCATGTTTTTAACCTTCATTTATCAAGATTGTGCTCATTGCTTTCATAGCTTATAGCCGAGCAAATGAAAGCAGCTGTTGTAAAAAGCGAAGAAAATGTGTTAGTTTTAAAGTAGATTCCTACATTCCCTTCCACCACCTCGCCAAATCCGAGTTTTTAAGACTACAAGCATTCCATAGGCCTGACACGCACACCATCTCTCTGCTGAGGTAATAGGAGCATCCTGGATCCCCGACCAGAGTGATGAAGAGGCCAGCACAGGTGTTCCATGCTCTAAAGGAACCACCCCTGAGAAAGGCAGTAATTACAGTTGGTGTACAACAAGAATCACACTTTCTACTGACTACTGCAGAAGCGCTACTGTTCTCCCTGCCTTTGGCTGCTGGCATATTCCAGAAAGTACGCATAGGCCTCCCACATTCTGGCACCTGGCCCAATTAATAACATTTAAAAAAAAAAATAATCTTTACACTTCAGTTGTCCTAGAAGACCTTAAAATGCAGTTGTGTACATGAAAAGAGTTCATTAGTATTTTTGGGGACCTTAAAATGCAGTGACCTGTGCTATCTACTTTATGGCGGTCTAATAGGCAGTCCTTCTAGATCCAAAAATTCTACTATTGGGTACCTCAAGCAATTTACTTTTAGGACTGTTTGTATTGGAGTTCAAGATATATATAGATATACCTGCCTAAATCACACAGCTGGTGGGAACTGCTAATTGTTGGTAGTGATGCAGTAGCAACAATATGCAAAGAGTATTCCCCCTAGTGTGGTTCAGGGTGTATCGGATAGGGCAAATTGATAGGAAAAATGAGGACAAAAACAATAGTTACTTAACTCCCCACCTCCCCAAACCACCATCCTGTAAACCCCACCTTCCTTACCTAGCAGATGCCAAGTACATGATGCCCAGTAATTAGTATCCTTAATGAACCACAATGTAAATCAAAGCTCATCCTGGCTGAGGGAAACAATTTACTTTTTTTTTAGAAAGCCACGAAGATTCATTTTTTTGTGATACTGTATTTGTTAATTCATCGTTCATCACTATGCACATGCTGAATATCATTATGTACATGCTGAATCCCAAGTGGATTTCCCATTTGAGACCATGTATACAAAATAGAATAGTGACTGTAAAAGTACGGAAAGCAGTGAGAGATGTTTTGAGAGGTGAAGTGTGGTATGCGAGGGGGCCCGCAGAAGAAACTTCATCTGGAAATTGAATTTTGTTCCATAGTAACCGTATGTTATTCTATGTTATAACATAGTCTTAGATGGCCCATTATTCTGTTTCTTGATATTTATTGGGATGCTCCTTGAGCATTTTTTTTTTTCGTGAGTCATAATTGTGGAAACATGAACAGTGATCTGTAAAGTCACATAATGCCTTTATATGATCATCTTTCACTCGATCTACCAAAACAGGTAAATTTGACGTAAAAAGGATGACTTTTCTGTTCCATTTTCTAAAAATAAATGTTCCACCGGGTTAACTCATTACTGTTTTATTTATCAATAGATCAATGGCACTGTCACTGAGAACATGTCATTAACTGATGCCCGCAAACTAATTGAGAAGTCACGTGGGAAACTTCAATTGGTGGTGCAGAGAGACAGTAGGCAAACTCTAATCAATATCCCATCATTGCATGACAGCGACTCGGACATTGAAGGTGAGAAGCATCAATGAATATATGCTCATTATCTTGATATCGTTGCGTTGTATGGCTCTAAAAACAGTCATAGCTTCTTTCCCAGCACGGAGTCTTCTCTATGATGTGTCAGTGGGGAAATCTAGTTACTAGTTGAGATGCTATTCTAAATCTTTAGATGCAGGCATTTTGTTTGTCTGCATGATAGCAGAAAGCGAGAGAAGATTATTTCCCCTCCAAACATCACATCTGTCGTCACCTGTGTGTTTCTGGAAAATGAGTTTTACTTGATTTTTCTCTTCATTTGGGTTTATTTTGATTTGTGTAGTGCTGACCTACTGCTTAAAACCACTTCAGAACACTTGTATAAGGCAGTAATACTTACACAGTACCAACATACATTTGAAGTACTTAATAATGTGTAACTTATTACAAGAACCACAACACTAAAAAGAGTAGTTAAAAAGATTGCTAAATAGACAACTAGACTTACAGATTTGTAGAGACATTAACTACAGGTCTTCTCACCACCCTACCTGAACCACCTTCCCTCCTCACCCCTTTCTCCACCGTGTCTACTCTAACCCACGTCTACTTTCCTCAATCATAAAATTAATCTTTTGACTCTGATCACTGATTGCTCACAGCATGGCCTCTGTCACAAAATGTGAGAAACCATTATATGGGAAATTGCAATGCAAGCATGAGTGCGTAAAAATGTTTGCACTATAAAATAAACTATGCCTGAATGACACATCAATGTCTTAGCTGAGTTGATTCCTGCTTTCCATATCTTTATTTTTGTGCTCAATGTAAATGGCATCAGAAATGCCTGTTTGTGCTAGACCTTTACTCCTGTGCACATCAAAGGTTTGTTTCATGATGTGGGCCTTACGGTCGTTTAATCTCCTTTCATTTTTGCTGGTTGGTGCAGCCATTACTTGTACGATCAAGAGAAGCCATTGGTAAGGAGGGAAGTAAGCATTTATGGCGCGGAAAGGGCCATTAAACGTTTCTAGAGAGTGCAGCCTTCCTCGGATGTGCTGCATATTGTGTGCTATATAAATACATTCCCTTACTAGTACCAAGGGGTGTAGGGGAAGTGCAAGAAACAGCCACGGTAATTGGCGCTAGGTTGAACAACCTAGAATAATGCCAATCAGGGCAGCTATATTGTATCTTTTTTCGATTTATAGCAAAACGTTCTGCAAAATCTCCTCTAGGTGTGAAAGAGTATTAGCAGCAATGGCACAGGCAGACATGTATATCTGTAAAAGAATAGGAACGAGTTAACCTTCTTTCAAAATTGGATGATAAACGTCTTCATAAATGAGAGTACACTTCAGGAATTAGACATGTCTGGACTCCCAGATGTTAAAAATGCCTTCTCTTGCGGAAATTAACGTTGTTAATGATTCCTGCAGAAATTGTGGCGTTATTGCTTGGTAATCCTGCTGTTCACCGCTAACCGTAGCCCCCACCTCCTCCACAATTCCCAGTTCTGTTCTCCAGCCTCCTGCTTACCCCAACACCCTAGGCTATTCCCACCTCTCCCTCCATCCCTTTCCCTTTATTTTGGTAAGTCTTCTCTTACATTTCTACAGCATCATAATCTCTCCACCAGTCTGACCTCCTCTCCTTTATAACCCTTTCCCCTACTGTTTACAGGTTTGTGGCTGCCTCTTCTATTCATATATTTATTTCTCCTTATTCATGAGGCCTCCCTTTAGCCTATCTTCCAAAGATGTGTATGAGACTCTGAACTGTGAATCTTCACTGCAGGGACATGTTGTCCCTGGGCACACTGGGCCGAGATAAATGGGGGTCTTGCATCTAGGTGGGAGAGCTTTGTAGCTGAAGAGGGGAGCAAAACCACCACTCCCTTGTCCAATCCTCAGACTGTCTGTATTCAGTGGGGGTTAGAACTATAAACAGTCTGCAGAGAACCAATTTTTGAACTTTTATACCCTTTCTCCATTAGTCAGACGTCTGTAACTTTAGTTGGCCATTGCGCATATCAGTGAAAGTGTAAACAAAAATGTGGATCTTAATTTGATTCACTAATGAGTCCTACATTAAAACCTTGAGTGCTTCCAGCCCATTTACTACATAGAGCCAGCCTCATCTAACATGAGATTGGAGATGGGAAAGCCATCCTCTCATTCTGTGCCCTGTCTGTCTTCATATACACTCTAGGTCTTCTAGTTGGTTTGGAGCAGCTCATAAGAATAGACTGAGCCCAGCAGAATCCAGAAGGTTGCCTGTTTAAATGGTACCTTTCAAATTTTTCCTTCCTCAGATTATTTCTAGTTTTACTTAGCTTGTATATAAAACATATTTATTCAGTGGGAACCTGCCACCTAGGCACCACCCTCTCCTCTGCATTTTTCTGCATTTTTTTGTTTACAGAGAACACAACAGTAAAACTACATGTTTCTAATACCTAAATTGTATAGAACGAATAACACCGGGCATGGCTCCCACTCAGCTCCCAATCTGTTTTGTCTTTTTGTAGAAGTAACTGATGTGTTTATCTGTTCCTGATTGAAAGCAATAATTATCCTTTAGCCCCTCTTAGTGTCTAGTACATTGTATTTAATACTCTGAAAATGAGTTGCTTTACAAGTCGTACCCAATTTTTCTATTTGGGTGTTCAATTCTAGGTTGTGGCTTTTAAATTAATTTTATTTTTACATATCTTTGTTGATCTCTAGATCACAGCTATCAATTAAAGTAAAGAGAACATGAACTTAAAATGTTTTGATCCAAACCAACCCCTTAAAAATAGATAGAATTAGCAATTTTACCATTCTGGATTACTATCCTCATGAATATCTGTATGTAACCATAGGGTATAGGCAACAATGGAAAGGGAGGACGCCACCAACATGTGCTGAATCACCCAAAATAGCTTTCACTATATAAGTAACACTTTATGTGGGCTCGAGTTATGAGCTGACTGAAACATGAAAAGTGGGGCCATTGTACGCGTTCCTGTAGGCGAGTGATTACATTAATCTGTATCTTCCCAGTTGCATTTTCACATTGAATATATAGATACGTTTTTACATTTAATATTGATACAAAATTCTCCAAGAAATGTTTTATTCACACAGTCTTATCAGGGACTTTAACTACTATGTCAAACTGGCTATTAATTAAAGTAACAGGACTTTCAAGCCTGATCTTTGTAAAGACCAGGAGAACTACTGATGGATAAATATTTTATTATGTTTGAGATTTTAAACACAAACACCTGATGAAATAATATATTTCTGTTGTATACATCTGCCTGTGGATTCCTCACCTTATGAATATCCCCTGCGCCAGCATTCCGCAGAATTTTTTCCTAGCTCTCCACGCCGACGAGGACGTCGGCTCCACTCGCGACTCCGAATGACGTCACCGGAGCCATAAGAGATCCTCATCGGCGTGATGACGTCTGTTCCCTTTTTTTTCCCGCTGTCGACGCGTAACGGTTTTCTAGCGCTCTCCATATTTTGTAGAGTTACTTTGTTGTTCCTTCAGCTTTATCTGTTGCTGTTGCGATGTCGTCTTAGAGGAAGTCTGGGTTTAAGCCCTGTAAGGAATGTGGGGGTCACATGTCCATCACTGACCCCCATGAAGATTGTTTATGGTGCTTGTCATCGGATCACGACGTGGAGGACTGGTCCTGTTGCAGGAAAATGAATCCAAAGAACGGGAAGCCAAGTTGTTTCTGGCCAAGGCGAAGAAAGAAGGAAGAGCGCGTAAGAGATAAGTCGAAGTCGTCGACTTCGCATATATCGAAGTCGAGAAAACATTAGAAAAAAGAAGACATGGATCTCGGCGCTGTTCGAAGGGTAAGGCTTCGAGGTTGCCTTCGCCTGCTCCTCGACGTCGCCGTAAAGACTTTGTATCTCCTTCACCCTCGCCTTCACCTCGTGCGACTCCGGAGAGGTCTCCTTCGCCTAGAGGCGCTCCGGCGCAGTCGCCGGCGCCGAGGGATTCACCGGCTTCAGACGCCGAGCCGATTCAGGTTGATCCATCTTCTCCTGTGCCTGAGAATAAACCGGTGGATTCGGCAGTGGATCCGATTGTTACAATGTCGGATACTCCCTGTTTGGATACTGGCTCTAATCCGTATACACAGTTCCCGACTCCAGGTTTGGATCCGTCGCATTTTTTAAAATGCAATGTACGGAGTGTTTGCAAGAGCGGCTTTCCCATCCGGAGCACTTTCTGGTCCCGTGGGTCTGCTGGCTTTCAACTTGGGCGTGCCCCAGCACTATGCCCAGGCACCCTTCGTGTCTTTCATGCCAATGGTGCCGTCAATTTCCGGCACCGAGAGTCTTGACGCCGTTAATGGAATCCCCGGCGCCGTTTGGTGACCCTTCCTTTCAGCCTCGTGCGGATCTCATGCCTCCTTCGGATCCTCCTTTGCCGGCTCCGGAGAAGTCCGCGCCGCGTACGACGCCACCGACGCCGCGTCAACAGATTCGTTCAAGGAGAGAGGCACAGAGGCTGTTGGAAGAAGAGCAGTGTCCCAGAGAGAAAGTAGAGGAGGGCGAATTGGAAGAGTCTCTAGATGAATTCGAGGGAATTCAGGAGGCGAGTGGATTGGATACCTCTCCTGAGTGGGAACTCTCTTCAACAAGGGCTTCTCCTCCTCAAGATTTGGCTCCCTACTGTATGATTATAAGGAAAGCTGCAGAGCTTTTGGATTTACAGTTACCTACTGCCGAATATAAGCACCATTTGCTGACCGAGGTTTTGCATTCGCCGCCTTCTACAGTTGAGCCTCTGTTACCCTTTAATGAAGCCTTATTGGAGCCTATCCTCGAGGTTTGGCGTAAACCACTCTCTTCGCCTGCTGTTTCTAAGGCTGTGGCTAGAGGATATAGGACCGCACCAGGGGATCCAGTATTTCTCTCTTCTCCTCCATCTCCAGAAAGTTTGGTGGTGCAGGCATCCTGTTCCAAACAATCTTCAGGTGCTTTTCCTCAGGCTCCAGCTGACAGGGACTCTAAGAAAATGGAGCAGTCAGCTAAAAAGGTCTTCTCTTCGACTAGCATGGCACTGAAATCAACCAATGCTACTTGTCTGTTGGGCTGTTATATACATGCCTTGATGGACTCGGCAAAACAGTTGGCCCCCAAGTTACCTGATGAGGAGAGGGGAAACTTTATGGAGGTTCTTTCGGATGCCCAAGCTGCGGCTAGACAGGCTATTCAATCAGGCCTGGATGCGGCTGACTCATTGGCCAGGGTTATGGGCTCCTTCGTAGCTACAAGAAGGCAGGCTTGGCTTCGATCCTCTGGATTGTCCCCTGATGTCTAGGCCACTCTTTTTGATTTGCCCTTTGACGGATCCAAACTCTTTGGGGAAAAAGCAGATTTGGCTTTGCAAAGGTTTGAGGATAGCTGAGCCACGGCAAAATCCTTGGGATTGCAAACCCAGTCAAGAGGTGTTGGCTACAAAAAATATCGTGGCTTTGGAAGGTTTTCCTCTTGCACCTTCCATCAAACTCAGCAGCAGCAGAATCCACTCTATAAGTCTTATAGAGGAAGAGCCAAAGGTCGCCAACGTGGTTCGGCCCGCAATCTCTCCTCCTCCTCCTCTTCTGCCTCCCCCGCTCCCTCTGGTACCACAGGAAAGCAGCCCTAGATCCCCCCCCCATCCTGGATCATGTGGGTCCTGTAGGGGGTCGGCTGTCTCACTTTCTACAGGGTTGGAAATCGGTCACGTCAGAACTTTGGGTTTTAAACCTTGTAGAGAATGGGTGCGGCCTTCCCTTTTGGGAATTTCCCCCTCCTTGCCAAGGTTTTTGTTCAGAGGACCATTTGCTTCTTCTACAGAAGGAGGTCCTTGCATTACTACAAAAAGGTGCGATAAAGGTGGTTCCAGAGTGGGAAAGGGGTCAGGGATGCTACTCCCGGTATTTCCTGATCCCCAAATAGGACAGCAGGTTACGTCAGATTCTGGACCTCACAGTCTTGAATTTTTACCTGAAGCAGGAGAAATTCAAGATGCTGACCCTTGCTCAGGTTCTTCTGGCGCTGCAGCAAGAGGACGGGATGGTGTCGATCGACTTACAGTATGCGTATTTTCACATCCCCATTCTGAAGTCGCACAGGAAGTATCTCCGTTTTACGGTTGGGTCACAGCACTACCAGTTTGCGGTCCTCCCGTTTGGTCCTCACAAAGTTGATGGCCGTGGTGGCAGCTCATCTCAGAAGGTCAGGGATTCCTGTTTTCCCCTATCTGGACGACTGGCTGCTCAAAGCGGAGTCGCCAGAGATGGTGCTTCAAGACGGTGCCAAGACGCCTCGGCATTCGTTCGCGCTTTATAAGTGATGATCCTATCCTATCCTTCATCATCTGCGAGTAACATCTCAACTGTTGTTCAACTTGGGTTTTTCAATCAATGTGCCCAAATCTCACCTTGTGCCCTCTCAGCGCAACCTGTTCATGGGGCGGTACTGGACACTACTGTGTGTCAAGCATTTCCTCCTCCACAAAGAATTCTCGACATTCAGGCAATGATTCTTGTGTTTCACGATAGAGCGGTTGTTCCAATCCTGAAGTTTCTACGCCTGCTCAGTTTGCTTCCTGCATTCTGTTGGTCAGCCATGCACGCTGGCACATGAGGGCACTCCAGTGGTGCCTCCGCAGACAGTGGTTTCAACACAATGGAGATCTCAGGGAGTCAGTCAATCTCCAGAGACTCTGCAGCGGAGCTGACTTGGTGGAGTGTGCAGGACAACCTGTCTCAAGAAAAGCCCTTTCAGCCTCCTCCGTCGGTGGCCACAGTGATCACTGATGCCTCTGCTCTAGGGTGGGGTTCTCATCTGGGGGATCTGGAGGTCAAGGGTCTTTGGTCTCCAGAAGAAAGGTTGCTTCACATCAACCTTCTGGAATTGCGGGCGATACGTTTGGCACTAAATGCTTTCCTTCCCTCCCTTCGCGGTCAGTCGGTTCAGGTCCTGGCAGACAACACTCCCGCGATGTGGTACATCAACAAACAGGAAGGTGTAGGGTTGTATCGTCTGTCGAGAGACTCTGGTCCTGGGTTCAGAACCATCAGATTTGTGTGTTTGCAAATCACCTAGCCGGTGTACTGAATGTTGGTGCGGACAGTCTCAGTCGGCATTTCTCTGCCGATCACGCGTGGCGGCTTCATCCGGAGGTGGCCCTTCACATCTTTCGGATGTGGGGATCTCCTCGGTTGGACCTGTTTGCCACCCACGAGAACGCGCACTGCCAGTTTTTCTGCAGTCCCCAGTTTCCACTGCAGGGAGCGCTGGGGGACACGTTTCCATTGGATTGGAGCTTACAACTCCTTAACGCGTTTTCTCCCATACCCTTGCTTCCTCTGGTTCTGAGGAAGATTCGCCAAGACCGGGCCCAAGTCATATTGATCGCCCCGGATTGGCCTAGAAGGGTGTGGTACACAGATCTTCACCTCTCATCGCACCCTCCGCTCCGTCTCCCTCTCAGGGCAGACCTCCTCTCGCAGGGGCAGGTTCTACACCCCCACCTCCAGAGCCTGCACCTTCATGCCTGGAGATTGAACGGGTTAACCTCTCTCCCGCCGGACGTTGTGGATGTTATCTTATCTTCCAGGCGACACTCCACAAAGTCGATTTATTCCTATAGATGGTCTGTTTGTTAATTGTTGTGAAGAGAGATCCAGTTGTCGATTGTTCTTCAGTTTGCTCTTTCCTTGGCTCAGCAGGGTTGTGCTGTGGCCATGGTTAAGGGCTATTTGTCGGCCTTATCGGCTTTTCTGTGTCTACCTGATCAGCCGTCTTTATTTAAGTCTCCTATCGTTTTGAGGTTTATCAAGGGCCTTACCAATAGGTTTCTGCCTACTCCCTTTGTTATGCCCCAATGGGATCTAAATCTTCTTTTAACTTTTTTGATGGCCTCCCCATTTGAACTCTTACATAGCTGTCCTTTGAGGCTTTTGTCTTTTAAAACAGTCTATCTGAAAGAAATACGTTAGTTAGATTCCTCACCTTAGAATATCCCCAGGCGTCAGGCTGGATCTGGAAAGATTTTTCGTCAGCAATACCCTTGCGTGTCGCTAGGCGTCGTCTGCGGCTCCGCGTTCGTCGGCGGCGTCGAGTGCTGGGATGACGTTGTCGGAGCCCTCGCACGCTGACGTCAGTTCTTCTTTTTTCCGCGCCAGACCGCGCCGATCCGGGAAGAGCATACCTGTTTAGTCATTTTTCGACTAAACTTTTTGGACTCTTTTGGTCTATTCTCATCGATTCGACTCTGGTGCCGGTAGGATGCCTGGTTTTAAACCTGTGACTCCTGTCACCGACTGATGTCGGTTACAGACCACCACCGCCGGTGCCTCTACTGCCTTGGGGCCGACCACAATGCCGAGTCGTTCCTCGACTGCCGGGCCTTGACTTCGAAGGCTAGGCGGGAGCGGTCCCGCAGGCTACTTGAGCTCCGGCAGTCTGCTCCGCGCCGTTCACGGTCCCGGTCGAGGAGGAGGTCGAGAGACCGGTCACGGAGCCGCAGCCATCACCGCTCATCTGGTTCCAAGTCTTCGGGTAAGTCAAAACATAGTAAGAAGTCCAAGAGGTGACATCACTCTTCGGGCTCCCCTCGCCGGTCGCACGACTCTGCTGAGGGTTCGGGTGGTACCACCCACGCGGAGCCGCAGGAGTCATGTCCGTTTTCATACCCGCCGGTCCCTGGGACGGACGCGACTCCGGCAGAGATCAGTGCCTTCCTCTCGGCCATGAGAGGCCTGGCTCCGTCGTCGACGCCTGCTGGCACGCCTTCGGGCCCCGCGGGCTCGACTGGGAGGCCTTGCGAGCCGGCGGCTCCGGCGCCGACTCCGTTCCCGACGCCGCAGGTCCCCGCAGGATCCAGGCTTGGATCCCAGTCGGCACCTGTCGACCTCACGACCCCTCCACCGGTGCCGGCGCCGCCGCTCTCCGGTTCAGTCCCGGCGCCGCACCCGATGCCAGAATGGTGGTAATTTCACCTTCCGCCCGGCTCCGATCATTCCACCTGTCTACCAGGAATCGAATGACGGTGACGACTGGGGAGGGTCTGATGACCCTCTGGCCCGGCAGGGCCAGTTATCACAGTACTGGGCAGACGAGCTGGGGGATGCCAGTGGTCTTGACAATCCCCTGACACTGGCTTCATCTCTCCTCCAACCGTGGCTTCGGAGGAAGGTGCTGCATTTTCTGTGGTGCTGCGCAAGGCGGCTGAAGCCCTTGGGCTGGAGCTACCTGCTGTGGCCGTGAGGACTAACCTCCTCACAGAAGTGCTCCAACCGTCAGCAAGCTCCTCGGAGCCTCTGCTGCAGTTTAATGAAGCACTAGTGGACGTTCTGAAGGGCACCTGGTCCAAGCCCTCCACAGTACCTCCTGTGGACCGGAACGTGGCCTGGTGCCACCGCCCTGCACCGGGCGACCCCAGTTTTCTGTCCATGCACCCCACGCTCGAGAGCCTGGTTATCCAGGCCTCTACTTCCCAGACCTCCTTCCCATCCGCTCCCCCGGATCGTGAACCCAAGAGACTAGAACAGTTTGGTAAGAAGCTGGTCTCCTCCCTTAGTTTGGTACTGCGGTCTATTAACACCGCTTGTCTCTTGGACCGTTACTCCCACTACCTGTGGGATACGGTGGAGGACGTGCTGCCCCAGTGTCTGGAGGAGGCCCGGACACAGCTCGTCCAGGCTCTTGCCGAGGGGCGGGATGCCGCGCGGCATGCAATCCGATGTGGTCTGGACACTACGAACTCGCTGGGTAGGGCAATGTCGACCACGGTGGCGCTTCGTCTCTACGCCTGTCTGCGGTCCACAAGTTTTTCTGGGGATGTCCAGAGTACCCTCATGGACATGCCCTTCGATGGCAGGCGCCTTTTTGGCGACAAAGCGGATAGTGCGCTGGAGCGCTTTAAGGACTCCAGGGCTACGGCCAAGTCCTTGGGCCTCTCGGCCCGCGCCTGCAAACTTCTGCTTTTCGCCCCTTTCGTGGCCAAGGAAGGGGCGCCCCCTCACGTCCGCCTAGCCACAGGCCACAGGACCAACCTCCACGCGGTCGCGGACGTGGATTCCGCCGAGGCGGTACAGGGGACAACGTGCCGGTCCGTCCACATCTACCCCAGCAGCATCCGCCTCAAAGCCCTCCTAGTCCGTGCTTTCAGGCCCATTCCACGCCAGTGGGAGGCAGAGTTTGCCTGCTCCACTGGCATTCCATCACGTCGGACAGGTGGGTGCTGCAAATCGTCCAAAGGGGTACTCCCTTCCCTTCGAGGCGACCCCTCCAGCCATGCCACCGCAGTACCACCGCATGTCGGGGGACCACTTGAAACTTCTACAGAAGGAAGTTACGGCCCTCTTGGCCAAGGGGGCCATCGAGCGCGTTCTTGGTCCCAAGAGACTAGAACAGTTTGGTAAGAAGCTGGTCTCCTCCCTTAGTTTGGTACTGCGGTCTATTAACACCGCTTGTCTCTTGGACCGTTACTCCCACTACCTGTGGGATACGGTGGAGGACGTGCTGCCCCAGTGTCTGGAGGAGGCCCGGACACAGCTCGTCCAGGCTCTTGCCGAGGGGCGGGATGCCGCGCGGCATGCAATCCGATGTGGTCTGGACACTACGAACTCGCTGGGTAGGGCAATGTCGACCACGGTGGTGCTTCGTCTCTACGCCTGTCTGCGGTCCTCAAGTTTTTCTGGGGATGTCCAGAGTACCCTCATGGACATGCCCTTCGATGGCAGGCGCCTTTTTGGCGACAAAGCGGATAGTGCGCTGGAGCGCTTTAAGGACTCCAGGGCTACGGCCAAGTCCTTGGGCCTCTCGGCCCGCGCCTGCAAACTTCTGCTTTTCGCCCCTTTCGTGGCCAAGGAAGGGGCGCCCCCTCACGTCCGCCTAGCCACAGGCCACAGGACCAACCTCCACGCGGTCGCGGACGTGGATTCCGCCGAGGCGGTACAGGGGACAACGTGCCGGTCCGTCCACATATACCCCAGCAGCATCCGCCTCAAAGCCCTCCTAGTCCGTGCTTTCAGGCCCATTCCACGCCAGTGGGAGGCAGAGTTTGCCTGCTCCACTGGCGTTCCATCACGTCGGACAGGTGGGTGCTGCAAATCGTCCAAAGGGGTACTCCCTTCCCTTCGAGGCGACCCCTCCAGCCATGCCACCGCAGTACCACCGCATGTCGGGGGACCACTTGAAACTTCTACAGAAGGAAGTTACGGCCTTCTTGGCCAAGGGGGCCATCGAGCGCGTTCCTGGTCCAGAAGTAGGTCGTGGTTGTTGTTCCCACTACGTTCTGGTTCCCAAGAAAGGCAAAGGGGGCCTACGCCCTATCTTGGACCTCAGGAGCGTCAACGTCTTCCTCCGGAAGGAGAAGTTCAAGATGCTCACCTTAGCTCAGGTTCTGGCTGCCCTAGACCCCAGAGACTGGATGGTAGCGTTGAACGCTTATTTCCACATCCCCGTCCTGCCAGCCCACCGGCGTTACCTGCGGTTCACGGTGGGCCAAGAACATTTTCAGTTTACCGTGCTCCCCTTCGGCCTCACCAGTGCCCCTCGGGTGATTGGGGGTTCCAGTCTTCCCCTATTTCGACGACTGGTTGCTGAAGGCGGGCTCGCCCCAGGCAGTCGTCTTCCACCTCCAGACTACGGCCGACCTCTTGCATTTGCTGGGGTTCTCCATCAATGTGCCGAAGTCGCATCTGAGTCCCTCCAGAAGCTCAGCGGTTCTAGACTCTGCGCAGTTCCGGGCCTATCCTCCGGAACAGCGGGTCCGGGATATTCAGGCTCTGATTCCCATCTTTCGGCCTCTATCTTGTGTTTCGGTCCGGTTGGTGCTGCGGCTTCTGGGTCTGATAGCCTCCTGCAACCTCTTGTTGCATCACGCCAGATGGCGAATGCGGGCTCTGCAGTGGGACCTGAAGTTTCAGTGGGCCCAGCATCGGGGCAACCTGTCCGACCATGTCTTGATCTCGGAGGGCACTGCACGACAGTTGCATTGGTGGCTCACGGACCGCGATTGGGTCAGTGGCAGATCCCTCTCCCTCCCCCAACCGGAGCACGTAGTAGTGACGGATGCGTCCCTCCTGGGATGGGGGGCCCACATGGGAGAGGCGGAGATCAGGGGCCTCTGGTCTCCGGCGGAGTCTAGGCTCCATATCAACCTTTTGGAGTTGAGAGCGATCCGACTTGCGCTGAAGGCATTCCTTCCTTCTGTCCGAGGAAGTGTAGTGCAGGTGTTCACGGACAACACCACTGCCATGTGGTATTGCAACAAGCAGGGCGGGGTGGGGTCGTGGACCCTTTGTCAGGAGGCTCTGCGCCTCTGGACATGGCTGGAACATCAGGGCATCTCCCTGGTGGTTCAACATCTGGCGGGCTCTCTGAATGCCAGAGCAGACAAACTCAGCCGCTGGTGCATGATGGATCACGAATGGCATCTACACTCGGACGTGGCGCAAGACCTCTTTCGGCAGTGGGAAGAGCCTTGGTTAGATCTATTCGCCACCGAAGAGAACGCGCAATGTCAGCAGTTCTGCGCATTGAAGTTTCCAAGGCGGCACTCGCTCGGAGACGCTTTTCGTCGCGAGTGGAGTTGCGGTCTGTTGTACGCCTTTCCGCCTATACCTCTTCTGCCCAGAGTGCTGAAGAAGAGCAGGCGGGACCGGGCCCAAGTCATCTTGGTGGCTCCGGATTGGGCACGAAGGTACTGGTATCCCGAGCTACTCAGTCTGTCGATCGATTCCCCCGATACGACTGCCTCTTCAGGAGGACCTTCTGTCGCAGCAGCAGGGGACGGTCCTCCACCCGAACCTGTCCAGTCTCCACCTCCATGCGTAGAGATTGGGCAGCGACAGTTGATGCCATTTGACTTGCCTCCTGAAGTCTGTGATGTGATTCTGGCAGCCAGGCGTCCCTCCACAAAATCAGTATACGCCTGCAGGTGGAACAAATTTGTGGCATGGTGCACAGCAAAGGCTGTGGATCCCCTTTCCGCCCCCCTTTCTGAGGTTCTCCTCTTTCTTCTTTCCATGGCCCAACAGGGCTCTGCTCTGGGCACTCTCAAAGGTTATCTTTCTGCTATCTCTGCTTTCTTACGGCTTCCTGATCAGCCTTCTCTTTTCAAATCCCCTGTTGTTTCTCGCTTCTTCAAGGGCATTTCTCACATGTTTCCTCCTGTCCCTTTCGTAATGCCTCAGTGGGATTTGAATCTGGTATTGACGTATCTGATGTGCGCTCCCTTTGAGCCACTTCATAATTGTCCCCTTCGTCTGTTGACGCTCAAGACTGCTTTCCTGGTTGCCATCACCTCTGCTAGGAGGGTGAGTGAGCTCCAGGCTCTCTCTTCTAAGCCTCCTTTTCTTTATGTCCATCCGGACAAGGTTGTTCTCAGGACTCTGCCTTCCTTTCTCCCTAAGGTGGTAACTGCCTTTCACATAGGGCAGTCTGTTACGTTGCCCACCTTCTTTCCGCCTCCGCATCCTTCGAAAGAGGAAGAGAGGCTCCACCGTCTGGACCCAAAACGAGCGCTTTCCTTTTATTTGGACCGCACCAAGCAGTTCCGGGTGGACGACCAACTCTTTGTTGGCTACGTGGGCGCTAAGAAGAGGCGGGCGGTGCACAAGTGAACCATCTCTCGGTGGGTCGTTTTGTGTATCAAAACTTGTTACTCCTTAGCTAAAAAAGAACCTCCTGTAGGGCTGAGGGCCCATTCCACTCGGGCCACAGCGGCTACAACTGCCCTGGGCCGGGGAGTCCCCTTGCATGACATCTGT
Organism: Triturus cristatus; assembly: GCF_964204655.1. NCBI lineage: Eukaryota > Metazoa > Chordata > Amphibia > Caudata > Salamandridae > Triturus > Triturus cristatus. The sequence continues at coordinate 865,839,372 of NC_140581.1, forward strand.
CAGGCAGCAACGTGGCCCTCGCTGCACACGTTTGCCAAACATTATTGACTGGACGGCCAAGTCCGGAGAGACGGCTTCTTTGGCCGTACTGTTCTCTAGGACTTTCTGGTGTGATCTTGGTTCGCAGACACCCCATCGGGGTTGGTATTGCTGGGGTATCTATTCTAAGGTGAGGAATCTAACTAACGTGTTTCTTTCAGATGAACAAGTTACTTACCTTCGGTAACGATGTATCTGTAAGAAACATTAGTTAGATTCCTCACCGACCCACCCTTCCTCCCCGCTCTGCGAACCGATATAGAGGGTTGAGGTTATCCCTTTCAGGGCCCTAAAATTTTTTGGCACCAGTGTCGGTCTCTTGCATGGCTCTGCGTTCCTGGCGCGGAAAGCTATGTACAAGAACTGACGTCAGCGCGCGAGGGCGGCATCTAAGTACTCCGTCATCCCGGCGCACAACGCCGATGACTGACGCGGAGCCGCAGACGACGCCTAGCGACGCGCAAGGGTATTGCTGACAAAATCTTTCCGGATCCAGCCTGACGCCTGGGGATATTCTAAGGTGAGGAATCTAACTTACTAATGTTTCTTACAGATCTATTGTTACCGAAGGTAAGTAACTTGTTCTTCTGGTGGGCATTACCTCAGCAAGGAGTGTGAGTGAGCTTCAAGTTCTTAGTTCAAAACCCCAGTTTTTGACCACACATGCTAAAAGGATGGTCCTCAGGACCAGGGCTGCTTTTCTGCCAAAGGTAGTTACTCCCTTTTATCTGGGGCAGTCCATAACTTTCCCTGTGTTTTATCCTCCCCCTCACCCTTCTAAGGAGGAGGAGAGACTTCACCGCCTGGACCCTAAAAGAGCAGTGAGCTTTTATTTGGACAGGACAAAGGACTTGCGTATGGACGATCAGCTCTTTGTGGGCTACGTTGGTTGATCAAAAGGCAAGGCTGTGCACAAGCGCACTCTATCCAGATGGATCATCTTGTGCAGGAACCACCTGAGAGAATTAGAGCTCATTCTATTAGAGCCAAGTCTTCCACCTCTGCTCTGGCCAGAGGTGTTCCTGTAATGGATATTTGTAAGGCAGCGACTTGGGCTTCCCTCCACACTTTCGCAAAGCATTATTGCTTGGACTCCGAAATGACGATGGAGGGCCGCTTTGCGCGCTCTGTCTTGCAGGACTTTTTGGTATAAAAGGGTGGACACCCTCCTCCGGGAGCGGGACTGCTGTGGGAATCTATTCATAAGGTGAGGAATCCACAGGCAGATGTATCCATCAGAAGAACAAGTTACTTCCCTTCGGTAACTCTTTTTCTGGTGGATACACTATCTGCCAGTGGATTCCTCACTGAACCACCTTCCTCCCCGTTGTCCACCTTGGTATACCTTAAAGGATGCCTTATTTGGCTTGTTGTTTTACATTATATCTTCTTTCTATCTGGTGCAGTTATAGGAAATGCTTATGTTCTTTAGCTTTCCTCTTTGATTTTGTATTGTGTATATTTGTTCAAATGTTGTGCTCTGTGTATACTTTGAATCTGTTGTCGGTCCACCTGTTCGCCTCGGAGGCACAGAAAAAATGGGTCGAACTGAGGTCATCACGCCGACGAGGCTCTCTTATGGCTCCGGTGACGTCATGCGGAGTCGCGAGCGGAGCCGACGTCCTCGTCGGCGTGGAGATCTAGGAAAGAATTCCACGGAATGTTGGCGCAGGGGATATTCATAAGGTGAGGAATCCACAGACAGATACTGTATCCACCAGAAAAAGCGTTACCGAAGGTAAGTAACTTGTTCCTTATTACTTCAGAATATCTTTACGAACCCAACATCAGGTTCTGAACAGTGTGATCAAGACAACATGCACTAAAACACAAGAAAAGGAGAGTAAATGTTGAGGAACAATTTTTAATTGAATGTGGTATTTGTTTAATTGTTTCAGATATATATATCTATATAATCTATATATATCTTGCCCTGATGAAGCAACACATTTAATACTTAGTGGCGTGAAACAACTTGGCCTTGGCATGGAGACTGGTTAGAGTTAAAAATAAATAAATATTTGGCAAGAATACATTTCTAACACTTAGGAGAGATATTAAGGAAGAATCTAATCCTAAAAACCTTGTTGAACCTCATTTCTCCATATCAACCTATTTCTGCAATGCTAAGGGTATGAACACTGCAATTCTAGAAGCTCAAGTCAAATATACTTTTATTTGATTTCATTAGAAAATCATAAAAGGGTGGGAAAACCACCATGGGTAAGACATACATAAAATATTAATTTCTTTTTAAACATTTTTTTTTTTAAATATGGAAAAGCACATAGAAGATAGTCGGAAGGCAAGTAGCTGTATTTTTAAAAAGTATTACAACGTACAAGCAGTGCAATTCTAGAAGCTCATTACCTCCCTTTACCAGTCACACTATAGGTTTCTCTGTCACTACTTTTTAATGTCTTACACAGGCTTAGCTCTGTACAATAAGTGCTGCAATTCCTTGATTTTTCTTTTTTTAACAGATATATCTGAAATAGAGTCCAACCGATCTAGTTCTCCTCACGAAGACACAAGATTGCATCACTCTGATTTTGAATCTCATTCCTCGAATGAGAAGCTGAAAGAAAAATCAAGGTAAAATGGTATTTTTCTTATGCCTTTGTTTATTTGTCTGTACATTGTGCTATTGGTTGATTGTTCAATTCCTGAAATTGTGTGCTTTAGCTTTTTAGCAGATATTACAATCTCTATCCATAGAGAAGTTCTGCTGATGGTCCTCTCCCATCAACACATTGCCTAAATGCTCCTTTTGGCTACATCACCCCTGTACTATTGCAGCAGTTTATATACTGGCCTCCGCACCACTCAAAACTATGCAGTCCATCAGTTGTTTGGTGTAAGACAACTCAACCACGTCACACTAGTCCTCATTAGAAGAAAGAGACTAATGCCCTCAACTGCCAATCACTGAACTATCATGGGCCAGAAATCTAAGGTCTGATAGTCTGTGCCCATTGTCCATCAGACTTTATAGATGTGTCAGTCAGTCTCTTCATATTCAGTGCTTCTCCCTGTGAAAGTCCTCTTAAGTTGCCTACCCGAAATTCAGGATAAACCTTAAAAACCAACTTCTTAACATTTGCTTATCGTCTTCTCTGCAGCTCTATATAGTTGCTTCCTAAGTTCTGTTTAGTCAGACACCTAAGTCCAGCTTTGCCTCTTTACCAAGTACTCTTGTTATTTCAAAGGTTGGCCATCATGTAGTTGGCTTTCTCCAGGCACAGCCCATTATCCAGTATTAGGGTATCTTTCATAGATTCACATGCCTGAATCATTCCCCGTCGTCAGGGTGGGAGTCACCGGTAAATAACAAAGCAATGTCTCAGTAGACATATATAGTAACAGGCCCCAAAAGGCCTTAGCTTAGTAAGCTATCCACGTCCTTATGTAAAAAAAGGACAAAAGTTTGGCCAGTAGCCAATCAGCTAGCACCACCCTCTAGAACCTTCCTGGAAGGAGCTCTAGTCCCTCAGATTTTCTACCGCACGTCGTGCTAAGGGAGTCTCCACTGAGCTCTGCTCATTTCTTCTGGATTTCCAGTGTTTCTTGCTTACAAACTTCCTTGATTTCGTCATGGCTAATACCCCACAGAAGGGACTGTTCTGATCCTGTACTTCATGTGGGAAGAAGAGGCATCACGTGGACGACCAGCATAAGGACTGTCTTTATTGCTTTTATCCTAGCCACAATTCGAAAGACTGTAAGGTATGTCATACCTTTTCATCTAAGACCCTGAAAGACCGAGAAGGGCGCCTTTTAATCTGGCTGCAAAGGCTGAAGGACAAGGAAACTATTCTGTCCTCTGAGGAAAGTGAGGGTTCTTCTATCTCTTCTCACTCCTCACATAAAAGACCAAGGGTGTCATCTCCGGACCCTTCGTCGCAGCCACCTCAAAAGAAGACGCACAAAAAGTCTTCAGAGGTCCTGCCCTTGCCTCTGCCAGGGATTGTTTCTCCTAAGGCTGTACCACATACCTTTAAGTAACCAGTCTCCACCCAGTCGACGTCGACGACCTCGTCGACGTGGCTTCGACGACGAGAAGATCTCCGTCGACAGCAATCTGTTACCTCGTCGACGGCGACACTGTCTATGGTTACATCCCACTCTATGTCTTCGACGACGACCACTCCATCGTCGACGGCAGGTAAAGCTATCTCGTCGACGTTAGCCATTAAAAAATCATCGTCGTCGATTAAACTGCCGACGGGAGCGTCGACGACGACACCATCGACGAAAGCTTCCTCGTCGACATCCTCGTCGACGAGGACACCGTCGACGAAGCAATTGTCGACGACGAAAGCACCGTCGACGACGAAAGCACCGTCGACGAGACCATTGTCGTCGACGCCATCGTCGACGAGGAAGCCATCATCATCATTACCTTTGCCGCTGACAACGACACAGTCGACTACTACCTCATCGACGACGTCTCAAATGCAAATGATACCTGTTTCACCATCTAAAACTCTACCGTCGACGGATATGGATTCTGATATGCAAAGTACTTATGTGCACCTAAAAATAACCAAACGTGCACTGACTCCGGCCCTCACTTCACCCAGTAAGGTCCCAACCTTGCCTCCGACTCACCTTTTTGACGAGGAAGACTCGGATGACGCCAGTCTCTTTCCTGCGGCGACAAGTCCATCGCAACTACACGTAAAATATCAAGATGTCTCTGACTATGAGGACATTAACCAGGAATATCAGGAGGTTTCACCTCAGGAATACGTGCAGCCCCCACCTTCCATGGTTTGTCTGCCTGCGTCTCTGGTCACGGATCTACAATTCTTGATTTCGGATTATAAACAGTGGTTTCCGACGCCGGCACCTTCCCCGATGCCAGCTGGGCCTCCAACGCCACGGCCACGACCGCCTCCATTGGTTTTGCAGTCAGAGCCTGTCCCATCGCCACTTCGTCCCACCACGGACGACGGAGATGAGGGGGGAGCCTGAAGAAGGAGAGCTTCAGGACCTCAGTCTCACCAGGCTGAATGGGATGACTACATCCTTCCCTGTCTGGTTTCCCCTGCTCCTACCGCGGCCGACTCGCCGCCAGAAGACATTGGCGGTTTTCATAACATCATAGAAAGAGCGTCCCAGCGCTTCCAGATTCCAATGCCCTCGCACCAACAAGACTGTTTCCTTTATGATTTTAAGGAGCCTTTTAAGAAGTCTGTCCGGGCGATTCCAATAATAGATTACATTTGGGAACAAGGCATAAAGATTATGCAGAACCCTTCATCGGTCCCTCCTGTACTACCACGGCTGGATAAAAAAATATAAAGCTCCAGACACCGCTCCGGCTTGTCTCACAGGCCATCCAAAGCCGGACTCTGTCATTACTCAGGCTGCGCAGAGGAAGTCAAATAACCCAGCTGCTCTGTTGACAGCTCCACCAGATAAGGAGGGTAGACGACTGGAAAATATAGGCATACGTTTTTCCTCAATGTCGGCTTTAACAGTGCGTGCCTCCAACGCCCTTGCACTGTTGGGTCGTTACAATCGTCCGATGTGGGCGGACATTGCGCCATACTTGGCAGACCTGCCAGAGGAGTCAAAAGAAGAGGCAAGGAAGATCCTGCTTGAGGGGGACAGATCTGCCTCTGAGCTTATAGACTGCGCAATGGATATTGCTTCGACCGGATTTAGACAACTAGCTGGCGCAGCAGTCCTTCGACGCCAGGGCTGGCTCAAGGCAACCTCCTTCAGGCCGGAGGTCCAAACTAAGGTGCTGGATATGCCATATGATGGCCAACTTCTCTTCGGCGCTCATATTGATGAGGCATTGCAGGGTATTAAAAAAGATACTGATACCGCCAGAGCTTTGGGTACTTTACAATTTCGGAACCCTTCCTTTCGTGGTTCAAGAGGAAGAGGTCACACTTCCACTAGGGGAGAATTTCAACAACGTTCTTCCTTCTCCTCCTCCCAACAATACCGTCCGCAATACCAGCAGCGACAGCCATCCTCATACCCAAAATCTTCCTTTCGTGGCAAAGGAGGAAGACAAAAGGGCGCCGCTCGGCGGCAATGACTGTCAACTACAGCCGGCTTCAAACTTCTCTCCACCCTCCAAGATTGGTGGAAAAATCTCCCACTTTCTCCCAAATTGGCAAGAAATAACTACGGACCGTTGGGTCCTACAATTAGTACAATTCGGCAATTCTCTAGAATTCATACAGATCTCTCCTCAAACCCCTCCCCGCCAAATGCTTCACAAAAATCTACGTCCTTTACTTTTAGAAGTGAATATTATGCTCCAAAAGGGAGCTATAGAGAGGGTTCCCCCAAGTCAACGGGGAAAAGGGTTTTACTCCCGCTTCTTCCTCATCCGGAAAAAGGAGAAAAAATGGAGACCTATATTGGACTTGAGAAACCTGAACAAGTTTTTAAAGAAGCAGTCGTTTCGTATGATCACCATTCAGGAGGTATTACATCTACTCAATGCGAACGACTACATGGTGTTGCTAGACCTACAAGACGCATACTTTCATGTACCAATACACCGCAACCACAAAAAATTCCTACGATTCATGGTGGCGGGCAGACATTATCAGTTTCGGGTTCTGCCATTTGGGCTCAAATCGGCGCCACGCATTTTCACCAAATGTCTAGCTCCAGTGGCTGCATACCTACGCCATCACCAGGTCTTCCCATATCTAGACGACTGGCTTATCAAGTCTCCATCTCTAGAAGGCACGACAAGGTCTTCCAACGCTTGTCTGAGGCTTTTCGATTCACTGGGACTAACTCTCAACCAGGACAAGTCTGTCCTGCAGCCGTCTCAGTGCATGCAATTTCTGGGAGCTACACTAGACACCATACAGCGAAAAGCATTCCCATCACAGGAACGCAAGGACAAACTTCGGTCTTTAGCGCTCCGGATAATGTCCAGAAAGACGCTGTCAGTGCGTCTCTTCAAATCCCCACTCGGGATGATGTCTTCTTGCATCCTATTAGTCCCGCATTGCCGTCTTTGGATGCGACCCCTTCAGGAAGCACTGTCGGATCAGTGGGTCCAGTGTACAGGGTCCTTCGACATCATCCACGTGACTCCTGGGATCAAACAGGCTCTACGATGGTGGGTTTGCCCCCAGAGCCTTTCTCAAGGCTTGCATTTCTTGCTTCCTGCTGCTCCTCATATAATCACCACGGACGCCTCCTTAGAGGGCTGGGGGGCTTTCCTTCAAGAACTGCAGATAAGCGGAAAGTGGTCCCCTTCAGAGAAGATACTTCATATCAATCTTCTAGAACTGCGCGCAGTCTATCTAGCTCTGGTGGCCTTCCTTCCAAGAATCAAAAACTCCATAGTGCTTGTCCGAACTGACAACACCACGACAATGCACTATTTGAACAAACAGGGGGGAGCTCGCTCGCTGACACTCTCTCGCGCGAGTCGGAAAAAATGTGGAACTGGCTGCTACGTCACAACATCTCTCTCCGAGCAGATTATATTCCAGGTGCACACAACATGTTGGCAGATTATCTGAGCAGGAGACAGGCAGCATGCCACGAGTGGGAGCTGGATCAACTAGTCCTCAGCAACATATTTGCTCAATGGGGCACCCCTCTTCTGGACCTCTTCGCCACCCAGCAAAACGCCAAATGCCAACACTTTGCAAGCTGGCATCCCCAACCAGGGTCCCTGAGGAATGCCTTTTCGATGGCATGGTGCAACGTCTTTGCGTACGCCTTTCCGCCGTTTCCCCTTGTTAGACCTGTCAGCCCTTTGGGTGGTCCCTCCTCATCATTATTTATTTTGTCCCACTTTTGCCTCAAACCCTGTTAGTATTTTTCCTTTTTGGGAACCACCAGACTTTTTAGTGTTGATGCAGGGTCAGGGAGCCATTTTCCCTACCCCTGGAACTTCTGTCTGAGGGCCTGAAACACAAAATGGTGGCCACCCATTGTCACCTGAGACATAGCTGGAACCTACTAGTACCTTCCAGAACATTCTAGAACCCTGTGACAGTGTGAGGCAGGTTTAGAATGTTGGGAAGCCAGCTCAGAGTTGGCAGTTGGAGTAGGCAGTTGGCACCTGACTGGAGAGGAGAGAGGACAGAGAAACAGAAGGAGGAAGGAGTAAGGCAGCAGGGGTGGAAACTTGTGCCTGGAGTGGGGTCCAGAAACCCACCCTTGATACTAGTCCCTACTGACCAAGCCCAGCCTAAAGCCCTGTGTGGGATAAAGACCAGAAAATCATCTTAAGGACCTGAACAGCCGGAACAGGCCTTAAAGGAGAAGAACAGCAAGTTCCTGACCTGTTTGGTGGAATCCTCCTGGAGACCCGACGTCGAGAAGCCTGGAGACCTGGAGCCCGAGGTGGAGAAGTGGCGCTGACAGAAGGCAGACGTCGTACCTGGAGCCGCTAGAGGTCGAGTGAGGGCGCCGACGGAGGTCGTGTAGAGACACCGGAGGTCGAGTAGAAGTCACCTGAGGTGAGGCGTCGACGGGGGAGTGAAGTCCGCCCTCCGTAGTCGCCGGAAGCTGAAGTAAAGCGCGCAGGAGGTCGGGAGTGGAGGTCGCACTCCGGAGTCGCCCAGAAGCGGGGGAACCGTGACCCTGTGACGCCGGAACACGACATCGAGCCGAGGCCGCCCAGCGACATCAATCCGGAGCCGCCTCACGGCATCGACCCGGCGTCCGGTAAAGCAGATCGACGCAACATCGAACCGAGGCCGGCCAGCGACATCGAATCGGAACCGCCCGACGGCATCGACACGGCGTCAAGTGGAACAGATCGACGCGACATCGAACCGGAGCCGCCCAGCGACGTCGACCCGGCGCCGAGTGGAGCTGATCTTCGTGAAAAGGGCAGTAAGTGGTAGAAAGGGCATCTGAGGCCCTGTGGAGCCCTAAAAGACCAGTCTTTGGGCTAGAGGGGTGTTAGGACCAACCTGAGAGTGCTAGGGGGTGAACTGAGACTGGTGCAGGGACCTGTGTGAGGGACTGTGTAGTTGGAAGAATCAGAACCTTAGGTTTCCCTCATTCTACCTCAGCTTAGGCCCCAGCCTTGACAACTCTAGGTGGGACATCCCCAGGCCACCCCAGTGACCATAAGCTGTACTTGGGCATGGTAAAATCAATCTACCTCATAAATGTGATCTGATTTGCAATTGTTTGATGGCTATATTATGTATTGAAGGTGTTTTATTTATTGTCTGACCGTATTTATTCCTGCCTTGTATTTATTGTCTGACAGTATTTATTTGCCCTATGTATTTATCGCACCTCTATTTATTCCTTGTGTATTTATGACCTAATCCTATTTATTGCCCCTGCAAAGTGTTATTATTTAATTGACCTGCTATTTCTGAAGAAAATCCTTTTGTATTGTATTTGTGTCATAACCCTGCAACTAAGAGAAAAATTAAGATAAACACAAAGAGATTCTTTCATAAATTTTTACGGTGTAGAGTCGTTTTTGGAACGGATGAACGCATGGTTATTGTGAGGGTGTGACGTACGCTTAACACGGTGCCTGACCCCCGACCGCTCGAGCCAAGCTACCCCTTGTGTTGGGAAAAACCGGGTGACTGCTAACCTGGTTGCCCGGGGTTTTCTAACACCCCTGATTCCCAGGGTACTAAGGTAGATGAAAGCGGAGCCCTGCACTCTCATATTGATAGCTCCAGCGTAGCCACTGGTTCACGGAAATTCACCTCCTTTCCCTGGAACCTCCAATCAGATTGAGGCCGTTTCCATCTCTTCTAACGCTCAACAATCAGCAGGTTCAACATCCGGATCCGGCATCTCTCAGGTTATCAGCATGGCTCCTGAGTTCAGAGAGTTTCAGGGCTTAGACATTCCTCCGGACTGCAGACAAATTCTAGCTCGAGCAGATAGTACCAACAAAACGTACTCGCTCAAATGGAAGAGATTCTGTATCTGGTGTAAAACAAAAGGGTTACACTCTTTCTTCCACCCCGGAGCAAGTCCTGCCGTACCTCCTGCATCTGGCAAAATCTGGTCTTGCTCATGCCTCCATTAAGGTCCACCTAGCAGCAATATCACGCTTCAGGAGATCCTCTACAGGTCCATCATTATGGTCTCAGACTCATTGAGCAATTCCTTAAAGGGCTGTTTCCAACATTTTCCTCCAGTGAAGCCTGTTCCACCGGCTTGACATCTCAACACAGTGTTAGCTCAACTAATGAAACACCCGTTACATAGAGCAGACCTTAAGTATGTCTCCTGGAAGGTTGCGCTCCTGTTTGCCCTTACCTCGGCGAGGTGAGCGAGGGAGCTCCAAGCGTTCTCAATCCAAGAACCGTTGATTCAGTTCAAACAGGATAGGGTCCTTCTCCGCACAAATCCAACGTTTATTCCTAAAGTTCCATCTCAGTTCCACCTTAACGAAGCTATTGTGCTGCGTTCATTCTTCCCGAATCCACAAACAGTGGCGTAGAAAACTCTACATTCCTTGGACATTAAGCGCTGCCTAAAGTTTTAGATTGATAGAACGAAATCATTTTGTAAGTCTAATCAACTCTTTGTAGCGTACAGTAGGCCTCGAAAAGGGCTACCGCTCACCAAAGAGAGCATTTCCCGCTGGATTTCTTCAGCCATCACCTTCTGTCATCAACAGGCGGGACGTCCGCTGCGATCAACAGTTCGTGCCCATTCCACAAGGGCCATGTCTACTTCCATGCTGTAAGGAAACAATAGCTCATGCGGATTGATACTTAACAATATAGTGTATAATCTAAAATAATGATCAAAGAAAAGGGGATTATAAAAGATGTCAGAAGAAAAGGCAAAGCCATACACGTTAGATCTTTTTTGTGATGAATTTTTTGTTTATATTTCTGAAATATTTACACAAAAAGTGGACATAAATTTACGATACAAATTAACATTAAACATACAAATTACACAATAGTGTCCCAAATGAAAAACCTTACAAAAAAATTTTTTTACATAACATACAACATACAGACAAGGTTTGCATTTCTCTTTACACAGGCAATCACCAGTAATTAATTATTCAAATTAACAACACTTATTTAATATAGGTGTTGATTGAGTGATTTGCCTATCGCGTCAACGGCGTTTCGACCCTATTCCAAGTGTAAAGGGTCTCGTCAGGACAGTCTAATGTAGGGACACCTAAAAGGAAATTACAAGAATGTATCAGAAAAAGGGCCAGTGGGGCTTAAGAAATGAAAGTAAAATACTATAGGTGATGCGCCTCTTTACCTTAACGTCCAACACTAGTCTAGCGTGAAAATGTACAGTGACACCGTGTTTTAAGTGAAGGGATAAAATACTCACAGGTACCCAGCCGGGTGCTGTGTGCAAATAGAGAGAAAAACATTACTGTCTGAGCCATAATTCAGTTGTATATGTATATAGTGGAAACCTAAATATCTACTTACCCCTGTGAGAGTGGACTCACACGGAGGCAGTTGCCCAATGTAATACGGTGTGGTTGTGAATATCACGTAAGATGAGGGTCCTTCAAGATACAGAACCTCCAAACTGCTATATTAACGAGTCCGATCAACTGTATAAAAAATAATAAAAAAAATAAAAAGGCGCTAGTAACAAAGAAACCAGTGGAAATTGGCCTCTTCAGTCTATTAGTCACATGAAACTAAAACCAACGCAGAGGAGACGCTGCTCCTACCTCATTTATTTCGTCCGGGTTTCTGAATATCTCACGGAGCGCTGCAGCAGGCAAGCAAGGTCCTGGCTGCTAGGTACGATCACAGCGGTTGGTGGGGGAGTAGAACACTTAAGCCTGATTCGATAAGCGCTGGCCAATCAGGATTTCCAAACAATACTCTGGCGCGAGCGTGACGTTGCTAAGTTACCAAAAGCTAACTTCAATCACTGTCACGGCATGTGAGCGAGGTTAATCAGTAGCTAATCAGGATTCCCAAACAATACTTTCGCGCGAGCGTGACGTTGCTTGGTTACCAAAGGCTATCGTCAATCTCTGTTGCGGCACGTGAATGAGGACGTGAAAAGAAATGAGTGCTGTGCTCCGATTTATACCGCTATGGTATTAATAGTGTTGGAACCGGGAATACGGCACTATCGGATGAAATACCTAGATGATAGCAATTATATAAATGGACACAGTTACCAGACTTATTGACAGCGCTTCTGCATTAAATATCAGTGAATGATCAGTTGGTAATTAAAAAAGCAGTGGAGTATAGAAAAGATTGACGTAACAATTACACAATTACATGGGGTTACAGGGGTTTGCAAATTTTAGGTTATTTGTTCATTGGTTATGGCGTATAACAATGATGAATACAATTCTTTACACACTGAGCAGTGAACGTTACAAATCGCCACCAACACAATTATGAGAATAGTCATTGATTTAAAACAAAGAAATAGTAATGTAGATGCGTGACTGGCTATACAGAAAGGCTTAAAATAATTATCTTATCCAGGACAATATGCCATAATTAGTTGTTAACTTATTCCATCCGAGACATTAAAAATAATGTACATTCGAATTTACAGAGTACATATATCAGTATATCCCTAACTTTACATATTATCCATCATTTATTGTCACACCGGTATGTTACTGGCTATTTATGGAATAATATATTGAAACTTCTTTGAAATTACAACAAAAGCTGTATTGAGAAAATTGTTTAAAGATACATGCTAGGTCATTAAGCCACACTGATTCAGGAAAGGGTAGTAATAAACCCACGCCATTCCTCAGCTGTGTTCAGCCCTTGTAGTATAGAGTTAGTACGCTCAATCCAACGACATTCCAGGCGTTGCAGTATCTGTGATAAATCTCCGCCTCTTTTCGGATCAATCACTTTGTCAATTACCTGCCAGCGAATGTCATTTGCCGTGTGCCCTTTCTCTCTAAAGTGATTGACCAATGGGGCATTGGGAACGGAATTCCTAATCCTACTGCGATGTTGCCCTATGCGTGCTTTGACAATTTGTTGCGTTTGTCCAATATATGGTAGCCCACAGGGACATAGTATGCAATATACTACATTTTTGGTATTGCAGTTGGCAAAGAAGTTTAGTACTTGATCAACTTTTCCATGAGTGAATTTCTTAGTGTTTGCAGTAAATTCACAGGCGACACAGTTACCACATTTATAGTGACCTTTAACATCTGGAAACCCCCAGTAGGATTAGGAATTCTGTTCCCAATGCCCCATTGGTCAATCACTTTAGAGAGAAAGGGCACACGGCAAAAGAGGCGGAGATTTATCACAGATACTGCAACGCCTGGAATGTCGTTGGATTGAGCGTACTAACTCTATACTACAAGGGCTGAACACAGCTGAGGAATGGCGTGGGTTTATTACTACCCTTTCCTGAATCAGTGTGGCTTAATGACCTAGCATGTATCTTTAAACAATTTTCTCAATACAGCTTTTGTTGTAATTTCAAAGAAGTTTCAATATATTATTCCATAAATAGCCAGTAACATACCGGTGTGACAATAAATGATGGATAATATGTAAAGTTAGGGATATACTGATATATGTACTCTGTAAATTCGAATGTACATTATTTTTAATGTCTCGGATGGAATAAGTTAACAACTAATTATGGCATATTGTCCTGGATAAGATAATTATTTTAAGCCTTTCTGTATAGCCAGTCACGCATCTACATTACTATTTCTTTGTTTTAAATCAATGACTATTCTCATAATTGTGTTGGTGGCGATTTGTAACGTTCACTGCTCAGTGTGTAAAGAATTGTATTCATCATTGTTATACGCCATAACCAATGAACAAATAACCTAAAATTTGCAAACCCCTGTAACCCCATGTAATTGTGTAATTGTTACGTCAATCTTTTCTATACTCCACTGCTTTTTTAATTACCAACTGATCATTCACTGATATTTAATGCAGAAGCGCTGTCAATAAGTCTGGTAACTGTGTCCATTTATATAATTGCTATCATCTAGGTATTTCATCCGATAGTGCCGTATTCCCGGTTCCAACACTATTAATACCATAGCGGTATAAATCGGAGCACAGCACTCATTTCTTTTCACGTCCTCATTCACGTGCCGCAACAGAGATTGACGATAGCCTTTGGTAACCAAGCAACGTCACGCTCGCGCGAAAGTATTGTTTGGGAATCCTGATTAGCTACTGATTAACCTCGCTCACATGCCGTGACAGTGATTGAAGTTAGCTTTTGGTAACTTAGCAACGTCACGCTCGCGCCAGAGTATTGTTTGGAAATCCTGATTGGCCAGCGCTTATCGAATCAGGCTTAAGTGTTCTACTCCCCCACCAACCGCTGTGATCGTACCTAGCAGCCAGGACCTTGCTTGCCTGCTGCAGCGCTCCGTGAGATATTCAGAAACCCGGACAAAATAAATGAGGTAGGAGCAGCGTCTCCTCTGCGTTGGTTTTAGTTTCATGTGACTAATAGACTGAAGAGGCCAATTTCCACTGGTTTCTTTGTTACTAGCGCCTTTTTATTTTTTTTATTATTTTTTATACAGTTGATCGGACTCGTTAATATAGCAGTTTGGAGGTTCTGTATCTTGAAGGACCCTCATCTTACGTGATATTCACAACCACACCGTATTACATTGGGCAACTGCCTCCGTGTGAGTCCACTCTCACAGGGGTAAGTAGATATTTAGGTTTCCACTATATACATATACAACTGAATTATGGCTCAGACAGTAATGTTTTTCTCTCTATTTGCACACAGCACCCGGCTGGGTACCTGTGAGTATTTTATCCCTTCACTTAAAACACGGTGTCACTGTACATTTTCACGCTAGACTAGTGTTGGACGTTAAGGTAAAGAGGCGCATCACCTATAGTATTTTACTTTCATTTCTTAAGCCCCACTGGCCCTTTTTCTGATACATTCTTGTAATTTCCTTTTAGGTGTCCCTACATTAGACTGTCCTGACGAGACCCTTTACACTTGGAATAGGGTCGAAACGCCGTTGACGCGATAGGCAAATCACTCAATCAACACCTATATTAAATAAGTGTTGTTAATTTGAATAATTAATTACTGGTGATTGCCTGTGTAAAGAGAAATGCAAACCTTGTCTGTATGTTGTATGTTATGTAAAAAAAATTTTTTGTAAGGTTTTTCATTTGGGACACTATTGTGTAATTTGTATGTTTAATGTTAATTTGTATCGTAAATTTATGTCCACTTTTTGTGTAAATATTTCAGAAATATAAACAAAAAATTCATCACAAAAAAGATCTAACGTGTATGGCTTTGCCTTTTCTTCTGACATCTTTTATAATCCCCTTTTCTTTGATCATTATTTTAGATTATACACTATATTGTTAAGTATCAATCCGCATGAGCTATTGTTTCCTTACAGCACATAATACCCAGGCTCTTTGTGGGTAGGGTTTCCTTGTTTCCCAATCGAGTATGTCTACTTCCATGGCACTGTTTGCAGGGGTGCCCATTGTAGACATTTGTAGAGCGGCCACATGGAAGACGCCGCATACATTCACCAAGCATTACTGGCTGGACACGGAGATCATGAAGGATGCGTCAGTGGGTCACGCGGTACTCCGTCATCTATTTCAGTAGAGGTGAGCCCTTTCTTTCATGCCACCATCCTTGCCTTTTTTACGCACATTTCGCACTGTAATGTATACATTGGCTGAGTCTTTGTTTTCTAGTGCTTCTTGTTTTTCACATGGATATGTTATTATCTAGTGACTGGATATGTGATATACCTGTCGAAATGTGCTTCTCATTGCTTACTACTCTGATTCAGGCATGTGAATCTATGAAAGATACCCTAATACTGGATAAGGAACGCGTTACTTACCTGTAACTGCGGTTATCCAGTATTGGTATCTTTCATAGATTCACATGCAACCCACCCGCCTCCCCTGGAAGGGCTCTCTTGGATCTCTCAGTGATACAACTACTTAGCACTGTGCTTACGAAAATCTGAGGGACTAGAGCTCCTTCCAGGAAGGTTCTAGAGGGTGGTGCTAGCTGATTGGCTACTGGCCAAAATTTGGTCCTTTTTTACATAAGGACGTGGATAGCTTACTAAGCTAAGGCCTTTTGGGGCCTGTTACTATATATGTCTACTGAGACATTGCTTTGTTATTTACCGTTGACTCCCACCCCGACGACGGGGAATGATTCAGGCATGTGAATCTATGAAAGATACCAATACTGGATAACTGCAGTTACAGGTAAGTAACGCGTTCCTCCCAGCTTAATGATTAGTTATCCCCACTTGGCTCCAACATAGTACTTTTTGAGACTCGCTACCCCATACCCTAATGCTCTCTGAGGCCACTGCGGGGTGATTAGTAGTGCTTAACAACAATCCCAAATAAAATTGTGCAGTCTGCAATTGTTTTTGATTTGACAGCAGGCTGGAATAACATTTGGCTTGCTCTGCTGTGTGTGCTAGTGCTGGTTGAGAGCACTTGCCGAGGACGGATATTAAGAATTAACTAGTGAATCTCAGAATAGCACTGTTCTGCTTTGCCTGGAGACCAGGGTGTGATGCTACACACTAGACCCTGCAGACAATTTGCAGATTAAATATTCATACTGGGTAGGATAAATAAATTACTTCTTTTCAATACTGTCCACAGTCCTATTTTTCTCTAAGGTAATGGGCATTTGTGATAGTTTATGAATACATCTTTCTAAGAGGATTCTGGCAGTCTATGATAAATCTGCAGAAGAGGACTGGGTTTTCACGTAACTGCATGTCTATTTTTCAAGGATGGCTCAATCAATTCCCCCCATTTTAACCAGTGGTTTGAAAATCTATTGAACTACTGCTATACACTGGAAAAACTAATCACTGTTATAGGCAAAGACCTGAGATAGTTTCATAAAAATGCCAGCCATTAATTTTATTAACTTGATACCGCTTAAATCAGCTATCAAGAAGAGTATGGTGGATGCATGGCCATATTTCTACTACTTTTCATGTTTAGTATTTGTCAATCGCAGTTTTTCTTTTTTCCTCTGCAGTTTTTTGTTTTGCTTTTTTTCTGCTTTACATCATCATTTGCGTTTTTCCATTTTTTTCCTCAGAATTATTTGTTATTCTGTGTTTGTCCTTTCTAGCCGTTGAGCTAGACATGTGCTTTTCTTGTTAAATTTGACTGGTGGTGGTTTATATATCAAATGCTGCAAATCCATATTAACCCCTTCAGTGCCACACCCTTTCCCCCTCCTGTGCCGGGCGTTGCATTAGTGGGTGGGGTTCATGACGAGATAGTCTCGTCATGGGCACAGCGCAACCACGCTCCATGGCGAGACTATCTCGTCATGGGCACAGAAGAGGTTAATGGGTAAAACTCAAGTGGCCGTAATAATAAAGCACAGTTTAAAACATGACTTCATATAAAGAAAGAGCGGGTTGAACTGCCCAAGGTTATGGGCTGGTGAGTATTCATGGAGGGGTGGAAGGAAAGAGGGAAAGGGAACCCAAGAGTAAAGCTTTTGATGTTACTGGGACAATACACAACATGACTCCTGCTCCTCTGCTGGGGTTGAAAGGGGCTCTATTTTCTAGGCTTTGTGTGTCCAGTTATGTAGCATGATGTTATGAATCTGGCTTAATGGGATGTGGAGTGAAGTGGCCAACCTGTTATTCTCTTGTGCGCTTCACCTTGAAGCTTAGAGATAGAGCTTCAGGTTATCTGCAGCAGATCGACACATATCAAGAAAGCCATGTTCCAGAGTCTCCAGTAGTGTCTACCCACATGACTGAAAAAACACCAGCAGTATGTGAACATTATAATATCTTTAGTTGTTAAACCTTAGTATAATGTAATGAGTTTAATCACAGATGTTACTTGTAAACTTCACTGCTGCTCGAAGTACTTAAGTAAGCTCTTGTGCAGTAGTGCACGTCGTTAAATCACATTTTGATTGCACTGTTTAGAGTTTGTTTTTTAATCTCAGCTCCAAAGAAGAGGCACCACCAAGTAGGCTGGCAAGAATGGGAGCCTTGCCTACCCCTTTCAAATCAGTGATGACTGATGACACCCCAGCTGTTCCTACATCACCAGTAGTCACGGAGATGAGCAAGGAGCAGAAATACACAGATGATGTACCAGGTCCGTCTTTTTCTGTTTGTATTTACTTTTGTTAAGCCAAATTATTGTTCAGTGAAATTATGGGGTATTGTTAAATGTATAGTTTGTATAGAGGTAGTATGAAATATCATGTCAGTAATTCCTATTGTTCTGTGTATATCCTTTTAGCCCATGACTGTCATTTTTATCCTTTTGGACAGTTCCCCAGGGAAGTCTATTCCTTTTCTGTGTCCGAAGGATACCCATGCTGATAGCCAACTTGGTGTCAAAGGGTCTATGTTGTGCAAGTCACTAAAAGGCTACATGGAGAGAGGAGTCACTAGAAGCCACAAGATAAATAGTTGGATATAGTGCAAGCCCTTAGGTGAAAGGTTCAGATGACTGTCCCTAAATAACAATAGATAATACTGTATTTTTTGCTGGGTAAAATCAACCTGAATTAACTTGCAATACTGAATAGGTCACTGACTAATACTTTCGATACCTTTCCAGTAAACAACTTTAAGGGTTAAATCAGAGTAAGCTCCCCTGGCAATGTACCTTTACATTCTTATCACACCATAAAGAATATCCTATCACAAAATTAGACATGCAATAGACAAAAGGGCAATGCGATACTTTAACTAGTTATGATTTATGAAAGTAATTCTGTGAAGGAAACCAAAATATACCTAATGTTACAACCTCGCTATTCCTACCCGCTGTACCTCCCAGTATGTGCATGGTTTCACATTCCACTCAAATCTTGTTGCGACCAAAGGCATCTTTTATAGTAAACTACTAGATACATACAGTCCAAAGTGATCTGTACCCCACAAAGGGGCATCATTTTGTCTTAAAGTTTCATTAAAAACAATTGTTTATTTAATTGTTCTTAAAAGTTTCAAACATTGTGGAAATTATAGATCTCTTATTTACAGTTTTCATCTCTACTTCTGACCGAAATGCTGTGTTTTTTTAAAACCCTTTCTTGTTTGAACAAACAGATTAAAATAATTATATTTATTATTTGTTACTCTTGTTTCATAACTGCATTAATGATCAGTTACTATTCCGGCAAACATGGCTTATTTGCGAAAAAGAAAGATAATCATTTGATATAACAATTACTTTTCCTTAGACAACAGAAGTGTTTCATCACTGCATTTGTAAACAGAGCAGTTTAACATAACAAAACAAAGCAGTTTAGTAGACATCAAAGGCAGATAGTTGCACATACAGAGCTATCTAATGGGGTGTCAACATAATTGCTTTCATAGTATGCTTTCACTGAAATGGTTTTTTTTTTTATCTTGCTATTAGTACAATTCCTAATTTAACTTCATCATATTATTATTCAACACAGCTAGAATCACGAAACAGAGTTCAATGTCTTTAATAATCCCATTTGGAAAACATGAGGATAATAAGAATTTACTGGCTCTTTCACCTTGTTGATAGTCATTTACCACTGGTGTTCCAGACCCACAATTCTGGTGCACTCCAAATTGGATAAGCAGGATACTTGCTCTAATAATTTCACTCTGGATGTTTACGAGGATAAGCAGGCAAAGGTCACTTCAAGAGATGGAGGGTTTTGGAAACTTACATTTAATATCACACAGTAGATAACACAATAGCTTCTGTGTCTAATCAGTACTTTATAAAAAGAAAATGTCTAGCACCAGGTCAGGCAGGTCTGTAAAATAGTACGCTTAAAATATGATATACAAAGAAAATATGTAGGTAGGTCCTAGCTCATCTTGGCATAAGTTTCAGTGCCAAATGTTGTGGTAGCTGCCTCATGCTATTGACTATGAATATGGGGTGGTTATCCACAATGCAAACCCACAACCCAAAGAACAAGCATTATTTGATTAAGTTAAAGCCATTTGGTTTGCTAATGGTATTGAATAGCAAAGCAAATGGCTTTAACTTAATAAAAGGCAAGACCTATTGCATTTTTAATGCTTTTTCCTCTATGCTTCTCCTGCCCTACATATTGTTCTCTCCCTCGTGCCTGCTCTGCTATTATTTTTTTTTAACATACATATTTTTGGAAGGACCAGGCAGCAAGTTGCTGCTTGCCCTATACAAACGTGTCATCCACCATCTTAGATCAGTCATTAAAAGATACAAGAAATTGAGGTCGCCTCCAACAGCGAGCGCTTCAATGAGCCTTTTTGTTTTGCAAATACTTAACAGGGTTAGCAAAAGGCATTGGTTTTTTTACCAATGTTGTTAAAAATCGCAATAAGCATTAGAAAAGCCATTAGGTCTCAAAGGTGAAAGTTACTGACGCTGTCAATGCTTGTTGCTATAGCACTGCTTTATCCATCTTCAAAAATGGGTGGAGAGTAATTGTGCATTCCTCCTTACAGACAGAATGCCCATGTGGTAATGATGAGTGTCTGATAAAAAGCATTTGGACATATAAGGTGCCAAAAAATAAAGCCTATTGGGACCACCTCTTTAAAATGAAATAATTTCTAACCTTCATAATGCTTTTAGAAGTGAATGGAGTACACTGCTCAAACTGAAGCAATTTACATCCACTGCCTCTTCATAGAAGGCGAAATATTTTTGCCCAGACTTGCCCCATGGGACTACGATGACTACTGAACCACCTACAATGGTAATGTAGCAGGAATAATCTTACAGTGCACACCATAAAAGTAAAATCATGTGTTTTTGCGGATGCAACAAAAATTGTAATTAGATGTTTAAGGGCAAAATTATTATAATAGTAAGTAAGTACAATTACTTGTGTTTTACAATCAAAAAGACAGATTGACCCGAGAACATTGCCAACAGCTAAAATGATCATGACAAACCAAAATCTCGGTTAGTTCAATTGTAGTCAACTTCAGAGACACCACTCACTGCAATCCAGGTTACAGGTGGCAGACAAGACAAATTTCTGTCTATTCTATTGCAAGAGGATGCTGTGTGGGCTGAGAACTAGAATGCATGGTAGAAGGATTGCTATTATCAGGGGGTAGCTTGGGGAGGGGTGTTTGCGGTGTTACACTCTCCCCCCCCCCCCCAGAAGATGTATTCTGTGGTAGATAGTTGGGTACAGGTGTTTTCAGTCGGGTCCGTTGCGATGTCTGTCGGATTTCACCCTTGATTTGTACATGCACACAGACAACATACACACACTCTCTCACTCTTGCCTCTGCCCTAAAACTTGGTACTTTTGAAAACTATTGTGTCTTAAGTACCCCTAACAATCCGCACTCCTCTTTCTTTCCACTGCCTCTTAAGACCCCCTCGAGTCCTGCTTCCCATAATGGTTTTTGACAAGATATGCCAGCATGATTGATGGGGAAATCTGAAGCTTACCCCCCCCCCCATTTTACTGGCCGAGCTAAGGCCCTGGCTATTATGCAAGGCAATGACTTGCGTATATCCACTTTCTGGATAGTATATAAAGGGCCAAATAAATCAGGCTGTTCTCACATCACACAAAATAACTGGAAAACATTCCTGGAGGTACTACTGGACTGGGCAAGGTCACTCCTACTGTGGCATTTATTGTCTACTTTCCATTTTCAAAGCTGGCTTCAAATGAATTTCAAAAGTTGTACTTAACAAATCATGAAAATTTGGCCCATTTGCACGATGCAACTCTTACTCTAAAACAAACAACTTATCTTACTTAAGAGGTGTGATGCAGCAGCCAGGGTGGCTGACTCCGGAACACGGGGGCTGCTCACGGTTCCATCCCCCGCGCCGGCGGTAGTTTAGTCCAGTACCTTGTGACTCTGGGCAATAGCTCGTTTAATCTTACCGATTGCCCCCAGCGCCGGGACACCTCTCCGGAGGTAGCTGTGCACTTTACAAATGCTGGTATATTTAATTACTTTCACGTGAAATGTTAAAAGGAAAGCAGTTTGCAATTACTATACTAGTTACGTTACAGGATTATAAGCACCAGAGCACCTTGAAGTCTATGCAGTCATGAGAGCTGAGGCAAGATGTTTGCAAGAAAGTAAAAATTTGGCAAGATTGCAGTTACTAAAATGTGGCTCACTTTTGTCTACATCACACTTATTAACTATGTTTTAAGTTATTGTTTTGGTGTCTATATATTATTGTGTTTAATGACTTACACAAAAACAAAGGAGCCATTAATTAAATCATTTTCAGTGCCATGATAAATTAATAAAAATAAGTCGAAACCAAGCACTGTAAATTGTTACAAAATTGAGTACTGCCTCCTTCTCTGCAAGTTCCCACTGCCTACAGGTGAGTGGTGCCATCCGACTCAGAACTACATCAGGCAAATTTGCCAAAATCACTCTAGCATGGCAAATGTTATACCCGCCAACACAACTTTGATCTTAAAAAACAAATGCTATTCATGTTGCGTCTGATCTTCAATGCACCTCAACAAAAAAGGTGACACTACTGCTAGACCTGAAAATCATACACCCCCCTGTAAGGGTCTTACCCTATCAAGTTGGAGTAGGATTTTTTGGACAGACTGCGGCAGACTAGGATTAGTCAACCCCTAAAATCAACATAACATTGATCACTTACAGTCAGTTGTCCCAATACCCAAAGATTTGGAGGCTGACCTTGATGCTGGGGAACGGGGTTTGAGTCTCTTCAGGGGCTCTCAACATCCTGTGATTCTGGGCAAATCACTTAATCTCCCGTGCCTAACAAAATGAATGTGTCTGTCTGTAACACAACTGGCGCTCATATAAAGCGCTCTGATACCTTTGGGTCGAGTTTGTGCTATATAAAACTCCCCAAAAAATTGATAATTGATCGCAATAATTCCAGACCAGATACAACTTGGGCAACAGTTTCATATTCAGCCATGCATGTTTACAACCAACAGTTCCTCTAGCTCGAGGTTGAATGAGCACTGAGTGGCACACTATCAAATCCAATGGGCTTCTTCTGGTAGGCTCAAACCATGTGATGAAAACTCGCCAGCTCCACTAACGTGACAACGCAGCCGTCCTTCTTCAAAGCAAAGTGTCTTTCCGAGAGTCAACGAGATATTACGGTGCATGGAATTACACATAGATCCAACCTGCTGCTGACAGTTGCTCCCACTACTCAACAGATATAAAAATCTCAGTCCTACATAAAAGACAGTGACAGAGCAAAAATAACCCAACCTATATCAGGAACAGACGACGCTAATACTTTATGTTTGGAGCTACTACAATCATGTATTTAAAGTCTTTGATTCAAAGACCACAGCTAAAGCTCTCAAT
Source organism: Triturus cristatus (assembly GCF_964204655.1). Lineage (NCBI taxonomy): Eukaryota > Metazoa > Chordata > Amphibia > Caudata > Salamandridae > Triturus > Triturus cristatus. The sequence goes on from NC_140581.1 coordinate 865,862,686, forward strand.
CAAATGCACAAGAATGTTCATGATACAGCCTCTCCTGGCATGAACAGTAATACCAAATACACATCTGAACTAAAATATGCCCCTGTACTCAGCTGCTACAAAGCATACTGGTCTGCTACAAAAAAGCTTCAGATCAAGGCATCTCTCAGCCTGATTAAAACATATAGAACGATTACGAAAACTAAAGAAAAACAAGTGAACAATTAAACGCAGTGTCTCACAGCACAGCGTGAAGTTATAATTTTTGAGCGGTTGCACGCACTAAATTATCCCACAAGTCACTAGATTAGAACCGGCGAGTTGAAAGTGCGGCTATGGATGGCTGCGCCAGTACACTGGTATTTACGACTTGGAAGGCTCCAAACTTTTACGTGTAAAACAGAGGGGCGCATGGAAGTGTGATACTGTCCCCACCTGCCACTCCCATTGTCTGTCCCGAGTCCCTTTCCTCCTACACACCGTGAATTAGGTACCTGCCCTCCTACGAACCTAAACAGCCTGCAGGCGCATTCCTGACCTGGCAGTGGAGAAGGTGCTGTGGGCAGGGAGGAGGAGGGCTGCGGGCGCCGGCGTGAGGGGGGGGGCGGGGGGTGGGGGTGTGTGTGTGTGTGTGCGTGCGTGCTAGGCAGCCGGGGATGCGGTGAGGGGGGTCGGCAGCGGCGGAGTGTGTGCGTCTGCGCAAGCGCGTCCACAGACCCCGATCACTGCGCTGGCCCTGGTCTGTCTCCCTTGGGAGCAAACACGGCAACAATAAGTCTCGTTGGCGGCAGCGCTTCGCGCTGCAACGCCAGCGAGACCTAAAAAGGTACTTGTCATTAAAACATGTTTTAGTTTTAGGTACTTCTGGTGGTGTCCTTAGTGAACTGGTGTATGGTTATTATTTCTCAGTGGAAGGCCTGTTCAGTTTACCAGTGCCCTGTTAATGGTTCAAATGGACTGTTTTGTTTTTCAATAGAACAGTGGAGAAAAAAAAAGTTAGCCACTTCCTACTACGAGTCTCCAGGAGTGCATTTAAAGTTAGGAGGAGGACACATTTCAGAAACTACCAGTGGCAGTTGAAACTGCACGGACATCCAGTAGACTGTAGGTATCCACAGTAGTAACTTGCTACTAGCAGCAGGTTTATTTAATTACTGTTGGCTGTGATTGAAACCAGTTATATCTCTGAAACCATGAGGTCAGTAAGTGTGGTTCAAAGAGTTCTTGAATCAGGGTGGCCTTCTCTATACAATGAAACCACATACCAAGGGATGGAGACTGATGGTCTTTTGGTCTAGCTAGAGCTACAGATTTCATTGAAGTCCTAGTTACCTGATAGCCCTTCCAGTCAGCTAGGCTTTGTCATGTCTTCACAGAATTCTGTTACTCCTGGCTGGCTCAGTCCTACTCTTGTGCAGGGAGGTCTTTCTACTTTTCAAGACCAAACAGCAAGGCAAGTCTGTAGACTTCCCCCAATAATGGTGGTCTGGGGGAGAGCTGCAACCATGCAGAGGTTTGCCTTACTTGGATCTTGAGTTATTATTTCTACTGGTGTGTAAGCCTCCCCTTGTCTATCAAAAACAGTACTCACTCTCGTCTGTTGGCCGTGGGGGACTTTCAGAGGCAATCAGAAGTTTCACTTTATTAAAAAACAAAAAACAAAGCTCCTCCACACTTGTGGATGCCTTTTTCTTGAGGTTCCTGGTCAGATTTGCAAGTTTCTTTCCATAGTACCCACCATGAATTAAATGGGCTGGTTCAGGTGTTTTGTGAATTCATCTAGAGCGCTGGTGTAGATAAGTTGACCGCAAGACAATGTGAGATAGGTTGCTATTACTTAGAGGAATCTGAGCCAAAACAAAGTGACTCAGCTGACTACCTTCTCCATCAGGAACATCCGTTTAACTGAAGGGGGGGGGGGTAGAGTGTGAGATCTGCGGACTCAGAATTCTGAGATGGACATAATCTGCCAAGTACAAAGGACACCACTGTCTTGTGCAAAATTGGGATCAATTGTCCCATTGTGCGTCATTTGTAATCCATTGGTCAAAGCACTCACCAGTCCATTCGCACCCAGACAAACTTGTACCGTTTGCAGGTAGCTTTCGTACATATCCAAGATGTTATGAAAGCTGAGGAACCTTGATACAGGAACTTAACATACCTTTTCCAGGTGAGTAGCGCAAGGCAGTTTCCCCAGAGTGGTACTGGTTAAAATTTGCATGTTCTTTACTGTAAACGTGCTGCCAGCACTGTCAGACACTGTACAGCCAATCTCCCTTTGGCTTTTTCCATACCATCAGGGTTCTGTTCGAACATCAACAAAAATCTTTCAAAGTGTGACCTGTGTGTATGTTTGCATAATTTTGGAGCTATGGGACATATCACACAAGGCTGTCTAGAAACTGGGGGTCCGCAATGCTCTAGGAAATTAGCATTACAGTGACATGCCCAAACATTGGGTGGATCAGTAACTGTGTTAACCTAAAAAATCTCTGGGTCATTGTCTCCCTAGGGATAAGTTTCAGAATAGCTTTTCAAAAATACAATCTAAAGAAAGGACTGACTCAGAAAGGGAGATTGAAATTAAAATGTAACACACCACGAAATTTATTTCAAATTTTCAAGGTACAATACAAAAAATTGTAAATTCTGATGCAGCGGGAATCTCATTGAATTATATAAATGTAATTTGTCATGGTAGCCATGAAATGCAGAATAATATAGTAGTGGTCAAAAACCATAGAAATGCTAAGACAATTGTGCCGCAAAATCGGTAAGAAATTGTACATCATCCCTAGAGGCTCCAGAAGGGTCTTCAAAAAGTTCTGTCTCACCCCCAAATTCTAGAGCTAAATACGGTTTTCTTGCATAGACAATGACAAACTGCAATGTCCGCATAGCAAGATCATTTCTCCAACAAATCTCATGTTCATAGTTTTAACTGTCACATAAACCCTCTCACCTTAGCACTAACTAACCTGCTACATGAATCTTGATTCACCCCTTCTGACCTAATGTCATCTAAAAATGTTAGAGCAAACTAGTTACATTAACAACAGTGTACCATTGTAAATGAATTCAATACAGTGTGCGCGGGACGCCATACGAAAAGACCATTAATTTTATTGCGAAAGGGTTTCCTCTAGCAGGCTCTTCAAGAACAGTCTAATTCGGAAATAAAAAATACATGTTTTGCTGCACATAGTGTTAAGCAAGAAATAAACAGAATGAACATCATGATACGGCATTCTTTTTGAGCAAGATGACGTTGAGGTCTAATTGAGACCACACTTTAACCAAATCTTAATGATTTTGTTACAATTGCAATAGCTCCATCTCAGTATGCACATGTGAATTGAGGTGCAGAATAACTAATATCAATGCTCATTTTAGTTTAAACATACAAAAGCTCCCTCAAAACATACAATGTTAAAGGTTGCAGGTTAAATAAAGGCATGCGTAGAACTTTCGTCCCAACTATTAAGTATTGCTCCTGCTCTACAGTTGTTATATTATTAAAAGCACTCTTAATTTTTAATTCAATTAGAGATTATTTGGTCAGTTTTTATTTTCAAACATCTTTCATTGCAAGGGAAGGCAATTATAGACCAGGTCTGATTTGTTTATGTTGTGGTGGTAATTAGAATAGCTGTATTTAAAATGCACGAAGATGTTGATGATATTTGCAGAAAAGATATTTATTTAAATGTTCATACATTTTGTAACTAGACTAAAGAATGGTGCAGCTCTGTAGCAAGATAAGTAATCCAACTGTAAATACCCATTTTAAGATGAGTAATGCTCTTTTCATGTTTTCTATCGGTTCCTCCCCATCAACAACTTGTTTTTCATAGTCTGAATCCATTAAACCTTTGAGTTGCAAATTGCGATAATGGAAAAATTAATCGAAGTGAATGTGTACTGCATAGGGCCATAAAGAGTCGTTTTTTACTCCTCATTCATGTGTTTGTCAAGCTTCTGCCCAGACCGACTTTACTTTTTCTGGTCTGGCTTGGCAGGCGCAGCTATAGTCAGACAGTAACATGAGAACACCAAGAGAAAGGGCTTTGGCTCCACCGGCATGTTGGGAAATGAGGAGTACATGTTTTGCTTGGGCAGAATTCGTGTTCTTCCACAAAGTGCTTGTTCTTCACAGAGCTGTGATCATTTTGTTTATTTATCCAGCTGCCTGAGGTTGAACTTTCAGGGGCACTCACTATTTTAAATTGTCATTAAGAACTAGATGTTTTATGGTGTTTTTCATGACAGCAGCACACATGGGGTGGGACCAGTCATTAACCTAAATGCAGTATTAGGTCTGGCTTGACAGTACAACTGTCACCTGACCTTTAAACCTTCACCAATATTATTCTACTGTTCTTTGCATCTATACAAATACATATCCATTCTCACGCTACTTGTAATACTTCAAATTACCATACTCCATTCTTTGAAAGTCAGACTTATTGGCATTGCCAGGGCTTGTTTTTAGGTCGGGTTACTGTGTCCTCATGTTACCAATTCTTCAAAACGTACAATAGAAAGTACAGAGATAGTTGACAGTCTCCTTTAGTCAGTGGCTTTCATGAGTTTTCATGGTTTACCATAGGTGTTGGCAATGTAGCATCAAGTGCTCCTGTTTGACTGCACTTGTGATATGACTTTTACAGTGTAATTCAGTCGGTGTTTATTCTTGAATTATTTACTTTGTCAATGCAAGGACATTTTAATTGATGGTTATAGGAAGCTGGCTCTTTACACATTATACCAAAAAGAGGTAAATTGTGCAAAGAGTTGAGGTATGCCTTATAAGTGGTCAAAGGCCTGCTCTAGAAACCCCAAGGTGCTCTTTTAGGGGATAGTGTGGTCGAGCAGCCTTAGGATTCTCAGAGAGGCGTGTTAGATAGCTACACTATACACACAGTCAATAAATGGTGATTTTTTTAAATTTTATTTTTAATTTTACAGTGTTTTATACAGCGTAAACTTGACCCGAAGGTATCGGGTAGCAGAGCGCTTTACATAGCACCAGTTGCGTTACATGAGGATACATTCATTTTTTTGTTAGGCACATATGACTGAATAAGGAGATACACACCAATTTATAGATATAAGACATATCTTTATGTATATTTAGGTACCAAAATAATTACGATCAAGTTAGTATGTCTCAAAATAGAAATATATATAGTTTTCAATAATCAACAGAGTGACATTTCTGAAGCGGTATTGTTATCCTATGGAGGAAAGACATACACTGCATACAGGTACCTCACAGCAACTTACGGGTCCAATCGTCTGGATTTAAGGTGAGAAGGGGGAAAGGTCCAAGGCAGCACCAACAGGCCACCTCAGGGTGGCCAGGTGCAGGGGTGCAATATAGCATTGGGTACCCAATGTTTGTCAATGTCGATCGCAGGCAGGCTGGCCAGCAGGATTTGCGCCAAGTCAGTTGCTTGTCTTCTGTTCTTGCTTTTTGTGACTCTTCAGCGTCTGTCTTCTTCTTTTTGGTCAGCAGGATCTGATTTCCTGGTGACAGGGCCTCCCCAAACTAATAGATTTATGGGCAGTAAGGGCAGTGTACACTAATAGCCAATGGGCTACTTACCCTTGTGGTCACTACACCCCCTATATGACCACTTCCTGTCTCAGAGTTCCTAATTCTGCCATCACCAAGATAGCAGACTTTCGAATTTCATCTACACATCAGGTAGCCCACCTTAAGGGTTGCACTAGCCTAAGGGTGGACACGCCTCTCTGACTACTAATTTTCCCGTGTGTCCAGACGCTAAATGTGCCTTGGTCAGGGGGTTGGCATCCCCCCTCCTCTGAAGGAATCCAGATTTGCGTACCAAAGGCAATGGGTTCTTTGAAGCTCCCTGTAAACCCCCTCTGCCAGAGCAGGCTTTGTTCCTGAGCTCCTGAGAACGTCAGCCCTCACCCATGGGGGTCAGACACTTGTTCGTTGGTGGTGGCAGGCTGGTCGAGACCAGTTAGCCAGCACATTAGTAGTTGTTAGGTTTTCAGGGGGCACCTCTAAGATGCCCTCTGGGTGCATGTACTAATACATCTATCACTGGAATCAGTGTGGACTTATTAATGCAAGATGTTTGATACAAAACATGTAGCTGGAGAACTCGTTTTTTACCAGTGCCCATCACATGTACTTACAATTAGTTCACTTGTATTGTCATTAATTCAACTGGCCAGCACAGGGGCATATCTGCACAGGCAGTTATGCCCACACATGTAGTATAGTGTGCCGTGCCTGTACTGCATGCAATATCTGTAGGCATTGCACACAGGTCTGTGTGCCTTGTTGTGTTTTCACTTTTGTCTGCACCAAGACTGGCAGCCTGCAAGGTAGTCTGCGTGGGTTTGGCGAGGGGTCCTCTAGAGTGGTACAATCCATTCTGCAGCCTTAAGCACCCTCTTCAGTACCTCACACCCTAGGTACTACAGGTACCGTTTACTAAGGGCTTACAGAGGGTGCTAAAGGTGCTGCCAATTGGGAAAACAACTGCACAGTTTAGGGAAAAAGAGCTGGCACTAGGGACCCAGTGCACGTCCATTCAAAATTGCATCGATTACCAGGCAAAAAGTGGGGGCGACCATGTCAAAAAGGGGCACTTTTCTAGAATGGTTAAATATCTGGGTTTTATTCAAGAAGTGCTTTCAGGTTCACTAACTTAACCTGTTATAAGGGCTCTGTTCACAAATCCACTTGCATGTTCATTTGTTCTACTTTGCTGTCATATTTACATGTTGTTGGTGTAAAGCTTTTTGTTAACAAAGTAAAGAAGTGTGCTTACTCAGGATTTCTTACTAAGACAACAAATACTCGCCATTAGCACTGTTCTTTGAGGGCTCTAACGTTGCTTCAAATAAGTTTTTCTTTATAGAACATCTGGGTGCAGTACATTCAAAGTCGCCCTATAATTAACAAATACTCTGTCTCGCAATAGACAGACCTTTTAGCTTTGCCAGTGCTTGTTTGCTCTGACACACTTCTGTGGTGCATCTAATTAACTGGTGAATAAGTATTGTGCAATAAACTGCAAATGACAGACCTAGTTTACATTACATTGTAGTTGCTAACTTTAAAACGTGCAACATTTTCTCTCTTCAATTTTTTCCGCTTAATATTTATTCCTCAAACTTTCTTTTTTATGACAGACTATCAGCCAAAACCGATCCCCAAAATTTTTCTCCATCCTAGTCCTGAAGATGAAGAAATATATGGGTATGTTAACATGATAAATTCTGGTGTTTGATAAATGTGATGTATTGCTCAGTGTCCATTAGATAGGGCCGAGATAGACAAAACAAGAAAAAATTGTGGAATTTGTTTATATTGCACAGTTTCAGAAGTTGTGTTTGAGGGTGTGCTCTATGGGCATCCAAGATAGTTTCTTGGGTGCAGTCATAATCAACTGTTGCTACATCTTCCTGATAACTTGGATCTGAAGGATCATTTATTTTGAGATTTACTCCTGCCCCTGAGGCAAAGCTAGAAGAACTGTTACAGGAAAATGATGTGTTCATTGTTCAGTAATGAAATCAATGGCTTTGATGATGACCATGTGAGGACTCATGGGCTAGATTATGTACATAGCGTCAGTTGTCTCAAAATGACATAGATGATTCAGATGTCTATGTTGTATCCCATCAGTATCCTAGGGATACTGAGGCAGTTCAGAATAGAGGTTCCTCTGGCAGATGACAACGAATCCTGCTTCCCATTGATGTGACAAACTGAAAGAGACACATTAGTGATAGATTCCTTACCGTAGAATATCCCCAGGCGTCAGACTGGATCCGGAAAGTTTTACTAGCAGTATCCCTGCACGTCAGTAGGTGGCGTTGTGCGGCTCCGCGTCCGTCGCTGGTGTCGTAAGCGCCGAGATGACGTCACGGAGACTACTTAGGCGCCACTCCTGCACGCTGACGTCCGTTTTTTCTTTTCCCACGCCAGCAAGCGCAGATCCGGTTAGAGCACATACCTTCGTCACTTTTTGACTACCCTTTTTCGACACTTTCGTCTCCTGTACTCCTTGGTGCACGTAGGGATGCCTGGATTTAAGTCCAGTGGGGCCTGCCGTGGCAATATGTCAGTGGCGGACCCCCACAATGTCTGCCTCTACTGCCTGGAGAACGACCACGACTCCTGGGCCTGTCGGGATTGTCGGGCCATGGCCCCGAAGGCCTTGAGGGAGCGGCTCCGGAAACTGCTGGAGGTCCGGCACTTGTCCCAGCGCCGTTCCAGGTCCAGGGACCATTCCCGGGATCGCTCGCTGGGCCGCAGTCGTCGCTCCTCGGGCTCCAAGTCTTCACCCTTGGATTCGGGTAAGAGAGGACACAAAAAGAAGTCGAAGAAGCGAATTCGCTCTGACGTCTCCCCCGTCGGTCCTCTGATGCGAAGGAGGGGGACAGGGGTTCTGCCCCTGCGGCTCCTTTGGAGCCTAGGAGTCCCGCGGCCTACCCACCTTAACCGGGTCCGTCGGCGACTCCTGAACAAGTACAAGAATTTCTTGCTCCCTTGGACCACCTCTTTAGGCCTCGGGCTCCCGCCGGCGCGCCTTCGGGCCCCGCAGTCCCGTGTCCAGATCCTGTTAGGCTGCCGGCACTGCCGGTGGATCCAGCTTCTGCACCACAGGATCTAGCGCTGTTGGCCCCGGCGCCACAAGGTCCAGCGTTGCCGGCTCCGGCCCCCGCGCCACCCTCGGCTCTGCCCCCGGCGCCGCAGTGGTTGCATTTCGTCCCGCCCTTGCCCAGGTTCCAAGACCATTTTGTTCCGGCCTGGGATCCGCATTGGGACATGGCGCCGGCTCGGCCACGGCGGGCACCGTTTCTGATGCAATTTGTTCCTTCTCCGGCCCCTGCTCTGCTGCCCCGGTCTGTTCCCCAGGCGCCAGAGGTGGAGGATGACTGGGAGGGGTCTGAGGACCCTCTTGCCCGTCAGTGTGACTCAGAGCAGGACTTGGTGGACGACTTGGAGGATGCTGGCGACCTCAACGTCTCTTCTGACCCGGGGTTTGCCTCTCCCCCACCTACCATGGAGGAGGGCGCCTCCTACACGATGGTGCTAGGTCTGGCAGCTGAGGTCCTCAACCTTTATCTCCCTACGGTGGCCCTCAAAACTAATCTCCTCACTGAGGTGCTCCAAACGGCGTCCACTTCGTCGGAGCCCCTGCTCCCCTTTAACGACGCCCTCACTGACGTCTTGTTGGCCATTTGGTCGCGGCTGGCCACGGGGGCACCTGTGGATAAGAATGTCGCCAGGCACCACCGCCTGGTGATCCAGCTTTTCTGACCACTAATCCTACGCCTGAGAGCCTGGTTATCCAGGCCTCGACCTAAGAGTGCCTTTCCCACGGCTCCGCCGGATAAGGACTCTAAGAAGCTGGAACAGTTCTGTAAAGTGTTGTTTTCTTCGGCCAGCTTAGGGCTGCTGTCAGTGAACACCGCCTGCTTATTGGGCCACTAATCCCACGCGGTGTGGGATACAGTTGCACAGGTGTTGCCTCAGTGTCCTGAGGAGACCCACGCGGTGCTGTCCCAAGCTGAGGGTAAGGATGCGGCTAACTTCGCCATTCGGTTTGGTTTGGCCACCGTGGACTCTCTGGGTAGGGCGATTTCTATGACTGTGGCGCTTCGTCGCCACGCCTGGTTGAGATCTACAGGGTTCTTGCCTGATGTCCAGAGCTCGCTCATGGACATGCCCTTTGATGGCACTCGCTTGTTTGGCGATAAGGCCGACAGTGCACTGGAGCGTTTTAAGGACTCGCGTGCCACGGCCAAGTCCTTGGGCCTTTCGGCAAAAAGCCCAGCCACTCCTGTATTTCGTTCCTTTCGTGGCCACGACAGAGGTGCCCAGGCATGTTCCTTCAGCAAGCCTGTGCAGAACCAGCCTCAGCGCGGCTGTGGCTTCCGCAGGGGCGGGTCTGGGAATCAGTGTGGGGGTCAGTCCACCTCCGCCCCTGCTGCTTCTACCTCCAAACCTTCCTAATCTGAGCTTTGTAGAGCACCCCACGCCGGTGGGTGGTGGAATCCGCCACCACCTCCCCCACTGGCACAATATCCCATCGGACAAGTGGGTGTTGCAAATTATCCGCAGGGGTTATTCTCTTCCCTTTCAGTGGTTGTTATTCCCACTACTTTCTGGTCCCCAAAAAGGACAAAGGGGGCCTGTGCCCCATCTTGGACCTCGGGAACGTCAATCGCTTCCTCCGGAAGGAGAAGTTCAAGATGTTGACTCTGGCTCAGGTCTTGGCTACCCTCGACCCTGGAGACTGGATGATAGCGTTAGACTTGCAGGACGCATATTTTCACATCCCCGACCTGCCGGCCCACCGGCGTTACCTGCGGTTCACGGTAGGCCACAAGCATTTTCAATTTGCCGCGCTCCCCTTCGGCCTTACCAGCGCCCCTTGGGTGTTCATCAAAGTGATGGCGGTGGTCGCAGCTCATCTGCGCAGGTCAGGGGTGTCAGTCTTCCCCTACCTCGACGACTGGTTGTTGAAGGCGGGCTCGCCCCAAACAGTCGTCACCCACCTTCAGACTACGGCCGACCTCCTGCATTTGCTGGGATTCTCCATCAACGTGCCGAAGTCGCACCTGAGTCCCTCTCAGAAGCTCCCCTTCATCGGGGCGGTTCTGGATTCAACGCAGTTTTGGGTTTATCCTCCTGAGCAGCGAGTCCAGGATATTCAGGCTGTGATTCCGATCTTTCAGCCTCTATCCCGGGTTTGTCAGGATGACCCTCCAGCTCCTGGGCCTCATGGCCTCCAGCATCCTACTGGTGCAACATGCCAGGTGGCATACGCGGGCTCTGCAGTGGGACCTGAAGTTCCAGTGGGCGCAGCATCAGGGCAACTTGTCCGATCGTGTCCAGATCTCGGAGGGCACTGCACGACAATTGCAGTGGTGACCCACGAATCGCGATTGGGTCAATGGCAGATCCCTCTCCCTTCCCCAACCGGAGCACACAGTGGTGACGGATGCGTCCATCCTGGGATGGGGCGGCCACTTGGGAGAGGCAGAGATCAGAGGCCTCTGGTCTCCGGCAGAGGCCCGGCTCCATATCAACCTTTTGGAGCTTCGGGCGATCCGTCTTGCACTGAAGGCATTCCTTCCCTCTGTCCGGTGAAGTGTGGTGCAGGTGTTCACGGACAACACCGACGCCATGTGGTATTGCAACAAACAGGGCGGGGTGGGGTCCTGGACCCTATGTCAGAAGGCTCTGTGCCTCTGGACCTGGCTGAACCATCAGGGCATTACCTTGGTGGTTCAACACCTGGCAGGTTCTCTGAATGCCAGGGCGGACGAACTCAGCCGCCGGTGCTTGATGGATCATGAATGGCGTCTGAACTCGGACGTGGCGCAAGGTCTCTTTCAGCAGTGGGAGAGCCTTGGTTAGATTTATTTGCCACTGAAGAGAACGCGCAATGTCATCAGTTCTGCGTGTTGAAATTTCCATGGTGGCACTCGCTAGGCAACGCTTTTCGTCATGAGTGGAGTTGCGGTTTGTTGTACGCCTTTCCGCCTATACCACTTCTGCCCAAAATGCTGAAGAAGATCAGGTGCGACCGGGCCCAAGTCATCCATGTGGCTCCGGATTGGGCACGAAGATACTGGTATCCCGAGCTACTCAGCATGGTGATCGATCCCCCGATCCGATTGCCTCTTCGGGAGGATCTTCTGTCGCAGCAGCAGGGGACGGTTCTCCACCCGAACCTGTCCAGCCTCCACCTCCATGCGTGGAGATTGAGCGGCGACAGTTGACAGCTTTTGATCTTCCTCCCGAAGTCTGTGATGTCATTCTGGCAGCCAGGCGTCCCTCCACTAAAACCGTATACACCTGCAGGTGGAAGAAGCTTGTGGCATGGTGCACAGCTAAGACTGTGGACCCCATTTCAGCCCCTCTTTCTGAGGTCCTTCTGTTCCTACTATCCTTGACCCAGAAGGGCTCTGCTCTGGGCACTATCAAAGGTTATCTTTCAGCCATCTCCGCCTTTTTAAGGCTTCCAGATCAGCCTTCTCTTTTTAAGTCCCCAGTTGTTAACCGTTTCCTGAAAGGCATTACGCACACGTTTCCTCCTGTGCCGTTCATCATGCCTCAATGGGACTTAAACCTTGTCTTGACATATCTGATGTGTGCTCCCTTTGAGCCCCTTCATACTTGTCCTTTGCGTGTTCTTACTGTGCACAAACGGACCATTTCTCGGTGCATCAAGACCTGTTACTCGTTGGCTAAGAACGAGCCTCCTGTGGGGCTGCGTGCCCATTCTACCAGGGCGACGGCAGTCGCTACTGCCTTGGGACACGGTGTCCCCTTGCAGGACATTTGTCAGGCAGCTACGTGGGCTTAGCTGCACACGTTTACCAAGCATTACTGCCTTGACAGTCAAATCCGGAGAGACTGCTTCTTTGGCCGTTCTATTCTCCGTGACTTTCTGGTGTAATCTGTTTGCAGACCTACCACCGGGGTTGGTATTGCTGGGGTATCTATTCTAAGGTAAGGAGTCGATCACGAATGTGTCTTTCAGATACACAAGTTACTACTTGTGTAACGACATATCTGCGAACTGATTTCTAGGGTTAAGGTCATCCCTTTCAGGGCCCTAGTTTTTTGGCACCAGTGGTCAGTTTCTTGCATGGCTCTGTGTTCCTGGCGTGGAAAGTCGTGTGCAGAACAGACGTCAGCGTGCAGGGGTGGCGCCTAAGTAGTCTCCGTGATGTCATCTCGGCGCTTACAACGCCAGCGACGGACACGGAGCCGCATGACACCACCTACTGACGGGCAGGGGTACTGCTAGTAAAACTTTCTGGATCCAGTCTGACGCCTGGGGATATTCTAAGGTAAGTAATCTATTACTAACTAATGTCTCTTACAGATATATCGTTACACAAGTAGTAACTTTTGCTTTGACTTCTTTCAAAGCCGAATAGGGGCTGGTGGACTGCCTCAAGAACTCGGGCGTCCACTATTAAAGAGAGAGGAACTCCAGTGTAAAAATTCTGCAACTAGCCTCGGTATAGCCCTTTGAAGGTAGTGAGTTCTCTCAGGAGAGTGTAGGTTTGCCTAGGTAGTGTGAGGTAAGGCGACAAGGAAATCTTCACACTCAAATGAAACTGAATAACAGCTGAGGGGTCACTTTAAACATGTGGGTCCCTCCAGTGTTCTGCCGGTGATGAGTGGCTTTAGTATACTGGAGAACTAGATAGTCTTACCGGAAATAGGACCTACCATGCTTTTGCTGGTACCAGGTTGGAGTTAGAAGAGCTTTTGTGAAATATGGGACACCTTTATTGTAGTTGACCTTCTCGAATCTGTATTTCTTTGTGCAGCACATCTCATTTTATTGATAACAGCCTTTGTTTCTTTGAAACTACACCCCTGCTCCTTAACAGTGCCTAATCTTCTCTAGTCTATCTATTCATTCCCCCAACCATGAACTCGCGTAACCCCCAATAATAACCATATATATCTTTTAATAATTTCATCTGACACAAATCAACTGCAGGAAATTAATGGAATTATTTCTTTCAGAGCACATAAATACAGACGTTTTAAGGCGTGTGTATATATATATATATATATATATATATATATATATCACAAAGTGATGTTGTTGGGTGAACAAGATATTTTAAACAAAAAAAAACACAACTTCACCAGTTATAGTTATTTCAAGTAATGTTAACTAGTGGCCCCACGATGCACAGTTTTGTTGTGTTATCAGTAATGTGATAAAATCTGTCTTGAGTGATCGAACATGTGATGTCATAAGCAGTGCATTATAAGGGTGCAAATTATAGTTACTTGAAATAACTATAACTGGTGAAGTTCAGTGTTTTTTTAAAGTTTCAAATATTACGTTTAAACTGACATTTTCATCTAAATATAAAATGTCACTTTAACCTGTCTTTTATTTGAGTCAGTTCTTTATTTTTTTAATGCAACTTAACCTTTGTGTTTTCAAGTCTATTTCTAAGGATTTTTTTTACATAAATATTTTTTATTACCATACGTAATTATGCACACTGCCTTTGGACGGCCTTGGTTTGTGGTTGGCCGCAGAGCCTGGTCCGTGGCCCATCCCAGGGCGCAACCATCCACCCGCTGCTCGCTGCCTTCGGCTTAGCCTGACATGGGTTAGCCGTAGCGCCAACCGCCTCTCCGCAGCCAATCCACCACAGACACTCACATCCCTCCCTTTTTAAAAAATAAAATAAAGTTTTTCCACTCTTGCTGGAGGCAGTACAGGTGATGCACTCCAGCAGGTGCATGGGAGTCCCACTGCTTCTCGTCAAGTCTTGTGGCATCGTGACAATCCCCCCAAACATTTTATTCTTTAAAGTTGGCCCCAGGTGGTCCAGGAAGATCCCCTACAAGGTCCAGTGGGTCATGGTATCCCTACCCTGCCCCATTATACCTTTTGATTTATTTATTTAATTTTCAGGACACATCGATTGGTTCAGTGTGTCCTGAAATGGCAGCTGCAACATTTCTCCTCAGATTTCAGACAGCCCGTCAAAGTGTAAGCTCCCGTGGGACTCACTAGAGCAAGTTGGCTGATGGGGGCAAAAAAAAGCCCACTCAGCCAATCAGATCAATGTATTATTTGAAGTTGCGTGCCTGCAGGACTTTTGTGAGAGTCCCGCAAACCCAACAGTCCAAGTATACATACATTTCGAACCTCATTTCTCAAAAACTACAAAATCGATTACACCAAATCTCAAAAGTCACGCTTTCTGCATAAAGATCTAGCTTTCTAACAAATTTGGTGCAATTCCATTCAGCTGTTTGGGCTGCTCAAAAATCACTATGGAAATTGCATGAGGAAATTGTGTTGAGGCTGCCTTTTCTTCTCGGTCCCTGCTTAATGGATCACCCCGAAAGTAGTCAGGAAGGAGCTGAAGTGGATCAACTTTTCTTTTGGAAAGTTTTGTGAAGATTCATCAAATGGCGCCAACGTTATTAACAAACCAAAAAACGCTCTTTATACAGTAACTATTCCCTAAGTAGAACTACACAGTGGCAACTGCCACTGTTTTAATGTGTGTGTATGTATATATCCAAAACGAACTCCCCAAGCATCCAACGGAGAGCATGCACACAAAGACTGGAAATTTACTTTCCTTTAATCTGTTGAGCCTCCCCCCAACCCGGCAGTTTAAAAGCACTTCAGAGATGCCATTTTTAATCTGAAAAGTGCCTTTGTGCTCACAGTAATCAGTAGACAAACAATATACTCAGTAGTTTCCATAAACAGTGATCAATTCGACATGTGCGTTATGTTTATGCTGCAATGCGCATAAGCATTGTAATTAATAAAAAATCACATAGACATTTCATAAGCAATTAAGGCACCTTATTTACAACTCGACTAATAAAATCACCAAATGGGTAAAGTGACAAAAAATATACAACTGCAGCCTGAAAACACTGCTAGTTGTCGCATCTCATTAAATGCTTTGCACCGCTTCAATGTAAATTTTAAATGCCAGTTGGGAATTGAACTGGTATTACTTGCACATTCACTGCCATCTCGGAAAAAAATAGAAATTGAGTCTTTTACTTTAAAATGAACGCAAACACAATGATTATTTCAAACAGCTGTGCCATTTGCCGATCATGGCCGTTGTACTGTATCTCAGGCATGTGAGTTCATCTGACATTTCTAGTTTCTTTATTTAACCATTCTCATCTACCTACACTCCTATAGCAAAGTTTTAGGGTGATCTGTCCAGCGGGAGCTGAGAAAAAGGTGAGGGGGGGGGGTTGGGGGGAAGTAGGTCCTCCAAAACATTGTTTTCGTTAGGAAATTTGGGACGTGATACAGAAAAAAACAGCTGAACTGAATTACAAAAAATTTGCCCGAAAGTTGGATCTTTCCTCCAAAATCGTGATTTTCATTTTCTGGTGTAAATCCATTCAGCGTGTTTTGTGAAATTTGAGTTTAAATAATAGTGATATATGGGCTGTTGGTCCTGTGGGACTCGCACGGTACTGCAAATTAAGATCAACAATAGAGCAATGGGAGAACTGAGTAGCCTTACTTTTTATATTATTCCAACACCTAACTATAACATCACTTTAATCTGTATTTTTTTCCAGTGAGGGGGGGGGGGGGGGAGGAGAAAGAAGGTGTGTGTGTGTGTGTGTGTGTGTGTGTGTGTGTGTGTGTGTGTGTGTGTGTGTGTGTGTGTGTGTGTGTGTGTGTGTGTGTGTGTGTGTGTGTGTGTGTGTGTGTGTGTGTGTGTGTGTGTGTGTGTGTGTGTGTGTGTGTGTGTGTGTGTGTGTGTGTGTGTGTGTGTGTGTGTGTGTGTGTGTGTGTGTGTGTGTGTGTGTGTGTGTGTGTGTGTGTGTGTTAGTGTTACTATCCTTGTGGGGACTTGAGTATGATAACACACTCACGCTGTGGGGACTTGATTGCACTGTGGGGACTTGAACCCAAGTCCCCACAAGGTAAAGTCTTCTAAATGATTGGAAATGACTTCAAAAGCATCTGTGCCAATTTTTACAACTTTTTAAAAAACTGCCTTGTGGGGACCTGTGTTTCACCAAGTGTGTTTATTTTTTTGCTCAGCTCTGCCCCTGTAGACAGGAGGTGGCACTGCAGCCTTAAACACACTTAGCATATTAAACACACTGCAGTAATTGTATCCTATCTAGCAACACAGAGGATAGTGATTTTAAAGAAGCATACCGATCAGAAACCATAATGCCTGAATGCAATGACCTTTTTAATTGTATGTAACCTTTTTTCCTTTTTTTAGAAGCAAATTAAACTACTTATATACTTTTATTTTGTTTGGTGGCTATTTTCTTTGAAAAGCATTGATATGAACAATTAATTGGATTCTAACACTTAACTGATTCACTATTTAATATGAAAGTCTGATAGAAATAAATATGTTTATAAACCACAAAAAAATAGAAGCATGTGGGTCACATTGCATTATTTCTTATTTATATCAATTGAAAGTTTGAGGAGTTTCGGATGGTTACATTAACCATGTATTTGCTGCGCCAAAATGTTCGGCAAACTAAGCTGCCGTTTATTTCATTCCGTGTCTGAATGCTCAGCCCAAGTGAAATGAGAAGCAGTCTAAAATGTGATTAAAGCACATTTTCATTTGTAGCTGTAAAAGCATTAAAAAGCTGAAAGCGTTTTTCTTTTGTCTTGTGTTAGTACAGTTTAAACAGCGTTTAAAAGTGCAATTTCAGGAACACATAAAACGGTCTTTCTCATCTCATTAAAGCTTCAGTAGGAATATCCAAGCCTTATTTCGAATTGGGTTTCTGCATATAAAGTGAAAATCGTCTAACACTCCACCCTCCTGGTCCATTCTCAGGAATTAAGTGAAACCAGCCTGGGAAGTTAAAAACGCCCTGCGAGGCCAAGGTCAATTTGCATGTGAAAGCTTAGGAGCAGCTCGCTCAAGGTGCCTTAATTGCTCAACTCAAAATGAATAGGCAGCCATCCCCTCCTCCCACGGCCTCAGGTTGAAGGGAACACCATCACCTTTGACTGTATGGAGACGATCAACTCCTTGACCCCTTACACTCTTCAGCTGTGTTCTGCTTCTGAACAGAATAAACGGAGCATCATCCTAGTGGGTATTTCTCTGTTTTCACATGACCGCATTAAAGTATTCAAAAGTTATCGGCACACGTTCTCTTAGGGGAGTCAGTGAGTATGGAGCGCAAACTTAACCCGAAGGTACTAGAGCTCTTTACATGAGCATTAGTTACTTTACACAAGGACACACTTGTTTTTAGGCATTATTAGCAGAGTAAGATCAATAAGTGCTATTATAAATGGTCGATGCAGGCGAGGAATTATTTTGAAACTTGTGCTGATTATGTATTGCATATAACAAGGCAAATCAAAGTTTGAAAACTTCTACAATTCACTGATGTACCTGAGTGACCATGCCACATGTATTCCAGACACATAACAAATCCTTAGGGCACAAACTAGAAAGTACCATGTGAGGGCCCCAGGCACATACTAATCCCATCCTAAACCACTACCCCACATATGCACTTTTCAGAGGCCTTACAAAGTCAAAGTAATCCAAAGGGTACAAAGATCAATTGACTCTTGTCTCAACCACATCTCAGGTGACAAATATTCATACAGGCTCAGGTATTACAGAGTACAAATTACAGGCTCAGACATAGGAACAGAGTGATTCCCTTCTTGTTACATATAGCTTTGAGTGCTTGTATTTCATGGAACACAGCTATATTTCAGATTTACAAGCATCAAAAATCTAATTCTCACACCGGACAGCTATCCTTCAATTTATCCCTCACATCAAAATCTGGTTTCAGCTATGGTGTATGTACTATAATAGGAAAATGCCAGAAGCTGCCTAGAACACAGCTCTTGGATGCCGCTTAAAGTATATGCTTCACTTCCTTCAGATGAAAAACCGAGAAAAAAGCTTTCTATGTTACATCCTATAATCTTTACATACTTAGTAAAAACACATCAATGTAAACTTGAAAATGTGATATTTCTATTTTTAGAGGAACCGATATATTCCGAATATTTTATGTTCATTGAATTGTTTCTTGATACAAGGTGTACAGTTTTGTAAAATAAGAAATTAACAATATTTAGTGACATGTTCCTTTCAGAAAGAAAATATGAGACTCCGATTTCTCTCTCAGCATTCATCTCTAATGTGCTGCTGTGCTCCTGGGAGAATGACCAGCAGAGGGTCTCAACCGAGTGGCACGTTGGATACTTGCAAGGCACCTGATAATGCTCCGCTTATCCTTGTGCCAGGAGCAGTAGTTTCCTGGGTTACTTTCAATAATTATGTGCCTGGGGACATCTATCCTAGGCTTTCCTGACCTCACTTTCAGTAGTAGGCATGGGTATAAATGTAAAGACACTAGCAACACATTTGTCAACGTACGCAATTTCCCATCGTTTGCCTACATAAGACTGGTTTATGCAGAAAATGTCTTGCTTCAAGGCAGTTTAATATCTGAGGCTTCAGAAGGGGTGAAAAAGTTGGGGAAATTTGGTTTTGTCTGCATACATTTCTTAGCAAACACAAACAAGTAGATCACATCACTAAGGGAGGTGGTGTAAAGCAACAAAAGGAGTGGACCAAAGTCAGAACCTTGGTGGACACCAGCTGGTAGTTGGGGGTGAGATGATTTGTTGGATTGCCAGTCGGCACAGACATACCACCCAAAGAGGTGGAAAAACCAGTTCAATGTCGAGCCTATAATGTTATGGGCCTTAGTAGTTCAAGTAAGGTAGGTGGTTAATGGTGTCAAATGTGGTGAGTGTGATAGCTCAGAGAAAGTAGCAATAGGCTGATTTTAGGAAGTTAGCTATGTGAATGAGGGAAATTTCAGCGGAGTGGAGGGCTCACAATCCCGACTGGAACTCATGGAGCAGGATGTAAGACTTGAACGTGATTGAAGGCGAGACATTTAATTTTTGGGAAAAGGAGGGCAGTAGAAACATTGGTTTGGGATGCGGGTTTGCTGTTTTTTATAAAGGTATCTCCAACACAGTTTTAAAGTATGAGGGGTAGGTACCAAATAGGAGAGAGAGCGAAACAGGGATGCCAGACACAGTAGTACTTTAGTGGTTAGAACAGGAAGTTTAATGGTTGTGGATTTGAAGGGTAAAAAGCTCGCAAAAAGTTACTAGATTTGAGTATCGGAGGACGGTCCAATGGATTTACACGCAAAGTTGCCAAGTGTGGAACGAGGAGAAGTTAGTAGTGAGGCTAGGGTTTATCGGAGGGTGATTTTTAATGAGAAGCTGGTTGCAAAGTCTGGTGCGGAAAGAGAAGAGGCAGACAAAGCTGTCTTATGAGGAGCAAGAAGATCGTTAATTGTGTGTGCCGGTCTGAATTTGGGAGGAGACAAACTTAGCAGTGTCAATCATTCTAAATAGCTTGTCCAGGATTTCTAAGTATGTATGTAGGTTTCTATTAGTCGTGTTCATCTGCCATTTACAAAGGGGTGTTCTATGTGCTGCCTTGCCTTACTTGTTTTTAACAAGGCAACGCATATCAGGATTTTCATAGCTTTTTAAGTCCACAATGGATTTTGCATCTCAACTGCGCCAAATAAGTGATGCAACCGAGACAATATTTTAGTAAATCTGGGCCTGGATATTAAATAAAATGCATTTCTGAGATGATTGTTTAGTGATGATGCAGTCATTTTTTCAAGTAAAAAGAACAGGGCCGGACTAGCTACCGGGCGTTTTGGTGTGCTGCCAAGCTGGGAGCTGATTACACTGCGGTGGGGGCTGATTTTGTTGATGGGGACCTGCGTGTGCTTCTAAATAAACAAAGCAAAACGAATGGTTTAATGCACGCACAGGTCGCCATCAACGAAATCAGCCCCCAGCACCAAAACGCCCGATAGCCAGTCCAGCCATGAAAAAGAATGATTATTTTTCACCCCTAAATGAGGGTCACTTGAGGGCAATGGATGAAGGGCTACGTTTGTTAAATGAAAAGCCAATCAATTTAAATAATATAAGGTTTAGAGGATCTTCAAACCCGGTTCTGCATTTCTTATTTGGTTTGTGTACAAAAATCGCTGGTTCCAAAAGTAAGACGTGCTATTCCTTACAGAAATAGACTTTCATAGCTAAAAACATACCACTCTTGCTGTTCCCAGTCAGATTTTTCATTAATGCAAAAGGTGGGCGTGCGCTGGATAATGAAGTCTAGAGATTGATAGTGGATTTTCAAAAACAGTCTTTATTTTCAATTCTTAATTTCCTTATGATATTGAAACATTGAACTTAGCCAATGCGTTTGGCTCTCTCATGGAGAACTTCATCAGGGCTCAATCGGGCGAGTACCCTCACAATACTGATGTATGGCTGCAATAAACAAATATTGGGTGCAGTGTAAAGTGTAAAAGGGGCCTGGTCCGGCCTAGCGCCTAAATAGAGGCACGAGTCCTTAATTAAGGAAGTATTGAATTGCAAGAACGTGCTCCAGAACACCGTGGTCAGGCACTGCTTGGCAAGGTAGTCGAGCCAATTCTGGCCTCTGAATGTAGGGCTGGATTCTGTAGATAAGGAATAGTGGCACTGTGTGGTTGATGCTTCAGGCAGTAACACTGGACACAAAGGGGGGAATTCCCACGGCCAAGTGAGGCCTCGCAAAATTAAGTGCAACAGTCAGAG
Organism: Triturus cristatus; assembly: GCF_964204655.1. Classification (NCBI taxonomy): domain Eukaryota; kingdom Metazoa; phylum Chordata; class Amphibia; order Caudata; family Salamandridae; genus Triturus; species Triturus cristatus. Next base: position 865,883,865 of record NC_140581.1, read on the forward strand.
GGCCCTCCTTTGTGTCCAGTGTTACTGCCTGAAGCATCGACCACACCTTGCCACTATTCCTTATATACAGAGTGGAGTGGAGTAGAGTAGAGTGGAGTGGAGTGTCGTGGAGTAGTGTAGAGTTGAGTGTCATTGAGTGGAGTAGTGTGGAGTGGAGTGGAGTAGTGTAGAGTGGAGTGGAGTGGAGTAGTGTAGAGTGGAGTGTCGTGGAGTAGTGTAGAGTGGAGTGTCGTGGAGTAGTGTAGAGTGGAGTGTTGTGGAGTAGTGTAGAGTGGAGTGTCATGGAATGGAGTAGTGTAGAGGTTAGTAGAGTGTTGTGGAGTGCAGTAGTGTAAGGTGCAGTCGAGTGTCGTGGAGTGCAGTAGTGTAGAGTGCAGTAGAGTGTCATGGAGTAGTGTAGTGTCGTGGACTGTCGTGGAGGAGAGTAGTATAGAGTGGGGTGCCATGCAGTAGTGTAGAGGTTAGTAGAGTGTTGTGGAGTGCAGTAGTGTAGGGTGCAGTAGAGTGTCGTGGAGTGCAGTAGTGTAGAGTGCAGTAGAGTGTCATTGAGTGGAGTAGTGTAGAGTGCAGTAGAGTGGAGTGGAGAATCATAAAGTAGTGTAGAGTGGAGTCTCATGGAGTAGTGTAGAGTGGAGTGTCGTGGAGTAGTGTAGAGTGCAGTGGAGTGTCGTGGAGTAGTGGAAAGTGGAGTGTCTTGGAGTAGGGTAGAGTGCAGTAGAGTGGAGTGGAGTGTCATGTAGTGTTGTACTGTAGAGTGCAGTAGAGTGGTATAGAAAGTAGTAGAGCGGTATAGATTGAAGTAGAGTGGAGTGGTGTGGCGTGGAGGGGAGTAAAGTGTTGTAGAGTACAGTGGTGTAGAGTAGCAATGATTGCAGGACTACAGAGTGGAGGGATGTAGAGTGGAGTAAAGTAAAATCACATAGAGTTGAGTGTCATGGAGTGGAGTGGAGTAGTGTGGAGTGGAGTGGAGTAGTGTAGAGTGGAGTGTTGTAGAGTGGAGTGTCGTGGAGTAGTGTAGAGTGTCATGGAGTGTCGTGGAGGAGAGTAGTGTAGAGTGGAGTGCCGTGGAGTAGTGTAGAGTGGAGTGTCGTGGAATGGAGTAGTGTAGAGGTTAGTAGACTGTTGTGGAGTGCAGTAGTGTAGGGTGCAGTAGAGTGTCGTGGAGTGCAGTAGTGTAGAGTGCAGTAGAGTGTCGTGGAGTAGTGTAGAGTGTTGTGGAGTGTTGTGGAGAAGAGTAGTGTAGAGTGGAGTGCCGTGGAGTAGTGTAGAGGTTAGTAGAGTTTTGTGGAGTGCAGTAGTGTAGGGTGCAGTAGAGTGTCATGGAGTGCAGTAGTGTAGAGTGCAGTAGAGTGTCATGGAGTGGAGTAGTGTAGAGTGCAGTGGAGTGGAGTATCATGGAGTAGTGTAGAGTGGAGTGTCGTGGAGTAGTGTAGAGTGCAGTGGAGTGTCGTGGAGTAGTGGAAAGTGGAGTGGAGTGTCTTGGAGTAGGGTAGATTGCAGTAGAGTGGAGTGTCATGTAGTGTTGTAGTGTAGAGTGCAGTAGAGTGGAATAGTGTTGTGGAGAGTGGTATAGAAAGGAGTAGAGCGGTATAGATTGAAGCAGAGTGGAGTGGTGTGGAGTGGAGGGGAGTAAAGTGTTGTAGAGTACAGTGGTGTAGAGTAGCAATGATTGCAGGACTACAGAGTGGAGGGATGTACAGTGGAGTAAAGTAAAATCACATAGAGTGGAGGAGCATAGAGTGTCAGAGGGGAGTCTCATAAAGGGGCATAGAGTAAAAGGGTGCAAAGTGGAGGGCTATAGTGTGACTGGGTTTAGAGCTGAGGGGGATTAGAGAGGCGTGGAAAGTAATGGAGTGGAGCATCATAGAATGGAGGGTTGCGGAGTGGAGGGTTGCGGAGTAGAGGGTTGCAGAGTGGGGGGCATAGAGTGGAGGGGCACAGAGTTGAGTAAATCAGCTTTGAATTGAATAGATTGGAGTGAATTGGCATAGAGTGGAGTCACGTAGAGTGACAAAGTGTTGTAGTGTAGCGTGTCATAGGGTGGGGTGGTGTAGAGTGGAATTGAGTGACCTAGAGTTAAGTAGCATAGATTAGCATAGAGGGGTGTTGAGTGTTCGGGATCAGAGTGTCATACAGTGGAGTGACGTAGAGTAGGGGGAGTACAGTGGAGGGGCATAGAGTGTTGTGGCATTTACTGTCGTCGAGTGGAGTGTCATTGAGTGAAGTATCATGGAGTGCCATGGAGTGGGATAGAATGAAGTGGACTAGAGTGAAGTGGGGTGGAGTGGGAAGAGTAGAGTGGAACAGAGTGGTGTGTCGTGGAATGTCATAGAATGGAGTGGCATAACATTAAGTTGATTAAAGTGTCCTACAGTGAGTAAAACGTCATGGAGTGCATTTGAGTAAAGTGGAGTGTCGTAGCATGGAGTACAGTGCCATAGAGTGGAGTGGCATGGAGTGGTGTAGCGTAGAATGGCATAGAGTGGAGTAAAGTGGATTACAGTGGAGTGGCAAAGAGTGGAGTGGAATAGAGTGTCATAAAATGGAGTGATGTAGAGTGGAGAGGTGTAGAATCGTGTCGTAGAGCAGCGTAGTGTAAAGTGTTGTAAAGTAATGTAGGAGCTACTTCTTCCTCAGAGTCCTACATTCCCACCACAACACTGCCATCCTCCTCAAAAGCATGAACAATATCAGCCTCACCCAACTAGTTACCAGCCACACTCACAACACAGGACACATGCATGACCCCATTTTCACGGCCAGTGACAAAGTCAAGCACAGTCATGTCACAAGCTCACCTAGACAGACCACACCATTATCCACTTCGTCATCAGAAGACCCTCCCATTACTTTCACCAAGCCTCCCAGTTTCCCCCTCCACAGCTGGGTCAAAGTGTCAGACAGGCAGTGAACCGATGCCCTCAACACTTCCCACCCTGATACTGCATCAAACCTAGAACAGGCTGTCAAGAACGGCTTTGTCTGAATCACTGACTGCACCAACAGAGTCGCCCCCACCAAGCCCAGCAAATGCAAAAGATCCACCAAAGAGAAAAGTTGGTACACCATGGAACTAAGGACCATGAAACGCAACTACAAGCAACTAGAAAGGAAATGGCGCACTAGCAAGGATTCCACAGACAGAGCCACCTTCAAGACAGCCTTCAACCACTACCACCAGCTCCTGAAGGAGATGAATAACAACTCCCTGGCAGACCACACTAAAGCCCAAACCCCTGCAAAGGATTCTTTAACATAGTCAGAGAGTTCTTCAGCCACAGAAATCGTCAACACCCATTCCCAGGAACTTTGTGACACCCTGCAAACCCTCCCGCTGGTAACCATCAGCTCAAATTAAGCACTGTGTGTAACTCATAATCAGGCCCTAAAATGAGATTATCACAACCAACCTCCTGTGACACCAATGCTTGGAACAATAAGGTCTTTCCATATGATCTGCCCCCTACCCCTTGTGCTGATGAGCAGAAGCTTATACCTTCCGCTAAATCTCATAATTCAACAACCACCATCAACATCTATTACAATGGCATGATAATGGCTTAATAATAATTTTTTTAACAACATCAAAGCACTCTCAAGTGACCTTTCCATAACCAGGTTCTCAAGCCCACCTGTTCACAAACATGTGATGTATTATCCTACCACCCTGCTACTGTGCCTCCACTTCATGTTCCTCCTTCTCTTTACTTCCCTGATGACTAAGTATCATCACCTTTCCCATCTAATGCCTTACTGTGTGTTTTTATTGATGCTCTATGGAGCAGTTAAGACTACCTGTGACCTCCATTAACACATCTGTCTTTCAGTCATCACCAATGCCTGGTTCAGTTACTCCTCCACCTCAGATATGGCCAACTTCTTCCACTGTAAATACAAAATCCTGATGACAAACAAAGACAAGGGAAGATGTGGCTGCATATCATAGATCCATTTGTGACTGTCTAGGAGCTCCTGTTCCACCATATGATTCATGTGCTTGTCTACCCCTCCCATGTTGTTTCATTCCCCTTGTTGCTTCCCACACCTCCGTGTTGCTCTGTCTTGTCATGTGCTTCCCCGTGCTTCTGTGCTCACTCCATGCTGGTTTGTCTGCACTTGTGCTCTTCTGCCCCTCCAGTGTTCTTTCTGTCCCCCATGTTGCTTTCGCATGACCAGCATCCCCCATTTTGCTTCCCAGTCCACTCTCATCCCTGTTTTGGTTTGGAGCTCCTCCCTGGCATCTTTCTTTTTAGTTACTGATCTGACTTGGATCGCTAACCATAAATAATTTTAAAAGCCTGCACCATTTTGTAGGCAGGCATGTGTGATGCATGTGACTACAAAATGATGCACAGGGGCACCTCAAGAGGTTGTTTAAAAAAAAAAAAGAGGGGCCAATTGGATTTGCCAGTGCTTGTTTTTTATTTACAGCTGTTTAATGTTTCTTTGCAACGAAATAGGTAATAATACACATAAACAGCACTAATATCCACTATGCACACGATATTAGTAATTGTTCATGAATTAGCAGAAACAGAAACAACCCAGTAAAACCTGATTGTAGTTTTCAGTGCTAATGGGAGAAATGAGCAACATTTTTACTTATCAATTCTAGTGCTAAAACGGGAACAATATGTGCATGAGGTCACTTAAGTACTATTGCATCGGACAAAATGTCACAGAAAGAGGTTTCATTCATCTTTATTTTTCCTTTTCACACCATTTGATGTATCCTGTTGAATGACATATTTTAAATCGAATAAGCACTTTTAAAATTATTTCCTAGTTTGTACTTTAGTTTTTTCCTATGGACATTTGTGGCCTATATTCTGGAAACTATATTAGGGTTAATTAGTCATGTTGTTTTGTATATTTTTAGAAATGACAGATACAATTAATAACATTGAAACTTGTAAATCACGTTCATGGGTTGGTTTGTCGGTTGGTATGTAGCACATTACACTATTAAATAATAGGCATTTACTATTTTTTGGAGTCTCATTGGTGTACAGTGACAAAAAAATAAAGGCTTTTTTTGTGCAAAGTAACATTAGTGATTTCCTTACTAGCACCCTGCTTGCATTACACTAAACATTGCTTTCGGCTCTCAGCTCTTCGCCTTTCAAATGTAGAAGTTGCAGCCGCCAATGTGTTTCCCGGCTGGGGGAAGGGGGAGGTGTTCCTATAGTGCTGGCCTCACCCTTTGACTTTGACCTCCGCTTCCAGCCACGGAGGTGAAAAACAAAGGGGTCATTTACATATGTGAACACCTCGTCGGGTGGGCGGCTTGGAAACCTTTGTGCTGCTAATCCAGGGCTCTCTTCGCTCCTGTCCTGAGAACGCTGCAGGTTGTCCTTTCTAAACTTTGCAGACAGCTTTTTGCAGGGCCTTTCTTTTTACTGTGCTCAAAATGCAAAGTTTCCGTCTTTGTTTTAATGGTGATGAGGGAACAGAAGTAATGTGACTAGCCCTCAGTGCATTTTCATTTCATTGTGTTTGTTAGAAGTAAATCCAAAGGCCCATTTTTCCTTGTTTTTAGAGGGGAAAATACTATGTTGTGTCTTTAATTGTGCAGTTTAGACTTAGAAGCAGTGATAAAAATGTGTATGTATTTATCTTCTATTGTGTGTGCCTCTAAAACTACTATGTTTAATATTTAGAGGGAGGCATGAAGGCTTTTCCCTCTCTATAGCATTCCAGCGCCTGATGTGCCCATGACAGGCTTCTTTTGCATTATACTCCCCATACAACCAAATGCGAGGTACTTTAAAAAAGAACAGTTTCATTGCCGAAGAGGGACATGCTAGTATGACTGTCAAAATAATGAAATACCAATTCACCTTGTGAGTCATAGCAGCATTTTAAAAGCTTTGAAAATGTGTAAGGTATTTTACGAGACCTATGTAGGCGTCTGCATCATGTGACAGCAGTGCATGATTGATGCACTCAATTGGAAGGAACCAGGCATATCGCAATATTTACAGGGGCACAACACCCATTGGGTTGAAAGGGCTCCAGCCCCCGTCAGCTGCCGTAAGAGGGGCCAACTGGACTTCAGCAGACGGACCAAAGATCACTCATCCTGCTTGAAGACGGAGAGCTATTTATAACTTGACTGGCCTCCGTTTAGTAAATTTTTTTTTGTACATTGCTTCACATGCTTTCACTTTCTTAATAATAAACAGCCAAGTGGGCTACATAATGTGTCCTGGCGTCTTGGTTTAAAATAGAAGAGACCACAAATTTAGAACAAACAGCAGGAATAGCCATCCAGAGTCTGACCTGTGTTTCGTGCCTTGCATGCGCCCATTAAAACAAAAGCAGAAAAGGGAAGTTACTAACAGTATGACATGGCATGATATGACACGACATGGCAAAGCGGGCTATGATGATATTCTGGAAAGAGGTTTGCTTTCCAAAGACAAAGAACAGTGCCTGTCACATTAGGAAAAAAATCTTAACAGCAGTCTGTATGTGTTTTTTAGTAATGCAAGGAGAAGGAGAATCATAACTTGCAGCACTATTTTGACTTGAACTGTACAACATATATTTTACATTGTGGCATTGGGTTATATATAATAGTCATAGTATGATGTTACATAATGGTTAGGAGTGCCCACAATCGCATTTCTTTTCAAAATGCAAGTAATGTGTGCATATAGGTGGCCCTTTTGCATATAGATAGCCTGAATCCTGAGTAAAAATTGGACGTGAGGGCATGCCTTGTGTACAAGAGCCCCACGAGAAACCAGTAGGAGGTTGGTTGGAAGAAAAATATACCTCTTCTGTGGTTTTGCTCTCCCTGTAAGACATTTTATGCTCAGACTAGTGTCCTGTGGGCACAAATTAAAAACAAATTTGCACTCATGAAATGCCAAGAAATTTTGCAGAATTTGCTAAAACACAACATTTGTGAATTTCAGAAGAGTTGGTCTATGTAACACAAAGTTTGGCAAGTTCTAATATGGATAAATGGTCCACTAGTGACTTTTGCAGATATCTGTGTCTACCCTATATGGCACAATTATTAATATCAGCAGGGGATTCGCAACCTATCATGTTCTTGAATTTATGAAACAAGTATCAATAAACGGATGGCAGAAATCTGCTAAAGCAAGGTCTACATAAAGCACAAATCACCATCATTGTGCAATAAAGAAACATGTGTCTTTGAACATTGAAATTGTAACCGGAACAAAGTACAAGACATAACAACCACTGGCAAAGCAAATAGGTCTGGCGTTGGCCACCAGCCATTTGACTTTGTAAATGCATGTTTTGTTTTGTCACTTTTTTTGTGAAACATTTTGTTGGGGTAGGTGCTGGAGAATCATCAATATATATATTAACAAAATTGGTTAACAGCTAATCTTTTTAGGTCTCAAAACCACACATCGCCATAGCAATTCGTGCCACTGAATGGAACAACTGTGATAGAGCACAATGCCGATGCACACAGTGAAGTTAGCCAATGGCTAAAATGGGCTTACCCATTGTTCATGCTCTATGCTATGGGTACTCACAAACATTTTCCTGGGGGCCACAAAGTTTGGTCTTTGGTGTGACCGAGGGCTGTACTGATGTCAGCAGGGGGTGTAAAGTCAGTATATTGGATGCAAAGCATGTATATGTCGTGGCTAAACTCAACTGCGTAATGTGAAACCAGAACACATGGGATGAATCCTGGCTTCTCCACATGACCAACTTGTGTGACCCTAGGCAAATGTTTAATTCAATTTACTTCATTTTCTACATTATCACATATAAGAGGAAGTCAAAATACACAATTTCAGGATGCATACTGTTCAAAACCATTTCCTATGCTTGGATGTAATCACTAATGTCCTATTACTTACCGCTAATCTTCATTACTCCGGGTCCCGTTGTCCTTGTCCCCTTCATACTGACTAGTGAGATAACCTATCTCCTTGACAGAAAAAAAAGCAGGAATGCTAGTACACCCCTCCCCCTCCCCACTGGGAGTACATAAGGGTACCTTACCCAGCATTCCTCCTGAACCACTAAGCCCCAGATGAGGGCCGGAAAGCCCGGGAGGGATGGAGGGATGGTATGAAGGGTTCGAGGACAACGGGACCCGGAGTAATGAAGATTACCGGTAAGTAATAGGACATTACCCCCAGGTCCCTCCTGTCCTCGTCCCCTTCATACTGACTAGTGAGAATACCCAAGCAGCAACCGGCCATCATCACCCAACAAACCACCAGGACACAGAGCCATAGCAAACCCAGTAATCTATTAGGAAACAGCACAGTTGCAAAGAAAAAAAGGGGGATCAAGAGCACACAGCCTGAAGCACCCCCAAACCAAAGTTAGCGTCATCCCCCAGAACATTCTGAATCAAAGCCCCCAGCTCCCCCAGGCGACGCGCAGAAGTAATAGCCACCAAAAAAACAACTTTAAAAGTGACAAACTTCAAATCAACCTCCAATGTGAGAAGTTGGCCTGGCATATGCTGTCCTCTAGTTATAGGGAACACCTTGCACCAGTCCCATTCGACTCTTATGGTGATAGGTTAAAGACAACCTTTAAAGAAAGCTATCCTAGTGGAAGCTGTGGAGAGCAGCCTTCAGGCTAAGTCTTGAAGGAGTGTTAAGCTTATTGTTTCACCATAGATAACCTCTTGAATGACCAAATGAAAGAGTAGTCCACACAGGTATATATATAAAATATATGTATTTATTCTAGACAGAATCCCACAAGTCTCTTTATGAGGCTAGAGGTAAAGTTACAATTCAAACAAGCATTGATAGATACAATAAATAGCACTGGAATCACAGGGCCCCAGGGGGGGACCAAACCATATATTAAAAAAGTGGTATAAGAACCACGACAATTCTACAGACAATGCCTCCAGGCTCCTGGTCCACTTCGTACTGTCAGAAGACAGACAAAAGAGATAGGTTATCTCACTAGTCAGTATGAAGGGGACGAGGACAGGAGGGACCTGGGGGTAATGGCATTGTTGTCAGGATGGGGGGGGAAAGCATGAACATTTCTAAATTCATGTTTGAAAACCATCACTTTAAGAAAAATACTTCTGAATGCACTGCTATAATTTTATTTACTAAAGTGAAATGGTTCTACAGGTCAATGAAATACACTTTTTTTCTTTTTTTTTTTTTGTGTCCTCATTTTGCCCTCGGAAGGTCACATAGGAGCATTAGGAGAGAGAAAATGAACCGTACTATCACAGATGAACTGGTAGTGCCATCACGAACTAGAATGGTACTCAATATAGTTCATACTCTCCAAGGATGCGCCTCAAGACACCAACCATAAAGAGCAATATAGCTGCTAATAAGTGCCCAATACAAAATCTGGAAAATCCTGATTTTGAGTAAGTTTAGGGAGAGAGCAGCGTTAATCATTGGACAGTGGAAAAAAAAAAAAAAAAAAGGAGGACACCTTGGCCCAGTTCAAAAGGCGCCAAAAGTCTCGTTTTTCAGGGTTACCCGATCTTGCTAGGTCAATTTTTGAGGTTTGCAGAACTGATATACGCCAATCTAGCAAGGTGGGAGGTAAAGGATCCTTCCATTTTCTACAGATCTCTCTCCTTGCTAATAAAATGCAATAAAAGAGGAGTTTTTTAACCGGACCTTGGACTTCCAGTGATGTTCCGAATATAGCAAGCAATGCGTTAATTGAGATTTGATACCCCAAAGATGTTGACAACCGAGTACTGATGGAGTCCCAAATAGGTAGCAAGAATGAACATTCATAGAACATGTGTAAGTCCGAGGCTGCAAGCAGCCCACACTTAGGGCATGCCACAGTGGAGTCAGTAGAAAATTTCGATAACCACTGTGGGGAATAATACGCCCTGTGTAGCGTAAAAAGATGGTTCCTAAGCAGCCATGCCGGCTTCACTGTGTCCCACAAGATCTTAAAAGAGGAATACCAAATATTCTCAAGGTCTTTTCCGGAAAAAGAGGAGCTCCATAAAGTCTCAGGTAAGACAAACTCCCCATCAACCTCTTCTAGTAGCATGTTATACCAGAGCGAGATCTCCTTAGGTGCTGGGGGTTTGTCCATCATCAGGGTTAGTATGCTGCTGTCTCCTCCCAATTGGAATCTACTCCTAATCAAGCTCTCAGTTTGGGCCCAACTCACTATCTGTAGGTATTTAAATCTCGAAAGACCCCGCCCCACTCTGGCTGATAGATTGTCCCAAGATAACAAAATACCATCGAAAAAAAAGATCGCCCCATACCTCCAGTCCAGCCTCTCTCAAGGGTGTTGCCAAGTTGAATTTTGAAAAGACTATTGTATTTTTACACATTTGCTGTTGTTAAAAATGAAGTTGTTCCTAAAGTTAAGGGCCTAGTTACATCATTTCCCTAACTGCTATTATACTTTAAATAAGTGCTTGTTGTATATTTAGAAAAAGTTTGTTAGTGCTGAGTCGAGTAAACAGACGCTCAGTGCTGCTGCTTCCCACGGGGCCACATGTAAAGGTCAGGAGGGCTGCATGCAGCCGCCGGGCCGTACTTTGAGTATCACTGCTCTATGCTGTTGTGAGCGGAAGAAATGAGAATGACACAGACCAATAGATGAAGTGAGATGTCTGAAAGCCCCTATGAGTAAGTATTTTATTTATACATTTTAGTAAAATCAAAAGGTGATGTCTAACGCTGGACCTACAAATAAAAAATAAAATGTTTCATAAGAATTGAAATATATCAGATAAAGCGCATAAAAAAAATGTGCATGGTAAAGTCGTTCTTTTCTGGTGTACTGCTGAACATTGAAAATTAGGGATTCGAAGAGCATTGCTAGAAGGTATATTCAAATGATTAGCTTAGAAAATGGAGGTGATTAAAAGAAAAGAGGTACAGGGCACAGGGGAGAAAGAAAAAACAGGAAGAGAGATAGAGGAGGGAGAAAGAAGAAAGAGTTAAATATACATAGAAATGATATAAAGAGGTAGAGAGAGATGGAAAAGGAATGAGGAAAGTGATGGGATGTGAAGAAATAAGGTGAGGGAGAGAAAGAAATAAGAGAAGGACGCATACAGAAAAGAGCACACAAGGAGCAATAACAGAATATGTTGGAGAGAGGAGCGAACAAGGGTAAGAACAGAAAGGCAAGAAACAAAATTTTAAGTGAAAGAAAGCGGGGCTACAGGAAAAATGAGATAGAAATATGGAGGACATACATAAAGTGTAAAAGGGAAAAAAGGAGAGAGAAAAAGTCAGAGAAGGAAGGGGCACAGAAAAGAAAAAAATATTGAGCCACCGGTAAGAATGTTGGGTAGAAAGAGAAGAATGATGAATACAGCAGCCTAGAGGTTTAGGTTTAGGGGATTTATAAAGAGCATGGCTGCCCAAGGGCTTTCCAGCACTGCAGAGAGGAGGCAAGGAGGTATGGAGGAACCCTCATGGGAAGAGCCAGGTCTTGAGTTTTTTCCTGAAACTACATTCGTCCTTTGAAAGTCTTAATTCAGTGGTCATTGAGTTCCAGAGTTTTGGGACCAAGTGAGAAAAAGATCTTCCTCCCCATCTAGATCTCTTTATCCTTAGTGTGTTCATGAGGAAGTCAGATGAGGACCTGAGGGATCTGTTGGGGACATGTGGGGAGACGAGTGACTTTATCAGGGATGGACCCGTGCCATGTATAACTTGATGGGCTAGGTAAAGGGCTTTAAATCTGACCCTGGATTGAATAGGTAGCCAGTGGAGCTTTTTCAGCGAGGATCTCTCTGACTCCTGCTTAGGTATCTTTAGGAGCATCCTGGCTGCAGTATTTTGGACAACTTGTAGCCTGTTGACTACGTATTTGGGTGCCCCTAGATAGAGGGAGTTACTGTAGTCCAATTGTGAGACCACTAATGCCTGAATCATCGTTCTCCGGGACTGTTCTGGGATGAGGTCTATAATCGTACGGTTCATGCGTAGAATACTGCAGCAGGTAGCTAAGAGCTTTTCTGCGTGGGTTTCCTTAGAAAGATTATGGTCCAACCACATCCCCAAATTCTTAATGGAGGGCTTAGAAGCGGGGGTGCATCCCACCCAGTTTTCAGGCCAGATGATCCAGTTCCAAGGCCCTGTGCAGATGCCCAGGAACATCAGCTCTGTTTTCGCGCTGTTAAGCTTTAGGCTACAGTTGGCCATTCAACTTGCTATCTTTTCCATGCATGGAACTAGCTGCAGATGATTGGAGTTTGTCGCATCAGCCACTGAGACTATTAATGGTGTGTCATCAGCATTGGACACAATTGACAGTCCGAACTCCTGCACAATTTGTGCTAGTGGGCTCGTATAAATGTTAAACAAAGTGAGGCTGAGCGCCGAGCCCAGAGGAACTCCGTATGGAGCAGAGAACGTGTCTGAGAGGGTGGCAGATTCCATACACTGGAATTATCTTTTACTTAGAAAGGAGGCAAACCATTGGATGGCTTTGTCCTTAATCCCAATCTTCCTTAATCTGTGCATTAAGATACCCCATGATCAACTGTATCAAACGCCGGATTTAAGTCAAGGAGCAGAATGGCGGTGGATCCACTCTGGTCAGGTATCATTTTAAGTTTCTTGGTGATCAAGAGGAGTGCAGACTCCGTGCTGTGTTCAGGACGGAAACCCATCTGAGTCTAATGCAAGATATTATTCTCCTCAAGAAATTGTGAAACGATACTGTTGACCTGTTTCTCCACTACTTTACTCAGAATGTGTAGCAGTGAGATGGGGTGGCAATTTCCAAGTACCGTGGGATCAAGATGAGGCTTCTTGAGCAGGGGCTTTATGATAGCGTGTTTCCACTTCCTGGGAACTCTCACGGTGCTCAGGGATAGCAAGACAAGGTCAGTCATCTTGAAGAGGAAGGGATCCCCTCCCTGAAGTAAAATGTTAGGGGGGGGCTGGATCTAGGGGTGAACCTGATTGGATGTTCTTCGGGATCACACCTGCCTGTTCTTTGCTTAGGACCGGAAAGGTGTCTAGTACTGGGGCTGTTGATGGGCCAGGTTGGTTTGGGCTGGAGTGCTGGCCTGTCCTGCAAGAATTGACATGCTCCACTTCAGAGCCAACCATGGGGCTCATGTGCAATGAGTTATATATGTTTTCCACTTTGTTTTTGAAGAAAGTGGCTAACACATTGAGTTAGCCCCTTTCTTCAAAAACAAAGTCCTTGGAGGATTGATGTGTGAGGGTGCCATGCTCAATTGTGGTGAGTGAGGAAGAGAGACCGAAAGTGAAGAGGAAAAGAAGGGGTGGAGTAAGGGAGAAGCAGTAGGAAAAACAGAAACTAAAGAAAGGGGAGGGCAAAAATTAAGGAAAACAGTGATTCATAAACAGTTTTAGGCAGACAGACTTGATAGAGAAGGCAAGCAATAGTGAGAGAAAGGCGGTACGAAGAAGAAACGAGACTCAGAACAGAGACAAAAGAGTAAAGAGAATTAAGAGGGGAGAGTGCTGGAAAAAGAGGAGAAATAGAGAATGTCAATGAGATATAGTCTGTCCAGCTGGTGAGGATGGGACAGCCTTTTTGCCAAGAGGAACTCGCTACATATCTGGATTTATAATGGGTCAATAATTATCGCCTGCAAAAAGCAAGCATCTTAAACCTATATCAGTTTTATACTAGAGAAGTATGCCAAAAGTACTGTGACATCAAGCATTTTGTACCAACTATGAAACAGTTTGCTTGAGTTTGATCCTCTACTCGCCTCTGGGTGTTCTTTAAAATCTTACTCTATGATTGTTAGATTAGTATTGTTGGCCATATTTGCTTTAAAGGGACAATCTTGTAATCTAGCTTGGGTAATTTCTTTGGGTGGTAAACATTACCGCACTTGTAAATTGTAGAGTTTGATTCTTTTTTGAAAGCACATATCACTCACACAACACAACAGAGTCACACAGTTGGCTAAGCATTGCCACCTCAGCACAACATCCACATTGTTACCTGTAAACCATACCTCACAGCAAATTGACACATTAGACACTTTCCCTGAACTCATCACATAGAACAAGACACCAAAGCCTAAGAGTTGGCACCTCAGCTTCACATTCTGTCATCGACACTCATTAGAATCATTCTCAATATATATATATATAATATTATAGAGCAGAGTAGCATAGTGTGGAATAGCATAGAGTGGAGTGTTGTAGAATGAAATGTCATAAAGGGGAGTGGCATAGAGTGGAGTGGTGCAGACTATAGTGGTGCAGAGTTGAGTGATGTAGAAGTGAATAGCATAGCATGAAGTGTTCTAAAGTGGAGTGGCCTTGAGTGGAGTGGGGTAGACTGGCGTGTCAGAGAGTTAAGTAAAGTAGAATGGAGTGGCGTAGAGTCAAGTGGTGTAAAGTGCAAAAGCGTAGTGTGAAGTGGTGTGCTCTATAATAGAGTGGCGTACAGTAGAGTGCCATACTGTGGAGTAGTGTAGAGTGGAGTCTCCTATAGTGGCGTGGTGTACAGTGACGTGGTATACAGTGAAGAGGCGTAAAATAGAGAGGTGTACACTGGAATTGAATGGAGTGGACTGGAGTAGACAGGAGTGGTGTAGACTGGAATAGCATACAATGCAATGGCGTATAGGGGAGTGGCTTTGAGTGGAGTGCTGTAGACTGGTATAGTGTAGCATGGAGTGACGAAGAATGGAGTGGCTTGGAGTGGAGTTACATGGAGTGGAATAACGTAGAGTGGAATGATGCAGGGTCGAGTGGCGTGCAGTTGAGTTACATAGAGTGGAGTATTGTAAAGTGAAACAGAGTAGAGAGGAGTGGCACAGAGTCGAGTGGCATAGAGTCGGATGGGGTAGAGTAGAGTGGCACAGAGTGGAATGACAGACTGGAGTGGCGTAGAATAGAGTGGCGTAGAGAGGAGTGGCATAGAGGCAAATAGCATAGAGCAGAATGGCATAGAGAGGAGTGGCATAGAGTGCAGTTGAGTCTAGTTTAAACAGACGTAGGATGAAAGTGCCTGAATGGATGCAGATTCAATTTGGCAGAATATAGAATATGGGGTGGAAAGGGTAATTTTGGAAGTAGCTCTAAATTACTGAAGTGGGTTACAGTTATAAGTAAAAAAACAAAAGGTTATGTGTTGGGCCGCATATACTGCTGTAACTTCATGGTATACCCCACTATATGCCAATCACAAGGCCAAATGCCACTGGCAAGTGAGATGGCAGTGCAGCACAACGGACCCTAGAAAGCAATAGGGAGTGGACCGGGCTATGCACATTGACAACAGAGAACAGAGAGGAAAGATGCAACAGCCCACCCCAACCCTAAACTCTAAATATTCCATTGGCACCCAAAAACCCATACCCACCCTAAACCCTAAGAAATCCCTTACTACATAAAAACCCAGACCCACTCTAAATCCTAAAAAATCCAATATCACCCAAAAACACATATACACCCTAAACCCTAAAAATCCCTTGCCACCCAAAAACCAACACAAATGCTTAACCGTAACAAATCCCTCACCACCCAAATACCCATATCCACCCTAAATTTAAAAAAATCCATTCCCACCCAAAACAAACATTCCCACCCCACCCAAAATACCATCCCACCCTAAACCCCCAAAAAGCCTTTGCCACCCATAAACACATACACATTCTAAACCATAAAAAAACTACCACCCAAATACCAATACCCACCCCAAACCCGAAAGGTTCCCTTGCCACCCAAAACACATACCCACCCTAAACCTAAAAAATCCCCTTCCACCCAAAAACCCATACACACCCTAAAACCTAAAAAGCCCATATCACCTAAAAATCCATACCCAACCTAAAAGCTAAAAAATTCCCTTGCCACCCAAAAACCTATACACACCGTAAACCCTACAAAATCCCTTGCAACCAGAAATCCTACACCCACCCTAAATGCAAAAAAATCCCTTGCCACCCATAAACCCATATATTCCCTAAACCCTAAAACATCCCTTACCACTCAAAAACATACACCGACCCTAACCCCTAAAAATCCACTTACCACCCAAAAACCTATACCCACACTCAACCCTAAAAAAATCCTTGCCACGCAAAAACCCATATGCCCATAAACCTTAAAAAATCCCCTGCCACCAAAAACACATACAAACACTAAACCCTAAAAGATTCATCACCACCCAAAAACCCATAGCCACCCTAAACACTAGAGGTTCCCTTGCCACCCAAAACCATTGCCTACCCTAAACCCTAAAAAATCCCTTTCCACCCAAATATCCATACCCACTCTAAATCTAAAAATAGCAGACATCCAAATACCCATACCCACAGAAATCCCTAAGAGTTCCTTTGCACCAAAAAACCCATACCCACCCTAAACCCTAAAAAATCCCTTACCACTCAAAAACCCATACCCACCAAAACCCTAAAAATTCTCTTGCCACCCAAAATCCCATACAAATGCTAAACCCTAATAAATCATTATCGCCCAAAAAGCCATACCCAACCTAAACCCTAAAGGTTCCCTTACCACCCAAAACCCATACCCACTCTAAACCCTAAAAATTCCTTATTACACAAAAACCAACACCCACCCAAAACCTTAAAATCCCCTTGGCACCCAAAAACCCATACCCACCATAAATCCTACAAAATCCCTTGCCACCAAAAATACCACACCCAAATTAAATGATAAAAATGCCCTTGCCACCCATAAAACCCATACCCACCCTAAACCCTAAAAATCCCTAACCACTCAAAAACCTACACCCACCCTAAACCCTAAAATTTCCCTTGCGACCCAAAATTCATACCCACCCAAAACCCTAAAAAAAGCTCTTACCACCCAAAAACCTTTACCCACCACCTTAAACACTCAAAATCCCTTTCAACCAAAATACCCATACCCACCTTAAATCTAAAAAATTCTGTTCCCACCCAAAAACCCATACCCACCCAAAACCCCCCAAAATAACTTACCATCCAAAAATCCATACCCATCCTGAACCCTAAAAATTCTCTTGACACCCAAAAACCCATACCCACCCTAAAACCTCAAAATTCCCTTGCCACCAATACCCTCCGTAAACTCTAAGAAATCCCATATAACCTAAAAACCCATACCACCCTAAAACCTAAAAAATCCCCTATCACACAATCTCATACCCACCCTAAACCCTAAAAATTCCGATGCCACCAAAAACCCATACCCACCCTTATCCTTAAAAAAGCCCTTATCACCTAAAAAAACGTACCCACCTAAACCCTAGTAATTCCCTTGTGACCACAAATCCTACACCCACCCTAAACCCTAAGACAAACCTCATACCCCAAGAACCCATAACCATCGTAAACCCTAAAAATCCCTTTTCACTGAAAAACCCATACCCAACCTAAACCATAAAATTTCCCTTGCCCCCCCAAAATCCCACACTCACTCTAAACCTTAAAAACTATTTTGCCACCCAAAAACTCATACCCGCCCTAAAGCCTAAAAATCCCCTTGCCACCCAAAAACCTATACCCACCCTAAACCCTAAAAAAGCCCTGATCACCTAGAACCCTATACTCACCCTAAACCCTAAAAAACTCCTAACCACCCAAAAACCCATACCCACCCTAAACCTTAGAAACTCCCTTGGTACCCAAAAACCCAAACGCACCCTAAAACCTAAAAAAGCCCATATCACCAAAAACCCCATACCCAGCCTAAAACCTAAAAAATCCCTTACCACCCAAAAACCCATAACCACCCTAAACCCTACAGAATTCCCTTGCCACCCAAAAACCCATACCCAACCTAACCTTTAAAATTTCTTTGCCACCCAAAAACCCATACCCACCCTAAACCCTAAAAAAACCCTTATCACCTAAAAACCTATACTCACCCTAAACCCTAAAAAATACCTTACCACCAAAATCCCATACCCACCCTAAACCCCAGAAATTCCATTGCCACACAAACACATACCTACCCTAAGCTCTAAGACAAACCTCACAACCAAAAACCCATAACCACCCTAAACCCTAAAAATTTCTTATCACCAAACAACCCATACCCACCCTAAACCATAAAATTTCCCTTGCCCCCAAAAAACCCACACATAAAAATTATCTTGCCATCCAATAACCCATACACACTGTAAACCATACAAAACGTCTTCCCGCCAAAAATCCCACACCCATCCTAAACCACAAAAATACCCTTGCCACCCAAAGAACCCATACCCATCCTAAACCCTAAAAAAATCCTTACCACTCAAAAACCCACAGAAACACTAAACCCTAAAAGATTAATTACCACCCAAAAACCCATACCCACCCTAAGCCCTAAAGGTTCTCTTGTCACCCAAAACCTATGCCCACCTTAAACTTTAAAAATCCCTTACCACCCAAATACCCTTACACACCCTAAACCCTAAAAAAAACCCTTACCACCCTAAAACCTAAAATCACCCTTAACCCTAAAAATTCCTTTGCCACCCAAAAACCCATACCCACCCACCCTACACACAAAAAATCCCTTACGACCCAAAAACACATACCCACCAAAACCCTATAAAATTCACTTGCCATACAAATGCTAAACCCTAATAAAAGCATTATCGCCCCAAAACCCATACCCACCTTAAATCCCAAAGGCTCCCTTGCCACCCAAAACACATTCCCACCCTAAAACCTATAACGTTCCCTACCACCCAAAAACCCATACCCACCCTAAACTCTAAAAATTCACTTGCCACCCAAAAGCCCATATCCACCCTAAGACATAACTTACCACCCAAAAACCCATACCCACCCTAAACCATGAAATTGCCCTTGCCCCACAAAAACCCACACCCATCCAAAACCTTAAACATTCTCTTGCCACCCAAAAACAAATACCCACTGTAAATTCTACAAAATCCCTTGCCACTATAAATCCCATACCCATTTTAAAAGATAAAAATTCCCTTGCCACCCATAAACCCCACACCCAGCCTAAACCCTAAAAATCTGTTACCCCTCAAAGACCTACACCCATCCTAAACTCTAAGACAAACCTCACAACCCAAGAACCCATAACCATCGTAAACCCTAAAAATCCCTTCTCACTGAAAAACCCATACCCAACCTAAACCATAAAATTTCCCTTGCCCCCCCAAAACCCACACTCACTCTAAACCTTAAAAACTATTTTGCCACCCAAAAACCCATACCCGCCCTAAAGCCTAAAAATCCCCTTGCCACCCAAAAACCTATACCCACCCTAAACCCTAAAAAAGCCCTTATCACCTAAAACCCTATACTCACCCTAAACCCTAAAAAATCCTAACCACCCAAAAACCCATACCCACCCTAAACCTTAGAAAGTCCCTTGGTACCCAAAAACCCATACACACCCTTAAACCTAAAAAAGCCCATATCACCGAAAAACCCATACCCACCCGAAACCCTATAAAATTCACTTGCCATACAAATGCTAAACCCTAATAAAAGCATTATCGCCCCAAAACCCATACCCACCTTAAATCCTAAAGGCTCCCTTGCCACCCAAAACCCATTCACACCCTAAAACCTATAACGTTGCCTACCACCCAAAAACCCATACCCACCTTAAACTCTAAATATTCACTTGCCACCCAAAAACCCATATCCACCCTAAGACATAACTTACCACCCAAAAACCCATACACACACTAAACCATGAAATTGCCGTTGCCCCACAATAACCCACACCCATCCAAAACCTTAAAAATTCTCTTGCCACCCAAAACCCATACCCACCGTAAATTCTACAAAATCCCTTGCCACCAAAAATCCCATACCCATCTTAAAAGATAAAAATTCCCTTGCCGCCCATAAACCCCACACCCATCCTAAACCCTAAAAAATCTGTTACCCCTCAAAGACCTACACCCATCCTAAACCCTAAAAATTCAACTGCCACCCAAAAACTAATACCAAACTAAACCCGAAAATATCCCTAACCATTCAAAAACCCATACTCACCCTAAACCCTAAAAAATCCCTTGCTACTCTAAAACCAATACCCACCCTAAACAATTCCTTGCCACCCAAAAACCCATACAAACACTAAGCCCTAAAAGATTAATTACCACCCAAAAAACAATACCTACCCTAAACCCTAAAGGTTCCCTTGCTACCCAAAACCCATACCCACCCTGAAACCTAAGGCAAACCTTACAGCCCAAAAACCCATAACCACCTTAAACCCTAATAATTTCTTATCACCGAAACACCCATATTCACCCTAAACCATAAAATTTCCCTTGCCCCAAAACACCCACCCTAAAACTTAAAAATACTCTTGTCACCCAATAACCCATATACACTGTAAACCATACAAAATTCCTTCCCACCAAGAATCCCACACCCATTCTAAGCAATAAAAATACCCTTGCCACCCAAAAAACCCATACCCATCCTAATCTCTAAAAAATCCCTTACCACTCAAAAACCCACACAAACACTAAAACCTAAAAGATCAATTACCACCCAAAAACCCATACACACCGTAAGCCCTAAAGTTTCCCTTGCCACCCAAAACCTATGCCCACCCTAAAACATTCCCTTCCCACCCAAATACCCATACACACCCTAAACCCTAAAAAAATCACTTACCACTAAAAACCCGTACCCCAAACCCTAAATATTCTCTTGCCAACCAAAAACCCAAACAAATGCTAAACCCTAAAAAATCCCTTGCCACCCAAAAACCCATACCTTGATAAAATCATTATCGCCCAAAAACCCATACCCAACCTAAATCCTAAAGGTTCCATTGCCACCTAAAATCCCATACCCACCCTAAACCATAACATTTCCCTTGCCCCAAAAAAGCCCACACCCACCCAAAACCGTAAAAATTCCATTGTCACCCAAAAACCTACACCCACCATAATTCTTACAAAATCCATTGCCACCAAAAATCCCACACCCATCTTAAATGATAAAAATTCCCTTGCCATCCATAAAACCCATACCCACCCTAAACCCTAAAAAAAACCCTCACCACACAAAAATCATCCCCATCCTAAATCCTAACAAAGCTCTTACCACCCAAAAGCCTATACCCACCCTAAACCCTAAAAAGAAATCCCTTTCCACCCAAATATCCCTACCCACCCTAAATCTAAAAAGTTCAGTTGTCACCCAAAAACCCATACCCACCCTTAACCCTGAAAAATACCTTGCCACCCAAAAATCCATACCCACCCTGAACCCTAAAAATTCATTTGCCACCCAAAAACCCATACTCACCCTAAACCCTAAAAATTCCCATGCCACCCAAAAACCCATACCCACCCTAAAACCTAAAAAATCACATCACCTAAAAACCTATACTCACCCTAAACCCTAAAAAATACCTTACCACCCAAAAGCCCATACACACGCTATACCCTAAAAAATCCTGTGCCACCCAAAAACCCATACCCATCCTAAACCCTAAAAAGCTTCTATCACCTAAACCCTATATTCAAACTAAACCTTACCATCAAAAATCCATACCCACCCTATACCCTAGAAATTCCCTTGCCACCCAAAAACCTATAACCACCCTAAATCCTAAAAATTCCCTTGCCACCTAAAAACCAATACCCACCCTAAACCCTAAAAATGCCCTTGCCACCCAAAAAACCCATACCCACCCTAAACCCTAAAAAATCCCTTACAACTCAAAATCCTATACCCACCCTAAACCCTAAAAATTCAATTGCCACCAAAAAACCTATACCCACCCTAAACCCTAAAATATCCCTTACCATTCCAAAACCCATACTATGTCTATAATCACACACTATCTCTGTGGGGACCTCAACATCTCTATAATCACACACTATCTCTGTGGGGACCTGGGCATGTCTATAATGGCACCAGGGTCCTAGGACCATAACACTCCTACAGACCCGTTTTTTTTACAATTTTTAATAACCCAGACAGACCCAAGAATAAAGGGACACCAGGGGTCTGCCTGAGGTTTCTTAATCTTTAACCCCCCCCAACCTTCATTTATCCAAAGAGCTCCCAACACTGTGGTCGAGCCCACCCCGACTTGTAGGAGTCGGGGTGAGCAAATGATGAAGCATGACACCACTAGGGTGTGTGAGGGTAATTAAATAAATGTTAAGGTTCCCCTCCCAACATTTATTGTTGAGTTAGGTACAACCTTTCACTATAGAGGCCCCCTATTTCCTCTTCCTTCCCCTATTTTTGCCTAGTTATCTTCCTTGTTTCCCGCGTGCAGTTAGTTAACTAACACCACTGACCACTAATTGGTCTAATGGAGTATTTTTTGTGATTAAAACATGTCTATAATCACACACATTCTCTTTGGCGACCGTGGTAATACTATAGTCACACACTATCTCTTTGGGGACCTGGGCATGTCTATAATCACACACATTCTCTTTGGCGACCGTGGTAGTACTATAGTCACACACCATCTCTGTAGGGACTTGAGCATTTCTGTCATTACTCGCAAGCTCTGTTTTGGCTTGAGCATCATCAGCTCAGAAAAGTAGTAAAGTTAGACTTTTGGTCTAAGTTTACATTTGTGAAACTGAAAAGTAGAAAAGTTAGATTTTGTCTCTAAGTTTACCTTTGTGAATCAGGCCCTATTTTAATGATGACTTAAAAACAATCATGTTCATGCACTATCTTTGTGGGTACTTAAACAATTACTATAATAAAACACTATCTTTGTGGGGGCTTGAAAAAAACCTATAATAAAACTATCTTTGTGGGGACTTGAACATCACTATAAAAACATACCATCTCTGTGGGGACTTGAGCAGTCCTGTAACTAAACGCAAGCTCTGTTTCGACTTGAAGCACCAGGGGATGACATGAGGCACAGGGTCAAGACTGATTTGCATATAGCTGTGTCTGAACTGGGGTGGCGAAGTGAGCTAAAGAACGATGATAGATTCAACCCAGATCTGTGACTGGGGGTGAGTGAGTGAAAAGTTTCAGTGCTCCGTCCATCATCTCCTTGTGTTTGCTTTGTTTGCCCTAAGTTGGCAGGGTATGCCCAGACGTGGGTCGCTTGCTCACTTTGCCACTGGATTCAAGCTAGCTTGGCTGATGAGGGGATGTTACCCCGAAACCGGTCCCAGGATGCTTGTTTCCGGTCCACGGAAGACCTGGCTTGGCAGTTCGGGCTGGACAGTTCCCATGAGGCACAGGGTCAAGACTGATTTGCATATAGCTGGGTCTGAACTGGGGTGGGGAAGTGAGCTAAAGAACAATGATAGATTCAATCCAGATCTGTGACTGGGGGTGAGTGACTGAAAAGTTTATGCACTCCGTCCATCATCTCCTTGTGTTTGCTTCAACTTGAACATCATCAGCTTTACATTCTCTGTATGGGGCTTTGTGAATACTGAAAAGTAGTAAAGTTAAACTTTTTGTCTAAGTTTACCTTCGTAAATTGGACCCTATTTTAATGAGGACTTAAAAACAATCACCTTCATGCACTATCTCTGTGGGGACTTAAACATTGCCATAATAACACACTCTCTTTGTGGGGACTTGAACTACACTGTAATAACACACTCTCTTTGTGGGGACTTGAACTACACTGTAATAACACACTCTCTTTGTGGGGACTTGAACTACACTGTAATAACACACTATCTTTGTGGGAACTTGAACTACACTGTAATAACACACTATCTTTGTGGGGACTTGAACTACACTGTAATAACACACTCTCTTTGTGGGGACTTGAACTACACTGTAATAACACACTATCTTTGTGGGGACTTGAACTACACTGTAATAACACACTATCTTTGTGGGGACTTGTACATCTGTATGATAACACACTATCTTTGTGGGGACTTAAACATCGCTATAATAACATGCCATCTCTGTGGGGACTTGAGCATTCCTATAACTACACACAGCCTCTGTGTGGACTTGAACATCATGAGCTTCATGGTCTTTGTAATGGGATTTTAGCTTTGAATGTACACACTATTTCTATGGAGACTTAAACACAATGATCTTCACCCACTATCTCTGTGGGGACTTAAACATCTATTTTAGCAAAAATGTAAGCAGCTAATGAAGCTCCGAGTTCCACTTGACCATATTCCTTGGTTCCATATGTTAATTTCTATGTGTTAGTTCCCGAATCTCCTAAGATTTTAAGCACTAATAAATAGGTCACATACAGCTTCAAGTGTTTTTCATTAAGCATAATAAGATATTTTCTGACACATTAACATAACATATATGAATAGATTATAATGTTGTTGGTGTAGTTTGTTCATAAAATAAACATTTAGCCATCTGCCTTCGACTGTATTCAATCACAAATAGTGTTACGGACTAGGTCCCCACAAGGATGGTAGCACGTGTTCAAGTCCCCACAAGGATGGTGCTGTGCGCAGGATTAAATAACAATATATTTGCAAATTTTAAGCAGGATCCTGTTTCATGAATTTTTTCTTAACATTTTTCTGTTATCAGTGTGTTTTAAAAACATTGGGAAAGGTTAGTCCCCACAAGGCAGGTATTCACACATAGTCCCCACAAGGATGGTAACACATGTATGTGTGTGTGTGTGTGTGTGTGTGTGTGTGTGTGTGTGTGTGTGTGTGTGTGTGTGTGTGTGTGTGTGTGTGTGTGTGTGTGTGTGTGTGTGTGTGTGTGTGTGTGTGTGTGTGTGTGTGTGTGTGTGTGTGTGTGTGTGTGTGTGTGTGTGTATTCATGCAGAAAAGACGAGCCACTCCAGTTTAGTATTGCGGGTTTATTTGGCAGAAAAACGACGCGTTTCCATCTCAGCCGAGATCTTGGTCATATATATTATTGGCTAATATATTCTACTAGGAAGCAGAGCTGCATTAGTTTTACTCTTAACCAGTCCCTTTAGTGCAGTACCAGTGTAAAGTAAATGAAAAGGTTTGCCATGTAAATCGATACTGCGATCCTTCAGATGCAGAGTGCATCCAGAGTATGTTCAAATGGAGGTTGCTATTTACCACATCCCACAAATACCAGTACACCAGGATGAGGTATTTTGGACTGAGATAAATCATTCCTGTTTTGATTTTTAGGCCTTGGAAATAAGGCATAACTTAATGGGTCAGTATTTATTTTACAGGAATAATGCATGTTCAGCCTTTTTAATGGTTTTTTCCCCCCCAATAAATTTTGGTGGGGAGGGGGACCCAATATTAGTCACACAACTTACAATTTTGATCCCTGTGCAAAGCCCTGTGTGTGCAGAGATCTGACTGTATTGTAACATTTATGTTGTGCTTACTTTCCCTATGTGGGACGCTGAATCATTTACCTAATTAGGTAGCAACCTATTCTGTAGGGCGTGTGGTTGGAAGTGTGTTGTCTTTTGACTCTATGTAGAAAGTGTTTCCATGTTGTGCATGATGTCCACCAAGTTTCGGTTATCTTGTTATGGGACGCAGCGCTTACTATTGTGATGGGATAAGATGTATGAGAGAATAATTCTAGGCTGTTGAGGATGTGAGCCCTTTCAAAGTACATTGACCCGGATGTGTTCGATAGAGCAGGGAGGCTGCCTGTCTTTTAAATGATTTTAATTTAAATGCGCCTGCATCAATTTGAACTTTCAAACAATTGAGTAAGTATTGCCAATGTTGAAAACATCGATACTCTCAGTAAAGCTGAAACTCACAGTGCAGTTTATTTTAGAAAGGTCTCATATCCTCAACAGCCTAGAATTTTAAGTATAAATGCTGGTGGCTCTATCGCACAAAAAATAAGTACTATATATTAACACAAAGGTCAACTATATCATTTCCGGATGAGTTTTTTTGCCTTCCGTTTCAGAGTAATCAAGTCATTCAAGTTATTTAAATCTTGGAGAGGTTCTGACTATCATGAACCTCAATAGACCTTTTATGGAAACTTTGTCCTGAAGGAGGTGAAGGAATTTGTTTTCACTGAAATGCCGGGTCGACTCTTTAAGTTTTCTTTGTCTTATTTTAATGTGGAATCATATATGTCTCGAACATATGTAGTGTAACTTCTCGCTTGAGAAGATGTTTTTAATTATGTGTGAATTGTAATGTCTATCCCGTTTTGCACAGATCTTTTTATAAAATAAATAAAGTTTTTATTTACATATTGGGTATATACTTATTGTAATTTGTTAAAATAATTTAGTACACACTGGTATATCTTATGTTTTTGCTTATGATATTGAATGTATTGGTCTACAGTTACATCTAGGTCTGGTTATAGCACATGATCCATATTGAGGCAGGCTCTTAAATTCTAAGAAGTTGAGACAGGCTCTGAGCAATAAGCCCAGAGACATGGTAGTGGTAAAAGGTCTTCGCATAGCATATAAGGCGGCGTTAGCAACTCACAAGTCCACCTTGAAGGAGGAGGCCTTGTCTGACCTAGTGGAGGCAAGTACATTGCCAAACAGTTCTAAGTTTTGGGCTATAATTAATAGTCCATTTCTCTCAGAAGAGAATGCTCACTTACTGGACGCCCACATCACGGAGGATGATTGGGTACATCATTTCGAGGGCATCTTTCAGCCGGATTCCACGCCTATCGAGGGACGGGATAGGGTGGAAGGCAAGGCGGATCTTGTATTTTCTGAAACAGAGGTGAGAGCGCGCATACTAGCCCTGAATAATAGAAAGGCCCCGGAGTCAGACGGGATCCCGTCTGATCTCTATATTGCATACTTGGGCACCCGTCCTCACTGCTGTTATCAACGCCTCAGTCCGGGTTGGCGGCCCCGATTCCTGGGCTTTATCGACTAAAGTCGCGATATTTAAAAAGGGTGATCGAGACAGCACCTCATGTTATAGGCCCATTTCCCTTCTGGACTCTGTGGTGAAGGTGGTGGGCCGCATGATTCTTGACAGACTGGTATCCTGGGCAGATGAAAGCAATTTTTTATCTGAGAATCAAAACTACTTTCGCCCCGGTCGATCTACTGTGGAGCAGTGTCTAAATTTGTATCTTGTCTTGAACAAGTATATGGTGGCTCGTGCCTGCCCTATTTACCTAGCCTTTATGGACCTGTCCTCAGCCTTCGACTGTATGAACAGGTCCAAGCTATGGCAGTTGATGTCATCCCTCTGCATTGACATTAACATCATTTTGTTCTTGAGGGATCTTCATCGAGATTCCAGGGCTGTAGTACGTTACTCTAAGCACTTGAAAGTGTCCCGCCAGTTTAACACCAAGAGGAGGGTGCACCAGGGGTGTATCTTCGCACCTTTCCTTTTCAATCTATATATCAATTCTCTAGAGAAGGCCCTGCTAGCAACAAAAGCAGACACCCCCCCCCCCCAGGTAGGCAAGCGTTGTCTCCCGGTCCTCTTATATGTGGACTATGCAGTCCTCCTGGCGAGGACTTAAAGGGGCTTACAACTTCTCCTCAATTCTTTAGCCTCTTTTATGGAGGAGCTGGATTTGTCAGTGAATCATTCTAAACCATATATCCTGCAAATGGGGCCGCAGCCCACTTTTAAATTAGTATGTTCGCCAATACCTAAAACAAATGTTTTTTTCCTTTTTGTGAGTAGTGTTTGACGACTCCGTGAGCTGGTGCCCCTTGCTTAATCGTAAGAAAGGAGACCTAGTGAAAGCCTCTGCAGCCGTTTTAAACTTTGCCAGTAGAGTGGGAGGGAAACCAATAGGGGCCCCTTTGAAGATTTACCAAGCAAAATGCATCTCAAAGGTCAGTTATGGGAGTGAGAGATGGGGTCCCATTGAGCTTGGGGCTGTGCAGAGTACTGAGAACTCATTCTTGCGAAGAGTTCTCTCTGTTCCGCAGTGTACTCCATCTTATGTTGTTCATGAGGAACTGGGTACGTCTTTTCTTGCTGATGACCTGGCCTTCCGCCCTTTGGCCTTGTGGCTCAGGATTTGGTCCAAGCAAAAGAATACACTTAGTAAAGACGTCATACGGATCTGTCTCTCTCTCTTGATCATGCCTCACGTATTCGCTTGTTCCAGTACATAAGAGTTTGCCTCGCCAGGTTAGGAAGAGCAGATCTTTACATGAACCTAGAGGGAATTCAAAAAAGGGACCTCGTTTGGGCTAAGGAGGTTTTTCTAACACGTCAATGTGATGAAGAGGGTATAGAGCTGTGTTAACCCAGAGTGCGAAAGAACGTCGTATTGAAAACTGTGCCAACAGCTGAACCTTACCTTCTAAGGCTTTAAAGCATTTACAACTGTTTCTTTTTGACAAGGTTTTCGGCTCGATCTCTTCCACTACCTATTGGCACACCCCCAAGGTTCCCATAGAGGTCAGTGCCTTATGCCCTGTAGCTGCGACAGAGAGTCTCCTCAGGACATGATGCACTTTTAATGTTTTGCACTTTCTATGTTGTACCCAGAAAGCTATTTATTATTCCCATTTTTAAAAAAACAGGTTTTAGGAGGGTGAGACCAGCTTTTATCTTTTTACAACTTTTATCTAGTGATACCGTTTTGCACACTCTTAACTTTTTACGGGTCGCCATTAGACTTTGGTAAAGCTGCAATTAACACTTGTATTGAAAATCATGTATTTTTATTCTGTTTTGATTACCCGGATGTTATCACCTCTGCCACTTTGTAACTCAAATAGAAAGATGGTATATCGCAGGTTGTTTGACTTTTATGGTTTATCTTTAAAGCCGAATAAAGTTTGTTGATGATGATGATGATGATGATGACTGCTGAGTGTTTTAGTAATAGTATTTGTGAGGCCCTGGAAGGTTATGTAGGAATTTAAATTACTATATCCTAATCAGGCTAGTACAGGTCATCCTTTCTTAACTTACCTGGTCATAGAACTTAGCATTTGCCAACAAGAGGAGTGTGTGTGAGCCGTTGCATTTCTGTGGACTGTAGATTTTACCTAAAGGAGTGATTATTTTTCCGGGTTCTAGCTCTGCATTATAGAATGGTGTAATTATCTTGGAAACAACCAAGTTTTCACTTGTCTTCTGAACTTTAAATGCTCCCTCCGATTACCAAAAGACATAGTAAAGTGGTAACAAAACGACCTAAGTGGCAGATGGTTAAATCCACTGATTTATGGTTTCTGGCTGTCATTGTTAGGAGACTATATTTGGAGCAGCGTAAAGGCTGAAGTCTATAATAAGTCTGATGTAGTGTAAAATGCTTACCATTGCTCTTAAACAAGCCAGCACATTCATACATTAAGTGTTTTTTTATTGCAGTCCCAACACGAAAATGATGAAATTCAAAAAAGGTGACAGCGTTGGTCTGAGACTGGCCGGTGGAAATGATGTTGGGATCTTTGTTGCCGGACTCCAAGATGGCAGTGCTGCACAGTTGGAGGGTCTGCAGGAGGGGGATCAGCTACTTAAGGTAAGTGTCTCTTTTATGAGGAGGGGAATCAGTTTAGCTCTTCGTATACTGACCTCAAGATTTGTATTTATTCTGAGGACTTTATAGAATTTTATAACTTTATAATGAATCCTTAATCATACAGCCTTACTTGTAGTTTGTGATTTTTTAGTTTATAAGGCAGGATGTTTGATAATCAATGTGCTTCTTAATATAAATGATTTGGTTTGAAAGACTTTTAGACACAGATGTAGACATTTAGTAATTCTTTTAACTCTGACTCAGGTGAACGACCAGGACTTTCGGTGCATCATTCGGGAAGACGCAGTGCTCTATCTGTTGGAGATTCCAAAAGGCGAAGATGTGACCATTTTGTCCCAAAATAGATATGATGGTAAGCATGCTTTGAAAACCAGTCAAGCTATTTTTTTCCTTCCATTGTTAATGTGTTCCTATTTTCATGCTGCATATCGATCCCTGCTAATGATGCAAAATACATTTAAATGTATGAAGGGGCTATTTTGATGGTTCAACACTGAAATCCATTCTGATTTCAAAGTGTTTACAAAGAAATGTTAAATGTATTCACAGATAAAGAACCACCAGTCTTCAAATCTGTCGTATATGCTTGTTTACAATATTGAAGCTCTGCTCATAGTACTTGTAGTTATTCAATCTTTTGGTGGCCTTTCTCTGTGCCATCTGAGATCTGCCTACTTCTTTCTGGAGATTTGGCCTCTCCATTGAATGCACTACTCTAAGGTAGGCTTTAATAATCACGTGTACATTGATACTGCCTCCCTTTCTGCTGGTTGTAGCTTTCAGTTTCACATCTACATTGCCCTAGATTTCCATAAAGAGATATCCGATTAATTATCCGCACTGAGTTTGGTAAATCCTAGTACATAGGAATGTTGAGAACTCCGTTGCAGGCATTGGAATGCCAGTAATGGCAAGTGTAGACCTAAACGTTCTGCTCCAACATTCCATTGTTTGTCTTTATTTTTCTCCCTGTCTAGCGTACAACGTGATACCCTTGTTGAGTGGAATCTTCCAGCAGCCCTTCTATTGTGTGCCATCCCAGTCCTTAAATCTCACCCTCATTATAGGCCCTCATTTACACGTTCCATCAGGTTCTTTCCCCTAAGTATGCTGCACCCTAAATATGCTATTTCAGTAATGTTAAACGTAGTATGCCACATCCTAGCCCACCAGTTCCTATATTAATAATTTCCGTGGACCCCCACTGAATGAAATTTTGAAAGCCAGAGACCCTGGTCTGAGCAATGTCTATAATTTGAACCTCAAAACAACGCACAAAAATATAGCAACAAGTAAACCTCAAACAAATTATACAATATTTTAATTTGTTCCCATAGAGAAATATGCAAAAATCGGAATGTTATTTTTAATGTTGGAACTTTTCCTAATTTAGTTTTATTTCCAAAATTATGAAGCCACATAGACTCTAGTATATTTACCTTTTTTGCTCTTAGTTCATGCTTTATTTTTGTCAGCGGTTAAGAGTGCTTCAGTCGAGATCACCAATCGTCCATTCTAGCTTCCATTTGCTGGACTTAGGCTGCTCCCATGGATTAAGATACGAAGATACCAACTTAACTTTCACCCTCCAATTTCAAATTCCTTCGCATTTTACAGATCGTTTTAAAGTTTTATGCTTTTTAAGTATATACACTTTTTTAATTGCTAATACTATTTAACTTTTAAACAGTTTTGTACTGCCTGAGTAGGTGTCGCGAACCCCAAATTAAAAAAGTCTGTCCTAGACCACTTTTTAAATTGCAACATATATTTTTCTCCCTCTTGGATCGCACCCCTACGACAGTGCTTCATGGTAATTGCAAAAAGTATATGCCACCCTCCAGGTTCTGTGCAATGTCTGCTGCTAAGAGAAATGAGCCCACATATAATCATCTTTATTATGATTAGGCCCTACCTACCAGCACCTTCTGTTGCCTCTCACAGAAAGAATCCCTAACACAGATTATCATCTGGGTGGGGTCCCACCCCAGGGCTGTTCAACTTATGAGTGAGTTTTTGCAGAACAATTTTAAACTATGTATTAAAGTCTTAAGTATATCACATCCATTGCTCTGCATTAATCATTTTTTCTTGTGACCAAATCAAAATACTCCGATATGTGTCAGGTACACAAAAAGAGGATACACTGAAGGACTCTGATAAAAACTCGAACTAATGGTTGTTTTGCAGCTTGCTCCTAAATGAAAGCAAGAGCACAAATTGCTGTTCTGGCTATATCACTTAAAGTAGTGATTCTTAACATTTTGACTTCTGTGGACCACCCAATAATCATTACTGTAACAAAGCGACCCCACTGGACCATTATTGGAATCCGAGGACCCCCACTGAGTCATTACTGGAAGCCAGGGATCGAGGCATAAACATTTTCGATGATTTGAAGTGCAAAAAAATGCATAGCAAAAACAGCATTCACCAAACAAATACATAAATGATTAAATATTATATTTAATTCACAAAGAAATATAAAAATTGTTTTAATTTTAATGCGAAGGCAGGAGCTTTTGTAAATTCAATTTAGGCCACTCATCATCCACATTATATTATGTTTGATGCACTTCCACTGCTCCCACGAATCAATGTGACGACACTAACATAATTTTTTGCCTCAAATTCAAATTCTTTCACATTTACAGAACGTTTTAAAATATTTTACTTTAAATTTTGCATCTTCATTTATATACACTATTAATCTGTTAAAATTATGTATTTTTTCGAAGAAGTCTTGGACCCCCTGAGTAGGCTTCGCTTCATATATTACTTCCATGCCACTTTTAAATGCACTTTGTCCTCTTTTATTAGCAAGCGTTTTTGCCTTTTTGACTAGTTCATAATAGTCACATATTGTGTTTGTGTTTAGTTTACAAGAACATTCTTGCCTGTGGAAGGGGCGACTCATTCTTTATCAGAACTCATTTTGAATATGAGAAGGAGGCTCCACAGACATTGGGTTTCACCAGAGGGGAAGTCTTCAGAGTGGTGGACACACTGTATGATGGAAAACTTGGAAGCTGGCTGGCTGTCAGAATTGCCAATGAACTGGAAAAGGGCATCATTCCAAGCAAAAGCCGGTAGGATTTACAAGTTAATTTTTTTGTGTGTAACAATCTATTTATGTTGTGGCAACATTAAAGAAGTACCAAAACGTTTTCTGGTTAATATGTGCCTGCATGAACGCTCAACCGACCTGCTTGCAAAAGTTGATCAACTGAATATGGTGCACAGTGTGTGTGCGCGCACATTGTTATGCTAAAAGGTTTTCAGAAATCCCACCTGTATATTACCTTCTGTATATTGCTCCAGCATAGTATGCAATAAGCTAGTTTGAAATAAGCTTCTGTGCCACTCAAAAAGAAATTCAAAACCTTGACACCAGCACATTGACAGCAGCTGCAGTTGTCCTATAAGGAAAGGAAAAGACGTGCCAGCATTTTGCATCTGCAGTGGTGCATTTGGTGGTGCGCTTCTTGGGCTAGGCCAGCACATTTCACAAAATAGTGGCATTGCTGAAATGCACAGGGCGATGTAGCCTTGCTGCAAGAAACACACCTGATTGCTGGGTAAATACCTAAATTGGGGAGGCGATGGAGGGGATAGGTACACCCAAAAGGCTACTCTTCTGTTGCTAGAGGTGCGCTAATATGGGTCCACCCTGGGACACCATTTGAGCCCCTGAGGGTTAATATTGACAAGGAGGGCAGATATGTGTTAGTGTGGGAGAGACTCAGTGGCACAGATCTGACACTAGGTAGCATGTATGCCGC
The DNA here is from genome assembly GCF_964204655.1 of Triturus cristatus. Taxonomy (NCBI): domain Eukaryota; kingdom Metazoa; phylum Chordata; class Amphibia; order Caudata; family Salamandridae; genus Triturus; species Triturus cristatus. Next base: position 865,916,928 of record NC_140581.1, read on the forward strand.
AAACATTGGACATGCTCAGTTTATGGACTCTCTGGCCCCTATACTGTCTCAGGATGTGGCGGCCCGAAGAGACTATAACTGCGTTATAGATACAGACTTAAACATGTTGGTGCCCCCACTGGCAAACCCCTCGAGTGTCCAGATGGCGTGGGATTTCAGGAGCAGCTGGGCCACTTGGGACTGGCCAACAGCTGTAGACTGAGGTTTGACAGGAGACTGTGCATGATCTCCATGTCCACCTAGACAGGTTGGCATGATCCCCAGAGTTTGATTAGCCTATTGCTCGTATAGAATGTTCGGGCCACACACCTTTGGAACATAACTAACTACTTATGAGCCACAGTTGGTAGAGACGGATACCTCCTATCCACACTTGGAGGCTCCGCATGTCCCACCTGCACGAGACCGTGTTAAGTTCCACCTGGCTGACACAATCAGGGGCTACTTTGAACACAAATGGCATACTGCCACACATACTAACATTGACTGGGACGTGTTCAAGGTGGTGGTGCGGGGCTATGGTTTTGGGCATTCTGCAAGGGTCCGGATATAACTGGAGGGAGATTTGTCCTATTTAGAGAACAGTATCCGATGGTTGGTGTGGGTGCTTTGGTGGACCCAGGAATCCAACATAGATTGCTGAAGCAGAAGGAAAATATTCCACTATGCCAGAAAAAAATACAAACTCTTGACTGCTACACATGCGGACAGGCAACGGGCTGGCTGACTACTCTCCTGGTTAGTTCAACTGGCTGAGAGGGGCCGTCCCATCACCCGTATTGCAAAACTGGCTGGCGCTCTGGAATATACACAACGGGAAATCCTGATTGTTCTTCCAACACTATCAGGAGCTGTATAGTTAGCTGTGTCCAGCTTTAGCCATGGTGGTTGAGGCCTTTTTCAATCTGGCAACCCATCTGCAGCTGTCAACATCTGATGAGGAGGCAGAGGAAGGGTGGGGAGGTCAGTGACTGAGCTAGCTTGAGGGAAAACGCCTGGTATGGATGGCCTACCAGAATAATTTTACCTCTTATGTCACCCTCCTGGCTTCGAAACTTGTGAAAACGTATGTGGGTAAACTAGACCAAAGGTTTCTCCTGGATACCACCAACGAGTCTCTTATAGTGCCGGTGCCTAAACTGCCTGGTGATGCGCATGGAGTGGTGTCCTACAGACTTCTTTACATGCTGAATCTCCGATTAAATGATTCTAAGCAAAGTGCTAGCCACCCACCTGTTGCCCCACATGCAACAGTTAATACATTATGACCGAAACAGCTCTGGGTACTTACGTATCCCATTATGGCCAAGACTGCCCTGTCAAAGAAGATTGTGCTACCAAGAGGGCTTTACTATTTTGCTAGCCTCCCGGTTTGGGTCCCGCAGAAGTGGTTCAATTCTCTTAATTTATTGCTCAGGGAAATGATGTGAGATGGGGGGAAAACACAGGATCGTGCTCCGCAGCCTCCAATGCCCGATGCAACGCAGGGATTTGGAGTGCCTGACAATGAACTGTATTACCTAGCTACACAATTATAGTTCCCCATTCGATGGCTGGTGGTATGGAATGCTCAAGAACTGGAGGAATGTGGGGAACCGCATAGAGAATGGGGCTTCGGTGGTGCTCCTGATGGGGGTGAAAATTAACCTGGCCTGGAACCCTAACCTCTTGGCCATTGGCTTACGCTTTTTACATTGGGTGATGCGTAGGTGCCCTGAGGACCTGCTTTATGGCCCTGCAATACCCCTAATGGGATTACTCCCCTTGAGAGGTGGGTTCTTCTCAGCTAAGACACCTGAGGGCTTGGACGGTGGCTGGGAATGAAACTCCTGAGCTTGTCTATAATGAGGGGACCCTAAGGTGAGATGGTCTCTTGGATCCCTTCAGTAACAGATAACATTGCCTCTGCCACCAATCCAATACCCCTTTCAACTTTGTCATTCTGTAGAAATGACTCAATTTTGTGTAATTAATATTTGGGAGGTTGAGCGGTTTATTTACTTTCTAAGCGATGTATTACCATCTTAATATCCCATACATCACCTTTCTCCTCCACCGCTAATCAACTCAACCACTGATTCACTCCACCACTGATCTGTGTAACCTTCCTTTCTCCTACAACCTAATATTCTGCCTTGCTAGTATTTTCAGAGCTTTTGGTTGAAACGCTATACTCCAGAAGGAGAAAATGTAGATTCATGGAGAATACCAATGTTGATTCAACACATAAATTCACAAATCGTATTTACTGTTTCATGTTTTTTTTCCCCATGTTTTGCTTTAGGGAAATCACACCATTACTTAGTCTTGCTGTACTTTGTTTCATAATGTTGCTTTCTCTCTGCTATAGAAATATGCTGTTTGTATCTTTCAGGGCAGAGCAGATGGCTAGTGTTCAAAACGCTCAGAGAGGAGCCGCTGGGGACAGAGCAGATTTCTACAGAAGCCGTGGCCAAAGAACTGGCTTGAAAAAGAATGCTAAGAAGAGTAGAGACGACCAGGCTGCTATTACAGCTGTCAGCACAAAATTCCCAGCCTATGAAAGGATAACGTTACGTGAAGGTTAGCAACCTTAAGTGTAGTTTTGTTATACCTTGAGCATACTTTGGCCCTGACTTCACTTTTTATTTCTTAATTGTACCAAGAACTACTGAAACTTCACCTGTTTAACCTCATAGATGACCTTTGTGTTATCCAGGATTTAAGTGCCTGTTAATAAAAAAAAAAAAAAAAGTCATGCAGTATCCTATGTATGCTTTAAGATGTGCAAATACGCCTTGATACAAGTTTTCTGAGGAGATCCCCTTCCTCGCCTACAAATTCCAAACTGGCAGACGCCATATCTGTGGCTCCCATTCTGATGTCCTTTATCCCCTGTGCCTGTGACCCTCGCATCCCAGTGTCTGTGCAACCATCGGTCTGTGACTCTTTGTCATCTTGCTTTATTATTACAGTGTTGGTAACTTCTTTCCAAGTGTCAGGTCAAATCCTGCTGTTATTGGTGGCCCTCAGTTCATTCTCTCTGGCTCCTTTCCCAATCTGTCATTTCCCTGTCACCATAAACATGCACCCATGTCATAAATGTGATTAGATAATTTTGATTTAAATTTGAGCATGCAAAACATTACACACCTAAAGGCCCCACTCTGATTGCTGAAGCTTAGCAGTTGTGGAAAGTAGTGGCTGGTTTGAATGTACCTTTTTTTTTTATTTATTTTTTTTATTGAAATTTTGCAAAACGGCCAGTACAGCCAACAAACATAGTTGTCCACATCAGCATGATAACGTAATACAGGGAGCTGTCAGGTTGTATAGAAATAAGACATAATACAATGGTCAACATCTGAAGACATCATTGGGCCAGGGAGTTAAATGCAATGGCCCGGGGGCCCCACTATCCCATCTCACCACGCAGGGCATTCCGGACAAAGAAAAGAGAATATGGGACTCGCGGCTGGGTGTCCCAGCTCGGCACGTTTCATCAGCATGTTCTGAGACATCCGGGCTTCAAGCCACTCTCTCCACTCCCCAGCACTCCGCACTCACACACTCACAGCTTCGTCCTCCACTGCCCCCTCCTGATGTGCTCGGGTCCAGCTCACAAACGGTTCCCAGATGTCCCGGGGTCGGGATGCAACAGGCAGCAACTCCCCAAACGTGGTTAGCTGCGTATGTCCATACGTGACGTCAGCCAGCCAACCCTTTACTGTGGGTATCCCACTTCTCCCCCAGTGGACCACCACCCGCCTCTTAGCAAACAGCAAAAGCAACGCGTGCAACCTGCGCGCCTGCGGTGGAGTGTGTTGAACATAACCCAAGAGCCCGAGCAGGGGGGAAGGAGCATCGGAACGACCCACAATCTGATTGATTAGGAGAAAAACCTGAGTCCAGTACCCCACCAGTTTCGTGCACGACCATGCTATGTGCAGAAAAGAGGCCAAGGCGGCTCCACAGCGCCAGCAGTCATCGGTTTCCCGCAACCCCATCCTTTTTAGGCTGATGGGGGTTCTGTACACGCGATGAAGGTATTTAAAATGTATGAGACGTAGCCTGTAGTTCGGCGAAAGTTCTGTGAGCTGCCTACAGCAAAACTCCCACTGGTCTTCTGTTATCTCAGGCTGTTATCTCAGGCTGGAGTTCACCATTCCAACACTGCATGGATTTAGGCGACCCCACCAGATCCGTGTGCTGCATGTGGCGATAAAGACGGGTTACCAATTTCCGGGGAGACGGGGAGCCCACCACAGCCTCCAAAGCCGTAAAGACCGGAGGAGCATCAGGGAATTCTCCGGAGAGCGCCCGGCACGCCGCTTTCAGTTTGTGGTACAAAAACAACTCAGAAAAGGGCCGCGCCTCCGGCTCCGGAGGAGGCATGAACCGGCCCTCAGGAAACAAGTCCACGAACGTGCGTAGACGCCGCCCGACATCGAGGCGGCCGGCTAGGCCATCCGCTACACAGGGCAGTAACGGATTGTGCCTCAAAGGAAGCGACGGTGCATACAACAACGGCACTCCGGCCCTCTTGCGCAACTCCTCCCACACCCACTGCAGCATCCCAGCCGTGTCCACATCCGCTCCCGGGCGTCGTGCCTTGGCACAGACCGCCACGCTCAATGGCAGGGGCGCAACCGCGTCCCGCTCCACCGCAACGTGGGGTTGGTAGGGGGTAGGGTGGGCCCAAAAATGTACGAACTGAGCCTGCGCACAGAGGGCATACAGCTTCATGTCAGGAGCACCCAGGCCTCCCTGTCTCAGCGGCAGCACCAGGGTATCCCACGCCACCCTGGCCTGTCCGCCCGACCATACCAGCGCCACCAAATGTGACCGCAAAGTAGCAAAAAAATGCGAGGTCAACGGAATAGGTATATTGGCGAATAAGTAAAGAAATTTGGGTAGTACTACCATTTTTGTCAGTGCAATCCGCCCAACAAGCGACAGGGGCAGGGAGGACCAGGATTTTACTTTCTCACTCAACCACATCATAGCCCTGCCAAAGTTGAGGCTCCATATTGCCTGTAGATCTCGGCTAATCCAGATCCCCAAGTATTTAACCTCTTCCGCCTCCCAACGCAGAGGGTAGTCAGAGTGCACCTCAGTAGTACCGTCCGTAAGAGGAAAGATGACCGATTTGGACCAATTAATGGAAATGCCCGCAAGGCCCTCAAAGCGGACAAATTCCCGCAAGACAGGATCCAGATTATCGGCCGGATTGATAAGATAAAGGGTCACATCGTCGGCGTAAAGTGAAATGAGTAGACTTCTAGAGCTGAAGCCTATACCTCTCGCTGTGTGGTGCTGTCTGATCCGGGCTGCGAGCGGCTCCATAGCTATGGCAAACAGCAGCGGAGATAAAGGACAGCCCTGCCGAGTGCCGCGGAGGATAGGGAACGGCGTCGACACCAGCCCATTGACTCTCACCCTTGCCCTTGGCATGGTGTAGAGCAGCCGGATTTTTTTGAGCAGTAGCGCACTGAACCCCATCCGCTCCAATATCAGGAAGAGGTAAGGCCATTCTAGAGTGTCAAAGGCCTTAGTGGCATCCAAAAATACCGCTGCAGCTCTGACATCAGGATGTAGGTAGTGCAACGCGGCAAAGACGGTGCGCAGATTATGGGAGGTCGCTCTCCCCGGTATAAATCCGGACTGGTCTGGAAGGGCGATCAGCGGCAACATGGGCTGCACCCTGTTCGCGAGCAGTTTGGCTAGGATTTTCATATCAACATTAATCAATGATAAGGGCCGATAAGAGTTAAGATCGTCCGCCAGCTTGTCCGGCTTCAACAGTGTGATTATCAGCGCCTCCCTCATGGTGGCCGGTAGCACCCCCTTCTCCAGGGCCTCCTCGTACACCGACAACAGCCTCGGCGCCAGCTCGTCGGCGTACGCCTTGTAGAAAGCAGTTGTCAGGCCATCTGGTCCTGGCGCCTTGTCAGGCGGCAGGCTTCTAATAACTTGCGCCACGTCAGTGGCGTCGATAGGAAGGTCCATGTATTCCCTGTGTTTATTGTTGAACCACACCAGTGCGATGGAGTCAAGGAAGGATGCGAGACCGTCAGGGCACGCATCCTGGGTGTTGGTATATAGTTTGGCGTAAAATTCCGAGAACGCCCCCAAAATGTCTTTTTTATCGTGTAGGTGCCCTCCGTCCAATGTACTCAGCTCGTGAATATAAGTCGCGGATCGAGGCGGTTTAAGCATATTGGCTAAGGACTTCCCGGGACGCCCTCCCTCGCCATATCGCCTAGCCTCCGCGTATTTCCCCAAGAACTTGACTTCCCTCGTCGCCTCTTCATCATATTTCAGCAATTTAGTTTTTAGCTGCCCCGCCACCGCAGATCCACCATCTGCGAAGAAGGTGCTTTGAAGCTTTTTGATGTCCGCCTCCAGCGCCGCCAGAGTGCCTCGTATCGCCCGCAATACTCCTGCCTGCCGGGCAATACATTGGCCCCTAATAACGGCCTTAAAGGCCTCCCACAAGGTCGATTCCTCCGCCACTGAGCCTGCATTCTGCTCAAAGTAATCCGTGATATCAGTCCGTATCTCTTCCCTGAACGCGTCATCAAGCAAAGCGTGAGGCGGGAGTCTCCACGAAAACGCCGGAAAGGGGTCGCCCGGGAGTAGCAGACGCAGCATGCAGGGGGCATGGTCAGATAGCGAGCGGGGCATGTGCTCCACCTGTGTCGTCCACAGCGCGACGTCTCGCGACACCAACCAGAAATCTAGGCGGGACCACGCTCCGCTACGTGCCGATATACAGGTACCCTCCCGCTGGACCGCATGTCTCCCCCGCCAGACATCAACCAGTGCCCCATCAGCCAAAATGTCTCCTAGTGCAGCACTTGCCAGCGGGTTCAACGTACGAGCCGCTCCCCTTCTATCCATCTTGTCGTCTAGAACCGCATTGAAATCCCCTCCCCAGATAATCGTCTCACACCCAGTGGCCTTCACCTGTCCCCACAACTTATGATAGAAGCCCGGGGAGTCAACATTCGGTCCATACACCGCCACAAACACCACCGACACACCGCATACAATGCCCTGGACCACCGCAAACCTACCCTCCGGATCACACTGAACCGGGCCCTCCCTCCAGTCCAATCCCCGACGTATGAGGATAGCTACCCCGCGTGCATAGTTGGAATATATGGCTGAATATACGTGTCCCCATCTAGTGTGTCGCAGGCCGCGGGCGGGGGCGGTGTTCAGGTGTGTTTCCTGCAACATGCAGACATCCACCCCATGGCGCACCAGATACGCATGCATCAACCGAGTTTTCCTGTGGTCGTTGAGCCCCCGAACGTTCCATGTTAGGCAGTTTAGAGTTTTATCTACTTCTGGCATTCTACATATCTATTCAGCAAATTGCAGTAGGACATGTTGACAGTTGGCAACTTCATCGCTACAGAACCCATATTGACAGCTGGCAGTGTAATCATGCAGTGGACCTCAACCCAACAAAGAACAAACCATATCTCCCACCCCCCACCCACACCAACCCCCCAATCAGGTCGTGTAGTACCCATCCCAAAGTCAAAAACCACCAACAGATTCGGGAGTCTTCCCATGGGGGCGTGCCGGAACCAGCGTCTTGCCCTGACTGTAAACAGGGCGGCCAGAAGGTCTGCAGGCTACACGGCCCGCACAAGGTCAAAGTGTAAAAAAGGAGTAGCAGGGTGTCTCGGCAAAGCCATACAAGAGGAAAAAAAGGAAGCCTACACCTCCCACCCTCCAAAAGTCAGCGGTTCAGGTGCACAAGCGGCAAAAGAAGCCGTCAGATATACAATACCCCTCGGTCATTGTCACTCAGGGCGCCAGTTCCATTCTCCGCCATCTTCGCCGGCCGCTGGGACCTCTTGCCGCCGGCATGTTTTGCGAATTTCATCGCTTCCTTGGCAGACGCAAAGAAGTGTGTTGTGCCTTCAAACGATACCTTGAGCCTCGCCGGGTACAGTAATGAATATGGGATCTGTGCCTGAAGGAGGAGTCGCTTGGCAGGTGCGAACTCCCTGCGCGCTGCCTGCACCGCCGGAGTAAAGTCAGGGTAAAAGGATATGGCATTCCCTTGATGTGTGATCTTGCCTTTCTCTCGGGCAAGCCACGTCCCTGTCTTGGTAGTTGAGGAGTTTAGCAAGGATGGGTCTTGGAGGCGCCCCCACCGGCGGTCTCTGTCCAAGCGATCTATGCGCCCTTTCCACCACAAAGACCGCGGAGAGATGCGGGTCAAACAGTTCGTGTAGAAGATCGGTTATGTAGGATTCCATTTTGGAAATGGCAGTCGTCTCCGGAATGCCGGTGACGCGGAGGTTGCTGCGGCGCGATCGGGCCTCTAAATCGTCATTCTTGGCCCTGATAACATTCAGCAGTCTGTCCATATGCAGGAGCTGCTCCTTAGTTTCGACTTGAAATTCGTGGAACTCCGCAGTGCGGCCATCCAGCGTGTCCAAGCGCGTTTCGTGCACATTCACCTGCGTCTTGACCGTCTCGAGCTGGGAAGTGAGGGTGTCTAGTTTCGTATCGATGTTCCGGAGGCTGGACCTCATCTCCAGCATCAAGGTTCTCAAGTCTCCTCCGCGATCTTCCACCCCTGGGTCCGATCCGCCCTCGGCCTCTGCATCTGGGCACGTATCGGCCTGTCTAGTCCCTCGCTTGCTTTCGAAGGTCAGCTTCGGCTGCTTCGTGTCGTGTTTCCCCATCTCCACCTCCACAGATACCCCACCGGCTCCGTGAGGTCCTGGGCAGGCCAACCAATACGGCCCCTCAGCTCGGCTCCTCAGAGTATCCAGGCAGGGGCTGACCAGGGCCTATGTCGCAGCAGGAGAGATCGGCGCACGTTTTCGGCCCGCGGCGCAAACCTCACCACCAATTCCTGCACTGTCGGTCGCTCCCCTCCGCAGCTTCACCAGTCCGGCGCAGCGCCAGCAGCCTCACCTCCAGGCAGAGCTCCGCAGGTTACCAGGCCCTCTCACTCGTCTCAATCTCCACCACATCAGCCAATCGCGTCTTCAGAGGTCCGGGGCAAGGCCTCATGGATCCTCACTCCCGCCGATCCCCTACAGCCCGGTCGTGTTCTCAGCACGCGCCCTCAGCCACCAGACGGTCGTCTGCAGCGGTCATCGCCTCTCGCATCATCCGGCTCCCAGGTCGCAGGGTCACGCTGAAGTAGGCGCCCCACCTTATGGCGTCAGAGTGGTAGCGAGGCAATGTTCCTCCGCCGCTCCTTGGAGTGTCTCGCAGCGCGAGTGCTCAGCCTTTACCTCCTCACTTTGTCCTCGCGGCACCTCAGGATCACCAGTGGCCACTAAACCGCCCCCGCTGTTGCGCTCCACGCCGATGGTCCAAGCAAACGGCCGCGCCGGGCCCTCTGCCGCGTCCGCGCCTCGGTCTCGATTTTCGCGGCGCCGACTCCAGGCTCCGGCCGCCGCAGCCCCTCTTCACGCCTGAGCGCGCCGGTCGCCGCAGCTCCGTCGATCTCTCAGCTCGGCTCACCAGCTGTCTCACAAGGGCGCCGGACACCCCACGCTTGCCGGTCAGTGGACCTCAGCGGCACAAGTCGCCCAAATGTGCAGGATTTTGATAGGATTTTATTCCGGCCGGCGGAGCTCGCTTAGGCAGCGGCCATTCCGCAGCTCGGCTAGCCACGCCCCCCCTGGTTTGAATGTACCTTATTTCACAGAACATAATCACTCCTTTCTTAGTGTCTGAATGACCGACTGTGTCAAGTACTTGTGTAAAAAGTAAAGCAGTGCAAGCTTCTTCAGTGTGCCAAAACCTTTTCTTTCTTACTGCGGTAGGTCAGAATAAATACCTTGCTTTTACATGTTTAATCTAAGAGAAATGAGGTTCGTTTTTTGCCAATCATTTTACTTTACAGTGAATTCACTTGTCGGTGTGATATCGCTGAATTTTTGCTACTAAATGAGCGTTTCTTTGAACAGTGCTTTTCTACTTTGCAGCTGGTTTTAAACGACCTGTGGTAGTCTTTGGCCCTATTGCAGACGTGGCAATGGAAAAATTGGCTCACGATTTGCCTGATCTCTATCAACTTGCCAGTAAGTCTTCAATAATCTTTATCATGAAATTCCTAATCTTTAGTTGTGGATGTCAACTGTATAGTAACAAAAGCATGGATGCTGTGTACTAAGTGAAATTGTAAGTGAATGGAGTATCTCACTGCAAAGTAAGGAGTAAAGAAGATTGTTGAGAGTGCGGAAAACCTTCAGGTTTTGTCTACTTGCTTCTTTTATAGTAGAACATAAAGTTTGTATTTCCACTAACAGCAACATTTTTGACAAATCGATATGCTGTTTCTTCCCAGGGATATCTTGGATGAAGCTGTTTTGTGATTGCAACCGTCATGTACCATTGTTAATGTGTTCTTGTTCCTGTTAACGTTCTGTAACTTACCATAACTGGCAAATGTCAGTGGTTTTTTGGTGTTAGATCATAAGCATAACAACTAACTGATTTATTTTTAGAATTGACTAATAACTAACCTTAGTCATCACCTATTGCTTAGTTTAACTTTGGTTCAGTGAATTTCTTAGCTTTGAGGTGGAGAAGGCCCTGCGTGATTTTGCAAGTGTTTACCTTTACCCTGAACTAATCTTGAAGTGAGTCTCTACTGTATTTGACCAATTTTTGGCCTTGGTTAGCAAGATGATAATGCATGTGCGGTGAGGCCATCTGTAGTAATGGTTTGTGTTGCAAAGCAAACATATGTGGTCCAGAAGGGAACACAATGCCTACTTTGCTGTCCGCATCCCCTAGTCCAACCTCTAGGGCAATTCTGAATTCTAAACAGCACAGCAGGCCTTATTTCTTTTACCGATGGCGAGCGAATTGTCTGCTAGCCTTGCCAGTGGAACTTGTCTAGTCAGTTTTTGGCAACTGGATCCTTCAAAGTATCACTTGTGCATGGATACTGCATATGTGCATGGAGAACAAGATATATCAGGGTTTTATAGGTCATGGATGGCTTTGGCACACAGTGGGATCCATTTTGTGATTTCCACTGTGGAGATGATGTACAAAATGAAGGTTGGAGTTAGCCTGCCAAATGAGCAATGTGCATTGCTAGCATGCCTGATGTTTTTGTTTTTATCCAGACTCTAAGTTGTTAGAGAACAGGAGACAGCAGTTTCTTTAGAATTGCAGGGATAGCTTTTTGCATGGCCCTAAGACATGCTGCTAATGCGTGTAAAGCATGAAGGCTTCCTTCCCTATTGTGCCTCTGTTTTGGAGATCTCTGAGCAGGAAATTTCCAAAGCCATCCCTCCTTCCTGCTTATGTGAGTAAGCAAAGAATGTGCCTGCTGTTTTCCTAGATTTCTCACTGACACACGCCCTAGGGCAGTGACAGGTTGCTAGCATCCAAGCCAGGCTAGGATACATCTTCGAAAAATCAACATTTTCGATGGCATGTGTTGCTGTAGATACACATGCTCTGCATACCCCTACTATCTAGTGTTGGGTTCAGAGTTGTGCAACTTGTTTTTCTTCAAAGAATTCTTTTGAGTGACTCCTCCTCTCAGTGATACTGTGCATGGGCATCAACTCCTTTCTAGATTGTTTTCTCTCTTCCGTCGAGTTCGGACGTGTGTGTCTCTCCTCCGTGTTCAACTCCATTCAGTGTTAGTCTTCGGTCCTATCCTGTCTTCGACAGTGCAGTGAATCTCAATTGCTCTTTTCCAAACCGTTGCTGCCTACACCAGGTGTGTAACCTCTGCCTGTTGCCAGACCTCCGTGAAGCTGACTGCGACAGCTGCAAATCTTTCCGATCAAAAAAGACACTTCATGATCGAAGGGCATTTTGACTGAAAATGTCTCGCCGCAGTGAGGATGATACTCCTGACATCTTTGGTGAGGAGCACACCCAGGAAAAGCCGGAAAGTGAGGAGGAGGATGCGGCGTTCTCCATTGAGACCTCCAGCTCCTTTGTGGAGGAAGAGCTTGAATTCACCCTGCCTCTCGGGCAGCTCGTGAGTACTTCTGCCCCCAAACTTTCTCCACTGAAAAAGAGTTCCAAATACCCACCCCTTCTACTTCTACAGCTCGCCAGACCGCCAATGCCTTCGCCCATGTTCAGATACAAAAGTAGACTTCGGATGCCCCACCTTCGGGCCTGGCTCCAAAAACTGCCATTAAACATAAGCCTTCTGCTTCAGCTTTGACCTCATTGGATCGAGTCTCCACCTAGCTGACACGGCAATCAACTCCATCTCCTTCGGTGCCAGAATAGAAATCATCTGAATGCTTGATTCCAAAATCACTTGAAGCACTCTTCAGTTTCTTTGTCTTCGGTTGAGCCAATTCTTGAAAAGATGGATTTAAACAGAAGAAGATCCATATTCAAGAAGGCACATGGCGAATCATAGCCTCATCTCCTAAAAGATAGTTGGCATTTCAGGAGGACTTGAACATTCCTGTACCTCCCAAATAGAAGACAAAAGGCAAGACTACAACCCCTGCACATTATCCTCCAAAACAACCACCTCCTCCACATTCACCACCATCTCCTCCTTCTCCGAATCAGGACCAGAGGGTCTAGAGGACCATACGCCTGCAGGTTTGCCAACGAGGGGGTTTAGAAGAGCCAGTAGGGGAACCAGATCCTTCGTCTATTTATGATACAGACCCCATAACTCCCAATGACCCAGATCTTTACCCAGCTCGCCTTTCACCACAAAAGGATGCTAGTGCTTACCAACAAGTAATTGCCAGGGCAGCTACCTATCATGGAGTCCAACTTCATAGGTAATCTCTAGAACAGGACTTCCTATTTGACACATAGTCATCCACCCATAAGGACTCCAAGATTCTGCCCATGCTTCCAGGCAATGTACGGCACACCAATGACATATTTAAAGAACCTGTACATTCCTTGGTCATAACCCCACGGGTTGATTACAAAAATGTAAAGCGGCTCCCTCTGACCCACTTTTTCTATCTATCCAGGCCCTACCAGACTCCATCATGGCTACCACAGCTCGTAAAAACGGGCAAGTGAGGCAAGTGGACATACCCTCCTCCTTAGAGAGAGAGAAAATGCATTGATGCTGCTGGGAAATGGGTTGCAGCTCAAGTAGCCAGTCATTGGCGTATTGCAAGCTCCCAAGCCCTACTTGCATGTTAGGATAGCGCCCACTGGAATGAAAGGGAAGAACTGCTGCAGTATCTTCCAGAAGAAAACAAAAAAAAGGTCAACAACTAGTTAGCGAAGTTCAGCCCATCACTAATAATTCAATCAGATGTGCCTTAGATGCAGCAGACACAGCCGCTAAGGGCATCAACACCAGTATATTGCTCAGAATGCATGCCTGTCTCAGGTTTTAAACCAGAGGTTCAACAAGCAGTTTTGAGCTTGCCTATTGGTAAGGAGCCTTTATTTGGCCCTAAAGTGGACTCCCTTTTAGACAAAATGAAAAAAGACGCTGACTCCGCAAAAGCAATGAGAGCACTGCAAACTCCTACAGCCCGCGGTTCCTTTCGCCACTCAGGCCAGGGCGGACACAAATCCTTTGCCACAGATGCCTCCACTTACCAGCAAAAGCAAGGGCAATCCACTTAAACCAGTGGTTCCCAAACTTTTTCAACCTGCGTCTCCCTTGATCTATTGGCTGTTGGCCACAGCTCCCCATTATGTCACTTTTGATAGTTGGGAGAATGTAAGCCAGGCCTCAGGAGCACTTCAATTTTTCCTCCCTGGAAATAATTGGGAGGGAGTCCGTAAGGCATTATGATCATATTTGTAACAAAATAAAATTATAACAGTTGTTTGAAATGACTTCTATTTCATTACCGGCAGGAGGGAATATAAGCCAATGTTGCTGGGTAAAACCTAACATCTGATAGACATCTAGCCGCAGATTCCTTAACTTAGAATATCCCCAGGCGTCAGACTGGATCCGGAATTTTTTCTGCAGTAGCACCTCTGCGCGCCGGGGGACGGCGCCACACGACCCCGCCCTGACGTCGTCCACGTACGTGACATCAGTGAGGTCATATAAGTCCCTCCCGGCGCGCTGACGTCAGTTTCCTTCTTTTCCGTGTGCAACGCTGATCCTTTACATGCGTTATGTGTTTTAGGTTGGCAGTAAGCCTCGGGTCTTGTTTTCGCATGGTCGGGGGTAGTTACCCTTTAATTTAGCATCCTTTGTATGCATTATGCGTTTTGAGCTGGCAGTTAGCCTACTGTAGCAGTGTTCCACAGATTGTTGTGTCTGGTCCTCTGACTGTGGTTTGCCCTAAGAGGTGTTCCCCATGTTGGGGTGTGCATACTCCGTGTGGGGTAGTTTTATGCTATTATATAGCTCTGCTTTATGTCAGCTAGGCCTAAGAGATCCCTTGGGCTCTATGTGTCACCTGGTGCTCTTATCTGCCGTTGTACGGTGCTCAATGTTGTGCCTTGGCGCCTCTTCTATACGTCATGGGTCATCTTGCTTATTTGCCTTATTCTCCTCCTTGGGAGGTTTTCAGGGTGTTTATCACGCTTCAAATACGGCTACCGTCTGCCATTAATGCACTATGTGTGTTCCTGTGCATAGTCGTGGCCCATTTACCCGTCTTTGCTATATATATTATGTATATATACAAGTTCCATGAGCACTCTTCGTCCTACATCTTCATCTCTCTTCGAGGCTGCTAGGTCTGGTCCGATTTCTCCATGTGTCAGGGAGCTTTTCAGTGATGCATGCGGATTGCCAATGAGGTCCCTTTTTGCGTTCCACTTACTGGGGTGGTTCCCCAGTTTTACACTGCTCCCTTCCTGGTGTTCAGATACTGAATGTTATCTCTTTTTCTGGACAAGGGTTACTTTCCTTCCAGTCAGAGGGTGTGGTCTAGAATTCTGAGATTCTTCCTCCGTTTCTACGCCTTGGTACTTTGGTGCCTCTGCTGCCCCTTCCTTTGGATGTGCCTCCTTCATTAGGTATCACCCTATACTATATCAGCTGGCCATGCGGAACGGCTCTTCTGATGTCAGTCGTCCTAGGTCTACACCCTGTATATCTGTATTTCGTGTGTTGGTTCTCACCTTAGTCTTCAAGCTGCCTGGTCGGGCAGTCTTATGCTTATTTTAGCTACGCCACCTTGTGGTCTCAGTGGCTGTTTGCTCTGTGCATGTTTCTGTGGTGGCCCGCATCACCTTGCTTCAGATTGTTACTGTTCGCCCCTGTCCACCCTTTGGGACTGGGTGTGCACTTGGCGTGTTTCTTGTTTCCGCCTGCGCTTCTTAAAGCATTGCTGAGTTCTACCTCTTGACCTTTGGTTCTTGGCTGTAGCCTCTCCGGCCTTCCTTCCGTGAACTAGCCTGGTAGGCTCTGGTTGCATCTCTTCATGTTTCTTCTCAACCTTTGGTAGGTGTTCACATAGTGCGCCATTAAGCTGAGAGTGGCCCTTTTTCCTCCCTCTTTCTTTTATTCTGGTATATGGCTGGTGCCGTTTCTACCTCTCGTGCTTGTACAGCAATGGTGTAGCGCCATTCTGGTACTTTTGGGGATGTCTGCATCCCGTTATCTCTTGCTCTTCCGAGCTAGTTGGGTTGCTTTTCTGGCTGTTCCACCACAGCCTCCCCCATTGCCCGTCACTCTGTTGCCGGCTCAAGTGCTTGGCGCTTTTTGTTGATCTGTCGCAGACCCACCTCCCCCATGGGGGTATGGCTGTGGTATCTATTCTAAGTTAAGGAATTTGCGGCTAGATGTCTCTAACAGATGTACAAGTTACTTACCTTTGGTAACAATGTATCTGGTAGACACGTTGTCTAGCCGCAGATTCCTTAACGCCCACCCAGCCTCTCCGTTCTGCGATGACCTTACCAAGTGTGGTTCTCCACTGGCCTCTTTCAGTTACCATTGGTTTTTCTCTCACGGGTACTCACATTGTTGCATCCCTTTGAGAATTGCCATATACAGCGGACTCTCTCCAAGGGGTTTCTTCCTGTAAAATGGTGCCTTTTGGTTCACCTTCACCAGGAGATTCATCTTCTTTTTCTTTTCCTTCTCCTGCTGCCTTCCCTCCCTCCCGCCTTCTCTATTGGCTCAGGGTAGACCTCTGTTTCAGACCTCCATTACTATAAGGGCAGTGCCAGTCTTTTATACCTTCCTGCAGTGGACTGTTATTCTCTCTGTGCTCCGTTCTTGCTGGACGACACAGTTCCACATGGTAATGACAGTCTATTTCTGTCTGTTGAGATATTCTTCCCTTGTTGCACTTGGGGAACGGTCTTCGCTTAGCTTGCGGGGCTCTTTCTCGCAGCTTTTTCACGTATATGTGGGCAGTGTCTAACTCTGTCTTTTACGATGGTGTCTTGAACCACCCTCCTTTATTCATGGATTTTCATTCCTTGCACACTTCCCATACTTTCACAGTTTTTTGCTGGTGGCTCCACGGAAAAGTTTCTCCGAAGAGAACGGACGTCAGCGCGCCGGGAGGGACTTATATGACCTCGCTGTCGTCACGTACGTGGACGACGTGAGGGCGGGGTCGTGTGGCCCCGTCCCCCGGCGCGCTGAGGTGCTGCTGCTGCTGCTGCAAAAAAAAATTCCGGATCCAGTCTGACGCCTGGGGATATTCTAAGTTAAGGAATCTGCGGCTAGACAACGTCTCTACCAGATACATCGTTACCGAAGGTAACTCGTACATTTCTTTTTGGGGCATTACACAATATTCCCGGATATGTTTTCTTGTCAGTGATTAAAAGCATAATGCCACCTGTTGCCAAGGAGTACATCCCTTCTCCCCACATCCTGCCTATTTTTTGCTCGTTTTGTTTAAACACCGAAAGCATTGAAACAGTAAATCAAATATTACCACAATCAGTTGTCCATGATCAAGAAAACGCCCGTTCCTATTTTATTGTATGAAAAAAATGTGCTTTATTATTGTCATAGAGAGGCTCATTCTTGGAAGGTAGGTATGTTGCTGTGAATCTGTGTCTGTGCTATGTAACAAATGAGTCCTGTTTAACTTTTCAAGTAATTTTGGCAGGACGTTGCTTTAGGCCAAACATTGCCAGAGTGTGAACAATGAAGGCACCAGCGCTGTGTGCTCCCCTCCGAACAGACTCGTGCAGATTTGTGTGTTTCAAGTGGGAGCGCATTTCAATAGATGTGTGTTTATGAACACTCGTGTGCCACCGAATTGTAATGCTGTGCTTTACAAAGTTGTGAATATGTGAAAGAATGGGGAGGGTGCATAAGCAGTTTGGAGTCTTCATTTTGGAAGACAAGGCAAGCCAACTGACGACGTGCTATTTTGTTTTTATAAGTGGCAGGAAAGATTATAAAGCATATAACACAGTTAGTTCTCCAGGCATCAGAAACTCCCCCCAAAACTCCACAAACACTCCCAACTGATCTTGACATGACTCCTTAGCTACACGTGATCATGATTACCTGATTTCCCTCGTAGGAGGGATTACTAGAGGGGCTGCAGAACACGGCAGTGTTGATACTCCGCATCACTTTCCTGACTGAGCCTTGCCTCGCCTAAGTGGACATGCTCTGTATTCAATTGTAACACACGCTGGTTCAAACCATTCCAGACACAGACAGGTGTGGCTTCCTAACTCCCCTACATGGCATTCCCACATGGATTGCTCGGGGCCCACAAATGCACATTCAAAAAATGTAACTGCATGTATTTATAACGAAGCTGTACAGTAGTATGAAAATGAAAGAATAGCATTGAAAACAAATTGAAAATGATGGGTTTTAAAAGCCACCACGCACAGCTACAGTTGTTGAAATGCAAGACAGTCCGCATCACCAATGGAAGGAAGGCATCGGGTTAGTTACAGTAGAGGAGAACCTTTCCCAAGTTCCAATGAGGTGCGTGGCACCCCTGGAAGTTCTGATGGCGCACTGGAGTGCTGCGGTGCACAGGTTGGGAACTACTGACTTTAGCTAAAGAATTTAGCCTCTTCTGTGCCCATGACGAGATAGTCTCGTCATGGAGCACGGTCGCGCTGTGCCCATGACGAGACTATCTCGTCATGAACCCCTAATGTAACGCCCGGCACAGGAAGGGGAAAGGGCGTGGCACAGAAGGGGTTAACAAAGGCTCCTTTAGAGTCAATAATAATAGAGGAAGAGGCAAGGGTTGTTCAACACGTGGTGCAACCTCAGCCCCTAAACAATGACTGCCCTATCATTCCCCCGATCACATAAAATCTGTCGGGGGAAGACTACAGTCCTTTTACCTGGTCTGGGAAACTATGACAACAGACCAATGGTTACTTGCCATTATCCAAGTTGGCTGCTGTCTGGAGTTCATTACCACACCACCCTACATTCCACCTCACAATCACAGACTATTGCAGGACCACTTTACTCTTCTGAAACAAGAGGTCCAAGCCCTTCTTCCCGAAGGGGCCATAGAACCAGTTCCCTTCTTTAACAAGGCACAGGGGTGTATTCCCTGTACTTTCTAATATCAAAGAAAGACGGGTCACCGAGACCAATTGTAGATATCAGACCTCTAAACACCTACATCCTATCAGAACACTTTCACATGGTCACTCTACAAGATGTCATTCCAATTCTATAGGTGGGTGACTTAATGGCTACTTCGGACCTAAAGGAGGCCTTTTTCCATATACCCATTCATCTTGCTTATCGCAAATACCTCAGATTTTTCATATCAGGAACACGCTACCAATTCAAAGTTCTTCTCTCCGGTGTCACTACCGCACCAAGGGTTTTTACAAAGTGCCTAGCAGTAGTAGCGGCACACCTACGTTGACAAAACATTCATGTATTCTCGTACTTGGACGATTGGCTAATCAAACCCAAAACACATCTACAGTGTCAGCAACACATATAAATTACAATAGACCTGCTACACAAATTGAGGTTCACTATCAATGTCCCCAAGTCTCACCTTCAACTTCTTCAAATTCAACCATACTTAGGAGCAATCCTCAATTCACAGGCTTAGCTTACCCCAATCCCTTTTTGGATACAAAACTTTCAGGCATTACTACTTCAATTTCAGATGAACAGTACACTCACAGTTCGAACTGCTATGCGTCTACTAGGTATGATGACATCTTGCATTGCCATAGTTCCCCAACGCAAGACTAAACATACGCCCAGTACAGCAATCCCTTTCTCGTCAGTGGTTTGTCATATCATCACCTCCAGGATCTAATGTTGATAGACCGCCAGGCTCACCGTTCTCTGCAATGGTGGAACCCCTTCAATTTGTTTAAGGGATGGCCTTTTCTGGACCCTGTTCCTCAAATCCCTCTAACTACAGACGCTTCAGAGACTGGTTGGGGTGCACATCTCAACAACCACACAATACAAGGTCTGTGGGATGCCAAACATTAGTCCCTACACATCAACTACATCGAACTTAAGGCAATATTCCTGGGACTGAAAGCGTTTCTTCCCCATCTATCTCACAAGGTTGTCCTAGTCCGACCAGACAATGTCAACCATGTAGTATCTACAGAAATAGGGGGGGGGGACACAGTCTTCCCAGTTGTCAAACCACTCTCCGACCATATGGAACTGGGCTCTTCACCATCACATTCATTTGTCCGCAGAATATCGACCGGGGATGGACAACCAGCTTGCGAACCTGCTCAGCAGGACACCCCAACAAACTCCCAAATGGGAACTCAACCCACAAGTCCTCTGTCCCTAATTTCAAAAGTGGGGGGCTTCTTACATAGACCTCTTCGCCACAATAGAAAACGCAGAATGCCCAGACATAGCATCTAGTTTCCCACACCCACTATCCAAGGGCAACGCACTATGGATGAGTTGGTCAGGGATATTTGCCTATGTTTTTCCACCTCTCCCTCTCATTCCATTTCTCGTTGAGAAACTCAGGCAAACGTCTCATTATGATTCTAAAAGCTCCCACATGGGCACGTCAGCCCTGGTTCACAATGCTCCTGGATCTCCCAGTAGTCCCACGTGAGAAGCTCCCTAACAGGCCAGACCTTCTCAAGCGAGATCAAGAACAAATCAGGCACCCAGACCCCAAGATGCTCAACCTAACGATTTGGCTCCTGAGGTCTTGGAATTTGGTTATTTAAACTTGACATCAGAATGCATGGATAGTCTTAAACAGGCCCGCTATCCCACAACTAGAGCCTGCTACGCTGCAATATTGAAGTGTTTTGTTTTCTATTGCCAGCCTAAACACATTAATCCTATCAAAGTCACTGTGCAGGACATTATTTGCTATTTTCTTCATTTGTAATAGTCCTATTTTGCATACACTTCCATTCGATTACATCTTGCTGCCGTAGCTGCCTGTCTTCAAAATAGACCGCATCTATCACTGGTCATAATTCCTGTCATTAAAGTATTCATCGAAGTAGTCAAACGAGTCGCCTCGTGCGCCTCCTGGAACCTAAACATTGTGCTTACAAGGCTCATGCGTCCTCCTTTTCAGACGTTACTCATTTCTCACATGGAGAGTGGCATTTTTTGTTGCCATTACCTCACTCAGGAGGAGCTTCAGTCATTAACCATAGAAGAACCATTTTTTCAAATACATCAACAAAAGTTAGTACTTCGGACTAATCCAAAACTCAAACCAAAGGTAGTTTCTCAATTTCAACTCAATCAATCCATTAAAGTACCTGTTTTTTCCTTAACCCGGTTTCTGTTGTGGAAAGAGCTCTTTACACCTTAGATGTAAAAAGAGCACTCATGTTCCACATAGACAGAACTAAAACTTTCAGCAATACAAAACCACTGTTTGTAGCTTTTTCACCACCACATAAAGGTAACCCTATATCCAAATTTGGAATAGCCAGATGAATAGTAAAATGCATTCAAACTTGCTACATTAAAGCTAAAAGACCTTTACCTTCAACTCCCAGAGCACACTCTACTCGTAAGAAGGAAGCAACAATGACATTTTTAGGAAATATCCCCATAGCTGAAATTTGTAAAGCAGCTACATGGCCTACACCACATACATTAACTAAACATTACTGTTTAGATGTGTTATGCCAAGAAGCCAGTGTAGGATCACCCAGCAGTAGCTACCTATTGGATAGGCTTCCCAGAGAAGAGAGCTCATCAAGAAATCATGTACAACATCAACACTGCGCTGCCTAGGTGGAGATGAGCACAACAGGAAGATGTAGCAAGCCCTTACCCCACACATGTGAGGTGTGCATGTTGCCAGCTGCCCCCAACTTGGTCTCAAGCTTGTCTTGGCCCCCCTTCCTTAACTTGGAGAGTCAATGGGGTTGCCGGTGTGGACTACGTTTGCCTGAGATCTGCAGTGGTAGGCCTTACTGTTGAGAGTACATTCTGTGTTCCAGAGAGCCTCCCGTTGCTCCACAAAGCACTGTGTGTTACTCTGAACTGAACGGTGACTTGCCATATTTCTACTTTGAGCTACACCTCTATCATATACATTGTTAAACTACACTATGCTACTGTACATAACTTTATACAATATTTTCATAGTTCACAAAAGTTTGGTTTTGCTTACATACCCCATACTTTTACATTTGACAGCATTTGCAGTCTATTAACAAAACAGACAATACATCTCTATTTTTAAAATGGCAGTTCAGCCTTTAATGGAAGATCTGGATAGTTCACGTAGGATTCTCCATGTACCTATTTGTGACCTAGATTTGGTACTTAACAAACTTTATGGTGCCACCTTTTTAGCTGATGTATTCTTGCATTAAGGAAGGTAGTATTTCTGGTAGTTAACACTTCCTTGCACAGAACAAGTAAGCCATACGCCATGTATAGTGAAGGAGCTTAGTTACAAGTCCATTTAGTCAGATAAACTTTGTTAAGCATATCTGATTTATTATAGATTTGCTGCTTTAGAATTCTATTTTTTTGTGATGCCTGTAAGCATTGAGGCTTTCTAGTGTTATGCTGCACTGTTTGTAAAACGTTACACACAGCATTTCACTCCCTTTTATGTAGGCTGTGCCATTTGCTCTTAATAGTAAATAAAGATAGGTGTACAAGGCAAAATACAGTTTCTGGTTTTTGTAGTGCATAAGTTTACGTTTTCCTTGCAGAAACAGAACCCAAGGATGCTGGCTCGGACAAGTCAAGTGGTGTGGTGCGTTTGAATACGGTTCGCCGGATAATTGAACAGGTAAAGTAACCTGATATCCTGTTCAGCGCTCAAACATTGTTTCATAATTAAGCTGATGCAACCCACAACGTGCCTCAGATTAAACACTTCACGTTTCCCCAAAGATCGAAGGTATAAGAGCGGCAGTATATGATCCCTGAATGTGAGTGAGCATAAGTAGCCACACAACAATCTGCATTTGCCTAAACATTTAGGTGCTACATTGATAAGTTATTGTTTAACTTTTTGTCATAAAAAAAGCAGACCACCGTACAATCTATGATATTGGCTTAAATGTCTGTTTAATTGTTAGTGGTATTTCATCTAAAACAAAAAGCTCAGAAATTAAACCTATACTTTAAAGTAAATTGTATTGTGAGACTTTATCAGCTCAGATAGTTTTTTTACGATAGTTTGGGCTAGGAGGTGTGACTCAGAACCATAATATATCCATCACAAGTAGAGAAGGCAGCATGAACGCTAGAACTTCATTCTTAACACCTGGATTTCTGTCATTTGCAAGAAGTGATGTTCCTAAGAACTTTAGCAATCAAAGCTCACCCCCTGTTTCCTGGTTCACAACTGACAGGTGAGCATTCTCCAAGGTAGCCAAGTGCTGTCTTCAGACATGCACAGTTCTGGAAAGGTTAATTTGAATACAGGAACCATGGGGCCGATTACATTTCCTATTTCGAGTTCGGTCAACTTTAAATTTGTCTGCTGGTTTGGTGGGTATTCCTTCCCTTCCCCTAGCCACTACCACATACATATAAAAAGGTTTGACCGGAGGTCTGCTATGGAAAACTTGTCATCATATCTATTGTTATTCCTGAAGATAGATACCCAAAGGGGGAGAGGAGGTAGGTAATCTTTAGAAGAAAGATAACTAATGTTCTTTTATGCAACTTGAATTTTCATCCAGTTTATACAGGAGTTTTCTGCACTTTTTTTTGTCTGTGACAGCCACAGTTTACATTGTGGTCTCTGCAGCAAGGACACGAGTGGCAATGGTGTTGTGCCTGTTACATGAATGTTCCTGGTGGTTGAACAGGCAATGTTTCCAACATTGTGAAAACCGCATTACCCAGCACTCTAAATGAGGCGGGAATTCCAAGAGGACAGCTTGTGGGCCATCCGTCAATTTTTCTTTCAAATCCTACTTTGCAAAATATTTTGTTGTTTTGCTAAGATTTGAATGTAAATCGTCACTAGAAAGGATTTCAGATGTTTATTGATGGTCACAGATTCCACCATTGATGCAATATACAGCTCATCTGCTCACGTACTTCACCATTCACTAGTTGCCTTCTAATCTGGATGTTTTTATTTATCTGTCTCCCAATAGGATAAACATGCACTGTTGGATGTGACGCCAAAAGCTGTAGATCTGCTCAACTATACTCAATGGTTCCCTATTGTAATCCTGTTAAACCCAGACAGTAAATCTGGTATTAAAGTCATGAGGCAGAAACTGTGTCCGTCCTCCAACAAGAGCTCACGAAAGCTGTATGATCAGGCAAATAAGCTTAAGAAGACATACCCTCATCTCATCACAGGTTAGCTGCCGTGCATTCATAATTAATTTTTTTAATGTGCCATTAATTTATAATTTTGAGATTAAATCGAAATTAGTAACATGGCTAACTAGTTACATTGTGAAATGGTGCTCCAGTTTGCTGCATGGTTCAAGAATGGCAAAGGATTGTGCCTGCTAGGGTCTAAACCTGACCCAGTCAGTTGTGATTATGGTCCATTACAATCTAATGATTTTGTTGGTAGCCTGTGAGAAATACTTTGGTGACCTCAGTGTGCTTTCATAATCAGGTTTGATGTACCCTGTGAGGAAGTCTGAAGACATTTGCTTTAGTAATGCATTCACTGACTCTCCATAATTCCAATGTGATAAAGGATGCTTAAGTTGCACCTCAGATTTAACATAATTCTTTTTGCCAGATTAATGGCAAGGCCATTGTTGGAAAAGAAAAAAATAACAAATGTATACACATTTTTACTTTCAAAGGTACTGTCAATTTGAATTCAGCAAATGAAGCTTGGTATGGCAGCCTTAAAGATTTAATCAAGGAACAGCAAAGTGAAGCTGTCTGGGTATCGGAAGGAAAGGTATTTTATAATTTTACCACATATCCAGCATATACAAATTCAACAATAACCCTTTAAACTAATGTGTCTACATATCTCTTCTTTACATATCTGCTAATGAATGATTATTTTCATATTGAGATTACCTTTTTTAAGATAGCCGTGTGAGTGTGGTTGAAGATATGTGAACTGTTATTGCTTCATGGCCGGTTGTCTACTTGTCATTGTAAAAGCCAAGATTGTGCAGAACAATAATATGGGCAAACCAACAGATAACTGGTCTGCACAGGAATAGTCTTTATACTGTAAAGACATTCTTGTTCATTTAAGCCATTAATACTCATCCTTCTTCTCGTGCGACTTATCTTGGTCATTTGTCTCTTCTAACTTATTGTTTAGAGAATGTTGATAAGGTATGCTCGTGTGGTTGTACTAATGCTACAGGTCATTTTTTATTTTTATTATTTTTTTATTTTTTTTTGTCCTCATTGCTACCATGGTTCCAATGCCAGACCAGATTAACCTACATGCAGCTGTCTCAGTTCATAACAAAACTGGCAGGGTTATATAAGCGAGATAGTGGGTACACAATATCCCTCAGCTATTGCAGTCACAATCTTGGAAGGCAAAGAACCAAACGGTTTCCTTCTTATAGGCAACCTTGGTATAGGGAGCAGCCAAGTCAGCCCGGGCTAGGACCAGGTACCGGCTAATCTCATGGTGCGAAAGGCAAGGGGGGCACCATAGCAGGGTAATCATCGGACCCGGGGAAAAAAAAAACCCCGGCTATTTCAGTGTACCCATGATAACAAATACCAGAAAGCCCTTTTGCTCTGATTTCCAGATCTAGCAAGGGTACACTGAAATACAGGTCATTTTTTGTGCGTAATTGTGTTTCTGCATATCTGCTTTCCTTATTATTTAGAGTGAAATGTCGACTGGCCCCTAAAGTTTTTACTACATAATGGTGTCACCCTTTGTTGCTTAAATTGCCATAAATATTCCTATTGGTGAATTTAATAATAACGTTTCTAAATTAAATGTGAAATTGGGTGAAGGAAAGAATGGGCGTAATTGGTGCTATTTCAGGAGAACAGGGTGAGTCTCTTGCTGATGTGAACTTTGTTTCTGTAATTTCAACAGTGCACTGTTAGATAAAGTTTGTACTTCATGCCTTTATCTGGTGTTGCCATGTTTCCTCTTTCTGTTTATAATATCAATGCCTGGCCTTCAGCAGAATCATGTTTTAAGGAAGTCTCTTAGATTGTTCTTGTAGTTCCTGTGTGGAATGATATCTGAGTAGATACACGTGCCTAACTGCAGACTGGTATTATACTTTGTTTCCTGTTAGCAGTTTCCTTATGGTTTATAGTACAGTGCACAATTAATTATTCCCATGCATTTTGGTTGCTCATTTGTCGAATGCTGCATTGTTCAACTGTCCTCCTGCTTTTGTTGATGTGTCGAAAGTTGCAGCAACTGCAAAAAGATAATGCCAAAGACTGATACCCTTAAACGTTGTAAGTGGTGTTTGAAATTGCAGCATAACAGCTACCAATGCAGTGATGTTATCATTATGGCCTCAAGAGCCTTCTACTTTTGTGTAGACTTATTCACAGGTAGCCAGCAGCTCCCAAGTGTGAGGAATGGTCTTGTTGCCTTTATTCAGGGGCCTGTGATGTCTAACAACGATTATCCCATTATATTCAGCACCAGTGTTGATGTAAGAATGGAAAAGACTCCTTTTCTGGAAGGATGAGAATGAATTAGAGCAAGCTCTACAACTGCCCATTAAGGTTTGTGCCCTGGCCTGGAGCTGGCTCCCTGACAATGGAGCCACGTATAAGGTAGCTCAAGTTTTTCAAGTGAAGTATTCTATCCATCACTACATCATATGACCACCTTGGGCCCCACCATGCCTCTGACACAGCCTGTTTTGGTTTCTAAATCTGTGTCTGACAGATCGGTCATGTCGCGTTTGCCATGGATAGATGAGCGTCTGAAGAATTTGTCCAAAAATTGGTTTCTCAGTTTGTAGCTACATCATGAGCAAAGGTTACTGTGTCAGGGAGCCATGCAGGTGCCTTCTGTAGACAACTCACTGTTCTAGTGCCAATCCAAGGTCACTCTCTTGGCCATATATAGTAAGTAGATGTTAAGACCAACACAGAGAAATTATGAGAGTATGTTCATTCTTAGAAACACGACACTGGTGCATCTTTTAATCCTTATTCAAAGAAAAGTTAACTTTATAAATTGTATTTCTATAGCGCATACTACCCATGACGAGGCATTGAAGAGCTTTTTCGGGGAGTAGCACGCTACTCTGGACCCAAAGAGGATTAGTGGTGAATTATTATGGGGAGATATAAAATTTGAGTGGTGCACATGTGAGTTTGTTATTTGGTTTGAAAAAGGATAGTGCAGGGATAGAAGAGGGAAGGATTTGCATTTTTATAGCGCTTGCTACCACTAATGAGGTGCCAAATCGCTTTTAGGCGGAAAGCACGCTATTCTGGAACCCAAACAGGATTAGTGAGGAAATATGAAATTAATTTGAGCGGTTGACCTGTTTGTTGGATTCCAAATGATAGCGGAGGGATAGAAGAGGGAAGGGTCCAGCAAGTTTTTTTTTGGGTTGATGCTAAAAGCAGTAGAAGGAGGTTTGGGATGAGTAAAGGGGAGGCTAAGAGTCGGAGAGAAGGGTTTAGAAAGGCTTGTTTGGGAGATCTGAATAGAAAGAGGTATGAGATGATGCAAGGAGGGGTAGAGGAGGGAAGAGTCTAGAAAGGGGTATTTGGGGATCATAGTAGTAGAATGGGGTTTGGGATGACTCCGAGAGTGGAGGTACAGGATAAATTGAGAGAGGTATTTGGTGAGATATAGGGTAGTGCATTGAGGATGCTGAATTGGAAGGAAAATAATAAATATAAAGATACCCAAGTACGTGGAAGATGTATATGTATAAGCAAGATAATATATGTAGATTTAAGTTGTATTTACAAAATATTTGTTTTTCACAGTTTTTTTTGTAATTCAATAGGGAAGCAATTGTAAATAGTTATGATAAAGATTTACTTATTCATGCAGTCACCTACATACATGTTAAACATAGACTAATATATATTTATAAACATAATTATTATACACGTTTATGCAAATCAATATACATATGTAGGTATATGTATATAGGACAAATAAATGCTTATGTACCCAGGGATATGCTGTATATATATGTTTGAGTGTAGTGGTTATGTGGGGGAGAGCCAACTCTTGAGTAGTCTTCTGAAGATAAGGCAATTATCTCTGGATCTTATGTTAAAGGTAAAGAGTTGCATAGTTTGGTCTGCTTGACAGAGAAGGATGTCCCACCTATGTTTCTTTCCTTGTATGGTGGGATTTTGAGGCGAGGTGCCAATCTAGAGCAGAGGTTCCTTTGTTGAATGTATTTGGTGATTTTATTCCTGTTGAAGAGCGGTCCTGTTCCATGTATCGCTTTGTGGGTGATACAAAGCAGCTTGAATGTGGAACTTCTAGCAGCCGGTAACCAATATAGGGACTTCTGATGGATACATCTGCCAGTGGATTCCTCACCTTGTGAATATCCCCTGCGCCAGCAACATTCGGAAACTTTTGTAGCAGTCCACGCCGATGGGGTCGACGACGACGTCACAGAGACACGGCTCCGCTCGCGACTCCGCTGACGTCACCGGCTCCATAAGAAGACCTCGTCGGCGTGATGACGTCAGTTCCCTTTTTTCCGCGCCGTCGAAGCCAACGGATTTCGGGAATCGCTGTTGTTAGCGTCGCTGATACTTTGTGTATTTTCGTTGTTTTTCCTGTCTTCTTTGAAGATGTCGACAAAGAAGTCTGGGTTTAAGCCTTGCCGGGAGTGTGGCAAGCATATGTCCATCACTGACCCACATGAGGATTGTGTGTGGTGTTTATCCTCGGACCACGATGTGGATGGCTGTACCAGCTGCCGAAAGATGAGCACGAAGGCTCTGAAAGAACGGGAGGCAAAGCTCTTTATTGCCAGAATGAAGGACAAGAGAGGGAGAAGGAGATCGAGGTCTCGATCGAGGTCGGCGTCAAAGTCGACTTCGGGGCATGCTTCTCGAGCTAAGAAGCACAAGAAAAGGAGAAGACACTCCTCTCGGCACCATTCAGATAAGAGCACGGCGCCGAAGCCGAAGTCACCTGCTCGGCGTCGAGGAGACTCTGTTTCTCCTTCTCCTGTGCCGGGTTCGCCTGCTGGTCCTTCATCTCTGGTGGTCTCTTTGTCTCCGGCTTCGCCAGTTCCAGCCCGGACTCCGACGCCGGTTCCATCTCCGGTTCCGTCTCCGGCTCCATCTCCGGCCCTGGAAGATCTTCAAGCCCCGGGTGAGCCTGCGACGCCGTTGATTCCACCGTTGGCGCCGGTTGGCCCGAGTCCGGTGGGGCCTGGCCAGTATCCTGCTTTCCCTGGGCCAGGTCAGGACCCATCACATTACTTAAATGCAATGTATGGGGTATTTGCTCGTGCCATGTATGTCCCTGGTGCACCTGCGGGTCCGACGGGTCCTTTGGCATTTAACTTAGGGGTGCCGCAGGTATATCCTCAGGCCCCTTTCTATCCATTTTATCCAGCGACGCCGTCTTGGAATCCTCCGGCTCTGAGAACGTCGACGCCGCTTCCATCCTCGCCGGCTCCGGCTCGACCTCGTTCGACGCCGATGGCTCCGCCGGATCCACGGTCTACGCCGGCACCGGCGCCGTCTGAGTCTATTACGGCGCCGCCGAGGATTCGAATTCGCTCCAGAAGGGAGACTCAAAGGATTATTGAGGAGCAGAGATACCTTCAGGAGGAAGCGGAGGATGGAGAATTGGTGGAGTCGGATGAGGTTTTTGACGAGCTTAAGGAAGCTAGTGGCTTGGACCTGTCTCCTTAGTGGGAGATTACTCCGCCATCAGATGAGCCATCCAAGGACGTTGCACCCTACCATGCAGTCATAAGGAGAGCTGCGGAGTTACTTGATCTCCAACTTCCAACAACGGAGTTTAAGTCAAACATCTTGACTGAAGTCTTGCATTCTCCCATAGCGGTATCAGAGCCTTTGCTTCCATTTAATGAGGCCATTGCAGAACCTGTGTTGGAGGTGTGGCGCAAACCTTTTTCTGCTCCTGCGGTGTCTAAGACTATCGCTAGGAGATACAGAGCGGCCCCAGGTGATCCAGAATTTTTGTCGTCTCATCCATCGCCTGAGAGCTTGGTAATTCAGGCGGCTTGTTCTGGGAAGTCTAAAGGAGCCTTTCCACAGGTCCCTGGGGACAGAGAGGCAAAAAGACTGGACCAGTCGGCAAAGAAGGCGTTTTCATCAGCCAGCATGGCTTTGAAATCGACTAACGCCACATGTCTTTTGGGACACTATGTACATGCGCTGATGGATTCGGCTAGGAGACTGGTGCCGAAGCTACCTGATGAGGATAGATCTGGTTTTAACGACATCTTGGCTGATGCTCAGGCGGCTGCGCAGCAAGTGATCCAAAGTGGGGTGGACACAGCAGATTCTGTTGCAAGGATCATGGGGTCGTCAGTTGCAACTAGAAGAAGTGCTTGGTTTCTGGGAAGCTGTTATGGAGTGCCTGAATCAGGTGACAGACCGCTCTATTGCCCCGGAAATGGGGGCCTGCTTGTTGCTCTGGTTTCCCCATACCCGCCGAACGAAGGTTACCAGCAAGTTCTACGACTTAGGGTTGATCATGGCTAAGAGGGAACTGACTATGCACTGGAAATCACGGGCGGGGCCTAGCTTTTTGAGGTGGAGGACGGCGTTTGTGAGATGGGCAGGTGCAGAGGGTACACTCCGGTTGCAATTAGCCCTTCGGAGGGATGACGAAAAGGCACTGGCGACGGCCCGAGCATGGGAGGCGTTGGTGGTGGAACTTCAGTGGCTGATGTCTGATGCAGGGGGCGAGGGGAGCACTTCTGACCGACAAGAGGAAGTGGCGAGCGGGGAGTAGGAGGGGAGCAGTGGTGAGAGCTGGATGCATAAAGTGTGGGTTGACATGGGGGACAAGCCCGAGTTGCCTAGGGAAGGTTGAGCACCCGTACATGATTCATTGTAAGGTGGGGGCACATCAGGAGGGGGAGAGGCAGAGGGGGGCACACTGACGTGGGTGGTGGGAGGGAGAGGGAGGGGGGCTCCACGTGGGAAGGGTGAATGATCTTTTGCATACTTGGTAGCAATGCTACATGTAACAGTCTCCGTTGGAAGGGGGGGGGCAGTGGAGAGCTGTGTTGAGTTGTTGTTACGAACACAATAAAAAATGTTTAAAAAAAAAAAAAACTAGAAGAAGTGCTTGGTTGAGAACTTCGGAGTTCTCTCAAGATGTACAAGCAACCCTATTGGATCTACCGTTTGATGGGTCTGGCCTGTTTGGGAAAAAGGCAGATGCTGCTCTGGAAAGATTCAAGGAGAGCAAGGCAACTGCTAAATCTTTGGGACTCCAGTCTGTCGAGAGGGTCTTTTAAGAGGTACAGAGGTTTTGGAAGGAATTCTTTTCGAGCCTATAGGCAGACTCAGCAGCAGCAGCAGCAACAGCAGCAACAGCAGCAGCAGCAAGGTTCCTCGTCGAGAGGTTACAGAGGAAGAATCAGGGGTCGCACACGTGGCCGTCAGCTCTCCTCCTCCTCTTCCTCTTCCTCAGCCCCTCCCACCACCGCAAAACAGCCCTAGATCCGCCATTCCGGATCATGCTGGTCCTGTGGAGGGCCGGCTTACCCATTTTCTACAAGATTGGGAATCTGTAACTACAGATCTCTGGGTTCTAGATCTTGTGGAAAATGGGTATGCCCTTCCCTTTCGGGAATTCCCTCCAAATTACCCTCCTTGCCAAGGGGCTTGCTCGGAGGACCACCGTCTTCTCCTGCAGGAGGAAGTCCTGAAGTTGTTTCAGAAAGGTGCGATAGAGGTGGTTCCAGAGCAGGAGAGGGGTCAGGGATGCTACTCCCGGTATTTCCTGATTCCGAAAAAGGACGGCAGATTGCGTCCGATATTGGACCTCAGGATCTTGAATCTTTATCTAAAGCAAGAGAAGTTCAAGATGCTCACCCTTGCTCAGGTTCTTCAAGCGCTGAATCAGGAGGACTGGATGGTGTCCATCGACTTGCAGGATGCGTATTTTCACATCCCAATCCTGAAGTCGCACAGAAAGTATCTCCGTTTCACGGTAGGGTCGCAACATTATCAGTTTGCGGTCCTCCCGTTTGGTCTTACTTCTGCACCTCGGGTCTTCACGAAGGTGATGGCAGTGGTGGCAGTCCATCTCAGAAGGTCAGGGGTCTCGGTTTTCCCCTATCTGGACGACTGGCTAATCAAGGCGGAGTCTCCAGAGAAGGTGCTGCATCATCTGCGGGATACAACTCAACTGTTGTACAACTTGGGTTTTTCAATAAATGTGCCCAAATCTCACCTGGTGCCCTCTCAGCGCAACCTGTTCATAGGTGCGGTACTGGACACTACTGTTTGTCGAGCATTCCCTCCTCCTCAAAGGATTCTCGACATACAGGAAATGATTCCTTTCTTTTACAACGGAGCGGTTGTTCCGGTCCTGAAGGTTCTTCGCCTGCTCGGTCTGTTCGCTTCTTGCATTCTGTTGGTCAACCATGCACGCTGGCACATGAGGGCGCTCCAGTGGTGCCTCCGCAAGCAGTGGTATCAGCACAAGGGAGATCTCAGGGAGTCTGTGAGGATCTCCAGAGAAGCTGCGGCGGATCTATCTTGGTGGGGCATGGAGGGCAATCTGTCTCAAGGAAAGCCTTTCCATCTTCCTCCATCGGTGGCCACAGTGATAACGGATGCATCCACCTTAGGGTGGGGTGCTCATCTGGGGGATCTGGAGATCAAGGGTCTTTGGTCTCCAGAGGAAAGGTTGCTTCACATCAACCTTCTGGAATTGCGGGTGATACGTTTGGCGCTCAAAGCCTTCCTCCCTTCCCTTCGCGGTCAGTCTGTTCAAGTCCTGACGGACAACACTAACGCGATGTGGTATATAAACAAACAGGGAGGAGTGGGGTCTCTTTGTCTCTGCAGAGAGGCCCTGCGTCTATGGTCCTGGGCTCAGGACCATCAGATTTGTCTGATGGCAAATCATCTGGCCGGGGTGCTGAACGTGCGTGCGGACAGTCTCAGTCGGCAGTTCTCCGCCGACCACGAGTGGAGGCTCCATCCGGAGGTGGTTCGTCACGTCTTTCGGACGTGGGGAACTCCTCGGGTGGATCTATTTGCCACCCGCAAGAACGCGCACTGTCCGTTGTTCTGCAGTCTCCAGTATCGGATGCAGGGAGCGTTGGGGGACGCGTTTCAGTTGAGTTGGAGGTCTCGACTCCTTTGCGCGTTTCCTCCCATACCCTTGATTCCTCGGGTTCTGAGGAAGATTCGCCAAGACCGGTCCCAAGTTATATTGATTGCCCCGGATTGGCCAAGAAGGGTGTGGTACACAGATCTTCTCCACCTCTCCTCGTGCCCTCCGCTTCGTCTCCCTCTGAGGGCAGACCTCCTCTCGCAGTCGGAGGGGCAGGTTCTACACCCCCACCTCCAGAGCTTACAACTTCATGCCTGGAGATTGAACGGGGCAACCTGAATTCTTTCTCTCTCCCGCCGGATGTGGTGGATGTTATTTTATCGGCCAGGCGACACTCCACCAAATCTATTTATTCATATAGGTGGTCTAAATTTGTTCTCTGGTGTGGAAAGAGGTCCATTGATCCTTTGAAGGCTCGTCTGTCTAATATTCTACAGTTTGCCCTTTCTCTTGCTCAGCAAGGCTTTGCTGTGGCTACGGTGAAAGGATATTTATCGGCTCTGTCGGCTTGCCTTTGTTTGCCGGATCAGCCGTCATTATTCAAATCACCTATTGTTCTTCGTTTTTTAAAGGGCCTTACAAACAAGTTTCCTCCTACTCCCTTTATTGTGCCTCAGTGGGACTTAAATCTTGTACTAACCTATCTTATGGGTTCTCCCTTCAAACCCTAACAAGTGTCCCTTGAGGTTGTTGTCCTTTAAGACCGTTTTCCTCGTTGCAATCACCTCGGCAAGGAGGGTAAGTGAGCTTCAAGCTCTAAGTTCAAAACCCCCGTTTTTGACCATTCATGCTGAACGAATGGTACTCAGGACCAGGGCTGCATTTTTGCCTAAGGTGGTAACTCCCTTCCATTTGGGGCAGTCCATTACCCTTCCTTCTTTCTATCCTCCCCCTCACCCTTCCAAGGAGGAGGAGAGACTTCACCACTTGGACCCTAAGAGGGCGGTGAGCTTCTACCTGGACAGGACAAGGGACTCCAGGATTGATGACCAGCTCTTTGTGGGCTTTGCTGGCTGCAGGAAGGGTCGAGCGGTGCACAAGCGCACCCTTTCCAGGTGGATTGTCTTGTGCATCAACATATGCTACTCCCTAGCTGGTAAGGAGCCTCCGGAGGGTTTGAGGGCTCATTCTACCAGAGCAAAGTCTTCCACATCTGCCTTAGCTAGGGGTGTTCCGGTAGAGGACATTTGTAGGACGGCAACTTGGGCCTCCCTCCACACCTTCGCAAAACATTATTGCTTAGACACCGAGGTGAGGAGGGACGGACATTTTGCGCAATCCGTCATTCAGGATTTTCTGGTATCGAAGGGTGGACACCCTCCTCCGGAAGTGGGGACTGCTGTGGAATCTATTCACAAGGTGAGGAATCCACTGGCAGATGTATCCATCAGAAGAACAAGTTACTTACCTTCGGTAACGCTTTTTCTGGTGGATACAGTATCTGCCTGTGGATTCCTCACTGACCCACCCGCCTCCCCGTTGTCCATCCTTCTATACCGGTATTTCTATGCCTGTAATTCTATTGATGGGTTTCAAGTGTGTCAAAAGCATTATGTTATTTCTTGTGCTTTATTTATTTTCCACACTGAGTGTGTTGATATGCATATTGTGTACTGTGTATACTGTGTATATATATTGCTGTCAGTCTGTCCGTGTGCCTCGAAGGCACGGAAAAAAGGGGCGGAACTGACGTCATCACACCGACGAGGTCTTCTTATGGAGCCGGTGACGTCAGCGGAGTCACAAGCGGAGCCGTGTCTCTGACGTCGTCGACCCCATCGGCGTGGACTGCTACAAAAGTTTCCGAATGTTGCTGGCGCAGGGGATATTCACAAGGTGAGGAATCCACAGGCATATACTGTATCCACCAGAAAAAGCGTTACCGAAGGTAAGTAACTTGTTCTTCAAGGCAGGGGAGATGTGGGCTTGTGGCTTTATATGTAAGAGTAGTCTGGCAGCAGAGTTCTGAATCCGTTGTAGTCTTTTTATAGTTGTTAAAGAAGATCCGTGGTAGAGGCTATTGGCGTAATCAGGTTTAGCCAAAACAAGAGAGAAAGTAGCATGGGCATTGTGTGGAAATTCCAGGTGGGGGAAGATGCGTCGCACAGTTTTTATAGTAACAAAGCTTGATCTTACTAGTTTTTCCACTTGGACATTCATTGATAGCTAGGAGTCCAAGAACCTGAAAGAGAGAAAGTAAGTGGGTTCAAACATGCTAGTGATTAGGTCACTTCTTTAGGAGATCTAGTTTGTGAGATTGTTTCTACTTCTCTTGAGAGCGTGAATTTCCTTAAGTTCACAGGTGAGAGTTTGCCACCTAAGGTTCGTTTTAAGAGTGCACTGAAAAAAAGATACAAATAGTAATACAAAAATCTAAAATATACCTGCACCCCTGATATGTAATTGGCAACATTTTAAAATGCCTATTTTTTGTTTATTCTATATTTAAAAAAAAAAAAAAACAAGGCATACCTTAACACAGGCTAATCGAACCCACTGTCATTATGCATAGAACTTGTTGAAAGCTATCCACCCTAGTCCTACATTTGGGTCAGTGATACATAACCTCATAAATGTATCATGGTATTAAGTTCAGTACCCATCCTTTCACTGTTGATGCTGCAGGATCCTTTTATTGTTTTAGGATTTGCTTTCTTGTAATAATTAAGGCTCTTAATACCCACATCTTTTGAGACAAATCGTGATCAGAGGTACCCCTTAAGTCAAAGAAACACCAAACGTCGGAGATCTTTTGTACTTGCAGCCAAGTACTACATGCAAATGACTAAAACCCTGCTCCTTAAACAGAGTCTGTCCCCTGCAATCTCATTAGATAGGACTTCTTGTTCTCGAGTCCTGTCGACATGGCTAACAAAGCACAGATTCGGGAATATCAACCATCTGCATTATGTACAAGTGCCTAAGTCTAAAACTGAAATTCCATTTCAAAAACACAATACAAATTATATAGCTGATGGAAACATAAGCTAGCTGCACTGCTCCTGTTCCCAGGAAACAGTGCATTTATTAGTCCCTTGCATTTCAACGGCATCTTTGCCAGACAACAGCTTATTAGACTGCTGCTGCTATCTGAATGCCACCTATTGTTAATTTACTTTACACTGGGATGTCTGGAATAAGAAAATCACTTGAAGTCTTAGAATTGTCTCTAGCCCAAGAAGTCATGTAAAATCCTAAACTTAAATTTGAGTTTCCAAAAACACGCCCACCCGTATTTGAAAAACATTTAAGATCCTTGCTACAATCCAACATTTCCACACAAAAGCTTTATTTTATTGTTTAATACCTGCATTTCTCAAAGTGAAAGACTTTGCATGCAATCTTTTTGCTTCCACTGTACAATGTAAGCAATTCATCCAAGCCTTAAATATGTGTCTCAAAAAAAGGGAGACTCCTTTAATCTTACAATAATTATCTATTAGAGCAGAGGGCTCATCGTTGTAGAGCACGTAACCTGTTCTCATCACCGCCATCATGATGCTCACATCATAGTATTTTTTTTTTACGTTTTGGGAAACCTAAACCTTTGTCCTCTATTTTCAAAAACAGCTGAAATAACTGTACCTTTAACTTAATTTCATATGCTTCTCTAATTGCTGCCAGCCGTAAGGCATTAAACACCAACAAAGTCATCAACTTTTGCCAATAAGAATCAGTTTATAGATTCCCACCTTTTGCAACATTAGAGTAAATATTTGATTACATTCGATTTTAAATATTTCAATGCTTTGCGGGGGATAACTATTTTCAAATGATCTAAAATCAATGTCAGTTTCTCAATTTTTGTTGTTTAAATTATCAAAATGTATTTGGAAAAAAACTCCGCTTTCTCAACCCTAGTAAATAACTGGTCTCTGTGTAATAGAAGCCCTAACTGCTTGTAAAGATACCTTAACATCAGAATGTAAGTTTTAAACGCACTCCTGTTTTTCAGAATTTAATGTTAGTGTATTCTAGGCATTTGGATTAAAATTTTACTTGTTAGCCTGGTTGTTAGTCTATCCCGTGGACTGCATTAGTGAACTGAGTTATTGAAGCTGCTGCAATTGGAGGCTGTGTAAGTGGATTTATGGCCACAAAATACTATTCCCACCAGCATAGATATTCACGTCTTTTTTTTAGAGCACTTGTTATTTTCTGTTCATTTGTATAGTGGAGTTCTGACATTTGCATGGTGTTATCACTCTGGGCATGCATTATGTCAATTCCTTCAGATATTTAAAATTTTTGCTTGGAAGATGAATTCCTGATTTCTTCATGGTTATTGGATTATTTGCTTATGATTTATTTTTGTCTCTTTGCTTTGCAAAAATACTTTTTCTGTAGGCTGATGGAATGGATGAAGATGACGATCGTATGTCTTACCTGACAGCGATGGGTGCGGACTACCTAAGCTGCGACAGCCGATTAGTGAGCGACTTCGAGGACACAGATGGTGAAGGGGGTGCCTACACAGACAATGAACTGGATGAGTTAGTGGATGACCCACTACCACTTTCAGCCATTAGCCGCTCATCTGAGCCTGTTCGATCTGAGGAGGTGAGACATCTCAAACTTGAGAAAGAAAATATTAAAGATCACTTTTTTCAATTTTCTTAACTACTGTTCGATCTAAGGAGGTGAGAAATCAAACATTTCAGTTAGTGACTGAGGAAAAAGATTGAACTAGGAAGAGTTCGTTAATTTTCATAAGAAGAATCACTAATGACTTCAAAAAAACCTGTTTTTGTCATCCTGTTTCATTGGTTACGATGCAGAGACTAATTCCTCTGTGAGGGATTTAATGTGCATTTAAAAAGTGTGATTTTTGCAGTAAGTAATATAAAAGTACCCAGAATGTTTGTCACTCATCCAGAATTTGTTAATTAATAGTTGGTAAAAGCAAACCAGAATAAAGGATTTAAAATTGCTTAGGTACCAACTTCTTATATTTTATAAGCTGGGTTTCTGCATCTATCCTTCTAGATGTGCTCTGTAGAGATGCTGGTTAACTACACCACAACCAAAATTACATCCTAGAGTTCATGATGCAAAATAACAATATTTGTCTGAGAGACTGAGAGTAACGGAATTTGCTTGAAAACATACACACATAATGCTATTTGCAGACTATAAAGTATTTACCCATGTGTTCTCTACATATATGATGTTGAAATTGAACAAACATAAAACTGAAATAGATGCACTGTTGACCGATTCATCTTGTACTAGCCTTTCGAAACAATTGATTAGAGAAATGCTAGTTTGAGTTATTTCACTTGCTAGATGTGCAGTGAGCTGAATGTAATTCACTCTGAATCCCGAATAGGTTAAGGGTGCACGATCTAAAACAACTTTCAATTAAATACATCAAGGACCTGAAGTTGGTGTTAATGTCACTTCTTTCATGTGGTGGCACTAAAACAAACTCATTATAAAATGCCCAGCATCACACTGTGCCAACTATGATCCGAATATAAATTGAAAACACCTTTTAAAGACTCTGTCTATTTTTCATGTAATTGGCATTGTGTTTTTAAATAGTCCTTACGGAAACCCAGCCCAGAACCAAAAGCTCAGATGAGGAGGGCAGGCAGCAGAGAAGTACTTCGAGATCCCAGTCCACCACCATCTTTCAAGCCAGAGCCACCAAAGGTGAGTGGGGTTCACTAAGTGTCTGTTCACAAAAAATGAATGTGTTGATTGCTGTAAGAAAACTCTACCTCGGGAGCATTTAAATGCACTTCTGAGATAACCATAAGCATTAAAGTGTCTTTGCATGTAGGTTCAAGATGAGCAAGGTTCTCAATTTTTTCTATTGTTTTCTGTATTTTACTATAGTTAGTGAATTGAGTCTAGGTGTACTGAATGTACGCGCTGTTGTAGGCTGTGAAAGAGTTTTGTGACGCATAGATATAGTAACAGAGCTATAATGCAAGTCTATGCATCTGTTGTGTACCGATCGAAATGGTATGTTCCCATTTAAATTGCGAGACAGTGCTCAATATATTTCCCCCAAACTGATTTCTAGCTCCTTTGCATGAAGCATACAGCTGACCATAGAGAGGCATACATTCTCTGAGGCACAAAAATGAATTTAAAAGAAAAATAGTGCATTTGGCCATTGCTGCCTTTACGTATTTCGTTTGTGGGTTAATTTTGCATACTTGCTGATACTGGCAAGTGAGTCTGTTACTGCTGCTTAAGACCACAAAGTTTCACATTAGCGATCATTAATTTGCTGTCCATCAGATGGCCGTGATGTATTTGGTAGAAGCCTGTGGAATTGGCAATATTGCTGCTTATGCTTTTAACAAGTGTCTTTGAATAACAGTAAAGATATTAATACAAACAGACTGGTTTGTGGGATGATCTGTCACCATAAGATTTCAATAGGCCCGCCATTTGATTGTGAGCTCAATAATGTTAATGGCGTATCCAGCTATTAATTATTTTACTAGATACTGCTCGCATCAGTTTCGATCTAAGATGGCTAGAAGAACACATAATTTGCTCTGAATGATTTTCGTGTACATTACACAAGGGGAGGTATGCTTGAGATTGTGCACGTCAGTACATGCCAATTTAGCCACTGATACCAAGTGTGGTGGGAGAGCAGGAGATGTTTGTGCAACAGACAGGAGGTGTGGCCCTTGTTCCCATTGGTGCGAGGTAATTCCACGATTTCACACTTAACCAAACAGCATAGAGATCTCAGTGGCAAGATCATTCACTTCACTACATTAACTTAAGTATGGTGTCTGCCGTAGTTGAGGCTATGGGTGCTTGTTCGCACCACCGTAACTTACTTTGGATCACTGGCACTTGATCCAGGTGCTTGCCCTCTCATTGATGTTGGTGCACCTATTCAGTGACAATTCCTTCCTGCATTTTGCTGTTTTTGTAAAAACATTTACTTGCTGTGACTCACTAGAGGCTGACTGCGCAGAGTTGAACATTTTTATTGTATATCACATTGTTGTAAAACATGCACCGTATTTGCTTTTCCTACTTGGTGCCACAGAAGGGATGGGCTACTCTAGGCCAGAGTGGGGTCAGACCGTGCCCTGGCAAACGTCCAATGGCTCAGCAGTCCCCCCTCTGCCAGAGACACAGCGCCTTATCCATTGCGCCAGAGCACTGTCTCTACTTGACTTCACAGGACCTTCCAGAGAATGTGGCAGAAGAGGAGTGTGTGAAGTTAGTCCACCATTTAAAGCTAATTATAAACAACGCAGAATCTCGCCATGGCTTATTCAATCTTTTAATTCTAAAATAAATTATAAGTGCAGAAGAGACGTGGACTGAGAAAGGGGAATTGAGAGAGACTGCTATCCATGAAAAGGGAGGAAGGGCGGAGTCTGGAGAAGAGAGTGAGTGTTGGTGATAAAGAGAATGAGAGAGACTGAGGCAAGACGACAAAGGCAGGTTCAAATTCAGTGCTATCACTGTGTCTTAACTATGTTTCTTCACAAGTTGGGAGAGAACTCCAAAAGAAATATGTTTTAAACTCTCATTAGTCAAAGCAATGATATAGTCTGTGACCTGATTCACCTGCAACAAAATGCAGATCTCTGGAAACACCGCTCAGAGTTAATGCTCCTTCTGCAGCGGTCCCGTTCACCCTGCAGATGCAAATGAAAAGGGGGAGAGGGTTTTTGCTTTGTACCTGGCTGGAGGGCAGTTAAAAATTGGTGAGTGGAGACGGGCATTGTGTGAGGTGCAGTCACTGGAGGCAGGCACTGATTTGTTAATGTGTGGAGGCTCTGTAGCATGGAAATAGCTGGTAAAATGTGGCCCTGGGCCAGTAATGGCTTAAACTGTACCCTGTAAGAACATTTGGGGGCATCTGCACTTACTCATTCATTTCTTTCTTTTTTCCTGTATTTTACAAATTACACACTGGGTGTATGGCTGCACTGTGTAGCTCATAGGACTATAAGGAGAAATATGTTTAGATGTCTTTGCCATTAGCTCAGGAGCCCAAGCAAAAATACTTCTCAGACTGAGGTTCACTCCAGAGGGAGAAGCACTAACATTGTTTAAATCAGTAACTGCATGTTTGGTGAATACCTGTAAAGCTGGAGTGGAAACCAAGGAAGATGGTTCTTCCGTAAGATATTTCTCATCCTAAGATGTGCTGTGGTCCTCTTCTCCAGCCCACAAGGCCTTCAGTTTGTAAACACTTTGCTTTCTGCCTTAAAGACTCTTGGTACATGTAGGTGCACATACCACAAGGCTTCAGCTCGACTTAAGTCAATGCTGTCGGACACAATCACACTTCATCTATGCACTTTTGTTATAAACTGGGAGTCTAATAGCAGTTTTTCTGATTTGATAATGGAAGGGGTGGATGAAATACTGAGCAGAGGCTGAGATGACACAGTGTTAAGGAAAGAGAAGAGGCCAATTAGCTTCTGGGAGGATATTTGGCACCAAAACATATCTGTAGGAGCTAACTCTCCATTAGAGTTTGAGAATGATTTGCCGCCTACTGCAGGCAATTTCAGAAATTGAGAACTTGTCAAGAAGTCCTCAGGTTTTATTTTATTCTGCCTTGTATACTTTGACTGCCTGTACTATGCGCAGTCCCTGAAACAATGTCATAATTGCTTATTTACCTGCACGTTAGCAGAGATCCTACTTAATCCCTTACTGTATGCTTTCAAAGAAAGATATATTTATGATTTTTTTTTTTAAGGTAATCTAAAGAGCTAGTAAGAGTTAAGTTCCTCTCTTTCTGTTTTTCTCATTTCAAGTATTGCGTCATAATTTATCATCACGGAGGATAGAAGGCACCTCACTTAACCCCATGCCTTTTGGCTAAATGAAGGGACAATGTAAAAATGTGTACTCTGAATTTCTTTTTGCCTAAGGTTGAGATGCTTGAGGTGATAATTCTGATGTTGAAAACTGCACTTTCTCCTTGCAGAGCTGGACCGCACTGAATAGTACCAAAGCACAGGCATGTTTGATACTGAAAAGGCTATCTATTTTCATGAACTGTGATTATGAAAAAGTAGACTTAATCAATATTTTTTAGTCATATAAAGCGGTCTTTCACCAAGCAGTTGCAGTTTTGCAAGACTGAGTCTTAATGAAGTAATAAATGTGGTGTCTTGATTTAAATACACATATCGCTCTGTACACAGGTTAAACTACAAAGCAAAGAAGATTCATTTGAATCTGTACGAAGTTCTGAATCCAGGCCAAGTGGCCCCAGTATTGCCAGCAGTGACGCCTCTGTAGGATCAGGCAAGCAGGGCCCTCCACCTATTGCTCAGAAGCCATCTGTTGCTGGACGCCCCATACTGAAGGCTGCACCTCAAACTAACCTCCAACCAGAGGAGGATGAAGATTCAGCAGAGAAAGCAGTGGATAATAGCAATGCTCCAAAATCTGTACTCGGAAAGGTTAAAATATTTGAGAAAATGGACCACAAGGCAAAGGCGCTGAGGATTCAGGAGCTGCAAGAAGCACAGAATGCAAGGGTGAGAAGCATTTGCAAAATATCTGAGTTGTTGTGATCAGTGGACATAATCCTAAATGTTTATTCAGTTATCTATTTTCAGCACTCCTTTACTTTGTAGCTAGGTTTTAATCTGTAAGATGCATACATGCACGATTTACTACTGCACGTAGTATTTGTTAACCATTTCAAATATCATGAGCACTAATATTGACAAAAGGTGCGATTTCTGCATTTTCATGCATGGATGCTGTCCTAAAGATTCCCAATTTCCTTTAAATATCTCTAGTTCTATGCAGTGGACCTCAAATCTTTACACTGTGGAGGACCTTGAAGCACTACAGGTTCACAGACACACTCTGGTTTTGTCATTCTGCATATTAGTGCTGCCTTCTATAAATCACCCTTAAATTTAAGTTTTTTATGGTATTGGACATAGGATCTTAGGAATTTGGCTAATAGTCATGTGATATTAACACACTATTCCTTTGCTATGATTTGCAGTATTATTTTCAAAATATTTGGTGTTTCTTTGAGTCCAGTCAGAACAAGATTTTTGCGATGAATCCTAGTTCCATCTGTGCACAGTTCCTGAACTACATCATGATCCTTCAACATACACAGCCAGAGAAAGCCAAAGCATAGAATGACTGGAAAAGAGGAGTCCTTTATTCGTTCTGCAAATAAATTAGGCAGGAAAGCTTTATAAAAACTGTACTAACCTTCTGAACTTTTCAGCCGAGTTCAAAGGTATGACATGGACTTTCCATAGCGAAATAAATCTCCTGGTCATGGATATTTCTCCTATTTTTTGTAATTTGTTTTTGTTTGTTTTTTAAAGGAAGACGATGCAGACTCAACATTTAATGTAACTGTTTGCTATAAATAAAGTTAAACATTTGTAAAGGAGGAAGCTATTTCAGGGATTGCCAAACATGCTCTCATTGCACTGGGGAAGGATTTGGAAGCCCTATCCCTTCCTTCCAGTCTACCACACTCCAATAATGGATCAAATCATGCAGTCTCTTGAAAGGGCTGCCTAGGACTATCTTCCCAATATATATTTTATGATAGGAGCGGTTTCAGCCTTTTTAAGGCATTGAACATGGTTGCCATTAGCAATTTTTGTTTTCCCTGGAGGCAGTGTTACTGCTGAAAAAGCATTTGAATCAAAAACATTGTGTAAAAGACATCAATCATTGTTTTTGTTGTATTTCAGTGGGACAAATGCAAATTGGCATTCTCCAGATTGAAATACACAATGATAGTCTTGGAAAGTTAGTCTGCATTGTATGGCACTACCCACCCAGAAAACAATGTCTTAACCCACTTAGAGGAAAAGAAAATGAATGGTTTGAGACAAACCATCTTTCCCAAACCATAAAAAAACAAATGAATAATAAAAATAAAAAAAATTAAGTTTTCTGCATCAGTGTTTTTGACCTCTAGATTTCTGCATAGAACTGATTTCACTTATTTTAGAGGTGTTTCGAATATCCTCGAGGTAAAGGTTGTCAGTTGACTTCTGCGTCAATGGCTCCCGCTCACTTATGTTACATTAGTGCGCCTACAATATCCCTTCACAATCTACAACCCGTCCTTCTCCTGTCATGCTGCAGTAATGCACCCCTCCAACCAGCACCATATACGCTATATATAGAACTGATGACATCCTTCCACCACTCTCATTGTAACTCTGGCATCCAAAAGCAGCTCCATTGGGCATTGGAATGCTTCTCTTCTGGCTGCAATTAAGGATGTAGATTCTAAAGGCCTTGCTAATATTGTAGGACTTACCAGTCTGGGCCAAGGACCCACCATACTTCTTTAAAGTCCCAGGATAGCATCAGTCATCTGTGGTAGGCCAGAGCGGCCGGTATGGTTTTCTGTAGAAATGGCAGTAGATACAACCATCTCTTACTTATGATCAAATGACAAAGCCCTGCTTTCAGTCTCTGCCCCATTTCCCTTCTCCTCCTTGCCAGTTGTACCAATTAAGCCAAGAATTGGTAGAAAATATATCTGCTACAATGGATGCAAGCAAGGTTTCCAGAACATGCATGATGGGGTATATAGCTACACCCGATGTATGTACT
Organism: Triturus cristatus; assembly: GCF_964204655.1. Lineage (NCBI taxonomy): Eukaryota > Metazoa > Chordata > Amphibia > Caudata > Salamandridae > Triturus > Triturus cristatus. The sequence continues at coordinate 865,961,012 of NC_140581.1, forward strand.
CACTGTAAAAAAAGGCACGCATATCTCCTATCTTCTCTGCCACCCATCATCATGTACTTTTGAATCACGATCGGCTCTTTTTTCATGTGGATAGCCATGATAATAGATTTTTGAGGTTTTGTTGAATAGTCCGATCTGAATGTCATCAGAGCAGCGGAAATATAAAAAAAACAGTGTATAGTATGTTAACACACATTTGAGAGAGAGAGATAGAGTAGTATCAGCTGTAAAAGAGGTCTGGAATTAACCATGGACAGAGTGATAAGCTGTCAGTAGAATAGAGATATAATCTTGTTCGTACCTCAAGTATATGTAGTTTACATTTTTGGAAAACAAAGCGGATAGACACAATCGCCACAATTGCTAGAAATACTTATAAGGGAGAGCAGGACAAAAAAAGTTCCTCCGCCCACAGATAAATGGGCAGAGACCTTTTTCTGGAAGGTTTCTCATGTGGTGAAATATCTCCGTCCAGGATAAAAGCCTTGTCTGAATCAGATGCATGTAGACTCAGAGCTGCAATCTTATGATAAGGCTTTATAAGACTTTTTCATTTAAGTTTTACTACTTTGCGGTACTTAAATTACTGCCTGCCATTTTTAGTAACCTACAACAGAGTTCATTTTGTTTTGAGAGATTGATCTGTTTGCTGATCCAGAGCCATGATCTGTATGGCCACAAGTCAATGATTTTTTTTCCCCCCCAGAGAGTGGTAGCTTTCAATTCAGAAATCACTTGTTCCAGGACTACTGACATAATAATTTAATCCAAACTAATGAACTCACTAGTGATACATTGATGCAGCAAGATGTCCACTTATGGTTAATTCACTATCAGGGAGGAGAAATATAATCCACAATAGATCTATTATTACGGTTACTGATAGTCTTCCCAGCCTTAAAAAAACACCCATCCCAGTTTCGTTTGAATTCTTGACTTCTTTTTGAGGGGAAAAAAGCAGCTTCCCGGACCCCCTTAGTGGCCTCTCTCTTGACATAGACGAGATAAAACTCTATAAAGGTGTGAATTTAATTGCAAGTGTTGATACTAATACACTAATTTTCCCTTTTACTCTGTCCAATTACATTTTGCCTTTAAGTCTGTGGTCTGGGGACTTGCTATAATGCAGTGTCCTGAGCATGGCAACTGTAGGTCCGATTCACAAAGGGACTTATGACTTGTAAAGTTACGAGTGCATTGTCTCTGCGCGGAATTTCCATACTGAGCACTGCAGGTCAGAGATTTCGCCTGAGAGCAGAGACTCTACACTCATAACTTCGATAGTCCCTTTGTGAATCATGCCATGTGTTATCACAGATACACCACTGAAACATTGACATTACAATCTGCAAATGCGTCCCCACGTGCCATGCCAGAATTATCTTAGCATTGTACTATGGTGTTTCGAATAACTACAATCTGCTAACAGATATTTCCATGGAGTAGTTAAAATATTTGAGAACACATACCTGGCACAGTAACCATTTTCTGTTCCATGTACTAGCTGTTGAAGAGATTGAGTGCATCCATATTCTTTCTTTTTCCAGTTGGGCACCCATGGGAATGCACCACCTTCTGGTGATTCTAGAAGAATGCCTTGCTCGATTTGATCACTGGAACTTCTTTTGCATAGCTCCACCACCAATTTGGTTTCTGTTGAGGATGGTTGACTGTCAGTGCAGGCTTTGGGTACTAATATGACAGTGATTGAGGTCCACGATATTGACATACACTAGCCAAATATCACTGTAAGATTGTGGCTGCAACTAAAAAGATATTTCTAAAAGAGAAAATACAATTAAAAAAAATGCCTGCTATATACCGAACATTTATATCTTTGCCTTCTTGACAAAGGACTAGTTTTTGTTTTCTGTACTCTTCTCCCAGAAAATGGGTAATATTTATAAAGTCCAGAAAAATACGTGCAAAATACTAGAAAGTAAATAAAGACAGTCCTTGAGGTGACGTCATTTGTAGAAGTCCCCTTGTGCATCTCGCTCTAAGCAATGCAGAAATGTAGGTAGACCACTCGAATCGGAGCCATTTATTGCAATAATTTAGTATTTGTTGCAGTTGTGTATTCTACTAAATGAAAATGTTAAGACTATAGGCATTCTTGTGTTGATGCATAAGTCAATTATTTCTACATTGTTGTAATGTATATAGGTTTTTCTGATCTTAGAACTCCGTCAACTAGCTCCCTTATGGTCATACTTATGGGAAAACGTAAACTGCAGGAGTGGATCACAAAACTGTTCCATTGCTTTGTTTTACAGTGTCAGGGTGCCCTTTATTTGCATCTTTTCTATGTTGCTCCGGTCCCCTTTTCCTTTCCACATACCTCCTCTGTGTCTTACCATTGTTCCTTTATTTTTCAAATCAGCTGAGATCACTGGTACCTGCATCATGGCCCTACTGATACTGACCCAAAAAATAATCCGGGTCCCCGTCAGGTGCTGTCTATCCTGAGGTTGATGAACAATCTGTCAGATCCTATACTCGGGGTTATTACTACTCCGTTGCCTGAGCAGGCCATTAACATAATCCTTAAAAGGACCGTATAGTTATGTATTATTGTTCCTAATGGAAAGCAGTCTTGCTCTAACGTTCCTCTTGTGTGGAATTTAATAAAATATCCACTTGTCCAAGGGCAGGTTGCTTCATAAATCTACTTGTCCTGTTGCAAAATCCACTTGTCCCTTTGGTGCCATGTAGTGCAGCGACAAATTACGGCAGCAATCTCATTATATAAGAGCTCTGATATAGCCTCTCTGATAATGCTAGGGCTCATACTATAGTAGAGTTTGAATACTTACAATCCCTTTATGTTGCCACTTTTCTGCAGATGTACTACATACTTGGCTGAAGGTAGTGGTAAGCAATAGTTCCAGGGTTAGAATGCTCTTTTGAGTCTATGCAAACCTACTAACTTGCATGTTTTTTAGGGTTTTCAACAACTCTTCGTTAATCTTTTCCCATACTGGGAAATGTTGGGAATTTACTCCTGACAATGGCAGACATAAACCTTCTTCCAGAGTTGGGAAAAAAGTGGTTGGAGGGAAAGTGAACTTCCAAACATTCAGATTTCCGCATGAGCAAATCTTCACATGCGTATTTGCTCATGCTAAAATGCAGTTCACAAATATTTTCTAGGAGTACTATTTCTTGTCCTACTTTGTAAATAAATTCTTAGGAATTCACGAAAGCCATATAGCTGCACTTAATGCAAGGAGGACATATACCATGGGTGCCCTTTTGAGACTTTCTGTAATAATTGGGCCCCTAATTTGGTCTGGCGTTGACCATGACCTTTTGCGTTTATTAAAATTCTTTCTCTCTCTCTGTGTATCGGCTGGCTTCACTGTGAGTGACAGCATTCTGCTCTTTCACAAGGAGCATGTCAGCACACAAAGTAGTTTTGTTCAGTGGCAGTAACTACTGTGGCAGTGTGTGCTTTTTGAGACCAAAAACTAGTTTTGCTTTTGCCAATGTTTGTTATAATGGTGAGGGGCCCAATAAGGTTTTACAAAAAGCATGCCAAAACAAGTCACACTGACAAAACTAAAAAGATGACCATCGATTTCAGACCTACTAGCTTTGCCAATGCTTGTTTATTTTTGTTTCTCATCTTATTGAAACTGGTTACACTGATTTTCCATTATGAATATTTTTGGGAAATACTAGCATGCATCAACACATGTTACTAAATGATGCGAAGAAATGGAACCTGAAATTTTACAGTAGTTTAGTGAAATGTTTTTTTTCCTGCTTTCATTTTTTTATGAACATTTTATTTTGAAAACAAATAATCATCAATCTTGCTTTCAAGCTTCTGCAAATATTTGCATCAAATCAGAGAGCATTCTGGGAACATTAGACATAGCCTCATATTGCTTAACTTTGAAAACGTGTGTACACATTTTTATGCTGGAGCCACTGTCAGTAGTGCAGTCAGAGCTTACAACATTTATTTAGAGCGCTCACCCTAATAATAAAGGTTTTCAATTAATGAACCATAAATACTAGTTTGAACAGCATTATCATATTAACAAAAATATTACCTAAAGTGCAGACAGTGCCCTTCCCTGATCCATAATGTTGGACTGCAAACTGGCAGCTAAAGGGTTTGTGCTGCAGGGGGTTGGGCCTACTTGTCCCAAGGACAATATACACATGAAAACATGTTGTCCTGTAGCGTAGTTCCTATTTCCCTAATAGTCTCTGTGCTTTGGAATAATATACCCTATAGATTTGGCATAGGACTGAGGTCAGTATGCCCCTATCGAGTACATTAAACTTAATTATTTTATGCCAGCTAACCCAGAGGCCACTAGAAATTCCTTGTAAACAAGAAGGGAGTAGTTTCTGGCAACAGCATAAACATGACAACTTTGTTTCCCTTTAGAATCGGAACACTCAGAATCGTGGAAACAGATAATCGTTTCACTCAGCTAATCGTGCATGCTTAGTTTCTTCAGCGTTACACAGAAAGAATAGACGGGCGTTTCAATAAAAGGATTTATTGAACAGTCTTGTTTCTCGTGTAAGAGATATGAGCTGTTACAATCCTAAGGCAGTATGAGAGATATATTATATACAGCATAAGCAGTAGAAAGAAATAATACTGTGCTAGCATTATCTTTTAGCTATGACACATATACTCATATACATAAATAACATAGGATAAAAATGCGAGTACTCATAAGATGCTTCTCTAACTAGTTCTACCCCAGTGTACCTAACCTAAGTGTAGTACAAGGTAAGAAGTAGGTGATGTATTCTATAGTATGGTATTCTATAGTATGGTATGCCAAGTCTGGTATGCGAAGAGTCCCTCTAGGTTCTAGTCAGCTCCATACCTTGAGAACGAGAAAGGTGGGAATCTCTTTCCGGGTCTCGAACTCTTAACACCCCGCGAAGGGAGTCAGAACACTGGAAGCTGGATTGTCTGCGAGCAGGGATGACAGCGTCTCTTGTCAGTGCGTCAGGCCGGTACACGGGCTCCTCTAAAGTGGAGGTCTCCTACTTGCTTGGGCATGGGAAGGTATATTTATACCTGGTAGGTGCCTTGGAATGTTAGCATTGACGTAAAGTTGGGCAGAGGAAGACATCAGGAATGAACCCTTAAGGAATAACGGTTCATGCATAATAAATGAGTTCTTGGAGAAAACAATCCTGTGCTAGGGGAACTCCCAAGAGCTTTTCTTTTTTTTTTTTTAATAAATTCTGTTTATTAAACATCAATAACAGGGTCATGCGATACAAATAATCAATTTGCGTATTACGGGGAACAGTGTCATTACAAGCATTGGTGTTTCGCCTCATGTTATCAAGGTTGCAACAATATCACATGCAGTTTGTTTCAGATCGTCAAGTGTTCGTCAGGGGAGGGAACAATAGGGGGTTCGCACAGAGGGTCTGTTTTCTAAGATCTCGTTGTGATGTTGGGGTAGACGGATGTAGGAGACCATGCCTGTATTTGGATAGCATGGCTAATGCCTAAATAAGGACTGGGATTTTATGCCTCTATAAGGGCAATGCGAATTGTGCCTATATAAGGATATGTTTCAGGAAAACCTATATACGGACACCTAAAGCGGACTACAACACCCACTCCACTTTCGAATGAACGATAATACTAAATGCTAAACCTTAAATGCTAAACATTAAACTGAGTACCACATGTTGCAAAAAAATCATTTTTTAAAAGCATACTAAAAGAAGTTAAAAACTTTTGCTAATGTTTGTAATGCAAAGGTACTGTACATTTTAAAGCAGTTTTTCATTCTAAGCATATATCGGAAATAAATGCAATAAGAATGAATAGAAATATATACATATGATGAAATGGTTGACAATTATTCAAAAACCAAAGCCATTTCATAATATGGTGTACTAAATGAAATAGTGTTAAATAAGGTGACAATGTGTCCCTGGAAGTATTCAAAGAAGTCCTTTCTATATGAATAGTTCTACTGTAAGCAGATTGAATTGCCATGTATTTTCAAATTTAGAAAAAAGTCAATTGTTCGAGGCATATGAGCTGCAGATCACACACTGTGCATAGATCGCCATCTAGTGTTGGGCCCGGATTTTTGCACTTTTTTGTTGTCTTGGAAGAAGTCTTTGGAAGTCACAAGATAGGTGACTCCTCCTTTGGATAATAGTGCGCATGGTCATCAACTCCATCGTCAGATTGTTTTTTTCCGCCATCGGGCTTGCGTGTATTCATTGCGCTCAAGTTCGGTGTCGTTACCGATCTACTTTTCGACGCGAAATCCTTCACCCAATCTTCGGTATTGTTTCGATCGCGTTCCCATTCAACGTGCATCTCTTCAAACTTGAACTCTTCAATTCCGGTCATCGACGCAGGCCTTCGGGCCTACCTGCGCCATTAGGCCTTTTGCTCATGGAAAGGACTCCCTTCAAAAAGTGTCCTAAATGGATCCAAGTTTCCAAACGCTGATCTTCACGAGGTGTGTAACCTCTGCCTTTCACCCAAGCACGAGGCCAAAGACTGTCTAGCTTGTGCCTCTTTCTGCTACAAGAAGACAATTCGGGATCGTCGAGCTCGAAGAACCATGGCTCGATCATCGATTCCGGATGACATCTTCCAGGACGGCATCAACGTACCGGAGCAGGAGAAGATCCAAGAGGGCTACATCAGCGCCTCCGAAGCAGACGGCTCCGCCGTCGAAGACATCACTCAGGGGCAGCGGGTTGTAAGTACTGACGTCAACCCCTCCCCACCACCCATTCCCAAAATGCTTTGGTCACACCTTCACCTTCGGGCCTAGGTGCACACCGGTACAAAACTTCTCACGCCCCGCATTCGTGCTCGGCAAAGAAGCCGATACACAAGCCTTCAGGCCACTCTGGATCGATCCAGCCTGCCGTTGGTGCCAAAACTCCATCCCCGGCACCAAAAAAGAAACCACTGCCTTCCTCCGCACCAACGCCTAGCTCCACATCGACGCCTTCGGTGTCGAAATCCATTGGTACCGGCGTCCCGGCTCCGAAAGAAATTGTCAGAACCAAGTAAACACCCGGTTCCAAAAACTTCGGGCGCTCAGCCTTCGGAGGCCAAAAAACCCTCGGAACTGACCAAACAACCGGTTCCGAAGAACACACTCAAGAGGAGGAGCTTTTTCGACCTGATCCAACCCAAAAAATTCTTCAAAAAGACCCCAACACAGGTCAACTTATACTTAGTCCTTCCAAGAAAAGAGAAATGGACAAACCTGTACCAGCTCCACTTCCTTTAAAGAAGAGACATTGCAACTTCTCCTTTAAGAATTCCTTCTCCACCTCCTCCTCCACACCACTCTCCTATCCCATATTCACTGCCCTCACCATCTCCTCCACCTCAGGATGATGATGACACCTCTGAAAATGAAGGGGATGATCAACCTTTAGGGGAACCTGGTCCTCCTGGTACCCCAAAAGACCCATGGGAGGATTATGACACACCAGATGTCCCAGACACACCACAGGATGACATCTACCTATCTAGACCATCCCCTCCAGAGGGCATTATAGGATTCACTCAGCTCATACACAGAGCAGCAGGATACCACGGGGTGAACTTACACACAGACCCTGTAGAGGAAGATTTCCTCATGGACACTTTTGCACCATCCCAAAGGTCCACTGCCATTCTCCCAATGTTACAAGGGGTAATCAAACATGCTCCTGAAGTGTTTAAGGGTCCTGTAAGGGCCAGAGTCATTAACCCTAGGGTAGAAAACAAGTACAAGTCTGCCCCAGCTGACCCTGTTTATATTAAAGGGCAGGTACCCTTGGATTCCTTAGTGGCCTCCAATTCCAGGAAAAGGGCTAATTCCCAAACTACAGGAGATGCTCCACCTCCTGATAAGGAGTCAAAACTGCTGGACGCAGCTGGTAAAAGAACGACGTCCCAAGCAGCCAACATATGGAGGATTGCCAACACTCAGGCTTTGCTTGCTAGGTATGATAGGGCACACTACGATCAGATAGAGACCCTACTACAACACCTTCCAGACCAATCTAAAACACGAGCCAATGATCTCATCCAGGAAGGCAAGCTCATAACTAATACCTCCATTAGTTGTGCTCTGGACGCTGCAGACACAGCATCCCGGGCTATTAATACCAGTGTCCTTTTACGCAGACATGCCTGGCTACGCATTTCCGGCTTCAAACCCCAGGTTTAAACTACTATATTAAATCAACCGTTTGACCAGGAACACTTATTTGGGCCCACTGTAGATTCATCTTTGGAGAAGATGAAGAAGGATACCGACACTGCCAAATCAATTGGAGCTTTGCAATCGCAAGCTCCCAGAAGTTCCTTTTGTCGCTCTTCTTATAGGGGCACCTCTAGAGGTTTTACCAATGATGACCTCTCCACTTCCTACATGAGTCCCACCCAGACCTCATCTAACAGAGGCTATTACAGAGGAGGCTACAGGAACAAGAACAACAAGGGTAGAGGCAAAACTACCAATACTCGTACCGCCTCCACCCCTAAACAATGACCCCTCTACTCCCCCCGGGCCACTCTACTCCGGTCGGGGGAAGATTGCTACATTTCCTACCTGTCTGGAACACCATTACCATGGACAGGTGGGTGAGACGAATCATCCCTTCAGGTTATTGCCTAGAGCTCACTTCAACTCCCCCAAACATACCACCCAAACAGCGTCCAATGTCAGCAGAGCATTTATCGTTTCTAAAACAAGAGGTGCTTTCCCTCCTAGAAAAATGTGCCATAGAACCAGTTCCCCTTCATCACCAAAACACAAGGGTTTACTCCCTGTACTTCCTCATTTTCAAAAAAGGACGGAACCCTGAGACCCATCTTGGACCTCAGACCATTAAACCTCTACATACAATCAGACCATTTCCATATGATCACTCTTCAACAGGTCCTCCCTCTACTCAAACAGGCCGACTTCCTTGCCACATTAGATCTCAAGGACGCCTACTTCCACATTCCCATTCACCCTGCCCACAGAAAATATCTTCGGTTTGTGGTGGACGGTCAGCATTACCAGTTCAAGGTTCTCCCATTCGGAGTCACCACAGCACTCAGGGTCTTCACAAAATGTCTGGCATTGCTAGCAGCCCACTTACGAAGACAACAAATTCACATCTTCCCATATTTGGACGACTGGCTCATAAAAGCCAAGTCACATACCCAGTGTGTAAATCGCACACATGCCACAATCCAACTACTGTACAACTTAGGGTTTACCATAAACCTCACAAAGTCTCACCTCCAAGCATCCCACATCTAACAATATCTGGGTACCACAATAAACACCTCAAAAAGCCTTGCATATCCCAGTCCAGCCAGGATAGCAAGCATGCAAGCTCTTATAACAAGATTCCAGCCGCAACACTCACTTCCAGCTCGAGTGCTCATGCAACTCATAAGGATGATGGCCTCTTGCATATTCATAGTACCTCATGCAAGACTCCAGATGCGCCCCTTACAGGAATGCTTGGCACGTCATTGGAACCGAGTTCAAGGGCAGCTGACAGATCTGGTGTTGGTGAACGGTCGCACACATCGCTCTCTGCAGTGGTGGAACACCCAGAACCTTTCCAAAGGGCACCCGTTCCTAGAGCCGGTTCCACAGATAAAGGCAATCCCATATCAAAGTCTGGGATTGTAATGTGGATTGTCAAATGTATACAAATTTACTATCACAAAGCAAACCGTACACTGTCTATTCCCCCTAAAGCCCACTCTACCAAAAGAAAGGGGCTTCAATGGCATTTTTAGGGAACATTCCCTAAGATGACATCTGCAAAGCAGCTACATGGTCTATACCGCACACATTCACAAAACACTATGTAGATGTGCAGGCAAAACAACAAGCTAGTGTGGGCCAAGCTGTACTCAAAACGTTATTTCAAGCTACTGCAACAGATATTGGTAGTCGCCGCTAAGGAGGAGTACTGCTTTGCAATCTATACACAGTGTGTGATCTGCAGCTCATATGCCTCGAACGGAAAATGCTACTTACCAGTATGCATCGGTTCTTGGCATGTAGAGCTGCAGATTCACACACGCCCACCCACCCCCCCGGCTACCTTTGTGTGTTCCAGTATTATCTTAATTAGATACAATATACATGGACATCTATTTCTGTTTCTCTCAAAAACTTCATCATTTCCCTTCTTGGCGAAAAAACAATCTGACGATGGAGTTGATGCCCATGCGCACTATTGTCCAAAGGAGGAGTCCCCCATCTCGTGACTTCCAAAGACTTCTTCCAAGACAACTACAAAGTGCAAACATCCGGGCCCAACGCCAGATGGCGATGTATGCACAGTGTGTGAATATGCAGCTCTACATGCCAAGAACAGATGCATACTGGTAAGTAGCATTTTCCTTAGGAAGAGTTCCAAGTTTTGTTCTGTTTTGAAAACATGGAGGCCAAATTCATAGTTGTGAGCCGAATCAAAGTCAGTGTATGGGTCTGGTGTAAACATGAAATCATCTACTCCTATAGACAAAAGATAGTCTACCGATGTCGGTGACAGTTGGAAGACCTCGTTTAGAAGGTTAACTGCTCAGAGATGTGAACCATTGCCTTCAGCATGGGATGCCGCAGCAATGTTCGCGTCCGTTGTTACCTGTTTGCCTGTTGATTCATCTCGTACCTCAGCAGCAGCAGGAAGCATATGTGAGATCTCAACGAAAGATATCATCTGGATCGGTAGCCTCTGGGGACAACACAGAGCATGGGCCGTAATCAGGTCCAGCAGAGTATCGATATCCGTTGGCAAGACTGATGGGAGTGTTAGACAGATGTCTAGCACGCATTCTTCACTGCAAAGCAGGCAGCGTAGAACAGGTAAGATGCAATCTTGCCAGATTGGTCTAAATGACAGAAACCATGTTGTATTAAGTTCCCGTAGGCGAGGTATGCCCAAAAGTTGCACTATGCGCTCACGGCACTTCCGTTCTAGGAGAGCATTCTCCAAGTTGCTGGGAGTGACGGCGGGGGATAGGCTTGCCATAGCGTAGCAGTAGGAATAGAAACAGGATTCCTGCAACGAGTGCTAGCATTAATGGCAGACCTCCAAACACCGAATGCGCGAAGTTTGGAATGATTCCAAGGACTGCCTGAAAAGGTGTTAACAGTCCTGAACATATGGTCTTAAATACATGTACAATCCCACTCTTATCAGACATGGTTAAGATCCGTCCCATCATTTCTACGAAATGTATAGGGCAGTTTGTACTTATTAGAGCCTGTATCTCAGCCGAAGTCCTTGCAATTTGTAGATCATGGGTTTCTTTGGCCGAGGTCAAAGGCACGGTTTATTGTAAAAGCATGGCTTTCATTCTGCTTAAAGTATCAAAACGTATAAAAGAAACATTCAATGAAGGCCATAGAGGCGACTCCCTGACTGTGTCTGTTTGGGGGAACAATACTTGCATACTACAAGTAACCCTGGAGCTAACGGTTACCAGATATGGGATCCCTGGCAACATGCCACAGCAACTTTGATCATTCAACATGAGGTAACTCCCGTTAGAAAGTTGGCCAAACGTTGGATTAATCACAGCTGCTGGTGTACCCTGTAGGTGGCAGGACAAGTTTGCCACAGAACCATTTCAAGCCCCGTGTAAAGAAATGTCCTGACATATGATTGAACCGCTCAGTGCATTGTCACAGTGTGTACCGCTTAGAAACACTTCACGGCCCCCTCTCCAACATCGGTATTCGTAAGGTAAATCCCAAGATGTCTTAATGTATTCTTTACCCAACCTTTCATATTTGCCTGCTTGCATTTGTTTGAGGCAATATTGAAAATGAAAAGTAGTGACAGGCAGAGTTATTTTGCCATGGATAAGCCATTCTGTAGCTGGTTTTTCTGCTACCGTAAATGGTAATTTTTCCAGTTTTTCAATGCTCAGCACTGTATACTTTGCTCCCCTTTGTGCGAGTTCGATCTGTTTATCCGTGAGATTGTATTCTGAAAACAGAGACAACGTGTTGATAAAACGCCAAGGCACATAGCCTGCAGGCAAGGATTGCAGCGTCCAGCCTAATAACATAATAGAACGTAACTGAGATTGGCCTTGTTGTAAAATGGCTAAATCTTGTTCCAGTATGTCAATAGCAGAGGATACAATGTTGTCCAGTGAATATATTCTGGATGACAAATTTGTTAACCCATTGTCGACCACAGTGAGAGTTATCTCTAAGTTAATACGATTAAGCTCACATATTCTTTCTGCGGCCTCTGCCTGTGAAACCTTCCATATTTCATTATTAGCAGCATAAATGCCGGCATATATGAAATGTTTTCTTTAAGTAAAGATAAGTGTTGTTTCACATCCTCAAGTGTAGATCTTTGTAGCCAGTCGAGGCACAATTTTCCTACACTGTATTTTGATACCACTCCCGGGTTCTGTTGTCGAACATAACATGGGTCTGGCCTATGGATAGTGAAGCCCTGTAATCTATTCAGGAATCTTTCTTGACAGAGGTTTGTGTCTGTTGGCCAGAGCAACTATTTTTTCCAATCAGGATCTGATCTGTTGTTTCCTAGTATTGTATCTATTGTGACCGCTCCCTGTGTAGTGTTATTACTAGCAGGTGTTGGTGCAGAAGGTGTGTTCATGTCTTTGATCTTGGCAAATCCAAGGCAAGACGTTTGTTGCACAGTGTCATTTAAAAACATTATTTGCTGTGGGATGATAAAGGCTCTAAACAAAGCTTCTATCCCCTGCACTTGCCAATCTTTAGATCCCCATGCAGATTTTGTGTTGATTATGTCTTTCCAAAAGTCAAACTCTTGTCTAGACAGCTGGGCAATAAAGGCTGCAGAATAAATCTGTTTATTAGTTAACATATCTTTCTGTCCTGTTTGGTTTATATTTCTATGGAAAGATGTTTCTGGATCAGATGTATTGTACCCTGAAAAATATGGAAATGTATTTTCTAACGTTCTTGAACTACCTTTTGGTGGTGTAGGACAATGTTCCCATCGGTTAAACATAAACACATTTCTAGGTGTTGCCGATTTATGCAAGAAATGATGGCCATAGTGGTTGTAACAATAAAGCTGTTCGTAGTCTGATGAACCCTCTAAGTTTTCATTGTTAGAGAACACAGCAGATCTTTCTAGATCAGACGACATGTTATTAACAGTCTCAAAGTCCCAATCATCAGAATAGGTACTGGAGGTAATAGTCACTCAGTGAAATTTTAAATAAATGTGGAATCTTCAAAATTTCCGTCGGGCCGAATATGTCAATCGGTTTTGTCCCAAACTATATCATCCTGTATAGGAACGGCTGTGATGTTCACTGCTGACAAGTCTCTTCCTTCACGATGGGAAGATTTGTGTGGCTTTAACAGTAAGTTCACATTTTTACTTTCTGTCCAAACAAATGTATCTGCCATTCATAAGCACGCTAAGAGTCATTATCAAAGCTAACCAAAGTAGAAAGAAAAATATTAAAGAAATAATCCATAGTTCAATCCATGGTGAAACCAGATAAGTCTCTTTCAGAAATTGAAAAAAGTCTTGTACTTGTTGTTTGAAACTTTTTAGGGCTGCCGTCATTTCAGGCTCACTTGGATCCTCAGAAAACGTATCAAAGTTAATGATGTAGCCACAAGCAGTTCGATCAATTGTTGTAATTGCATTAGATTCGTCAAAATCACTGGAATCAGTGGATCACGTGTTACTTTGGTGTAGACAGGTGTATCTGGACGAACTGTTACTCGAGTTCCAAGCGGGGTGAGTTCCATAGCATTGTTGCTCAGTCCTTCATCTCTTACTGCTGAATTCTCTATGGTTATAAGCCTTTCAGTCTCAACCTCTTGGATAGGAGCGAGAGGAGGGCGTCTGCTACTAGGTCGGAGTCCACGAGGCGTACTATTTAGTATCTGCCACATAGTGTGGTTTGATGAGGTCGATTGACACAAATCTTTTCTCCTTTTATCCAGCAAGGGGCGGCAGAAGTACTGTTCTTGTTCCGTGGACAGCTAGGACAGGTACTGGTTGTCTGTAAGAAGGTCTAAATTCCTTCTTGTCGGCAATCTTCTCTCTGACTAGATCCCCAACTTTTGGTATCCAGACAGGCCTTGCTAGGACTGCCGTTTTCCCCCAGTGGTGGTTGGCTTCAGGAACATGTTGCTTTGTTTTGATCTTAGATCATTTAGATCCTGTAAAACAGCCAAACGATCTTTGATATCAAAGGGTTTATTCTCCACCACTGTGACTGTACATTCAAGATCAGGAACCCACATTCTTGTCCCAAATAGGAACTCATATGGAGTGACACCCCCCCCCAGAACTTCTTGCCAAATTATTTAATGAGCGTTGGACCCCATAAAGGTGTTTGACCCATCCATCACCCGAACCTAATACTCTAGCTGTAATAGACTGCTTTATGCCCGGTTTTTTCTTTCCACAACAGAATTTCCCTCAGGATGAAATGGAGAGGAGTACCGCAATGCTACGCCCAAACTAGCCATGGCTTCTTTGTAAGCCCGAGAGCTAAATGCAGGGCCCTGGTCAGAATGTAGTGTGCCATTTGTGTATTTGCAGATAAAGACTCGCAAATCTTTTATAACAGTTCGAGCGTCAGCCGGAAGCTGGGGCCACATCCATAGGAACCTTGAGCACGAATCTACTGCGACAATTATATATTTATAGTTACCGTCCCTTTGCAAGGGTCCGCAGTGGTCAAGGTAAACACAAGCGAATGGCTTATCTGAAATCAACAGGGGTGTCTACGCAGGACGTTTCACTGTGGAGACTTTCATCTGTTGGCATATTTCACATTCCAAAACATAGTTTTTGTTATGTTTCCTAATGCCAGGTCACCAATACCTTTGTTTTAGTAAAGATACTGTTGCAGAAACACCTGCATGGGCAGAGGCTATCCCTTCATGTGCTGCTAGGATCAGTCCTAATCTTCGTTCAATCTTTGGAATTACCCTAACCCCCTCTCCAGGGATTCGAGCAAAAGGAAAGTTGTTCGCATAAATTACATAAGAGTATTTGACTGGAAATTTCTTTGGTAACGCTACACCACTGCCTTTGCTTGAAGCATTGACAGCCAACAATATCTCACTGTTTATTCTCGTTTTTGAACGAGTGATCGCAGCTACGGAAGCCGTCTGAACAGCCCCCTTTGCGGCTTCATCAACCAATGAATTCCCTGCAACGTGAATGCCATCACGTTGATGACTCCGCGTGTGTATCAGGTGAGCTTTTGGTAGTTCGTTTCTCAACTGAGCTACTTGTTCCCAATGCGTTTTATACTTTATTTTGCCACCTTTTGCATCTTTGAATCCGTTTTGAAGCCAATTCTGTAAATATTCATTTTATGACTGGACACAGTAAAAAGAATCGCACACTAGAAGTGTGGGGAATTCGCGATCTGTATTCTCAAGTGCCAGTTTGAATGCTTGTAGTTCAGCTCGCTGAGCTGTACAATCTCCTAGAGATTGAGGTTTAGTGACCATTGGTCGGAAGTTACCATCGCGCATGCGACCTTTAACGATTGTGCACGCTGCACTGTAAGCTTGCTCCCTGTAGCAGGTTGTGCTGATCAGTCCGTATAAATTATAAATTTGTACTGATCGAAAGGCAGAGTTTCAGTGGGCAGAGGAAATTCATGTTCATATTGCAGGAACGCTTGTGTTTTTAAATGAGGATCAAGAACATATTCAACATCTGTTGCAGCAAGAAAATTAACCCATTGTATCCATCTACGATGTAAAGCTTTTGCATTCGGAATGCTCGCTTTTGTAACCGCCTCTAAGGCTGGTACTGGAGTCACGACAATAATGCGTTTCCACTGAGCTAGTGCTCTTTCTTTTGCTACAGCGGTTTGAACTGCTGTCAGTATTTTTTCTGTTGAAGTGAAGCGGATTTCTGCTTGTGTATACAAATGAGATTTGTATGCTATTGGTACTTTTTCACCCTCATTAAATGTTAAATAGGTGAATCCGCATTGACCCAAAATTATTCGCATCACTAAATCGTGTTTGTTTACGCTTGTTTCTAAGTGATTTGTTGCGAACATGTTAGCTTGGAGTGAACGCAGGATGTCTGTGTGTTCCTGTGTCCAATGCTTTGTTGAAAAATCAGGTTTGATTAATTTGTAGAGAGGTTTAACCCTTTCTGCGTAATTTAGAATATAAGCTCTTCCAAAATTTAGGAACCCAAGATGGATTGTAAATGTTTCAGCGTTTTTGGCGGTTGGAGCAGCGCACACTTTTCTAAAAAGTTAGCTGCCAGGCTTTTTCCTTCACTTGAAAGCTCTTTTTTTTTTTCAAATTTTTTATTAAACAGGCTGGCAAGAAAGGCATACATTCATACGTACATTGGTAGACATAGAGAAAAGATATATCAATTTTTTTTTTTTTTACGACATTCGTTCATTGCAGAATCGAAAAAAAAAAAGGGGGAGGTGGAAAAAATGTTACACATTACTGGACATATAATAGAGACACTTCATTCCATAAAAGTTCCCCAATTGTTTTCATGAGTGCTCAGAGAGCGTATCCCTCTTAGGTTTGCTAATGCTAGCTCCATTGAGTGGATCTCGATTACCAATGCCCACCAATCCCATACCGTAGGTGGATCAGGGCAGATCCAAGCTCTGGCCAGAGTTAGCTTAGCACAAGACATAAGAATTGAGGCCAGAGGAGCATGTGGGAAAGAAGTAGGATAAATGTCTAACAAAACCGAGGCAGCAGTAAATGAGGGTAACTGAATAAGCTTGATTTTGAGAACCTTCTGGATGTCCCCCCCCAGAAGACCTTAAGGGTAGGGCAAGAAAACAACATATGTATCAGATGCGCGGCCTCGGTAGAGCATTTTGGGCATTTGGTTCGGTCGCTATATAGATTGTTGATAGACCATTTAGAGATTATTTCAGGAGTATAATACAGCATACAAATCGTTCTAAACTGTTGGAGCCTTAAACTTGATGATCGAACCCGTTTATTAATGTTAGACAGAGAGCACTCTATCTCTCTCACTGTAATATTTAAGCCTAATAGTCTACCCCACTTATCGGCTAGTTTAGAGCAGTCATTTGATTTAAAACTAGTCAGAATCCTATAGGTGTCACTAATTACTGATTTTTTTTTCCCAGAATATAGGCAGGTCCATATATCGCTGTCTGAGACCGCCAAAAGCTGTTTTTTATTGATCAAGTAGTCGTGCAACTGAAGATGTTTATACCTCGTAGTTTCAGGAAGATCATATAACAGTTTGAGAGTGTTGAAGTCTAGAAACCCGTGCATACCATATAGATCCCCTAAAACGCTAACACCCATCCTAGACCAGCTATGGGCAATGCTATCATTAAAAATTACCGGAAGGCCCGGATTACCCCATAGCGGCAATTTTGAATGGAAGAACGTGGTATTGCAGTAAGTTAATATGTTGCCCCAAATCTTTATTAAATCTCTGACTGTCTTAAATTTGACTCTTTTAAAATAATTAGGGTCATTAACTCGAAGCAGAAACATGTTAGTCATCTTTCAACATAAAAATGTGAAATAGAAGTGCTCCTCCGCTGTTTAACAGAGAGCGAATGCGCAGAACAAAAGCAGACCAGAAATACAGCTTAAAATCAGGAAAATTAAGCCCTCCCGTATCAGTGTTATTTTTAAGAAAATTCATAGACCTTCTCGCTTTTTTATTGCCCCATATAAATCTGCTGAATACACCATCTAGTTGTTTAAAAAACAAATTGTTTAGAGCCAAAGGAATGGATCGGAAAAGATACAGAAATTTGGGTAATATCGTCATCTTTATTAAATTAATTCTTCCGATTATGTTCAAGGGTTATCTATGCCATTTTTTTAATAACAAAATAGTGGATTTAATTAATGCATTGTAATTAATGTTATTGATTTCCTGTATTTTGGCCGTTAATTTGATGCCTAGATAGGTAGCATTTTGACAAATCTCGGGGACAACCGAGGCAGGGGTATAATTAGCAATAACCTGAGTCTTTTGTAAATTGAGTTTATATCCAGCAATATCCCCGAATTTCCCAGCCTCATAATCGATGCCTTGAAGGGCCTCCACGATGTCTTGTGAATAAACAGCAATGTCGTCAGCATATGCTGTTATTTTTAACATTTGTGGACCTGAGCTAAAAGGTATGATTTGGGTTTGGGACTGGAGAGCGGACAGGAAAGGTTCTAAGGAGAGAGCAAACAAAAGGGGTGATAAGGGGCATCCCTGTCGTGTACCGCGACGTATTGGAAAGTCAGGGGAGGTCAGGCCCCCGTAACAGGTATGAGCTGTTGGGTTATCATATAGGGCCTGGATACCCCGCAAAAAGTGCCCCCCAAACCCCATTTTGGACAAGGCACACCAGAGATAGTCCCACCCCACTCGGTCGAAAGCCTTCTCAGCGTCTAATAAAATCATACCGAGTGGGGTGGACTCTATCTCTGCTACGTCAAATGCCGTAATAGCCATATTTACGTGCATTGTGGTGTCTCTCCCGGTTATGAACCCATGTTGCTGAGGATTAATGATTTTAGGCAAGATAGGGGATAATCTTAAAGCCAGAATTTTTGCAAATATTTTTGCATCGGTATTTATCAGAGAGATGGGTCGATATGACCCTCTCCACCTTTGGTTTATCTTTCTTTAAAAAAAAGATTATTTTCGCCCTATTCCAAGAGTTGGGTGCTTTACCATTGAGCCCAACAGATTGCAGTACCTTCAGGAACAGAGATTCCAATTCGGCTAGACACACTTTATATATCTCCAGCGGAAGTGAGTCTTCCCCTGCCGCTCTCCCAACAGGAAGTAAGGCAATAGCTTGATGTAATTCTACCATTGTTATATTGTCAGACAATGGGTCCGTTCCCGAAATGACCTGCAGGTTTGTTATATGTTGGTCCAAATAATCCCGGATTGTATCTGGATTGGGAATATTTTCAGGGGTGTATAATTTTCTATAATAATTAGCAAATTGTTCAACTATATCTAATGGCTGGTTATATAATGTGTTGTCATCCCCCCGGATACTAGTAATCAAGGTTCGAGCTTTATCCTCAGCGGCTTTATAGGCCAAAATTTTTCCAATTTTATCCCCACCCTCATATTGAGCTATTTTGAATTTATGAATTTTAGCACTACTCTTCTGAATGAGCTTTGTTTTAACTTCATTTTTTAAAAGTCTGAGTTTAAGGCCTATTTCTGTAGTCGTTGGCAAGTCTAATCTGAGTGCAGAAGCCAACAGTTCTTCTTGGATAGTTATTTTAGAAATGAGCAGAGCATTAGATTTTCTGTGTTCCGAATTTTTCCTAATTGTGTAAGCCTGGGTAAAACCCCTAATGCTTGCTTTGCAAGCATCCCAGACAATGTCACCTACAGCCGAGTCCGTGTTAAAATACATAAATTCTGTAAGGTGCATTTTAAGCTGCACCACATACTGTGGGTCGGAGATCAAGTGTCTGGGGAAAGAAAATGGTCTAGGCGGGGTCCTATTTTGTGACCTAGTAATTATAAGAATTATTGCATTGTGGTCCGAGGAGATTCGGGGACATAGAACCATTTTGCTACTCTTGAGTAAATTGTCACTTATTAATGCCATGTCCAATCTTGAGCACAGTTTATGAGGTGCTGAATAATATGTATAGCCCGGTAATTTTGGGTATAAGTGTCGCCAGGCATCCTTTATATCATGGATACGACATAAATCTAAGATAGATAATCTAGTTTTGCGCATCCTTTGAAAACTACTGGTTCTAGTTATATCTATTTTGTAATCCATGATACAGTTGAAGTCCCCCATAATGATAAGTTCTCCCTCCCAATCCAGGAGTTTGATGTTCAGCTGGTCGAAAATCTTCGGTTCATCTATGTTAGAGCCATAAACTACACAGAAGATGTATTTATGACCCTCGATACATAGCTGGGCAATCGCCCATCTACCATCCTTGTCACAGAGGGTCTGTAAAGTTTCTGTCCTAAAGCATTTGTCCTTAAGGATGGCCACTCCTCTAATAGAGAGCCCTAGGCTCGAACAAATCACAATGTCATAGCCCAATTGGTTGAGAAGTTTCTTATCTTTCCCAGCAATATGTGTCTCAGATAGGAGAGCAATATGGGGATTATGAAGTTTTAATTCTTCTGTGATCAAAGATCTCTTGTTTCTGCTATTTAACCCCGCTACATTCCAAGCTAAACATTTTATATCATACATTTGTAGAAAATAAAAACCTTAGATCCAATTCCAGATGCTCTAATATAATACCTATACATATGCATAAAAGTGAAAAAAAAAATACCAATATAATCTTACAAGGTTCTTCCCTGTCAGCCTGTAAGCATTTTTTATTATTATGACACACCCCCAACCCCCCCCCCCCCCAAACCCACCCCACTTCCCCCCCCCTGGTTCTAGCCCCAACCGGGGCAGATCCACCCTTGACTAACAACTGCCGCTGGGTTGGGCAGCGCACATAGCAGATCACCTAGGGAGGCCCCCTACAATCCCTCCCTCAAAAAAAAAAAAAAAAAGGGGGGAAGAAGGAGAGAAAAAAAACCTCTTAGTGAGTGTATTCTCATAGTCTAATAAACATAGTAAGGAGACCCCAAAAAATTAAACATTGATTCTATAATAGTTAACTGCTAGGTATCCTATTAATGCAAAATGGAATCCCCATATAAGTAAGCCAAGCCTAATACATATGGGTTATATTAACATGTAAACCTATCGTGGCTTAAGACTGTTTCTCCGTCTGGCTCTTGTTTGTATTTATACCAAAAGCATATGCTTCAGCTGCCTTAACATCATTAAAAAAATGAGTGTGCCCATTTTTAACGACCTTGAGACATGCAGGTTCCTGTAAAAATGCCTGACCCCCGCTAGATTTGATAGGATCAATCAATTTACGAAGCATCCATCGTCTATTCATTGTTAACTTACTTAGGTCAGAACGGGCAAAAATTGAAAATTCCCCTATAACTATGGGGGTGTTGGGCCGTGCTCTCTGCCAAACTGCCTGACGGAGTAAAAAGTTCCCAAAAAAAATCAAAAAGGGACGTGGAAACTGATTTTCCCTGTTTCTCCTAACCAAAGGTAGACGGTGAGCGCGTTGGATTTGTGAATCCCAGTCCGCCAAATCAGGGAAGGCTTTCTGAAGCAGCCCCAAGAGGTAAGCCCTGGGGTCTGAACCCTCAGACCCTTCTGGTATCCCAAAAAGTCTCAGATTGGAGCGCCTCTGTCGATTTTCCAAGTCCTCGACTTTTAGCTGAAGTGCAGACAGCTGTATATCATGTTTATCCAGTACAGCGGTAGTTTGCGAGTTTGTCTCCTCAATCTCAACCACCCGTTGTTGAAGTTCGTTGATATCCTGAAAGATCCCACCCAGTTTAGAGGTGAGTTCTTGTAATGAAGCTTGCATTTTGCTGTTATCCTCCCTCAGTTGCAGATAGTGCTCCTGAGTTATAGCCCGTTGATCATTCAAAATCCGAAGTATTAGATCTGTTGGAGAAGAGTCATTCATTTCTTGCCCTTGTCCCTTTTCAGTTGTGCGTAGATGCTGCGTTTGAGAGGCTAAAGGGAGTATCACTGTTGTAATAGTACTCTCTAAAGGTGGAGGGGAAGCATGGCAAATGAGTGGAGAAACTGTAAATGTAGTAGATTGTGGGTTTTTCCCTGCTCGCGCTAAAGGATCACTCATACATTCTTGGGTCAATAGCGGCTCTCGATCTTTCGACCCATCCGGTGAAGAATTAAGTGAAGCGGTTAGAGTACTGTCTACCTGAATGAGGGGGCTACTTGAAGAATAAGATGTTTCTCTGGCGGGTAGGGATTCTGCATGTTATACATATTCTGCATATTCTGAGCTATCGATGAGGCTAGCTCCTGATAGTCTCATTGTCATGTTCTTAACAAGGCCTTTTGCTTCCATCCATTTTCTTAAAGGACTTTTGTCTAGGTGGGTTTTCTTTAGATTTTGAATGTTATCTGTAACAGGCCGAATTGATTTGGCGGTGGCCTTGCCACACTTTTTAGCCCTAGACTTGCCTTTAAGTTTACGTCCTCTGCCTGATCGCGGTTTAGTCTCATTATCCATATAGGGATCCTTCTCTTGCCTCTCCTCCACCTCATCCTCTGTTCCAGTCCCTACTATCCGTTCCTGAGAGGAGTCTTGTTCAGTGGGGTCATTATGCTCAATGAACTCAGTAGCCTCAGAGGGCTCAGTAACTGTCGTGTGATCCAATAATAACCCTTCTCTCCCCAGAATATGCGCATCCGCCTTGTTTGCCCCAGTTTATCGCAGCACTTGTTGTGAGCCCCCATCCGGCCCCCCAGCTGGATGTAGAACCAAACCCCCAGCGCGTTCCCCCCAGCTGGGTTCTGCACATCAGTGCGTGAGCCGGGGGACAGAACCTCATCTATTCCAGCCGTTAAAACATTGGTCTGCTCTTCAGCTTGCGCCCGCTCCATCAAGGGATCAGAGTAAGTCCCATCAGAGGTCTCCGTTATATCGCAAATACAAGGAATTGATTGTTTAGATTGTTTAACTCCCTGTGTGTTAGAGATAATAGCCTTTCCAGACTGAGTCTCCCCTGAGATGGGAGAGGCTTTCGCCGGAACAGCTTTAGTGACATTAGTAGGACCAGCTGTATCAGCCCCGGCTGAAGGTTTGCCCATTGATTTAACTACAGTTCTGCCTGGGCTCCTAAGCTGTGAGCTTGCGGTAAGAATAGATGGTTTCAGTACCTGTTTAGTGGTACTACCTCTCTCCTGCAGCGGTGGTTCGGTGGGTGATGAAAACTGTGAAAGAGGCAGTGGCATTAGCAGTGACAGTGCTTTGTTTTTCGTCTCCCCGGCCTCCGCGACACTGTGTCCGTCTTTCCTTAATGCGGGAATTCAGCCGGAGCGATCAGGGGTAGCACAGCTGAGACCATTGCCGCTGCTCCCTTTGCAGCTGCTCGTGCTCGCGCCGTTACAGCCGGGGGGGGGGCGCCAGTATTTTGCTTACTGTGCTTTGTCGCGCGATGTGGATTTTTTTGAGGCATTCTCAAACACCGGATTGAATTGGAGAAAGCCCGAAGGCTGAAACTGAAACTGAACCAGCCGAGTCCGGAGCTCTTACGCAGACCCTGAATCGTCTGCCGAAAAAGCAAAACAGAGACCGGCAGCAATAACATCAGTGTAGGCGGTCGCGTCTGCCGCTGCACCACCAAAATTCAATTTTAACGCTTGGAGAAGATCGGACTATTTTCCTGAGTTTCTTTTACAGCATGTCTCGGTTTAATCCTCTCCGTCGCGGTTCATTCTCTCCAAGTGAGGGTGGGAAGGGAGAGAGCCTCAGGTGAGCTGCTTAGCACGGACCCCTACTCCGCCATCTTGGGTCCGTAGTGCTCATCCCACTTGAAAGCTCATATCCTAGGAAAAAGGACATTGAGATGGGCAATTCTGGATTTTTTAAAGTTGAATTTATAGCCCTCAGAGGCGAAGCCCAGTATAATGGTTTTCACCTTGTTCAAGTGCCTATCTAGTTCATCGTCTGTCAGATAGATGTCATCGACATATGACAATGCCTCGTCATCATAAATTTGTAGTAACTCTGTTACCCTTGCTGAGAATAACCCCGGACTGTTTTTGAACCCTTGTGGGAGTCGACAAAATTGACACTGAGTCCCAATTATTGAGAAAGCTGTTAAGTACCTGCTTTCAGGTGCTATGTTTTGACAAAAGAAACCATTTGAAATGTCCAATGTGGTTTTATATTTTTTACGCACAATGTTATTCATTAATGCTGTACTATGTGCATTTTGCACTGAAAATGTTTTGGAACAAGTGTCTATAATCCAAAACTAGACGATATGTATTGTCTGGTTTGGCTACAGGAAACAAAAGATTGTTCATTGATGAGGTGCATGTATCAACCACCCCTTGGTATTCAAGTTGATCTAAGATCTCCCTGACCTGTTTTTTAGCTTCTTGCTTTATTGGGTACTGCCTTTGTGCAGTATGTTGATTTTTTTTAGCTGTATTTTGTGGTGAGGCAAGTCCTCATCCCATCCTACATGATTTTTCTATAATGCTGGGGCCTGGGCCACTGCCCATTTCCTGACATAAGTATATTTTAGGTGAACTGGAATATGGTTGGAGAAGTCTGGCATAATGATGTCCTCGCCCTGTGGGCACTCCCTGACAAATTCTGGTGGCCAGTCCTGTTCTGCTAGAAGTATATCATAACCCCTTGAAAGTTTTTCCCAAAAGAGTGCTTTCACTTTTCTTGGTATGTCTCCCTCTATCCGGAGTGTTATTTCATATAACTTTTGTGGAGTACTAACCCTGGTGTCTACAGTCTCTACTGTGATGTACTCATTCAAGTCCACTATCTCCAGAAGTTCCTTCAGGTTTTGGCGAGCTATTGTTACTTCTGCTGCACAGTCCAGCATTGTCTGAGCCCATTCTCCATTCTTGAGCTGTGTTCTCAGTATTTTCGGCATGTCTGATCTTCAGACCTGCTACCTTCTTTTTGGTGAATTGAGGTTTTGATTTATTTTTCTGAACGTGTTGATCGTCTTTGGACTTCACGTGTTCTTCTCTGTGATCTGACCGTCCTCTTCTTTCTGATGACTGTGACGATATCTGAAAGGTACGAGAGGAACGTGTATCAGTATCCTGATACCTGTCAGGTTTTCTTAAATTATCCCTATTCCTGAGGTTATACCTCCTTTCAGAGGGCTCCTTTTGAGGAGACCTACCGCGGGATTGAGAACGTGTCTCTTTTGGATTTTGTTTATTAGTTTCCCACTTCTTTTTAGAAGATGTAGGATTTTGATTAATAAAGTCCTTCTCAGGACCTTCAGACAGTTTTGGCTTCAAAGGTTTTCCACCCAAACTGTCTGCCTAATTCTGCATAAGTTTTTTCTGTTATTCTGGGTAGTTCATGTTGATGTTCTGTTACATCAAATTCCTTTAAGCGTTGGCGGATCGCCACTGATACTGCCTCCCCTTTAATATTAGATAATATTATTGTTGAGACCTGGTCAAAGTTTTGCAGTAATTTCATACCTAAATTCAGAGCAGGCTCTGCCCCGTATTCGTTATGAATTTGTTTCAGGATGTCTGGTATTACTGCAATTGACGGAACACCATGTGTTTTAGTATAGATGGCAGCAAAGACTGTGCCCCAAGTGGTGCAGTCTTCCAGTTGAGGTGTGATCCCCATTGGCAAACAGATTGTTAGGATTCTGTGTTTCTCATAAGGGCTAGTATTTGGAAATACTGCTTCTATTTGAGTAATTTTTTGAGCTATCCAGAATGGAATTTGTTCACGTTTTGTGGGCATTTTACCCATGCCTGCGTTTAAAATCTGTGGAGTAATTTTTAGTGTATACCCTTGTTGAGGGGTTTGCTTTGGAATGGTTATTGGTGGTTGGGCAGTTAAAGTCCGCATGACATATTGGACTAATTCCAAGTAAGTAATTCCTCGTCTGACATCTCTTCGATGTCAGGATTAGGTGTGTAGCCGGTTAAATCGGCCATGTTGCTCCTGGTCTACCTAGTGGACCGAGCATGGTAATGTTTTTGTGATGTTTTAGGGCGCCTTTAAACCAGAGATTATGCTCCTGGTATGCGAGTGTCATTTCAATATCTTCGAAAGGAATATATTCCTCAGGTGGTTCATCTTCTTTAAAGTGAAATACTTTTGTTACTGGATTTGATTCTGGGAATACAATCCATGAATAGAATACCTCGGTCTGAAAGGATTTGTGTGCCTCTATCACGAAAACTGCTCTACCACCTCTTGGTGTTAGGCCGTGTTTTATAAGTTTTAGAGTGATGGCTCTTAAGTTCGGAGGGATGTTTATAACACCCTCATCCTATTCAGCTTTGACGGATACTTAACCCTACCCACTCCAGGCGTCTTATGGAGTATGTGAGTAGGGGTCTCTGAGAAAAGCACGACTGAGTTAACTTTGAAACCGGCGAATCTGGAAATTGCTGCCTACCTGCCCACCTGCTGGCCTGGACCCCCGCGGAACTGCTCCTTCGTTGCTGGCGGCTCTGTCGCGCCCTGGGCTCTTGTGCTGTTGTGTGTCTCCTGCCTCCGCCATCGCTGCCCTTGCGGCTGGGGACTCCATTACCCACACTGCCTAGCGCCGCACACGCGCACGAGCGCGTATAAAGCTCCGGCGCTCACCTTGCAGAGCGGGAACTTTGAAACCGGCGAATCTGGAAATTGCTGCCTACCTGCCCACCTGCTGGCCTGGACTCCCGCGGAACTGCTCCTTCGTTGCTGGCGGCTCTGTCGCGC
Organism: Triturus cristatus; assembly: GCF_964204655.1. Classification (NCBI taxonomy): domain Eukaryota; kingdom Metazoa; phylum Chordata; class Amphibia; order Caudata; family Salamandridae; genus Triturus; species Triturus cristatus. The sequence continues at coordinate 865,987,309 of NC_140581.1, forward strand.
CCTGGGCTCTTGTGCTGTTGTGTGTCTCCTGCCTCCGCCATCGCTGCCCTTGCGGCTGGGGACTCCATTACCCACACTGCCTAGCGCCGCACACGCGCACGAGCGCGTATAAAGCTCCGGCGCTTCTCCCGCGTCGCGGGACGCGCGCGGGCGGCGCCGGGCTAAGCCCGGGCAAAGGGCGGGCCCTCTTAGGCCCTCAGAGGCCGATAGAGGCTGGGTTGGGGCTGCCCCCTGTAAAGTGACTGTTGGAGTGTTCTTTTTTCCTGCAAACAATACAGGTGTTATTTGTCGGTTGGTTCGTGTTTTGTGCAGCCCGGTGGAAGAATGTCAAAAGGGTCATCTAAGGCATGCTCAAGGGTTGCGGGTATGGGGACCTTGGATAGCTATTTAAAACAGGCAGAATCTGCCATTGTAAAAGAGATCGCTTCAGTCGAACGTAGACTATCACTAGACCCCATTAGATCATCTGTACCCTTATCACCTGCTGTAGTTTGTTTATCAAATAACACTCTTGAGGAGGATGTGCATATACTTGAGAATAGGAATGGCTCTTGCATTAATGTCAGTCCTACAATTATGACACCTCCTTCTACCTTAGTGAGTTCTGCTCAAACCTCCCCTGTAGTTCGTACTAGACAATTAAGAATCAGGTCTAATCTGTCTGTTGGTGGGGGTAAAACTGTCACGGGGAAAAGGAAGGCGAAGGACAACCCACAGGGTAATAGAAAACCGGCAAAACTATCTAAGGCTAACAATCCCGCTCCCGGTTTGAATAAACCCACTACCGAGGTTCCTTCCTCAGTTAGTAAGAACCTGGGAGCGGCAGGGAATGATAGTACTAAATCAGCTTTGGGCAGTCTTGCCGATAGAAACAGCGAAAAATCTATGCTAGAGCTCATAAACATTCTCGATGAGCACCTGAAATCATTTACTGCCCCGTTACTGGTCACCCTAAGGCGCATTGAGGAGCGGCTGAATATAATTGAGTCACACTGTATTCCTAAGGTTTCTCTTCCCGGTCCTAGTACCGGAGCAATTAACTCTCTTAACTCTGTTACTGCCACGGTTAATAATCTGCTGGATACCATAATTACTGTACCCCAACAACCAGTACATCAGGGTCCGTCCTTGGCTTCTGGCGTTAACACACTACCTTTAGTTTCAAATCCTATGAGTACAACTCAAACGCTGGTTTCAGGCCCTCAGAATACTGAAAGGGGCCCCGGCTCGTTAGCTAACTATGACAAGAGGGACTCCCTGCATTTACCCGTTGAGGCCTGTCCATACACCATTATTTTAGCTAATGTCCCAAAACTTGAAGGGGATACAAGAGAACATTGGACTTCCCTTAAAAATAAGGCCTTCCACTTCTTATCTAGAAAAACTGTTTTGGGACAACATCTTGCTAACAATTTTATGATGATTAGAAGGGTTCCTTGGGTGGGTAGAACAAATAAGAGTCTGACAGGCGATTGTATTGTTATAAGTTTCAGATCTCCAAGGCTGGTTGAGGATATATTGAAACAGGCGGGGTCAGTGAGAATCCAGACGGATTTTGTTAATGTTCTTCCTTTGGGCTTCTTTTATCCTCCTTCTCAAGCTGGACCGCCACTGTGTGACCCCTCTAGAGGTACAAGCTTAAACAACTATGCTGTCCCTATTTTTAATAGATTTGATGCTCTCTCAAATGTAAATGATAACGAATGACTAGGGACATTGGCTGAGTGTAATACCCGAGTTAGTGGGGCAACTGGCTGTGATGAAAATATACTGCAGCCAACAGATGATAGTCTTGACGTATCTACTTTTGGTTCATTGGGCAATTTACTTAGACTGGTCAGTTGGAACATAGCCGGGCTAAAAAATAAAATTGATGACCCAGCTTGGCGGGCACTTATAGGTTCAGGACATATCATTATCTTACAAGAAACCTGGGATACAGAGAACACCTTGTTCGTTGATGGCTATAGGAGTTTTTTTGTCCCAGCTGTACCCTCAAATGCTGGGAGGGCAAAGGGTGGGCTGGTCACTCTAATCTCCGCTAGTATTTCAGGTCAACAGATCCAAATAGACACAGGTTCACGGAACAGTTTGGCTGTAGAAATCTCCTTGTCTGAGGGAGGCGTTCTTTTAATTGTAAATTTTTATAATTCTTTTGAAAGAGTCACCACAACGGATCATCTCTTAGCTTTAACACGCTTTTTGGCGGCTTACAAAGACGCTAACCATAATGACTGTTTTATTATAATTTCGGGTGACTTTAATATCCACGGCTGTCTTGACACTTGTCAGACTTTTGACCCATTAGGATCATCTATACAAGGTGATGCTCATTTTGAGCACTCTGTTCAGGGAGAATGTCTTGAGTCATTGTTAGCAGACTTCGGCCTTATACTCCCTTCTTTGACGTCGGAGGATATTCCCACTTTTAAAGGGAATGGTAAACACTCTGTCATCGATTATATTTTTATTAGCTTTGCACTTGGTAAAATGATTCACGGTTACAAGGTGATGTGGTCACACTTCAGTGACCATAACCCTGTGGTCCTTAGCATCTCAGAAACTCTTATTACCCGCACTAAAACTACGGGCAGGACGGATAAATTCAATATCCGCCCCTCTGACCAGAATCGTAGGATTAGATGGAACAAAATTATTCCGGAGGATTTCCACTCTAATTTAAAAAGGAAGGTGGGTTTAGAGATAAATACTTGTTTGAACACGGATGCCGGTAATAATGAAGTATTAGGGGCTTACTCTGTAATTTGTTCACAAATCTCTGCTGATCTCAGCTGCCCAGTTAAGGGTAATGATAATATAGACCTGGGATGGTTTGATAGTAACTGCTCTCTGGCTAACAGAAGGCTGAAGGCTGCTTTACGTTGTAAACCTATCAACAGGCCGATTATTGCTATGCTGAGGAAAGATTATGATAAAGCTTTGAAAACTAGAAAGCAAGAGATTAGAGAGGAGGCTTGGGTGGAACTAGCTTCCGTGGATGTTCTTAGAAATAGTGCAAAGTTCTGGTCTGTGGTGAACAAACCCTATTTTAGCGACGCTTGTAACGGCCAATTAGATTGCGGCATAGGGGAAGATTTGTGGTGTACCCATTTTAAGTCAGTCTATGAAGGGGTTAGAAATGGGGCACAGCCCCCATCCTCCTCCGTTGTAAATCAATATACTTTAACGGTTTCTAAGACCGAGGTAGTCGAGGCCATTGAAAAGATGACAAGCAACAAAGCCCCGGGCCCGGATGGTGTTCCGGTTGATCTTTATAAAACTGACCTTGAGACTTGGTCTGTGGTTTTAATGAATGTTTTTAATAGGATTTGTGTTTCAGGCATCCCGGATACTTGGTCTGAATCCGTGATTATACCCATTTTTAAAAAAGGTTGCAGGGGGGATCCTAGTTGTTACCGCCCTATCTCCCTCATCGATTCTGCAGTCAAAGTCCTTGGGCGTGTAGTTTTGGGGAGACTATCTGCGTGGTTGGAGGATAATGAGACCCTATCTTGCCTACAATATGGGTTCAGAGCAGGCCGAGGTACTATAGATCAAAGTCTGAACCTATATTTATTAATAGGCAAATACACTATTGCCAAAAAAGGGAAATTATATCTTGCCTTTATGGACCTGTCCTCGGCCTTCGACCGAGTAAACCGGTCAAAGCTATGGGATCTGCTTCTTAAGTGTGGCATTGATGAAAACATTGTATTCTTCCTGGCTGATTTACATAGGGATCTCACCGCCACTGTTAGATATGACCGCCTGGGCAATTGTACTAGTAGGATTGGAATTTCGAATGGTGTTAGACAGGGATGTATTCTAGCCCCCCTGCTTTTTACTTTATATATCAATGATCTAGGTGCTGTTTTGACCAAATCGTGCAAGGACATTCCTAGAGCTGGCAAATTTTCCATTCCGGCATTATTATACGCCGATGATGCCGCCTTGCTAGCACGTACTCCTGTGGGTCTGCAACGGTTGCTGGACTCATTTGCAAATTTTATGAAAGCACTTGATCTCAGCGTGAATTTTTCCAAATCTCAGGTTATGATTATGGGGTGTAAAGTAAAAAAAGCTAAGAGCTTGTATTGCGAAGGGCATGTTTTATCCCGCGTCAGTAGATTTCCCTATTTGGGGGTTATCTTTGATGATAGTCTTAACTGGTCTCCGCAATTGGCGGCTAAGCGTAATACTTTTGTTAGATCTACCTTAGCTGTATTAGACTTTGCCCGCAAATTGGGGGTGAAGCCCATGCAGGCCATTTTGAACATTTATGTTGCTAAATGTCTTTCTATAGCAACGTATGGGGCTGAATTATGGGGAATTAAAGATGTAAAAATTCTTCAAATAGTTGAGGATAAATTTTTAAAATCTATTTTATCTCTTCCTCTGTCAACCCCTGCCTTTATTGTTCATCAGGAATGCGTGTTAGACCACCTTGTGGACCGTATTGCTCTAGCGCCCATGTTAAAATGGATTACAACCTGGCTAAACCCTGATTTGGAATTAAATCACGCAATTTTAAAGGATTGTTTATCTCTTGAGTATGGCACCTCCATCCCCTGGATAAACTATGTTAAGAATTTATCAAGAGAACTAGGTCGTCCAGAATTATTTGATGCTCCTGGCAGTCTAACTAAGGGGGATTTAAAATGGGTGAAAGTTGAACATAAAAATCGGAAAACTTTAGAAAGAGAAGTTAAGGAGCTACTTAAACCTTCAGTCAGGGCTCATCAGTTATTAATCACCTCAAACAGTATTGAACCCTACCTGGTCATTGTTAATAACATGAATCATCGTTTTTTACTTACCAGGTTCAGACTGAACAAATTTCATCTTTTGCTCACCGATTCCCCAGGGTGGTCAAGGGAGAAGGACCTGGGAATCTGTTCTTGTGACGGTTTTTCCCTTAAAGATACAGTGCACTTTATCTTCTTTTGTAAATACTTGGCTCCCATTCGTAAAAAACATATCATCCCCCTTATTAAGGAGAACGGTTTTAGGCAAGTTAAACCTGTCCTTTTATATTTACAATTGCTGGGATCAACGTGGGAGATCTTTAATATTGCCAAATTTTTAGCAATCTCAATGAGATTAAGGAAGAACATTTCTTGGACATAATCATTATTTGGGTAATTCATGAATTGTAACCACTACCTTGTATGCCTTTTTAATTCATTTGTAGTGTTTTAATGTTAAATGTTATTTATATTGTATATATTTATATGCTTTTATGGTTTTTGTTATGAAACCGAATAAAGTAATTTTGACTGACTGACAGTATCTAGCATTAAATTAGTGCCTTACCAAACGTTGGGCGTCATGTAGTGTAGTTCCTATTTCCCTAATAGGCTCTGCGCATTGGAATAATCTACCCTATAGATTTAGCCTAGGACTGAGGTCATTATTCCCCTATCGAGTACATTAAACTTAAGTATTTTGTGCCAGCTAACTCGGAGGCCACTAGAAACTCCTTGTAAACAAGAAGGGAGTAGTTTCTGGCAACCGCATAAACATGACAACTTTGTTTCCCTTTAGAATCGCAACACTCTCAGAATCGTGGAAACAGATAACAGTTTCACTCAGCTAATCGTGCATGCTCAGTTTCTTCAGAGTTACACAGAAAGAATAGATGGGCGTTTCAATAAAAGGATTTATTGAACAGTCTTGTTTCTCATGTAAGAGATATGAGCTGTTACAATCATAAGTCAGTATGCGAGATATATTATGTACAGCATAAGCAGTAGAAAGAAATAATACTGCGCTAGCATTATCTTTTAGCTATGACACACATATTCATATACATAAATAACATAGGCTAAAAATGTGAGTACTCATAAGATGCTTCTCTAACTAGTTCTACCCCAGTGTACCTAACCTAAGTGTAGTACAAGGTAAGTAGTAGGTGATGTATTCTATAGTATGGTATTTTATAGTATGGTATGCCCAGTCTGGTATGCCAAGAGTCCCTCTAGGTTCTAGTCAGCTCCATACTTTGAGAATGAGAGAGATGTGGGAATCTCTTTCCGGGTCTCGAACTCTTAACACCCCGCGAAGGGAGTCAGAACACTGGAAGCTGGATTCTCTGCGAGCAGGGATAACAGCGTCTCCAGTCAGTGCGTCAGGCCGGGACACAGGCTCCTCTAGAGTAGAGGTCTACTCCTACTTGCTTGAGCAAGGGAAGTTATATTTATACCTGGTAGGTGCCTTGGAATGTTAGCGTTGACATAAAGTCGGGCAGAGGAAGACGTCGGGAATGAACCCTTCAGGAATAGCAGTTCATGCATAATAAATGAGTTCTTGGAGAAATCAATCCTGTGCTAGGAAAACTTCCAAGAGCTTAAGGGTCTAGTTTCTAAAAACTCGTTGTGACGTTGGGGTGGACGGATTTAGGTGACCATGCCTGTATTTGGATAGCATGGCTAATGCCTAAATAAGGACTGGGATCTTATGCCTATAAAAGGGCAATGCGAATTGTGCCTATATAAGGATATGTTTCAGAAAAACCTATACACGGACACCTAAAGGGGAATACAACAGTCCTTGACCCCAAACACTATGTCATTGGTGTTGGGCTATAGGAATTCTACATCCCTGTCTGTTCAGAAGAGACACAACTAAATAAAAGTGTGAGGTGATAATTTGTCTAAATCATCCTCCCCAACAGGAGTTGGTTCAATGCAATTGGTGTCTCCATTTGCGCAGATGAGTGACATTGTTTATAAACTTACTACTGTGTACTTCTGCTGCATCAGTTTACAATCCTACTCTCCAGTCTTTTCAGTAGTCCCAGATGTCTCTTACCTTCCTGGCAGACATTGACATTCATGTAAAGGGGCAGGCACCTATTTATAATACTTCCTTTGTTGCCATTAAGCTATATTTCTGACAAGGTTATTTTAACATTAATAAAGGCCTGCAGTGCACTGAGATTGAATTGTACTGCTCAGATCTTACCCTTTCTGATCAGGATCGTAGTTTAACGTTCATTTAGTATCACTGTCAGGGGCATCAACACACATTGATATTATGTTCTTCACTTAAGGCCAAAGTCTTAAAAACATTTTGTAATTCTTCTCCCTGCTGGCTTTTCAGATAATGGGCATATCCCTGAGGTCTCTGGTGCTGTAGCTGTATTCCAAAACGGGCAGTTCTCCCTTCCACTGACACCTTTACAGAATTTGCTCCCACCTGCTGATTCTAAAAATGTGTAGACTTGATTCTTGGTGATGGCATAGTTATTGCTTGCATGCATGAGATTCGTTTTCTGAAAACACCTTTTTGTGCCTGAAACATAGATTTTCTATGTCTTCGAGGTCGATGCCACCTGCTTAAATAAGCTGCTGTTGCACTTTCTGCCGTAGTTCCAGATACTCTAGCTCAGTATTCTAAGAATCCTCTTTAAAACAAGCTCTCCTAGATTCGATGAGTAGATCAACATACAGTACATCTAGATTTATTTTTCCATGATTGCCAAAGCGTTTATCTCATTGGTGCCAGTTAGAAGCATTGTTATCCTCTATTGTTAAAAACTCATCCAGCTAAGACTAGCCGTGCTGCAAGGTAGTTACTAATTTAGTCAGTGAAGTTTCATAAAGAGGATGCTCTCCTGTTTTGGGTACAAGAGTTCGGACAGAAGGTTTAGAATCCTTGAACATGAGAAGGTGCTTTCTTAACCCATCAGTAAGGTGTGTTCCTTGCTGCTCTAGGTTTTGAGCAAGAGCCGTTTTCTTCAAGTTGTTGGTTTTCTGCCATTCAGCCATTCTGACTTTGTGACTGTTGCTTTTTAAGAGTGCAATATTAATGTTGGAATGTTCACAGGTCTGTCAGTGGAGAGAAAACGCGAGTGTCTTTCCAGATAAGAGCACACAAGAAATGTTTCTAGTTATTTGTAAATGGTAAACGTTGCTCAATTCACTCTCTCTTATCTTCAATATGTAACAAACCTTACTAAAAATGTAATATACGGCTATCATAGATAAGTGCCTAATCAAAGACAATTTCCTCACAAGCCCCTTGTCCTCCAGGTGGTACCCAGTCTTTCTAATCCTATCCGTTTTAAACACTATACAATCCTCAGAATCAGAAAGAATACCTGTATTGCATAAATGTATATGCAAATGAAAAAAAAAATCATTGCCGGCAGATTGAGATATCCTTGAATCCGGCCCTGGGTTTCGAGAATTATATTTCTTCTCCTGGTGGTAATTTCATCTCCTTCTGTCCATGTGACCCTGAAGATGCTGAAGAAGGCCAGATCCTCTCTTCACCGGACTCTGATCTCCTTGGGCATAATTGAATTTGGATGACTGCCTACAGACTTGTTCTGTGGTTTCTACACTTGTAAAATAATGAAGTGCCTTCACCATGATGAAATTCCTGTCACTTGGCTTTAATGTCAAATCTGTGGGTGGCTCCTCTGTCACCTCTACCCCGTTACTCTCTCTATCACCGCTCGAAGATCAGCATACGCTGGGGTGGCTTGTGTATTTTGATACAGTAGTTTGCTTCCCTTTAGCACTGCTCCTCCTTTAACCTTGGCTCTTTTCTTCAGTATTTAATGGAGGGCCTCACCATTCATTCCCCTGCCTCATCTTATTTTTAATTGTTATACCACGCTCATAAGAACTGTATTTTTGCCTAGGAGCAGGAAGTGATAAGCCTGTATCTGCTACACTCTGTAGAACTTTCAACAGAGGAGTCCTAAGGCCAGCATATCTCTCATGTTTCATTGTTATGTGAAAGACACGGGGCCTAAAGAGTTCATGCTTTAATTGTTTTTCATACTGGAGAGGTTTAGGGTGGCGATCACGTATCAAATTCCTATGTGCATTCAATAAGTTGGATATCGCCTTCTATATAACAGGGGAGATTTAATAAATTCTTCAGTTTTTCCACTTAAGGGTAAGCATTACCATTTTGAATCTGTCATTTACAGCAAACCAAATTTATTAAAAACCCTAGGTGTGTTTGAATTTATGTACATCTTCATTTTTAAAGATGTTTCTCCATCTAGTTGTTAATACTACCCTGGGCACGCCATGAATCAGTCCAACCTCTTTTAGCGAATCTCTTATACAGTGGCTGTTCTCCATATCGCTCAGATATGGCTTTCTCACCGGAGAGCCTTATTGCAGTAGAATATCTGTTGCTGTAAATCCTGCAAACAAATACCGTCTACTTTTAAAGATTCCTTATTTACACAACAGGAGTAACCCTATTTAATAAACAAAAACTAAGGGTATTATGCAAACACCAAACACTATATTGTGGCACTGTTCTGAGGTATCCCATTTATAGTCAATTAGGGTCATGTCAATTTCCGTGGTCAATAAATTACCCTTGTCAATTAGTGTGCCTAAATATTAATCATCCAAACAGCTACATAGACGTACTAATTGTAAAAAATAGTTGAGGTCAAACATGAAGCGAACATAGACACCAAAATGGTGCTAGATGCTTTAAACTTGATCACACATTGAAAACGAAACATTACAAAATACATACGTATACAAGAAACAAAAGGCAGAAGACCTATTGAAATAATTGTACAGTGATCACATTAAACAATTGTCCAACTATTGATGATGAATGGCTGGTATAATTACGTAAGAAGGCGGAAGTGTTAAGCATCTGGTTTATCCTGATATCCTCATCAAAGCAGTGCAAATTAATCACCATTCAAGCAAGATTTTGGATCAGAATTGTAGGGAAAGGGGTTTCTAGATTTAAAACCCAGTCAATTGGTTACACAGCATCAAAAATTGAGGAGGTTCTACAATACATATACCTTCTATCTGAAACGTCCTGGGGAGGCCAGAGCCAACTGATCCTTCCGGATAGATGTACTGTGAAGATGTCATTGAATGAAGACATGTTGCTCGTCAAGAGGCCTGTTTTCTTGTCTTGGAGACTTGGGGCCAGATGTACGACCCTTGTAAATTCCACCTCGCAATTTGCACTTGATTGTGAGTCGCAAATTGCCAGGCGCAATTTACAATGTACTACAGTTTCAAAGACACTGATTGCGATTACCAATGGGGTCGAAAATGCGAGGCTCATGAATATTAATGACCACTCACAATTTGCGACCCCATTGGGAATGGCTGGTCCTCCCAGGGATGGTGGCCTGGTGGTCTCAGCAGACCACCATGTCTGGGACTGCTTTTCAATAAGGCATGTTTTTTTTAAATGCAGCCTGTTTTCCTTAAAGGTAAACAGGATGCATTAAAAAATATATATATATTAAAAAAAGAAACATTTTCGTTTCATGTTTTAAGAGCAGGCAGTGGTCCCTGGGACCACTGCCTGCCCCTAATAAATATTATCCCCTCCATTGGCAAATGGTAAGGGGTCCCCTGGGGACTGCTTCCGTTTTACCAGTGCATTCCCACCCACTTGAAGAGGGTGGTAAAATGTGAATGTTTTGAGACCGCAATTGTGGTCGCAAAACATTCATACATGGCTTTGGAGTCGCTATTAGGAAGGCGACTTGCAGTTCCTAAATAGCGAGTAGCAAATAAATTGCAACTCGCTATTTAGGAATGGAATTGTACATGGCCCTGTGACATTTTGTATGCGCAAACGGCTTGTAAACCCATTTGTGCATGCAAAATAGGGTCATACATCTGGCCCATGGACTCTAGTTACATCCCTAATGTCAGTTGTGCAGCCGCATGTTGCGGCAAAACTGCCGCAACATGCAGGAATCAGTTCTACATTAATGGCAAATAAGCCTAGTAAATAGGTATAGCACAAGAACATGAAAAAGGCAAATGACCGTCTATAAATCACTGAGAAGAAATAAACGTGACTTAACTCTGGCTGCAGCAGCAAAGAAAGAGGGCGATTGGACAGTGAAAGAGGACTATCAGTGCCTCAGGGGACCTGTGATTGGAGCAGAGAGCAGGGGACACTCTGGACATGGACACTCTATGGCTTTTTGTGATATTCCCGATGTATCATGGGAATAGTTATTGGTTTGATGACTTTAAAATGGCTGCTGTCTTTGAAGTAAAGAAAGATAAAGCATAATCCTCGCCTCCGGTCCTGACATAGAATCCCACGCATGGCAGCTTTTCGCTTCCATGAGATTCGAGAAATTATATCTCCAGTTAGGTTTTTTGCTGATGGAACCTATATACAAACCTTCTCTTGACCCTGCGCTTCAACATTTAAAGCTGAAGGTCATCTTCCTCGTCTTGAAATATTCTTCCATGTTTTACAAGTCATATTGCTTTCTGTTTCCCTTCGTGAGCCCCTCCTTTCTGCCTAATTCTAATGAATACCTGTGAGATGCCACTTTTAGCTGTATAAATACATGAGGGTGTTCAATCTACTTTATCAGACCGTCATGTGCAACTGATGATCTTTGGACACTCGAAAATGCCAAACATAGCCAGTTTCCTAGTTAATCTAAATTAAATTTGATCAACCCTGGATCAGCCTAATTCCCCCTAACACTACTCCAGCTGCTGTCAATCTGCACTGTAAGAAGTGAGTTCCTAAAGTGCTTTCATACTCAATCATGGAAATGGGGGGCTACTGCTGCTAAAATACAGCATACCTGCAACTTGGAACATTGTAAGCTACATGCAATTTTGTATTCTATATCTCCCATGCTTTGGTCTCCGAGTGCATAATTTGAAGGATTCTGTTCTTTAAGTCTGGTGGTGTTGATTTTGTGAATATCCATCACTTTCTTTACTCTAAAGGCTGCTCTACTTACCCAAGTACGAAATTGCAAGTATGTTACCAAGTTGTAGTGAAAACAAAGTATATGTTTAATATGATTGAGGCGATGACATTCAAATAAAGGTGCAAATTATTTCTAACATTTTAATGTATCTTTTCTTCAAAGCTGGAGCTGGCACAGAAACATCCTGATATCTATGCTGTGCCAATTAAAGTGAAAAAGCCAGAGCAGAATTGGCAGCCTCCCATCAGGTAGGTTTGATAGATTATGCTCTTTAGATTTTCTATAAAACTGTATGATTGTAGTCTTGCTGATTCCCAAAATGAGATAGAGGCGTCTAAGTATTTATTATAGTCCGTCATATTAAAAAACTTTAATATTGTTTTACACCTGTAACATCTTTATAGAAACCTAGCTACTGAGTGCACCATTCATTTACTTTTATTATCCGCCCATTAAAAGTCTACTACCACTTCCTTGAGGAATAAAACATAACTGAATATGTATAATACAATGCAATTTTAAAGTCTAGAAATGCTGTCCAGGGCTCAAGTAAGTAAGAACATGAAAGAGAATAGTAAGTGCAAGATCATATGTTTTTAAAATATTTTTTTTTTTTAATTGTCTTCACCACCCTATAAAGGAGGGAATAAAATAGCGAGTTTGTCATGAGGTCTCTTCTCCTTGAGGACAAGAAGGATCTCTCTAGGGAAATACCATGCTCTTCTCATGGAACATTTCACTGGTCTTTCTAGGTATCCCTTCACTATGAGTTTCTTACAAAGAAGGCTGGCTTCCATAAACAAATCCTTCTTTATTTTAGAGTTGTAGCAAAGTCTAAGGAATTGTCCCAATGGAAGAAAATCTTTAAGAGCTATAGGATGATGGCTGTGACATTCAAGCAGAGAATTTCTCTCAATCGGTTTTCTATAGAGGGTATTGTACAAGGAATTATCTATCTTGATGGTCCAGTTCAAGTAATTAATGTTTGTATCACTAATGTTGTATGATTACACGTTGATTTAGTTCCAAGACATTTTCTTCGATTGACGACAGTGTGAGTCCTCCTCTTGGTAATATCGCGCATGCTCATCGACTCTGTCTTCAGACGCGCTCTGGTTCAAGACTCCTTCGGCTCCTTTCGGTTCTCTAGTAGATCTCCATGTGACGTTATTGTCTCGATCGCGTAGTTTCTTTGCATCAGAGCAATCACCCTTCTGCATAGTGGGTCTTCAGTCACTTCCTCAGCCCACAGACCACTCCTGGCCAGGACTCCCTTTCTCTACTTCCAACATCCTTCAGAGAATGACCTACTAATGGAACGAACTCCGTTCTGCTTCTGTTCCAGGTGTGACTCTTAAGTATCCCCTTACCAACCAAAACTCTGTTTGCAACCTGTGCCTCTCGCCCGGTCATCAAAAGGACAGCTGTGAGACCTGCAAGTCTTTCGTTCAAAAAAGACTCTTTGAGATAGACTTGCTTGAGTCCAAGAAATGCAGCGTAAGCAAGCAGATGATGTACCGGACGGCATCAGGAGGAAGACAAAGAAGCTTGGGCAGGACAAGAGGAATCACAATCTTTCCATGATTCAGAGTACCAATCTGACCAGGAGTCAGCCACCATGCAGCCAGCACAGAAGCATCAGTTAGTGATTAATTTGACCCCTGATCCAAAGCCCAAAACTTTGGTTCCAGCCGAAAAGACTGCTCACAGTCTGCAACTGCAAAGAAGCCACGGCAAGCACCAAAAAACTAACTCTAAATCCCCACCTTCTGGGTCGGCTCCGAAAGTTCAGCATGCGGCAGGGGCCTCCACCTTCTCCTCATTTGGGTCTATAACCCCTCAACCTTTAGTTATGGCAAAGAAACAAAAACATACTATTTCAGATCCAACCACAGCTCCACATAAATCAAAGCTTCCTCCATCGAAGTGTTTAACTTTCAGATTGTAATCTCCACCGGAGCGAATCCTTGATGTAATTCAGGAACAACTCGATCCAAATCAGAAAGTGCTCCAGATTCATCCTGGAACTAAGAAAATAGTGCTTCAGCCTGCAAAACCTCACTTTTCAAAAAAAAAAAAACAACAAAAAAAAACAAAATTAACTTTCCAAGAGGCTTTGGATGCTGCTCTACATCCTCCAAAGAAGAAGAAAAAGGATGCTGCAACTAGCCCTTTACACTAACTAGTCCTTCAACTAACACGCTAACACCACCACCACCATCATTCACTCTACCACCTCACTCACCAGCATTTTTGGAGGTAGGTGACATATCTCCTCACGTATCTCACCCATAATAAAGGATGAAATACCACAAGATGGTGCCTGGTATGACTATGATGTCAAACCACAGGGGGATACAGACCCTGATCTATATTCCACATGCCCATCACCACCTGATGACGCTTCTGCAAATCAGGATTTGATAGCAAGGGCAGCAGCTTTCCATCAGGTCTCCTTACATAAGGACACAATGGAAGAGGACTTCCTTTTTTAAACTCTAATGTTCAGAGGGAGGCACAATACCTACCACTCCTTAAGGGCATGGTACGTCACACAGAAGAGATTTTTAAGGACCTTCTCAAAGCAAGAGTTATAGCACCATGCACTGACAAAAAATATATGGGTGCACCATCAGATCCTACATCTATTAGAGGTCAGACAACACCAGACACTCTGGTCATCTCTAATGCAAGAAAGAGGGCGAACACCCAAACATCAGGAGATGCACCTTTTCCAGAGAGAGAATCTAAAGTAATAGATGCTTCCGGAAAATGTGTAGCTGCGCAAGCAGCTAACCATTGGCGCATAGCCAACAGCCAGGCTCTATTAGCTCATTGCCAACATGAGCTCGCCAACCATGGTTCTCAACACAAGAAGCTTTACCTCAACCCAGACCTTATCATACAGAACAAGGGAACATTTAAACACCCCATTCCCAAGGAAATGAACCTTGAAATTTGACTCCTGAGGTCTTAGAATTTGGCTATTTAGACTTGCCATAAAAATGCATGGACATTCTTAAGGAATTGCTCAATCCTACCACAAGGCAATGTTATGCATCTAAATGGAAAATATTTGTTATTTACTGCCAGACCACAGGGTTGGCCTACACTTCTATATGCTTACACCTAGCAGCTATTGGAGCCTATTTGCAAAGTAGACATCACATGTCATGATTTAAAATTCCTGTTATTATAACTTTTATGGAGGGACATAAAACAATCATTTGTCCCAGTCTTCCTCCTGCACCAGCATGGAACTTGAACATTACTCATGGGTCCTCCTTTTGAACCACTCCACTGTTATCAGTTGCAAAACTTATCAATAAAACGTTCCTTTTTAATGGTTATCACTTCACTTGGAAGGGTCAGTGAAATTCAGGCATTAACCCTTGAAGAACCTTTCTTCCAACTACATACAGACAAGGTAGTACAAGGTAAACAAATCCTATGTTCCTCCCAAAAATAGTTTCCAATTTTCATATTAATCAATCCATTGATGTACCTGTTTTTCCCCACAACCAGATTCTGTTACTGAAAGGACATTACACACTTTAGATGTCAAAAGAGCCCTAATGTATTCTATTCACTGAACTAAAACTTTCAGAAAGACAAAACAATTGTTTATTGCCTCCGCATCTCCTCGCATTGGAAAAGCAATTTCGAAATCGGACATTTGAAAATGGATAGTTATCCCCTTCGGTGCGCGCGTCGGCCAACGGCCGTCGCGAGCACTACCTCAGTAGTGCTGTGCAAGTCCGTTGGCCGATGCGGCCCCACCCACCTAATAGAACACCCGCACCGCGGTGAAATTTGCGCCTCAGTAAAGGGGTTAAATACATCCAAATTTGCTATGCAAAAGCTAAAATGCTTTTTCCTGTTCCTCCTAAAGCTCACTCCATTAGGAAAACAGGAGCTTCCATGTCTTGTTTAGGAAACATTCCTATTGCTGATATTTACGAAGCATCAACATGGACCACACACTTTCACAAAACATTGTGTGGATGTCTTTGCATGCCAACAAGCCAATGTTGGTCAAGCGGTTTTAAGAACTTTTCAGACGACTGCAACCCCCACGAGTTAACCACTTTCTAGGGAAAGGAACTGTTTTATAATCTATGCAAACGTGTATCTACAGCACACATGCGTCGAATGGATCATGTTACTTACCCTGCAAGCATCTGTTCTTGGCATGTATTGCAGTAGATTCATATGCACCATCCCTCCTCTATAAAAAACCCTCTGTAGTTGCAGTTCATATACTTTATATACTTACATCATACTTCTGCATGGACATCACATTGCGAATACTTATCACTATTACATTCTCACCTACCTACGGCGAAACAATCTGAAGATGGGGTCGATGACCATGCACAATATTACCAAGAGGAGGAGTCACATAGGCTTGTTACTGGAGAAAACGCCTTGGAACAAAGTTCACTCCTATTCATCCAAGCCCAACACTAGATGGTGGACTTATGCAAAGCATTTTTATTCTACAACACTACATGCCAAGAACAGATGCTTACAGGGTAAGTAGCATAATCCTTAACCACTAAACCGTAATACTGTGGGAATTTGTATAGAAGGACTCTCTGCAAAGAATAACCAGGATTTCATTTACAGGATCTAAATTCAGGTTTTCAATCAAATTGATAAAATAGGAACTATCCTTGACCTAGGTCTATGTCAAAGGTACAAATGCCTGTAGGAAGAAATCAACCTACCTCCTTAGAAGTTCGAGAACAGAGCCAAACCCATGTCATTTTGGTCCACGCTTAGGTTTTTAAATGTAACTTTATGAACCTCAGGGAGAGTGTACAAGACGATGGTTCCAGAATTCCTGTTAGTGAGGAAAAGGAATTAGTAAGCGCTAATGTAACCATTGATTTTGGCCTATTCATTGTGGGAATAGAATGTTTCTTTGAATATTAGAAAGAGATTTGTGATCAATGTGAATGTAGTGGGTGGTATTGTTCATTTGACAGTATATCTCTTCATTATACTTATCAGTGTCTTAAATGAGGATTTCCCTGCCCCCGCCTCATTTGAAGGCTTTATGTAATAAAGTAATTGTTCTTAAGGTTAATTAATTAGAGCCATTCTTTCGCCAAAGGCTGATGTTATAATGGATAAAAATATGTTCATGTGCCAGAGGCAAGATGTATTTTAACACCAAGTTTTCAAAATGTATTTTATAGTTGGAGCAATTGAATCTTGAAGCGTTCTGAAGGCCAATAACATTAGGCGCAAGGAAAGTATCTTTGGGAAAAGAAAGCACAAAGAAACACAATTAGGCACTCCTTGAGCTTGTTGTCACTAAAGAATTTCATCAGCAGTATTAAAAATTCAAAGTCTACTTTTGTGGCTTTGTCAGTCACCAGAGGCAATCTTCCCTACTTTTACAGCAGGCTGTGCAGCCCATTTGTAGCTAAGGAGGACAAGGTGGTAGCAGAGGATGTGACCATCAGCAAGGGCAGCAGTACCTCTACTCTTAATTGCCTGCCAAAGCTATTGACAAGCCTCTCTTAGTTTCCCTCCAGTGATCATTTGTGTACTGTAGGGCAGGATCCGTTTGTGTACTTAGCTCACATGCAGTTTTCTCAGACCAGTTCTTAACAGTTGTTCAGTATGGTTAAGCTTCCACTCTTGCTCCCCCCCCCCTCACATTCCTCCTGTTTCTGCTCGTACTTCAGTGAATCGTGCTGTCATCCTCTCCAAGGAAGTGCAGACTCTGCTTACCAAAGGGGCAATAGCGAGAGTCCCCAAGGCTGAGGAGGGACATGCTACTACTCTTGTTTTCTTTTGGTGGCCAAGAAAGACAGGAAGCTGAGACCCATCCTTGATCTTCAGTTTTGGAAAATCTTCCTTTGGAGGGACAAATTCAAAAGGCTGGGCAGTTCCTCTCTGCTTTAAACCCTGGGGATTAGATAGTGTCCTTCAACTTGCAGAAGGCTGTTTTCCACATGCCCGTCCTGCCTTCCCACAGGCACTCCCTCCACTATGTGGGTGGGGTGCGCAGAGCTTGGGGTGTTCACCTCAACCCCAGTTGTTCACAGGGATGATGGTATACATTACGTATTCCTGTACCTCGTCAACTGGCTGGTGAAGACAGGCATGCCATATTCAGTCGCAGACCTCCTCACCTGTTGATGGCTGTCCCATTGATATTTTCCATCAACAAGCTGAAATCCTATCTTCAACCAGTACAGAGGACTCATTTCTAGGCGTTCTCTTGACATGTTGGCTTCCAAAGCCTTTTCCTGTGTTTGGTTTGAACCTCTAAAACCTACATCTATGTGTGTGGCGATGCAGTAGAACCAGCTGGGTGATGTTAACCTGCCTGCAGAACTGATGAATGTGGTTATGGTCATTGATTGCCTGCTCACGAAGTCGATCAATTCTGGCAACGTTTGTCACATGGTGCAGGGACCATCGGGTTGATCTTCCTCAAGTTAAACTTTCTGATGTACTTCTTTTTTTCTGCATTTGATTGATTAGCCTCTTTATTTAAGTCATCAATTGCAATGCATTTTTTTAAACCGCTTATGTATGTTTCCTCTTTTGCATTTTCTTGTGCTTCAGTTAATTTGGTCCTTACATTCTTGATGCGTGCACCTTTTCAACCCATGCATAGTTGTTTATGTTGTGGTTTCCAACCCTTAACAGTGGGGTCTCATAATGATCACTTCTTCACGTGTGTCGTTGAGCTGCAGGCACAGCTGTCGTGTACCATCTTCTTCCTAGACAAGTTGGCACTCTGGTCTGAATGACATCCTTTCTTCTGAACGTTCTGTCTCCTACACTTTCTTCTCTTTGCTCCACCACTCTGAGGAGGAGGAGAGGCTTCTTTGGTTAGATCAGAAGAGAGCTCTTAGTTCATAAATTGAACTGACTGATGAGCATCGAGCTAATGATTGAGATGGATCATCCTCTGTATCAAGATGTATTATTAATTTGGCTAAAAAGTAACATTCTAAGGGCCTAGGGGCTCATTCCACTAAAGCCAGGCAAACACTACGGCTAGGAGTGGTGCTGCACATTTTATAGGCTGCTACATTAGTGTCCGTTGACACCTTCATCACGCAATATTGTATAGACTCTTAGGTCTGAAAAGATGGTCATTTTGCATGCTCAGTCCACTCTTAAAACATATCACCTTTAGGTGGTATTGCTGAGTATCTGTGCAAAAATTGAGTAATCTGCAGGGAGACGTATCCATTAGAAGAACAAGTTACTTACCTTCAGTAACGCTCTTTCTAGTGGACAGTCTTGTTAAACCAGATTTCTCAAACCAGTTTTTTGGAGTGGACTTCTGATTTGTCATAGGGTCCCAATTTAGATTCAGCACCCTGTCTGATTACGAATGTGTGTGTTGCCCTTGCTGATAGCGTGTTTGTTATTTACAAAACTATTCAGTCAACATGCAGGAGTGATGCCTGTATGTGGTTGATCATCGCCATTACTGGAGGGTGGTGGTAAATCTATTGTGCAGTCCAAGGGTGCCACCTTCTAATACAGTCTGGGTATGACAAAATGAAATTCCAGATCCAGTCTGGCACATGGGGAATTATAGAGGTGAGGAATCGGTAGTCAGATAGTGTCCACGAGAAAGAGCATCACCAAAAGGCAAGTAATTTGTTCTCCCTTAAAGGTTCTAATTCCTTTTCCTCTTGGTCGTCCTTGTACTGCGACTTACTCTGCCCCGCTCCGTATAGGCCATTGCAGCTGGGCTTCTTTATGTTTGGACAGATCAACAGGAAGTTCAGTGGAGCAGTGTTCACCCCCATTGTACCAGTCCTGTCTGGTCTGCAAGAGGCAATATTTACAATGTTGCCAATGGCATGGCCATTCCTCTGACCTGAAAAAGGGGTATGCTTCGTGCCCCTGTTTAATGTGCTCCAGTCACAGAGCTTGCTAAAGCCGGGCAGCCACCTGATTGGCTGAAGGAATGTCTGACATTAAGAAATGTTTATTGCTACTAGTGATATAGAATGCCTTGCTTGCACATGAAAACAGAAGAACTTTGAACAGTATGGAAAGCTATTTGTCACTGGACTGGACTTGAGTGTGATTGGTACCACCCACATATCAAGTACTCCACATGTCATCAGTAGCTCGTTATTCTTGTTCACGTGCCACATTTGCTGCATATGCACAGGCACTGTGAGCCAGGACCATAGGTAACCTTTTTACTTTGGCAAAGCTCTTTTCACCACCACAGACAAAAGGACAAGAACAGAGCTCTTTACTGCCCTCATGTAAGAGTGTGGATCAGGCTCAAGTACTGAGGAAGAAGGGGCTGTTGTTTCTTACAGCAAGAGTCTATCTGAACTCTCCTGGCAGAACTGTTAATGCCCCACTACTGTGAACTCAGCACTAATGGTCTGCTGCCTGAGGAGAAGATGGTTATCCAAGATTGGATTGCTGCTGCCGGCCCTAGAAAAAGGACATTGTAACCAGAAATATGTTGTGTCTGCATTTCCCTTAAAAAAAGACACTTGTGTATGGATACATCTGTATGATGTGAGGGAATAGCTCGAACATTTGCAGTGAACTGCTACTTTTGTTTACAGGCTGTTAGTCTTTCTTCTTCCCCTAGAACATAGGCAACCACCTTGTTTTTTCTGTGATCTGAGATGCAATGGGTCATCCCATTCTGTCTGGTTCCCCAGCTGCCCGCCACTATCCTCGCTGCAGAGTTTACATCACCCGATTGAGGCTGCTTTCCACTCTTGTGTGTTAATGCCTGCCAACATGATCCTTCATCTGGACTGTGCTGTGATGCCTGTTTATTCCCTGCTTTACAGTAGTGTAAAGTTTTGCAAAACTGTAAACATGCAGTGACTTTTTGAACTCCTTTCAATATATCCAGCTGCATGTGCTGGGCTTCCTAACATAGAAAGCCTTTACCAATGCTGCCTGAACTAGGCAGCCCAGCAAGGTCATTCGCAGCCAGTTCTGTTTTCCCCCATTGTACGCTGTACACCTGTCCTTTATTGCCTTTCTAGATGTGGCCTTGAGACAGCTTTAGCTGTCTAGCCATTCTAATGATTTTCAACACAAAAAGTTATTAAAAATACATACCTACATACATGCAGCAGCTTTGTGTCCTCCCTCTTCATATGTTGGCCGGTTAAGCTGTCATTCACATTTTGCTCCTGCTCACAACAGGTACCTAATGGGAATATCTTCAATGATTTACAACACAATGTGTTTGAATCGTCAAAAAATGAGCATGTGCTTATTAAAGACGAGAACCCTCACTCACCACTAGGGTGACATGCTTCATCATTGGGTTCCCTCTTGCACATAGTGCCAGCAAGGTGCACTATGTGGGCTACGACTCTCCAATGGAGAGGAGCGTGAGGTGTTTTGTAATACCAATGGAAACAGTGACTGAGGGGCAGAGTGCAAATCAAAAGTGACTTAAAAACATCTCCTAAGGGAACCAAGCTTTAATAATTTTCCCAATGGATGTCAATGAAAAGTAGTGTGACGATAGGGATAAAAATATTTCCTATCTGACTAGGTCAACATGTTTCTGCTAAGTGACATAAAGTTCATAGCATTCATCAGGACCGCTGTCTTGTCACTCTGCTATAAAGAGAAAAAAAACATACTTGTATCTTATATGTATGTAAACATTTTTCATCACCACACACATGCAGCCACCTAAAGCGGAGCACACTTCGTTGCCAGGAATGATGTGACTTGGCAACAAATGCATATATTCTCCAGTATTGAATCTTACATAGATTCACATGCTTGTATCTTCCCTGTCGTCATGGTGGGAGTCTCACGGTAACAGAATGACCATAGCAGTACTAGAAAAAAATGCATAGAAAAATCCCATAGGAAATCACATTATTTGGTCCAAAACTCCGCCAATCAGCTGCTAGCCCTGACATCACACTCCCCAGCAGAGCCATCATACCTCAGATTTCCAACCGCCTTCATGTGAGGAGGAGTCTCCCTGAGCCATGCCAAGTTTTACTCCTGAGTGAACTTTTGACCTTTTCAACTGAAAGTTCTTTCTTCTGGATTTAAGGTACTGTTACATCTTTTACCTACTATGGCTGAAAGCTCTAAAAAGAGGCTCTTCAGGCACTGCAGATCCTGTGGGAAACCTAGACTGTATTCTGAAGATCACCACAAGGACTGCTTGTACTGTCTTCATCCTAAGCATGTGCCTAAAGACTGCAAACACTGTAGAACCTTTTCTGCAAAAACTCTGAGAGATTGGGAGGCACGTTTACTGTTGTGGCTTCAAAAAAAAGGTCACTTCCGATTCTGACTCCGAAGAGGAAGTTAATATTCAGTCTTCTAAAAAGAGGAAATCTTCTGCTTCTGAGGAAAAAATGGAACTTAAAAAGCAGAAAACTAAAGACAGAGGCTTCTTTGTCTTCTCTTCCTCACACTTCTCTGAAAAAATCTTCAGAGTCAAGATAGGTGTCTTCAGCTCTGTCTACGAAGATTGGGGCGTCGCCGGCACTGATTTCTAAGAAAACGTCGACAGCTCCGTCGACGACTCTGTCGACGACTACAATCTCGATGACGATAGCTGCGTCGACGTTGACGACTAATACATCGTCGTCGGAGAAAGGTTCGTCGAAGACCCCGTCGATGGGAAGGCCGGGAACGACCTCGTCGACGACCACCTCGTCGACGATAATACGTATTTCCTAGTCGACGAGAACTCCGTTGACAGGAGCTCCATCGACGGCGTCTTTTAAATCTCCAAAAGCAAAGACAACGTTATCATTGAAGTCTATTCCACCGTCGATGGGCTCGTCGACGATGAAGAAATCTTCAGATTTGACAGGCTGGATAAAAATTTCTCCTCTTCCTCCATCAAATCTGCAAGAATTGCAGTCAGAGGATGAAGAGTCATCAGAAGTGGCATATAGTCCTTCCCAACTTCAGATAAAGAGTCAGGAAACGGATGATGAAGAATATCAGGAGGTTCAGGAGGTGTTCTCTTTCCAAGATCGTCCAGTGCATGAGCCAAAAAGATATGAGTCTTTTCAGCAATCATATGATTATGAGGATGAGGAAGAAGTACAGCCTGATGTGAGAGAAGAATCTATCTCAATGCCAATTTCTCTAGTGACTGACTTATGTCTCATGATCAATGATTATTACCGACGTTTTCCTGATGCTAACGCCCCAGCCTCGAAGTCTTCAACTGGTCCTACTCAAGTTCAACTATCTCAACCTCCTCCCCTTTTCTCAGCGCAAAAGGTTCAATCTCCTCCAATTATTACAATCAGGGATGATTTAGCGGAGAGTGATGCAGAGCAACCAGAAGAAGGGGAACTCCTTCAGGAAAATCCAGTTAGGATAGAATGGGATCAGTACATTCTACCTACTACGCCGTCTCCATCACCATCAAACTCTCCTCCACAGGATATTGGAGGATTCCATGACATTATGGAAAAAGCCTCAGAGATTTGAACTCCCACTTCCAGTACAAGAAGCGGAGTGTTTTCTCTACGATTTTAAAGAGGAATCAAGAAAATCCATCAGATCGATTCCTATTATTGATCACATTTAGGATGAGGGATTGTAAATAATGAAGAATGCTGCCTCGGTACCCAGAATAGAGAAAAAAATATCGAGCCCCAGAATCCTCTCCACCTTGCTTAATTGGACATCCACGGCCAGAGTCTATAGTGATGCAAGCTGCTCAAAGACAATTGAAAAACCCAGTTTCCACTTCTGCAGCCTCTCCTGATAAAGAAGGAAGAAAAATGGATGGTGCGGGAAAGTGTTTTGCTGTAATGGCAGCAGCTTTTATTAAAGCTGCAAATGCTTTAGCTCTTATCAGATGATATAATAGGCAGATGTGGTCAGATATAGCACCTTTGTTGGCCCATCTGCCGGAGGATAAGAAGGAAGAAGTGGCCGCCATTTTACGAGATGGGGCTAGGGCGGCATTTGAATCCATAGATATTGCAATGGATATGTCTTCTGTAGCATTCAGGCAAATGGCGGGTGCAGTGGCCCTCTGAAGGCAAGGTTGGCTTAAAGCCACTTCTTTTAGACCGGAAGTACAAGCAAAAATAGTTGACATGCCGTTCGACGGAGAAAATCTCTTTGGAAAACACGTTGATGCTCTCTCAAGTATCAAAGCTGACACAGACACTGCACGAGTGTTGGGATCTCTTCAGCA
This sequence comes from Triturus cristatus, assembly GCF_964204655.1. Lineage (NCBI taxonomy): Eukaryota > Metazoa > Chordata > Amphibia > Caudata > Salamandridae > Triturus > Triturus cristatus. The sequence continues at coordinate 866,011,191 of NC_140581.1, forward strand.
GGGCAGGTTCCAGTCCTTTCGGAAGAGAGAAACTAGAGGACAATATAATCAAAGATCCTCGTACCAGTCCAGCAGATACCAGCCATACAGTCAGCAGGGGTATCGTCAATTTTCAAGTAACCAAGAATTTCGATCCTCTAACATCCCGTATCAGCAGCAGTCCAGAGGGAAGTCTTCTGCGAGAGGTAAATCGCAACAATCTAATAGACGACAGGGACTCTGTCAAAGCGCCCGCCACATGCTCAGACCTCAAGGATCATTACCTTTCTCTCTTTTATCAGGAATGGCTGTCGATAACAACAGACAGATGGGTACTGGGCGTGATACAACAAGGCCATACCCTGGAGTTCATACAGAAGCCTCCAAATCATCCTCCTATTCACAGGAAGCAAGAACATCTTTCAGCCCTCAAGGCGGAAATTATATCCCTTTTACAAAAAGAAGCAATAGAAGAGGTTCCGCGTCTTCAACGAGGGAAAGGCTTTTATTCACATTTCTTTTTAATACAGAAAAAAGACACATCGAAATGGAAGCAGGTAATGGGCCTGAGAGGTTTGAACAAATTCATCAAAAGGATATCTTTTCGTATGTTATCCCTGCAAGAAATACTCCTACTTCTCTGCAAGGGAGATTACATTGCATCCCTGGACCTTTTAGATGCTTATTTTCACATCCCGATTCATATAAATCACAGAAAGTTTCTACGTTTCATGGTGGCGCGGCGTCACTACCAGTTCAAAGTCTTGCCATTCGGCCTGAAGTCGGCGCCAAGAGTCTTTACGAAATGTATGGCGCCAGTAGCAGCACACCTGAGACTCCAAGGTCACCAAATGTTCCCATATCTGGACGATTGGCTCATAAAGGGTACTTCGTTCCAGGAAACCCAGCGCTCTCTGCAATGTTGCATGGATCTCTTCAGTCGTCTGGGTCTAAGGATCAATCTAGAAAAGTCGCAACTCATTCCATCTCAGTCCCTTCAATTTCTGGGAGCCATGCTTTGCACAAAGGAAGCAAAAGCTTATCCTTCAGAGGAGCGTACTCAGAAAATCATAAACCTGGCATCTCCAAACAAAAAAGTGCGTTTCTGTGAGAATCTACAAATCCTTATTGGGGATGATGTCTTCTTGTATCCCCTTACTTCCCAATTGCAGACTATACATGAGGCCTCTTCAGGAGCTCCTAGACATACAATGGATTCAATCTCCAGGGTCCTTCGAAGATCGGATCTTTCACTCCTCAGATCCAAAAGGCCCTGTCATGGTGGAAAATCAGAAAGCATTTGACAGAAGGTCTACTTTTCGAACCTCCGCATCACAACTATGTTATGATGACAGATGCATCGCTACAAGGTTGGGGAGCACATCTCCAGGACATCGAAATACAGGGTCACTGGTCAGACTGCGAAGCTCAGCTTCACATCAACCTGCTAGAGCTAAAAGCTGTTTTCTTGGGATTACAAGCGTTTGTCCCCAGAATTCACGATTCAACAGTACTTGTCAAAACAGACAGCACCACATCGATGTTTTACCTATTAAAACAAGGGGGTACAAAGCCAAAACTCCTGTCGAAACAAGCGCAAGAGATTTGGAGGTAGTTACTGCTTCACAACATCTCACTTCAGGTCCAGCATTTTCCAGGAGTGAACAACAAAAGAGCAGATGTCCTGAGTAGATCATCCAGTATTTCTCACGAGTGGGGAATTGGATCAAAGTCAGCTTCTCAGAGTATTTCATCTATGGGGCACCCCATACCACCGCAACTCAAAATGCAAACACTTTGCAAGCAAGTTTCCGCAAAAGGGATCGTGGGGCAATGCACTACAGATGCGCTGGACAGGGATGTTCGCGTACGCATTCTCTCCTTTTCCTCTGATATCGAAAGTGTTATGGAAAATGAAATCGGAGCCGTGCCACTTGATTCTTATAGCCCCGGCATGGCCAAGACAAGTTTGGTTCTCCGAACTTCTCAAGTTATCAGTGGCACCCAGAATACAGTTCCCATTAGTGCAGGACCTGATCACTATGAACGAAGGTCAAATTCTCCACAACATGAATTCCAATCCTTAGCTATTTCTCAGGAATGCCGAGATATTCTTTCACGATCTCGGGCAATCTCTACGAATAAAACATATATGGCAAAATGGCAGAGATTTTGTCAATGGTGCGCATCTAAAAATCTGCATCCTTTTTAATGCCTCGTCAGAATAAATTCTTCCGTATCTTTTAAGTTTGGCTAAATCAGGACTTTCACATACATCTATAAAAGTGCATTTGGCCACTATCTCAAGATATAGGAGAGTTCCTAACCATCCATCTCTTTGGTCACAAAGAGTGATAAAATAATTTCTCAAAGGGCTCTTCCGAGGGTTTCCCCCGGTGCAACGTCCAGTAGTCTCTTGGCAGCTTAATACGGTTCCTACACAGCTCATGAAACCGCCGTTTGAACCAGTACATAAAGCAGATTTACAGTTTATTTCATGGAAAACCGCCTTACTATTAGCTCTCACGTCAGGAAGAAGGGTCAGCGAAATTCAAGCCTTCTCAATTGCAGAACCTTTTGTCCAATTCCGACTGGGTAGAGTTATCCTTAGAACGAATCCAAAGTTCATTCCTAAGGTCCCATCCAATTTTCATCTGAATGAATCTGTAGTGTTACCTACATTCTTTAAAGATCCTTCTTCATCTGCGGAAAGAGCCCTACACTCTCTAGACATTAAACGATGTTTGAAATTCTACATTGATTAAACGAAATCTTTCAGGAAAACAAACCAACTTTTTGTGGCTTTTTCTGGTCCCAGAAAAGGTTTGGCGCTGTCCAGATCCAGTATTTCGAGATGGATAACTTCGGCCATTTCCTTGTGTCATGTCAAAGCTGGAAAACCGCTACAATCCAAGGTGCATGCGCATTCTACGAGAAAGATGGTAACTTCTACGGCTCTGTTTGCAGGAGTGTCTCTGCCAGACATTTGCAGGGCAGCGACGTGGAAAAATGCGCCCACCTTCACTAGACACTTTTGTCTAGACGCAGCATGGAAAAAGGATGTAGCAGAGGGACAAGCAGTTCTACGCCATCTATTTCAATAAGGTATTTATCAATATATATATACTTGTTCTGGTATGCATATTGCAAATATATATGTCTATTTAACTTTTTTATTCTCTTGCAATACTTTAATACTATCTTTGCATTAGTATACTTATAAGATTGTTAACATTCTGGAAATAGGAGCAGAGCCCACAGGGAATATGGGGTTCTATCCTGGAAACGCAGTTTGGTACAAGTACTGCTTGCTATTCTGATACAAGCATGTGAATCTATGAAAGATTCAATACTGGAGAAGAAACTAGTTACTTACCTTTACACTATAGTTCTCCAGTATTATCTTTCATAGATTCACATACGGCCCGCCCACCTCCCCGTTTCTCAGGTAGAACCTTTTTATCTCTAGATATATCCTTGTCTCTCACTTGGGGCTGGAAATCTGAGGTATGATGGCTCTGCTGGGGACTGTGATGTCAGGGCTAAGCTGAGTTTTGGACCAAATAATGATGGTATTTGGTTACCAAATAATGTGATTCCCTATGGGATTTTTCTATGCAGTTTTTTCTAGTACTGCTATGGTCATTCTGTTACCGTGAGACTCCCACCATGACGACGGGGAAGATACAAGCATGTGAATCTATGAAAGATAATACTGGAGAACCATAGTGTACAGGTAAGTAACTAGTTTATTCTTACATAAAGGGTCTTTCAGATAGCCCTTTTCATCCTTTGGACTCTTGAGCGTCATTAACATTTTTCTTCCACCAACTAAGGCATACAGCATGGGGCAATGGGTCGGTCCATTTCTACCCTTTCACTAGGAGCACCTATGCACAGAAACCAGTTCCGTTATGTGCCAGGGACTACTATGGCAATGTAAGCTTTTTAAAACTCAGCAAATATTTTTGCTTTTTGCAAATGTTATTTTGTTATATTAGTGAGTGCTCGACTGCTCTCCCAACAAAGTTTCAAAACCATGTCAAATCAAGCTTTGACAGCCAAAAGGGTGGCAGTCGGCGCCGGACCTATTGGTTTTGCCAGTGTTTTTTAGTGAACGTGCTCAGTGGTACAATTGTGTTTTATCATGGGACGTGACCCCCATGTGGATAAACAGTGTGACACAGCCATGAGAGAGAGACCAGCAGATCAAGGCAACTGGTTTTTATCTCTGAGGATTGTGCATATTGTCAAGAGAACTCTTGGAGGTGATAAACGCAGATTAGACCATTTCACAGATGGCCTTGCCAAAAGAAACCTGGTTTAGAAAAAAATAAATAGTATTTTTGAACTCTGCATGCCATGCTTCTATTGGACTAGCTACATGAAGGCCTCCCAGTTTTATAGTGTTTCACTTTAAAAAAAAAAATTTTTTTTAGCTCTGGCTCTAGCTAAGACCCTTTTGTTTAATTAAGTGTATCTGTATAATTTATTCACATTAAGGACGTTTCAGCAAGCCCTCTTCGTACATTGGTATGATATTGGTTCATTCAAATTTTTCATCTGCATACTGCAGCATAGGGCAGTGAGACTGCCCACATCAGCCATTGGCTAAATTTACTGTGGTTGATGGCATCTGGCATTTCACAAGAAGGATAGCCACACACAAAGTAGTTCCCTTCGGTGCCAAGGAGTACGATGGCGATGTGTTTCCTTTGATGTAAAAAAAGTTTGTGTTTTTTGGCTTTGTCTTATTTTTAGATTCATGAGGGCTCCACACCTTTTCCAACAAAGTGTTTGCAAAAAGCATGACTAAATAAGCATTGGCTGAACCAAAAGGCTGATGGCATGGTTGATTTTTCCAGTGCTTGTTTTAACTTGTTGGTCTGTAGTTGATGTTCGTTCATCGTATCGCATTTTATTTATATTTACTCGAAAAATTAAGCTGCAGCTTAGTATGTTTCAACATTTATAAAACTGCTAAAAGTACACACACTTGTCTGTCTGGTTTCAGTACTTTGGCAGTCCTGACAGATAGCATGGGGAGTCACTTAAATGACCTACTTATCTGTTTTTAAAAATATTTGTAGATGTGAAAACGTATTGTTTTTCCTCTGTACTTGTGTGAAAATCTGGAAAAAACATCCTTAATAACGAAGTACTGTTCTGATAGTTCCAGGCCTCCAGAGCCCCAGAAACCCCCCTCAAAGACCCCTCAAGACAAAAGGGGCAGCTATGGGAGTGATGACGAGGAGGAAGAGTACCGCCGTCAGCTAGCAGACCAGTCCAAGCGTGGTTATTATGCTCAGCCATCAAGATACCGGGATACAGAGCTGTAGGCTGCACAGTGTTTGTTACAGATGTTTTATGAAAAGTGGTTTTATACTATGTATACCATGTGTACTTCTTTCTCAGTTAAAATGGATGATCTTTAATATCCTCCGGCTGGCACGTGATACTGTGTTAAGTCTGGTCAGCACTGAAGGTGTTGGTTGCACACTACAAGGGGATGGGGAAGGCTTTCGTAACTGTATAAAGAAAATGTATTCACTGGCAGGGTCTGAACACTGTTGCCTTTGTTTCATGGACCAAAACCAAATGTACATTTTTGCATTTTCCCATGTCCTGTTTTACCTTACTTTCTTTTGTATGATATACACTACTTTGTGTTTCATGTTAAGATTCTTGGTGAAAAAGGCCAAGATACCTGAAATTAAGGAACATTCATAAAGTGTTTTATACATAACCTGAAGTGCCTTCCTTTAGTGCAGTTATAAGGTGTAATGTTGGCTGTCATGTGCAGTGCAACGGGTCTCCGTTTTTCTGTAACAGAGATTTCTAAATGTAAACATTTACCTGTGTATTCACCACTGTAGAGGCTTCTTGTTTTTTAATTCATGGGTTGCTTCTTTTATCCTTAAACTTAGCATATTTATATGTGTTGGTGCTGTTTCAAAGGAAGAGTGCTCTCATATTAATATAATCGTGCTGTACAAATTCTTTTAATATTTCCAAAACATTATAAAGGCTAATGAAAATAAATTAATGATGTAAACATGCACTAGTGTGTAAATGAAACTTATTCTTCATGTGTCTATGTGAATTGTTGACCCCATTTCCCACAATCACACACCTTCACTTTCTGTTCTTGTGGGAAGATGAAGGGTGGAATGATTACCGTAAACTGCTTATCAATGATGTTCTTTCTGTTCGTTAGCCACCACAATTTCTATGCTATGTGGAGCTGGGTTTTAATGCTAAGGCTGCATTGGGCTTGCAATGTTGTTGCTGGCCGTGAGCGCCTGTGACATGCTTGTCCGTTTGCCCTCATGCTAGGCAGACTCACTCTTTGATCTTTGGCCCCTAAATGGCTTCTTGAATTTATTTTGCACTAACCTGTTGTCCTTGACCTTTTGAGTCCTTGCCTTCCTCTCTCCCACTTGTGACTGCATAGTCCCAGGGGCGGCCACTCCATTAGTGCGGAGGAGCGCCGCCCCACTGCCACTAGCACAAAATGAAACAATAGTAAAACTGGTTTTAAACTCATTTTATTATTTTATTTTCTCCCCTGGACCCGCCTCCAGGACTGAGTCTCGTGGGCGGTTCCAGGGGATGATTGCTGGTGGGGGGGAGTAGTGGGCACTCCCTCCACTTTGCATGAGGTGTTTGGCCGGCTGTCTCAGGCTGACCAAATGCCTCCTGCGCTGTGAAGCTCTCTCCAGTCCCAGCTGCGTTGCTGGGGCTGGAGAGAGCACGCACAGGCTCCCAGTCTGTCTTGGGGCGCAATTTGCCGGCGCTCCGGCCAATCCTGAAGCTGCTGTCCTGTGAGAGCAGCTTCAGGATTGGCCGCAGGGCAGGCTGGGAGCCTGTGCCCAGGACCAGGAGGAGGACAAGGCAATTCGCGCTAGACGCGGTGGCCGCAAGGTAAATTTATTTTCGTTTTTATTTTTTATTTATTTGCCCTCCAACCCCTCCTTCCTCTGGCCCGGCCTGACCTCTCCCCTGACTTTGACTGGGGCGGACCTATACTGCTGCATTCCAATTTGTCAGTGGACCACCACTCTGGTTGTTTTGCTTCGAGGAAGATTTCTCCTATGTGCATCTGTTTCTGTTCCCATTTTAATCTTGGTTGAAACTATAGCCCTGCTCAGGGGTTAATGCCGTCCGTTTGCTTTCCTGCTATAGAATCCTGACTTTGCAGTTTCTTCTTCACTCTTTCACCTTGTATAGTTATTAGAGTAGTTTGACCTTCCTTGAGCTGCTAATTCGTCCATCCATCCATTCATTTATTATTTATAAAGTGCATACCACTAACCTATTTCACTCGGTCAACATAGTTTCTCTGTGTTTTCCCAAAAACAAGTTGATTCTCAATCCTTAGGTTCAGATAATCAAGGTGGTCCATACTTTTGGTGTCGGATACCAAAAGGCTTGTCCTTCAGTGCTTGCTTTTATGATTTTAGGCTGATTAAGCAGATTTACATTGCCAAATCAAAGTTCCCATGGAGGGCAATTCGAGAGCAGCACAGAAGCCATCTCGAGAGTTTCCCAAAGAAAAAAAAAAGTTTTCTGATACAGAGACATTTACACGGCCAGTAAGTGCACATCACTGGATTTCTCATCATCCATCTGCACCGGAAGTGACATTACTGGTTTCCTGCCCATCGCACCCTGCAGTCCTCCCGCCTCCCAGGACCTACTTAATGGCAGCTGCAACATTGACAAGCCAAAGACAAATCCATCTGCTACCAGATCGCGCCCAGTGCCAGGAATCCTTGTTCTCCACATCAGCAACTTGCTGACAGCCACCAAGAACCTCAACAGGTGGATCACCGCGTGTGCCAATACCCTGACATCACCTCAACAAGTGCAACCCAATTACAAGAACCTGACCATATGCCAGGTGGCACACGGAGGAAACATCCCTGCAAGCAATAGAGCGTAAATGGAGACTAAGGCAAGACTCCACAGATAAAGACCTCTTCATATCATTTCTAAGACTCTACCACCAGAAGATGTAGAACTCTAAGTAGACAGCTCTTGCAGATCGCATTGACGTTGGCACTAACAGTAGCATGGGAATCTTTACCATCATCAAATATTTCATAGCTCCTACCACTGTCTTCAGCAACATAACCCCCTCATAAGACCTTTGCAACAGTCTCTCGGACTTCTGTAACAATATCAGCCCCATTTACAGCAACTTTGACCCTTAGCTGAACCCCATCACTGTCGCAACTCAATGTCCAATCGTGGTCCAAGAACGAACCCTGACCTTGTGGCTCACCATCACCACTGTCGAAATTGCTACCACCAAGAAGACCATCTACTGAGGGGGCCAAAACTAGCCCTTGCTATACTACGTCTTCACCAAAGGACACCTACCGATCAGCGAAGCACTAACACTCATCTTCAAAGCTTCCATCGATTCAGCCACATTCCCGGACACCTAGAAACATACTACAATCACGCCCTCCTCAAGAACCTATCTGCTAACCCAGTCACCCTTCCAACAACAGACCAATCTCTCTCCTACAATACCCGGCAAAGGTCTTAAAGAAAGCGATGTCTCTCCGACCACCTTAGCAACCACCAGCTCCGTGACACCAAACAGTCTGCAGCATTTGACAGTCTCACACCCCATCCACATCAGGTGCCTACACGAGATTGGCACCAAGGAGACACACACTGCTGGATCTGCTTCTTCTTAACGGATAGAAAACAAGCTGTCAGCCTTGTACCTTACTCCTCAGAAGCCCTCAAATCCTCTGCGGTGTGCTTCAAGATTCATTGCTCAGCCCCAACTCCTCAAATGCATGCATGGTCCCTCTGGCCAGTGCCGCCCTCGTTCACAACATCCTCTCCTACACTGATGATACGAAGCTCATACTCCCCCCCCCCCCCCCCCCCCCCTCCAGCCAACACCCCCAACACAAGAATCAAGTTCACCGTCTGCAAGACCGAGGTCGCTAAGTGTATAAACGCCAACTGTCTTGAGCTCTACACTGACACGACAGAAGTAGTGATCTTCAGCAAGAATACTTTACCATGGGACTCCAACTGATGGTGACTGAACTCTGAGCCACACTCTGCATCCACGCCAGGAACCTTGGAATAATCATCAACAGCAAACTGGACATAAAAGCACAAGTCAATGCCATTATTGCATCCTGCTTCACACGCTCAAGATGCTGAGGAAGACCTTCACATGGCTCCCAAGCAACACTAGAATAATGTTCCCTCGTGCCATAGTCAACAACAAGTTGGACTATGGGGAACACCATCTACACTGGGCTCACCAATCATCTCTCTAGAAGACTACAAACCATCCAGGACTCAACAACCAGACACCGCATCCCTCACAGAACTCGCATCACACCATTCCTCAGACAAACATTCTCATTTTAAACTTCTTGTATATACGTTCAAGGGGCTACACAGCTTAGGCTTCACCTGCCTGAACATTCACCTCTACTTCTACCAACCATTTAGACATCTTCTCTCCACAGCACTTGTACTCGCTTACACAGAAGCATATAATGAGGCCAGGTGTTCTCTTACATCACTCATAAAGCATGGAACGGTCCCCCACTCTACATTAGACCCTCCTCCTCTCTTCTTGAATTCCGTAAGAAGCTGAACACCTGGCCTTTCAATTAATCAATCTACCATAGCCCAGGCTAGGCGCACACACCTACTCAGCGCCAGGATACCCTCACAGGTGATACTGAGCATTACAAACTCACAGAACCTAAGTTCTTTTAAGGCCTCTGAGTTGATCCGAATTGTGGAGGCCATGCACTGTTCTGACTATGAAACTCTGCACCTGCTGCCACATTGCTACCATATAGGCTGCAGTGTTCCCAAGATACAAACCATTGCAGCACTTGATTGTGGACATCATACATGCAGAAGCTACCAGGGCACGTACGAAGTAGGGAAGAAAAGGAATAATTTCTTTCAGTGTATGGAGCAGACCAAAGCAAGTGATGACCACCAAAAGCACTTGCAGCTTGAGAGAGGAGTCTAAATCTAAAACCAACCCCAGACACTTGACTTTATCAGCAGTGTGCATTAGTTGCGGGTAGGGAAGGTGTGCATTCAGGCTAAAGTGTATTGTCCAAGTATGCACCAAACTTGCCCAGGATCAGATCAGTAGTTCATTTTTCCCCACTTTTAATTTGAGGGATTTGTGTATCAATCGTAGGTGAATAACCTCCAGATTGAGCCTAATTATATCCTAATGATTAGTTGTATGTCCTCGATGTATGAGATGGCTCTTTCGTCACACAATCTGATGAATTTGGACAGAGGGCTCATAGAGAAGTAGATAGAATCAACGTCCTTGTGACTGGACTGCTGACGTCTGAATACTGCAAGACATTTTGGTCGGACTCCATTTATTTGTTTGGAATTTTTGTACAATGCTAATTACTACTGGGGTAGCTTTAGAGCACTTAAGAAGGGAGAATAATCAATGAACGTAGAGCTACATGAAACAGACAATCAGAAAGATGGTCTCAGACTTCTGGGAACACTCCTCCGTATATATCCAACAAGCATTGGCAAAGGTAATAGGTCTTGCCTATCCAGGAGTTGTTGGCTTTGCCAATGTATTTTGGCATTGTTGTACACCAGAGGGCATGTTGTTCAGCATGGCTAAAAGATGTGGTGTAGAGGAGAATGACGTGGAGTAGAGTGGCATGGAATGGTGTAGAGTGGAGTGATGCAGTGTCGTAGAGTAGAGGGGTGTAGAGTCAAGGGGTGTTGAGTTGAGGAGCATAGTGCGGAGTAGATGGACATATAGTGTCACGGAATAGAGTGAACTAGTGTCGTAGAGTGGTGCAGCATGGTGTGGAGGAAAGTGTCATAGATTGTAGTGGCATGCAGTGCCTTAGAGTGGTGTATAGTAGAGTTTCATGGAGGACCGTAGGGTGTTGTGGAGTGGCACAGAATGGAGTAGTGTTGTTGAGCGGTGTAAGAGTCAGAGTGTTGTGTCATGGAGAGGAAGGGCATAGAGTGTAGTAAAGTGTTGTAAAGTGGAGCAGCATAGAGCAGAGTGTTATAGATTGTCATAGAGTGAAGGGGAATATAGTAGAGTGTCGTAGAGTGTGGGGCGGATAGCGGCATAGCATAGAGTGGAGTAAAGTGTGGTAGAGTGAAGTGGCGTAAAGTGTCATAGAGGGGAGAGGCATAGAGTTCCGTAGAGTGGAGTGATGTAGACTGTGATAGTGTCATATAGTAGAGCAGTGCTGCGGAGGGTCATAAAGTAGACTACAGTGAAGAGGCATAGAGTGAAGTGTCATAGTGTTGTGGAGCATTGTAGATTAGAATGGAATAGAGTGGAGTATCACGGAGTGGAGTGTCGTAGAGTGGACTGCCTCAGAGTAGAGTGGATTAAAGTGTCTTACAGTGGAGTGGAGTAAAATAGCATAGAGTGGAGTGGCATAGTGTAGACTTGTCGTAGAATGGAGTAGTGTTGTGGAGGGTCAAAAAATGGAGTGTAGTACAGTGTTGTTCAGTCAAATGAAGTGGAGTAGTGTAGAGCATTGTCAGTGGAGGAGCGTAGAGTGGCCTAGCAGAAAGTGGAGTAAAGTGGCGTGGATTGGTGGCGAGTAGAGTGGAGTAAAGTGGCGCAGAGTAGAATGGTGTAGATTGTAGTGTCATAGAGGGGAGCGGCCTAGAGTGAAGCAGCATAAAGTGTCATAGAGTGGAATAGAGTAGAGTGGAGTAGTGTGTCTTTGAGTGGCTTAAAGTTGAGTAGAATTAAGTGTTGTGAAGTGGTATGGAGCAGAGTAGAGTGGGGTAGTGTCATGGAGAAGAGTGTTATAGAGTGAACTGGTGTAGAGCAGTGCCAGCCGACACAATGAAGAGGTGGTGGGGTGGGTGGAGGGGGCACAGGAGGAGGAGCGCACGGGGGTTAATATTTTTTTTTAAAAAAACACGTGAAGCTGCCGGCCGCATCGCTCCTCGCGCCTCAGTGTTCTGCTGCTTCCTGGTCCCAGCTGACACCGGGACAGCAGCAGAGACTCCCTATGCAATCCCCACACTGCTCTCAAGCTATGAGAGCAGCGTAAGGATTGGCCTAAGCGGGTTGGTTTGATGCTTCGCTCAGGACTGGGAGTCTGTGCTGTTTATCCAACCCGGCTGTTCAATACAGCCCTGTTGGAGAAACCTAAGTATGCATGTGTGTTTGAACGACCGACCAAACACACATGCGCACTTCTAAGTGTACAAACCAGTCCTCCTCCTCCTCCATCTCATAGCCCCGGCTCCATCCCTCCCTACACAAGCTGGCTCAGAGGAACAGCTCTGAGCCAGTGGGGCAACGCTCCTCCGCCATTGCGGCGGAGCCAACCCTGGTTTAGAGGAGATTGTCTTAGAGTGGAGTGCTCATGGTGTGGTAGCGCACTGCCCTTACAGACAACACAATTTCAATTGATATGACTATTACGTTTGCACAGATGTATAGGTTGACTGCTAAAACTATACAGCGCACAAACAATGTGTGGAAATGGCATCACCAAGTGTATTGATTTGTTTTGATTGTATTAAAATATTGGTTTCCGCCGCACTTCAGAATTAAAAAAAAAAAGTGCTTCATTTGTGCTTTCATAATTCTGATATATTCAGAAATATTTATTTACAGATTTTCAAATTTGGTTGTGTGCTAAAAAATAACCTCTCATATGGGTACCTAACAGGATTATTTGATAAATCCCCTTACTTTGAAGTCCGAAAAAGAAGCGTAAACCCCAAGCTCCCTCAGAAGAGACAGACATTTGACCTCTGTCTTTGAACGCACAGCAAATGTGACAAGAGAAGAACAACATTTAGAGGCCTGTTTATACAAAGCGAACACTCGTGGAAAAATACAAGGTGCAATGGACTATACTCCACAGGAGGGACAAAGACATGCTGGACAGCCTAAAACAAACAAAGTAAGTAAATGTCAGTTACAAACCACAAAGCCAATGGTAAGCAATGGGCAGAATGCATTCCCAAGGAAGCTTTCAGAATGTCCTCAAGATGTCTTTGCGATGTTAGGCTTTTACCTAAAAATCGTGATCAAGCCTTGGAGAAGAACCAACAATGCCCTGGAGTGCTTTGAATGGTGTGTATTTGTCCTTTCTTGGGCCTATCTTTGTCATCACTGAGATAGGGTGTGATATTTAGTTTTTCATTTTTCTGTCATATGAGCCACCATGTTGTGAGCAGCTTTGTTGACTATGGTTGGTAACCCAAGCCATTCTCTCTCTCAATCATGTTTTCTCTTTCTTGGAATAAGCTGTCACCTAATACCCTATTGTTCAACACTTACAGGATCTTAGCAAGCTTATAGTTGGTCTTTCCTCTTTGCTCCATAATACTGAGTTATGAGCTTCTTTTACAGGCTTGAGTTGCTGTTGGCTCTTTTATGGATTTCCTTACAAGCAGCTTTATGCAAACTAATTCACTCCCTATTTCCAGATGCTGCAGTGCGATCCCCTCTGCTTGTGAATGCTCCCTTGAGCTCTTTATCATTAGTGCCAGGAGAGGGTAGAGTAAGGAGACAAATATGCAAAGAGGCTTTTCTAACTATTGGTGACAATATTTTCCCTAATAGTCAATGGTTTTGGTCTGCCTATAGCTATTCATTGCCTTTTACCGGGTGCCTCATTCTGAGCCTCTTTTCTAACTTTATTTCTGGAGATTCTCTACCTAATCCTGCTGCATAATCCCTAAATGTCACCCAGCAACCTAGCCCACTATATTTTTCTCCTCCATGCTTGGCAGGCCACCATACATGCCCACCCTATTACAACCTGTTCCCTTTGGCCATGACTTGTACTGCTTCTTAGTGGTTGAGATTTGGCTCGGCTCAGACTGCAGACGTCCTTTCTGTTCCCAACGTCATTCTGAGGACTCCTAATCTAAACAATTAGGAAAATCTAACTGTACTGAGGAGTATTTTCTGCCTCAATAACCTTATGTATTGTCACCCTGGCCTCACATGGAACACAAACCTACAGCAGTGTAACGATAATGTTCAAACCAATCTCAACAGTGTGGCTACATTTGACCACAAATTTGAGTCTCTGAAGGAAAGAAGCACATAAAATAAACAAACCCTCTTGTCAATCTCACAGAAAGGTTAACCAAGTGGGAGGGCTGAAGGACCTTCTTTGGTTAGAGGAAAGTTACAACTTCAGCATAGCCAGGAAATGAGACAACGCACTGTCTATATTTTTTATGTTATAACTGGCAGGAACAAGTGCTCCTTCCACAGTCTACCAAAGGACACCACCAGGTGATCATTGGCAACCTATGTCCACATTGCTCCATTTTCACCCAACTTCTTCTTTTGGCCACTTGTAGTCCAGTATTACTCTCTATGACCCCACAACTTTGGAACTCATAGTATACTGGCACAATGACTGTACTGCAAACTTTGGAGTCACACCAGTTCCACCAATTGGCACTACTAAGTCTTCTCAAACGTCACACAATCATACACATTAGGCCAAGAATACTTTTGAAGTTGCTCTTTTTAAATTGAGAGCCAAGAATATACTTAATATTCACTACACAGAAACCTCCGCTTCTTGGCCCTTACAGAGAAGTTGTTTTCCTATCTGTCCACACCCAACATGATGAATTTCCTCCATACTGACATCACATAAAGAACAAAAATTGAGACAGGTGGAGTGGCCGCTATCGAATGTGACATGATCCCCTGCAAAGGAATTCAAGGGCTAGTGCTGGACTCTTTAAATCAATTTGTTTGAGGCATATGAGCTGCAGAATTCATACTTGTGCATAGATCGGTATCTGGTGTTGGGCTCAGATGCTTGCACCTTGTTGTTGTCTTGGAAGAAGTTTCTTGTAGTCACAAGATAGGTGACTCCTCCCTTGGACGATAGTGCGCATGGGCATCGACTCCATCCTCATATTGTTTTTTTCCGCCATCGGGTTCGGATGTAACTTAAGCGCTCCGGTTCGGTACCGTGTTTTTCAAACCTTTCGACACGCAAACCATTGCAAACTCGACGGTATTCTTTTCGCTCGCATGCCTTTCGACGTGCTAGCTCACATACTCAATTCCGGTCGTCGACACGGGCCACTGGGCCGATCTACGCCATTGGGCCTACGGCTAATGGAAAGGAATCCATTGAAAAAATATCGCCAATGTGGAGCTAAATTCCCACACTGACCAACACAAGGACTGCAACCTCTGTCTCTCTCTCAAGCACGAGGAGAAGAATTGCCAAGCCTGCCCCTCCTTCCGGTCCAAGAAGACTATCCGTGATCGCTGGGCTCGACGACACGTTATGGCGCAACAGGCTGCTCCGGTGCCAGAGGACATCTTCGATGAAGGCCCAGACGTGCCAGAGGCAGAGTATTCGGAGGATCTCGACATCGTATCCGAAGCAGATGACTTCGACTCCGATGACCACATCACTCCAGGTCAACGAGTGAGTACAACTGCCCCTGTCCCAACCCCACCCCAAAAACAAAAGGCTCCGGTCAAGACTTTGCCTGAAGGCCCTAGTCGCGACCGAAAGCAAACTTCAGAAGCCCTGCCTACGGGCCCGGCTCCGAAGACAAAGGAGAAGCCTTCCGGCAGCTCGGGACAGAGCAAGCCGCACACCAGCGCCCCAAAGACAGCGTCGGCACCCAAAAACGGGAGCACATCCTACTCCCGCGGTCTCCAAAAAGGTCTCGGCACTGATCACCTCGGCACCCAAAGAACAAAAGGCCTCGGATCCGAAGGCACCTCGAAAAAGATTTCGGACGCGACACCAAAGCCGAAGGACACCAAAACCCCTTCTACGGCTCCAGATCCACAATCTAAACCACGTTCGAAACCGAAAAAATTGTCAGCATTCCACACAAGAAGAGGAAATTGGACACCCCACACATCCCTGAGGTGCCTGTGAAGAAAAGCGACTGTGCAACTTCACCTTTAAGACCCTCTTCTCCTGTTCTTCTTCTCCAATGTCTCCCATACTTACCCCATATTCACCACCACCACAGGATGATGATGACCTAGGGGGTGGGGGAGGAAATAATGACCCTTTCACTGATCCTGATGATGACACTTGACATACCACCAGATCCATTGCACAACAACAATGTCCCTGTAGATCCTCATGATCTTCCTGATCCAGACACATACCAGACTAGGCCATCTCCTCCAGATGACAACATTGGGTTTAGTCAGCTTATTGATAGGGCTGCCCAATATCATAACGTCCAAATGCATTCAGGCCCCACAGAGGAAGACTTCCTAGTGGACACTTTTGCAGTCACAAAAGACAGTACAAACACTGCCCATGCTCAAAGGTGTCATCAAACATGCTCCAGACATATTCAAAGACCCAGTCAGGACCAAAATTCTCAATCCTCGGATTGATAAAAAATATAAACCCGCCCCTAATGATCCCACCTACATTAAAGGCCAACTCCCCTTAGATTCCCTGGTAGTGTCCAATGCTAGGAAGAGTGCTAACTCTCAAACCTCCGGTGATGCTCCACCTCCAGACAAAGAGTCTAAATTACTAGATGCTTCAAGCAATCGAGTTGCCTCCCAGGGAGCTAATCACTGGAGGATAGCCAATGCACAAGCATTACTTGTCAGATACGACAGGGCTCACTATGATGAACTTGAGACCCTCATGCAGCACTTGCCTGACCAATGCAAGGCCAAAGCCAATGATCTGATTCAGGAAGGCAAGTTAATCACAAATGCATCCATTAAGTGCCCTCGATGCAGCAGAAACTGCATCTAGATCAATCAACACTAGTGTGTTATTAAGAAGGCATGCCTGGTTGTGCATTTCTGGGTTCAAACAGGAAGTGCAAACTACTATCCTGAATCAACCATTCAATCAGGAACAACTTTTTGGCCTGGCTGTGGACACAGCTTTAGAAAAAATGAAAAAAGACCCGGAGACTGCAAAATCCATGGGAGCATTACAGTCTCCATCTACAAGAGGCTCCTTTCGCCGCTCCTTTTATAGAGGCGCATCCAAAACCATCAGTACAGACACTGCTTCTTCCTCCTATAAAAACCCCACACAAACATCCCCCAACAGGGGATATTTTAGAGGAGGGTACAGAAGAAATAACAACAAGGGAAGAGGCAGAGGTAACCACACTCGCGCCTCTCCCACTAACAAACCGTGACTTCCCTCCAGACCATTCCACTCCAGTTGGAGGGAGACTCTCATAGTTCCTACCTGTCTGGAATTCCATCACTACAGATAGGTGGGTAAGACAAATTATCCAGTATGGTTACCGCCTGGAACATACTGCAACTCCTCCAACATACCACCCAAACAACGTCCGATGTCCGCAGAACATCTGACGCTTCCCAAACAAGAGGTTCTCTCACTGCTTCACAGGCATGCAATAGAGCCAGTCCCTATAGAGCATCAAGGAACAGGGGTCTACTCCCTGTATTTCTTAATCACCAAAAAGGATGGGACTCTCAGACCAATACTGGACCTCAGACCTCTCAATTTCTACAGTCCGATGATTTTCACATGATCACTCTTCAACAAGTCCTTCCACTGCTTCAACAAGGCTACTTCCTTGCCACATTAGACCTCAAGGATGCCTACTTCCATATTCCCATACACCCTGCTCACAGGAAATATCTAAGGTTTACAGTGGACGGCCAACACATTCAATTTAAGGTTCTTCCATTCGGAGTAAGCACAGCACCCAGGGTCTTCACAAAGTGCCTTGCGGTAGTAGCTGCACACTTGCGAAGACAGCAGATTCATGTGTTTCCATATCTGGACAACTGGCTCATAAAAGCCAAGTCATACAGTCAGTGTGTTCACCACACTCACCAAACAATTCAGTTGCTACACGACTTAGGGTTCACAATCAAACACTCCAAGTCACATCTACAGCCCTCCTACAAACATCAGTATCTAGGGGGCCACAATAGGCTGATAGGACCCTGAGGCGGAAGCCGGGGTTTTCTTCTGTCTAAACTGCTTTTATTCCTTGTGACTGCACACTCGTTTTCTGTGGTTTTTTTTAAAACTGCACATTGTTTAGAGAGCGAGCGCCTGAAAGGGAAGGTCAATATCCCTTTTCAGCGTTCAGCTCCCACGTGACTTGGGGCCACGCCCATCGCTTTTAGCCACGCCCACTCCTCCTCCACCTCATTACCATGCACACAACTCGACAGCACAGCGGTCGAGCGCAGCGGGCACACCTTCAGCACGCCGAAGACACGCCAAAGACTAGCCCGTCTGTGCCCGTCTGGGCCCAGACGGGCTTAGGGCATACCACTCTGCTTAACTCTTCTAGCCCTCGGACCCCCTTTCACAGGTATTCGCGGGACACACTGCTTGCTCTACGCACGGCCAGACACCCCAGCTGTTGCTATTATTGGATTGAGGGTTCCGCATTTAAACATTGTCTTGCCTGTCGCCCGCATAACACTTGCAAGGACCCTGACTCACTGACTATGGCTCTGCTTAATTGCAGATCACTGCCTTGTCATGCCACGGAGGTTCACTCCATCCTTTTGGACCATAGTCTGGATGTCTTATTCCTGACGGAAACGTGGCTGACTACAGGTTCCGACCCCGACATTGTCAACGCTCTCCCCCCGGGATACCTCATGTTCCATCTTGATAGGCCGGATGGGAGAGGGGGTGGAGTGGCCATTGTCTACAGAGACACATTCTTATGCAAAGCAGTAGACTGCGGCATCAACAACGCCGAAAGTTGTCAGTTTACCCTTCGCGTCTCCTCTACTGTCTCTATTGCTGGCCTCCTTGTGTATCGGCCTCCCGCTACGCTAGGGAACTTTGTGGATTCTTTCATGGAGGCTGTTATCCCACTGGCTGCTGCCTCATCCAACTTTGTCATTCTTGGGGACTTCAACTTTCATTTTGGCGACCCCAATGACGTAGTAGCAAGGGATTTTCTAAGTTCGCTCGGGGCACTGGACCTACATCTCGTTAATATGGGAGCTACTCATATTAGAGGTCATCAGCTTGATGCGGTTTTTGCTAATTCTGCGAACCTACAGGCTCTCCAGATGTTGGCTCTCCCCTGGACCGATCACCATCTCATTCCGTTTAGCTGGTTGCTGGGGAACCGGAGAGACCCCGCACCAAGACAACATATTGTGGAACGACTCTGGTCGAAGCTCCCGGTGGACAGTTGGGCGGAAGAACTAGCTAGAACCTGTCCTCACCCCGTAGATGACCCCAACACCGCTGATCAGCTCTTGGGCGAATGGCTGACTAACTCTCTGGACTTACTGATCCCGAATAAAAGGAGGCTTGTCAGGGAGAGAAGAATTGGCTCTGCCCCCTGGTATACCCCCGAACTTAGGTGCATCAGAACCTCTTGTAAAAGGCTTGAACGTGCTTGGAGGAGAGAGCAGACGGAAGAAAGCCGGGCCAATTACAAAAGGGAGTTGAGGAAATATAAAAGCGCACTGAAGGACGCTAAAAAGATTTTCTTTAGCGACAGGATTGAGAGAGCAAGCAATTCTTCTGGAGAATCGTTTAAAATCTTCAAGGAACTTCTGAAAGCCCCGGTCCCTCCAGTGTTGCATGATAATCCCAAAGAAAAATGTGAGGAACTGGCCAGCTTCTTCCATTCAAAAATAGAGAAAATCTTATCCTCCTTACCCACTATTCCTCAAAGCCATGAACCGGTTACTAGCCTCACAAGTCGCTCGATTGAGCTAGCATCTTTAGGCCCCTTCTCGGAAGAGGAGGTGGTAAAAGTCCTGTTGGAGATGAAGAGTGGCTCCCCGAGTGACCCAGTTCCCATAAAACATCTTAAGCTCGTGGCTAACACCTTGTCAACTCCTCTGACTGATCTCTTGAACCTTTCACTCGCTCAGGGCACAGTGCCCCAGAGATGGAAAAAGGCTGTGGTGAAAGCCCTATTGAAAAAACCAGGACTGGATTCATCCAATTTGACCAACTTCAGGCCAATTTCACTTCTGCCTGGATTTTCTAAAATTGCAGAGAAGTTGTTCAACCGTCAGCTCTCTCACCATCTTGAGTCTAACCACCTGCTAGGAGATTCCCAGACTGGTTTCCGCCCCGGCCATGGAACAGACACTGCCTTGCTGGCAGTAGTGGAGGAGGCAAGGAGCACTCTAGATACAGGAGGGTCAGTGGCAGTGATCCTCCTGGACTTGAGTGCTGCCTTTGACACCGTGAGTCATCAGGTGCTCCTCCGACGTCTGTCAGAGGTAGGTGTCTCAGGGACGGCCCTGAAATGGTTGGGATCTTTTCTTTCTGACCGTTTCTACCAAGTCTGGGAAGGGTCAGAGCAATCTGCCCTAATCCCTCTTCAATGTGGAGTCCCGCAGGGCTCATCGCTGAGCCCTACCCTATTTAATATATATATGACTCCACTTGAAAGAGTGGTCGCCCCTTCAGGGGTGAAGATTGTCAGTTACGCGGATGATACTCAGCTGGTGGTGGGCCTCACTCAGCTGGCGGAACAACCTGAGGTGTTACACGACTGCCTTGCCAATGTTCATCGTTGGATGTCTATCTCCGCCCTAAAGCTTAATGGAGGTAAAACCGAGCTGATGCTCCTGGGCAATTCCAGCCTGTTGGAACCATTATTGCGAGCTGCTGGCCCCGGTCTCTTGATGACCCACCATCCCCCAAGAAGGAGATCAAGTCCTTGGGAGTATGGTTGGAAGAAGACCTGTCCTTCAGGACTCATGCCAGGAAGACCGCAGGGGTTTGCTTTGGTTTACTGAGATCAGCCCGAAAGGTGCTACCTCTGCTTCCTGATCCAGCAAGGAAGCTGTTGATACGTGGCCTGATTCTATCGAGGCTCGATTATGGGAATGCGCTGTTTCTCGGTGCTCCTGAAGCGACCTTCAAAACCCTCCAACAGGTGCAAAACGCAGCTGCGAGAGTCCTTATGGATGTTCCCAGAAGGCAGTCTGCTGCTCCGGCCCTCAAAGCGCTTAACTGGCTCCCCGTGAAGGAGCGGGTGAAATTGAAAGCGCTATGTACAGCCCACAAAATTTTACATGGCAAGGGCCCCCCCATCCTTGCTAACATGGCCCGTCCTTACAAACCCCCACGTCTGCTGCGCTCGGACCAAAAACACCTTTTGCAGTTAGCGAGAGTAAGAAGAGCTCGTTCTGGGGGCAGGCGTTTCTCTGTGCAAGTGGCCTCTCTTTGGAACTCTCTGCCCCTCAAGATTCGCTCAGAGCCCAAGATCCTACCATTCAGGAAACTTCTTAAGACCCACTTGTTTCCATAGTAGTGATTAGCTGAGTCTCTCCTTCTGGTCTGTTGCGCCGGGATGCCCCCGGGTAAGCTGAGCGCATTATAAATTTCATATTATTATTATTATTAATAGAGCTATAGCATACCCTAATCTAGCCAGGATAGCCAGCATGCAAACCCTCATCACAAAATTTCAACCACAACACTCCCAGCTCGAGTGTTTATGCAGCTCATAGGTATGATGGCATCTTGCATTTTCATAGTACCTAATGCAAGACTACAGATGCGCCCCTTACAAGAATGCTTAACACGTCATTGGAACCAGGCTCAAGGTCATCTTACAGATCTGGTGTTGGTGGACAGCTGCACATATGCCTCTGCAGTGGTGGAACACACAAAACCTTTCCGGAGGGCGGCCGTTCCTAGAGCCAGTTCCACAGATAATGCTAACAGCGGACGCATCCCTCACTGGCTGGGAAGCCCATCTCCTAATCCAGGGCAGGTGGACCACTCAACAAAAAGTGCTCCACATCAATCACCTAGAATAACTGGCAATATTTCTAGCGTTAAAAGCATTCCAAGCACATCTGCTCAACAAGACTGTCCTAGTCCACACAGACCATATGACAGCAATGTATTACATACAGAAACAAGGAGGAACACATTCTTTGCAACTGTCTCTTCTAGCGCAAAGCATATGGAGGTGGACCATTCTGCAGAACATAGATCGTCTGGCAGAACACCTTCCAGGAGTCCACAATCACATTGCGAATCTGCTAAGTCGTCAGACACAGCAGATACATGAAAGGGAACTTCATCCTCAAGTTCTTCAACCATTTGTCCAAATGTGGGGCCAACCAGACACAGATCTGTTCGCCACACACGCAAACGCAAAATGCCCAACCTTCGCCGCCAGGTTTCCACCCCCGTTGTCCAAAGGCAATGCGATATGGATGAACTGGTTAGGCAGATATGCGTACGCTTTTCCGCCACTCCCACTCATTCCGCTAGTAGTACGCATTCTAATGGATACATCTGCCAGTGGATTCCTCACCTTGTGAATATCCCCTGCGCCAGCATTCCACTGAACTTTTTTCCCCAGCTCTCTACGCCGACGTTGACGACGTCACAATGCATCGGCTCCGCCCGCGACTCCGTATGACGTCACCGGAGCCATAAGAGAGCCACGTCTAAATGCGATGTATGGGATTTTCCAATGGGCTGCCTTCCCATCCGGCGCACCTTCTGGTCCCGTGGGTCCTATGGCTTATACTCTGGAAATGCCGCAGCATTATGTTCAGGCCCCGTTTATGCCCTTTCTGCCGATGGCGCCTTTGTGGCAGTTTCCGGCGCCGTCTGGGGATCCATCTTTGCTTCGATTGGATCGACCTTCTTCGGAGCCTTCCTCGACGCCGTTGCGAACTCCCTCGGCTCCGCGTCCGGTGCCTCCGACTCCGGCGCCGCCGACCCCGACGCCTCCGGCTCCACGTTCGGTTCCACCGACTCCGCGTACGGCGCCGCCGACGCCGGCTCCTCGGATCCGTTCAAGGAGGGAGGCCCAGTGGGTCTTAGAGGAGGAGCGTTATAGAGTGGAGGTGGAGGAAGGTGAGGTGGATTCATCTTCCGACGAATTTGAAGGGATTCAGGATGCTAGTGGCCTGGATACGACTCCGGAGTGGGAGCATTCTTCCTCTAGTTCTTCTCCACCGCAGGAGCTGGCTCCTTACCATCTTGTGATAAAGAAGGCCGCAGAGTTGCTGGACTTGCAGTTGCCCTCTGCGGAGTATAAGCCTAACCTTCTGACGGAGGTGTTACACTCGCCTACCTCGAACAGTGAGCCTTTACTGCCATTTAATGAGGCTATTTTGGAGCCAGTTATGGACGTCTGGCGTAAGCCATTTTCTTCGCCGGCAGTCTCCAGACAGGTGGCGAGAAGATATAGGGTGGCGCCTGGGGATCCAGGTTTTCTATCTTCACACCCTTCTCCAGAAAGTCTGGTGGTACAGGCGTCATGCTCAAAGCATGCTTCAGGGGCTTTTCCTCAGACTCCTGCAGATAGGGAGTCTAAGAAGGCGGATCAGGCGGCTAAAAAGACCTTTTCGTCTGGGAGCATGGCGCTTAAGTCCACTAATGCCACCTGCTTGCTAGGGCGCTATGTTCATGCTCTTATGGACTCAATGAAATCGTTAGCCCCTAAGTTGCCGGAAGGTGATAAGGCGTCCTTTATGGAAGTGGTCACAGACACTCAGGCTGCTGCAAGGCAGGTGATTCAGTCGGGGCTTGATACGGCTGACTCGGTGGCAAGGATTATGGGGTCATCTATAGCCACTAGGAGGCAAGCGTGGCTTCGTTTGTCTGGCTTCTCTACGGACGTTCAGGCCACATTGGTGGATTTGCCATTTGACGGACAGAGGCTTTTTGGTGAAAAGGCTGATTCCGCCTTGCAGAGGTTTAAAGACAGCAGGGTGACGGCGAAGTCTTTAGGTCTGCAGGCTCCTGCTAAAGGATTTGGGCTTAAGAAGTTCAGAGGTTTGGGAAGTCTTCATTTCGCTCCTTCCGGCAGCCTCAGCAGCAGCAGCAACAGCAGCAGCAGAATCCCCTCTATAGGTCCTATAGAGGGAGACAGAGGTCGGAGAGGTTCTGGCCGCAACCCCTCTTCATCTTCTACCTCCTCTGCTCCCAATGAAGCTTCAGGGAAGCAGCCCTAGATCCCCCATCCTGGATCATGTAAGACCTGTGGGGGGTCGGGTGTCCCACTTTCTGCGAGGTTGGAGATCTGTTACAACCGACCTTTGGGTTTTAAACCTTGTGGAGACTGGGTACGCCCTTCCCTTTCAGGAGTTTCCTCCCCCTTAGCCTCCTTGCCAGGGTTACTGCTCAGAAGACCATCTACTTCTTCTACAGAAGGAGGTGTTAGCTTTGCTTCAAAAGGGTGCGAAAGAGGTGGTTCCAGAGCAGGAAAGGGGTCAGGGAAGCTACTCCCGGTATTTCCTGATTCCCAAGAAGGACGGCAGATTGCGTCCGATACTGGACCTCAGATTCTTGAACTTTTACCTGAAACAGGAAAAATTCAAGATGCTGACCCTTGCGCAGGTTCTTCAAGCATTGCAGCAAGGAGACTGGATGGTGTCGATCGACTTGCAGGACGCGTCCTTCCATGTCCCAATCCTGAAGTCGCACAGGAAGTATCTCAGTTTTACGGTTGGGTCGCAACATTACCAGTTTGCGGGCCTTCCGTTTGCTCTTACTACCGCACCTCGAGTCTTCACGAAGGTGATGGCAGTGGTGGCTGCTCATCTCAGGAGGTCGGGGATTCCAGTATTCCCCTACCTGGGCGACTGGCTTCTGAAGGCAGAGTCCCCAGAGATGGTGCAGCGTCATCTGCAGGTAACATCTCAGCTGTTATTCGACTTGGGTTTTTCGATAAATGTGCCCAAATCTCACCTGGTGCCCTCTCAACGCAACCCGTTCATAGGGGCGGTACTGGACACTACTGTGTGTCGAGCATTTCCTCCTCAAAGAATTCTCGACATTCAGGAGATGGTCCCTTTATTCCACTGTGGAGCGGTTGTTCCAGTTCCGAAGGTCCTTCGCCTGCTTGGTCTGTTCGCCTCCTGCATTCTGTTGGTCAACCATGCACGCTGGCACATGAGGGCGCTCCAGTGGTGCCTCCGCAGGCAGTGGTATCAACACAACGGAGATCTCAAGGAGTCGATCAGGATCTCCAGAGAAGCTGCAGCGGATCTGTCTTGGTGGAGCGTGGAGGGCAATCTGTCTCAAGGAAAGCCCTTCCATCTACCTCCATCGGTGGCCACGGTGATAACGGATGCATCCACTTTAGGGTGGGGTGCTCATCTGGGGAATCTGGAGATCAAAGGTCTTTGGTCTCCAGAGGAAAGGTTGCTTCACATCAACCTTCTGGAATTGCGGGCGATTCGTTTGGCGCTCAAGGCCTTCCTCCCTTCCCTTCGCGGTCAGTCGGTTCAAGTCATGACGGACAACACTACCGCGATGTGGTATGTCAACAAGCAGGGAGGAGTGGGGTCGCATTGTCTCTGCAGAGAGGCTATGCGTCTATGGTCCTGGGCTCAGGACCATCGGATTTGTCTGATGGCAAATCATCTGGCTGGGGTGCTGAACGTACGTGCGGACAGTCTCAGTCGGCAGTTCTCTGCCGATCACGAGTGGAGGCTCCATCCGGAGGTGGTTCGTTATGTCTTTCGGACGTGGGGAACCTCTCGTGGACCTGTTCGCCACCCGCGAGAACGCGCACTGTCCGTCATTTTGCAGTCTCCAGTATCCGATGCAGGGGGCGTTGGGGGACGCGTTTCAGTTGAGTTGGGGCTCACAACTCCTTTACGCGTTTCCTCTCATACCCTTGATTCCTCGGGTTCTGAGGAAGATTCGCCAAGACCGGGCCCAAGTTATTTTGGTTGCCCCGGATTGGCCAAGAAGGGTGTGGTATACAGATCTTCTCCACCTCTCCTAGTGCCCTCCGCTCCGTCTCCCTCTGAGGGCAGCCCTCCTCTCGCAGTCGGAGGGGCAGGTTCTACACCCCCACCTCCAGAGCTTACACATTCATGCCTGGAGATTGAACGGGGCAACCTGAATTCCTTCTCTCTCCCGCCTGATGTGGTGGATGTTATTTTATCGGCCAGGCGACACTCCACTAAGTCCATTTACTCATATAGGTGGTCTAAGTTTGTTAAATGGTGTGGAGAGAGATCCATTGACCCTTTAAAAGCCCATCTTTCTGATGTGCTTCAGTTTGCTCTTTCCCTGGCTCAGCAGGGCTGTGCTGTGGCCACAGTCAAGGGCTATCTATCGGCCTTATTGGCTTTTCTGTGTCTTCCTGATCAACCGTCATTATTTAAATCTCCGATTGTACTAAGGTTTATCAAAGGCCTTACAAACATGTTTCCTCCTACTCCTTTTGTAATGCCACAGTGGGACCTTAATCTTGTCTTAACTTTTCTTATGGGGTCCCCGTTTGAGCCTCTTCATAGCTGTCCTCTGAGGCTTTTGTCCTTTAAGATGGTCTTTCTTGTAGCCATAACCTCGGCAAGGAGGGTGAGTGAGCTTCAAGCTCTTAGTTCTAAACCCCCTTTTCTTACATTACATGCTGAAAGGATGGTACTTGGGACCAGGGCTGCTTTCCTGCCTAAAGTAGTTACTCCGTTTCATTTGGGGCAGTCTATTACTCTCCCTGTTTTTGATCCTCCTCCTCATCCCTCCAAAGAGGAGGAAAGACTTCATCGCCTGGACCCAAAGAGAGCTGTAAGCTTTTACTTGGACAGAACGAAGGACTTTCGTCTGGACGATCAGCTCTTTGTGGGTTATGTGGGTCATTCCAAAGGAAGAGCGGTGCACAAGCGCACTCTATCAAGATGGATCATCCTTGCCATCAAGATCTGCTATGCCCTGGCTGGTAAGGTTCCTCCTGAGGGTATTAGGGCTCATTCAACTAGAGCTAAATCATCTACATCTGCTTTGGCCAGGGGGTTCCTGTGGCAGATATTTGTAAAGCCGCGACTTGGGCCTCCCTCCATACTTTCGCTAAGCATTATTGCTTGGACTCTGAGATGAGGCGGGAGGGCCACTTTGCGCGCTCTGTCTTGCAAGACTTTCTGGTATAGGAAGGTGGACACCCTCCTCAGGGAGTGGGGACTGCTGTGGGAATCTATTCACAAGGTGAGGAATCCACTGGCAGATGTATCCATCAGAAGAACAAGTTACTTACCTTCGGTAACGCTTTTTCTGGTGGATACAGTATCTGCCTGTGGATTCCTCACTGGCCCACCCGCCTCCCCGTTGTCCACCTTTGTATACCTTAAAAGTTGGCTTGTTTGAGATGTTATGCTTTCTGGTACTTTGGTAGGAAATGCTTGTTTTATTTAGCTTTCCTTTTGTATATGTTCTATGTATATTTGATGGTATATTGTATACTGTGTATACTTTGAATCGGTCGTTGGTCCACCTGTGCGCCTCGGGGGCATGGAAAAAATGGGTGGAACTGACGTCATCACACCGACGTGGCTCTCTTATGGCTCCGGTGATGTCATACGGAGTCGCGAGCGGAGCCAATGCATTGTGACGTCGTCCACGTCGGCGTAGAGAGCTGGGGAAAAAAGTTCAGTGGAATGCTGGCGCAGGGGATATTCACAAGGTGAGGAATCCACAGGCAGATACTGTATCCACCAGAAAAAGCGTTACCGAAGGTAAGTAACTTGTTCATCTCAAGCAACAGTCTCTCAAAATTATCCTAGTTGCTCCCACATGGGCACGGCAACCATGAGTCACAATACTCCTCGAACTCTCGGTAGTTCCACACCAAAAGCTATGTCTCTCCCCACAACTGCTGACGCATGGCGAGATAAGGCGCCCAGATCCAGCACAACTGAATCTAGCAATCTCGCTCCTGAAGTCCTAGAGTTCGGTTACCTTAACCTACCACCCGACTGTATAAACATTATCAAAGAGGCCAGACGCCCTACTACTAGAGCTTGCTATGCAGCCAAATGGAAGCGATTCTTCCTTTACTGCAATAACAACGAAATTAACCCGCTAGATGCTTCCATTCAAAACATCATCTGCTATTTATTACATTTACAGTTTCCTATCACAAAACAGTAATATTAACCACCAGTTTAAAACTGGTGGTTTCTCATTCGCAAAGGGGTAGGGGTCCCCTTGGCATCCCTTTAAGAATGTTAAAAAAAAAACTTATGAGCAGGCAGTGGTCCCAGATAAAAAGATCGCTTTATTAAAAAGCAATCGGACATGGTGGTCTGCTGACCAAGCAGGCCACCATCTCTGTGATGGCTACGATTCCTAATTGTTCGCAAAGTGCGACCTTCTCGATTAATATGCAAGTCTATTGCGATCAGCTAGGAATACTGATTTCCTAATTGTGATTCAGAGAAAATCACAATTAGGAAATAGGTATTCCTAATGTTTGTACATCTGGCCCATAGTCATTATGAAATCAGTAATCTTGTGAATTACACCAGATTCATTTGTAGCCCTGTGTTCTAAGACACCTGAACTGTTATGCTTTAAGCATACTTGCCACTGCTTTTCTGCACTCTTTGCCTGACTTCATTAAGGTGGTCCTGCTGTTGTGCCGACATTCATAGCTGTCAAGTGTTCTCGTGGCAACTGTCTCAGCCTTAAGTCAGTTCTGAACTTTTAACAGGAATCAAATTGTATTCCCGCAATTCATAATCTGCTCTTAACATTGTAGCTATGGGCTCAAAAACCCCCACAGTAAAATTAAGTTGGGTAAAAAGGCAGGATTACCTCAAGGTATCACACAAAACAATGGGACCCATTTCAGCTAGGAATTTTGCTGTTATGTGGAAAATCTTGTGACATGCTTCACCACTACCACATGTGCCTGACAACTGAGGTCTTTTCACGGGTACCTGTCACTACACCTTAGATTGAATGTTTAAAGCCTTTGGTGTTTGGCAGTTGACCTGCTATAAAAACTGACTTGTTAGAAAAGTAGGCTGATGCATTAAAGGGTTTTACCTAATCTGTGTCTTTGGTAAATGTGATAATACTTACTGGCTTAGGCACTGGAGGTAGAGGCTGCTGTAGGACCTTGATAAACGTGCTGGAGACCAGTAGATGGATGCCTAATAAAGATTACTTTAAATGTCTTTTTTTTGTCAGTTACTGTGCATTTTAAGAGAGAGGTCAAATGTCAGACTATCAAATACTCCTTGTTAGTCTAACATGGAGATTGGTATTTTCTTTTCATTCTCTGACTACAGAGTGAGAGGATTTTGTAAGTAGATACATGTGGAAATCTGGCTGGAGTACAGAGTGTATGAATGGAAGTCTGTAGGATATAATTGTTTTCCAACACAACACATTTTAAATACCTGTAAAGGGACTGCACATGGGCCAGCCATTTCACCAGTCTGCAAAATAGTTAAACACTGTGAAAAGATCAAAATTATTTTAATATTCCCAGATTCTCCGTTGTACTAAAATAATTAGATCAAACCAAAAACGTGCTTCTAAACCCTGCACCGTTAATACAAGCACACAAAAGTGAACGAAACAAAGGAAGATGAAACAATATTTTAGCGACATCCCTAAACCACAAAACTCAAGTAGAATAATCTTAGACCAGTTTTTCCTGCTGCTGTTTTATATAAGAAATTTACATTGTTGGGCCCCTTCTGGATGAAATAAAAATGAAATCAAACTGTGGCTTAACCTGGTGTTTGAGGCTCCCTAAGATTCAGGAAGGACTAATTGACGCAACAGAAAACTATTTAAAAAAAAATGTGGGCTCATTGGATTCGGCCTCCACGCTGTGGGAGGCGTATAAAACAGTTGTCAGGGGACAGGGGGTGTCTATGGTCGCTGGGTATGAGAAAGAAAAGCAGAAACAGTTACTTGTCCTAGAAGACTAAATAGCCCAGCTGGAGAAGGACCTAGTGACTGCAGTGTCCCCCGAACTCAAACAGAAGTTGCTCCTCAAGCAGAAGGAATACTGAGATATTGCCGAAAAGACGGCTAAGGCCTACTAGCGAGCCACACAGTGTCGGGTCTATAAATTGGAGATAAAGTGAGCAAGCTTCTGGCATGGCTGGACCGATGACAGCAGGCCTACAGCTGGGTTTCAGAGATTGTTACAGAGGGTGGGGGTCGCCTCAAAGACAGGAAAAGTATAGCAGGGGACTTTGCAGAATACTTCCAAGCAGTATACACCTCTGCGAGTGTATATTCAGGAGACGAGGCAGGAGAGCTGCTGTCCACCCTGAGAATACCTGTGTTGGATGACACAGGTGGAGGGGCTTGAGTTGGATTTGACCAAAGAGGCTACAAATGCAATTAGTACCTTACAATCAGGAAAGGCGATGGGACCGTGTGGTCTCCCGATCTAATTGTTTAAAATTAACACGTCAACCATTGCCCCTTATTTAATAGATATGTATGAAGAGAGTGTGGTTGCCGGCTGCCTTCCTGAGACACAAAGACTGGCGAATGTGGTGGTGATTCACAAACAGGGCAAACCTCCAGACCGATGCGAGTCATATCGGCCAATATCGCTATTGAATTCAGAAGTGAAAATATTGTCAAATTTTGGCCACGCATTTGTCGCCTCTGCTTCGCAAATTGATTCATCCTGACCAGTCAGGATTTATGCCGGGCAGGAACACGGCGCTCAATTTACAGAGGCTTCATGGGGTCTGGGGCAGAGCCCAGACCATACAAGAAGACGCTGTAATTATGTCGCTAGATGCAAAAATGGCGTTTAATCTGATAGAATGCCCCCATCTCTTTGCGGCTTTAGAACGATACGGATTTGGTCTGAAATTTCTGTCTTGGGTGCAGCTGCTGTACTCTGCACCCTTGGCAAGAGTGACGGTGAATGGGGGTCGTTCGGCACCCTACGCCCTTTATAAGTGGACGTGGCAGGGATGTCCGCTCTCGCCTTTGATATTTGCTTTAGTCCTCGAACCGTTGGCGATCTGGATCAGGGGGGGATCCACTCATTAGAGGATTGTATTGGACGCCAGATTGGGAAGATTAGAATTTCCCTTTATGCAGATATCATCTTATTGTATTTGGCCCAGCCCTATTCCTCCATCCATATAATACTCCACATATTCACCCTGTTTCAGAAGTATTCCGGTTATACGATAAATTGGGATAAATCCTCAATCTACATTCTTTCTGGGAGAGATATTAGACGACCCGCTCATTGCGGTGCCAAAATAGTTACGGAAGGCTTTTGCTATTTAGGAATTTGTTACGACGGATCCAGCGGCCTTTTATGATAACAATTTGTCCCCGCCTCTGCGCCGTCTACAGGCCGACATACAACACTGGAAGTCGCTGCCCCTCACACTATTGGGCATGGCGGCTTTATATAAGATGATGGCTCTGCCCCGATTTGTTTACGCATTACAAAATATGCCCTTCCCCGTTCCACCCAAATAATTTCGGGCCGTAGAATCAGGGGTTAGGACCCTCTTGTGGAATGCTGGAAACCCCCATATCTCCTAGACTAAGCTCATGATGCTGGTACCATGGTGGGATTTCTCTTCCGGCACTCAAGAGTTACTACTGGGCTTCTCAACTAGCGGTCACTAATCATTGGGTACCTTGGCCAGTCGATGAACCTGCTTATAGGATGGATAGGCATTATATGACAAATGACCATTATCAACGAGCACTCTTAGGGGGGGTGGAAGAGTGCCCCGGTATACACCCCGACGGCAACTACGGTGGCACTGTGGCAAGCTGCGACTGCCGCCTTGGGCTGGAAAAACAAGCTTACCCTCATTGGGCTCTCAACAGTAGGAGACTTATGGGCGAGAGGCAGGGTGGTCCCTCTTAGCAATCTACAACGTAATCATGATCTTAATCCGGGGGAAACCTTTCGATACTTACAGGTGCGTAGCACATTGTATAAGGCCGTTCCCATGGGCACTGACCTCCCAGCAGCCTCGCCATTAGAAGATAAGCTACTAGATGATTATTTGAAGAAAAAGTGAATTCCTTGACCTATAGGAAGATTTAAATACCCCCCCAGTTGCCTTAGGGAAGATCTGTTCTAAGTGGGTGGAGGATGTGGGAAATCTAGATGATGAAGAGTGGCAGGAAGCACTGGCATCTACGCGGGATGCCGCGGTGCGCTCCAGATTTAAATTGATCCAGCTCAAGCTTGTGAGAAGTTGGCCTGATATATGATGTCACTAATTCTTGTGTACACCTTGTATCAGTCCAAACAACCCTTATGGTGATTGGTTGTAAAGTCAACCTTATAGACCAGCTATCCTAGTGGTAGCATGGACAAGGGCAGTCTTAGGCTAAACTCTGAATGGCATGTGAAGCCAGCTGTTATACCATTTGTAACCCCTTGAATACCAAATGAAAGGACACCACAACAGATATATATATATATATATATAAAATAAAGTGTATTTATTCTAGTCAAACCCTCAGCACTCTTTATGAGATTCGAGGTAAGTACAACACAGTCTTATTCAAGCATACATTAAGTCACACAGGTAAGTAATACAGTTAGGCCCTAGGGGCCACGCAAACCATATACTAAGTAAGTGGTATAAGGACCACTGTCACGGAAATAGGATAGGCCTAGGCCTAGGGAATCGCTGGGGCTACACTCTACTACCCAAGGTTAGGAAGTGGGAGGCCCACGGGATTCAGGTGCAGAGTGGATACACTCACGCGTAATGCGTATAATCGATAGAAATAGTACAGTTCAGAATTAATAAGATTTAGGACACTTCTGGAGTAGCTAGGAAGTCGAGACTTGAGAACTAGACACTAGGATAGTCAATACCCTGATGAGCACCGGAGTACCCAAGTTACCTAGCCCACGGGCTGCAGGTGCATAGGTGTGAACTTGCATCGGGTTTCGTCGTCGACTCCTATGGATGCCTGAAGGAAAGATGCTGACAGGCAGTCAGTGAAGAGTGTCCGGTGGATCCCAAGGCCGGGATCAAGAAGGAAGGATACCTGCAAGCAGAAGGGACAGAGTCTGGGTCACTAGCCAGTGACCACGTGGAACCAGGAAGGAACCAGGCGATGCCGGGAGATTGCAGGTGAAGAGGTGAAGCTTGTCGCAGCAGCCACGGGTACCAGGAGACGACGACGACCAGGACCAGGAGGCGAGCTGTCCCACGAAGGCTCGTGCTGTCGGCGGCGTCGAAGTCGAACTAGGACTCACCAAGCCTTGGCAAGCGGAACCCACGAAGAATGGAGGACTTGCTTCTGGTGCAGACCAGGAAGGTCTGGGGTGCTTCTCTATTACAGAGGAGCAGGAGCCAGTCTGGAGGAGCCAAACCAGCAGTAGAAAATCGAAGGTGTGTAGTCGCAAAGGTTACTAGCCAACGGGCAAGCAACCGGACAGACGCGGCAAGCAGGAAAATGCAGAAGGGCCCCACGCAGGACTCGTGGAGTGTGGGGGGCTGATCTTCGGTGCAGATGGTGCTTGGGGTTGGGGCTTCTCAATCCCCGGTGCACAACTTCGAGGGTGCCTCAGAAGCTGCGCTGGAAGATACTCGCCACTTTTCCCAGGTAGCCGGTCCCACGTCTCTCGTCGCCTCCACAGATCTCAGCTCGGCTGTGGATGTGGATCAGGGTCGGAGAAGTCTGGAAGTCAAGGCTCTGGTCAGGCTCTGCAGTTGGTCTCTCGTAGAACTTCAGCAAAGCAAAGGGTAAGTCTCTTGATGGTGCCTGTTCGCACAGGGTGACCACTCCTTGGCCACAAGGGAGAGTCTTCTTCTTTCGTTCAATGTCGAAGGTCCAGAGTCTGTTCAAGTTGCAGGTTCAGGATAATCTAATCTCCTGGGGCCCAGCTACCACACTTATACTAATCGGGGGGGCTGGGTTGCCTGCTAGGTCACGCCTTATGGGTGGGACCTGGGAGGGGGGTGGTTACACACCCTTCCCTTTGTCCAGTTTCGCGCCAGGACTGGGGCTGGAGTGCCCCAGCACCGGTTTGAACTGGACTATGCATGGGACACCTTGTGTGCCCCAGGCAGTGTCTAGTTTCTTTCATCCCTCCCTGCCCCAATACACTAAGGCCTGTCTGGGGTGGTGCTCGCACCTCCCAAGGCAGGAAACCTATTGTCCAAGCCTCCCGTGCCGGGATCACTCCCAGCAGCAGGAGGTCAGACTTGTGTCGTGGCAGCAGCATCCATTTTGTGATGCTGGGGCTCTGGTTAACTTTAACCGGGTAAGTAGGTTTCAACATGTCTTCTCCCTCTAGAAGGGAGGAATAATATCCTCATCACCAGAAATGGGATGGGGGTATTATTCCAAAGTGTTAGACACCTTACACGACATGTTTTGATAAAGCCAAACCATAGTTACCATAACCGTTTAAGATTATAAGGCACTTTAAGAGTATATGGTAGGCTATATCATAGAACAGCTATAGGGACATGGTTCCGAAAGCTGCAGACAGGCTCAGCTCATGCTAGAGCACTATCTCACATGTTACCAAGCACTCTGCCTCCAGGATTGTTAAGGCCTGCCATAGGAGTGGCTGATAGGTACACATGTGTCTAAATATAAGGTAGGTATAGGAATACTACACCTAAGCAAGGGGTGATTACACGACCTTGCCCCAGCTGAGTGATCAGCCAGTTGTGTCCTAATGGAAGGCCGGGCCAGGGGTGGCATAATACATGCTGCAGCCCTTGGTAGGCCTAGGGTACACCTATGCCCTGGGTACCTAAGGTACACTGTACAGGGGCCAATAAGGTGTTCCTATCCAATTGGGTTATGCACCTAAAGTACATAGTATTAATTTAGAGAGAGAACAGCAGGGCTGTGGGTCTGATTAGCAGGCCCACAGCCACATCTAAGTCGAAAACCAGTAAAGCAAAAGCAAAAAGTGGGAGTGAACATAGAAAGCAGACCCTACTCTCCTACAAAGCTCCTCCACAGGGTTTATTATACAGGCGTTGCGTTCTCTAGGTTGGGCGTTTTGGGTTCCCCACAGTGTCCCCGGGGATGTGAGCAAGTGGGCACCTACTTACACCAGTGGTGGGACTGTCCAAGTATACGTCAGTATTGGAGGAAAGTGACCTCAAAGATGTGGGAAGTTTGTGTGAAAAGTATGGAGGTCACCCCCCGACTTTGCCTTCTGAACATATGGGAAGCGACTGACCTGACGGCTAAAGAAAGGATCTGGGTCGCCCTTGTGAATGTAGTTGCAAAACGCAATATAGCCAGAACTTGGAAGGGCAACACGATACCCAAACTCTGACTGGGAAACTGATATGGACTGGTGAATGCAGACAGAGAGGGTGGTCTATGAAGGGAGGAGTTGCCCCCGAAGTGGACCCAGATCTGGGGTGACTGGAACAAAGCGAGGAGAATGTTGTGTGAGCCATTTCTTGATCCCTCTACACAAGATGGCATGACTCTGTGATATCATTTGTCAAGATGTGGAAATTGATGTTCTGTAATGTGATGGAGATGTTGGACTACAAGGACAAATCAATGCTGGTTTTGGTACTTATGCACTATGTCACCTTATTCTATGCTGTCATACGTTTGTTTTTCTTGTCAATGAAAAGATGTATTTAAAAAAATGAAATAATGTCTGTGAATTCTCGGTTTCCTCTCTTTGAATGCCATTTTAGTTTGTGGTTGTCAGGGTGTTTTAGTGTTTTTATATCTGAAAGCAACACGTTAGTTAGATTCCTCACCTTAGAATATCGTCAGGCTGGATCTGGAAAGATTTTTCGTCAGCAATACCCCTTGCACGTCGCTAGGCGTCGGCTCCGCGTCCGTCGTCGGCATCGTGCGCCGGAATGACGTCGTCGGAGTACTTAAGACGCCGCCCTCGCGCGCTGACGTCAGTTCTTCTATTTTCAGCGCCAGACAGTGCCGATCCGGGAAGAGCTTACCCCTTTAGTCACTTTTTGACTAAAACCTTTTGGACTCTTTTGTCTACTCGTCGACTCGAACTGGTGCCGGTAGGATACCTGGTTTTAAAGCCTGTGACTCATGTCACCGACTGATGTTAGTAACGGACCACCATCCCCGGTGCCTTTACTGCCTTGGGGCTGACCACGATGCGGAGTCGTGCCTTGACTGCCAAGCCTTGACCTCGAAGGCTAGGCGGGAGTGGTCCCGCAAGCTTCTCGAGCTTCATTACTCGGCTCTGTCCCGTTCCCGATCCCGGTCCAGGAGGAGGTCAAAGGACCGGTCGCAGAGCCGCCGCCACCATCACCACTCGTTGGGTTCCAAGTCTTCGGGTAAGTCGAAGCATAGTAAGAAGTCCAAGAGACGACATCGCTCTTCGGACTCCGCTCGCTGGTCGCGCGACTCGGTCGAGGGTCCGGATTGTACCACCCCCACGGATCCGCCGGAGCCGC
Organism: Triturus cristatus; assembly: GCF_964204655.1. Lineage (NCBI taxonomy): Eukaryota > Metazoa > Chordata > Amphibia > Caudata > Salamandridae > Triturus > Triturus cristatus. The sequence goes on from NC_140581.1 coordinate 866,047,282, forward strand.
AGGAGCCGCGTCCGTCCCTATACCCGCCGGTCCCTGGGGCTGACGCGACTCCGGCGGAGATCAGTGCCTTCCTCTCGGCCATGAGGGGCCTGGCTCTGCAGTCGACGCCTGCTGGCGCGCCTTCGGGCCCCGCGGGCTCGTTTCCGAGGTCTAGCGAGCCGGCGGCTCCGGCCCCAGCGCGTCGTCTACTTCGGTCCCGATGCCGCAGGTCCCTGTGGGATCCAGGCCTGGATCTCAGTCGATGCCGGTCGACCTCACGACGCCTCCTCCGCTGGTGTCGACACCGGTTCCACCCCTGGTGCCGTCTCCGGATGACGCCATTCCCCGGTTCAGCCCCGGTCCGGGCGCAGACGCCCCTTGATGACCATTTCATCTTCCGCCCGGCTCTGGTTATTCCCCCTGTTTATCAGGAATCGGATGACGGGGCGACTGGGAGGGGTCTGAGGACCCTCTGACCCGCCAGGGCCAGTTATCACAGGGCTGGGCAGATGAGCTGGGGGATGCCAGTGGCCTTTACACCTCCCCTGACACTGGCTTCATCTCTCCTCCGACCGTGGCTTCGGAGGAAGGTACTACCTTTTCTGTGGTGCTGCGTAAGGCAGCCGAAGCACTCAGGCTGGAGCTGCCTACTGTGGCCGTGAGGACTAACCTCCTCACTGAAGTGCTCCAACCTTCAGCAAGATCCTCGGAGCCTCTGCTGCCGTTTAGCGAAGCACTGATGGACACTCTCAAGGGCACCTGGTCCAAGCCCTCCACAGTATCTCCTGTGGATCGGAACGTGGCCCGGCGCCACCTCCCTGCACCTGGCGACCCCAGTTTTCTGTCCCAACACCCCACCCCTGAGAGCCTGGTTATCCAGGCCTCTACTTCCCAGACCTCCTTCCCGTCCGCTCCCCCAGATCGGGAGTCCAAGAGACTGGAGCAGTTTGGCAAAAAGCTGTTCTCCTCCCTTAGTTCAGGGCTGCGGTCTATTAACACCGCTTGTCTCTTGGGCCGTTGCTCCCACTCTCTGTGGGATACGGTGGAGGACGTGCTGCCCCTGTGTCCGGAGGAGGCCCGGACACGGCTCGCCTAGGCTCTTGCCGACGGGCGGTACGCAGCGCGGTATGCCATCCGATGTGGTTTGGACACGACGGACTCGCTTGGCAGGGCAATGTCGTCCACGGTGGTGCTTCGTTGTCACGCCTGGTTGCAGTCCATGTCTTTTTCCGGGGATGTCCAGAGCACCCTCATGGACATGCCGTTTGATGGCGATCGCCTCTTTGGCGACAAAGCGGACAGTGCGCTGGAGCGCTTAATGGACTCCAGGGCTACGGCCAAGTCCTTGAGTCTCTCGGCCCGCGCCCACAAACTTCCGCTTTTTGCCCCTTTCGTGGCCAAGGAAGGGGCGCCCCCTCACGTCCGCCTAGCCACAGGCCGCAGAACCATCCTCCACGCGGTCGCGGACGTGGATTCCGCCGAGGCGGTACAGGGGGACAACGTGCCGGTCCATCCACATCCACCCCAGCAGCATCCGCCTCAAAGCATTCCTAGTCGGTGCTTTCCGGCCCATTCCACGCCAGTGGGAGGCAGAGTTCGCCATCACCTGCTCCACTGGCATTCCATCACTTCGGACAGGTGGGTGCTGCAAATCGTCCGAAGAGGCTACTCCCTCCCCTCCGAGATGACCCCTCCAGCCATGCCACCGCAATGCCACCGCATGTCAGGGGGATCACTTGAATCTTCTACGGGAGGAAGTTACGGCCCTCTTGGCCAATGGGGCCGTCGAGCACGTTCCTGGTCCAGAAGTAGGCCGTGGTTGTTATTCCCACTACTTTCTGGTTCCCAAGAAGGGCAAAGGGGGGACCTCAGGAGTGTCAACGCCTTCCTCCGGAAGGAGAGGTTCAAGATGCTCACCTTAGCTCAGGTTCTGGCTGCCCTAGACCCAGGAGACTGGATGGTAGCGTTGAACTTGCAGGACGCCTATTTTCACATCCCCGTCCTGCCGGCCCACCGGCGTTACCTGTGGTTCACGGTGGGTCAGGAGCATTTTCAGTTTACTGTGCTCCCCTTCGGCCTCACCAGTGCCCCTTGGGTGTTCATGAAACTGATAGCGGTGGTTGCAGCTCATCTGCGCAGATCAGTGGTTCCAGTCTTCCCCTATCTCGACGACTGGCTGTTGAAGGCGGGCTCGCCCCAGCAAGTCCTCTCCCACCTCCAGACTACAGCCAACCTCCTGCATTTGCTGGGGTTCTCCATCAATGTGCCGAAGTCGCATCTGAGTCCCTCCCAAAAGCTCCTCTTTATCGGGGCGGTTCTGGACTCGGCGCAGTTCTGGGCTTATCCTCCGGAACAGCGGGTCCGGGATATTCAGGCTCTGATTCCCATCTTTCAGCCTCTATCCCGGGTTTCGGTCAGGTTGGTGCTGCGGCTTCTGGGTCTGATTGCCTCCTGCATCCTGTTAGTGCATCACGCCAGGTGGCGAATGTGGGCTCTGCAGTGGGACCTGAAGTTTCAGTGGGCCCAGCATCGGGGAAACCTGTCCGACCATGTCTTGATCTCGGAGAGCACTGCAAAGCAGTTGCAGTGGTGGCTCACGGACCGCGATTAGGTCAGCGGCAGATCCCTCTCCCTACCCCAACCGGAGCACGTAGTAGTGACGGATGCGTCCCTCCTGGGATGGGGGAGGTGGAGATCAGAGGACTCTGTTCTTCAGCGGAGTCTCGGCTCCATATCAACCTTTTGGAGCGGAGAGCGATCCGACTTGCACTGAAGGCATTCCTTCCCGTTCTCCGGGGAAGTGTAGTTAGTGCAGGTGTTCATGGACAACACCACCATCATGTGGTATGGCAACAAACCGGGCGGGGTGGGGTTGTGGACCGTCTGTCAGGAGGCTCTGCGCCTCTGGACATGGCTGGAACATCAGAGCATCACCCTGGTGGTTCAACATCTGGCAGGCTCTCTGAACGCCAGAGCAGACGAACTCAGCCGCCGGTGCATGATGGATCACGAATGGCGTCTAAACTCGGACGTGGCGCAAGGCCTCTTTCGGCAGTGGGGAGAGCCTTGGTTAGATCTATTCGCCACTGAAGAGAACGCGCAATGTCAGCAGTTCTGCACGTTGGAGTTTCCAAGGCAGCACTCGCTCGGGGACGCCTTTCATCGCGAGTGGAGTTGCGGTCTGTTGTACGCCTTTCAGCCTATACCACTTCTGCCTAGAGTGCTGAAGAAGATCAGGCGCGACCGGGCCCAATTCATCTTGGTGGCTCTGGATTGGGCATGAAGGTACTGTTATCCCGAGCTACTCAGACTGTCAATCGATCCCCCGATACGACTGCCTCTTCAGGAGGACCTTCTGTCGCAGCAGCAGGGGACGGTCCTCCACCTCCATGCGTGGAGATTGAGCGGCGACAGTTGATGCCATTTGACTTGCCTCCTTAAGTCTGCAATGTGATTCTGGCAGCCAGGCGTCCCTCCACAAAATCGGTATACGCCTGCAGGTGGAACAAATTTGTGGTATGGTGCACAGCAAAGGCTGTGGATCCCCTCTTTCTGAGGTTCTCCTCTTTCTTCTTTCCATGGCCCAGCAGGGCTCTGCTCTGGGCACTCTTAAAGGTTATCTTTCTGCTATTTCTGCTTTCTTACGGCTTCCTGATCAGCCTTCTCTTTTCAAATCCCCTGTTGTTTCTTGCTTCTTCAAAGGCATTACTCACATGTTTCCTCCTGTCCCTTTCGTAATGCCTCAGTGGGATTTGAACCTGGTCTTGACATATCTGATGTGCGCTCCCTTTGAGCCTCTTCATAATTGTCCTCTTCATCTTCTGACTCTTAAGACTGATTTCCTGGTAGCCATCACCTCGGCTAGACAGGTGAGTGCGCTTCAGGCTCTATCTTCTAAGCCTCCTTTTCTTTCTGTCCATCCGGACAAGGTTGTCCTCCGGATTCGTCCTTCCTTTCTTCCGAATGTGGTGACTGCCTTTCACATCGGGCAATCTGTCACGTTGCCCACCTTCTTTCAGCCTCCGCATCCTTCGAAGGAGGAAGAGAGTCTCCACCGCCTGGACCCAAAACAAGCGCTGTCCTTTTATTTGGACCGCACCAAACAGTTCCGGGTGGACAACCAACTCTTTTTTGGCTACGTGGGCGCTAAGAAGGGGCAGGCGGTACACAAACGAACCATCTCGCAGTGGGTCGTATTGTGTATAAAAGCTTGTTACTCCTTGGCTAAAAAGGATACTCCTGTAGGGTTCATTCCACCTGGGCCACAGCGGCGACAACTGCCCTGGGCGGGGGAGTCCCCTTGTAGGACATCTGTCAGGCAGCAACGTGGGCCTCGCTGCACACATTTGCCAAGCATTATTGCCTGGACAGCCAAGTCCGGAGAGACGGCTTCTTTTGCCGTTCTGTTCTCCAGGACTTTCTGGTGTGATCTTGGTTCGCAGACCCACCACCGGGGTTTGTATTGCTGGGGTATCTATTCTAAGGTGAGGAATCTAACTAACGTGTTTCTTTCAGATGAACAAGTTACTTACCTTCGGTAGCGATGTATCTGTAAGAAACATTAGTTAGTTAGATTCCTCACCGACCCACCCTTCCTCCCCGTTCTGCGAACCGACATCTAGGGTTAAGGTTATCCTTTTCAGGGCCCTAGACTTTTTTGCACCAGTGTCGGTCTCTTGCATGGCTCTGCGTTCCTGGCGCGGAAAGCTATGTACAAGAACTGACGTCAGCGTGCGTCTAAGTACTCCGACGTCATTCCGGCCGACGACGGACACGGAGCCGCAGACGACGCCTAGCGACGCGCAAGGGGTATTGCTGACACAAAATCTTTCCGGATCCAGGCTGACGCCTGGGGATATTCTAAGGTGAGTAATCTAACTAACTAATGTTTCTTACAGATACATCGTTACCGAAGGTAAGTAACTTGTTTGTTTATACCATATGAGGGATGTTTACCTTTTGGTGTAGTTTTATCAGTTATTATAGGTTTCAACCTAAAACAAGATAGTTTAATTATATCACATATGACCTGATAGTTGAATAGTGCAAAAACACAAATATTGACAGCATAGTGTTTCTTCAGAAAAACACATGAATTCACACCCAATATTTTTCAGCACTCAAAAATCAAAAGATGTTTGGATATTGATGGATCATCCGATATATATCCTATCCTGAACAAATACTTCTATATAGATCCAAAAGACATATGTTTGTGGCAGTCCGCTCATAGGAAAAGTGTTCGCAATTTTGGTGCTTTTTTTTTTTTTTTTCTTTTTTTTTTTTTGAAACCGTTTATTACAAATCTCAAGAATATACAAATATGGGCCCACAACCTTCCGGCCGGCCGCTAGGAATAGCAGAAACATATGGCATACGTTCATAGAACACTTGACGTTACAAAGGAGCATAAGCAGGAGTTATAAACATCATGGGCCACAGCCATAATACCCCACAGTACGGTTTCATTTTATACAAACAACAAAAAAACAACACCCACAAGGCTACCCACAGTCGAAAGTAGCAGCACGTGCTCCCCAATGGGGAACCCCAACTATCAGAGGAGTCCAAGGAGGGGAAGGGAAACAGAGCGAGGACTGGGGGAACCCTGTGCCCGGGGCTAGGGGAAGGAGTCAGCTAAGGGGACGGGGCTGGTGAGGCAGCGGGCAGCAACGGTGGTGCGCAAATACTCCCACGGTAAGCGTTCCAGGGGCCCCACACTTTCACCCATGTCCCAGGCCTACCCCTCGCCACATACACCACCTTTTCTCGAAACATGCACCAGTCCATGTGCTCTTTCCAGGCCGACACCGCCGGGGGGTTCTGGGATCCCCACAGTTGCGCAATATCACGCTTAGCAATCATATATCCCAGAGTCACCCACCACGTTTGCGGAGCCGAGTAGTCAGTTGGTTCCCACACATTCAACAGGCATCGCCTCGCTTCCGGCAGCAGCGCAACACGCGTAACCACTCGCAGGACCTCGTGCACACCGCGCCAGAATCGCTCCACCCTCGGGCATTCCCATAAAATATGCAGGAAGGTCGCCACGGCACCACAACCACGCTTACACAATCCATCCTCAGTATAGCCCATACGCTGGAGCCTTGGCCCCGTCATGTAGACCCGGTGGAGTATCTTAAGCTGGACGAAGCGAAGGCGAGCCGGTATAGCCACCTCCTTCGGAGAGGCCACCGCGGAGGTCCAGTCCTCATCGTCCAATTCCAGACCGTCGGCAACCCAAGCCTCGCGAAGGCCAATCAGCAAGCCCGATCGATCATTAATCAGTTTTTTATAAATAAGTGAGATCGTACTGTCTGGGACGTGGCCATCCAGCACTCTATCCTCCAGGGGGGAAGACTCCGGGATGGAGGCGACGTCTGGGAAGACGGAGCCCAGTGCATGACGGATCTGCAGGTATCGAAAGTATTCACTGCCCTGCAACTGAAACTCCGTCTGCAGCATCTCGAATGTTTTAAATCCTCCCCTCGACCAGAGATCCCCCACTTTACTGATGCCTATCATGTCCCATTTCTCGAAGCCCTTCGAGGTCCAGAGAGAGCCCAACTTCTCAGACGCATACAGCGGTGACGCCCGGGTCAAACGGTCCTTCCACCCCATAGCTGCATTAGCCGCATGCCATACTCTGACCATGACACGCGTAGGTCCCGTCAAGCGAGCGTCGGGCGCGCCAGAGTAGAGCGCTCGATTGTAGTCGCCACCTGGCAGTAGCATCTTGTCCATCTCAAATGCCGGGTTCAAGGCGGGCCCATAGAGGCCATGGTTAATTGCAGCTAGCTGGGAGGCCCAGTAATACCGTTTAATATCCGGGAGGGCAATCCCCCCGTCATACCATGGGAGCGTCAACTTCGCCAGGGCAATGCGCGGCCTCCCGTCCCAGAACAGGCGGCGCTGTAAACTCTCCACCTCACGAAAGTAGCGCGCCGGGACTGGGTCCATAGTGTTCTGGAGGGCGTATAAGAAACGTGGCAACGACATCATCTTAAACAACGCCGCCCGGCCGAGCGGCGAAAGCGGCAGGCGCCGCCAGCGCACGACGTCCTCCTTCAAGCGCTGGAGAGGGGGAAGCAAGTTCCGCTCGTAGCGGGCCTCTGGGTCCAGAGTAATGTAGACACCCAGGTATCGAAACCCCTGAGAGGCAATCTGAATCGGACAACCCCGCGGAAGGACAGGAGCCTCCCCAGAGAGCACATACACGCATGATTTAGCCCAGTTGATGACAAGGCCTGAATTCCGGCCGAATGAACGTAAAACATCAACCAGGACTATGAGTGACTTACGTGGGGAGGCTAGGTACAAAAGGATGTCGTCAGCGTATAGGGACACACGGTCCTCATACTCGGGGGTCCAACGGAGACCACGGATGGAGGGGTGCCACCGCAGCCACTCCGCCAGGGGCTCCAAGGCCAGCGCAAACAGGAGCGGCGACAAGGGGCAGCCCTGTCGCGTGCCCCGGCCCAGCTCGAATGGGGCCGAAACTCGTCCATTCACCACCACCTGCGCCAATGGGCCCGAATACAACAATTTGACCCAACTGATGAAGCCCGGGCCGAATCCAAACTTCGCCAGCATCGCCCAAATGTATGGTCACTCAAGCGTGTCAAACGCCATAGTGGCGTCTAAGGACGCCAAAATGGCCGGCTCCCGCACGAATGGGACACGTGCGAGCACCCCGTGCAAGCGCCGCAGATTAAGGGCCGTGTTGCGATGGGGGATAAAGCCGGACTGGTCTTGGTGGACCAGGTCGCCCACCACGCCGACCAGCCGATTGGCCAGCACCTTGGCGAGAATTTTGGGCTCCGCATTCAAGAGCGAGATAGGCCGATAGGATGTGACCCGGTCCCGGGGCCTCCCCTCCTTGTGGATCACCACGATAGTTGCCAGACGCTGGTCCGGCGGGAGGGAGCCCAGCGAGTGGGCCGCCAGGAACATCGCGCGGAGGTGGGGTGCCAGTACATCTGTTCGCAACTTATATAACTCGATAGGGATGCCATTCGGGCCCATGGCCTTGCCAGAGGCAACCGAACGTATGGCGAGGGCAATTTCGTCGGATGTAGGAGCGGCATCCAGCGACACCCTGTCCTCCTCCGAGAGGGAGGGCAGCGCGATATCCCTAAGCAGGGAATGGGAGTCTTCCTCCGAGCAAGGAGAAACCGGAGAATACACCTCGCGGAAATAATCCGCGAAACAGGAGACAATTTCTTCTGGCTCGGTGACACTCACACCATCCGTCCTCTCAATCAGCGGGACCACACGATTCACTCTCTCCTTTTTATCCAACCACGCTATCAGTTTGCCCGCCTTATCACCCACATCATACAGTCATTTTGGTGCTTTTTAATGTCGATCCAGTCAATGTTTTGGTCTTCAGATGTCATCAGTACTTAAGACCATCCTTCTGGTCAACGTATGTTTTTGCCAACAAATGGATATCCATGATTCAAAAGAGAACCAAGGATCAACACCTGAAACTGGAGAAAACAGCTAAAGTAACCTGCTCTAAGGAGGTCTCCAAAGTAAGTGAGTTCTAGAAATCCAAGATCAATATTTCAACAGAACTAGTACCTGTATGTGTATCCAAGCAGGAGGACAATGACCAACCAAGTCATCAAAATGGGATTAAATTCTCAACTTTCTCCCAGTATTGAATCATTGCCACAGACGTAAACAAGAGGTGAATATGTATCATGCCAGTTTGCGGTTTCACCAAGCAGAAGGATCACGATTAAACGCAGAAAGAAGAAGATGATTCGGAGGATAACAACCGATCATTTGTTGTCTCCCTATTGCAGTTTTAAACTGCAAATTCAACCTGTGTAAATAACCCCCTTTTGTAGGTCACAACATTCCTTTTAAATATATAGAAGTCACTCTGTGTAGACCTTATTTTCAATAATGCAGGGTACTTGGTATTTAAAAGTAGGACATGAAGGAATTTAATGTTAAACTTGTCTTCAGCCCCAATAGCCATTTTCACTGTAGCAAGGCTAGCTGTTCTATAGGAAAACACAGGGTTGCATTGGTGTTTTTTATAATGCTAATTTCAGTTAGGCAGCAGCTAAAAAAATAATTAAACCACTTCTTTTAATAGTTATTAAAATCCAATTCAATGGTAAAATCAGATGTTTGATAAATATCAAGGAAACAGTACTTTTATAAACTTACCTTTTCTCTGCCAAAACTCTATTTGCATTTGTTCTACCACTTCTGCTAGCCAGTAATTAGCATTTCAATAGGTGTGAATGGGTGTGCAATGCATCTCAAGAGCAAACAATAGGTTGACTTGAAAATGTAGAAAATGAACCCTATGCTCCTGACAGAATATGCAGGGTAGGTTGAGAGCATCTTTTTTTTACATTACGTTGTCAATCTGCTTAAATGTCAAATCCTGCTTGACAGATTTGCTGGAGTTTTATATACAATACTTGGGGTGCACATTAAAGAGGCCTCCCCTGTCACTTGCAAATAATAGTTTACCCTTGCAAGGGTTGTGATTAATAATCCAAACTTTTACAGTTTAAAATATTTTATTCTGCCTGGGGTGCTTATAGAAGAGGTGCCCCAAGAGCTAAGATTTTGTTTCAGCTTGACAGCTAAGGGACCAATCTGAGCTTCCAACATCATGTAGAATCCACATTTACATGGACATCGAGATACTTAAAACTCTCTGGGATTTGATAATGCTCAAGCCCCAAATCAGGAACATTGCCAACTTCCCCCAGTTACTCCTTACTACCCATGCTTTCTCATACAAATCCAGGATCTGTCATTATTGATCTATGATTCATATGGTGTACCTCAGCAATAGGCCATCGGCATATAGGGCCACATGATCCACCTCATTCCACTGTGTCTGGAAACCTTGCACCAATCCATCACCCCCATCCCACACTTCAAGAGATTCTATCACCAAGGCGAAGAGCAAGGGTGACTGGGGGCACCCCTGCCTAGTTCCACATTCAGTAAGAAAATTGACAGTACTTGGTTCCCTCAAACTCTTGTGAAGGAATCTTGGCAAAAGAACGTATGAATGCTCAGGAGGAGGGACTGAAGCTCATCTTTTCAACTACCATCCAAAAAGAATATTTCTTAAAATCAATCAGCACAGTGTGCACAGCTCTGTAAATGTATGTGCTCACGCAAGTGGCCTCTCCATATCAGTACCTCATCCCTTTATCTGTCATAAAGCCATTTTGATAATTGTGTCAAAGAGGTGATCACTCTTGACAAGTGTAATGGCGAATTTCTGTGCTAAAATATTTTATTTCAATGTTGGTCAATGAGATGGTCCTAAACAAACGACATTTATCTGAAAGGTGACCTGGCTTAGGCATTACTGAAATGATGGCCCTCAAATTTTATAGAACGGAGCCACACTAGCTGTATCATTAAATAGGTCTAACAAATGTGGTGTCAGCATGGATGTCTGCTTCCAAAACATTTCCCCTGCACTCCATTGGGCCCGGGTGCTTTCTCTATGGGTGAGTGACTGGGTGTGTAGGTGGATGTACGTATGAGTGGCTGTTTGACTGGGTGTATGGGTAATTGAGTGGGTGTATAAGTGAAATGTGAGCCTAGCTATACCGTCCCTCTAACCTTTGTTTTTTTTCAGTCAGTTTCTACGTTTTTAAATAATTTTATTTCCTAACTTTGATGTCCCTGTAACCGTTGTATTTTTCAGTGAATTTTGAATAAAAAAAAATGTATTTCCTAACTGTAACCTTTAACCTGTGCGAGTGAGTGAGTGAGTGGGTGTGTGCATGTCTGAGTGGGTCTTTGAGTGGTTGTGTGAGTGGGTGTGTGAATGTTTGAGTGGGTCTGTCAGTGGGTGCACAGTAAAAAAAGAAGTAGGGGGCACACAGGAGCAGGTCCTCATGCCAGCTCCCCCTGTGATGGTCCTCCTGTCCACTGAGCAGGACTCTTTTGAGGAACTGGATGACGAAATAGAGGCAGAGGACGAGGTGGGGGAAAGGCGAGAGAGAGACTGCAAGGCCAAATCATATGGTGTTAGAGGTCGCAAACCTAAAGGCAAGCCTAAGTTTAAAAGAGGAGGAAAGACGGATGCCATATCAAACCGGCTCACTATAAATAATGCTCAAAGCCTTAAGAAAAAGCAGCCAGACAAGAGCCCTTTAAGAAAATGGATAGAAACTAAAGGTCTTGTTAAAAATATGACTTTGAGACTATCTGGAAATAGCTTTACTGAAACCTTAGAAAATGGCGAATCACTATCTTATTCTTCCGCTTGCCTTGCTACTGCTACTGCTTTGCCTAGCCCACCTCCTGTACATTCGGATGATTCTCAAGTGCAAGCAGTCATAAATCCGCAACTCAAAGCAATAATAGCTCATCCATCGACATGTGATGCCCTTACCCCACCCACTGAGAGATATACACCTGTAATAATACCTCTTCCACTCTCTCAAGCGAAACACTCTTGCACAACCGAAAAAGGATCAAGGCAAGAAGTGGCTGAACCTTCCTCAGTAGATATTATTCTTCAGATTTTAAACGATCAACGGGCCGAAGCCCAAGAACACTTTCTTCAACTGAGGGAGGACAACAGCAAAATGCAAGTATCACTACAAGAACTGACTTCTAAATTGGGGGGGATCTCTCAGGATATTGCTGGACTCCAACAACGGGTGGTGGAGATTGAAGAGACCAATACGAAAACGGGTGCTTTCTCCACATGTAGCGATTGTATAGTTTCAGAAACTTCTTCAGCAATTGGCACCTCAAGGAATGAACATTCCTCTACAGACAGCCAGGAGTTGGAGTTCCTAGATGAGTGGGTTTTCACATTCTAAGGGAATCCTCTGCCATCATGGTGGTCCGGTAAGTGCCCTAACAAGAGACATCTGTAACCACTGTAGCCAACAATAGAGGAAGAGGTGTAAAGAATTAGCTCCCCCCCCTCCCCTCAGTGCTGGGCTACAGAGACCCCCTCTTCATCTGGCCCGCAACCTTTGCTGAATCCAGGAATGCAATCCTCATTGATTTTACCACAACCCACTCTAAATCCTACAATTACGGTTACCTCCTTTTAATACTACCCACCCCAAACCCTAATGTTTCCCCACCCCTGAACTCTTAAAAAAATATATATATATATGTAGGCCGAGATCTTTTGACTGGGGAGAATGTTTGCATTGTCAGCATTCCGTCCATCATTTGTTTGCTGTATGCCCAGAGGTGTTCACTGTACCACTGGATTCAAGCTAGCCTGGCTGAAGAAGGGTGACATACCCTGAAACTGGTCCAGGGAGGACCTGGCCTGGCAGTTTGGTCTGGACTGTTCCCATGAGGCACAGGGTCATGACTGATTTGCATATGGCTGAGTCCAAACTGGGGTGGCGTAGTGGGCAAAAGAACAATGGATTTAACCCAGATCTTTTGACTGGGGGAGAATGTTTGCATTGTCAGCATTCCGTCCATCATTTGTTTGCTGTAACACTAGGCTGATTAGTTCAGCAAGCTGCTCTTTGCACCTGCTGGGCGTTCAGGAGTGTTGCTAAACAATGTGTCTGGGTCAAGTCTTCCCAAGAAGCAAAGAGACAAGCGGGAAAGAGCCGAAGAAGAGCTAAAAGCAAACTCCTCCTTCCAAAAGTATAGTTAATATATTTTAACAGGTCCGGAGAGCAGTTCAGAAGTCAACTCATTATGGGACCACATTCCAAGTGATGATCATCCGTTCATGAGGGGTAAAAGTTGCAAGTAAAGTATATAGTTCCAGAATGCATGGGAACCGATTTCCTGTCCATGGCACACAGGTCGATCCACAATGGTCCATTGATCCATAACATTTCTCTTGGGCAAATAGGGAAAGTTGTGGTCCCATGAAACTTTTTATCATAAGAATGTCCGTGAGAAAAGAACAAAGGAGGTACATGACAGAAACTGCAGTGTCATTGTATCCATGAGTCAGAGAAGAAGGTGCAAGCCTTTGTATTTACAATTAAAGCTTTTAAATCTAATTTTGGATTCCGTAGATACACGTGTACTTTCAGAAAAAAACAATATAATCAATTAATACATTAGTAAAATAGTCACACATTATAAATGTTTCATGTAAATGTTCACTGTTAACTATGACATACTGTCACATTCAAAGTCTGAAATTTGTTTTCAGGAATTTGTTACTAGGGTTATAAAAAACAAGTGTTGGAAGCTTTACATTTGTATCTCTTAATTTGACAGATTTGCACCATTATTTCAAACGGTCAATGGTGCATTACAATGAGAGTGAAAGAATAGGCTTTGGCCTTTACACGTTAGTATTTTGTCATAGGTTTTCACACAATAATCAAAAGGAAGCCTTATGCATTAATTTGTTAGTAATTCTTTGCTTTCATGAATGCAGAAAATACATTTTCATAAGTTATTCATGATAGTAAATTTAAATTTTGTATGAATATGAACTGTTGGAAAGTTAGACACACTATTTTTTACTCTATTTATAAAACAAAGCACGCGTTTACAGTGCTTGAACCCCAAGATTCTTTGTTTTTTGTTAACTCTTTTCAAAGTCATGGACGGTGCACGTGTCTTGAATAGATTTTTATTGCCACTTCCAGGATATATTTCATGAAAGGAGATATCAGCGTTTACACTGCTTCAACCCCCCCCCCCCCCCGATGATTAGTCAAGCCATCACATTAATTTATCACTTCATATGCCACAGATCACACTTTTGTAGTTTTTAGTCTTTTGTGTGTAGATTCTTCCAACGCTTTAATTTCTTCATCGTATTTGCTCTGTCTTCAAATTCTACTTCAGTCCTTGATCCTTCCACTCCTCGTTTCCTTTGTGTACACCTACAGAATGTAATAGTCACTAGTAACAGCAATATGCACAGAGATATTGCCACTACTACTGTGAATCCTCCACCTGTGTTTATAGCTAATCTATCCACTACAGTTGAAGGTTTTCTAATTTTATTAGAATTTAGGACTACTTCTACAGAGGTATGAAGGCACCAAAAATACCTCCCACTATTTCACTTGCACTCGTACTTCTTCTCTTTCTCCCAGATAGTTCCCTTGTGTAATCTTCAATTTGTTCCATATGATATATTTTAGGGAAAACAACACCTATATAACCATTTCCATACCAGGCATTTTTCCCAAAGATTTAATAAATTCCAGGAAACACAGGATCTACACCTGCTAAAAAGCATTATATATACATAGTTCGCCTTTCTGTTACCATTCTAAGTCTAAAGCAGCTAGATTACCTTCTATTCTTTACTCATTCTCTCCTAGCATCCAAGATGGTTCTTTCGAATGCTTTGTAATTTTATTAGAAGCATTTTGATATCTCTTTCATTAATTCTATACATTTCTTCTCTACATCTCTAATACTACAGGTTAAATTATTTCTGTGTGCATTAGCCATATCCAATGATTGAATGGATCGAAAAAATAACCCATTGTCTCAGCTAAAGTAGCCTCAGGATGTGGATTTAAACCCTTATTTACACAAACTTCTGAAAAGATCGTCATAATGTTAATAATATTTATAGTTGATCAGCACCATAAATTAAACTTGTTAATAAACTACTTGAAATGCCATATGTTAAAGGAATATGATGGTAGTAGGCTACTCCTTCAGGAACCGATGTAGGTAAATGCATGCATACAAAACAATTTCTAGTATTCATAGCATATATCTATTCATAAAACAATCTGGTATATACATTAACCCCTTCAGCGCGGCGCGGATTTCCGCGCCACGCTGAAGGTTCCGTGCGCGGGCGGGGCCATGACGGAACGGTTCCGTCATGCGCACAGCGCAACCGACGTGCATGACGGAACCGTTCCGTCATGCGCGTCGAAGGGGTTAAATGAATTATCAATGTTTGCTAAATCTAAGTGTAATGTATCATCATTTGAACGAGTGTAACCTATACTAGTTGATGAAGAAGCTTTTAAGGAACTGCTATACTTGTCACTATCTATAGGCATATAATGTGGTAAATTCAAAACACTAAGTGAACCAACTAAAATTAATGAAATAACAGCAAGTATACTAGTGAATACGCATTTGCGTCTAGAAGAGATTGCAATGCTAGGCTCCATGAGTTATCGATAAGTCAAACTCTTTTATCGAGAATAATGAGCAGCAATTGGCTTGTAGTAGTTGAACAAATTTTGGCACAAATGGAAAATTTCAGTTCAAGTGTCTAGTTTTGAAGCAAAATAGTGCACAAATCAGCTTTGTTGATGAATACTTTCAAGATAAATGAGGACAGTCTATTCAGTGAGACAGCAAGATTACATTTCAGCTCTAGAACACAGTTCGATTCAAGGAGGTTCAGGTGGACTTGAATTGTTCTGGCAAAAGGTATGGAATGCTCATTCCCAATCACTGGCTGCCAAGTAAGTCCATTCAAGAGAGGAATACCTTTGACTTGGTACTTTTTGATCTCCTTACAGCTGGACTTAGATATCACTGTCACTTTGTTCAGAATGGCTCGAGTCCTCAAGAATTGTTTGCAGTATGCGTCCTTCAGTCAGACAGCGTCTGAGTATAATGTTTATTCGGGGCCAATGGTCTCCAGGCACAAATCGCTTTCTTACTGCACTAGGCCCTTTGCTAGGGTCTGTATCTCTCGTAGTCCACTCTACTGGCTGTGACCCTTCTGTACCAACATGGTCGACTCTCTCGGATCCCCCTCAGGCCAAACAAGTGCTGTCTCATCTACTTGCTGGTCCCCAGCAGCTTGACTAACCTGTTA
This sequence comes from Triturus cristatus, assembly GCF_964204655.1. NCBI lineage: Eukaryota > Metazoa > Chordata > Amphibia > Caudata > Salamandridae > Triturus > Triturus cristatus. The sequence continues at coordinate 866,063,021 of NC_140581.1, forward strand.
ATTCTGCCTCACTGTAACCACCGGTACATCAGGAACAGGTGCTGTTATATCATCAATGGGACATGGGTCTCTGTGAGTGTGGGCGGCTGGTACCCAGTTCGGAAGACATTCACACATTTAATTTTTTTAATTTAATTTTATTTATTTATTGCATTTTAGAACATTGCACAATTTACATCGATTGTCCATCACAACTAGTATAACTTGTAGCCAGTGCATATGAACAGTCAACCGGGTCCCCCCGGCCTCCCTCCCCGCCCCAACAAGGCAAAACATCCCCTTATCATTGCTGAGGTAGTTGTGGCAAGATACATTATCAAAAACCTGACAATGAGTGCACTATTGCACATGGATACGCAGCTCCACAAGGACCAGAGTGAGTCGAAAAAACATGTACAGCAATCCCCCTACAGCTGATGTGACAATGGCCTCAATAACAGTGACAGCAGCAAGAAACAGTTCCCTTCAGGCGGAAGCCTGCTCATCTCCCCGGCTCACCAGATCCTTTTCCAACTAAGTATTTCTGATCTAGGCCCCAGAAACCTTTAGTACGACACTGCGGAGGAAGAAGTTCATTATACACGTCAGATTGTGTGTTGCAATATAGCATATCTGCATTCCAATTGTGGATAAGTGGTATCGGACCTTTGGCCCACCGCATTGCAACCCTGCGCTTGGCTAATAGCAGTCCCATAGTGACCAGCTTACTACATTCAGCTTGAATATCCTTGTCATATCCCAGTAAAGGAACTAAAGGGTTAGGCGTTATCCCACAATCTCGCTCAGTACCAAGAAAACTTCCTCCCAAAAGGCCAGGATCTTAGGACAGGCCCACACCACATGGAAGAATCTTGCATCCGGCTCTGCGCATCTGTTGCATTAAGCATTCTCCCTCAGTCCATATCGCGCCAGCCTACGGAGAGTATAATACACTCTATTAAGATTTTTAAAATAGATCAGACGATGCCTACCATTCAGGGACACCCGCTTTGTGGCCTCGCAACAGTTACGTTATGTTAAATGCACATCTAGAGTGCATGGCTGCCCCGGCAACAGGGCTTCTCAGTGCTAGGTCTAGCAGAGCGGAAAAGCGAGCAGGCTAGTAATTGGAGAAGAGCCAGGTCATGATTATTTTCCTGAAGGCCCAGTGGTCTTGCATGCAACGAACTACAAGAGGGACTGAGATCCAGAGGGTCGGAGCAAGTGCTCTAAACGTGCGCCCCCCAGCTCTTGTCCTGCGCACTCGTGGGATACAGGCCAAATACAGGTCCCCAGAGCATACCAAGAGCATAGCTCGCTTAAAATGTGCTGACCCAGACTGTGCATGATTTTGTGTGTCGTACAGAGGGTCTTAAAGTGGACTCTCTGCTCTATAGGTAGCCAGTGGAGCCGGCATAGCAAGTCTGAGGCGCAGCAGTACTTTACTTTAGTGCAAAAAGCGTGCGCGCAGAGGGGTTTTGTGCCCACTGAAGGCTTTTGGTCACTGATTTTTTGACGTCCAGTAGCAACCCATTACAGTAGTCTAGTCGTGCCAACACGGTCGATTGGACAATCATCTGCCGGATAGGTGCTACAAAAAGTCCCAGGATTGACTTCAGGCCACATAGGAGACCAAAGAAGGTGCCTGCCACTGTCTTAGCATGCTCCTCAAAGGAGAGGGCACCATCCAATAAAACTCCCAAGATCTTGATCACGCATTTCGGTTAGAGGGGTTCCAGGGGCCGTAGGACATTAGTGGTTATCTCATAGATGGGCCTCTCGGGCCACCAGGAGCACTTCTGGAGTTCAGTTGAAGGTAGTTGTCCGCCATCCATTCAGCGATGGCCACAAGGTCATGTTGGAATTTCACCTGATCCTGATGAGAGTTGCTGGAAAAGGTGAACACCAGTTGGGTGTCATCTGTGAATGATACCAACGCGATGTTCCGGGCTTTAGCCATGACGGCCAGAGGGCGGATGTAAATGTTAAATAAGTTGGGGCTCTGGACAGATCCCTGAGGAACACCCCAGCATAGAGGGTGGACACCGGAGGAGAAAGGGGGGGGGGGGGGCAGAGACCTGGAAGGACCGGTCGGTCAAGAAGGATGAGAACCAGGCGAGGGCCTTGCCATTGACCCTGATCTCCTTAAGCTGATGAAGCAGGATCTTATGGGAGACTGTGTCAAAGCCCGCGCTCAGATCCAGCAGTATCAGTGCCGAGGCTCTGCCCTCATCCAGGGCAGATCGTAACTGCTCCATGACTGCAAGTAATGCAGATTCAGTGCTATGTCTGGGGCGGAACCCATTTTGTGACATATCTAAAATCAATTTTTTTTCAGATATTAAGTCAAGATGGTATTGACAAACTCCATGATTTTAGCCCGGTAAGGGAGCAGAGATATTGGACGGAAGTTATCCGGCTGAGATGCATCTAACATCGCTTTTTTTTAGCAAGGGAATAAATTTGGCATGTTTCCAGGACTTAGGAATTGCCGCCACTGCCAGTGACCTATTGATCAACTCCCGGCCCTCCAGTAGAAGGCAGTTGTAGAGTTTTCTAAAGAGGTCTGGTTTTAAAGGGTTGTCAGGAGATCCTGACTTTACCTTGGCTGACAGGGACTCCATGTATTTGAGTGACATGGACAGGAAATCCTGGAGGGAGTGAGACGCAGTGTCCCCTAGTGGGCTCTCCTGAAAACTGAAGGAAGCCTTCCCTGAGTAAAATGTACTAAAGATGCGTTCCACCTTACTGATAAAGAATTTGGCTAGTATCTCGCATTGTAAGTTGGAACATATGATGCTATTGGCAGCAGGTGGGAGTTTTTGCATTTATTTCATAAGTGCGAAGATGGTTTTAGTAGGATTGCTGCTAGCCGTGATCAAGTTGGCATAGAACATTGCCTTGGTCTTCCGGACCAATTTATGGTATACTTTGACAGCGTTTCTATAGATTATCTTTGCTGTAGGAATAAAGGAACTTCTCCAAGCCCATTACATTTACATACAGTACATCCAGCACCTATCGTCAATAACTGTGCCCTGGTTACCTTGCCATTCTGTCCTGGCTTTGTGGGGCTGTGACTTCCGAGGCTCCTGGGCCAAGGAATAGAGGACAGTAATAGGTTTCGCTGGAGATTGAGCTTTAATAATGTAAGTAAGTGCTGGTAACTCCACCAGTTCTTGCATATCTTCCACAGATGCTGTCGCCATGCATGTCGAGCTCTAAGATATTGGAGTTTATCCAACGGCGTGTGCCCCTGCAAGTCCCAAGTGCGGTCCTCCCAACCCCAAAGAATCCCATCCCGGTAAAAATCACCCACCATGCGTATGCCTATGTGTGCATAGCTTTATGGACATCCTGCTCTCTGCACGTTTAGAGCCAACTGCACAAATCCAAAAGCATGACCGGGGGGTACATGAGCGCTCCCGCTTGTAAGTCTAACAATCTGCCCAATGCATGTATTGTGTAATTTAGGGAGTCCATTACCCGTGCCTATGATATGGGGGGGAAAGAGGATCTGTGGAAGAGTCAGCGAGTCCGCTGCATTCCGCTCCAGAAACAAATGTGGGATATTGCAAGGGCCATGCAGCCATCTGTATACATGCGAAGCCTGTGCAACCCAGTAATAGAGTTCTAGATCTGGCGTCCCGAGTCCACCAGCCACATATGTGAGCGTTAACGTATCCCATTTGACTTGGCTGTTTCGCAGCCCAGGCCAGCCTAATCAGTAGCTCACGAAGTAACCCAAAGAAAGAGCACAGGAGTAATATGGGGATATTGAGGAATAGGAGGAGGAACCTGGGCAGGATAACCATTTTCATTAAGGAGATGCGACCTATCCGAGAGAGAAGTTGTTTAATCCATCTGTTGATATCGTCCTCTAGTTTAGAAACTGCCTTCCCATAGTTCTCCGCTATGACCACAGCTGGGTCAGCATGTATTTGAACCCCCAAGTAACAAATTGGATCTGTAGTCCTTTGCATGGGGTAGTCTAACGTAGTCAGGGTAGTCACCAGGGTGAGGGGAAACACCAACGATTTGGGCAGTTGATGCGCAGTCCCGACATTCTCCCAAATTGAACCACCTCTCTCAGGACTGGGTTGAGGTTGTTCCCTGGGTCACAAACATACAGCAGGGTATTGTCTGTATAAGCAGAAATTATCTATCCATATCCCGGGAATCCCAATCCCCTGTGTGAATGGTGTTCTCTCAATACACAGGCAAGGGGCTTGGCAACCAAAGCATACAGGCGCGGGGACAGTGGGCAGTCCTGTCTAGTCCCTCTCGTCATGTGTATAGGAGGCATAACTTCCCTGCCTAAACGGACATGAGCAATGGGTTGCACATACAATCAATCAATCAATCAATCATGCAATTTGTAAAGTGCACTACATACCCGCAAGGGTTCCAAGGCGCTGAGGGAGGGGAGGGGGGGGAGCTGCAGCTATTGTTCGAACAGCCATGTCTTGAGTTGTCTCCTGAAGGTTAGAAGGTCTTCGGTTTGTCGTAGGATGAGGGGGAGGGTGTTCCGGGTCTTGGCGCGGTGAGGGAAGGATCTGCCTCCGGCTGTGGTTCTGCGGATGCGTGGGACAGTAGCCAGGGAGAGATCTGCGGAGCGGAGTTTCCTGTTGGGTACGTAGAAAGAGACTCGGCTGTTGAGGTAGGCTGGGCCGGTCTTGTAGAGTGCCTTGTGTGCGTGGATTAGGAGCTTGAAGGAGATTATTTTAACGACAGGGAGCCAGTGCAGGTTCCTCAGGTGGGGAGTGATGTGGTCGCGATGCGGGACGTCGAGGATCAGGCATGCAGAGGCATTCTGGATTCTTTGCAGTCTGTTGATGAGCTTGGTTGGGGCTCTGGCGTAGAGGGCGTTTCCGTAGTTGAGTCTGCTGCTGACTAAGGCCTGGGTGACTGTTTTCCTTTTGTCTGTCGGGATCCATCTGTAGATCTTGCGGAGCATAAGGAGGGTGTTGAAGCAGGTGGAGGAGACAGCGTTGACTTGTTTGGCCATGGTGAGTTTCGAGTCGAGGATGACTCCCAGGTTGCGTGCGTGGTTGGTGGGTGCGGGGGGAGTCCCCAGCGACGTGGGCCACCAGGAGTCGTCCCATGCTGAGGGGTTGGGCCCAAGGATGAGGATCTCCGTCTTGTCTGTGTTCAGCTTAAGGCGGCTATCCTTCATCCAGTCGGCGACGGCCTTCATTCCCTGGTGGAGGTTGGGTTTGGCGGTGAGGGGGTCCTTGGTGAGGGAGAGGATCAGTTGCGTGTCGTCGGTGTAGGATATTATGTTGAGGTTGTGATGTCGGGCAATGCCTGCGAGTGTTGCTATGTAGACGTTGAACAGCGTCGGGCTGAGGGAGGATCCCTGCGGGACGCTGCAAATGATCTCGGAGGCTTCGGATCGGAACGTGGGGAGGCAGACTCTCTGGGTTCTGCCAGAGAGGAAGGAGGAGGTCCAGTCCAGGGCCTTGTCTCGGATCCCTGCATTGTGTAGTCGTGTGTGTAGTGTGCGATGGCAGACGGTGTCGAAGGCAGCGGAGAGGTCCAGAAGGATGAGGGCCGCTGTCTCGCCGTTGTCCAGTAGGGTCCTGATGTAGTCTGTGGCGGCGATGAGGGCGGTCTCGGTGCTGTGGTTGCTGCAGAACCCTGACTGGGAGGGTCCCAGGATGCGGTTGTCTTCGAGGTAGCGGGAGAGCTGGCTGTTGACTATCTTCTTGATGACCTTAGCTGGGAACAGAAGCAGGGAGATGGGCCGGAAGTTTTTGAGTTCACTCGGGTCCGCCTTGGGTTTCTTCAGAGTCATTACTAATTGTAGAAAAATCTCTCTAACCAACAAACTCTTTGTAAAACTCTCCTCATGAAGGCCCATTGTGGGGGCGTGGCTTGGGCGCCGATGGCGATGGTCGCCTGAGAGCTCGGCTCCGGGACTGAGCCCGTGATTATCCTGTAAATCGGCGGCTACGGGGCACCCCGACCCCCATGTTTTGGCGACCGGCCCAACGGAGACCTGCCGGGGCCCCCAACGTGATCGACACGAGCGGTGACCCGGTGCAAATCGCAGTTAGGGGAACTGCGGAGTGCGACCCAACATGGCGCCCGGACTTCTTTGTCCCCGTGGCCGGATCCGATAGACTGGAGGATCGTCGCTGACGACGGGGCGCCCCCTGCTCGGTGGTCTCCCGGTGGGGATTGAAACTGGACATCGGTCAGAGTGGTCTCTGCTACTGGGGATTGCACTCGGATGAACGGATGCCCACCCCATAGCGGAGCCCACGTTGGGACAACTGGAGATCCCGACGGTGGCCCCACTCCCTGCATCGTACTTGGCTACTTTCTCCTGGCTGACCCACTCCCATGGGAGGCGCAACCCTTTGGACCCGCGAGTCGTCCGGTAGAGCTGGTGACACTCGGTCGGCCGTGTGGGCCTGCCCGGCCCGGCGACGATTGTCCCTGCCTTCTTCACGGTGCCCCCGGACGGCAAGGTGGTGGCACGGGCCGCGGCTGGGGCGATCCAACGGGCCTTGGAGACGGAGATCTCCGGCACTTGACTTGAGGCCTAGCACCCGAGGGAGTCGTAGCCGGTGCCGACACTTGGGGACGCCTGCCCCGGGACCCGGGCGGAGAACCGCCGGCGACATGGGGAAACCTAGAGGTGCCAAGGGGACTGCCCCGGTCGTCTCGGACTTGGAGACCCAGGACAAGGAGGAACGCGGAGGTCCAGAGGAGGCCGGTGGTGCACCTCTGCAGCAGCAATTCGACCGTGTTTTGGAGGCGATAGCGACCACGCGCTCGGCCCTCCAGCAGGACATTGCCCAGGTGGCGACGAGCCTGGGTCACCTTAGAGCGGACCACGGTAAACTGTCGGACCGGGTCAAGGAAGTGGAGGGCTCGGTGAAAACCTTGGAGCCGGCGCAGCGCATCCTGGCCGCGGAAATGAAGGAGGCTTTATCCCGGATCACGGTCCTCGAGCAGAGAGCGGAGGATGCAGAAGGCCGCAACAGGAGGAACAACATTCGTGTGGTTGGCCTGCCGGAAAAGGTCGAGGATGGCGACATGGTGGCGTATCTGGAGGCCTGGCTCCGAGACACGGTGGCCCCGGAGGGTTTGTCCTCCTTTTACACACTGGAGCGTGCCCATAGAGTCCCGGCGAGGCCGCCGCAGCAGGGCCGTGCCCCGCGGCCGGTGGTGGCGCGGTTGCTGCACTTCAGGGATAGGGACCTGATCCTCAATGCCGCCAGACACAATGGACCATTCAAAGTGGCGAATAGTCAGGTGAACATCTTTCCGGATTACACCTATGAAACCCAACGCAGACGGTTTTCCTTCCTGGCGGTCAAGCGCGAGCTCCGGAGTGAGGGTATTCAGTACTCGCTCTTCTACCCGGCGAGACTCCGCGTAATTGTCGATGACAAAACCCAGTTCTTCGACACCCCAGAGGACGCTTGTCACTGGCTCGAACTCTATAGAGCGGGGAAAGGTGGATCCGGCTCTTCGCCTAGACGGATGGCAGAGCCGGGACAGAGGCGGAGATCCAGGAGGACTAGAGGTCGCGGAGGCCGATCGGGGGGTCCCTCAACTGTGGAGACATCGACGGAGCGGAGGGGAGTGCTGGAGGTGCTGACGGCGCTGTCTGGGTCACGGGACGATGCCACGGCGGAGGAGGGGATCCCGGATGACGAGGGGGGCTCAACGGACTCCGAGGGATCTGTACCGGACAGTGGCCATACGCCGGAGATCACACCACAATCGGTGGAGGACATACTGGATGGACAGGGGTAACTGGGTGTTCTTCTTCAGTTTGGGTGGGGGCCCGGCGGGGGGATGGCAGGGGACGGTAAGAGTGGTTGTCTACCGGGGTAGGATGGGCGGGGTGCCCTGGACTGGCCCCCAGGGGGTCTTTTCGTGACACTGTTGTGGGCTTGCTTTAGTCCTGGTGGCCTGGGCGACGAGGGCCCATTGCCTCCGTCCGGCCCGCACCTGGCCCTTAAGGCCTTCCTGTGGTGGCGACTGCAGGATTAGTAAGGTGTAGTGGGTTGTTGGGGAGTGTGGTTTGGATGGGAACTAGATGGTGCTATTTGGGTCCTGTTCTGGGGAGGGTGGATGGGGAGTTAATTAATATTTGGGTTGTTCAGTTTTGTTTGGGGACAATGGCCGCCATCAGTGCTATGAGGATTGATGTCCTTTTATGGTTGGGACCCAGCTGGGGAGACTTTGCGAGACTGATATGGGACAATGGCTGAGGTTGCCAATCTGAAATGTGTTACTTGGAACGTACGGGGGCTTCATACAATGTCCAGGCGTCACAAGGTCCACGCTTATTTAGTGCGTAGGGGGATACAAATGGCGCTGCTGCAGGAAACCCATCTGAACAAGGCGGAAGGGGCGGCGCTACAGCGTAGATGGAGGGGGCAGGTCTTTTGCACCTCGTACTCCGCGTATGCCAGAGGGGCGCTGATCTGGGTTAGAGCTGGGGTCCCCTTCCAGGTCACGAACTCAGTGATGGATCCAGAGGGGCGCTATGTGGCCATTTCGGGGACTTTGGGAGGGAGAGACCTAAACGTTTGCTGTGTGTATGCTCCTAATGTCGACCAGACTGCCTTCCTTTCCAGGTTCTCGGGCTCGTTGGCCCACTGCCTCTCCGGGCCCATCCTGCTGGGTGGGGATTTCAATTCCGTAGTGGATGTAGACAATGACCGCTCGCACCCACCCCTCCCTGATTCTCCGGTTCGTCGTTTGGCTAGGGACCGTCGGGACTGGCAGACTCACTGGGGCCTAACGGACATTTGGAGGGCACAACACCCCACAACTAGGGACTACTCCTACTTCTCGAGCCTCCATGAATTGCACGTTCGATTGGACGGCTTTCTAGGTTCGCCCGAATTGGTTTCGGCGGCGGTCCGGTCTGAATATTTGACCAGAACCATTTCTGATCATAACCCCCTCCTGTTGGACCTTCGCTGGTTTCCTGGGGTGCCGGCGGTGCCCACCTGGAAATTACGTCCCGAGACCCTTGAGGACAGTGTCTTCAAGGCGGACCTGGGTGACACGATCTCGGAGTACTTTGCGTCCAACGGTGGCACCGCGAGCACGAGAGCGCTAGAGTGGGACGCTTTTAAGGTGGTGGTGAGAGGGTACTGCATATCTAAACAGGTCGGTGTGCGGCGAGTTATCCTCGCGGACCTGGAGACAGCGGATCGGAAACTCCGCGAGCTGGAATTACGCCGCCCAGGGCACCCAGACTTACAGGCGCGCACGGCAGAGGCGAGGGAGGCGGTGGCAGCAGAGGTCGAACGGCTCCGCTGTTTTGACTATAAAGCCTATACGGTTCGGTCCATCGTGGAGGGGGATAGGTCGGGCGCGCTGTTAGCGTGGCTGGCCAACCCTGCGCGGCAGACTTCACTGACGACGTCCATGCGTAGGGCAGACGGAACCCAGGTGTATACTCAGCCTGCGATTTTGAGCTGCTACCGGCAATACTATGAGCGCTTGTACCGCAGACGCTCTGTCCGAGACCCCGCCCTGCTAGATAATTATTTGCGGCCCCTAGAGATTCCAGTGATGGAGCAGGAGGTGGCTAAAACCTTGGGGGCCGACATAGAACTGGGAGAGATCCGTAGCGCCATTAAAAAGATGGCGAGAAATAAGACCCCGGGCCTGGACGGGCTTCCTGTAGAGTTCTATGCGGCTTATGCCGATCTCCTAGCCCCTAGGTTGTTGGTGGTATATAGAGAGGCGAGGAGGCTGGGGCGCCTTCCAGGCTCGATGTGTGAGGCATTGGTGGTCCCGCTCCTCAAGCCCGGCAGGGACTCATCCGATCCGGGCTCCTACCGTCCCTTATCGATGCTGACGGTGGATTATAAAATACTTAGCAGCATCTTGGCCACGAGGCTGCTTGGGCACATGAGTTCTTTAGTGCATGAGGACCAGGCTGGCTTTATCCCCAGGCGTAACACGACCATGAACATTCGCAGGTTGTGCCGCTTGCTTGGGGAACCGCTTGTGGACGCCCCATGCCCGGTTGTCCTATCAGTGGACTTAGAGAAGGCCTTTGATAGCCTGGAATGGGACTACCTCTGCACTGTGTTGCGGAGGTTCGGCCTCGGAGAGGGTTTCGTCAGCTGGACCAGGGTGCTGTACGCCTCGGCGTCAGCCAGGGTTCGGGCGGGACCGCTGATTTCCTCACGATACCCGGTGGAACGGGGCACGAGGCAGGGCTGCTCGCTCTCCCCACTGCTCTTTGCGCTGGCGGTGGAGCCTCTTGCGTTGCATCTCCGGTCGGGAGCCCATTACGCGGGCCTGTGGACCCTGGCGGGCCCGCACTACGTCTCCCTATACGCAGACGACCTGTTGCTCTTCCTGGAAGACCCGCTTGCTGCCCTACGTGGAGCTGCGACGGCGCTCACGGAGTTTGGGGAGGTCTCGGGCCTTCGAGTGAATTGGACTAAGACATGTCTTTTCCCGATTCGCAGGGGCACCCCTACACCTGCCTTGAGTAGGGAGATTAGATGGGAACCCGACTGCTTCAAATATCTAGGGGTGTATGTCTACCACGAACCTTCTGGCCTCCTTGATGGGAACATTGCCCGGGGCATGCGGGCACTGCGAGGCAGTATGGGCTTTTGGGCCACGCTGCCGCTCTCGGTGGCAGGGCGGATCGCTCTGCTTAAAATGGTGGCGCTCCCCCGGCTGTTATATTATTTCCGGACACTACCGATCTGGATCCCACCGACCACGTTTCGACTATTACGGTCCATGATAGTCGGATTCCTCTGGGGCTCGGGCCGCCGGCGGGTGGCCCTCAAGACCCTGATGAGGCCGAAGGAGGAGGGTGGGCTTGCGGCGCCGGATTTCGAAAAATATTACTTAGCGGCGCAGCTCCAGACCTTCACCCAGGAGATCGCTCGGGAGTTCCGGGGCCCCGAGGACAGGAGGGGAACGGGTATGGCCAGGCATGTTCTCTCCTTCATAGTGATGAGGCAACGATTGGCCTTGCAGGACTTGTCCATGGAGGAGCGGACTGTTCGCCTATGCTGGAACCGGGCTCACGCCCGGGGCCACCAGCGGACACCGTATGCACCCGAAATACCGCTGGGGATGCTAACGGCTTTGCCCCATGGGGGTGATTGGTCGCGGCTGGCGACCTGGGAGGACGCCGGCCTGCAGCTCATCGGTGATCTCTACGAGGACGGGACGCTCTTGCCATTCCAGGAGCTCATTGATCGCTTCGGGATTCCCCGCGGCGACTTTTTGTTGCACTCGGCCCTTGTTCGAGCGATCCAGGCGCACTGGAGGTCCGGGCAGGCAGAACCCCTTTTATCCCCAGTGTGCCAATACGTGATGATGTCCGCGGGCACGGTAAGGGCGGTCACATGCCTTTACGGTAGACTGCTCAAAGAGGGGCTGGCTCCCCTCACCACCCTGAGAAACCGATGGGAGGAGGACATTGGCAAGGAGATCCCAGAGACGACCTGGGCTCAGCTGGTGCGGCGTGCCTGGAAGGGCACACGCCACGCCCGCTTTCAATTAGTCCACTATTATGTGCTCCATAGAGCATATTTGACCCCGGTGAAAATCAGGCGATATTTTGCGGCGGCCTCAGCGGAGTGCCCCAGGTGCCCGGCCCAGGAGGCGGACCTCCTCCACATGCTGTGGGCCTGCCCGGGATTGTCGGTCTATTGGGAGGAAGTGGGGAAGACCCTGGAGGAAACGACGGGGAGATCTCTTTCGTTGGATGTGGCGGTGGGTCTCCTGCATTGGTTCCCTCATACCCCCAAGAATAAAATATCTAGTAAATTCATCGATTTGGGGCTGCTCCTTGCTAAACGGGAGGTGACCAGGAATTGGAAGGCACGGACCGGCCCGACAGGGAGCCGGTGGCACAGCGAATTTTTGAAGTGGGCGGCGGGGGAGAGTACGCTTAGATACCAGCTAGCTTTGAGGCAGCGTAACGAGAAGGCCGAGGAGACAGCGCTGGAGTGGGAGATGCTTGTGCAGGCCCTTAGGGAGTACTGCGCCCCCGGCGATGCCGAACATGAGGTAGCGGCGCGCCCTGAGTCCCGGTAGACGGTTGCACTTCTCAGCTTTGTTTTCCCCATGGGTCCCCAAGATGATCCGGTTGCGGTTGATACCGCGCGCTGATGGCGGTGGGGGGGAGGGTTTTTCTGGGATTGGGGGGTTTTAAGGGTGGGGGGGTGTTTTTGGAGTTATAGGGTTGTTTAGAAAAGCAGATGAAGGACAACGAATCCTCCGCCGACCTCGACAACCTCCTGAGCCCCCACGGACTTTCGCCGCCCGACCCCAGGGTTGTGGGCTGAACGGCTGTGTAAGCAACTTCCGGAGGGGATCGGAGAGTTGGGTTTCAACGCTCCGGCTTGAGATGTAATGCTGGCCGATTATGTAAAGATTTACTAATTCCTGCAATAAAAATAATTAAAAAAAAAAAACAAAAAAAAATGAAGGCCCATTGTACAGAATCAAAAACCTTCAGGGCATCTACAAATACCGCTGCTGCTTTGACCCCCGGATCAAGCCTCTGGATCATGCCGAATATAGTACGTAAGTTAGAAGTTAGGCTGCGCCCTGGGACAAACCCTGACTGCTCAGGGCGAACCACCGATGGCAGTAGTGGGGCCAGTTGATTAGCTAAAATATTGGCGTATATGTTTTATACATTTTTTTTATTTTACAGAGTTTTATATGGTGCAAATTTGACCCAAAGGTATTGGGTATCAGAGCGCTTTACATAGCACCAGTTGCGTTACATGAGGACACATTCATTTTTTTTTTGTTTTTGTTAGGCACGGGGAGATTATGTGATTTGCCCAGAATCACAGGATGTTCAGCGTCGTTGCTGAGACTCAAACCCAGTTCCCCAGATTCGAGGTCGACCGCCCTAGCCGCTAGGCCAACTCTTGGCATCAACATTTATAAGGGACAGTTGTCTGTACGAGGAGCCGGCCTCTGCCAGCTTCCCTGGCTTCAATAGCATGATAATCGGTGCTTTTCTTATGAAGGGGGGCATAATGCCATCTTGAGCCATATGTTCATACAAAGTCATGAGGTGCGGGATCAGCAGATCTTGAAATGTCTTATAGAAGGAGACAGTAAGCCTGTCTATGCCAGGGGCACTGCCAATTCGCATAGAGTTGATGGCCATCTTGTCCTCTCCTGGGGAGAGGGGACACAAGGTACTCTGTGTGTGTTCGATAACCAGGTCATCTGTATGTGTTCCAGATAATCACATATAGCAGCTACATCAGAAGAAGCCTTGAATGTATACAGTTGCGAGTCATATCTATGAAATCGGCTTGCTATGTCTTGACTGCTATGCAATGGCTGACCACCTTCATCAAATATTTCAGAAATAGTGTCCATTTAACATTTGGGGAGCATCAGTGCTGCCAACGTGGCCACTGGGCGATCACCCTCGCCATAGACCTTGGCCGTGGCATACTTGCCAAGGTGCTTAACCCCTCTGTCAGCTGTATCCTGGTATTCTTCCAGTGCAGCCTTAATGTCCCCCAATATACTGATGTCCCGTGTCCCCTGAAGCTTTAGCTCTAAGGATGAGATTTCCTGCTCAAGTTTAGTCAGTCGATTCCTCAATGATCTGAGCACCCCAGAATGTTTAGCTATGACCATCCCCCGGAAATACACTTTAAAGGCCTCCCAGATGGTAGTTAAGCTGTCAACTGACCCCATATTCTTCTCGAAGTATGTTTCAATGTCTGTGGAGATTTCTGCCACAAACATTGGATCAAGAAGAGTGTATGGTGGAAAGCTGATGCCTGCCTAACTGGACAGTGCAAATCTAGTTGTAGCGGGGCATAGTCGGAAAGTGTGAGCGAGTGGAGAAAGCAGTCTGTGATCTGGCCAATAAGACCCTTAGATGCAAGCCAGTAGGCAATTCTCGTGTGGGTGTCATGCGGTGCGGAGTAGTGAGTGAAGCCAGCTATGTCAGGGAAGAGGAGCCTCAATTAGTCTTTCAATTTTAAGCCCTCCATGAGATCTAGGATCGCACTGGCTTCTGCTGGACGGTGACGCAGAGGACCATTAGAGCAGTCCTTTTGGGGGTCCAGGATACAATTGATGTTCCTACCTATTACTATTGAGGAGTCCTTATAGCGAAGCAGGCTGCTGCCTAGGCTAATGCAAAAATTGTGGGTCGTTGTAATTAGGCCCGTAGATGTTTACAACAATGACGTCCAGACCATCTTTCCGGCATCTCACAATGACATACCTGCCGTTGGGGTCAGTCTCAAGTGTCTGGACCACAATACCAGACGCAGGGTTCACCCATGTCAGGACCTCCGTAGCATGTGACGGGAGTCCTGCTGCAGAAACCCTTCCCTGATGCATCTTGTGCGCTAACATGCTGCTATGGGGGGGTCAAGTGGGACTCCTGTATGAGGGCAACATCTACGTGGTGCAGCTTCATGTGTGCTACAACCTTTCTTCGTTTCCTGTGATCATTGAGCCCCCTGATATTCCTTTTTAGGAGATGAATCATACTAGCCATGTTCAGCCGGGGTGGCAATGATGTTATGTGCTATAGCTCTTCCTGCAATGCATTCAACCTTATTAACCACAATAAACTCATATGCACCTTGCAGTCCTCTGCAGTACCGGTGTATGTCTCGCCCCTCCCCCACCACCCCCACCCACGCTATGCGACCCCCAACTGTGCATAATCAAAACCCCCTCCCAGGCCCCCCTAACTTTGCCAATTAACCAGTTAATGACAGTAAACTGAAAAATAAAAAGAAGAAAAGCCCTTCTGTGGCTCACACTGCGGGGCAGATGTCGCCCAGCTCCAACTCAAAAATTATGCCAACAAGCTTTCTGTTAGGATCATATCATTCAATCTATAATGTAAGTACCAGTCAAGAAAGTCCAGCCTTCTGCACACTTCCCTCCAGTGTGAGGTAAGAGTTTAAAACAGGAGGATAGAGTAGAGCCCCCCCCCCCCCCCACAGGGTAGGGGGCAAAAAGCAAGCAGTACAGTACAAAACTCCGAAAGCAGATAACTTTAGGTATCACCCCCCCACACAGCACAGGCCCTGCAAAAAGCCAGCACACTCCCCAGCACAGGAGAATGTTAATCAACAATCCCTGGGCTGGTACTACATTATGCCTACTCAATATCCGCCCCAGGCCAAAGCAGATACACCGCTGGGTCCCTCGGTTCCTCCTTTGAAAGACTAATCTTCACTGCCAGCCTCAGAGACATTATTGGAACCAGCAGTTTTCCTGCATATGATGAATACAGCTCTTGGGAAGGATCTGTAAATATATGCATTTTGCCGTCCACCATGAATCGTAGCTTTGCAGGATACAACATATTATACTTTAAGTTGAGATCATGCAGTTTCATTTTGGCAGGCGCGAACAGCCTACGTACCTCCTGGATATGAAATGTAAAGTCCGGGTATAGAGACACCGCCATCCCCTCGTAACGCAACTCCTGCAGTTCTCTGGATATCCAAAGTGCGCTATCACAGTCCCTATAGTTGAGTAGTTCTGCAATTATTGGGCATGGCGGCGCCCCCGGGACCGGCCTTGGGGCCAGTGACTCGTGCGCCCTCTCCACCACAAACATTGCAGAAAAGCAGTCCAAGCCCAGCAGTGTGGTAACTAGGTGTTCCACGAAAAGGTCCATATTGTGGATGTCTGTGGACTCCGGAATCCCATCTTTGCGGAGATTATCCCATGCCCTGGCCTGCAACGCCTGCAGTTGTTTTTCCACAGCTGCCTGTGATCTGGTCGCTTAATTTATAGTGTCTTCCGCTTCAGATACGCATTGTTCAACTCTGTCTAGCCTGCCAGCTTGTTTGTCCAACCTTTCAGACATCCTGTCCATTCTGAAAGAGAGGGCATCTATCTTGCCGTCTATCTTTTTTAGACTGCATTGCATGAGGGCTAGAAGCTGTTTGATGTCTGGATCTGAGGCGGCGTCATCAGGTTCAGAGCTTTTTTATGAAGGGTTCTTATCTTGTTCCTGCTGCCTTTGTGATTTCTGCGGCTCAAATGGGAGCCTCGACTGCGACTTGTCTGTCTTCCCCTTGTTGTAGCATCACACCAGGCACCTTGACCACTGACACCCATTCAGGGTGTGAGGCAGACACGGTACGGTGTAAACAGCGCTCAGAATCACCCCAAACAGCCCGGGCGCCCGGCAGATGCCTGCGCCCAGGATATCGTATTGCCAAAGGCATTCAAGGTACAGAGCAATCCCCTCCCTCGCGTGGCAGTCTGCTCGTCGACTATGCCACGGACTAGCTCAGGGTCCACTTGCCGCTCTGGACGTCAACCGGATCCACAACGCAGCAGGAGCTTCTACCAGCGCTGGAGGCAGCATGGGCAGCCACAGCCGGGCCACGTCTGCTGACAGCACAGCACCACCGCACTCAATCCAGGCAGCCTTCGTCTCCGCGCCCTGCCTCGGGCGAGCAGACAGGCTTGCTATGGCTCACCTCGGCGCTCCGGGAAGGGCCAGCTCCTGACACAGGTCCCCGCTCTCTGACGCCGCTGCGCCGGCGCTGCTAGATTCTGAAGGAATGCACCCATCCCCAAAAGCAGCACAAAAGCATATCTCAGCACTCTGGGGCTCTGGGGAAACCCGCCACCGCACCCATCAAGGCCGCCCCGATTCCAGGGCTGGGGACTGCGGACTCAGCAACAGAGATGTCAGCAATTGTAAAGGTTTGTGAATGATTATTAGCCGGTAGGGGCGGAGCGGAGCTAGTGTGCAGTCCTCTTCGAACCAGGCAAGCTTTGCGCCCAGACGTCCACACTTCACAGCACTTGTAAACAGGATTACCTGATAAGGCAATCACCAATGGGGTTCCAGGCACGACTTTCGTATGTGCTTCTTCACCATTAACAAGTCACCAGGACTGAGGGCATGGCACTGTTCCTGCTATGTCGCAGCTGTAGCTTCTCCAACCTGGTGAGACACAGAATGTACCACATCAGCCAAACCATTTGAGTAGTCCAGTGAAAGATCATTGGTTATGTTCACAAGGGCATTAGCCGGCAAAGCTGGCTGTCCCATCGCCCATGATGATTTCATGAGGTGGTAATTCTGTTCTCCTATCTGGGGTACTTCACTCATAAACACCACTGGCTACGCATCAGGCCATCTCAAAGATGTAAAAGCACACATTTTTGCCAATGTCGACTTTGTTGTACCGTTGAGCTGCTCTACCAATCCAGAAGCCTCTGGACGGTAACTGCAATGGACTCTCTGCTAAACTTGTAATGCTGCACATAACATGTTTAGGACCTCATTATTAAAATGAGTTCCTCTGTCTGACTCAAGAGAAGTCGGGAAGCCAAACCTTGGAATCAACTCTCTTAACAACAGTTTAGCTACTGTGAGGCTGTCATTTCTTTTTGTCAGGTACACTTCCACCCATCTTAAAAAGATTCAAACAAACCAAAATGTACTTCAACCCATTACAAACAGGCAACTCACTGCAGACGTTTTGCATTTGGTTGAAGGGACCTCCTGATCTTCCCACATGACTCATTGTAACTGGTGTTTTCTTTACAACATTTTGTCGTTGACAGACTACACATCCATGGCAGAGACTATCGGATAATAATCTGAATCTGAGATTAAACCAAGTCTGGTTGAATGTTCGTAACATGGCATCATGCCCTATGTGTGCTGGACCATGATAATGTCAAACATAGGTGGTAACAAACTATCGGGTGACACAGCACTTACATCAGTTGAAACCCAAACATCATGCTCATGCTTGTTGGTACAACCAGCGCTAATCCAATCCTGTTGTTCTGATTCTGGCACCTCTTCCTGCAATCTTTTCCCCTCTTTCCCTGTGTCACTAGCTGTTAACAATAAGTTGCAATTTGTGACATCTGTAGTTTCATAAACCAAATCTCCATTAAATGTATCTAGGTTCAATGCACAATATTTTGCAATCTAGTCAGCGTAGTGATTACCAACTGTCACATAGTGCCTTGCCTATGCACATCACTCCAGCAATTTGGATAGGCAATTGCGTGTGAGAAAAGGTTCCTCACATTTTCTCCTTTGTATATAGGCGATCCAGAGGAAGTCATCAACCCACGCTGTGACTACAATTACCCAAAGTCATGTACGATTCCAAATCTGTACTGACTTTCTGTAGAGATTCACTCTTTGTTGGTCTGAGACCCTGCAAGCCCTCGTCAAAGCAATCAGCTCAGCTACTTTTGCTTAATACACACCTTGTAACCACAATGCTTCCACAACTCCAGCAACTGTACAAACTGCATACGCAGCTCAAAGACTTCCTTCGTGATCTCGCAAACATGAGCCATCCACAAACACATGATCTGACTCAGACAAAGGTACGTCCTGTATATCTAATTGGGTCTTAGTGAATAACTCAGTCACATCCAAACAATCATGTTCAACTTCATCAGTTGCAACTTTATTTCCAGGCAGTGGCAACAGAGAAGCAGGATTGAATACAGTACACCTTTTAAGGGTGACATTCTCTGCGCCCAAAATAATTTGCTCGTAGTTTGTCAATCTGCTGTTGGTGAGGTACTGTGTTTGAGTATGTGTAAGCAACACCTCAACAGAATGGGGTACAAACGCAGTCGATGGGTGTCCCATGGCAATGCTTTCACACTGTTCAAGACGCACTCAAGTAGAAGCAACTGCTTTCAGACATCCAGGCAATGCAACTGCAACAGGATCAAGTGTGACTAAAAATATGCCACTGGTCTGCTGGCACTGCCATGCATTTGATTCAATACTGACCGTGCGCAGCCATCTCTTTCTCTGCAAACCAACACAAAAAACTTGCTGTAATCAGGCATTCCAAGAGCCGGAGCACGGCAGAGGCTTTCTCGCAGCTCTGTGAAGGCCCTCGCACAACTAACATCCCATTGCAGCGTATCAACACACCTTTGTGTGTCAATCTCTGGGAGGTTTTGCTGTCCGGGAAAAGCTAGGGATGCATGGTCGACAATACCCCCCATTCCTAAAATCATTCAGACTTCTTTCCGGATCGATTGGTGGACTCGTATTCAAAAAACTTGCTGTAATCAGGCATTCCAAGAGCCGGAGCACGGCAGAGGCTTTCTCGCACCTCTGTGAAGGCCCTCGCACAACTGTCATCCCATTGCAGCGTATCAACACATCTTTGTGTGTCAATCTCTGGGAGGTTTTGCTGTCCGGGAATAGCTAGGGATGCATGGTCGACAATACCCCCATTCCTAAAATCATTCAGACTTCTTTCCGGATCGATTGGTGGACTCGTATTCAAAATCGCTGAAATTCTTTTTTGCAACACTTTCCTTGCTCCTTTCTCAATGTGATGTCCCAAATACAGGACTACTTGTTTGCAGAATTGCAACTTAGTCAGGGATATTTTATGTCCATTCTCAGTTAGGTGGCTCAGTATTGCGATAGTGTTAGTTGCACTACCCTCTTTTTGTATTTGACGCCACCAACAGGTCATCAATATACTGCACTTAAACTGAATGGTAAGGTATCACCAGAGACTCTAAGTTATTTTCAAGTCTCTTATAGAATATCGAAGGACTATCTGTCTACCCCCGTGGGAGTGGGCACCATGCCAAGATACGACTCCCAAAACGGAAAGCAAAAAGAAACTAACTATACTCATGCAAAGGTATTTAAAAGAAGGCTTGATACAAATGGATAACAGAGAACCACTCGGCCTCACATGGAATCTGAAATAAAATCATAGCTGGATTCGGTACCACAGGACAAGGACTAACAATGAAATTCACCAGTCACAAATCTTGGACATTGCAATATTTACCATTGGGCTGCTGAAAACCCATAATAGGTGAATTACATGGACTTCCCATGATTTCTTTCAGTATGCCGTGCTCAATCATTGAGTCAATCACAGGAGCAATCTCAGCAATAGTATCAGGTTTCAAATTATATTGTGGGATTCCTGAAAACTCAGCATTTGGTTTCACTGTAATTCAGATTGGTTCTACACCTTTGATAAGTCCCATGTCTTTTTCTGTGAAGTCCAAACCTTTGATAAAAAAGTGTCTTGTAATTCAATGGGTAAGTCGTTTTTAGTTAGTAACGGTTACATTTCAACATTGGATCTTTGTTGGGCAAGCTTAAAGATGTCTTTATCCTTTGTGCGAAGCTAATTCCATTTTGTGTACAATATGTGGAACAATTTAGCTTACATAGTAAATCACGTCCAAGCAGATTGGTGTTGACCTTCAAACAATCATATTTTGACTGGAATTGCTTCTGAAACAGGAGTGACACATGTTTATTTGTAACTCCTGTAACTTGGATTCTTTCTCCTGAGAGGGGTAAGTTGGGAACCTCTGCTGTTCTTACAGTAGAGCGAGTAGCACCAGTATCAACAAGGCATGAGACAGGAGTCCCATTTACTTCTCCATCCACATAGTGAATTGTCTGGTATACCTCTAATGCTGCGCCAAGCATACAGTCCTCCTCCTCCCTCAGGCAACATCATACTGACTGGTCTGAGCTGAAGTCATCTGTCTGAGTCATTGAATACTGTTGGGCCATTCCTTGATTTACAAAAGCATTAGTATTTACATTTTGAGCCTGATTCATATTG
This sequence comes from Triturus cristatus, assembly GCF_964204655.1. Classification (NCBI taxonomy): domain Eukaryota; kingdom Metazoa; phylum Chordata; class Amphibia; order Caudata; family Salamandridae; genus Triturus; species Triturus cristatus. Next base: position 866,083,597 of record NC_140581.1, read on the forward strand.
TATCTTTGAACAGGGGCATTTTGTTGTGACATTGGAGATTGTGGAATATTAGGATTTTAAGCTCTTGGTCTTCTTGTCTGTTGAGCTTGAACCATGATATTCACTTGAGACTGTTCATATCCTCCATTCTGAACCTGATTTCCATTACCTATGATAATATTTGCAGGATTTAATCAACATTCGCATTTCCAATGCCCAAGCTTGCCACACACTTGACAAGAGTTCCTCTTTTTCAACATAGACATTTCAACACCTGATTGCAAATTAACTGAAACCTTCTGACCTCTACCCCGCGACTGGAAATTCTGCTGCTGAAATCCATTAACACCTTGCATCATTGGAGTCTGATTATATTCTCAATGAGATTAAACCATATTTTCAAAGCCCCTTCAGTCTCTTGTGTTTTACTTCAATCTCAACACCCCAACATTACGTGATTCATAGAATTTCATCAAGTGGTCTGTTCTGCCAACAAAGTAAATGCTGTTGAATCATTGAAGAAATCTGAGGTCTCAAACCATGTGCAAATCCGTAAACAAAGTGACTCATTTCTTTTTATGCCACATTTCATTTTCCATTCCACTGTACTGTCTGGAAACCTGAATCAATCTTTCATAATAGGCATGAACTATTTCTTTGAGTTAATGTGTCGTTTCTTTAGCCAATCGATTTCTTTAGGAGAAATATTTGTTTTCAGAAAATTAACCACTTGATTATATTTCCTCAATACCACTGGAGATGGATTGCCTGTTTTTTTTAATCTCTTGATTGTTCTGTTTCAGGCCAATCTACAGATACCTTATATTTAGTCCATAAATCTTTAGGAACCAAAATGTCAAAAAAATTATTCAAATCTTTCCATAGAATTTTGAAAATTTTTACAAAAATCGTTCAATTTGTCTGTGCCATTCTACTGGATTATCACTCTGTTTAGAGAAATCATTTATGAAAGACAAGCTAGCAGTTCTTGTCAATGGTGCGTGTACGTACCCTCCTCCAGGTACTCCTTTCATGGGCGACGTTCTCAATCCCACTTCTCCATCAATCACCACTAAAGGTGACTGCATTCTGACCCTTTTCACATCCTTTTTCTTAGACCATCTACCCTCCCTTTTGTTAAATTCACTACAATTTCTGAGTAAAGTCATTAGTTCTTTGATCTGTAATGTAATTCTAGAAGGTCTCATGTTTGCCAAATTCTTGTCACTAAAATCTGTCCTGTATGATTTATGCAATGCTTTGGATTTCTGTACCTCAATATCATATTTCTTAGCTAATTCAATCAACTTTTTGTGAGTCTGTTTTGCATATTTTGTGATCTCTTTGTTAAGGAACAAGAGTGCCTCATCCTGGTATGCATTTAAACGTGATGGACTAAGAGTTTCCTATAATATTTCTTCCAATTCTATACTTAATTTAGCTACATCCAAATCCTTTTCCTTTCCTGGTACTGAAACAGCTTTAGAACTTTTGGCACTAATGGATGTACTTAATACTTAAAGCCAATCATCTATTTCCTGAGAAGGAAGTCCTAATCTCTCTATTGGAGTCTTTGAATATGACTCTTCCTTGTTAGAATCCTTTCTTAACTCAGGTGATGAGCGTAATAGAGATACATCAGAATCTAGTGATCCCATGGATACTGTCCTTTCTGTGGCAGTGTAATTTATCTGTGGAGGTTCACCTGTTTTTTGACACAAGAAATGGTGAGGATTTCTGAATCATTCTGTTTGTGGTCTGTGATAAAGTCTTATTTAATTTTGAATGTGCGTGGGTCGATTGTGTAACAACCTCTTTGTTGGTATCAGAAGGGCCTGCAGTTTAGATCTCGTTGTGTCCATAAGATTATCAGCAGAAGTGTTTATTCCCATAGGAACAGCTGATGTATGTATGTATATTTCTCTGTGACCCAGGATTATACAGGACCAATTGTAACAGGAACAAAAAAAGCATCTGAAGAATTTAAACTATTCGGGTTTAATGAAGTTAGCATTCCTGTTTCTCCCCTTATAGAAGTAAGAATTTTAGATTTGTTCAAATGTACAGGTACAGTAGGTGCATTTGGGCTATAGGTACAGTAGGGACATCTGGAAATTCTCTCAAACTCTCATCTTTCTGTTTTTTCTGATGAGGTCTCATTGGAAGGTGGTGGACAATTTAACAATAGATTTTTAAGGAAATAGTCATCCCTATCACTTTCCTCTTCATTATTTGTAAAGTCTGTCTTGATTCCAAATGTTTATTTGTTTACCCTGGATCTCATTTCCTAACTCTATGACAGGGTATATTCTCGCTCCTTCCATAATATCAGCTCTCCACGCTTCGGTTGTGCATCCCACTCGGCATCTGCATAGGAATTCATAGCTTTCCTATATCTTCCCTGATATTTCTCTTTCTGGTGAGCCATATGCTCCCAGGTATTTAGTCCTTCAAATTGTGCAGGTCCAGGAGACAGTCTCATCTTGTATAATTTCCGCCTTAAATTCTCAATGATTCTCACATTAAATGTCCTGTACCTAGGAAATCTTAAGGCTTCATCCTGTTCTGTGATCTTATGACATTGTGCGAGCCAGAGACTTGGATGCAATCCTTTATCCATCATTACTATGTATCCTGGTGTACTTATGCAGTACCTCTTCTCCCTCTCTAACAAGTATGGTCACATCTCCCTCTTCAATTTTTCATTTTGCCTTAAAAAAAATCATTTTTGTTTTACATTTTGTTCTTCACAAATAATCCTTCCATGAAACCAGGAAATAAAATTCATCCACAATCCTTTAGTTGAACAGTAGCAACCAATCTCGGCACGACTCATGTGACATATTCAATCAATCTCAGCACGGCTTTACACCAACTGACCAATACCAGTGTTGCACACTGTGACGTAGATCTCATTCTTTGCAGCAGTTCACCCTCCTTTTCAATTTTTCTCAGTGCGTTCTCTAAGCAACACACAATATTCAAATGGAAGCATTTTCAGCAAAAATCTGTCTGCTCCACTAAAAGAAAATAAAGGCCTCTCATTCCAAAGGTAATATGAAATATCTTATTTCTATACCTAGCTGTGACATTCACTTCAAGTAAGACTTTGACCCTGATTGATAAAGCTAGTCCCTGTGCAGTGAGATCAATTGTGTCCATTATTTCTCACTAACACTCAAGATAGTTTCCTTTCATTAAGAGGTTGTTGATGACGTCTCACAGCAAACACCACAACACAGTAGACAACTTTCCTTAGGGCCCTGTTATGAGTTTGGCGGTCCATAGGACTGTCAAACCCGTGGTGGTGGTCCTACCACCGCTATACTGCGAGCCCATCCGCAGTAATAATAGTGTGGCCATTGGACCGCTACTGAACTGCTGTGACCGCCGTGGATCACGGATCCCGCAGTAGTCTTGCAATGGTCTGAGGCTGTAATATACTGTCGGTGCCACAGCGACACCGCAGGGCATATTTTAAGTTGCCTTATCACCACCCTTTTCATGGTGGTAAGGCTGCCATGAAAAGGGTGGCAGTGAGGCAACAAAGGGGCACCCCCTTGTGCCTCTGGGCCTGTGGGTGCATGAGGGTCACTTGTAGTGCCCCCTTGATTTGCACCCCCAGTTCCTGCACAGTGTGGCAGGTATGCCACATCATACAGGAAGGCTCAGGCAGCGCTCTAACTCTGAAAGTGGCAGTTTGCCTGTTAGGCTCTTTTATAAGCCTTACAGACTGCCGTTCTCAGACCGCCGCAGGACCACCCGCCAGACCAGGAAAAAAACTCCTGATCTGGCAGGCGGTTTCACCACAGGTTTGGCGTTCCCAGACCATTGCACTGTCGGCTGTGAAACTGCTGATCATGTAATAAGGCCCTCAGTGTCTTCTACACTAAGACTCAACCACATAGGTATCACTTAATCTATCCCCGGATCTCAGGCCACGTCGGACACGATTACCAACTTCAACTTCTCTGTATTAAGCACCACAATCATACATGGACTTTAATAATTTCTTAACTGTGCTCAACAACACGCAGCCATATCAAAAACACAGCAATCTAAGCATAAGCAATAACGCACAACCCTTGTAATACTCACACTCCTTTGCTGCTTGCAAGTTGCCTTCAGTAATTCATCTCTGGTATTCCATCCTTTAGACTGCTTAACTATGGGACATTTTGGTTAGGGATGAACTTTTAATGGGTAAACTTTAGACAGAGCATCCAAAGATATCACTATTTTAATGGACAAAACCATCTGAATGCTGCCAAGTTCTGTTACAGCGCAAGCCAATATTTGAATTCTTATTTCTCTATTCTCTGCTACCAACTTTCACTTCATCTGTACTGGGCCCACAACAAAAATGTCATTCTACTTACAATTCAGTACGACCAGCTTGGTCTTCCGATTGAATTATCCTTGTCGCATTCAGGGGAAGGGATCCTGGATGCCCAATGCTGGTTACCTAATGAGGACCTGGAATTGGTAACCAGTCTGTAAATTGGAAATCAAATTTATGTACACAATCCTCAGAACAACTGTAGATATATAAAATAACTACAGGTAATCCGAACCTCCAGAAGAAGTTCAGTTGCGCTAAATTCATACAGAGCAGACGTTCTGCTACTGCAGTACTAATCAACAAAAGTAAAACCTGCTGTGCTGAAAATAACCTATGATTTTCCTTAAAAGCGGTAAGATTAAGGCTCCCGGTTTAACGTTTAAACTTATTTTTACATATAAATACAGATGGAAAACAATTTTTCCTTTGTCTATATTTATTAATTAGGAATGGGGAAATTCTGACAAATTGTGCAGCGCAGCGCCGCTTCAGCCCGGGATTACCTCACCACGCCAGTGGCGTAACACAGGCCCACACATCCTCCGCTGTGAGGGGGCCATCAAGCTCCAGGGGGCCCCCTCGGCGCATAGCTCTGGCCAGAGAGGTCCCGATTTAGTCCGGAGGGGGCCTTCGCCGTACCTTGCAGGGGGGCCCCCTGAAGTTTTGTTACACCATTGCACCACGCCCTTCTTCCTGATCTACACAGCTACGGCTTGTTTAAGACAAGCTGCTTGTCTTGCATGTCAGCAGGTGTTGCATGTTAAGGGGATGGGGGATGCTGTAAGAAATGTGAGTAAAGCAGCACTGTGTCTAGAATGCCTAATAGCCGAGCACGAAGTGTTAATATGTGCATTAGCAGACCGGCTTACTCGTGAAAAGCTTTATGCATCATCTGGTGGGGCCTGCTGGGGTCGGAGCTAATAAGGTAGCCTGTGAATACCAATCAGTGGTGGCAAGGCAGAGGACTGTTAGCAACTAGTGGTGTGCTCTGCTGCTGATGTCAGGCATTGTGGAATTAAAAAACAAACATACCGGCAGTGTACAAACATGATGGTGACCCTATTGAAAGAAAACATGAAATTCTTTCTTTTTTTTTTCTTTTAACTGTGTGCGTGTGGAATTCCAGCTGCTTATGTGCAATTAGCCTTCTCCCGCGAGATGTGTGGATCTCAGTCTCCTTTTTAGGTCTCGCGCCTAGCGATGCAGTGCATAGCACTGCTCGCGGAGCGAGAGTCCTTTTGTCCGGGGTTCAGAAACGGACACTGGAATTGTACACGCTTGTGCATGTGTTTTTAGTTTCGGCTTCCGTTATTGGGCTTTGGGTGCGTGTTTTTTTTAAACAGAGCACGCAATAAGCCAAAGGCGGGTGCATTGCTCCGCCCATGGCCTATTGGTGTCTGTTACGCGCACCAAAGCCCATGTGGTTTCAATTATCGTGCCCAAACATGGGTGGTCATTGGCAAAGCGATGAACATCGGAAAATTCAAACATATGACGGGATATTCCCCAGCGGTTTCCTCAACCATTGTGTGCTCCGAAATGTAGTACCAAAAAGTCTGGGGTGTGCAAATTAGCAGTGAAAAATTCCCTTACTCCACAATAGTTTGCAGAGTGCAGGGAAGAGATTTGTTTCCTTTGTGGAAAACACTTGAGCTACAGCTAAACCTTCACCCTAAAGTAGAGACTTTTTCGCATGCTGAAATCTATGACTTTCACAGATTTACGTACATAGACCATTCGATTTTTACTATTGTTATAGAAAAGGCTCAACCGTAACGTATCACTGCCATCTAGTTTTATTATGAAATTGCTGCCCATGATGGATCAATATCTCTTCAAGTGATCACCAGTATTTGCAAACAGCTGAAAAGTTTGGCAGCCGATGATCAGGATCACACATGGTTTTCTGGTGCCACTTGCTACACTGTTCCAAGACACTGGTCCCGCAACCGGTATGTTGAAAGAGGTTTGCAGGTGTTACAATACTTTGAGAGAAAACTAGTGTGCTTTTAGTCAGCATATTGCACAGTAATGGACTTTCGCAGCATTGCCTGGGTAGTTTTTTGTGCAACACATTGGTTGAAAGGAAAGTGTCAGTCATATATACAAAGGGAGGAACACTGCCTGGATTGTGGCTTTGGTTCTCTGAAAGAATAATACATTTTAAGAATCATTCCGTCAGGGGAAAAGGCACAAGGCCACAACAGTACCACCTCAGTTTCCCGCCCTTATGAAGTTTCCAAAAGCGTTAAAATAGGACTCTCGCCTAATGTTCTGTGCTTCCCGCCCCCTACAAAATAGTCATTTTCTCAGTGGTGTTGCAAGGGGGTCGGTCCGCCCCGTGCTGTGTCACCCTTCCCACCCACCCCGCTCTTCCATGCATTTGCCTGACGGCAAAGTGGCTATGTACGCCACTTCATTCTCTAAGATCGTTTCCTTGTAATATGAAAAATATATTTACCATGTTGAAAATATCTAAGTAGATTGTTACGGCCATCCTATCTGAATTTAATTTTGTTTGGCCATACTGACCTAAAAAAACAAACAAAAAAAAATCTCTAATGCTCAACAAAAGTTATCTTCATCCCGATTTGAAGCCGTTGTCCTTTTAACTATTCTACGTGCTGCCTAAACAGAACCTATTGTGTGTACTCCCTGTTCCAAACATTCTTCTTCTCACGTTTACTAAAGCATTGCATGGTTAGATCAAAAAGGAGCTCTCTCTAGGGATTCGTATATTTTGGTTTTATTTGTTTTATTCAAAACGGCACAGTTTGCACTGCTTCGAACAAGAACTTTCTTGCTGCTTGCTAAAAGACTGTTCTGCGCCGTTGTGAAAGATATAAAGGGATTAATGTGGTTTGCGCATTTTCGAGTGTACTTTAAGAGACCATCCAGCGCTCTTTGTTTTTTCTAGAGCTTTAGAGAGCGCTTATTATTTGTAACCTTTAGGGACACTTTCTGGTGCTAAGCTGCTGCAGAAGAGGTACGGGTTGTGGTTGAGTGACTGTGTTTTCCATTATTTTTAATCTTGCCCTCAAAGGGTAGGGCATTGATCGCAGTGTGTGCACGCTTTGTCAGGCTCAATAACTAGGAGTGTTTAGGAACATGCTGGGCTGCCAGCTTGAAGTGCTATAACGAAATAAGCCATTTTCTAACTCTGTGACACTCCTTACAGGCATGTGCTGGTCCATGTTTCTTTGTTCCATCCCAGTCAGCTCACTGCAGCTTTCCATGGCAGGCGAGAGGGGTGCCAGTGTTGGGTGCCAACTGTGCCCACCAGTAATCACTTGCATGCCCCATCTTGGCTCTGCATTGAAACCACACGTTCTGAAGACAGGTGTGTGAAGCAAACTTTTCACAAGGTTGCCCTGAATACTTACATATTTCTTTAATTGGTTAGTTATTGGTGTGAAATTCACAACAATCTTTTAAATGTTTCACAGTTTTGGCTTCTATAAACTGTTACCTTCCTGTTCCTCCTCACGCTATGCACTGGTCCACCTCTAAGCTCCCCCCCTCTAGGTGCTCCTCCCACTCGTCCCTCTCTCTCGTACCATCTCTTACACCTTCTCTCGCTCTCTCACACACACTTTCTACCTCTCTCATGTGGTTCACTTCAGGTCTTCGAGCACAGTTTCTTTCCAAGGTTGCCCTCCTTCAAACCCGCCCTCTCCTCTTCTTGTGGTGTCTGCTGCATACACAGGCGCTCCCTCTTTGAGTCTGTGGTCTGCTCTCCACTTCTTTATCTTGTTCTCACACACTCTTTCTGCTCCTCTATCTGCAGTTCATTCACCACTTCATGCACAAACTACCTATCCCTCTGTCTTCCTTTCTAACTATTCTGTGCAGATCTCTCCCCTATCTATTCACCATGCCACATAATTCCACTACACAAATACACTACTCGCAACACAATTCCACCAAATTTAATTCCACAGCTAACCATTCCAATCCAACACACATAATTCCACTCCAAACCACATACAACTACTTCATTCCAAACCAAACCACATGAGTATAGGACATTGTCATTTACAAAGCCAATTGTTCAAGCTCTCACAAATGCGAGACCTATTGCATTGCAAATGCTTGTTTTATCTGCTCACTGTTCATACCGGAGTGCTGAATTTTAATTATAGCATTTTACAGGATGCGTCAGAAGTCACTTAATAACTATTCACCCTATAAATTACTCTTGGTCATTTAAAACCCGCTTCTTATTGGCAAAGTGAATGTCAGACACATACCTGAAATTGGGTTTTCAAGACAAAAGTGCAACAAGTGATTCAATTAGGCCCTAATAAGAGATTAACGTCGCTTTCAATAGGCGTACTGACAACAATGATGGAAGAGGCAGCAGCTGACTGAACATCACATGCCCCTCAGCCTGCTTAAAAAATATCTCTTCAGTGTCTCTACCCAATCGAAGGTCACAATGCAACCCCCGAGCCTTAGAGCCAATGAAGAGTTAAAAGGAGCCCTTCAGCATATCCCATCCAGAGTTCCACACCCAATATCGGGCCCTCATGCTTTTTCCATCGGTAATAGATTGTTTCCCCCATCTGATTAGTTGCTTTGATTGCTATAATTACAGGACAAAATATCCTACATTGTCTTTAATAATGTATTAAAAGTCATCTCTTTGAAAAGCAGTACTGGTTGTGGCTGTGATTCTCAAATACAACCATGTCAACCTACTGAACAAGTCAACCTGGTTGACGCATTCCAAACTGGCCTCAGACTTTAACACATCACAGAATTGGTCATACTACACATCATGGACGATGCAATAAAAATAATGGACCAAAACAAATCCTGTCTCCTCATTCTACTTGACCTATCATCTGCGTTTAACACAGTCAAACAAAATTCCCTACTGGGGCTTCACGTATACTGAATGGGGCTGTCTGGTAATGTACTCAAATGGTTCAACTCTTTTGTACAAAATTGTATGCATCGTGTCAAACTAAAAGGCTCAATGTCGAAGTTGTACCCGATTAATATGGGAGTACTTCAAAGATCCACCATATCCCCTACAACTTTCAATCTATACATAGAACCACCTCAAGCAGTTAAACTAGCATATCACATGTACGCAGACAACACACAGCTTTACTTAAAAATTTCAGAAAAGCTTGACATGGGACGCACGGGCTGTGCCTTTCAAAATGGCTGCCTGAACTCGGAGCTCCACCCGCGTCGGGAGAGCTTCAGGGTAATTTGACAGTTCCAGCACCGCTTTCTGGAATCCATGGGGAGTTCTCTGCTGCGGAACGTCCCCTGAACACGAGGCTGGCTTTTGGATCCTTCCTCCTACCTCTGACTATGTACAGCGTCGTGGGACACCTTTTCCTGCCTTCCGTCCGCCATTTTGTTTCTTCTCTTGACTGGAATATTTCTTCTCAGCTTTACTACTTGCATAAGGTATTGTGTTTACGCATTGGCTTTTGTGACCTGCATCTTTTAATTCACGGTAACTTGCTCCAGCTATTTCCAAAGGGCTTTTTTCACACCACACGTTTTTTTATTGTTTATTTTTCATTAATGGGAGAACTTAATTATTTATTACGGTGGATTGACTGGAACTTTTTCTTTCATGGGCAGATCTAAACATCTGTTGCATTGCACCAAAAAGTCTACTACTGGTATGCCTGTGACGCACTCAGCTTCCTTGGCACCCCCTATGGATGACTTGCATAACCCTGTCAGCATGGCTCGTTCTAACTCCTCCTGGGCAGCTTCTTCATCCATTGTGTCTTCAAAATTAAGTTCGCCCTCATATACTAACAAAAGACTCAAACAAGATCCACCTTCTCCACCAAAACCTGCTTCGCCTGTATCTTTAGACACTATTTTAGAGGAAATATGTGCTTTACGCCCATTTATAGAGGAAACCTATACACACCTACAGGTATTGGCCACTAAATGGCTTATGCTGGACTCCAGGCTATCCACTGTGGAATAACACATCAGTGATCTTCAAGATACATTTACAATCATTTTTTTACTGGAGAGGGAGATGATCTTCTTTTGCAGAAATCTGCTGAGGATCTTGAGAACAGGAATAGGCGCAACAATCTTCGTCTGTATGGTTTTCCTGAGGGTATCGAGGGAGATGATCCTGTGACCTTTTTCACCTCTTTTCTTCCGAATCTTTTGGACCTCCCTGCTCCGACTTTTCTGAATATCCAGCATGCCCATAGGCTGGGCCTAACCTTTCTTCCACATCTGCTCCCTCAAGACCTCATGGCTTGATCCTTCCTTTTTTGAAATTCACGGACCTTTTGCAAGTCCTAAATGCGGCCAAATTTAAGAAACAATTAATATGGTCAGGATCTAAAGTGTTCCTATCCCAAGACGTCTCTACAGTAACTGCTAAACGATGGAAGGACTTTCTAGATCCCTGACCAGCTTTACGTTCCATTGGTGCCCGATACGGTTTATTCGATCCATACTTGTTCAAAGTAACTTTTCAAAACAACACCTCTACTTTTGAAGACCCAGCTTATCTTCGAAAATTTCTTCATACACACTCTACAACCACCATGGATACAGCTGGTCATCCTTCCATAACGTGACTCTTATGTGCAAGTCTCTTAGAATCTTTTAAAGGCTCATGTAACGTTCATTCCAACTCTCATTAATCATTTCCTTTGCAGGTTATTTTTTGGTAGTTCTATCTGTTTATAATCCCCATTTTGTATTTTTTGTTCTTATGATTATTACAGATCATCTGAACTCCCTACATATCCATTTCCATAACCCTGCCTCCTTTTTGATCCCCCGACGTGGTCTGTATCCCCTGTTGGATGTGCCGTCTTCGTTGTCTGTCGCCTCCTAGTATTTTGTCTGTTTCCCATCCAGGTATGTATTACAGTCGTCATTTCTTGTATGACATATACTGGCTTTTCTTATTATCTCACTTACTCCATCTCTTTTTTCCCTTCTCTTTTTTCTTTCCTCTTTCTTATTGTTCTCATTGGATATTTTAATCTATAACTTTCCTTTCTCAATATTCTTCTTCTTTCTCTACATCAATGTTGATCGTGCGATTTTATATCTAATTCAATCTCTTTGCATTCAAAGTTGTTTCATGGAATTTGAAAGGTTTTATTAATCGTATAAAGAGGCAGAGAATATCTCATTTAGCCACATATATTCTTGACTTAGTTTTATTGAAAGAGACTCATATGATGGAGACAGAGGCTTTGAAACCTAAAAGGCAGTGGGTAGGTTTAGTCTTAGTCTCTCCTACGACCACTAAAGAAAATGGGGTAATTATTCTAGTTCATAAACGTTTGAAATGCTCTGTTATATCTAAGAAAATTGATTTAGAAGGTAGATGATTTAGTTAAGTTGCTCATTAACAATATTTCTCTTGCATATTTTAGTATTTATGGTCCAACTCAGACAGATTATCCCATTTGGCCTAATATCACAAAAAATGCATTCAGCATGAAGACAAATGTTTTATTTTAGGAAGTGACTGTAACCAAGTTATTGACCCTTTCATTGATCGACAATCCCAAGTTTGTTTCATCCCTCATAAGACCCACAAACAATTTCAAAGTATAATATCTCAGACCACCTTGTGGATGCTTGGAGACTCTGTCACCCTAACAATACAGAATTTTCTTTTTTCTCTCCCCTTCATGGCACCCTGACCCGATTAGACTACATTTTTCTTTCTCCTGCCTTAATTTATGCCATGAGGCACAGGGTCAAGATGATTTGCATATAGCTGGGTCTGAACTTGGGTAGCTAAGTGAGCTAAAGAACGATGATGGATTCAACCCAGATCTGTGACTGGGGGTGAGTGTCTGAAAAGTTTCAGCGCTCCGTCCATTATCTCTTTTATTAAATGTTTTTTTTTTTATTTCAGCGTAAAAGACATAGCACATTACATAAGGTAGACAAATTTGCAGACTCTCCAATCTCATATTATCTCATATTATAAATAGACAATAAGTAAAACGAGTTTCATAATCCATTCGTACATGATAAATGTGATACACAGACTATACAGAAAGAGAAGGTCAAAACCTATAGCATACGGAGGCACATATTCAAAATGTTCACTAATAAAAAGCGCAAATTCATAACCCATTTTACATGGTGTGCAATACCAGCATTCTGAAGAGCAGCTCAGTGATAACATGTAGTCCCTACCTTGATGCCCTAAGTGATTACATTCTTTCCTTTGAAAAGTTGTACTGCATGATTAATTTAATTCAACCCCCTGAGCTCTCTCCTGGGGACTACCCTCCTTTTAACTATTACAGTACCCTCTCGAGGGCAATAACTACTGGTATTAAAATGTATACAAAAAATCTGCAAAATAAATTACACAGTATCATTTGTATGCGTGATGGCAGCATAGCCTTCCCATGTCCTCCCAAATCTCCGCACGCCCCTAGCCTCTTCGCGTAGGCCTCTTCGAATTCGTAGGTCCTCTCCAACTTAAGTAACCATTGAGCCGATGTAGGGCTGGACTGTTCCCATTAGGCACAGGGTCAAGACTGATTTGCATATAGCTGGGTCCGAACTGGGGTGGAGAAGTGAGCTAAAGAACGATGATGGATTCAACCCAGATCTGTGACTGGGGGTGAGTGTTTGAAAGGTTGCAGCTCTCCGTCCATCATCTCCTTGTGTTTGCTTTGTAAAGAAATCATACAATTTTAAACACAAATGTCACACGCTATCAGAATAAGCAGCAGGGTGATTTGCATATGCCAAATACCTCTGATAAACTATCTGCTCCCTGGCAGAGGGTATAGAAGTTTGCTTGTTAAATTTTTAGTGAGGCGCCCTGCTTGTAAGTATTGCAAGACAGTGGTTCCGTGCCTCAAGCTACATATGCCAAAACCAGTTTGTTGTTGTTGAAAGAGAACATCCTCTGTCAGTTTGGGTCACGACTCACGCTGTTCCTTTTGTGACAGAAAAGGTGCCACAAGGCGGAAGGCAATTTAGGATTGATTATGTTCCTATTCATAGACGACGTCTCCAGGCAGGTCAAGCTGAAACTGCTTCTAATTTGGGCAGGGCCAAGGTTGAGGTGCATGACATTGGCCCTTGTCTGTTGTGGTATATTAAGCTAAAAAAATGGATTGGAATGTGGCTGACTGCCTAAGAATAATTTAAGGTTTCCATTCATCACCTTTGTTTTGTTTTTACATTTCTCATAATATAAATATTATGCACACGTATGTCACACTTACCTGCAACATTTGACTTTTGAAAATAACATATATAAATATTATGCACACGTATGTCACACTTACCTGCAACATTTGACTTTTGAAAATAACATATATAAATATTATGCACACGTATGTCACACTTACCTGCAACATTTTACTTTTGAAAATAACATGTGACGTACGCTTGCGCACGTTTTGACTCACTCCAAGCTCAAGTTTGGTTTATACCAAGAAAAACCTTTGCCATCGGTGTTCATTAAAAGACAGCACTAGCATATCTGTTTTAAACCGATGCCCTTTTTTCACTCTGAGAGGAAACTGATAGCTTTTTATGACATGCAGTAAACAATTTTCTATTAATACAGCACCATAGAATGTATTTAGGGTTAGAATAATGAATACAGGGATGTAGAAATCATCAGCTTAGAGGGGGCGCAGGATTCCGGAATGTTGAATAGGGATTTGCATTGATTACATTTACATAGTGAGAATAATTTGCATCGTATTTTATCTTGAAATTGTGAGTGATTGATGATTTAGGAGCATCTTGGATTTGTAAGTCAACCTAAGCCCAAACTGCGGTATTGAGGTTTCAGTCGCACAATAAAGAGTTTTTAGAGATTTTATTTAGGAAGAAATATATGGCAACACATGGTAGACTTGCAGTCAGTATGCCAGAAGAGGTTTAAATTGTAAGGTTCAAAAACCACGTATGGCTCCTATTCATAATATGCATTTGCCAGAAATAGTCATGAGCCATTATAGTGTTGACTAAACATAGTAAGAAACAGGGTTAGTACCAAGAGGGACAGGAATTGTTTGGTATAAACATGACTCAATGTTCCCTGCTTTGCTGAGTACATCTTAAAACAAACCATGTTTTAAGAATATAAACGTGTTAACACATTTTTAAATTTAAATACCCTTAACTTCATATTACCTGGCGTTTAGTATGTTTCCTGTGTGGGTTCTGTTGCACTGTGCCTGCTGACTCAAACGGCATCTGCGTCAGAGGTTGCTTGCTGTACTTGGAATAGCCTAATCCCCGGCTAGCTGTTCCGTCTTAACAGATAATTTGGTACAATTTTAAGACTGATTTGCTGATTTGCATATGGTGGGTCCTCTTCTCTAATGCCACAAATTAGAGATATTACATGAACATTTAACTAGAGTACCTACTTAAGATTACTTCAGGTTTATCTGTATTTTTGTTTCTCAAAAAGTCACCTAGACTGATGCGCCAAAAACAGTTTAGATGATGTGTATTTACAGCAGTGTACTAGGGAGCAGGTTATTACATTGGTCGCCATGTCATAGTATGCACTAGTCTAGGCAGTAATGGTAAAAGGTTCATATAATGAATTACTTCATCTTACTTTATAACTTTTCGACATTAAGTATTTTTTTTTCGCCCCAGTTGTCCCCTTTTCTCAGTTTTGTTCCATCTCCGCTTCATTTTCCTCCTTTCTTTAGCATCCTTTCTGTTTCCATTTCCTTTCCTCTTTCATTCCTTTGGTAGGTAAAAAACATTGTCATTAACAATGACAATACCTCTGACTCTCACAAATGCGAGACCAATATGCATTGCAAATGCTTGTTTGCTGTTGCATTTGTAAAAGTAATTTCCCATTTGCTTTCATGCATTCTTCATTTCTTTTCTAATCTTCAATAGCGTAGCGCTTGCTCTTTGCATCACAACGGGTTAGAGCAGGTTGCAGGTAACTTTGATGAGAGATTTTGTAATGCAGTGCGAGTTTGATGCCATCACAATAATCAATATTTCAAACTTTACCAAAAGAGAGGCTGCATTCCCCTTAGTCCCCTCTTAGATCAAGCTGCTTAAGGATACCTGCTTAATGTGCCCTGGGTATCTGTACAATGAATGCACAGTCTTTTTAATCTCTCCATAGACACTCTCTCACATGTATTTTATTTGTTTTTTAGCTCCTCTCTTACCAGCGTAGGGTGTTGGAGCACTTCACATCTCACACACACACACACACACACACACACACAGAGGCAATGAATCATATATGTGTAAATCAGTGTATACAAATGTTGTATAAATCAAAGGATATTGGTGCAGGATTCATGGTCATCCATACCGGTAGGCATTTTTTAAGAGTGCTTGGTCTGTGAAACATAAAACTCAGGATTCAGAAGGTAACACAGTGGTTAGGGTTGACCTTAGTAATAACAATTTATTTCTATCCACACAAACCCTTTGTAGGCAAATTAGGATAATCAAAGACTGGCAGAAATCACAGATGAATGCATTGTGTTTATTTAGTTTGGCGTATATATAAACCTATAACAAGTGAGTGCAAGTGTGCATTGACTATTTACATAAATGTGAACAAATACTAGCAGCAGAGTCTTCTTTTGCTTGCGACAAACATAAATGTGGATAAATACAGATGAAATTAACAAAAAATAAATATGGATAAATACAGACAAAAAATGATTAAAAACAAGAAACACCATAAAACTAGGAGCCCTAATTAAGATCTATAAAACATGTACACAGTCTCTGAGAGGGAAAACATTGATAATATTGAGACTCAGTTATAATTTAAGTACAAACTGGCCCACACTAAAACTTGGCTCATTTGTGCTTCGGGGGTTGCTAAGAGAAATATTGTGAGAATGTGGGGAAACATTGGTCTCCCTAAGATTAGGGACTCGGAAAGTGACCTAGATTGGGTCCAAAAGGTGGAGAAAATGGTCTACCAAAGTAGAGGGTGCCCCGCAAAATGGGAAAAGATTTGAACCTTGTGGGAAAAACATAGAAACTAATAATGTAAAACGGGAAGAGTGCTGGTACAAGTGGGACTAGACATCGAGATGTCCTACTACAATGTTGTACGTGCTGTATAATTTCCTTCTGTTCACTGCCACCCAATGCCACTTTGTCACTGTATTATTGCATAGGTGTACCAGCAATTGTTTGATAAAAAGAACGTTTTAATTATGATTTAAGTAAGTTTTGTGTTAAATTCAGGCACATCAATTAATATAGGTTTAGTCATTTTTAGTCAGACTTTAGCATCATGTAGCAGTAGTGTGAAACTACACTTCAAAATACAAATTTCAAGCACATTTTATCGAAAATGGGATTTTGGAAAGCTCGCAGAAAGGATAGGGAGTCCATAAGAAGTATGTTAAGCCAGAAAGACTGCCAACGGGCAAGGGCAGAAGACCATTCTATAAGTTCTCTCAGAGGACATGGGATCTAGCTAAGTGGCCAGGGAAAAATAATATACTATCAAGCCTGCTAGCACAAGACCATAGGACATCAAGGGCAAAGGGTCAGCAACTGCTCTGGCCAAGATGAGCAGTGGCTAGGCTGACTACTCAGCAAGTCCACGTAGTTCGAAAGGAGATGCTCTTGTCGCCAATCAATACGTCTGTGTCATTTCTTCCCAGGAAGCAGAGAGACAAGTGGGCAAGAAGGAAGTCGAAAAGAGCTAAAAGCCAACTCCTCTTTCCAAAAGTATTGTTAATCTATTTTAACAGGTCCGGAAATTAGGTCAGAAATTATGGTGCAACATTCGAAGTGATGATGATTCACTCACGAGGTGCAAAAGTTGCAAGTAAAGTATATAGTTAAAGAATGCATGGGAACCAGTTGTCTGTCCATGGCACATAGGTCGATTCACAATGGTCCATTGATCCATCAAACTTCTCATGGGAAAATAGTGAAAGTTGTTATCGAAAGTGAAAGTTGAGGACGAGTGTTCCTCATAAGTATTGAAAGCTAACTTTGTGTCACAAGAATGTCTGTAAGAACAGCACAAAAGAGTTGCATGAAAGAAACTGCAGTGTCGTATCAATAAGTCAGAGAAGATGCAAGCCTTTGCATTTTAAATTAAAGCTTTTTAATCAGAATTTGAATTTCATAGATATAAGTGTACTTTCAGAAAAAAGCAATTTGATTCAATTAATACATTAGTAAAATAGTCACACGTTATAAATCTTTCATGTAAATATTCACTGTTAGCTATGTCCTACTGCCATATTCAAAGTCTATACGTGGCAACTATATGTTTACATGTAGATAAGAAATTCGTATTCAGGAATGTGTGTTACTAGGGTAAAGAACATATTTATTTATTTACAGAGTTTTATATAGCGCGAACTTGACCCGAATCGGGTATCCGGGCGCTTTACATAGCACCAGTTGCATTACATGAGGACACATTCATTTTTGTTAGGCACGGGAAGATTAAGTGGTTTGCCCAGAATCACAGGATGTTCACCGGCATTGCCGAGACTCAAACCCACTTGCCCATATTCGAGGTTGACCACCCTAGCCATTAGGCCAACTTCTCTCCGAAGTTTTGCATTTCTATCTCATAGTTTGACAGATTTGCACCATTATTTCAAATGGTCAATAGTGCATTACAATGAAAGTGAAAGAATAGGCTTTTGCCTTTACATGTTAGTATTTTGTCATAAGTTTTAAACCAATATTCAAAAGGAAGCCTTATAATGCATTAATTTGTTATGAATTCTTTGCTGTCACAAATGCTGAAAATACATTTTCATGAGTTATTCGTTTTAATAAATTCAAAATTTGTATGAAAATGAAGTGCTAGAAAGTTAGGCAAACTCTTGTTTACTCTATTTCTTAATCAAAGCATGCTTTTACGGTGCATGTACTAAGTTTCTGTGTTTTTTATTAACTCTTTTCAAAGTCGTGCAAATTGCACCTGTCTCAAATATTGTCATTGTCACATCCAGGATATGTGCCATCAAAGGAGACATCCGCGTTTACACTGCGTCAGCTACGGTCCATCCCCCTCATGTTTTCTTGGTTATATGTTTCTTTATGAAGACCCCATAGCCTGGTTAGATGTCTGCGGGAAGGATGGGAGCATCCCATCTCACCAGCCTGGTCTCTGTGATAGTTTAGATTTGGGTTGCATCGGAGATAACGTAAAAGATGTGGGTAGTAGTTGGTCTTGCTTTTTTGATGAAGCCTATATTTGAGTATGGTCTGTGAGGGGTCGGTGTGTGGCTCGGCGGGTGTGGATTGAGGTAATTGGAGGACCCCAAAGGGAAGGATGGGTTCTCAGTTGTGGCCTTAAGATGTTGTCAACACCTGTAAGTAGAGCATCAAGAATTTTTAGGGAAATAAACAAACTCTAAATGGCACAGATCTTCCTAAACGCAGTCTTATTCAGGGAGCTTTCATATACTACAAAGTACATTCTGCAAGAAGTAGCAAATTGTTCCGTAAAGGCGGGGAAACCAAACGCATGCAAGAAAAGCAATCAACTGGCACAACGGCAGTCTGTGGGCTAAGCAGTATAGAAGAAAAGAAACCGTTATCAACGTACCGCCAAAAATAAGGTGAACAGGAATCCATTCTACCGATGACGGCAGGGTATCAGTTTACATCCGAGGCTGCATGTTATACAGGTAAGAGAACATTTCTAGAAAAGTTTGAAAACGTATGTGACGGCTCCTTCGTTTTACATGCTGTTTTCTCTTTTTTAGGTTGAGCCTAGCAGTGCGCATGCGCTGCTCCGCAAGGCTTGGTGTATCTGGTCGGGTCGCTTAGACCACACCCACCACTTGCCATTTGTCCCTTTGACTGCCTTTCTAAATTCCTTTCATCTTATTGGTAAAAGGTTACTCTTTAGCCCTCATTCAGGTGTGTTTTTCACTTTGTGGCGACTGACCCTGGTAGTGTCCCCTTACATTCCTATATATTTCCGTTTGTGTGGCGCACTCTTTTTTGCATAGAATTTGCCCTGTGCGGTGAACGCAGGTTCAACATGGCCTTGCTATATGTTTTACGCCTTATTGGTTATGGCTGCTTAGGCAGCACACAGCAGGCATTGGGGGCTTGTGGGAAGAACAGGGCAGCTTTACCAGCACACACCGGCCGACCTCGGTCGTGCTGCTGTCTTCAGTGAAACCTTGGACCGTCTCCCCTCACACACCGGCCTCCTCCTTCTGCTCTGCGGTGATTACTGGCAGCAGCTTCCCTTGCCATGGCCAGTACAGTACAGAGGTGGCAGCAGCAATGCTCCTCTTTATTTCAGTGGCAATTGTAGTAAGTCCCACGGAGGGGCTGTCTGTACTTTTCCTCATGTTGTTTCAAGTCATGCTGGGGAAACTTGAGCATTACAGTTGGAGGCGGGAATGAGGTTGTCTGCACATCAGTCTGCCTCACACCGTAAAAAACTCACTTATTTTGCATGGCTCATGCTGTAGAGGAGGAAGGGTGGTGAGTGTATTTCAAGCCTGGTTTAATGTGTTGCCTTCTCAGCAGAGGGAACGTTACTTGTTCAGGTTTGCCACCAGCCCATGACCCACAGAAAGAACCAGGGCTGCAGCGTCCCATTTATGGCAGCGGACTGCTTTGGGTCTCCAGAGCCCTCGTGTGAACCACTTTGCAAGTGCTGGTAATTCTCAGGTGCCGATAATAAACTTTGGGTGCTTTATATACCCAACCCTTCCCCCCGCCACTACACATGTTTCCCAAGTCCCCAGATGTGCATCGATATGTGAGGATGGTAATATTCTCTCTTATGTAGATTTTCTTGAATCTGATCATACTATGCTCATGCCATAGTTTAATGTGATGCAGGCTGCACAGTTTTTTTACACCAGGAAGTTGAAATTAAGAAAGGGCAGTCTGCTGTCTATCACGTGTACTTTAAAACAAACTTAATGGAGGGGGTGGCTTTGACGCCAACCAAGATGGCAGCGTGATTCCGGAGCTCTGCGCTGGCACTCCTTACGAAGCTTCGTTTAGAATGGAGAGCGCCTCTCTTCAAGGTTTAAGATCTAGGTTTGTGAACTATGTTCATGGCAGGAAGCTTTTGGACTCATTACCTGACGTTTTACTCCTGCTTTCGGCACTTCTGAAGACGCAAGCCGCTTTTCCTCATAACGGCCGCCATTTTAACTCTGCTGCACCGCGATGATTACTTCTCTTCAGGATAGCCTAATCACTACTTTCAAGAAGCGCTTGCTGTCAGTCATTAAAGTTGGGCAAGTGAATCTTCTTTCACTATTACTTACCTTGATGCTATTTCAGCACTTTAAGAGAAACGGTATGATATTTCTGTCAATGGCTGCCATTTTGTGACTCCCTCTCCACACCTCATGACCAAACCCTACTCTCAGGAAACGCTTGGTGACTGTCACCTCAAGTTTGATAAGCAAATTTTCCTTTTACTTATTATCTACCTTGATGCTTCCTACCTACTTCATGAGAAATGGTGTGAGCTATCTATCAACAACAGCCTTCTGTGAGTCCCCTCACCTCTCCTCATGGCTTCTAAATATGATATGACTTTCTTTTTGATATTTTAACCTGAATCCTGTTCGATCAGTGGTATAAAAGATTGATTATTTTCAGTTTACGTCAAATATATATCAGTGAAGACACCCTTTCTCAAAATGTTTTGAAGCCTTTTTCTGTGTTTTAGCTTTCTTTTTGCTTATACGCAACAGGCTTCTCTAAGGAGCTTAGGTACTAAGAAGGTGGACCCTGCGATTTCCTTGCAGATCTGATTCTCTCTTATCCTCACAAGACACCTGACTCTGCTGTTCTGTTTTTCAAAAATTCAAAAGCTACATTGTTTATTAAATTTCCTTTGTCTCTATGGGGAGACTAAGAAACCTTAAGCTGAATATGTCTTCTAAACCTACTGCGCAATTGGACTCTGACTCTTCTCTCAACAACATGGAGGACATTTCTCCTCAGAAACCTCAGAATCCTGATCACCCGACAGGAACCATTTCAAAATCACATCTTTCAAGCAAACTACCTGCGATTTCTACCAAACGACCGAAAAAAAAGATCCTCCTTCTCCAGTGAACTCATCTTCAGCATTCATGGATATAATCCTTGAGGAAATTCGCGCTTTGAAGCCCTTCATGGAGGAAACCACTAAAACTTTGCAACATATGGATGATAAATGGTCTTTGTTGGAGTCTTGTATGCTTGTTGTGGAACAAAAAACAGACTCTTCAGGTCTCTTGTTCTCGTATTTCAATACTGGAGTCTGAAATATCTCTACTTAAGAAACAATCAGAGGATTTAGAAAAGCAAAGTCGGAGAAACAATCTTCGAATTTATGGTCTTTCAGAAAATATTGGCTTTTCCAACCCAACTGTTTTTTATCAAAACATTCTTACCTAAGCTCTTGGAATTATCTTCTTCTCTTAACATTCAAAAGGCTCACAGACTAGGTCCCAAGATTTCTGCAAAACTTCGTGGAGTCATCATGTTTTTCTTGCAATATACAGACCTTTTGCAAGTCCTGCCTGTAGTCAAGTCCAAAAAACAAGTTTTTGGGGAGGGTCATCTTCTATTTTTCTCTCAAGATGTAGCTAAAGTTACAGCTGATTGACGCAAAAAAATGTTTGATCTTCGACCACGACTGCGTTCTATGAATGTCAGATTTGGACTAATCCATTCCTGCATTTTCAAGGTCATCTATAAGACTACCACATTCAAAGATCCAGCCGTACTGCACAAATTCCTTCGTCATCATTGAGCTGTGGCTATGGACACTTAAAAACCTAATTGATTTGTTACTTTGCTTCATCTTGTCTGACTGTTTCTTGTTTATGTAATTTCTTGATTGTTGTTTGGCTTGTATTTTTGTAATGTTCACTGCATTAGGGTATCTTAACTATTTTACCTATTTATATCTCTTCAAGTATATTTTCTTATCTATATTGCTTTCTTTCCTTTTTATACAGATATAGTTCTTTCCCGTCATTTGCTTCCCCTGTGGTCTCTCCTATATGTTGATGTCATACCCCTGGTCCTTCTGGGGTTCGGTGGAGTTCCGGTGGCTTTGTCGTCATCTTCTGTTTTGCCACCCCTCACTTCGTCTTGTGTTGTAGGTATGTTTTTCAGTCGTCATTTATATGACATATATTGTCTTTTTATTCTATTTTATGACTTGTACTGTCTCCTTGTTGTCTGTTCTACCGTTCTCTCAGATTCTCTGTACCATTACTCTAATTCTCTTTTTGCTTTCTAATATTCTCACCGTCGCTCCCTCTTTCCTCTCTCCCCTAATCAATCAATACTCTTTTCTTTATATTCTATCCCTTTCACTTTATTTTAATTCAAAGATAAGTTTTATCACTGTTCGCTTAACAATTGTTCATGTTAATGCTTTTTGATCACATTCCGAGCTACTACATGGAATATTAAGGGGTTAGGTCCTATTAAAAGACAGTGGGTGCTAACCCACTTTTCTAAATTAAAAACCGACATTGCATTACTCCAAGAATCCCATCTATCTGAGGCTGAAGCTTCCAAATTAGAGAAATGCTGGGTGGGAATTTTTTTTTCTTCTCCTGCTCTAGGCAAGAAAAAGGGTGTTTTGATTCTATGTCATAAAAACTCAATTATTTCTGTTGTTCACCAAGAATCTGATTCAGATGGTCGTTGGGTTATTGTTAAACTTCTTATTGATAAAATGCCCTTAGTTATTTTTAATGTACATGGCCCTGTCTCCATTGACAAGGTTTTCTGGACACAGATCTTTGATTAATTAATTTTGTTTGATGATGATTATATTGTTTTTGGCGGTGATTGCAATCAAATTCATGACCCCTTATTGGATAGAAATTTGCCAATTAAATTTGTAAATACACAAATTGCTCTCACAATTTACCTCCACCATACGCCATAGATCTCTAGTCGATATTTGGCGACTTTGTCACCCAGATCTCAGAGAATACAGCTACTTTTCACCTCCACATCAATCGAAGTCCCGTATTGATTGCCTCTTTTAAAGTAAATCCTTAGCTCAACATGCCCTTCACTCTGAGATAGGATCTATTTTAATATAGGACCATGCCCCGGTTTTTGTGGAGTTTGACCCGATACCTTTTACTCCACATACTGGTAGGTGGAGTATTAATAATTCATTATTTGTGGACCCTAATTTCTCTAGCCAATTCAACTCTTTTGCCTCAGAATTTAATGCTATTAATTCAACTCCAGATTCTTCTTCTGTCATGATTTGGGATTCTCTTGAGGCGGCTGCTAGAGGTTTTATAATGAATTTTGTCTCACAAAAGAAAAAATCTTTTGAGGTACAATCTATCCAATTACTTCATAAATTTAAGCAATTATAGTACACCTATCACCATTCCAATACTGAATCTTCTTTAAAAAATCTCATTGATGCCAAGCTAACTTTTAACAAGCTATCTACGGAAGCCGCTTCTTCCTATCTATTAAAAAGCAGCGCTTGCTGTTATGGAGGCCAAAATAAAATGAGGAAAATATTGGCCAACTACTTAAAAATAAAGAATGAAAGAACTAGAATAGAATCTTTACAGAGTAATGCTGGATCTCCTCTATTTAAAGATGATGATATTTTAAACAAATGTGTTTCCTTTTATAAAAATCTATATACCCCAGAGGCTCAACCAGCTCAAATAGATTTATCTTCTTATTTTTGATCTATTAATTCTCCTCCCTGCCAACTTATTGATTTTGGTTCTCTGGAATTTGATATTACCTTAGCTGAAATTACTCGTGCGTTATCGGTTTTACGATGAGGGAAGGCTCCTGGACCCGATGGGTTTACTGTTGAGTTCGATGAACATTTTGCCAAGCTTCTTCTTCCAAATCTTTTACTTTTATTTAACTCTTTTATTTCAAATGGTTTATCTCATGGCACTTTTCAAGAAGCCATGATATGCTTAATCCCAAAGAATAATAAAGATCCTTCCCTTTGTAAAAATTATTGGCCCATTTCCTTAGTCAATACTGACTATAAGATTTTTGCAAAAATTTTAGCATTGCGCATTGATCCTATTTTACCTGAATTTATTGGACCGGAGCAATCCGGCTCTGTAAAAGGTCGCTAATCCTCTGATAATTCTAGAGTCTTTTTCAACGTCCTTAGTAAGGCTTCCACTTTAGACTATCCTATTGCTGCCATAGCTTTAGATGCTGAAAAAGCGTTCCACAGGATCGGATGGGATTTTATGTTTGACGCTTTAAAATGGATAGGTTTTCCTCCCAAATTGATCTCCTTAATTTCTTTGCTATATTTGGGTACCAAAACTTCTATCTTCGTTAATGGTAAAATCTCAGATTATTTTTCTCTTCTTAGAGGAGTACAACAAGGGTGTCCTTTATCTCCTTTATTATTTGGAATAGCGTTGGAACTCTTTTTAACTGAAATTACACAAGATGCTCAGATCTCTGGGTTTCAGCTTGGTTCAAATCAGATTAAAATGTCTGTTTACGCAGACAATATCCTTTTATATTGTTGTAATCCAGCTACTTCTCTCCCTCCCTTCCTTCACCAGGTTGACATTTTTTCTAAATTATCAGGGTACCACCTCAATCCAGATAAATGTGAAGTTCTACCTCTCAATGTCTTATGCCTTAACCATTATTTTACCCACTGTTTTTTCCTGGCAACCTTCTAAACCCAAATATCTAGGCCTATGGTTTTCCTCTTCTATCCCCGAAACTTTAAAATTAAACTTTGATCATATTATAGAATCGCTAAATGATACTATTACACGTTGGCATCCTCTTTTCTTTATCTTGGTGGGGTCAACTGGATTCGATTAAAATGATGTTTACTCCATTGATTTTATATACTCTTTCTATGATTCCTGTGCACATTCCCAGACATTATTTTAAGAAAATTGATTCACTTTTAACTAAATTTGTCTGGAAGAACAAATCTCTTCGAATACCCTTGTCCTCCTTAAAAAAGGACAAATTTAGTGGAGGCCTGAGATTCCCAGACTTTAAATCTTATCATTCGGCCTTTTCTCTAAAACAAGCTTCCCGTTGGCTTTCTTCAGAACTTCACGCACATCCCGCTGTGTGGATTTCTATAGAGAAATCTATACTCTCCCCTTTAGCCTTTCAGGAGTTTCTTGCTTTCACCAATAATATCTCCTGTATACGCTCTCCCACTGTTTCTCACTCTCGTAAGCTTCTAACTTCTTCTTATCCTTCTATTACTTCTCTTTCTCAAAAACCTATTTGGCATACTAAATTATTACGCATCAAGAATCATACTATTTATTGGAGATCTTGGAGATCCAAGGGCTTCCTTTGGATTTCCCAACGTTTGAACAATAATCTTCCTCTATCCTTTACTGATCTACAAACAAAATTTTCATTACCTAATTCTTTTCGTACGCAATATAATTCTCTACTTCCCTTTATTAATCAGTACCTTCTTACATTACCAATTACCTCTGCACTTCCTATAACATGTTCTTCTCTTTTTCCCATATTAGATAACTGCCCTTCTGCTTCTTCCATTTATGGGTGTCTACTATCACCCTCGGATAGAATCAAGTCAAAAGCTGAATTGGCATGAGAAAGGGATCTACAACAATGCTGGCCAACCTCCGTATGGGATAAACTGAGGCTTAAAATTCACAAAACGTCAAGAGCTGCTAATACTTCTCAAACCCTTTATTTTGTTTATCAACTACTATTATTTTCCCCTGCAACATTACCTTCCTTTTCACATACCCCTTCATCTACCTGCTGGTCCTGTTCTTATTCTAAGGATGATTTAAAACATATGCTAATTGAATGTCCCAATATCTTCCAATTCTGGCAACTAGTTTGGTACCAAATTAATAAGATTTTTAAAGTCAATATTCCCTTCTCTTTATCCAACATTTTCTTAGGTTCCTTGTCATCTCTATGGCCTCAATTACCATCTAATTTCAGGCTGTTATTGGCTGTAGCTTTACATCTAATAACTTCAAATTGGAAACAAGCAGATAAAGTTACTTTCAGAGCCTGGTGGAACGCCATATGCTTTCATCATAGACTCGATACCAATTATGTCACCCCTATTTCTTTAGCAATTAAGAGCTATTTTATGGCTCCCACTTACTACACATTTATCTTGGTCCGCTTCTGATGTTGTAAATGCTTCAGATGATGTCCGGAAACCGCCATAAATTCACCATGTTTTCTTTCTCTTAAAATATTAAAATATTGTTACTCATGCCTATGTACTTATATTAATATATATTGTGATTTTTGTAATCCCTAGGTATTATTGTTGTTACAGTGTTTAAATGTATACCTTGTTGTTTTTTTAAAATGTTTTGTAGAGTCATAATATGTTGTTCACCCCCTATCCCCTTTCCTTTTCCTCCTCCCCCTGTTGTTCCCTATTTTGGTTTTAATATTTTTCTACATACAGCATAATTGTTATAACAGTTACTTTTCCGTATTCTTTTAAAATTTCCAATATTAATTGTGATTCCCTAAGCTTAGATATAATGCTGTTCTTGAGCATCAATAAACTCAAACTTAAAAAAAAAAAACGTAATAACACTTGTACAAGGTAGCTCTCTTGGTTACCAAGTTTAGGCTCAAATAAATGGTTCTTTGAAAGCGCTACATGCACTGAGGACATGGCTCCTTCGGAGCGGATGACTTTTGCTTTTTACAAGCCTTTCGGTTCTCAAAATGGGCCCGATTCAGTTTTCAAGGCTCTCTCTCTGAGAGCAAAGTACACTTTAAGGGGCGAGTGGACGGCTTCCCTGGGGGCACATTCTACCCGAAGGGCAAGGCATGCTGGAGTGTGCATTGTCGGTGCCAGTCCCCCCAGCTCTACCAGGGGTATCTTCACAGCTGCTCCCCAAGTGGTTAATTGGATGGCAATGGGAAGCTGACAGGCCCGGATTTCTGTTCTACACCCTTTACCTGCTCTGTTTATTTTGCAGGCAGAAAGCTAATCCCTGGGGGTCATCTGGACAGTGGTGTTCGAACTCCGGAACAAGGAAATTGATGCCGTATTTTTGTTTTGATGCATTTATACTATTTACCCTTGCCTTGTGAGTTCTATTTGGATCACAATGATTGTAGGAAGCAAGGAGTTGGGCATCAGCATTTGTGTAAAGTTACCCCCTCCCTCTGCGAACACAACCTCCGAGGGTTGTTTTTCTTAGCTCAAAGCCCTGCTGTGAAGTAGGTGTTAGAGTTTAAGTGCACAAGCTTGAAGTCAAGGTGTGGCTGTTTTCAGACAAGATATCCTCAGCATTAACAACATTACGTTGCTACTCTCCAGCCCATTCTGGTACTTGGCAATTCTTTCAAATCACGACCTGTCATATTTGTCTTTTGATTTTAAGCCAGCGTCATGTTACAGCAAGCGCCAAAACTTGGACTAGAAGCCAGGACTCTTGGTCCAGGGTCACGTGGTAGTCACCTGGCATGCCAACTAACCATTAGAGAAACATCTCTCTGGGAATGCCCACTCTTTCTCCATTACAAATAGGACCTCTAGTCAGGGCACAATAGCAAAGGTACATGGACCTAAACCTTTTTTGACTTTTGTATATAGTACAAACTTGATCCAACGGCACACCTTGGTTCTGTAAATAGGTCTTTGAACCAACCTCCACATTTCTAGTGAATCTCTGGTTTCTACAGGGGCCTCAGGCTAGCAAGATTATCTCCCCCCCACTTCCCCATTACTCATTCCAAACCTCTTTTACTGCTGTGAACTAAACACTTTTTAAACCCTTCTCTCTTCTATCCCTCCACTATCCTTTTCAATCTAAATAACAGACTCACATGCCCACTGCTCTTTTTTTTTTTATTTGAAAGTACAAAAGTCAAGTACAAAAGAACCATTTTGAACAAGTGCCTCCGCCCTACCCTCCTTCCACCCCCCCACCCCGACGCAAAAAACATCAGAATAGACACGTAGTAATGAATGACCTAATAAAGGTATTCAATGTCTAATGCTTCTAGAATCGATAAAACAGTGGATAAAGGGAAGAAAAAAAAAAAAGAAAGGAGAAAAAATAGAGATAACAGTGCATTATAGTTTATACACTGTAATATTGCTATGGCACAAACAATGTAGATAAGAAAATGTCTTGATTGTGAGTACCCTGAGATTCCCCCAGCCAAGACTTTTCTGAACTTGGGTATCGGCTTTATTTCTAGATTCAGGTGGTAAATAAATCCTGCCTAGAATGGAAAGCCTGAATTATTACTTATATGACTAAAGCTCCTATTGAATCAATCTATCTGAGCCAAGGAGATAAGGGTTGCCAGATGACAAGACCATTCTTTTTTCCCCGACTTCCCATTCTGGAGAATATAGCCTTTTCCATATAACAAGTAGAAATCAATCGAGCTCGCAATGAGAGAATGATGGGGGATTGGGGTCCTTCCAAGATGAAGCTATGCGGAGACGTAATATGGTCATTGCCACAAAAATAAGTGCACCTCAGTTCTTCCTACTAATCTTGTCTTGCACGCCTAATAAAACAACCGTGGGGGTTAGCTGAAATTCCAGAGAAAGAACTTTAATAAAGAAGTCTTGTATCTGACCCAGTAGAGGTGTAAGTTGGAGACAAGTAGCAAACATGTGTATCGAGTCTACACTGAACTCTGCGCATCTGGGACAAAGCGTTCCTGCCCCTATTCCTCATTTAGCACATCTGCCAGGTGTGATATATAAAAAAAGGCGGTTTTTAAAAATTGTGCCTGTAATTTAGTTGATAGTAACTCACTCCTGGCGGATTGCACGGCTTGATTGAATACGTTAAAAGAGATATTCAATTTCACTTGCCATTTGTTAGCAGTGATAAGCATATCGTCAGGCATTAAACTGACTAATATAGCATATATGTATCCAATCCTGGGTAGGGTGGAGTTTTTAAATTTGTCAATAAGGTCTACACTAGAGAAACCAGCAATCCCCCCGGTCTTGCGGGTCAGGAAGTCTCCTATAGCCATATGTTTAAAGAACTCCTGTTCTCCCAGATTAAATTCAGTTTCAAGTGCACGGAAGGATTTAATGCCATCGGTGGTTATCAGGTCTCCGATTTTTAATATTCCTTCTCGATGCCATTCATGTAAGTAAGAAGCCACAAAGATTGCTGGTAAATTAGGATTATTATTCAGAGGGGAATAATAGTTCAGGTTACCCAGCCCTAAAGTTTTACGAATGTTGCAGAAAACTCTGTAGGCGTTCATTAATGTCTTAAATCTTACCGTTTGTAGCATCCGAAGGAAAGCTGCCTCCAGAGACAACCACGGGTCTCTTCCCCCAAAAGCAATTGATAAGGTGATGGTAGACCTATATTTGGGATATGTGAATGTTCTTGAAGCAGCTCTGTGCTATATTGCATGACCAAGGCCCAATAATAAAATCTTAGATTAGGTTGCGCCCAACCGCCCCTCTCCCGGGGAAGAGAAAGCAGTTTGAAAGCTCGCCTTGGTCGAGAGGATGCTCAGATAAATTGGGAAAAGATTTGGTCGAATCTCTGTATCATTGTTTTGCCCATCTCCAAAGGGATGGCCCTAAAGAAGTATAACAATTTAGGAAAGTAGGCCATTTTAATAACATTACATCTCCCCACTATGGTAAGATGTAAGTTATTTAACTGTTTAAGTGCCCGTTTGGTTTCTGTAGCTAGCGGGTCAGATTTCTCTCTACTATCAGGTCGATGTTGGCAGTTAAGGTGACCCCCAGATATTTCGCGGACTGTACCACCCGGCCATCTATCCAGTCAATTTGGTTGTTAATATTAACTGGGTTTTGCCTTGATTGAAGGCATAGCCTGAGATTTTCCAAAAATTTTTGGCCTCTTGTTCAAGAGCATTAATGGCGTTCAGAGGATCAGGGGTCACTACCTCCAGGTCGTCGGCGAAAGCCATGATTTTAGTGTCTAACCCGAATCTGCTCACCGCTCGAATGGATTGATTATTTTTTATAGCCTTTATGAGAGGATCTATATAGAGAGCGAAGAGC
The DNA here is from genome assembly GCF_964204655.1 of Triturus cristatus. Taxonomy (NCBI): domain Eukaryota; kingdom Metazoa; phylum Chordata; class Amphibia; order Caudata; family Salamandridae; genus Triturus; species Triturus cristatus. The sequence continues at coordinate 866,113,890 of NC_140581.1, forward strand.
AGAGGTGAAAATGGACAGCCTTGGCGGGTCCCAGGTGAGATTTTGATCTGCTCCGTCAGGATCCCATTAATTGACATATTAGCTGTGGGATTGCTGTAAAGAGCTTGTATTGCGTTAGGCCCAAAGCGCATTTACCTCATGACGACCCAGAGAAATGTTAGATCAAAAGGAAATTATGCTGTTCCTCATGGGTCGGAATTTAAACAGTCACAAGAGACACAGATCCCATAATTCCAATGATGTGGAAATATATTGGGAATCCAAAATCTTGGATAGTAATGCCCTCACACACCCTTGCAGGTGTCATGCTTCATCATCTGGGCTGCTCCTCGTCGGGTCGGCGGTGCAATACCCGACGGGCTCCCTAAAATTAGGGGCTCTTTGGCGGAGATCTTTTTATCCAATAGCCGTATGATGATGTGCGGGTATGGGGCCAATACTGTGTAGATGAAGTGAGATAAAATAGGGTTGGGAGTGCCGAAGTAAAAGTTTTTATTCTGGGGGTCTCCTACCCTAATTAAAAATATGAGAGCAAGGCACTAATCTGAGTATTATGTCTCATATAGTGTGTTCCCTTGTTCTAACAAGTGTGGGTCGACATGTTTCTCGCTAATGGAAGAGTATCCGAGCGATTCTTCAGGACCAGATAATGGATGATTATCTACACATGATTTACGTGGTAATGTTATTTACTCACTGTTAAAATGCTTCTAGGCTAATGTGTCTGGATCTACCCTAATCAGTAAAATCCCCAGGCATCATCAGTACCCGGTGGTTTATGCATAACGCAATGCTCCTAAAGCAATGAGGAGAGGTTTCTCGTTACGCTGGCTTGACGACCTTCCCTGTCCACCGGGTCCACATCATTGGAATTATGGGATCTGTGTCTCTTGTGACTGTTTAAATTCCGACCCATGAGGAACAGCATAATTTCCTTTTGATCTAACGTTTACACGGGCACTCCTTTATGCTGGACCTTCTGCTCCCCTTTGAGCAGTAAAAGCCCCTCTAATCCCCTTCTTTTGCTCTCAGACCCAGAGAAATGACCAGGAGACCCGATCAGATGCTTTCTCAGCGTCTAGTAGAATTAATGAGATCGGGTCTCCTGCTACTTGAGCTGCGTCCAGCAGGGTGATAGCTCTATGGATATGCTCCGTCGTGCTCTTTTTAGGGATGAATCCGTGTTGCCACTGTGATACCAGAGACTCTATTCTTTTTTTTTTTTTTTTTTTTTTTTTGAAACCGTTTATTGCAATCTCAAATATATACAAGTATGGGCCTACAACCTTCCGGCCGGCCGCTAAAGTGACAAAAGCAAATGACATACATACAATAAGGCACTTGGCTTTGCATAGACGATAAAGCAGGAGGTATCAACAACGTGGGCCACATAACTCTGAACCCACCATACGGTTTCGTTTTATACAACACAACAACATAAAACCACACCCGCAAGGCAACCCACGATCGAAAATGACGACATGTGCTCCTCAAGTGGGGAACCCCAACCATCCAAAGAAATCCAGAGAGGGGGAGGGAAACTGATCCGGGACTGGGAGAACAATGTGCCCAGGGCTGAGGGAGGGGGTCAACTATGGGGATGGAGCTGGTGAAGCGGGAGGCAACAACGGCGGCTCGCAAATACCCCTGCGGTAAGCGTTCCAGGGGCCCCATATCTTCACCCATGCCCCAGGCTTACCCCGCGCCACATATACCACCTTTTTTCGGAACATGCACCAATCCATATGTTCTTTCCAAGCCGACACCGCCGGGGGTCTCTGAGATCCCCACAGCTGAGCAATGTCACGTTTAGCTATCATATATCCCAGAGTCACCCATCGCGTCTGCGGAACCGAGTAATCAGTCGGTTCCCACACATTCAGCAGGCATCTCCTCGCTTCAGGCAACAGCGCGACATGTGTAACCGCTCGCAGGACCTCATGCACACCACGCCAGAATCACTCCACCCTCGGACATTCCCACAGAATGTGTAAAAAAGTCGCCAAAGCACCACACCCACGCTTACACAATCCATCCTCGGCATAGCCCATATGCTGAAGCCTTGGCCCCGTCATATACACCCGGTGGAGTATCTTAAGCTGGACGAAGTGAAGGCGAGCCGGGATGGCCACCTCCTTCGGAGAGGCCACCGCGGAAATCCAGTCCTCGCCGTCCAACTCCAGCCCATCGGCAACCCAAGCCTCGCGGAGGCCAGTCAGTAAGCCCGAGCGGTCATTTATCAATTTCTTATAAATGAGGGAGATCGTGCTGTCCGGAACGTGGCCATCTAGCACTCTATCCTCCAGGGGGGAGGACTCCGGGATGGAGGCCACGTCTGGGAAGACGGAACCCAGTGCGTGACGGACCTGCAGGTAGCGAAAGTATTCACTGCCCTGCAGCTGAAACTCCGCCTGCAGCGTCTCGAATGTCTTGAATCCTCCCCTCGTCCAGAGATCTCCCACTGTACTGATGCCTATCATGTCCCACCTCTCGAAGCCCTTCGAGGTCCACAAAGAGCCAAGCCTCTCCGACGCATACAACGGTGACGCCCGGGTCAAACGGTCCTTCCATCCCATAGCTGCATTAGCCGCGTGCCATACTCGCACCATGACACGCGTGGGTCCCGTCAAGCGGGAATCGGGCACGCTAGTGTAGAGCGCTCGATTGTAGTCGCCACCAGGCAGGAGCATTTTGTCCATTTCAAATGCCGGGTTTAGGGCGGGCCCATAGAAGCCGTGATTAATTGCAGCTAATTGGGAGGCCCAGTAATACCGCTTAATATCCGGGAGGGCAATCCCTCCGTCGTACCACGGGAGCGACAATTTTGCCAGGGCTATACGCGGCCGCCCGTCCCAAAACAGACGGCGCTGTAAGCTTTCCACCTCACGGAAGTAGCGCGCCGGGACCAAGTCCATAGTGTTCTGGAGAGCGTACAAAAAGCGCGGCAATGACATCATCTTGAACAATGCCGCCCGGCCGAGCGGCGAGAGCGGCAAGCGCCGCCAGCGCGTGACGTCCTCCTTCAAGCGCTGGAGGGGGGGAAGCAAGTTGCGCTCGTAGCGGGCCACCGGGTCCAGCGTAATATAGACCCCCAGGTATCGAAATCCCTGCGAGGCAATCTGGATCGGACAGCCCCGAGGGAGGACAGGAGCCTCCCCGGAAAGCACATAGACACAGGATTTAGCCCAGTTGATGACAAGGCCTGAATTACGGCCAAAGGAGCGCAGAACATCGACCAGGACAATCAGTGATTTGCGCGGGGAGGCTAAGTACAAAAGGATATCGTCAGCGTAGAGGGACACGCGGTCCTCATACTCGGGGGTCCAACGGAGACCTCGGATAGAAGGGTGCCACCGCAGCCACTCTGCCAGGGGTTCCAGGGCCAATGCAAAAAGGAGCGGCGACAGGGGACAACCCTGTCGCGTGCCCCGTCCCAGCACGAATGGGGCCGAGACTCGACCATTCACCACCACCTGTGCCAATGGGTCCGGGTACAACAATTTGACCCAACTGATGAATCCCGGGCCAAATCCAAATTTCGCCAACATCGCCCAGATGTAGGGCCACTCGAGCGTGTCGAACGCCATGGTGGCGTCCAGGGACGCCAAGATGGCCGGCTCCCGCACGAACGGAACACGCGCGAGCACCCCGTGCAAGCGCCGCAGATTAAGGGCCGTATTGCGATGGGGAATGAAGCCGGACTGGTCTTGGTGGATCAAATCGCCCACCACGCCGACCAGCCGGTTAGCGAGCACCTTGGCGAGGATTTTAGGCTCCGCGTTTAAGAGCGAGATAGGCCGGTAGGATGTAACCCGGTCCCGCGGTCTGCCCTCCTTGTGGATAACCACGATGGTAGCCAGACGCTGGTCCGGCGGGAGGGAGCCCCGCGAGTGAGCCGCAAGGAACATAGCGCGAAGGTGCGGTGCCAGTACGTCCGGTCGCAATTTATACAACTCGATAGGAATGCCGTTCGGGCCCATGGCCTTGCCAGAAGCGACCGAGCGGATGGCGAGGGCAATTTCGTCCGAGGTGGGGGCGGCATCCATCAACTCCCTGTCCTCCATTGAGAGGGAGGGCAGCGCGATGTCACGCAGCAGGGCATGGGAATCCTCCTCCGGGCAGGGAGAAACCGGGGAATATACCTCGCGGAAATAATCCGCGAAGCAAGAGACAATGCCTTCCGGCTCAGTGACACGTACACCATCCATTCTTTCAATCAGCGGGACCACACGACTAGCTCTCTCCTTCTTATCCAACCACGCAATCAACTTACCAGCCTTATCACCCACATCATACAATCGCCCCTGTTGCTCTCTGCTGAGGCCCCTGGCCGCCTCCGTGACGAGGGACCTATAGGCCGCCTGCTTAAGGTGTAGAACGTGCAGCGCAGCGTCAGTCACCCCACTCCCCAGATCACCCTCCAGTTCAGTGATTTCGGCCTCCACCCGGGTCACCTCCTCCTGTGCGCGCCTCCGGGCATGGGAAATAAAGGAGAGGGCCTCCCCTCTAAGCACAGTCTTGAAAGCCTCCCACAGGGAAATGGCAGACGGGACAGACCCCACATTCTCCTCAAAATACCGTTGCAAGGATTTAATCAAGTCAGCACGAATAGTGGGGTCGCGCAGGTACCAGGCATTGATTGGAGCTACCCTGCCCTCCCCCCTCGGGAAGACATCAAAGTGCAACAGGAGTGGGGAATGATCTGAAATACCCCGCGCCAGATGGCGCACCTCCCCCACTCTCCCGGCATAGGGACAAGGACATAATCAAGCCGCGAAAGGCTACCATGGGCCCCCGAATGGAAGGTGTACTGCAGCTGAGCGGGATGCTTTAGACGCCAACAGTCCACCAATCCCAGCGTGTCCAAAAGGCCAGACAGCCACGCTTGTGCCCGGGGGAGGTCCCTAGGGGGATAGCGATCCAGAGTCCCAGAAGCCACCGCATTGAAGTCCCCCCCAACCACCAGAAGCCCCCCCGGAAGGTCAAGCAGGAGGCGTCCCAGGTCCGCAAAGGTGGTGGACTGTAACCCCGGTGGGACGTACACTGAGACAAAGACGACTACCTTGCCCTCCATTCTCCCCACCAAGACAGTGTAGCGTCCCCTCTCATCATGGCGCACCTCGTCTATTTCTAGCGGGAGCGAGGTCTTGACCATAATGCCCACCCCTCGTGAGCCTGATGTGAAGCCCGAGTGGGCCACCAAACGATAACCACGTCGGTTCATGGCACAATAGGAGTTACCAATGAGGTGTGTCTCCTGCAAAAAGACCACATCAGGCGAAATCCGTTTCAGATATTGCAGGACCACACCCCGCTTAATCCTATCACCCAGTCCGTTAACGTTCCAGGACAACAAAGTCAGGTCCCTACCCCCCATCACATACAGAAGCCATCATTTGTCCCCCCGAGAGCATCTCAAAAAATCCAATACAATAAAGGGTTTGCCTTGCGGTAGAAACGAACCACACCCCACCCCAACCCACCCATCCCAACAGAACTCCCCCCACCCTGCACCCCTGCATGAGCCCAAACAGCCCCCCCAAAGTGCAGTGTGCCTGTCGCCCCATGGAAAGAAAACTAACTAGTCCCCCAGAGGAGGAGGGAGATCCCCCAAGAGACCCCACACGACCTCCACAGTAGGGAAACTTACCCTAACAGTCAATGGTGACAATAACACAGTCCAGAGCAAGGCCTACCATTAGTCCCTCAGTCCTGATCCGGCGGGCCCTCCCCACCAACCGCTCCCCCCCCCACCCCCCCGGCCCCGATCTCCGGGCAGAGTGTCCAGCCAGTCCCCGGCCGCCTCGGGACGATCAAAAAAGTGCGTGCGGCCATCCACCTCCACCCTCAGCTTAGCCGGAAAAAGCATCGCATATTTGAGATTCAGGTCCCGTAGGCGACGTTTGACACCGAGAAAACTCAGTCGCTGCTTTTGGACCGCCGGAGTAAAGTCAGGATAGAAATTGATATCCATATTGTCAAGTCTGACCGGCCCTTGTAGCCTGGAGGTCTGCAGGATAGCGTCCCTGTCCCGAAAATTGAAAATCCGGGCGATGAGAGGCCTCGGAGGGGCTCCGGCCTTAGCTCTACCCCCGGGGACCCTGTGGGCACGTTCCACTGCAAAGAATTTACTCAGCCCCCGAGGCTGGAGATGGGTGAGGACCAAGTCCTCCACAAACAGATCCGCTGCCTCTGCCTCGCGTCCCTCCGGCACCCCGATAATGCGGACATTATTCCTCCGGGCCCGACCCTCGGAATCCTCCAGTCGACGATGCATCAGGGCGCTCGCCTGGCCAAGCCTGCGCACCTCCTGTTGGAGGGCCGCCACGTCGGATGTGAGGCCCGAGGTAGAGTGGGCCAAAGAATCGACCCGGTCATTTGTTTTTGAGAGATCGGCTCTCACGAGGCCCACGTCCACGAGGACCGAGTCGATCTTCTGCGCCAGAGTGTCAAAGCGCTGGTCCACCGAGGCCTTCATCTCGGCGATGGCGCCCATGACGTCTCGGAGGGTCAGGTCCGTGGGCAGAGCAGGAGCGTCAGTTGGGCCCGTAGGGGATCTACGCAGCGCCTCTGGAGATCCCTTCTGGAGGGTGTAGCGGTCCATATTGTTGGATTGATGGGCCGCGCCACGACGGGTCGACTTCACCTTAGCCCGGTCGCCATCTTGTTTTGTGGCCATGGTCGCGGTCCCAAATCGAGCCAATCTCCTCAAAAAGGGGGTAGACAATCCCGTTCAAGGGCTCCGGGGGGGGGCGACCACCGCTCCGCAGGACGGACCGCAGCCGGCGGGCCGGCAGGGCACCCCAACGAGGCCACACCACCGCACACCGCTTCGCGACCCTACCTCGCCTGGCAGCAAGGAGGGCGCAAAAGCGAAAGTGAAAGCGCGGGGTGCACGAGTCGCCCTGCCTTGCCCGCCGCTGTTATTCACTTTGTCGCCGGATCGCCCCACAACTCCTGTACGGGGGGCCGGCGTGGAGAAGGCCGCAAACCTTAATCGGTGCTCCCGCCGGTGTTCGAGGTCCGAATTGAAAACGGAAAACGGGCGTCACCTCAACTCGGGTTCACAAACACAGTCCCCTCATCTAGGACAGGATTCGGTCAGGATTTATGCAGGAGGTCGCGGAGGTCCTCGGGAGCCTCGCACCTACGCGGCCATCTTGGGTGCGCGCTAGGCTCCTCCTCCCCGACTCTATTCTTAAAGATAGTCTTGTTGCAAATATTTTTGCATATATCTTAGAGTCACAATTAATTAGAGTTATTGGTCGGTACGATCCCATTTCTAGAGGAGATTTGTCTTTTTTGGGGAATATACCTATCTTGGCATTAGACCAAGAGTCCGGAGGGGGTGCACCGTTAAAAATAGAAGCTACCAATAGAGTGAAGAGGGTATTTATCTGTGGGGCAAATATTTTATAAAACTCTACCGGTATGTGGTCTGCCCCTGCCGCTTTCCCATCCGGAAGGCATGCCAGGGCTTTAGCTATCTCATCCCATCCGGGAGATTCCTCAAGTTGGTCATGATCTTCAGCACTAAGTACCGCCAAGGTGATTTGGTCCAGATATTCCAAGCATTCATCCTCTCTCAGTTTTAAGGGTCCTGTTGTCTTCAGAATAAAGATTCTGGTAAAACTCGCGGAATGCCTTACGAAACTTGGTGCATCATTTGTGATCTCGCCAGAGCTGAGTTGAATTGACAAAATTTCACTAGCAGACACCTGCTGTCTAATTCTGAGAGCAAGTTGATGGCCGATGTTATCACCACATTCAAATATTTTTTTCCTATCAGAAGCCCATTTCCTAGCAGTTTTCTCAGCAAATATGGACCCTATTTCTGCCTTACTGGCTATCACTGATAACTGGGCATTTTCGATTTCGACACCCGATTTGACTGCTAAGATACATTTTTCCTCTGCCTTTTTCATCTTTTCTTGTGCCCTCGCAAGCTGTACTTTGGCTTTTTTGTTCTTCCTTTAAGAATACCACAAGGTCTCCCCTCGGATGCCTGCCTTCATTGCGTCCCACACGGTTCTCACTGCTGCTGATCCTATATTAATTTCCCAAAACTCTTTGATCCACCCCTGCATGTGTAGTCGGTAGCCCTCATCATACAATAAGGCTTTTTCGTAGCTCCAGCTTGAGGTTTCCCCCCTAAACCCTAGCCCACTGATGGTTAAGATGAAAGGATTGTGATCCGATATAAAGCGCGGGGCGATCTCAATAGAACAGCTTTAGAGTAGTGATGAAGAGTTAAGAAAGTAATCCAGTCTAGCAAGGGAGAGGTGTGGAGCAGAAAATAAGTGTACCCCGAATGAGTTGATTTCAAAGTGGCCCAGACATCGCTGAGCTCATGTGTTTGTATTAAATTAAGTAGGGCCTGATAGACTTTAGGCTTCCTTCCCGTATAGGGCCAGTGATCATTTGCTTTCCAGTTATTGGGTAGATTGATGTTTAGATCCCCAGAAATTACCAGTGGTAGAGGCCAGTCGGCGAGTTCCCCGGAGATCGAATTAATGAGTCATCAGTATTGCTCCCCTAAATAGAGCATAGTGAAAAGACCAAATTGGGGGGGGAATGGCATTCTGCAATAACCCCCCTGCCAGAGGATCGGACTTCACCATACTGGAAGTCAAGGGTGTCTATTTTGAACCAAAACTCCAACCCCTCTTGTCTTTGCCCCCTGAGAGGTTCCTCCGATGACCCTATACCCCAGTGAGTTTAGTAGGTGCTTCTGGGATCCCTCCACATGTGTTTTTTGTAGGGTAATTACTTCAGCTCCTATAAAACGTAGACCCTGAGCTACTTTCTGCCTTTTCAGGGCATCATTTAAACCACAAATGTTAGCGGACACAATTTTTAAGGAACATTGATTGTTCATATTGTTTACCATTTTTGCTTTTCTCCTAGGTATTCATCTTGAATCATCATGCATTTTATGTATCCCACAATATCCTGAAATTGACTTGCTTGTGCATTTTTTCCTTTCCTTTTCTATTTTCTTTTCTTTTGTTTTGTTTTTTACCCTTCTTTTTCAGTGTTTTGGTTTCACCATCCAGTATCAAACTTTCCAATATCATGAACCTCATCACCACCAAATCGTGACCCCCCCTTTGCCATCCTTTCCTCCCACCCCATACATAGAGCAATCAGGGAAACCCTGAATGATGGTTGTCAGTTACGTTGCCTCACCATGAGGTCGCACCTTTATTTTCACAGATGTCATAATCGGCCTCGGCCTTGGACTATAATACTATAAACTTTTGAACCCAAAAGGGCGGACCACCCAAGTAAAAAAAAATCAAAATACCCCACAGTATATATCTTATGGGTAACTTCCCCATCAATCAAGTATAGCAAGGGAATGATGCCCTATTGAGCTGGAATTACTTTTCTAGTTTATCAAATTACACTTCTGCTGGTAAATTTTCCCTAATCTCCCCTAGATATTCCCCTGCCTTGACCTTGGACATGAAGATACGTGTGGACCCGTTCAGAATAACTTTCAGTCTGGCAGGATTGATTAAAAACACTTGAGCGCCTAACTCTTGAAATGGGGTGATTAGTTGGCGCAGATGCCATCTGCGCTCTACCGTTGTGTGGCAAAATTCCGGTTTGTCAAAAAACATCACACCATTAGCCCCCTTCAATGAATTAGGACGGGCCTGATCATACACAAACTGTCTGAGGAGGAAGTTCCCAAAAAACACTAAAAAAGCCCTGGGTTTTCCACCGGAATAGCTACTGCCACTTCGACTCAGTTTTAGATTGAAGGGTAAGCGGTGCGCTCACTGGATTTTATCGTCCCAGTTCTAGTTTGTTTGAGTCGGGAAGGTTTCGCGTAGCAGTTTACAATATAGTGCCTTGGGTCGTCTCCTTCGATTCCTTACGGGATGCCTAGCAGTCGGAGATTGTTCCTGCACTGTCGATTTTCTTGCTCCTCCATTTTTATCCTGACATCTGCCAAGCATGCCTCATGAGCAGACCCCTGACTCTTTAAAGTGGTTACCTCAGTTTCTAGGCTCTCTGTACGGCCCTCAACCATACCGACCCGGTCGCTGATGTAAGTGCATATCTTATTTAATTTTCGCAGGCCCTCTTGTAGCTTTTTGGCTGCCCCCTTAGCAGCTACATTATCAGAGCGAGCTTCTTCTTGGAATTCTTTCATCGAGGCCAAGATTGAGGATATGGAGGGCTCTGTCGTGGGTTCTGTTGTTGTTATAGATTTGGCGTTTTCCCAGATAGACACCTGCTTAGTTTCATCACATGGGGGAAAGGACATTTGCGAGTCTGAATAGTACCACTTAAGTTGGCTGCGTCTCCTAGGAGGGTTTCTATTTTCCTTCTGGTGTTGTATCGGACCCGTGTCTTTAGAGAGATCAATGCTAATGTCTTCGCTAGAGCTAGTTTGATTTCCATCAGAGGTTGACAGAGAGCCATCTGAAACAGAATGAAAGTGTTCCCTGCTGATCTCTGGGGTCCAGGGGGCTCTCAGGCCGGGATTGGGTTCTACTCTGAGGATGTAATCCGTAATACCTGTTGCTTGGTATTTTGACCCGGTCGCACTATCCACCAGCAGCTTGGTGGGGCTTAAGAGTAGGGCGGTTGAAGAGGCAGAGTCCGGGAGGGACATTGAGCCTGAGTCTAGTGTAACTCTGGCAGCCTCTTCAGATAGAGGAGTAGTAGTGTACAGGTTACTAGATTAATTTGCTGAGGTCACTAGTCCCTCTGTGCCACTTTGATCTACCAACTGCTCACTAAGTGGCTGAGATTCCTTCTTTTGTACAAGTATACCGCTTTCTTGGGACCCACCCGGTTTTGGTTCAGAGTTCAGACTTTCCTGGACCTCTCATGGCGCAGCCGTAGGGGTAGGGTTTGGAGCACCATCCAGAGCAGTACTAAGATTATAAGGCAGTCCCTTGGGACCAGTGAGTATTTCTACAATCGTAGGTTGAAAGCCTTCCTTAGCTCCCCCAGTGCCCCCGCCAATCCCAATTTTCCCCGTGGCACGTTTAAGACAATTAGCCTCACGTTTACCTCTAAGTGAGTTGTCTGGTATAGCTGTACTTGGCATGGGCTGGGTGGCCTTTGGCTTCTTGGTTTTCCCAGCCTTGGAGCCCCTGGTCGACATCCTCAAGCACAAACGTCGTCCCCGCGTTGATGGAAAAAGTCCCGGAGTGAGCGTGAGCACGGAAGGAGCAAAATAGCGCAGTATCGGAAAGCAGAAGAGGAAATACAGCGTTCTTCCCAGCGCAACGCACTTCCCATAAGCAGAGATGACCCTCATGCCTCCCAAGGCTAGACAACGGAGGTGCTGCCCACGCGCTCCGCTCCCTCTCACTCAGCGTCGCCAGTAGGGAGCCAGGAAAGGAGTACAAGCACCAAACCAATAAAGCAGTACAGAATCCAGAGGTAGGAGAAGAAATGTAGCACTCTTCTTGGCGCAATGTCTTTCACAACAGCAGAATTGACCTTCAAGCTTCCCCGAACTTGGAAACAGTACGGCTGCGCTCGCGTTCTTCTCCCTCCCAATTTTAGCCTTGTTGGTCCCAGAGTGAGCACGTGCACTGAGGATACAATGTAACATATTGTCTGAAGGAGAAATGCAGCGCTTCTCCTCGTGCGGCACACTTACGATAAGCTACAATGTTTTCCCGGGCTTGAAAGCGGAGCTGTTGCCCTCGCGTCCTGCTCCCTCGTGGATTCAGCATCATCAATCAGTTCGCATAGCCAATGGTCGAGAAGCACGGCGTGCGCGGCTGTGCAGCATGGATTCACGCTGACACCATTTTGCTCTCCACATGCCTACTGCTCAAATTTATTTCATATTTCCTTTTACTATTTCTCCACTAATCCTGTTTGGGTTCCGGAGTAGCGTGCTACCCGCCGAAAAGCGCTTTAGCACCTCACCGGGGGTAGCACACGCCATATAAATGCAAACACTTTCCTTTTCTATTCCTCCAATATCCTTTTTCAATCCAAATAACTAACTCACATGTCCACTGCTCAAATTTATTTCATATTTCCCCATACTAATTCACCACTAGTCCTTTTTCAGTTCCAGAGTAGGGTGCTACTCGCCGAAAAGCTCTTCCATGCCTTGTCAAGGGTAGTAGGTGCTATATAAGTGCAATTACAACAACACTAGTGAAAGTTGCTCAATGCAGGGGTCTTTTGAGCGACTGGAATAATGCAGCAGGAAAGGGCTGAATTATGCAGCAGGATTGAGTCAATTATACAGCAAGAAAAGGCAAATAACGCAGCATAATGCACCATATTTTGTAATAACAATACTTCATTATTTAGTCAGGTCTAAAACTAAAACTAAAACTAAGGACTCTATATTAAATGTGTTACCGTTTAAACAACACCTTTAGGTACAGGCAAGGACATCTGCTTAATAATCTCTTATATGGTCCCAAAGGCGAGACCTATTAGCTATGCCAATGCTTGTTCTCATTTGTTTCGGCCAACCAGTCTCGCGTAGTTTGCTGACGCATTTCCACTTTTTATGTTTCTTTGCCTGCGATAACAGTGCCTCTCACCACACATTCAAATGAGAGATTATTGATAAGTCCCGGCTACTGCACGAATAGAGGAACTCTGCTGTTCAGTGATACATTCGAACCTGTAGAAAAGGGGAACCCCTGAATGAATGAAGGTAGAGCAGCAGGGGAAAATTCACAAGTAAATACAAAAAATATCTGCTGTACCTATAGTTATTTTATAAACGCATCTAAGTCGTTTCTTAAGACAGAGAAGAACCACTCATACTCATTCATACTCAGACGCATTCATACATTATAACAAAAGACAGTATGAATGAGTATGTGTGAATAATTTTATTCCACAGATTGTCCATGGGCACCAATGTTTTGTAGGACAAATAGGTCCTGGGTTTTGTTTGTATGAAAATGGTGGTATAATGTTTAAATCTCACGTATTCATTGAATAAGTATTTTTCTAACAAGGTCAAAAATTAAAATATGGATTAATACCTCATTTTTATGTGTTTTGTAATCCTTACACAGTCCAGTAAGAGTGGTTCTTCTCTGTCTTAAGAAACGACTTAGATGCGTTTATAAAATAACTATAGGTACAGCAGATATTTTTTGTATTTTTGTATATACATTCGAACCTGCACAAGACATGATTTCAAACCTTATGTAACTAGAATCTGCTCCACCGTAATCGATTCAAATAGCTGGTGCTTGAGGGACAAGGCCACATGAATGCCACATATACCAACCCAGAATGTAGGCAGGTTTAAGGTGAACTGTGCACAACATGGCAATCTAGGTTGGACTTTTCAGTGACGCTGTCATTTTGGTTTCATAACAAAATATGAAATCCCTTTGCTTAGCATTTTTAAAATTGCTACTTGTATAATTGATCTTATGTTTGTCTTAAACAGCTGACTTTTACATACGCAAATACCCTTGGCGCGTGGTGTCTTAAAGGCAGTATTTTTTTTATTTATTCGCTGACACTGTTCTTGACATTAGCACTACCCCGCCCTTCAAAGGACCTTGGCATAAACCTTACCCCGGAACGTCAGACTTCTTGGCATGCTTCTGTAGCTTGTGTTGTGGGCGAGATGTGCACACTGCTGGTGCTGTGCTAGAAAACGAGCCGCAAGTGACCCGCCCTCCCAGGAGATGGGACTGTGAGCATCCTTAACCATCGGGGCACTGGGTAACCCGTGATGGAGCGGGTCATAAGTACTCCTTCAAGGGCAAAATATGCTGATGCTTGGGTCTCTGTGGGCTGAAGGACACTTCACTGCTGGGAAAGAACAGCTGAGGCTGCAGGCTGCAAAACACTACCCAGCACCCTTTGGTAAGTGTGACTAGGTAGCCAGGGCCAGGCTGATCCCGCCCCTGCCTGCAGTAGCAGTTTGAAGTGTTCTAAGAAACAACAATCCCAAACTAGAACTTATTCCTTGCCCAGGCACTCTGCAACAGACCCCTGGAAGAATAAAATCCAGGCATAAACAACCTGATGAGTATTTAGGGCAAGGACCTCCTGCTCGGCCTTCGTATCTGAGTGGTGGTTCAGCCCCTTCCCTCAAGAATCCTAAACCTCTAGGAGTTGTCCTGCAATCCCAAAGTCTGGGTAACAGCATCTGTGTGCAGTCACCGAAGGCTGGCCGCATCTTAAACCTGCTGGCACTGTAGATGCAGGCTTGGTTGGAGAGGCAGGCCTCACAGTGCCCCCTCAGGCTGCAGAGAGGGGACTGTGGCCGATGTCCAGCTGCAGGAAGACAGACTTAAGGTATCCTCAGCCCCCTCCGGCACAACTGTATCAAGTCCATAAAAGATGGCCTCCTCCTAATAATATACCCTCCTCTCCTGGGGTGACTGAAAGGTCACTCCAGCCAATCCCTGAGGGGGAAGGAACTTTTCTATATATAGATGTTGTGCGCCTCTCAGAAACAGCCACCCTCTCCTTACATTATCAACACCACCTAACTCTAGCGACCAAAGTATACAAAAACACCCCTTTCTGTATCTGTTAAATGGTGTGGTTCCCATTGGGTCTCAATGAGGCCTACCTCTGGTGTAAGGAACTAAATAACTGGTTGCTAGGGTGCTGTATGAAAGCCCATTTCATGTCAAGAAAGTCTAGTTGGAGCACTGCAAGGGTTTATTCTCCAGCCAGCTTCCAATTCTTCAAAGCTGGCATTGATTAACATTGGGAGGATTGACTGAGATCAGTAAAAGTCAAGTCTTGTGCTATTGAGAATTTTTCTGTTAGGGTGTAGAAGAATTATTTCAAACGCAAAAGTGTTCCTACAATATGATGGGGTTGATCGGGTGGTTGTTTGGTATCCCTTCATCAGTTTGGCAATCATTCTCCAGATCATGAGAAATGCAGGCACAAATCAACACTAATACATTCCAGGGAAGGTCTGTTGCACTTTTAAAGTAGTTGAGTGTGGCCAGGTTCTGACGACCTCCATCTTTGCCTGTCTCATTCCTAATCCATGCTCTGAGAGAATGTTTCCTAAATATTTAACCCTTAAGCCAGAATTTGTTTGGGAACAGTTTAAGCCCTTGCTTCCTCAAATGATCAAGAATCTTTCGTAAACTCTACCCACATTTTCTAGCCTTCTTCCAAAACGATTAGGTCATGTCCCCACTGTTTTCCACAAATGTTTGTTGAACGATGCCAGATAAGCATAGGGGCATTTGTTGGTCCAGTAGCATTTAGCTGTTTTCTCCTGATTCTGTATCCCCACACCCGCCCCACTGGGGTCAGATAATAACCACTCCTCAGGTAAGTAAAAGCAGTGGCTTTTAGCCAGGATATTGTGTGTGTTGCCTACACAAGGCAAAGTATGCTGCTCTGATGCTGACCGGCAGTTTCAGAATGGATAGTCTATGCCCCATATGACAGTACTATGTTTTTTGCCAGCATCACTATCAATGAAGCAGAGGAAAATATGACTTATGGATGATTCCTTCTGACTTTAGATCTTCAAAGTGCTTTTGCGCATCCCCCATGGGACAGATTTACTAAAACGTCACACCGGGTTTGCATCTTAGATTGATGCAAAGCAGCGCAAAATGTTTTTGGGGATTTGCTTTCCAATCCAAAACTTGTTTGCTCTGTGCTGCTTTGCATTATGCATCTATGGATGTTACATGGGTTTTCCCAGGGTTGGCTTTAGGGAGCAGTCACAGCTGGTGCTGAGCTCGCAGGGGTAGACACTGAATTTAGAAATAACTTATGGTTTAAAAGAATCTGCTGCAGAGTTCCCTGGGTGTGCAGCAGTTTTCCGGAAACAATAAAAACAAGCATTGGCATAGCCAATAGGTCTCGCCTTTGGGACCTTATACGTGTTTAGCTAGAGGTATTGACTTTGCCTGTGTCTTTAAGCTGTGCTGTCAGAAGTCTGCATCATGCTGAAAAGTTATAATAAAGAAGTGCCAAAAGCATTTTAGTTACCTTGATTATGACCAAGAAAGCATTATGTACAACTGAATGACCATATTAAAAAAGTATTAACAATAAATAATGTCTTGAGGTTGTTTTTTGTCCTGTCAATGCTGGCAACTTCTATCTGCCTGTCCCAGTGGTGGAATGTCAACATTTAAAAAGTTCGTGATCAGGTGATCAGGCAAAAACATGTCGCAAAATGTACGGGCAACCTTTACATTTGTACGTGACACTTAGATGAGTAGACGAGCCTTCTCAGGGTAATGCCAACACCGAGTTAAAGGCAATGCAGTGGAAAAGGGTGAGTGAGACACATTTGTGGCTATTCACAAACATCCGGCCTGCTTTTCCAGCACTTACCTGCACTTCTACAGGTATACCTTTACAATCCAGGCAAGAATAATAATATTCAATACTGCCACAAGGTGGCAGCAGGAAGGGAAAACAATTAAATAAGAGTACTCTATGAAGAGAAAAGGGAATACAAATGTGAAATATATTTTACTAATTACGGACATAGAACGTTTACAATTAGAACACTGCATAAGCGAGCAAAGTGAATTTTAGTTTTCTCACAATAGTCACTAGTGTGTGCATCAAATCATCACAAGTGATTAAAAAGGCAGCCTCACCAGATTATTCCATGTCAGGGGCCTTTACCGAATAAGCAATGCATTCTGGGAGTGAGATGCACCTTTCTTGACTTGTTACACAAAGTGTTCTGCACCTGACAGCCAGTTTATCCAAGGAGTTAAACGCTCACTGCTGACATCGGCGTATCATGAGTTCCAGTCTTGGCAAGACACTCTCAGCCTTCCAAGGATGGCAAACCCAGAGTTAGTTACGAATCAGCAACCCACAGCTGAACGGCCCCGCTACCCTTGGCTGAACCCTCGTGCGTTGAATACCATGAATTCTGAAATAACCTGAGATTTGTGCATGAGGTGGAAGACTGTCTGCTGCTGTGCGATTAGCAGCTTGTGAACAGTGAGAGCTAATTACACAGAATGTCAGAAAAAGAAGCCTGTAACTAGAAATAAATTTTTTTCAAGCCATAAAAAGTCGCTCTCATAATTCTGTTTTTATAACATACTTTGAAAAAGCTCGGCACTGCAGTTGGATTTGTGTTTATGCATTCTTGCAATGTTTTCTAAGCTGTCCATACCTGACCTCTGCAGTGGCCTAGCAGCCTACTTTCACTTCAAAGACTTCAAGACTACCAAAATACCATAACTGGACATGTACAAAACATGCATTCATATACAGCGGAGTTTGACGCTGAGGAGCATGGCAGCATCGTGTTATAGCTCCTTTGCAGCCAGCAGGCTACCTGTGGATAACTGGACCGGAGAATGGTTCAAACAAACAGTAGAAGTAAAAACAGGAGTCAGAAACAGACGCAGAGGTCCTCACACGCCAAGGCATTGCTATGAAGAAGACTGGACGTAATGATCTCCCGCGACCCACTGCGTCTGTGTATGTTTGGAAGCATTTGGAAGCATTGCTTAAGTAATATTACACTAGCAAAACACAACGCTCTGCTTAATGCTCAACACACACGTGCTTTTCGCGATGAGTACAAACTCGTACTTCAGTAATTGTCAGTGGTTCTTGCAGCTGACTCAGCAGCACTAAGCACAGTATATATTCATTTTAACATGCAACACAAAAGTTTTGGCAAGGAATTCTGAAATGGTTGAAGGAGGTATAATATGCATTTGCGTGACAATATTGATTTGTCAACCTCTCCTATACAGTTTATAAAGTTTTATATAGCGCGAACATGATCCTAGAGGGTATCGGAGTGCTTTGCATTACACCGTTCAGAAACGTTAGATGGTTGGGGGGTAATATACATACATTCAATAATCGACATTCAATAAAAAAAGAGGTAGACAGTGGTAGATAGGATTATGTTGCTAACAGTCACGTATGATTTAAAGTCTTAGGATGTGAATTTGTTAATTAGATGCATTTTTACTTCTTTTTTGAAGTAGGCTCATGTCTGGGCTTCAAGATGTATGCAGCATAGATAGACTTGCATCGCCTAATTGCTAATTTAGGCGGTTGCGGTGGACGTTTCGTGCACGTCACCTCGCGCAGGGCTGACAGAGCGACTCTGGTGACTTTATCAGGGACAGGAGGAAGAGTTAAGTGGTTGCCTTGAGTCCCAGACAGGCCTGCTATACAAGGTGTCCTGGCTGCAGACTGCGCACGGCTCTTGTCTGTTCCTCCCGCTGCTCTGCAGCAGAGGCCTCTAAATACCACAAGGCCTGCAGCAGCAATGTAACCTCCACATATTGTGATGCGCATGTACCCTTCAAGCATGCCTCAAAGCCAACAGTGAATACTTTGCGTTTGGACTTCGAGATGATTGTGGTCTTAAAACACACACTTGTGGTGCCAACGTAACTTAACCGCATAATCTTACACCAGTGCGCCTGCCACATACTCCGGAATGTCCATTGTCTTTGTGCACTTATGTTTTCCGTGGTCTCTTACAAGCACACGCCCGACCCTCCCCCTTACACGGTGGCGACCAGCCACTGACTTCTATTAAGGGCAAATTTAATGTTCGATCTCCAAGTTTACTTGGATCAGCACAAAAGTTATAAAATTAGAGCAAAATAAATGTTCCTGCCTCTAAGCACAAGTCGTCATCCACTCGAATATCTGGAGTTTCTTCGTCCCACTAGTAGAACCTGTAATTTGGTATCCGACTCTGACCTGATGGCGAATCCAAGCCATTCTCGCTCACATTGAAGACAGTATCAAGCACAGGACTTCGTTGTAAGTTTTCGCTTATAACCTTTGTGAGAGGGCCCTGTCCCATCAGGACTGCGAGACTCCCATGGAAAAACAGCAAAGCTTTTCGAACTGGTCACATTGTGTCATTTATTTTTTCTGCATCTTTTATATAGCGCGAACTCGACCCGAAGGTATTGGAGCGCTGTACATGAGCACCGTATTTACATTACACATTCAGGCACGGGGAGATGAAGTGATTTGCCCAGGATCACAGGATGTGGACGCGACCTCGAGGCTCGAACCCTGGTTTCCTGCACCAAAGTCGGCAGCGCAGCCGGGAGCGTTCCGGCCCAGGCAGAAGACCAATTAATAGTGATTTACATACTAATGGAACCTCAGTCCTTGCGAGGTAGGTAAAAAGTGGGTCATAAATATACCCATTATTTACAGTGCCTAGAAAGCGTAGTAGTGTCCTATTAAGCGGTAAACAAAACCCCGCTATTATAAGTAGCAGCGAATTAGTAATTATGTGGTCTCAAACCGCTAAGGTAAGGACGTGCGCTCTCCTCGGCGGTTCAAAAAAATATATGTTTAAGACGTGCCGAAAAGCTACGTGCGCAAAGCAAACACAGTTAAAACTATGGTATTTTTTTAGCGTCTCTTTTCTAACCTGGACCTGGCGATAGCGGCGGACGGCGGGTCTTGATATAAAGTCACCGTGAAGACAAATTTAAACCTGATTATATTTTTTTGTCGGTAAGGCGAAGCCCATATGTTCTTATGCTCTAATCCACGACTCGGTGAAGGAGAGGGAAGCAGACAATAGCACTACCACTGGAGCCAGAATTGAAAGTCTGTGCTGGAGCCTAGTGCGCCCTGCAAAGTACGTCAGGCGAGGCGCCGTGGAGGGGAGGGGCCCACTGGTAGGGGGGGACTTGACTCCCAGTGGTTAAGGAATTGGCTCGCAGCCAGCGGAGCAGAATTTCCCAGTGCGTGTTACATGAAACAGAATGAACAAGCATTGGCCGCGCAAAACGCGATGGGGGCGGGGAGAATGAAGAAGCATTGGACGCGCGAGACGCGATGGTGGGGGGAGAAGCGGGAGTTCTGATGAAAACTGGTGTGAAATAGCAGCAGGGAAGGGGGCGGAGAGGGGCTACGAGGGAGAGCGACGTGAAGCCATATGGCTGCATTGCGCGCCTCGTGCACTGTAGCTCTATGCCAGGGGAAGCACTTTGAAAACCCACTTACAAAATATCTCAAAGAGACAGATTTCGCTGTCTCAGCGAGACCTAATGAGACATCACTGGTGATGAATGTTCCTGCTGGAAAGAGATTGGAGTTTTGTCTAGTGGCTGTTTTATCATAAGGAAGTGCAGAGGGTTAATATACCTACTGCTAAGAAAATGTACCATGCAGATCACCGAACTGTGTTTTATGTGAGTAGCTCAGTGGGTTACATGTTTTGTCACAGAGAACCTTTTGTTACTTGCAGTTCATAAGTTAAAATCCTAATATAGCTCAGTGACCCATGAACTGTCATCAAAAAGCTGCACGTAAACTACATTGTTTAGGTTAGTAGCATGTTCTGGTTTTTCCCCAGTTTGTAATTATCGTAATATTGCTGAAAAGGGTTTGCTTGGGTAGAAATACATTCTTATTAGTAAAGCCAGCCCCATCCACAGTGGTACTTTTTAAATCCTGCTTTTGTGCTTCTCCAGACCCAACACTTTTTAAATATACTGCCTACTAGTATGGATGACGTGATCCCTACACCTTGTAAGCCTCATTGTCCTATGAAACATTTCCTACAGAATTATTTACACAGGTATGATTAATTGTCTCTGTATAATCTGTGTATGTGATGTAACGAGCTCTGACAACCTACAATGGTATAAGAAGCTCTATAAAACAAATTAAATGTATGTTAGAGAGGGGCTATGGAGAGATAAGAGGCACTATTGAAGGGTGGTTATGCAGGAATCAGCAGAGAAGGAGGTGATTGGGGGAAGCCAAAAAGAATGTTTTACTGGGCACCACCAGCGCTAAAGCTGGCCCTGGGTTTTCCCATGCGACAACTCATGGTTTTCAATGAAAAGCTACAAACAATGTTAAGCAGGGCTTTGCACCAAAAAATAACACCTCTTTGACACAGGCGTTAAAAGCGAGAAGGGTTCTGTTTTCTCCAAAGTTTTCCGACTTGGCATATGTTCCACAATGTACAGCACACACCCAAAATGGGAAACATTCTAAAGTTTGTCTAAGCATAGTATTTGTCCAGTACAAAACCTATGCGAGACATCACGCAGACATCTTTGCACTTGGATACAAAGGTGTGTGCATGGTGCTAGGCAGCCTGAGTGTGAACCAGTGCTTGGGAAGAGAGCAGGAGATTCGTATCTCAGCAGATTTGGCACTGTCCACATTAGAAGAGGATCATCTTGCAGGCTTCTCCAACGAGTGGCTCGAGAGCTACTGGTGGCTCTCAGCTACCTGTAAATAGCTATCCAGGGTGCAACCCAGTTTACTAAATTAAAAGCTCTGCTTGGTTGAATTAATATATGTGTACCAACATTTCGAAAATGTGTATTCAAGATGAAAATGTGAGCATTTTCTGAACTCATTACTGCTGGTAACTGTGCCTGGTGAAGTGCAGTGATCATTGGTGGTAATCCTGCATATGGTGACCACTGATGTAATCCTATCTGATGCGGTCCCTATTACAAAATTAAAAATATTAGTAGCCCATGGTAGTTTTGATTGAGCATAAGTAGCTCTTTTTGCAGAAAGGGTTGGAGACCCCCCTCTAGAACCATCTCCCCCTTCCGCAGTATGCTCTAGTTGACCTAAACCAATAAGGCCATCTCCTTCAGTTTAGACATTTTCACACCCACTTTGAAAATGCTGCGTCCTAATGATGCATGTGTGGTGCCCACATGGCATTTTATGAGAACCCAAACACATACGCTACTCAATCCCGATTTCGCCAGTCAACGTTCCATGTACCTCAACGTAAAGAAGTGTCATACCCAAACATTAGTAAAGCCTCTTTCTCCAACAGAAGGCACTACTTTGGCAACTTTACCCACAGCCACAGGGGCTTTGGAAAACAAATACCCAATTCTTTCTTCTCGTGTTTTGGCTCGCACTCTAGGCGCTACCATAACGCAATGCTAAACAGCAAATTGCACACAAAAATCACCACAAATCAGTTACTCTGCAGTCGCCTTAAAAGATGAGCTTTGCTTTACAGAATTCTCTACAACCCTCCCCCCAACTCCCAAAAACTATCAGTTGTTGTAGGTTCTTTTATGACTTTTAAAGGCAAATATACACAATTCTTAAAAGCAAAAACCGAAAAACTAAAGTCACACTGAAACCTTTAATACATCCTATATTTACATTTTGTAAAGAAAGAAAAACCTTAAGGTCAGATATATTGGAGAAGGCGCGGGCTGACTAGGACGCACCGCCATTATGGTGGTCGCGCCAGTCCCCAGCCTCTCGAAAGGGGCGGGGAGGCCGCGTCAGCGAGTGACGCGGCACTCCTCCCCCCCGCAGTAGCCAATCAATAGTGAGGCTATTTCTGCGCCGGAAGCACTCCAGTGCTTCCGGCGCAGAACGTCCCGCGAACGACCAGGCTGAACGGTCTCAGCCGGTCGGCCTGGCCATCAGCTTTAAAAGGAGGTGGTGGGGAGCAGAACAGTCTCTTGTTCTTACTCCCCACACATAGGGTCCCCAGGCCGGCTGCGGGCCCATAACGTTCTTTCTTTTGTTTTTACTGTAGGCTTGTCGCTGGACCCCATCGTTTGAAGGAGAGTCAAGGTGGTTTGTCGCTGGACCGCGTTGTTTGGACCGCGTCGTGTGGACCCTGGGGCGGAGAGCGTACATAGAACGTTGGAAGTGGAGCTGCGAGTGGCATCGATTCGCATCATCGGTCTGGAGGCGAGGGGAGCCCCGTCGGGAAGGTCTGAAGCGCAGTAGGCGCTGCGGCAAAAAGCGCGGTATTTAGCGCTAGTGAATTTTGATACAGTGCTAGGGGAAGGGTTGAGGGATATCGCCTTATACCGGTAGCGCTGCACGAGGTCTGAAGGGGGCTCTGTGGTCAAAGAGAGTTGCTGTGGCCTAATGGTTAAGGTCTGAGACTCTTGCTCTCAAGGTTACAGGTTCAATTCCCATTGATTCTTTTAATAAGTGTTCTGTTAGATCGTTTTTTGACCGGCAGGGGGGGGGCTCCAGCGCGCATGCATAGCTGAGCAGGGAGTACAAGCTTGGCTGAGCAGAGACAGTCTGCAGGATTTTCAGGCTGAGGTGGGGGAGGTTTGTGAATTGAATGTCAGGGGCTCACATCCCATATTTTCGCTGCCAGAATAGTTAAGGGCTGAGACTCAATACTCTCAAGGCTGCATGTGCAGTCCCCATTGATCTGATCAGGTAGACAAAAAGGGAAAAGTGTGGCAAAACAGGGCCAATACTACCACAGTGCCTTAAAAATCTGGGAGTGTTACGTGGGTGCGCGACCAACTGCAAGGAGGAGGGTTGCTGTATCTTTGCATTGCGGCTGTGTAGTCATACTAGAGGTATTTTCGCTGTACTTTTGAGGAGTGTTAAAGGTCCCAGTTATAAACGGAGGGGGCGCTAGACACTTGGTCAGTCCTTTCAGTTCCAGGACACTGTTACTCAGTGTGTACGGTCGGCTGTAGGGTTTGTCTGCAAACTAGCTAGGCTTCCGCGCAGCGCAATTGGGCTTATTTGTGTTTCCACAGCTCCAGCATTTTTCGTGAGAACAAGACGGTACCAAGGTCAAAAGAAGTCTCTGGTGGTGATTTGGGGCAACTCGTTTGGGGGCACCGGCTAGCCAGCATCTCATCGCTTCTGGGAGCCACAGACGGTTCAAGCGGGCGGCTCACCTGAGATTACTGGAGTAGCCAATAAGTCGTGCTCTGGTTGCGTGGGTGCAGAGGTTGGCTGGTGGCTGCTGCTTCCACAGGTAAGAGGTGACAGTCACCTGCTGGGGGTTTACGGTTACGCGAACAGGCAGGTCCCAGTTAGGTGTTGACATGGCCCCCCCAGTCCGGCGGCACGAAAAGCGATCGCGCACGGACGTCCTCCTGGAGGCCTTAATGCAGCAGGTCCAGGTCATGGGTCAGACGCTCAACAGGTTACAGGATAAGGTTGAGGGTCCCGAGGTCCCTGAGGGAAGGGGTAGGCGGCCTATTGTACCACCGAGCCCCTACTCCCCGCCACCGCAAAAGAGGTACAGGCGCAAGCCAGGTGGGAAAGGGGCAGCGGTCCCACCAAGGCGTGAGCCTGCACCCGCGACTAGCCCGCAGGGGGAAGGGGGTGCTGGTGACCCAGTCCCACCCGTGGACACGTCGGGCACCAGTGGCAATGGGGAACCAGGGGACACTGTGCCAGCGGGCCCCATGAGAGAACCCACAAATCCCCCAGTAGAGGGGGCGGGCGGAACAGACTCAGCTGAACCAGACATAGCCGCAAATTTAGCGATAGTTCTCCCCTGGGTGAAAATAGTAGGGAACTGGTCGCACACCGCAGGGGCGACAACTGGCGGGGGGATGCCATCGAAAGGGCTAAGAAATTGATGGCTGAACTGGGAAAGAAAAAGCCAGGCGAGGTGCCGGCAATACCGGCGGGGGGCATAGTACCCGTTGCCCCTGCACCAGCTCCCGGTGGCGAAGTGCCGGCAGCACCGGCAGGGGGGGCAGCACCCGTTCCCACAGCACCAGACCCCAGTGGTGAAGGTGGCCGGGAGATTAACAGCGACCCGAAGAATACAGACGCAGGCAAGATGGCTGATGCAGCAACACCAGCAGGTACAAGGGCAACATTACCTCCACTAGGTCTGGGGGAGCTGCGCTCCGGGAGGGAACAGTTGGGGCGGCATCTGTCTAAGGAGACTAAAGAAAGGATCTGGAGAGGGGAGTACGTTAGCATGTTTTCCCTCTTGATTGATGAGGTAGACAGGGAAGAGGCAAAGAGCAACAAGGAATGGACACACTACAAGGAATGGTCCAATATAGTCATGAAATACAGAGTTGAGGTGAATTTGGCCAATTGGATACAGGGTTTCACTATATTCATGGCCGTCATGTTAGAGCGTTTCCCAGAGGTGGGGTCTGAAATGGCGTGTTATCAGAACAGGATCACAGTTGCCCATGCCACACAGGGTGGGGATGGGTGGAAGGAGTATGACAAGGAAATTAGAAGGGCAAAGGTGCAGGATCCTACCCTAAGATGGAGCCAGACGGACATGTTTATTCATCTGAGGCATTTGGTGCAAGGCACAGATGAGAGTGGGCGGGGCCAGGTACCTGATACAGCGCGGTCTCAGCCCTTTAAGGCAGGCCCCGCCGGTAACACGGGGGGTTCATGGGAAAGCCAGGGAACACTGGGAAAAGAGGCGTCTGTTTTGACTTCAACAAACGGACCTGCAGTAGAGCACCGGGCACATGTAGGTTCAAACATTCCTGTGGTTACTGTGGTAATGCGTTCCACCCGGAGTCCAGGTGTCACAAGAAGTCCAGAGGCAGAGGGGCGAAAAAGCAAGAGTAGCAACCTGCTACTAGGAAAGGCTGTTTCTCCTATTAACATTAGCACTATGATACCTTGGTTGGAGTCTTACACTTGCCCAGAGGCAGCTAGGACGATCAGGGAGGGTTTTGTAGAAGGTTTCAGGATACCAGCACTGGGTTACAGGGGGGTGGCGCATTGCCGGAACCAGCTGTCAGTGAGGTCCAATGTAGGCATAGCCGCAGCAAAAGTCCTTAAAGAGGTAAGCCTGGGTAGGGTAGCCAGGCCTTTTGATGAAGTCCCAATGAAGGATTTTGTGTTCACCCTTGGGGGTAGTACCTAAAAAAGCGCCAGGCCAATTCAGGCTGATTCACAATCTTTCTGCACCCAGGGGGGGTTCAGTGAACGATGCCATCTCGGACACACTTTGTACCGTGAAATATGCATCCTTCGACCAAGCGGTAGACATGCTTAGGTCTTTGGGTCAAGGGGCCTTGCTGGCTAAAGCTGACATTGAGTCGGCATTTAGATTGCTACCAGTACACCCCGCGGATTTTCACTTACTGGGTTTCCAATTCCAAGGAAAGTAATATGTCGACAAATGCATGCCAATGGGTTGCTCAGTGTCTTGCGCCTATTTTGAGAAGTTTAGCTCGTTCTTAGAATGGGCATTCAGACGGGGGTCAGGGCATCGCTGGGTGCTGCACTACCTGGACGATTTCCTGTTTTTGGGAGCGCCTCAATCTAGGGAGTGCGAGTCAGCATTGTCAAAATTCTGTGCATTAATGCAGGAGTTCGGTGTGCTTTGGCGCCCGGCAAAACGGTGGGCCCTAACACAACAATCGAATTCTTGGGGATTGACTTAGATTCTGTCCAAGGGGTCTCGTGGTTACCCGCTGACAAAGGTAGGGATTTCGGGATGGTGCTGCAGCTCTGCCTCAGGAAAGAGAAGGTTACGTTGCACCAGCTACAGCAGGTGGTGGGGCAATTGAATTTCGCGCTACGCATAATACCAATGGCGCGCCCCTTTTCCCGCTCTATTGCGCATGCAATGTCAGGTCTCAGGGAGAAGCATCACCACACCAGGCTGTCCGCAGAGGTCAGGCAACACATAATGAACTGGAAGACATTTTTGCGGGGTTTTAATGGGAGAGTGGTGTGGCCCAGCCTGGAGTTGGGCCTCATGACTGACGCTGCAGGTAGCGAGGGTTTTGGGGCCATCCTGGGGCACGAATGGGTAGCCCAGCATTGGCCAGAGTGGTGGAAGGAAACCAGCATCACCACCAACATAAGTTTCTTAGAGCTGTTTCCAATTCTGGTGGCACTGATTTTGTGGGCAGAGGTTTTTAAAAAACAGTCTGTGATATTCTGGACAGACAACATGGCAGTAGTTGACTGCGTAAATAGCCAAACAGCCAAATGTAGCATGATACTGCGGTTAGTGAAGGAGATTGTTTTACAGTGCATGAAATTGAATGTTCTTTTTAAAGCAAAACACGTGCCAGGTATTCTGAACCACACGGCTGACTCATTGTCTTGTTTTAAAATGCAGGCTTTCAGGTCACATATTCCAGAGGCAGCAGCGCACCCATCACCTTTCCCAGAACATCTGTGGCAGCTTGGTGCCCCAGGGTATCGAACCTCGTGGCAGCAAGCCTAGCACCCAGAACCAGGAGTGCCTTCGAAGGGGCGTTTGGGTCTTTTTGCTTGTTCTTGGGGGAACAGTGGGAGCACAAATGGCAGGATCATGACTCAGTAGTGGACAACCTGGTATACATGAGAGAGCAGGGGCGCACGGTGGCAGGGCGAGAAGGCATATCTCAGCCATATCATTTTTTGCAAAAATGAAAGGAAAAGTGGATCCCACAAGGAATTTCATAGTACGCGAGGCGCTGAAAGGGTGGCAACGCTTGCAGGGAGGGCAACCGGATGTCAGACGACCCATAGGTTTCGAAACACTAGGCAAGCTACTGGGGGCTTTGCAGCAGGTTTGCACTTCCTCAGACGAAGTAATTTTGTTTCAAGCCGCGTTCTGCATTGCATTTTACGGTACTTTGAGGGTGGGCGAGTTAGTCACCAGGAATAAGGGAGATTGGCTGGGGGGCCTGCAAATGGGACACGTTAGCATAAAGAAAGATTCAGTATTGATTTCCATCTGGAAATCAAAGACCGATCAGGAAGGTAAGGGTGAGAGCATAGTATTACACAGAGCAAGGAACACACAATGCTGCCCGGTTTATAGGCTTGGGGTTTTCATGGCCCAACGGGCACGCACTCAGGGTGGGCCGCTCCTGATACATGGGGATGGGACACCACTCACAGTATTTCACTTCATGAGAGTCATGCTCCTAGCGTTGAAGAGCGCCGGGCTGGACCCAGCTGATTTCGGGACTCATTCATTTAGGATAGGAGCAGCCACCGAGGCAGCAGCAAGAGGGCTGGGGGACGAACGTCTCAAAAGGATCGGTAGATGGTCCTCTAATTCCTTCAAGAGATATGTGCGGGTGCACATGCTCTAATACCGTGCGGCTGCCCAACTGTTGGGGCATAATGGGGGGTCTCCCCCCCTTTTTTTCTCCCTGTTACTCAGGGAAAGGGGCTGGGTCAATGTCGCTGGCTGACAGGCGCTAGATGGCGTTTCATGGAACTTTGTGTGTGGTTATGCCAGCATAGCGAAGCACTTACCCCCCCTCTTGTTTGTTTCATCGTCAGTTGCAGTTCCTTCATCCTGTGACTCAGGAGAGGAGTCTGGACTCTTTCGCATCCACAGAACGCAAGAGCAAGCAGTAGTACGACGGGTGCCGAGTTACGAACGAACAGCAAGCATGGTGGCGCAAGTTCACTCTTCGCACCAGGAAGATCAACATGTGTGGATGTTAGGGCACTCGTATGTTCGACGTTTGAAGAATTTCTTTTCAGGAGCTGACAAGACTAGGGCCACTCAGCTAGGGATAAACTTATCTTTTTTCGGTCAGGGTGGTTTGTGCGTTGGTCAATTCAGGGAGCTGGTGAACCGAGCTTTGAAAGCAAGTACGGGACCACCGGCAATCTGGATCCTGCATTTGGGGGGTAACGACTTGGCCCGGTTAGGCAGGAGAGTGCTGGTCGAGGATATCCTCACTGAAGTGGGATGGCTAGCCAAGCAGTGCCCCCAGTCGATAATAGCATGGTCACACATGATCCCCAGGTCACACTGGAGGGGGGGGGGGGGGGGGAGTCAGTGAGGACGTTGAATTACGCGGTAAAGCGGATCAACAACACATTTGATAAACTGTTCAGGCCCCCTAGACTAGGGTCCATAGGTCACAGATACATAAAAGGGGAGCAATTTTTTCATCAGGACGGGGTGCACCTTTCACATAAAGGGAATCAGGCTTTCATGGAGGACATCCTAGCCTGGGTGGAGAGCGTAAGGCGCAGTGCACGACCTTCCTAGGGGGTGAGGGGGAGACCAGGTATTCGGGCAACTACGCTGGCCTGTGGCGGTAAGGTCATGATTGGTAAGCATAGTCTTCGGTCCTCAACGGTCAGCACCATTTAACTCCAGGGGGTAGTAACAGCCGGCCGGTAGGTAGGCTGTCGGGGCATTAAGGCACCACTATGCAGATGTCTGCAGCCCCCACATAATGGAGTGTAAGGCACAGGGCGTAGGGGGGGCCCGGGGGAAAGTATCCATACGATAAGCTGTAACCCCCTGCGCAACCTTATTAGTATACGGGGACCAGGGGAGCTGCCAGTCATTGACTTAGCCGTAGGCTCTAGAGGGGACACGCAGAAAGTAAATAACAGGTATTGATAGATTTACGGCAGGAGTGTTTTGTGTATTAGACTGTGTTAAGGTTAGCCGTGGAATATCTGACTGTCAAAATGTATCTGTACTTTCTGCGTAAAGTTGCTGGATATAATGTTTTAATTTGTTTTTGTAAAATGTTAATAAATACGGCCGGGGGGGTTTACTCCCCCCCCCATCCAAAAAGTAAAACTAGCTGTGTGGTCTCACAAGTGTTACACTGAGGGGAGGGAAATGGCATCCATAACTACAGGGTCAGTCGTTAGAGTAGGAGACATGGGTAAGTACCAGACCATATGGAGAAGGCACGGGCTGACTAGGACGTGCCGCCATTGTGGCGGACACGCCAGTCCCCGGCCTCTCGAAAGGGGGGGGGGGGGGGGAGGCCACGTCAGCGAGTGACGCGGCACTCCTCCCCCCCCCCCCCGCAGTAGCCAATCAATAGTGAGGCTATTTCTGCGCCGGAAGCACTCCAGTGCTTCTGGCGCAGAACGTCCCGCGAACGTCCAGGCTGACCGGTCTCAGCCGGTCGGCCTGGCCTTCAGCTTTAAAAGGAGGTGGTGGGGAGCAGAACAGTCTCTTGTTCTTGCTCCCCACACATAGGGTCCCCAGGCCGGCTGCGGGCCCATAACGTTCTTTCTTTTCCCACCCACCATCCCCTAAGGCAGGTATTGTTTGTAGGTTGGTTTCCCGGGTTGTGTATTGTGTCTGATTATTTGGCCCCTTTCTTTCCAAAGTATTGGCAGGGGACAAGAGCAGGTTTATCAGCGTTTCTGTAGTAAGGTATAGATAAAACATGGCTTCAAATTTTCTCTCATTTAGATATTGTCGTATTTAGGGTGTCTCTGGTCAGGCGGTAAGGTCATGATTGATAAGCATAGTCTTCGGTCCTCAACGGTCAGCACCATATAACTCCAGGGGGTAGTACCAGCCGGTAGGTAGGCTGTCGGGGTGCGGGGGCCGGGGGAGTCATCCTTCCCAGTGGGCCACCCCCGCATGCGCATAAAGGCGCCACTATGCAGATGTCTGCAGCCCTCACGTAATGGAGTGTAAGGCACAGGGCGTAGGGGGGGCCCGGGGGAAAGTATCCATCCGATAAGCTGTAACCCCCTGCGCAACCTTATTAGCATACAGGGACCAGGGGAGCTGCCAGTCATTGACTTTGCCGTAGGCTCTAGAGGGGACACGCAGAAAGTAAATAACAGGTATTGATAGATTTACGGCAGGAGTGTTTTGTGTATTAGACTGTGTTAAGGTTAGCCGTGGAATATCTGACTGTCAAAATGTATCTGTACTTTCTGCGTAAAGTTGCTGTATATAATGTTTTAATTTGTTTTTGTAAAATGTTAATAAATACGGCCGGGGGGGGTTACTCCTCCCCCTAATCCAAAAAGTCAAACTAGCTGTGTGATCTCACAAGTGTTACACTGAAGGGGAGGGAAATGGCATCCATAACCACAGGGTCAGTCGTTAGAGTTGGGGACATGGGTAAGTACCACACCATATGACTTTCTGCATTGCTACAATTAGCTGAAAAGGGAGGTACAAATTGGATAACATTTCTCTCTTGTCACAGACTTCCAACTTACTTTCGGTTTGAAGGAGCCCTAAATCAGATATTTAAACTAAACTGATATATTTGTCTCACGCTAGCTAACATTTCATTCTATAACATTAGAAATACTTTTTACTAAAAGTAATTACAATTGCTGAATTAAGATATGTTGCGATGTGTTTAATGACTGATGTATCATATTAATTTTAATATTCAAAACATAGATTTTTTATATGTATTATGTATTGATATGTTGATAGTTTAGATTTTTGGTCAAAAAGACAATAACATATCTAATAATAATAGTAAATATAATTCAAAGAAAAATGCATTATTTTGTTCCATTTTTCTCATTTCTTTCTTGGGATGAGGCACACCAACTGAAGGAGGGTCCGGCTTGCTTCACAGTCCAGGAATTTGTTTAAATAAGTCACGTGTCCCTTCACAAATACGCTTGACTATACGGGTAGTTTTTAATGCTGAAAAGGAAACATATAGGTCCTTATTATCAAGAATGGCGATAACATTATCGCCGCTTTAGCGCCAGGAAACTACCGCTAAAGCGGCGATAAGGGGCTTGATAATAGGCCCTTGTGAATTCCAATAGAAGCCCAGGTTTGATGTCCTTCACACCAGAACCTGGGCTTCTACTGGAATTCACAAGGGCATATTATCAAGCTCCTTATTTCCGCTTTAGCGGCAGTTTCCTGCCGCTAAAGTGGCGATAATGTTATCGCCATTCTTGATAATATGGCCCATTGCCTCTAATTTGCAAGGCCGGTAGGGTGGACCAGGCTTGCATTCTGAAATGTGGG
The DNA here is from genome assembly GCF_964204655.1 of Triturus cristatus. NCBI lineage: Eukaryota > Metazoa > Chordata > Amphibia > Caudata > Salamandridae > Triturus > Triturus cristatus. The sequence goes on from NC_140581.1 coordinate 866,145,268, forward strand.
CCAAGGGTTTAGGCCCAAACTACCTGTTCTCCTGTGTCCCTAGCAATAAAAAAAATCCATGAGCACTTAAGCAACATTATAAGTAGCTGACGTCATCCACCACTCATCCCCACACAGCTAATGCCCCCTTCCCCTCACAAAAAATATACACTGCTCCCTGCCAACACCCGCCACCTTCTTAAATATAAAAAGAACTGCCTAGCATCCATCCATATTCCATTACATCTACCGGCAACCCATCCTGTGCTCGAAAGAGCTTCTAAAGCAGATTTTCTGCGATACAAATTACACTAGGACATGCACTTCTCGTCTTTGTTACACAATCTTTAGCCTCAGTTCGAAGGAATGAGCTTAAGAGGTCATAGAGACCAGCCCCCTCCTGTATGGAAGACTGTGGTCCTCATAGGGACCATCTCTGATTTTAGGTAGATGAGATACTGGGCCTGATGACCTTTGCATATGCATCACACCCATGAAATACTCAAAATAAGGAAAATGCATTTTCAAGCCTGATAACCCCCAACATAAGCTAATGTTTCCAAGAGACTCTTTCTCAAATGCCCTGTGAAAATCTCATTTAGGAGCATATTTACAATAAAGCAGCAGAGTGCGGTTTAGCTCAAAAATAGCTAAAGCTGCGCTCCGTCACTTTTGAAACGCAGAGATGCGCCATATTTGCAAAAATACAGCGCACCTCTGTGTTTCTCCCTGCACTGGCACTAAATTAAGCTGCCTAGCGCCAACGCAGGCACCCTTGCACCATAATGCAAGGGTGCCTGCGTTGAAGGAATGATTGGGACATCTTCCTGCACATAAACAATCGTTCATGGCGTTTTGCTGTTTCTATGTGTGCTGCACAATGCAGCACACATAGAAACAGCAAAAGCGAGAAGAAATAAAGCATTTCTCCTCGTTTCGCCATGTTAAGATCAGGTTTCCCTAGTCTTAATTTTGGCGCTGCCTCCCATTAACGCCACCATTGTAAATAGGGGGCAGCTTCAAAATCAATGGGTATTGCAGTGAAATGCCCACCATAACACCCATTGCCCACCCCTTTCACGCTAAGTATAGTATGAAAGGGTGGCTTAATTACAAGATGGCAGTAAGCCACGGTAAGTGGCTTAACACCGCCTTGTAAATAAGGCGAAGTCCCTATCGCCACAGGAACGTCACTATAAGTGACGTTCCTGTGGTGATAGGGCTTGTAAATATGCCCCTTAGTCCCACAGCTTCGCCATCTCTACTTATCCCTTACTGGCTGGCTGCGCTGTAGAAGTACTTGGGTACTCCAGGGTGCGTGCACTGCAAAGTATTATGCTATTACCAACCACCTAGTGGGGGCAACAAGTGGAAAAGCTATTTTTAGGAAATTGCTAGTCTGTTTAGACTGTCTTCTAGCTCTACTCTTGGAGACATGTTTCAATAAAAACAGAGAACTAGGAAGTGGAAAAGGAGCATCTTTTAAATTACTTGCAGGTACCAGGAGGTCCTCAACATTAAAGATGTAATGACACAATATCCGTTTCCTTTCTACTTCTTCCCAGCGCTGTAAGATGGTGTCGTTCTGGGCCCTATTATTTTAAGGGTTCACTTTCCCTGTTTGCGCCATGGTGCATCTTCAAGCAGGTTTGCTGTGCGCAAACAGGGTAAGTGTGCCCTATTCTGTTGAATGCACTGCCCTCAGGGCAGCCGCAAGCTCGTCGTTTCCTGGGGGCAGCGCATTCAAGTGAAATACGGAGCAGCTGCTTCAAAGCCGCTCCATGTTTCACAGTGCTGGTGGCAATACGCCTGCACTTTCAAGATGGATTAGAGATTCCCTTGCAGGCAGGTGCAGTGAGTGACTGCACCAGCCTGCCAGGGGATGTATGGACCCTTTTTCATCCCTTGAGAGGGGTGCCCTCAGGGGACATTTTCAGTGCACCTCCTGGCAGCTTCTTTGCCTCTGCGACAACGTCCATAATACGGCATGGTTACAGACGTAAAGAGATTCATTCATTTGCATGGGCACACCCCCATTCAAATAATGAAACACCCTCTTCATATAGCGCTGGTGCTACGTGTGCACCAGCACTATCTGTATCACAGAAGGGGCGCACAAGCATCTGCGGCCCGTCTGTAATACCAAAGTGTCCCAGGGCGCGCAAAGCGTGCACACATGCCCATTGGACCCCGGCGGTACTGTCTATAATATGGCCTCTGGTTATGCAAATGTCTAATGCTATTAATTACACTGTTCTTAATCTCAGGGGATTAGTAACGAAGTAATTAATTTCTGGATCCTACGTCGTCCCCTATTACTAAGGGTCCCGGAAGCAGGGGATTTATTGTATAGTACTCTGATGGGGATTTAAACGCTGCAGTAACAGGATTATGATTCATATATCAGTGTCCCTGTATGCCTTGTTACCATTACCTCGTCACAGCACTGGCAAGACTTGTTCAGTTTGTGCTTTTCCATTAATTGATGTTTCTGGTTTATGTATTACAATGTCTTCCTCATTGCTAATCCGGATTCACATCGCACCTGAGCGGTTACCAGGTGGGGCTCGGCACCTCACATGCAAGAAGCTTTACATCCATAGTGAAATCCGACCTAACGTGTATATTTTAATGATGTACCATAGTCTATGCTACTCAAAGGTGGTTCTGAAGCTATGTATCACTCTTACTAAACATTGTAAAACGTAATAAAAATTGGTTTGAAAAAATCTGGATCCTATACTTTTCTGCCCCAAATTCCAAAGCCATAAAAGGCGGTCGCACTTTTCGTTTAATAATTGCTAAAGACTGGAATAATCTGCCTCCATCTCCGCGGGACACCTCGTTTTACACCGTTTTCAGAAAACTTGTAATCTACTTGTAACTTAGTTATATATATTTCTCCCATTCATCACCTGTAATCTGTTGGCTTAGTGCCAGGACACCCACTGCTGGATATTAATGTTCTTTAAAGGTTGGCAATGCGTTCCTTCGTTTGCAAACATTTTGCATTTAATTTTTGGTTTCAAAGTAATATTGTCTTTGTTATTTTTTCTACTGGTAGTTTGTAGTGTAGTCTTAGCTACTGTTTTTTTAAACAGGGGAGCTTCTCCTGCCACTCCTTAAATATCGTTCATTATCCCTCACCTTTTCAGAGGGGGGCACAGGCCCCCATATTCCTCTTTACGAAGGCCAAGTGGTCAACACTGAATGTCCCTTTTTTTCTTTACATCTGGTGATGGGTAATAACTGAACTGCATCATGTAGCAAGTGATGTCCCCACAAAGAAGACCCGTGTCAAAATGTTTATTCTTGATCTCATTTGGGCCTCACTTATGCGGGCAAAGAGCCCATTGTATGGGTCTTAAGACACACCATTTACAAGATGATGCCCATCTCCCTTGAGTGCATGATCTCTGGAACAGACGCTTATCTTACCCTTTCAGATCATTAGTGGATCCTTGGCCTTCCGTGTCATCCTGGGTTTGAACACCCTGTCACTTTACACAACCGCAACTGCCCCCTTTTCACGTGTATCTACTAGGTCAGCAACAGCAGTACAGACTGTCTTCACAGAAGAGTCTGGGAAGTACCAGAATGAACATTGCTTCATTCTTACCCTCATCTAAGAAGTTCAAGATGAAGAAAACTTCTCCCACTACACCACATGGATCTGAAACTCCATCCGAGTCCGGACCTGCCAGGCGCCATCCTTTCTCTGCTCCCAGAAAGTGCTAAAGATGCACCTCTTAAGGAACACTGTGTCACAGATTAACCTCAGGGTGATACCACATCTGAAGCGAGCTCCCTGTAACCCCATACCAACCTCTACCCACCCCATACCCCCTTGTGCAACTTCTGTTCTCTGCTACCATCCTTTACTCCTCGTGTTCAGATGGTCCCATCCCCTCTGTAAACCTATGTGCACCCTACTTAGCTATTTGCCACCCCACTTTCTGCAATTTCCTCTCCTTCCTGCTTGTTCCCATTTCTTCCCATCCCCCACCCCTGATGGCTCGCCTACTACCTTTTCAAGCTATCTGTTACTTTGTAAATAGGATTGCGCTATATATTTGAAACTGTACTTTTCCAACAATATTATACCAAAAATATCGTACCACTGGGTGCATTTGTTTACACTAGTGAAACCCTAATAGTGAACATTGTAAGTGTTGAGCCACAGGCCTTTGTTTTCAGGTTTTCCTTTTAAGACATCCAGATATCGCTTATCGCTTCCCTATTACGATGTAAAACTGGACCACCATAGAGGAGATGAAGGTGGCAATCCCTACGACCCAGAGGTTTCTTATCTGGCCTGAATAACTGAGATGCAAAGACAAAGGCAGTCTTGGCCCTCTCCCAAGACTTTTTACAAACTTTGTATACAGAGCCCCAAAAGCAGCTGGTTCTTTCGGGCCAGAGTGGCCATAGCGCCTCCAGTGACGCCAAGGTTTTCCCGGCTGTGTCATCTCTTCTGCCTGCCTACCACTACCCTCACCAGGGGTACGTTCTTTCAGCTCGTCCTCATCTCCGTTCAGTAAACTAACAGTGCTGTTATGCCTCATTTAGACTGTAATGCATTTCTCTTACTTTTTCACAGCACCCGGCTGGGTCCCCTGTGAGTTTTTTCTTCACTTTATTCACCGTGCCACTGCTCTCCACATAAGGCAGGGCAGGCCTTCCTTCAGGTACATTTACCCACAGTGCTTTTGCCCATATGTAATCAGTCCCCACCAGGGAAACACATTTATGGTATCCTCCCACTTCTTTTAGGTGTCCCGTCATTCCCAGGTCCTGAAGAGACCCTACATTTCACACAGGGTCGGAACACCGTCGACAGTTAGCAAAGGCGAACCATTACTCAGCACTCATCATATAGAGTGTTGTTTAATACCGTGTTCAATTTCCAATGGTCGCCTAAGTGTTTTGAAATGAAACCGTACACATATGTCACATAATATGTCACCACCTGTTTAGGTTCCAACCGTTTTTTCACTGGGACACCTCTCACTACTGTTCAATCAGTATTTGTTGTTCATAAGTATTTCTATTTCTAAACTCTATGTATAGATTGTTTACTTTACCTGCTTATTATATAAACAAATTCTACAATGTGATGTATGCTTTGTGTTTGTGGCTAGCTCTCTTTTTGACATCAATTCAACCCTGTACATTGCCATTGTGCACACTTTATTAGAAAAAACCTCAATTAATCCACAGGAGCCATTGTTTCCTTACTAATTTACGTACCCCGGCTCCCCGTGAGTAGGGTTCCCTTCTTCTTTGTTTCCATTAACAAAAGCAGCAGGGGAGCTGGTCCATCAAAATTGTCAGGGCTGCTTCGGGTTCCCAGTCTCGCCCTGTGCTTCTTGTATTCGGGTCTGATCCCTAAATATAAATATATCTTGTAGGAAGATTGTTTAATCACCTTAAATGATGGACATCCTAATCTATCAACAACTTTAGTTAAAAAAAAGTGTGATCCTCCCAACTGCAATTACAACAGGATCTATCCCCTGGCAGTGATTCCTACAACAGAGTCCAATCAACTTTTAAATTATATTCTTAAAACGAAGGAAAATCAAGATAAAGATTTACTACATCTTAATTTTCCTGATACAATAAAGATGATATAGTTGGGTGAGGACAAGCAGACTGAACTCCGAGAACTGTGCAAAAGCACAGAATGTACTTTTCCCTCTTTTCAAATGAAAGATGTTTTAGATCGGGGGTCAACAATCTTTTCTGTAACAAGAGCTACTTATGTTCAATAAAAATTATCCTGAGCTTCTAATATTCTTCTTTTTTTTTTAAAGATTTTATTGTGCATAAAAAGGGTTACAAACACGGGCCTATAACCACCAGGGCCGGCCGCTAGTAGTCGAAGTGTTCCAGCATAACAGAAAACACTGACTGGCCCACAGGGGCTCCGCACTATCACAATAGATCAGACTGCACATAAGGGAAATCAGAATACACACTTTTAGTATAAATAACAACAAAAAAAGGAAAAATACAAAAATACAACAAACAAGGCGAAACGACTTATGGAGGGCGGCGAACACCAGCCGGGGGAGTCAACACCCAACCACCCGAGGGCGGTCAAAAGAAGAAGACCTGAGAGGGAGGGGGGGGGCCACGAGAGAACCAAATCTGTACTCCAAAGTACGAGATACACAAGGAACCCTCAAGGATCAGGGGGACGAGGCAACCCCGGACGTATCCACCAAAGGGGGAGCACAGATAGACCCACGATACGCGTTCCACTGCCCCCAAATTCTACCCCAAGCCCCCGGTTTACCACGAGCCACATACACCGTTTTCTCCCTGAACATGCACCAGTCCATGTTCTCCTTCCAGACGGACACGGTGGGAGGCCGCTGGGAACCCCAAAGCTGTGCAATATCTCTCTTTGCAATCATGTTCCCCAAGGCCGCCCACCGAGCCTGAGCCGCATTGCAGTCATTGGGCTCCCATACATTCAGCACACAACGACGCACCTCCGGCAGCAGAGCGACCCCGGTGACTCGTCTCATAATATCATGCACCCGGCGCCAGTATTCCGCCACCTCGCGGCATTCCCATAGGATATGGAGAAAGGTAGCACTGAGCCCGCAGCCACGCTTACAGAGTCCGTCGTCTGAAAACCCCATCGAGACCAGGCGGGGGCCCGTCACATATACACGATGGAGAATCTTAAGCTGGACCAGGCGGAGACGGGCCGGGATGGCCACCTCCTTAGGGGATGACAGTGCAGTCTGCCAGTCCTCATCGTCCAGCTCCACCCCATCTCCCGTCCATGCCTCCCGAAGACGCACCAAGAGGTCAGCCCGATTGTTTATCAGTTTTTTGTAAATCGGGGAGATAGTACTGTCGGGGACGTGACCATCGAGTATGCGGTCCTCGAGAGGCGAAGAAGAAGGGACCGTGGTCCCCTCCCCAAAGACCGAAAGCAGGGCGTGCCGAACCTGTGCATAACGGAAGAACTCTCTGTCACTAAGCTCATACTCGCGCTGAAGCGCCGCGAAGGATTTAACCGCACCTTTAACCCACAGGTCCCCCACTCTGCTGATGCCGATCGTATCCCAGCGCTCGAAGCCTTTCGTTGTCCAGAGGCTTCCCAAGCGGTCTGAGTCGAATAGAGGAGTGGCGCACGTTAAACGCTCACTCCAGCCCATCGCAACGTTAGCCGCCTTCCACACACTGACCGCAATCCTGGTAGGGCCCGTAAGGGCCCTACCAGCAGACCGCGAGTAAAGCGCTCTGTTATAGTTACCGCCGGGGAGCAGGAACTTATCCATCTCATATGCCGGGTTCGAACCAGGAGCGTACGTAGCATGATTAATGGCAGACAGCTGGGAGGCCCAGTAGTACCGTCTAATATCAGGAAGCGCGATGCCCCCGTCATACCAGGAAAGAGTCAGCTTGGCCAAAGCGATACGCGATCGCCCGTCCCAAACCAGTCTCCTCTGCAAACTCTCCACCTCCCTAAAGTAGGCCGCAGGAATGACATCGAAGGAGTTCTGGAGTGCATAAAGGAATCTGGGAAGGGACATCATTTTAAACAGCGCCGCGCGACCAAGCGGAGACAAGGGCAGCTTACACCACCGAGCCGTATCTGCCCTCAAACGCCGGAGTGGGGACAGGAGATTCTGCTCATAGCGGACCGCCGGGTCCAACGAAACGTACACCCCCAGGTATTTAAAGCCGGACTGAGATATTTGGAGTGGAAGCCGAGGCGGCAAGAGAGGAAGACCACCAGAGATAGGATACACACAAGATTTGGACCAGTTGATTATCAGACCCGAGTTTTTCCCGAAGGAAGTAAGGACATCAAAGAGAACATTGAGCGACTTCCGCGGTGAGGTGAGATACAAGAGAATATCATCCGCGTACAATGAAACCCGATCCTCGAAGCCCGGGGCCCACCGGAGCCCTCTAATCGAGGGCTCCCAACGGAGCCAGGCAGCGAGCGGTTCCAGGGCGAGAGCAAAGAGCAGCGGGGACAACGGGCACCCCTGCCTAGTTCCCCTCCCGAGAGCGAAAGGCCGAGAAACCCGCCCATTGACAACCACCTGAGCCATTGGTCCAGCATAAAGGAGCTTCACCCAGCTAAGGAACCCCTCCCCAAAACCAAACTTCGCCAAGACGGCCCAAAGAAATGGCCATTCAATGGTATCAAAGGCCATCGTGGCGTCTAGGGAAACCAATATGGCCGGTTCAGCGAAGTACTCAGCCCTAGCGAGGACGCCGTGCAGACGCCGTAAGTTGAGAGCGGTATTACGATGTGGGATGAAGCCACATTGATCCGGATGTATCAAGTCACATATAACGCTCAGCAAGCGATTGGCGAGGACCTTAGCAAGGATTTTGGGTTCGGCATTTAGCAGGGAAATAGGCCTATAGGAGGCACAGCGGTCACGTGGCTTACCCTCCTTGGGAATCACCACTATAGTAGCCAGACGCTGGTCGTCAGGAAGGGAACCCCTCTCGAGCGATTCCTGAAACATGTGACGGAGGAAAGGCGCGATTTTATCCGGGCGCAACTTATATAGTTCAATCGGCAGACCGTTGGGGCCCATAGCCTTGCCCGAGCGGAGGGAGCGAATCGCAGTAGCTATCTCTTCAACAGACAGAGGGGCATCCATCAGCTCGCGGTCCTCGACGGATAAGCCGGGCAGGGCAATATCCCGAAGCAGAAGACGAGAGTCGTCCTCATCTCTATCAGACACCGGGGAGTAAACTGCACGGAGGTGGTCAGCAAAACACTCAACAATCTCACCAGGCTCAGTCACACACAATCCATCCGACACCCGAAGCTCCGGGACCACACGATTCACTCTCTCCTTCTTGTCCAACCAGGCAATCAGCTTACCCGCCTTGTCTCCGGCGTCATACAACCTACCCTGCTGCTCCCTATACATAGTCTTGGCAGCATCAGTGACGAGAGACTTATATTCAAACTGTTTCAGGCTGAGGGCATGCAGCCCCTCCGGGGTGACACCCGCCTCCAAGGCTGCCTCCAGCCCCGATATTTCAGTCTCCAGCGTCACAACCGCCTCTCTCTTAACCCTCTTGGCCTCCACTATCTGGGACAGGGCATGCCCGCGGAGCACTGCTTTGAAAGCTTCCCACAGGGACACCGAGGACAACACCGACCCCTCATTCTCAGAAAAATATTGATCAATCGAATTAATCAGGCTATCACGGATCTTGGGGTCTCGCAGGTACCAAGGGTTAATAGGAGCGATCCGCCCAGCGGATCGCGACCCGGTGTCAAAAAGCAACCACAGAGGGGAATGATCAGAAATACCCCTGGCCAGGTGTTTGACCTCTTGGATCCGAGTAGCCTGGGCCGCAGGCATAAGGAAATAATCCAGTCTGGAGAGACTCCCATGGGCCCCAGAGTGAAAGGTGTACTGACACTGTGTCGGATGTATTAACCTCCAACAGTCCACCAGACCGAAGGTCTCCAGGAGCCCTCCCAGCCACGCCTGGGCAGCAGGGAGGGCCCTGGGCGGATGACGGTCCAGGTCACCCGAGACAACCGAATTAAAGTCCCCACCCATAAGCAAAAGACTGTCAGGAAGCCCAAGCAACATACGACCCAAGTCTGAGAAGGTGGAGTTCTGGAGGCCCGGGGGAACATAGACCGAGATCAAGGAAAGGGACTGCCCCTCCCACCTCCCAGTCAGAGCCACATAGCGCCCTCTATCGTCTGGGACCACCCTGGTGATCTCCAACGGAAGTGAAGCTCACAAGAGAATGCCCACCCCTCTCGAACCAGTGGTGAAACCAGAGTGGGCCACAAGTCGATATCCCCCCCTGTTCATAGCCCGACAAACATTGCCAACCAGATGCGTCTCCTGTAAGAACACCACATCAGGAGTCAGACGACGCAGATATTGCAGCACAACACCCCGTTTGATACGGTCCCCCAATCCATTGACGTTCCAAGACATCAATCTCAACCCGTCCCCCCCCCCATCCCCTCCAGTAGATCAAGGGCCCCCTAGCAAAGAGCTCAACACCCAAGGATGAACCATAGCCAATACTTCGCCTTGAAAACAAAAAACACAGATCCAAACAACCCCACCCACCCACCAACCCCCCCCCAACTCCAACACCCCCCACCCTGCACCCCTGCGATCCAAAAAACCACCCCAACTTGCAGTGTGCCTGTCGCCCTACAAACCCCATTCTACGAAAAGACCCCGGAGGAGGAAAGGGACCCGTCCCCGCCCGCTCCCCACACACAACATAGTGAAACAAAATGCACAAAAGAAGTAGAACCCAGCCGAACAGTACAACATGGCAGAGTCCGGGACCATAAGTCACTCCAAAGGAGACCCGCCACCCTCGGTACCGGCAGAGGGCCCAGTCCGGTCACCCCGGTCCGGCAGCAAATCCAGCCAGTCACTCACAGTCGCAGGAGAGTCAAAAAAGGTAGTCCGATCTTCATGTTCCACTCGGAGCCTTGCAGGATAAAGCATAGAGTACTTGAGACCGAGGTCCCGGAGACGCCGCTTCACCCCCTGGAAGCCCATCCGCTGTTTCTGGACAAGTTGGGTGAAGTCCGGGAAAAAGTTAATGGACGAGTTCTCATGTCGGACCGGGCCATGGACCCGTGAGGCCTGCAGAATCGCGTCTCGATCTCTGTAATGGAAAAGTCTCGCAACGATAGGCCTCGGGGGGGCACCCGGTCGCGGCCGGCCACCTGGGACTCGATGGGCCCGCTCCACAGCGAAAAACTTACTCAGGCCAGCGGGAGCAAGATGTTCGAGGATGAGCTCCTCGACCAGGAGATCAACCGGGCGGTTATCGGAGGTCTCCGGAACGCCTATGACGCGGATGTTATTGCGGCGGGCCCGTCCCTCGAAGTCTTCCAGCCGCCGGGCCATCAGATCATTGGCCGACTTGAGATCGCCGAGAGTGGCCTGCAGGTCCGACACGTCCGTACCAAGGGAAGACGTCCGCACATCCAGCGATTGAACCCTCTCGTTGGTCTTAGAGAGATCCGCCCGGATTAGCGTAATGTCAATGGCCACCGTGTCGATTTTACAGGCCAAGGCCTCGTACTGTGTAGCGATGGTCTCTCTGATGCCCTTAATGGCGCCCATGATGTCCTACAGGGACAGATCCGGAGAAACGGACGGGCCACCACTGGTGTCCTCCGGGGGGACATTGGCCGTCCCGGGGGATCCTTTACCCTGAGTGTAGCGGTCCATGTTGTTCGTCTGGACCGGTCCCCCACGTAGGGATGCTTTGGTCTTACGCCTCTCGGGGTCTCCCTTGCCTCCCATGAGAACCTCGATCGCCGAAGGGGACCACCGAGGAAGCGTCGAGGTGGCACAGGCCAGGCAGACGCGTGTCGCACCACAGGCCGCAATATGGCGGAGCGAAGGGACCACCGTCAATGAGCACACTGGCAGCAGACGAAGCCACCGGCATCAAGCGAAGGCACAATGAAAGCCCAGTTGCACCAAGCAAGTCCACAGTCCAGCCCCTCAAAGACCAAAAGTGAAACCGAAAGTGATGTGACGGCCACTGGCACAGCCCCGCTGCCGTTGTTGTTCAACTACGCCCCGGCTCCACAGATCACCCTCGCATCGGGCACAGCCGTCGGGTGGGCCTCAAAAGTTCAAACCACCATAACTCCGGATTGCCAGGTCAGATTTGATTTCCGAAAGGAGTTTAGTGTTCAGCCAGCATTCGTCTCCCAGATTCCATCAACCAAGTCAGGATAGAGTCAGGATAAATTCCGAGGAGCAGCGAGGGTCCGGGGAGCCCTGTGCTCACGCGACCATCTTGGATGCGCGCTAGGCTCCTCCCCCAGCTTCTAATATTCTTAGTGTTGCAATAGTGAACACACCTTATAAGATTACATTAGTGGCCACGCTATGCTAGATTACCAGCAATGATCACCATAGTGCATCAGGCAGGGTTGCCAGTTGCAATGTGAAAAACAGATTTTGTCAATCTGGAACAAGTATAGCCGTAGTTGCTATTTTCGTGCCACCAATATAAGAATATACACAATGAGTATCTCTGTCGCTACATGATTTCTCATTTAAATATTAGCTTTAAAAATATTTTGGAAATTCCAGCATTTCCCTCCAAATATCTTATGAGTTCTGACAATGCAGACATTCTCGTCTTGCATACACACTTTTCAATTCTGTTACAAATATATTCAGCCAAGTAAAAGCTCATGAGTTCTGAAAAATACACGCTTTTCAATTTTGGTAAGCATTTATTAATTTATTCAAATACAAGCTTGTAATTTAATAGCCTGTGCAGCACACACAGCTGCTTACAGTTAGCTGAAAGTGGGGGACATGCCGCACCCGTCCTTGAGCCTTATCAGACCCCAGGGACCCATCCTTCAGGGCCAAAGCCAATAAAAAGGGGAGCAAGTGGCCCTCCTCCATGAGACTTTATAGGCCTTGAGGACACCATCCCCCGGAGCCATGTGTTATTTTGATGGGGAGTTTGGCCACGTGGCCCCTCTTCCCAAGCCTTATTAGTCTCCAGGGACCTCATCCTCCGGGGCTAAATGACATACTTAAGGACAGGCGTCATACTGCCCCCTTCCCGAGCCTATTTTGGCCCCTGGGGACCCATCCCAGAGGGTCTACATTAAATATAGTTGGGTGTCCCAGTGTCCACCTGGGGCACCCACCTATCACCATGTTTGAGGTTGCGAGAAGAGCCCCAGGGACCCTGTGGCCCCAGCCGGCTCCCCGCATGGTGTGGGAGCCAGAATTGCTCTTGCCTGGAGAAAGCAGCTTTTTTTGCATGCTCCCTATGGGCTGGAGCAATATGTGTTCTGTTTCCCTGCCCGCAGGAGTGCAGGCAGGGAAACAGAACAGAAGTCTGCTCCCAGCCGACTGGAGCATATTTAAATCTCCCACTGTTGGGGAGAAGACTTGCTTGTTTGCTTTCGGTTGGTGTGAGATTTAAAAGTGCTCTCGCCGGACAGGAGCAAACACGTTATGCCTTATGCAGGTAGGGAAGCGACTGTGTCCTGGGGGTAGACTCAGGAAGGGGGGTCGTACAGCCCCCTCCCTTTAAACTTTTTTGGGCCCCAGGAGATGAGGTCCTCGGAGCCTGCAATGGTTCTTGGAGTAGAGACCCTCTTCCCTCATCTTTTTGTAATGAGTGACCCTGGGGATAAGTTCCTCAGGCCTTTCAAGGCTCAGGGAGGCCTCATGCACACCCTCCACTTAATTAATATAATCGGCCGTGGGGAATGGGGGCCTAAAATGGCCCTAATCATGCCCCCTCCAAATTAATACATTTCTTTTTTAAATGGTGGCCACCATTTTCTTTTATTGTTTGCGCCCCAATCCTGCAGGATACCCGCTGGATCGGGGAAAAACACTAAAAATGTTAAATGTATTATGGCTCTGGGGTTTCTTCTGGGTGCCCCCCACAGGGCCTAGGTGGGCAGGGTATAACTACCCTGCCCACTTATATTCAGGGCAGGGGACTAAGTCCCAAAGTCCTGTAATCACTGCTAGCAAAATATTTCTCATGTTGCTGGCAGCCAATCAGAGCACTCGCTCCTGCAGGAGTCTGACTCTTGTCGGAGCGAATTGGCCCATAGGAGGAAAAGCTCTCTGGGCCAATCAGAATGCTCCAATTTTTAAACTTGGATTTGAGGGACTCTCATGAGAGTCCCTCGAATCCAACCATCCAGGGGGCGTATCATACATAGACGTATTTTCTTGGTTTGCGCCATATTAGGATGAATTCGCTGCCCCCAGAGCAGCTGCGAATTCACGCATTCATGTGAAAAATGGAGCGGCTGCCTCAAAGCTTCCTCGTGGTTCACAGTGCAGGCGGCAACCTGCCTGATCTTTTAAGGGGGATTAGAGATCTCCTTGCAGGCACGTAGAGTGAATGACTACAACTGCCTGCAGTGGGATGTCAGTGGGGTCCATTGGACGCCCTTTCCCCCCTCCAGAGGGCTGCCATCAGGGTACGCACTTACAGTGTGCCAACCTTTAGGTGATGCACTGTTAGTGCACCTCCTGACAGCTTATTTGCCTCTGTGCCCGCGTCTGTCATACAGCGCCGACAAAGATATTCCCTCATTTGCATGGGGCCACACCCCCATGCAAATGAGGGAATGCCCTCTGATGATAGGGCTTGTGCTTTAAGTGCACCAGCGCTATTGGTATTACAGAAGGGGATGCACAAGCGTCTGTGGCCCCGGGGCACTTCTATAATACAGCCCCAGATGTACAAATATTTTTTATACCTTAATATCTCAAAAACTACTGAGCAAATATACACCAAATTACAAAAAGCACAATCTACGAACCAAGATCTAGCTTTTTGCGTTCCGCCGTTTTTGCGGTAACGCTGTAAAAACACATTCTATGGAAAATGCATGGGATTTTGCTTATTGTGACCCCCTCTTTTTCTCACCCCTCGCATGACGGCTCGCCCTGAAAATTTCCATTCATACACTAGACAATAAAGAGCACTTTTTAGGAACGTTTTATGAAGATTACTCAAATGGCGCCAAAGTTATAAGCAAAACAAAAAGGCATTCATATGGAAACGCTGGCCTAACTAACAAACCAGTGCGACCTCCACTGAGTAATATAGATAAATTAATTCGGCAGCAAACCAGAGTCAGCATGTTCCTTCATTTATTATTCAGCCCAACGCATTTCAAATTTAACAATCCTTGATCACGGGCAAACGGCATCTGAAAGAAAAGAATGTCTTTAGGGACTATCCTTAAATACCCACATATTTCATTGATAACCCTTAGGTGAGTATATGAAACCTCCATGAATCATGGGATCGGTAGTCCCTGTTTGAAAAATCACAAATGCCGTCAAAATCTTAGTAAATGTTCTTAAACCATGATATGTTTCAAGGTCCATCCGTAGCAGAGGTAGGCCAATATCGCAATCGATGCTCTACCATGCAGTATTGTGGTAAAGCCCCAGACCCGCCTTTCAGATGGACCTTGAAACTTATCATGGTTTAAGAACATTTACTAAGAAGTTGTTTAATTCTCCAAACTTTTTTATTTGCCATTTCAATTTCTTTCGTATTTTTAGCTATTGCACACACATTTTCCACTGCGTGCATTTAAAAAATCCCATAGATTTCATCCAAGTTGTCTGTTTGGTCTTGTTTGTGAAGTGACTATGCACAAGTTGATCTTTTAAGTTTGTGGCTTGTTGAAATGTCACGTTAGGAGTGTCTCCTACAATTTTGACAACTGTCAGATCTGATTTGAGTATGTTCCAATTTTTCTGAAGAATATATTTAATCTGTTTATTTTCTGTTGAATAGGTGGTTATCAACCTAATTTTTTGAGAGTCTAAATCACTGTTCAGGGGATGTTGTTTTTCTGCAATCAGTTCTGTGTGTGCCAACATTGCTGTTTTTTGTTTACATGCCAAGAATAATTAGTTGTTATATTTTCTTCTCTTAAATCTTTCAGCTATTAGTTTGCTGTTCTTATGCCACTCTGTTTCTTCTGAGCAGATCCTTCGTGCCCTTAGAAATTCGCCGTACAGTATACTATTGATCAGACTCAATTGGTGGTAACTATCCGCATGTAAAACAGAGTTGGTGGCAGTTGCCTTCCGGTGTAATGTTGTATGGACTTCGTTGTTATTGATATAGACTTCAGTATCCAAAAACACCACCTGGTTGTTACTGATGGTGTATGTGAATTTTAGACCTGCTGCTGTGTTTAGGATGTCAAAATATACAGCAATTTCTTGTTTTGACCCATCCCAAATTCTAATCAAGTCATCAATATACCGCAGCCATTTGACTATTTTGTTCACATGATAGTCATAATTGGTATTCCATGCCATGCTGCGTTCCCACCACCCCATTGTTAGGCAGGCGTAGCTAGGGCTGAATGAAAAACCCATAGCCGTACCTTTTACCTGGCGGTAGATCTCATCACCAAACATAAAGATGTTTTCATTTAGGCAGATCCGTATCATCTCGATTAACATTTTGTTATGATTAGCAAACTGTATGTTCCGCTCTTGTAAAAAGGATTCAATTGTGGTAAATAATTTAATTACCGGGACTTAATTTGGTACAGAAACATAATGAAATAGCTCAGTAAATAAGAGGCAGAATCCGTGGTATTAGAGGTTCGGAATGGGCTTTATTCCAGAGGTCGATTATAATCGGTTGCTCCAGGTTCCATCACCACGAAGGTTCAGGAAGTGAAGTACATACGTTATTGATAATCAATTACTTTTATACAATAAGCATTACAGTGAGGCCAATACAAAAGGCGTAACAATTGATAGTGGAGATAATATATTCATACGTGGCAAAGATAGGCGTAACTGGGTGTGTTTACAGAACGTCATCAGATGTGATGTCATAAGAGGGTGGTTACATGAAAGAATTTCGCAATGTCAGCAGAAATACTTGGCAGAAATGCGCGCGCAGCAGCATGACGTGTGATTGACGTGCAACTAGGGGGTGAAGGGGACTTGACATTTAGCTCTACATGTGGCGACAGAAGTCTGGAGGGTCAAGTCAACCTAATCCCAAATCATATCTAACATCCTATGTTTAAAGAACTATGTTATCCAAAAGAGAGACCTTCTTGGAGTAGAATCTTATTCTATACTGACTATACTGACTGTTAGTGCGTGTACAAGCGTCTAAGTGTCTACACTAGATGCGAGGGCAGGAATCTTCCATGGTAACAGTGCTATGAATTACTTGCATAAAGACAGAGAAGCCGGGCCTTTGCCTGGTAGCTGGTAGAATGTTTACTTAAGCTACTAAACAGGAATGCGTTGGGCAGGGAGCGGAGCAGATAATTTTCGAAGGTGAAATACAGTTTTTGGCAGGCAGCAGGCTGATGTCAGGCTTCGTGAGCCGCGCAGAGAATGAGACAAAGTTCATGGTCACAGATGCAGGCTCAGACTGGAGCTTCAGAGACAGAAAGCAAGAAAAGCTTGATGACAGAATCAGGGCCTACTTGCCTGGACTGAAAAATGGCATAAGTGAACCATATAAAGGCGGTGGCCTTTCGTACTTAGGAATGGAATATCCGGCCCATTCATGGCGGATCAGCAGAGGACATGTTAACGGTGGACGCACATGTATTTGCGTCTTCATAACTGGAACTGGAGGGAACATACATGTACTTGTAACATGCACATAGAACCGTTGGGGTCCAAGATAGGGGACATAACTGACCAGAAAAATCCATATTTCCACACAATAGCCACTAACCCAATCTCATTATGAATATTTGTGTAGAGCGATATCACATCCATTGTAACTAGAGGCTATGATGTTGCCCATGGGGTTTCTTGTAGATGTCGCAAAAAGTCCCCTGTGTTTTGAAAATATGATGTTAATTTTGTCACATATGGCAAGAGAAAGGTGTCCAAATAATTGGCTATTGGTTCTAATAACGCCCCTTTTGAGGAAATGATCAGTCTAGTGGGGTGTTTATAGATCTTTGGGAGGAAGTAGATGGGTGCAGTTTTGGGATGGTCAGTTGTTAAATATTTAATTTCATCATCATCCAAAAGTTTGTCATTTTTCCATGTTGTTAGTTTCCGATCTAATTCCAATTTCAATTTTTTGGTAGGAATTTCCTTAAGTCTCTCACAGTATTCTTTGTTTCTTAATTGAGAATGAGCTTCCACTATATAAGCTTCTTTGTCCATAATTATGATGTTCCCACCTTTATCGGCCATCTTTATTTCAATATCTTTGCATGTTTTCAGATTGCTCAATGCCTCCTGTTCTTGTCTAGTTAGATTGTTTGATGTTTTAATCCATTTTAGTTGGTACAACTCTTTTGTCACTATTTCATGAAATAAATCAATTTTGTTTCCATGTTGGAGCTGAGGGTAGTATTTGTACTTTGCTTTTTTTCCACTTATTCCTGCTCCAAGTTGCGTACAATGTGCCCCTATCTCCAAACTGGGAAGGTTAGGATCTCGGTCAAGTTCCATTAAAGTTACAAAATCTGCAGAGTCCTTTGCTGCTAGTTCCATAGTTGGTAAGGGTATATTTTTCTTATAATTTGCCATCTTTTCATTTTCCGCACTATTAATGCCAACTTTATTTTGCGGACATATTTGTACAAATCAATCCTGACTTGGGCCAGATCAGTCGTGTTGGTTGGACAGAAATTCAAACCACGTTTTAGCAGCTTTATTTCTGCCTCTGTTAGACTTTTCTTTGAGAGATTAACCACTTCGAGTTCCTGTACTTCCATTGGCAAATTTAAGTCCACTTCTGTGTCATGCTCCTTGTTGTGGCTCCTCCTCATCTTGATTCTCTGGAGCCGCTTGCCTCTTCTTGTTGATTTTGGCGTGCGTGTCCACGCCCTCTGTCTCTTTCCTTTTTCCTGCCGATTGAAACCCCATTGATTTTTCCCAATGTTTTTGGTGGAGGGCCAACCGCATATCTCCTAAAAAAGAATTTGTGGGGCATACTGCTGTTGATTCTTGTTCACCTTCACTGACATCAGTGGATGTTAATGATGAGAAACTTTCTGTAGATGTTATTGCAGGATCCATTTTGTCTTGTGATTGAAATCTATCATTTTTTTTATGCATAGGTTAAGACTTGTCCCTCCAAATAGTCCTCTTTATCACGTTGGAAAATGGTCTTCTTTCTCAGTTGGACTGTTTCTTCGTGTTTTTCAATATACCCCTCTAATTCTTCTTTAAATTTTGTTTGGTCTGGTGTCAAGTCTATTGATGCCAATTCCTTTTACAGCTCTTTAAGTTGCGTGGTCGTTTTTTCCAAAGCCAGTTCTATATGTTTAATTAGAATTTCCATCAATCCTAATGAAGATTTTAATATGTACTCCCCCCATTCATTGAGCAGCTCATTGCTCGTTTCCTGGTGGTTGGGCATTAGGTGTATCCTCAGGCCACGAGGGACTCATTGAACTTATAAGTATTTCTTTTATTTCTCCCACCACTTATTGATTTCCTTTTTGGATAATTTTTCCCAGTTTCGCAATTTTTAATTAATGACCACTGTCCTTGGGTTAGGAGTTGTATCACTTCCTTTTGCCTTCGTTGTATCTTGCTCAAAAAATTTACTTAATATTGCAGACCTTTTAGCCTCCCTTTTCTCCATTGTGCTGGCTTAGATTTACTGTTTTCCTTTCAATTAGATGACACAATTCTGCAGATTCCTCTTTCAAGTTAAACTTTGTCCGACTGAGCTGTCTCACATGTACGCTCTAATTTTGGGTTCAGATTATGGACACAGTTCCCGGGCTAATCTAACCCCTGCTTACAATCTTGCCCATCCGAGAGTTTATCCTATGAGTCCAACCGGTAATTCAATTTAACACAATGTTTCTGACATAAAATCGTAACGTTGCTCACTCACCTAATCCAGGGTTAATAGATGGAAAGTTCAGCCCTCCGGTTGTTCTTTTGACTGTTCGCCCTGTTTTGATCATTTCCGTGAGTTTCAATGATTATTTTATCTCTGTCCGGCGTTCGCCTGGGTCAAATTTCAACTTATTTCCTGCATGGTCCTATTTTATGACCCAGTGGGCATATCTCTGGTGGTGCGTTTTGAGTACGGCAGAACCAAGCCGTTTCCAAATTCAAAACAGTTTTTCCAAAGGGATTCCTCTCTGCACTCTCAGCTCCGCCCTTTTATTCAAATAACTTTACCAGTACTCCAACTTAGTGTAGTTCCAGGGTGCTTATTAACAGCAAGCCAGCACACCCCTACACGTTTCAGTCTCAGCCGAGACCTTGCTCACGGGCATAACAAAAACACATAGAGGCCCACCATTTCTGCCGTATTTAAACATTTGACATCACATCTTGTATTTAGCATTGGTGCATTCTGGTATTCGTAGTCATACCATTAATATGCCTTGTTAGTTTTTATCACGACCTTGAACTAATGTATACATGAAATCAAACAAACCATGCATTTATACATCGGAGCCTTATTTTGGCATTATTTGATTATCGTTTTTCATTCAAAAGCTTAACCAATGTGGCAATCATTATTTCATGTTTTCTGAGTGCTGCTATTTTACTTATCCCAATTATTCATCCTATACATGGTTCAAAAACATAAGATCACATGTGGGAGTTCTTTGTCTTACAATTATTAAAAATTACACAATTGTTCAACCCGATTAAAAAAAATGACTACGTGAGGATCGAACCCTTCGTTCATGCTGTTGTCCGGGGCGCGGAAAACAGTAAATCTAAGCCAGCACAATGGAGAAAAGGGAGGCTAATAGGTCTGCAATGTTAAGTACATTTTTTGAGCAAGATACAACGAAGGCAAAAGGAAGTGATACAACTCTTTACCCAAGGACAGTGGACATTAAATACAAATTGTGAAACTGTGAAAAATTATCCAAAAAGGAAATCAATAAGTGGTGGGAGATTATATCCCTACAGAAATACTTAGAAGTTCAACGAGTCCCTCGTGGCCTGAGGACACACCTAATGCCCAACCACCTGGAAACAAGCAATGAGCTGCTCAATGAATGGGGGGGGGGGGTACGTTTAAAATCTTCATTAGGATTAATGGAAATTCTAATTAAACATATAGAACTGGCTTTGGAAAAAACGACCACGCAACTTAAAGAGCTGGAAAAGGAATTGGCATCAATAGACTTGACACCAGAGCAAACAAAATTTAAAGAAGAATTAGAGTGGTATATTGAAAAACACGAAGAAACAGTCCAACTGAGAAAGAAGACCAAGTTCCAACATGACAAAGAGGACTATTTAGAGGGACGGATCTTTACCTATGCAAACAAATTTGATAGAGTTCTATCACAAGACAAAATGGATCCTGCAATAACATCTACAGAAAGATTGTCATCATTAACATCCACTGATGTTAGTGAAGGGGAACAGAACCAACAACAGTACGCCCCACGAATTCTTTTTTAGGAGATATGCGGTTGGCCCTCCAGCAAAAACATTGGGAAAAATCAATGGGGGTTCAATCGCCAGGAAACGGGGGAAGAGGCAGAGGGCGCGGACGCTCACGCTAAAATCAACAAGAAGAGGCAAGCGGCTCCACAGAATCAAGAAGAGCAGGAGCCACAACAAGGAGCATGAGACAGAAGTGGACTTAAATTCACCAATGGAAGTATAGGAACTCGAAGTGGTTAATCTCTCAAAGACCAGTCTAACAGAGGCAGAAATAAAGCTGCTAAAACGTGGTTTGAATTTCTGTCCAACCAACACGACTGATCTGGCCCAAGTCAGGATTGAATTATACAAATATGTCCACAAAATAAAGTTGTCAAAAATATTTGCGGAAAATGAAAAGATGGCAAATTATAAGAAAATTATACCCTTACCAACTATGGAACTAGCAGCAAGGAATTCTGCAGATTTTGTAACTTGAATGGAACTGGACCGAGATCCTAAAATTCCCAGTTTGGAAATAGGGGCACACTGTACGCAACTTGGAGCAGGAATAAGTGGTAAAAAAGCAAAGTTCAAATACCACCCTCAGTTCCCACATGGAAACAAAATTGATTTATTTCATGAAATAGTGACAAAAGAGTTGTACCAACTAAAATGGATAAAAAAAATCAAACAATCGAACTAGACAAGAACAGGAGGCATTGATCAATCTGAAAACATGCGAAGATATTGAACTAAAGATGGCCGATAAAGGTGGGAACATCATAATTATGGACAAAGAAGCTTATATAGTAGAAGCTCACTCTCAATTAAGAAACAAAGAATACTATGAGAGACTTAAGGAAAATCTTACCAAAAAATTTAAATTGGATTTAGATCGGAAACTAACAACATGGAAAAATAACAACCTTTTGGATGATGATGAAATTAAATATTTAACAACTGACCATCCCAAAACTGCAACCATCTACTTCCTACCAAAGATCCATAAACACCCCACTAGACTACCGGGTAGACCGATCATTTCATCAAAAGGGGCGTTATTAGAACCAATAGCCAATTACTTGGACACCTTTCTCTTGCCATATGTGACAAAATTAACATCATATCTTCAAGACACAGGGGACTTGTTGCAACATCTACAAGAAACCCCATGGGCAACATCATACCATCTAGTCACAATGTATGTGATATCGCTCTACACAAATATTCGTAATGAGATTAGGTTAGTGGCTATTGAATCCTTTTTACAAAAGTGGAACATACAGTTTGCTAATCATAACAAAATGTTAATCGAGATGATATGGATCTGCCTAAATGAAAACATCTTTATGTTTGGTGATGAGATCTTCCACCAGGTAAAAGGTACGGCTATGGGTTTTTCATTCAGCCCTAGCTACGCATGCCTAACAATGCAGTGGTGGGAACGTAGCATGGCATGGAATACCAATAATTACTATCTTGTGAACAAAATAGTCAAATGGCTGCGGTATATCGATGACTTGATTATAATTTGGGATATGTCAAAACAAGAATTTGCTGAATATTTTGACATCCTAAAAAAACACAGCAGCAGATCTAAAATTCACATACACCATCAGTAACAACCGGGTGGTGTTTTTGGATACTGAAGTCTATATCAATAACAGCGAAGTCCATATTAATAACAGCGAAGTCCATACAACATTACACCAGAAGGCAACTGCCACCAACTCTGTTTTACATGCGGATAGTTACCACCAATTGAGTCTGATCAATAATATACCGTATGGTGAATTTCTAAGGGCATGAAAGATCTGCTCAGAAGAAACAGAGTGGCATAAGAACAGCAAACTAATAGCTGAAAGGTTTAAGAGAAGAAAATATAACAGCAAATTAGTCTTGGCATGTAAACAAAAAATAGCAATGTTGGCACGCACAGAACTGATTGCAGAAAAACAACCTCCCCTGAAAGTGATTGACTCTCAAAAAATTAGGTTGATAACCACCTATTCAACAGAAAATAAACAGATTCAATATATTCTTCGGAAAAATTGGAACATACTCAATTCAGATCCAACAGTTGCCAAAGTTGTAGGTGACACTCCTAACGTGACATTTCGTAGAGCCACCAACTTAAAAGATCAACTTGTGCATAGTCACTTCACAAACAAGACCAAACGGACAACTTGGCTGAAATCAACGGGATTTTTTAAATGCAAGCAGTGGAAAGTGTGTGCAATAGCTAAAAATACTAAAGAAATTGAAATGGCAAATAAAAAAGGTTGGAGAATTAAACAACTTATAAACTGTAAAAGCCCATTTGTTATCTATATGGTGGAGTGCCCGTGCCATTTGAGATACGTGGGCAGCACAATATGTGATCTGAAGAAAAGAATATTAGAACATGTTAGAGTAACAATCAATGCTGACAGGGGCAATGCCATAGCTAAACATATGGAGAAAGAACATGGTGGAAATTGGAAACTACTGACATTCTTTGCTGTTGAACAAGTGGAACAACAGGCACGTGGTGGGGATAAGGAAAAAATCCTACGCCAAAAAGAGTCCCGGCTCAAATTGAATTTTTTAACTCTGACCCCACGGGGACTTAACCAAGATGAGGAGTTACACTCACATCTATGAAGAACTGAACATGTTGAGTCGATAGAACATTGGGTTTTATAAATACATAGGAGAGATACATGTATCGAATGTTATCTTGCTTTGAATCAACTGAGGGTTTGTATACTGCCTCCCTTATGCTTGTTTTTAATTGTCACAAGGTTAAAATGCATTTTTAGACTAAGGTCATAGTTCAATAAGAAGAAAAAAATCTTTTGTTGCCCTGAGTAGGGATGCAACTATAATGGCTGAGAATACCAATGATTAATGACGTTTAATTGGTTTTGATGTAAATTGATCAGAAAGAAATTAACTTTGAAGGATAAATGTTCAAAAACATGGATAGGAGAGTTAAAGGGATATACAAGCTGCTGAATAAATGACTTTTGGATAATAGGCCCACTGGAGGGCAGGAGTATAATGAGGTGGGACGGCTGGCATGCGTTATCTGGGGGAAACATTAGATGAGTGCTATATTGATTACAATATGTTGGTTAAATGAGTTGCTCCACAGTAAAGGGTCTAACTAACTAATAGAATAGCACAATGTACTGACGCGCCCCGGACAACAGCATGAACTAAGGGTTCGATCCTCACGTAGTCATTTTTTGAAATCGGGTTGAACAATTGTGTAATTTTTAATAATTGTGAAACAGAGAACTCCCACATGTGATCTTATTTTTTGTACCATGTATAGGATGAATAATTGGGATAAGTAAAATAGATGCACTCAGAAAACATGAAATAATGATTGCCACATTGGTTAAGCTTTTGAATAAAAAACAACCAAATAATGCCAAAATAAGGCTACGATGTATAAATGCATTGTTTGTTTGATTTTATGTATAAATTAATCCAAGGTCGTGAGAAAAACTAACAAAGCATATTAATGGTATGACTACGAATACCAGAATGCACTAATGCTAAATACAGGATGTGTTGTCACATGTTTAAATATGGCAGAAATGGAGGACCGCTTTGTGTTTTTGTCATCCCCGTGAGCAAGGTCTCGGCTGAGACTGAAACACGTAGGGGTGTGCTGGCTTGCTGTTAATAAACAACCTGGATCTACACTAAATTGGAGTACTGGTAAAGTTATTTGAATAAAAGGACGGAGCTGGGAGTGTGGAGAGGAATCCCTTTGGGAAAACGGTTTTGAATTTGTAAACGGCTTGGTTCTGCCGTAATCGAAATGAACCACCAGAGATGCGCCCACTGGGTCATAAAATAGGACCATGCAGGAAATATATATATATATATATATATGTATATATATTGCAAAAAATACTCCTTCCACCTCTACCTTGGCAGCGAAGAAAGAGATACGAACCACTTGTTTTCTCAGGCAAGATGTTTTATTTCATACCTAGCAGCAGTCGGCAGATGACGCGTTTCGGGCTCAAGCGCCCTTGTTCATATATATATATTTTACCTACTGGCGGTCGCCAATAGGTAGTTATAGTTAGGACCTATTATTCATAGGAAATCCGCAACATTCTATTTAGAATAACTTTGGCGCTGGTTGACGAATCTACGCGAAATTCTCAAAACTCGTGGCCCGCTCCGATCCGCTCCTATCCTGAAAGTCTCGGGGTGATTCGTCAAGCGGGGGCTGAGAAAAAAGGGGGCTCCCAAAACGTGTTTTCCCCATGCAATTTTCCATAGGGTGCTTTAGTCGCAGCTACAGCCCGAACTGCTGAATGGAATTAGACCAAATTTGGCAGAAAGGTAGACCTTGGTTCAGAGTCGTGCCTTTTGCTTAAATGGTGTAAATCCGTTCAGTAGTTCCTGAGAGAATCAAAAGTAAAATCACATATATATCTGGGCGGAGCCTAACCACACATTTCATTGTGAGATCTGATTGGCTGTCAGCACTTCATCCAAGAAGTGTTGGCAGCCATCTTGGGACCAATATACATGATAGCACCTCATTAAAAAGTATTGCAGTTAATAGAGGGTTTTAAGACTTTAGTTACATTATAAATCATTTGTTGATGGTACGATGCTCATTTTAGGAATTGTGGTATGTTCTAAGGTGATTTTACCATGTGAAAAAGCCTTCTGCTGGGATATCATGAATCATGTTTGAGAGAAAACTATTTTCCCATGCTTTTCCCACAGAGGTTTGGAAGGTGATCTATAAGCTAAACTGAGAGCATATTTTCTGTAAATTCACATTATCTTTCTCAGTCATGTGAGAATGAAGTCTGACATTCTCAGTAAAACATGTACATCCAACAAGGGCAGAGACTGTCAGTTGATTACTTTGTGTTCTACTGCAGCTTCCCAGAGTGTTCCAAAGAACAACTAGAGCGCTAACAGTCCTACTTATGACAAGCGTATGGCACACCTGAAGCCATCTTGATTGGAATAAAGTGGTAACTCTTAAAACATTTAATTTAAAAAGGAACAAAACGAGGGGGTTCATTTTGCCATAGAAAGTATGATTAGTGCTGCAGAAAGAAAAATTAGGGCACATTTTGAGTGACTTCTCAAATCCTCTTTTATTTCATTAAAGAATTCTGACATGCAGACTGAAACATGCACTTTCAATACCAGCAGCAGACTTCCCTGGTGAGCAGTAGGTTTACTACAGTGATCTAATGAGCAACCAGAGTGCTAACATTCTGAATTTATGGCAAATGTGTAACACATCTGAATGCCTTCTTGATGGAATCAAAGTATAAAACTGAAAGTATTCCTACTGAGGAGGCTGTAGTAAATGAGGAAATTAGGAAACATCATAACAAATAAGTCTCCCAAGATGGCCACCAGAGACAAAAGAGCCCAAATGTAGCACAAATATCACCCAGATGTAGCCCAAGTATAGCCCAATGACAGAATGTCCCAGAGTGTTCTAAAGAACAACTAGAGCGCTAACAGTCTTACTTATGACAAAAGTATGGCACACCTGAAGCCATCTTGATTGGAATAAAGTGGTAACACTTAAAACATTTAATTTGCAAAGGAACAAAATGAGGGGGTTCATTTTGCCATAGAAATTATGATTAGTGCTTCAGAATGAAAAATGAGGGCACATTTTGACTTCTCAAATCCTCTTCTATTTCATTAGAAAATTCTGACATGCAGACTGAAACATGCACTTTGAACACCAGCAGCAGACTTCCCTGGTGTGCAGTAACTTTACTACAGTGATCTAATGAGCAGCTAGAGTGCTACCATTCAGAATTTATGGCAAATGTGTGACACATCTGAATGCCTTCTTGATGGAACCAAAGTAAACAAGCATTGAAAATGCAATAGGTCTCGCCCTCATTTAAGTTAAAGCAATTCTGTTTGTAATTAGGTGGCTTTTTATCTTTGCTTTTATTAGTGTGTTTCAAACTTTCATGTGCATAACATGCATATGTATGCATATATGTATATGTATGCATGCATTTATATTTGTATTTATATAGATATGCAGATTATATATATGTTTTTATATGTATGTATATATATATTCACAGAAAAAACCATAGGTTTCAGGCACGTTATAGTTAGGAATTAGCATTTAAAAAACCTCAGAAATTCACTGAAAAAACCATAGGTTTCAGGGGTGTTCTAGTTAGCTGGACTTTTCACTTGTACAAAACCATTGAAATTCCCCCGTTATAGTTAGTTCAGCTAACTATAACTCGCGCGCCCGCAATGTACTGCTGATGATGTCACATATTACATCACTCATGACATGGTCAGTGACATCACTCATGACATCACTGATGACATCTCAAATGACATCACTCATGACATCACTGATGACATCATCCAGTGAATGTGTGTTTTTCTGAAAATTAAATATGTTTTATATATGTATATCTCAAGGTCGATGGAAGAATAAATGGGTATATAAGTGTCTAAATGGATGATTTGTTTTTGAAAAATTGATTGTGTAACTGACTGATTAAGTGTATCATAGTGAATACATGGCTTAGTGAGTAATGTTTAAATATGTAAATATCTGTATCAGTCTCTCACTTTGTGTTTAAGTGGCTGCATGGGTTGGTGAGTAGCTACATGGGTGTCTATATAGGTTATTAGTTGGTTTTTTGAGTATCAGTCTTTATGAGTTACTACATATGTTTTAAACTAGTATATGTGACTATTGGTGTATATAAGTGAGTATATGTGAGAGTGAGAAATTGAAAGAGTTCCTGTATGAATAAGTATGTGTTTCTATAAGTGATTGTTTAAAAGACTAAGTATGTGTAAGTTTCCGTAGAAGTAAGTGTGGTGGTGTGTGTATAACTGTATATGCAAGTAAATGTATGTTTGATTCTTTATTAGCATGAGTGACTATGTGTGTGAGTAACTCTATGGATGAGTGGCATTGTGTAACAGGATGTATAGGTGTATGAGTACATATGATGAGTGAGTACATGTATGAGTGACTGTATAGGACTGTTGGTGAATGAGTGGATGTGTATGTGGATCTTAGAATTACTGAAGAGGTTGTTGTAACTGGTATTGGTATGTCCATTGTTTTGAAAATCTTAGTCTCTATTTTTGAATGTGTGTATCAAAGGTTATATTAGGGTGAGAGGAGGTCTGCCACTCTATCACAAGGATGATGTCATCAGTGATGTCATCAGTGATGTCATTTGAGATGTGATGAGTGATGTCATGAGTGATGTCACTGACCATGTCATGAGTGATGTAATATGTGACGTCATCAGCAGTGCATTGCGGGCGCACGAGTTATAGTTAGCTGAACTAACTATAACGGGGGAATTTCAATGGTTTTGTACAAGTGAAAAGTCCAGCTAACTATAACACCCCTGAAACCTATGGTTTTTTCAGTGAATTTCTGAGGTTTTTTAAATGCTAATTCCTAACTATAACGTGCCTGAAACCTATGGTTTTCGTAGTGAATTTTAAATGTTTTTTAAATGCTAATTTCTAACTATGCCTACAGAGATAGGACATGTGAAGAAAGAAGAAAAAATGCACAGAAAGAAAAGAAAAGTGCAGGAAGAAGGATAACGTGCAGAAAGAACAAAAAGAAGAGCAGAAAGAAGCCTTGTTGCAAAATCATCCTGTACCCTCAACTTTTTCAGACGGATACTGGTGGTAACTGAGTCTGACTAACCAGTCCTAGAGCCAGTGCTATGTTAAAAGACACTTAGAATACAGTGAAAACACCTACATACAATAGGGAACATTATGCGTTGGGGTCCCCCTGTGATTAGCATGACCTCCTCTGTAAGCCCCTAGTATATAATAGGGCAGGGGGATTAAAACTACCTCTTAAAACAGGCCACAGGGCATTTTTGCACACGTTGCCTCAGGCCCCGTCCCCTCCCTTCACCACTGTGTAAACACACCCTGTGTCCGTTTTTATTTGGGAGATTAAGTTCATTTGAATCCTGAGGGTCCCTAGGGTCCAACTAGCCCACTAGGTACCTCCAGTAAGTGCCACAGAGCTGTGTTGCAGAGAGGTGTAAAAAGTGGCACGGCCTGGACCACCTCTCTGCAATGCAGCTCAGTGGCGCTTACTGGAAGCACTTGGTGGGCTAGTTAGCCCCCAGGGGCCCTCAGTATTGAAGGGAAATTATATCCCCAATTTAAAACGTGCCATAGTGTGTGTTTGCACACGTCACCTCAGGCCCCGTCCCCTCCCTTCACCACTGTGTAAACGTGCCCTGTGGCTGTTCTAAGTTGAGAGATTAAGTCCCCTTGAATCCTAAGGGTCCCTAGGGTCAAACTAGACCACTAGGTACCTCCAGTAAGCGCCACAGAGCTGCGTTGCAGAGAGCTGTAAAAAGGGGCTTGGCCTCAGAACACCTGTCTGCAGCGCAGCTCCCTGGCGCATACTGGAGATGCCTGTTGGGCTAGTTGGCCCTCAGGGACCCTCAGTATTGAAGAGGAATTAATTCCCCAACTTACAATTCGCCAGGGGGTGCGTTTGCAGAGTGCTGCAAGGAGGGGGCGTGACCTCCGGCACGATGGCAGTCTTTTATTTATTTAAATTTTTTAAGAAGGGGGGCTGTGTGGTTCCCCTTATTATTCTAATTTATTGGCCCTGATGACCCCATCCCGCAGGGCCTGTCTCCTAATTATATTTTTTTGACCCCAATCGCCAGGGCCGGCCACTGTTTTTTATTATTTAAAAAAAATATATATTTATAGACACACCTAGGACATGCTGGACAAACCGTACGTACCTATCACCATGACGATTTGCGTGATATTCATTAAAAGGCGACTATGCATACAATGAATCCACGTGGAATGTATTTACACCACTAGTGAAGCTCTGACATGTCTGATGCCCTACCGTGCCTAATCCCGGTAGACACCCTTGTTGTTTATTTACACAAACATGGGTAGCTATTGACGGGCACATTTAATACACATGCACACCAAGCCATTCAAAGGGGATTCGACAAAAATTCGACAAACTATGCAAGAAACCCCCCTCACGGTTAATAAAACACACATCCACTGCCGGATGTGTAATACTTTTTATTTTACTCTCTGGAAAGGGGACGAACATCACTTGAGAGTCACAGCGCGCTCCTGGCAGAGCCCAATGCTGTGTTACACCCACCATTGCCTGCTGAGTGCCACACACCTCTGTGTTGTATTCCACTAGCTAGTGCATATGCTATGACACTCTCTAGCCCATGTGCACTGTAACACCACCCCGTGAATATGTCATGCCACACTTGTCTTCGCACGGGTTATATTGCCCCATCTAACGTGCCTTCCTCGATGCCTATGTTATAACGCACAGTGCTCTGCCATACATATTACAATCTGGGATCCATATCTTTGTCACAGTGCATATGCAACGTTACACTCCCCAGCACATATTTTATATTACAACTTTAGAGACTAGTTAGGTTACACAACACTGCCCTGTGCATATTACACTCCAAGGCGCATATCGCATAGCACGCGCTAGTGCCTGTGCTATCTCGCGCTCTCCAATGAATCTGTAATTGCGCACAATGTATTGCATATTATATTTCACGCCCGGTTCATCTTATATCACACTTTTTGGTGCATAGGTTATACCATACACTATATCTAGTTTTCATTTTCAATCGTGCTCTCAGGACTATGTTCTATATAACACTGTGTTCACCTACCCTTTTCACGGGCATTACATTTTGCGATAGGGGGTGGAGGGTCAGGGGGTGTTTCTGCCAAGTGAGCCCGGAGTCACAGTCACAAACGTCCTCTTTTTCCTGAATAAAAGTGAGATTATGCTGCATACTTGTTCATATTTTAAGTAGTTCGCACAGACACACGTTTTAAAAACAATAAAGTTCCTAATACCCGCCTTCTCTGAACAGTTAGCTTGCTGCCCCATCCCCCTCCTCCCTATTCTCTGTTGTGTGAATCCATGGACTAGCCTCCTCCCTCCTGCCATGCATGGTCTGATGTGCTGCTACTGCCCTCAATTTAGTATGATGTACCAGTCCACTCCTCCTGCCCTCCATTGCCCAATTCTATGCCCCATCATTGACCTCCTGCTTAAACTCTGTGCTTAGCTTGCTGCCCCTATTCTCCTTCCCCCTGCCCTCCGATGCCTTTGTGCATGCCCCTGCTCCATCCTTTTTGCCCACCATGTTCCATGGACCTGCCACTCCTATCTACTCTGAGTGTTCTGTTGAGCTGCCACTCCCCTCCCACCTGCCTAGCATTGTCAGATGACTGTAACCTGTCCCTGCCACCTCCACCCTGCCTGTCCACATACCATGCCCCTATCCTCTTCCTCCTGTCCTACATGGTCCATTGTACTGCCACTCCCTTCTGCCCTCCTTGGTCTGTTGTGCTGCAACTGCTCCTCCTGCCTGCCCCGTGCGGTCTGTTGTGAGGCCCCTTCCCCTGAACTTTCTTGTCTGTGCACAGGTCCTGACCCTCCCTTCTATCCTCCATCGTCCTTTGTGCATGCCCCTGCACCCTCCTTCTTGCCCATCATAGCCATTGTGCTGCCACTAACCCTCCCACTTGCCATGCATGGTCTTCTGTGCTGCAATGGCCCCTCCCACCTTCCCTGTGTGGTCAGTTAGCTGCCCCTGACCCCCTCCCACCTTCCCTCCATGGTCTGTGTGTATGCCATCACAGTCTCAGTGTTGCTCTTCATGGTGTGTCTTGCTTCTAGTGCCCATCCTGCCTGACCTCCATGGCTATCTTGCTGCTCCTGCCCTGCCCCCTTGCCCCCAGCCCTCTGTTTACATGTGCTGACCCCTACTCCCTCCCTCCTGGCTTGTCTGTTCCATTGTAATGTCCCTGATCCGTCCCTCCTGCCCTTTATGGTCTGTTATGCTGCAGCTTTCTCTCCTGTCTGTCCATTATGGTCAGCTAGCTACCATTGCCTCTTGCCCCTTTGTTCTCTGTGTTCCATGTGCATGGTCCTGTCCCCTCCCTCTTGCTTTCTATGGATTGTTGTGCTGCACTCCCGTCCCGCATGCCCTGTGTGGTGTATTGTGCTGCTGCAAACCCTGATGCCTGCCCTGCAGGGTCAGTTTGGTGCACCTCTCCATGTCCCTCCTGTCCTCTGTTATCCAAGTCCATGTCCCTACCCCATTTCCTTCCATGATCCAATGTACCATACTTGCGAACATTTTGAACTTGGTAAGAGGGAGATTTTGAAAAAAAACTGGGGTATTGATTTTCCCCTTTGAGTTACATTGAAAAAGAGGAGATTGTAGACAGGAGACAGATCAAATAAAGCCCATTTGAGCTTAAAAACATTGGACGTTTCCTGGCTGAATCGGGTCTGTTGGCATGTATGGTTGTACTACCATTGCCTCTTCCTTCTGCCCACAATGGTCTATTACATTGCCACAGCCTCTCTTGCAAGTCCTGTATTGTTGGTTTGTTGCCCCTGCCCCCCTTTCCACTGCCCTCCATAGTCTGTTGTGCTGCCACGGCCCTTCCTGCCTGCTCAGTGTGGTTAAATTGTTGCCTTTGCACCCTCCTACCTGCCTTCAATTTTCAGAGTCCGTGCCCCTGGCCTCTGCCTCTCAACAGTATCCTAATGAACAACTAGATTGCTAACATTCTATATTTATTACAAAAGTGTGGAACGCCTGACGTCATCTTGATGTGATCAAAACTGTAATACCTAGAGCATTTCCTTTAGAAATTACATATATGAGAGGGTCTTATTGGCATCAAAATTATGGTTAGTGCTCTAAAAGACTAAAATAAGGACATATTTTTTGAGTTTTCAAATAGCGACAAATCACTTTTAAATTATTTGTCATCTTTATGTTTTTTTATCCAGTTGACCACTTGATTAAATGTTGCACTTAGGGGAGAGGATGTGGTGTTACTTCCAGAACTGCAGACTTTGCAACTGGGGAACCAGGTTGGAGTTTCTGCTTCAGCTCGACATTCTGTGATTTTGGTCAAATCACTTAGTCTCCCCATGTCTACAACCAAAATGAATTTGTTCTTGTGTGATGTAACCAATGCTCATGTAAAGCAGTCCAATACCTGACAAGTCTGCACTATATAACACTGCAAAAACACAAAATAATAAGTGTTTTGCACACTTCTGTCATTGGGCTATATTTGGGCTACATCTGGGTGATTTTGGGCTACATTTGGGCTCTTTTGTCTCCGGTGGCCATCTTGGGAGATTTATTTGTTATGAAGTTTCCTAATTTCCTCATGTACTGCAGTCTCCTCAGTAGGAAATGCTTTCAGTTTTTTACTTTGATTCCATCATGAAGGTATTCAGATATGTCACACATTTGCCATAAATTCTGAATGTTAGCACTCTAGTTGCTCATTAGATCACTGTAGTAAAACTACTGTTCACCACGGAAGTCTGCTGCTGGTATTAAAAGTGCATGTTTCAGTCTGCATGTCAGAATTTTTTAATGAAATAGAAGAGGATTTGAGAAGTCACTCAAAATGTGCCCTCATTTTCTTTCTTCAGCATTAATCATAATTTCTATGGCAAAATGAACCCCCTCATTGTGGTCCTTTTTAAATTAAATGTTTTAAGTGTTACCAGTTTATTCGAATCAAGATGGCTTCAGGTGTGCCATACTTTTGTCATAATGAAGACAGTAAGCGCTCTAGTTGTTTTTAAGAACACTCTGGGACATTCTGTCATTGGGCTATACTTGGGCTACATCTGGGTGATATTTGGGCTACATTTGGGCTCTTTTGTCTCTGGTGGCCATCTTGGGAGACTTATTTGTTATGAAGTTTCCTAATTTCCTCATTTACTGCAGTCTCCTCAGTAGGAAATACTTTCAGTTTTTTACTTTGATTCCATCAAGAAGGCATTCAGATGTGTCACACATTTGCCATAAATTCAGAATGTTAGCACTCTTTTTGCTCATTAGATCACTGTAGTAAAGCTACTGCTCACCAGGGAAAACTGCTGCTGGTATTGAAAGTGCATGTTTCAGTCTGCATGTCAGAATGTTTTAATGAAATAGAAGAGGATTTGAGAAGTCACTCAAAATGTGCCCTAATTTTTCTTTCCGCAGCACTAATACTTTTTATGGAAAAATGAACCCCCTCATTTTGTTCCTTTTTAAATTAAATGTTTTAAGAGTTACCACTTTAATCCAAGCAAGATGGCTTCAGGTGTGCCATACGTTTATCATAAGTAGGACTGTTAGCGCTCTAGTTGTTCTTTGGAACACTCTGGGAAGCTGCAGTAGAACACAAAGGAATCAACTGACAGTCTCTGCCCTTGTTGGATGTACATGTTTTACTGAGAATGTCAGACTTCATTCTCACATGACTGAGAAAGATAATGTGAATTTACAGAAAATAAGCTCTCAGTTTAGCTTATAGATCACCTTCCAAACCTCTGTGGGAAAAGCATGAGAAAATATTTTTCTCTCAATCATGATATCCCAGCAGAAGGCTTTTTCACATGGTGAAATCACCTTAGAACATACCACAATTCCTAAAATGAGTATGGTACCATGAACATATGATTTATAAAGTAACTAAAGTCTTAAAACCTTCTATTAACTGCAATGCTTTTTAATGAGGGGCTATCATGTATATTGGTCCCAAGATGGCTGCCAACACTTCTTGGATGAAGTGCTGACAGCCAATCAGATCTCAGGATGAGATGTGTGGTTAGGTTCCGCCCACATATATATATGATTTTACTTTTGATTTTCTCAGGAACTACTGAACAGATTGACACCAGACCTGCAAAAGGCACTTCCCTGACCTGAGGACTACCTCTCTGCCAAATTTCAAGTAATTCTGTTCAGCCGTTCGGGCTGTACCTTGGACTAAAGGTCCCTATGGAAAATTGCATGGGGAAAACGTGTTTTGGGACCCCCCTTTTTTCTCAGCCCCCGCTTGACGAATCCCCCCGAGACTTTCAGGGTAGGAGCGGAGCGGAGCGCCCCACCTATTTTGAAAATTTCGGGAGGATTCGTCAACCGGGGCCAAAGTTATTCCAAATAGAATGTTGCAGATTTCCTATGGAAACACGGTACTAACTATAACTATCTACTGGCGACCGCCAGTATATAATATACACATACATATATATAAATGCATATGCATATATATACATATTATCTGCTGGCGGTCGGCAGTAGATAGTTATAGTTAGGACCTATTTTCCATAGGAAATCCGCAACATTCTATTCCCAATAAGTCTGGCGCCGATTGACGAATCTTCGCGAAATCTTTCAAACTTTTCCCCATCTCCTCTCCGCTCCTACCCTGAAAGTTTCGTGGTGATTCGTCAAGTGGGGGCAGAGAAAAAAGGGGGGTCCCAAAACACGTTTTCCCCATGCAATTTCCCATAGGATCTGTTGTCGCAGCTACTGCCCGAACTGCTGAACAGAATTACACCAAATTTGGCAACGAGGTAGTCCTCAGTTCAGACTTGTGCCTTTTGCATAAATGGTGTGAATCTGTTCAGTAGTTCCTGAGAAAATTAGCGTAAAAAAGTTAGTGAGGATCCGCGCACCCTACCCGCACCGTAAGCGATTCCTCCCCGAACCGAGCGCGCACCCTGACGATCGCGCGCTGAATGCTAATTGGCTGTCGAGCGTCTCTCTACATTCAAAACCAGGAACTGTTGGCGGCCATTTTCTGCCTCGGTAGAAGCGAGGCTGAAGAAGCAAGGGGAATAAGTGTGTAAAACATATAAAGGGGGCAGAGTGGAAATACTCTGACCCTCTAGATCTGCTTAGGGGGTCCTAGAAGGACCCCCTGGGGCCCCCCTTTTTTTAAATTTAAACGGCGAAATACGCGCAGGGTGCACGGATTCTCTCACGTTGGGTAAGCGGTTCCTAACGCGTTGGGTGCGCGGATCCAAGGAAATAGTTTTTTTATATTTTTGGGAGATAAACATCAAGCTTAAGTGTTTTTAATGTATATGCTTACCATTTTTGAAAAGGAAGGTGTAGAAATTTTAATGATGCAACGTTGTACAGCTGACAGAAGAAAATTGGATACTTTAATAAAGCAATTTGTAGCAGCAAAACTAACAATATCAGGAAGGACTTTTGTAGCAGTTGCTATCATTTTTCATGATGGTCTTTCCACCACATCTGGACATTACACTGCCTATCTAAAATGTGACAAAGGCTGGACACTTTGTAATGATTCCCAGTTGGTTTTTAAACAACGTTTGCCTAGGGAATTACAAAATTCCTACCTAATATTTTTAAAGTCAAAGTTTTAGGAAGATCATTCATTCTCTGAGGAATTTATCATTATAATTTAATAGGACTACCATTGGACAATTTACATAAAGGAGTGCAAAAATACAATTTGGCCTCAAGGAAAGGTGTCCTTTTGAATTATGGACTTTTTGGTGGTCATTGATTCAGTAAATATTTTAAAGCGGCAATATTTACAGTTTATATAAGTTAAAGTTATAAAATTTTGTAAGCCGTAAGCATTTCATATATGTGTGATTTGTATTTTCTGGTACTTTACTGAGAATAGCATGTTGGTTTTTTTTTAACAATCTTTCTGATTGTTTTTTTTTTGCCCGCTGTTAAGTGATGAGTACGATTGATATCACTATTTCTAGTGAAATTCAATATATTCGGAGAACAGCAAAAAAGGCAAACAAATTACTTTGTGAAAATTTTGCTGTGTTGTAAAAAAATGTATTACATGTTATAATTTTATTTTTTTCTTTCACAGATCCAAATTTTAAAAATAAGCAATTTATATCAATTTAGATTACAATGAACATCTGGAAAAAACTGTGTACCATTTTTTATTCCTATTACTGTGAAGGTAAGTTTAACTAAGTCTCAATATGCAGACTGAGGAGGTCTGCAAGAAGCTACAAAGTTGAAATAAGTTTCTAAAAACACTCTGTTTATACCTATGTAGTTTTGAAATCTGACCATACTCAGATATCATGTGACCTGCAAAAAAAGAGATTTGAGGGGTTCATAATATTTCCCATTGTACCTATTGAAGGACCGCAATCATTTCAATCATTCTTCTTTGAACATCTTTGCAGACAAAACTCTGTGCTTACCTTCTATCATTCGCAGGGAATTTGAAAACTGGAAATATGTCATTTTTTGTAACATAGTTATTGCGCAAGACATTCTTTCATATTTACAAAGAGAGGAAAAGGCACTCTGTGTACTTTTTATACTCCATGTAAATACAACCTCATCATACACACCACTTTGCGTTGAAAGGGTGTTCTATAAGTGTTGTTGTGCATGATACTCATAGAACAAGACACATCTCTAGAATTATCAGAAATCATAAATCTCGATATGTGTGTGAATGCTGCACCATTCTAAAATTTGTGTAGGAAAGCACAACAAGGGGAATTGTTTTCATTTCTCCACATTTTTATATCTTCAATGCATGCTAAAATGTTCAGCATACATTGAAGGAGAAAAATGCATTTTCTCATTGTTTTTGTGCAGGAAGGTGTGTCTTCCTGCAGTATGGTGCAAGGGTGCCTGTGTCACCACATGGCTTCAGTTTAAGCAGCTGTGCAGAGAGAAGCATAGATTTGCAACATATTTATGTACATATGTTGCATCCCTGTGCTTCGGAAGTATTACAGCACACTGCAGTTAAAGAGGTTACTGTGTGATGCTGCAGCACTTCCTCATAGTTCTGCACTTCTACATTCACCATACGCTACTAATGCATTCATTCAGTCAATTACATACTACACATACATTCATCTAAACTTTCACTTCACACACTAACAAAGAAATGTAGCTCTTTTTTTAAACCAGGAAAATTAGTTCTTAGAAGACCATGTCCTACCACACGTTTGCTGCTCCTCTGCATTAATGAGATGTTAGCCTGCCAGTGAACAAGAGCGCTGAGACGCTTGAAACGCGTACGGTTAATGGGCTGAATTGAGAAGTGCGAGTGACATGCTGTGACTGCAGCCACCTGGGGCATCAGTGTGCTAACCCCCTCGTGTGAGATGGCTTCAGTGGGGCAACCTTCGTGTTTTTTTGTGTAGCGGCCTGTCCAGCCGCGAAGCCGTCCCACCGCCGGAGAAGGCGGATCCTATAGGCCCGCATTTGCGATACTGAACAGGAACTAGGGGGACCGGAGCCTCAGGTACATATTGGCGTGTACCACAGTGAGCCTACTCAGCGTGTTTATCTATTGTGATTAATTATCAAACTTTGACTCATTCGTGCTTATAATTTTGGTTGGAACATGCAAACACCCAACCGGGTTAATATGGGACTACAGGCATGGCTAATACCAAATGGACTACAACATCCAGATAGCCGTGAGGACGCCCACTGGGGCGGTGCTTGTTTAATTGAATAAATGATGTCCTACCAAACGTTTGCTGCTCCTCTGCATTAATGAGATGTTAGCCTGCCAGTGAACAAGAGCGCTGAGACGCTTGACACGCGTATGGTTAATGGGCTGAATTGAGAAGCGCGAGTGACATGCTGTGACTGCAGCCACCTGGGGCATCAATGTGCTAACCCCCTCGTGTGAGATGGCTTCAGTGGGGCAACCTTCGTGTTTTTTTGTGTAGCGGACTGTCCAGCCACGAAGCCGTCCCGCCGCCGGAGAAGGCGGATCCTTAAGGCCCGCATTTGCGATCCTGAACAGGAACTAGGGGGACCGGAGCCTCAGGTACATATTGGCGTGTACCACAGTGAGCCTACTCAGCGTGTTCATCTATTGTGATTAATTATCAAACTTTGACTCATTTGTGCTTATAATTTTGGTTGGAACATGCAAACATCCAACCAGGTTAATATGGGACTACAGGCATGGCTAATAACAAATGGACTACGACATCCAGATAGCCGTGAGGACGCCCACTGGGGCGGTGCTTGTTTAATTGAAAAAATGATGTCCTACCACACGTTTGCTGCTCCTCTGCATTAATGAGATGTTAGCCTGCCAGTGAACAAGAGCGCTGAGATGCTTGAAACGCGTATGGTTAATGGGCTGAATTGAGAAGCGCGAGTGACATGCTGTGACTGCAGCCACCTGGGGCATCAGTGTGCTAACCCCCTCGGGTGAGATGGCTTCAGTGGGGCAACCTTCGTGTTTTTTTGTGTAGCGGCCTGTCCAGCCGCGAAGCCGTCCCGCTGCCGGAGAAGGCGGATCCTTAAGGCTCTGACATGTCTGATGCCCTACCGTGCCTAATCCCGGTAGACACCCTTGTCGTTTATTTACACAAACATGGGTAGCTATTGACGGGCACATTTAATACACATGCACACCAAGCCATTCAAAGGGGATTCGACAAAAGTTTGACCAAAACTATGCAAGAAACACCCCTCACGGTTAATAAAACACACATCCACTGCCGGATGTGTAATACTTTTTATTTTACTCTCTGGAAAGGGGACGAACATCAGTTGAGAGTCACAGCGCGCTCCTGGCAGAGCCCAATGCTGTGTTACACCCACCATTGCCTGCTGAGTGCCACACACCTCTGTGTTGTATTCCACTAGCTAGTGCATATGCTATGACACTCTCTAGCCCATGTGCACTGTAACACCACCCCGTGAATATGTCATGCCACACTTGTCTTCGCACGGGTTATATTGCCCCATCTAACGTGCCTTCCTCGATGCCTATGTTATAACGCACAGTGCTCTGCCATACATATTACAATCTGGGATCCATATCTTTGTCACAGTGCATATGCAACGTTACACTCCCCAGCACATATTTTATATTACAACTTTAGAGACTAGTTAGGTTACACAACACTGCCCTGTGCATATTACACTCCAAGGCGCATATCGCATAGCACGCGCTAGTGCCTGTGCTATCTCGCGCTCTCCAATGAATCTGTAATTGCGCACAATGTATTGCATATTATATTTCACGCCCGGTTCATCTTATATCACACTTTTTGGTGCATAGGTTATACCATACACTATATCTAGTTTTCATTTTCAATCGTGCTCTCAGGACTATGTTCTATATAACACTGTGTTCACCTACCCTTTTCACGGGCATTACATTTTGCGATAGGGGGTGGAGGGTCAGGGGGTGTTTCTGCCAAGTGAGCCCGAAGTCACAGTCACAAACGTCCTCTTCTTCCTGAATAAAAGTGAGATTATGCTGCATACTTGTTCATATTTTAAGTAGTTCGCACAGACACACGTTTTAAAAACAATAAAGTTCCTAATACCCGCCTTCTCTGAACAGTTAGCTTGCTGCCCCATCCCCCTCCTCCCTATTCTCTGTTGTGTGAATCCATGGACTAGCCTCCTCCCTCCTGCCATGCATGGTCTGATGTGCTGCTACTGCCCTCAATTTAGTATGATGTACCAGTCCACTCCTCCTGCCCTCCATTTCCCAATTCTATGCCCCATCATTGACCTCCTGCTTAAACTCTGTGCTTAGCTTGCTGCCCCTATTCTCCTTCCCCCTGCCCTCCGATGCCTTTGTGCATGCCCCTGCTCCATCCTTTTTGCCCACCATGTTCCATGGACCTGCCACTCCTATCTACTCTGAGTGTTCTGTTGAGCTGCCACTCCCCTCCCACCTGCCTAGCATTGTCAGATGACTGTAACCTGTCCCTGCCACCTCCACCCTGCCTGTCCACATACCATGCCCCTATCCTCTTCCTCCTGTCCTACATGGTCCATTGTACTGCCACTCCCTTCTGCCCTCCTTGGTCTGTTGTGCTGCAACTGCTCCTCCTGCCTGCCCCGTGCGGTCTGTTGTGAGGCCCCTTCCCCTGAACTTTCTTGTCTGTGCACAGGTCCTGACCCTCCCTTCTATCCTCCATCGTCCTTTGTGCATGCCCCTGCACCCTCCTTCTTGCCCATCATAGCCATTGTGCTGCCACTAACCCTCCCACTTGCCATGCATGGTCTTCTGTGCTGCCATGGCCCCTCCCACCTTCCCTGTGTGGTCAGTTAGCTGCCCCTGACCCCCTCCCACCTTCCCTCCATGGTCTGTGTGTATGCCATCACAGTCTCAGTGTTGCTCTTCATGGTGTGTCTTGCTTCTAGTGCCCATCCTGCCTGACCTCCATGGCTATCTTGCTGCTCCTGCCCTGCCCCCTTGCCCCCAGCCCTCTGTTTACATGTGCTGACCCCTACTCCCTCCCTC
This sequence comes from Triturus cristatus, assembly GCF_964204655.1. Taxonomy (NCBI): domain Eukaryota; kingdom Metazoa; phylum Chordata; class Amphibia; order Caudata; family Salamandridae; genus Triturus; species Triturus cristatus. Next base: position 866,186,274 of record NC_140581.1, read on the forward strand.
CTGGCTTGTCTGTTCCATTGTAATGTCCCTGATCCGTCCCTCCTGCCCTTTATGGTCTGTTATGCTGCAGCTTTCTCTCCTGTCTGTCCATTATGGTCAGCTAGCTACCATTGCCTCGTGCCCCTCTGTTCTCTGTGTTCCATGTGCATGGTCCTGTCCCCTCCCTCTTGCTTTCTATGGATTGTTGTGCTGCACTCCCGTCCCGCATGCCCTGTGTGGTGTATTGTGCTGCTGCAAACCCTGATGCCTGCCCTGCAGGGTCAGTTTGGTGCACCTCTCCATGTCCCTCCTGTCCTCTGTTATCCAAGTCCATGTCCCTACCCCATTTCCTTCCATGATCCAATGTACCATACTTGCGAACATTTTGAACTTGGTAAGAGGGAGATTTTGAAAAAAAACTGGGGTATTGATTTTCCCCTTTGAGTTACATTGAAAAAGAGGAGATTGTAGACAGGAGACAGATCAAATAAAGCCCATTTGAGCTTAAAAACATTGGACGTTTCCTGGCTGAATCGGGTCTGTTGGCATGTATGGTTGTACTACCATTGCCTCTTCCTTCTGCCCACAATGGTCTATTACATTGCCACAGCCTCTCTTGCAAGTCCTGTATTGTTGGTTTGTTGCCCCGCCCCCCTTTCCACTGCCCTCCATAGTCTGTTGTGCTGCCACGGCCCTTCCTGCCTGCTCAGTGTGGTTAAATTGTTGCCTTTTCACCCTCCTACCTGCCTTCAATTTTCAGAGTCCGTGCCCCTGGCCTCTGCCTCTCAACAGTATCCTAATGAACAACTAGATTGCTAACATTCTATATTTATTACAAAAGTGTGGAACGCCTGACGTCATCTTGATGTGATCAAAACTGTAATACCTAGAGCATTTCCTTTAGAAATTACATATATGAAAGGGTCTTATTGGCATCAAAATTATGGTTAGTGCTCTAAAAGACTAAAATAAGGACATATTTTCTGAGTTTTCAAATAGCGACAAATCACTTTTAAATTATTTGTTATCTTTATGTTTTTTTATCCAGTTGACCACTTGATTAAATGTTGCACTTAGGGGAGAGGATGTGGTGTTACTTCCAGAACTGCAGACTTTGCAACTGGGGAACCAGGTTGGAGTTTCTGCTTCAGCTCGACATTCTGTGATTCTGGTCAAATCACTTAGTCTCCCCATGTCTACAACCAAAATGAATTTGTTCTTGTGTGATGTAACCAATGCTCATGTAAAGCACTCCAATACCTGACAAGTCTGCACTATATAACACTGCAAAAACACAAAATAATAAGTGTTTTGCACACTTCTGTCATTGGGCTATATTTGGGCTACATCTGGGTGATTTTGGGCTACATTTGGGTTCTTTTGTCTCTGGTGGCCATCTTGGGAGATTTATTTGTTATGAAGTTTCCTAATTTCCTCATGTACTGCAGTCTCCTCAGTAGGAAATGCTTTCAGTTTTTTACTTTGATTCCATCATGAAGGTATTCAGATATGTCACACATTTGCCATAAATTCTGAATGTTAGCACTCTAGTTGCTCATTAGATCACTGTAGTAAAACTACTGTTCACCACGGAAGTCTGCTGCTGGTATTAAAAGTGCATGTTTCAGTCTGCATGTCAGAATTTTTTAATGAAATAGAAGATGATTTGAGAAGTCACTCAAAATGTGCCCTCATTTTCTTTCTTCAGCATTAATCATAATTTCTATGGCAAAATGAACCCCCTCATTGTGTTCCTTTTTAAATTAAATGTTTTAAGTGTTACCAGTTTATTCGAATCAAGATGGCTTCAGGTGTGCCATACTTTTGTCATAATGAAGACAGTAAGCGCTCTAGTTGTTTTTAAGAACACTCTGGGACATTCTGTCATTGGGCTATACTTGGGCTACATCTGGGTGATATTTGGGCTACATTTGGGCTCTTTTGTCTCTGGTGGCCATCTTGGGAGACTTATTTGTTATGAAGTTTCCTAATTTCCTCATTTACTGCAGTCTCCTCAGTAGGAAATACTTTCAGTTTTTTACTTTGATTCCATCAAGAAGGCATTCAGATGTGTCACACATTTGCCATAAATTCAGAATGTTAGCACTCTTTTTGCTCATTAGATCACTGTAGTAAAGCTACTGCTCACCAGGGAAAACTGCTGCTGGTATTGAAAGTGCATGTTTCAGTCTGCATGTCAGAATGTTTTAATGAAATAGAAGAGGATTTGAGAAGTCACTCAAAATGTGCCCTAATTTTTCTTTCCGCAGCACTAATCATACTTTTTATGGAAAAATGAACCCCCTCATTTTGTTCCTTTTTAAATTAAATGTTTTAAGAGTTACCACTTTAATCCAAGCAAGATGGCTTCAGGTGTGCCATACGTTTATCATAAGTAGGACTGTTAGCGCTCTAGTTGTTTTTTGGAACACTCTGGGAAGCTGCAGTAGAACACAAAGGAATCAACTGACAGTCTCTGCCCTTGTTGGATGTACATGTTTTACTGAGAATGTCAGACTTCATTCTCACATGACTGAGAAAGATAATGTGAATTTACAGAAAATAAGCTCTCAGTTTAGCTTATAGATCACCTTCCAAACCTCTGTGGGAAAAGCATGAGAAAATATTTTTCTCTCAATCATGATATCCCAGCAGAAGGCTTTTTCACATGGTGAAATCACCTTAGAACATACCACAATTCCTAAAATGAGTATGGTACCATGAACATATGATTTATAAAGTAACTAAAGTCTTAAAACCTTCTATTAACTGCAATGCTTTTTAATGAGGGGCTATCATGTATATTGGTCCCAAGATGGCTGCCAACACTTCTTGGATGAAGTGCTGACAGCCAATCAGATCTCAGGATGAGATGTGTGGTTAGGTTCCGCCCACATATATATATGAATTTACTTTTGATTTTCTCAGGAACTACTGAACAGATTGACACCAGACCTGCAAAAGGCACTTCCCTGACCTGAGGACTACCTCTCTGCCAAATTTCAAGTAATTCTGTTCAGCCGTTCGGGCTGTACCTTGGACTAAAGGTCCCTACGGAAAATTGCATGGGGAAAACGTGTTTTGGGACCCCCCTTTTTTCTCAGCCCCCGCTTGATGAATCCTCCCGAGACTTTCAGGGTAGGAGCGGAGCGGAGCGCCCCACCTATTTTGAAAATTTCGGGAGGATTCGTCAACCGGCGCCAAAGTTATTCCAAATAGAATGTTGCAGATTTCCTATGGAAACACGGTCCTAGCTATAACTATCTACTGGCGACCGCCAGTAGATAATATACACATACATATATATAAATGCATATGCATATATATACATATTATCTGCTGGCGGTCGGCAGTAGATAGTTATAGCTAGGACCGTGTTTCCATAGGAAATCTGCAACATTCTATTCCCAATAAGTCTGGCGCCGATTGACGAATCTTCGCGAAATCTTTCAAACTTTTCCCCATCTCCTCTCCGCTCCTACCCTGAAAGTTTCGTGGTGATTCGTCAAGTGGGGGCAGAGAAAAAAGGGGGGTCCCAAAACACGTTTTCCCCATGCAATTTCCCATAGGATCTGTTGTCGCAGCTACTGCCCGAACTGCTGAACAGAATTACACCAAATTTGGCAAAGAGGTAGTCCTCAGTTCAGACTCGTGCCTTTTGCATAAATGGTGTGAATCTGTTCAGTAGTTCCTGAGAAAATTAGCGTAAAAAAGTTAGTGAGGATCCGCGCACCCTACCCGCACCGTAAGCGATTCCTCCCCGAACCGAGCGCGCACCCTGACGATCGCGCGCTGAATGCTAATTGGCTGTCGAGCGTCTCTCTACATTCAAAACCAGGAACTGTTGGCGGCCATTTTCTGCCTCGGTAGAAGCGAGGCTGAAGAAGCAAGGGGAATAAGTGTGTAAAACATATAAAGGGGGCAGAGTGGAAATACTCTGACCCTCTAGATCTGCTTAGGGGGTCCTAGAAGGACCCCCTGGGGCCCCCCTTTTTTTTTAAATTTAAACGGCGAAATACGCGCAGGGTGCACGGATTCTCTCGCGTTGGGTAAGCGGTTCCTAACGCGTTGGGTGCGCGGATCCAAGGAAATTGTTTTTTTTATATTTTTGGGAGATAAACATCAAGCTTAAGTGTTTTTAATGTATATGCTTACCATTTTTGAAAAGGAAGGTGTAGAAATAGAAAATATTTTTGGCCTTTCTTACAAATGAAAACATCATTGTGAAAATTGCATGTATACATGTAGCACCAATGTAGACACTGAGAGATTTCTATATTTAACATAACCAGACTGTAAATCAGTGTCTTTCAATAAATTAGTTGAAGGTGCAAATCAAAACATGGAGTGTAGCCAATGTAAATCAGAAATGTTATCCACTTTTTTCTTAACAAAATATGGAAAATACATCATTTTAATGATGCAACGTTGTACAGCTGACAGAAGAAAATTGGATACTTTAATAAAGCAATTTGTAGCAGCAAAACTAACAATATCAGGAAGGACTTTTGTAGCAGTTGCTATAATTTTTCATGATGGTCTTTCCACCACATCTGGACATTACACTGCCTATCTAAAATGTGACAAAGGCTGGACACTTTGTAATGATTCCCAGTTGGTTTTTAAACAACGTTTGCCTAGGGAATTACAAAATTCCTACCTAATATTTTTAAAGTCAAAGTTTTAGGAAGATCATTCATTCTCTGAGGAATTTATCATTATAATTTAATAGGACTACCATTGGACAATTTACATAAAGGAGTGCAAAAATACAATTTGGCCTCAAGGAAAGGTATCCTTTTGAATTATGGACTTTTTGGTGGTCATTGATTCAGTAAATATTTTACAGCGGCAATATTTACAATTTATATAAGTTAAAGTTTTAAAATTTTGTAAGCCGTAAGCATTTCATATATGTGTGATTTGTATTTTCTGGTATTTTACTGAGAATAGCATGTTGTTTTTTTTTAACAATCTTTCTGATTGTTTTTTTTTTGCCCGCTGTTAAGTGATGAGTACGATTGAAATCACTATTTCTAGTGAAATTCAATATATTCGGAGAACAGCAAAAAAGGCAAACAAATTACTTTGTGAAAATTATGCTGTGTTGTAAAAAAATGTATTACATGTTATAATTTTTTTTTTTTCTTTCACAGATCCAAATTTTAAAAATAAGCAATTTATATCAATTTAGATTACAATGAACATCTGGAAAAAACTGTATACCATTTTTTATTCCTATTACTGTGAAGGTAAGTTTAACTAAGTCTCAATATGCAGACTGAGGAGGTCTGCAAGAAGCTACAAAGTTGAAATACGTTTCTAAAAACACTCTGTTTATACCTATGTAGTTTTGAAATCTGACCATACTCAGATATCATGTGACCTGCAAAAAAAGAGATTTGAGGGGTTCATAATATTTCCCATTGTACCTATTGAAGGACCGCAATCATTTCAATCATTCTTCTTTGAACATCTTTGCAGACAAAACTTTGTGCTTACCTTCTATCATTCGCAGGGAATTTGAAAACTGGAAATATGTCATTTTTTGTAACATCGTTATTGCGCAAGACATTCTTTCATATTTACAAAGAGAGGAAAAGGCACTCTGTGTACTTTTTATACTCCATGTAAATACAACCTCATCATACACACCACTTTGCATTGAAAGGGTGTTCTATAAGTGTTGTTGTGCATGATACTCATAGAACAAGACACATCTCTAGATTTATCAGAAATCATAAATCTCGATATGTGTGTGAATGCTGCACCATTCTAAAATTTGTGTAGGAAAGCACAACAAGGGAAATTGTTTTCATTTCTCCACATTTTTATATCTTCAATGCATGCTAAAATGTTCAGCATACATTGAAGGAGAAAAATGCATTTTCTCATTGTTTTTGTGCAGGAAGGTGTGTCTTCCTGCAGAAAAACAAACAGCACTATGGTGCAAGGTTGCCTGTGTCACCACATGGCTTCAGTTTAAGCAGCTGTGCAGAGAGAAGCATAGATTTGCAACATATTTATGTACATATGTTGCATCCCTGTGCTTCGGAAGTATTACAGCACACTGCAGTTAAAGAGGTTACTGTGTGATGCTGCAGCACTTCCTCATAGTTCTGCACTTCTACATTCACCATACGCTACTAATGCATTCATTCAGTCAATTACATACTACACATACATTCATCTAAACTTTCACTTCACACACTAACAAAGAAATTTATCTCTTTTTTTAAACCAGGAAAGTTAGTTCTTAGAAGAACTTTTTTCTTTTCTTCTTTCTTCTTTTATATATTTTTTTTGTTTTTTCCAACGATTTTGTGATTTTTTTGGTTTTTCTTGAAAAAAAACCAAAAAAAAAAAACAAGAGGAACAAAACAATGAACTTCAGGGGAAAAAACCCCCAAAAAACTAGCAATGGTGACTTTCTTGCCGGCGGCAGATCAAATCGATCGACTGCTCCCCGTAGCACAAAGTCGCATTGCACTTAGTGCAGAGCACTTTTAAAAATTGAAATTGAGGACGGATGTCCAAGTTTTGGGCTGACGGATGCACTCTTGAAGTGCTCGGCTGCGATGAGGTGGAAGGAGCAGGAGTGTCTCTCAAACGTCGGCATTCTTCTCGTGCAAGATTGACAGGATGAAGGGTCCGTAGGTGCTTCATCATGCTGGCTGTCCTGCATGAGTATTTTTTACAAATCTTGCACGCGACCAAGGTGGCATTGGTCTTCGTTTGCCCCTCGGAAAAAGTAAAGAATTTCCAAACCACTGAAGAAAAACGTGGTGTGCGTGCTGGCTCCTCCAAAAATTCATCCTCAGATGTATGAGGAGATGCAGGTGATGCCTGCTGCCCTGAAGCCATTTTTAGGAGAAAAAAGTTAGAGCTAAGTGTAAACTTAGTCCAAAAAATCTTCTTCTCTGCAAAGAGATGCTCCTCCAAAGAAGGTGAAAGAAGAATGATTGAAATGGGTGGGGTCTTTCAATAGTTAGAACAGGAAGTGTAATGAACAAATCAAATCTCTTTTTTTGAAGGTCACATGGGATCCGCGCACCCTTTGCTTACGCAGCACGCACCCAGCGCGCATCCGCAAAATTGAATTAAAAAGAAATATAGGATTAGATGTAAAAATATATTCCTTTTAAGACTAGTTTAGAGTTTGTCTTCAATTAATATTCACATGAAATACACATATATATATATATATATATATATATAGATATATAAAAACACGAAGGTCGCCCCACTGAAGCCATCTCCCACAAGGGGGTTAGCACACTGATGCCCCAGGTGGCTGCAGTCACAGCATGTCACTCGCGCTTCTCAATTCAGCCCATTAACCATACGCGTTTCAAGCGTCTCAGCGCTCTTGTTCACTGGCAGGCTAACATCTCATTAATGCAGAGGAGCAGCAAACGTGTGGTAGGACATCATTTATTCAATTAAACAAGCACCGCCCCAGTGGGCGTCCTCACGGCTATCTGGATGTTGTAGTCCATTTGTTATTAGCCATGCCTGTAGTCCCAAATTAACCCGGTTGGGTGTTTGCATGTTCCAACCAAAATTATAAGCACAAATGAGTCAAAGTTTGATAATTAATCACAATAGATGAACACGCTGAGTAGGCTCACTGTGGTACACGCCAATATGTACCTGAGGCTCAGGTCCCCCTAGTTCCTGTTCAGGATCGCAAATGCGGGCCTATAGGATCCTCCTTCTCCAGCGGCGGGACAGCTTCGTGGCTGGACAGGCCGCTACACAAAAAAACACGAAGGTTGCCCCACTGAAGCCATCTCACACGAGGTGCTTGTTTAATTGAAGAAATGATGTCCTACCACACGTTTGCTGCTCCTCTGCATTAATGAGATGTTAGCCTGCCAGTGAACAAGAGCGCTGAGACGCTTGAAACGCGTACAGTTAATGGGCTGAATTGAGAAGTGCGAGTGACATGCTGTGACTGCAGCCACCTGGGGCATCAGTGTGCTAACCCCCTCGTGTGAGATGGCTTCAGTGGGGCAACCTTCGTGTTTTTTTGTGTAGCGGCCTGTCCAGCCGCGAAGCCGTCCCACCGCCGGAGAAGGCGGATCCTTAAGGCCAGCATTTGCGATCCTGAATAGGAACTAGGGGGACCGGAGCCTCAGGTACATATTGGCGTGTACCACAGTGAGCCTACTCAGCGTGTTCATCTATTGTGATTAATACTCAAACTTTGACTCATTCGTGCTTATAATTTTGGTTGGAACATGCAAACACCCAACCGGGTTAATATGGGACTACAGGCATGGCTAATAACAAATGGACTACAACATCCAGATAGCCGTGAGGACGCCCACTGGGGCGGTGCTTGTTTAATTGAATAAATGATGTCCTACCAAACGTTTGCTGCTCCTCTGCATTAATGAGATGTTAGCCTGCCAGTGAACAAGAGCGCTGAGACGCTTGACACGCGTATGGTTAATGGGCTGAATTGAGAAGCGCGAGTGACATGCTGTGACTGCAGCCACCTGGGGCATCAATGTGCTAACCCCCTCGTGTGAGATGGCTTCAGTGGGGCAACCTTCGTGTTTTTTTGTGTAGCGGACTGTCCAGCCGCGAAGCCGTCCCGCCGCCGGAGAAGGCGGATCCTTAAGGCCCGCATTTGCGATCCTGAACAGGAACTAGGGGGACCGGAGCCTCAGGTACATATTGGCGTGTACCACAGTGAGCCTACTCAGCGTGTTCATCTATTGTGATTAATTATCAAACTTTGACTCATTCGTGCTTATAATTTTGGTTGGAACATGCAAACACCCAACCAGGTTAATATGGGACTACAGGCATGGCTAATAACAAATGGACTACGACATCCAGATAGCCGTGAGGACGCCCACTGGGGCGGTGCTTGTTTAATTGAAAAAATGATGTCCTACCACATGTTTGCTGCTCCTCTGCATTAATGAGATGTTAGCCTGCCAGTGAACAAGAGCGCTGAGACGCTTGAAACGCGTATGGTTAATGGGCTGAATTGAGAAGCACGAGTGACATGCTGTGACTGCAGCCACCTGGGGCATCAGTGTGCTAACCCCCTCGGGTGAGATGGCTTCAGTGGGGCAACCTTCGTGTTTTTTTGTGTAGCGGCCTGTCCAGCCGCGAAGCCGTCCCGCTGCCGGAGAAGGCGGATCCTTAAGGCACGCATTTGCGATCCTGAACAGGAACTAGGGGGACCGGAGCCTCAGGTACATATTGGCGTGTACCACAGTGAGCCTACTCAGCGTGTTCATCTATTGTGATTAATTATCAAACTTTGACTCATTCTTGCTTATAATTTTGGTTGGAACATGCAAACACCCAACCGGCTTAATATGGGACTACAGGCATGGCTAATAACAAATGGACTACAACATCCAGATAGCCGTGAGGACGCCCACTGGGGCGGTGCTTGTTTAATTGAATAAATGATGTCCTACCACACGTTTGCAGCTCCTCTGCATTAATGAGATGTTAGCCTGCCAGTGAACAAGAGCGCTGAGACGCTTGAAACGCGTATGGTTAATGGGCTGAATTGAGAAACGCGAGTGACATGCTGTGACTGCAGCCACCTGGGGCATCAGTGTGCTAACCCCTTCGTGTGAGATGGCTTCAGTGGGGCAACCTTCGTGTTTATATATATATATATATATATATATATATATATATATATATATATATATATATATATATATATATATATATATATATATATTATCTACTGGCGGTCGCCAGTAGATAGTTACAGTTAGGACCGTGTTTCCATAGGAAATCCGCAACATTCTATTTGGAATAACGTTGGCGCCGGTTGACGAATCCTCGCGAATTTTTCAAAACTAATGGGGCGCTACGCTCCGCTCCTACCCTGAAAGTCTCGGGGGGATTCGTCAAGCGGGGGCTGAGAAAAAAGGGGGGTCCCAAAACGCGTTTTCCCCATGCATTTTCCCATAGGACCTTTAGTCCGAGCTACAGCCCGAACGGCTGAACAGAATTACTTGAAATTGGGCAGAGAGGTAGTCCTCAGGTCAGGGATGTGCCTTTTGCAGGTCTGGTGTAAATCTGTTAAGTAGGTCCTGAGAAAATAGCATTTAAATCAATATATATATCTGTAAGCGCGCTCCGTGCGCTTACGGTAAGCTTACCGTACGCGTACGGTGCCGTGCGCGAGCTCAATTCTGATTGGTGGTTACAATTGGCAAAAATTAAAAATAAATACATAACTTAGCATTTAAAAAACCGTACAAATTCACTGAAAAAACCATAGGTTTCACACATGTTATAGTTAGGAATTAGCATTTAAAAAACCTTGCAAATTCACTTAAAAAACCATAGGTTTCACACAAGTTATAGTTAGCTGTACATTTCACTCGTAAAAAACCAATGAAATTCCACGTTATAGTTAGATCAGGTAACTATAACTTGCGCGACCGCAATGCACAATGTGTCATTTCAGATGTCATCATTGATGTCATGAGTGATGTCACTGACCATGTCATAAGTGATGTAATATGTGACGTCATCAGCAGTTTATTGTGGGCGCGCAAGTTATAATTACCTGATCTAACTATATCGTGGAATTTCATTGGTTTTTTACGAGTGAAATGTACAGCTAACTATAACTTGTGTGAAACCTATGGTTTTTTAAGTGGATTTGCAAGGTTTTTTAAATGCTAATTCCTAACTATAACGTGTGTGAAACCTATGGTTTTTTCAGTGAATATATATATATATATATATATATATATGTGATGATATTTATCATTAGGAAAATTGTTCTGCTTATTTAATTTTTCTATAAAATGTATAAATTTTTGGTTTTGTTTTAATAGTAGAAAACCATGGTATGTTATATATATTAACAATCAGTACATGGTAGAGTGGGGATATTTTGCATAATTTGCACACTGCACTTGCACTTTAAATTGCCAATTTTTGCACTAAAATGAAGTAGGCACTTGCTGAATATGAATGATAAAAACAAATAATATTTGCACTTGCATTTTAAAATTAGAATTTTCAAAGGAATATATAGATACAGCCGATCATGATTGACTATTAAAAATGTATGCAAGGAGGGTATTCCTGCTATATAGAAAAAGTCTTAGTCATTGGAGTGTTGTAAAATATTACTCCTTTCTTTTCTTTCTCTTTTAAATTTATAGAGAAGTAATACTCTTAAATATAACCCTGAAGAGAATATCATGAGAAGAGAGGAATTTGTGTAATTTGCAAAAAACCTGTTAAAGAAACAAGGATTAACATGTTGAGAAATGGCGGCCAAAATGCAATAAGTGGAGCTTTTGGTATAATATGTTGAGTCCCTCTTTGATGTTGTTCACCAATTGTTGTGTATTTTATTGACAAAAAAAATGGCGCTCAAACATCATGAACAAGGCAGCGTGAGTCTGCTGAAACGCGTAGGTGTGACACCTCGTTCGCTGAATAAAGACCGAGTGCCCAGATTTAACCTGGAGTGCTGGATGTTTATTTCGTAAAAGAAATGTACCTATGAATGGATATTTAAGAGACGCGGCGAAAAACGTCTTTGGACCAGCACCACCGACGGTTAGAAAGCACGCCAGTACAAATCGCCATAACAAGAGAGGAAAGGAGACAGGCGTGCCCCCCGTGTAAGCTGCAATTGGAAACTCCCGGGAGCCGTTTAGAGTGAAGGAGCCGCGAACTCTAAGCGGAAGCCGGAGATCGGAGGATCACTGAACCGCGGTGAGTAATTGCGGCCGAACTCTTGAACAAGGGAGGGAGCAGAGGCAGCTACGGGAGTCGGACTGGGGGAAAGGAGAATATATATAAAAACCCGAAGCTGTGAATTCAGAACCCGGGGGAGGAGAAGGGAGAACGCCCCAGCAGGAAAAATAAGCACCGGCAAGAAAAATGAGTGACGAGGAATGTGCAGTAAGAGAGCAAGAAGCTCTGAAAATCTTTGAGGAAACTGCTCAACCGACACAAAATGTGAGGGGAGCAACAGCACTTAAAGTAAGCAGTGATATAGCTAGACAACTACAGGAATACGAGAAACTAAAGAAAAGGGAAATCTCACGGTGGTGGGAAGTGGCATCCCTACGACAATATTTACAGGCGGGACGAGTGCCCCGTGGACTGCGCATAATGATCACACTTACATACGAAAATCCTCAGTCAGAAATGCTCAGTGAATGGGCGGATAATAGTGCAGCCAGCTCGAGCAATATGATTCGTATTTTTGTTAAATACGCGGAAAAAGAGCGTTTGGAGGTGGTTACAAAAGTAAAGGAATTAAATGACATCTTGGAGAAAAATGATGATAAGGCCAAAGTGAGTAAGTTTAAAAGCGAATTAAAAAGCAGGCTGGAGAAATACGAAAGGCGTATCAAAGATAGGAAGGCCACGAAATTCTTGAGAGATCGTATAGATTACGAATCAGGACGGATCTATACATTCGCCAGAAAATTCGATTTGGAAAGGCGACAAAAGATTCACAGTGGCCAAGTAGACCACCAAGATGTTGTACAAAGCGAAGTCAGCCGGACACTGGCTCCGAACAAGAACAAGAGGAGCAAAGTAGCAGAGGGTTGAGAGATGTGAGACTGGCTGTAACTGAGGAATTCCGTTTTATGCTTCTGGAACAACAGACAGACATGGGAAGAGGACGCGGGAGAGGAAAAGGCCAAGGAAGAGGAAACAAAGAAGAGGAGGCGAGGGATACAGGAGGAGTACAAGATTGGCAAGCAAAAAGATCGTTGCGTTCCAATACGAGGAAACAAAACAAGAAGTAATGGACAACACAACGGTCATTAATTTGAGTAATATGAAGCTAACGAAAGAAGAAGAGTCGATTCTAAAACTAGGTATGTCCTTTTGTAGTAGTAATGAATACAATTACCCTAATAACAGAATGGACTTATATCGCTTCATTACGAAGCTCAAATTGTCGAAAATACATTTGAACAAATGCAATGCCAACCAGTTACCACAGGAGAGAGCATTAGAACCCTCCAATGATGAAGCCTTCTTGAATATGAATGACATACCTACCTTGACCGATATAATCTCATTGGCGAATGAGAATAACCCACCAGAGAATGAGGAACAACCAATATCGTTTATTACAGGGATGAATAAAGAAGATCATACCCCATTTCGACCACCATCCAAATTTTTGCCCCAATCTGTAAGAGACAACCTTGATAGTTTTGGGGAAAATGTAACTAAGGATATGAAACAACTATATGTCGCGGTAAACCAAAAGAAAAAGAAAATGTGTCCACGAAAAGCACTTTTCCACAAGACAGTGAACAAACTCCAGAAAGAAGATGGAGTATTGATTAAACCTTCGGATAAGGGAGGGAACATTGTCCTATGGGACAGGGAACTATATAAAAAAGAGGCCCTCAGTCAATTGAACAATAGTAACTGTTACATCCAGATAAGTATGCAGGAATATGAAAAAGTGAAAGAACTATTTTTCACAAGGCTGGATGTGTGGAAGGATAAAGGCTTACTAAGCTGGGATGAATATACATTTATTAAAAGAGAGAAACCAACAATCCCGGTGTTTTATATGCTCCCCAAGGTGCACAAGAGTATCACCAGTCCACCAGGGAGACCAATCATTTCATCTTGTGGGAGTTTATTTGAAAACGCATCACGTTATATAGATTACTTTTTGAATCCGATTGTAAGATCATTATCTTCATATATTAAAGACTCAACGGATTTTTTTAAATGTATCTTTGATGTACAATGGGATGCAGACACTATGTTGTTATTAACACTTGACATTGCAACATTGTACACTAGTATAAGACACATAGATGGTTTAAAGGCAACTGAATATTTTTTAAATAGAAGACCAATTCGACTTTTGTAACACAACAAAATGATTTTAGAATTAATGGAATGGTGTCTAACAAAGAATATTTTTTTGTTTAATGAGGAACTCTTCCAGCAGGAATAGGGGACTGCGATGGGCACCTGTTTCGCCCCCAGTTATGCGAATTTACATCTTGGCTGGTGGGAGGAACAGGTGCTCAGGGGTAGCCCACTAGAGCATAGGTCGGAACACATACTACTATGGGTTAGATTTATTGATGACGTCTTCGTGCTGTGGCAGGGCACGGAGACAGATGTAGAATCTTTCATCAAGGACCTGAACCAAAATTCCATTAATCTAGAGTTTGTAGGTTATCATAGCAGAGTTACTATAGACTTTTTGGACATTCGGGTCAGATCGATAGGAGATAAGCTGGAGACTTCAGTGTTCCGCAAAGCTACTGCTGGAAACACAGTGCTCCATGCAGAAAGTGCCCACCCGACTACATTGATTAGAAGCATCCCCTTTGGGGAGTTCTTTAGAGCAAGGAGATCATGTAGCAATCAGGAGGAGTATGAAAAAATTGAGAAGGAGATGACGTGTAGGTTCATACAAAGAGGATACTCCCCGGCTGTAATAAAGGGGGCCTCATCTAAGGCAAGGAAGCTAGATAGACAGAAGATCTTGTTTGAACCATCTAGAACTAAACAAAGGAAAAGACTTAGAGAAGAGAATGAAAATCAAGTCAATTCTAGATTTATAACAACGTTCAATGAAAAACATAAAGAAATAAGATCTATTTTAAATAAACATTTGCATCTAGTGAAAAATGATCCTGTGTTAGGTCCCAAAATGAAAAGACACCCTGATATTACCTATAAAAGATCAAATTCACTGAAGGATTTGGTCGTAAGGAGCGAATACCAGGAAGTAAAAGGGCGAGCTCCTACTTGGTTACATCAGAAACCAGGTTTTAAAAAATGTTCAAAATGCAAAGCATGCCAGCATGGCAAGAATTGCACTGATTTGAAAACATTTTTTAATAAAACTGTAGTGATTAAGAGTTTTTTGACCTGTAGATCGAGCTTTGTTGTTTACTTATTACAATGTCCCTGTCCTAAAGTATATATAGGGAGTACAACTCTCCCTGTATATAAACAAATTTTACAGCGTAGGAGGGCAATCGTAAACCAAGACAGAACATATCCAAAAGCATGACACTTTGAGACCCATCACCAGAGTAACCCTGTGTTTTTGCAGTATTCCTGTATAGCTGAAGTCCCCAGGAAAAAAAGAGGAGGGGACAGGGAAAAGGAATTAAGGAGACTAGAAACGTATTTTATTCTAGAATTTAACTGCATAGAACCACAGGGGCTAAACGTAGATGAGGATCTCTATACATGTCTGTCTTGAAACACTTGAAGAGAAATAGACAATAGGAAACTGCACAAGAGGTAAACCATTGAGGATATGGTTTTTCCTGCCTTTTTTGTTTTTGTTTTTAATGGTGAATATTTATCAGTATAGAGGTGAACTCAACACAATTAATTGCTCTACTGAAAAAAAGCACTTTATTTTTGTGGTCTAAATATTTGAAAATATGCATGTATGTATGACAATAATCCCTATTTGTTTTATTTAATTGTGCCGGGTTGAAGGAAGTAAATAGGCATTTATATCTGATAACTGCCTAAGTTTACATAAGCACTTGCACTTTCAATTTGTGATGATATTTATCATTAGGAAAATTGTTCTGCTTATTTAATTTTTCTATAAAATGTATACATTTTTGGTTTTGTTTTAATAGTAGAAAACCATGGTATGTTATATATATTAACAATCGGTACATGGTAGAGTGGGGATATTTTGCATAATTTGCACAACTGCACTTGCACTTTAAATTGCCAATTTTTGCACTAAAATTAATTAGGCACTTGCCGAATATGAATGATAAAAACAAATAATATTTGCACTTGCATTTTAAAATTTGAATTTTCATAGGAATATATAGATACATCCGATCATGATTGACTATTAAAAATGTATGCAAGGAGGGAATTCCTTCTATATAGAAAAAGTCTTAGTCATTGGAGTGTTGTAAAATATTCCTCCTTTCTTTTCTTTCTCTTTTAAATTCATAGAGAAGTAATACTCTTAAATATAACCTTGAAGAGAATATCATGAGAAGAGAGGAATTTGTGTAATTTTCAAAAAACGTGTTAAAGAAACAAGGATTAACATGTTGAGAAATGGCGGCCAAAATGCAATAAGTGGAGCTTTTGGTATAATATGTTGAGTCCCTCTTTGATGTTGTTCATCAATTGTTGTGTATTTTATTGACAAAAAAAATGGCGCTCAAACATCGTGAACAAGGCAGCGTGAGTCTGCTGAAACGCGTAGATGTGACACCTCGTTCGCTGAATAAAGACCGAGTGCCCAGATTTAACCTGGAGTGCTGGATGTTTATTTCGTAAAAGAAATGTACCTATAAATGGATATATATATATATATATATATATATATATGTGATCAAGGGCTCTTGAGGCCCGAAACGCGTCGTGCGTGGGTTGTGAACTGCAATAAATAAACATCCTACCTGAAGTCCAGCGGGGTCCGAGTTTCCTTCTTCGCCGCCGTCGAGTGGAAGTAGCAGGAATTTTAACTTTCCGATATATATTATCCGTCAGCTCACAGATCTCCACTTTTCTGTAAGTACGAGCCACACGAATCCAGTTGATTTTCAATGTTACGGGCAAACAAAAATGACGCGTTTCGAGCAAACGTGCTCTTGGTCACATGACCATAAGTTCCGAGTTCAATGTATTTAAGCTCATACAAGAACATAGACAAAAGACTTATCAATTCATACATTTTAGAAACAATAATATAAAACAATGGTATTTTTATAAATCATAAAGCTGCTGCGCAATGGTAATCATAGGTATGAAAAAAGTGTATTTTGAATAATTTTTCAAAAAAATAAAAAAGGAACACCATTTGTTTTCTAGTGTGTCACCTGTGAACAATCACATATATATGGTAAACAAGCAGAATTTACATACTTCATTATGCTATATTTATGTGAATACATATAAAACTTAAAGTAAGTCAAATTCAACATACATTTTGCCCACGCCATGATATGCTAAGAAAATAGTAAATAAATCATTATACTAAATTTTCACCCGAAATCAAGGTATAGTACCCTATCAAGATAAAGAAAAGTGTGTTTCAGGTTCTTTTCATTATATACTATGGTAGAGATCTCAGTGACCCTTAAGGAGATGGTGCTAAACAAATATATATATATATATGTTTGGAAACGAGTCTTTGGTTCCGTTTCACTTTCAGAGCAGTCTGCAAGCGCCATGAGACTTGTAAGAGTGATTTGTGCGCGATATAAGTACTTGACTTGACTATGTTTTTTAAAATGTTAAATATTTCACGGGATCCGCGCACCTACCGCGTCTTGCACGCACATGATGCATCACGGAAGCGTGTAAATGTCGCATTACGTACATCGAACGTGTCGCGTATAGGCTGGGAGTCGCGTACCGGTCGCGTTGCGATCGTGCACTAAACACGTACCCAACGCATACCATGCGTGGATGCTATCGCGTAGGGATCGAGAACGGTGCGCATAGGGTGCGCAGATCCAAAAAACATGGAAAAAAATATATAAAATAAAGTTTTGAACATATAGTTAAAAAATTTTTTTTAAAATATAAAAAAATATGTTTGAAAAACCCAATAAAAACAAATAAGATTTTTTAATTTTGAAAAGATTTAAATGAAAAAATAGGTTAAAAAAATAGTGTTAAAAAAGAATTTCAAAAAACATAATTAATGAAATTGACACACTGAAATTGAAAAATATAGAAATCCAATGAAAATCATTAAACATGATATCTTTAGAGATAAGTTATAGATAGGAATTAGCATTTAAAAAACCTTGGAAATTCACTGAAAAAACCATAGGTTTCATGCACGTTATAGTTAGGAATTGGCATTTAAAAAACCTTAGAAATTCACTGAAAAAAACCATAGGTTTCAGGGGCGTTATAGTTAGCTGGACATTTCCCTCGTACAAAACCCTAGAAATTCCCCCGTTATAGTTAGTTCAGCTAACTATAACTCGCACCACCGCAATGCACTGCTGATGAGGTCACATATTACATCCCTCATGACATGGTCAGTGACATCACTGATGACATCACTGACGACATCTGAAATGACATCACTGATTACGTCATCCATGTGATAAATTAGTGCATCTTCTCACACCCTTTGATATACTCTATCAAAATTTCAGACGTCCATTCTCAAAACCATAGATACTCCAATACCAATAACTACATACCCAGTCATTGACTCTTAGATCTACACACACATCCACTCACTCACCTGTACAGTCACTCATACTTGCAGTCACTCAGTACAGGACTATCATATGCATGTATACACCCACATAGACACTCACACACCACCAATCATCCATAGAGGTACTCTCACACTTAGTCAGTCATGCAAATAATGAATCACACTCCCATTTACTCACCTATGCAGTTATACACACACAAGTTCACTTACTCATAAAAATAGTACCACATTCTTACGCTCTTATACAATCACTGATACAAGTACACACTCATCCATACAGCCACTCTCACAATCACACACTCTCAAATATACCCACTTATATACTCTTACACACATATATACTGCCTTTCACATATGTAGTTACTCACACATGTACCACTGAGATATACATTCAATCACTAACACACCCATACATACACTCACCCAACCATACAGTCCATCACAGATGCACTCTTAAAACCATGCACCCATAGAATCACCCACTTACACATGTATGCACAGAGTTACACACACCCCACCCACACAAACACTAAGGCACCCCTACAGATACTCAGACAACCAATCAATATCCCATAGAGACACTCATATAGCTATTCACAAAACCATGCAGCCGCTTATACACCAACAGACAGACAGATAAAGACATTCACACAGCTTAGTCACTAGTCTGCAGTAAGATACATTTAATGACTCACTTATAGAGTCAGGCACGCACCTACTAAATCATCCATTCACACACGTATACACCCACTCATTCTTCCATAGGTTTTTCCCTATATATACATTAAACATATTTAAAATATACAGAAACACACACTCACTGGATGACGTCTTCAGTGATGTCATCAGTGATGTCATTTCAGATGTCGTCAGTGATGTCATCAGTGATGTCACTGACCATGTCATGAGTGATGTAATATGTGACGTCATCAGCAGTACATTGCGGTGGCGCGAGTTATAGTTAGCTGAACTAACTATAGCGGGGGAAATTCTAGGGTTTTGTATGAGGGAAATGTCCAGCTAACTATAACGTCCCTGAAACCTATGGTTTTTTCAGTGAATTTCTAAGGTTTTTTAAATGCCAATTCCTAACTATAACGCCCCTGAAACCTTTGGTTTGTTCGGTGAATATATATAGAGTGTGGGCGTGTAGAGAGAGGTAGAGGGGTAGAGGTAGAGAGTAGTAGAGAGAGTGGTAGAGAGATGTAGAGAGGTAGAGAGTAGAGGATGAGTAATAGAGAGTAGAGGGTGAGCAGTAGAGAGTAGTAGAGAGTAGCAGAGAGTGAGTAGTAGAGTGAGTAGTAGAGATTGAGTAGTAGAGAGTCAGTAGTAGAGAGTGAGTAGTAGTGAGTAGTAGAGAGTGAGTAGTAGAGTGAGTAGCAGAGAGTGAGTAGCAGAGAGAGAGTAGTAGAGAGTGAGTAGTAGAGTTAGAGAGTTGTAGAGAGTGAGTAGCAGAGAGTGAGTAGGAGAGAGAGTAGTAGAGAGTGAGTAGTAGAGAGTAGTAGAGAGTGAGTAGTAGAGAGTAGTGGAGTAGTAAAGAGTAAGTAGTAGAGAGTAGTAGAGAGTGAGTAGTAGAGTTAGTAGTAGGGAGTAGCAGAGAGTGAGTAGTAGTGTGTGTAGTAGAGAGTAGTAGAGAGCAAGTAGTAGAGAGTGTGTAGTAGAGAGGGGGTAGTAGAGAGTGAGTAGTAGAGAGAGTAGTAGAGTAGTAGAGAGCGAGTAGTAGAGAGGGAGTAGTAGAGAGTGAGTAGTAGAGAGTGAGTAGTAGAGAGTTAGTAGTGGAGAGTTAGTAGTAGAGAGTAGTAGAGTGAGAAGTAGAGAGTGAGTAGTAGAGAGTGAGTAATAGAGTAGTAGAGAGTGAGTCGTAGAGAGTAGCAGAGAGTAGTAGAGTGAGTAGTAGAGAGAGTAGTAGAGAGTGAGTAGTAGAGAGTGAGTAGTAGAGAAGTAGAGAGTAGTAAAGAGTGAGTAGTAAAGAGTGAGTAGTAAAGAGTGAGTAGTAGAGAGTGAGTAGTAGAGAGTAGTGGAGAGCGAGTAGTGGAGAGTGAGTAGTAGAGAGAGAGTAGTAGAGAGTAGTAGAGGGAGTAGTAGAGAGAGAGTAGTAGAGAGTGAGTAGCAGAGTAGTAGAGAGTGAGTAGTAGAGAGTAGTAGAGAGTGAGTAGTAGAGAGTAGTAGAGAGTGGGTAATAGAGAGTGAGTAGTAGAGAGTAGTAGAGAGTGAGTAGTAGAGAGTAGTAGAGAGTGGGTAATAGAGAGTGAGTAGTAGAGAGTAGTAAAGAGTGAGTAGTAAAGAGTGAGTAGCAGAGAGTGAGTAGTAGAGAGAGTAGTAGAGAGTGAGTAGTAGAGTAGTAGAGAGTGAGTGGTAGAGAGTAGTAGAGTGAGTAGTAGAGAGTGAGTAGTTTAATTTAAAAGGAACACAATGAGGGGGTTCATTTTGCCATAGAAATTATGATTAGTGCTGAAAAAAGAAAAATTAGGGCACATTTTGAGTGACTTCTCAAATCTTAAATATAACTTTATTCGATTGTTAAAAACAACCATAAAAGCATACATTAAAAAATCATTGCGTTTAAAAAAGTCACAACAGTTCATTTAGCGATAACTCAATGGCTTAAACACCAGAATTATTAATACAAATCATTCAAGGACTTGATAAAGTGCATTATATTATACTTTTCCTAGTGCAAATCACTTTTTTTTAAAACAATGTAATTGTGGCAACACAAAAATGATTATCCAAATGTAGGGTGCCTGATATAACTGTAAAATTTGCAAAATAAAACAACATGGATAGTACTTTGAGGGGAAACATCATCACAAGGACAGGGCAATAATTTGTGCGTCCAATCATTTGTTATAGGAAAACTAACCAATCTGTGGAAGATTCCAAATCTGAAACGTGATAGTAGTAATCTATCATAGTTACCAGGGACATACAGCAAATAGGGTTGAATATTAAAAGTTGTTAAAATTAATTGGTGTTGTAGGACAGTAGGTTTTAGGATTTCCACAGAAATTCTTGCGGAATCCAAAAAAGCAAGGCCCTCCTTCTTCAAGTCCTTACGCGATATGGCTGAGATAGTAAGAGGATTTAAAAAATAATCCAACTTTCCCATTTCAGCTGAAAATGTACGTACATATCTCAGCCATGGTATCCTCATCACTCCTTCCAATTCCAAGATATCTATCAGTATATCTCTATTAAACTTGGTTTCATCTTTAGTCCACATCCTGTGCCATAGTAGCACTGGTTCAAGTTTAATAAGATCAGATATAAAAGGAAGACCCAATTCTGCATGACAATTATAGTTAGAGGAACCCTTGGGTACTGCGAGGATACATTTCAAGAAGGAGTTTTCAACTGCCTTAATGGGAGCAGAGTCAGCAAAGCCCCAAACCCCACTACCGTACATTGCACCAGACACGCATTTAGCTTTGTAAATCTTAATTAATTCTACCGGCGGTCTGGTACCTAGTTTCATGGAGAAGGATTTAAGGGCGGCAGTCGAGCGAACCAATGCAAGCTTTTTCGCTGCCACTGCCGGACCCTTCTTAAATCCTCTTCTATTTCATTAAAGAATTCTGACATGCAGACTGAAACATGCACTTTCAATACCAGCAGCAGACTTCCCTGGTGAGCAGTAGGTTTTCCTAAGTGATCTAATGAGCAACTAGAGTGCTAACATTCTGAATTTATGGCAAATGTGTGACACATCAGAATGCCTTCTTGATGGAATCAAAGTAAAAAACAAAGTATTCCTACTGAGGAGGCTGTAGTAAATGAGGAAATTAGGAAACATCATAACAAATAAGTCTCCCAAGATGGCCACCAGAGACAAAAGAGCCCAAATGTAGCACAAATATCACCCAGATGTAGCCCAAGTATAGCCCAATGACAGAATGTCCCAGAGTGTTCTAAAGAACAACTAGAGCGCTAACAGTCTTACTTATGACAAAAGTATGGCACACCTGAAGCCATCTTGATTGGAATAAAGTGGTAACACTTAAAACATTTAATTTGCAAAGGAACAAAATGAGGTGGTTCATTTTGCCATAGAAATTATGATTAGTGCTGCAGAAACAAAAAATTAGGGCACATTTTGACTTCTAAAATCCTCTTCTATTTCATTAAAAAAAAGTCTGACATGCAGACTGAAACATGCACTTTGAATACCAGCAGCAGACTTCCCCGGTGAGCAGTAGCTTTACTACAGTGATCTAATGAGCAACTAGAGTGCTACCATTCAGAATTTATGGAAAATGTGTGACACATCTGAATGCCTTCTTGATGGAACCAAATAAACAAGCATTGAAAATGCAATTAGTCTCGCCCTTGTTTAAGTTAAAGCAATTCTGTTTCTAATTAGGTGGCTTTTTAGCTTTGCTTGCATTAGTGTTTTTCAAACTTTCATGTACATAACATGCATATGTATGCATATATGTATATGTATGCATGCATTTATATTAGTATTTATATAGATATGCAGATTATATATGCATATGCATATATATGCATATATATATGTGGGTTGTATGATGGAACTACCACCACTAGAACAACTGCAGTCCAAACTACTCTTTAACCACTACTTAGTCTAAATCACTACAGTTTTAACAACAACTATCTTTTACAACTACTGTCCCTTTCCCTCGCTTGTTGCCTTCACCCCATTAATGTATCTGTTTTACTGGTAAGTAAAAACCCATTTGTATGTGTATATATATATATATATATATATATATATATATATATATATTCCAGCTCAGGCTTGGTTTCCGTCTCGTGGGAAGCACTCGAACAGTCCTGTTGCCACATACGCCATAGGCACAGCGGAGTCTCATTCAGAGCCGCCCATCCAGGGCACGCCACTACGTGTACAAAAGGAGTTGCAGAATGAACACAAGTGCTTCCGATACCACCAGCCCCTGAAGAAGAAAGATTTCGAAACGCGTTGGGCGTATGTGGCAACAGGACTGTAACTGACTCGGCTGTCTGGCGTTCTCATACCTATGATACAGGGCTGATGCTTGGAGCCCTGCGACGCTGTTCGAGTGCTTCCCACGAGACGGAAACCAAGCCTGAGCTGGAATATATATATATATATATATATACATGTATGTATGTATTGGTAATGGGTTTATATGTACCTGTAAAACACTTGAATTTCGTGGTAAAGGCATGCATGCTTAAGACATATGCATTCTTAAAATACATTTTTGTAATTATTAACACTCTATATATATATATTACCTACTGGCGGTCGCCAGTAGGTAGTTATAGTTAGGACCCTCTTACCATAGGAAAACCGCAACATTCTATTTTGAATAACTTTGGCGCCGGTCGACGAATCCTCGCGAAATTTTCAAAACTAATGGGGCGCTGCGCTCCGCTCCTACCCTGAAAGTCTCGGGGGGATTCGTCAAGCGGGGGCTGAGATAAAAGGGGGGTCCCAAAATGCGTTTTTCCCATGCATTTTTCCATAGGACCTTTAGACACAGCCACAGCCCGAACGGCTGAACAGAGTTCCTTGAAATTTGGCAGAGAGGTAGTCTACAGGTCAAGGAAGTGCCTTTTGTAGGTTTGGTGTAAATCTGTTCAGTAGATTCTGAGAAAATAGCCTTTAAATCAATATATATATCTGAGCCAGCTTACGGTGCGCTTACGGTGCGCTTACCGTACGCGTACGGTGACGTGCGCGAGCGCGATTCTGATTGGCTGTTCGATCTAAGTAAACATTCGAATCGGTCGAAACCAGGAAGCGGCGGCTGCCATTTTCTCTCTCGCACTCTGAGGCGGGCTGCAAAAACCATGACAAAAAACATCTACAGGGGGAGTATATTCAGTTCTTAAACACCCAGCATCCATATATGTGTCCCCAAACAACCCCCAAGGCCAAAAAAACAATTTTTTTTTTTTCGAAAAATCGCCGATTACGCTTACCATACTCGTACGGTAAAAAATGTATAAAAAAAAAAAAATTATCCACACTTTCCCCACCCCGTGTGCAAATGGTGCCCGGAGGGCACCATTTGTGAATGACCAATCTTTAAGTAAATGGAAAGTACAAATGAATAACGTTCACAACGAAGCACATAATATGTCCCCCATGTGCGCACGGTGCGCGAAGCGCATCGTGCGTACATGGCCCATCCCGCGTAACGTGGGCACGCGGTGCGTGCAGCGCACCGCGTGACCACCGTGCGTGCACGGCACTAAGTGCGTAAAGTGGGCGTGCGGTGCGCGAAGCGCACCGCATGCTCACTGTGCGCGCACGGTGTGCGAAGCGCACCGTGCGCGCACGGAACGAACTGCGTTAACTGGGCGCGCACGCCACGAATGGCGTAAAGTAACTTAGCATTTAAAAAACCGTACAAATTCACTGAAAAAACCATAGGTTTCACACACGTTATAGTTAGGAATTAGCATTTAAAAAACCTTGCAAATTCACTGAAAAAACCATAGGTTTCACACAAGTTATAGTTAGCTGTACATTTCACTCGTAAAAAAACAATGAAATTCCCCCGTTATAGTTAGTGCAGGCAACTATAACTCACGCGACCGCAATCCTCTGCTGATGACATATGTGTCTTTATGAAAAAAAAATATTTGTAATATATGTATAGCTAAAATTTAATGGAAGAAGACATGGGCAAATAGGTGTCTAAATACAGTATTAGCATCAGCAGAGGATTGCGGTCGCGTGAGTTATAGTTGCCTGCACTAACTATAACGGGGGAATTTCATTGGTTTTTTACGAGTGAAATGTACAGCTAACTATAACTTGTGTGAAACCTATGGTTTTTTCAGTGAATATATATATATATACATGCACAAACACACCCCTATACTCACTATTAATGTTATAAAATCCCTTTCCACCCAAAAAACCTACACCCACTCCAAACCTTTAAAATTCCCTTTCCACCCAAAAACCTATACCCACCCTAAACCCTACAAATTCCCTTTCCACCCAAAAACCCACACCCACCCTAAACCCTAAAAATACCCTTGCAATCCCAAAAACCCATACCAACCCTAAACCCTAAATTTACCCTTGCCATCCAAAAACCCATACCCACCCTAAAATTACCCTTGTTACCCAAAAACCCATACCCACCCGTAACCCTAAAAATGTACTTACCACCCAAAAACCCATGCCCATCCAAAACTTAAAAATTACCTTTGTCACCCAAAAACCCATACCCACCTTAAATCCCAAAATTACACTGCCACCCAAAAACCCATACTCACGCTTAACCCTTAAAAATACACTTGCAACCATATATATGAACTTAAGCTAAAAAAGTGGTTTTCTACTAAACCACCTTCAATCCCTAAGAGCAGTGACACAAGGGGTTCTCAGGAACTTTGTATTTCTGATGTGGATGTATTACATACTCTAACAGAGCTGAGAGACAATGTTATGCATCAAGATGATGTTGGTATTGATCTGGATAGACTGCAAGTACCATTATATTCACGGGAACCAAGTAAATTCAAGCCAAAATCTACTTTTACACCGTATATCCATTGTGATGCCATTGATGTTTTTGAAAGAAATGTAACACAAGACCTCAAAAAATTGAGATATGAGATGGTGGGTAGAGCACGCAAAAATCTAAGTGTTTATCACTTTAAAGCCATACAAGAATTGAAAGATGATCAATCTATTGTCATTAGATGCTCTGACAAGGGTGGTAACGTTGTAGTTTGGAGCAAAAAAGATTACCTGAGTGAAGGATTATGTCAACTTAGTGATCCATTGTGTTACGGTTTAAGCAGCTACTCAGAGGTTTTGCAATCTTACTCGAACTATAATGAGATGTTGGTTAATTGGAAAGACCAAGGGTTGCTAGAATGGGAGGAATTTCAAGCATTATATTGTAAACATCCTAAATTGCCCATTCTGTATTTGCTCCCCAAGCTGCACAAAAACAGTAAGAAACCCCCCGGGAGACCCATTGTTTCGTCGATGGGCTCACAACTAGAAACAACTTCGAAATTCATTGATCACTATCTAAGACCTTTTGTTATGGCATTACCTGCCTACATCAAGGATACCACCCATTTTTTAACACTAATTGATGGGGTGGTTTGGGAAGAAGATATGTTACTGGTTACATTAGATGTAACCAGTCTGTATACCAGTATTCCCCATGACCTGGGGCTCCAGGCTTTGAGACACTTCCTAAGAGCTAGACACATCTCATTATTAATGCATACACAAATGTTGATCGAAATGACGCAACATTGTCTGACTAACAACTTTTTCCTCTTCAATGATGCGATTTACAGACAAATTCAAGGGACTGCGATGGGCACCTGCTTCGCCCCCAGCTATGCGAATCTTTTCATGGGCTGGTGGGAGGAGCAGGTGTCCCAGGAGTGGGACTCAAAAGGAGACAATATCGTAACATGGGCTAGGTTTATCGATGACATTTTCCTAATCTGGAAAGGCGATGGACCATCCGCCAATTGTTTTGTTGAGACACTCAATGACAATGAACTGAATCTCAAATTCACATCTCAGATGAGCAAAACTCATATTGTTTTTCTGGATGTGGAAATTGAGGTTAAAGATTCAGCTCTTGTCACTAAATTACATCGTAAAGCCACTGCTGGCAACAGTCTCCTTTACGCTCAGAGTGCTCACCCCTCTAGTTTAATTCAAAGCATCCCATATGGAGAACTAATACGTGCAAAACGCAACTGTAGCACAGAGGTTGAGTATGAAAAAGAGAAGTTGGTCATGTACAACCGTTTCCGTGAACGTGGTTACAGTCACAAAGTGATTAAACAAGCTGAAAGTAAGGCTGATTTATTGATAAGAACTGAATTGTTGAGACCCAAACCGTTAGGAGAAGAACAAAATGAGTCTGTTAGATTTATTACCACCTTCTCCAACAGTGCCTTTAAAATCAGAAAATTGTTTAATCATAATTGGCACATTCTATTAAGTGATGCAGCCTTGAAAAAATGTCTCAATGTTACCCCGCAGATAACATTTCGTAGAAATAGATCTCTACGAGATGAATTATGCAAAAATGCGATCTCCTCTACCAATGTGGTTAGCATTGTGAGCCTTACTGGCTTTACAACATGCAAACACTGTAAGGCTTGCGCTAACAGCAGAGATTGTAAATCCCTAACTCTCCCAAACAACAGTAGAGAATATCAAATTAGGGGTAGCTTCTCTTGTGAAACAGACTATTGTATCTATTGTCTGCGCTGCCCTTGCGGCAAAATGTACATTGGTAGTTCCATACATCGCGCCAAGAAAAGAATTCTGGAACATCTACGTGCCATAGTGAAGAATGACGTGCAATATCCAGTGGCACGTCATTTCTTTAAAGAACACAACCAGAATGCTAAATTGCTGTCCTTTGCAGTATTCTATACTATTCCTAGAACTGTTAGGGGTGGTGATAGGCAGCGTGAACTGAGAAGGATGGAATCGAGATTCATAATTGACTTTGAGACACTTATACCCATAGGATTAAATTCGAGTGAAGAGTTGTCTGTGCACTTGTGAAGTAATGAATATTTTGACATTGTCTGGATATAGTATGCTTTCGTTTTTTTAAAAAAAAATTTGTTTCATATGTAAATCTATGAGAGATTTTAACTGTAACAAGGACATATTGTTATTATGCTAATGAGTTGAATTAATTCAGTAATATGTCCCTTTTTATTCTCTCTTTCACTTTTTTTAGAGTTGTTTCCCTTCACTTCCCTTCTTTCTTCTCGTTCTCTACATTCCAGGATTCTCGGAAATCACATCAAATTGGGAGTTGACTGTATGTCAATGGATTAGCATGAAATTTTATACAGTATTTCTTCTTAAATATCAACATATGATTTTCAATGTGTTTGGCCCACTGGGGCAATATTCGTGATTATTTCTAAATGGGTTTATCTTTATACTCAATGAATGATTGTAAATTATGAGACTGCCCACTGGGGCTCAATTGTCGAAATTCAGTTGGAGTATACATAGTGCTTGTCTAATTCAGGTTCACCAAACTGGTGTCTTGTTTATTCAATTCCAGTATTACGATATATTATGTTGCATTCCTTGAACTTTTTACACATTGAATTCTGTTAAAATGAAGTGTTTATGTGTTGATTTTTCATTTACCAATCCTTGTAAATAACACAACAAAGGCTAGTGCTCGAGTGGGTTAAATTGATTTGTTTAAAAACCATTACAAAATGGAGCCCATACTCTCGTAGTGCTCTTGTCTTCAGTCCCATTTCGATGCTACTGAAATAGTATATGTAATGAGAACGAGTGCGTATTGTAATCACACCGTGAACAAGCTTATTGCGAAACGCGTTGGTGAAGGCTATCACTTGCCTGGATTAAAAACTTGGTGAACAGCAGCCTTGGGTGTCCTGGATTTCTTTTCGTGATTTTCGGAAAGGTGCGTGTGTAATGTTGAGGGCCTCCGGAGCCCATCCAGGACCGCCGTAACTCGAAGCTCCGCACTTCCGGGATTTGTGTTTGTATATATATGTATATATATATATATATATATATATATATATATATATATATATATATTCACTGAAAAAAACCATAGGTTTCACACACGTTATAGTTAGGAGTTAGCATTTAAAAAACCTTGCAAATTCACTGAAAAAACCATAGGCTTCACACATGTTATAGTTAGCTGGACATTTCACTCGTACAAAACCATTGAAATATCCCCGTTATAGTTAGTTCAGCTAACTATAACTCGCGCGACCGCAATCCTCTGCTGATGTTTTTTTCACCCTTCGGGGTCCTTCAGGGACCCCCTGACAAAGGCTAGCGGGTCAGGAACTCTCTACCCTGCCCCCTTTTCACGTTCTCCACCTTTCTTTTTCACTGTCACACATAAAATGGCGTCCGACACTTCCTGATTTCAACCGATTGAAATGTTAACTGACATCTAACCACCAATCAGAATTACGCTCGCGGACATTTGGTGCGAGCACCGTGCGCGCACGGTGCGCGCATATAGATGTTTATGTACCTTTAACTGCAATTTTCTCAGGAACTACTGAACAGATTGACACCATATATGCAAAAGGCACATGCCTGACCTGAGGACTACCTCTTTGCCAAATTTCAAGTAATTCTGTTCAGCCGTTCGGGCTGTACCTTCGACTAAAGGTCCTATGGGAAAATGCATGGGAAAAACGTGTTTTGGGACCCCCCTTTTTTCTCAGCCCCCACTTGACGAATCACCCCGAGACTTTCAGGGTAGGAGCTGAGCAGGTCGCCCCATTAGTTTTGAAAATTTCACGAAGATAAGTCAACCGGTGCCAAAGTTATTCAAAATAGAATTTTCAGATTTCCTATGGGAACTCGGTCCTAACTATAACTATCTACTGGCGACCGCCAGTAGATAATATATATATCTATATATATATATATATATATATATTTATATTTATGTATATATATATATATATATATATATATATATATATATATATTATACATAATACTTTCCTTTAATACTTACCTTTTAAAGTAATTTTTCTTTTACTGCGGTATGCCTTTTGCTTTAATGCATTTACAATGAAATTCAAAAACGTTTTCACATAATACACTATTTTAGAAAACGGTTTCCTAATTTCCTTTTGTTAAAAAAAAAAAATCCACTCTACAAAACCATATAAAATACAGCTATCCACCATTTTATCAATCCAAGAGTGCCATCTGCTGGCCAGAGGTAGTTGTAAATGCATTAGTGGTTAAAATACTTGTGATTCAGGTTCAGTCGTTGTTAAGGAGTCATGGTTCAGGCCCTTCGTTGTGAATGAGTCGTTGTAAAGGTTGTTTCCCATATATGTGCATATGTGTGCATGTAGAGAGAGGTAGAGAGGTAAAGGTGTAGAGGTAGAGAGGTAGAGGTAGAGAGTAGTAGAGAGAGAGGTAGAGAGAGGTAGAGAGTGAGTAATAGAGAGTAGAGAGTGAGTAATAGAGAGTAGAGAGTGAGTAGTAGAGAGTAGTAGAGAGAGTAGCGTAGAGAGTATTAGAGAGTGAGTAGTAGAGAGTGAGTATTAGAGAGTGAGTAGTAGAGAGTAGTAGAGAGTGAGTAGTAGAGAGTAGTAGAGAGTATTAGTGAGTAGTAGAGAGTAGTAGAGAGTGAGTAGTAGAGAGTGAGTATTAGAAAATAGTAGAGAGTGAGTAGTAGAGAGTGAGTAGTAGAGAGTAGTGGAGTAGTAGAGAGTGAGTAGTAGAGTGAGTAGTAGAGAGTAGTACAGTGAGTAGTAGAGAGTTGTAGAGTGAGTACTAGAGAGTAGTAGAGAGTGAGTAGTAGAGAGCAAGTAGTAGAGAGTGTGTAGTAGAGAGTGTGTAGTAGAGAGTGAGAAGTAGAGAGAGTAAGAGAGAGTAGTAGAGTGAGTAGTAGAGAGTAGCTGAGAGCGAGTAGTGGAGAGTGAGCAGTGGAGAGTGAGCAGTAGAGTAGTAGAGAGTGAGTAGTAGAGAGAGTAGTAGAGTAGTAGAGAGTGAGTAGTAGAGAGTAGTAGAGAGTGAGTAGTAGAGAGTGAGAAGTAGAGAGAGAGTAGTAGAGAGTGAGTAGTAGAGTAGTCAGTCAGTGTCAGTTAGTCAGTGTCAGTCAATGTCAGTCAGTCAATGTCAGTGTCAGTCAATGTCAGTCAATCAGTGTCAGTCAGTCAGTGTCAGTCTCAGTCAATCAGTGTCAGTCATAGTCAGTCAGTTTCAGTCAGTCAGTTTCAGTCAGTCAGTGGCAGTCAGTGTCAGTGTCAGTGTCAGTCAGTTTCAGTGTCAGTGTCAGTCAGTGTCAGTCAGTCAGTGTCAGCTAGAGCCGCTCTGCTGACCTGGTCCTCTGGCTCTAAAGCCGCTCTGCTGACCTGGTTCTCTCCCGCTAAAGCAGCTCTGCTGACATGGTCTCTCTGACTCTACAGCAGGCCTGCTGACCTGGTTCTCTGGCTCTAGAGCAGCTCTGCTGACCTAGTTCTGAGGCTACAGAGCAACTCTGCTCATCTGGTTCTCTGGCTCTACAATAGCTCTGCTGACCTGGTTCTCTGGCTCTAAAGCAACTCTGCTGACCCGGTTCTAAGGCTCTAAAGAAGTTCTGCTGACATGGTTCCCTGGCTCTAGAACAGCTCTGCTGACCTGGTTCTCTCCCTCTAGAGCCACTCTGCTGACCTGGTTCTCTCCCTCTATAGCAACTCTACTGACCTGGTTTCTCTGGCTCTACAGCAGCTCTGCTGGCCTGGTTCCCTGGCTCTAGAGCAGCTTTGCTGACCTGGTTCTCTGGCTCTAAAGCAGCTCTGCTGACCTGGTTCTCTGGCTCTAAAGCAGCTCTGCTGACCTGGTTCTCTGGCTCTAAAGCCGCTCTGCTGACCTGGTTCTCCGGCTCTAAAGCAGCTCTGTTGGCCTGGTTCTCTCCCTCTAAAGCAGCTTTGCTGACCTGGTTTCTCTGGCTCTACAGCAGCTCTGCTGACCTGGTTCTCTGGCTCTAGAGCAGATCTGCTGACCTAGTTCTTAGGCTCTAGAGCAGTTCTGCTGACCTGGTTCTCTGGCTCTAAAGCAGTTCTGCTGACCTGGTTCTCTGGCTCTAGAGCAGCTCTGCTGACCTGGTCCCTTGGCTCTAAAGCAGCTCTGCTGACCAGGTTCTCTCCCTCTAAAGCAGCTCTGCTGACCTGGTTCTCTCGCTCTAAAGCAGCTCTACTGACCTGGTTTCTCTGGCTCTACAGCAGCTCTGCTGACCTGGTTCTCTGGCTCTAGAGCAACTCTGCTGACCCGGTTCTTAGGCTCTAGAGCAGCTCTGCTGACCTGGTTCTCTGGCTCTAAAGCAGCTCTGCTGACCTGGTTCTATGGCTCTAAAGCAGCTCTGCTGACCTGGTTCTCTGGCTCTAGAGCAGCTCTGCTGACCTGGTTCTCTGGCTCTAAAGCAGCTCTGCTGACCTGGTTTCTCTGGCTCTACAGCAGGTCTGCTGACCTGGTTTCTCTGGCTCTAGAGCAGCTCTGCTGACCTAGTTCTTAGGCTACAGAGCAGCTCTGCTGATCTGGTTCTCTGGCTCTACAATAGCTCTGCTGACCTGGTTCTCTGGCTCTAAAGCAGCTCTGCTGACCCGGTTCTATGGCTCTAAAGCAGTTCAGCTGACATGGTTCTCTGGCTCTAGAACAGCTCTGCTGACCTGGTTCTCTCCCTCTAGAGCCACTCTGCTGACCTGGTTCTCTCCCTCTAAAGCAGCTCTGCTGACCTGGTTCTCTGGCTCTACAGCAGCTCTGCTGACCTGGTTCTCTGGCTCTACAGCAGCTCTGCTGACCTGGTTCTCTGGCTCTAGAGCAGCTCTGCTGACCTGGTTCTCTGGCTCTAAAGCAGCTCTGCTGACTTGGTTCTCTGGCTCTAGAGCAGCTCTGCTGACCTGGTTCTCTGGCTCTAAAGCAGCTCTGCTTACCTGGTTCTCTGGCTCTAAAGCAGCTCTGCTGGCCTGGTTCTCTCCCTCTAAAGCAGCTCTGCTGACATGGTTTCTCTGGCTTTACAGTAGCTCTGCTGACTTGGTTCTCTGGCTCTAGAGCAGCTCTGCCTGCTGACCTAGTTCTTAGGTTCTAGAGCAGCTCTGCTGACCTAGTTCTTAGGCTACAGAGCAGCTCTGCTGATCTGGTTCTCTGGCTCTACAATAGCTCTGCTGACCTGGTTCTCTGGCTCTAAAGCAGCTCCGCTGACCCTGTTCTATGGCTCTAAAGCAGTTCAGCTGACATGGTTCTCTGGCTCTAGAACAGCTCTGCTGACCTGGTTCTCTCCCTCTAGAACCACTCTGCTGACCTGGTTCTCTCCCTCTAAAGCAGCTCTCCTGACCTGGTTTCTCTGGCTCTACAGCAGCTCTGCTGACCTGGTTCTCTGGCTCTAGAGCAGCTCTGCTGACCTGGTTCTCTGGCTCTAAAGCAGCTCTGCTGACCTGGTTCTCTGGCTCTAAAGCAGCTCTGCTGACTTGGTTCTCTGGCTCTGGAGCAGCTCTGCTGACCTGGTTCTCTGGCTCTAAAGCAGCTCTGCTGGCCTGGTTCTCTCCCTCTAAAGCAGCTCTGCTGACATGGTTTCTCTGGCTCTACAGCAGCTCTGCTGACCTGGTTCTCTGGCTCTAGAGCAGCTCTGCTGACCTAGTTCTCTCCCTCTAAAGCAGCTCTGCTGACCTGGTTCTCTCCCTCTAAAGCAGCTTTGCTGACCTGGTTTCTCTGGCTCTACAGCAGATCTGCTGACCTAGTTCTTAGGCTCTACAGCAGTTCTGCTGACCTGGTTCTCTGGCTCTAAAGCAGTTCTGCTGACCTGGTTCTCTGGCTCTAGAGCAGCTCTGCTGACCTGGTCCCTTGGCTCTAAAGCAGCTCTGCTGACCTGGTTCTCTCCCTCTAAAGCAGCTCTGCTGACCTGGTTCTCTCGCTCTAAAGCAGCTCTACTGACCTGGTTTCTCTGGCTCTACAGCAGCTCTACTGACCTGGTTTCTCTGGCTCTACAGCAGCTCTGCTGACCTGGTTCTCTGGCTCTAGAGCAGCTCTGCTGACCTGGGTCTCAGGCTCTAAAGCAGCTCTGCTGACCTGGTTCTCAGGCTCTAAAGCAGCTCTGCTGACCTGGTTCTCTGGCTCTAGAGCAGCTCTGCTGACTTGGTTCTCTGGCTCTAAAGCAGTTCTGCTGACTTGGTTCTCTCCCTCTAAATCAGCTCTACTGACCTGATTCTTTGCCTCTAGAGCAGCTCTGCTGACCTGGTTCTATGGCTCTAAAGCAGCTCTGCTGACCTGGTTCTCTGGCTCTAGAGCAGCTCTGCTGACCTGGTTCTCTGGCTCTAAAGCAGCCCAGCTGACCTGGTTCTCTCCCTCTAAAGCAGCTCTGCTGACCTGGATTCTCTGGCTCTAGAGCAGCTCTGCTGACCTGGTTCTCTGGCTCTACAACAGCTCTGCTGTTCTATGGCTCTAAAGCAGCTCTGCTGACCTGGTTCTCTGGCTCTAGAGCAGCTCTGCTGACCTGGTTCTCTTGCTCTAAAGCAGTTCTGCTAACCTGGTTCTCTCCCTCTAAAGCAGCTCTGCTGACTTGGTTTCTCTGGCTCTACAGTAGCTCTGCTGACCTGGTTCTCGGTCTCTAGAGCAGCTCTGCTGACCTGGGTCTCTGGCTCTAGAGCAGCTCTGCTGACCTGGGTCTCTGGTTCTAGAGCAGCTCTGCTGACCTACTTCTGAGGCTCTAGAGCAGCTCTGCTGACCTGGTTCTCTGGCTCTGCACCGGCTCTGCTGACCTGGTTTCTCTGGCTGTACAGCAGCTCTGTTGGCCTGGTTCTCTCCCTCTAAAGCAGCTTTGCTGACCTGGTTTCTCTGGCTCTACAGCAGCTCTGCTGACCTGGTTCTCCGGCTCTAAAGCAGCTCTGTTGGCCTGGTTCTCTCCCTCTAAAGCAGCTTTGCTGACCTGGTTTCTCTGGCTCTACAGCAGCTCTGCTGACCTGGTTCTCTGGCTCTAGAGCAGATCTGCTGACCTAGTTCTTAGGCTCTAGAGCAGTTCTGCTGACCTGGTTCTCTGGCTCTAAAGCAGTTCTGCTGACCTGGTTCTCTGGCTCTAGAGCAGCTCTGCTGACCTGGTCCCTTGGCTCTAAAGCAGCTCTGCTGACCAGGTTCTCTCCCTCTAAAGCAGCTCTGCTGACCTGGTTCTCTCGCTCTAAAGCAGCTCTACTGACCTGGTTTCTCTGGCTCTACAGCAGCTCTGCTGACCTGGTTCTCTGGCTCTAGAGCAACTCTGCTGACCCGGTTCTTAGGCTCTAGAGCAGCTCTGCTGACCTGGTTCTCTGGCTCTAAAGCAGCTCTGCTGACCTGGTTCTATGGCTCTAAAGCAGCTCTGCTGACCTGGTTCTCTGGCTCTAGAGCAGCTCTGCTGACCTGGTTCTCTGGCTCTAAAGCAGCTCTGCTGACCTGGTTTCTCTGGCTCTACAGCAGGTCTGCTGACCTGGTTTCTCTGGCTCTAGAGCAGCTCTGCTGACCTAGTTCTTAGGCTACAGAGCAGCTCTGCTTATCTGGTTCTCTGGCTCTACAATAGCTCTGCTGACCTGGTTCTCTGGCTCTAAAGCAGCTCTGCTGACCCGGTTCTATGGCTCTAAAGCAGTTCAGCTGACATGGTTCTCTGGCTCTAGAACAGCTCTGCTGACCTGGTTCTCTCCCTCTAGAGCCACTCTGCTGACCTGGTTCTCTCCCTCTAAAGCAGCTCTGCTGACCTGGTTCTCTGGCTCTACAGCAGCTCTGCTGACCTGGTTCTCTGGCTCTACAGCAGCTCTGCTGACCTGGTTCTCTGGCTCTAGAGCAGCTCTGCTGACCTGGTTCTCTGGCTCTAAAGCAGCTCTGCTGACTTGGTTCTCTGGCTCTAGAGCAGCTCTGCTGACCTGGTTCTCTGGCTCTAAAGCAGCTCTGCTTACCTGGTTCTCTGGCTCTAAAGCAGCTCTGCTGGCCTGGTTCTCTCCCTCTAAAGCAGCTCTGCTGACATGGTTTCTCTGGCTTTACAGTAGCTCTGCTGACTTGGTTCTCTGGCTCTAGAGCAGCTCTGCCTGCTGACCTAGTTCTTAGGTTCTAGAGCAGCTCTGCTGACCTAGTTCTTAGGCTACAGAGCAGCTCTGCTGATCTGGTTCTCTGGCTCTACAATAGCTCTGCTGACCTGGTTCTCTGGCTCTAAAGCAGCTCCGCTGACCCGGTTCTATGGCTCTAAAGCAGTTCAGCTGACATGGTTCTCTGGCTCTAGAACAGCTCTGCTGACCTGGTTCTCTCCCTCTAGAACCACTCTGCTGACCTGGTTCTCTCCCTCTAAAGCAGCTCTCCTGACCTGGTTTCTCTGGCTCTACAGCAGCTCTGCTGACCTGGTTCTCTGGCTCTAGAGCAGCTCTGCTGACCTGGTTCTCTGGCTCTAAAGCAGCTCTGCTGACCTGGTTCTCTGGCTCTAAAGCAGCTCTGCTGACTTGGTTCTCTGGCTCTGGAGCAGCTCTGCTGACCTGGTTCTCTGGCTCTAAAGCAGCTCTGCTGGCCTGGTTCTCTCCCTCTAAAGCAGCTCTGCTGACATGGTTTCTCTGGCTCTACAGCAGCTCTGCTGACCTGGTTCTCTGGCTCTAGAGCAGCTCTGCTGACCTAGTTCTCTCCCTCTAAAGCAGCTCTGCTGACCTGGTTCTCTCCCTCTAAAGCAGCTTTGCTGACCTGGTTTCTCTGGCTCTACAGCAGATCTGCTGACCTAGTTCTTAGGCTCTACAGCAGTTCTGCTGACCTGGTTCTCTGGCTCTAAAGCAGTTCTGCTGACCTGGTTCTCTGGCTCTAGAGCAGCTCTGCTGACCTGGTCCCTTGGCTCTAAAGCAGCTCTGCTGACCTGGTTCTCTCCCTCTAAAGCAGCTCTGCTGACCTGGTTCTCTCGCTCTAAAGCAGCTCTACTGACCTGGTTTCTCTGGCTCTACAGCAGCTCTACTGACCTGGTTTCTCTGGCTCTACAGCAGCTCTGCTGACCTGGTTCTCTGGCTCTAGAGCAGTTCTGCTGACCTGGGTCTCAGGCTCTAAAGCAGCTCTGCTGACCTGGTTCTCAGGCTCTAAAGCAGCTCTGCTGACCTGGTTCTCTGGCTCTAGAGCAGCTCTGCTGACTTGGTTCTCTGGCTCTAAAGCAGTTCTGCTGACTTGGTTCTCTCCCTCTAAATCAGCTCTACTGACCTGATTCTTTGCCTCTAGAGCAGCTCTGCTGACCTGGTTCTATGGCTCTAAAGCAGCTCTGCTGACCTGGTTCTCTGGCTCTAGAGCAGCTCTGCTGACCTGGTTCTCTGGCTCTAAAGCAGCCCAGCTGACCTGGTTCTCTCCCTCTAAAGCAGCTCTGCTGACCTGGATTCTCTGGCTCTAGAGCAGCTCTGCTGACCTGGTTCTCTGGCTCTACAACAGCTCTGCTGTTCTATGGCTCTAAAGCAGCACTGCTGACCTGGTTCTCTGGCTCTAGAGCAGCTCTGCTGACCTGGTTCTCTTGCTCTAAAGCAGTTCTGCTAACCTGGTTCTCTCCCTCTAAAGCAGCTCTGCTGACTTGGTTTCTCTGGCTCTACAGTAGCTCTGCTGACCTGGTTCTCGGTCTCTAGAGCAGCTCTGCTGACCTGGGTCTCTGGCTCTAGAGCAGCTCTGCTGACCTGGGTCTCTGGTTCTAGAGCAGCTCTGCTGACCTACTTCTGAGGCTCTAGAGCAGCTCTGCTGACCTGGTTCTCTGGCTCTGCACCGGCTCTGCTGACCTGGTTTCTCTGGCTGTACAGCAGCTCTGCTGACCTGGTTCTCTGCACTCACGATGCATGCACCCGACTTCACGAAAATATATTTCAAAATAATATAAGTTTATTATAAGTACAAATATATTATTTTTATGAAGATCTTAGATAATCTCTTGCCCTATTATGTCTATTAAAGACACATACATATCATTTTGGAATATAATTTTTTTTTGCGGGAGTCGCACACACCAGCGCGCCCCAGCACGTATATGACGTCACGCGGGACCTGCAACCACGCAAGGATCTTGTACCGTAATGTGCATGTGTCGCGAATGCACGGGAGCAGCGGACTGGTCGCATACCAATCGCGCACATCACGTAATATTAAATGTATATGATGTAACTGAAAAACACGCAGCTGTCGCACACCGTACGCAGATCCTTCACGACTTTTCTAAAATGGCGGCTAGAATGCCCGTGATGTGTACACTTTGAGTGCGTGACTCCGAAAAAAAAATGGAAATTATTTTCTTTTTTAAAGAAAATAATATAAATATATTAAAATTAAAAATTAAAACAAGAAAATTAATCAATATTTCGGTTTGATTTTTTTTTGCAATTTTCTGAAAAACGTATAATGTTATTTAATGAATAAAATATTTATAAATAAACAGTTAAAAAACTGTTGGAAAGCAGTACAAAAAAATAGGTATGACTACTATCACACTTAAAAATTAGCATTTAAAAAACCTTTGAAATTCACTGAAAAAAACATAGGTTTCAGAGACGTTCTAGTTAGAAATGAGCATTTAAAAAAGCTTTGAAATTCACTGAAAAGATCATAGGTTTCAGAGATGTTATAGTTAGAAATTAGCATTTAAAAAAAGCTTCACATGTCCATTCTTCAAACAGTGACCAAAAACACTACATGCAAACATACCTTTGTGTTAGGGGGAAAGTGTTCGCAATCACCCCTACAAAGTCAAACAAGGCAGTGCGTATCTTCTTAGGAATTATATTCTTTTATATATAAAAATGTCACTTAAACCAGAAACCAGATACATAGTAGAGTGAAGTTACTATTTAACAGACTGTTTTATAAATAGCAGAAATGTGACTGTTTAGGGGTACACTTGTTAAATAGTAACACTAGGGGCCTTTCACTTGCCAAATCACAGATACCAATTAACTAGGCAATTGCTAAAACATTACCTGAATTATGGGTTTCTCTGGGATTGACTTTTGTTTATAAACTGTTGCATCAGGTGCTGCATGTCAACAGCTTTGCTGGAAGATTTACCTGCAATGATGACTCTTCTTTGGGGACTGCATGCTGCTTGTGAAATAGCTACCGGGTGTTGAGTAGAGAATCTCTCAGAACTGTGTTTTGACCGAAACAGATTTTGTTTATTAAGTTAACAGTGTTACCCTCTCCCAAATTAAATCAATTTCTGACAAGTGGTGATTGTTTAAAGGATACAATTTGTGCAAGATAAATATATCAAACAAAACATTGGGTGTCAAGTTAAGTCAAATTTATTATGATATGGAACTCCTACAGGCGTCCACAAAATTGCACACTACAGATTAAACGAGAAATACTTTACATTCAATAAACAATTTTTCCTTTGTACAAGGCTGCCTCCTTATAATCTAATATCATACATATTGTGCGGAGTGCAGAGAATGACAAGACAGTCATATAAAACAGCAAAGTGCAAAATACCACATTCAAGAAACAAAATACAACAAAGCATTCCTAAGAAGCAAGAGCAAAAATATTAGGACACATATACAATCAAATAACCAACCATCAAAATTTTACAGCATACGAAATAGAATTAAAATTACCTAATAAACAGCCAAGAAAATTGATGATCCTATGACAGACCATTTCATTTGGTGGGACAAGACAAATAAACGGGCGTCATGGGCTGAATGAATGTTACATTTGATAAATGATGGTCTTAAAAAAATGTGCTTAGCCTTGTGTAACTCCGGACACACAAATAACACATGATTAAAATCTTGAACTTGTAATCAACACATTTCACAAATTCTCTCCTCTTTCGGTATTTTATCCCAAATACCAGTAACTTCTCTTAGGGGGAACATGAGGAGTCTCAATAAAAGTATCAACCTTCTAATCCCATGAGGTAGGTTCCAAGTTAAATAGGGCTGTGGTTTGTTCCCCAGTGCGCTCCCACAAACTACCTCTTTAAGCGACTTGGGCTGACTTAAAGCAATATCTCTGGTAAGACTAATGGAGGTCACAGACTTCTTTATAAACAGCTTCAATACAGACTTTGGCATAGGAGAGAGTCAGTGTTCCAGCTAAGCCCAAATTAATTGTCTGCTCACTCAAAGGACCTAAAGAATGTCAGTTGTTCTTTCAGCTTAGCAAAGACTTCCACTCTCAAGTTATCCTTAATTGTGCCCTCTTCTCCCCAGAGGAGGGAATTACCCCACCTCAAAACTGCTGCCAGGGATAAATTATATGAGGAGAATAAACCAAACTCAAGACGTAAAGCATGGGGGTGGCCAGAGAGTTTAGGTTACAAATTTGGCATAGGATTCGACCTTTGGCCTTAGGGGTCATTCCAATGCCAGTCGGACCACATCCGATGGCTCATAGGATGCTGTCCGACCGCCATCTGCTGCTGTGGTCCAACCGATGCATAACAATGCGTGCAATTAGAGGCAGCAAAGGGAGGGATAGGCCAAGGCTTTCCGACAGGCTTAAGGATCCCGTTGGACCGTCAGAGGGTCAGTTTATTTATTTTTATTTTTATTTATTTATTTATTACTTTTATAAAGTGCGACAGCTACCCAAAAGGGTTTCCCGGCGCTAGAAGACGAGGGCACTAAACAGACACCAGAGGAATTATTGGTCGAAAAGCCAGGTCTTGATGGCTCTACGGAAGCGGACATAACAGTTCTCGCTACGAATTTCAAAGGGGAGTGAGTTCCATAGTCGCGGTCCCAAGTTAGCAAAGGCGGCACCTCCTTTTTTAGAAAACCTGTACCTGGGTACAGTGAATAGATGCTGAGAGGAGGAGCGAAGGGAACGTGAGGGAGTATAGTGTTTGACAAGAGACTGAAGGTACGCTGGAGCGACCCCAGTTCTGATCCTGTGCATGAAGCTCAAAGCCTTAAACTTCACGCGGCTCTCAACTCTGAGCCAGTGGAGTTCCCGGAGTCGAGGGGTGATGTGGTCGGATCTCCGACAGCCACAGAGGAGGCGGGCGGCTGCATTTTGCACTAGTTGGAGTCTACGGGTGACTGCCCTGGAAGCCCCCAGGTAGAGAATGTTACCATAATCCAACCTCGAGGTCACCAGGGCATTCACTACGGACTTCTGCACGTCCGTGGGTAACATCCAGAAAATTTTCTGGAGCCATCTCAGGATGGTAAAGCAGGTAGCCACAACTTTGTTTGCTTGATGTTTCATGGACAAGGTGTTATCAATCGTAACACCTAAATTCCGTACATGCTCTGAGGGAGTGGGGAGAGGGCCCATCACAGCTGGCCAGTGCCTAGGGTTCCAGAGTTCTGGTTTGTTGCCAAGCACCAGAACCTCAGTCTTGGCTCCGTTAAGTCTGAGTAGGTTAAGGCACATCCAATCAGATATCTCACTGAGACCTGTCTGTAAGGGAGAAGGCAGAGTTGGGTCTGCTTGGGAAAGGGAGAAAACAATTTGGGAATCATCAGCATAAGTGAATAAATTTAAACCGGAACGTTGTGCAACAAGGGCTAAAGGGGCAACATAAAGGTTAAAAAGGAGGGGGCTAAGGATAGGACCTTGGGGAACCCCGTGAGGCGAAGGATAAATTTTGGATTTCGAAGGATGTGAAGAAATTTGGAAGGTACGGTCCGAAAGGAAGGAAGTAAGCCATTTCAAGGCTTTCCCACCAATCCCCATAGTTGCGAGGGATCCGAGAAGTGTCTTATGTGACACAGTGTCGAATGCCGCACTGAGGTCCAGCAGTACTAGAGCCACTGTGTCACCACGGTCAAGCAAGCAACGAAGGTTTTCTGTGACTCCCAGAAGGGTGGTCTCCGTCGAGAAGCCGGAACGGAAACCGGATTGCGAAGTGTGTAGGAGATTATGAGTGGTCACAAAATGAGACAAGTGCTGGTGGATGTGCCTCTCCAAAATTTTAGAAAACACGGGTAATAAAGAAATGGGACGAAAATTGGAGTGGACCTTAGGATCTGCTGTGGGCTTTTTCAGCAAAGGAGTAACCATTGCGTGCTTTCAGCAGCTGGGAACAGTAGCCGTATTAATAGAATGATTAAGTAAGGTTCAAATAGTAGCCAGATGGGAGGTATCCAAGTGACGTAGCACTGAAACAGGTATGGGGTCACAGGGTGAGCCTGATTTAACTTTCCCCAGGAGGTCTCCAAGACTAAGTTGATGGAGGGGAGGCCAGCACTCAAGGAGAGCACTAGAAGAAGAAATCGAATCGGTAGGCTCTCCAGAACTGTCGGTGGGTTTACAGGCTCCATGTGCAGCGATGTCGCTATATATGTTATCGATCAGTAATCCCTACAATAGGGACAGTGCCTTCTCAGGCACCACTGTGGGGATTACAATGTCCCTTTCTGCCTCCCCTTTCATGGCGGTTCACCCGCCATGAAAAGGCAGGCGGACAAAGACTTTGGAGGCCCTAGCGGCCCCCCTTCCCTCTGGCCATCTTCTATGCCCCCTAAACATCCCTGCACCATGTGGGAGGCACAGCATGGTGCCTTCCACACGGTGCAAGGATGTTTTCAAAGTGTGTATTTTCTACACAGCAGCACAAGCCACAATAGAAAATATACACTTTGCGACCGCCGTGATGGTGGTCGCATTGTAATGAGGGCGGGGGGACCGCCAACTCCTTGTTGGAAAAGCCTTCTTCTGCTACGGTGCCGGTATCGTAATGATGCCCAAAGTTAAAACTGTACCAACAATTTTAAATTAAAGAAAAAAAACTGTAAAAGTCCCATCCCAGTTGAGAAAATTTAATTGGAAAAAGGCA
The DNA here is from genome assembly GCF_964204655.1 of Triturus cristatus. Classification (NCBI taxonomy): domain Eukaryota; kingdom Metazoa; phylum Chordata; class Amphibia; order Caudata; family Salamandridae; genus Triturus; species Triturus cristatus. The sequence continues at coordinate 866,228,670 of NC_140581.1, forward strand.
CCAAGATCTTTAAAATAGGTTAGATAAATCAGAGATTTGAATAATAAAAGTTTTAAGGGAAAAAGTGCCTAGAAAAATTAATGCTCCATTGAGAAAAAACACAGCTGTCTGAGACAATTTCAGGCTGACCACTAGGTAGCTGAGGTCAGATACACCAGACAGGTTGCAACAATCAAAGTTGTAACTTTTGCTAGTAGTTTTTTTAAATATAAGTCAAAATCATCCAATGACGCAGTGTCCAAGACAGTAGCAGGTAAGGGTCTCTCAAAGTCGGATACATCATAGAGCTCCTGCTGAAGCTTATTTTTGGCGCCAAAAGCAAAGAGCAGGATAAAGCCAGGTTTTGTGGCCACTGTGGATGCTTTGCTGACGGGGTAGATTTGCTTACTCACCCTGGTCCAAGGTTTTACCTTTGGACTTAGTAGTTTTTTAGGAAGTTAAAATATTCCAACTGAACAAGGTTGGAAGCTCCATGAGGCCAGATGCCTTCATTGCAAGGTCCAAATGAACCTGTTTTCAGCATAGCAAAAAGTTCTGAGAAGGAAAACCCTTGTTTTCTTGCCTGCCTGCAGTGTGACCTTATTGGACAAGCCTCAAACCTTGTCCAGGTCATCTTGAGATGAAAAAATAACTCAACTCACCAGCTGCTGGGAAAGTTCCATCTGGTCACTCCTGCATCCCTTAGTTTCCCAGAGCAGGCTTCTAGGCACCAGGTCTCTCACCAGCCATGTCTCCTGTTAAATCTAGTCCTCTGTGGTCAGCTGGGCTGCCTTAGAGACAGGAGTTCTGTTGCCTTTTGTGTCCCTGTAACAGGCAAACAGGAGGCCTGCCACTTGATCCTTGGAGAGGTGTTCTAGTCCCTGGGTACCAGCAGGAGTCAGGGGTTTTTGAATGAGTCCTCTTCTTCCAGCAGGAGTCAGGATTCTTCTTCTAGTACTCTGTACTGCTCGATTTTCCCGGCCCTATTGTGTTGACGGGTGATTAGTGTGACTTCAGTCTCTTACCATCCAAGTCTAAGGGTTAGAGTAGTGAATGGAGCCTATTTCCTAGGCACTTCGACATGATCCTGTGTTCTTCCCCATAGATCAGGGCTTGCACACATATCCTAGGGGATAGATTCGTTAGTATTAGGGATAACCTGTCCTGTAGTGAGGGTATTTCATGGAGCCGTGCTGAATTCAGGCCTGGTAGGCCTCAAACGGGAGAGACTCCATCTTTCTTTTTGCTCCGGCAGCTTGAGATGCTTCTAGGTTAAGGGTGATGTTTTAGTTATGAGGTGTTATTCGCTTGGAGAGAACCGGTTCAGGCCAGCCCTTATCGAAGGATTGTATTTTTCTTCATGCCGAAGACACTACATCAGGCCGGCCGGCTGGGAACGTGTCCTTGGTACGGGGAGGTACAAGAATTTGGTGGGCGGCAGGTTACGGGCCGGAATTTTCCATGAGGAAATGCACCTCTATATTAGTGAAAGTCTGAGGCAGATACGGTGCACTTACTTCAGTCCGTAGGCGGCATCTAGCCGTTAGCAGTAAAGCTACTACTTATTCCAGGGAAGACAGATGACAAACTTGAAGGCGGAGAAAAACCGAGAGACAGATACTCTTCTAGCAGAATAGCCAGAGAGGAGAGAGTAGCCGATGAGGAAGAGGTCCCAGTGACTCGGAGAAGGGAGAAGGGAACAGATCCGTGACTGCGGAGGTGTGACTTCCAGGCGAGCCGAGGCACAGACGAGAAGGGAACCTAGATGACCATTGAATGCAGGCTACACACGACTAAGGTGATGTCGACCTCTTTCTTATTAGAGTGTACAACCTAATCTTTCACTTTTCTTTGCAGGTTATGTGTTACATAGTAATGTTATGTGATTGCGTATGTAATGAGTAATAAAGTACTCAGTTTGTAGTGAATCAACATGTGCTGCGTGTTCTTGTATAAGAGGGTAGCCTATTCTTCTAGTCAGCTGTGACTTGACATGAACAGATGTTAACCCTGATCAGGTAGGTGGTAACTGAATAAGGGAGAGAGGAGCCCCTCGAACCAGAGAACAGGTTGTGCTCAAACTGGCAGTTCTTGTGTGATCTGATAAATAGTAAAACTGATTCCCTTGTTGTATGTTATGGTAATCATAGGATGAACTTGTACTGAGGCTGCCGTCTGGGTAGGAAGTCCTGGGTCCGTCTGGGACCGCGAGGCTGAGGCTGCCGTCTGGGTAGGAAGTCCTGGGTCCGTCTGGGACCGCGAGGCTGAGGCTGCCGTCTGGGTAGGAAGTCCTGGGTCCGTCTGGGACCGCGAGGCTGAGGCTGCCGTCTGGGTAGGAAGTCCTGGGTCCGTCTGGGACCGCGAGGCTGAGGCTGCCGTCTGGGTAGGAAGTCCTGGGTCCGTCTGGGACCGCGAGGCTGAGGCTGCCGTCTGGGTAGGAAGTCCTGGGTCCGTCTGGGACCGCGAGGCTGAGGCTGCCGTCTGGGTAGGAAGTCCTGGGTCCGTCTGGGACCGCGAGGCTGAGGCTGCCGTCTGGGTAGGAAGCCCTGGGTCCGTCTGGGACCGCGAGGCTGAGGCTGCCGTTTGGGTAGGAAGTCCTGGGTCCGCCTGGGACCGCGAGGCTGAGGCTGCCATCTGGGTAGGAAGTCCTGGGTCCGTCTGGGATCGCGAGGCCGCCACTTGTACTATAAGAGGTCTAGATATATATATATATATATATATATATATATATATATATATATATATATATATATATAGTAGGAATTCCCTGTCCTTAGGTGGTATATATCTGTATATATATTACTTGTTGTGAATAGGCCCTAGGGAGAGGGTAACGTTCTGGCTGGGTTAGAGAGGCTCTGATGAGCGGGTTCTATCTGATCCGAAAACCCAAGCAGAACATTTGGCGTCACGAACCGTTTTCGAAACTTGTGTGCGTCGTGTTGTCTCGTGTTTGCTTTCGGCGTGTGCGTGGTTTTGTTTGTATATTATTTGTGGTATAATTGTGTGTATAGTTTTTCTTCTTCTTTCTTTTCTTCTTTCTTTTTCACGATGTTTTCTAGAAAGTCAAAATCTACTTTTAAGTTGCCCGTTGATATTCCCGGCTGGGATTCAACGCCTTATGAAGCCTTAGCCCGTGAGTGGGCTGATTCTACTGGTTTGAGTGAGAATTGGAATTCTTTTTTGGAGCTGGCGGAGCCGGCTAATGTGATTACTTGCTTACAGAAGGCGCCGGTATCTAAGGGTGATGAGCTTCCCATTTTAGGGCGCAGAGGTTGGATTGTTCTGTCTGCGTACAGGCTTCTCCATGAGAGGTTGTTGAAGTTGCAGAACTTGCATAAGGATTTGGAAGCGAACTTTGTTGAGGTTCAGAATGCTCATACTTTGTTGCGGTGTCAAAATAAGTTGCTTGCTGACAAACTTGAGACGTACCAAACTATTGCCGAGAGAGCGGCTGTGCGAATTGCTCGTTATAAATACAAGAATCGGCGTGGTCGGGTTTCGACGCGGAAGGTGCGTCTGGTCGTGGCGAAAGCCGGACTGGATTGGAATCCTGATGAATGGGATGGTAATATCTGGAACTCGAGTGATTCTCCTTCCTCGGGTGAGGAGTCTGCCAAGCGCGAGTCCTCTCGCTCCGGCCGTGCTTGTAGGTCTGCTTCTTGCGCCTCTGATGGTGCACCCCGTGATTGCGCTCGTCCTTCGAGCGGGGTCGATGCTTCTTCCACTGATTGTTCCTCTACGTGTACTGGTCGAGCTCCTTGTGATGCTCGTCCCGCGGTCTCAGTGCATCCAGTTTTTCGTCGGAAGTTGCAGCAGTCTCCCGCTGTTCCGCAGGGTGTTTCTTTAGACTCTTTAGAGGACTTTACTCAACAAGAAATTAGAGATATTTTGCAGCGAGCTGGTGAGACCTTGCTCACATGGATGGTGCGCCTTTATGAACTGGGCGCTGCTGGCATTATGTTAGATAATGGCGATTGTTTGAAGTTTTGTTCCTTGAGTTCGGATTCTACTGTACAGGATCATTTTCGTAACTATAATGGTGGTGGTCAAATTTCTTTACTTCAATTGGCGACTGAGGGTTGTAATCAAAAGTATCCTACTGAGTCTGATTGGCCTGTGAATGACAAACCGTGGTATACTTTGTGCGACGCTGCACAACGTCTCAAAGAGGAGGTAATGAAAACGGCAATTTTTCTGGGTACTGCTGACAGGTTGCTTGATGGTTTGTTGACATCTTCTGTGCGGAATCGTATCATTCGTTCTTCCCCTGTTGCCTATAAGCAGGTCATGATGACTTTATTGATTAATCAGACTGGTAACGTGTTATCTACGGTACTGGAATCGGTACGCCAACTCGGTGAGTTGGGTGAGTGGTTTAAACCTGAACGTCAGTCCCGGCCTGACACTCGTACTCCTGGTGACAATAAACTTACTAGACGTGATATCTTTTCTGGTCTTCTGGCCGATGGTGTGCGGAGGGAGGACATTGACGGTGAGACTACTGCTCGTTTGTGGGAGTTGTTTCGCAAACGTGGCTTGGATCGGAAGGAGGGTGCCCGGCGTGTTCGGACGACTGAGTGTGATCGTGGTGGTTCTGACGGTAGCGGTGATGACGACCGCCGTGGGCGCTCTGTTCGTCGTGATGATCGACGTTATGTACGTGATATGTCCCCCTCTCGTGAGAGAGACAGAGAGAGAGAGGAGGAAAGAGAAAGGGGGAGAAATGATTATGTTTACAGCAGACGTAGAGATGATAGGGATCAATCCCCTGAGTTGAGGAGGAGAGAGGATCGTCATAGTTTGGCCGATCGAAACCAGCAGTGTAATGCATAAGACACGAATCCATTTCGTACTGGGAATGGATATGAACAGGAGGTACCGATACCTAAGAAACGTGAGAGTCTTTATCCTGATTTATCCTGGTACACAGAATGCAGTAAGCATGACTAGGAAATAGGTCAAGCTCCAGTACACAGATGGGCTCACAGAGATAATAGACCCTATGTAGATATTGATATTTATTGGAGACATCGTAATATCCAAAGGGCCCGAGCATTGGTAGATACAGGAGCGGAGGCCACTCTTATTCATGGAAAATCAAAGAAGTTTACAGGTCAGCCTTTTACAATTACCGGATTGGGTGGAAAGGAAACTCCTGCCGTTCAAACTTTACTTGAAATGAGAATAGGTAGAATCCCTAGAAAAGAATACTCTGTACTAGTGGTGCCACTCTTAGAATTCATAATTGGAATTGATATTTTGAAAGGAATGACTTTGCATTTAGATGATGGATGTTACCAATTTGGAACTACGCATTATATATCGTCCAGGCCTATACGGGTTGGTCGTTTAAGAATGCCCCCCATAAAAGTTCCTCAGGCGACAAAAGTGGTTTGTCAGAAGCAGTATCGTATTCCAGGTGGTCATGAGGAGATTAGTACCACTATTCAGGAGTTGGTGGATGCAGGTGTTATAACCCCAGTTACTTCTGCTTGGAATAATCCTGTTTGGCCTGTACGTAAGAGTGATAATTCTTGGCGTATGACTGTTGATTATCGAGAATTGAACAAACACACACCCTCTTTGACCGTTGCAGTACCGGATGTCATTACTCTAATTGAAAGAATCCAAAAACATCCAGGTACATGGTATGCGTCCATTGATATTGCTAATGCTTTCTTTTCGATTCCGATTGCCCCTGAGTGTCAGGAACAGTTCTGTTTTACGTGGAATGGGCGTCAGATGACGTTTAGAAGTCTTCCTCAGGGCTATGTGCATAGTCCTACGATATGTCACCGGCTGGTGGCAGAGCATTTGGCTGAGGTACCGGTTCATCCACAGATTCAGATGTGTCATTATATTGATGATGTTTTGATCCAAGGCGAAACACAAGAGGAAGTTCAGACCCAATTGGACAGAGTCATTGAGTGCCTGCGTGAGAAAGGTTGGGAAATCAATCCGGATAAATTACAAGGCCCGTCCCAGGCTGTAAAATTTTTGGGTATTAATTGGCATGAAGGGCACCGTGAAGTGATCCCTCAGGTTAAACAGAAAATCCTTGATTTTGCAGTTCCGAGGGATAGGAAAGAAGCCCAAAGCTTCATTGGTTTGTTTGGTTTTTGGCGTCAGCATATTCCTCATTTGAGTCAAATATTGGCCCCCTTGTACCGTGTCACTCGTAAAAAGAATGCATTTGAATGGGATAAACCACAGCAAGATGCGTTCAACCTAGCAAAAGAGGCAATTCAGCATGCTTTGGATCTATGGCCCGTACGTGATGGTGAGGTGGATTTGAATGTGTCTGTACAGGGCCTTTATGCGAATTGGAGTTTGTGGCAGAAGCAAGGCAGGAGTAGAGTGCCGTTGGGTTTCTGGACTAAAAAGTTACCTGATGCTGGTGAGCGTTATACACCTTTTGAGAAACAGTTACTTGCATGTTATTGGGCTCTGGTGGATACCGAGCAACTGACTTTGGGACATGATATAATTTTGCGACCTGAAATTCCTATCATGCAGTGGGTTATGAGTTCGCCGAAAACTCACCGAATTGGACATGCTCAAGAGGCGAGTGTGATTAAATGGAAATGGTATATACAAGACAGGGCACGTGTGGGACAAAAAGGAGTTGCATCTTTACATGAGCAGGTGGCGCGAGCGCCATCGACTGAGACTGAGAGTGAATGTTCCGTACCTTTAGTACAGGAGTCTCCTGTCAAGTGGGGTAGACCTTTTGATGATTTGTCCGCAGAGGACAGAAACCATGTCTGGTTTACGGATGGTTCAGCAAGGTTCATAGGGACGAAACGGCACTGGAAAGCGGTGTCCTATAATCCGATCACACAAAAACTGCTGAGCACAACTGGTGAAGGTAAGAACAGTCAATTTGCTGAACTTTATGCTGTTTATCAAGTTCTGAAACAAGAGTTACCTGGCACATGTCATATTTTCACCGATTCTTGGTCTACTGCCAATGGACTGGCAGTTTGGTTACCGACTTGGCATTCCCATAATTGGAAATTGCATTCAAAAGAATTGTGGGGAAAAGAATTATGGCAGGAGATTTGGGAGATGCTCCCACAGAGTACTGTTACAATCTTCCATGTGGATGCTCACACCCCGATAGATTCTCTTGACAAATTTTTTCATAACATTGCAGATGAGAAATCTAAAATTGCTGAGGCAGTGGTGGACAGGCAAGATTCTGATATTGCGGGATTGGCGAAATGGGCCCACCAGAAGGCAGGACATTTTGGAGAGAAAGCCACTAGCAGGTGGGCTGCTGATCGAGGAATTTCTATTCCCCTAGATTTAATCAAAAATGTTATTTTACATTGTCCCATTTGTCAGCATATCAGACAGCGCAAAGTGCCCCAAATTGTTAAAGGTCATTTACATCGCGGGAAACTGCCCGCTCAAATTTGGCAGATTGATTACATCGGTCCACTTCCCATGAGTAGGAATTGTCAATATGTTTGCACTATTGTTGATACATACAGTGGCCTGTTGGTAGTCCTTCCCTATAAGCAAGCTACCCAATTGAATACCATTAAAACATTGGAATTGATTATGATGTATTATGGTGTGCCATTCCAAATTCAATCTGATAATGCATCCCATTTTCGTGGAAGATTGGTACAGGAATTCTGTGTGGAAAACAATATTGACTGGGTATTTCATATCCCATATTATCCGCAGGCCTCGGGTCTTGTGGAGAGATTGAATGGTCTGCTGAAGGAGCAACTGCGTAAATTGACAGATGACAAGTATAAGAATTGGCGAGACTTTTTGCCCCAAGCGCTATTAATTTTGAATAATCGTCCTTTTCTAAATGCTGAATCTCCACTTATGCGTTTGTTTCCTCCGAATGTTAATGCTCAGCCAAATGAAATCAGAGAGACTGTGATGTACTGGGAAATTACTCCCGGAGCTTTGGCTCCATGTAGAGCGACCCCAGGGTCGGCAGGTTTAGACTTGCATGCCATGGATGACACCGTTATAAAAGGTAAAGATCGGGTTATCATCGCGACCGGTGTTGGTGTTCATATACCACCCGGGAATTTTGGATTAATCGCCCCTAGATCGGGGCTGGCTGTAAAAGGCATTCAGGTGCTTGGAGGGATCATTGACAGTGATTATCAGGGAGAGATTAAGGTGCTCCTGCTGAATAGCAGTGAGGCTGACTTACTGGTACATCAAACTGACCGAGTGGCTCAATTACTCATAATGCCTGTTTTCAGTGGAGAGATCATAAAAGGCACAGCCCCAACTTTGCTAACTGTACGAGGCCAGAAAGGTTTTGGCTCCACAGATAACCCTGGGGCCAGGGTTTGGGTGCAGTCGCCTAAGAATCCCCCTGAACAAGCAGAGGTCATCGCCACCGGTCATGACAATACCATTTTAGTTATGAGACCAGGGAAAGATAGCTGGGAAGCGGTCCCGGCTGACAAATGTTACTTACGAGAATGAATAATGCCTGTATTTGATTCTCTTTCAGATCATTCTTTGGACTGTTGCTGCAGGATGTGTCGTCGTCGGACTATTTTCGGGTTGGTTCGACGAGAGAGGAGGGATCCCGTCAACCCAGGATGAGTTACGCTCCCGAGTGTCGCGTTCCCTCGCTGCGTGGGATTCGTCATCGAACTTTTGGACCTCACTGGCGAAAAGGGTGACTGATGCCCCTCACTTCTGTTTGACGCCGATGAGATCTGTACACGACATCTTGGCGACCTGTCTGGTTGCTGTCCCTGCTTCGCTAGAAACTTTGACTCATATTTTTAATATTTCAAAGGCTCGCCCCAATGTTCTTCTGGGCGATTTTGCTACCCGTGCGTATTGCCCCTTATGTACTGAACTACCAGACCAGATACCCCCCATCCAGTCCCAAATAGTTACCTATAATATCACACAAGGAGATTTGTGTTTTTTCCTTACGTGTAATCCTGGTGCAATTTCTGAATGTCTGCGTCTAAAATTGAAAGGTGCTACTTCCTTTACCATTCATGAGCGAACTTTGTGCTTTCAAAGGACACCGAAAACATGTGCTTCTGTCCAGAACAATATGACTTGCAAGAGTTTGGTAGTTACCCCCAGTCATTATCGCACGATGTTACTACCTGCCGGATGGCTTTTCTCATGTGGTAATACTTCCTGGCCATATGTCCCCGCAAATATTTCTGGAGGCCCTTGTGCCATTACGAGACTCAGTTTACTGATGTTCTCGTCACATCCGAATGCCAATTCTCGTGTGATTCGAGATACAGTGATGTTACAGGAGGATTGTGACTCGTCTTTGCATTTATATTCCAAGTCTGAATACCTTAGCCTGGCTATTTCAATTATTGGTGTTCCTGCTTTGGCGGTTTATAATGCCAAATCTATTGGGAAAATGGCCTGCTGGATGGTAAAATCCATTAATCATACTTCTACAGTCCTGTCTGACATGCTGTTAGACGCCCAGGGTGAACGCAGAGCCATTTTGCAAAATCGAGCGGCCATTGATTATCTTTTGCTTAAACATGGACACGATTGTTCTGATTTTGAGGGTCTTTGTTGTTTTAACTTGTCTGATCATACACAATCCATTCGCGCTCACATTGATAAGCTACATGACTTGACAGAAGAAGTTAGAAAACACATTGACCAGGGCTGGTTTGACTGGCTCTTTAATTGGTTACCTGATTTGTATCTGTTACGTCAGGTATTAGGAGGTATTCTGATTACCATCGCTGTTTTGATTTCTATCTGTTGCTTTATTCAGTGTATTCCTTCACTACTTCAATTCTGCACATTTGGTACTAGACATAGATCAGTTAGCTTTGTTTCATATTATTCTTCCACAGATGTTAGTTCTGTTTAATGAATGTATAATAGACTGAAGTCAAGGGTGAAATGTACTGCTCGATTTTCCCGGCCCTATTGTGTTGACGGGTGATTAGTGTGACTTCAGTCTCTTACCATCCAAGTCTAAGGGTTAGAGTAGTGAATGGAGCCTATTTCCTAGGCACTTCGACATGATCCTGTGTTCTTCCCCATAGATCAGGGCTTGCACACATATCCTAGGGGATAGATTCGTTAGTATTAGGGATAACCTGTCCTGTAGTGAGGGTATTTCATGGAGCCGTGCTGAATTCAGGCCTGGTAGGCCTCAAACGGGAGAGACTCCATCTTTCTTTTTGCTCCGGCAGCTTGAGATGCTTCTAGGTTAAGGGTGATGTTTTAGTTATGAGGTGTTATTCGCTTGGAGAGAACCGGTTCAGGCCAGCCCTTATCGAAGGATTGTATTTTTCTTCATGCCGAAGACACTACATCAGGCCGGCCGGCTGGGAACGTGTCCTTGGTACGGGGAGGTACAAGAATTTGGTGGGCGGCAGGTTACGGGCCGGAATTTTCCATGAGGGAATGCACCTCTATATTAGTGAAAGTCTGAGGCAGATACGGTGCACTTACTTCAGTCCGTAGGCGGCATCTAGCCGTTAGCAGTAAAGCTACTACTTATTCCAGGGAAGACAGATGACAAACTTGAAGGCGGAGAAAAACCGAGAGACAGATACTCTTCTAGCAGAATAGCCAGAGAGGAGAGAGTAGCCGATGAGGAAGAGGTCCCAGTGACTCGGAGAAGGGAGAAGGGAACAGATCCGTGACTGCGGAGGTGTGACTTCCAGGCGAGCCGAGGCACAGACGAGAAGGGAACCTAGATGACCATTGAATGCAGGCTACACACGACTAAGGTGATGTCGACCCCTTTCTTATTAGAGTGTACAACCTAATCTTTCACTTTTCTTTGCAGGTTATGTGTTACATAGTAATGTTATGTGATTGCGTATGTAATGAGTAATAAAGTACTCAGTTTGTAGTGAATCAACATGTGCTGCGTGTTCTTGTATAAGAGGGTAGCCTATTCTTCTAGTCAGCTGTGACTTGACATGAACAGATGTTAACCCTGATCAGGTAGGTGGTAACTGAATAAGGGAGAGAGGAGCCCCTCGAACCAGAGAACAGGTTGTGCTCAAACTGGCAGTTCTTGTGTGATCTGATAAATAGTAAAACTGATTCCCTTGTTGTATGTTATGGTAATCATAGGATGAACTTGTACTGAGGCTGCCGTCTGGGTAGGAAGTCCTGGGTCCGTCTGGGACCGCGAGGCTGAGGCTGCCGTCTGGGTAGGAAGTCCTGGGTCCGTCTGGGACCGCGAGGCTGAGGCTGCCGTCTGGGTAGGAAGTCCTGGGTCCGTCTGGGACCGCGAGGCTGAGGCTGCCGTCTGGGTAGGAAGTCCTGGGTCCGTCTGGGACCGCGAGGCTGAGGCTGCCGTCTGGGTAGGAAGTCCTGGGTCCGTCTGGGACCGCAAGGCTGAGGCTGCCGTCTGGGTAGGAAGTCCTGGGTCCGTCTGGGACCGCGAGGCTGAGGCTGCCGTCTGGGTAGGAAGTCCTGGGTCCGTCTTGGACCGCGAGGCTGAGGCTGCCGTCTGGGTAGGAAGTCCTGGGTCCGTCTGGGACCGCGAGGCTGAGGCTGCCGTCTGGGTAGGAAGTCCTGGGTCCGTCTGGGACCGCGAGGCTGAGGCTGCCGTCTGGGTAGGAAGCCCTGGGTCCGTCTGGGACCGCGAGGCTGAGGCTGCCGTTTGGGTAGGAAGTCCTGGGTCCGTCTGGGACCGCGAGGCTGAGGCTGCCATCTGGGTAGGAAGTCCTGGGTCCGTCTGGGATCGCGAGGCCGCCACTTGTACTATAAGAGGTCTAGATATATATATATATATATATATATATAGTAGGAATTCCCTGTCCTTAGGTGGTATATATCTGTGGTTACTTGTTGTGAATAGGCCCTAGGGAGAGGGTAACGTTCTGGCTGGGTTAGAGAGGCTCTGATGAGCGGGTTCTATCTGATCCGAAAACCCAAGCAGAACATACTCCCTTCTTCAAGTTATGCAGCAGCCCCTGTGTCAGTACAGTATGGCAGACTCTTTCTGCTATCAGACAGACCTGTCTTTGACTCCTTAGTCACTCCCCTATTTAGATGAACTCTTCTCCCCACCCACCAGAAAAGATCCAAACTGATTCTGTCCCCTGCTGTTCCTGGAGCCAGATGTTCTAGCAGTGACCTTGGATTAAATGGGAGAAGCCCTCTCTGGTATTTCTAAGTCAAAAGAGGCAGTGCTAAGGGTGACCTTTGTCTTCCCAGCTGTTCCTGCCCAGTCTCAGACAGCTGATTGGGCAGTATTTGGACAGAATATCAGAAAAAAATATTGTGATATAAAAAGTTTGTGGCAAGAGAATCGGGACATGAAAAATATCGTCAGACAGGAATATAGAAGGTAAAAATATAGTTTTTCGTTTTTTTAATATTGTTTGAAAATAGATCGATGTAGAAAATTTCATTGTATGTAATATCGTTTGTAAGTGTCAATTAGTATGTCATTTATTGTATTGTGTTTTTTGTATCTGTTTATATTTTTTAAATTAGTTTTTAGTAAGCTACAAATGATTAGTTATGACATTTTTGAAATTTGTATATTTAGTTGTATTAATAAATACAAATAATTGTTTAATTTTTTTTAGCAGTGGGATACTGGGTTTTTAGGGGATAAAGGTGGTGACATTTTTAAAATATCAACATTTTACAATAAAAGTACGCTGCAACTCTACACCACTTGCCAGCACCAGTGGGGGAGTGGAATCTCCAGCCTGCAACACGCGCCAGGAGGCGTTGACAATTTTCCCATGCCGGAGGCGCTTTAAAAACACTGCACGTCTGTGCCCATCATAGCCTGGAAGAGGCTGGGCTGGCCCTGCCCTCTTGGCCTGTTATTGGAGAATTCCTACAGCACCCAGTGTCTGCCCTGCGTTTCTGTTGGTGTATTCTTGGAGATCCCTCACCACCTAAGGAGAAGAAATGGAGCAGGAGGGAAATTTAGAGAAACCTGGGGCTCTACAAACCTGCTGACCTGTGTAGCGGAGGGCGTTCCTCGAGGCTTCTTGGCTCCCTGCTGCTGGTGTTCTTCTCGCCGGTCTCCCCTTGCCGCCGCAGCCTTCTACAATCACGGCGCGGCTGCAGTGAGGGGGGGACTTCAATCCCCAGCATCCCCTGTACCCGGAAGCCAAACACGCCTGCTCAGCGCCCGGAGGCGCTATAAAGAACCAGGACAGCTCTGGGGTGTTGGGGCTTTACAAACCTGCTGACCTGTGTAGCGGAGGGCGTTCCTCGAGGCTTCTTGGCTCCCTGCTGCTGGTGTTCTTCTCGCCGGTCTCCCCTTGCTGCCGCAGCCTTCTACTATCACGGCGCGGCCGCAGTGAGGGGGGGACTTCAATCCCCAGCATCCCCTGTACCCGGAAGCCAAACACGCCTGCTCAGCGACCGGAGGCGCTAAAAAGAAACAGGACAGCCCCTGCATCGCGGGACGCGCACAGGCGACGCCGGGCTAAGCCCGGCAAAGGGCGGGCAGTCTGTGGCCGTCGGGGGCTAAAGGAGGCTGGGCTGGGCCCCCCCTCTTTCGACAGGTGTACGCCTTTATTCATCAAGACAGGTACTGTAGTTCATTCTTGGATGCACAACGAGTAGTCCAAAGGACTGTGGTGGTTATCGCTCGACATCCTGCGTGGCAGCTGCCCCATTTACAACCTTTGAGTCCTCGTTATAACACTTTTTAGATTGTGTCTTCTGTCTTAATATATTGTTTTTATTTGACCTTAGCTCTTCTAAGGTTGTCATTTTATTATATTGTTTGTTTTCTCGTATTGTATAATTTTGTATACGCTTTTTGGGGTCCCATAATGAGGAGGAGGAAAGATATGGAGGGTGGTAGCGCTGTTAGCAGCAAAAAAGGGAAAAAAGACAAGAAAACTCCACACGCAGCACTCAACTGTGTTTTGAGCAGAATTGAAGGAGTCGTCAATGACTGCGAGGAAACGCTTGGCTGCAACAAATCTAGGGGTATAGAAAATGTGGAAAGTGGGGTTGTTAAACCCACTCATAAACACCAAAAGAAAATAATCCCTACAATGTTTGCCAACCAGCAAACAAGCAACCAGCGTTCACAAGCACCTTTATTAATAATAGCTGATATTCATGAGGATGCTACTACGACCATGTCCCCGCATCAGCTATCAGAATTGGGGTCGGGGTTGCAGCAGGTCCAGATAATCCCCCCCCCAGTTCTATGTTCAAATAGGTTCTCTCCCCTTGACCCCGATGCTAACAATATGAACACATTGGCCCCAAAGGAAAATATGGATACAATCCCAGCAGGAAGTCTAGATAGTGGCTTCGGGTGCGGGACCACTGAGACGGAGCTACTGGCTAGGATTAGGAAGTTGGAGAACGTGGTGGCATTGTTAACTGAGAGGGTGGAGAGCTTAATGCTGGGACATGCAATACCACCTTCAACTCCTGTCTCACCCCCAACACGGGGGGATACCGCCCCGGTGGGGAGGGTTAGACAGGAAATAATAAAAAACACCTCCTCATATATTTCCCCAGTACCATCTCAAGATCTTAGGAATAGGGGGGTAGGTAACAAGGCACCCGTTAATGTTATAACATATGCAGATACTACGAGAGGCAAGGTTCGGAATGGGGCGCTTGAAACAAAAACTCAACCCAAGAAGCATACACATACCACGATCTCCCTCCCCCTAGTCCAGAGTAGACCACCAATGTCTAGAGCCACCCATAGTCCTTCTTTATACCACCCTCTCAATAGGGCCACGGTGTATATGACTTATGTCCCGAAATTGGCTACGTCGGGGGGAATTGAAAACGGGGACTCAATCCATAACAAAGCAATCCACTGGTTGCATCACGTAAAGGGGTGTAGATCCATCATCAGAGAGGACATGATGAGAGTAAGAAGGATCTGCAGGGTAGATGCCCCGCTGCACTGTGTAGAGATCGAATTTAAGGATCCCTCTCTAGCAGAAAAATTACTTTTGCTAGAGCTTAGGACATCCCCACCGGAGCACTCTTCGATCCAGATCCGTTCCTCTCCCGCATGGCCACAACCCCAGGAGGGTGATGATTCAGGGCTTAGACAGGTTGATTGACTAGCGAATATCCGCTTAGACAACCCTTTACCTGTCCCCGAACAACAAAATTCAGTGGAGCATAATGCACCAGGACATTCCCTGTCTGCAGACCGGGAGGGGGTCTGCGTTGATAACCCCGACGACACTCGAGTTACTAGAGGAGTTGCACACGTAAATGGGGTGTCGGGTGTAGATGGAGATACTATCCAAAATAACACAAGGGTAATCCATCTCTAGTCATGGAACATCGCGGGGTTGAAAAAGAATCTTGCAGACCCGCTTTGGAGTGACTTCATTAGTAAATTTGACATCATTTTATTTCAGGAGACATGGAATTTAGTTCCCCTTCATAGGACAGGATACACTACCTTTCATATTCCGGCGATTAGTTCATCTAGAGGAAGGCCATCAGGGGGACTCACTATTTGGGTAAATATCCACCTGAATTGGCTAGTTAAAAACCATGTAACCCTTTCCCATGATATTCTTCACATATCTATAGGTGGGTCAGATCCTAAAGGAGGTTTAGAAATGTTTAACATCTATGCTAGAGAGAGCCCGGGAGCCCAAGTGAGCTCCACTATATCGTCCCTGGACTCTGAGCTTTCGGCCATCACTTCTGCGGCTGGAATCATTGTCGCTGGGGATCTCAATTGCACCTTTGAGCCCCTTTGTGATGAGGACGTCCTGGGCACTGGGGATCTAGATTCTAAGTGGGAAATACCCCGCCTCAGCCTACCCCAATAAAGAAATGGTCCCAAAGAGCCGTTAAAATCAATGCTCTGACCTTAGAGAATAACCTGAGGGCAACTAACGGTAGAACAAAATCAGATACCATGGGAGCCCCTACATTTATTAGAACCAGTGCGCCATCGCGCATTGATTATATCTTGCTGGACGTTGGGTCATGGGTCGACCTCACCGATATGGAAGTCATCTCAAGGTGTGAGAGCGACCATAACCCCTTGTCTATGCAACTTATGCGCGACTCGGATCTCACACAAATCGAGCCCGTCAGCACTAGGAGGCTCTGCTCGAGGGAAATCGTGCCCTCTAACTGCAATCGGCGCCTCAAATGGTTCAAGGTTGCCGAACGAGAGTTGTCTCTAGACGGTATTAGGAAGATTATGGACGCCAGTATTGTAATGCTCAATGCTGTCCCCGATACTCCCCCCGCACCCATCCAGTCTTCAAAGTTCAAAGAAATATATCTTCTAACCGTGGATAAGGTGGGGGAGTTCTTCCAGGTTAAAGACACTGGGGGCCGTAAGCGATTTTCCCCAAAGGTCGAAATCCTATGGTACTCTGATCATTGCAGGAAAAGGAGGCAGGACCTATCAAGAGCCCTAAAATCTAAGGTCCAGACAAATATTGTCATCGCAAGGAAACTCTACTATAGGTCTATCAACATAGCGAAGCGAGTTTGGGAAGAAACCCACTGGCAAGAACTCAAATCCGCTGCACGGTTGAAAGATGCAACTTTATTCTGGGACCTCATTAATGTCAGTACGAGGAGGGGGGTAGATCCAATACCGAACCATATAGCAGGGCGAGAATGGCACGACCACTTCCAGGAATTGTACGCGGGTGGTGAAGGGCTCGTACCAACGGAGCAAGGGAGCGATCTAGAGCTAATCGTACCCCCAATCGAGGGAGAGCAGTTTGGGCTTATCGAGGTACAAGCAGCCATCGCTATCATTGCGCCCGGTAAAGCTGCTGGACCTGATGGTCTCCCAGGAGACCTTATGCTCCGCGAAAAAGATCTCTGGGCTCAATTTATCTGTAGAACTTTGAACCTTATAGCGAACGGCCACCCAGTACCAGATTCCTGGAAAGGGGCGAAGGTGGTGACTATCTGTAAGAAGGGGTACAGAGAGGACCCTGCCAACTACAGACCGATTAGTTTAATCGATGTCGTTCAAAAAGTGGTTGGCAGGGTCCTCTTAATGAGGATGAGAGAATGGATTGATGAGGAGGGTGTGCTGTCCCACTTTCAGGCAGGGTTCAGCTGTGGCATTGGAACGATGGACCAGGTATTTAGACTTTGTCTGATCTATTGGAAATCAGTAACCATTGAGAAGGGTAGCCTGTATTTGGCATTAATTGATTTAAAAACGGCCTTCAATCTGGTCCCTCGTTCCAAGTTATGGCAGGTTTTGCTAGACCTTGGAATTCCTCCCCTGATCCTAAACCTTGGTAAACGCCTCCACGAAGACACTTTTGCTAGAGTGAGGTGGGGCGGCCAGGGACAGTTGACTGAGAAAATAGCAGTCCAGAGAGGGGTCCGCCAGGGTTGTGTATTGGCGCCGACCCTGTTCTCTCTTTTTATAAATGGGGTGGCGGACCATTTGCGAGAGGACACGGCCGATGCCCCAACCCTGTGTGGGGAAAAAACACCGACATTACTCTTTGCGGATGACACCCTCCTAATTTCAAAAAGTCCTATGGGCTTGCAGAAACTTCTGGACCGCTTTACTCAGTTTTGTGAAGCCAGACGCTTAGTAATCAATACATCCAAAACCAAGTTAATGGCTTTGGCACCATCAAAAAGCTTCAGGAATAACATCAGGCTGAATGACTGCCCACTGGAGCTTGTGGAAGCATTTGACTATTTAGGGGTTAGGGTGAACAACAAAATGAAGTGGTCTCCCCATTTGTCAAAAATGCTTTTAAACCACAAACGGATTTCAGGGGCCATAGCCAGGCACCAGAGGCTTTCTTACAGTCGGCCTGTAGCTCCAGCCATTAAAGTATATAAGGGCAAGGCCCTGCCCACGTGTCTTTACGGGGCGGAACTGTGGGGTTTCGAAAATCTTACCGAACTAGCGAGATCTGAGAATAAATTCTTCAGAGCTCTGGTCTCGCTTCCTCCGTCGACCCCTCTAGTCCCGCTCCGTTACGATTTTGGGAGACACCCAATAAATGAAGTGGCAAGGCTGCGTCCCCTGTTGTGTTGGACTCGGCTCAGGAGGTCCCCTGACCTGAGCCATTATGCCTCCGGCCTGAGTGAATTGTTACATCTGGGTGCAGGACACAAAATTGGTTGGGTATCCAATTTGAAAAAATTGGTGGGTGAAATCGGTCTGGACTGGGCATGGGAGAGCCAGATGCCACCGCCAAAACAGCTGGTAAAAAAATTGTACTGGGACTGGGTCTTAGCTACTGTTAATAAGAACCAGAATGGCATTTTGACAGAGAGATTCCTAGATGTCAAACCTGTCCCCAGACTGGAATCTTTCCTGGACCTTATTGAGTCTCCGGGAGACAGGGTGCTGTACCTAAAGTTTAGATACAGCACACTTCCTCTCCATGATTTTCAAGGAGGGTGGAGCAACCAGAAGGAGAATGACGCGGGCTACCCGGGCTGTGCCTCCCCCACGGAATCTATTGCACACTTTGTTTGCCTGCAGGGCATATAGCCAAGTGAGGTCAAGGTGGCTAAAACCAGTCTGTATTAATTTGAGTTGTACATCCTATAGGGTGGCTCTACGCATTCTAACCTATGAGTCATCTATCTTCAGTGTAATCTGTGGTACAGCAAAGTTTCTTGGCAGAGGATAAGACAAAAGCTCATTAAGATGGAACAATCGCTGAATAGTTTGCCATGAGCTAGCCTTCTTTCAATTTGGCCGATACGGCTGGGATATTAATGCAATGAATTTTGTCCATCGTTTTACCTTCAATTATGCATCTTACACCTTTTATCAAATGTATAGTCTGGCCAAACTGGGGAATGTGGAAACTTGTTCACTATATCGTACAAAAGTGTGTAGATAATGAAGTTTTTAATACCACTGTTTTAAAAAAAAAAAGAAAACTTGTTTTATACTTTTATGATATTTTTTATATCGAATAAAGTTTATAAAGAAATAAATAAAAATATTGTTAATAATTTAGAAAATATTCAAATTTATATATTAGATTTTTTTTAAATTGCTTTGTTTATTAGTGTTTAGCAAACATTTTTTCATTAAGATATATATTAAAGGTATAAGAAAATATTTTTTAAAAATGCAAAGTATTTCATAAAAATATTTAGAAAGTAATTTCAATTAAAAATGTATAATGTTATCATGTTTGTAATTATTTTAAAAATGTAATTTTATTTTGAAAATATATTTTAAATGTATAAAAATATAACATTTGTTTTAATAATTTTTGATTTTATGATTGTTAATTTTGAAATCATAATTTATTTTATTGTTATGGTTCATAGTTTTGGAAAGGATGAAACATAATTTAATAAATGGTTTTTAATTAATATTAATGGCATGATTTTTTAAACAATTTTAATAAACTAGATTATATATATTGGTGTGTTGTTTGTTAGTTTGTTTTTACATAAAATTATTATTAATATATTATGAACATGTATTACTATGGAGAATTCTTTTTTTTTTAAATTGTTTAATTTGTATTAATTTCTGTAAACATTTTTCATATTGAAGTGGATATTGTAAATGTCACATTTTTAGCATCCAACACCTTTTTCAAACACCCTAGATTGGAGTGGGATTAATAAATGTTACCCTTATATTGTCCAATGCCTTTTTCCAATATTGTTGGATTGGAGTGGGAATAGTAACTTTCACCCTTTAGTTTCCAACACCTTCCTCAATTTGGCACAGATTAGAGTTGGGTTATTAAACATTACCCTTTTAGTGCCCAACACCCTCCTCCAATATGGTTGGATTAGAGTGGGAACAGTAAAATTCACCTCTTTAGTGTCCAACACCTTAATAAAATTGGTGTAGATTGGAGTGTAAATAGTAAATGTCACCCCTTTAGTGTCCAATGTCTTCCACAAATTGATTTAGATAGGAAAGGGAATAGTAAATTTTACCCCTTTAGGGCCTTATTACAATGTTGGGTGGACACCGTATTGGTATGGGAACAGCCCGACCATTGGTCGGTGGCTCCGCATACCTAATTACAATGCAACCGCACATGGTGGGGTCGCAAACTCCCATTTCCCTATGTGCTACACCCGTAAACCGGCTGTAGCACAAGCGTCCTATGCTCTCTGTAAGGTGTGCGCACCCTGCTCTTTCACGGCGGTCAACACCTCTGCAGGCATGCACACCGGATTACCAGCACGGAGAGAAAGACTTTCCCAGTTGCACATTTTAAAAAGAATGCTGCAGCGTGGAAGAAAGTTTTCTCTTCAATCTAGTTGGAAGGGATCCTGCTGGGGTCCCATCAGTATTGAACGCCACTGGCTGGCAGTGTGACGAGGCAGCTCTTTAATTCATATGCAAATGCACTTAACACCTTTACAAGTCCTTTTGCTCTGCCCCTTTGCTTGAAAGGACTTGGTGAAGCGTTAAGTACATTAACATGTCAACAGGCTACAGGGGAGACATGCAGATTCACTGGTCTATGGGCTATTAGGCTGGTCTTCCCCAGCCCTTACAGTTTTTTATGGCTATTTGTGGCCAGTTTTATGGGCTGGTGGGCTGTCTTTACTGTTGATTTCCCTGATATTATCTCAAGGGCTGCCGGGACTTTTCTCTCGTACAAAACCATTGAAATTCCCCCGTTATAGTTAGTTCGGCTAACTAAAACTCGCGCGCCCACAATGCACTGCTGATGACGTCACATATTACATCAATCATGACATGGTCGGAGATGTCATTTGAGATGTCATCAGTGATGTCATGAGTGATGGTTTTTTCAGTGAATTTCAAAGGTTTTTTAAATGCTAATTTCTAACTATGCCTACAGAGATAGGACATGTGAAGAAAGAAGAAAAAACGCACAGAAAGAAAAAAAAGAAATGCAGAAAGAAGCAACAGAAGTCCTCAAAGACGAAGAAAAGTGCAGGAAGAAGGATAACGTGCAGAAAGAACAAACAGAAGAGCAGAAAGAAGCCTTGTTGCAAAATCATCCTGTACCCTCAACTTTTTCAGACGGATACTGGTGGTAACTGAGTCTGACTAACCAGTCCTAGAGCCAGTGCTATGTTAAAAGACACTCAGAATACAGTGAAAACACCTACATACACTAGGGAACACTATGCGTTGGGGTCCCCCTGTGATTAGCATGACCTCCTCTGTAAGCCCCTAGTATATAATAGGGCAGGGGATTAAAACTACCTCTTAAAACGCACCACACGTCACCTCAGGCCCCATCCCTTCCCTTCCCCACTGTGTAAACACGCCCTGTGGCCGTTTTAAGTTGAGAGATTAAGTCCCCTTGAATCATGAGGGTCCCTAGGGGCAAAATAGCCCACTAGGTACGTCCAGTAAGCGCCATTGCAGAGAGGTGTGAAAAGGGGCACGGCCTGCGCCACCTCTCTGCAACGCAGAGCAGTGGCGCTTACTGGAAGCACCTGGTGGGCTAGTTGGCCACCAGGGTCCTTCAGGATTGAAAGGGAATTATTTCCCCAACTTAAAACGCGCCACAGGGCGTGTTTGCACACGTCACCTCAGGCCCGTCCCCTCCCTTCACCACTGTGTAAACTCACCCTGTGGCCGTTCTAAGTTGGGAGATTAAGTCCCCTTGAATCCTAAGGGTCCCTAGGGTCAAACTAGCCCACTAGGTACTCCGGTAAGCGCCACATAGCTGCGTTGCATAGAGGTGCAAAAAGGGGCGTGGCCTCAGAACACCTGTCTGCAACGCAGCTCCCTGGCGCATACTGGAGATACCTGTTGGGCTAGTTGGCTCTCAGGGACCCTCAGTATTGAAGGGGAATTAATTCCCCAACTTACAACTGGCCAGGGGGCGCGTTTGCAGAGTGCTGCAAGGAGGGGGCGTGGCCTCCGACGCGAGGCCGGTCTTTTATTTATTTAATTTTTTTAAGAAGGAGGGCTGTGTGGCCCCTCTTATTTTTCTAATTTATTGGCCCTGGGGACCCCATCCCCCAGGGCCTGCAACCTAATTTTTTTTTCTTGAAAAAAATTAATTTGGAAGGGGGCCACGTGGCCCCCGTCCCAAGGCCTTAATCGGCCCCGGGGCCCCCAACCCCCGGGTCAGGGCCTTTTAAAAAAAAAAAATCTTTAGGAGGGGGTTGCGTTGCCCCCCTCTTCAGGCCACTTATGGCCCCAGGGACCCCATCCCCGAGGCCGGCCTTTGTTTTTTATTAATTTTTAAAAATATATATTTATAGAAACACCTAGGACATGTTGGACAAACCGTATGTACCTATCACCATGACGATTTGCGTGATATTCATGAAAAGGCGACTATGCATACAATGAATCCACATGGAATGTATTTACACCGCTAGTGAAGCTCTGACGTGTCTGACGCCCTACCGTGCCTAATCCCGGCGCCCCCGCCGGTGGGTTCTCTCCAAGTAGACACCCTTGTTGTTTATTTATACAAACATGGGTAGCTATTGATGGGCAAATTTAATGCACACGCACACCAAGCCATTCTAAGGGGATTCGACAAAAATTCGACCAAACTATGCAAGAAACCCCCCTCACGGTTAATAAAACACACATCCACCGCCGGATGTGTAATACTTTTTATTTTACTCTCTGGAAAGGAGACAAACCTCACTTGAGAGTCATATCGTGCTCCTGGCTGAGCCCAATGCTGTGTTACACCCACCAGTGCCCGCCGAGTGCCGCACACCTCTGTGTTGTATTCCACCAGCTAGTGCGTATGCTATGACACTCTCTAGCCCATGTGCACTGTAACACCACCCCGTGAATATGTCATGCCACACTTGCCTTCGCACGGGTTATATTGCCCCATCTAACGTGCCTTCCTCGATGCCTATGTTATAACGCACAGTGCTCTGCCATACATATTACAATCTGAGATCCATATCTTTGTCACAGTGCATATGCAACGTTACACTCCCCAGCACATATTTTATATTACTACTTTAGAGACTAGTTAGGTTACACAACACTGCTCTGTGCATATTACACTCCAAGGCGCATATCGCACAGCACGCGCTAGTGCCTGTGCTATCTCGCGCTCTCCAATGAATCTGTCATTGCGCACAAAGTATTGCATATTATATTTCATGCCCTGGTTCATCTTATATCACACTTTTTGGTGCATAGTTTATACCATATACTATATCTAGTTTTCATTTTCAATCGTGCTCTCAGGACTATGTTCTATATAACACTGCGTCCACCTACACTTTTCACAGGCATTACATTTTGCGATCGGGGTGGAGGGTCAGGGGGTGTTTCTGCCAAGTGAGCCCGGAGTCAGTCACAAACGTCCTCTTCTTCCTGAATAAAAGTGAGATTATGCTGCATACTTGTTCATATTTTAAGTAGTTCGCACAGACACATATTTTAAAAACAATAAAGTTCCTAATAACCACCTTCTCTGAACAGTTTGCTTGCTGCCCCATCCACCTCCTCCCTATCCTCTGTTGTCTGAATCCATGGACTAGCCTCCTCCCATGCATGGTCTGATGTGCTGCAACTGCCCTCCATTAAGCATGATGTACCAGTCCACTCCTACTGCCCTCCATTGCCCAATTCTATGGCCCATCATTGACCTCCCGCTTAGCCTCTGTGCTTAGCTTGCTGCCCCTATTCTCCTCCCCCCTGCTCTCCGATGTCTTTGTGCATGCCCCTGCTCCATCCTTTTTGCCCACCATGTTCCTTGGACCTGCCACTCCGATCTACTCTGAGTGTTCTGTTGAGCTGCCACTCCCCTCCCACCTGCCTAGCATTGTCAGATGACTGCAACCTGTCCCTGCCACCTCCACCCTGCCTGTCCACATGCCATGCCCCTATCCCCTTCCTCCTGTCCTCCATGGTCCATTTTACTGCCACACCCTTCTGCTGCAACTGCTCCTCCTGCCTGCCCCACGCGGTCTATTGTGAGGCCCCTTCCCCTGAACTCTCGTGTCTGTGCCCATGTCCTGACCCTCCCTTCTATCCTCCATGGTCCTTTGTGCATGCCCCTGCACCCTCCTTCTTGCCCATCATAGCCATTGTGCTGCCACTAACCCTCCCGCTTGCCATGCATGGTCTTCTGTGCTGCCATGGCCCCTCCTACCTTCCCTGTGTGGTCAGCTAGCTGCCCCTGACCCCCTCTCACCTTCCCTCCATGGTCTGTGTGTATGCCATCATAGTCTCACTGTTGCTCTCCATGGTGTGTCTTGTTTCTAGTGCCCATCCTGCCTGACTTCCATGTTCATCTTGCTGCTCCTGCCCTGCCCCCTTGCCCCCAGCCCTCTGTTTCCATGTGCAGACCCCTATTCCCTCCCTCCTTGCTTGTCTGTTCCATTGTAATGCCCCTGATCCGTCCCACCTGCCCTTTATGGTCTGTTATGCTGCAGCTTTCTCTCCTGCCTGTCCATTATGGTCAGCTAGCTACCATTGCCTCTTTCCCCTCTGTTCTCTGTTGTCCATGTGCATAGTCCTGTCCCCTTCCTATTGCTTTCTATGGATTGTTGTGCTGCACTCCCATCCCGCATGCCCTGTGTGGTGTATTGTGCTGCTGCAAACCCTGATGCCTGCCCTGTAGGGTCAGTTTGGTGCACCTCTCCATGTCCCTCCTGTCCTCTGTTATCCGAGTCCATGTCCCTACCCCAATTCCTCCTGCCTACCATGATCCAATGTATCATACTTGCGAACATTTTGAACTTGGTAAGAGGGAGATTTTGAAAAAAAACTGGGGTATTGATTTTCCCCTTTGAGTTACATTGAAAAAGAGGAGATTGTAGACAGGAGACAGATCAAATAAAGCCAATTTGAGCTTAAAAACATTGGACGTTTCCTGGCTGAAACGGGTCTGTTGGCATGTTTGGTTGTACTACCACTGCCTCTTCCTTCTGCCCACAATGGTCTATTATATTGCCACAGCCTCTCTTGCCAGTCCTGTATTGTTGGTTTGTTGCCCCTGCCCCCTTTCCATTGCTCTCCATAGTCTGTTGTGCTGCCACTGCCCTTTCTGCCTGCCCAGTGTGGTCAAATTGTTGCCTCTGCACTCTCCTACCTGCCTTCAGTTTTCAGAGTCCGTGCCCCTGGCCTCTGCCTCTCAACAGTATCCCAATGAACAACTACATTGCTAACATTCTATATTTATTACAAAAGTGTGGAACGCCTGACGTCATCTTGATGTAATCAAAACTGTAATACCTAGAGCATTTCCTTTAGAAATTACATATATGAGAGGGTCTTATTTGCATCAAAATTATGGTTAGTGCTCTAAAAAACTAAAATGAGGACATATTTTCTGAGTTTTCAAATAGCGACAAAGAACTTTTAAATTATTTGTAATCTTTGTTTTTTTATCCAGTTGACCACTTGATTAAATGTTGCACTTAGGGGAGAGGATGTGGTGTTACTTCCAGAGCTGCAGACTTTGCAACTAGGGAACCAGGTTGGAGTTTCTGCTTCAGCTCAACATTCTGTGATTCTGGTCAAATCACTTAGTCTCCCCATGTCTACAACCAAAATGAATTTGATCTTGTGTGATGTAACCAATGCTCATGTAAAGCACTCCAATACCTGACAAGTCTGCACTATATAAAACTGCAAATACACAAAAAATAAGTGTTTTGCACACTTCTGTCATTGGGCTACATGTGGGCTACATCTGGGTGATATTTGTGCTGCATTTGGGCTCTTTTGTTTCTGGTGGCCATCTTGGGAGATTTATTTGTTATGAAGTTTCCTAATTTCCTCATTTACTGCAGTCTCCTCAGAAGGAAATGCTTTCAGTTTTTTAATTTGATTCTATCAAGAAGGTATTCAGAAATGTCACACATTTGCCATGAATTCTGAATGTTAGTTGCTCATTAGATCACTGTAGTAAAGCTACTGCTCACCACGGAAATCTGCTGCTTGTATTAAAAGTGCATGTTTCAGTCTGCATATCAGACTTTTTGAATGAAATAGAAGAGGATTTGAGAAGTCACTCAAAATGTGCCCTCATTTTTCTTTCTTCAGCACTAATCATAATTTCTATGGCAAAATGAACCCCCTCATTGTGTTCCTTTTTAAATTAAATGTTACCAGTTTATTCCAATCAAGATGGCTTCAGGTGTGCCATACTTTTGTCATAAGTAAGACTGTTAGCGCTCTAGTTGTTTGTTAGAACACTCTGGGACATTCTGTCATTGGGCTATACTTGGGCTACATCTGGGTGATATTTGTGCTACATTTGGGTTCTTTTGTCTCTGGTGCCCATTTTGGGAGACTTATTTGTTATGAAGTTTCCCAATTTCCTCATTTACTGCAGTCTCCTCAGTAGGAAATACTTTCAGTTTTTTACTTTGATTCCATCAAGAAGGCATTCAGATGTGTCACACATTTGCCATAAATTCAGAATGTTAGTACTGTAGTTGCTTATTAGATCACTGTAGTAAAGCTACTGCTCACCAGGGAAGTCTGCTGCTGGTATTCAAAGTGCATGTTTCAGTCTGCATGTCAGAATTTTTTAATGAAATAGAAGAGGATTTGAGGAGTCACTCAAAATGTGCCCTAATTTTTCTTTCCGCAGCACTAATCATACTTTCTATGACAAAATGAACCCCCTCATTTTGTTCCTTTTTAAATTAAATGTTTTAAGAGTTACCACTTTATTCCAATCAAGATGGCTTCAGGTGTGCAATACGTTTGTCATAAGTTAGCGCTCTAGTTGTTCTTTAGAATACTCTGGGAAGCTGCAGTAGAACACAAAGGAATCAACTGACAGTCTCTGCCATTGTTGGATGTAAATGTTTTACTGAGAATGTCAGACTTCATTCTCACATGACTGAGAAAGATAATGTGAATGTACAGAAAATATGCTCTCAGCTTAGCTTATAGATCACCTTCCAAACCTCTGTGGGAAAAGCATGAGAAAATAATTTCCTCTCAAACATGATTCATGATATCACAGCAGAAGGCTTTTTCACATGGTAAAATCACCTTAGAACACACCACAATTCCTAAAGTGAGTATGGTACCATCTACAAATGATTTATAATGTAACTAAAGTCTTAAAACCTATTAACTGCAATGCTTTTTAATGAGGTGTTATCATGTATATTGGTCCCAAGATGGCTGCCAACACTTCTTGGATGAAGTACTGACAGCCAATCAGATCTCACAATGAGATGTGTGGTTAGGCTCCGCCCAGATATATCTATCTTTTCAACTCTAAATTTCTCAGTAACTACTGAATGGATTTACACCATTTAAGAAAAAGGCACGAGTCTGAACTGAGGACTACCTCTTTGCCAAATTTTGTGTAATTCCGCTCAGCAGTTCGCGCTATAGCTGCGTCAACAGGTCCTATGGGAAAATGCATGGGGAAAACGCGTTTTGGGACCCTCCTTTTTTCTCGGCCCCCGCTTGACAAATTACCGTGAAATTTTCAGGATAGGAGCGAACTGGAGCTGGCCAAAAGTTAGGAAAATTTTGCGAAGATTCGTCAATCGGCGCCAACGTTATTCCAAATAGAATGTTGCGGATTTCCTATGGAAAATAGGTCCTAACTATAACTACCTACTGGCGACTGCCAGTAGGTGATATATATACATACATATATGTGTGTGTATATATACATATGTAATATATGCATATATATAATGTGTGTGTGTGTGTATAGATAGATAGATAGATAGATAGATAGATAGATAGATAGATAGATAGATAGATAGATAGATGGTATGGGTATTTTTAAAGTGTAGTGGTGGATTAGGGCCATAGGGTGGTAAGGGTATTTTTAGGGCATAGGGTTGGGTATGTACATATGGTGGTAAGGGCATTTTTATGGTTTGGAGGTGTGTAAGGTAATGAGCGCTATGGTTTTTTTTAGGACTTAGTGGTTTTAGGCTTAGGGATGAGTAAGGTTACAGGGTGGTAAATATATAATATACAAATGGGGGATCTGGAGTTTTCCTCCCAACAAAGATTTAAAAAAATGAAAATTCATAACAAAAATAAACTTAATTGAAAGTTAGAGATATGTATATATATGTGTATGTGTATATATATATATGTATATATATGTGTGTGTATATATATATCGCCAGTAGGTAGTTATAGTTAGGACCTATTTTCCATAGGAAATTCACAACATTCTATTTCCAATAACTTTGGGGCCGGTTGATGAATCTTCGTGACATTTTAAAAACGCGTGGGGCGCTCCGGTCCGCTCCTATCCTGAAAGTCTCGGGGTGATTCGGCAAGCGGGGACCGAGAAAAAAGGGGGGATCCCAAAACGTGTTTTCCCCATGCAATTTCCCATAGGAAACTTTAGACATGGATACAGCCCGAACTGCTGAACGTAATTACACCAAATTAGGCAAAGAGGTAGTTCTTGGTTCAGAAAGAACCATTTTTGTTAAATGGTGTAAATATGTTCAGTAGTTGCTGAGACGATCAAAAGTAAAAACACATATATATCTATGGCAGCGGAGCCTCCCGATCACGAGCATGCTAATTGGCTGTCAACACTCCAAACCAGGAAGTGTTGGCAGCCATCTTGTGCCTCGGTAGAACCGAGGCACAAGAATACAGAAAAGGTAATAAGCAAAACAAGAAAAGGGGGCAGGGTAGAAACACTCTGACCCCCTAGGCCTGCTCAGGGGGTCCTACAAGGACCCCCATGGCCCAAAAAAACATATATTTTTTTTAAATCTGCGAGATTCGCACACCCAGCGCGAATTTCACCCGAAATGAAGAAAAAAAACGATTCGTCATGAGTGATGTCACTGACCATGTCATGAGTGATGTAATATGTGACGTCATCAGCAGTGCATTGCGGGTGCGCGAGTTATAGTTAGCTGAACTAACTATAACGGGGAATTTCAATGGTTGTGTACGAGCGAAATGTCCAGCTAACTATAACGCCCCTGAAACCTATGTTTTTTCAGTGAATATATATATATATATATATATATATATATATATATTCACTGAAAAAACCATAGGTTTCACACATGTTATAGTTAGCTGGACATTTTACTGATAAAAAACCAATGAAATTCCCCCGTTATAGTTACTGCAGGCAACTATAACTCACGCGACCGCAATCCTCTGCTGATGCTAATACTGTATTTAGACACTTATTTGCCCATGTCTTCTTCCATTAAATTTTAGCTTTACATATATTACAAATATTTTTTTTTCATAAAGACACATATGTCATCAGCAGAAGATTGCGGTCGCGTGAGTTATAGTTGCCTGCAGTAAGCGTAATCGGCGATTTTCCGAAATTTTTTTTTTATTTTTTTTTGGGCTTGGGGGGTGGTTTGGGGACCCCTGTATCAATGCTGGGTGGTTAGGATCTCATGAAACTGCCTCTTTACATATATTTGAGGTACGTTTTTGCTGCCCAACTCAGGAAGCGAGAGAGAAAATGGCGGCCGCCGCTTCCTGGTTTCGACCGACTCGAATGTTTACTAAGATCTAAGAGCCAATCAGAATCGCGCTCGCGCACGCCACCGTACGCGTGCGGTAAGCTTACGGTAAGCGCACCGTAAGCTGCCACAGATATATATATTGATTTAAAGGCTATTTTCTCAGAATCTACTGAACAGATTTACACCAAACCTACAAAAGGCACTTCCTTGACCTGGGGACTACCTCTCTGCCAAATTTCATTAAATTCTGTTCAGCCGTTCGGGCTGTAGCCCTGTCTAAAGGTCCTATGGAAAAATGCATGGGAAAAACGCGTTTTGGGACCCCCCTTTTATCTCAGCCCCCGCTTGACGAATCCCCCCGAGACTTTCAGGGTAGGAGCGGAGCGTAGCGCCCCACCTATTTTGAAAAATTCGCGAGGATTCGTCGACCGGCGCCAAAGTTATTCAAAATAGAATGTTGCGGATTTCCTATGGAAACGTGGTCCTAACTATAACTACCTACTGGCGACCGCCAGTAGGTAATATATATATATATATATATATATATATATATATATAATTCATACATAGGTGGGCAGGTAGTCAAGCAACATGAAGAAGGTATAGGTGCCCGTGGAGAAGTGGGAGTTTGTGTGAATCCCTGCACCCTGTGGCAGACGCCAGAGGCCGCAGGGAGAAGGGGACCCTGCTAGGGGCCCCCAAAGTTGCTTTATGACAGGCTTTCCATGTTGGAAAGCCTCGGAAACTGACATTGTAATCCCTTCGGCGGAAATGCCGTCCATAGGCATTACGTGCCGGTCTCCGACTAGCCGACTGGCTCCTTGAGCCCATCGGATTCCAGTCAGAATGACCGGCTAGTTTCACTTTCAACTGCCTGGATCATAATACGGCGGTCGAAACTGAAACCGTAATGAGACTCAGAAAGACTCCGACCTGAGGTCGTAAGCTTTCTGAGTCTCTTTGTAATTGGGCCTTTATGTCTAACAGTTTCCTCAAATTGGTTTAGAGTGGAGTGGAAATAGTAAATTCCAGCCCTTCAGTGTCCAACACCTTCACCAAATTGGTTTAGCTTGGCGTATGGATAGTAAATGTCTCTCTTTTAGTTTCAATCCCGTCACCCAAATATGGTTGAATTGGAGTAGAAACAGTGGGGCCAATTATGATCTCACTCGGACGGGCTCCTGACGGCATCCGTCAGGAGCGAGTCTGAGTTGTAAGCGCGATTTCCGGATGACTTGTACTGCTCTACGAGCGAGCAAGTATGATGCGAATATAGCCTTGATCTCCGAACGAATCGTACCCGTCAGCGAGGCCCTCCGGACAACTCCAACATGGCCGACACACACAGCGCAATGGGGTCGATTTCCAAGCGACCAAGTATGGAGCGCGTGTCGAGCAGCCGGATCGAGTCGAAGCCTCCGACTTGAGACAGAGTTGGGAAGTGGACTTTGGGGGTCGGAGGGGGCCCCCCTTTACCCATAGCACTACGACACTGTCACTGGGGGGGCTCAAGTGTCCCCCCTACATATGCATGCATGGGGCGGCCGGCACCGAGGCATCCCCGTGACAGGGGAGCACTTTTCCATGACCTACCTTTATTCTCTATGGGGGCCTATGTACGCTATGTACAACAGGCTCCTATAGACTTCAGTGGGACTCTGAGCTCTACAGGACCGAGTCAGCCATAGGGCTTTCCGAGCAAGATCGTAATTGGGCCCAGTAAATGTGATCCCTTTAGTGTTCCCGAATTTGGTTTGGATTGAATTGGGAATAGTAAATGTCACCCCTTTAGTGTCCAACACCTTCACTAAATTGGTTCAGATTGGAGTGGGAATGGTAAATCTCACCCCTTAAGTGGCCGATTCTGATCCGGGTCAGAAGGGCACCGAACGTGACCTGGCCGGAAAAGCTACGAGCCGTACGCGTGTTTTCCGCCAGACTCGTACAGCTGTACGAGCGAGCAACTACGATGCGAGCTACATGAAATTCACCGACCAAGTCGTTTCCGGGTCTGACCCACTCCGTGCGTCTCGGCCGTATGCTAACCGTGGCGTGCAATGGATGCGATTTACGACCGAGCCAGTACGATGCACGCGTCGGACAGCTCCGACTTGCAAAACGTCCAGGAAGTTACCTTTGGAGGTCTGCGTCGGACCCCCTGTCACCCGCAGCCCTACGACTCAGACACAGGGGGAGACCCAAGGGTCTCCCCAACACAGGCATGTACGGTGCGGATGGCATCGACGCGTACCCACTGCAGGGGGTGCCCTTGTGCGAATTGTACCCATTCAGTCAATGGGAGCCCATGTACGCGTCGTACGACCGGCTCCCATTGACTTCTATGGGAGTCTGACTGAACCGAGTCCGGCAGCATACAGCCGCATCGTACTCGCTCGGTCGAACTGCAGGACTCTGGCTCGGTCGGAAAACACTCCGGATCCGACTCGGTCGGAGAGCTTTCCGACCCAGATCGGAATCGGCCCCTTAGTGTTTAACAATTTTTTTACAAATGATTTATGTTAGTATTATTATTTAATTTGATATTTTTATTCCGAAATCTTTTATTTTATTTTTATTTGGTATAAATATTTTGTGTTATTTTATTAGTATTGCTGTTCATTAGTAACACAATGAAACAGTAGTTGTACGTTTGTTAATAAAATGATTATTAATTGTATTGTATTGTTTTGTATAATAAAGACGTGCCACACATTGCATATTTTGACATTTTTAATTATAGGCATTTTGTCTGAAAAACAATTATTTTTTATAAAGATAATTACAACATTTGTTATTTTGCATGGTCTTGTGTTTAGTACATTTTTAACTTTTATTTTCCATTCTTCTGCAGTTTTTTTTAACATTTTTAATTTATTTTATATACATATTTTTGACATTGTTTTGACATGTTTGTATGTAAACACAATAAATCATTGTATATATTTTATATTAATATTTAATTTATACTTTATACATTTTGAACTTTTTATCACATTTTCTTACATGTTTCATATGTTTAATATTTTTAAACATGTTGTTATATATTTATTCATCATTTTTACAATTTTTCCTATCCATTTCTATGAGGAGATAGTCTTTTTTTCAGTTGTATTTTGTGGGAATCTTTTTTTATACTGCTACCTGCTATTTTGTAATCTATTTGTGTTGTTTTTACTGTATTTTCCCGGAACCATGTCGCAGTAAGGTGCTGCTGTTCATATGAACAGGTAAGTCCTTTTTTTAGAATTTTTCTAAGGGTTTTGAGGATGGGGGGATTAGGGGCGAGGTTTAGAAGGTAGTTATAGTGTTGATTGTGGGTTCTTTGTGTGATCAGCTGTATTAGTGTTGGTGTTTTACACTAGTTTGTAGTTTTGCATTTCTACGCACTAGTTTAGTAATTTTTTGCTATGTATGTATAATTAAGTAATTTTTGTATATTTTGATGGTTATCTGATATGCATATGTATCTTTGGGACTGTACTTTGTGTTGTGGTTGGGTTTTTGATTTACTCTGTAGGTTTTTTCTATGACTGTGTCCTATGGGCATTGGGACTTTAGAGAAATAGTTTTTGGTTCATCATAAACCATTGCTTTTTAATTTGGTTTCATTTTTTTCGGTTTTCATGAAGCGTTTATTTTTTTAAAACCCTTTTTGGGGTTTTATATGGTTTTTCCATACTTTGGATTCCTTTGAGGAATTCGTATTGGCTTTGTTTCATTTTTGCACTTAAGTTTGGGCTGTTTGGACAATATTTTTCTATTTTTGGTGGAGTACTAATTTTCTATTACATGGATAAAGAGAAATATCTGCACCTACAGAACAGTAAGTTTTCTTAATTTTATTTTTCCTTTTTGGATGGTATATGTCATTTTATAATGGCTGTGCAAATATTATTGATTGTTAGGTGGCATTTTTTAGTTTATGTGTTGTAATTAATTTCTGTGATGATTGAGTTGTTTTTATACTGTCTTTGTTGGTAACGATAATATTTTATTTTTAATAATTTATATATAGTTTTATTATATCAGTCTTTAATAAAATTAGAATTTTGATTAATTTTGTGGCTGATTAAATAAAATAATATATTTATTATTTAAAAAAACACAAGGTTTGATGTGAGGGTTAAGAAATTGTCAGAGTTTTTGAGGACTTTGGTAGGTTACTAATTATTTTATAATATGTTTTTGTCTATCTTTTCTAAGTAATCTACTCCTTTGTTATTTATTAAGAGTTTTACTTTGAATTGAAGCATATCATACATTATTTTTGTTTGTTTGCTGTGCTTAGGGTCAATATGGGTAAGATATTGTTCCATTCTTTGTTGGTAGCTTTACTCTTTTTGTAATGCTTCAATACATTTGCACAGTGTAGATTGGGTTCTGCGGCATGTGGATTGGAAGGCATTGTGCCATCCTTATACTGTTGTTTGTTTTAGCTTACTATGCCAAGGTGCTGTCATAGACATTCCACCATGGTATTTGGAATTTGGACTGGTGTCTGGGTCCTGAGTGATGCAGTCTGTGAACCCAAGAGTCTTCGAAATAGTCCATTAGGGTGCTAATTTTGTCTTCATTTTGTTGGTAGAAGGGGTTTTCAATTAGTAAATTGTGGTGATTGGCTACCTCTGTGACAGGGACATAGGCTAGTGCTATCCTTTTTTTGATTTCAAAGGCAAATTGGCTGTTTGTAGAATATTCTACGCTTAGTGCAGATTTTTAGAGGTGCCTCTATATACTTTGATTGAAATGATAGTAACAGCCTTGTATGGCTGTGTGAGAGTACAGTTTTAGAATGATTTGAATCATGGCTTGCTCAAATGTTTTTGGGTAGTAATTATTTGTTATCTGTATAATATGGTTTAGGGGCTTGTAGTAAGTGCTGCTTTGTTTATTTGGTTGTAGCATATATAAAAATTATATTTGTGTTTTGATATTCACCATGTATGGTGTATATCTGAGTGAATGGTTTGAGACGGGCGATGGGATTGGTCAGCGCCAGCACGTGATCGGGGAAATTACCCGCACGGGATTGGTCAGACGCGACCTGTAACCCTAGCTGTAACCCAATGGGAAAGAGGTTGGCCCGAGGAACGCCGAAATGAACAATAATAGAACATTTGTTCCGTTTGTTCATATATGCGTCCTCATTCAGTATAACTCCTAGAATGTGCTATTTAATTCTTAGAGCGAGTATTTTTTATTTATTATTTTATTTTGTACTCACATACCGATCGAGATAGGATTTCAAGATGTGAATGTTTAGTACGTATAAATACGACGGCGATTTTAATGGTCAGTATTTCCGGCTGCTGGGAGATGTAGATTATTACTCCACTGCAGGGAATAGTTTGGTACCCATTAAAAATTCTAGACAGCACTGTCTCGCAATTCTTGACCCAGACACTAGCAGAATGTATTAGGGGAAGCATTTATTCAATGAGGGGTAAGAGTGTCACAAAAGGGTACTGTGCCAGTTTGTATATATACTGCATTTGTGAGATGGTTGATTTTCTCTAAGGTCTAAGGTTATTAGAATAAAAATAAGAATTTCCGCGATCACGTGCTGGCGCTGACCAATCCCATCGCCCGCTACAAACAATACGGAAGTATAAACTTTCCGACTACCGTAACACGGCGCGAAACGCCGGGGATCGGGTCCTAATAGGTGGCGAAGCGGAGCAGGACTCTTGACGAAGTAAGTCTGGTGCTCTAGGACGAATGTCTTAAATATTGGGTCCCCCATCAGAAAAGGAATCAGCATCAATTACCTTTTGTCCTGGTTACCCTAAACTTAATAAGCTTTTGAAACCATTTCGCTTCATATTTTTCCTGGGGCTTACGTTAGGGTTTGACTACAGAGCTACTCCATTAGCCCTTCCATCCCCTGAGAAACGACTACCATTCGAAGTGCGGGTAAGCGAGTATGCAGGAGCGAAAGATACTTGCACAATTACCCATAGGTGTTAAGAGTCACGCATGTTTTTAATACTGTGTTTTAACACAGATAGGGTGTGAATGAGAGGTGTGTGGGATGATTTCATGAGAGTCTGTTTTCATTGATAGTATCCACGGTTTATTGACTGTTTCTAGATAGAATGCGAGCATAATCGCCACCGCACAATATATCAGACACGCCGATTAACTGTACACAGACACAAGTCTTGAGTGACACACGTGGATATAGCTGCACACTATTATGCCTTTTGACCACCTGGCACATATAGGTGTGGCTCTGGATTCCCAACACGAGTTTGAAACACATAACTATGGAATAACCATAATGCAAACCGATTTGTATAAGTTGGATATGTGTTTCTTTTGTGTTTTTTTCTTACAGATGGATTCACAACTCAAGACAGATTACTAAATCCGTCTTTCACACAAGGAGTAGCTACTCTACCCTTGTCCATAAATAAAACAGAATAGGGAATTCCCCCTTCTGTATCCCAGGGTGGTCTTATTTGCCCTGAAGAAAGTCCTGGACCTTTATGGCCACGGAGGACTGAAACATGTTGGCACTAGGGTCATAGGACCATAATATTCCTATATACACCCCTACTCATATTATTTTTAATCAACCCAGACAGACCCAAAAATAAAGGGAAACTGGGGATCTGCCTGAGGTTTTTTATCTTATAGCCTCCCTGGTCTGCAACGTCTTCAAAGCGCTCCCAACACTGTGGTTGAGCCCACCCCGACTTTTAGGCGTCGGGGTGACCCGATGATGAAGCATGACACCACTAGGGTGTGTGAGGGTACTTAAATTAAAAGGAATTGCTTCCTTGCTCACCTAGTGGTGAAGTTATAAGTTCCCCTGTTCATCAGATAATTCCATCTATAGGTACTATTAATGACCACGGAATGGTCAGTTGGAGTAAAATTATTGTGTAACAAGTAGTTGCCCCCATACCATGCATTAGAATAATATTTAGTACATTTCTAGTTTATAGTTTCTGTTGATGCAGTTTCTTGCCTGTAGGTGAAGCTCAAGTGATTTAGTAACTGCATTCCTTTCTGTTAAGTGATATACTTTGCGGCTTCTGTCATTCTATCTGAAAGAAGTGTAATAGTATAAATATGTAGAATATTTTAACATTTGTATATTTATTATTTACATTTAAAATTATGCAATCACTTCTATTTTGTATACTTACATGTGTGTTATGTATAAATGTTTCTCATGGTTTTGCAGTTTTTCTGTTAGGGGTGTTATTATGTGGAGCAAGTGCTTCCTTTTCATTTGGATAAAAAAAATTATACTTTTCACTTTAAATTTTGATTTGTTAGTTTATTGATGTTGATGCCATTAGGTTTATTTTTTGCTTGCTATTTGGGTGAGTTTATACGTTTATATCAATTCATGTCTACTTAATTTCTTATATATTTTTGTTGGTTTTTGATAGTTATTTACAGTCAGTTTATCTAGTGTTTTTTAGGTGTGGATTTTGATTTTTCTTTTAGGAAATCTATTTAAAAAGAAAGAAGTTAGATAGCACTTTATTAATTATTTGACATTTAAAATTTTTCAGCTTAAAACAATTATGTTTTAGTGTAAATATAAGTTTTACATACTTGGTTACGTAGTTGAATTGTATATATTTTTGGTAACGGTTTGGTGAGAAAATCTGGCAGAGTTTCCTCGTCTACAGCGTTTGTCGTTTTTGAAGTAGTTAATGTGGTTCTTTCTGCTGGTTTATTGCAAAAACCTTTTTAAGTTTTAACAATTTACAAGATTGTTAAAACTTAAAAGGTATTTTGCAATAAACCAGCAGAAAGAAGCACATCCAACCATGAGTTAAAGAGTGAGTAATTTAACTATTCAAGATGCATATGACACCCACACACTGTTAACACTTGCAGATTGTGAGGAAGACCCAATGACATTAAATAAACTATTATCAAATGTAGAAGTTAATACTAATTTATGTATGGATAGTGGACTTAGACATAAGTCTAAATGGACACCACAACTCACAACGGGTAATATTATTGACATCTTTTATAGGGCTCTTATGCTTGACATTGCCAAAAAGATTGACTCGGAAAGTCGCAAAACAGATAGGCTTCCTATATGAAAATCTTAAGCATTCAGAATGGAATGCACAGAAGTCTCTACAGGACAACAAAGACCTTATTATAAGGGAAGCTGACAAAGGGGGCAATATTTTTCTAATGAATAAGGTTGATTATGATCAAGAGGTGTTTTCACAAATTAATAATCAGATTTATTATATGAAATTAGACATGAAGCCCCTTCCTAAAATAATGTTGATGGTTAATAAAGATCTTAAACAATGGCATGAACAAAGTCATGCCATTAAATCATGATGAATATTTGTATCTTCGAATTGAGTACCCTCGGTTTCTGGGTTTGTATACACTTCCCAAAATTCACAAGGATCCAGTGACCCCCAGGCAGACCTATTGTCTCTGGCATAGGGGGACCAACTGAAAGACTTTCTCAATTCATTGACATCTATCTTAGGCCTTTTGTGATGAAATTACCATTGTATATTCAGGATGCAAACCACATTCTAAATCTGTATGTAGTTTGGGAACCAGGAATGATACTTGTAACTATGGATGTGGTTTCCCTCTACTCCAATATACAACATGAGTTAGGATTAGTAGCTTTGAAATATTTCCTGCTGAATAGACCAATAGAATTTTTACAGCATACAGAATTGCTATTGGGTATGACTAGACTCATACTTGAGAATACTGTGTTCCTATTTAAAGTGAATTTTTATAGACAACTGCTTGGACTGCCATGGGCTCTAGATTCGCTCCGTTTTATGCCAATCTCTTTGCGAGGTGGTTTGAGGCAGAGCGGATCTGGGGTACGAAGGGAGCAAAGTGGATGGAACATATATATTATTGGGGCAGATTTATAGATGACTGTATTCTGATTTGGGCAGGCACACAACAACATCTTTTGGAATTTTTTACATACTTGAACAACAATGACTGGAATTTATCATTTACTTATCAGTACAGCTTTGAAAGCATTGTTTTCCTTGATGTGGAACTGTATATAGTAGGAAACAGGATATGCAGTAGAATGTATAGAAAGAGTACATCTTGTAATACTCTGTTACACCCATCCAGCTGTCATCCCAAGACTCAGATTAATTCAATCCTCTTTGGTGAAATGGTCAGAACACCTAGAAACTGCAGTGAGGATGCGGAATTTGATAACACACTGACAGATATAGAATCTAGATTCCATAAGAGAGGATATAATGGACTTATTGTTAATAAAGTAGCAAAAAGAGCACAGAATTTATCACATGGTGATACATTGAAACCTAAACAGAAACATAGGAACATTTCTAGTTCCAGTGATGAGGTCAGACTTGTGACTAATTTTTACCCTCACACAGGTGACCTGTATAATATTCTAGATAAAAACTAGCAGATCCTGACTTCAGACAAAATACTGGCTCCTTTTTTGACTGAACATCCTAGCATGACTTTTAGGCGAGGCCGTACACTTGCTAATATGATTAGTCCCAGCTACCCACTACAAACTAGACAAGGCAACTGGCTTAGTGACCACATTAAGGGTTTTCAAAAATGTGGTCACTGTAGCACATGTAGATGGGCAGAAGATAAAGTAGCAAGCTTCAATTACAATGATTCAGGCAAATTCATGATTTCAATGTATATTAATTGTGCAACAATATTTATTGTATATGGGATTGTTTGCACATGCTCTACAATCTACTTTGGAAGCACCATACGTTTTCCATAGTTCGCAGATGTAGTTCCTCGTTCTTAGAGAGTTCAGCCATAAGTTGTTGCAGAACCACCCTCTGCTCTTTCCCAAGATGCCCTGCAAAGCTAATAATCTCCCCCCTTAGGCAAGCTTTAAATGTATCCCAAACGATTTCCCTTGATGCACTATACCGATGTGCCTCAAAAAATTGCTTGGTCCAACTCCGGACATGATCTATGAATCCCTCGGTTACCAAGAGTTTCCTATCGAAGGACCATTTTAAAGGGCGATTCAGGTGTTCCTGAAGCTCTATTTCCAGCACCAAAGGGTTATGATTTGATAGCAGCTTGGGCAATTTCCGTATATTAGCTCGCTCTATGAGGGAAACAGATATGAAAAAATAATCAAGCCTAACATATTTCCGATGAGGACAGGAAAAATATGTATATCCAGCATCTCCAACTACTTTTCGGGTCCACACATCTACTAATCCATGACTTCCTACTAAAGCTTTGAGGGCCTTAAATACTCGTGGCTTCCTCCCCTCGTACTTTCCCCCAAACGTATCCTGTGTGCCTAAGTGGATATTGAAATCTCCACAGATTATAAGTGGAGAGGGCCAGGCAGCTAACTCAAGCTCTAAATTTGCCCATAAATCTGGGTCATCCAGGTGAGAGCCATAAATTGTGCATAATGTTGCCCTACAGGGTAATAAGGCTATTGCCCATCTCCCCCATTTATCCGCTAAAGTTCGCTCAACCAAAGGCATCCGTTTGGAAGTGTGAATAGCAACACCTCTTGTTGTGGTTGTCTGCCGTGAGCAGATCGCCTGCATATACCCGTGAATAATATTTATCCCTCTCTTCTGCCAAGGTATATGGGTCTCTTGTTGGCAGATAACATCTGCCCCCCATGATCGAATAGCTTCAGCCGATCTATATCTTTTACCGGCATCATTCAGCCCCCCCATGTTCAACAAACAAATTCTCATCCTACCCATCCCAATAGTTATTTTTTTGATACCAGTACAGTGCCTTAAAACATTCCCGCATCTCAGTGTCAAACGAGTTTTGCCTCTCTTCTGGTTTCCCTGAAATATTTTTACATCCCCCTTCCCTACCCACCCCACTCCCTACCCCTCCCCTCTCCAGCCACCCCCCCCCATTCCCCCCACCCTGTAATTGAAAGCAACAGACCTGACAGGTCTGTAGTAGATGAATGATGTGCTCTCCCGAAAGTGATGCATAAACTTATCTTCCTAACACCCCCTATTAACCAAGATACTGCCCCCCCACGACCTAATGGCCCTATCTTTCACAATTCTATCCTTCCAAAGGAGAATCCCTACTTTTTAATAGAAGAAAAAAAAGGGGAGGAGAAAGGAATAAATAAATATAACAATAGTTTAGTTACGCCTAAGATTTAACTCCCCCCCCCGCTTTCAAAAACTCCTTTGCCTTTATTTCTGACGTGAAAAAACTTGTAGTGTCCTTCCAAACTACTTTTAGTCGAGCGGGGTTTAAAAAGAAGGCCTGTGCTCCCTTTTCTTGAAAGGGCTTGATCATCTGGCGTAAGCGCCACCGGCGCTCTACAGTGACATGACAAAAGTCGGGTCTAGTAGAAAACGAGAACCCTTCTATTTGTAGTTGAGCATCTGGTCTTGCCCTTTCAAAAACATTTTGTCTCAGTAGATAGTTTCCAAAATAGACCAGAAGCGCCCTAGGCTTGGCATCAGGTCGAACGGGTTGACGAGTAATGAAAGGGACCCGATGTGCCCTTTGTAGCTCCTTCTGCCAGTCCCATCCAACCAGATCCGGCAAGGAGGCCTGTAATAACTGAGCCATATAAGTGCGTGGATCGGACGCCTCCTTTCACTCCGGAATACCCAAAAATCTCAGATTATTCCTTCGCTGGTAATTCTCGCCCTCCTCCAACTTCCACTGAATATCCACAATTCGTGCCTCATGTGCATCCACTTGGCCTTTTGACCCGGCAACCTCTGATTCCAAGACTTCAGTCCGAGACTCAATATCGGTCATTCGATCACTTATGTCCTTACAAGTCCTTGCGACTTTCCTAATTGCCCCTTGAAGTTTACGATAGGCATTCTGCGATCTCTAACTTTCTATCCGAGATTCCTCATGGTGAGCGACCACGCACTGCATAATTGAATCTAAAGTTGGAGGAGCCGGAGTAAGCCCAGCATCTGATTCATTATTAGAATTAGGTTTAGTAGCACCCATCAGTTGGTCTCCGAGTGCATAATCCCATCTCAGGGTCCCCTCTTTTTGTCCCTCGAGTCTCTTAGAGCAGAGATTCGATGATCGAACCGTTGCAGCAGAGCCTGAGGCGGAGGTTGGCTTATCCTTATCTTGTATTGCCATCTCGTCACTAGACAAAGTTTCCCCACCTGAGTCTGAACCAAATCCTGACCAAGTTGTATCTGATAGTGAAAAAAAGTAATTATCTTCTGAGTCTATGTCTTTATCCCAATCCCGACGTGGGGTCCGACGAACCCTAGAGCTCCCATTGTATTTTATCCCTACAACAGGCAACTGAAGGGGAGTAGTCCGCGCCATATCCAATGTTGATTCAATCTGCCCCCCCTGGAGCCCTACTTTCCGGTCAGGGGGTTTAAAATTGAGATTTTCGCCTGTTTCTGACAAAACCATCAGGTTCCCCCGACTGATTTCCTGAGCCTGGCTGGGATAAGAATTTTTCTTACCAGCCACTGAGGCATGTTCAAATTCAGGGCTACCCCCGGGGGGGGACACCCTGCTCTGAGAAGCTGAGAGTGTAGATTCTTCCATTAGACTGTTCCCTCCAGCAGTAAGCTGAGGTGATTCATTAATATGTCCATCCGTACCATAAGCCGCCTGCTCCAGCATATTGCACGCCAGCTCTTTATGCCCCTCTTTTCCTGTGCTCGGCTCCTTACCTGGCAGTTCTAGGGCACCACCTCCTCCATCTTCTCCGTTGCTCTCTCCGTTTGGAAATCCCTCTTGGGCACTGGGAACACCGTCCCCCTGGCCTCTGAGTAGCTCGATCACCGACACAGAGGGCCGGTGTGGCTGGGGCTGAACGCCACCACCCCTCCCCTTCCTGTCAGCCGGAATCTCTGTGCGGGCGCAGGGCTTCAGCCTACGCCCGCGGACCGAGGGGGCGAGCTCAATATCCGGGGGTGGTGCCAGGGGGGCAAGACGCTCTGCTGTTCCGCTATTTTTTGCGGTGGATTGTGGCCCCATGGGATAAGCTGAATTGAAGCTATGGCCGGAAAAAGTAAAGCACAGAGCCTCTCAACACGCTCAACACGGATAAACAACTGTTCCGTATGTCGGGCCAAAGCTGCAGCCCAGCTGAGTAAGTTGCATGTATCACTTCTAGTTACAATTGCCGCGCTGCCTTTGTTTATCCGATAAAGTTCAGAGGGGTTCCACATCCTTGGATTAAGGGAGTATCAATGTTTCTCATGCTGCCGCTGCATCGCTTCGGGAGAGCACAAACGGCTGTCACTCCTCACTCAGCCGCCATCAAGCTTTCTCTAAGAACGAGGAACTACATCTGCGAACTATTGAAAATAAACAGATGGAGGCATTGAGTTTAATAGAATCAAAAGTGATAAGTGTTAAAGCTAAGATAAACGGAATATATAACAACAGGAATGCCAAACTATATCAAACTCGGGCTAGGGATAACTATGAATATGGGGAGATGACTGGGAGACACCTCGCACTAAAATTGAAACAGAGGACGGCAGCAAACAATATTTCGAAGCTTAAGAGGCAGGATGGGAATATGGTAATTAAACCTCAGGATATTCTTCAAGCTTTTGCAGAATTTTATGGTGATGTGTATAACTCTGAGACTGATCCTCAAATAGTAGCTCGGCTGGGATCAGCTATCCCCCCTCCAACTATACCGGAATTGGAAAAAGATATATCATTAGCTGAAGTTATTGAGGCACTACAGATCATGGCGCCTGGTAAGGCTGCAGGCCCAGATGGAATTCCGATGGAAGTCTATAAAGCCTTGCAGCCTGAGCTAGCACACATGTTACTGGACTTGTTCTTAGCAGTACAGTATCAGGGAAGCTCACCTCAGTCCTGGAAGGACACCAATATAATAATTTTTTTGAAAAAAGGCAAATGACCTGAAGATCCCGCTTCATATAGACCAATCTCCCTTATAAATGCGGATGAGAAATTATATTCTAAAATCATAGCCCGTAGACTTGCTAAAATATTAGCCTCCCTGGTTAGTCCATGGCAGCATAGATTTATTCCTGCTCGGTGAACAACTGAT
This sequence comes from Triturus cristatus, assembly GCF_964204655.1. NCBI lineage: Eukaryota > Metazoa > Chordata > Amphibia > Caudata > Salamandridae > Triturus > Triturus cristatus. The sequence goes on from NC_140581.1 coordinate 866,271,964, forward strand.
CATGTTCGCCGGGTGATTTCCTTATTCGACATTACCGAACAGACTGGGGGACAAATGTCCCTGATTTTATTGGATGCTCAGAAAGCTTTTGATCAGGTTGAGTGGGCTTTTTTATGGCAGATCTTAAGTACCAACGGTTTTGGCCCCCGTATTCAGACAGCTATAAAGGCTATGTATATACAACCCTACGCAAAAATTCAATTGATGGGGATGGAATCCGGGAGAATTAAGATCTCACGCGGTACTAGACAAGGATGTCCGTGCTCCCCTATTCTTTTCGCCCTCTATATAGACCCATTAATTAGAGCAATGCTCAATGATCAGGCTATTAAACCTATAGTGGTTAGGGGATATAATACTAAAGTATTAGCATATGCGGATGATATCGCAATAGTTACCCCTGATCCTAAGGCAGCTTTGGACCGAATAGAGGTTTTGGCAATGGAATTCGGTAGGCAATCTGGCTATAGGTTGAACTCAGGAAAAACCAAGATTGTCTGCTCTAAAAATACCCAGTTTCACGACATTCGGAGGTCCTCGGAGGCTACATACTTAGGGATAAATATAAATGCGGCGGTAGGGAGGATTTGGGACATTAACTCGGTACAACTGATAAATAAGATTAGTACTGATTTAAAGCGAATGGATAATTTACATATTTCCATTATAGGACGAGCTAATGTCATAAAAATGACTATGTTCCCTAAATTTTTTTATTTATTTAGATGTATCCCGCTGGAACCCTCAAAAGGGCTCTTTATAAAAATTGAAGGAATATTTTCACAGTTTATTTAGGGCTATAAAAAGACCAGAAGATCAATAAAGCTGATGACTCTTCCACAAAACCGTGGGGGTTTGGCAATCCCCCATTTGCTATATTACTTTTGGGCTGTAACTTTGCAGCAAATGGTTAGCCTTTTCCGGCCTAAAATCGGTACTGGAACTATATCGGCAGACCAAAGTAGGGAGACACCCCCCTCTATTTATGAGTTGGCTCTAGGGGACCTCGCTTCTGGTGTCTTATTAAGGCAACTTGAGGGGAGTTATTATAAAAAAACGCGGTTCAAAATAGTTAGAACTGCCTGGAATGTATGGAATAAAGTAGGTAAACTTCTGAGAATCCCCAAGGTTCATAGGTATCTTTCTATATGGCGCTCGTCAATGTTCCCCTCTTTACTTTATGACAAATTAGGTAAAAATTGGGAGCAGGCAGGAATTAATGTTGTAGGAGATTTATTTGATCAATCTGAGTTAAAGTCTTTTGAAGAGCTTCAAACCCAATTTGGTGTAGATACTAAGACTTTTTTTAAGTATTTACAATTCAGGGAGATAATCAAACTAGCAACAGCCCAAATTACTGAATTGGATAATATACCGATACTTGACTGGCTGGGGCATAGGCAGCCAAGGGTTAAAGATCTATATGTAATTATGTTGAATGCCAATCAAGATGATATTGCCAGCTCAGAAAGTGTTTGGGCTGGGAAGCTGGGGGTTCAAGATGTGGATATGTGTAGGTCTCTTTACTTGTCAACAAAAATTTTTATGGCTGCAAATCTTAAAGCTCAACACTTTAAAACTCTGTTTAGGCTTTACTATACCCCTGCAAAATTATTTAGTTGGGGGAAAAGGGAAACCGATCGGTGCCCTTGATGTGATCAGGGCCCAGCAGATATGATTCACATGTTTTGTGGTTGTAATAAGCTTGATACCTTGAAACAAAAAATAGATCTTTTTCTTAATCAAGCTATAGGCGGATTAGCTCGATTAACTCCTACTTTGATTATAATTGGGATTGATGATAGTTTACAGATGCATTCCTCCCAAATATATTTTTGTTTTATGGTAACTGCCATTTTCCGTTTAATTATTGCAACTCATTGGAAGGATGCTGAACCACCTTCTATTCAGGAATGGTATGCAAGGCTTTATCATGTTTTTAACTTAGAGAAGGCACTGTATGAATGCAAAGGGAAAAGAGCTAAAAAAAGAGGTCTTCGGGTTTGGGGCCTGATATGGGAAGCCGATGAGAATTAAAGTAATAGCCGGGCGCTGTAATGAAGTAGTCGTAATCCTCTTGTTTTCTACCCTTCACAATGGGTTATATGGATGTAACAAGTAACTGGCGGAATTTGTAATGATTAATTGACGGAATAGATTGTCTTTTTTTTCTTTTTTTTTTTCCTCTCTGTAACAAAGTATGTATTGGTTTTCCTGATTGAAATAATAAAAATATTATATAAAAAAAAAAGGAAGCACCATACGACCTTTAAGAAAATGTATTGCTGAACATTTAAGCGCTCTTAAAGGCAATGATTATAAATACCCGATTGTGATGCACACCATGGACATGAGTTCACAGGGACATGTTCACAATTTTAAACTCCATTCTATTGATCATGTGAAAAGTGATATTCATGGTGGAAATAGAGAGTTGTGACTTAGACGCTGTGACGCGTCTCGGATAATGAAATTGCATGCCGTGGAACAGGGATTAAATATTGACAATGAAATGCAGTATTTTCTAGGGGATTAGATTGCTTTCAGTCCCCTACTATCTGCCCCCCCCCCTTCCCGGCCTGTTTTTCTTTCACTCTCTAAATGTGATTTGATTATGATGCTATATTAACTGAATGAGGGTTTTTACAGAATGTAATGTATTACATAATGAGAGATATATTTGATATGAGATGTAATTGGAACGCACTGGTAATATTGTCATGTTACCTTGTACGAGTACCTTTTGCTACTGTAGATGTATGATAATTGTATGAAGATTTTTTACTTTGATGATACTATGTACTGCATACATGGGATGCATAGGAATGCCGGACTTAAAAAAAATATACTTTTTTTGGACCCTTTCTCATACTTTTATTATACTTTATCCTTTCCTCCCTTTTTGGATTTATTACATACTTTAACTGGTCTGTCTGCTTTTTTAAACTACATAGGGAGTTTTGGGTTATTTATAGGACCCGTTTGCTTTAGCGACATCCTTATATATTGATATGTTTAGGGAGTTTATATTTATTTGGAACATTTACTATGGACAGTGTTCCTATTTCTCGCTTATAGATAGAATTGCGAGTCATGTTTATTACAAGGGTCATCCTGGCCCTTCTGTTTACTGTTAGGGTACTACTTTGGGCTTCGGAAGATATTGCTTATTATGTATTATGTTGGTTTTGACCATTGCGCTTTACTCCTTTTTTCCTTAATTACTTATAAATGTACCCTCGGACCATTTGAGAATTCATGATAGAAGACTGCTTTACTCTGACATTTGAACTTACTATGAGGCACCCATTACAAAATGGCTGTCATGTTTTCACATGTTAGTTTACTTTCGTTTTGAGTATACGCTCTACTTCACCAATATAATGGTGCTCAAGTTGTATTTTAGTACTTTATTTATTCCTGTTTGTATTATTAGTGACTGTTTATGCTTGGATTGTACTTGTTGGCAATTCTTAAACCACGTTTACTTATTGGGTTATCCACTTTCTTGATTTGACTTTCATTTTCTTTTTTCTTTTATCTCCTTTTATAACATTTATATACATATATTTATATTTAGGTAAGTATTTATGATTGGCTACATAACTCGACAATTAAATCAATGAGGACATTGTTCCATGTTGGCGGTGAAACAAAAATAGCGATCACCTGCTCACCAAAAAAGGGGGAGAAAGAAAGAGTGTAGAGGAGGAAGGGAGGTAGAGGGGAGGTGAAAAGAGGCAAAGAGAAATTTCCCCAGTGTCAAGGATCCAATCCCGAAGGGGAGGACTCAATGTAGCCTCTTGTTGGCCCTCACACACCCCGAAGGATGTCTTGCTTCATCATCGGGCTTGTTGTTGCTCCTCGTCGGGCCGGCGCTGCAATGCCCGACGGTCCCCCGAAGGGTCTCTTTATCGGAGGTCTTTTAAAGAGAAAAGCCGTTAGGTGAGTGCGGGTGTTTGGGATTAAAAAATAGTAGTGGATCTAGGAGGTAGGTGATTGCGTGCGTGCAGAGTGTGTGAATAAAAATGCCTAGGGGTGTCCAAAAAGTACTACTTTAATGTTGTGGGGCCCCTGGCAAAGAATAAAAAGACCAATAGGTCACGGGGTCACTAATAAGCGCAAGGTGCTAGTGTGACTTATAAAAGGTCGACATGTTTCACGCCTAGATAGCCCGGGAGGGTCAGTGGCGTTTCTTCAGGACCTAACTTAGTGAGGGGATGTGCACGGTGGAGACTGGGGTTCCAGTGGTTGAAAAGGTAACCTGCGTCTATGAAAGATAAAGAGAGGTACGGAGCTGCGGGGTACAGTGACCTATTCAGCAGATACAGAGAAAGCGTACCAAACTAGTGTAACCCTCGTAAATGTAAGCGAGGGCTTCCTAGGTGTTGCCGCGGCTGCCTGCGCCCTATTTGGGTTGCGTCGGGGGCCGGCTCATTCAGCACCTACCCTCTGCCAGCGGCTGCCTGTAGACATACATCATCATTGTGATCGTTAACGAGGAAACCACTTTAAGATGGCTTCTGTGATGTTTCAGACTGATGCACACTAGCACTACGTAGGGAGGGCTATTTATTGGCCCTCCAATATGGCGCGTGTGGTTCACTCTATCTGAACACGAGGAGTGATCTCCTAGCAGGCATATTCTTTCTTGGATAACTGTAAGTAATGTGCGCTGATACTTGTATTTTCGCTTCTTTAACTAGTTCTTAAGTCGTCTTATACACTTGGAGCACTCTCCTTGTCGGTATGTGTCCATAGATAACTATAAGTGATGTCACGTTACTATTCTTGTTTGTAGACATTCATCTACATGCCCAGGTATTGCTATACACGTAGTTTCTTTTTACGTAATGACCTGGGACGTTTTTTAACTATTTTATTAAACAGGACTCTCGTTATGGCATGGTATACTACTTCTTGTGTTGTTTTATTGTCTTTTGTTGCTTGATTCATACAACTCGTTTCTGAACTATGGGGATTCACAATTCAATATTAATTAGGTTACATGTGGGGATCAACATTTGATTACTCGTGTTTGTATTTTTCTTGACCCTCTTTACTTCCCTTAAGGTAATTTGATTTATTGCGCTTTGACTGTGTTATTTTTGATCCAGGACTCTGGTGATTTTGATCTCAACTGGGCTCTAGCATTATAGTGCTTAAGATACCCAATATTTATTATGTGGATGGATTCCCACACGCCAATGTACCAGGTTATTATGACCGTTTTGACATATATAGTACAATGGGTCACTCAGAGATGTGGGTCCTAAACACTTGTGCTCTAAGGCGTTTGTGCTTTGTGGTGTATGGCTCTGTCTTTGGCATTAATCACAGTGGCTCCATGGTTTAAGGCATGGTTTAAGGCACTCATAATGGTTCTCTCCCCTTTCTTTACCCATGTACATTGGGCTTTGGGCTCCACCTCATAAAATCTATGCATCGCTCTAATTACATATTAAACACAATTCTATTAAGTTTATGCACTTAGGTGTGAATCCTACTTTTTTCTTTTCCCCCACCCTTCTTTATTTTGAACACCAGTAGTTGGTGATGGAGAGAAATGTCTTCATGCACCATGAATATATATATCCTTATGATGGTTTACTTAATGTCCCCAGCCCTGAAGAAGTCGAGGTATTTTTGACCCATCGACGAAATGCATGGTGGCTGATTGTCTTAAAGCTGATTGTATCAACTGCTCTTCGTTTGGAAAATTGTATTGTATTGGATTGTTTCTCTTTTGGAATACAAACTGGTAGTGATATTCACTACAAGCTTAATGTGAAGACTTGGACTGTACCACTTGGGCCGGAACGAAAAACTTGGATTAAAGTGGACTAATATTATGATATTACTGTCTTTTAAACATTTGAGTGCTCGGATTTGCATGTTCATACTTCTTGTTAAGGCTTTACATTGGGATTAGAATAACTTAAAATGTACAAGGATAAATGTTAGAGCTAGTGTTCTATAGTAAAGAGTAGAGGCTAAGTTAGTGTCACAGTAAGTTTAGTATTCGGTAACCTAACAGCATTCCAATATTGTGGTGTTCTTTTATTATGGATTCTTCATAGTCGGTAACCTAAGACAATATTAATAGTTATGCTTTCTTGATTATGGGGCAGTTGAATTCCAGCAAATAACATTTTTAAAAATAAATTGTAAAAAAGCATGTGTACTGCTGTAGTGTGGGAACTAAGGGGGTCATTAGGATGGCAGGCGGACTTGAGTCCGCCCGCAATCCTAGCGGTAAAGGGACCGCCTGCCTGTCATGCGGCAGTCCCGCACCCCTAATAATGATGCGACCGCCACAGCGGCAGTTGCATCTGGCAATTTAACATTGCGGCGGGTGCTGCTGGCTGTAGCACCTGCCGCAAAGTCAAATGGCCATGTTGTGCATTTCCCTTCACAACGTGGCAGGCACTGTGCGGGCCCTGCCACCTTGTGCAGGAAAATGGTACCCCCTAGTGCACAACTGACCCCCCTCACAGAGGGCTTTGGGCCCCCCCAAAGCCAGCCTCCACCAGCCTTTCCATGGCGGTTCCACCGCCATGGAAAGGCTGGCTGATGCCAGCATCGTGATGGGGCTGGCAGTGCCTTCGAGGCACCACCCCCATATCCAAGGCCTTATCCACACCGCCAGACAATTGTTACGATTGCCTGTGGCGGAAGTGTGGCAGGCGGGCTTTGGGCCCGCCACGCTTGTGGAACGATTCCCCCGCCAACCTGATCTGGAGGGGGGAAATGGGCATGGCGATGGCAGAGGGGCCGCCACCGCCGGGCCGGCGGTGGCAATCAATCTGCCATTGTAATGAGCCCCTAAATATGTGCAATGGGGAAGGGAGGAGCAAGTCATATAAGTTAGAATTGGGCATTGTATGAATAATTAGAGAATCCATAACATTTAATTGTGTAGTATGGTCTAATATTGCCACCCAGGAGTACTGGTGACATAAACTACAAGATGGAGGGCTGAGTGCTTTGTAAATGTCACCAGAACTTGAATGTGGCCATATAGGACCATATTATACATGGTACCCATTATGCATTTTATATATCACATATTATTTTTAGCTAGTTAGCTTGAAAAAGCTGTTTTCGGCAAAGTATACCTAACAATAGGCACTGAATGGAACTAGAATGTTCAGTCTTTGTGTGCCTTTTTTACTTACATTGCTAATAAAACAATGGTGATGGTGATGACATCATTCATAGCATAGTTACTCCATTAGACACATAATTCACAAAATTTGCAGATGTTGCCAAATATGTTTTTTCTTTTGTGATTGGATAAACATAATACTGACTGAGAATGTGCCTCAAAATTTGAATTTTTTTGCTGCATAATTTAGATAGCCCTGCCTGATAAGTTGGTCCTTCTTGCTGACTAATCGTAGTATCCCTGAGAATGTTAAAGCTCTGCAGAGAGTTGTGGGGGCTCTCATTATACCGGTGAAATCTGTATTTTACAGGCAACTGTGAAATATTTATTATATGTGTTTTAAATAATACTGCATTTTGTGTAATCAAAGCACCACACGTATGTAATGTCTATATTCAACACTTTTTATTGATTCTATTGGTACACATCATCCATGACCTCCCAGCTGTAGTAAACATTCATAATTTGCAGTGATGCTACAAATATCACATACTAATGTCTGTTGAATAGCTATACATTTATACAAGATGTGCTTAACTATGAACTGAACTCTGCAGTGGTACCAGTTGATGCTGTTCTCAGGCCAAGACGTGTGGATTACCAATATTTCTGAGGCACCTCTATGCTTTTTTATGAAACTTGTTCTGACAATAACAGTGTTTTACAAATGCACCATAAGAGTATCAATTGCATAGCTCTTCTTAAGCTCCAGAACACAGTATTGTGATGTAGTTGTGTGTCTGACACTATTAGCATACACTGAACTACCAAATTCTGAAAGCAGCAGGGCCCCAAGTTCAACTCCAAGCTTTGGTTAAAGCCTAAAAAAACATTAAGTCATCACAAATTAACTCAACACATATGCTCTAACCCTGAACTAGTATGAAAATTCCAAACTTACTGTGGCTTGACAAGTCAAAATGGGTTCTGTACAAATCTAGACCTAGTAATAAGACTGCCACATATAGAAATGACAATGCAATCCTTAGGTGTCTCAAGGCCAGAACTTGTAACTCATACCTGGCCTTGTGTAGGGTGTTGCACTTTCCTTGTGTGAATGCAATATTCTTTTCCATCTCTCAAATTCCCCACTAGTTACTGAAAGCTAAACATTATATATATACACTGCATAATGCACTCAGAAATAACATTTTTAAATGAACATTTGCAATTCCTGGATGCAATTATGTTTTATTTGGTTACACATTGCAGATGGAAATGTACTTTTAACAGCAACAGTACATTTTGGGACACGCAGTTTTACAAATATGGGGGTCACGTGAGAGCCTGGATTTTAAAAATGAGCATGTGATTTCCTCACAGGCAAGCTGTCTCACCTGTGAACAAGACTCAGTTGGAGTTGAAACGCATAGGGAAAGTAATGAGAGCATGCAGCCTTTGAATTTTGAAAAGAAATGCACTGCTGTTCCTGAACTGGGCTTCGACATTTGTTTACATATATAGAAGGTAGTTATAGTTAGGGCTAAGTTTCCATAGGAAAAGCAATTTTGTTTTGCCAATAACTTTGAAGAATCTTTACAAAAGTTTCAAAATTAGTGTGCCACTCACTTCAGCTGCTATCTGGAAAGTGTTGGGGTGATCCATCAATTGGGGGCTGAGAAAAAGGGAGGGGGGTCCTAAAACTTTTTTCACCATGTTAATTCTGATAGGGATTTTGAATGCGACTACAGCCCGAACCACATGACGGACTTACACCAAATGTGGCAGAAAGCTAGCTCTTGCGCCTGAAAGAGGGCTTATTGTGATTTGGTGTTAATCCATGCAGTAGTTTTAGAGATATTAACCAAAATCCAAATTTGTATACGTAGGGGCGCGGACCCTCTGCAGATTCACTCGCGGTGGATTTGAGGCTCCACGCACCACAGAAGGATCATGATTGACTAGGTGCAACCTGAGAAAAAGTTGTGGCCGCCATTTTGTGTGTCAGGAAATGGTTGTGGGACTGAAAAGAAGCATATAAAACAGATAAAGGGGTCAGGGTAGAGGTGCCCTGACGATATGGGTGAAAGGATGGTTAATGGGCACTAAAAATCCTGAAAATGGTTTTTTTTTGGTCACTCACAAGATCCGCCAAGCTCTCGTGGGGCTAAGCGCGGCCCTGTGTAATCCCACGAATTGGGCCATGAAGTTATACGGTTGGCCGCGCTGAGCAGAGGATTTGCGGAAAACCCCAACCAAATTGGGCTTCTTTGCAGGAAGCATGGAAAGGGTTAAAGAAATAATGACCATTTAGAAGTGGTATAACAAGAAAGAAGGATGAAAGGATTGCTGGGATTTGTTAACTAGAGCAGCATAAGTAAGAGCACATCGTGAGAGGTAGATGTGACGCTGCAGACCGGCTCACGGCCAGCGGCGCCTCCTGCTTTACCGCTGCATGCCGCGAGCCGATCCACAGTGCCTGTTTCACAGTCTCGGATGCCGTGCTACCAGAAAGCGTCACCCCTACCTCGGACAGACCAGAACCCTTAAGGTCCAGAACCCGTAAACATCCTTACACCTTAAGGTCATTAAAAATAATTCCGAACCTGACAGATTGCATTGCCCAAAACTCAATTTTGACGCCATGGATGTTCCCTCAGCGCTACCTATAGAAGGATCCGTAGGGGTGGCACAAGTGTTGGTGCAGACTGTTCAACAACAAGCCCAGGATTTGCAACTGTTGTGAGAGGAAAACCAGGCATTACGACAAGTACTAGTAGCCAGATCTTTCGATGTACCGATGGTCTCAGCTACCATTCCTCATTATTCTGGTGATCCAAATAAATTGAAGGAATCCTTGGATTCCTTGATGGTATTTTTTGCTTTCCGTCCAGCCCAGTTTTCTCTAGACAGAAACAAGGTTGGATATCTGATTACTGCTCTGTCTGGTGCTGCATTGGCATGGGCGACCCCTTTAGCCACCGAAGACCCATGTTTGTCCAACTACGCAACCTTTTTTGCTGCTTTCAGACACATGTTTGAAAGGCCGGGTTTGGAAACTTCAGCCGAGAAGCCCTGTGTGATATCCAACAAGGGAACCTAGACGTCCTGCAGTACATAACCAGTTTCCAACAATTAGCAGCAGAAACCACCTGGGTGGAATGTACTGTGGTTACTCTCTTTCGTTGAGGACTTTGTGAAGAAATCAAGGATGAACTGATGCTTTCACCTCGAGCTGTTACCATGGTTGGTCTGATGGATTTGGCTTTGTCTGTGGAGCACCGCCTAAATGAGCATCGGTTAGAGCAGCACAAGACTCGTGTTCAACAACATACAGGAACAGCACGACCAAATACTCGCAGAACGGATGCTTCTCTGCCCGAAACGTCCTTTCCTACAGAAGAAGAGCCGATGCAGATTATCCCAGACCGAGCAGGAATACATAAGGAAACAAGGATTGTGCTTGTATTGTGGTTCTCCTGGTCACATGATTTGTAGTTGCCCCACTTGCCCACAAAGGCCATCGGGAAACGCTGGATCCTGCCCTCTGTAGGAATGGTGAGGGCGGGATGGACTAGCTTACCTTCAATCTGTTCCTCAAAAGATACATCTGAAACCCTTTTTCTATTACCTATACTATTAGGATTACCTAATGGTATGGAGGAAAAAGTAAAAGCCTTATTGGATTGCGGAGCTGGTGGCATTTATGTGGCTTAGCAATGGGCTATGGAAAAACAGATACCATGTGTTCTCAAGGAAAGACCTGAACAAGTGCATACGGTAGATGGAACCCCGCTTGTTTCTGGCCCAGTTAAAGAAATGACACTGTCATTGCCGCGGACTTTTGGAAGGCATCAAGAGCATCTGTCCTTTGATATTATTGCCTCTCCTAATCATATCATGATCCTAGGTATTCCTTGGCTTGTTCGGCATAACTCTTATATCAATTGGGGAAACCAGGACCATGTCCTTGTCCTCACATTTTTGCCATCAGTTTTGTTATTCTTCTGAAGAATACTGGTCGCCCAAGGAGATGCCCATGATTAAAGAGGAATTGTGTAACACCATCAATCTTGTACAAGGGGTACATGGTCACTATCAGATGTATGCTGATGCTTTCAAGAAACCTGAACATATGCTGCTACCACCTCATAGAGAATACGATTGTGCCATTCCCTTGGAACCTAGAGCCATAGTACCTGTTGGACGAATATACTCTCCCACTAAACCAGAAAAAGAAACACTTAAGCAATATCTCAAAGAAAATCTTCAAAGTGGTTTTAGTACACAGTCTTCATCACCTACTCGAGCACCTCTCTTTTTCGTACCAAAGAAGACTAAAGATCTTCAGCGTGCATAAGACTAAACTAGGTCACAATAAAAGAACGGTACCCATTGCTCCTCATCAAAGATATATTAGTCAGTCAGAGGGGCACAGTTATTTACCAAGCTTGATCTTCGGGGAGCTTCTCATCTCCTTCGAGTCAAAGAAGGAGAAAAATGGAAGACTGCATTCAGAACTCCCTTCTGCCACTTTGAATATAGGGTTATGCCCTTCGGATTGACAAATGCTCCTCCTATCTTTCAAAGATTCGCGGTGGTAGAAGTGGTATAACAAGAAAGAAGGATGAAAGGATTGCTGGGATTTGTTAACTAGAGCAGCATAAGTAAGAGCACATCGTGAGAGGTAGATGTGACGCTGCAGACCGGCTCACGGCCAGCGGCGCCTCCTGCTTTACCGCTGCATGCCGCGAGCCGATCCACAGTTCCTGTTTCACAGTCTCGGATGCCGTGCTACCAGAAAGCGTCACCCCTACCTCGGACAGACCAGAACCCTTAAGGTCCAGAACCCGTAAACATCCTTACACCTTAAGGTCATTAAAAATAATTCCGAACCTGACAGATTGCATTGCCCAAAACTCAATTTTGACGCCATGGATGTTCCCTCAGCGCTACCTATAGAAGGATCCGTAGGGGTGGCACAAGTGTTGGTGCAGACTGTTCAACAACAAGCCCAGGATTTGCAACTGTTGTGAGAGGAAAACCAGGCATTACGACAAGTACTAGTAGCCAGATCTTTCGATGTACCGATGGTCTCAGCTACCATTCCTCATTATTCTGGTGATCCAAATAAATTGAAGGAATTCTTGGATTCCTTGATGGTATTTTTTGCTTTCCGTCCAGCCCAGTTTTCTCTAGACAGAAACAAGGTTGGATATCTGATTACTGCTCTGTCTGGTGCTGCATTGGCATGGGCGAACCCTTTAGCCACCGAAGACCCATGTTTGTCCAACTACGCAACCTTTTTTGCTGCTTTCAGACACATGTTTGAAAGGCCGGGTTTGGAAACTTCAGCCGAGAAGCCCTGTGTGATATCCAACAAGGGAACCTAGACGTCCTGCAGTACATAACCAGTTTCCAACAATTAGCAGCAGAAACCACCTGGGTGGAATGTACTGTGGTTACTCTCTTTCGTCGAGGACTTTGTGAAGAAATCAAGGATGAACTGATGCTTTCACCTCGAGCTGTTACCATGGTTGGTCTGATGGATTTGGCTTTGTCTGTGGAGCACCGCCTAAATGAGCATCGGTTAGAGCAGCACAAGACTCGTGTTCAACAACATACAGGAACAGCACGACCAAATACTCGCAGAACGGATGCTTCTCTGCCCGAAACGTCCTTTCCTACAGAAGAAGAGCCGATGCAGATTATCCCAGACCGAGCAGGAATACATAAGGAAACAAGGATTGTGCTTGTATTGTGGTTCTCCTGGTCACATGATTTGTAGTTGCCCCACTTGCCCACAAAGGCCATCGGGAAACGCTGGATCCTGCCCTCTGTAGGAATGGTGAGGGCGGGATGGACTAGCTTACCTTCAATCTGTTCCTCAAAAGATACATCTGAAACCCTTTTTCTATTACCTATACTATTAGGATTACCTAATGGTATGGAGGAAAAAGTAAAAGCCTTATTGGATTGCGGAGCTGGTGGCATTTATGTGGCTTAGCAATGGGCTATGGAAAAACAGATACCATGTGTTCTCAAGGAAAGACCTGAACAAGTGCATACGGTAGATGGAACCCCGCTTGTTTCTGGCCCAGTTAAAGAAATGACACTGTCATTGCTGCGGACTTTTGGAAGGCATCAAGAGCATCTGTCCTTTGATATTATTGCCTCTCCTAATCATATCATGATCCTAGGTATTCCTTGGCTTGTTCGGCATAACTCTTATATCAATTGGGAAACCAGGACCATGTCCTTGTCCTCACATTTTTGCCATCAGTTTTGTTATTCTTCTGAAGAATACTGGTCGCCCAAGGAGATGCCCATGATTAAAGAGGAATTGTGTAACACCATCAATCTTGTACAAGGGGTACATGGTCACTATCAGATGTATGCTGATGCTTTCAAGAAACCTGAACATATGCTGCTACCACCTCATAGAGAATACGATTGTGCCATTCCCTTGGAACCTAGAGCCATAGTACCTGTTGGACGAATATACTCTCCCACTAAACCAGAAAAAGAAACACTTAAGCAATATCTCAAAGAAAATCTTCAAAGTGGTTTTAGTACACAGTCTTCATCACCTACTTGGGCACCTCTCTTTTTCGTACCAAAGAAGACTAAAGATCTTCAGCGTGCATGAGACTAAACTAGGTCACAATAAAAGAACGGTACCCATTGCTCCTCATCAAAGATATATTAGAGTCAGTCAGAGGGGCACAGTTATTTACCAAGCTTGATCTTCGGGGAGCTTCTCATCTCCTTCGAGTCAAAGAAGGAGAAAAATGGAAGACTGCATTCAGAACTCCCTTCTGCCACTTTGAATATAGGGTTATGCCCTTCGGATTGACAAATGCTCCTCCAATCTTTCAAAGATTCGCGGACAACTTTTTTACAGACCTCCTGAACCAGACTGTGGTAATCTATCTGGATGACATTCTTGTTTACTCTTCCAACCCTGGCCTTCATCACACACACGTCACACAAGTAATGAAAAGACTATGACAGAACAATTTATTTTTCAAACCAGAAAAATGAGAATTTGATCAGTCCGAAGTAGAGAATTTGGGTTATCGGATCAACAAGACCAATATCCCCAAGAGGTAAAGGATATACTCGACTGGCCATCAATGTCTCCCATTAAAGAGACTCAATGCTTCCTGGGTTTAACAAACTTCAACCGTCAGTTCATTGTTAACTTTACCCATCAAACACATTTTATATCTCAGACATTAAAAAAGGAAAATCTTCGACAAGGGTACAAATGGACAGACGCTGCAGAGAAAGCATTTCAGTCATTAAAGAAATCATTCACACAGGCCCCTATTTTACGTCATCCTGACACAACCAAGAAGTAGTTCATTGTTGAGACAGACGCCTCAGATAGGGCAATATGGGCTGTCCTATTGCAAGAACGGTGGACTTGAACACTCTGTGTTCTATTTATCACCTGTTTTGTCCAATTTAGATCAAAATTATTCTGTTCTTGAGAGAGAACTCTTAGCCATGAAGCTAGCTTGTCGTGAATAGAGACAATTTCTAATGGGTTCTGAAGAACCATTGGAAATCAGGACCAACCATAGAATTTTACAATGTCTTCGCAGCATTCAGTGCCAAAACAGCCGACAAGCTAGGTGGGCCTATTATTTTAGTCAATACGATTTCACCCTCACTTATATACCAGGTTCCCATAACATTCTGGTTGATGTTCTATTGCAACGATATCCTGAATGCCCAACTCTTCCTCAACAAAACATCATAGAACAACAACGTATCATAAATACTGTACAGTCATTTCTTGACATGATCCAGTCAGGCTATGCATATCTTACCAAGAATGATTAGAACAGGATGTCTGATCAACTCAATCAAAAAGACAAACATTACTATAAGGAAAAGGCTCTGTTCCTCCCTACTAAGAAATTGCAATTGGAGGCCTTGCAAATGTGCCACGATTCTCCCATGGCTGGTCACCGTGGTTTTAAGAACACTCTTGAATTGATTCTCCGTTATTTCTGGTGGCAGTCAGTGTGAGATGATACTGAAAAGTATGTACTTTCTTGTCCAATCTGTGCACAAGCCAAGACCTCTCACACAGGACCAATCGCAATGGACCGCACTCCGCTAGTCCCTCCTCCGGGTCGCCCCTGGGGAAGCTGGTACATGGAGTTCTTAAGTGGTTCACCCCAATGGGTGCAAGTAAGTACTTGTTGAAGTGATGATCTCTGACATGGAGTTCTTGAGTGGTTCACCCCAGTGGGTGCAAGTAAGTACTTGTTGAACTGATAATCTCTAGACCCGATACATGTCCCGGGTTTTGGAATATCGCCCGAGACATGGCTCGGGTTTCGGGATAACTTCCCTCCTCAGTAGAGAAAATAGTTAGGGGTGGAGAAGAGGGCCGCCAAACAGCCGTCAAAGGCCTCGTTGCCCGCACAGGCACGCAGGTGTGTCGTCCAGGAGCTCGTCAGCTCAAAGCTCGAGGGAGCCATATTTGTAGACCAATCGCAATGGACCGCACTCCGCTAGCCCCTCCTCCGGGTCGCCCCTGGGGAAGCTGGTACATGGAGTTCTTAAGTGGTTCACCCCAATGGGTGCAAGTAAGTACTTGTTGAAGTGATGATCTCTGACATGGAGTTCTTGAGTGGTTCACCCCAGTGGGTGCAAGTAAGTACTTGTTGAACTGATAATCTCTAGACCCGATACATGTCCCGGGTTTTGGAATATCGCCCGAGACATGGCTCGGGTTTCGGGATAACTTCCCTCCTCAGTAGAGAAAATAGTTAGGGGTGGAGAAGAGGGCCGCCAAACAGCCGTCAAAGGCCTCGTTGCCCGCACAGGCACGCAGGTGCGTCGTCCAGGAGCTCGTCAGCTCAAAGCTCGAGGGAGCCATATTTGTAGACCAATCGCAATGGACCGCACTCCGCTAGCCCCTCCTCCGGGTCGCCCCTGGGGAAGCTGGTACATGGAGTTCTTGAGTGGTTCACCCCAGTGGGTGCAAGTAAGTACTTGCTGAACTGTGACGAGCAGTGTGCGACCAACTTGTGTTCAAACCTCTCACACTGGACCAGTGAGGTTGCTTCAACCTTTACCTGTTCTCCCAGCACCGTGGCATACGGTGTCCACTGATTTCATCTCTTCCTCACCCCCATCCGTAGGCAACCATGTGATTATGGTAACAGTTGACTCCTTTTCTACATTTCACCGCTCTAAGAAAACTGCCTTCCGCTAAAGAGTTAGGGAGTATCTTCATACAGGAGATCTTTCATCTTCATGGCCTTCCACAGGTCATCATATCTGACGAGATCCCCAGTATATATCCCAGTTCTGGAAACACTTCTGCAGGTCCCTTCACATTGTGGTGGCCTTTTCTTCTCGATTCCATCCTCAGACCAACGGACAAACCGAATGCCTTAATCAAGGCCTGAAGCAGTATCTCCGTTGTTTCTGAAATGCCATTCAAAGCGATTCGATTACCTATTTGCCAGTAGCAGAATTTTCCTAAAATAGTGCTGTCCACAGGGCTTCCAGGGCTACTCCGTTTTTTTTGTCTGTATGGCTATCATCCAAGGCCCATCCCTTCTGTGTTTCAAGACTCCGTTTCCGTTCCAGCAGCAGACTGCTTTACCCGACATCTCCAAGCAGTGAGAAAAATAAATTCCAGCCTGCATGAAGCCAAAACAAGAATGAAAAAGACCGCGGACCTCCTTCGATGTAAGTCTCCTCTATATCAGGTCAATGCTAAAGTTTTACTCTCCTCGAGGTATCTACCAATTTGCCTGTCCCTCAAAAAATTCAAGCCACACTTCTAAGGGCCCTTTAGATCACATATGTTATAAATCCTGTCTCTTTTCGTTTGCAGTTGCCTCATTAATGGAAAGTTCACCCTGTGTTTCATACTTCCCAGTTGAAGGCTTACGTCACTGATCCTTTTAGTCGGGTTTTCTCTCGTCCTCCCCCAGTCTTGGTTGATCATGTTCCTGAATACGAGGCCCAGGAAATCTGTGACTCCTGGTTATTTAGGAACCAGTTGCAATTCTTGATTCATTGGAAAGGCCATCCTCCTAGTGATCGGTCTTGGGAAGATGCTGCCACGGTCCATGCTTCCCTCTTGGTCCGCAGGTTTTTTCAGCTGATCCCTGCTAAGCCCGGGGCTTTGAAAGGGGGACCTACTGTGACGCCATGGACCGGCTCATGGCCTGCAGTGCCTCATACTTTACAGCCACGAGCTGGGCCGCGGCGCCTGTTTCACAGTCTCAGGCATTCCATGATTTAGGGCGGTGGGCCGCTGTTTCTTTTCTGGGTGCCAAGGTGCGTCCCACGGTCTCTCTCCTTTCTCGCTGGGCACTAATAAGGCTATTGTTTCATTAGACTGTGGTTCAAGAGTGAACCACAGTTTCTCAGCATACTGTCTGATTCCTCTCTGGATACCTGAATTAGGAGGGGCTTGACAGTGTGTTGTCTGCTGCCATTTTCCTTGTCTTCTTCCCATGATTCTTCTGTTTGGTTCCCAGAGTACCTCTGGGATGGGTCTTTTTCTGCACCATTCCAAGATGGGGGTTCTCCTTTTCCTTTCACCTTTCTTCTGCCAATCCAAGATGGTGGTTGTCCTTCCTGTTTCGTCACTCCCTGTTCTTGGGTATTTAAGGGGCGGGATTTCTCATTTTCCTTGCACCACAACACTCTTCGCTCCTGTTGGTGCCTCTTCGCTCCTGTTGATGTCTTTTTGCTTCTGTTGGTATTTCTTTGCTCCTGTTGGTGATATTAGTTCCTGTTGGTATTTCTTACTGACATGCCTGGTTTCCTGGAGTCACCATTTCCATCAGAGGTTTTTCCCTTCGAGGTTTTTTCCTCTCGGGGATTCCTTCAGGAAGGCATTGTTTGCCCTGACGTTGAATTGTCAGCAGCACTGTAGCTACTGGAAAGGCTAGCCCCTACCTCAGACAGACCAGAACCCTCTAAATCCGGAACCGGGAAACATCCTTACACCTTAAGGTCAGAAAAAAAGAGTTCCAAACCTGACAGTTAGTCATTTTACCTGCTTTAATACTCAGAAAGGAGGTGGTTTGCAGGAGTTCTGACTGGAGATTTGGACTGAAAACAGATGTTACCAGACATAGATATAAAACTGGGAGAACAGCAAAGAGCTATAACAGGTATGTTAATTAGGTTGTAGTGTATACAAGTATATTTATATAAACCTTTGTGAGTGTATGTAACCTGAAAGAAAATGTGTACCTTCCAGACACTATATTAGAAGGGAAAATAGAAGGGAGCTTAGATGAAAACATTAACTAAAAACTACAGTGAGCAGGAAAGGAGAAAGAGAAATTGGTATACTGAAAGTATAGTCATTTTATTGAGCCAGTATGAATGAATGTGTTTCGAATTAGATGTGGGTGCTTACTTATAGTATGCATTTTAACAGTATGTAATTTACACACACTCACACAGTCAGGGAGGCACTTACATATCCAGTTACACTCCCACAAAAGCACTTATGTACCCACCACTCATATAGCCAGGCAGTGACTGCAACACTCAATCACACACCCATAAAACCATTCACACACCCATTTACTCACCTATACATCCAGGTTTGCATACTAGTTTGCCCTTAGAGCCTGAGAGGACATGCACAGAATGCAATTTGCACCACAAGAAGAGTTTGAAGAGGACTACTTCAGCAGTCTTGAAAAGGGAGAACCCTTTATTGTAGTTGACCTCAGAATCAGGCCCCCCAATGGTAGTGAGTTTAAGGAGGAGGAGGAGGGAGAGGAGTGGAAACATGAGTGGGTAAAGTCTCCAGAGAGAGACCTCTCTATTGGATACGGTGCAGGAAGTACTGTCTCCTCCCAAATCCAGTCCCCTGAGGACCTCAAGGACAGACAGTCTGAGTGGGACCTGAGGCCCTAACTGTCCCAGTTGGGTGCCGAGGAGTGAAAAGGTGAGGCTAAGAGAACCTTGGAGGAGAAAAGGGTCTTGCCGGCTGGTGTGTTAAGTAGGTGCACTTGAAGGATAAATAGCTGTTAGGTCTAGCAAACAAGTTGTGAGCACCACTACTGTGTCCAGTGCAGAAGAAAGAGTTCATATATTCAGAGACCCGTGCCTGACTTTAAGGAGGGCTTTGATATAAACAGGTTATTTCTGGCATAAGAGGTAGCTGTAGTGGTACAGAGGATATATTCGGAGGATTGTAGGGATGCCTTTGAAGTCATATTCTTGGTGATGGGATAGACAACATGCTGGCTGTAGAGAAGGGGAAGAGGTTGAGTTATCCCACTATAAAGGAGGTCCTTATCAGTAAGTATGAATTAACCCCAGAGGAGTGCAGGTTGAAATTCAGTGTTAGTCATAAATTGTGTAACTACTACTTAGAGGATTTTGTGGGGTAGTTTTCAAATGTTTAATAAAAGTACTGTTGTTTTTTTAGAAGGTGTTTCTAACAGTCTTATACTTTTTGTCATATAGGACTGAGAAGATACAACGTGAAGAACCTTTTCTTCAGACACTTATTGGAGTTCATTTAGCTTGTTTATCTGATACAGTTCAAAGGCATCCCCATAATCTCCTTTGAATGTAGTAGATGGATACTGTAATGCTCATATATTTCTTCAGATCTACTTCCATCCACTTCTTCAAACTGCCTATTTATAGACAATATTTCTTTATGCAGCTTCCATGTTAGAGAATATCTGCATCTTTATAGTACACATTATTGTGTTTAAGATATAATATAGCTATCTTCACCTTATTTACATCCACAAGTTCCTCCCAGATTTTGTTGCTTTTTGTGAGCACACCATTTACTAGAATAACAAGGGATACTTCCAAATTTGTCACTATGCCTACAGTTTCAATATAGTGTTTCACATTTAAAGGAAAGTACACAACTGTGCCTTTAAGCTCTTTCAGAAGCTCAGTGGATGATACCTTTAATGTTAGAGATTGTTTTTCTGAAAAAGTAATGTAAGTGAGCCCATGGATATTCTGCACATCTCAGGGTTAGAAACCAAGCTAATGTTCCTACATTTTACAACATGTACTTAAACTCAACATTACAACAATACCGGTATTCATTCGTCCCAATATTTGCAGAGGTAAATTAAATAGACAACAGCATTTCAAGTGAATGGGTGGGGTCCCACTGTATAAATTGAATCCTGGCAAATCTTACAAATACTACTTTACTCTCATTTATACACAGGAGCATGTCTACATCTGCCTTGCAACTCTTCATCTATTTCTTATTCTACATTTTCTGGAATCATCTCTTATTTTCCTATGCTGCTATTTTGTGTTGAAAGAGTTCAAGTATCAGTGTGTTTCTGTATTTGAAAATAGTCAAATAAGTGATTTTATGTTTGTTTGTTAATTGTTTGGTTCAAATTGTATTGCAATATGTTAAATGCACTTGCGAAGTTATAAATAGGCCTCCCGGTTTTATGGTATTTATTTTTTTGACATTTCCATCTGTATTTATCCATATTTAGTATGTGTTTGGTGGAAAAAATAAAGCTGAAACTGGTATATTTCCACATTTATTTAACTAATAAATATGCAGTCATGCTTGAATGCCTGCCAGGTTTCAGTAATATGAACATCTGCAGAAGATAAATCAATGCACTTATATGAAAATACGCAAATTTCAGTATCAGCCTTGTGCATCATATCTACTGCTGTTTAGGACTCTTTAAGAAAAGTCCTTTTTTAACCCCCTTATCTATTAATCTACACAGTTATTGACCTGGCAGTCATGGTGAGGTGTATTTTGAATCACTCAAAAAGCACCCAATTTCTGTTTTTATTCACATTTAAAAATAAATACAGACAAGAAAATAAATGGTTTTATTATCAAGTTATTGGAAGGGGCACAAACACACCCATACAGGTACTCATACAAGTACTCATACACCTATATAGTCATTCACACAGGTACAGTAGTAGGGAAAATGGAGGCACATAAGAAATTTTTGCAGCAGCAAACATGTGGCATTTCGCACAGTGAGTAATCATCTCACTCAAATATTCACAGACTGCTGGTATTCTTATGATGGCAACCGATGAACGTTCTCCCAAGGGTACTCTAGTGATGGAATATTCTGCTGTACTTAGTTTCTTGTGCATTACTCAGCTGTACACCCTTTCCTGAATTGCTTTTTAAGTGCTTTCAATTGGAATCTGTCCCATTTGAATTCTTCTTGGTAGTGCTGTTGGGTAACTGTATGCTGCAAATATTACACTGCACATATTTAGCTGTTACCTTCTTTTTCCTAGAAGGTATAGTAAAGTGGTTTCACACATTACTTTCTTTTGTGCTGTTGTAGAGATATACACATTCATACATGCATGTGTTTGAAAAGACTACTTAGAAAACTATATTTGTAAATAGCTAACAGTGGTTAATAATAGTTAAATAAGTTGTGTTATATTTATTAGATTATTTGTAGTGAGTGCAATCCATAGTGTTCCTTAATTCGATAGTGTGCAGTTTAGTTTTTTTCAACAATCTTTATGAATGTTTTTCCCCCACTGTTCCATGATGTCTCCTTAAAGATGCATTCGCTGCAGTGTATGTGTAAAAAAGCTGAGAACAGTAAAAAAGGGAAAATGAAATGCCTATTTATATTAATATATACCTTTACAGTATGAGACATGTTTAGTTATTTCTTAGAAGTATGTCTTTATGAATTGTTGAAATTGTAAGTTATTTTATTAATTGTAAAACTAATACATATTTTTATCTTTATTTTTTTATTCAGATCAAGGCAACATATATTGGGTTAATGTATTTTACTAATTAGTTCTTGCAGTACTGTTCCATAACTTTAGATTTTGAAGCTGCACACCCAAGGACAGATTACTACAGTTACTAACACACCTAGGCACACATCACTACAGCAACTAACACACCCAGCTACACGCAAAGAGAGGTACTAACAGACACAGACAGACTCACACTGATAGTCAGTGACATACCTAGACACACATCGGTACAGTCACTGACACACACAACTACACACTGATACAGCCACTGACACATCCAGGGACATTTCAATGCAGACACTAACACACAGGCATACAGCAATGCAGACACTGACACACCCAGCCAATCATTAATGTATCCAAAACACAGCCACAACACTCTGATGCATACACTGACACAGCCAGAGACTTACCATTGCAGACACTGTCACACCCAGGCATACAACAATGTCAACACCGACACACCCATCCAAACACTAATGCATCCAATAAGACATACACTCAAGCTTACACTGACATACCCAGAGACTTAACATTGCATGCAGAGACACACCCAGGCATACTGCATTGCAGACACGGTCACAGCCAGCCAAACATTAATGCATCTAATAACACACCGAGGCATACACTGATTCATACACTGACACACCCAGGGACATACCAATGCAGAAACTGAGAGAAACAGGCATACACTGATGCATACACAGACACACCCAGGGACAAAGTAATACAGACATTAACACACTCAGGCATACAGCAATGCAGACACTGACACAGCCAGCCAAACATGAATGCATCCCATAACACACCCTGGCACACACTGACATGCCCAGGGACATAGCAATACAGACACGGACACACCCAGGCATACAGCAATGCATATACTGATAGAGCCTTCCAAACATTAATGCAGCTTATAACACACCAACACATACACTGACACACCTAGGGACAAAGTAATACAGACATTGACACACCCAGGCATACAGCAATGCAGACTGACACAGCCATCCAAACATGAATGCATCCTATAACACTCCCAGGCATACACTGACACATCCAAGGACGCAGCAATGCAGACACTGACACAACCAGGCATACAGCAATGCAGACACTGATAGAGCCAGCCAAACATTAATGCAGCTTATAGCACAGCCACACATATACTGACATATACACTGACACACCTAGGGATATATCAATACAGACATGGATGCATCCAGGCATACAGCAATGCAGACACTGACCCAGCCAGCCAAACATTAATTATCCAACAAGACACCCAGGCATTCACTGGCACATACAGTGACACACCCAGTGACAAAGCAAAACAGACATTGACACACCCAGGCATACAGCAATGCAGACACTGACACAGCCAGCGAATATTAATGCATCTAATAACACACAGGCCTACACCCGACACACCCATGGACATACCATTGTAGACACTGACAAATCCAGGCATACGGCAATGCAGACACTGACACACCCATCCAAACATTCATTCATCCAATAACAAACCCAGGCATACACTGACACACCCAGGGACATAGCAATACAGAAATTGGCACACCCAGGCATACTGCAGTGTGGACAGTGACATTGCCAGCCAAATATTAATGCATCTTATAGCACACCCAGGCATACGCTTATGCATACACTGACACACCCAGGAACATACACATGCAGACACTGACAAACACAGGCATACAGCAATGCAGATGCTGACACACCCAGCCAAACAGTAATGCATCCAATAACACACTCAGGCACACACTGCTGCATATGCTAACACACCGAGGCACATACTTATGCATACACTAACACACCCAGGCACTTACTAATGCATACTCTAACACACCTAGGCATACTCTCATGCACATACTGATACACCCACTCTCACACTGATAAAGTCAGTGACACATTAAAAATACAGAGTTAACTCTTTGTTTGAGTAGATGGTGCTTCTAACAAGAATTGTTTTGTGTTTCTAGAAAGGTTCTTTAACTGTTTTTTCAAAAATTCTTGTTTTTTTATTTTGAACAAAAATTAAACAAGACAGTAAAAAGGGTAAGGATGGGAAAATGCAAAGAAGTAACTGGCTTCACTCTTCAACAAACATTTTGTAGTCTTTGAATGCAAAAAGAAAAAACAACGATGCTTCTTCGCTGTATCCAAGTATGCACCCACAGAAGATATTTTTACAGTGACTATCATGTGGCATTTCGGGCAGTGAATAACCATGCCACTCAATTCCTCACAGACAGCTGGTATTGTAAGGTGTGCATCTGAAAATGGTTCTCCCAATACTGCTGTAGAGGTTGACTGCCATGTTGCACCTGCTTTCTCTAGCATCATCTGATTGTAGACCCTTTCATGAATTGTTTTTAGGTGCTTCCACATAAAACGTGTCCCATGCGAATATTTCTTTGCAGTGCCTCTAAATAACTGCTTGCCACAAATTGTGCACTTGAAGCTGTAGTAAAGTGCTTCCACACATCCTTTTCTTTTTCTGCGAGTTGGCGTGTCTTGTTCTTCATCCTCAAGAGGTTGTGGATCCTCATCTTGGACAGACAATATAGCTTTAGCTATTGTCTAAAAGCACAGCACTCCTGGAGAAGTAACTGCTTTTGGGTGTGGTTTTCCATGTGCAAGGGTGGGGCCTTAATGTATCCAATCAGGAGACAAGGTTTGGGTTTGCTTGTGAGTGATATCGCAAATTCGGCTCATAAATTCGCAGATTCACGAAACTGGTAAAATGGCTAACTTTTTTGAAAAACATACATAAGGTGGTTTATATATACTTGTAAATATGTTCACACTGATGTTATTAATGACAATGGAGGGTTGTACATATACGCAGTCATTTGTAAGCGTTTTGCCGAATCTGCAGAGTCAGAGTCAGTCATTTAAAATATAATAAAATGTATTTAATTACATTTAAAAAACTTCTTTTCCTTTACATTAAGTCCATGTGTGATTTTTATATTTTAAGATGTGTAAAAATATTATTTGTAAAAAATGAATACCTACAGTATTAAAATATAATGAATAAAAAATAATTTGTATTACACATAGTATTACAATAAAAACACAAATTAACTAAAATGGTAAGCATTAGAAAGACATAAAGCAACAGGGGTCAGAGCCAGATAAAATCGATCACATGGCCCATGCCCAACTCTTCTTGAACAACCTTAGAAGGTGTATGTTGTGGGACCCCTAAGAGGCCCCTGAGGAATTTATATTCCGCTACTTGAATCAGAGTAATTGGCCCATATCCCCAAATGCCGCACCCATAGCCAGCTATGTCCAGGACTGTTTTAAAGTGGGTGCATCCCAGCCGTCGGGAGAAGTCTCCAATACTAAACATTGCCCTGTTGAAAGCTGCCACGTTATGAGTTTTTAAAGGATGCCAGCTGAGACCAGAGTCTAATTGGACACCCAAATAATGAAACTTATCAACCTGGCTAATGTGGTGACCATCCACTAAGCATTTCATGGTCATGGTCTTTGTCTTTGTCATACCTACTCACACACCCACAGAACCACTCACATAACCATTCACAGACCCATACTACTATTCACATATCCACTCACTCATCCATAGAGCCACTCACACACCCACTCATTCTCCCATATAGCTACTCACTCACCCACTCACTCACCCATACAGCCACTCACACACTCACTCACTCACATAGCCACTCACATAGCCACTCACTCATACAGTCACTCATATAGCCACTCACTCACCCATGCAGCTATTCACCCAGCCACTCACTCACCCATACAGCCACTCACACAGCCACTCACATACCCACTAATTCACTCATACAGCCACTCATACACCCACTCACCTACTCATACAGCCACTCACAAACCCATATAGCGACTCACACAGCCACTCACTCACCCATACAGCCACTCATACACCCACTCACTCATACAGAAACTCACAAACCTACTCACTCAACAATACAGCCACTGACACAGCCACTCACTCCCCCATACAGCTTCTCATACAACCACTCACTCACCTATACAACCACTTACACACCCATTCATACACTCATACAACTACTTACAGACCTACTCACTCTCCCATATAGCTACTCACAGCCACTCACCCACCCAAACAGACACTCACACAGTCACTCACTCACCCATAGAGTCATTCACACACCCACTCATTCACCAATACAACCAATTACATAGCCACTCACTCACCCATACAGCTACTCACACACCCACTTATTCACTCATTCAGTCACTCACATATCTACTCACACACTCATACAGCCACTCAGATACCCACTCACACACAAATTCACACAGTCACACAACCACTCACGTAATATACATTTAATAATAGCATCACTCATTTGTAATACACAAAGTATACAAATTAAAATTTTGTAGTACCTTAGTATATATCTCTAATAAACATTTCATAAAAAACACTCACAATACTGATAATGACACCCCCATAATAGGAAAAGCAGGTATTTTGGAGGAAATGGGTATCATTCATGACTCAGCTACATCAACAGGTTTTAGACCACCCTCGACGTTTTTACCCATTTTACCACATGATGGTATAGACACATTCCACGATAATGTCACCAAGGCCCTTATCGACCTAAGACATAGATCACACAACAGAAATAAATCTAATAATAATCTGTCATACAAACAAAGACAGATTTTGAAATCATTAGCGGAGGACAAAGACATAATTATTCGACCTGCAGATAAGGGCGGGAATGTAGTCATCCAGGACAGGGATCAATATATCACTGAGGCCCAAAGACAGCTAGGGGATACTAATTTTTACATGCAAATCACCAGAGAAACCTACAATGACAGTGTTATCACTATATGGGACAAACTTACTATCTGGAGGGACAAGGGTGTCCTTGAGTGGGAGGAGTACTGCTATCTTAAAAAGGATTTCCCTAAGATACCGGTACTATACCTTCTACCCAAGGTTCACAAAAATGCTGAAACACCACCAGGACGCCCTATAGTGTCATCTATAGGTAGTGTAGCGGAACACATATCAAAGTATGTGGATCATTTCCTCAGAGAATACGTCATCAAACTTCCCAGTTATGTTAGGGACACTAAGGATTTTCTTAGCAAACTGGAAACGATTGAATGGGAAAATGGTTTTCTTTTGATTACATTAGATGTGCCCTCGTTGTACACTATAATTGACCATCAACAAGGACTAGCCGCCTGTAATCATTTTCTCAAGCATAGACATATCAAATACTGGGAGCATAACTGCATGATCATTGAAATGACAGAATTCTGTCTTACTAACAACATTTTTATTTTCAATGGCACTATCTACAAACAGATGATCGGAACCGCGATGGGTTCTTGTCTCGCCCCAAGTTTTGCGAATCTTTTTATAGGCCTATGGGAGGAAGAGATATTCTCTGATAAGATCACCATTAAGAACCTGAGCAAGGTAGAACTGTGGCTCAGGTATATAGACAACCTTTTCATTATATGGAAAGGCAGTCGTATAGAGGCCCAGGAATTCATTGAAGAACTGAATAGGAATGATCGCAACATACACCTTACAGGAGACATCAGTGACGACATGGTTGAATATCTAGACGTGAAAGTTGAGATCAGGCAGAACAGTATACACACTTCACTGTTTCGCAAAACCACGGCAGGCAACAGCATCCTACATGCCCTCAGCAGTCATCCAGATACCCTTAAATGGAGTATTCCATTTGGCGAACTGCTGAGGGCTAAAAGGAATTGCAGTAGTGCCGATGCATATGAGAAAGAAAGTGTGGAGATGATCAAGAGATTTAAGCTAAGAGGTTACCCAACTTGGGTCCTCAAGAAAGCCATAGGCAGAGCAGAATCTGTAGATAGAAAAGACACACTCAAAGAGAGAACATCTAATACAGAGGAAACAACTGATGTGGACACTAGGGTGATTATGACCTTTAACTCTGAATCAGACAGCATCAGACGCATTCTTTCTAAGAATTGGAACACACTTAAGAATGACAACAGTATAGGCCACACCTTCAAAGACAGACCTAATATCACTTATAGACGAAGTAGAAACTTAAGAGATATACTTGTACATAGCGACATTACACTGACACAAGATAGAGGTATTCAGAACCTCAAGGGATTCTTTCCATGCAGTCACTGCAAAGCGTGTTCTGCTAGCACCTTTCGCAAAGAATACAAACAAGGCCAGAACCGCAGAGAAATAACCCAATTTTTAACATGGAGCACTACTTTCGTGATATACGTGATTGAATGTCCGTGTGGGCTATATTATATAGGCAGCACCACCCTCATGGCAAAAAAGAGGATACTAGAACATAAGCGGGCTATTACCAACAAAGACCCTAAGTACCCAGTGGCACGCCACTATCAGGAGAAGCATTACTCAGATTCCTCTATACTGAAATATTTTATTTTAGAACAGGTCTGGATAGACCATAGAGGGGGCAATAGGACACTCAAACTGAGACAAAGAGAGTCCAAATACATTGTTGATTTACAAACTAAGGCACCTGGGGGAATGAATCAAGACGAAGAACTTTCGATACATCTGAAAAAGGAATAGACTATGGGAGAACTGATCTAGCAACTTTCCTTTTTCCTTTTCTTTTCTTTTTCTTTTCTTTTTCTTTTTCTTTTTCTCTTGTGAAGTTCTTTTCTTCTTTTCTAGTTTTCTTGTTTGAATAATTAGATTCTCTGTATATAACATCTGACCCTTGATATGCTTTTTAATGGTTTTAATTCCAACTTAGACGAGCCTCCTCCTTAATATACTAGTTGCATTGGAAATTATCAATCATTTTAAATTTATAATTTTATGCATTATGTTTCTTTTGCAGGAGAGAAGGAAGGTACCTACCCACTACACAGGTTGCCTAACCTTTTCTTCGACGTCACTTTATCATCACTGAGATATTATTGGGCACTGCCATATGCGATTGGATATCTCTGACATTGGGAATAGAGAGCAACAGGATATATATATAACCAAATGTATTGATTACTAACACAAGACAACAAAAGCAACAACAAATTGCCACACATAGTCACCATAAAAAGAGTGCTTATCTAGTCTCAGATTGATCTTTACACCAGAGCTTAGCAATGTCAGAGCCCTCCCATGGGGAAATGCGATCAATTTACAGTGGGGTGCACAGCCGAAAGTCGTTCCACCGTTTGCTCTATATTTTGGTGTGCTTTTTTGGGCAGCCCAGGGCCTTGAATACCATTTCTCCTGTTGTGCATACCAGTCCATGCCTCGGTGCCATTGAGTCAGTGAGGGAGGCATGTTTTTTATTTCCATCATTGGGCAATGTCTTGTTTTGCAGCCACAGTGGCCAGTCAAGTCAGCGCTTGTTCAGCTCTCATGCCCCCATCCATTTGAATATCCCCAATAGAGCTATTTGTGACGATAATTTCACTTCTTATTCCCGCACATCCGAGAGCATCTAAGCTACTTTGCCTCAAAGCTGGCGATCAAGGGGCATGTCCACACCATATGATAGAAATCTGCAGGTGAGTAGGGACAACTGAAACATGCTGGATTAGGGAGGAGGCATGCACGATGTAAGTGAGTGGGGGTGAGATATGCACAATATAGGTACTACAATTGCACTAATCTTAAATTAGATGACATGGTTATGGTGCGAGGGACCATCCTAGCGTCACACCTATCTTCTTCTTCTAAGGACTTGACCCACCCCTCCCAATGTGTCCACAGAGGTGCAGATTTGTCAGGGGAACTGTCTTACTTTTAAGCACAGACTGCCAAAGCATTTACAACAGAGTTACCTGTTAATTTTGCATCCAACACTCTAATATAACAACATTGGAACAAAAATACAATGCATTTCCAGAGTTGCAGTTATAGAAATCGGTAGATATATCATTATGTGGCCTAGCATGGTTGATGGCATTAATAGCGAAGAAAGAGTCTAAAATTTACTGTCCAGTACTATTTCAACCTGTGCCTTACAAAAATGGGCTCAACTCCGCTCCAACTTTTCTTTCTCGAGGCAACAGATCTTTGTCACCATTTTTTAATGGATGCTAAATCAAATCAAGTCAATCATCATCATAATTTACAGTTTAAGTTCAGTCAATGATGAGAGTTTTAAGTAGATTTCAAAAACCTTTATTTTATTTAAGAGATTAGTAAAGTTATTTTTATTTCTCTTTATTCAATTAGTAAATCAGATAAATCAGTTTACAGAAATTATAAAGAAAAATATGGTGAGTCATCAATAATGCAAATCAATAAGCGTGTTCCATCAAGGGATTAAACTCTATTCTATCTATAAGGAGCCTAACCGATATATGAACCCATGAAGAGTCCTTAAAAAGAGCAAGATCAAAGGTGAATCAAAATCTAAATTTAAGTAGTTGAACTCCCCAAAAAGAGTAGTTCATTAAACTCAGCAGAGTCTCAGACTCTCTAAGGTATTAGCATACAGCTGCAGCAGAAGACCGCACATAACAGATCTCACCAGGGAAAATTAAAGAGGACAGGTGCAGCAGTAACTACATCCATAAACGTTAGGGAAGGAAATATAAAAACATCACCTCCAAAGTGTAAGGTAACATTAATCACAGCCAGCAGTAGCTTACAGAAATCAGTCCAGTTAGAATGTATTGCCTCTAGCTAGAAACAAGCTTTAATATAAAAGACGAGAACGCATGCTATTAACATTGTTGCTGATCTGGTCACTCTGATTCAATGGGAAAACATCTTTCAATGGTGAACCACTTCTTCTTCCTTTCCCATGGAAAAACACATGAAGTTCACTCTTTGTTCATCAAAAATTACTAAACATCTGTATAACTGAGAACCTCTGACCTTGGTTCCCAGGGAATTCTATTGCAGTGTCTATTCTAGAAATTATTTAATGTTTCACTGAGGAACAATGAACCACGCTAAAGACAGAAACATTTGCTTGCAGATTTGTACTCAAGTAATAGCATTTGTATTTCTCATAAGTATACGTTTATTGTTGAAAATGTGATTCTCTATTCAGTATTATGTGAACATGTGATAGCTAGGAGGTTCAAACTTAGTTCATCAAGAATATGTTGCTTAAGAAAGGAATACATTTTATAAACTTGGCACATTCTGCAGGTATGACAAATCTAAGCAAGTTTCCTTAAGGTCAAGCTACCAAATATATTTGTGCACGGTTCAGCATTTCCCAAAGGCATCTATGTTGTTAAAAGAGAGGCCTAGCAGTAGAAATGAATGCCTGGTGCATTTTGCCCAATTTCACTACATGTTATTTTAAAATATGTTTTCATGTTAATAACTAAGACAATCATTCTTGTTAATAGATTTTTATGCAAATTGTTTTACTTTCACAACATTTTGTATCATCTAGTGCAAATATAGGTGTGTGCTATAGCTGACCATATATCATTATGTTACGTAGAGAGATGTTTTAACAGTTTGACATGCACAGCATACATAGGGTATTTTCACGATCCAATGAATGTGTTTTTTTTCTCTGGGTTTCGTGATGACTACCACCATATGATCATCTTGGCTATCAAATGTTCTAAATTATGACATACTAGTGTAACCGAAATTATACTTTAGTCTGAGAAACAAAAAAAGGGGAAAATAACAATGTAAGTAATTTTTTCAATCTACCATACATATTAATTAGTGTGTCTCCATACTGTAAGGCATTCATCTTCAGTTTATGTGACTCTACAACATCACCATTGACTCTACTGTAGAAAATGTCACTAAATTATATCACACCTCAGTCACCTCAAACATATGGCATTACAATATACATGAGACTTCTGTGTATGCCACTCCACTCAACATCCAGCTTGTGCGTACCCCACTCAACTGTAGACTCCTTCACTGTTACAGAGTATATAAGACTCCAGTATCTTACAAAACACTCCGGTTTACGTCCCTCCACTCTTCTACAATCTACTTACTCCAATACAAACAATAACACTATACCTAAAATTAATCACCTCCACAACACTTCACTAAACTTCAGACATCTTCAATACAAGTTAATTAACAATAATTTACTGCATCATACTGTACCACACTGCACACCACAGCTTCTCAGTTAACCACACTTATTTAAGTTACCTTATCCTTACCTTTTCTCACTATATGCGAGTCAATAGCATATTTCATTAACCTGGAAAACATCTGTTTATTATTAACACAAGCTCTTTATTATTAGAAATATTGGGTTAGTTTGTACAAGAATTTGTTTTTATGATTTTTTCAGTAATTGTTTTTTACCGTTTTGACTGAATAACCAAAATAACAATGGGATGGACTAGGACAACAATCAGGAGGAAAGAAAACCACATAAATATACTGAGGAGGACACCTATGAGATATCACTAGCTCCTGGTGGATGTTGAAGTTGTTTTCCTTTGCAACAAATACAGTTTGGCATAACAAACAAACAATAAGTGGCTGTATTTGCGTATGGATCCACTATATGAGGTGCACTGGAACCAGGTGCAGGTATGGAGGGTGGAGCAGAAGTATTATATGAAGGTAAAGGTGCATATAACGCTCTTGAGGTTGGGGGGGGGTTATAGAGAGAGTAACTGTGCCTGCTGCTGATGTTGTTGCCGCAGCCTCCTGAAACTCTACCTCATGCCTCCTCTGCGCAAGGGCAAATCGTGTGGGGTGGATATCCTCCAAATGCTTTCTCATGCCACTTGTTCCAAATGAGTACCTCTGGTATGAACCCCGTAAAAACACTTTTTGGTACGAAATGCATGCTACCAGCTAGGCATTGATTTTCTTCTCTCCTGCTGGAATCGAGAAGAACTGCCAGACAACTGACTCCTTCGACCGCATTCGGGACTTGACTTCTTGCAGATAGGCTGCTCCTCATCATCTACCTCCTCCTGCTGCAGTGCCCAAAGTTCTCCCTTAGTCGTACTCAAATGTACAGGTTCAGCAATGGGTCCTCCAAAAATAACGAGTTATCTAAAGGCACCAAAAACAGCACCTTCACTTTAGATGATCAAACTCTAAATGAGAGAAAATGGGTGGCTTCTTCCTGTTTCCTGTAATTAAACTACCTTTAAACAAATCGGCAGTTGTATTGCAATCGCGCACTTCCACGGATGTACTGTAATAGTATCTAGGTAATACTGTGGTACTGGCGAACTGCAAAAAATATATATATTCCACAAAAGATATTCATCAACATGGCCTTTGCGTGTTTTTTTTCTTTTAAATAAATACATGAAACAATCAAAACAAGCAAGTTTTAACCTATAACTTTGTGTAGGCTACAAACATATCCCAAAATTCAAGAACAATATCCTCTAACCCTAAACACTGTGAATTGTGCTAAAAGGAGACACACACACGGATGTAATCACAGCCCAATTGTACTACATTACAGCGCAAGCCATAAACACTGTGGTAACTGCAGGAAAATTATTACATATATTTGTGTAATTCAACAAAATATTACTGAATACATGTACATACCTTATAATACATACATACATTCATGTTTTACACATTAAAAAACATTGAAATTAAATGAAAGAACAAAGGTTAAAACTTCGTTATAGTTAGGAATATGTTATCTATTATAACTATAAAAAAGAAATTCAAAGTACACAATCATCACAAATGCAGTGTTATAACTTTACATTTTAATTTTTACTTTGCCCAAGCAATAGTATAGCTTTAAAACCTCACCATATACTACTATCAAAAACATTTACATACCACATTGCTGCTACGTTTTGCATGATGCCGTGCCACGTGTGTGCATATGTACTGTTAAAGCACCACTAATGGAAAAGGCTGAAAATCCTGTGGGTGATCATCCATGTACCCTAGATTAATTGGTTGATTGTGGGGGGGGGGGGGAGGGGGGGTGAAATAACTCATGTAAGATGAACATTTGCTGCTGAAGTACTGAAAATGTACAGAATTCGAATTGGCAAGTATTTTACATGGCTTGACTGTTAATATGGAGGCTCTTACAAATAAAAAAGCAGATTCATCCTTTGCAAACATTGTTACCTCTGGAATCATTCTACAGATATACGTACACATCTGTTTACAATCCGAGGTTAATTGAACCTTGCAATAATTGATGCCTCTATTAGTGGTAAAACTATCTGTGTACTGTTTCTACTAGAATCGTAGTTAAATGCACCTGAAAATATCCATTGTGAACAACCCTATTAGCCACTGAGATGTTCAAAATGTCCAAATTTTGTGCCTGCATTGTTTTGTTTTAAAAAGATTAAAAGAAATATACAAATGCATATCTGAGGAACGTTACTTGATCAATGTTTTAACTGATCAACAGCGGTTGGATAATGTTTGTATAAAAGGGTTGTAGCATAGTGTTTTACGTTATGATTCCACTGCTTCATTTAGCAGTTCACTGTTTACACTTGTAAGTACTTGTTACTACCACCATTCTTGAGCCTACTGAATTGCTCGTTGTAGTGCCGTGAGATTATATGCGCCAGGACCCTCACAGTGCTGGGCAGACTCAACAGAGGAATTGCGTAACTTGCTGCGAGGTGTTATGATGTGGTTAGTTAACAGTTATATCGTAATCAGAGAGCAGTGTGCGATTGTATGCTGAGAAATAAAGACGTACAATCCAGAGCAACGTGTGTGGCATATTCATTTGAAAGCTCCAGGGCTCGGGAGGACGCTACAACTGGCGACAAGTGCAGGATTTGTGCCCCTAAGAAACAAGACTGCTCTTCCTGGAAGTTTGCAATGTTACAGCAAAATCCTTGTAGGTGCCACATGTGCCCAATTCGATGAGAAGCAGTTTGAAGTCAGTGTGTGTGAAATCAAAGTCCTGCTCCAGCCCATATAGACCCCTCAAAGAACTTGAAGGCCCTGTGGAGGAGCGCATTCAAAAAGCCAGCCAGAAACTCACTGGTAAGGGCAAAAGAACAGATACTGTGCCACATCATAACACTGAGCCGTCATCAATACAAAGCGAAATGCTAAAGGCAGCCACAACCAGGTACAGATTGCAGAAGGTACCAGCCCAGAAGAACAGCTGCCATCATCAGAACAGCATATGCTCTCAACGTTAGTAGAACAGAGCTCGAAGTACAATGCAGCTGTGTTTCTGAAGCCACAACCACCATTCAACACGGTGAAGAAGCAGAATGTTGGCACTAGGTAGACTGGATGGATCAAGACACTAGATGACTTCATAGATGCCCTAGTAGAAGTAAATGATAAGAAAATCCTTAAATATTTGAAGAACTTTGCCGGTGGTGGAGTAAAAGAAGTGCTGAAATAAATATCACAAGGTGATGGGGTATCATACCGTCAAATTAAGGAAGCGTTGGAAGCCAAGTTTAATCCGATGCCAAATGTTGACTATGAAAGTTATATTTTCAATCAAGTATGACAGCAAGATGGTGAAACGATGGATGATTTTGTTGAAAGTCCTTATCAAACACTGAAAATTTAGTGAATTTAAAGATGATGAAGCCATGCGTCTCAGAGCCATCGATGGCTGTCTGTCAGATTCTTTCGCCTCTCACCAGGCCGGGTCACCCCCTTGCTCCTCCTGCCGCCTCCTGCTCCTGCCTGCCAGCCTTGCCGCAGAGCCGCCCGCTCGCCAGTTTCCCGCCGCAGCTCGCCACAGGCCCCGCCCACCACCGGCCCATTGGCCGAGCCGCTCCCGCCGCCCAGCTGACCCGCCCTCTCGTCCCCCTTCTTATGACGCCCCCAGAGCGACCGCGCAGCGGACGCGCGCAGCGGGAGCGCCGACTGAGCGCCGAAGGTGCACCAAAGGTAAGCCCGTCTGCGCCCGTCCGCGCCTGGCCCACGCCCAGCGCCAGGACCCCTGGCCCCCTCAGACCCCAGCCCACCCGCCGGACGTACGACGCCGCCACCCTCAACGCACTCAATGCCGGACGAATCCCAGGATGCTACCGAGCCACCCCGAGACGCACCCACGGACCCTTCTGCTGCAACGCCTGCAAGTTCACCTGCATCTGGACCAGCACTACTCCAGGACCGACCAAGACGAGCAACAGCAGCAGCCACCTGAAATGCAGCCTGCTCAACACCCGCTCCATCCACAGACACGCCATCGATCTCTGGAACCTGCTCGACACAACCTCACCAGACGTCGCCTTCCTCACGGAAACCTGGATGAACGCCTCTTCAGCGCCCGACATCGCCATCGCCATCCCAGACGGCTACAAGATCATCCGAAGGGACCGCATCAACCAGACCGGAGGAGGCATCGCCATCATCCACAGGAACACCATCCGCATCACGACCAACACCGACGACACCCTCGCACCCGCTGAGCACCTGCACTTCCAGGTCCACATCAACCCCAAGACCACCCTCAGAGGCACCCTCATCTACAGACCCCCGGGACCACGCACACAATTCAGCGAAGACATCGCCGACTTCATCAGCCCGCACGCCCTCCTCTCCGCTGACTACATCCTCCTCGGGGACCTCAACTTCCACCTGGAGAACAACAACGACCGCAACACCACCACCCTGCTGGACAACCTCGCAAACCTGGGACTCAAGCAGCTGGTCACCACCCCCACCCACTACGCCAGACACACACTCGACCCCGTCTTCTCATCCAGCAAGGACATTGCCTTCATCCACGCCACCGGACTCCACTGGACGGACCACAGCTGCGTCCACTTCAGCTTCAGAAGGACCACGATCCACCACCACCAGCAACAGGTTGCACGCAGAAGCTGGAACAAGATCACAGCCGACCAGCTCGTGACCTCCCTGAGCATGAACCCTCCCACCAGCGCAACGAACCCAAGCCAGACGGCCACCAACCTCGCGAAGTGGATCAGCAACTGCGCAGACGACCTCGCCCCTCTGAAGACCCCGCCTAGCAGACCCGGCAGCAAGAAAGCCCCATGGTTCACCGACGAACTCAAGAGCTCCAAGAAGAACTGCTGAGCCCTCGAGAGAACATGGCGCAGAGACCCAACACCGGACAACATGACTGCCCTCAAGCTCGCCACCCGAAAGCACCACCAACTCATCCACGCCACCAAGAAAACCGCATTCAAGGAACGACTGGACAACAACGCACACAACAGCAAGGAACTCTTCAACATCGTTAAAGAGCTCTCCAACCCCAACGCCGGAAACAACGACATCACCCCTTCGTAAGACCTCTGCAACTCCCTCGCCTCCTACTTCCACAACAAGATCGCGGACATACACAACAGCTTCAGCACTCAACCGACGCACGCTACGACCGAACCACCGCCCCCCACCACCACCCTCCGCGCCTGGACCCCGATCAGCACCGAAGACACCGTCCGCACGATGAACTCCATCCACTCCGGATCTCCTACCGACCCCTGCCCTCACCACGTCTTCAACAAGGCCGACGCTGTCATCGCACCCCACCTGCGGGACATCATCAACACCTCCTTCGACACCGCTACCTTCCCGGAGAGCTGGAAGCACGCCGAACTCAGCGCTCTACTAAAGAAGCCATCAGCCGACCCCACCGACCTCAAGAACTACCGCCCCATCTCACTGCTCCCGTTTCCTGCAAAAGTCATCGAGAAGACCGTCAACAAGCAGCTGGCCGCCTTCCTCAAGACGAACGGATCCCTCGACCTCTCGCAGTCTGGATTCCGGGCCAACCACAGCACCGAGACCGCCCTGATCGCAGCCACCGATGACATCCGAGCACTGCTTGACAACGGTGAAACAGCAGCCCTCATCCTCCTAGACCTCTCCGCGGCCTTTGACACTGTCTGCCACCGTACACTAGTGCAGCGACTCAGCAACGTCGGAATCCAGGAGAAGGCACTGGAGTGGATCATCTCCTTCCTCGCCGGAAGGACACAGAGAGTCCGCCTCCCCCCGTTCAGATCTGAAGCCACCGAAGTCATCTGCGGCGTTCCTCAAGGCTCCTCGCTCAGTCCAACCCTCTTCAACGTCTACATGAGCCCCCTCGCAGACATCGCACGCCAGCACAACCTCAACATCATCTCCTACGCCGACGACACCCAGCTGATTCTCTCCCTCACCAACGACCCCGCCACCGCCAGAGCCAACCTTCACGAAGGGATGAAAGAAGTAGCCGAATGGATGAAGAACAGCCGCCTGAAACTGAACTCGGACAAGACGGAAGTCCTCATCCTGGGATCCTCACCCTCCGCCTGGGACGACTCCTGGTGGCCCCCTGCCCTAGGCAGCGCACCCAAACCAACAGACCACGCACGCAACCTGGGCTTCATCCTGGACTCCTCCCTCTCCATGACCAGACAAGTCAACGCAGTCTCCTCGTCGTGCTTCAACATCCTGCGCATGCTACGTAAGATCTTCCGGTGGATCCCCACCGAGACCAGGAAGACGGTCACCCAGGCCCTCGTCACCAGCCGTCTGGACTACGGCAACTCCCTCTACGCCGGAACCACCGCCAAACTCCAGAAGAGACTCCAGCGAATCCAGAACGCCTCAGCACGACTCATCCTGGACATCCCCCGTCGCAGCCACATCTCCGGACACCTGAGAGACCTGCACTGGCTCCCGGTCAACAAGAGAATCACCTTCCGACTCCTCACCCACGCACACAAAGCCCTACACAACCAAGGCCCAGGATACCTCAACAGCCGCCTCAACTTCTACACTCCCA
Organism: Triturus cristatus; assembly: GCF_964204655.1. Lineage (NCBI taxonomy): Eukaryota > Metazoa > Chordata > Amphibia > Caudata > Salamandridae > Triturus > Triturus cristatus. Next base: position 866,310,535 of record NC_140581.1, read on the forward strand.
AACGCCAGCTTCGATCGACCGGCCACGCCCTCGCCGCCGTCCCCCGCATCCGAAGAGCCACCACAGGGGGACGGTCCTTCTCCTACTTCGCCGCCAAGACATGGAACTCCCTCCCGACCCACCTCCGCCTGACCCAGGACCACCTCGCCTTCAGGAAGCAACTCAAGACCTGGCTGTTCGAGCAGTAGCGGACCCCCCTCCCCCAGCGCCTTGAGACCCTCTGGGTGAGTAGTGCGCTATATAAATGCTTTGATTGATTGATTGATTTCAGAAGGTGCATGTTGAGAGAGATGCTCAGCTTTGAGAAAGTACTAATAGCTGCAAGGGCCAAGGATAGAGCAGAGCGACAAGCCGCTGATCTTGAAACTAGAACAGTGAAAAATGAATCTGCGTTGATAATGAAAAGCAAGCACATGGGAGATGCATGCAAGTCGATGTCTCTAAAGAAGAAAAAGTTGCATTTCTGATGTGGGCTTTCATTTCCTCATGAAGGGAAATGTCCAGCCATAGGCAGTGGCATAACACAGGCCCCCGCATCCCCCGTGGTGCGGGTGGCCTGAGGTGCAGGGGCCCCCTCTGCACAGTAATCAGGCCTGAGAGCTCAGGATTCAATTTGGAGCGGGGGTCCCTCCATGTACCTTGCAGAGGAGCCCCCTCAATTTTCGTTATGCCAGTGGCCATAGGACACATGTGCAAAGGTTGCGATAAGGAAAACCACTTTATAACAGTTTGCAAATAAAAAGAGAAATGAACTATGTCACTGCAAGAAGAGAACATTCCAGAAGCATTCCCACAAAGCCAAAAAGCAACATCAGTTAAGACAAGTAGAAACCAGACGAAGTTGATCGTCTAGTTCATCCTACAAAGGCTCGTTAACGTCATTGTTGAGTGCTAGTGAAGAAGATGGATGTGTGATTATGGCACTAACCAAGTAACAACAGGCACAAGTAAGTTTGGCTGCTTGCTTGGAAGAACAAACGGCAAATACGAATCATCAAATGAAACAACAAAATTCCTTTGGACTTTGCCCAAAGATTACACAATAAAGGTCAACAATTGCCCTATAACCCTTATCATAGACAGTGGTGCGTCGATTAATATCACGCCAGCCAAAATATTTAACAGCCTATCTCCTGTGCCACACTTCAACCAGTCAAACACGAAAGTATACATGTGGGCTGCTTCTAAACTGTTGCAGGATCAAAGGTCATTCTCAGCGACATTGAGGCATAAACCAGTGTCAGTGCAAGCAACAATTCACGTTCTTCAAGGAGCTTCATCCAGTGCATGCTTACTCAGGTTTGCCACTCCTGCTGATATGGGACTGATAGCTCTCAATTACAACCTCCACACTCAATCTGAAATTGTGAGTCAGTTTCCATCGTTATTTCATGGCCTAGGCAGGCTCAAGACAATGAAAGTGCAACTTCACATCAATGAAAATGTTCGTTTTGTTGCTTAGCAGCACCGCAGAGTTGTTTCCACTTGCAAGAAGCTGTTGAGGAAGAACTAGAAACGTTGTTGAAGCATGACATCATTGAGCGCTCCACCAGTTCCATCTATGGGTTTCGCTCATTGTGGTGGTGCTAACAATGGACAGTGGAGGTGCAGTGCACATCTGTGTTGAGATGCACCAGGTCAACAAAGCAATCAAAAGAGAAAGACATTCTGGTCCACGCATCACGAACATGGTCATGCAACTGAACGGCGCCAAAGTCTTCTCCCATCTTGACCTGAACAAGGGATACCAGCTGGAAGAAAACTTCAGGTACATCACTACTTTTTTAACTCATGCTGGTTTGTTCAGATACAAAAGGTCGAGTTTTGGAGTGTCGTCTGTTGGCAAAATATTTCAGGATGTTATATGTCCACCTGTCACAAATGCTTTTAATTACAGTGATGACATACTGGTATTTGGAGCAATGCAAAAGAAGCATGAAAGGCTCTTACACAAGTGTGCCAGTTACTTGCCAACCCAGGTCTCTGAAAGCAGCAGTGTATGAGTTTCACAATTCCTTGGACACATATTTTCTGATGGGTTAATGATTCCTGACCCTGATAAAGTGAAAGCACTGTCTGCTACTTGCCCCACACAAGATGTCACTATGCTGCGATCATTTTTAGGCATGGCCAGTCATTGCTCATAGTACATTTGTGACTTTACTACTGTGAGTGCTCCATTGAGAAAGTTGACAAAACAAAAATTTCTTGTTCCAATGATCTACTGAATGTGATAAAAGCTTCAAAAGAATAAAACATGCAATTGAGAGTGTGATAGAGATGGCCTATTTTGACCCCAAATTACAGACTGAGATGACAGTAGATGCAAGCCGGTGGGCCTGGGAGCAATTCTTGCTCAACATAATGGTCATCCAAATGCTCAGACACATTGTGGCCCATGCCATTTGAAGCCTGTCTGACACAGAATGTGCCTATTCTCAGCCGGAGGAGGAGAGTCTGGCTGTAGTTTAGGTCTGCAAACATTTTCATGTGTTTCTGTACGGAAAATGTTTCAGTATCATAACAGACCACTAAGCACTGCTTACCATTTTTGGAGAGGTTGGGTTTGTGACTTCTAGAGTAAGACTAGAACCCTGTTGATTATTTTTCAAGAGTACCGCTACATTGTCATAGCTTGACATTCAAAAGAGCTTAGGAGTACATCAACTTCTTTGTGAAGTCCAGTACGCCAGTGGTCCTATCCACTGAACAGAGTTTTGCTGCTACTAGTGCCGATAAGAACATGCTTATTCTCAAAGACATAATTTCTACTCAATCGTTGAAAAAGAATGTTCAACCTCTTGCTGACATTGTTGAATTTCAGAAATTCAAAAATGTACAGGATGGAACTGTCCGTGACCAAGAAAGGTGTTGTATTGAGAGGCTTGAGAATTGTCGTATCTGAAAGCCTAAGACAACATGTCATTAAATTAGCCCATGAAGGACATTGTGGCATTGTAGCTACCAAAAGAGCCCTAAGAGACCGAGTGTGTTTCTCACGCTTAGGCGAGTTGAGAAGGAACTAAAAGGGTGCCATCGCTGCAACTGCCTTTCCCCAAAGAAAACATCCACTGACAATGTCTGACCTTCTTGCATAGGCTTGGGAAAGAGTTGCAGTTGATTTCTTTGGGTCCCTAGGTAAAGGACATCATCTCATGGTTGTCATCGATGAATATTCAGGTTTTCCTTTAGTAGAAGAGATGTTGTCAACAACTCATGATAAAGTCATCGAGCAGCTGGATAACATCTTTGCAGCACTGGGTATCCCAACCATTCTCAAATCTGATAATGGTCCCGCGCTTAATAGCAAACAATGCAAATAATTTCTAATCAGACTAAATGTCAAGCATGAAAAAAGTACACCTCCGTGGTGCCAAGCAAATGGTGTTGTGAAACGATTCGTGTGTACCCTTAGAAGGGTAATTCAATGAGTATCAATGGAGGGAATTGAGTTAAATCAAGTCCTTGTGTCAAGTTCTCCATGCTTATCGTTCAATTCCTCACTCCACAACTAGAGAAAATCCTGCCACCTTGCTATTTGGGAGAGCCAATGGAACCAAGCTGCCAAAGTGAATAGTAGGGTGATCCTTGAATGCTGATAAGGTTCATGCCACAGACACTTCTCCAAAGTGCAAAATGAAGACATATACGTCGATTGCCATTGATGAGCCCAAGAAACAGTCTTCAATAAAGGTGACTTGGTCCTGGTCAAGCAGAAACGATAGCAGAAAACAGACACTCTGTTTGCTGTCGATCCTCTGAGGGTTTGACGTGCAAAGGACACATGGTGACGTACGATCGTCCCGGCCAGTCCACCACATGCTGCTGCAATTATGAATGAAGTGACCCCGTCTGACAGTCCAGAACTGATACCATTGGTGCATAAACCGAGTGCATCTCAACCACTTCATGCTACTCGATCTGGCCAACTAGTGCCAGCCTCTCTACTTATTGAAAAAAATTCATGTAACTGTTGTCTGTACTTTTTAGATAACAAAGGGGGATATGCCGGTTCCTGAGGCTATATATGGACTCAACAGAGGAATTACGTAACTTGCTGGAAGATGTTACAGTGTGGTTATTTAAAGGTCATAATCAGAGAGCAGTGTGTGATTGTATGCTGAGGAATAAAGATGTACAATTCAGAGCTCCATGCGTAGCATTTTCATTTGCATGCTCCTGGGCTGGGAAGGACGCTACATTGGTGAACAGGTTTTGAACATCAATTTGCATTAATAACGTGACTTTACAACCAGCCTACATTCTCTTTTGTCCAAAATCTTTTGCAGGCTGTGGGTGTAATTAGAGGTTTTGATGTTGTACATATGACCTTGGACTGCAAATGAACTTGTGATTATGAATATAGAATAATTCCTGGGGAAACATTCTTTGTTTCCCCTGTATACCCAGAGTCACTTATGGAACACAGGGCTGCCCTGTTGTGTTTACGATTTACCCTTTTGAGCCTTCATTCCATGGATTTCTAAAAGATTAATAATCATTAAACGGATTGTGAAAGATTGGCTTGGTAATAACTTGGAAGGGTTACCTGGAAGTAGATTTGGTCTAGGATTGAAGTTAAATACTTGCAAACCAGAATATATAGATTTAAGGCTGACTTCCATACTTTAATAAATTGCATAATCCTTGACCATTCCCTATGCCTTGGTTCCATTGCCTGACATAAAATGGAAGCACATAGATGCAATTCAATGGGTAATGTCTGCTATATTAAAACTGTTTACTCCTTCTCACACACAGAACCCAAAGCATACATCTTCCACCCTACTCCTCAGCTCCAAAGGACATCATCTGCGGAGTCCCCCAAGGCTCCTCTCTTAGCCCTACCATCTTCCACACCTACATGGCCCCCTAGCCACCCTGGTCAAATCTCATTAGATGAACATCATATCCTACGTGGATGTTACCCAACTCATCCTGTCCCTTCCTACCCCACAAAAGCCAACTTCCACAGGTGCATGACCAGCATTGCCAGTTGGATGCAGAGCAAAATACCTCAAACTTAACACCGATAAAACCGAGATACTCATCTTTGGGAGCACTGCCTCCACCTGGGACCACAGCTGGTAGCCCACCGAACCAGGGCCCTCCTTCTGAGCCCACAGAACACGCAAAAAATCTAGGAATTATTCTCGACAGCAATCTATCCATGAAAATCCAGGTGAACGCCATCTCCTCAGCATGCATCCACATCCTCTGCGTGCTGTAGAAAATCTTCAAATGGCTCCTCACAGATACCAGAGGCACCATCACCCAGGCACTCATCACCAGCCGCATGGACTATGTCAATGTCCTCTATGTAGGGATCAACACCCAACTCCATAACAGGCTTCAGACGATACAGAACGCGGCCGCCAAGTTCGCCCTCGAACTCCCAAGATGGACCCACATGACCCCACACCTCACAGCACTGCACTAGCCCCCTGTCAGCAAATGCTGCCATTTCAAACTCCTCACCCACATTTACAAAGCCCTCCACAACGAGGGCCCAGCACACATCAACCAGAGAGTGAACTTCCACTAGCCCACAAGACAGCTTTGCTCCTCCTCCCTCCACCTCGCCCACTTCCCTAGAATCATCAAAAGAAGTGCGGCGTCCGATCCTTCTCCCACTTTGTCCCCAAACTCTGGAACGACCTCCCTCCACATCTTCAATCAATACCAACACTACTAGAGTTCAGAAAGAGACTGAAAGCCTGGCTCTTCAAAAATTAGCTCCGAGCAGCAGGACGCCCTCCTCCCCCTCCCCCCAGTACCTGGAGATCCTCGAGAGAGATAAGTAGCACTCTATAAATCCCGTTTGACTGATTGATTGACTCACACTAAAACAGTGCGAAGTGCCCTTTGCTCTGTAATGCCATGGTGCCTGTCTCCCTCTTAAATTTGTGATTAGGGTCTTCGCAGATGATACTTCTGCACCACCGACAGCCTTTTATTTAACTACACTAGCTAAGGGAGACAGATGTTTTCTTGCTGAGTAGCCAAAACACAGAACTCAGTGCATTTGGTCCAGCCTCTTACTGGCAAATCCTCAATTTTACAAACTAGCCCTGCATTGTGGAGGGGTGTAATACAAAATGAAGTGGATCCCCCAGGAAAATATGCTCAGGGGCGAAGCTCAATCATGTTTATGGCATCCCCTCCAGAGAAGCATCCTTTGTTGTAATGGCTGTGAGGTGAAAAATCCCTTTGGCAGTAACCCTGTGCCACCACGTCCAGCTTTCAGCACTCCTGGCAGACTTGATTAGGACATTCTGCTCAGGGAGATGCTCCACCGGGATTTTGGTATGTTGCTCCCTAACATAGAAATCAACTCTGCAGGGAATGGGGCTTCAAACCAAGTAACAATGCTTTCAACATGAGTGACCACTGTGCCCATGTGCAGGGCAAGACATCAGTAGCGGTTAGTGGCAGTTGATTAAAGTTTAGGGGACCAGCCATTTTTCCAGCTTCCCTGATGAAGAGGCTGTGACCTGACCTCTTTGCCAAAACCAACAGTCTGTCATGACTGCGGCCCATCACTGCTTGAACATGATAGACGACCTACTCTTATCTGAAACAAAGGGATGTGCATCATGGCCAACCACAAACCCTGTGATTAGCTCAGGAATATGAACTGCAGGCAAGCACTAGTCTCAGATTGCCACCTAAGTACTGTTTGAAATGAATTCACCCCCCCCCCCGCATGTATTATTGGAGGTTTCCCTTCACCATGGAGTCTGAGACACTGTAACTTTCACAGGATGCCTCGTCGCGATATGACTGGACTACTCACTAAAGAATTCAAACTTGAATGTGTTTGATATGTAAAACTTCGAAGCGTGGCTAGGTTGATCTTGTGCAAAACCAATGATTGTATGAGAAGGGCGGAAAAGATGCTCAAGGGAACATAAGGGGAAACTGCCACCCACGTCCCATTAATCCTCCGTCACTCTTGGCACACAGAGGATAAACACAAAACAAGGTATCGTTCCCGAGCACAAACAAATAAGTATTCAGACAAATAATATTAGTATTTCGAAGATTACTTTACGCGACACCCAGCAGAGAATAAAGAAGACTATCTTCTGAATATATGGACTGAATTTTCTTCAAAATACTAATATTATTTGTCTGAATACTTATTTGTTTGTGCTCGGGAACAATACCTTGTTTTGTCTTGAATATGTTTGACTCCTGCCAAGTTTCCAGGAGCAAAAGACACACAATTTATGGACCAGGAGCAGCGCATGATTTGAGTGGCAAGTTGTCCTCTTAACAACAGCTGCAGCTTTTGGATATAAACTGGCTATTTGGGTTAGTATATAGGTTCACATTTTAACTTTCAAAACTGAGTGCAGCAGCATAGATGATAGGGGGGCATATTCTCAAGGACTCATCGCCGATTTATCGGCACTTTAGTGCCGCAAAAGTGGTGACAGATTTATCGCCCTATTCCCAAGCCCCCGGACTCCCACCGAGGCAGCGCAGAACAAGACAGCTGACCTTCCGAAAACAGTTTGGCCCCCAGCCACACAATTGCAGAATGTGGGGAGAGGTGGGAACTAAGTATGTGTGAAGGAGGCAAGTCACCCATGAATAAGAATGTACACAATGCCAAGTGTGGCGGTGATGTGCTGAACAGACTTCAGTATGCAGAGCACAGACATGTCCATGTGGACATATACTGCTGGTGTTCATAGTGTTGTGGACAGTGGACGCAACCATGTTACCTCAGGCAGTGGGGAAGACCTCGGTCATGTAGCTTTGTCGTCCCCCCTGTAAGCATAAGCGGAGTGGGCTGGGCCGGCGTACGCCAGTCCAGCGTAAGAGTGTGAATAAATAGGCCGGGGTTCTGGGCGTGGTTCACTTCCGGTATGACCAACACGTTTGCCAGGGCAGCGCCCCTCACCCTGCCATGAGTCCGCCGCCGTGACCGCCAGCCTCCTCAGCCGATCGCTGGCTTCCACAACACAGGCCCCCAGTGGCACAGCACCGCAGAGTCATGTGTGTGCTGACTACTGCCTTCGGCCTGCACTGCAGTCAGCAGGGCTCACAATGCAAATTGAGTCTTGATTTATTCATGGCAAAGTCCAGTAGGCAACAGACATTGCATCCAGTGCGGCCCGCCCGGATGACGCATCACCTCTGGCTGCGCACCCGTTCAGTTCTTCAGGTGCCACTAACTCTGTGCAGCTCAAGACAACGCCACGTGGCTGTGGACCCTTGCTGACCGCTGCCTCCGGCCTACCCTGCGGTCAGCAGGGCTTACACATATCAAATCCAATCCTGACCTGCAAGGACAGGTCATCATCGCTGGCTGCGCACCCACTCAGCTCTTCAGGTGCCACTAACTCTGTGCACCAGAATTCATGGACCCTTTATGATTGAGTATCGTGCTGTGGACAGCGGACGCAACAATGTCACCTCAGGCAGTGGGGAAGACCTGGGACGATGATGATGAAGATGAGGCAGGTGTACCACACCCCACTTACACTCACCTCACACCCATCCAGCACAGGCATCACTGGACATGTGACCCTGGTAATAAAAAGGGGCCGGGTGCACATGCTCGTAGCCGGTTCCACTATCTATTTAAGTGTGTCCATGTGTCATTATGTATGCATCATTGCCCCGCGCCCTACCACATTACATTGTGCTGTGGACAGCGGGACGCAACCATGTCACCTCAGGCAGTGGCTAAGACCTTGAACATGTAGCTTTCCCCCCCCCCCCCCCCCCCCCGTAAGCGTAAGCGGAGTGGGCTGGCGTATGCCAGTCCAGCATAGGGGTGTGAAGATTTTGCCCAGGGTTCCGGGCTTGGTTCAGTTCTGGCCTGGACAAGTGTTTATGACTCTGGGCACTTTACCACTGCTGATCAGTGCTAAAGTGCATATGCTCTCCCTATTGTAAATTGATGTATGGATTAGTGATTCCATGATTGGCTGGTTTGGGTTACCTGTCAGACCCTAGTACAGTGCACCGGGAGTGCCCAGGGCTGGTAATCCACACGCTGCTGGTGGGCTTGCAGCACTGGTTGTGCCACCCACAGAAGCAGCCTGCAAAAGTGTGTCTAAGGCTTGCCATTGCAGAGCCTGTGTGCAGTCTGGTACTGCCATGTTGACTGGGCAAGTTCACCCACTTGCCAGTCCCTAAATCTTCCCTTTTCTTCATATCAGACACCCCTATGGTAGGCCCAAGGGCAGGGTGCATAGTAAGTATAAGGTAGGACTGGCCCTGATGTGTGTGGCATGTCCTAATAATGAATTACAGCCTTTTTCGTTTTTCACTATTGCAAGGCTACCCGTTCCCCATAGGCCAGAATGGGCAGTTTGATTATTACATCCTATAATCCTAACTGACTCAGGGAACATGGTAGAAATTCGAGTTTAGTATGCCTGAACTCAGAATGATAAAACATATCTTTTAGTGAAGTTGGTTTTAACATTCTGTGTTTGAAAATACCACTTTTAGAAAGTAGGTATTTTCTTGTCGAACCATCCAAGCCTGCCTCTGCTAGGTTGTGTATTCCTTGTCTGGAGTTTGAGTGACAGGAGCTGGGGAAATTCCAGGAGACAGGGTGAGTCAGCACAGGGCTGAATAGAGAGATCTCCATGTAGATGGGTGGGAGGAGTTACACCTGGGACCTGAATAGGGCTGTGCCTTCCCTCCACAATGCTGGCTTCACCTCCTGTGGTGCGTCTGATGTCTCTGCCCTGCACTGTGAAAGGAAAGAAGGAGTCATGTCAACAAAGTGCTCCAGGACTGACCAGAACTGGTTTGGACTAGGCAAAGGCCTCTCTGCCTTCAGAGAACAAAGAGAAACTGTGTATAAAAAGGGGACCGAGACCCCAGCACTTTAGATCACTTTGGGAAACAAGAAGAAACCTTTGCTGAGGAGCGGAACCAGAGAGACTGAGGAGAGACTATCCCTAAGCTTGAGGGATTGGCCTACAGTGGTTGCCTGACTGCCAAAGAGAGAAGAGAAGGAACTTTGTGTACTTTATTCAACTTGTGAAGGGTCTCCAAGGGCTTGAGAAAAGAGCTTGCCTCCTGCTGAAGTCTCAGGGACAACAGACTTCACCCACTAGCTCCCCAAGAGTTCTTTGGAAGTGCCTGCTGTTTTGCGAGGCTTTCTGAGGGACTGCGTGTCACAAGGAGCTGGAAGCGCGACTCACAAGCAAGAAGCGTGTCGCTGAACTGCCGCTTCCCAAAACGAAGCGCCTCGCATCGCCGGAGAAGAGGATCGACGTCGCAGCAGATGCTGCCGCATCACCGGGAAGCATGTCGCAGAAGAATCGTTGAGTCATCGCAGGTCCACCGAAGCGCCTTGCATCGCCAGGGGAGAGGATCGACATCACAGCAGATGCCACCGCATCACTGGGAAGGGTGTCGCAGGGCCTGTCGCGGCTCATCGCCGGAGAAGAGGATCGATATCGCATCAGATGCCGCCGCATCTCCGTGAAGCGTGTCGCAGGGCCTGCCACGGCTCATCGCCGGAGAAGAGGATCGACGTCGCAGCAGACGCTGCCGCATCACCGGGAAGAGTGTCGCAGGGCCTGTCGCGGCTCGCATCATTGTGGAAGCAACTTACATCACCAGGGGAGAGGATCGACGTCGCAGCAGATGCCGCTGCATCACCGCGAAGGGTATTGCATCAAGAAGAAACCGCCATCTTTGTTTCTTTGCACCAGATCTTCAACGCATCACCGTCCTTGCAACACTTTTGTTGTCTTGCGTTATGCATCTTAAGGTACATTGAACTCTGAGTGTTGCATATACCATCTTAAGAGAACTAAGCTAATTCTACCATTTTAAGTACAGTATTGTGGATTTTTGTCGTTTGTGGTCTTGTGATAAGTCTATATAATGAATACTTATTTTTGATATAAAACTTGTGTGGTGTCCATCTGTAGTGTTATCACTTGGTTACTGTATGTGTTCACAAATGCTTTACACACTGCCTCTGAGGTAAGCCTGTCTGATCATGCCAAGCTACCAAGGGGGTGAGCAGGGGTTATTTTAGGAGTGTACCCCCTTACCCTGACTAGACCCAAGGGTCCCTATTTCTCAAAGGTACCTACCTCTGCCAACTAGTGACCCCCAAATCTAACAACAGGGAAGTAACAAAACCGCTCGGGGTCTTGGCTCCAACATGCCAAGTGTTGTGTGTATTCGTATTGCCGCAGAATGAGCCAATTGCCTAGCCCTACTCGCAGCGTGAGTTCAGCCAGGCATAAACTCTACATCTGTGTCCACCATATTTTTACCATAGGCCTACACTCACGAGGCTGCCCACCTTCAACGGCCAACATCACTGTGTCGTTGTCAGGCTTGTGGACATGCGCAGACAGGCATGACAAGGGTGTGCCATAGGAGTGCAAGTTATGGAACCGCACAGCGCACACAAGTAAAGAGGCTCGGGGGGGAGGGAGGAGCAGCTGTGAGGCAACGTGACACACAGTGATGCCGCACATTTGCCACATGCAAGACATGTCAAACATGAATCCCAAAGTCGCACACATCCCACCCCCAACAAGCCACTTCACAATTCCTGAATGCAAGCAGATGACGAACTAAAATTAGGGATGAAAGCTCCTTTGTCTGAACTATCAGGCGGGAGCAAATCTGCCCCTCCGACCTCGGACTTGCATGTGCCCGGCGTTCCCTGGCAGATACTATAGCAGCTGATGATGACTCCCACAATACGCACAACCCAACAAAAGACCAACATATACACACCCCACAGACAGAAGTCCTTGCTTGAAGTTATCTTGCATGGAATGGTCTTCACACTTACTCCCACACCATCCCAGGCATACAACCGTTGCACACTGAAACAAGTCATTTATCCGAGCTGTGGCATTTCATCCACAGAACTGGCGCAGGTCACAACAGTGCCGCTTCAACCAGAGCCACTGACGCCTTGATACTTGGCATACATGCTGTACATGCTGGCAGCTGGACCTGGGAGATTGCACAAATCCTCCTGTGCAGTGACCTCATTGAACAGCTCCCCTATTGGGCTGTAGTGCTAATTGGTGAAAGGGGGTGGACTCAGCACATCTGTCCGGACCTGCTAATGGATGGACTCGCCGTACTGTTTGATGAAGTCGACAATGACCTCATGTTGGAAATGATGGCCTACGAAGCTGCAATCGCTTTCATGGACGAGTAACTAAGTACCTGCAGCCACAACTGATTTGAACCCATTGCACATGTCCCAACACCTTGTTGCATCTTGGAGATCTGGTCACATATCCCACGACAACAGTGGACATGGCTGCATTCGCCTGGACTCCGACTATATGAGCGGACAACAACGAAGGTTAACACACACCTGTGAAAGGTGAGGCACTCCCCCGGAGTGGACAGCAGCGCTTGGCATCGTTCCTCATTCTGACATACTGCTGCATTGGTCTGCATGTTGTGGCACTTATCTTGCCCATACTGACACACATATGCTAATAAAGTCTACGCACCTTCACTTGTATTTAACTGTGATGAGTGTTAATTTGAATGACAATGTGTGTCTCACTGTTTCAAGTTTTCAGGTTAATTTATTTATTTGATTTATTTCTCAACTGAGTACAACAAATTTCAGATAAAATATTTGTTATAACGATATAGATAAAAACATTCAATACAAATGTAAAAAAGATTTTAAGAATGTGAACAGATTATGACACACAAATTCATCTGGGGGAGATTCAAAAAGTGAAATCAGACTCTGCACAGATGCGCTATTGTATCTAAGTTCGATTGTTTTTAAGTAGCGCCTTCTAGCCTCGAACAGTTTCGAATTTGGGCATTACCAACAGTATGTGCTTTAGATCTTGCACTCCACCATTGCAAAGGTCACAAAAACTGGTAGCATTTTTTTTACCTGACCATTTAAAAGTAAATGAATTTAAAGGAAGTAATCCAAGCCGCAATAAGATTACACAACGCCGAATTCCGTGCCTTAAGGTATAACGACTATATTGTTGAACCTGTTTGTATACAATTGATTCTGCATAGAATTCATAATGGTGCAATTTGGAACAGTGCAGTGTCCAGTTCGAAGCTGATCTTCAGCGCCAGATGTTTCAGGAAAAGCTTCAATTGGGCGGGAGTCCATGATTTCAAGAGTATTGTTGTGCATTTTGATAATTTAAAAACAGTAATCAGATTCTGGTTAGAAGTATATTTAGTAGTTTCAAGCTTGAATGTCTCAGTTTTTAGTAAAAATCTTAAGGTGCCTTGATCGGCATGTAGAAGATTGTAAGCCCATCTTAATATGTTGGTGTTGGCTCTGGCAAAAGAGCTTAGTAAAGAAAACTCCAAAGGTAATGCTTGTGCAGGGACAGCTTGTTGGACCTTATCCAATTTGCGGAGAATTTTCCCTTATTTATTTTGAATTTGGTGCCACTGGGTAATTGGAATGTATTCCAGAGCGTAAGATAAGATAGGGGGGATCTTGGAGCTGTCAACCTGTAATAAAGGAATAAAGTGCCTTTGCCCGGAATAAGAATATAGTTGTAGAAGCGCCCCTTTTAGAATCTGCTTTATGATTCAAGTGCTGCAGGTGAGGAGAGTTCAGTAGTGATTGAGTGAATATTCATCCCAGATAGATGTATTCTTTTACCACTTCTATTGTTCTCCTCCCAATGTCCAGCTGTATTTTGTGTGAGGGTTTTTCCCTCTCAGTGGGATTACTTTCGTTTTTGTTATATTTGGAAACAATAAGTTTTCTTTTGTATTTCTTGTTAGCACATCTAAGTTCCTTTGTAATCCAAATGGAGGGAGATCGAAAATTACCACATCATCGACATACATCATTATGTGTATGTTACCTGATGCAATCTTTGGAGGGAAATTGACAACCTGCAGAAAACTGTCCGGGAGGTCACTGAGGTATAGTGAGAGAAGGAGGGGAGCCAATAGGCTGTTTGAAGTGACTATTGGGAGAGTAAGTCCCTTTTCTTTTCCCATTTGTACCTGGCACCAAGTTTCTGAATGTAGTGAATTGATTAAATGAAGAAGAGTTTCCGGAATTCCCTGATTTCTGAGTTTGTTCCAGAGTATTGGTCTGTCCACTCTATCGAACGCTGTTGAAAAATCGACAAAGACTGCATAAACGTCCTGGGATTTAGAGACCACGTATTTGTCGATAATTGTCTGTAAAACTGCTATATTATCCGTTACCGAGTGTTTCTGTCTGAACCCGGCCTGATTAGACGGGATCACTCTGGAAGAAAAGGCCCAGTCTTTAAGATGGTCCAAGACACTCGCCGCGAAGATCTTCCCTATTGCATCCAGCAATGCGATCTGTCGGTAGTTGCCAGGTTGCAGCCGCGGTCCTTTCTTGTGAATTGGTATTACTATGCTCCCCCTCCATGATTTAGGAATTTTCCCGGTACAGTAGCAGTGTGAATATAATGGCGCTAAAAATTTACTCCATTCCTCTGGGTTACTTTGTCAGTGTATCACTGTCTATCTGGGTCACGGCCATACATGCGCATTGATGGCATTACCCAGGGAGTACCTTTTTGTTGAATCACTGTCCCTACATTCATCAATACTTACATACTTGATTGATCATAGCCATGACGCATCTGTGTGAATTAGAATGTTTTATTCACATTCAGTGGTGTGTTGAAGCTGGAGCAGTACAGGGCCATGCAAACCCCACTTTATATTGTGGCCCCGTGGAGGGCAAGACAGAGTCCTTTAGGGATTGACACGTCCATCGGAAGTGGAAGACTTCAGTCTGCAGTGTGATTGCTGTGTCATTGGTAACCAGAAAAAATATGGCATTCCATGTCGAGGCCCAAGGTGAGTGTCGCTGAGTGTATCGGGGGACAGTGGAAGGTGTTATTCCAGGGCATGATGCAGAGGGCAGAACCAAGCTGACACCGGCCATATGGCGGAGATGAATGCTACCACTTCATTCTGACCACAAGGCCGGATTCATCATCATCTTCATCCTCTGATGTGTCAGGTGCCTCACATGTGGGTGGTGGTGTTCTGTCTGCATCACTGTGTGGCAGTGACACATCAGGAGCCGGAGGTGGAATGTCTGCCGCACTGTGTGGCACTGACACTTCAGGGGGCGGAGATGTGGATGGAGTAGTAGTAGCAGCAGCATTCATCCGCGCCAGGCCTTGTGGTGGCAATGCCATGACGAGGATCTGCAGGGCATGGAAGATCCCAGCTACATCTCGCTGGTGTGCAGCCATGGCAAACATTCTTTCCACCTGCATCCTCTCAAAGCTCTCCATCATTCTCCTTCTGTGTCCCAACTCCCGGGTGACAGCACTGAAGCCACTCTGACTAGACAGTTGTTCTTGACTCAGAGTCATGACTCCAGCTATGTCAGCCATGCATTGTTGGAGACAATGGAGCGGAGAGTGGGTGTCCATTAGGGACTGTAAGTGGTCCCTGATGGGACTTAAACACCCACGTATGGCATCTAGTTTGGCTGCCAGGAGGTCAAAGCCCACCTGCAGCTGATCAGCCATGTTCTCCTGGTACCCTAACACACGGCGTTGGAATGCCATGTGTTGGTCGTGGGGGTCCTGGGAGACAGCTGTGGTGGTGGGTGCTTCCTGCTGTGTGGTCTGTGCAGGGGGTGGGGTCTCCTCGATGCAGCTGGGCTGCCCTGCTCCTGGAGGTGGGGTGCCGGAGCTGTCCATGAGCTGTTGGAGGGCGTCGATGTCGATGTTGGGGAGGTCCTCTTCATCATCAGTGTGGTGTTGTTGGGTCTGCTCTGCAGGAGGTGTTGATTCCCCCTCTGCAATGTGAAGGGGAGATGCAGATTGGCAATGTGTTCACATGTATGTTCAAGCATTGTAATGTGTAGGAGAGTAGGGTCTGCTTTCTATGTTCACCCCCACTTTTTGCTTTTGCTTTACTGGTTTTCGACTTAGATGTGGCTGTGGGCCTGCTAATCAGACCCACAGCCCTGCTGTTCTCTCTCTAAATTAATACTATGTACTTTAGGTGCATAACCCATTTGGATAGGATCACCTTATTGGCCCCTGTACAGTGTACCCTAGGTACCCAGGGCATAGGTGTACCCTAGGCCTACCAGGGGCTGCAGCATGTATTGTGCCACCCCTGGCCTGGCCTTCCATTTTGACACAACTGGCTGATCACTCAGCTGGGGCAAGGTCGTGTAATCACCTCTTGCTTAGGTGTAGTATTCCTATGCCTAACTTACATATAGACACATGTGTACCTATCAGTCACTCCTATGGCAGGCCTTGACAATCCTGGAGGCAGAGTGCTTGGTAACATGTGAGATGGTGCTCTAGCATGAGCTGAGCCTGTCTGCAGCTTTCGGAACCATGTCCTTATAGCTGTTCTATGATATAGCCTACCATATACTCTTAAAGTGCCTTATAATCTTAGACGGTTATGGTAACTATGGTTTGGCTTTATCAAAGCATGTCGTGTAAGGTGTCTAACACTCGGGAATAATACCCCCATGCCATTTCTGGACATGAGAATATTATTCCCCCCTTCTAGAGGGAAAGACATGTTAAAATCATACTTCAACTGTTAGCCTCTGACCAAAGCCTCAGCATCACAAAATGGATGCTGCTGCCACGACACAAGTCTGACCTCCTGCTGCTGGGAGTGATCCCAGCCAGGGAGGCCTGGACAATAGGTTTCCTGCTTGGGGAGGTGCTAGCACCTCCCCAGACAGCCTTTAGTGTATTGGGGCAGGGTGGGCTGAAAGGAATGAGACATGCCTGGGGCACACAAGGTGTTCCTTGCATAGTCCAGTTCAAACCGGCGCTGGGGCACTCCAGCCCCAGCTCTGGCGCGAAACTGGACAAAGGGAAGTGGGTGTAACCACCCCCTCCCAGGTCCCACCCATAAGGCGTGACCTAGCAGGTATCCCAGCCCCCCAGATTAGTATAAGAGTGGGAGTTGGGCCTCAAGACTTTAGATTATCCTGAACCTGCAAAACTGAACAGAAACTCTGGACCTTCGACATTCGACGAAAGAAGAAGACTGAAGAATCTCCCTTGTAGCCAAGGAGTGGCTACCCTGTGCAAACAGGCACCATCAAGTGACTACCCTTTGCTTTGTGAAACGTTCGACGAGGAACCGACTGCAGAGCCCGACCAGAGCCTTGATTTCCAGACTTCTCCGACCCTCATCCACATCTGCAGCAGAGCTGAGATCCGTGGAGGCGACGAGCGACGTGGGACCGGCTACCTGGGAAAAGTGGCTAGTAACTTACAGCGCAGCTTCTGAGGTACCCTCGAAGTTGTGCACCGGGGATTGAGAAGCCCCAACCCCAAGCACCATCTGCACCGAAGACCAGCCCCCCACACTCCACGAGTCCTGCGTGGGGCCCTTCAGCATTTTCCTGCTTGCCGCGTCTGTCTGGTTGCTTGCCCGCTGGCTAGTGGCCTCTGTGACGACGCTCCCTGAAATCTTCTGCGCTGGTTTGGCTCCTCCAGACTGGCTCCCGCTTCTCTGCAAAGAAGAAGCACCCCAGACCTTCCTGGTCTGCACCAGAAGCAAGTCCCTTGTTCTTCGTGGGTTCCGCTTGCCAAGGCTTGGTGAGTCCTAGTCCAACTTCGACGCCGCCGACAGCAAGAGCCTTCGTGGGATAGCTCGCCTCCTGGTCCTGGACGTCCTCGACGCTTCCTGGTCCTCCTGGCTGCAGCGACAAGCTTCACCTTCACCTGCAACTCTTCACGACATCGCCTGGTTCCTTCCTGGTTCCACGTGGTCACTGGCTAGTGACCTTGACTCTGTCCCCTCTGCTTGCAGGTTTCTTCTCTTCTTGATCCCAGCCTTGGGATCCACCGGACACTCTCCCCTGACTGCCTGTCAGCATCTTTCTTCAGGCATCCATAGGAGTCGACGACGAAAACGACGCATCTTCACCCCTATGCACCCGCAGCCTGTGGGCTAGGTAACTTGGGTACTCCGGTGCTCATCAGGATAGTGACTATCCTAGTGTCTAGTTTTCAAGTCTCAACTTCCTAGCTACTCCGGAAGTGTCCTAAATCTATCTATTTCTAAACTGTAACATTGCTATTGACTTTTACGCATTACGCGTGAGTGTTTCCACTCTGCACACGAATCCCGTGGGCCTCCCACTTCCTAACTAACGCTAGTGTAGGGTAGCCCCAGCGATTCCCTAGGCCTAGGCCTATTCTATTTCCGTGACAGTGGTTCTTATACCACTTATTTAGTATATGGTTTGCGTGGCCCCTAGGGCCTAACTGTATTACTTACCTGTGTGACTTACTGTATGCATTAATAAGACTGTGTTGTACTTACCTCTAAACTCATAAAGAGTGCTGAGGGTTTGCTTAGAATAAATACACTTTATTTTATATATATATCTGTTGTGGTGTCCTTTCATTTGGTATTCAAGGGATTATATATGGTATCACAGCTGGCTTCACATGCCATTCAGAGTTTAGCCTAAGACTGCTCTTGTCCATGCTACCACTAGGATAGCTGGTCTATAAGGTTGACTTTACAACCAATCACCATAAGGGTATTTGGACTGATATAAGGTGTACACTATAACTAGTGACATCATACATCAGGCCAACTTCTCACATTGGTGAGCAGCGGTTGGGATCTGAGCTTGCTGTTGTAATACCATTGTAATCTTGAGATACTAAATTGAAAGATCACACAGATATTGTCTAGGTACATATAACATAGATTATTATACTTAAGTCCTACTGGACTTTGTAGTTGTAGGTTGAAGGGAATAACACACCCTGACTACAACTACTAGAAAGGTTTAGTAGATACAACTAGTGTAGGTAGGTGCACACACCACACCCTCACTAGATCATGCCTCTGGGAGGAGATCAAGTAGATGCTCTCTCAGGAGGGGCAGGTCTGCAGAAGACCCCCTCTAGGTATGATACCTTAACATTCCAGGAGATGAGACAATTGTGTACCTCCAGAGGAATAAAACAGGGTGCAAACCCTACCCTCCTTCAGTTAAGACAACTCCTAGAGGAGTATGATGCTCAGAGGGCATCACAGGAAGGTGCCCTAGGCACAGAGGAGGGTCTACCCACCACAGAGGAGTCAGATGGGGCTTCAGATGGGGAGGTAGACAGCCAGAGCCAAGTAAGGAGACTTAGCCAGGCTAACTTAAGTTTACATGGGAGTTTGCATGGGGTCCCCCCATACAGACCCACAAGTAGACATTCACAGAGAAACAGGAAGGACAGATCCCCTTCAGGGGAATCCATCCACTCCAATGTCTCTAACATCTCTAATGCTTCCTCTCACAGGGGAATGACTTCACCTGAGAGAAAGGAGCATGCAGCCAGAATGAGGGAGGCTAATCTGAGGATTCAGAGGGAAGAACTTGCCCTTGCCAAAGAGAAGCTTGCTCTGGCTAGAGAACAAAAGTTAAGTGGGTTAGAACCCACTGGTGGCAGCAACATTCCTAGAGATAGAGACAGGCACTATGATAATAGAAACCTGAGCAAGATTGTCCCTCCCTACAAGTGTGGGGATGACATCCACAAATGGATAACTGCTTTGGAGAGAGCTTGCAAAGTACAGCAGGTACCCCAAAGTCAGTGGGCAGCTATCTTGTGGCTCTCCTTCTCTGAGAAAGGAAGAGACAAGCTCCTCACAGTTAGTGATGAGGATGCAGATAATTACACTGTCCTGAAGAGTGCTCTGATTGATGGGTTTGGCCTAACCACTGAACAATACAGGTTGTTGTTCAGGGATACCCAGAAGACACAGACTCAGGACTGGACTGACTTTGTAGATTGTGCCACTAAGGCTCTGGAAGGCTGGCTATTGGGAAGTAAGGTTAAGGACTATACAGGATTGTATAATTTGATCATGAGAGAACAAATACTTAACAACTGTCAAAACCAGCTATTGCATCAACACCTGATTGATTCTGATCTGACTTCTCCCCAAGAATTGGGAAAGAAGGCAGATAGATGGGTCAGGACTAGAGTTAAGCAGAAAAACCAGAACCAGGGCGGTGATCAGAAAAAGGCAGACCAGAAGGGTAATGAGCAGAAACAAAAAGACCAGAAGTCTTCACCAGGCCCCCAAAAGGCTCAGGGGGAGGGTGGTTCCAAAAAGGATAAGAAGAAAGAAGGCCAAAAGAAACCATGGTGCAACTATTGTAAGTCTACCTCACATTGGTTTAGTGAGTGCACCAAAACGGATAAGCCCCCAGCCACCATTGCCCCTAAGGCAACTGTACCCCCTAGTTCAGCTGTAAGTGGTGGTTCCCAGCAAAAGGGTGTAGTAGGGTTAACCCTGGGAACTGAGGAGGATTCTGGCCTAGTCAGAGTACCTACTCAGGCTGTCCTGATCTGTGATGGGGACTTAGCTTTGTCCTCTACTGTAGGCCCCAGTAACCTGGGCAAGTACAGACAGACACCTTTTATCAACCAAAGAATGGCTCAGGCCTACAGGGACACTGGGGCTAGTGTCACAATGGTGACACCTGCTTTTGTGGACCCTGGACAGATCATACTAGGTGAGAATTACCTAGTGACCAACGCTAGCAATGCCACTACCTCCCATAGTGTGGCTATTGTTAACTTCTCCTGGGGAGGGGTAACTGGCCTCAAGAAAGTTGTTGTTAGTTCAGACCTTCCTGTAGAGTGTTTACTGGGCAATGATCTTGAAACTTCAGTTTGGTCTGAAGTGGAGTATAGGACCCATGCAGAAATGCTGGGGATAGATGCACATGTCCTTGCTGTGACCAGGTCACAGGCCAAAAAGTGCAACACTGAACAAGTGCTGGATCCTGAAACTATGGACCAGTCACAATCCAAGAGAAAGAGCAGTAGGGTTAAGGCTGTGCCTTCCCCCCTGCCTCAGGTGGTGGATCAGCCCTCCCAGGAGGATGGTTCTGAGAGCCCTGAAGGAACTGTCCTAGAAGAACTTGAACCTGATCAGGTTGAGTTTCTTGGGACAGGGGGACCTTCCAGGGCAGATCTGAGGCAGGCTCAATTAGACTGCCCCTCTCCTGAACCCCTCAGACAGCTGGCTGCTGCTGAGGCTGCAGGGAATGCTCAAGGTACCCATAGAGTGTATTGGGATGAAGGGCTACTGTACTCAGAGGCTAGAGACCCCAAGCCTGGTGCATCCAGGAGGTTGGTCATACCACTGAAGTTCAGAGGCTTCCTTCTAACCTTGGCCCATGATATTCCCCTTGCAGGACATTTAGGCCAGAACAAGACTTGGGACAGGCTTGTCCCTCACTTTCACTGGCCCCATATGTCAGAAGATACTAAGGAGTTTTGTCGCTCCTGTGTCACCTGCCAAGCCAGTGGCAAATCAGGTGGCACCACAAAGGCCCCCCTCATACCACTACCTGTGGTGGGGGTCCCCTTTGAAAGAGTGGGCATAGATATTGTAGGACCAATGGACCCACAAACAGCATCTGGGCACAGATTCATACTGGTGATAGTGGACCATGCCACCAGGTACCCAGAAGCAATTCCCCTGAGGACCACAACAGCTCCTGTTGTGGCAAGGGCCCTGCTTGGAGTATTCTCCAGAGTGGGCTTTCCAAAGGAGGTCATTTCTGACAGAGGTGCCAACTTTATGTCAGGATACTTGACTGCAATGTGGAAGGAGTGTGGTGTTAACTATAAGTTCACCACACCCTATCACCCACAGTGCAATGGGCTTGTTGAGAGATTCAACAAGACCCTAAAGGGAATGATAAAAGGATTACCAGACAAGCTTAGGCGAAGATGGGACATCCTTTTACCCTGCCTTCTGTTTGCTTACAGAGAGGTCCCACAAAAGGGGGTTGGCTACAGCCCTTTTGAGCTTTTGTTTGGGCATCCTGTAAGAGGACCCCTGTGTTTGGTGAAGGAAGGATGGGAGAGACCTCTCAGACAACCCAAACTAGACATAGTGGATTATGTACTTGGTCTCCGCTCCAGGATGGCAGAGTATATGAAGAAGGCTTCTAAAAACCTTGAGGCAAGCCAAGAACTCCAAAAAGCTTGGCATGACCAAAAGGCTGTACTGACTGTTTACCAGCCAGGACAGAAAGTGTGGGTGTTGGAGCCAGTGGCCCCAGCAGCACTCCAAGACAAATGGTCTGGACCCCACACTATTGTTGAGAAAAAGGGAGAAGTCACCTACTTGGTGGACCTTGGGACTCCCAGAAGCCCCCACAGGGTGCTTCATGTCAACAGATTGAAGGCATATGTTGACAGGGCAGACATGGGGCTACTCATGGCTACAGATGAGGGGCAGGAGGAAGAGAGTGACCCTCTCCCAGACCTGTTGACTCAGAACCCTGATGATGGCTCAGTTGATGGTGTGGTCTTTTCTGACAGCCTCACTGTCCATCAGCAACAGGACTGCAGACAAGTTCTGCAGGCCTACAGACATATGTTCTCTCTGACCCCAAGTCAGACAAACTGGTGCACCCATGAGGTGGACACTGGTGACAGTCTGCCTGTGAAGAGTAAAATCTACAGGCAACCTGACCATGTCAGGGACTGCATAAAAGTTGAGGTACAAAAGATGTTGGAGCTGGGAGTCATTGAACCTTCAGAGAGCCCTTGGGCTAGTCCTGTAGTCCTTGTGCCAAAACCTCACACCCAAGATGGTAAGAGAGAGATGAGGTTTTGCGTGGATTACAGAGGTCTCAATGCTGTCACTAGGACAGATGCCCACCCAATACCTAGGGCAGATGAGCTCATTGACAGACTGGCAGCTGCTAAGTTTTTGAGCACATTTGACCTAACAGCAGGCTACTGGCAAATCAGACTAGCTGAGAGTGCAAAGGCCAAAACTGCTTTCTCGACCCCAGGAGGACATTATCAATTTGTGGTAATGCCCTTTGGTTTGAAGAATGCACCTGCCACTTTCCAAAGGCTGGTGAATCAAGTCCTTACTGGGTTGGATGATTATTGTGCAGCTTATCTTGATGATATTGCTGTCTTTAGCTCCACCTGGGAGGATCACCTGGTCCACCTGAGGAATGTTTTAGAGGCCCTGCAAAAGGCAGGCCTCACTATCAAGGCCACTAAGTGCCAGATAGGGCAGAGCAAGGTTGTATACCTGGGCCACCTAGTTGGTGGGGGTCAGGTTCAACCACTGGAGAGCAAGATCCAGACCATAAAGGACTGGGCTCCTCCAACTACCCAGACTCAGGTCAGAGCTTTCTTGGGCCTGTCTGGGTACTACAGAAAGTTTGTTAAGAACTATGGGTCCATAGTGACACCACTTAATGACTTGACCTCCAAGAAGATGCCAAAGAAAGTTCAGTGGACAGCAAGCTGTCAAAAAGCATTTGATGACCTGAAGCAGGCCATGTGCAGTGCACCTATTCTGAAAAGTCCAGACTACTCCAAAGAGTTCATTGTCCAGACAGATGCTTCTGAGTTAGGTGTGGGAGCTGTTCTTTCACAACTGAATGTAGATGGTCAAGACCAGCCCATTGCTTTTATAAGTAGAAGGCTGACCCCTAGAGAGAAACGTTGGTCAGCTATTGAGAGGGAGGCCTTTGCTGTGGTTTGGGCCCTGAAGAAGCTGAGGCCATACTTGTTTGGCACTCACTTCAAGATTCAGACAGACCATAAGCCCCTCTTGTGGCTAAATCAGATGAAGGGTGAAAATCCCAAACTTCTTAGGTGGTCCATTTCCCTACAGGGGATGGACTTCACAGTGGAACATAGACCTGGGACTGACCATGCCAATGCAGATGGACTCTCCAGATATTTCCACTTAGAACATGAAGACTCAACTGGTCAAGGTTAGTTTAATGTCCCTAAGTTTGGGGGGGGGTTGTGTAGGAGAGTAGGGTCTGCTTTCTATGTTCACCCCCACTTTTTGCTTTTGCTTTACTGGTTTTCGACTTAGATGTGGCTGTGGGCCTGCTAATCAGACCCACAGCCCTGCTGTTCTCTCTCTAAATTAATACTATGTACTTTAGGTGCATAACCCATTTGGATAGGATCACCTTATTGGCCCCTGTACAGTGTACCCTAGGTACCCAGGGCATAGGTGTACCCTAGGCCTACCAGGGGCTGCAGCATGTATTGTGCCACCCCTGGCCTGGCCTTCCATTTTGACACAACTGGCTGATCACTCAGCTGGGGCAAGGTCGTGTAATCACCCCTTGCTTAGGTGTAGTATTCCTATGCCTAACTTACATATAGACACATGTGTACCTATCAGTCACTCCTATGGCAGGCCTTGACAATCCTGGAGGCAGAGTGCTTGGTAACATGTGAGATGGTGCTCTAGCATGAGCTGAGCCTGTCTGCAGCTTTCGGAACCATGTCCTTATAGCTGTTCTATGATATAGCCTACCATATACTCTTAAAGTGCCTTATAATCTTAGACGGTTATGGTAACTATGGTTTGGCTTTATCAAAGCATGTCGTGTAAGGTGTCTAACACTCGGGAATAATACCCCCATGCCATTTCTGGACATGAGAATATTATTCCCCCCTTCTAGAGGGAAAGACATGTTAAAATCATACTTCAACTGTTAGCCTCTGACCAAAGCCTCAGCATCACAAAATGGATGCTGCTGCCACGACACAAGTCTGACCTCCTGCTGCTGGGAGTGATCCCAGCCAGGGAGGCCTGGACAATAGGTTTCCTGCTTGGGGAGGTGCTAGCACCTCCCCAGACAGCCTTTAGTGTATTGGGGCAGGGTGGGCTGAAAGGAATGAGACATGCCTGGGGCACACAAGGTGTTCCTTGCATAGTCCAGTTCAAACCGGCGCTGGGGCACTCCAGCCCCAGCTCTGGCGCGAAACTGGACAAAGGGAAGTGGGTGTAACCACCCCCTCCCAGGTCCCACCCATAAGGCGTGACCTAGCAGGTATCCCAGCCCCCCAGATTAGTATAAGAGTGGGAGTTGGGCCTCAAGACTTTAGATTATCCTGAACCTGCAAAACTGAACAGAAACTCTGGACCTTCGACATTCGACGAAAGAAGAAGACTGAAGAATCTCCCTTGTAGCCAAGGAGTGGCTACCCTGTGCAAACAGGCACCATCAAGTGACTACCCTTTGCTTTGTGAAACGTTCGACGAGGAACCGACTGCAGAGCCCGACCAGAGCCTTGATTTCCAGACTTCTCCGACCCTCATCCACATCTGCAGCAGAGCTGAGATCCGTGTAGGCGACGAGCGACGTGGGACCGGCTACCTGGGAAAAGTGGCTAGTAACTTACAGCGCAGCTTCTGAGGTACCCTCGAAGTTGTGCACCGGGGATTGAGAAGCCCCAACCCCAAGCACCATCTGCACCGAAGACCAGCCCCCCACACTCCACGAGTCCTGCGTGGGGCCCTTCAGCATTTTCCTGCTTGCCGCGTCTGTCCGGTTGCTTGCCCGCTGGCTAGTGGCCTCTGTGACGACGCTCCCTGAAATCTTCTGCGCTGGTTTGGCTCCTCCAGACTGGCTCCCGCTTCTCTGCAAAGAAGAAGCACCCCAGACCTTCCTGGTCTGCACCAGAAGCAAGTCCCTTGTTCTTCGTGGGTTCCGCTTGCCAAGGCTTGGTGAGTCCTAGTCCAACTTCGACGCCGCCGACAGCAAGAGCCTTCGTGGGACAGCTCGCCTCCTGGTCCTGGACGTCCTCAACGCTTCCTGGTCCTCCTGGCTGCAGCGACAAGCTTCACCTTCACCTGCAACTCTTCACGACATCGCCTGGTTCCTTCCTGGTTCCACGTGGTCACTGGCTAGTGACCTTGACTCTGTCCCCTCTGCTTGCAGGTTTCTTCTCTTCTTGATCCCAGCCTTGGGATCCACCGGACACTCTCCCCTGACTGCCTGTCAGCATCTTTCTTCAGGCATCCATAGGAGTCGACGACGAAAACGACGCATCTTCACCCCTATGCACCCGCAGCCTGTGGGCTAGGTAACTTGGGTACTCCGGTGCTCATCAGGATAGTGACTATCCTAGTGTCTAGTTTTCAAGTCTCAACTTCCTAGCTACTCCGGAAGTGTCCTAAATCTATCTATTTCTAAACTGTAACATTGCTATTGACTTTTACGCATTACGCGTGAGTGTTTCCACTCTGCACACGAATCCCGTGGGCCTCCCACTTCCTAACTAACGCTAGTGTAGGGTAGCCCCAGCGATTCCCTAGGCCTAGGCCTATTCTATTTCCGTGACAGTGGTTCTTATACCACTTATTTAGTATATGGTTTGCGTGGCCCCTAGGGCCTAACTGTATTACTTACCTGTGTGACTTACTGTATGCATTAATAAGACTGTGTTGTACTTACCTCTAAACTCATAAAGAGTGCTGAGGGTTTGCTTAGAATAAATACACTTTATTTTATATATATATCTGTTGTGGTGTCCTTTCATTTGGTATTCAAGGGATTATATATGGTATCACAGCTGGCTTCACATGCCATTCAGAGTTTAGCCTAAGACTGCTCTTGTCCATGCTACCACTAGGATAGCTGGTCTATAAGGTTGACTTTACAACCAATCACCATAAGGGTATTTGGACTGATATAAGGTGTACACTATAACTAGTGACATCATACATCAGGCCAACTTCTCACAGCAATGCCATGACGAGGATCTGCAGGGCATGGAAGATCCCAGCTACATCTCGCTGGTGTGCAGCCATGGCAAACATTCTTTCCACCTGCATCCTCTCAAAGCTCTCCATCATTCTCCTTCTGTGTCCCAACTCCCGGGTGACAGCACTGAAGCCACTCTGACTAGACAGTTGTTCTTGACTCAGAGTCATGACTCCAGCTATGTCAGCCATGCATTGTTGGAGACAATGGAGCGGAGAGTGGGTGTCCATTAGGGACTGTAAGTGGTCCCTGATGGGACTTAAACACCCACGTATGGCATCTAGTTTGGCTGCCAGGAGGTCAAAGCCCACCTGCAGCTGATCAGCCATGTTCTCCTGGTACCCTAACACACGGCGTTGGAATGCCATGTGTTGGTCGTGGGGGTCCTGGGAGACAGCTGTGGTGGTGGGTGCTTCCTGCTGTGTGGTCTGTGCAGGGGGTGGGGTCTCCTCGATGCAGCTGGGCTGCCCTGCTCCTGGAGGTGGGGTGCCGGAGCTGTCCATGAGCTGTTGGAGGGCGTCGATGTCGATGTTGGGGAGGTCCTCTTCATCATCAGTGTGGTGTTGTTGGGTCTGCTCTGCAGGAGGTGTTGATTCCCCCTCTGCAATGTGAAGGGGAGATGCAGATTGGCAATGTGTTCACATGTATGTTCAAGCATTGTACAAGTTTACTGACAGACTGCATGACAATGTACATTGTGAGGAGATGCCAATTTGATGCGGACAGTTGACATTTCTACACCATCAGGGATGTGAGGTTGTACTTGTACGTTGTCATCTCACAGTTTCCTGCTGTGCCAAATGCGAATGGCCATTTTCTGCACACAGGCGGCAGCAGTTGTGTCCTCTGTTCTCTTGTGAAAGTGTTTAAGTTTGTACCACATTGTTGTCAATGTTGAGGTGCTCTGATTCTTATGTGTGTGTGCTGCATTGTGGGTGAGTTGCGCATTCAGTTCTGATTTTGCGGGCCCTTATCCCTTTCAGGCACTGTGCCTTTCACTTCTGTGCTTATACAGTGCTGAGATGTTGCAGACTAAAATTAGGATCTTGGTCGAAGTTGTGACTCTTGGGCATGGTTTGTCCGCAGATGTGCTATACTTAATTGTGCATGTGTGCCATTCTGCCCATCGCCCCCCCGTCCTCCCAGTCCCTGGTCATTAGTCACCCTGTTGCTGTTGACTCAGGTCCTGTTGTGCAGTGTCCGGTCACCCAACTCCTGCCACCGTCTCCCCCATGATGGTCCCAGGCTGGTCCTCCGTGGGGCTTGTGGGGTTCTGGTTGTCCTCTGTACTTGCTACGGCTACCTCCATGGTGCTTTGCAGTTGTATGTGTTTTTTTTGCTGCTGCTTTTGTAGTGATTTTTCCCGCCTGACTTGTGGGACTTGCAGGCGTGACGCTGCTTATCGCTGAATTTTTTATCGCTGTTGGGACCATCGCAGCTTTTTTCACGTTCAAGTTTAGATTTTTATCGCCGTTCCGGTGATTTTATCGCAGACATTTGACATGTTTTCGGTAAACTATCGCATGTTAACGCCGTGTTGTGAATACGATATTAGCACGGCGTTATTTTCCCACGATGGCCGGTGATATGTATGTTTGCGTTAACCTATTTTGGCGATGATTATTGCACGTTCTTGAGAATATCCCCCAAGGTTTGATAAGGGGCAGAAACTCTGTGTTACTTTCAGGGAAAGGACCTACGAAGAGGTACTACAGCTTTTGATATGCCCTGCAGAGAAGGTGGAAGGCTACTAGGTGTGCTATGGGCCTGCCAAAACACATCTCAAGAACAAGAGAGCACCATCTGCTTTCAGCCCTCCTTTGAGGACATGCTGCCTGTCAGGCCACTCAAGACACTTTGCACCGAAGCAGAGGTTGCTTGGCTGTGGGTGTGACTCCATTTTTTTCTGTGACCATGTTAGCTGGTCTTAAACTCTCCTATATTTTACAGGCCAGATATCAGCATGTTGCTCCGACCTCTTAAATGTCAACACCAACACGTGGACACCGAGTTCCACTTAACGGGCCTCAACAGCTTACAGATTGTGCCCATAGGTATTCTGAGTGGTTGGGTGCCTCTTGCGCCAGTGACTACACGATCTCATGGCACTGCCCATATACACCTTTTCACCTGTCTGCTGCTGAATCCGCAGGCGCTCAACAACGATCAGGGCTTGGGTTGCAAATAGACTATCCTTTGAGCAGCTGCAAGCCAGGCCCAAGAAAACTAGTAAGATTGAATGTGATGCACTCAAAGAATCATTCAGAACTGCTCGTGCCAGCCAGACACTAAGAGTCTATGCCTTATGAACAGTTAAAAACGGGATCTGA
Organism: Triturus cristatus; assembly: GCF_964204655.1. Taxonomy (NCBI): domain Eukaryota; kingdom Metazoa; phylum Chordata; class Amphibia; order Caudata; family Salamandridae; genus Triturus; species Triturus cristatus. The sequence goes on from NC_140581.1 coordinate 866,339,407, forward strand.
TCAAATCTGCAAAAAACAACGAAGTGAAGCAAAAAATGCTTGATTTCATCTCAGCTACTGGTGATCATTCAAGCTGTATTTCAGCACATTGGTTTTCACTCACTGTGCCACTGTGCCGTGAAATCTTGTAGATTTTACTGCATCACTTTTACGAGGCTTTCCTGCGTGGAAATTCCCACCCTGCATACATTATACCTCACGCATCTCCCTAAATGCATCACGTTGTAAATGGGACGCATTTTTACGCAGCTGCTGTGTCACAAAAAGTGACGCAACGGTGGTGCAAAAATGACGGAAGGGGGCGGGAGGAGCCTAGCGCTTGACCTAGATGGCCGCGTGAGCTTTGAGCTCCCGAGACCCTCGTGCCCTCCGTCGTCTATCCTGTATATAATCCTGTTTGTATGCATGGCATCGTGTAGATGACTTGTCAGGGAGGCGATCGATGCCACCCGAGGTCGAATCGCCCACCGGGAACCGGAGTTATGCATGGCGGAAGATTGAGGCCCATCTCCGAGGGATGCCAGGGGCTCGAGTTGGCAGGATGCCCGACCTCTAATTGAACAACAGCGGCCAGGCGAGGTGTGAACTGCCGGACGGAGGTCCCTATCCTTTCACTTTCACTTTCTGGCCCTTTGTCTGCCCAGCCCAGGGAGTGCTCGCGTCTGCTTTATTATCATTTGGACGCTCTGCATGCCACATTGGCGACCCATCGTAAGACGGAGCACTCCTGCTCTCTCTCGCTGAGAGAGGGCAGTCCTGTTTGACCCGACTTGCTCGAGCCCACCATGTCGGGCAAAGCAGAGGTGGATCGGCCGAAGCCCAAGGCCACCAGGCGGGGAGCCTACACTCAAGCCAATAACATGGACCGCTATGCCCAGCAGAAGGGGTCACCGGGTGCACCGAGCCAGTCCCCGGATACACAGAAGACTGCTTCACCCTTGGCCCCGGAGCTCTCACTGCAGGATGTCATGGGTGCACTTGACGGGCTGCAGACTTCGATTGGGAGACAGTTTGATGCCCTGGCGCACAAAGTGGATACCATCTTGGTGGATATGAATCTGATCCGCGCGGATTTGGGCAAAACAAATGAACGGGTTAAATCCCTGGACATCAAGACCACGGGCCTCGCCGATGATGTCTCGGACCTGCAGACTGAGGTCCGTAAGTTGCGGACCGAGCATGATCTCGCAGCCCGTCGGCTGGAGGACTTCGAGAGCCGGGCCAGGCGCAACAACGTGCGCGTTATCGGGGTCCCGGAGTCCTCGGACGAGATTTCAGTGGACCTGCTCGTGGAGGACTTGGTGCTCAATCATCTGCAGCCTAAGGGTCTAGGGAAGTTCTTCGCAGTTGAGCGGGCCCATAGAGTGCCTGGTGGGCGGCCCAAGGTGGGAGCCACACCGAGGCCGATCGTCGCCCGGCTCTTTCATTTTCGAGACCGGGACGCTATCCTGCAGGCCTCGAGGGTAACGGGCCCGGTCCCCTTCCAGAACGCGTCGGTGAATTTCTATCCTGACTTCACCCAGCAGGTACAGAGGCAGCGGCAGGGCTTCCTGGGGGTGAAGAGGAGGCTTCGGGAGAGGGATCTGAAATACGCCATGCTCTTCCCTGCCAGACTACGTGTGGTGTTTGAAGACCGAACATTCTTCTTTGAGTCGCCTGCCATGGCGGATGAATGGCTGGACGCTCTGCCTCGACGACGCACGGAAGAGGACACTGCCGTAGACGGGGACAGTGGCCGGGATGAACAAGGTTGATGTATTCGGAACCGGACTGACTTTAGATAATGACTTGCAGTAAACACGGAGGTTGTGGGAGGACGAGGGGAGCTCTTTCCTCCCTTAGGGTACTTTTTGTAGATTATGGGTTTGGTAGGGCGACAGGCACACTGCAAGTTGGGGGGGCTTTGTAAGCTGCAGCAGGGGTGCAGGGTGGGGGGGGTTTCCGGGATTTTGGGGTTGTTGTTGGGGGGTTTGTTTCAGCAAGGCATAGTGATTATTTCCAGGACTGTTCCATGGGGGCTCTTCGGGTGTGGGGTGGGCCTCTTTACGTTTGGGGATGGGGGTAGGGGTTTAAGTGTTATAAGCTGGAATGTGAATGGTTTGGGGGATCGCATTAAGCGTGGGATTGTTTTGCAATTCTTGAAACGGTCATTGCCGGATGTCGCCCTGCTGCAGGAGACGCATCTTATAGGTAATACGTGCTATGCCCTGAATAGGAAGGGTTATAAATTCATAGCTCATTCGGGATTCTCCTCTGGGTCCAGGGGTGTGGGCATCCTAGTCAGAGCCTCGCTACCATTTGAGGTGGACTCCACCATTGTTGATGATAGGGGGAGGTTTGTGGCGGTGGCGGGGCGGTGGGAAGGAAGAACTTTGGTTTTAGTTTCGGTTTATGTCCCGCCGGCCCTGCAGGCCTCCACTTTCACAGATCTGGGTGGGGCCCTGCTGGATCTCCCGGGGGGTATGCTTGTAGTGGGAGGTGATTTCAACGCTGTTGGCTCCGGCCTGCTGGATAGATACCCGCCCAGAGACACGGGGGGGCTCAGAAGTGGCTTCCAGACTTTCTAGATACGCTTGGCCTGATAGACTGCTGGAGGCTCCGGCACCCCACACAGAGCCAATACACTTTCCACTCCGGGGCGCATGGTAGCCTTTCTAGGATTGACTACCTACTCACTCTGGCTGCGCATGCCTCATTGGTGTCTGAGGCCAGGCACATGGCGCGTGGTATATCTGACCATTCGCCGGTGTGGGTCAGGCTGGATCTGGGTCGAGAGGGAGGGGGAAGGGTGGCCCCTATCAACCCTTGGTATTTCCGAGTCCCCAAGATGCGCAGCGCGCTGGTAAAGACAGTAGATAATTTTTTCAAGGACAATCAGGGATCCGTGGACTCGGCAGTGTCGCTGTGGGAAGCATTTAAGACCGTGCTGCGAGGGGAAGCCCTCTCCCTTGTAGTGGCTGCCAAGCGGCGGAGAGATGGCGAGGTTTTGCAGGTTGAGGAGGAGATCGCGGCTTTGGAGGGAGCGCTGGAGGAGGAGGTTACAGAGGCCTCACTGCATGAGCTGTGCTTGAAGCAATCCGAGTACAAGGACCTGGTGACGAATGCCGCTAAGACCCTCGGTAGGGAACAGCAGGGCCGTCTGTATGATGTTGGTGACAAGGCCGGGAAACTCCTGGCTTGGCTGGACAAAAAAGAACGGGTCAATAGAGTAGTGCCGGAGTTGATGGGAGAGGGGGGAGAGGTGATTGTGGAACCTGAGAGGATTGTGCAGTGTTTCTCGGACTATTTCCGTATGGTTTATGCCTCAGTGTCGGACAGGCCGCCCGAGGACTCGCGTGACCTCCTGCGTGATATTGCATTGCCCTGTCTCTCTGATATAGATAGGGACGATCTAGATGGTGACATAACGGTCGATGAGGTGGCGGGGGCTATCCGCGCGTTGAACTCGGGCAAGGCCTCGGGTCCGAACGGCTTGCCGGTCGACCTGTACAAGCTATTTCCGGATAGGGTTGCCCCTCACCTGCGCGCCATGTTCGTGGAGGCGCGGGGGAGTGGGGCCCTCCCGTTGGATCAGCGACTGGCGACGATTGTGGTTATACACAAAGAGGGCAAACCCCGAGATAAGTGCGCCTCATATAGGCCTATCTCACTCCTTAACGCAGAGCCGAAAATTCTGGCTAAAATCCTGGCGGCCCGGTTGATTAGGGTACTCGGTGACTTGGTCCATCCGGATCAATCCGGATTCATCCCGCGCCGTAACACAGCGTTAAATCTTCGGCGCCTTCATGGTGTAATCGCCAGGGCGGGCACGCTGCGTGAACCAGCTATTGTGGCGTCTCTCGATGCCACGATGGCCTTTGACACGGTGGAATGGGCATATTTGTGGGCCGTGTTGACCAAGTTCGGCTTTGGCCGCGGTTTTGTGAGCTGGGTGAGGTTGCTGTATGAGGGTCCTCTTGCGAGTGTGGTGGTAAATGGCCGGGCGTCGACTCCGTTTCAGCTTGGGAGGGGTACTCGGCAAGGTTGTCCCCTGTCGCCATTGTTGTTCGCCCTTGCCCTTGAGCCGCTGGCTGCGTGGATACGCTGGCACCCGGATATACGGGGACTTAGATGGTCGCCTGAGCACGAGGACCGTATATCGCTCTATGCTGATGACATCCTGTTGTATCTTGCCTCACCCAAGAAATCACTTATAGTGGTCTGTGACGTACTCACATCTTTCGGTAGGAACTCGGGTCTCGTTATCAACTGGAGTAAATCGTATTTATATGTTCTTAGTGGCGAGGTTCCACCGATCCCTCGAACTTGTTCGATCCAGGTTGCTCAGCAGGGCTTCGTGTATCTGGGGATCTTTATCTCCATGGATTCTGCCGTGCGATATGAGAGGAACCTGCTCCCCCCCCTAGCGCGCCTGAGGCGGGATGTGGAGGGCTGGCGGAGGCTGCCGCTCTCCCTCGTTGGGCGTGCGGCCCTGTTCAAAATGATGTCTCTTCCCCGGTTCCTACGCACTGCAGAATACTTTGGATTGGGTACCGGCCAACTACTTTCGGGAGGTCGAAGGCCTCCAACGAGCGTTGCTGTGGGACGGGCGGCCGCGAATAGCTATTGCAAAGTTGACGCTCCCATGGTACGACGGGGGTATTGCGCTTCCAGACATCCGACGGTACTATTGGGCCACCCAGCTGAGTGCGATTAATCATGGGTTTTATGGCCCGGCCCTCAGCCCTGGGTATGCCATGGACAGGTGGTTGCTGCGTGGTGGTAACTATTACAGGGCGTTGTATTCGCGGTCCCTGGACTCGTCCCTCACGGGGCCCACTGGTGTGGCGGTGCGTGTGTGGAAGATGGCAACTGACTCGCTGGGCTGGAAGGATAGGCTCACCCTCGCTACCCCGCTGTTTGAATCTGAGAGATTGGGTAGGCTTTGGCACACAAAAGGCTTTGACAAATGGGACTTGATCGGCATCTCCAGGGTCGGAGATGTCCTGATTAAGGGGAGGGTGAAGTCCTTTGAAGAGTTGCAGAAGGAGTATGAGCTGGGGCCATCTAAGTTTTTCCGCTATATTCAGGTGCGTCACGCCCTCCGATCAGTCCTCATAGAGGGTGAGAAGGTGCCTGAGTCCTCTCCTTTGGAGGACCGGGTCCTTGATGGTCATATGCCCGAGAGTACGATCTCGCTCATCTATAAGAAACTGATCAACGTCCGGGCGGATATGCTTCTGGGGCTGAGGGACCAGTGGTCTAGGGACGGCCTCGAGTTGGACGACGAGGATTGGCAGTCTGCTGTTTCCTCTCCTAAGGAGGTTGCGATCCCGTCGCGTCTGAGGCTGGTGCAGCTTAAAATACTGCATCGAGTGTACGTGACGGGGCCAAGGCTGGTTCACATGGGATTCTCGGAGGACGGCCTATGCAGGAGGGGATGTGGTATGGTGGGTACTTTCCTGCATATCATTTGGGAATGTGGTGTCATCACGGAATTCTGGCGGAGAGTCCATGCAGTGATGGGGGAGGTGACGGGCATTGCTATGCAGCCGGAAGCGCGGTGTTGTCTCCTGAATGTCTGGGGGCCCACTGATCACAATGTGGCGCAGACCCAATGGGTGACTCTGGGTAACATGGTCGCTAAGAGAGATATAGCGCGATTGTGGGGATCCGTGGGCGCCCCCACATTGACCGCGTGGAAAGAAAATATGGACTGGAGTATGCTAAGGGAGAAGACGGTATATTGCGCTAGAGGCCGCCCTCGGAAGTGGCACGCTGTCTGGGGGCGGTGGAACCAATACAGGGGGGGAATTTGTCTCGCCCCTGATCTGGATCCCCCCGAGGAACAGCTTTCCTCCTAACCTTCTTTCCAGCTCAGTATGGTTAATGGACTTCTTTGGCCTCTGCTGTCCCCCTTCTTCCTCTTTTCACGGTACTGTAAATGGTAGATGATTGGGGTCCTGCCTCCCCTGGGGGGCTATCACCATGGGCATTCAGTGTTCTTGCCTTGCTGGGGGTTGTTGTGTGTTTTGTGTTTATTTAAAAAATGGAATCTTTGCACTCCTCCTTCACTGTACTGTGGACGCGTATCTGTTCCTCTTTACCGAAGCTGCCGAACCTCCGGGTTGTCGGCTGAATAGCTGTGTCCAGACTTTTGAAAATAAAGGTTTTAAAAAAAAAAATAAAAAAATAAAAAAAATGACGGAAGGGGCTTGTAAATCTGCCCCAAAGCTGACAAAGATGAACATTAGTAACTGTGCTGTGTATGCAAAATAGAATTAGACTGCCTTCCTTTTGGAGTGAAATCAAGTAAACATGATGTGTTTTTTTAAAGAATTATTGAACGTTTATTTACACAAAGTCCCAATTCTGGATACTGACATGATTATGCATAACGAGTTACCTATATCTATATCTAAGCCTACATCAGCCCCAAGGAGCGAGATGTGCCTGCTCGACCTCGTTACAGTCGCGGCCGGTATGACCCGCGGGTGGGGGTTGCGGGGGGCTGTGGGGAGGGGGTCACGCGGGGGGTTTAATTTAAAAAAAAAAACTTACGTTAAGTTAACTTAGCTTTGCGTTTGCCAGCCCGTCCCGCGTCGTCTATCTGAACAGTAAGCAGCCACAGACAGCCTCCCTCCCCTAAGCCAATCACTACGCTGCAATTTCCTCTTTCCTACTGGTGTTAATGTCAGTGGGATTTAACCCTGCCACCAACAATATGAACCATCTGCTTTTTTTTTTGGGCAGTTTTATTTAGCTTGGACTCAACCCGAAGGCATTGGAGGCTTTACATGAGCACCAGTTACATTACACAAGGACACATTCATTTTTGGTAGGGACAGGGAGTGACTTGCCCATAATCAAAGGATGTTGTTGAGCCGACGCCGAGGCTCGAACCTGGTTCCCCAGCTACAAGGTCGGATTTAACAAAAGTGGGGTTTTGACCTACAGCCTTAAGCAATGACAGCGCAGTTCTAAGCTGTTAATAGTTTCTGGCCATCAATGTGTCTCTGACCTCCTATCATTACTGGGGACAATAACATTTGACGAAAGTCGCGATTTTGCATGTGCAGCCACAGCTCTCAGAAAGAGTGTTGTGTCCTGCTGTCAGTTGGGCAGCTCTTAATTCAAATTAAATTAGGTTTCTGACTCTGGGCTGTTTCCCAGTGCCTTGAACCATCATTATAATGATAATGTGTTTCTGGCCTGTTGACTATGGTTTGGGCAGCCTGCTCAAGTAGGATGGAGGCAAAGGCTCCAGTGGGGGTTCAATAATATTTCAACGGCCCAGAAGGTCTCTGGCGCAACTGACTGTAGGTTGCAGGAATGGATGGAATCGGGGTAGGGATGTTGGTTTATTATTTATAGTGTGCAACAATGCCAGGGATGTAACTTCAAGATGCAATAGAAAACGAAATAAATCAACAAACTAAGTTAAATCGTAAAAGAGAAGGAGTAGTTTCTTTTCTGTAACTCCAGTTCTGTAGTAGGGGTATCTCTGTGATAGTCATAATCTAGTGAATAGTCCCGCCCATGTGCGTGGACCCCGGAGCAATAAAAAATAATCTCTTAAGGTGTCAAATCATGCAGACCTGCATCCACCTTTAAGAGAGAATTTAATTTAAAGACAGATAATGCAGCCTATACCCCAGGCTACACTGTCCAGTACTTCAACTAGAATTCCACCAACATCCACAAACAGCACTGCCTGTCCAGCTTTTCTCCACACAGGAAAAAACCCTGCCTCTACCAGCAAAAGCCTCTGGAATGATAGAGAGGAAGGAATGGACAGACAAGCCCCATAGGCTGCCATTATGTGGCTGAGAACAGGATACTGTGCCTTTAAGAAAACTTTCCAGATTTCCAGAACTTTCCCAGTATCCCAGACTGCACAGCAGGTCCCTTTTACTTTCAGTTCTTCTTGAAGGCGTAGCACGCCAGACCTGTAGCATTCCTTACATTAACATTCATCTCTCCACCGGGGAGGAGGGCGGGCGCTTATGACTATCACAGAGATACCCCTACTACAGAACTGGAGTTACAGAAAAGAAACTACTCCTTCTGTAGTAGGGGATCTCTGTGTATAGTCATAATCTAGTGAATAGAATGGCAAGCCCATCCCCACACAACAACGGCGGTGGAGAACACACAAGACAATACCACTACTGTGCGAACAGATTTCGCAGCGAAGCCTGCCCAACCTGAGCATCTGCCCTGGCATCCGTGTCCAGACAGTAATGCGCAGCAAAGGTATGGACCGTCTTCTAAGTGGCCGCCTTGCAGATTTCCGCAATCGGAACATTACGCAGCAAAGCCGTCGTGGCAGCTTTGCCCCTGGTGGAATGAGCCTTAGGTTTACCCCCTAAGGTCTTATTAGCCTTTTGATAACACAATTGTATGCAGGACACAATCCACCACGAAATGGACTGCTTAGAGGTCACGAGACCGGTCCTGACTGATCCATAATTAACAAACAATTGGTCTGACCTACGAATATCCTTGGTCTTATCCAGATAAAATTTCAACACCCTCCGAACATCCAGGGAATGGAGAGACCTTTCCGCTGGCGAAGAGGGATTCTGAAAGAAAATAGGCAAAGTTATGGTCTGGTTGACATGAAAATCAGAGATAACCTTAGGAAGAAATTTAGGGTGAGTACGCATCACAACCTTAGCAGCATGAAATACAGTATAAGGTTCTTGACAACATAATGCCTGAAGTTCACTCACCCTGCGGGCCGATGTAATGGCCACTAGGAACACCGCCTTCCAGGATAGGTGCTGCAACGAAGCCTTGTGAATGGGTTCAAAAGGCTCCTTCATCAGTCTGGACAGCACCACATTCAAGTCCCAGGAAGGCGAGGGAAGTCTGACAGGAGGAAACACTTTCTTCAAGCCTTCCAAAAAATCCTTGACCACGGGGATCTGAAAGAAGGAAGTCTGTGAAGGGCATTTCCTGTAAGCAGTCAAAGCAGCCAGATGAACCTTAATGGAATGGAAATTAAGGCCAGACTGCGCCAAATGCAAAAGGTACGGAAGGATGACATCTTCCTTACATGTCGTAGGATCAAAGTTCTTGGACTTACACCAGATGCAGAACCTCTTCCACTTATAGGCATAGGACGTCCTAGTGGAAGGCCGTTTAGACTCCTTCAGTATGTCCATACAATCTTCTGGTAGATTCAGATGGCCATATTGCACTATTTCAGGAGCCATGCCGCCAAACTCAAAGACGAGAGGTTGGGGTGCACCATCCGCCCCCCGAACTTCGTGAGAAGGTCCGGCCTGCACGGCAACCGTACGTGAGGAAGGAGAGACCGGTGAAGTAGGTCCGTGAACCACCACTGTCTGGGCCACTCCGGGGCGATCAGGATCATCCGCGCCCTGGACTGGGACAGCTTGATGAGCACTGTCGGAATCAGGGGAATGGGTGGAAAAGCGTACAGAAAGCTGTTCGACCAATTGATCCATAACGCATTCCCCAGCGTCCCCCGCTGGTAGTACCTGGATGCGAAGTCTCGGCATTTGCTGTTTTCGGCGGTGGCGAACAGATCTACGTCTGGAGTCCCCCACCTTGCGAAGACTTCTCCTAGTACTTCGTCGTTTATGACCCATTCGTGGTTTTCCTGAATCAGCCTGCTCAGTGCGTCCGCATGAGCATTCTGTACCCCTGGCAGATGCGTGGCCGTAATCGTCAGTCCTCGGGCCAGAAGCCAGTGCCAGATCGCCTGCGCCTCCTGCAACAGAGTGCGCGATCTCGACCCCCCCTGCTTGTTGAGGTAATACATAGTGGTTGTATTGTCCATCTGTATCAGCAGCGAGTTGGTCTGGAAGGACGGAAGGAAGGCCTTCAGTGCCAGGAAGACAGATCTGAGTTCTAAGAAATTGATGTGGTACGTCGATTCCAACGGGGACCACTTTCCCTGAATCTGCAAGTCCCCGGAATGCGCTCCCCAGCCTAGGAGAGACGCATCCGTCACGACACTCTTCGTGGGAATGTCCTTGTGGAAGGGAACCCCCCTGAGGAGGTTTTCCGCCGAACACCACCACTTCAGAGACTGAAGAGCCTGTAGAGACAGTCGTATCTTGTCGTCCCAAGAACCTGTCTTCTGATCCCACTGATCCTCCAAGCACTCCTGCAGTGGTCTCATGTGCAGCCGTGCGTGAGGCGTGAGGAAGATACAGGAGGCCATCGATCCCAGCAGCGAAGACACCTTCCTCACTGTCGTTGATGGAGCAGTCCTGAGGTCCTGAGCCTTCCGAAGGAGTGATAATCGTCTCTCCTCCGAAGGAGACACGCTTGCTGACCGCGTATCGATGGAGGCTCCCAGGTACTGTATGCACTGGACCGGAGTCGGGACCGATTTGGACATGTTGACGTGTAACCCCAGCTTGTGCAAGAGAGCGCACGTCCACTGGAAGTGTTCTTGCGCTTCCGCGAAGGATGATGCCTTGATCAGCCAATCGTCCAGATACGGGTAGACAAACACCTTGTTCCTCCGCAGGTGTGCCGCCACCACTGCCATGCACTTCGAGAAGGTCCTGGGCGCAGACTTTAGCCCGAATGGCAGTACTGTGTATTGATAGTGATTGGCGCCGACTTGGAATCGCAGGAACTTCCTGTGCTTCCGTGCGATGGGCACATGGAAGTACGCATCCTGTAGATCTATGGCACAGAGCCAGTCTCCCCGTTGCAGCTGAGGGTAAATCTGATGCAACGATAGCATGCAAAACTTCTCTCTGCGAATCCATTTGTTTGCCTGTAGCAAATCCAGAATGGGCCTGAACTCGTTCTTGTCCTTCTTGCGAACGAGGAAGAACCGAGAGTACAGACCTCTTCCCCTTTGAGACAGAGGTACCTCTTCTACCGCCTTTTTTCTCAACAAGATGTCTGCCTCCGCCTGGAGCTCTCACAGCTGAAACTGAGAGCTTACCGGCGGAATCGCTGGAGGCGGGCTGATAAACCGAAGACTGTATCCATTGCAAACAATATTCAGCACCCACTTGTCCTGAGTAATTTTTCTCCACTCTGCCGGAAAAAGTTGAATGCTTCCCCCCACTGGAGTGGGTAACGGTTGAGGGGGAAGTAGTCGCTCAGGGCCGAGACCCGGCCGGGCCCTTGGTAGCGGTAGCAGCCTGCTGGCCTCCTCTACCCCTCTGGCGTTTCTGGAAGGGCTTTCGGAACTGCTGCTGTTGGTGCTGCTGCTGTCCCGAACCCTGCCCGCGATCTCTCCCCGTAGAACCGAACCGCCTCTGGAACGGGCGCTTCTTCTTCTCGGCCTTCTCCAACCTGACAGCCGTCAGGGTCTCCGCCTCCGCCTTCATGCGGGCCATCTCATCATCCGCATGTTTTCCAAACAGGGTTTCCCCCGAGAAGGGCAGATTGGCTACCCTGTGCTGAGCCTCTGGCTTGAGCGACGTCAGGCGCAGCCAAGAGTGACGCCTCTGATGGACACCATGGCAGTAGGAGTGCGCCGCCAACAAGGAGACATCCGCTGCCGCACTGATGACCTGGTTCGAAACCAGCATGCCCTCTCGCACCGTTTCCAGGAAGTCCTCCTTCCGGTCCCGGGGCAGCAGGTCTGCATACTGTTGGAGGGACTCCCACAGGGTCCGGTCGTAACGCCCCAACAGTGCCCCCGCACTTGCCGCCTTCATGGTGGTAGACGCGGTTCCACACACTTTTCTGCCCGCCGAGTCCAGCCAGCGGCTTTCCTTGTCGGGCGGGACCGTCGATGAAGGTGCAGTTGCATGCTGCTTCCTCGCCGCCATCACGATGACAGAGTCCGGCTTCGGGTCCATCCGTAAAAAAGCAGGGTCCGAGTCCGGGGCCCGATACTTTTTCATGAGCCGTGAGGGAGCGGATTTAGTCACCGCAGGGGTGAGGAACAACTCCAACGCGGGTTCCACCAGTCCCGGCACTAGAGGCAGCAGAGGGCGAGACAGGTGCTTTTTGTGGAGAGTCTCGAATATGACGGACGTCGTGGGTGTCGGTACCGTCACCGAGATGCCCAACTTGGCTGCCCCCCGCAGCAGCACCTCCTGGAAGGAGACCAGATCATCCACCGGAGACACCCTAGTCCCCGGTGAGTCCGACAGTGTCGGCGAGAAGCCCCTGGCCGAGGACCGTGTGCGTGACCTGGATCTGTGCCTCCTATGGCGCCGTCCAGATGTCGACGACGACAGCCTCCTATGGCTCCACGACCTTCTCCTCCTGCCGGAGCGGGAGCGCGACCTCCTCGGCTTCGGCCTGTCTGACGGTCTAGCCGGGCCCGGCGACCGTGGGAGACGCGGCCTCGGCGTCCCCTGCGGCGGAGTCGGATACCTGGGTAGGGAGACCGACCTTGGTGGAACTGCAGGCGGCCCCAACGGAGTGCGAGGTGGTATTGAACGCGGAGGGGGAGGTGGAGGTGGCAGTGGCAGTGGCGGTGGCGGTGGAGTTGGCGGTGGCGGAGGTGGTGGAGGAGTCGGTGGCTGTGGCGGAGGTGGAGGTGGTGATGGGGTAGGGTTCCGAGGGGGTGATACACCACGGAGTACCCCGATCCCGGTGACTCCGTTCCCCTCTTACTCCTGGCGTCAGGGCTCCCCCTGCGCCATCTTGACGTCGACCGCTTCAACGTCGAGCGTCTTCTCGACGTCGGCCGCCTCCTCGACGTCTACCTCCGTGACGTCAATCGCCTTCTCGACGTCGATCGCCTCCTCGACGTCGATCTCCTCCTCGACGTCGATCGCCTTCTCGACGGCGAGCGTCTTCTCGACGGCGAGCGTCTTCTCGACGTCGACCGTCTTCTCGACGACGATCGTCTCGACGTCGATCTCCATGACGTTGATCGCTTCGACGGCGACCGTCGCCTCTTCGCCAACGGCGAGCCGCGCTCACCCTTCGACGGCGAGCGCCATCGCCGGGCCTGATCTCGCCGTCGATGGGTCGACGGCGTCGTGGCAGAAGACGCCGATGTCGTCGACGGCGGCCTGTTCAACTCCTTCGACGTCGACCGTCGACGCCGCTTCTCGCCAGAGCCCTGGGGAGATGGCGAACAGACCGTAGTCATCCCCCTCGACGCCACCGTCGACGCCCTCAACGTCGACGGGGAGAGGGGACGCTTGCTGGTCTTCCTGCCCCTGGGGAGCCCCCCCAGAGGCCTCAGCATGGGCAGAATCAGCCCCTCCAGACCCACCTCGTGCCTTCAGCCTTCTGTCCTCCAGGACCTGGAGCCTGATCTTCTTCCTCTCTCTCAGGGTCCTGGCTGAAAAAGAGCGGCAGATCTCACACTCCTCAGGCACGTGGGACCGGAGAAGGCAGACGATGCACACCCTGTGTGTGTCTGACTTAGCCTTTTTTCTTCCACAATCAGGACACTTGTCGAACAAGCCAGTCATTCTGATGACACCAGAAGGAAAAAGGACTTCTAACACTTGAAAAGCAACAAATAACCCTTGAAAAGGGAGAGCTCAATGCTCCAGGGTCCTGCTAGCAGGAGCCGGAAAAAAGAACTGAAAGTAAAAGGGACCTGCTGTGCATTCTGGGATACTGGGAAAGTTCTGGAAATCTGGAAAGTGTTCTTAAAGGCACAGTATCCTGTTCTCAGCCACATAATGGCAGCCTATGGGGCTTGTCTGTCCATTCCTTCCTCTCTATCATTCCAGAGGCTTTTGCTGGTAGAGGTAGGGTTTTTTCCTGTGTGGAGAAAAGCTGGACAGGCAGTGCTGTTTGTGGATGTTGGTGGAATTCTAGTTGAAGTACTGGACAGTGTAGCCTGGGGTATAGGCTGCATTATCTGTCTTTAAATTAAATTCTCTCTTAAAGGTGGATGCAGGTCTGCATGATTTGACACCTTAAGAGATTATTTTTTATTGCTCCGGGGTCCACGCACATGGGCGGGACTATTCACTAGATTATGACTATACACAGAGATCCCCTACTACAGAAATCTGGTTATACTACAGCTAACGTGTAAATACAATCAAGAAACACAGAATGGGTGATATTTGAAAAGGAAATAGGAAGGGATAGGAGATCAGAAAACATAAGAACCTAGAAGTGGAATACAGGCTCAAAATGGAACAGAGGCTGCCCAGGAAAAGAATTGCATGGTCGGTGAGGGCAGATAACCACGTGGGAGTTTCATCTTCCTTTCTCTCGGAGGAGAGGCAGCAGAAAACAGGTAAGAGATTTCATCATATGGCCAGCGGTTGGTTCGATTTTTAATCTCATTCCCGGCTCAGCCACCATACCTCCCTGATGAAAGAGAATGAAGAGGGTTTCAGCGAGGAGATCACAGAACTGGAAGACTTCTCCCGTTCTTCATTTTTTAAATCACTCCTGATCATCACTATCTAGCTCGGGGCAGTGAAAGTAATTATAAGTTTAACGCAGAGGCCAAAGGTCTCTACGGAGCTATTCAGAGACATTGGGTCGAATCTGAGCAGCATCCTGGTGTTTTCAGGTGTACAGGCTGCTTAAGAGATCCAACTTTAAAAACAACTTTCTTGTCAACAAACATCTACTTCGACGACAATTCAAGGATTCAAGGGTGCAATTGTGAGAGATTGGTTGGATCTGTAAAAAGTATCAATTAAAAAATTCAAGGCCAGAATGCATAGTTTAGGGCGAGCATGTTAGATCCTTTATTTGAGGAAGGACTTTTAGTTCCCCTCTTCAGTCAGAGAGGGCTTTAAATCGGCTGAGCTCCTTGATGCAGGTGGAGCTATTGTTAGACGTTGCACTTGGTAGAGGTCTTGTTTCTGGTCTCGTGGCAGTCAGAAAACAGGCAACACTCACTCTATGCAGACATATACAAAAAGATTCTTCCTATGTTATGTTCTACTCGCAGGAGACTATTGCCAAACCCACAGACAGGATAAGTGACAATACATATATAGGTATATAGTGAGGGTGGATGGAGATAGGATCGAGTACAGCAAAAGTCTGTTTTGAATTGGTGTGACTTCAACAACAACTTAAGGAAGTGGTAAACCATATCTTATGGATTTATGGAAATTTCACCTAAATTTCAAGATTGGGCCTGTAAACCCAATCTATGCAGAGATCTCAGTTACTTTTTCCACGTATGGAAATGGTCGTGGAAGGCCTGAAATCTTCCAATTTATTTAACACAGTGCATCTGAAAGGATAATCAGAGATAGCCAAATCGAAAATAATAATATTAAACACAGTGCCTGCATAGGCTACATGGCACTCTGTTCTGGTTGTTGTTAGATCATATGTAACTTGTCCTATCTTCGGCAGAGAAGAGCACCTCATTTCCTGAACAGTGATTCACACAAAGAGTGAGTATAGTGGATTACACAAGCAGGCTGTAGGTATCTTAGAAGGAGTACTGCCTCTTGCAAGCTTTTTGGGGGAGCCATGGAAGATGTGTAGGCAGACATCAGAGACGTGTTTCGCTTTTCAGAGTCTGCTTGCCACTTCCTCTGCTTCTCCAGAGACTCAATACAGAGAGCAGGGGGATACATGTCTTGGGAAATTCCTTCGCCCAGGTGTCTTTATGCTTTCCCTTCATTTGTTGGGGGGGCTGCCATAAATCAGGGAGAACATGTGGTATATGTATCCCTTGCTTGGTAAGGATATTGTGTTTTCCTCTCGTGCAACTTTGAAAAACATCAACATTCGCATTCCCACGTATTCTTTTTTTAAAAAAAAATAATTCTTTTTATTAACAATCATTGACATAAAATATTTAACACATTCGGATTGAGCATGTGTGTATACAGTGGAGACAGACCGTGATTAAAAATACAACATTATTTTCCATTGGACATTACGGCGTAGGGGCTTCACTGTCCTCGATTCCACGAGGCTGATCACATATATTCCCTCGGTATGAGTTCCATGGGCTCCAGATTTTAGACCACTTTTGGGGGCAACCCGGAGCTTTGTAGACTGATGTTTCCCGGTACATGCACCAATCGAGGTCCTTTTCCCAGTCTGCAATTTTAGGTGCATGTGCCGCTCCCCAGAGCTGCGCAATATTCCGTTTGGCTACCATCAGCCCAAGTGTAGCCCATTGCGTTAGGTGACGATTTAAATCTGTCGGTTCCCAGATATTCAGGAGGCATCTGCGGGTCTCCGGTCGGAGAGTGATTGCAAGTACCTCCTTAAATACATCGTGCACCTTCCGCTAGTAGGATTGAATGTGCTCACATTCCCAAATTATATGAATACATGTGCCTAACTGTGCGCATCCCCTTCTACAATCTCCCCCCCGGTCACTCCCATGTGTAATAGTCGTGATCCTGTAATGTAAACTCTATGAAGGATTTTGAGTTGCACTAACCTAAGGCGTGCTGGAGTTGCGACTATTCTAGGGGAGGACACCGCCTCCTGCCAGTCCTCATCATCCATTTCAACACCATCTCTGACCCATTTTTCCCGCAGTGTACTGAGGGGGTTATCCATGTTATTAATCAATTTTTTATAAATTAAAGATATTATTCTTTCTGGCAGATGACCATCCAGTATCCTATCCTCCAGCGGGGATGCCTCCAAAATGGAGGAACCCCGTGGTAGAATTGAGTGAAGTGCGTGTCTAACCTGAGTGTATCGAAAACATTCTGAATCAGCCAGTTCGTGTTGTTGTTGAAGTGCGACAAAGGGTTTCACCTTGCCCTTTTCCCAAAGGTCCTTAATTTGCAAGATTCCAATGAGTTCCCATTTGTCAAACCCCTTTGATTTCCATAAGTCATCTAGCATTTGGGAATCCCAAAAAGGTGAAGCAAGTGTGGGTTTCTGTCCCCAACCAAGTGCTCTGTTAGCGACGTGCCAGACATCGACTGAATGTTTAGTAGGTCCTGTAAGTGGATATCGGCCTGGCTTGGAATAAAGCGCTCGGTTATAGATCCCCCAGGAAGGAGCCATTTGTCCATGTTATATCCAGAAGTATCCGGGTGGCTATAAATGCCGTGGTCGATGGCTGCAAGATGCGCTGCCCAATAATATTTCTTTATCAGGCAGGCTGATGCCCCCATCATACCAATTGAGTGTAAGTTTGTGAAGGGCGATGCGTGGTTTACCATCCCATAACAAATCCCGCTGGAGCCCTTCGATTTCTCTAAAGTATGAGCTCGGGACTGGATCAGACGCATATAGGAATCGGGGCAGCGACATCATTTTAAAAAGAGCTGCCTTGCCCAACATTGAGAGTGGAAGCGTTTGTGAGAAGTTGGCCTGATGTATGATGTCACTAGTTATAGTGTACACCTTATATCAGTCCAAATACCCTTATGGTGATTGGTTGTAAAGTCAACCTTATAGACCAGCTATCCTAGTGGTAGCATGGACAAGAGCAGTCTTAGGCTAAACTCTGAATGGCATGTGAAGCCAGCTGTGATACCATATATAATCCCTTGAATACCAAATGAAAGGACACCACAACAGATATATATATAAAATAAAGTGTATTTATTCTAAGCAAACCCTCAGCACTCTTTATGAGTTTAGAGGTAAGTACAACACAGTCTTATTAATGCATACAGTAAGTCACACAGGTAAGTAATACAGTTAGGCCCTAGGGGCCACGCAAACCATATACTAAATAAGTGGTATAAGAACCACTGTCACGGAAATAGAATAGGCCTAGGCCTAGGGAATCGCTGGGGCTACACTACACTAGCGTTAGTTAGGGAGTGGGAGGCCCACGGGATTCGTGTGCAGAGTGGAAACACTCACGCGTAATGCGTAAAGGTCAATAGCAATGTTACAGTTTAGAAATAGATAGATTTAGGACACTTCCGGAGTAGCTAGGAAGTTGAGACTTGAAAACTAGACACTAGGATAGTCACTATCCTGATGAGCACCGGAGTACCCAAGTTACCTAGCCCACAGGCTGCGGGTGCATAGGGGTGAAGATGCGTCGTTTTCGTCGTCGACTCCTATGGATGCCTGAAGAAAGATGCTGACAGGCAGTCAGGAGAGAGTGTCCGGTGGATCCCAAGCCTGGGATCAAGAAGAGAAGAAACCTGCAAGCGGAGGGGACAGAGTCAAGGTCACTAGCCAGTGACCACGTGGAACCAGGAAGGAACCAGGCGATGTCGTGAAGAGTTGCAGGGGAAGGTGAAGCTTGTCGCTGCAGCCAGGAGGACCAGGAAGCGTCGAGGACGACCAGGACCAGGAGGCGAGCTGTCCCACGAAGGCTCTTGCTGTCGGCGGCGTCGAAGTTGGACTAGGACTCACCAAGCCTTGGCAAGCGGAACCCACGAAGAACAAGGGACTTGCTTCTGGTGCAGACCAGGGAGGTCTGGGGTGCTTCTTCTTTGCAGAGAAGCGGGAGCCAGTCTGGAGGAGCCAAACCAGCGCAGAAGATTTCAGGGAGCGTCGTCACAAAGGCCACTAGCCAGCGGGCAAGCAACCGGACAGACGCGGCAAGCAGGAAAATGCTGAAGGGCCCCACGCAGGACTCGTGGAGTGTGGGGGGCTGGTCTTCGGTGCAGATGGTGCTTGGGGTTGGGGCTTCTCAATCCCCGGTGCACAACTTCGAGGGTACCTCAGAAGCTGCGCTGTAAGTTACTAGCCACTTTTCCCAGGTAGCCGGTCCCACGTCGCTCGTCGCCTCCACGGATCTCAGCTCTGCTGCAGATGTGGATGAGGGTCGGAGAAGTCTGGAAATCAAGGCTCTGGTCGGGCTCTGCAGTCGGTTCCTCGTCGAACGTTTCACAAAGCAAAGGGTAGTCACTTGATGGTGCCTGTTTGCACAGGGTAGCCACTCCTTGGCTACAAGGGAGATTCTTCAGTCTTCTTCTTTCGTCGAATGTCGAAGGTCCAGAGTTTCTGTTCAGTTTTGCAGGTTCAGGATAATCTAAAGTCTTGAGGCCCAACTCCCACTCTTATACTAATCTGGGGGGCTGGGATACCTGCTAGGTCACGCCTTATGGGTGGGACCTGGGAGGGGGTGGTTACACCCACTTCCCTTTGTCCAGTTTCGCGCCAGAGCTGGGGCTGGAGTGCCCCAGCGCCGGTTTGAACTGGACTATGCAAGGAACACCTTGTGTGCCCCAGGCATGTCTCATTCCTTTCAGCCCACCCTGCCCCAATACACTAAAGGCTGTCTGGGGAGGTGCTAGCACCTCCCCAAGCAGGAAACCTATTGTCCAGGCCTCCCTGGCTGGGATCACTCCCAGCAGCAGGAGGTCAGACTTGTGTCTGTGGCAGCAGCATCCATTTTGTGATGCTGAGGCTTTGGTTAGAGATAAACAGCAAAGTAGGATTTTAACATGTCTCTCCCTCTAGAAGGGAGGAATAATATCCTCATCACCAGAAATGGTATGGGGGTATTATTCCAAAGTGTTAGACACCTTACACGACATGTTTTGATAAAGCCAAACCATAGTTACCATAACCGTTTAAGATTATAAGGTACTTTAAGAGTATATGGTAGGCTATATCATAGAACAGCTATAAGGACATGGTTCCGAAAGCTGCAGACAGGCTCAGCTCATGCTAGAGCACCATCTCACATGTTACCAAGCACTCTGCCTCCAGGATTGTTAAGGCCTGCCATAGGAGTGACTGATAGGTACACATGTGTCTATATATAAGGGCAGATATAGGCATACTATATCTAAGCAAGGGGTGATTACACGACCTTGCCCCAGCTGAGTGATCAGCCAGTTGTGTCTGATTGGAAGGCCAGACCAGGGGTGGCATAATACATGCTGCAGCCCCTGGGAGGCCTAGGGTACACCTATGCCCTGGGTACCTAGGGTACACTATACAGGGTCCAATAAGGTGATCCTTACCCATTGATTATGTACCTAGGGTACATGGAGTCCATTTTACAGAGAGAGCAGACAGCCTGAGACCCTGAATGGCAGGATCTCAGGCCAACTAAGTCGAAAAACCAGCTAGGCACTAGGCAAAAAGTTGGGGGTAACCATAGTCAGATATCCACCTTCCTACACAACCCCCCCCCAAACGAAAGGAGATAAGGCTGGCCTTGACAAGGTAAGCCTCTATTGCCTGAGTGGCCATATAAGGAAGAACCAGCACTGGCATGGTTACCCCCTGTCTCATGGTCCACTAAGCAATCCCTCATCCTAAAGATATGATAGGGTCTCCACCATAGGGAATCTCTACCTTTGGTGTGTCTTTGCAAAGTAAAAGGCTGGTGTTGAGAGGGAGTACTGAAGTGAGTGTCCTCAAAGTGAGGCCTCAGCTTCCTCCAATCATCCTCCACCATGGATGCCTTTCTTTCTCTAACTGAGTTGCACTGTGCTCTCAGGGTCAGCCTCTGGCTACCTAAAGCTGGAGGCTGGGTCCCTTTTGTGGGCTTACTGGAGGGACAGGTCAGGTTTGGGGCCCTAAGGTCCCATGTTTGCCTGTGCCCAACAGAATCCCTCTGGGGGAGGTCCCTAACTACCTGTGAAGGGGATCCCTCAGGAATGTTTTTACCCATCACCTGGCTAGGGCTACTAGCCAGGCAATCCTCATTCTTTTGATGGGGGGGTTCTTGTGGACAGGGGCCCTCTTGGGGTCCACTGGCCTCCCTGACCTCTGCAGCCCTGGGCTGACTGAGGCAGGGTAGAGAGAGGCAGGCTACCTGCACCAGACTGGGTCCCACCTTGGAAGGGGCCACTGACATCAGAGGCTCTGCCAGGCCAGGCCTGACTACCTCTGGGGCAGTTCCTTCACAAGGGGTGAGGTCAGATCCCTGAGGAGGCTGACCTTTTCCTAATGTCTGGGGGGAGGGAGACTTTTCTTCCTCCCCACTACTCTCTGTTTGTGTGGAGTGATCCATAGTTTCAGGCTTCACTACACCTATATCAGTCTGAGTATGGGCTGAGACCATTACAGCCTTGCCAACCTTTTCAGGAAGGCACTCAGTTTGTGTTTGAGCTGTGACTGTCACAGCTCTGCCAATTTCTACAGGGAAGTCTGTCTGTGCCTGGGCTGTGGCTACCACTGCCCTTCCAACCTTTTCAGGGAGGAAAGCTACTTGGACAGGGGTTGTGACTGGCACAACCCCACTACCCTTTTTGGAAAGGCCTACCATTTTAGAATGGGTGTCTTGTTCAACTCCAGCCCAAGCTGAGAGTTCTAAGTCATTCCCCAGCAAGCAGTCCACAGGCAAGGTTGGAGACACTGCCACCCTTTTAGGGCCAGTGACACCTCCCCAGCTGAGACATACCTCTGCCATGGGATGACTGTTCTGTTTGCCATCAATGTTAGTTACCTGGTATGAGAAACCAGGCAAAAGCTGCTCAGAGGGAACTAGCCTATGGGCCACCATAGTGATGCTAGCTCCAGTGTCTCTGTAGGCCTCAGCTTTTCTACCATTGATGTAGGGTTCCTGTCTGTACCTACCCAAAGTGTTGGGACAGGCAGTGAAGTTGGCAAACCCCATGCCACCATCACAGACAAGAGTAGCTGCTGTAGGGGAATTGGCTAAGCCAGGATCCCCCTGTGTTCCCCAAGAAAACCCAACCAAATTTTTGGGGGCACTCCCACCACCTGGGGGATTACTGCTGACAGTAATAGGTGGTGTGACAGGAGTAGTTGGAGGAACAGTTTTGTTTTTAGCCTGTGGACAACTGCTGTCAGTTTTCCAATGCCCAGGTGTTTTACACACATGGCAGTAAGGCTTTTTAACTGTGGTAGAGGAGGGAGCTTGGGACCCACCACCCTGTGTGGAGTTTTGGGGCCCTGAGGAAGATTTCTCTTTTGCTTTATCCCCACCCTTCTCTTGAGGCTTGGTGGTATCTTTCTTTTGGTCACCACCCTGATTTTTAGGCCTAATCCTGGTCCTGACCCATTTATCTGCCCTCTTTCCCAATTCTTGGGGAGAGGTCAAATCTGAGTCTACCAGGTGTTGATGGAGAAGCTGGTTCTGACAATTACTAAGGATCTGCTCCTTCATAATCAAGTTGTACAATCCTGTATAGTCCTGCACCTTGCTGCCAGTTAACCAACCTTCCAAAGCCTTAGTGGCACAATCCACAAAATCAGACCAGTCCTGTGTCTGTGTCTTCTGGGTGTCTCTGAACAACAACCTATATTGCTCAGTGGTTAAGCCAAACCCATCTATCAGAGCACTCTTCAGGACTTTGTAATTGTTTGCATCCTCATCACTGACTGTGAGGAGCTTGTCTCTACCTTTGTCAGAAAAGGAGAGCCACAAGATAGCTGCCCACTGACTTTGGGGTACCTGCTGTACTTTGCAGGCCCTCTCCAAAGCAGTCATCCATTTGTGGATGTCATCCCCATTCTGATATGGGGGGACTATCTTGCTTAGGTTTCTATGGTCATAAGACCTATCCCTATCTCTAGGAATGTTGCTGCCACCAGTGGGTTCTGACCCACACAATTTTTGCTCTCTAGCCAGAGCAAGCTTCTCTTTGGCAAGGGCAATTTCTTCCCTCTGAATCCTCAGATTAGCTTCCCTCATTCTGGCTTTATGCTCCTTTCTCTCAGGTGAAGTCATTCCCCTGTGAGAGGAAGCATTAGAGATGCTAGAAACATGGGAGTGGATGGATTCCCTTGAAGGGGATCTGTCCCTCCTGCTTCTCTGTGAAAGCCTACTTGGGGGTCTGTATGGGGGGACCCCATGCAAACTCCCATGTAAACTTAGGTTAGCCTGGCTAAGTCTTCCTACTTGGCCCTGGCTGTCTACCTCTTCCTCTGAAGTCCCATCTGACTCATCTGTGGTGGGTAGACCCTCCTCTGTGCCTAGGGCACCTGCCTGAGATGCCCTCTGAGCATCATACTCCTCTAGGAGTTGTCTTAACTGAAGGAGGGTAGGGTTTGCACCCTGTTTTATTCCTCTGGAGGTACACAATTGTCTCATCTCCTGGAATGTTAAGGTATCATACCTAGAGGGGGTCTTCTGCAGACCTGACCCTCCTGGGAGAGCATCTACTTGATCTCCTCCCAGAGGCATGATCTAGTGAGGGTGTGGTGTGTGCACCTACCTACACTAGTTGTATCCACTAAACCTTTCTAGTAGTTGTAGTCAGGGTGTGTTATTCCCTTCAACCTACAACTACAAAGTCCAGTAGGACTTAAGTATAATAATCTATGTTATATGTACCTAGACAATATCTGTGTGATCTTTCAATTTAGTATCTCAAGATTACAATGGTATTACAACAGCAAGCTCAGATCCCAACCGCTGCTCACCAATGTGAGAAGTTGGCCTGATGTATGATGTCACTAGTTATAGTGTACACCTTATATCAGTCCAACTACCCTTATGGTGATTGGTTGTAAAGTCAACCTTATAGACCAGCTATCCTAGTGGTAGCATGGACAAGAGCAGTCTTAGGCTAAACTCTGAATGGCATGTGAAGCCAGCTGTGATACCATATATAATCCCTTGAATACCAAATGAAAGGACACCACAACAGATATATATATAAAATAAAGTGTATTTATTCTAAGCAAACCCTCAGCACTCTTTATGAGTTTAGAGGTAAGTACAACACAGTCTTATTAATGCATACAGTAAGTCACACAGGTAAGTAATACAGTTAGGCCCTAGGGGCCACGCAAACCATATACTAAATAAGTGGTATAAGAACCACTGTCACGGAAATAGAATAGGCCTAGGCCTAGGGAATCGCTGGGGCTACACTACACTAGCGTTAGTTAGGGTGTGGGAGGCCCACGGGATTCGTGTGCAGAGTGGAAACACTCACGCGTAATGCGTAAAGGTCAATAGCAATGTTACAGTTTAGAAATAGATAGATTTAGGACACTTCCGGAGTAGCTAGGAAGTTGAGACTTGAAAACTAGACACTAGGATAGTCACTATCCTGATGAGCACCGGAGTACCCAAGTTACCTAGCCCACAGGCTGCGGGTGCATAGGGGTGAAGATGCGTCGTTTTCGTCGTCGACTCCTATGGATGCCTGAAGAAAGATGCTGACAGGCAGTCAGGAGAGAGTGTCCGGTGGATCCCAAGCCTGGGATCAAGAAGAGAAGAAACCTGCAAGCAGAGGGGACAGAGTCAAGGTCACTAGCCAGTGACCACGTGGAACCAGGAAGGAACCAGGCGATGTCGTGAAGAGTTGCAGGGGAAGGTGAAGCTTGTCGCTGCAGCCAGGAGGACCAGGAAGCGTCGAGGACGGCCAGGACCAGGAGGCGAGCTGTCCCACGAAGGCTCTTGCTGTCGGCGGCGTCGAAGTTGGACTAGGACTCACCAAGCCTTGGCAAGCGGAACCCACGAAGAACAAGGGACTTGCTTCTGGTGCAGACCAGGGAGGTCTGGGGTGCTTCTTCTTTGCAGAGAAGCGGGAGCCAGTCTGGAGGAGCCAAACCAGCGCAGAAGATTTCAGGGAGCGTCGTCACAAAGGCCACTAGCCAGCGGGCAAGCAACCGGACAGACGCGGCAAGCAGGAAAATGCTGAAGGGCCCCACGCAGGACTCGTGGAGTGTGGGGGGCTGGTCTTCGGTGCAGATGGTGCTTGGGGTTGGGGCTTCTCAATCCCCGGTGCACAACTTCGAGGGTACCTCAGAAGCTGCGCTGTAAGTTACTAGCCACTTTTCCCAGGTAGCCGGTCCCACGTCGCTCGTCGCCTCCACGGATCTCAGCTCTGCTGCAGATGTGGATGAGGGTCGGAGAAGTCTGGAAATCAAGGCTCTGGTCGGGCTCTGCAGTCGGTTCCTCGTCGAACGTTTCACAAAGCAAAGGGTAGTCACTTGATGGTGCCTGTTTGCACAGGGTAGCCACTCCTTGGCTACAAGGGAGATTCTTCAGTCTTCTTCTTTCGTCGAATGTCGAAGGTCCAGAGTTTCTGTTCAGTTTTGCAGGTTCAGGATAATCTAAAGTCTTGAGGCCCAACTCCCACTCTTATACTAATCTGGGGGGCTGGGATACCTGCTAGGTCACGCCTTATGGGTGGGACCTGGGAGGGGGTGGTTACACCCACTTCCCTTTGTCCAGTTTCGCGCCAGAGCTGGGGCTGGAGTGCCCCAGCGCCGGTTTGAACTGGACTATGCAAGGAACACCTTGTGTGCCCCAGGCATGTCTCATTCCTTTCAGCCCACCCTGCCCCAATACACTAAAGGCTGTCTGGGGAGGTGCTAGCACCTCCCCAAGCAGGAAACCTATTGTCCAGGCCTCCCTGGCTGGGATCACTCCCAGCAGCAGGAGGTCAGACTTGTGTCTGTGGCAGCAGCATCCATTTTGTGATGCTGAGGCTTTGGTTAGAGATAAACAGCAAAGTAGGATTTTAACATGTCTCTCCCTCTAGAAGGGAGGAATAATATCCTCATCACCAGAAATGGTATGGGGGTATTATTCCAAAGTGTTAGACACCTTACACGACATGTTTTGATAAAGCCAAACCATAGTTACCATAACCGTTTAAGATTATAAGGTACTTTAAGAGTATATGGTAGGCTATATCATAGAACAGCTATAAGGACATGGTTCCGAAAGCTGCAGACAGGCTCAGCTCATGCTAGAGCACCATCTCACATGTTACCAAGCACTCTGCCTCCAGGATTGTTAAGGCCTGCCATAGGAGTGACTGATAGGTACACATGTGTCTATATATAAGGGCAGATATAGGCATACTATATCTAAGCAAGGGGTGATTACACGACCTTGCCCCAGCTGAGTGATCAGCCAGTTGTGTCTGATTGGAAGGCCAGACCAGGGGTGGCATAATACATGCTGCAGCCCCTGGGAGGCCTAGGGTACACCTATGCCCTGGGTACCTAGGGTACACTATACAGGGTCCAATAAGGTGATCCTTACCCATTGATTATGTACCTAGGGTACATGGAGTCCATTTTACAGAGAGAGCAGACAGCCTGAGACCCTGAATGGCAGGATCTCAGGCCAACTAAGTCGAAAAACCAGCTAGGCACTAGGCAAAAAGTTGGGGGTAACCATAGTCAGATATCCACCTTCCTACAGCGTTTTCCAGCCGGTAATGTCTCGTTTGAGCCGCTGCAGCGGTGGAACAAGATTACGGGTATATCTGAGTGTATGGTCTAGGGAGATGAAATTTCCAAATATTTAAAACCGTCTGTAGCAATTTGTATTGGACAATGGCGCGGGGGCAAGGGTGGGTCTCCTCTAAGGACACAGAGGAGAGACTTCTGCCAATTGACACTGAACCCAGAGTATCTGCCAAAAATAGCCAGGATGCCAAGGACTGCAGTCAAGGATATGCTGGGGGAGGCCAGGTATAGCAGTATGTCATCAGCATAGAGGGAAATACGATCTTCCCAGTCAGGAGACTAGCGCAGACCGCGGATAACTGGATCTCTCCGGATCCATGTCGCCTGGTGTCCCAGGGCCAATGCAAACAGTAGAGGTGAGAGCGGGCACCCCTGCCGGGTACCTCGACTAAGTTGAAATGTGTCCGATTTCTTATTGTTGACTACTACTTGTGCCAGAGGCTTGGTATAAAGGAGTCATATCCATTGTATAAAGCCCGGACAGAATCCCATCTTCGCGAGTACTCAAAAGAGATAGGGCCATTCAATAGTATCGAATGCCATGGTGGCATCTAGGGAAACAATCATAGCTTGCTCTTGAATGGTGACTGCTCTACCCAGCACCCCATGGACCCTACGTAGATTTAGCTCTGTATTTCTGTGTGGCATAAAGCCATATTGATCTGGGTGTGCGAAGTCCCCTATCACTTTTATTAATCGGTTAGCTAGAAGCTTGGCTAAGATCTTAGGTTCCACATTGAGGAGAGAAATAGGGCGGTAAGATGCACAGTCCATTTTGAGTTTACCTTCCTTGTGGATGGTAACTATAGTTGCTATTCTCTGATCTAACGGCAATAAACCCTGCTCTCGACTTTCCTCAAACATGGTCTTTATATATGGGGCCAGCTTATCAGGTTTAGGCTTGTAAAGCTCAATGGGAATGCCATTGGGACCCAATGCCTTACCAGAGTTTAGCGAATGTATCGCCAGCGCTATTTCATCTGCTGTCAATACACTATCTAGGAAGTCAAGGTCAGTCACAAAGTGTTGGGAGAGAAATATCTCTCAAGAGTTCGGCCGAGTCTTCCTCGGTATAAGGTGCTACAGAAGTGTAGATGGTGTGGAAGTGTTCTGCAAATTGACTGACACTATCCTGTGGGTCTGTTATGGAAGTCTGTCCTGAGCCCTCGAGCTCAGGAACCAATCTGCTAACCCATTTCTTTTTATCCAGCCAGGCTATCAGTTTCCCTGCCTGATCGCCCAGATCGTAAATCCTACCCAGCTTGTCCCGCTCCTGCGTTTTGGCCCTGTCCATCACTAACTCTCTGTAGTAATCTTGTTTGAGACGTAGTGTATGGAGCGTTTCAGGTGAGGTGTTGGTTCCTAGCGCTTGTTCTAGTCGATAAATCTCCGCCTCCGTATCGGAAACATCCTTTTGTCTTTCCTTTTTTATTCTGGAAATCAATGATAAGGCTTGCCCTCGAATCACTGACATAAAAGCTTCCCAGAGAGTTTGAGGAGAAGCCACAGACCCAACATTTTCTTGGAAGTAATTCTCTATGGAGTTAGTCAGAGCAGTGCGAACTGTTGGGACACGTAAATACCACGGGTTGATGGGGTCAATTCTCCCCACTTGTGTAGTGCTGAGGATTAAATGCACCCATAAAGGAGAATGGTCAGAGATGCCAAGTGTCTGACTTCCTGGATGTGCGTAATCTGTGATGTGGGGACTATCATGTAATCTAAACAGGAGAGACTGTTGTGGGCACCGGAGTGGAATATATGTTGTATTTTATCTGGGTTGTATGTTCTCCACCCATCTACTAATCCCATGGCCTCCAAAAAATCCGGCAACCATCGTGAGGACTGCCCTAGCTCCCGGGGGGGGAAAATGACGATCTAGCGCGCCAGAAACTACGGAGTTGAAGTCGCCCCCAAGTACCAGCAATCCATCTGGTAGCGCCAACAGAATAGAGCTAAGATCTTTGAAGGTGGTGTCTTGTAAGCCCGGTGGTATGTAGACAGAAACTAGTGTGATGATTCGCCCCTCCCATGTCCCTGGGATTCCAATGTATCTACCTCTATCATCCAACCACATGGAATTTACTGTGAGTGGAAACGATTTCTTCATCATAATGCCCACACCTCGCGAGCTAGATGTGAAGCCCGCGTGCGCGATCAGCGTGTAGCCTCATCTATGCATAGCTTTACTCGAGTTCCCAACTAGGTGTGTTTCTTGGTGCATGACGATATCGGGGGCAAGTCTCCTAATATGCTGGAGAACAACACTACGTTTGATTTTATCCCCCAGTCCGTTCACATTCCAACTTAATATTTTAACATTCTTGTCCCACTGCGCACACATGATCACTAATATAGATGTCCGTGACCTCCATACCGAGGTCTAAAGGCTCTGTCGATACAAAAACATTCAACAAACAACATTCCACCTCCCAACAACCCCCCTCCCTGCACTGTGGGTGTGGAACTGCCCATTAAGAACTAGCAGAGTGCCTGTCGCCCTAGCAAAGAACTAAAGGTAGAAAATTGTGGGGTGCCTTGTCCCGGTCCCCTGTGCTCCCCTATACAAGGTTCGCACTGTTGTCTTCAAAAGAAGTACTATGCTTAGAGAACGTGTCTGGCCCCA
Source organism: Triturus cristatus (assembly GCF_964204655.1). Classification (NCBI taxonomy): domain Eukaryota; kingdom Metazoa; phylum Chordata; class Amphibia; order Caudata; family Salamandridae; genus Triturus; species Triturus cristatus. The sequence goes on from NC_140581.1 coordinate 866,367,941, forward strand.
GAAACGAACTTTCAATCGGCAGCAACTATCATCGAACCCCAATACCTGAATCTTAGTCCCATGGTGTCCCGCATGTCCTTGGGTGTCAGCTTGCAGGTCATGTTCACTCAGTCCCGTGAGCGGGAGGCCGGGTCGTTGCTGTCGCGGCGGTCATCGATGAGACTATGCACCCGGCCCTCAAGCCATTCGGATGCCGCCTCTGGATGCTCGAAGAACCAGGCCCGCCCCCTTTCTCAGAGAGTCTTCTTCACCACCAGAAAGGATCTCCTCTGCTTCTGTACCATTTGTGTAAAGTCCGGGAAGAAGGTGATGACAGCGTTGTCAAAGTGGAGTGGCGGCACTGTTCTAGCAGTTTGGAGGATGACATCTCTAGCCCTGAAGTTGAGGACTCGTGCCAAATTGGGGCGTGGAGGAGCTCCTGGCCTGGGACGCCCCCTGGAACCCTATGTGCCCTCTCGATGACAAAAAACTTACTGAGGCCTTTGGGCTGCAGATGCTTGAGGATGAGGTCTTCCACGAATAGATCCGGCGCCTGCCCCTCCGCTTTCTCCGGCACTCCCAAAATGCGCAGGTTATTACGTCGGAGTCGCCCTTCATAATCATCCAACTTGAGTGTGGCGAATTTACGAAAAGATTGAAGGTCTTGTATGTTACTCTGAGCCTGTGAGACGTCGCCAACCAGGGTTGTCGCTGTAATTTCAACCTGCTTGACCTTTTCATTCAATTTCGCTAGATCAGCTCGAATTAGGTTGATATCGATGGAGAGGGGGTCCATCTTGTGCTCTAGGGAGGTCTTTATGTCAGTGATAGCTGCCATGACATCTTTAAGGGTTAAATCCGGACTTTCACCCGCAGCATCGACCACTGATGTACTCCCAAGGTCAGAAGGTCTTCGTTCTGCCGTAGGCGGATGGGGAGGGTGTTCAATGTCTTGGCGGCGGGGTGGGAGAATGATCTGCCGCCGGCGGTCACTCTTCGGATGCGGGGGACGGTGGCGAGGGCGAGGTCTGCGGAGCGGAGCTGGTGGGTGGGGGTGTAGAGGCTGAGTCGGCTGTTGAGGTACGTTGGTCCGGTGTTGTGGAGTGCCTTGTGTGCATGGGTGAGGAGTTTGAAGGTTATCCTCTTGTTGACAGGGAGCCAGTGTAGGTCTCTCAGGTGGGGTGTGATGTGGCTGCGGCGAGGGATGTCGAGGATCAGGCGTGCGGAGGCGTTCTGGATGCGTTGAAGCCGTTTCAGGAGTTTGGCCGGGGCTCCTGCGTAGAGTGTGTTTCTGTAGTCCAGTCTACTAATGACGAGGGCCTGGGTGACCGTCCTCCTTGTTTCGGTGGGGAGTCACTTGAAGATCCTGCGAAGCATGCGGAGGGTGTTGAAGCAGGAGGAGGAGACGGCGTTGACCTGCTTCGTCATGGAGAGGGTAGAGTCGAGGATGACCCCTAGGTTGCGTGCGTGGTCGGTGGGAGTTGGGGGTGTTCCTAGTGCGGTCGGCCACCAGGAGTCGTCCCAGGCCGAGGGGGTGGATCCGAGGATGAGGACCTCCGTCTTGTCCGAGTTCAGCTTCAGTCGGCTGATTCTCATCCAGTCGGCGACGGCCTTCATTCCTTCGTGGAGGTTGGTTTTGGCGGTGTGGGGGGTCCTTGGTGAGGGAGAGGATCAGCTGGGTGTCGTCGGCATAGGAGATGATGTTGAGGTTGTGCCATCGTGCGATGTGGGCAAGTGGTGCCATGTAGACGTTGAACAATGTTGGGCTGAGGGATGAGCCTTGGGGTACGCTGCAGATATCAAGTCTATTGGTCTGGACGTTCTTGGAGCCCTTTGACCCAGTGGGCTTGACTCTGTCCATGATTATATCCGCCCGTGACTCGAATAGTGCAAAGCAGGTCTCGGTGGTCCCTGGGGCTTGGGAGATGGGTGTGACTTACGTCCTGGACGCTGCAAGGCGGCGTTGCAGTCTGGCAAGTGGGACCCAAGATGGCAGGGTGTGCTCACAGTTCTGCAGCGTTGGATTTAGTGAGTGGCGGCGCTTCGATCGCTCTGTGCAGCGGCTGATGGTCATACAGCCCAGTTCATGCACCCCTAGATATATGGCGGAGGTCGCACAGATTCAGCCTATCATGGCGGGGTATTGCAGGCTTACTACAAGGCCATGTCAGGGCAGATCAACTCCCCAGTTCACCAAGTAATGGTGTAGCAGCGTGGGGGGGCGGGGGGCCTCCAACAGGCAGTAACAATCACTCCCAAAAAGTCAGTTTGCAGCTGTGTCCCTTCCCCCTCACCGTCTAGCTTTGATTGCTCCTCCGTAGCTCTGTGGGAGCTTATCTCACTCGCTCCCCGTGTAGAACCGGGTCCCTCTCCTCGGCACTCCGTCGTCAGGGAGGACTTCTGGATGTCACCTTGCGCCGATTCAGCCTACTTGCGGGCCGTGACTCTGGCCCCGGGACTCGCCGCAGCAACGATCTGCCCCTACTGGCTCCTCCGGCCACCAGCGGCACTCCAGGTCCCCGCTGCAACGCTTCCGCAGGCCCAGTCAGTGTGGGGTGTGTAACGACCGCCAGCGGGAATGTCGGAGCACAGGAGTCACCGACTGCAATCCCGCCTATCTTCCGCCGCAGTTTGCTTCCTTTGGACGTCGGATTAAGTTGACGGATAGATGTAGGGGAGAAACGGGTAACGGAGCAGATGGATTAGGTGGCCATTGCGGTCCGCTGCTTGGCCATGCCCCCCATTCCCACGTATTCTTGCATTCTCTTCAGTTTCTGTTTTTCCCCAAAGAATCCTGCCTCATGTTGGCCTATAGTTGGAGAAGCTAAGGCTTAGGACATCAGAGGCTATCAGGGAGCCTTGTGTCATCCAGTAGTAATGCATTTATGCCTCTAACTTAGATGGACACCATCTATTGGTATCATTTGATTTGGTTTGTAGAGCTAAAGGACTGTGTGCCCCGTTTTGTGAAACATGCGTCTCAACAGGGTCTGGCAGCTTGAACTATTAAACAGCAAGAGTGGGTGACAGAAAAGTCCCTTGCATGGTGCCGGAGGTGTACCCCTTGCTCTGATTGCCCTAGGTGCTACAATATCTGGATCACTGGACCTGATTTTTAGTCATAGGTAAACATGCGCCATAATCTAGGCCTGTCTTCAGGATTGCGATCTTGTGGGACTGGGAGGGGCTCCGAAAGCACTACCCTTGCAGTGGTAAAGGGCTACGGCCGCTACCAAGAGATAAGTAGCATGAGTGAGGTGGTGGAAGCATCCTGTGTTTTAGTAATGATGATCAGTACTATGAATAGGCCTTTTTACCTGTGTCACAGGAGTGGAAACCCACCAGCCCACTCATGTAAAGTGCGGCTATTGTGTGCTTAAGTAACCCTTGGCCTACATCATGTTAGCATGTAGCGTTGCACACATGTTTGTGTGTGTGTGCTGTGATGTATGTGTGCCTGTGAGTGGTACACAATACATGGAGGCCTGTGGTTCCATATTGGAAACCCAGGCATGTGGTGGTGTGGGAGCACCACAGACAGATTTGTGGATTGCAACATTCCTGAGAGCTGGGTGGGAGACACCCTGGAGGACAGGAGAGCCAGGCCCTCTTGTGCACCTCAGCAGGGCTCTTTGATTCTGGAAAAGTCACTGGTATTCACAGGAAGGAAAATGGGCTCATAAGGGAATCATTGCGAGTAGGGCTGGGGGCCTTTGAAACTTTATTGTAGCCATGTATCAGTGAGACTGACATTCTAATATGATCCACGAGTAACTCCCATGGGGTTGTCTGGACTGGAGCTGCGCCTGCTGTGACTCACTGCTTCCTGGGCAAGGGACAGGACAAAGGAGTATGCACTTCATTAGAGCCCCCCAGCCCCCACTGCCCTCCCCCGCACGGGAACAAGAACTTCAAAGCATGAGACACTAAATCACATCTGTGTCTAGAAATGTATTTTAAAAGAGGAGCTTGAGTCTCCCAAATGGTCAACTATCACACAGTCAGCTATAGCAGTACCTCGATGTGGAGAAGCTCAGAAAGACTTTTGCCCTGTGTAACCTGGACTGGGGGATTAAGGTCTGCCAGTCTCCCAGATGGGTGAAAGGACATCACCCAGGGAAATCAAGACCAGCTGGCCTGGAGCATGGAGCACCAGTGTCTGCCTGCCAGCTGAGACCAGAGGACACGTGAGGAGGAGGAGGAGAGTGTTTGGAGAAAGTGAGGTCTAGTGGGGGATCCTGGAGTGTGGATCCCCAGAGCGAGGTGTGAATTAATCTCTGCTGCACCGATCTGGCCATCTGCCTGTTTGCTCAGGAAAGTCGGCAACCCTGTATACTAGAAGGGGCAGCCATGAAGATATCGCTGCTGCTGCACCGATCAGGCTGTCCGTCTGGGTGCTGAGGAAAGTCGATGATCCCTTATGCCTGAGGGGACTGCTGTGAAAATAATGCTGTTGCAACGATCATCGCGTCTGCCTGTGTAATGACCCAAAGTAAAGGACCCAGTATGCTAGAAATGGCTGCTGTAAAGAGTAAGGGCTGGGCCCTGGTGCACTATATGACACGAATGAGGGCTGTCCCTGCATAAAGCGTGGGACAAGAAAGAGCAGTGGGTGCTGGCCCGTGTGCCCAAAATATGACTGAAGCATCAGAAGTCAAATGATTGAACTTGTTAGCTGGATCAGAGGAACTTACTGCATCATCTGAGGTACGCAGTAGATGACCAGACGCCTTGCTTGTAGCAACAAGACTACTGCTCATTGCCAGCAACGGTTCCAGTACTGGGGTCTTCTGTAGTGCAATTCCAGTGGGAGTGAAGAAGACTGATCTTCGGACCAGAGAGACCAAGGGGGACTTGCTCTGCCTCAAAGCACAACAGCGCTAGAACACTTTGACTTCTAAAAATAATTGCTGTCTTTCTAAGACTCAGATTCCTTAGCGGGGCCTAACCTGAATATTACCAACCTCCTGGTCAGAGACCCTGCTCTCCGCCCCAACAGCTCCGCTGTTGTGCAGCTGCCCCCTACACCTCTCCAGACAGGTGTTCGAGGCCCTCCTCCACCCGCAGGCTCCTGCCTGCGCCTCATCCCTGGTGGTCCAATGGGAGAGCCTTGCCCTTCTGCTGGTCCGCTGCTGTCTGTCTCTGTGTTTGTGCCTGTATACTGTTTTTTGTTTGTCTTTTTTTGTTATTGTGCCCTTGTAATTGTTATTTCTGTATTCCTGTTACTTTTGCCTGTTTTCATGTCTTCTTGTTATTATATCTGTGCCCTTTGTCCTCCGTACCCGTTTTCGCCTCCATTTTCCCGGTGCTGCTGCCCCAGCGGCCCCTCCTCCCTGCCGTTTCCCGATCCTGCCTCACAGCTGTGCTTCCCTCCCCTATTTAATGGCAGCTGCTGGCGCGATGAAGGCGCGCCAAAGGCAAGAATGTCTAAGCCCATCCGCGACTCCACCGCGACTAGCGCCAGGGACCCTGTTTCTCATGCCATCCACCACTAGGACTCAGCTACCCTCCTCGCTCTCAACCCCAGAAGGAACAACAACTGCCAGCTGTCTATGCCGAACACCACCCACGGCCAGCTCTCCTGCCGACACTGCCGTCAAACCTACCCCACGTTCGAAACCACCACGGCTGCCGCCACCACGCCAGGCTTCATCACCTCTAAAGCCCTGAGGTGCATCCTCCTCAACATGCGCTCCCTACACAGACACGCTGTAGAGATCTGGGACTTCTCGACAACCTCTTGCCAGACATCACCTTCTTCACAGAAACTTGGAAAAACTCCACCTCCACCCTGACATCGCCACAGCCATCCCTGACGGATACAAGATCCAGAGGAAGGACCGCCCCAACCGCCCAGGAGGAGGACTAGCCATCACAGACAAGAGCTCCTCCGACTCACCACCGCCAGCACGAGTGACTCCCTGTCCACCACCTAACACCTCCATTATATTGATGGACATGACTTGTCAAGGTTTTTAGACTTGACTGCTCTCCTGATAGACCCTAGACTGCCCTAATGACTGCCTTTTTGTCAGAACCCCGTTCAGAGGGCTACAGGGCAAGCAGGACTTACCAGGACTAACTATAGAGGTTCAGGCTTTATACTCCTGATGTCCAGGGGCCCAACCTACTATGTGTCCTGAGCAACTGGGCCAAGTACTCCTCCCTTCAGCACTTGACTGTCAGTGGTAACGCAGGTCGAGCAGTCCAAGGCTTCTCGTGGTCAGGTAGGTGCAAAGGGAACACAGTCTCAAGATGCAAAATACATTCAACAACCCGAATAAATGGATTCTAGCGAGATACTTTTATGACAAAAGTAGCATTTATGTACAAACGCAAAGTGAGATACGACACATACAAACAATATACATAGCCCTTCTAAGGCTGGTACTCCAGCGTTGGCCTGAGTCCCACATCTCCAGATACTGGCTGTGTTTACACCTGCCCCATTTATGATTCAATCAATCAGGTGAATTGTGTAGCGCGCTACTGCCCCCGTGGGGGTCTCAAGGTGCTAGGGGGGAGCAGCTTGGGTCAGTCGAAGAGCTAGGTCTTGAGGGCCTTCCTGAAGATATTCACATTCCCTTCACGACGCCGGCATACAGGGAACCGCCCTTGACTGGCTCTGCTCCTTCCTCGCTGGCAGAACCCAAAGAATCAGACTTCCTCCCTTCCTCTCCGAACCGACAGAGATCAACTGCTGAGTACCTCAAGGATCATCGCTCAGCCCTACACTCTTCAACATCTACATGGCCCTCTTCATCGTCAGACAGCATGGACTCAGCATAGCTTCCTATGCCGACAACACCCAGCTGATCCTCTCCCTCACCAAGGACCCCACCACCACCAGGCTCAGCTTCCAGGAAGGAATGAAGGACATTGCATCCTTGATTAGCAGCAGCTGCCTGAAGCTCAACTCGGAGAAGACAAAAGACCTCATCCTCAGACCCTCCCCTTCTGCATGGGACAACAACAGGTGGTGTAGTGCCCTTGGCAGCCCCACACCCCTACGGACCATGCCCGGAACATCGGCATCATACTCGACTCCTCCCTCTCCATGACCCGACAGATCAACTCCGTTGCCTCCACCTGCTTTAACACCCTCCGCATCCTTCTCAAGACCTTCAAATGGATACCTCCCGAATCAAGAAAAACCATCACCCATAACCAGCAGACTGGACTACGGAAATGCCCTCTACGCAGGGATCAATAAATCTCTGCTCCACAAACTCCAGACCATACAGAACACCGCAGCCAGACTTGTCCTCGGTATCCCTCGACACGAACACATCACCCAACACCTGCGAGACCTCCACTGGCTTCCTGTCGGGAAGAGAGTGACTTTCAAGATACTCACCCATGACTACAAATGCCTCCACAGCACAGGACCCCAATATTTCAACAAAAGAATCTCCTTCCACATACCAAAGAGAGACCTCCGATCCGCCGACCTCACTGAGGCCCCACACATCCGCAGAGCAAGAACGGGTGGAAGAGTCTTCTCCTACATTGCGGCGAAGACCTGGAATTAGCTCCTGATCGACATCAGATGCGCCCCCACTCTGCTATCTTCAGGAAGGCCCTCAAGACCTAGCTCTTCGACTGACCCAAGCTGCTCCCCCCTAGCACCTTGAGACCCTCACGGGTGAGTAGCGCGCTTCACAATTCACCTGATTGATTGAATCATAAATGGGGCAGGTGTAAACACAGCCAGTATCTGGAGATGTGGGACTCAGGCCAACGCTGGAGTAGCAGCCTTAGAAGGGCTATGTATATTGTTTGTATGTGTCGTATCTCACTTTGCGTTTGTACATAAATGCTACTTTTGTCATAAAAGTATCTCGCTGGAATCCATTTATTCGGGTTGTTGAATGTATTTTGCATCTTGAGACTGTGTTCACTCTGCACCTACCTGACCACAAGAAGCCTTGGACTGCTCGACCTGCGCTACAACTGACAGTCAAGTGCTGAAGGCAGTAGTACTTGGCCCAGTGACTCAGGACACATAGTAGGTTGGGCACTTGGACATCAGGAGTATAATGCCTGAACCTCTACAATTGGTCCTGGTAAGTCCTGCTTGCCCTGTGGCCCTCTGAACGGGGTTCTGACAAAAAGGCAGTCATTAGGGCAGTCTAGGGTCTATAAGGAGAGCAGTCAGGTCTAAAATCCTTGACAAGTCATGTTCATCAATATTTCACTCTAGCTCATCCTTCTTTAAAATCTCTGCTGACTTGATTCGCTAATTTTAAGGCTCTTTTGATTTGGGATCCTTTTGTTAGTAGCCATGAACTCAACTAGACCTTTCAAATGCTGGTGGTTCTTCCATATAATGACTCATATTTGAAAATATTTCTGTATTTGGTGACATTGCACTACTGTTCCTCTTTTTGGAAGAAACTTTGAATTTCTACTTAAATTGGGACATAATGTTCCCATGGCCTTTACTCATTCCATTTTCTCGATCTGTAAGTGAGAATTGCAGCTTTCTGGGTGGAGGTTCAGGTTTTTACCTCTTTGGCATGTGCATGACTGCAATCTGGTGCTGGCAGGTGGGAGATCCTTAGCTGAAGGTGGTGAATAGCTACAGAATATTGGATTGTTAATTGGGTTAGTTGAGTTTCACTATTTCTGTAATAAATTCACCAGTGGTGCATGGGATGCCAGTGCTTGTTCGTTCAAACCTACCTACATATTTTGCAGTGGCATGTCCTTAGCAGAAGGGAGCAGATTTATTAAGACTTTACACATGTGTGAAGCCATGCAAAGTGGTGCAAATTGGCTCTAAGTATTGAGAAAGTGTTTATTTTACAGCCCGAAACTTTTTATGCCCTGGAAAGTAGCTCCAATAGTTACGCAATTAGTGGTTTGTGCTACTTTACGTCAAGCGTGTCCTTGGGTGTTACATGAGAGCTGCCACACTACTTACCACCAATGACTCCTCGAGGTAGGGGCTAACAAGGACAAATGTTTTTATTTCTGCTACCTTTTCTCACATTGCATGTATACTGCATTGTACACTACATATCCAATGTGTGAAAAGTTGTAAAGTTAGTCTAAGCATACCTTTGCACCATGATGCAACAGTGTGAGTGGGGCTGGGCAGCCTGTTTGAGCACCAGGTCTAGGGAAGAGGCCAGAAGAGCCATCTCAGTAGACCTGGCGCTCCAACGCTCTCTTCCCCCTAGTGCAATGCAGCGCACCAAAATTGATTGTTAAGTTATTTTTTTTGTAAATGTGTCCACTAGGTACTTTGATGAGAAGGTAGACGAGGGATAATAACGTGATGATTTACAAGTAGCCTCTATTAAGCTGAGTCGCCTCATCCTCGTCAAGAGACGTTTGCCCCTGTATCCCCTTTGAGGGGATAGAGTCATTACCAAGTGGTCCTGCTTGGATATATTAGCAGGAGTGCATGTAGGCAGCCTTTCGTTTAGGCCTCCTTATGAGTACAGGTCATTTGGGAGAAAACAGGATTGTTTGACTTAGGGTGACCACCTCCTCCCAGGTTATTATGGGCAGTCTTTCCAGTCCTAGATTTGGGTGTTAGCCTAATGCATTCTGGGTGTTGAAGTCTTGTGTTTTTTCCTTTGACTAAATGAGACTAACACCTGAAATCTGTGATTTGTAGGGGAGAGTTTCAGAACTGGGAACAGTGTCACCCTCGCCTGACTGTGCCAGATGTGTAAAAAGGAAAAGTGGGACCTCAGGAAATAAGTATTGGAAGCTACAGTCATACCAGCACGAAGCCTGGCATGAAGTACCGCTCAAAAACTTAAGAAACGATGACGTGGACACACACACAGATAGAAAATAAAACGTGCTGTCGGTCAAGTCTTCTCACTTTTCCAAAATTGGACCCAAGGCGACAGAGCTTACTTGGCAAGGAAGGGGCGGCTGGACAAAAGGCTGAGCTCAAGTCTACCAGAGTAGCTTGAAAATGAAACAGCCCGAAATATTGAAACAAGTTCCCCCGAAAGACCATGCACCGACCTCTCTAAATCATACACAGCCAGCTAAAAATATGAGGTGTCCGCGGGGCAGAGCACGAGGAGTCTGCAGCGCGGGCAAGTCCCTTCTTCACTCCCTCGGCTCCTTTCCCAATGTGTTCCCGTGCCAAAAAAATGTGAAATGTAATCCAGCCACAGGCAGCTTCTCAGCCAACCCCATCCTCTCGGAAGAGTTATTTTAAAACTTCAAACACCTCACTCAGCCCTCCCTCTGGAGAGAAAACGGGACAGACAATATGGTGACTGGAGTGGTACGGAAAGGGGCAGAAAAACAACAGGGAAGATAAGGACGGATTGTGGAGGGGCGCCGAGAAGGATTGGTGCTACAGCGGAGGCTGGCGGCTGGTGCCTGCTTGCGGCGGAGCATGGCTTCTGCGGGGGCTGTTGCAGAAGAGGGCCTCCCCCTCCTCCCGCCCTGTGCAGGCACTCCGCATCTCTTATCTCTGTGGAGCTCGGATTCGGGGCTGACTGCATAGCTTTTACAGTTTGTTTTCCTCCGGTCGTCTGTCCCCCCGCTCAGCGCCATGTCCCTGCCCATGCTGCTGCCTGGCTCCTGCTGCCCCATGGCTGCGCCCCCGGGGTCGGCAACCACCGCTTCCTCCTCCTGTGCCGGGGACCTGCAGCCTCCGGTGCCCCCTCCCCGGGCCCGCTGGTCTGTTTCGCACCGTGGAGGGGGTTGGCCGATGCCCCCTCCCAGGGGACCGCCGGGCTTCTGCACCCTGCCTCCGCCTCTGTCGCTGCTGCCTCCTGCCGCCGGCCCGTCGTCCCAGCACCGGGGCTCCGCGGGGCTGCTGCCGGCAAGGCCGCTGCTGTCGCTCGGCTTGCTGCAGCTCATCCTGGGCTGCTGCATGGTGGCGCTCAGCTTCGGGGCGCTGTCCCTCAGCAGCTCCCTGCAGATCAAGAACTCGTGCCCCTTCTGGGCGGGATCCTCGGTGAGTATTCCCTACCTCGGTTGTCTCCCACGCGTGTGGCCAGTGCAGTTCCAATTCCAGCACACCCTCCCGCAGTGTCAGACTGGCTTATAGGGCGACCAGGCAGTGCCTTAAGGGCTGGGCTGACAGATCACGAAGGGTTGATTTTGTTTGTGGGTCCGTTTTATGGTCTGGTGGGATGATATTTACTGTTGACTTATCTGATGTTACCATAAACATTGCCTGCTGCACAGTGTCCCCCACCGTGCACGACACCTATTCTGTTTGTAACTTCAAGTTTAAAACTGCCCTGACTTGGAAATATGGGTCACTTTTTGTAGCCAAAAAGGGTGATGGGAGAGTGCTTGCAATAAGTCAGACCACTGACAAGAGCTTGGGGTACCATTTTCTTTTTTAGCTCTCAGATTCGCTAATAGGGACCACTTTTAATTTGTTACCTGGGCAGAGGCGTTTTAAGGCATGGGCAAATTGGGCTCTGGCCCAGCGCCCCAGACTTTTAGCCCGCCCCTCCCCCGCCCCCCAGCCTGATAGATCTGACCTAGTTTTCCACATAGTTCTTCCCTGATGACCTTGAATGATTTTCAAACAATTGTTTTAAATACCATTATCCTTTAATTTATTTTTAATGCAGGTAATGTGTGGGAGTCTGTTACAGAGATTTTGTAGAGAAATTTTGTGTTTATTGTTCAACACCATGCAGCATCCATAAAAAAAAGTTTATTTTAGATCAAAACAGGACTTCACATATGAGACATGGCAGTGGGTTGCAGAGATTATGTGCAATATTAGTGAGGTGCTGCTGTTTTACAATATCGAAAACGCACACCACTATCCCTGAATACTAGATAAAACATTTAGGGCCATGTATGTCGAAGTGGCAGTGTGTCGTTAGCCTCCTGTGCTTAACGACATGCTCCGCCACTTCGGGAAAGCAAGTCTGCACCATACGTACAAGAATGTGGTGCAGCCTTGCGTTTCCCCCTGCAACTTAGCGCCAACGCAGGCACCCTTGCACTCGCCTGTGTGCAGTGAAGGATTGGTTATGTGTAGGAAGGTGTCCCTTCCTGCACATAACCAATCCTAAAATGCCATTTTGTAACTTTCATGTGTGCTGCTTCATGCAGCACACATGAAAGATACTAAATGTCATTTTTTTAAAAGGTTTGTTTATGTACAGGAAGGGACACCTTTCAGTACATGAACAAAACATGGCATTTTGCTTTTTCCATGTGTGCTGTACAAGGCAATGCACATGGAAAAGGCAAAAATGAGGAGAAATAATGCATTTCTGCTCGTTTTACACCTTAAGACCTGGGTTTTTCTGGTCTTAATTTTGGTGCTGCCTCCTATGTACGCCACCCTTGTAAATAGGGGTCAGCGTCAAATACAATGGGAGTTGCGGTGAAACGTCCACCACAACACCCACTGCACGCCCCTTTCACGCTAAACATAGCGTGAAAGGGTGCCTTATGTACAAGGCAGCGTTAAGCCACATTTAGTGGCTTAACGCTTCCTTGCACATAAGGCAAGGCCCCTATCGCCACGGGAACGTCATAAAAAGTGACGTTCCCATGGCGATCGGGGCTTGTACATATTCCCCTTAGAATGTGAACCAGTGTCAGTGACTGGCCAAAGAGGGCTGAAATTGGATCATACATTCAAAGCTGTTCCAAATAGTTTCCCCCCCCAAAAAAAAATATGTTTGGCCCAGTGCCCCTAAAATCTTTAAGATGCCCCTGTACCTGGGTCTAGTTTCTGTCCCAGACCGACCGTGCCCTGACGGTGATTCTTCCACCGCACCACCCCCACCATATCTAAATGCTTTACTTCACTTTCCCCTCCCAGTGGTGGGACTCCGCGAGGAAACCTATTATTATCATGGCAACCAGAGTTCCACTCACGTCTCACGCCCCCACCGCCGATTCAAAACAAGGCTGTGCCCCGTCCGCTCTGTGTTAATTGGTCGCCTGTCCTCGCGTGTCTGACAGATTCCTTAAAGGTTATGAATCTGTCTCGGAAGATCAATTTTCGAAACCATGGTAGGGGAGTTGATAGAGGGTAGTGGGAGCCCAAAAAGCCCGAATTCAAAATCATGAGTGATTTACTCCTTACTGTCCAGGGCATCGCAGAAAACATTTCGAAGTTGTGCCGTTAATTAGGAAGCGTCCATCGAAATCCAGGGCAGGGGGAGGGGGATCCCTGTTCTTGCTTGTAGCATTTACAGAAACCAAAGGAGGGGAGGAACACAGCAAGGTCGGTAACAAGTCGCAATTGCACTTGAAACATATTATGATGTGTTTTGACAAAGAGCCGCTGGCCATGTAGTCGCTGACTCATTATTTTCATTGGTACTCGGAGCTCCCCTGAAATGCTGCAGTGTTCACGTTACCGGAGCAGTGCTCTGTTGACAGCTGGTAGACTGATGCCGCTTGGCTTGGTTTAATGAAGATTAACGTGGGGTGTTGGGCGGTAGGAGGGGGAGGCGTGCTCGTAGAGATACATGATGATTAACATCGGTTTCGATTTGTAGATACCATTGAATGGTAAGTGTCAGAAAGGTGACTCTCGGCGCTTTCTTGACGAAATATGTGTTGGTAAAAGAGTTCAGCAAGTTTTACCTATGTATTTTCATTTTGTATAGCGCTGCAGCGTTACCTAATGGCGCGAGTGTGCTTTACATATAGAATTAAAAGGTTAAAAAAGTAATATACTGTTGAGTTTAGGTGAAGAATTGTAGGAGCATATGTAACGAATGTGAAACTAATGGGAAGGGTTGGCCTTGGGATTTGGTGACCAGGGCGTTTAGATTTAGAGACATGTATATTGAGCTGACCTAGGTAATGTTTTTTTTCTGTCCACCAGTGCCTCCATTTTCTCTATATACACTTTATTTCTCTTCGTTAGTCTTCCTACATACCCCCATCCCATCCCTTCACCCACGCCCCTTCGGTGGCCTCTCGCCTGCAATTTAGCATCCTAATAGGTGATTCAGGTGAATTCACCTTCACTGGTCACTGCGGTAACCAGCCTCCTGACCTGTAAACACAAAAGGCCCCTTTAAGATCCACAACAGCAGCAGGGAGGGGAGAGCCTGTCAGTAGCAGTGACCTTCAGTAACTCTCATTACCAGAGAGCAGCATGGCTCCTTTTCTCCCCCAGGGTTGCTCCACAGCATCCTCTGCTAGGGATCTTCTGTTAAGGTTGCCGGCTACAGCTAGAATAGCATCAAATAATATTTCACTCATGAATGAATAAATGACATTTGTAAATCCCAGTAGAGTGTGCTGGTTCTCAGGGCTGGCCTTTAGCATGGTGAGCTGGGTCCATGCTCAGGGCCCAGACTTTAAGGGGTGCAGGAGTAGCCTGCAGCCGTCTCCCACAACCCTGGCTTAAAAGAAGTATGTAGTAAACATTGTTCTGAAATCTGTTTTCTGCTTTTTCTTGTCCCCTCTCACCTCCCATACCCCTCCTATTTTCCCAAGACACCTACAAAGATGCAAGTGGGAGGGGTGTGCCAAAGGTAATTTCTCCCTGGGCGCTTTTGAGCAAAGAGGGTACAGGGGAGGTTCAGGTGTGGTCAGTGCCCCATCTCTGTCATAACCCCTCCCCTTTTCCCCACCACTCGGTGACAGAAACAGCTGGAAAACCGGACACTACCCTCCCAGCCCGGGTGCACCAGTATTGTTCACGTTTTACTTTCTCCGGATTTCCTAAGAAGTATTTTTATTTTCCAGGATGGTATTTTCCCGAAGCTTTTCATTCAACAAATAGTGCATACTGTGAAATAAGTATATATATATATATTCACTGAAAAAACCATAGGTTTCACACATGTTATAGTTAGCGGAAATTTTACTGATAAAAAACCAATGAAATTCCCCCGTTATAGTTAGTGCAGGCAACTATAACTCACGCGACCGCAATCCTCTGCTGATGCTAATACTGTATTTAGACACTTATTTGCCCATGTCTTCTTCCATACATTTTTAGCTATACATATATTACAAATATTTTTTTTTCATAAAGACACATATGTCATCAGCAGAAGATTGCGGTCGCGTGAGTTATAGTTGCCTGCACTAACTATAACGGGGGAATTTCATTGGTTTTTTATCAGTAAAATTTCCGCTAACTATAACATGTGTGAAACCTATGGTTTTTTCAGTGAATTTGCAAGGTTTTTTAAATGCTAATTCCTAACTATAACGTGTGTGAAACCTATGGTTTTTTCAGTGAATTTGTACGGTTTTTTAAATGCTCAGTTACTTTACGCCATTCGTGGCGTGCGCGCCCACTTAACGCAGTTCGTTCCGTGCGCGCACAGTAAGCACGCAGTGCGCTTCGCGCACCGCGCGCCCACTTTACGCAGTTAGTGCCGTGCACGCACGGTGGGCACGCGGTGCGCTATGCGCACCGCGTGCCCACGTTACGCTAGATGGGCCATGTACGCACGATGCGCTTCGCGCACCGTGCGCACATGGAGGACATATGATGCACTTCGTTTTGAAAGGTAATATTTTAATTTTTCGTAATTTTTATAAGCCATGCACAAATGGTGCCCTTCGGGCACCATTTGCACACAGGGTGGACAGAGTGTGGATAATTTTTTTTTTTATTTTTTTTTTTTTAAATATTACAGTTTATCTCATCTCTTATAAGCCATGCACAATTGGTGGACTTCGGCCACCAATTGCACACGGGATGGGGAGAGTGTGGATAATTTTTTTTTTATATCATTTTTTACCGTACGCGTACGGTAAGCGTAATCGGCAAAATTAGCGAAAAAAAAAAAAATCCGTTTTTGGCCTTGGGGGATCTTTGGGGACTCCCTCAACATGGCTATGTGTGTGGGAGCTGTCTAAACAGCCCCTTTACATGTTTTTGTGCTTTGTATTTTCATCATCACTCTCAGTGCGAGAGAGAAAATGGCGGCCGCCGCTTCCTGGTTTCGGCCGATTCGAATGTTTACTAAGATCTAAGAGCCAATCAGAATCGCGCTCGCGCACGCCACCGTACGCGTACGGTAAGCGTACCGTAAGCGCACCGTAAGCTGGCTCAGATATATATATTGATTTAAAGGCTATTTTCTCAGAATCTACTGAACAGATTTACACCAAACCTACAAAAGGCACTTCCTTGACCTGAGGACTACCTCTCTGCCAAATTTCAAGTAATTCTGTTCAGCCGTTCGGGCTGTAGCCCTGTCTAAAGGTCCTATGGAAAAATGCATGGGAAAAACGCGTTTTGGGACCCCCCTTTTATCTCAGCCCCCGCTTGACGAATCCCTCCGAGACTTTCAGGGTAGGAGCGGAGCGCCCCACCTATTTTGAAAACTTCGCGAGGATTCGTCGACCGGCGCCAAAGTTATTCAAAATAGAATGTTGCGGATTTCCTATGGAAACGTGGTCCTAACTATAACTACCTACTGGCGACCGCCAGTAGGTAATATATATATATATATATATATATATATATATATTACCTACTGGCGGTCGCCAGTAGGTAGTTATAGTTAGGACCCCTTTTCCATAGGAAATCCGCAACATTCTATTTTGAATAACTTTGGCGCCGGTCGATGAATCCTCGCGAATTTCTCAAAATAGGTGGGGCGCTACGCTCCGCTCCTACCCTGAAAGTCTCGGGGGGATCCGTCAAGCGGGGGCTGAGATAAAAGGGGGGTCCCAAAACGCGTTTTTCCCATGCATTTTTCCATAGGACCTTTAGAACGAGCTACAGCCCGAACGGCTGAACAGAATTACTCGAAATTTGGCAGAGAGGTAGTCCCTAGGTCAAGGAAGTGCCTTTTGTAGGTTTGGTGTAAATCTGTTCAGTAGATTCTGAGAAAATAGCCTTTAAATCAATATATATATCTGAGCCCGCTTACGGTACGCTTACCGTACGCTTACCGTAAGCGTACGGTGGCGTGCGCGAGCGCGATTCTGATTGGCTCTTAGATCTTAGTAAACATTCGAATCGGCCGAAACCAGGAAGCGGCGGCCGCCATTTTGTGTATTTCACTCTGAAAAAAAAGAGTGAAAACAAGAAAAGGGGGCAATGAGGAGAGTTACAGACCCCCTAACATTTGTAAGGGGGTCAAAGAAGGACAGAAAAGTACAAAAAAAACATTTATTGATTTTTAAAAAAATCACGGGGTACGCGTACGGTAAGCTTACGGTAAGTGTACGGTAAAAAAAATAAAAATAAATAAATGAAAAGCAGATTTAAGAGTTTAGATATTAGGGAGCTCTAAAAAGAGCTGTTGTGTTTATGAAGTCATTTTTTTAGTGGTACCTACAAGTAAGTACCGATGCAGAGTCTAAGGTTCAAAAGGAAGACTCTGTTCCCGAACGAACTGCGTTAAGTGGGCGCGCACGCCACAAATGGCGTAAAGTAACTTAGCATTTAAAAAACCGTACAAATTCACTGAAAAAACCATAGGTTTCACACACGTTATAGTTAGGAATTAGCATTTAAAAAACCTTGCAAATTCACTGAAAAAACCATAGGTTTCACACATGTTATAGTTAGCTGGACATTTTACTGATAAAAAACCAATGAAATTCCCCCGTTATAGTTACTGTAGGCAACTATAACTCACGCGACCGTAATCCTCTGCTGATGACATATGTGTCTTTATGAAAAAAAAATATTTGTAATATATGTATAGCTAAAATTTAATGGAAGAAGACATGGGCAAATAAGTGTCTAAATACAGTATTAGCATCAGCAGAGGATTGCGGTCGCGTGAGTTATAGTTGCCTACAGTAACTATAACGGGGGAATTTCATTGGTTTTTTATCAGTAAAATGTCCAGCTAACTATAACATGTGTGAAACCTATGGTTTTTTCAGTGAATATATATATATATATATATATATATAATTTTTTATTTTTTGCACAATATAATCCTTCCATGCGGCGCGCTCAATAACGGGTGCTAGCGTGATGAGCTGGATTCAAACCCTAAAATGTAATTTAATACAAGAATACGCTGCACTTTATATTTCCAATTCTTCTCAAGTTTTATTCACTGAGTCAATTCACACCAACGTGTTTCAGCCCTCCTAGGCCTTAATCACGGCTGATGTGTTCAGTTAATATGGGGATGTTTGAACTGTCACAATTAAGAGCTCTGGAATTCAGATCAAAGACAGTGCCAATTTCTCACAGTGAGAGCCAGTCAGTGACTGATAAAGGGCTTCAGAATACTTGCTCATTCAATCCTTCATCTCTCTGCGGAGGACACAGAACAATGGTCAGATGTGCCAATTGTGATTCTGTGCAGAAGTGTGTGAAGGAGGTAGACAGCTGTCGAAATAATGACAGGGCAGAATTAAAAGAAAATCGGGGAGCAGATTTACCAGCATTTCACGCATGCAGCACGGAAACTTGCTGTGCTGCGTTGCGTGAAAGGGAGACATCAGAAATGTGCCATAGTTACAAACATATGGCCCCTATCTGTTGCCCCCTTGCCCGGGCGCTCTACGTGCTGCCTAGCGCCAATGCAGACACTCTTACGAGCAGGATTTTTTTTGCGCTGGACACCTTCCTGCACAAAAACAATCCTTAAAGCCATTTTCCTTTTTTCATGTATGATGCAGAATGCATCACACATAGAACAAGCATTATTAATACATCGGTTTGCCTATGTAATTAATAAAGAGCTGTATTCTTCAATCATCGCACGGGAGAAGGAAATAACTCCCTGACAAATAACACAGGAGTGGAGAGGATGTGGCGCAGCATCGAGAGCTACTGACTCAAGAGCTGGAGATCCTGTTCGAGTCTTTATGGCGCTGCGCAACATCCTGTGATTCTATGCAAATCACTTAATCTGTCCGGGTGATAAATTGTTATATAAATATGCTGCAAGAGTAAAAGGCAAAACTTTATGAAAATATATTCCCACGAAAGCAGGTGTTTACAGTATTTGGGCGGCATGAAACTGATAAGAGAAACAGACGAGGAAAAAGCATTGGTAAATGCAGGAAAATATGTTGCAGCCAATAGAAATGGAGCACAGGTAAGTGGCACGCACAGGAACCAATAAGAAGCCAGGAAAGAGAAGAGGGATGTAAGTCCCTTTTAAGTTTATATTAAAAACAGTAGATTTTTCAAGAACAGCGCAAGAGCTGTGCAGGCGAAAACTAAAAAGGAAGTAACAAGGAGAAATAAAGCTATTTCTCCTCGATATGCTTGGGTTTGGGAGGCATACCATTTTGACGCATTCCCAGGTTTACAACTCTTTGTAAATCTGGGAATGCGCCGGAATCCATGGGTGGATGCGTGGGAACGTCCACACTCCACCTGTGAAATGCCTCCCTGCCTCGAAGTAATGCAAGGCAGCGAAATGTACTGCCTTGAGTTACCTTGCATTTTCTAAACCACACTGAGCCAGACATGGTGGCTTTGCTAGGGTTAGTAAATCCCAGTTAAGGATAAGGACTTGCGTTGCCTTGTGTGACGCATGGGCAACACAAGCTCCTAGTAAATCTGGCCCAAGGTGCTTATTGGTAATTGGGTACTGTGTGTGGGTGGGGTGTTGGTGAAGCTAATGAGATGCAAGGAAGTACGTGTAGGAGACAGTGCAAAGATAGTGCTGAAGAGGAAGGAGATGAGGTTTGAGATATGCATATAGAGCGTTTCAGAAAGATATTAGGAGAAAAAGGGCCTAAGTGTCCAACCCAGAGACTGCAGAAAAAAGTGGCGTGGCTCTGAAGACCACAGCCCCTTCCACAGACCGAAGTAATGTTTAGATTACAATCGGGGGTGGAGGGGGGAGCTTGATTGTGCATGTGTGTGTGTGTTAGTTAAACATATGCGCACAATCTTACTCCTTTGTCTCCTCCAGAGATGGCGAGCATGGTTGTCAGATAAGGTTTGGTACTCAATGACAAAACCTCTTAATCAGACAGCATTATTAAAGTTTTAATCTGGCCTGGATTGGATCCAGTGTAATTCTTTAAAACTGGTGTAATATAGTCACGTTTTCTTTGTTGATACGAGTCGAGCTGTAGTGTGAAAGCTGCAGCTAAAATGGTGTTGCCAAAATCTCATCAATAGCACACGAACAGCTTGGGTGTCGGGAGATAATTATTATTTTTTTCTAAGATTAATGGACAAAGTTTGAGAACTGGACAAACTTGTTTATGTGCACTGTTAGTGATAAAGCGTTGTCTATGCTAAATCCAAATATTTCACAGATAAAGAGGGAGATAGATGGAAAAGGGATTACCATCAACATTTTCGAATTTGGTATTCCAACCTTTAAATCATGAGAAAATGACTATGATTGTCTTTTAATACTGTCAAACCCGGCCTGCCTGAAGCTTTAGTGGCGCCCAAGGGACTAAAGACCCTTCCTCGCGGGTGCATGAGCAAGTCGCCCAAACTCAAAAACAATCTTCGGGGACACATTTCGAAGGATGTCCAGTATGGGGCACCACCTAGTGGCGGTTGAGTTTACCGCCCTCATGACGAATCTAAATGACAGTCAGTCACATCACTTGCATTGCTATGGAGTTAAGCGACGCAAGCCAGAAAAACCTCCCGTCTGTACATAAATGGTCCTTCACGTCAGTTTTGAAAGTGGCAAGGTAACCCTTCCTCCTGAGGCCGCGTCAGCCATATATACCAAGGCCAACAAAGGGCCTTGCGTGCGCACGCTGTTAAATGTAATCATTGAACGGGTACACAGCGTTAGTGACGTTCTGACCTCCTTTCACGATTTTTTAATCCAGTGCTGACCTTTTAGCCCGCAACACTTTGCATTCTGGGAGTTGTATTTTTGCTTTGCCCATTGCAGGCATGCTGTGTGTTAGAGGCAGTCATCGTGACAGCCAAGGGCCCTCGAGAACAGAAAAAGGCGACAGCAATGATACAGATGCCCATTTGCTATAAGTCTTTAATTTCCCACCAAAGTGCCCATGTTTCCTTTCATTTTGACTGCAGGTAAATAATTGGTGTATCGCGGTGCTTGGGTCCCACTGCCAGTCCTAAATGGGAATTCGGTGTCGTGGTTCAGAGTTTGGTTAACCACACCGCATAGACCTTCTGGAGGCAGGTGAAGCAGACCACGGGTGATGATGACCTGCATCAAACACTCTTTCTTTCTTTAGGGGCTGGAGGTACTGAATGTACTCTTTGCAATTTGTGCTTGTTAGGTATGCTAGGTATAGCTTAAGAGCACCTATAGCTCATTTGCTAGCTTCATGTATTAAACTAGAACCATAATTAATAATCCATAAATATGTACTTCTGTAGAGGGCTTTGAGTTAGTTCTCTATATCCATTGGCCTTTAATCTTGTCATTCACATTTTGCTTCCATGCGGCACTGCATAGAGAGGGAGTGGGTCAGACCTCTTCAGCCATTGGCTCACTTGCACAGTGATTAATGGTATTTTGTTTGATCATATGTGATCATCCACCTTAAACAAGCTTTTGCAATGCAATAGATCTCGCATTCACGCGAGTTTGAGCTATTGGCATTGTAAATGACAATGCCTTTTATTTATGTTTTGGTTTTTAAAACATAAATAAGAGGCCTTGTCATTTACACTACCAATAGCTTGAACACACGTAAATGTGAGACCTATTGCATTGCAAATGCTTGTTAAAGTAAGTGTGCACCTACATTCTGAATAGCGCATTCACAGTAACAGTGCACACTGTTCCCGCCTGCCCCGGCGCACTCAGGTGACCGTAATCTAATACGGTCCCAGTGGCCCTGTTAACCTGACTGCTCCCTTGTCACAGCTGGTATCAATACCTGCTAACCGCTGGAGCTGCCCTTCTTTTAATGAAAATAAACTTCAGGATCTTTCTTCTTTCTCGAGCTCTCAAAGTTAAAAACAATATGCTGAACTGTGAGTACACAGACTTCACACAAACCCTTCACCAGGGCCCATGCAGTTTTGCTGTGCTCCATGGGCCCTACCATAGACCTTTCGGACAGATGTGGACCGCTGGCCTCATCCCATGTGCTGCGATACCATGCTCATCCCATGATGACATCACCAGGCCTACTCTCTCGAGTTCCAGTGGGAATATCAGGCTTGGCGCTGCCGCCCACTGCATGAATATTAACAAGATTTCTGCCTGACTAAGCCTGCTAGAAGGTTTTTTTCAATGTTATCTTCAAATACCCTTGCAAGCTCTTCCTGGAACAAAAGTGGAGCATCTACCGAGCCCGAGGGCCACTTACATAACACCAAACTTGCGCAGTGCAGACTCGTGGGTCACTGCAGAAGCAGTCTGCTTGCACATCCAAAGTTATGCTCAAATGCATGCCAAGATGTGCACCCAAATCTACCCCAATGCACTCAACAAAAAAGGACTTACCAGGGGCATAGTCATTCAAACAAGAATTCACGGTGTGAGTCGTGGCCAGACAACAACGATAACATTGTACTATTTTGTGTTAAAATGCAATTACCAATGTCACCTTGCGGCATGCAGCGCCTGCATTATAGGCAATAATGCAATGGCATGAAAAGAGTCTTTTCGCGGTGTATGGTGCCGTGATTTCAACATAGAACAGCTCAGACGAAGCAGAATGCATGTGTCCCTCCCATGCTGAAATACATAGATTACGGTAATCCAATTGCACGGCACTCTCCCTTTACAAACGTGTCATACGTGTGTGCACAAAACACAAACTTTCTCCCACACAGTGGCATGCACAGAGGTGCATGATGTAGATGAGATCTAACAAGCATTTGCAATGCAATAGGACTCACATTTACTCGAGACCTATTGCATTGCAAACAGAAGTGCGGATGGGTGGGCATGGGGGTCCAGGGGGGGGGCGAGAAGGCATGGATAGCGGGAGTGCGGGCGGGGTTGCGAGAAAATAGTGCTCTAAATAACACGTACCGTACAGTGTAACACTCAAAGTAAAGGGGCCAATAGCCATGGGAGAGTACAAATGACGGCATGGCCATAATAAGGCGGGACTAACAATCCTCATTATCAATCAGAAGACAGAATTTACGAAGGACAAAGACAGAAACCAATGAAAAATATGGTTAGAGAGTGAGGGCAGCTTGTCTCCCATACTCTACTTCTGCATGCCTCGCAGAGCGAACAGCGCAACCTAAAAAGTGCACTTCAGTGCTAGGGCTGAGCTCTTCTTTCATATTTTTATTTTTTTTTACTTTAAAGTTTACTTTACTTTCTTTTGCATATGATTGCCCAAAAAGGCCAGGCCCATTGGCGTGTTACTTGTGTGAATTCTCCACTAAATGGCATACCTTTGCTAAGTTATTGAGCTTTCCTGATGCAGGCACTTCTACTCCTTTCATGGGCACTAATGTGACACTTCTGTGGCACTTTTCCACTGCAATAGCAAAATGGGCTCTGCTCTTTGCTTTGAACGCTGACAGCCTGTGTGCAACTGGTTTTGAAGGTTCCAAACACTCCCTTCAAATGGTAGGGGCCACAGGCTGCTGGGACCAGTGGCATAGCAAGGGTGCCAAGAGCCCTGTTTCAAACAAGGAAAATCGGCCCATATTACTGGTTTGGTAAGAATGGGCCTCTCGCATCACTGAGAAGGAAGGGCTGTTTGAGAGAGAGAACACGTTTACAAGGGTGGAAAACTCCAACCTCCGCCTTGAACCTTAGCTCCTGAGCTGAAGAATTTTTCTAGAGTTAAGTGAAACCATTACTACATGTACTTTATTTTTGCGGCAGATTTTTCTCACCTACATTTATTATTCATATATTAATAGACAATTGAACGTATAGGTCAGTTAAATAAACTGTGTAATTTTGCTGTTAAAATCATAGTTCATTCATGGATTTCACTGGTGTCTAAAAAGCCAGGATTAGCTATATAAGTTACACGTGCCAAAGTTTATTTGTTGCATATTATGGCTATAAAGGCAATACACGCAATAATACAATTTCAATAAACACATAATTAATCAATATAAATATTTCATTCAACTATTTATATCACATTATATGAAAACATTTTAATTCCACTTTATTGATTCACTAAACAATACAGACTTTACCAAAGACATACACCCTTTATCTAACAAATAGTTATAATCAATAAAAGACAACATTATATGAATAAACCACTAAGACATATATCCAATTTTCACTCCACCTCCTCAGGCATCAGCAAACCATCACGCATTTTTAGCAGCTTCTAGTAAATAGGAGCTCTCTATCCTATCAGAATTCATGACTTCCAATTGCTTTCAATTTGTTATGCAAAACCAACACTTGTAACATAAATTCATAATTTTACGTCAGGCGTGGCTAACCGCTGAACATGGCAGACGTTTCTTAGAGGAGCTCCGGAGCCCGGGTGACACGATCCTGCCAAACTGCCACAAGCTGTGACCCATCAGTGCCAAACCGCTAAGTCACGGATGCGACGACTCCAGGGCGAGCCTGCCGGTCATTAAATCAGCCGCTGTTGCCACCGGGGAGTGCGAATCCTGAAGTGCAGCCTATGTGAAAGACAGTCCTTACAACGTGAGAGCGGCCCGGAGTAGCGACCACAGTGAGAGGCCTTCCTGCGAATTGTCGCAAGTGAATCCGGAGCTGCAGGGGTTGCTGTCACTATTCCGAAGCCCCTACCGACGGCCCGCTGCCTGTGGGGCCGAGGCAGGGAGTGCACCTGCGGTAGGCAGCTGGTGGCCCAAGAGTGAGCGCTCACACTCTGTGGCACGGAGGGGGCCCGCACCGGAGACTTACCCTGCCCAGCAACCACGAGAGCCGATGGACATCCAGCTACAAGCGGAGACCCTTCCCTGGTGAGGGTTGCAGGCGATCGCGAGAGACCCATGCTGGCGGACAGAGGGCTGCGCACTCACCTGGACTGAGGTGGTGGACCGGACCCCAACTGCACAATGCAGCCCCAAAGGTGAGAGCGGCGAGAGGGTGACGGCCGCTGTGCCTCCACCTCTTCGGTTCGCGCCCTGTCTGCGGGGCCGAAGCAGAGTGTGCGGCCTAGCTGTGGGCCCGCGGGCTACCTGGGACCGGGCGCGAGCTGGAAGCTGCCTCCGGGAGGGCCTTTCTAGCCAGACAGTCCCCACCCCGCCTCACTCCCCGCCAAGGAGTGCCATACTAACCCCGACGGCTACGCAGCAATACCAGAGCAGGAGGTGCGCAACAGGTCTTCCTGCTGCACAGGCGCACCCCGCAAGGAACTCCCCACAGGTGACAAGCGCCTGGTCGTGATAAAATCATTCAGGCAGGAACGTCCGCAGAGATTTCTCAATGCATTGAAAAAGTAGAGAGGAGGGAACGACACCAGCTGTTAATACAGGCAGCTTCCAGGGTACCCTGAGGGGAGGGGGCCCAAACTGCCAATTACTGGCAAGTTTACCACAATGCAGCGTGGAATGTGGCAGTAACCTTGCCGGAGGGCTGGAAAGTGCACACATGACTGGATACCATGGTCAATAGATGGGATCTATTTACTTGTTAAGTGCAATGGCCAGCGCTCAAGCAAGTAACGGTGCACATAGAGAGATCTGCATGCATAGCCCCTAAATGCAGCCAAGAGGGCTACAGCATTTTAGAGCGGCCAAAGGAGGACATACCACAAGCACTAGGACGATTAATAGTAAGTCCACCTGCCATACTTCAGCAACAGCAAACAAGGGGGGAGTTTGGCTCGAACCATGGTGCAGCCCAAAGGGAAGTTGTCGGAGGCAACCTCCACTAATACGCAACAAGCATTGGAACCAGAACACTGAATGCATACGCCCTCGCGCAACTTCATACCGCCCACTAATGCTGTGACACCTCTGGACAAACTGGATTTAATACTTCAAGAGGTAAGGAAGTCTCGTAAGGCTATAGAACAACAGATTGGTTCACTTACGAAGGGCTTCACACTACTCAAGGCCAACCACACCAAACTGGCAACTACAATGAAAACCAACAGCCTAACGTTGGAGGAGCTCTTACCCCAGCATAAGGAGCAAACGTCGCAAATCCAACAGTTACAAAGACAAATTAATAGACTACAAGACAGAGTTGAGGATGCAGAGGGCAGAACTAGGCAGAATAATGAACAGGTTATTGGGCTTCCAGAACGCAGTGAGGGATCTAATGTTGCCAGGTTTATGGAGCAGTGGTTCTGCGAATATGTAGCCCCGGAAGGCTTATCGGACTTCTGTGTAGAAAGGGCCCACAGAATCCCCACCAGCAGACCTAGGGTGGGCGCTCCACCGAGGCCGTTGATGGCCAGGATCCTAAATTATAGAGATCGAGATGTTCTACTCCAAAAGGCAAGAGAGCGAGCACAGATACAGTTCGAGAATCACTGCATATCACTGTACCCGGATTATACCCTCATGGTTCAGTGCCAAATGTCCTCCTATCAAACTGTCAAGAAGAAATTATGAGCTATGAATCTCAAATATGCACTCCTCTTTCTGGCTCGTTTGAAAATTATCCACTAGCAAAAAACATACTTTTTTGATAGTCCGAATGAGGTAGCATACTGGATAGAAGTTATGGATCCTACCCCAACGCTAGGCAATAAAGCTCAAAGTTCACCAAATAGCCCCGAACGAACAATGGGGAGGTCATGTCGCAGCATCAAAGCTGCCCGCAGGTCGCAATTGATCAGTCCCACCCACGAACAGGTACAACGGAGCAAAGAAAAGGCTCTGGTAGCGGCAAACACGTTCAGAGAAGGTGGCCTTCACACCGCATTGGAATCCTCGGAGGTTAGTACTGTGCAATCAGACTCTGAGAGCAGCATCCCCTTATTGCCCACAATAACGCCTCAGACTGCGGATGACTTGCTGGACTAGTGTGGCCCATGGGAAGTACCTCCGTAGGCTTCCTGGGCATGAAATGCAGCAGCAATGGCACATATTGTCATTATCAAGTATATCCTGTTATAAGGCTAGTTTGGAAATTTAATGATGCAAGTATGAGTCCTGGGCTCCTCAGGGCCCAAATACATGAGTGCAACACCATGGATGGCGTAAGTGACACACCTCCCCCCATGCACCATACAAATGTAGCAATGTTTGCACAGTTGCGTTTGTAGTTCGGACCAGCATAGTTCAACGGCTGGACCTTGTATTTATAGTTAAGGGGAAGTTTAGGGGTCCTGACACACAACTGATACCACGTCCTGGGCTGAGGTGCTTGTTAACTTTAGCTCTGCACTTAACTGCTACCATCAACCACACATGTTTGGCTCTTACAACTTAGTTACCTGGAATGTGCGGGGGCTAGGCTCGATACAAAAACGGCATAGGGTACATGCACAATTGATTAGGTGAAAGGCACAAATAGTATTCCTGCAGGAATCCCATCTCACAGAGACAGAACCAGGGAAACTGCGAAAGAAATGGAAGGGGCAGATGTACTCTACTAACTACTCAGCCTTTGTTAGAGGCGTGATGCTCTGGATTAGACATGGGGTCCCATTCAAGGAACTAGAGAGGAATGTAGACACACATGGCAGGTACATATTCCTGTGTGGGATACTTGATGGCCTCCATGTAATACTGGGTAACTTATACGCCCCAAATTTTGATC
The DNA here is from genome assembly GCF_964204655.1 of Triturus cristatus. Taxonomy (NCBI): domain Eukaryota; kingdom Metazoa; phylum Chordata; class Amphibia; order Caudata; family Salamandridae; genus Triturus; species Triturus cristatus. The sequence goes on from NC_140581.1 coordinate 866,395,384, forward strand.
AGGATAAATTCTTCATGAGCCTAAATACGATATTGGGGAATTGGGTGGGGCACCCATGTATTATAGGGGGAGACTGCAACGCGGTCATGGAGACATTACTAGATCGAACACACCTCCCTCTCCATGGAGCGGAAAACATAAAGCAGGCAGAGGCTCTTAGTCGATGGGTAGATGGATAGGCGCTGGGTGATGTGCGGAGAATGCAGAACTTGTCAAGTAAGGAATACTCCTTCTATTCCCCAGTTCACCAGCTGCATACCCGAATTGACAGACTATTATGCACACTTACCATAGTCACGCAAGTGACACATGCCACTTATCTAACAAAAACCTTTTCAGACCATAATCCATTAGAGATCTCCTTTAATTGGGGCAGAATCCCCACACTGGTCCCCACATGGAAGCTAAGGCCCCAAATGTTGGAAGACATAGTACTTTGCAGTACTCTGTCCAATGCCATCACCCACTACTTTGCAGACAATGAGAATACTGAATTTTCAATTCTAGTTGAGTGGGACACATTGGAAGCAGTCATAAGAGGTATGGCGATCAGGGCCACAGTGGGAGCAAGACAGGAAGTACATAACAGCCTCAAAAAGTTGGAGAATAAACTGAACACATTAGAACAGAAAACGGTGCATGAACCTATGAAAATGGCCCCCTACAAGAAGTGCGCATACAACATGCAGAGCTGCTAGAGTCTCTTAGAGTTATCGATTATAGGACATATACCCAGATTAGGCACACCAACGCAGACAAATTGGGGCACTCCTAGCCAGGATACTGAGGGATGATCCACCCCCCATAGTAATAAGCAACATCACCACGCATGGGGGGGACATGGTACACACTCAACAGGGCGTTAACAATGCCTTTTGCACGAACTACAGTACACTATACAGTAAGCGACCTCCAACAGACAATTTACTTATAGATGCATTCCTAGCTGACCTACCATATCCCCAACTTAACGAACAAGCACAGGAAAGCCTGGCAGGCCCCATAACGAAAGCCGAAATAAAAGTTGCAATCAGAGACCTACCACAAAACAAAGTGCTGGGGCTAGATGGTCTGCCCATAGAATTTTTTAGCACATACTCGGAAGCCCTAGTTTCCCAACTGGAGAAATTGTACAGTAGGTCACTGGAGATAGGCCACCTCCCCCCTACCACCATGCAAGCATTGGTGGTCTCCCTTCCCTAGCCGAGGAGGGACACGGCAGACCTGGCGAGTTACCGCCCACTATCACTCCTGACCACAGAATATAAAATCTTAAGCAAAATATTGGCAAATAGGCTTCTCCCCTACCTAAATAAGCTTATTCACATGGACCAATGTGGCTTTATACCAGCTCGCAGCACATCCTTGAACACTAGGCGGCTGCATCACATCATGGCAGCTGCCCCTGAGAATCATGTCAACGCGGGATGTGTTGCGCTTTACTTGAGACAGGCATTCAATACCCTTACATGGGAATATATGTTTAAGGCAATGGAGAAATTTGTCCTCCTCCTGAGTACCTCCAATGGATACAATTGCTATACGAAGTCCCTACTGCGAGAGTTCGCACTGGAGGCCATATATCGTGGGAGTACCCAGTATGTCGGGGTACAAGGCAAGGGTGGGACAACAACAACCACTCTAACAGAGGGGGCCCCCTAGGCAGAATGAAGGTAGAGAACAACGGGGGAAATAGGCAAACTACTCAAAACAAAAATTCTCTACCTGTACGAATCAAGGTGTGCTATACATCACAGATTAATGAACACCTAAGAAGCTGGCCTACTGACAAATGGAATACCAAAATTGGGGTATCAAAACATATCAAAATGTATTAATGGTAGATTCACATTGTTTAAATATTAGATAAACATTTAAAAAGACCGATCACATCCCACCCCACGCTCACTTGGCCATTCAGACAACCAAACTCGCACCCACACATACTCGTACGTCTTGAACTCAGGGGTCCAAACATACACAAAGCACCAAAAGCAGCACAATGACAAATGGACCAAAAAATTGCTATCTAATATTGACACCAATTACAATGATTTAAAGATACACTGATCATTTAACACAACAATGGCAGAGTGAATTAAACACACGTAAAAGTGAAGAAACAATACATGCAATAATCCATGAAGTTCAGATCGACAAGATTGATCAGACTGGGAAATGATTCTTAAGCATTTAATGGTCCACAGGGATATTTCAACGCCGACGCACGTTTCGGTGTTAGACCACAATGCGGGTCTCACCTTCCTCAGAGCTACTGTATCAGAGGCAGTGACCGTGGGATGTGCCTGGACTCAAGGCGGCCGACCTCTGAGTTTCAGGACGTATGAGTATGTGTGGGTACGAGTTTGGTTGTCTGAATGGCCAAATGAGCGTGGGGTGGGATGTGATCTGTCTTTTTAAATGTTTATCTAATAATTAAACAATGTGAGTTTACCATTAATAAATTTTGATATGTTTTGATACCCCAATGTTTGTATTTCATTTGTCAGCAGGCCAGCTTCTTAGGTTTTCATTCATCTGTGATGTATAGCACACCTTGATTCGTACAGGTAGAGAATTTTTGTTTTGAGTAGTTTACAAGGCAAGGGTGCACTCTGTCCCCACTACTATTTTTGCTAGCGCTAGAAGCACTGGCGCTAAGGGTGCGCCAGGAGGCAGAGCAAATTAGGATTCAAATAGGTGCTTCTACACATTTGGTATCAGCCTACGCGGACGATATCATTATATATGTGCATGACCTACTGGGCTTGTTAGAGCCAATCCCTAGTATATTCTCCCGGTTTGAGCACATATCAGGCCTAGCTATCAACGTGGCCAAATCTAATGCCTTTTTCTTTGGAAATAATGCCCGCCCAGACATGATCAGGTTTGGGTCGTATACCACACTAGTGGCACAGCACACGTTTAAATACCTAGGCATAAATGTCTATAGAGTTCTCGCAGACATGCTTGAAGGCAACCTTACTAGAGCGATTGGGGCGATAAGGTCCAAAGTGGCCTTTTGGACTGCGCTGCCAATATCGACAATGGGCCGGGTAGCTGTATCTAAAATGGTGGTTCTCCCCCGACTTCTATACTACTTCACCAATCTACCAATAATAATTCCAACTTCTACCTTTCAAATTTTATACTCAGGGACCTGATTTGGGGGACTAGAAGACAAAGGGTGAGCCTAAAGAAAATTCAACTAGAAACGGCCAAAGGAGGATTGGGGGCACCAGATTTTAAGGCCTATTACTATGCGTGTCAGCTACAATTGCTGTCCTAATGGACAGCGGGCCACAATCTACAAGAGATAGGATACACTACGCAAGATATAAATCAGGGGACCCTCCACACATTATTACTGCCAAATAGTAAAATCCCCCCAGATGCACCGCCTTTACTGAGGACAGCGTTATCATGCTGGAAAAAAGCACTGCAATACACGTCCCAATGCCCTGCTTATGCGGGTAACATTCCACTGTTGGGAATTCCGCTGCCCAGCGGTACGCTCACGAGGCTCAGGATCTCGGCATGGTCGGGGTACTATTCCATAATAAAATACTCCTTGACCATGAAAAGTTTGTATGGGACACTGGGGTGCCCAACCATTTATACATGGTGCATGCAGGTATATTACAATACCTGAAAAAACACTGGGTCCCTCAGAGGTAGGAACCCCCGATGAACTAATTAGTCCGCACATTATACTACATGGGCGAGGGGCGCCACCTTATTAAATGGTTTTATGTTGGCACCCGGGTACATGCAGGAGTGCCTCTCACTGATTTACGGGCTAAATGGTCTGAGGACATAGGACAGGAGGTTTCTGATAAGGAGTGAGCCAATATTCTTGAACACCCTAAAACAGGGACCCGCAATGCAAAATTTAAATGTATACTATACATGGTTCTCCATAGGGCCTACCTTACACCACGACGCCTGCAACTGATGTTCCCAGATGCACAGCATTGCTGCCATAGGTGCAAGTTGGAAGAAGCAGATTTAGCCCACATGCTATGGTCCTGTCCACGCCTCAGAGGGTACTGGGATGAGGTACGACGGGTTATAGAAACAGACACGCACCTTCACATTGCGGACTCCGTAGCGCAATGTCTGCTAGGCCTTCGCAAATGCACAGTCCCCCCGAAGGTCCAACTCAGATTACAGGATCTCACCCTCATCATAGCCAAGCAGTCAATAACCATGAGATGGTAATCATTAAAACCTCCTGAAATCTACACCTGGCACAGTGAAGTAGTACGCTGGGGTGGAGCCGAAAGCACAGCTATTAGACTTGAGGAGGTCCATGGGCTTCGTAAAAAACCAGATCTCAATGGAGTGGGAGGCCATTTTAGAAGCCTTTAAAGCCATAAACCCTCATCCCTTATCTGACGCCTCGAACACACATTAGATACACAGTGACCAGCCAAAAGCAACAATCCAGAGCAGGCCTAACCAGGCCACATGCTTACCAGCGATAAGGCACAGAGCGAGTCAGCCTAGGACATGGACTCATATCTGGACATGGATAAGATAGGTCAGAATGGGAGGGGAGGTGGGCGGTTCTTATAAACCAAATGCTAATCTGAACATTACAGTTTGTACAACTACAGAAATGTACTATGTATACGATTGATATAATACTAACTGTACCAATCTAGCCTGTTTTAGGTCGGCAAGGGGAAAATTCTATAGACTGACTCCTTATGCGCTGAGGCATTTACCTCCACACAAGGATTGCTGCTGAAGGAGGTTTTGGTTTGATGATCATTGAGATCCAAGAGAAATGTAGATGGTCATCATTTCCAGCAAGTAGTTAGGTGCCATGCCTTATTTCCACTTATGTTAAATATTGAAGCATTTAAGATGAATTCACTTCTTAACATGCATCAAGTGACAGCACTGTCTTGCTCGTGTTATATGACTGTATATGTTTTAGAGAGAAAAGGTGAACTGCAGCATTCTGTGATTTTTCCAGTTGAGCAGTCCATGTATTGGGTAAAGCCAAACAGAGAGCATTACAGTAATCTGACTTTAAATTGACCTCAACTCTGATTAGAATGCCCCTCTATTTGGGACTAGATGATCAGTAGGTATATGAAGACCGGTAATGTAGATCAGGATCATTCTTACCAGTCTGCTACTTTGCACGTCCCTATATAGTGCATTATCCAGAAGTATTCCTATGTATTGGCCCTTGGTGCAAATAAAAGATTCCCCAAAGTTTAGGGACCCGTAAATATGGAATTTGTTTTAAAAGATGACCATAGTGTAAAAAACAGTTCATTTCTGTTATTCCGTCTTTTAGTGCAGCCTGCTATAAATCATCTATATTTTTATGTTATTTAGGTAAATTTTTAAATGATTCAGGTTAGAGATTTGAACATATAATTCTTCATGAAAGGTGGGAATAGTGAGCATATGATATAAAAACCAAATCTGTCTCTCAGTATTGTCTAATAACGGCTAATGTAAATATTAAAGAGACATAGGAAAAGATGAGACACCAGAGGAAGGGAACAGACCAGACAAAACAAAGCTATGAAGGTGAAGTAACCCAACCCATCCTTACTGTCTGATAATGATCTTTGAGAATGGAGGTGAACACATTGTCTGTTATTGCAGCCACCAGTTTGAGTCAGTCAACCAGCAGTTGGTAGTCAACCATATCAAAATACAGCAGAAAGATCTAATTATATTAAGGCATAGATTATTTTGAGCAATACACAAGAATGTCCTCAGTATTGATTAACACAGTCTAACATATGTGCTAAAGGTATTTGTGGTTGAGGATCCCTTGAACCAGGCTTTACATTGGCAAAGTCCCTTACCACAATGTACATATCATTTTAAAAGTTGAAAAATCATTCATGTTGTAAAAGAAGGTATCAATGGTTTGAGACCTCAGTTGCTGTCGCACACCATGGAAATGTTACCCTCTGGTTGGGGTGGTATCTTATTTGCAAAGGGTAAGCAGCCCACTTAGGACATCTTCCAATTTGGGAATAGCGTTGGATGGCTTTGGGGGAGAGGAGGCAGTGGTTCCTCTCCCCCTGATGTGTTACTAAATGGGAACCTTTTTTAAAGCTATACCTTCTTCTTTAATGGATAGTAAGACATGTCACATAATAAATCGGTGTCCATGCACTGTTATATTTGTAAGAAAAAGACTTAAGGCTTTATTTCTGTTAATGCACATTGGAAAAGTAATATAGATCTAGTTGACCCCTTCAATCTGATGTTTCTGAACTTCCTTTCCTCTTTCCTTCAACTCCTTCAATCATCCTACCAGCATCCCCACCCTGTTGTCCCGAATTGGACTTCCTAGCAACTTCCTACACTGGTTCTCCGCCTTACAGCAGTTCATTCACATGAGTACCTCCAGTAAAGTGTTGGACGTTGGAGGGGTCACATTTACTATCTTAATTCCAACATAAACAAGTGTTGAGGAATAGTTAGACTTCGAAAGGGGACATGTTTACTATTCTCACTTTGAAGTAAACAACAATAGGGAAAGTGTACTTCGAAGGTCAGGTTTATTATTCTCACTCCAAAGTGAGCAACATTATTGAAAATGTTTGACTTTGAAATGGTAAAATTGACTATTTCTAAAACCTCAGCAACACAAGGGAAATTGTTGGACCATCAGGGGGCAGATATACTATTCCCACTCTGACATAAGCCACAGTAGGGAAAGTGTTGGTTTTTAGCAGGGTGAAAATTACTATTCCCACATTACAGTAAGCAATGCTAGGGAAAATATTAAACTTTATATTTAATTTATTTTCCCTATTGTAAATGAATCCAAACTAAATTACACATACACACATATATATATATATTGGCAGGGAACGTCAGAAGAAGCTAACAAATTCATAGAAAACATCAATACCAACGATATTAATCTGCATTTCACTGCAACAATCAGCCAAACTAGTATCGAGTTTTTAGATACTCAGATATATATTAACAACAATAAAATTGAAACCCGCCTCTTTAGAAAGAAAACAGCGGGTAACTCCACGCAAGTAGCTCGCACCCTAAACACCTCGTCAATAGCATTCCCTACGGGGAAATGCTACGTCTACAACGCATATGCAGCAATAGCGAGGACCTTAGGGTAGCGCAACTGGAGAGTAAATCACGATTTGAACAGAGAGGCTACTCAGCGATGGTAATTGAGAAGGCCATTACCAAATCTATGTCATGGAGTAGGGAGGAAGCGTTGCAGGAGAAAATTAAAAACACCACTAGCCACACCAACAGCAATAGTGAGACAAGGGACCTAGGCAGTGAGGATTTTAGATTGATTATGAAGTACAGCAAGCAACACAAGTCACTGAATAGGATCATCCAGCAAAACTGGCCTCTGGTGCGAAATGATCTGGTGATTGGACCCCTGCTTCCGCAGAGGGTGTCCATCACCTATAGTAAAGCTCCCTCTATGACGGACATATTAGTAAAGACATGCCCAGAGGTCATTGATAACAGCAGCTGGATACAGACCAATAAAGGGTTCTACAGATGCAAAACTTGCAAAGCCTGTGCCCATAGCATCAACAGAAGTACGTACAATACACCCTTTAGCGAACAAGTCTGTAAGATTTCTAAATTATTAACATGTAAAACAGAATTTGCTGTCTATGTACTGTTGTGCCCCTGTGCCCTACAATACATAGGCAGCACCAAATTGCCAGTGCACAAGCGAGTGTTGCAACACTTAAGAGCTATCACTAACCAGGATAACACCTATCAGGTGGCGCGTCATTTCAGGGAACATCATGAATCCAACAACTCAAACCTAAAATATTATGTAATTGACGCAGTTCCCCCCAGTAGAAGAGGAGGTGACCGAGAAAACAAATTAAGAAAGTTGGAAACTCGGTGCATATTGCAGTTAAAATACAAATATCCTGGGGGGCTTAATGCTACAGAGGATTTGCACACTTACTTAACTTGAAATAATCTGTGACAGACTTTATGGACTTAATGGATATGTTTTACAGTTATACTCGGATTTTATCTTTTATCTTTTAACCTTCTGGATGAACAGTTTTATGAATTCATTTTACCTATGACAATTTTAGTTAATTTTTATATTAGGATCTGAAGAACAGGAATATGTATATATTTATATAGTTATTTTTATATTGATCAACAGATATCAGATGGTTTTAATAGCCTTTTATCTGTTTTGAGATATTTCTGTATTTATACATATAAGCATAACTTTGCACATTTTTTCCGTTCTCCAATATATAGAATGACTGATTTGCCAGGTTACACAATTCTCTAAACTCTGCATGGAAGGTTAAATGTCTATAATTCGAATTACATAGTAATAGAGACAAATAAAGTAACATATAAACATAACCTGATGAAACCCAAACATATGTATGAAATGAAACCAACCCGGAAGTTTCCGATAAAATATAGAAAATATTGTCTGATGTGTTTTCGATGTTTTTTATTTAAAACACACATACACGCATGCACTTTTGCAGCACAATGCACTTTGGGTTTAGAGATTAGATATTTCAATAACAAAGAAAAACCTGTTTTGATGTCGATTAACATGAAGAGAAAATTACAGTTTGACAGATTTGGGATTGATCCCAATATTAATTACCTCATCAATAATGAGTAGTTCGCAGTACAGATGATATAAGGTATTACACCGATATGCATGCAGACGCTGTAATCGGGAGCAACATCATTATTTACGTTTTATTAAATGTGATAATCTGTGATACTGAAACAAGTAATGTATTATATAGACGGTGTTTGGACCATTGGATCCAACAGATATTAATTACATGAGTTTACTCAGTATCTTTTCCATGTTTATTACGACAAACATCACATGGTATCTTTTGTATTAGGCACTGTCACATTAAATATTGCACTTCCTTTACTTGCCACTGTCATGTGATCAAGGCTCAAGCGAGCTGAAACACGTAATGGAGACTGGTGAGGAATAAAACATCTTTGCACTGAATCTGGGTCCGTGTTCGTCCTTGGCTATATCCTGCTGCTCAACGGATGTAATCTGTAATGTATATATATATATATATATATATATATATATTTCCGTAAGCAAATAAAAAAATATTTTTAACGTTGTATAATTTATACAAATTATGAAAACTAAAACTATCTATACATAAAAACATATTTAAAAATTAAATACATAAAAAATGTAAAAATTGGATATAAAATACTTCTCACCTTATTACCCTAAAATTCCTACAATCACCAAAGCAAATTACATTAATAGCTGAAAAAATTCACATTATTCAAAAATATAATGTAACTATAAACGTAATTATTAAACAAAACCATATACATAATATCATCAATATTCAAATTATTAGAAACAGTTAAATAATTAACACAATCATCCCATTATCCTGTTAACAAGTACAAATACCATATTAAGATACGTATCTATGAAATGACGAAAACAATATATTCAAATTATGATCTAATTAACAAATTAAAACCATACTACTCCCCTACAAACTGAACATCCACCAAAAAGAATAGCATTGACATAATTTAAAAAAAGCTTTAAAATGTATTACCAAATAAAAAAAGAAACCACACTAAAATAATTCAACAGGCTTAACATTAAAATAACAAACCTTTACATAAAAACTAATAAAACAGAACTACTTACTTGAAGATAAGTACAGCTATATTTGAAAAAGCATATAAACGACCTATAAACCAATATTCTTACCTTCTATATTCAGTCTCATGATATTAATTTTTGTGTGAATATTTTTTTGTATTATTTTCAATGGTTCATAGAGCAATATTTTACACCATCTCACTGTATAACCATAAAGCTTCAGTCAGTCCCATGATATTTTTGATATTTCAAAACTTTTGCCATCATGCTATTCATGTCTCATAATATTTTTTATGTTATTTTGTTTTAATACATCGGGATCAACAAGCGTAAAGCTTTTATTTAAACATGAAGGGAAACTATCCAAATAACGTAAGCAAACCATGTGTTAGCCATTGCATTAGTGAGGATATATAGCAATGTGCAGTGGCCTGACTAGTGTTGGATACTGGAATTAACCAGGATTGTTCCATGTGTGTGCGCTAAGGTCAGATGTAATATGTTAATGCTAGAGAAATGCCAAGTCATCTGTAAAAAAAAAAAAAATTGATTAATTGAATTTGGCCAGTATCATAAGGACAGCCCTATACAAAATGATATTCAGGAAAAAACAAGAAGAAGGTAAATCTATAATGCAAATCGAGGATTTGGAGAGATGGAATTCTAAGATGAATGTGAGCCAATGTCTGACTTGTTTCAAATGAGAATCCCTGTTCCTCTTGGAAAAGCACTATACAGTAAAGGTGAGAAGCCTGACTTGCAGAGAAATATAATAAGTCCCTTTCTGCAGCCTGAGAAAGAATTCTAATCTGTGTTTAGGTTCACATTTTAAATAGCTTGAGGGCATTCCACTCTCACTTGGCAAAAAGGAGAACAATTCTGCTCCACATTATTTTTTTATTTAACTGAGCTAACTTCTCTGTATACATGATGTGGGTTATTTTATGACTTTGGTTAGCACTAATGTTAAAATAGTAGTAGGCAGAGAAAGTGAGAAAAGTTATTAATCACTGTTTGTATGTTTCAACCTACCAGAATGCACAGCTGTCTGGTTTGCTAAAGATATCTTGTGGACTTTCAGAAAGATTGCATTCTGCCAGTTGATTACCACTGGCTTTGTAGCTCGCACTTTCTGGCTGTCTATTTTCTGGCTTTATTTGCTTTAAGCTCTCGAGGTTCCGTTGTCAGTCCCGTTGCCTAAACCTCTGTTTACTGTATTCTCACACAAACTCGCTTTCTGTAAGCAGGCCTTTAAATCTTGTTCTTATCTTGTTACATTTGCTGTGCATTCAAAAATAGATATAAAATGTCGAGCTCTGTCTTCCATGGAACTTCATGCATATATTTCTTTCTCCATCAAAGTTAGAGGCTTTGTGTGACAATCATGCTGGCTCTGGAGAAGTGCCTTAGGAAGTCTTTACACTGTTATTTTTTCTTTCTGGCACACATCAAAATTTAAATGTCTGTAAATAAACTGCTGATGATCAAGTCAATATACTAGGTGGTGACTGTTCCACACATTGTTTGTGCGCTGTATACTTTTTATCAGTAAAACTGTATGTGAATGTAAGTGTAATAGTCTTTTCAATTGTCTGTACTGGCAGTACGCTACCATACCATCCATACTCTATATTACCCCACTCCACTCTACTCTGCACCACTTCATGCTTCTGCACTCTGCTCTTCACCACTCCACACTACGCCACTCCACTCCACGTAATTGCTCTCTTCTCTCCACCCCTCCACTCTATGCCTCTCCACTCTACTCTATGTCAATTCACTTTACCCCACACTACTGTACTATGCACCACTGCACTCTTCGCCACTGCACTTTACACCACTCCACTCCACTCTATGCCACCCTATTCTGTAACACTGCACTCTCATGCCACAGCACTTTAGGCCAATGCACTCTACACTGTACCACTCCCCTGTACACCAGTGCACTTCATGACAATCCCATCTATGCCACTCTACTCTGCACCACTGCGCTCTACTCTGAAGCAATCGACTTTAAGCCACTGCACTCAGCTCCACTTCACTCTACTCTGCACCACTCTACATCACTGCCCCCTATGCCACTGTAACCTACACCACTTTACTCAAGACCAATGCACTCTATGCCAAGCTACTCTGCACCACTGCACTTACACCACTATACGCCACTGCACTCTACACCATTGTACTCTGTGCCACAGTACTCTGTTGCACTTTATTCTACTCTTAAAATTGCACTCTACGCCACTACTCTCTATGCAACTGTACTCTGCGCCACTGCACTCTACTCCATTCTACTCTGCACCATAGCACTCTACGCCAGTGCACTCCATGCCATTCTACTATACACTTCTGCACTCTGACATTATACTCTGCAACACTGCATTCTGTCACTCTACTTTATGCCACTCTGTGCCACTCTACACCACTGAACTGTGCATCGCTCCACTCTATGCTATTACTCTAATCTACTCTGTACCACTGTACTCTACTACATTCTACTCTATACCACTGCACCCTGCGACACTTCACTCTACTCTGAAACAATCTACTCTATGCGACTGCAGTTTATGCCACTTTACTCCACTCTGAGCCACTCCACTCTATGCCACTCCACACCACACCATGCCATGTCACTGCACTCTGCATCTGTGCACTGTAACCACTGCACTATACGCCACTGCACTGTACGAACTGCACTCTGCATCAATGCACTCTACACCACTACACTCAAAACCAATACACTCTGTGACACTGCACTATATGCCAATCTACTCTGCACTACTGCACTATACACCTCTCTACTCTACTCTGTACCACTCTACTCTATGCCGTTGCGCTCTACCCCACCCCACTCTACTATGTACCACTGCACTCTTTACCACTGCCCTCTACACCACTCCAGCCTAAGCCACTCCATTCTGCACCATTCCACTCTACGCCTCTCCACTCTGTAACACTGCACTCTACAGCAATATACTCCAGCCACTACTCTATACGACTCCACTATGCCCTTCACCATTCCACGCCACTGCATTCTACTTTGAAACAATCTACGCAACTGCAGTCCATTCCATTGCACTTTGTGCCACTCTACTCCACGCCACTCTACTCCAGTGTGCGCCACCCCACTGAACGCCACTGTAATCAATGCTGCACCACTCTGCTCTAAACCACTGCAGTCTACGCCAATTCACTCTATACCACTTTACTCAAAACCAGTGCACCCTACGTCACTGTACCTACACCAACTACTTTGTACTTCTGCACTTTATGCCTCTATTCTTTACAACATTCTACTCTATGCCACTGCACACTACATCACTGTACATGATTGCGCTCTGTCTCTGCACTTTACGCCACTCTACTCTACACCACTGCACTCTACATCACTTCTCTCTGCCCCACTCTGCTCTGCATCACTCTACACCACTGCACTCTATGCCACTGTACTGTATTCTATGCCACTGCAATCTGCACCATGCAATCTATGCCACTGCACCACTCTACTCTTTGCCAATGCAGTCTACGCCACTCTTTTCCACTCTGCGTCACTCCACTGTACTCTACTCCTCTGCACTCCATGCCAATAATTCTGCACCACTGCACTGTATGTCACTATACTCTATACCATTTCACTCTATGCCACTCCACACCATTGCACTCTGTCATATTACTCTGCACCACTCTACTCCGCTGCACTCTACACCACTTTACTCAAAACTAATACACTCTGACACTTCACTATATGCCAATCTACTCTGCACCACTGCACTCTACTCTGCACCACTGCACTCTCTGCTACTGAACTCTATACCACTCTATGCCACTGCATTCTATATGCCACTGTACTGCACTTTACACCTCTCTACTCTACTCTGTACCACTCTACTCTATGCCGTTGCACTCTACCTCACTCTACTATGCACCACTGCACTCTTTGTCACTGCCACCTACACCACTCCAGTCTAGGCCACTCCATTCTGCACCACTCCACTCTACACCACTCCACTCTGTAACACTGCGCTCTACAGCAATATACTCCAGGCATTACTCGATACGACTCCACTCTACCCTGCACCATTCCACGCCACTGCATTCCACTTTGAAACAATCTACTCTACGCAACAGTAGTCCATTCCATTGCACTTTGTCACTGTACTCTACACCACTCTACTCCACTGTGCGCCACCCCACTGTACACCACTGCAATCAATGCTGCACCACTCTGCTCTAAACCACTGCAGTCTACGCCAATTTACTCTACACCGCTTTACTCAAAGCCTGTGTGCCCTATTTCACTGTACCTATGCCAACTACTTTGTACTTCTGCACTTTACACTGCTATTCTTTACAACATTTTATTCTATGCCACTACATGCTACATCACTCTACATGATTGCGCTCTACATCACTGCCCTTTAAGCCACTCTACTCTACACCACTGTACTCTACATCACTACTCTCTGCCCCACTCTACTCTGCACCCTCTACACCACTGCACTCTACACTACTGTACTGCATTTTATGCAACTGCAATCTACACCACTGCACTCTACGCCACTGCACCACTCTAATTTTTTGCCAATGCTCTCTATGCCACTAAACACTACCCTGTATGCCACTGCATCACTCCACTTTGACCATTACACTCTATGCATCCTCACTGGATGTCAATCTACTCTGCAACACTGCTCTCTCTGCCACTGAACTCTCCACCACTCTAGTCTGCATAGCTCTACTCTACACCACTGTACTCTACACCAAACCTATCTAACCCACTCTACGCCGCTGCACTCAATGACACTCTGCTCTATGCCACTGCAGTCTACACCACTCTATTCCACTCTGTGCCACTCCACTCTATTCTACTCCTCTGCACTCTATGCCAATCATTCTGCACCATTGCACTGTATGCAGCTATACTCTACGCCATTACACTCTACGCCACTCCACACCATTGCACCCTGTCATATTATTCTGCATCACTCTACTCCACTGCACTCTACACAAATGCACTCTTCACCACTGCACTCTATGACATTCTACTCTGCAGCACTACACTCTCTGCCACTGAACTCTGTCACTCCACTCTCCGCTACTTCACTCTGCCACTGCTCTCTACTTTGCATCACTCTATGACACTCTACTGTACTCTACGCCAATGCACTCTATGCCACTCTAATGTACTCTGCACCACTGCACTCTATGACACTGCACTCTATGCCACATCACTCTATGCCTCTAAACACTGCACTCTACACCACTCCAGTCTAGGTCACTCCACTCTGCACCACTCAAGTCTACTCCACTCCTGTCTAGGTCACTCTACTCTGCACCACTCCACTCAACGCCACTCCACTCTGCAAGACTGCCCTCTACGCCAATGCACTTTATGCCACTACTCTATACTACTTCACTCTAGCCTGCACCACTTCACTCTCCTCTGAAATAATCAACTCTAGGCCACTGCACAATACGCCATTCTACTCCGTTCTGCGTCACTCCACACTACACCACTGCAATCAATGCTGTGCCACTGTACTCTACACCACTCTACTCTATG
Organism: Triturus cristatus; assembly: GCF_964204655.1. Classification (NCBI taxonomy): domain Eukaryota; kingdom Metazoa; phylum Chordata; class Amphibia; order Caudata; family Salamandridae; genus Triturus; species Triturus cristatus. The sequence continues at coordinate 866,410,587 of NC_140581.1, forward strand.
CCATTGCGTTTTACCCTGCACCACTGTACTATACCCTGTACCACTCGACTTTATCCTGAAACAATCTATTCTACACCACTGCACTCTGCGCCACATCACTATACTTTGCATCACTCTCTGCCTCTGCAGTCGGTGCTATGCCACTGTGCTGTAAACCACTGCACTCTACGTACCTTTACTTAAAATTAATGCATCCTACACCACTGTATCTACGCCAACTACTTTGCACCACTTCACACCACTATACTCTATGCCACTGCACGCTACATCACTCTATTCTACTCTGCACCACTGTACTCTCACTGTTATCTGCACCACTGTACTCTGTAACACTCTACTTTGCACCACTCTAAGACCCAGCACTCTACCACCATGCACTCTGACACTCTATTCTGCATGACTGCACTCTATGCCACTGCACTCTACTCTGCACTACTCAACTCTATGCCACTCTACACAACTGCACTCTACCCCACTGCATTCTATGACACTCTATGCTACACCTCTGCACTCTACCCAGCACTACTCCACTCTACCCTGCACCACTCCACTCTACCCTGCACCACTCCACTCTACTGTGCACCACTCCACTCTATGCCACTTCATTCTAGGCCACTCTACGCCACTCTGCGCCAGTCCACTCTATGCCATTTCACTCTACGCAACTGCAATCTACTCTGCACCGCTCTACGCCACTGCACTCTATGCTACTCTGCGTCGCTGCACTCTACGCCAATGCACTCTATACCACTTGACCTAAAACCAGTGCACTGTGCGCCACTGTACTTTACGCCACTTCACTATGGGACACTCTACGACACTCCACGATATTCTACTCTATGATGCTCTACTCTATTAAACTGTGCTACTCTGACACTCTACAGCACTGCTCCACTCTACGATGCTCTATGCAACTCCCAGAATGCCACTTCACTCCAATCCACTCTATTCTATGACCCAGTACTCCACTCTGCTCTGCACCACTCCACAAAACTTTATGCCACTCCACTCAACTCTGACTCTGTATTCAACTTTACCCACTCAACTCCATGCCCTTCCACCCTATGCCACTCTACTCCCTCTATGACACTGTACGCTGCTCCATGACACTCCACTTCACCTCGCTCCATGACACTCCACTTCAGTCCTCTCTATGCCACTCAACTCTACTGTATGCCACTCATTAATACTCCACTTTACAACACGCTACTCTCCTTTACCCCACTAACTTTTAGCCATACTAAACAGCAGCCACTCTTGTGTACAACATTGCTAAAACATATTGCCAAAGTGAATAGCTCTTGCATAGGCGAGACCTAAATTAAAACTGAAGAGGGCCAACTAGGCTGAAACCGATCTTTGATTGTTTGTGTTCTGATTTAGAGAGGACCTGGCTTTACAATTAGGGCTGCACTGTTCCTATTGGGGCAGGACCAAGACTGATTTGCATATGGCTGGGTCTAACCGTAGGTGGCATGGCGGGCAGAAAAAAATGAAGAGTTGGAATACTACTTGAGTGTAATTGATAGTAATTAGACTATTTGCAAGCATTTTTCCAATCACCTGTTGTTAGTTTCATACCAGACTGTGCCTTCATGAGTCATGACCTCGACATACAATCAGCAGTGGTAATAAATAGCATACTACTCTCTGCACATCTGCAGATATACTGCATAGGTCCTGGTGTTCCTATTACTGCTCGAAATGTGTATAGGAATTGCTCCCTCATTAAATTGTTCAACTTAGCCATGGGTAGTGTGTAACTGTGCGAGACATATAAATCATGATACACACATTCATGGATGTTTGTTCTCATTGAACACCACAGTTATTCCAAGCGTGGGTGATTGTATAAACAGAATGACTCGTTAAAAATGAAAACCGGAATGGACGACTGGTCGTGGCTGTGTCATTTATTGAAATACATATATTTTTCGTCCTAAAATGAGTCTTCTTCATATAGCCTCATTTATTGGAAACTGACTCACCCGTAGGAGTCACAATAAGGGTTTGTCGAGAAAGTAAATTGATGAACATGTGGAACAAAGCATGAAAGTACATTTTCTGCACAAGCTCACGATGCAGCCGCAGAGAACCACTGCAAATGTACTGTATACTCCATAGGAGCCCCCTCGGCTATAACACTCTTTTTAAACATGGCGGGTGTGTGGAGTACAGTTTGCTGCTACAGCAACAGGAAACAGTTAAAACACGTGGTTGTCTAGCCACCGCTACCTTCTCATAATCCCTAATAACCCTTGAGGCACAGAGAGACAGCAGACAAACACTTCTAAGGTTCTCGTTTGAAGGTTGATGGGCATAAATGCGCTGCACAGTATGACTGGATTCAGCTGAACTGGTGCATAAAAATGTGCGCAATGTCCATTCTTAAGACTGACAGTAAACAGAGAGCACACATTTCCAATTCACTGTAGGAGTGTGATGATATCTAGGATTGAATATAACGGTTGGGTTTTATGCATAAAATGCATCCAATGCCTGACTTGTTGGTTTACTTTAGCTTGCATAGTGCCTAATGTTTAAAGGGTTAAGATAACACAATGGGACACGTTCGTGCAATGTTGGTGGTTTGACTCATTTGAGTAACATTCATTTATCCATCTGACGTTCATTAATGTGCTGCTGTTGATTTCCATAATAACACCGCCTAGTCTTAAAGTTCATAGAAGCCCTGCTTTTTGAATTTTTTTTTGCTTCTCACACCGTTAATGCTTTATCTTTTTGCTCCTCAATCCAACTAAATTATATTTCTCCTTTATTGAATTTCAGGTGATCCTTTCAGGAATTATCGGATTAACAACATGGAAGAGACCAATGGTACTACTGGTATGTATGCAAGGTTAATTTCACTCGTTATTTCTGCTGTGCACCATGTTTTGCAGAAGAGCATCAAAAACCAGATCAAACTGACTGAATAAAACCGCGTGTACGGTTTGAAAACCAATACTCGATAGGAATTAACTGTTGTGCATACTGCAATGCAGCAGACTGGCAGGCCATGTGGTGGGATGAGAGGATTAACATGGGAAAGTGTCCTCGTGGGCGCCTAGATCAAAATGCCCATCAGTTTACAAGGCTTCAAGCACAGAACCCACACACACCAGATAAGGAGTGGAGTTTACACATGGTAGGGCACATGCAGTATCAATAATGACATTACTGAACCCAACGCCTCGGGATGGTACTAGCAAGAGATGGAGAGTGGGTCCATTGCCAGGGAAGAAGGCAAGATACAAATATAACTAATTATGGGGCAGATGTGCGACCGTTTTTTGCGGTCGCAAACGGGAATTAGGCCCGTTTGCGACCGCAAAATTGGTCTGTTCCATGCACAAACTATATTATGCGAGTCGCTAACCTATTAGCGACTGGCAAAATATGGTTTGCGACTTGGTATTAGGAAAGGGTGTGCCAAGGGTGTCCCTTCTTAATAGCTAGTCTAAAACCAATGTATGATTGTTTTGCGACCGCATTTGCAGTTGCAAAACAATCGCAGTTTACCACCTACTTCAAGTAGGTGGTAAACTACTCACAAACGGGAAAGGGTCCCCAGGGGACCACTTTCCCTTTGTGAATGGGTGCGAAAATATTTTTTAGGAGCAGGCAGTAGTCCCAGGGACCACTGCTTGCCCTTAAAAAATGAAACTGAAAAGTTTCATTTTAAAAAAAAAATGAAACTGAAAAGTTTCATTTTTAAGAAAAAATGAAACTGAAAAGTTTCATTTTTTTAAAAAAAATGCATCCCGTTTTCCGTTAAGGAAAATGGGCTGTGTTAAAAAACAAATATAAAAACTGCTTTATTGATAAAGCAGTCACAGACATGGTGGTCTGCTGACCCCAGCAGGCCACCATCCCTGTGAATGCTAGCCATTGCCAATGGGGTCGCAAATTGAGCTTGCCTCATGAATATTGATGAGTCATGCAACTTGCTACCCCATTGGGAATCGCAAACAGTGTCTGAAACACTGTTGTACAAGCAGTTTAGTGAGTCGCAAATTGCGAGTCGCAATTCTGCACAATTTGCGATTCGCTAAACTGAATGGTCGTCCATCTGGCCTAATGTATTCTAATTCCTATAAGCAATAATAGTGGTGCTCCCTAATTATATTTGCAGTCAACGGATATTGCATTTATGGAGTAATGCCTCTATTTGAAGGATGAATCGGGCAGTATAGACTGTGCTTTTTTTACGTGGAAGTTAATATCCATATGAATGTGTCGAGTTCATAAATGTGCTTTGCAATGTTTGAAAGATAAATTATAGACAGACAAATGCAAAAATATGTAATCCATATTCTACAGTGCGAGGTCAAAACCTTCAGCTTTTCAGCCATTTAGACGTTCGGGAAAGCAATACAATTTATATAATTGATGAACGTTTAACCTAAAGCAAATGAATATAGATCAATAAATGTACCAACATTTAGAAATATGCCCCGGATGGTCTCAAACTCTAGTGAGTGAGTAGGGTGTTATTCTGACTGGACTTTACACTCCATTCTTAGTTCAGGGAATAGTTCCAAAAGTTCATGAAGGAACTGGAATGGGAATTGCACGTGCTGGGAGATTCAGAGGGGTGCTTCTTTCAGTGTGGGTGTCATCAGATGCCTCAGTAATGCCATTCGAGCTAAAATTACTTGCAGTAATTACAGTAAGGAGGACAGGCCTATCTTCTTATGTGCGGAGTACTCCTCCCCCAACTGCGTAGTCTCCACACTCGGAAAGTTATTATTAAATCGCAATTTTGCGATAATGGAAAAAGAGTAGACATCCACAAACGTGTAAGTTTACCTTTGTGAATCACACCCTATGTGTGGAGAGCTCCGTCATTGCAGGCGATGTCCTGCAATCTTAACACGCTGCATTTTGTTCATGTTGAAATCTAATCGCAATACAATTGCAGATCACGCAAGAAGTACAATGGTGCTTTAAACACACTCCACCTCAGCGAGATCAAAAACTAAGCACAAAGCAGTGGTGCTTTAAGGATCTAAACAGGAACAATCACTTAACTAACTGTGGAAACACCTCCAGGGCTACATTTCGCCTTTATGTCCACCTGTGACATTAGAAAGGAAATCTGCTATTTTATTTATGGGATTGTAATTTTGTGACAAGCTGCCCTATGTCTTCATTTCCCTTTACCTAACCACTGCCATATCAAATGTATCTGATACAAAGGAGTTACATTTAGCACATAGTCGCCAAACCCTCCTTTCGATCTTTGTATCACATAATGCCAGGAAGTGAGTAATGGAAAAGATGCTGGCTTCTTTTGGTAGGTACTGTAACTATGAACACTATGTGATGCTAAGAGATAAGATGGCGGATTCTAGGAATATTCAAAAGATATCTAGATGTAAACGAGATATAAATAAACTGAAGAATACCCATCAAAGCCTTATTTGCACAAGCTATATTAAATGTATATGTCAAAATGCATTAGCACACACAACGTTGAAATCATCACAATAAGACTATACTAAAAACCCGTGGGTGGTGCAGAAATCATGCAATCAAACACACAAAAGAACTTCACTCGAATCAGATGGCAAGTGGCAAATACATAAAAATACTAGCTTAACTGAAACTATTATAGCTAAATAAATGAATGCTTCTGTTTAAGACATTTGGCATTCCAGTAGTACACACCTAGCTCGCATTTCCAAAGCTCGCCAGATAATATCCTTCACAACTTGCAGCACGTATGGGTTCCAGACAACTCAAGCAAAGATTTGACACGCGTGCAAAGTGTCTAATGTTTGTCTTATTCAGCAGGGGCCACAGACGCATCTAATCCTAGTACAACAGATGCACAAATGGAAAATCATCCAAAGAGTCAAGTATTTTATTGTTGTAGCAACAGAAGAATGCACGTGTGGCCATGGGTGTCCAGTTTCCCACGCAAATATTTTCCAAGTACCTATCAGCTAAATGTCGGAAGGCACAGTAAAAAATTGGTACCTGATATAAGATCAATATGGTTTTGTTTTACTACAAGGTCCATCACTTTCTTGATAGATTCAGGGTGCATCCTTAGCTCAGGCATAAGAGGCATGTGCACCATTTTAATGTGTGCTAACCATGGAAGAGAATGGAATATGCTGTCCTTCATCAAGTCCTTGAGTTAGTTAATCAAGAAAGAAATCTCCCGTGTGTACCTCAACCACAGGTAACTCATATCTGGAGCCCAGCCAACGCGGTCTGATTTTCAGCCCAAAGCTAGATCAATCCTTAAAGCAATCAATGGGCTCCAAGACATTCCCTTTAAGTTGGGAATACAAGTTCTGTCTGCTTCCCAAATCTCCAAACGGGGTGTGCCCTGTGCAGGCACAATTTTTGTTGTGGGCTGAGGCATAAACATTGTTGGTACCCCCCTACCCATTTGGCAAAGCAAATTTGATAGGGAATTTTTAAATACTCTTTGTCCAATTTTTGCCCTTCCTACACTGCACCATCTGTCACCTATGCATCCCTTCTTTTTGTACCTTCACCTCTTTTCTGCATCACTCTCTCAACCATCTCTAGCTTACCTGCTGTTGCACATCTCCTATTCACGTCACACTCCAGAACTATTGTGTGGCTCAGTGCCATGTGTGACACCTTAAGAGAGTCCAGTCTATTTACTCAAGTACATATTGCTTTCTGATTCTGGTCATTCTTTTTTGCATCACGTCTCCTAGTCCTTTTCTATGCATTTGTTCTACGACACACCCTGGATACCATGCCTCTATCCATGTCCGAGCATAACAATTAGCACATTATGTGAATGGATGAGCTCTTCCTCTATGCCTGTGCCCAACTGGTCCTATGACAGGATGTCATCATCTTTTAGTCTGATCTTTTAGCCAAGCCTGTTTCCACTCTGAGGGGAACACAATGGCTTTCCTTTTCATTCTAGCCTTGGGGTAGTGTTTGGTTAACTGAGTCTGGCTGCTCTAATTCTGTTACCACGTGACTAATAGTGATGCGTGTACGGTCGTACATCCTACAGTTTCAGAGAGCCTGCATTTTAAAGAAATGATTAGAAACGAATACCGTAATCCCTATTCCCCTAGTGGAAGTTGGAATCAGTGCAGACATTAGGTGCTCCATGCCTGATGGGTACGCATGCAATCTTTGACCATAACTAATCGTTTAAGTGGTACAAATCCCTAAAGTCTGATACTGCCAGGAGACCCACTTTGGATGATAGCCTATTTACAGCATGAATATAAACACAGATTGAGAGGCGATTATGGTTCATACTATACATCCTTCCTATAGATTTTAACATAAACCAACAGAATATAATGAATCAACACCAGGAAGTTAGCGCTACACTGTACCATATATATAGGTTTAACTTGGAATGGGGTGCATGCTTCATCACAGGGTTCGGTCCTGCTTCCTGGGTCACATAACGGCCTACGATAGGCTTAACTTGCTATGGGAGTTCAATGTCGTTTGGGAATGTCAATAGAATGGATTCCCTATTGAATAACAAACGGTAAAGATACCTAGTGGTGTACCCTGGCCAATTTATTGTAGGAGCCACTGATAAGGTTAAAAACAAATATGATGTTCAGGAATCATAATCATTCCCACACCAAGCAATGTTAACATGTTTTGGCCATACATGAAGACTGACCTGGGTCAATGACCTTCATCAAGACCTATAACCCCTGTTACTCACTCAATTCTATCTACATGCAGGTTTTAAAAGCTATAGGGAGAAGGAAAAAAGTCATCTGGCATATTCTCACGATTGTTATCATTAGGCAATATTGGGTAAACAAACATATCAGCCATTTGCAAGACAACGACTATCATCACATATCACAGGTACATTACTACATGCCCCTCAAGTGTAACACCCACGTGACAGTATCACAAGCGTGGTAAATAGAATATCCAACGATTAGATATTTATACACCTCACAAGTAGAGACTGAATACCTATCTTACCCTCTGTTAACCCCTTCGGTGCTCATGACGGAATGGTTCCGTCATGACCCACGGTTGAGCTGTGCTCATGACGGAACCATTCCGTCATGACCACACCCGCGCAAGATTCCGTCAGCACAGCGGCGGAATCTGCGCAGCATCGAAGGGGTTAATAGGCAATTATAGGTTGTTGGTAATACCTGCCTGTATCACAAACTATTGATGGGAGGGGTCAAGTAACAATGGAAAAGTGATTAGAAACATTTTAAAGTATTGAGTGCAAAAGTAAATTTGGAAGAAGTGGTACCTGGCACTTACTTCGTCAAGGCAGGTACTTGCCTGAACACACCTAGCATCCGACTCTCCTCTGCTAGTTGAGAGTCAAACACTCTTTCAGGCCGATAAATACTGATCCCATGGCACCAATGCCTCAAGAGTACCTGCAGTGTCGTCTGACATCATACACTTGCATATATATGCTGTGGTGCATCTAAATTCCTGCGCCTCCATGTATAGGTCGAAAGGCATGGTCTTTGTGACTAGCGTCAAAAGAGTGAGGCGAGACACTAGTGAATTGTATTGTCAAAACACATGGAGGAGACCAAAGAGGACCACTCCCAGGGCAACGCGGTTGAGCCCATTTTATCAGGGGCCCCCGACCATGCAGTGCGGGCACTGCTGTCAGGAATGGAGATCCTGGAGAAATTTGCACCAGCAACAGAAGATGCAGAGCCGCAACACCGACTTACTTCCAAAAAGACTTTATTCGTCTGTGCAGCATGATCAACGCCGTATCCTTATGCGTTTCGGCGGGATATTGCCTTGATCACAGGTGAGTATAATATGAGCCCAGTGGTCACATGGCCCGTGGTATATATATACTCTGAAAATAAGCGTGGCCCAATGAAACATTACCTACAAGAATTGTGCTTATGAATGGGGAGTCACACATTTATTATCCGAGTGTACTTGAAAAAATACGGCTTAACGCTTCGCATATTCCATTATAGCCACTGTTTATAGAAGAAATTAAGTGAAGCCATCTTCACAAGTCTTATGTATTGTGTTTTAACCACTTATGGTAAGTTTAAATGCCTTTGTTTGGAACTACACACATGAAAAAAACAGTTTGGCATAAAACATATACACAGATTCGCTGAGTGTAATATGCTACTTATGGGGGGGTTCATCATGACCCACCCGATGATTAGCCTCTAAGGAATTGTGTCCCAACCCCACACTGAGCAATGATGAAAAAAAGCATTTTATACTCTCCCCACTTGTATATCTACTAAATAGTTGCACTTCATTCACTAAGCCTCCTGTGATGGGATGAGAGGTTATGTATTGGCACATGACTAAAAAAGTGACTGTAGCTAGTAGGCAGGATGATGAGAAATCCCAGATCCAGTGTGTTGTTGGTTTCAGCTTCCCCTTTCAGGACCAATTCCCTATCAACAGGAAGTCGGATACAACAGACTGGGGCAGTGTGCTTCAAGTGGAAGGAAGGTCAGGAGCACAGCAACTGGCCTGATTGGGGTACAAACCCAGATTCTGTAACTGCTTGACCCATCACTTGACCCATCAGAAGAGGGAGGAGCTGGAAAAGGAGTGTTTGAAGAGTTGGCAAATATTTGGCGTGAGGAGTGAAGGGATTACCTGCATGGACAAGAGATGCCAGAGAATTGTGGACCATTGAAGGAAGAGCGCATTGGACTGTATTGTTCCAAATACTCAGAGAAGAGCTAAACAACCCAGTTGTCGAGTAGACAGGGGTACTGAGTCCCCAAAATACTGTGATCCTAAGGGCAGGTGGGGGCCTGGGGCAAATATTGGAAGGTTTTGTTTTTTTGGGAGTGGGGAATAGTAGCCTCGTAGAGAAGGGAACAAGCATGAGGTTGAAAAGAACCTTGAGCTGAAATATATTCCTGCAATGCTTCAAATAATTTATGTTTTTTCCTTTCATAGTATAACAGTGAAGTTAACTGACCTATTTTTTATTCCACATCACCACTCTTTTCGACAAAGCACTATTGGTGTTGTGACAAAGTGTTCTGATTTAGTTCTATTTTAGTAATCACATATTTTTTAAATTTGATTTCAAGGACGCTTATACTCTCTTCAGCAACCCTGAGAAAAATGCGGATTAGCAATGCCGTTCAGACCTGACAGAACTAAAAGGCTGTAAATTTACCTAGCATTTAGCGACTGAATACTTTTTTTCTCTTATATTTGATGTCCATAACCTAATAAATACCTCCACATGAAGCTTTAATACTGTACACTTGCCCTGATCCCATTGTATCAGCGACATCCCCTGTAGAGCAACACCAACAATTGTTCATCTTTGCTAGTAACCCAGCCTCTAAGGAAACAATAAACCAGGGACTAAGTCTGGCCCAGCATTAGGAAATCTTTCTTGAACTTAAGGTAATATATTTTCAAATCATTAGCAATCAAAGCAAGAAAGTTTAGGGGTCTCAAAATGCCCCCACCTCTACCCAAACTTAGTTTACTCTAAATACTGGCATTGATATAAGAGGGACACACAAAACTTTATTGGTCATGGTCTCAAATTTGTTTTCCAGAGTAGTAAAACCAAGAAGGGTGTTGAAGTAACCTGCCAGTAATCTAATCCAATTTCAGGTTGTTACCCTCTAATGTCACCTTCCTCAGAGAGAAATAGATCTAGAGCAGCCACTACCTAAAGCCTTATATAAATAGAATAGGGACTGGTGTCAAAATGTATGATTTATACTTATGCCCTATCACATACAACCTCACTGAAAAGAAAGGTTATCGCTAGAGGCTACCTCAACTTTCCACTAAAGTTTCTCCAGCATCCCAACACGTAGCCCACTCCTTGGATGACCTCAAACTCTACAGCAACAAAGGTGAAGAAGCTGTCCTAATACAGTGGCTCATTGCTTCGGATCTCTTGAAGAAAAGGTTAGCAATAAATATATGGCAATCTGATTTTTTTGACTTTTAAAGCCACACAATGCACCTGGATAAAACGGGCAAAAAAGGGAGACCACACATATCCTGGGTTCAGATTGGAATATTTTGCTTTTTTCAACACCCTACGGGATAGGGAAAGTAAAATAAGAAAATAAATAAAAACGCTTACGAGTTGGCGATGCGGCGAGCGCAAGGTAAGTGATTTATTTATTTTTTATTTTATTTTCCCTATTCCATCATCTGTCTACTTCCACGCCCCCCCACTCTTACCTGTACCAGCCGCGCCTGATTGTGAGATGTCAGATATACAGCTAGTGATTGAGACCAGGTGACTCTCAGCCTACATACCCCTCAGGTTGGCAATAATCAGACCTAACGCCCATGTGACTGTGAGTCAAGGTTTGAGACTCACTTTCTTTGAGTAATGCTGTACTGTGGGGTACTAGACTAACAGACTAAAATAGAGAGTATTTTGCAGGTGTGGGTCTTCACAAAAGAGGGAGACTGCTCCAAGGTGTCAGACACAGAACCAGTGAGTGAGTCTGTGTTTCCTGGGAGATTACTTCTCACTGCAGGCGTCTGTGTGTCACCTGAAACATATTGGTCACTCAGTTTTTCCCTCTTACCATATTGATACATTGGACAGTAAAAGTATCACTTGTTTTTTTCCACTGCTTGTAACAACAGTACAAAGAGCTACGTCAAATGCAAGTTGTTATTGTAACACGCAGGACTAGCTTCTAATCCTTGATTCTGCACTGCAAGGTGCGAAACAATCAGCTAGTGAGACTCGATGTACCCCGATTTAATGAATAATCCAACTGCTTCTCAACCAGAATGTACACGCACAATTGATCAAGCAAAAACAATAACAAGCCTGTTTTTTTCCATGTTTGCCACAAGAACAGTGTACCTTGAAACTTGTTTTCTTATGCAAAAAATGCAGTCACTAGAAGTCGTTTCCTGGTCTCCCTTCAATATTGTGATTTACAGACAGAATGCATTCATTTTCTTGTTCCTTTGTTCTGCTGTCTTCCTGTACACGAGGGGTAGGAAAGTGCCCCTTTTTGACTTACTCAGCCCCACTTTTTGCCTGGTATTTGACCAGGCCTCGAGTGCCAGATCTCTTTACCTAAGACTGTGCAATACCTTTAGCAGATCCTGTAAGTCCCTTGTAGGAGGCTAAAGAGGATATCTAAGGGCTGCAGCATTGTTCTGTCTTTGTTGTTGCCTCGTGTCCAAGGCCTTGCGCTCGTGTTCCTGTGCTTCTGGAGCCATGATGGAATGAGAATCATTGTTCTGATTCTCTAACAGTCGAGGAGGATGGGAGGGGAGACAGAGCTACTGTGGACGTGCAATGCCATTGGTGATTGCCCACTGTTGAATACACTTCAATAAAGGAGTTTTCTTAGACATACCTGCCCAGTGTCTCCTTTATAACAAGCATGTATTGTGCCACCCTAAGGGACCACTTAGCACCAACATGCAAACTGCCAATGCAGGGTGCGTGCTATGGTGCAGAGAAAAGTGAAGACACAACATGACATCTCCTGTGTGCCATGCCAGCAGACACTGCATGCAGTCTAGGTAAGTCACCCCTGACAGCTCTAAGGCAGGGTGCACTATACTCCATGTGAGGACATAGCTGCATGAGCAGATATGCCCCTGTGACGTATCAGTTGATTCTTAAATATTACAAGTGACCAGGTAAGCCATATTTAGTACATGTGCTGGATACTGGTATTTACGAGTTCCCAGTTACATGATGGCTTCACTGAAACAACAGATGTTTGCTATTAAACATCTCGTATTAATAAACCCACGCTGATCCCACTGATGGATTTATTAATGCATGCACCCAGAGGGAACCTTAGAGGTGCCCCTGAAAACCTACCAACTGCAAGTGAACTGGCTGACTGGTGTAGCCCAGCTTGTCACCACAGACAGGTTTCTGACCCCCTGCAGATGAGAGGCCACGCTCCCTGAGGGAAGAAAGAATGCCTGCTCTGGCCAGTGTTGTTGTCACCTCCTCCCAGCATGATGGCTAATTGATCAGCATATCAAGGCAGGAGGCTTCAAAGGTTTCTCTGCCACCTTTGATATGTACCCAAAGGCTCCCCCAGACAGGAAAATGCCACCCCCGGCCCTGGGCCCATTTGGCACCAGGACAGGCAGAAAAATTAGCTAGCACCCCTAAGGTGGGCTACCTTTTGTTGACACGATTTTTAATATTCCACCATTTTAGCTTTGCTGGAATTAGGCTCTCCGGGTCAGGGTTATGCTTACTTCCCACAGAAGGTGATCATATAGAGGGTGTAGACACCGTAAAGGTAAGCAGCCCATCGGCTACTACATGTCTCTCCCCGTTATGGCCCAAAATTGAGTATTTACGTGGCAACCCTGACACCAGGTACTTACCTTTTATGGATCAAGAAGAAGAGGACAAAGAAGAGCTGCGAGAAAAGCGAGAGCTTAAGTGTGATGTGGACTTTTGGCACCAAACCCTGCCTGTGCACACCAAGTCTTGATAATCGTGAGCAGCAACTCGTCCTGCAGCTGACCAGCTTCCAAGGACCCTTGGAGACTGCCAGCACTTTGTAAATTGCCAGCAATCTCCCTTGGAGTAGAAGAGCGACTCCCCTGCAGTCCACAGACACCGAAAATGCAAAGTCTGGTTTACCAAATTTCTGCTCCCCAGCAGTCTGACGCAACAGCCTCCAAGGAACAGGAACCTGTGCTCCTAAAGGTCAGATCTGTACACCAACAATTGTTCATCTTTGCTAGTAACCCAGCCTCTAAGGAAACAATAAACCAGGGACTAAGTCTGGCCCAGCATTAGGAAATCTTTCTTGAACTTAAGGTAATATATTTTCAAATCATTAGCAATCAAAGCAAGAAAGTTTAGGGGTCTCAAAATGCCCCCACCTCTACCCAAACTTAGTTTACTCTAAATACTGGCATTGATATAAGAGGGACACACAAAACTTTATTGGTCATGGTCTCAAATTTGTTTTCCAGAGTAGTAAAACCAAGAAGGGTGTTGAAGTAACCTGCCAGTAATCTAATCCAATTTCAGGTTGTTACCTCTAATGTCACCTTCCTCAGAGAGAAATAGATCTAGAGCAGCCACTACCTAAAGCCTTATATAAATAGAATAGGGACTGGTGTCAAAATGTATGATTTATACTTATGCCCTATCACATACAACCTCACTGAAAAGAAAGGTTATCGCTAGAGGCTACCTCAACTTTCCACTAAAGTTTCTCCAGCATCCCAACACGTAGCCCACTCCTTGGATGACCTCAAACTCTACAGCAACAAAGGTGAAGAAGCTGTCCTAATACAGTGGCTCATTGCTTCGGATCTCTTGGAGAAAAGGTTAGCAATAAATATATGGCAATCTGATTTTTTTGACTTTTAAAGCCACACAATGCACCTGGATAAAACGGGCAAAAAAGGGAGACCACACATATCCTGGGTTCAGATTGGAATATTTTGCTTTTTTCAACACCCTACGGGATAGGGAAAGTAAAATAAGAAAATAAATAAAAACGCTTACGAGTTGGCGATGCGGCGAGCGCAAGGTAAGTGATTTATTTATTTTTTATTTTATTTTCCCTATTCCATCATCTGTCTACTTCCACGCCCCCCCCCACTCTTACCTGTACCAGCCGCGCCTGATTGTGAGATGTCAGATATACAGCTAGTGATTGAGACCAGGTGACTCTCAGCCTACATACCCCTCAGGTTGGCAATAATCAGACCTAACGCCCATGTGACTGTGAGTCAAGGTTTGAGTCTCACTTTCTTTGAGTAATGCTGTACTGTGGGGTACTAGACTAACAGACTAAAATAGAGAGTATTTTGCAGGTGTGGGTCTTCACAAAAGAGGGAGACTGCTCCAAGGTGTCAGACACAGAACCAGTGAGTGAGTCTGTGTTTCCTGGGAGATTACTTCTCACTGCAGGCGTCTGTGTGTCACCTGAAACATATTGGTCACTCAGTTTTTCCCTCTTACCATATTGATACATTGGACAGTAAAAGTATCACTTGTTTTTTTCCACTGCTTGTAACAACAGTACAAAGAGCTACGTCAAATGCAAGTTGTTATTGTAACACGCAGGACTAGCTTCTAATCCTTGATTCTGCACTGCAAGGTGCGAAACAATCAGCTAGTGAGACTCGATGTACCCCGATTTAATGAATAATCCAACTGCTTCTCAACCAGAATGTACACGCACAATTGATCAAGCAAAAACAATAACAAGCCTGTTTTTTTCCATGTTTGCCACAAGAACAGTGTACCTTGAAACTTGTTTTCTTATGCAAAAAATGCAGTCACTAGAAGTCGTTTCCTGGTCTCCCTTCAAGATTGTGATTTACAGACAGAATGCATTCATTTTCTTGTTCCTTTGTTCTGCTGTCTTCCTGTACACGAGGGGTAGGAAAGTGCCCCTTTTTGACTTACTCAGCCCCACTTTTTGCCTGGTATTTGACCAGGCCTCGAGTGCCAGATCTCTTTACCTAAGACTGTGCAATACCTTTAGCAGATCCTGTAAGTCCCTTGTAGGAGGCTAAAGAGGATATCTAAGGGCTGCAGCATTGTTCTGTCTTTGTTGTTGCGTCGTGTCCAAGGCCTTGCGCTCGTGTTCCTGTGCTTCTGGAGCCATGATGGAATGAGAATCATTGTTCTGATTCTCTAACAGTCGAGGAGGATGGGAGGGGAGACAGAGCTACTGTGGACGTGCAATGCCATTGGTGATTGCCCACTGTTGAATACACTTCAATAAAGGAGTTTTCTTAGACATACCTGCCCAGTGTCTCCTTTATAACAAGCATGTATTGTGCCACCCTAAGGGACCACTTAGCACCAACATGCAAACTGCCAATGCAGGGTGCGTGCTATGGTGCAGAGAAAAGTGAAGACACAACATGACATCTCCTGTGTGCCATGCCAGCAGACACTGCATGCAGTCTAGGTAAGTCACCCCTGACAGCTCTAAGGCAGGGTGCACTATACTCCATGTGAGGACATAGCTGCATGAGCAGATATGCCCCTGTGACGTATCAGTTGATTCTTAAATATTACAAGTGACCAGGTAAGCCATATTTAGTACATGTGCTGGATACTGGTATTTACGAGTTCCCAGTTACATGATGGCTTCACTGAAACAACAGATGTTTGCTATTAAACATCTCGTATTAATAAACCCACGCTGATCCCACTGATGGATTTATTAATGCATGCACTCAGAGGGAACCTTAGAGGTGCCCCCTGAAAACCTACCAACTGCAAGTGAACTGGCTGACTGGTGTAGCCCAGCTTGTCACCACAGACAGGTTCCTGACCCCCTGCAGATGAGAGGCCACGCTCCCTGAGGGAAGAAAGAATGCCTGCTCTGGCCAGTGTTGTTGTCACCTCCTCCCAGCACGATGGCTAATTGATCAGCATATCAAGGCAGGAGGCTTCAAAGGTTTCTCTGCCACCTTTGATATGTACCCAAAGGCTCCCCCAGACAGGAAAATGCCACCCCCGGCCCTGGGCCCATTTGGCACCAGGACAGGCAGAAAAATTAGCTAGCACCCCTAAGGTGGGCTACCTTTTGTTGACACGATTTTTAATATTCCACCATTTTAGCTTTGCTGGAATTAGGCTCTCCGGGTCAGGGTTATGCTTACTTCCCACAGAAGGTGATCATATAGAGGGTGTAGACACCGTAAAGGTAAGCAGCCCATCGGCTACTACATGTCTCTCCCCGTTATGGCCCAAAATTGAGTATTTACGTGGCAACCCTGACACCAGGTACTTACCTTTTATGGATCAAGAAGAAGAGGACAAAGAAGAGCTGCGAGAAAAGCGAGAGCTTAAGTGTGATGTGGACTTTTGGCACCAAACCCTGCCTGTGCACACCAAGTCTTGATAATCGTGACCAGCAACTCGTCCTGCAGCTGACCAGCTTCCAAGGACCCTTGGAGACTGCCAGCACTTTGTAAATTGCCAGCAATCTCCCTTGGAGTAGAAGAGCGACTCCCCTGCAGTCCACAGACACCGAAAATGCAAAGTCTGGTTTACCAAATTTCTGCTCCCCAGCAGTCTGACGCAACAGCCTCCAAGGAACAGGAACCTGTGCTCCTAAAGGTCAGATCTGTCCACCCACCAAGTGAGAGGACACCAGGGCCAACTGGAGTCGCACAGGACCAATGCCCGGGGTGCCGGACCCCTTGCAGCAAGCAGAGACTGTGAGAGTGTAATCCAGACTCCAATGATGTAGAGACTGAGCAGCCGTCAAGGGACGTCAGCACTGCAGAGACCCATCCCCAGAGTGGCCGAGCAGTCCTGATTTTGCACCTACAACCGGTGAGACCGGCAACCACAAGGCTCTAGGACACACAGAGCACAGATGACCTTTCCACGCTGCACCCGAGCACCCCAGCTCGGGTACCGACGAACCGGCTGTGCCCTTTTGTCACCTGGAACCTTTATGACCCAGGCCCCCACCACCCTGTTTGGAACTCCTGGACTTGTCCCCAAGTCTCTCTCTGCAGACTGTTTGTTGGTGGCCACCCTTCTTCCTAGTGGCGTAGCACACATAGCTACCAACCCGACCAGCACCTCTGCAACCGGACGCCCCAGGGCAGATGGCAAGTAACTGCTTATGGAACTTTGGACCTTGGCCCCATACAACCATAAATCCAGAAGGAGACCTCCAGAAACCGATCGCAAATATCTGTATGCAACATATGCCTTTTCTCCCATGGGGAAGCATTGCTGCGTAAAGACACATTTAAGTGAACTATTTACTTACCGGTAAAAATTCATATTTTAAAAAAGTACTTCCTTGATAGGTAAGTTCTTGGTATCATAGTTTGCATAAAATATGACTTATGGTTCTAAATTGGTTTAGGATTTATTCTTGAGTGTGTGTCTCATTTATTACCTCTGTTAGTACAACAAATGCTTAGCACTACCCTCTGATAAGCCCAACTGCTCACCCACACTATCACAAAAGAGAGCATTTGGGTTTTCATTCCTTTGTAAACCAACTGGGGTTTGCCTGGACTCTACACAGTGTACCTAGTTTTTGGTCCACTATATAAAAAACCACTTTCGTACAATCATCCTATTTATTTGTTGCACTTTGAATTCATATAGAGATTTATACATTCTGGACATTCCCAGCCAATGGACCAGGGCTCTATCCTAACAATTAAGAATACCCCTCCAGAGCATAATGGGGAATTATGGAAAAATTAGTCTTACAGGTTATTCTGCTGAAGTTTTATAACATTACACCTCAATTGGGAATGACGGCACCTAGAAAGCAACGGGTTTGCTTGTCAAATATATGAAAAGGCATCTTTTGGGATTTCCCTCATTCAGCTTGGAAATCTTACCTCTTAAACCCAATGGCAAAGTACATGGGGGTATGTGTATTAGCATATGTTAATGTTAATGTTATTGGCACTTATAGAGCGCGACTGCTACCCGAAGGTGTCCTGGCGCTATTATGTGATGTCCATCATTGGCCTGAGTTGGGTAGGTGCAACTGGTCTTTAACCAGCCTGTGGCTTTAAAAGAAATTTGAGTATAAGGTCGGACCTTGGAGGGCTTCTTAAGGCGAAGTTGACATTGAAGTCCCCTCAAAACGTTGAGTCATAGCAACAACAGCACATAGATGTTAGTTATCTACAGCTCTGGGGACAAGAAGTAACTGATTACTGTATTGCTCACCAGGGGCTGTATTGCACAAGCGCCCCGGGGGCGCAGTGGCCATTTGCGCCCACGTTATACGCCCCCAGTGCACTTTGGTATTGCAGAAGGGACCACAGATGCTTGGGCGGCCCCTTTTGTTACACAGATAGCACAGACACACATACAGCGCCAGCACTATAATAAGAGGGCATTCCCTCATTTACATGGGGGCGTGGCCCCATACAAATGAGGGAATCACTTTGCCTCTGCGTCCACGCTGTATTACCGAGGTGGGCGTAGAGGTAAACATGCTTTTAGAAGGCGCAATTTAATGGCAGCCTTCTAAAGGGTAGAAAGGGGTTCCCATGAAACCTCCAAACATTCCCTTGCAGACGGGTGCAGCCACTCACTGCACTTGCCTGCAAGGGGATTTCTAATCTCATTTAAAAGTGCCGGTGGATTGCCGCCTGCCCACAGAGACAGCTGCTCCGCTTTTCTCTGGAATCCGCTGCCCCGGAGGCAGCAAGAGTTCGCAGCTTCCTCAAGGGCAGGACATTCTTCCTGATAGGGCGCACTTTCCATGTTTGCATCTGGAGCACCTGCTTTAATGTGCGCCGAGGTGCAAACATGGAAAGTGCCCCCTATCTGAGACCTCTAATTCATGAAAACAGAATGCCTATCAGAGAATTCACCCATCTCCCTGGGTTCTATGAATACAGTGTGCTACTATCAATTAGTGTGCTAGCAATGCTAGCCGGCATGACGATTTGAAGTAGGTTAACTAAACATACTGTGCATTAATCTGCAATCCAGAAATTATAGTAAAACGTATTTTATTCTGAAACATTTTGATTGAGTTTGTTTTGACTGCTATGTATGAACTTATTCTGTATCCAATGTTTTATTCTTGCAGGTTAACCTCTTTGTTTTGCTGTCAGTGGTCTGTGTTCTTCTAAACCTGGCAGGATTTATCCTTGGATGCCAAGGAGCTCAGTTTGTCTCCAGCATGACAAGCTGTCAATTGGTGAGCATTGAGAGAGAAGGACAATATGATAGCCATTATATTCTCACTCTGGTCATAAATTTCTATCTGTGTTGACGGTGTTTTAAGATGACTGATACAGTACTTCCTAACGAATAAAAAATTAATTATTGAATTTAAATATTTCTACTTGATTACATTATGCTGCTGTGTCTAAATTGAGGTCCCAACCATGGTTTTAGGTACTTGCATCCACTTTTAAAAGCAGGTTATGTAGGCTATGACAGTGATCATTAAAAACTGATACATTGAAAGTAAAAAGAATGCTTGACCGAAATTGAATTACGTATTTGCAAACCAGGCATGTCAAAAGTTCTGGGCCATCAGATTGTAGCAGGGCCCTTCATAGGAGAAGAACCTGTTTAAAATTTTAAAATTTAAAAGTGCATCCTGTAGGGAATGAGAAAACACACCAGGGGCTGTATTATTTGCGCCCCTGCGGCACTTTGGTATTACAGAAGGGACCGCAGACTCTTGTGCGGCCCCTTTTGTAACACAGAGGGCGCTGGCACACATATAGCACCAGCGCTGTCATCAGAGGGCGTCCCCTAATTTGCATAGGGGCATGACCCCATGCAAATGAGGGAATCTCTTTACCTCTGCGCCTGAGCCGTATTATAGACTCGGGCGCAAATGCAAAGAAGCCATCAAGAGGTGCACTGAAAGTGGGCCACCAAAAGGTGGTTCACTGTCAGTGCGCCACGTAATGGCAGCCCAGACATTTTCTGCACCCGCCTGCAAGGGGATCTCTCTCCCCTCTTAAAAGTGCAGTGCTGCTTCAAAGCCGCCCCGCGTTTCACTTGAATGTGCTGACACCAGGCTAACATAAGTTTGCGGCTGCCCTGGGGGTAGAGTATTCATTCCAATATATACATCTGCCACATTGCTGCGAGCGCGCTGGACTAGCGCTGTGCGTTTTTAACTCCCCAGCGTTTTTTTATTTGTGTTACTGCTTTTGTTCTACTTACCCTTGTTTTTAGATTTGGCTGTCTCCAGCCTGCGCCCCCTCCCCTCACTGCATTTGAAAAAGTGCACCTCTGTGCCTAAAAGCACCACCACTTTGGTGGGTCCGGGTCCTGGGCATCCACTGCGGGCGCCATCTTGGTTTGGGGATTGGGATTCGGCGGCGGCCGCCATCTTTAAGCGGACTCGCGCGCCAAGGGCTCACTGGAGAGTCTACTTAAGGCGGTCTTTGTTTTGGAGGTGGTCCTATACATCTGCCACATTGCTGCGAGCGCGCTGGACTAGCGCTGTGCGTTTTTAACTCCCCAGCGTTTTTTTATTTGTGTTACTGCTTTTGTTCTACTTACCCTTGTTTTTAGATTTGGCTGTCTCCAGCCTGCGCCCCCTCCCCTCACTGCATTTGAAAAAGTGCACCTCTGTGCCTAAAAGCACCACCACTTTGGTGGGTCCGGGTCCTGGGCATCTACTGCGGGCGCCATCTTGGTTTGGGGATTGGGATTCGGCGGCGGCCGCCATCTTTAAGCGGACTCGCGCGCCAAGGGCTCACTGGAGAGTCTACTTAAGGCGGTCTTTGTTTTAGAGGTGGTCCTATACATCTGCCACATTGCTGCGAGCGCGCTGGACTAGCGCTGTGCGTTTTTAACTCCCCAGCGTTTTTTTATTTGTGTTACTGCTTTTGTTCTACTTACCCTTGTTTTTAGATTTGGCTGTCTCCAGCCTGCGCCCCCTCCCCTCACTGCATTTGAAAAAGTGCACCTCTGTGCCTAAAAGCACCACCACTTTGGTGGGTCCGGGTCCTGGGCATCCACTGCGGGCGCCATCTTGGTTTGGGGATTGGGATTCGGCGGCGGCCGCCATCTTTAAGCGGACTCGCGCGCCAAGGGCTCACTGGAGAGTCTAATTAAAGTCGCTCCTTCACGCGCAGCGTGACGCGCAGGTAGACGCCTTCGCTTAGCCTGAGTCGTGCCGGAGTCCTGCCCGTCTGCGCCCGTCAGCGTCCCGGAGGCGCCGGGGCGACGGTGGACTGCGGCACGGCCCGTCGAGGGGGAAGATGATCACCTATACTTCATCGGTGCTGCGCGCCATGCAGACCCATTCTTGCTCCTGTCGTTCGGTCTTTCCGGGGCGCTTTAAGGGTAAGCGCCGCTGTCCAGCCTGTGGCTGGTCGCCCACGTGGACATTGGTCAATGTCTGCAGGCCCGTAGAGGCTCGTGTTAGGCACCTATGTCTGCTCCTGAATACGAGGTCGCTGGGATGTCATGCCTTGCACCTATATGATCTCCTTGTGAGGGAAAACCCCCTGTGTCTTCTCCTAACCGAAACTTGGCTGGGAGAAGCGTCGAATCCGGATATCTTTTCCGCTATCCCCCCAGCCTATAACATCTTTCGGCAGGATAGAGAGAAAGGCAGGGGCGGTGGTGTAGCTGTGGTGGTGAGGAAGAACGTTTCCTGCTCTGTTCTCCCTCTCAATCCTATTGGGGGGTCGGAGTCCATTGCTTTTACACTCAGACTGTCCTCGGTCCAAGCATTTAAGGGGCTGTTGGTCTATAGGTCACCAGGCCCGATGGGCTCCTTCTTGGAGGATTTGCAGATAGCGATTTCCGAACTGGCGCTTACTACACAGCACTGTGTAGTGGCGGGCGATTTCAACTTCCATCTAGATGTCATAGGCGACCCGGACACTATCAAACTGTTGGACATCACATCTCCTCTGGGCCTATTACCATGCGTGTCAGGTCCTACGCATGAGAGAGGGCATACCCTCGATCAAGTGTTTTCATCAGTTCCGCTCGCCGATGTAGAGACTCTGCCTGTGCTCTGGACGGATCATAGGCTGATCAGGTTCTCTGTGTGTGAGAATGGGCGGCCGGATAACATCGCCCCCATGCTACCTAGATCGGCCTCGAGAGCGCTCCATAGAGTGACACCTGATATGTTAGAGCAGGCGCTCGCGGAACATCCCTGTTATCTCTCGGGTGATCTGGAAAGAGACACGGAGGCTCTGCAGTCGTGGCTGACCGAAAGGCTGGACGATCTTGCCCCACTGGCAGCCCCTCGGTCCACGGCTGTACGGCAATCTGCGCCGTGGTTCACTGAGGCGCTGCGGGTGGCCCGCAGCCAATGCAAGGTTGCTGAGCGGGCCTGGCGCCTTCAGTACAACGAGGTGGACAAACTCGCCTACAGGGCGGCTATTAAGGCCTATCATCGGGACATCTTAGATGCCAAAAAAGAATACCTTGCTAAGAGGATTGAGGTGGCGGCGAACTCCTGCAAGGAGATCTTCACGGTGGTGAAGGAGTTCACGACCCCCAGTTCCTACTCAGCCCCACCAGTGCCATCGGAGGCGTGGGCGTGTAATCTCGCCAGCTTTTTCACTAGTAAGATCAAGGCAATTCAGGCCTCCTTCTCGGAGAGCGCTGAGGATGGTGGATGTGGCCCCGGAGCGGAACGTGAGCTACCGCCCATGCCTACCGCAGTGTTGACAGATTTTCCAGCAGTCACTTGCGAGGCGTCGCGGGCGCTGCTTACCAGCCTTAAATCTGGCTCGCCACTTGACCCATGCCCTGCCAAATTTTTGGCCGGGATGGCGGCGGTGGTGAATCCCCTGGTTAACCCCATCCTCAATGCCTCCTTGAGGGAGGGAAGGGTGCCTACCACCTGGAAGAGGGCGATGGTGATCCCCCTTTTGAAAAAGCCGGGCTTTGATGCCGAGGTTTTGGCCAATTATAGGCCAATTTCACTTCTCCCGGCTCTGGCCAAGATTACCGAGAAACATGTTCATGGCGTCTTGTCGAGCTTTCTTGAGACCAACCATCTGCTCCATCCTTCCCAATCCGGCTTCCGTCCCAACTTCAGCACGGAAACGGCATTGTTGGAGGTCTCCGAGATCATCAGGGAGACCTTGGATGTTGGTGGCAAGGCCATGTTAGTCATGTTGGACCTGTCGGCGGCCTTTGATACCGTCCCCCACGTGGCGCTCCTCGCCAGGCTCCACGACATCGGCATTAGGGGGACGGTGCTCAAATGGTTTACGTCTTTCCTGGAAGGCCGCCGCCAGACGATCTGGGTCTCCCAGAGCTCCGCCGAGATGCCGCCTCTGGGGGTTGGGGTTCCACAGGGCTCTGTGCTGAGCCCATCACTGTTTAACATCTTTATGTCCCCCCTGGCGGCGGCGGTGGAGGCTTACGGGGCCCAGATCGTGTCCTACGCCGACGACACGCAACTCCTCTTCACTTGTGGTAAAGATCAACCATTTGATGGAGAGAGTATCCGGGGTTGTTTGGGCAGGGTATTCGACTGGTTCCAGCATAACAACCTGAAGGCCAACTCCAGTAAGTCGGAGGTCCTATTCTTCGGCTGTGTCACCGACCCTGAGTGGCGGCAATGGTGGCCATCTGAAATGAGCCCTCCTGTACAATCATCTGCGGTTGCTAAAAATCTTGGCGTCAAACTTGATAATAAGTTATCACTGAGAGCGCACATCCTGGGTCTGGCCGGAACCTGCTTTGGTATTCTGAAGATGCTCCGCAAGTTTCTTCCACTGCTTTCTGCGGAGCATAGGCGGATTACAGTGCAGGCGCTTATCGGGTCCCGGCTCGACTATGCCAATGCCCTCTTTCTTGGCCTCCCGGACTACCTGGTCCAACGCCTTCAGGTGGCACAAAACTCTGCTGCCCGTGCCATCTTTGGCCTGCATAGGCGGTCACGAGCCTCTGGGTTGCTGCAGAAGCTTCATTGGCTGCCTATCCGTAAGCGGATTATGTTCAAATCCCTTACGTTGATGCATAAAGCCCTGTTTGGCTCAGGGGCTGGGTATCTACGGTGTAGATTGGCCTTCTATCGTCCTGCCCGCTCACTGCGGTCCGAATCTCTTTTTACTGCCGTGGTGCCACGTGTACGGAAGGCGCGGACTGGGGGCCGTTCCTTCAGCTTTAAGGCACCCCAGCTGTGGAACTCTCTGCCACTGGCGCTACGCAGTACCTCTAATCTGCTTCAATTCAGGAAGAGCCTGAAGACTTGGCTTTTTAATGTTTAACTGTTTTCTTTGCGGGGTTCTTTCTTTCTTTCCTGTATTAGTTTTTTCTTGTTATGTTATTACACACGGAGCCGCCTGTGGAAAGCGCCGGGACACTCTTTTAGAGTAGCTGTGCGCTATATAAGTTTATTTTAACATAACATAACATAACAATACGGCACTCTCTCTTTGTGCCGGGCGCACCTTTAGAAAGGTGCGCCCGGCGCAAATAAAGAAAATGCGCTGCATTGTCTAATACCACCCCTGATCAGCCTCTGGCTCCATTTAGTGAAATTAGTCTTGTTGGCTTGCTCAGCATTAAGACCATACATTTGTTTTTAAAGTATGTTAATAAATATGCTGTAGCATGAGTCTGGACCTTCAATATATGTAGGGCCTGAGGGATAATGGCCCCCAACCCTTTTTGAAGTGCTCACTGGAAACAAAGTGATTGCTTTTAGTTTTTTGTGCTCAAATATACTTATTGTTATTAGTTTTATGCGAAACTAACAAGAACCACAATACAAAAAATATACAATGCAAATTAAAAACTAAACTAAAGCAGAAAAAGTGGGCTCACAATATCCATAATATAAGAGCAATAATCAATAAATGATTGTTCTTATTTTCACTAACTATAGTAGATATCTAAAAAGGTGAGTGAATTCATAAATAAATGTAAGCATATATTAAAATAAATACATAAAGTAATTTCCAAAATAATTGGTGAGCAAAGTATATTTCTGAATTGTAGACAAAGCTATGTGAGCACTCTTCCGGGAAAAAATAATCCATGTCCACCAAAGATTAACAGAAAGTAGGTTAGTGTTTTTCCAATTAGATGAGATAGATTTATTAGCAGTAGAAATAAGCAAATCAAATAAATTAGCCTGGATTTCAGAAAAAGAAGTTAATTCCGCAGCCTTAAAAAGTATTATTTGAACACATATAGCATCGGTGATATTCAGAAAGTGACAAATAATTTTCAAACTTTTCTTCAAAATTCAAATATAACTTTTAAACAAAAGTACACATTTTAAAGATTGTTTTCATTTTTATAATGCCAGCACAATGCAGAATCAAGACTTACACTTTATTGAACTTTTCCAGAATCCTTAAACATTTATATAATATCCAAACATTGGTTTGGTATATAGCAACTAGATGTACACCATATTGCCATTTAAGCAAGTTTAATTTAATAGATAAGTCTTCATTCCATGGGAAAGCCATATTATCGAGATTAGAACCTCCATGTGCATTATAGTTCCACAATGTTGAAGCTAAATGACCAGATTTATAGGAAATGTTAACAAACAAAATTGATTCAGGGATTTTGGCTATAGGAAACCTATCAGAAAAAGTTAGCAATACAGCATCACATAAAATTTAGTAATTAAAGTAAGCATTAAAAGAAATATTGAATTTATATTGTAATTCTCGAAAAGAAAAAAAAAAATCTCTTGACACACATCCTTTTTTTCCCCCAAGTACTTCTTTATTAGATTGCAGAAGTATACATAAATTGTTGCTGGAACAAGCACATAGGATACAGTAGTAAAATTATGCATTAGGTGCAGTTAACACAAGGAATATCAATGTTGGGTATAACGTCTCAGTTCTCAGTGTCTATAGTAGTCAGCAGACGTGCGATGTGTGACCCTATTGGCGAATCCCAGATCTATGTATGTCAGCCACTAAGAGCCCACTACTTTATTAAAATGCCCAACTGGGGTTTGAGCTACTGCTAGTTTATTAAAGTACTGAACTGGGGCTTGAACTATATATCTTTATATCCGTGGAGCTATTCTGACATCTCGGACATTGGGGGCAACATGTCCCTACAGTTCCTGATTCCTGCCAGAATGTGGATGTATATTGTGCATTGAAGGGAAGGACGATAATGTCTTGGGCACAGACCCACTCCTGAGGAAAGGAGCAGAGGAGGGGGATGGTAAGCATATCGTCCAGATTCGATGTGGCATGTCTTTTGTGTTCCTGCAGGTTAAGAAGGGATGCATTTGTTAGTACAGCGGTCTAAGAAGTTGAGAAGGAGGTCAATCTCTCACAGGGGTCTTTCATCTGTCTTTGCTGCCTAAGTACATGTCCAGAATTGTACAATGATTGAGCAGGCCCATACCATATGATAAACTTCTGCCTCTGGGCACGGGCCTCATGGCCATTTAGGGACCACTGTCGGGAACATTCGGTGGATACGCATTGGGGTAAGGTAAGTATGATGCAAGTAGTTAAATTGAGTGTACTTCTGATGGGGATTTCTGGACACGTGCATACTTGTTCAAGTGCAGTGTGCCACTGTCAGTGTGTGAATTCCTGATCCACTAAAGTTGTCCATTTGTGCTTAGAGGAGGGAATAGTGTGGTGTGAGTATCCAGTAGCGCTCTGTACAGCACTGTAATCAACCGTCTATCTCTGCCATGGGTGAGCAGGGTCTGCAAGGGAGGGAAGGGTTTGGGTTACATTCATTCTGGTCCCCACAGTGTTCCTATCATGGTCACTAGAGTGCTGTAGGACAAGAACTTGCCCTCCTCAGTGTCATGTTATTCCTGGAGTTCCTGGAATGTCAGCAGGGTTTTATGTACATAGAGGTCACCCAGCGTGGTGAGGCCAGCCTCTCTTCATGGTCTAATGTTGTGGTGTTCAGTCACTCTGCAGAGGGCTAGAAGAACCTACCATAGTAGGCTCGGCGAGTATGGCAGTGGGTGGCATTGGAGCTGGACATATGTGGGCCAGCATCGCTTGGAGGTCTTGACCAGGCATCCCGGGTGCAGTGCGGCTCACACAGGATCTATCAGTCAGACTATTATAGCACAGTCCCCCTAGTTTCTCTGTATGAACATCCGCCCAGGGTTAGTGACGTCGGAGAGCCAGCGCATCCGCCGTTGCAATTGAACTGCTGCGTAGCATAGTTTATAATCTGGTGTTCCTAAACCTCCTTGCTCTGGAGGGGCGTGTAACTTAGTAAGTGCAACTCTCTTTCAGCTGGTACTCAAAATCAAAGCAGAGAGAACAGAGTCCAGGTCCCTGAAGAAACTCTTAGGCAGGTGGTCTGGGAGGGCAGGAAATGGTAGAGCACACATACCTGAGGTATACCAATGAGTCATCAGCATATAGTGAGACATCTTCCCAAACATTACTAATTGGGATCCCCATTGCGGGCTCTGCAGGTGTACGAGACCCACGAGGGGCTCTATAGACAGGGCGAATAATCGGCGACAGTGGGCAGCCCTGCCTGGTGCCCCTGTACACTTCCAACACAGCAGAGATCTCCTTGATGGCTCGAGTATCTCACCGTGCCACTCTTTCTGTGCCTGCTCTGCAGGTGGAGAGGCACCCTTTGTTGCCTCCGCGAGAAAGGAGGTGGGGGGCAGCGGAGATTCATCCCCCCTCGGATGAGCTGCCTTTGGGTATTGCTGTTTCACCATCTCTGGGATGCAAAGAAGCAGAGGAGATGGGGTGCATCAGAGCCCGTCCTCTATCCAGCCCCAGGTAACTCCAGTCCCAAGTAGGCTGCGGACCTCAGGTTGTCTGTAGTATACCGAAATACTCCCGACTGGCTTCAAATCAAGCAGAGCAGGTCACAGAGGATCTCTGCTATTCGCGGACACCCTTGGTGCTGGGGTGAGAGCTGACAGATGGATGTCAGGTGAACTAGCGACACAGAGCTCTTTCACTCCACATCTATGCTGGTCACTATCTTGGCCACACCGCCCCTTGACACATTTCCTTTAAGAAAAAAAAAATCCCAACATCAATCTACGATTTCTAAAAGGAAAGGTTATGCCTTAGTTTTATTTTAGGATTATGCTGAAGCAATATATGCTAATATCTACCAATGTTAGAATTAAATATACACTTTAAAAAAAAGCTCTAATTATGGGAGAAATATTATTCAATCTTTTATATTAAGTAGAAAACCAACCAGACAAACGAAAGGGATTATTTTTCCCCAACCAATTAAAATGAGCAGATACGTTTGTCCAAAATCTGGCAAACCTACACCAGCAAATACTTTATTAATTTTAACGTTTTTGTAACTAACTCTGTCTTTTATTATTTCAACTAAATTTCGTAATAATGTTATCCAATTTCACAAAAATAAAACTAATAGTAATTGGCTGTGGAAACATTGAAAGTAGGTGTAAAACGTGCGCATAATAATCTTTTTCACTGCATCCATTTGTCCCTACCAAGTAAGAAACAATGGTGACCAGTTTGCAATTTTAGCTATAGTTTTGTGTAGCATACCACCACCATTGCTATATACTGTACATTTAATTGGCGTATAAAAAAATAATAGCCAAGTATTGTAAATGATTTCTGCAGCAATGAATGTTTGAGTTATACATATCATATCAGGGGTATAATGTATATTTAGGGGGAAGAACACAGATTTATTCACATATAAAGTATACCCAGAGACCCTAGAATAATCATTTATGATTTGTAAAATATGAGGCAATGTAAAAGGTTGATTTTCAATTAATAAAAGCACATTGTCCGCATATGCCAACATTTTAAGCGTTAAAACCACAGTTCCACTGCCTTTGTTGTTTTTCAGAATTAAGAATTGAACATAAGAAAGGTTCAATTGCAAATAAAAGTATTAATGGTGATAAGGCACAACTTTGTCTACTACCTGAAAGTAATTGTAGAGCCTGATGATGCACCATTTACATATATTTTAGCATTAGATTTGATATATGAAGCTTTAACCATATTAATAAATGCCTGTCCAAGTTGAAAACAATGCCTAGATGTAAATACAAATTGCCAATGAATTTTATTGAATGCTTTCTCAGGATCTAAAGCTAAGAGTCCATAATTGTATAATGTAGCCTTACAGGCCCCGTTGTAGGAGTTGGAATTAGAAATAACATGAGCAATTCTATTATTATAAAAAGAAAATCTACCTTTCATGATTCCGGTTTGATCATTATGAATTATAAAATGTAAGCTTTTGGAGATACTATTTGATCAGACTTTTCCATACATTTTACAATCCTGGTTTAGCAGAGAAATATTTATGTGATTCGAAACTTGAAAGTGCTTCTTATCAGGTTTGGTATGACACGGGTTTTTAGTTTGTGATAGTGGAAGCAGCCTCAGAAAATACAAATAATACTTTTGAACTGAGAGCAAGGAAATTAGATTCACTGTCGGCATGACAGAACAAGAAAACAGGCGATCAATAAAATTGCTTACATTACATCTAGTAACACTAAAAGGTGATACCAGTGTGAAGCACAATCCTGTCGAAGGAAAGGCCATTCAAGAGGATGGTCCTCAGTGAAGCAGAGTATGGAGTTAATAAAGGGAGATAAATATGTGAAAAGGAGGAGTAATAAAAAACACCACCTCATGGTCACCACCAGGAACATGCACTAGTGGCACGGTGGTGTTCAACGATTTGTTGTCTGAAGAATATTTTATAGAGAAGCATAATATTAGTGCTTGTTATGCAACGTCCATTCCTTTAATTTGATTATATATTTACAGGCCATATCAAGGGCGGATTATGGTTTGAGAGGAATGGCCTTCTGATAGGTTTACTGTTGGCCTTGTGCTTCATATATTCATATATGCTAACTTCCCTGAAGGTAAGAAATATTACCTTGCTCTTGATTGAGGATGTGTGAAGACATTGACTCCAGTGATAACAAGAAACGTTGACCCTCTCTAATGTCTTCAAGTAAACATCGAGTCAAAGGGCCTCATGTAGGTAAATAAATTTTACCGTTTCTTAAATACCGAGCCGTACCGAATCGGTAAATTAGAATCGGAAAGTTATATGTAGGTAAAAATTCGGTAACAGTTACCGATTCGGTAACATTCGGTAATCACGAATCGGAATTCACCGAATCGGTAAATACCGAGGTGGTATTTACCGAATCGGTAAATACCGAGGTGGTAGTTACCGAATCGGAAAATACCGAGGTGGTATTTACCGAATCGGAAAATACCGAGGATACTACCACCTTCCCTTTACTAAGAAGCTAATATTATTATTATGCTAATAGAAGGTCTCTT
The DNA here is from genome assembly GCF_964204655.1 of Triturus cristatus. Classification (NCBI taxonomy): domain Eukaryota; kingdom Metazoa; phylum Chordata; class Amphibia; order Caudata; family Salamandridae; genus Triturus; species Triturus cristatus. The sequence goes on from NC_140581.1 coordinate 866,441,259, forward strand.
AGGCTTGAATAGGGGACCCCATACCTCAAAGATCAGCTTAGTGAAATCACATCACAGGAGCATCAGGAGTCTTCTCGCAGGAAGGCTCGTCTTCGGTCTGAATAATAAACATGATGTCTGTGATATTAAAAGCACCAACTGTCAGGTATTTGCAGCTGCGCGTGTGTCATGGCTAAATAGTGGGTCGATCAACCTAGAGTGGAAAACATGCATTGTGTAATATTCCAGACTGTTTGTCACACCATGTACAGACCAAGGTCGCTGCGCAGAGCTTGGGATGGTAACAACAGATTGCTCTCGTGTGAAGCAAGTCTCGAGTCAGCAGTTTATTTAAGAAATAACATGTAAACGCAGTGTCGTGTGCAAAGACAAAAAGATGGCTGTCTAACATTTAACGTGGTTATGCGAACTTAACAATGTATGTACGTATTCAGGGAGAACTCACTACACGCCCCCTTGATCGAAGCACCATTTAATAGGCAAGAAAAGAGAGAACGCAGAGTTCAGTTTCGTCAGAGCAGAACAAGGCGTGACCAATGCTGCGCCAAAGTCCGAAACTACAAAAAATAGCAGCATAGAATTCTAAAAAAAAATGCAAGTAGATAAAAAAACTCAAAACGACCATCAGGAAGAGAAAAAAGAGAAATAAAAGAAATAAATGTTGCGCCAGGGTGCTGTCCAGTAGCACAGGCGCAATGGACGACAGTCCAGTTAATCCATGAATGTATAGGCAGCATATGTGGCCACTGCTTCCAACAAAAAATCGTTTGCAGGGCCACTAAAAGTCTCAGCCATCCAATTAAGTAAAGAAAAGGAACATACGTGTTCTCCAACCATCGGAGCCTCTAGCACAATCAGAGGGCACCCGGAATGTTCCTCCAAATAGCTCATAGCCAAGAAGTCGTAGGCGGCCGCAGAGATGTCCCAATTACCCAGGATACCATGCGCCGCACCACAGGCCATAATCCGGACACCAGAACAGGCCAACTCGTGAGACACTAAGGGCCTCATCAGTCGATCGAAATCCGGCACCGGAGACACCATGTTGGTCAAGCACAAATCCAGAGGCCATTCAAAGGGACAATCCAGGCAGTGAAATACAGGTTGTACGCAGGTGAAGTAGGAATACCTGAAGGATAATCCATAAGCCAGGCTCAAAGTCGCCAATGGCAAAGTACCATAAAAGTCAAGCATCCTATCACGAAGAAGATGCAGACGGGACAGGTGCTCGTGTGGCACAGAAGGAGCAGCCATTCCGGAGTATAAAAAGGAAAAGCAGCACACCTGCCACTAGCGCCAGAAGCAGCGGGACACCTCCAAAGATGCTCGAGAAAAGTGAATGAAAAAATGCCGGAATCACACCAAAAATAGTTTGGAAATAGGTCACGAGACCCGAGACCACAAGTTATAAAAAATGAGCCAGGCCGGTCGTGGACGAGGCATTGAAAATAGTTTGGATCAAAGAGCCGAAATGCAGGGGGAGGTCAGTATTCAGAAGCGCCTGTACCTCAGTGCGCGTATTAGCAACGTGAAGGACAAATGTTTCACGAGAGGAAGTCAAAGGCACCTCTTTTTGGGACAATAGCGCTCTTATTCTGCTCATCTTGTTGAACTCTGCTTTCAAGGTTGGAATCGAAGGCCAGATGGAAACATCCAGCCGCCCATGCGGGGGTGGAAAAAGAACATTATTGCAGCAGACAACTTTCTGCGAGACAGTTACTATGTACGGGATTCCCACTAACATCCCGCAGCAAGCTTCATTATTCAAAATTAAATAACTACCGTTTGCAAGCAGCGTGAAAGAAGGTGTAATCACAGGCACTGGGATACCTCGTAGGACGCACGCCAAATTCGGGGCTTGTACATTGCATGCGCCGTGTAATTGAATGTGCCTACATACCAAGGAATGGTCTGGTGTAGTGGTACATTCCTCGCCTTTCAAATAAACCTCAGTTCCGTCCCTAGTACATCTATACGTAAAGGGGAGGGACCAAACCTCATGCATGAAAGCGGTGCCCAGCGGTTCATACCTACCCAAAGCATAATGTTTCATACAAGACGTAAACTTAAAAAGCGCGAAAGGGAGAGTTCTCAATCCGTGTACTAACCACGTAGCTGAATTGATCTCCGCTACAGAGAAAGGCAACGGTTCTAACTTTTCAATCTGTAACAATGAATATGTAGCATCCTTCATGGACATAAATCGCTGCTTGTCAGTAAGGTTGTAGGGAAGGAATAACGATGTAGTGGTCAGATAGTCCCAAGGGACCCTCCCTGCCTTTAACGTCTGCAACGTCCATGCAAACTGCATAACAGAACGCAACTGGTTTTGACCATGATATAACACAGACATATCATCATGCACAATATCAACAACCGAAGAAACAATATTGTCTAATGTATAAATCCTAGAAGAGAGAGTGCTAATGCTATTATCTATAACGGCTAAAACCTTCTCCATGTTTGCTTGATCAATAGCTCTCAATCTGGAAGCCGCCTCAATCTGCGACAACTTCCAGACTTCGTTGTAAATAGCATGCGCCCACCTTTTGGTTCTGCCACCCACAGGACCCTTAACAAAATCATTCAAATCGGTATGCACATTGATGGAGTGGGTGGACTTCCTGTTCCTGTAGATGTGCTCTGTGTCAGCTGGTGGACAGATTGGGATGTGTGTACCATCAATACAGCCGATGACATGGGGGAACTGTGCCACGTGATGAAAGTCTGTTTTTGTTTTCTGCAGTGCAGCCTGTGTGTTGGGGAAGTTGATGTAGTGGTGCATTCTCTGCATCATGGCATCCAGGAACTTCCTGAAGAAACGTGACAGGCAACTCTGGGATACACCACCCACCGCAGCTATCACCACCTGATAACTGCCGGATGCCAGCAGATGTAGGCTGCAGAGCACCTGCACATGTGGGGGTATGGCGTGCGCCCTTCTTATTGGCTGGTCCAGGAGTGGGTGAAGGTCCCTGATTAAGTCCATGATGGTTTCGGGGTGTAGCCTGTACCTCTCATGTATCTCTGCATCAGTCAGCTGGAATAGTGTGATGCGCTGTCTGTAGATGCGTTCCTCCCGTCGCCAAACCCTCAGTCCTGCTGCCTGTAGACGTAGGCGCCTTGCAATGACATACATAGCGGCCATGTTGTCCACGCTGTTGCATTTTGGGATTGCTTATATGCACTGTTGATGGTTACCACCTGCTTTCAATCCGTGTTAATTACCGACTCTTATTTACCGATTTTCTTGGATTTCTTAATTACCGAGTGCTCCTACATGTCATTTTAATTTTTACCACTTCATATTTACCACTTCATATTTACCGATTCGTTAAGTATGTATTCGGTAAATCTGATTCGGTATTTTAGAATTCGGTAAATATGATTCGGTATTTACCGCCTCATATTTACCGAAAAGTCGTTTTTGGACTCCTACATCTCACTTGTCTGAATACCGGTCGGTAACGGCATATTTACCGAAAATCGGCCGTTACCAACCGGTATTTGGCTACCTACATGAGGCCCAAAGTGAGGCTAACATAAAGAAATAGAGAGACTCTCATATAGTTAGTAGAATCATCTTACAGGGGCTCATAAAATAAAAAGTTATACAATCAGGTTGACTATTCATTAAATTGATGTCTAAATGTTCCATAGTTGTGGATTATTCAGAAGCAAGTTCTTCATCAGAATTAATTATTTGTAATTCTTGAGACTAGAATGAGGCGCAGGCAGTGCAAACCCTCAAGGGTTTTCACAGGCTATAGTTAGAAAGATCAACAGCCTGGAGTTTCCGAAAGACTCGAGCTCCGCAGTTGAAAAGTATGCATACTGAAGAACAGTGAACGTATACGTCCTCTGTACAGAATTGCCATCTCATATGATCTCTGTGCACACTGGGGCCATGTTGTCGGTTTCCTTCTTAACATGCCATAGACAAACCCTACTAATAATGTGCTGTTTTTGTCCACATGCCAATGGCATCTTGAAATAATAGATTTCCACTGAAGCTCTAACTGTGGCTTCCCAGGACATTCAGTCCACACTATAGCCAGTGAGTTCAGGACACCTCTCGTGTTTGATTCCCTTACGGCCTACAGGCAACCCCTACCCCTGTTCAGCTACCAGTTCCCAGAATAAGACCTGAAAAACCACTTGCTGAATTGAAATCATCCACCGTTATTAACACCTGACTTGAGTCCTTGGTAACATGCACCTTCTTAGCACATATCTTATGGAGAAGTGTTGTTATTCCAAACCACAATCAAAAGAAGTAAGTTATTTATTTTGATGTATTACATCAAGTGTGTAATGTCTTCACATTTAAATTTAGTCATGTCATACAGTGTATGTGTGCGGGTGAAATTAAGAAGTGAGAATGTCATCAGAGCATTAAGTGTCAGAGACATGCTTTATGAAACTTAAGATGTAACCAAGTTTGAGGAATTTCCACCCTCATTTTCCTCTAGCAGTGACTGATTTTAAAATGTAACTTGTGTTGCACAAAAATATCTTGGAGCCAATATATTTTTAAGGAGGGGCTTTACAGCTGGTAGCAGTGGATTCCGTTAACTGCACATCCAATCAAGTGTAAGACAGTATAGAGACATATAGTATAGTGGGAAAGAAACAATGTATATGTGGGCGTTACATCAGACAGCACCCTTGCTACTTATTGGGGTGCAACCTGAGTGTGATCCAATGTCACACTCCATGTAATTGTGAGATAGCCAGGAGCACACCAGGTTCAATGATAGAGCCCAACCAATGTAGAGGTAATAGTAACCCAGCAGTTGTGTATTTATATATATAATGCATTTTTCACTTTGTATTCAAAAGTTCAGTTTAAAAGGAGCCCAGAGTCCAGAGTTGACACAGCTGTACAGACAATAAAGTTCATTTACAAAAGAAGCCAACTAAGTCCACCCACCGATACTTGTTGTAGATTTCTTAGCATATGGTTGACTGTTTTTATGGATCAACGTTTGTGCAGTTGAAAAAGGGTTGACACAGTTGATGTGTGTTTCGTCTAAGCGAGTTTCTCAAGGCTAGTATTGCCCATGCGTACATTAATAAATAAAGGTGGAATAGGGTAGCAAAATAAGAATTGGGTTGTGTCTCAAAACGTAAGGTTAAGCGGTATGCCTATGTCATATTCCCCCCCAAGAAGTTGTACTGGCAGAGGGGCAACAAAATTGAGGACTGATTAGCAGTAGCAGGGTCATGGCTGGTATGCAGAGGAGACCATGAGCGGGGGGGGGGGGGGGGGGGGGGGGAGGTCCTTCTCCTTCAGCGGAGCCAAGATCTAGAACGAACTCCCACTCCGCATCAGACAACCCCCCCTGCTAGCCTTCAGGAAGAGCCTCAAGACCTGGCTCTCCGGATGAGACGAAGCTGCTCAACACCCCAGCCCCCATCCTCCCAGCGCCTTGAGACCCTCGAGGGTGATTAGTGCGCTTCACAAATCCCTGATGGATTTATTAATGTGCACACAGCAATGCCAACTCTGGACAGTGGGTTCCTTCTAAACAGAATTTTTGAATAAAAAGTGAAACTTGCACTATATATGTACATTTTGTGTGTCACTATGACCTCTACATCGGACTCTAATACTGTACTTGGAATATTCCTAGACATTTCACAATGTTTTAATGAGGGGCATATGGTCGGCTGTGGCACACGTCTTTCATACGGATACAACATGGGAATGATTATAAAAGGTATCCAGTGAACATCTGTAGTTTTCATTGGAGTCTCCCACTTGCCAAAGAACATACCGGGACGATTTATAAGCCTTTTGGTTGTGAAGGGGGAATAGGTAACAAACAACATTTCACAAAAGTTCTCTGTCAATCTCACAAGTCCATCATCAGGCTAGTGAACTGCTGTGATGGTTCCCATCTCTCATGGTTTTAGACACATCGTTATAAGGGAGATCCAAAATCAGACATCATTTCGGCTGTCAGTCTAGAACTTTAATGGAGTCTTTCCTAAACCCAAATACACAGCCAGAAAATGCCCAAAACACACTCTTAAGCATGTCAGTGTAAGTGGTACTCCATGAAACATTGGCTTGTACAAGATAAGGCTCTGAAGTTAGAGAAATGACAAATATTGAATGATATTGGATGTTGACTTTCAACATATGATTTTAGATTGGAGTTTATGGCATCGATCCAATTTTACTAGCTAGTACAGATTTTTTTTTGCTAATGAAAACATATATTTGAGCTAAAAGTCTCTTTCCTACTGTATTGTAATTGCAATTCATTCTCGTGTTTTTTAAGACGGATTTTTCAGAAGGCAGAAGCTGCATATGTTGTGAAGATACCCAGACCGCTAAATGCTCGGAGAAAGAGAATGCCTTGAGGCTATACCCGGTCCAGTCATGCAGCGCTGTACATCTTCTGCTCAAGGTAACACAAAGTGTTGAAATGCATTCATCTCAGTAGCCTATTTTAGTAAGAAAGTCGAAAACTGGCAATGTGAAGCAAAGGTGGTGTGGGAAAGGGGACACCGAAACAAAGACAGAAGCCAAATTATGTTTCCTGGAAGAAAGAGGGATCCTTCCATTGAGAAAGTATCTAGGTGGGTTGTCAAGTATAGTACGGCTTTTTCTAGCCCCAAAACAGTCCTCACATGCAACTGTTTTATGCAGGCCTAGCGAGCAATTTGGCTACAATGCTCTTCTTGTCTGCTTTTAAAATCGTTTTAGAAGTGTCGCAAATGAAGGTAAAAACTGTCCTCTTAGTCAGTCTTCAGATTCTTACTTTATCAAGCTTCCAGGCACTATGTGATAAAATCTCAGTGACAAAGGCCAGTATTGTATTACACGTCTATGCTGCCGAAGGGGAGCCATGAACTTCCAGAGATGGATGCCTTTTTTGAAAGGAAAGATCCTACAGAGTGTTTTATATGCTTCAAGCAGTAGGTTAGTGAGTTGATATTTATAAAACATAGACAAGAACTTAAGGTTTTACAGATAGGCATAGTTGGGACTGAATAATTTTCATAATATATCATTAGCTCTTCCCGAAAAATGATTTTACTGTTTAAGTGTCGCTGTAAAACAATGCTATCAGTTTAAGACCTTGATATATTTTTAAGACTCACAGTTAGGATAGAGAATAGTTAAGATGCACTTGTCAATAACCAGCAGGTACTGCTGCCACTCTAAGCAGAACTCCATGTTTGGTTTAGTGCTTAGTTTGTAAAAAAAATGAATGCCAGGGCTCCCGTAAGGAGGCCACTGCAGTTTGCACCACACGTTGCCTTTCCCATCGCTGCCAATGACAGTACCAAGACAATTACTAATCATCACACTCCTACAGGTGTGACAATTCAGCCTATTGCTGGCCTCCAAAACTATGAGACTGGCTTGGGCGGCAGTCAATAATAATTTATAATGTATATTGAATTAATAAACAACTGTTGTTGTGTTCATCTTTAAATTAGACAGACCGCGCCACAATGTGGCGGACTGTTACAAACCCTGATGTTGACAATTAAGTGCTGGTGCCGAGCACCAGAAACAACTGGCTCAAATTAAGCACTGGTTTGGTGGAGCACACCAATGTAGCCCTGAAATGTCCAAGCCACAAGGATATTGCCTGGCTCAGCAGCAAGAGACATTCTTTAGATAATGCAGAATTCCGTGTCAAGGATGAGCCAGCATGAAATGTATCTTACCAGGGGTAAGCGAAAAAGTTCCTATTTACTGTAATGTGGTTATTTGAGGAGAATGGGCAATGGGCTAGTATTCGATGAGATATGAACTTCTGTGGATGGTAGAAGAGGTCAGTAGATGGGATAGGTTTTAATGTGTGGGAAACACGCGGAGAGGGTGACGGTTTTAGGTGTACTAATTTGACAATGTAACAGAGCATGATCTTCCAAGAAGGGAATGCACAATAAGGGAAATCTTCCAAGTCTTCTTCCATTCTGCGTGTAGGAGGCCCGCTAGAACCGGGAAACAGTGTATACTACACTGGCATCACATCACATTACTGCTACAACGCAGTCGTTACAATGACCGTGTTTTTAGAACGCGATACCTTTACATCACAAGTCATTAGATCTACTTGTTGTAGGGGGCACCCTAACATAAGGAATAGTATAATTTACTATTCCAACAACTTCCCTACTGTTGCGCTGGCTGGAGTTGGAATAGTAGATTATACTATCCCTAAGTCCAGTGCACCCCCTACAGCAAGTCGATCTAATGACTTGCGATGTAAAGGTATCGCGTTCTAACAACGCGGTTGTTGTAATGACCGCGTTGTAATAGAACGCGATGTAATAGCATGCGTTGTAACATGCTATATTCGCTAGAATCACACTAAATGAAACCTGTTAAACATCGCCCTTCTAACCAGGACAACCGCAGGCCATGCTGGCCATGTACTTAGTGAAATGACTATAGAATTCCTACAACAGGGTAAGAATTTGGACCAATGGAAAAGATCCTATATGGCCAGACCCTCCAGTTACTGTATGTGAAGAAGGGACCCTGTTAGTGAACAACCTGCTTTTACAAGTGAGGTGAAAGAGGTGAGCTTTGTACATCACCTGTCACGCTCCTCCGATAGACAGTGGCTTTAAACCTGCAGAAGCATTGCCTAAATGTAGAAATGTTTTAAAAGAAAAATGCAGTTAAACATGTAGAATGATTGACAGAGCAGGCAAGAGGAAGTTTTTACCTTCATCTGGCAACACTTCATTTTCATGATTTAAAAAGCAGACAAGATACAAGATGTAGCTGAATTTCTCGGTAGTTCTCTGTAAAATCGGTTGCGTTTGAGCACTGTCTTGAAGTTTGAAGAAGCCAGACTGTCCCGACAACCCACTTAGATACTTTTGCTTCCGCTTCTTCAATGGAAGGTTCACTCTTTCTCCCAGGAAAAGTTATCAGATGTTTGGCGGGAGAGGGACATTGTGGAGCCATATACAATAATGCAGTTCATACCCCCCTTCGACTACCCTACACAATCCCACAGACTAATAAATACATGCAGGGTGGTGTGCCACCTCACAAACCCTACTCTGTTCCATTCTCCCTACTATGACAAATGATTTAGAAACAGGATTCCACCCATTCTAATGTAGCACTCTCTGCAGACTCTTCTCGACCCAAAAAGGCAAATGCACCTCTACTGCCTTCCCGCAAAAAGACATTCGTACGTGGCTTCATGCCGCTATCCATCACATAACTCTGAGCCTCACATGCCGGCCTATGACCATGGTCTCCACTCTCAACGAAAGTGCACAGAGCAGGGGCCATACGAACAGCTGTCTGACTGAACCACTGAGGGCAAAGACAGAGATCATCTTTCTACTGGAAGTCTGGGCACACCCTCCCAGTCAGCAGAGGGTGGTCCAACATGCGCCTCTTTGGGGGTTCCTGGAGATGCGTAGGAGGATTTGAACCTTTCCAAGCACTAGATACAAACCCCAGTTTTTAACTGCTCTGATGTCCAAGCTGTGAAAATCGGTGCTCACCTTTCACTAGTATTGTATTGTATTGTATAAGAATTTATAGAGCGCAAGAGAACTGTAACCCTACGGGTATCCAGGCGCTCTGACCAGACAGGATGTTTTATCGCACGAGGAGACAAAGTCGGGGACTTCATGCTAGTGGGAACAGCCAGGTCTTAATACAGAACAACTGGTTTCAAATTGTGAGTTGCTCATCATTCCTTTCAAGAGATGCATCAAACAACATCTCGTTCACCAAAACACTGGGGATGAGCCTGAGTTTTGCACATTGCCACTTCCCTCGCCAGGGGATCTGTCTACATAGAGTCTGTTGCATAGAATCTGTCTCTCTGTTCCAAGCTTCCGAAAAGAGCCTCTTGATAAACTGACAACTCAGAAGTCATGTTCTTTGCATTGAGGGGACACCCTAGCATCAGTTTTATTGAGCACGCCAATACATTAAAAAAATCTATTTTAGTACATGTCAGCATTACCATTCTTTATTCCTGCCAATAGCTTAATATTTTGAGAGGTGAACGTAAAAAGGCTGCTTTATTTAACTTTTGTAAACCATTGATACAGTTTGTCATAATTTATTAAACAGGTACATTACAAGCTAAATCAGTATTAATGTACTTACGTACGTACTTAATGTTTCAACACTTTGATGAATGGCATTTGTTTACAACAGTTTTAATTGCTTCATTTATCTGTGGAACCTTACGCATCGAAAATATCCCTAGCCCTCATATACATTAAAAAATAATTTAGTACAATTTCAAGACATACAATAACTCCTGCAGTAGAGTTACAAACATGCACCCCCCAGTCACACCATCTAAGATCCCCATGGCTAGCAAGATATAGGTTGTGTATGCCATTAATCTTTCAAGAGTTTATACACACAGTTCGTATACCTGAAAGCATGTTAAAGCGCTGTAAACAAACTCTCGTCCTCAGCAGTAAAGAGTTCATTATTAACCACGTCCAATCAGAATACTTTTTCCTGAAACACACATGACCATGGTTTATTCATCTGGACAGCGAGAATATGAAATTAGAGGCTATTGTTTTTGTGATCACTTTATGCCAGGTGATCTGATATTAAGTATTCTGAATGATAACAATATTGTCGGTTTGATTGAGTCTGTGGTATGCTGAAGAGGGTCCTATGTGGACAATATTCACTACATATTATATTATAATTAGCATTGCAGGGTCCTCGTATTATATATTTTATGATGTTGTAGAATCTAATGGTACAATCTGAATTGTTACAGGATGTTTTGCATTTGCACTTTCAACTATCTTGTGCGCACTTATGAATTTAGTATGTACGACGAAAACTGTTACCGTTGGGTCTCTGCGTATACTTTGTACTTGTATTATATATAGAAATTTAAGATGCTTTATAATGAAGTTAAACGTTTTAGAGTATTTAACTGTATAGCTTGACCCAAACTGTCTTATCAGTATTCCATTACAATGGTGAAACTGGTCAATATCTGCGTACTTGCACATTTAGTTTTAGCAAGCTGCTTGTATCTCATTATTGCTCAACAAAACTGATGAATTCATGGTTTTATATGCATTTTATTTTGTTACTGTTATTTTAGCTCTGGATGATTTGTTAAATCAGAGCTTTTTTATTTGTATTTGTTTTATGTGGAACACTTAGGAGCTCCAAATCATCATAAAAATTGATTAATTGGTTGATAGGTTTGATTGTTAGTTGAAGTTTGTGCTGCATGCGCCTAAAACACAGCTTACAGTTCTCACCTTTTACAAAAAAGTATATTTGACAGTACATTAAACAAACGTTCGCCATAAAAATGTATGTAATCAAATGTAATAATGTATAGCAATTATAACAATTCAGGTGAAAGTTTAGACCGTGAGATGACCTCCAGCATGAACTTTATTTTAAATACTGCGGAAACTCCTGCCTGGATGAGATAACAGAATTCATAACTGTGGACTTAAAGAATATATCATTCACTCTTCAAAATGTAACACTCAGTCAAGGTTTGGCTGAGATGAGGGAGATTTTACAAGCTGATCTTGAGCAATAAGCAGTTGTAAAGTAATTGAGTGAATCAACTGCTTAATGGAATAAGACCCAACTAAGACCCTGATTGAGTTTTCGACCCTGTTTATGAGTTTACTCCCCAGCCTGGGGGACACCTGCATGGACCGGGAAATACCTTGTTCTTTACTGTGCATTTCTTCCCCATTCCAAAGAACACAACCCCATCATTTTCCACCTGCTGTCAGCAAAGAAGAAAGTGTCAGAGGGAGGGTCACAGGAGGGATGGTTAACAGACTCGTGGTTCAGGGCCTTTAGCCTGGCTGCTGTTTGTCAGCGAGTAGAATTGTCTGCTCTGTCTGTGCTGCTGCAGCGGTCGGGTAGGGGCAGGCTTTGCTGATGCCCTCAGTGCCTGAGGCAATAAAGTTCGATCTCTTCGAGTCTGAAATTATTGAGTCCGGAGTTTGTATACCTGATAATTTGAGACTTGGAAAACACTTGGAATTACAAGAGGTGGAAGGTCCCCCAGAGTTATCACTCTGGGGGAAATATCCCAAATAGTAGCAAGCTTTTGCAAAGTCAAGAGATATGCAAGAGATACTGGCTTTGCCAATGTGTTATAGCCATGTTGTACACCAACGTGGCTGCTGTTCAGTATGGCTAAAAGATAGTGGCACAGAGGAGCGTGGCATGGAGTGAAGTGCAATGTCGTAGAGTGGAGTGTCGTAGAGTGTAGTACAGTGTCCTGGAGTGGAGTGTCGTAGAGTGGCATAGAGTGGATTGGCATAGAGGGGCGTAGACTGGATTGGAATAGAGCAGTGATTGTTAACCTTTTGACTTCTATGGACCCCCCCTTTGAATCATTACTGGAATCCGGGAACCCCCACTGAGTCATTATTGGAAGCTAGGGACCCCCGGCCTAAGCAATTTCTGATTTGAACCTCTAAACGATACAAAAAATGCAAAAAGAAGTATACACCAATCAGCTGGTCACATATTGAAATATTTTCTTTATTACACAAACAAATATAGAAAAAGTTTTTAGATTTAAAATTTTGCTACTTTAATTGTATATTAATTTTAATTTCAATATTTTTTAATTATGTAAAATAGTTGTGGACTACAGGTTAAGAACCACTGGAGTAAGTTACACAATGGACGCAAGAGGGAGTGACGACAATCGGGCACTGTTTATAGATAAGACACTGGCAGATCATGACAATTTCACCCGCACACATGGTGTCCCCCAGACATTTTTTATCCTACATGCTGCCATTCCATATTATATTAAACGCCACTGGTCCCCCGATGGAGTGGAGCCTTCTACTCATTAACTAATACACGCAATACACTTAATCTGGGGAAGGGCGACACCTCACCCGCTGGTTGTACAAAGGCATTAGGTCACACGCCAGAATATCACTCACCCCTCTGCGTACAAAGTGGGCAGGGGATCTGGGCAGGAATTTCACAGATAAAGAATGGGCAACTATAGTGGAAGTTCCTAAAAAGGTATCTAGAAATGCTATATTTAAATATATACAGTGGATGATTCTACATAGGGCGTATCTTACACCAAACCGTATTAATAGTATATATCTGGAGGCCCAACTTCCTCGCCCCCCGATGTCAGGAACCCGAGGCTAATATTCTTCATATGCTATGGGATTGCCCACGTTTACGAGAATACTGGCACAAAATTGGTTATCTAGTACAAGACCTAACGGGCACTGAAGTATGGACAACACCAGAGAGCTGCCTACTGGGGTTACACCATTGCTCGAAAGGGAAGAAAGCAAGTTATCGCTTTGCGGACATGGCCATCCTTATAGCGAAGTGAGCTATTACTCGGAGATGGAAATCAGCCCTTCCCCCCACACCACGTACTTGGCACACAGAAATGACTCTCTGGGGTAGTGCAGAGAGTGCTAATATACGTAAAGAAGAATCCAGAGGATTACTTAAAATACCCATATCTATGGAATGGGTTCAGATGTTAGAAGCACTAAAAGCTATCTACCCAATGGAACCTCCAATTTCCCAAGGTGCAGTACCATCTTCCCCCTTAACGCCCTGACCACATGACTGATCCTGTTTAAAGCCGTATATTGTGCAATACCTCACTGCTTAGGACCATTAAAAGTACATTATTCCCAAATTATATAGTTATTTGCGAGACCACATACCTCTTTTAGAGTGAACACGCATAGGCAGGTGGCCAGAACAGTGGGTGGGGGGAGGAATCTTTAGATTAAGAAATGTTAGTTTATAATGTTATGTGTAGAAATGATTCACATAATATCAGGTTGTTTGTAAATTATAATGGTCATCACCTGTGGAATGAGATGTACCACATGGACAATAATAGAAATGTATTATTGTAATATTCGCCCATTTTTATATATGTATGTACCATCAAACAACTGTAACATTGCTATACCAATTGAATATGATAAACTCAATAAAATTGTGTTAAAAAAAAAGAACCACTGGAGTAGAGTTTTATAGAATAAAGTGGTGTTGAGCGGCTTAGTATGGTGTAGAATGTCCGCAAGTGGAGTAATGTACAATGGGGTGTAGTGGAGTAGAGTAGGGTGGAGTAGACGGTAGTGGTGTAGAGTGAAGTGGTGTAGAGTGTCAGAGTTGAGGGACATAAGGTGGCATAGAGTGAAGTAGAGTGGAGTCCCATAGAGTGCCGTAAAGTGGAGTAGAGTGGAGTGGTGTAGAGTGCCATGGAGTGGAGTAGAGTTGTGTAAAGTTGAGTAGAGTGTCATAGAGTGGGGGCATAGAGTGGAGTGGCTTAGAGTAGAGTAGAGGTAAATCTCATAGAGTGGAGTAGAGTGGCATAGTGTGGAGTGGCTCAGCGTGGAGTACTCTGTAGTGGAATACTTTAATCAAGAGGAGTGGTGTAGAGTGTCACAGCGTGGAGTGGAGTAGTGCCAGAGAGTGGCGTACAGTGGAATAGTTTCATAGAGTGGATCAGTATAAAGTGGAATGGTGGACAGCGAAGTGGAGTAGTGTGAGGTGGCATAGAGTGGTGTAGAGTTTTGTAGAGTGTAGTGGTTAGAGTGGTGTAAAGTGTAGTGAGTGGAGTGGCGTAAAGGGGAGTGGCATGGAGTGTAGTCGCATAGACTAGAGGGGTGTAGACTGAAGCGGTGTACAGTGAAGTAGAGTGGAATAGAGTGGAGTAGTGTAGAGTGTCATAGAGTGGCGTGGCGTACAGTGGAGTTGAGTGTCCTGTAGTAGAGTGTTCGAGGCATGTGGGCTGCTGAATTCATATCTGTGCATAGATCGCCGCCTAGTGTTGGGTCCGGATGTTTGCACGTTGTTGTCCTGGAAGAGTCTTCGAGGTATCCTGGGATAGGTGACTCCTCCCCTGGACTACAGTGCGCATGGGCATCCTCTCCATCCTCAGATTGTTTTTTTCCGCCATTGGGTTCGGATGTGCTATCTTGGCTCAAGTTAGGAAAAACTTTATCGAGGCCAAAAGGCCTTTAGTTCGCGTCGGTACTGTTTTCTCGATCGGTTTCGATACTCCTTTGTTAGTTTAACAACTTTCAGCACCGACTTTTCGCTTCTTACCTGCCCATCGACGACATCGACGATGGGGTAGTGCACTGCCATTACAGCAAACACATTGCATTGAACATTACATTGCACAGACATACCGTTTTACTGCTAAAACTATACAGTGCACAAATAATGTGCTTCATTTGTGCTTTCCTAATTCTTATATACACTGAAATATTTGTACAGTTCATTTACAAGCATTTACATGTTGTTGTGTGATAGAAAAAATAACATCCTACATCCTGTTACATTCCCATACCCAGCAAGCTTGTCACATTAATCCTCTCACCTTGCAGTTGAGAAAGAAAAGTAAACACCAAGCTCCATGGAAGACAGAGCCTAACTTTTGACCTCTGTGTTTGAATGCACTGCAAATGTGTCATGATAAAAGCAAAACGGAAAGGCCCGTTTATTCACTTCTGAACTCCAGCATGGTTCTTTTGGGGGTGTTTGAGGGGACAACTGAAAAGCCATTTACTTTCCTGGGATGCCTCAAGAAAAAGAAAAAATTAGTTCCCAGAAAGTGAACAATTGTGAAAGATTACAAGGAGTCAGTCAGAGAGATGGCAAATAGGCTATGTCCCCAGGAGGTACAAAGACATGATTGGCCACCTAACACAAATAAAGCCAGCAAAGAAAAAGCAAGCAAATATGAGTTACAAACCACAAAACCAATGGTAAGCAATGGCCAGAATGCATTTCCAGAGAAGCTTTAAGAATGTCCTCAAGAAGTCTTTCCAAACCAGACAGCTGTACTTTCTGGTAGGCTTTGACCTAAACACCAGAGGCAGAGAGTGTACAGTGCCTGTTGTCCACTGCGTTCAGGCTGCAAGTGGTGCTGACCTAAAGCTGGCCCTTCTGCTGCAGGCATTAGTGAGCTGGTCTAGCAGGCAATGTTAGTGGGCTCACAAGCGTTGAGGTACCACGGGGAGGGGTAAGGCAACTGGGTGACGCAATGCTACAGCCAGCTCCAATAAAAGATTATTCTTCCACCTTACCTAAAGCACAAAACATGACCATTATATAATGCACACCACAAACTAAACTATCTTATGGTGTGTAAATAATGGTTATTTCCATTACCCACTGCAATGGAACCCATTTTTAACAGTCTTAAAAGGATTAAAGGCTGCGTTGGCCATGTCAGAGTCAAAATTTTGACCTGAGTTTGGACAGAAATTTTTGCAACAGCTAATTAATTCATTCGGTGTTTTGCAGGCTTGTTCAATAATTCAATCCACATGATCAATCATCTTTTATCCTGTTTGATTATATGACGTGGGTTTTTGTATAGATTGCTACATGCTCCCTTAAGCTTGCTTCAAACCATCAGGAAGGGAATATAGCCAAACTCGCACTTGGCTACTCTCAGTGGCTCCATTTAGTTGACTATGAGTGGTGAGAAGCTTCTGACTGCAGGCAGCCTCATAGAAGGGGCAGCTGACGATAGCCAGCTGGTCTGAGAGCCCTTCCAAGGACAGAGAGACTTTCCAAGGATAGAGAGACTGAGATTCTCATCCGTGGAGTGGCATTTCAGTTAAGACCTGGGAAGAATAGGTAAAGCTGCAGACTACGTAGAGGCTTTTTAGTAAAAAGCAGCGATTTTGGGGACCTGACTGTGACTTAGAAGTTCAGTGATCGTCAGGGTGAACAGTAACATCAGGGACAGGAAAGAAAGGATAAGCTGTAATGACCTGCCGCTCACCAGGAGCCTCAGGGGTCTACTGTGAAGAGCAGCTTCAGGAACCCAACAGTGAGAGCTGTTCGTAGACTTGAGGGTGAGCAGAAGTCCTTTGGAACTAAGATTGATGCTGGACACTTGAGACCTGGGTGTAAGCTGGAGCCTAAAGTACCCAAATTGAACTGGCCCTTCGCTTGGAGCAAAAGCCTGTGAGGCTTAGGGGGGAGCAGGAGCTTCAGAGATCTAGCGAAGAGTGGGAACCTCCGGTCCAGGGTGTGTGCAGAACACCAGGAGAACTGAGAGTAAACCGAAGCCTCAAGGAACTCTTTGCTGACCTGAGGGAGTGCAGCAACTTTCCAGTAAGATTGGGAAAGAGATAGAGAGCATGAGAGTGAACAGGGCTAGAAGGGCTGGGTTGTAGGGGGACGTCTGAGTGAACAGGAGCCTCAGGGGATCTCACCGTGAGCAGGAGCTCTAGGGGTCTTAGTGTGAGCAGGAGCCTCAGGGGGTCTGAATGTGAGCAGGAGCTCCAGGGGTCTCAGTGTGAGCAGGAGCCTCAGGGGGTCTCAGTGCGTGCAGGAGCCCCAGGGGTCTCAGTGTGAGCAGGAGCCTCGGGGGTCTCAGTGTGAGCAGGAGCCTCAGGGGATCTCAATGTGAGCAGGAGCTCCAAGGGTCTCCGTATAAGCAGGAGCCCCGGGGGACTCAGTGTGAGCAGGAGCCCCAGGGGTCCCAGTGTGAGCAGGAACCCCGGGGGTCTCAGTGTGAGCAGGAGCCTCAGGGGGCTCAGTGTGAGCAGGAGCTCCAGGGGTCTCCGTATAAGCAGGAGCCCCGGGGGACTCAGTGTGAGCAGGAGCCCCAGGGGTCTCAGTGTGAGCAGAAACCCCGGGGGATTCAGTGTGAATGGGAGCCCTCAGGGGTCTCAGTGTGAGCAGGAGGCCCGGGGGACTCAGTGTGAGCAGGAGCCCAAGGGGTCCCAGTGTGAGCGGGAGCCCTAGGGATCTCAGTGTGAGTAGGAGGCCCGGGGGTCTCGGTGTGGGCAGGAGCCCCAGGGAGGTGAGTCTGAGAGGGAGCATCAGAAGATAGGATCAGAGAGTGAAAATGAGAGTCAGAGTCCTGAGGATGAGTGTGTAGCTCTGGGACCAGCTGATGTGAGTAAGAGCCTCGCTGTCTTGGGAGAGCAGGGCAGCCGGTCCTTCAGAGTGAAGACAAGCCAGACCTAAGTGTGAACATGGTACTCTGGCCACCTGTAGATTTGTGGATATGAACATGTCCGTGCTTGGGCTTTACGGCCTAAAAGTAGGGAGAGGACTCATTGATCTGAGGGTGAGCCACGGCGAAGGGCGATCCATGGACCTGAAGATGAGTGTCACTAGATCAGTAGGTAAGATGTAGTGAAATAATGGAGTTCTTAGTCAAGTCCAATGTTACTGGCCTCACAGGCTATAAAAGGCTTTATTTACCACAAACTTCTCCACAAACTAGCCCTTGGTACGAATCAAGCAATGTCTAATGAAATGTTGCAATCTACAAATAGCGGAACGTTTTTGGGGGTCCCTGTGCCTATTTTTATCTCAATCCTACTCTGGGCAGGTGTGTGTTTGTACGCATGCATCTGGGTGTGTAGATCTGTGTGTGGTGTGTGTGTGTGTGTGTGTGTATCTTGGTGTGTAGATCTGTGCGTGTGTGTGCATCCATGTGTGTGTTTGCGTGAACATCTTGGCATGTAGATCTGTCTGTGGTTCTGCTTGCGTATGTGTGTGCATGCGTGTATGGGTATGCATGTGTGCACTTGTACATCTTGGGGTATAGATATGTCTGTGTGTGTCTGTGTACACCTTGGTGTATAGATCTGTCTGTGTCTGCTTATGAGTGTGTGTGTGTGTGTGTGTGTGTCTGTGTGTACGTGATCTTGGGGGGTAGTTTGTGTGTCTGTGCCAGTGCCCGGAGATGCCCATCTTGGCTTTCCACCCCTACAGACCAACAGGTGCATTAGCCCGGGGTCCTCTGTGTTAGCCCCTCCACTTTGTGCTGCAATTAAATCCCAGCTTGTGAGGCTCGGTGCTGCCCCTGGTCCTGAGCTCTGAGTGGTTCTAATGCGGGAAACTAAATACAAGTTTGTGCAAAACCTTTCTGAAACCCAATGTATATTTATTTGGTGTTTATTGCCTCGATGTGTTTATTTACCCGACCGGCCTGAATGCAGTAAATCCGGGAGCCCTGGAGGAAACGATTCTGCTTTTATCCCCTGGCTGCTGACCTTGGCCCACATCCCATTCTGTGTCCCTGGCCAGGGCTGGCATAATGCCTAGGGGCATAGCTTAGTCAGTAGGATTGGGGGATCGGTTGAGCTTCAGATTTTCTGACAATCAGGCTTGCATACAATGTTTAAATACATTATACAAGCAGAGTACATGCGGGGGGGGGGGGGGGCTAAATGGCAGCGGAAAGGGAGAGGAATGTGAATTGGTAGGAGTGCTAAGAGAGAAAATACAATATTTTGTACAATAATAAATATTTTTGAGGACTTTCAAAACAGATAATGTGTGTCTGTGGATTTTTTCTGTGTCTATGTAAAAAATTACTGGTGAAATCCGACTGGCAATCTCACAATACCCAACTGAAAGCACCTATATCCAACTAAAATGCATTTATTCTGGGGGGTGTAGCAGCCCAAACACCCTTCCCCCTCCCCATAGCTACGCCCCTGATAATGCCCACCCTCTCCAGATAAGATGCTCTGTGTCCAGTTCTCAGTCTGCTGGAATGGACATCCCAAGAAGGTGTTGATGAGGCTGAGAGAGGTCTAAAACCAGAGTTGCAGACTTTCAAACTGGGGAATAAGGTTTGAGTCTCGGCGCTGGCTCAACATCCTGCGATTCTGGGCAAATCACTTAATTTCTCCTGCTGTAAAACAAAATAAGAAAATACCCAGTTGGTATACAAATCTGCAACACTTTGCCACTACTCGTGTATCACTCGAGTGTGTACTTGTCTGTGTTTCATAGTTTATGCTAATTAATTATTAACCATTAGTTTTAAGATACAAGGAGCTAAACGGACCAAAAACCATATATCAAACCCATGAATTTAATCATTTCTCAGTAATAAAGTCAGTGGCAGTCTAGCAGGCAGTGCAAAAAGAGTCGACCATCCTTTTGGTGAAATTGTTGCAGATACAGAATACACTGACTTTTACACCCTTGAGATCTATGCATCGAGTTTTGCTATGGTTCTCATTGAAAAGTCAAGTAGTTAAGAACAGATATTCTGTTTCAACAGACATGAGGGGAAATACAAACAAAATGGGTTATGTTCAGGGCCGGACTGGGAACTGAGAGCAGCCCTGGCAAATTTTGCCAGACCAGCCCCCATCCGGCACGTAGTGGGCAAAATTTTGGAAAAAAAGACAGACCAAAATGGTGCATTTTACAGCACATTTTTCATTACATATTTAATTGTGTCAACTTACAAAGCACAGTAAATAGTAGATGATGACCTTAAAGAGGACCAGGTTACCCACCCAGTCATATGTACCCATACACATTCTCCTGTCATCCCTCCGGACAACCCCTTGCCCTTCACTCTCATGCTTCATATATCTTTCTCTTCTAGAAGTCTTTCCTCGCATTCTCTCTCCCTCCTTCTTTACTTATCCCTTCCTCCCACCTTCATCTCTTCATCCCTTCCATCTTTTCCTCCCTCCCTACCATTATTGCTGGTGTCTCCACAGCCCCTTTACCTTAACATGTCTGCAGCAGTGAGGAGATGATTGCCAGCACCCCACCGCCCCCAATCTGCCTCCGGGTCCGACTCTGATTCACTTTCAAAGCCGTAAACCGTTTGATATTAGTTGAGCACCCGCCCTAATATAAAACGGTTAACAGCTTTGAAATTGAATCTGATTCGGACCCGGGGGCAGATTGGGGGTGTGGGGTGCTGGCAATCATCTCCTCACGGTCGTCTCCACTGTGCAGCGCAGAAGTATAACCGGGCCCGGGCCGGGGCCTGTATTAATTTACCTCGGCTGAGGGCCTGAGGCTCTTTCTTTTTTAATCGTGGCACGGACAGGGCGCCCGCGGCCGCTCATTGGAGTTGCCCTGCTTGCCTCGCACCGTCTCGTCACGCGTGACTGCAATAAATCAGACATTTTAATCATGATGATTGTCATGGTCACAATGACAATCATCATGATTAAAAATTTTGATTTATTGCAGCCACTGCCAGCCACTGCCCGTGACGGTGCGCAAGCCACCTTGGTCCACCGCTCTCACAAACTGGTGACCCCCCCTTTGAATCATTACTGGAATACGGGAATCCCCACTGAGTCATTATTGGAAGCTAGGGACCCCCGGCCTAAGCAATTTCTGATTTGAACCCCTAAACGATACAAAAAAATGCAAAAAGAAGTATACACCAATCAGCTGGTCACATATTGAAATATTTTCTTTATTACACAAACAAATATAGAAAAAGTTTTTAGATTTAAAATTTTGCTACTTTAATTGTATATTAATTTTAATTTCAATATTATTTAATTATGTAAAATAGTTGTGGACTACAGGTTAAGAACCACTGGAGTAAGTTACACAATGGACACAAGAGGGAGTGACTGCAATCAGGTACTGTTTATAGATAAGACACTGGCAGATCACGACAATTTCACCCGCACACATGGTGTCCCCCAGACATTTTTTATCCTACATGCTGCCATTACATATTATAGTAAACGCCACTGATCCCCCGATGGAGTGGAGCCTTCTCATTAACTAATACACGCAATACACTTAATGGGGGAAGGGGGACACCTCACCCACTGGTTGTACAAAGGCATTAGGTCACACCCCAGAATATCACTCACCCCTCTGCGTACAAAGTGGACAAGGGATCTGGGCAGGAATTTCACATATAAAGAATGGGCAACTATATTGGAATTTCCTAAAAAGGTATCTAGAAATGCTAAATTTAAATATATACAGTGTATGATTCTACATAGGGCGTATCTTACACCACACCGTATTAATAGTATATATCTGGAGGCCCAACTCCCTCGCCCCCGATGTCAGGAACCCAAGGCTAATATTCTTCATATGCTATGGGATTGCCCACGTTTACGAGAATACTGGCACAAAATTGGTTATCTAGTACAAGACCTAACGAGCACTGAAGTATGGACAACACCAGAGAGCTGCCTACTGGGGTTTCACCATTGCTCGAAAGGGAAGAAAGCAAGTTATCGCTTTGCGGACATGGCCTTCCTTATAGCGAAGTGAGCTATTACTCGGAAATGGAAATCAGCCCTTCCCCCCACACCACATACTTGGCACACGGAAATGACTCTGGGGTAGTGCAGAGAGTGCTAATATACGTAAAGAAGAATCCAGAGGATTACTTAAAATACCCATATCTATGGAATGGGATCAGATGTTAGAAGCACTAAAAGCTATCTACCCAATGGAACCTCCAATTTCTCAAGGTGCAGTACCATCTTCCCCATTAACGCCCTGACCACATGACTGATCCTGGTTAAAGCCGTATATTGTGCAATACCTCACTGCTTAGGACCCATTAAAGTACATTATTCCCAAATTATATATTTGCGAGACCACATACCTCTTTTAGCGTGAACACGCATAGGTAGGTGGCCAGAACAGTGGGTGGGGGGAGGAATCTTTAGATTAAGAAATGTTAGTTTATAATGTTATGTGTAGAAATGATTCACATAATATGAGGTTGTTTGTAAATTATAATGATCATCACCTGTGGAATGAGATGTACCACATGGACAATAATAGAAATGTATTATTGTAATATTCGCCCATTTTTATATATGTATGTACCATCAAACAACAGTAACATTGCTATACCAATTGAATATGATAAACTCAAGAAAATTGTGTTTAAAAAAAAAGAACCACTGGAGTAGAGTGTCGTAGAATAAAGTGGTGTTGAGCGGCTTAGTATGGTGTAGAATGTCCGCAAGTGGAGTAATGTAGAATGGGGTGTAGTGGAGTAGAGTAGGGTGGAGTAGACGGTAGTGGTGTAGAGTGAAGTGGTGTAGAGTGTCAGAGTTGAGGGACATAGGGTGGCATAGAGTGAAGTAGAGTGGAGTCTCATAGAGTGCCGTAAAGTGGAGTAGAGTGGAGTGGTGTAGAGTGCCATGGAGTGGAGTAGAGTCGTGTAAAGTTGTTTAGAGTGTCATAGAGTGGGGCGTAGAGTGGAGTGGCATAGAGTAAAGTCGAGGTAAATCTCATAGAGTGGAGTAGAGAGGCATAGAGTGGAGTGGCTCAGAGTGGAGTACTCTGTAGTGGAATAGTGGAATCAAGAGGAGTGGTGTAGAGTGTCACAGTGTGGAGTAGTGCCAGAGAGTGGCGTACAGTGGAATAGTTTCATAGAGTGGATTAGTATAAAGTGGAATGGTGGACAGCGAAGTGGAGTAGTGTGAGGGGGCATAGAGTGGTGTAGAGTGTAGTGGTGTAGAGTGGTGTAAAGTGTAGTGAGTGGAGTGGTGTAGAGGGGAGTTGCATGGAGTGTAGTCGCGTAGACTAGAGGGGCGTAGACTGAAGGGGTGTACAGTGAAGTAGAGTGGAATAGAGTGGAGAAGTGTAGAGTGTCATAGAGGGGCGTGGCGTACAGTGGAGTTGAGTGTCCTGTAGTAGAGTGAGTGGGGTTGCATAGAGTGTAGTATGCATGGTATGGTAGTGCACTGCCATTACAGCAAACACATTGCATTGAACATTACATTGCACAGACATACCGTTTTACTGCTAAAACTATACAGTGCACAAACAATGTGCTTCATTTGTGCTTTCCTAATTCTTATATACACTGAAATATTTGTACAGTTCATTTACAAGCATTTACATGTTGTTGTGTGATAGAAAAAATAACATCCTACATCCTGTTACATTTCCATACCCAGCAAGCTTGTCACATAAATCCTCTCACCTTGCAGTTGAGAAAGAAAAGTAAACATCAAGCTCCATGGAAGACAGAGCCTAACTTTTGACCTCTGTGTTTGAATGCACTGCAAATGTGTCATGATAAAAGCAAAACGGAAAGGCCCGTTTATTCACTTCTGAATTCCAGCATGGTTCTTTTGGGGGTGTTTCAGCACCCCCCCCCCCCCCGACATCCAGTGCCTATGGCATGGTAATGAAATTGAGAAGAGGACTGTTTAATTTATGCTAACAGTAAAGAGCACTCACCAAAATAAACAAGCTCGTAGACACAGCATTGTTCCTCACAGGCGTCTGGTAAGGTGGTTAAGTAGAATCAGTAAAGCAGAAAAATATGAGGAAGCAGGAACTTTTTAAAGAAGTGCAGCAGTTCACTTCTGTGAACTAGCACACAGGGGACAACTGAAAAGCCATTTACTTTCCTGGGATGCCTCAAGAAAAAGAAAAAATGTGTTCCCAGAAAGTGAACAATTGTGAAAGATTACAAGGAGTCAGTCGGAGAAATGGCAAATAGGCTATGTCCCCAGGAGGTACAAAGACATGATTGGCCACCTAAAACAAATAAAGCCAGCAAAGAAAAAGCAAGCAAATATGAGTTACAAACCACAAAACCAATGGTAAGCAATGGACAGAATGCATTTCCAGGGAAGCTTTAAGAATGTCCTCGAGAAGTCTTTCCAAACCAGACAGCTGTACTTTCTGGTAGGCTTTGACCTAAACACCAGAGGCTGAGAGTGTTCAGTGCCTGTTGTCCACTGCGTTCAGGCTGCAAGTGCTGCTGACCTAAAGCTGGCCCTTCTGCTGCAGGCATTAGTGAGCTGGTCTAGCAGGCAATGTTAGTGGGCTCACAAGCGTTGAGGTACCATGGGGAGGGGTAAGGCAACTGGGTGACGCAATGCTACAGCCAGCTCCAATAAAAGATTATTCTTCCACCTTACCTAAAGCACAAAACGTGACCATTATATAATGCACACCACAAACTAAACTGTCTTATGGTGTGTAAATAATGGTTATTTCCATTACCCATGCAATGGAACCCATTTTTAACAGTCTTAAAAGGATTAAAGGCTGCGTTGGCCATGTCAGAGTCAAAATTATGACCTGAGTTTGGACAGAAATTTTTGCAACAGCTAATTAATTCATTCGGTGTTTTGCAGGCTTGTTCAATAATTCAATCCACATGTTCAATCATCTTTTATCCTGTTTGATTATATGACGTGGGTTTTTGTATAGATTGCTACATGCTCCCTTAAGCTTGCTTCAAACCATCAGAAGGGAATATAGCCAAACTCGCACTTGGCTACTCTCAGTGGCTCCATTTAGTTGACTATGAGTGGTGAGAAGCTTCTGACTGCAGGCAGCCTCATAGAAGGGGCAGCTGACGATAGCCAGCTGGTCTGAGAGCCCTTCCAAGGACAGAGAGACTTTCCAAGGACAGAGAGACTGAGATTCTCATCCGTGGGGTGGCATTTCAGTCAAGACCTGGGAAGAATAGGTAAAGCTGCAGACTACGTAGAGGCTTTGAGTAAAGAGCAGCGATTTTGGGGGCCTGATTGTGACTTAGAAGTTCAGTGATCGGCAGGGTGAACAGTAACATCAGGGACAGAAAGACAGGATAAGCTGTAATGACCTGCCACTCACCAGGAGCCTCAGGGGCCTACTGTGAAGAGCAGCTTTGGGAACCCAACAGTGAGAGCTGTTCGTAGACTTGAGGGTGAGCAGAAGTCCTTTGGAACTAATATTGATGCTGGACACTTGAGACCTGGGTGTAAGCTGGAGCCTAAAGTACCCAAATTGAACTGGCCCTTCGCTCGGAGCAAAAGCCTGTGAGGCTTAGGGGGAGCAGGAGCTTCAGAGATCTAGCGAAGAGTGGGAACCTCCGGTCCAGGGTGTGTGCAGAACACCAGGAGAACTGAGAGTAGACCGAAGCCTCAAGGAACTCTTTTCTGACCTGAGGGAGTGCAGCAACTTTCCAGTAAGATTGGGAAAGAGATAGAGAGCCTGAGAGTGAACAGGGCTAGAAGGGCTGGGTTGTAGGGGGACGT
This sequence comes from Triturus cristatus, assembly GCF_964204655.1. Classification (NCBI taxonomy): domain Eukaryota; kingdom Metazoa; phylum Chordata; class Amphibia; order Caudata; family Salamandridae; genus Triturus; species Triturus cristatus. Next base: position 866,467,014 of record NC_140581.1, read on the forward strand.
CTGAGTGAACAGGAGCCTCAGGGGATCTCACCGTGAGCAGGAGCTCTAGGGGTCTTAGTGTGAGCAGGAGCCTCAGGGGGTCTGAATGTGAGCAGGAGCTCCAGTGGTCTCAGTTTGAAGAGGAGCCTCAGGAGGACTGAATGTGAGCAAGAACTCCAGGGGTCTCAGTGCGTGCAGGAGTCTCGGGGGTCTCAATGTGAGCAGGAGCCCGAGAGGGGTCTCAGTGTGAGCAGGAGCCTCAGGGGATCTCAGTGTGAGCAGGAGCTCCAAGGGTCTCCGTATAAGCAGGAGCCCCGGGGGACTTAGTGTGAGCAGGAGCCTCAGGGGTCTCAGTGTGAGCAGGAGCCCCGGGGGTCTCAGTGTGAGCAGGAGCCTCAGGGGTCTCAGTGTGAGCAGAAACCCTGGGGGACTCAGTGTGAGCGGGAGCCCTCGGGGGTCTCAGTAGGAGCAGGAGCCCCTGGGGTCTCAGAGTGAGAAGGAGCCCCAGGGGTCTCGGTGTGGGCAGGAGCCCTTGGGGTCTCAGTGTGAGCAGGAACCCTAGGGGTCTCAGTGTGAGAAGGAGTCCCAGGGGTCTCAGTGTGAGCAGGAGCCTAAGGGGGGCTCAGTGTGAGCAGGAGCTTCAGGGGTCTCCGTATAAGCAGCAGCCCGGGGGACTCAGTGTGAGCAGGAACACCAGGGGTCCCAGTGTGAGCGGGAACCCTAGGCGTCTCAGTGTGAGTAGGAGCCCCGGGGGTCTCGGTGTGGGCAGGAGCCCCAGGGAGGTGAGTCTGAGATGGAACATCAGAGGATAGGATCAGAGAGTGAAAATGAGAGTCAGAGTCCTGAGGATGAGTGTGTAGCTCTGGGACCAGCTGATGATGAGTAAGAGCCTCGCTGTCTTGGGAGAGCAGGGCAGCCGGTCCTTCAGAGTGAAGACAAGCCAGACCTAAGTGTGAACATGGTACTCTGGCCACCTGTAGATTTGTGGATATGAACATGTCCGTGCTTGGGCTTTACGGCCTAAAAGTAGGGAGAGGACTCATTGATCTGAGGGTGAGCCACGGCGAAGGGCGATCCATGGACCTGAAGATGAGTGTCACTAGATCAGTAGGTAAGATGTAGTGAAATAATGGAGTTCTTAGTCAAGTCCAATGTTACTGGCCCCACAGGCTATAAAAGGCTTTATTTACCACAAACTTCTCCCCAAACTAGCCCTTGGTACGAATCAAGCAATGTCTAATGAAATGTTGCAATCTACAAATAGGGGAACGTTTTTAGGGGTCCCTGTGCCTATTGTTATCCCAATCCTACTCTGGGTGGGTGTGTGTTTGTACGCATGCATCTGGGTGTGTAGATCTGTGTGTGGTGTGTGTGTGTGTGCATCTTGGTGTGTAGATCTGTGCGTGTGTGCATCCATGTGTGTGTTTGCGCGAACATCTTGGCATGTAGATCTGTCTGTGGTTCTGCTTGCGTATGTGTGTGCACACGTGTATGGGTATGCATGTGTGCACTTGTACATCTTGGGGTATAGATATGTCTGTGTGTGTCTGTGTATACCTTGGTGTATAGATCTGTCTGTGTCTGCTTATGAGTGTGTGTGTGTGTGTCTGTGTGTACGTGATCTTGGGGGGTAGTTTGTGTGTCTGTGCCAGTGCCCAGAGATGCCCATCTTGGCTTTCCACCCCTACAGACCAACAGGTGCATTAGCCCGGGGTCCTCTGTGTTAGCCCCTCCACGTTGTGCTGCAATTAAATCCACAAGGCTGCTTTTATCCCCTGGCTGCTGACCTTGGCCCACATCCCATTCTGTGTCCCTGGCCAGGGCTGGCATAATGCCTAGGGGCATAGCTTAGTCAGTAGGATTGGGGGATCGGTTGAGCTTCAGATTTTCTGACAATCAGGCTTGCATACAATTTTTAAATACATTATACAAGCAGAGTACATGCGGGGGGGGCCTAAATGGCAGCGGAAAGGGAGAGGAATGTGAATTGGTAGGAGTGCTAAGAGAGAAAATACAATATTTTGTACAATAATAAATATTTTTGAGGACTTTCAAAACAGAGAGTGTGTGTCTGTGGTTTTCAAATTACTGGTGAAATCCGACTGGCAATCTCACAATACCCAACTGAAAGCACCTATATCCAACTAAAATGCATTTATTCAGGGGGGTGTAACAGCACAAACACCCCCCCCCCCCTCAAAGCTACGCCCCTGATAATGCCCACCCTCTGCAGATAAGATGCTCTGTGTCCAGTTCTCAGTCTGCTGGAATGGACATCCCAAGAAGATGTTGATGAGGCTGAGAGAGGTCTAAAACCAGAGTTGCAGACTTTCAGACTGGGGAAGCAGGTTTGAGTCTCGGCGCTGGCTCAACATCCTGCGATTCTGGGCAAATCACTTAATTTCTCCTGCTGTAAAACAAAATAAGAAAATACCCAGTTGGTATACAAATCTGCAACACTTTGCCACTACTCGTGTATCACTCGAGTGTGTACTTGTCTGTGTTTCATAGTTTATGCTAATTAATTATTAACCATTAGTTTTAAGATACAAGGAGCTAAACGGAACAAAAACAATATATCAAACCCATTAATTTAATCATTTCTCAGTAATAAAGTCAGTGGCAGTCTAGCAGGCAGTGCAAAAAGGGTCGACCATCCTTTTGGTGAAATTGTTGCAGATACAGAATACACTGACTTTTACACCCTTGAGATCTATGCATCGAGTTTTGCTATGGTTCTCATTGAAAAGTCAAGTAGTTAAGAACAGATATTCTGTTTCAACAGACATGAGGGGAAATACAAACAAAATGGGTTATGTTCAGGGCCGGACTGGGAACTGAGAGCAGCCCTGGCAAATTTTGCCAGACCAGCCCCCATCCGGCACGTAGCGGGCAAAATTTTGGAAAAAAAAGACAGACCAAAATGGTGCATTTTACAGCACATTTTTCATTACATATTTAATTGTGTCAACTTACAAAGCACAGTAAATAGTAGATGATGACCTTAAAGAGCACCAGGTTACCCACCCAGTCATATGTACCCATACACATTCTCCTGTCATCCCTCTGGACAACCCCTTGCCCTTCACTCTCATGCTTCATATATCTTTCTCTTCTAGAAGTCTTTCCTCGCATTCTCTCTCCCTCCTTCTTTACTTATCCCTACCTCCCACCTTCATCTCTTCATCCCTTCCTTCTTTTCCTCCCTCCCTGCCATTATTGCTGGTGTCTCCACAGCCCCTTTACCTTAACATGTCTGCGGCAGTGAGGAGATGATTGCCAGCACCCCACCGCCCCCAATCTTCCCCCGGGTCTGACTCTGATTCACTTTCAAAGCCGTAAACCGTTTGATATTAGTTGAGCACCCGCCCTAATATAAAATGGTTTACAGCTTTGAAAGAGAATCAGATTCGGACCCGGGGCAGATTGGGGGTGTGGGGTGCTGGCAATCATCTCCTCACGGTCGTCTCCACTGTGCAGCACAGAAGTACAACCGTGCCCGGGCCGGGGCCTGTATTAATTTACCTCGGCTGAGGGCCTGAGGCTCTTTCTTTTTAGGTCTCGCCTGAGCCAGCGCTTTAGCGCTGCTCTCGCAAGAGCTTTTGTAAACGGGGGATTTGGAAGTGCAAACGAGTGCTTTCAGGCCGCCAAATACAGTGCATGAGCGCCTGGCGCGCGCACCATTTGGCAGCCTGCCTGATCATTTCACGGCCGCTTTGATGTTCTCAGTGAGCCGCGCGGCCACTGAGAACATAAAAGCGGCCGCGAAAGTGCACATCATTTGCCACCCCCTCCCTTATCCCACTTCCTGCTTGTCTGTGTTTGCTAAACTACTTTCAGTACAGAGTGAGAGCGCACCAGCACAGCTTTTCTTTCCAAGAGGGGAACCCTCCTGTACTCGCATTTCTGCTTTGCTTCTCGGTCTCCTTTTTCTGCATGTTGGAATAACAGCCACTTTGCAGCTTGCAAATTCCTACTTTGACGCCTCTCGTTCAATTTCCCTTTCCTCCATAGCTCTGCTTTCCCAGGCCTCATTTCTCGTTGGCGTCCTAGCTCTCAGTTACTTACTGTACCCACGCTTCTCTGTGCCCTTCTTTCACGCCAACGCTCCTCTAATCGTTTTCTCCTCAGTTCAGGGGCTGCTCTTCTTCCGGCTCACCTTCCCAGCACCCCACTCAGCACTGTCCTTCCCCCTCCGGCTTGCTTTCTTCTCCGACGACCATCCCTGTCATTCTGCGCCAGGCCATGTCATGCAGCAGCCGGTGTTGGTGGCAGGCCCTGGCCTGGTTGCAGACGGCCTGCCTGTTTATGAGCTTCATGGCCTGCGATGATGCGCTGCTCAGTGCTTGAGGTCTGCCGACTTCATAGCTCTACCACAGCACTTTCCCGGACGGCAGCAAGTTCGACTCCAGGTGAGATGGGGAGGCGGACGGGCTTGTTAAATGACTGTTCACCAGGCACCTTGATGTCACAAAAGTAATCTCACATTTGGCTTTTTCACATGCTTGCCAGTCAGCCCAAGCCTCCTTAGACTCCAAAACGCCTCGCTAGTTTAACTTCAGTTTCCATGATACTGCAAATGCCTCGAATCTCCCTAGAAGAGATTCAGTTAATCCAGTATCTAACCCTGAAATGAATACGAATTTATAATCTGACTTACTGAACTGCGTCACAGTACAAGGGTAAGGACTCAATTAGATGTGTAAATCGTTCCCACAGAATCATCCCAGCTATAGGTTGAAGCTGTTAAAACCAACAGGACCTCCCCACTAATACTTTTGCTGCGACATACTGAGCCCACCCCTAATTTCTCTGCCCCCTTATCACCTCATACTCCTGCGCTTCCTGAACGTAGTTAGTCATCAGATAATCATTCATTGATTAAAAGCTGCGCGCAAACTAAATAGAACATTGAAAACACTTGTTCTGAAATTTAACGACAAACCAGTTCTCGTTGAATTAATTCAAATCTTGAAACACGTTCACCCAAACTGACTGTCCGCTCCATGGACCCCTCATAAAAACTCACTTTAACACACCCCACCCAACAGCCAGACTCCTAGGACCTCTTTCGCAATCACTCACATAAATTTCACTTATTAAAATTACAGACGTTTTGTCATTTTAGGTGCTCATGGGGGTACAGCACGCTTCCTTTTGCATATGTATTGTTTTAGTTGTTCCGCCCTCCCTCCCGTTGTCCGTGCCTTCTCCCCCTCCCTCCCCCCAACCCCTCCCTCCTATTGTCCGTGTTGCCTACCATTTGTAATGCACTAGGTCTCGCATTATCGCGAGTTTGAGCTATTGGCATTGTAAATGACAAAGCCTTTCATTAGGTCTCGCCTGAGCCAGCGCTTTAGCGCTGCTCTCGCGAGAGCTTTTGTAAATGGGGGATTTGGAAGTGCAAACGAGTGCTTTCAGGCCTCCAAATACAGTGCATGTGCGCCGGGCGTGCGCACCGGTTGGCAGCCTGTGTCATTCATTTCGCGGCCGCTTTGATGTTCTCAGTGAGCCGCGCGGCCACTGAGAACATCAAAGCGGCCGCGAAAGGCCTCTCTCCCCTACCCCCTCCCTTATCCCACTTCCTGCTTGTTTTTTTTAAATGCAACATGTTTTTGTCAATGTTTGGAAAAGGAATCATGTGCAAGTCACACATATATAAACACATATTTTAATTCACACACACAAAAGGGCACACAATCCAGCTGCATAAAGCAAAACAAGCATTGGCAAAGCCAACAAGTCTGACTTGTATGTGCTAACACATGTAGTACAGGTATGCACACATGCAATTTGCATGCAATAGCCTCCTTAGGTCAAATCTTTTGTCTTTGCCAATGCTTGTTTGATCCGGCAGACACATTTCAGTACCAGTATACTGGAAACAATGGTCCTTCTCAGGCAGGTTATGTTAGAAGATTTACCGCCTACTGGTGGCCTTAAAGGTCCTGTGCTTGCGAGCCGTCCGTGTGTGTTTACTTCAGATCCAACTCCTCCTGCATTCGTCCACTCCAGGTTTGGCAGCAGGCTTGGTGTCACTGTGCTGAGAGAAGACAGCAGCGTGGAATACCCTGTCCCCCAAAACCTTGCCCCTTACACCTTATTTAGACTTGGGTAGACTGCCAGCTTCCGTTGACGGAGCCGCTGTAGGCTCAATCGATGGAAAGCTTCCGCCGACGGACTGATGGAGAAGGAGCCATTAGAGGAAAGACTTTCCACCCCTCTCCTTATTAAAGGTAAATCCTGCTGGTGAAGGACGAATAAAATAACAAGCATTTGCAATGAAATAGGTCTCGTAATTACGCGAGTTTGAGCTATTGGCATTATAAATGACAATGCCTTTTATTTATGTGTCTGTTTGTAAAACATAAATAAAAGGCATTGTTATTTACAATGCTAATAGCTCAAACTCACGTAAATGCGAGACCTATTGCATTGCAAATGCTTGTTTATGTTTGGGTTTTTAAAACATAAATAAAACGCAGTGTCATTTACAATGTCAATAGCTTAAACTCGCGTAAATGCGAGACCTATTGCATTGCAAATGCTTGTTTAATCGTGGCACGGACAGGGCGCCCGCGGCTGCTCATTGGAGTTGCCCTGCTCGCCTCACACCGTCGCGTCACGCGTGACTGCAATAAATCAGACATTTTAATCATGATGATTGTCATGGTCACAATGACAATCATCATGATAAAATTTTTTGATTTATTGCAGCCACTGCCAGTCACTGCCCGCGACGGTGCGCAAGCCACCTCGGTCCACCGCTCTCACAAACTGGAGCCAGACCTGACTGGACCAAATGATTGATTGATTGATTGATTGATTGATGTGAAACTTGTATAGCGCGGCTGTCGCCCTACGGGCATACTGGTGCTTTTGACTGAAGGACAGCATCCAAAGGTGACAGAGGGAGGATCATGAAACCTGCCTAGATTGAAGCTTTCGGATATAGCCAGGTCTTAAGTCCCTACGAAATTCAAGTAGGGATTTACAATGTCTCAGGTTCGCAGGGAGCTTGTTCCACATGCCGGACGCTACTATGCTGAAGGCTCTTCCGCCTACCCTAGTGCGCTTGAATCTCGGAACCACCAGTAGACCAGCTATAGAGGAGCGAAGTCGCCTGCTAGGTAGGTGGCGAGCGAACTTATCCTGTAGAGGGGCTGGGCCCAGTCCATGTACTGCTCTAAAAGTCATGCACAGGGACTTAAAGAAGACCCTTTCCCTCACAGGAAGCCAGTGTAAGTCCCTCAGTGCTCCGGTGGCCGAGGCACAGCGCCGCCTATCAAGCACTAGTTTGGCTGCGGCTGACTGAATCCTCTGCAGTCCTTGGAGGATATACTGCGGGCCCCCAAATATAGGGAATTGCAGTAGTCAAGCCTGCTTAATAAATAATCCACTGTGGAGAACCGGGCCTATCATTGTCACTGTACTTGCATGGACATCCTTTCGGTGAAGCGAGTGGCTCCAAGGTATTACCTATGGGTATACTTTGATACCCACAGTGACCCTATCCTGCACTCTGAGGACATAAAGGCAGCACCAGGAATAGCAAGTGAACTGGAGGCAAACTGCCTGTATGTACACTACCTGCCCTTACCTTAGCCCTCCCGTAGCAATTAAGGGGCTGTTGAGAGACCTGCAGTGAAGCCGTCGCTCAGTGATGACACCAGTGGTCAAAGGGTTTGTGATGTCATTCACTAAATAACTTGGCATTTAGGTAAATCTGCATCCATGGGTAATTTTCTTTCAACAATAGAATCATGCATCTATATTTTTAGCTGGTAATTGGTGCTCTTTCAGGTAAATTATTGTACCTGTGCTCCAGACGAATTGAGAGGCAGTTAAATCATCTCCCAACCACCACCACACACAGCCAGCGCCACCCTGGAGACAACAGTTATACTGAACATTGAGCTCTGGAAGGAAAGGGGACTGAGAGAGACTATAACAGAGAGAAGGGAAGAAGGAACAGCGAACAAAGAGAACAGAAGAATAGGAAAGGGCTGTTATATGGTGCAAAAGGAAGCAAACTAAATAAGGTGGCATGAAAGAAAGGGAACTGGTGGAGGAGTCGAAAAGTGAAAGGGAATCTACATAAAGAAAGCAAACAGAATGAGAAATAAGGGAAGAGAGATATGAAACAATTTAGGAAATTGGAAATTAGAGAGCAGAAAGGAAAAGTAGGAAGAGTGTAAGAAAGTAAAGAAAGAGAAGGGGTAATTTGGCAAAAAGAAAAGGTGAAATTGGCATGTGAAAAGAAAGTAAAGAGGGAGAATGGGGGAAGAAATTAAAGAAAGAGAATGGAATTGAGGCAACGAGAACAAAGCAAATGAAAACGAAGAGGAAATGAAGAAGACAGAAATAAAATAACGGGGGCTTGAAACAGGGAGAAAAGGGTATATCAAGTTATGAAAATGGAAAAGCGAAAATGAGGAAGAGAGAAAATCACAAATAAAAAGGAGCGGAGTGGGGTGAGAGAAAGAAGCTAAAGAAAGAGTGTTGACGAGGCATGAAGAAATAAACACAATTAAGAAAGGGGAAGGGGGCAGAGAGAAAGAAGCCAGATTTGTAAAAAAAGATAAGGAGACTGGGAAAGGACCCAAAAAAACGGGGGAGAAAAAACCTAAAAAGAAAGGAATCATCTTATAAAAAAGAAAGCGAAGAAAGAAAGGTTGAAACTAAATGGGAGAAAACAAAGCCAAGAAAATGGAACAAGGGTAGAGAGAACGACACTAAAGAAAAGGGAAGAAAATGGATCAGAGAGAAAAACAGCCAACAAAGAGGAAGCGAGAAAGGTAGTGAAAAGGAGAGGGGCTTGAAAAGCAGGATGTTTGCTGGAAATAACATGAAAAGGCGGCAGAGAAATTATATGAAGATAAAAGTGTGCTCAGCCACTGAAAACCATCGCTGCTGCCTGCACGTTCCAGATGTAAGCAGCTGCAGAAACTCGACAGCCAATAGGTGAACGCAGACCTACCGAGCTTTGAAAGTGGAGCACCGTGCACATTAGAAGAAAATGATGAGGTAACAATGGCGCCGGGAGCTGCACGTTTCAAGAGGGCAGGACGTACAGGGCGGCCTCTAAACAAAGGTGATGCAGATAGACGCCATGCGGAGTGATAGAGGCCCTCTGGTACCCACCCAGCCAATGGTTGGAGGATCAAGAGCTATATGAGGAGTAAAGGCCCATAATGGCAGTTATGCTTTTTCCTCACACGGAGTGGAGCGTAGGTCAGACAGACAGGCTATTGCCTACAGTACAGTCTGACTCTGACTCACGGACCCAAAATCATCCCCAGCAAAACCGTCCCCCTCTGAAAAAACCAGCCCCCACCCCATCCAGCCTACCGGGGGATTGCCCGGTGCCCGGAATCACCAGTAGGGCCCTGGTTATGTTACACCCACATAAGTAGCCCATAGGAGGGTCACGAGCGGGCTCCATTGGAAGACTAATCTGCATTCCTTTTTCCTATAAACGCTCCCACTTTGAAGTCAGTCGAAACCAAAGTAAACACCATGTCAAGCTCCCTCGAAGACACAGCTTGACATTTGGCCTCTGCTGTTGAATGCAAAGGAAATGTGTCAAAATAAGAACAAGGCATGCTTATAGAAAGCAAGTTTGTGGAAGAATACAGTAAACATGGTTTTGGCAACAGGAGGGATGACCTGTACCTGGGGAGCCTAAAGCAAATAGAGCTAGCAAATAGAAAGCCAGAAAATGTGTGTTACAAACCACCAAACCAATGATAATCAATGGGCAAAATGCATTCCCAGGTCAACTTTCTGAAAGTCCCCAGGATGTCTTTAGCAAATTAGACAGCTGTCTGGTAGGCTGCGACCTAACAAGGGCCTTACAGGTTTTAATAGGATGGAGAGCGTGAATAAACCATCTATATAAACAACATCTAAACATGTACTTTAGATGTTGTCAAACGTCTGATAAGGAAGTATGTCCACAATGTTTCCTACTTTGTTTCGGGCAAGCTTCAAATCATTTCAGAGTGGTCAGTTTCATCTGAAAACATTGTTTAGAGATATGTTTGCAGAGTCGACTGCAGTGAATCTGAACGATTGGGAGAACATTAAAGACAGCACAAAAAACGAGCTAAGAAAGCTAGTCCTAGTTCTGTCATGAGTTCCGTCTTGGATGGCAATCTCTCTTTAGGTGCCACACTGATCTTGAAATAAGCCATACAAGGAAGATTCCATTTTGCAATGTTTTAATCATCTCTCATACAACCTAGTAAGCAAGCAGAGCTGCTCAGCTGCAGGATGACGCATGGACTCGTGGGCCCATCTCCCATATTTCACCACCTCTCACTCCTCTACTTGCTACCTCTCCTGGCCTTAAGTTCAACGCTGTGCAGGAAGCAGCGGGGCCGCCCTATGGGAAGAGAGCAGCTTGTCTCTTTGTAGTATGGTGATTCGGTATCGCGCGCCATGTTAGAGTGTTAGGCGCGCGATGCCTTTCAGGTGTTATGTATTTGTGTCCTTTTGAAATGTAGCTCGGGGCATGGCTGCTTATTTCACTCTTGCTCCATGTGCGCAAACATGGAGGTTTATTTATTTATTTATTTATATGCTTGTAGAGCGCAGGAAGTCAACCCCCAAAAGGGTATCTCCGCGCTTACGTTTTACCAAAGAGCCTCATATTAAACAGAGTAAAGAAAGAAGGAAAACCTAGCAGACGACAAATAAAAACGTTTTCAGGGACTTCCTAGAGGATTGAAAATTAGTCCTACTTTTAAGAGCTAGGGGCAGAGAATTCCAAAGGACAGGGCCTTTATAGGACAGGGTTCGCCCTCCCTGCCTGGCTCTTTTTATTCTTGGGATCTGGAGTTGTTGCTGACTGCTGGAGCGTAGAACACGACTGGGTATGTGGAATTTGAATAATTCTTTTAAGTATTTAGGTCCGTTGCCAAACAGACAGTTGTGGATGGTGCAGCAGATTTTAAATTTTACACGCTGTCTGATTGGCAACCAATGAAGTTTTGTCAGGAGAGGAAGTGATGGAGACCTTGGCTGAGCGTTGAGAACTAGTCTTGCAGCTGTGTTTTGGACTACCTGTAGTCTCTGTAGTTGTTCTTCATTTGCCGAGACCAGCAGGCCATTACAGTAGTCCAATCTACTTATAACCAACGCTTGGACAAGAGTCTTCCTATAGGAGTCTGAAAAAAATGGGAAGACTCGTCGTAGCAGCCCAATGATCTGAAAGCAGGAGCCTGCTACTTGGTTGGTGTGCTCTTTAAACAGAAGAGGTTTGTCCAGGCGCACACCGAGGTTTTTGACAGTGTGTTTGGGGATAGGGGTTCACACTGTTATGTACCTGGCCCTAATTGTGTGGGCTGCTAGACTGTCCCTAGTGTGTCACCCATATTCACATCGTTTTTATTTATTTATTTAAATAAAAGAAACCTACCTTTCAGGGCTCCTCCTCTTTCGGGTTGAATCACTAAATTACTTGAGTATAAAGGGCACCTGAATAGAAAGTTCCTGACCTCACAACTGTCTAACTCCGCTGGGGAAACACAGTTTCCATGCCTCACGAATTCCAGCTTTGCTGATTTGCCTCTAATTGACATCTTAATTTTAGCTCGATGTGGCTTTATTCAATATTTATTCTTCAAGAGCAACTTGAAGTGGAAGTTCTTTACATGAAATATGACATCAATAAAACGTATATAATCAAATTCTTGGCTTTACTCAAGATATGCCGTGCTCGTCCTTTACTTACTTTTACATCCAAGGTAAGAGTAGTATAAATCAAAGCTGCTGCTGAAGAAAATAAACTGTAGCTCTTCAAAGGATGGTCTTGTGGACATGAAATGCTACAAGGTAAAGTAGCAGAGAAGTAAGATACAGTGGGCAGATGCAGTGGTAAAAAGGGAAGTGGATGCAAGTCCCCCCTTCAAAGTGTATGAATTTCTGTTGCTATATTTTATTTAAGAAACCTCTTGTTGCAGTACTATACAATACAATAAATGTTCCAACACGCTGTTCTTGTTATACGTCTGCATCATCAGAGCTGCCTCTTGCTGCAACACAGTTCTTACAAAGTAAATTGAACATTTATTGTGCGATTCAAGGACCCAGGAATGGAAATGAATCCACTCAGCAATGTAACTGACGTGATTCTTTAGTTCTCGCCTGACGACAGCACATGTACTGTCTGCTGGAAGGGTTTTTTTTTTTTTTACCATGAAGGGCATGGAGCCCGCTCATTGCTTACCATTTTTTGGAACAATAGTCACTCTTCTTTGCCACCTCCTAATTGGTTAGTGTGAACTGGGCGTCCTTGTAGGAAGCTGGCTCTTTATATCGTTGACCAAAATGAGGTACGGTGTGTAAAAAGTCCAGGCAATCCTTATTGGTTTAAGGAGGCAAAAAATTATAACACTAAAAGCACTCTTTTGTGGTAAAGTGGGCGAGCATTTGGCTTATCAGAGGGTAGTGCTAAGTATTAGCTGTACTGACAGAGCCAATAAATGAGACACACACTCAAGAATAAATCTGAGACCAATTAAAAAAAAGAAGTCCTATTTTTTTATACATCTTTATATCAAGAACTTCATTATCAGGTAAGTACTTTTTAAACTATTGAATCTCCCAGGTAAGTAAACAGTTCACTTAAATGCATCTTTATGCTGCAATGCTTCCCAAGGAGGAAAAGGGCATATGTTGCATACAGTTATTTGCAGTCAGTTTCTGGGGCTCTCCTTCAGGACTTGGGGTCGTAGGGGGCCAAGGTCCAAAGTACCGCCAAAAATACATGTTACCTGCCCTGGGGCATCCAGGTGCAGAGGTGCTGGTCGGGTTGGTAGCTTTGCACACTACATCTGTTTTAAAGAAGGGGGGCCACCTTGAAACCGATTGCAGAGGAGGACTTGGGGTTAAGTCTGGGAGCTCCTATTGGGGGTCACGGGTCTCATGGGTCCTGGGAACCAAGTGGTACAGCCGGTTCATCGGTACCCAGGCTGGGGCACTCCAGTGCAGAGTGGATAGGACAGCTGGGCTCTGTGCTTCCTTGGTCGTTGCCATTGTCGGTCTCGCTGGGTGAGAGTGCAGAAATCAGGACAGCTGGACCACTCAGGAAGTGGGTCTCTGCGGCGCTGACGTCCCTCGTCGAACGCTCGGTCTTGGTGCTGTTAGAGTACCCTGGACTTAAACAGGCCTTGTTTGCTGCTAGCAGTCCAGTACCCCGGGTACCGGTCCTCTGCTGCTCTGGTCAGTCTTGGTGTCCCCTTACTCAGTGGGGAGACAGATACGGCCTTCAGGAGCACAGGCACCTCTTCCTTGGTGGCTGCTGAGCCGGGCTGGCCGGGTAGCGGCAGCACGGTAAACCGGACTCTGCTTCTTCAGTGCCTGCGCACTGCAGGGTAGTACCTTCTCTACTCCAAGGGAGATTGCAGGCAATTTGTGAAGGGCTTGCAGTCTACAGTGGTTCTTGGTAGTTGTTCAACTGTAGGATGTGTCACTCTGTCAGAACTGTAGATACTGGTGCAGGCAGGGTTTGGCACCAAAAGTCCACAGCAGTCTTCAGCTCTCGTTGTCTTGCGGCTCTTCTTTGTCTTCTTCTGGATCTAGTAATCTCAGTTCCTGGCATAAGGGTGCCTCCTAAATACCTTAGGGGTGGAACTAGCCTGATGGGGAACACACCTCCTGACTAGCTAATTGTCCTGGGTGTCCTGGTGCCAAATGGGCCCGGGGCAAGGCGTGGCATTTCTCCTGTCTGGGGAAGCCTTGGGTTACGTTTCATAGGTGGCAGAGGCCTTTGAAGCCTCCTGGTTTGATATGCTGATTACTTAGCCATCCTGCTTGGAGGAGGTGAGAACACATCCGGCTAGAGCAGGCACTGTTTCCGCCCTCGGAGAGCGTGGGCTCTCACCTGCAGGGGGTCAGAAACCTGTCTGTGCTGGCAGGCTGGTCTACACCAGTCAGCCAGTACATTAGAAGTCAGTAGATTTTCAGGAGGCACCTCTAAGGTGCTCTTTGGGTGCATGTATTAATAAATCCATCACTATAATCAGTGTGGGTTTATTAATACGAGATTTTTGATACCACAAATCTCTAGTTTCAGTGAAGCCATCTTGTATCAGGGGAACTCGTAATTTCCAGGGTCCACCACATGTACTTAAAAATGGCTTCCCTGTTCATTTGTAATATGTAAGAATCAACTTAGACATCACAGGGGCATATATGCTCATGTAAATATGTCCAAACATGTAGTATAGTGCACCCTACCTTATTGCTGTAAGGCCTACTGTACGGGTGATGTACCTATACTGCATGTAGTGTCTGCAGGCATAGCACACAGGAGGTGTGCCATGTCGTGTCTTCACTCTTCCCTGCACCAAATCACACAGCCTGCAATGACAGCGTGCATGACTGTGCTGAGGGGTCACCTAGGGTGGCATAATACCTGCTGCAGCCTTTAGGGACCCTCCTCAACCTCCTTGCTCTAGGTACCAGGAGTTCCATTTACTAGGAACTTAAAGGGGATGATAAAGGTATTGCCAATTGGAGGAACAGTTGTTCAGTTTTAGGGAAAGAGATCTTGCACTGGGGACATGGATAACAGGAACCCAGTGCACTTCTGTCAAATTGCACCAACTACCAGGCAAAAAGTGTGTGGGGGGATTGCATGTCAAAAAGGGGCATTTTCCTACAGTCTTTTCCTTTTCTTTGTGTGGACCAGGCCCAGGATGATTAATTTAATTAGTGTCCACTCCTCGCGCTATGATTCAAGTTCTATGTCTTTCACTGCTGCACTTTTTATATACAGCTTTTTATTTGTATTTTTATACTGCTCATCCCCATACACATATGCGTTTCATGACTCTTCCTCTGTTCCAGTTCTGATGCTGCTTTTTTTGGACATTGTCTATCTATGCCGACATCTTTTGTGTACCTTAGGCTATGTTTGCCAGCGATATTGACGCTATGTTTAGTCCACAGTCCAGATATATTTGCAGAGTGAGAAAGTCACAGATCTTTCGAAAAAATGGCCTACTCGATCATAGCAGGACTTGACCCATACATGTTGCCTGACACTCTGCTAGATCCATTCCTTATGTGTTTTTGGAATAAGGGCCATGTGTTGGTCAGAGAGATTTCCCAGAGGAATCGGTAATTCCGGCCCCTATATCTTCCCACATTAAATTTGAATGAATGGGAGCAATTAAATTTACTCTTTAGTAACTTGAACGTTCTGTAGCATGATATTCGAACAAATTTGCAATGGAATATGCTAAGATAATGCATGATTATTTGGATGTCCTGAAGACTCAAGAATGAGGGTGTTGATGGGTTGTGCAGCTTAGCGCGATCATATGCGATTTCTAATGCAGATTCTGAAGCTCTTACTTATACATGTGATCAGTGCCTTTCTTTCCCCTTAAAGTGTTTAATGGTGCGTTGATCCTTTATTGCCAGGATTTCACTCTCTATTTGCGTACCTGCTTTATTTGCAGCGCGGCCCATTCAGGTAGGAACTTTGGTGTCGGGTGGAGGAAGGGAGATTTCGATGGACGATGAAGAGAAAAAATTAAATAAATAGTTTCCACTCGTCATTGTCCGTCGAAATACACCCCCGCCCCCACCTCCACCTAGCCTCACCGCTCCTACCTGAATGGACCGCGGCGGTTTATTTTCTTGTATGAAGTTTTTCGTGTGTCCATCATATTCTAAAGTGCAGTCAGGAAGTATTTGACAAGACTGTGAGATTACACAGCTGAAATCACAGCGTTTGGTTTTTAACTTCTTTTTATGTATTTTCTACAGAAAGTTCTCTTTGCCCTCTGCGCTCTTAATGCCCTGACCACCACAGTGTGCTTGGTGGCTGCTGCCCTCCGCTACCTCCAATTGTTCGCTTCAAGAAGGCCCTGCACAGTAAGTGAGTGCCAGGCACAATGACAAGCAGTTTTGTCTTTAAGACATATTCCTCTAGCTTGATTAAAATGTGTGCTGCCACTGTATTTCAAATTCCGTATTTAGCTTAGAAATGTTGTTGTTTTGTAGTTCACTCTGGTAAGGAAATCACTGCATCTCACTTTCTCTACGTTCTTTTCTTCTTTGCTTTTCAGGCACTTCCATCCTGTGCCTATTTGTCACTCATGAAAGTCTAACAACCGATGTGTTGAGGTTCAATAACTTATTCTCAAGATTTAAGAAAATGCATTAAAAATAGCATCTATCACTAATGTTCTCTGACTGAGTTATTCCATCTATCAATTTCAGTGACTAGTTTTCCTTTATTTTTATGGCTTTATATTATGCCTCTATTCCTGGTTAATGGTCAGACAGAATGGAGAGCCAGATGTACAAAACAATTTTGTGATTGCTAACTCTGCGATTTGTAAAATCACAGGGTTTGGAAATGCATAATTGCTCTAACCAATTTTGCTTTTGGAAGAGCCTTTATCACTTGCAAATGTGTTTGCCTATGGACTTTATCAAGACTTTAAATAAGTTCTTCAGAAAGTCGGAAATAGAATAATGTGAGTCTGACATTGCTAATGTGTCCTATGACCACAGTAATGTATGAGCAGGTCAGTTGTCCACACCTGCAATAAATGTAGGTAATGAGATACAGCTTTAAAATCCAAGGGCCAGTATTGTTTGAGAGCCACAAGACTAAACGCAGATACCAGCTTAATTGCAGTTCCATAGCCTATGGCATCCTTCATTTCCAGCGTTGGGCCTCTCATACATTATTATTGTTTTGTATTTTGGCTTTATTACTGTTTTGGTACTGCATAAATACTTTACACATTGCCCTAAGTTAAGCCTGTCTGCTCTGTGTCATATCTGCCAGGGGGTTGGGCTTAAGTTAATTTAGTGACTTTGAAAGTTCACACTGACAAGAGTTGTGATTGTCTTTAAGGTCGGTAGTCACCCACCACAAATAATACTCCCATTTCTTACAGTACCCAGACGCTTTCTTGGCTTGGTGGCCTCAGTAAGTCAAAAATTGCTCTCTTAATGAAAAACGTTCACTATTCCATCATCCCCATGGGAGGTGGCATTTACTACAACAGTACACACATTGTTGTGCATGAGGCCCTTTGAGCATTGATGTGCCAAATTGCAGCTAGAGTGTTTGTAAAGCTGGAAATCAGCGACTATATATACATAATTAAACACTTGCGATTTTAATTGAAAAATACAAATTGAGAAAACAGCAGCTATACCTATGTTTTGTAGATTTTAAATCAGCTTTTGATTGTGTAGATCAACAAATCTTATGGGGAAAATTGGAAAATATGGCATTGGCCCTGCCCTTTTAAAAGCAATTCAATTACTATACACCGTGACCTGGACCAGGGTTTGAATAGGTAAAGGTACTCAGCTATCAAGAAAAATTGAAACAACGCAGGGTTTAAAACAAGGGTGTGTTTTACCTATTTAATTCATTTTTATCTGATTTAATGGAAACTTTAGATAACGAGTTGGCTGCATCCACCCAAATTGGCAGATAAATGTATTTCAAATCTATTATATGCTGATGACGTTGTCTTGCTAAGTCAAACAAAGATAGGCTTACAGCGTCTTATAAATAAAATATCAAAATACTCTATTGAGAACAAGATGGTAATAAATGAAGCAAAAACTAAAGTAATGGAAGTTAACAAAAAAGAAACTAGAAACCAGTGACTTAAGTATAGTAAACCTGGTTGTAAAAAATGGCTAGATACAAATTTTTAAAAAAAATTAACTTGCACAGGAGAAATTGCACATAACTTATGATTTTACTAAGTGTAACTTGCCTCTTTTTATAATAAGATATGAGTTGTTGACTTGTAATATGGGGGAATTTAATTTGCCAATACTATGTGTTTCTTTCCCCACAGTTGGTAATTTGTTTGTTTTCGGTTTTATGTGGTTCTTGGAATAGAGGATTGTTTTAATATGGCTGCATAATTGATGAATTTCCATTGTATCATTTTAATTCATCAAGCAATAAAGATTTGAGTTGAATTGACATAATTACATACATCCTACATTTTAAATGGAAATTTAGTCATTTAATCGTCTGAAAGTTTATAACACCTATAATGGGCCAATGTATGCTGACTAAATTTGCAAACTTTGTATCACAATGTCTAACTGTAATGAATCAATGCTGTCCTGTGGTGGTAAAGATTTTGCAATTTGGCACTGCTTTGTACAACAGCCCTTTAAAGCTGAAGGGATTGTCTTCAATTGCTGACTTTTTGGTGCACAGATACTACTTCCTGATTCCTGGGGGCCTTTGGGGCCACCGGATTCAGTCTGTGCACCACCGCTGTCCCAAAACACTTAGAACAGCAGTATTTTCCTCCTTTGATTCTAATTCCTCGCTGAGAAGTGCTTCTGGTGTCCTTAGGAATCTGCAAGCACTGTGAAGTTAAATGTTCTAAATCTTCGCTGACCATTGTTAGTGATTTTTCTGCTGTGCTGTTTTGACTCATCAGGCTGCCACACAGATCTGTTGACAACACTACCTGGATTTACAAAAAAAACTGTTTATTAGATTATCCCATAATCTGAAGCCATACAGTTAATGCAGCAGTTGCATTCTCTAATATATAGTACATGTGCTTGGCCAACAATTTCAAAGTAGCCATATATGATGGTCGCTCTGTACAATGTTAATGTGATTGTATGTTGTGTTATTTGACAAGGAAGAATCCCAGATTTCTGCAGAAGAAGCTGAAGAAAATGTGCACATCCCAGATCCAGAAGACTTTGTGCCTCCTGTTCCTCCACCATCCTACTTCTCAACATTTTACTCTTGCACCCCCAGAATGAATCACCGGTAAAGTAACAAGGCCCTTATTTGTGACGTCTTACTGTTTTTCCGCCTGTATCACTGTGTTAAAATAGGAAGAGATCAACCCCATGAATTGGTTGGGTTTGGGGGAGGAGTTTGTACTTGAGGAAAAGTATTCACCTGTGGAAAGACAAAATGTTTACATATGCAAATGCACTTTTGCTAAGCATTTACGCTTGCGGTAATTTACACACTGTAAACTTATTCAGGTGTATCTGCTTGTTCTTGCAACTTTAACAGTTTTCCAAGTGTACTCCTGGAATTTTTTAAGAATTCTAGAAAGTATGTTTTATGTTCTAACTGGCTAGTTGTGGTAAAGACGATATTTGCATTTTTTTATTAATTCATTAGGAAACAGGATGCAAAATATAAATGAATCTAAATAAGTTAATTTTGATACAAACAATTATCTCCATTTTGCATAGGCAAAAGACATCTATAGCTAGTGATTAGCCGTTCTTGAAAAGAAAAAAGAAATGACAGAGGATCAACACTGAAACGAGAAAATATTATGGAATTATATATCTAAATTCCTTTGAATAAAACCGTCATAAATTTTCCAAATTTGATTATACTTTATTTTACAAATTAAATATGCATATATTACCAATTGTCCGATTCTCTAGTCTTGAAAAGTTTGGATTGCAAATCTGTAAAATAGGACAATCCTTCGATCTCCACTTTGCTGTGATTAAAGGATAAAACCAGTTAGTTTATCTTCAATTTTACTCCCAAAAATAATAACCACTAACAGGCTACAAAAAATATGAAAAGTGGTAGTAAAGACAATTTAGTAAGGGCCACTCGGCCAATTAGTGATAAAGACATATGATTCCAATTATAAGAGGAGTGCAATTCAAATCATATAGGCCATTTAAATGTTCAGAAAAATAGTCCCCAAATATCTTTTTGGGTATGAATTATGACCTGCTTTATCGCCATTTATTATAATACTTGTATTTGAGCCTTAATTTAAAGAAGGTACCAACGTCCTGAGTTGTGGTGGAATATTATAAGCTGAAACAGCTCATTCAGTTGAAATGATTCTGATATCAAAAAGGATAATCATAGCTGGTTTCTCTACTTGTGTGAAGATCTCAATAGTGGTGGCCATAAAGATGGTGTTAGATGATAGAAAATTACCCAATAGATATCCAGTCTGGTCTCTATCAATCAGATCCCAGATTTTCTTGAAAGTAAAGTGAGATTTATGAATGAAACTGATTAAACAAATCTTCAATGTTAAGAAATGCTTTTTTTAATATCCATGATTGAAACCTGAAATTATTAGATTTGGAATATGTAATTGCTGTAGAAGGTACCGCATGGTCAGGAAAACAAGGAGGGGTGGACATCGTGCTCAAAAGTCTCCCTGAAATCCGAAAACAATCCAACCCGGATGCTGTCTTTAATAGCCTTGAGAAACATGTAAAGTATTTACCTTTTGGATTTTTTCATCTCTATGGTTCCCACATTACTAGCTCATCATTTATTTCTCTGAAGGAATTTGCTGTGTGTGCTGTATATTGAATTCATTTGGAGTTCAATAAATCTAGTGAGACATTTGGAAAAATTTAAAATCACCCGCGGTATAATTACTTCAATATTGTTAGTTGATAAATACCAAGCTGGATCAGACAAAGGAGATGGATCATTTGTAATTAGTCCATAGTAGGTAGCTAGTTGGTAAGAGAGCCTATCTAGCTGATACATCACAATTACCCATTAACCTTCTTAATCTGTGTCCATGGAAAATACTTTATACTAGTAAAACCTCAACCCTTATATAGGATGCTAGGGCCAAGTGAAAAAAAAACTGTCTTAAATGCAGCCACAATCAACAACATATTCCTTCCAATTCGGTAATGGGTTTCTTGAAGAAAAATAATGTTTCAGTCATGTCGTCATCAACTTTTGTTTAGTACGCTTTGGAAAGCCATTCACATTCAAACATACATTTTCCCTTTGGGCCAAAGAGTCCTGCTGATTCACTTATTTTACATTTAAAAAAAAAAAAGACTAATATAAACAGATTCTGAAAACGTAGCCAAAAAGTATACCTTAATATTTCTTTTCAAGACTCACTTTCCACAAGTTTTCTAGTCTACTTTACATGCTCTCCTATCCTCTCCTGATCCCACTGGCTGTTTCGGGAAACTAGGTGCACCCCTTTCTACCAGTATCCTGACCCTCACAAATTCCCTATCAATGGTACCTTGATATTGCAGCATTTGGATTGAGATCTAGGAGAGAGGACACAAATCAGAAAACAAACTAACAATGACAAAACAGTAGGAGAAGAAAGAGAGCTTTTGTGCTGGTACATTTCTATATCACATAGTTAGTGAATCTGCAGTAAAGCAAGTAGCTAGGCATCCAGGTGACACTTGAATCCCTTAGAACATTTCTTCAAACCTCTACATCTATAAATACATGAAATATTCCTAAATGTATGATGTTCAATTTCGATTTCTTTACAAATTACAAGAATAGTTCTAGGGGCCTGCCTGATTTCAGGGGGACATGAATGGTACACTGTGGGGGCTGATAATTGTGACATCTCCCTGAAAATGATGCAAAAAGTTTTTACAAATCAAACCTTCTAGCAGGGCACTCACATCTTTGCCTTTCTCTCTAGTCTCACAAAAGTTCTAGAACACCCACCAATCCTAGATTGCACAATTGTAGCTATTTTCAAGATCTTCTCCCACTTTTTGAGAGACTATTTCTTTTGTCAATTTTGTGATTTGTGATTTTGACTTCTCATTTCTGAGACTTACTGTCCTAAATAACCTACTCAGGTCATAACATTGCGAATTTAAAATTAAGATAATCTGTTTTTTATTTAAAGGGATGATTTCATTTTGATGGTAGGCTTTGTTCTTTGCAAAGTTAGACCTGGCGATGAAATATTATCTAAAAGGCCATCCTCAGATGTAGCGGCACTCCCTAGCATTGAGGTTAGCTCTTTCCTAGTGAAATTCGGTTGAACATTACAATATCTGCACCAAGCTCTTATCACTATGACTGAGCTATTAAGTTTGAGGACCGAATCAATACCCTTGAGTTAGTCAGTACGTTTATTTTCAATGAGGACTGTGAAGATGAAAAATTAGGGTTATTAAGTATTTGAATTTGTATTTTGTTTTTGTGAAGCACTCTGCTACCATTACTAGGGTATCAAGGCGCAAAAAAACAAAGATTCTTAAAAAGTACACAAAACCACCAGAGCTACCACATGCTACTAGGTCTGGGGTAATAATCAGGTTTTAAATAGCCTTCTGAATGTCGGAAACACAGGTTTAGAATGGGGTTTAAAAGGCTGCAAATACCATTTTGCTGCAGCTGCGATTGGATTAGCTGTGCCTGCAATACATTTTAGATGGGATTGTGGGGTTGTAAGAGGATAGAGATTGGCAGATCTTAGTTCAGTGTATGGGTGATATCCCTTAAAACTTAGGGAGAGTAGTGAGCTGATGCGAGAGTCACTCCTTCATTGGCAGCCAATGTAGGGAAGTAAGAACTGGCTAAATAGGTTCCCTATGGTTGATGGCACTATACAGTCTGGTTGCATAATTCGAAGTCAACTTTAATTTACTAACACAACAAGAGGGCAAACCCAGATAAATGGCATTGCAGTAATCTAATCTGACAAGATTTCATTACCTTTAATACCTGCACTACTAGACTTGGCGCTGAGTAATTTTTTATTCTGAGGTTGTCAGCACGTTTACTGGGACAGGTGCTGGATCCAGTGAGGAAGACCAGTATGAAAGATTTAGAATTTCTAGGGGCTTTAGTGTGCATAAAATCACATTTCTGCTCATCCATTGCTGGGCCTTCAAGTGGCATTCATGCAATTTGGCTGCTGCAGTCAATGGATAACCTTTCAAATGTGACAGTAATTTGAGTATCGTCTGCATATAGAAATTAATTAAAACCAGAAGAGTCAATAACCTGAGCCAACAGGATAAGACAAATGGTAAAAGGAAATGGGGATAAGTTGGAACCGTGAGGCATCCCGCAGGGACACGGTCTTTTCGAGAATTAAGAGGCCTGCGCAACCATGAAACATCTCTGGGATAGACAGAGATATGCCTTGGCAGTAATGCCCAGTTCGGGAAGCCTGATCATTGTTATTGACTGTATCAAAGGCTGCTGTGAGATCTAAAAGGATTAAGGCAGTAGGAATACCAGCATCAGAAGCCCGCTGCAGCTCGTCCAGCACTGAACAGATGGTCAGTTGAGTGCTGTAACCTGCTTAGAAGCCAATCTGGAAGGGATGAAGTAGTCCATAGTTGGTTGCGAAAGTTATTGCTAAATCACTCTATCAATATACTGAGGAACTGCAGATGTGAAATAGGTCTATAACTTGCTGTGTCCTCGGTATTCAGAGGGTTTTTATCAGAAGGGGAGATACGTAAGCCTTTTCTAAAATATCCAGGACATGCCTCCTGTAAAAGAAGAGTTAATAAAGTCATTCTCCCAGGTGAGACCTTAATCTCTGCTTCACATGTTTTCATTCGAAACAAGACCAAAATTCCCAAATTTTGTAGCTGGTCTAGACACACTGTTTACATTCAGGCCTTCCGTAGAAGTATTATGAAGAATAAGTAGGCTTGGTTTTAGCACTTCCTTCTGGAATTGACCTGTGGGGAGGGAGAGTAAATTTGTTTAATGAGTCCATTAGTGGAGCTGGAGAGGCTCCTGCAGAGTATCACTATCCATGGTGCCTTCAGAATGATCAACCCTCCTTTGAAGATAAAGTACATTGGAGTGAGTGCCCTGGGAAGTTACTATTGAGGGCAACATTTCTAAAGAATTTTCTGCTTTATCCATATTCTGCCTCTTGTTCTACAGATAACAAACATAATTGCTTTAGATTTTGCATGCCCCCACTGGAATTATTGACTTTGGGAATGGTTCACTTGTATTAAACAAGGCCATTGTTTTGTACTTCGATACCGGGAGCCCTTTTCCTGACTTTTTAAAGTTTAGCTGAGTTTTTTGTTTTGCCAGCAGGCATTTTTATCTGCTCTTTATCTGAAGGGGGAGCACTGCCTGACAATGATGCCATAATTTTGCAGAACACGGAGGATGGCATTGGGAGATACCCAAACAGTAAACTGGATTTGGTTTTGAGAAGCTGGGGAATAATTCACCGTTGAACTATGAGACCAATGTATGCCCATATTGAAGTCCTGGGAATCGGCTAACAAACATACAACAGTAGAAGAGAAAAGTAAACCTATTTTATTTGTCGAACAAATAGCCACTGCCACCACTCCGCTAACATATTCACAAGGCCCTTCTAACCCTGGATATGCTACTACTGGAGGCATATTAGACTCCCCAAACAGACGTTCCTTTCATATAGCTAGCCATGTCAAATGGCTGCAAACTGCTGCACCATTCACTTTTGCAATGAAGGAGAAAGCACGTGCCAGCTTTTTCTAACATGATCTCTGGTTCTTGCGGATGATGTAGGCGATACGGGTAGTCTCCGCTGTCTAGTTTGGTCCAAACAATTTGTAATGCACTGTTCTTTCCCATGCTGCTGTTGATCTGCCAGCCTCAAAAGAGTATATTGCAATTCAAGCACCAGCATTCAAGTTCTCAAGTCAATTGCTGCTTGGTTTGCCAAGTTACCGGAATCCGATCTCCACAAGATTTTTTCCTTGTACTCTCATGCCGAGTGGCCGAATGGCAACAAGCTGAACAAAGAACAACCGACTGCGAATTGAGGTCAGCCATTCACTCTCAATAGTACATAACCTTAGCAACAAAAATGAATACACACCACCAGCAGTAGGTACCAGTCCATCCTAGCTACGCTGATTCTCTTCCCCCTCCACCTCCTCCCTTGCAACCACCCCCTGGTGGACCAGGAGTGCTAGTTTAAGTGAGCAGCCTGACGGGAGCTCAAATGGCATCAAGTACAGTTTGTGATAAAAATGCACATGCTACTTTTTGGGAAGCTATTTTGTTTTCCATAAGACAATATAGATCCATTGGTTTACATACATTTTCTCCTTTTTTGAGATTCAACAAATGCAAAGGAATATGCCTAGTTAATATGGGGGAGTTGTAGATTTTCAATTCAAAAATTTGTATTGTCACCAGTACCAGGAATTGAGCTTTTTCCCCTATTATAATGTATTCTATCATTAGAGTGTAGTGAAGTGAATGCAGGTTTAGAATGTTGGGTTCGCAGAAGAATAATGACGTGTTATACTAAGCTCTGTACCTGGGGTAGTGATTGGCAAGCATCCGGGCTGCGGAGGATTCTACAACTGGTGACGAGGATGGGATAAGTAACTGAAGATTGACAGTGCTCTCCCAGAGAGTTTGCTGTGGTCCAACAAACTGCTTGCACGTGCCACAAGTGCCTCAGTCGAAGTGTGGAATTGACCTTTGGCGTATGTGGAGTCAAAGCGCAGCCCCAGTCCGTGTAAAGCATTTGAAGATGACGAAGGCATCACTAAGACATTTATGCATCGTTGGCCGAAACCCTGCTGGGAAGGCCGCAAAGGTAGGTACCACGCTACTACGCAACCTAAAGCCATATATCATATGAAGTGATAGCGCTGTCTGGCAGAGATCAATCAGGTGTCCGGCAGGACAAAGAGATGCTTACAAGCAACAAAATTCAAATACAAGAAACGGTCATCTGCTTATCAGAACTGAACTAAGACAGTCATTGTACCATAGCGCTGGGGGATGTAACCCCAAGGAAGCACCCGGGTTGTGTTTGCGAAGCTGTCCATACTCAAAGTGGCACACCACCAAAGCTGCTGGGGGCTGGCTCAGAACAACTCCCAAGGTCTCCTGAAAGCAAAGGACTGCCATGGAGACCAAGAGAGAGGTCAAGGTTCCGTGGACTGCCCAAGATGAACCAGATGCCAACACAGCACAGGACTTTAGAGATGATATGGAGGAAGCAGGACCTGGTGGACAGCAGACAGTGTCAAACAGAACTTCACCCTCCGTGTCAGCCAATATCATAAATGGTTATTGTGCAACCCCCTTTTTGAAACCACCACCGCCATTCAATACCGCCAAAAAGCTGAAGATTGGCAACAGATGGAATGTCTGGATAGAGACATTTAATGATTTCATTGATGTGATTGAAGAAGCAGATAACTAGTAGATTATCAAGTACTTTAAGAATCTTGCTGGTGAAGGTATAAAAGAAGTCATAAGGAAAATTCCACGAGCTGACGAAATTACATACAGTCAAACAGCCTTGAATCTCAAGTTCAATCCAATGATTACGCCACACACAGAGCTTAGTATAACACGTCTTTATTCTTCTGCTTGTGACCACGAACCCAATATTCTAAACCTGCATTCACATCACTATGCTCTAATGCCTACATCACAGTTACGGAGTCAATTAAGAGCCACAAGGGTTCTGTCATTACAAACTCACACAGATCTATATCTCCCCCTTTGTTAAATAAAAAATGTAACATTTGTACAAATATATACACAATCATAGTGAGACAAGATGCCATGCATCCAGCCTGTTTTGACATCTTCAGAACAGCAGCATATATTTTCAGATTGGTAGCTTTTCCTGTTAGGTAGTCCCCCAATGAGTCTGTCCCCTACCAGAATCTCTTCTCTTTCTAACACAAGTGCATCATCTAAATCTGAATCTGTCTAAAACCCAGAGGTGAAGTTAGTTGTTTCACCAGTTGTGTCCGATATACAAAAAACGTATCCTGACAGTCAGTCTGGCGGAAGCTTAGCAGATAATGAGTCGGTTGACTAGTCCCAGAACCACAGGCCCTCTAAACACCCTTAATTGTGCTTAACTTGGACAGTCAAACCAGGCCAAAATGAGGTGTCGGAGCCTCCTGCCAGACACAAAGTAACTTTTGAAATTGACTCTGCCACTACCCCCACACAGAATGTCCTACTATGGCCACCTTTGTGGCCACCTTTTGAGGAGGTGGAAGCAGAAGTCACACTTAGGTTACAGCCATGAGGCACATATTGGGGGGAATCAGAGTGGTGAGAAGTGATTCAGGCAGGCAGGGTTAAATTGTTATTAGATAAACATAAGGCAGAGTCATTAAAATTACTTTTAACCACCTGTTCATCCTAAGATAGTACCTGCTCAAGAACTACTCAATTAAGTCTGTCCAAGTTACTTCGATTGCTGACCCTCAGCTCAGATATACATTCAAAGTTGTTCTCATATTCAGCCAAGCAAATTGGGTCAGGGGAATGTAAGGCTCAGTCACCTAGTCCCTCTGTAATTCTCAAAGAGCTTTCAACTGTGTGATGTCTCTGAGTTTGTTCGCTTATAGCGATTGGTGGATGGGGGGGGGGCAGAGCAAGTACTCTTTACCTTGTGAGCACCTTTACTTCTAAGAAGCTCTGAATGTTTCTGGAGGTAGTAACCCCTCAACCCCACATCATGGAGCAGTTCCCTCAGTCCCCAACTTTAAATATAGATGGGAAGTGTGAGAGGACGCCGCTCCAAAGGCCGGTTCCATCAAGCGCTGTCCCTGTATTACCATTAGACCCTCTGGGCAGCTGTGGAAAAGCCAGTGTCTTAGATAAGCTTTCTGTCTTCACTGGTAGCTGGATGACTGCTCCTCCCACCCCCACTGTTGTGATGCCATCTGGAGTAAAGCCTGGATGCCTGTCTGTGTTTGCAGCACCCCACTGGTGACCCAGCAGAGAGTCTCATCAGCAAGCTAGAACAAGCCCTCTGCTTACAGTAGGTGGGAAAAGGAAGGTGGGGCTGCATCAGACACTGTAGCCGTGAAGTAGTTGTGCAATGAAATGACGGCGCAGAACACTCCATGTAATATGGCTATTCCCATTTATGCTTGGGAACTGTGGCTGCTGCTTATGGCTGAGATTAATGTGACCCCTTGCTAGGAGTGTATGTTACCTCATAAGAAACCTTTGCAACAGTGGTTTTAAGTATGACAGTGTTGGTCACATTGCTTGGTCATGGGCACCTAGTAAAGAACCCAATAAGGTCACTTCGATAAATATAGGATGGCTAGTGATCTTCTTGTCAAATGTCTATCAATTTTCCTTTCCTCTGGAATTGTCTGGGAGAGTGTAGTCACACCTCAGCTGACACCCTAGGGATGCTTCTCTGTTTTAGCCTGCCATACGACAAATACTGCTTGGTTGTGGAACTAAAAACGCATGTGATATAATAAACCTCATTTGCATAAAATGGTAAGTAATACAGTGTGTTGGTTTTAGGATACATGGCACTGATGTGATTCCCTTACCTCACATCTATGGCACGAGGATGAAAGGGGTTGAAGTGTTTTGTCCGATGGAGCCACCACCTCCTTATGAAGCTGTAATAGGCCAGAGGAACACTGATGAGGTATTTGAATACTCTTCCTTCATCTTAGCAAAGTTAATTAATGCCTGGATGTATGTGGTTAACATGACACAAACATCCTCTAAAGTTCATTGTATATGCCCGTTTAATACTCTATGTCCCTGTAAGTTGTGATGCTTATTTTTGAGTCAACAAAGAAAGTGCAAAGATGATTTAGTGTATTGGCATTTGCAACCACAGGGATGCTTTTCCTGTGAGTTTGTGGTCTTATCACCAAGAAGGCATGCATAAGAAAATCTAGTGTCACATCCTTTTACGGCACTGTTGTTTTTTCATTTTATAAACACAACTAGGAGGGATCTTTGGGGGGTACCTTTGAGGCAGGTTCCCAAATCAAAACCGTCAGTTACCTGGAGCTTGGAGATAATGAAAAATTTAGGCCTGGTGTTAGGACATAAAAGGTGTGGTTGTATATATTGGCAAGAACGCTCATCAGAGGTACTGCAGAGATTACAATTGCTGCATTTTCCAGAGTGAGTTACGAACTCTAGATCAAGATTTATCCCAGTCAGGCAAAAACCTAGGAACCTTTATCTATTTAAGGTTTTCATTGATTCTGAATCCGATCAGTTCTGGTATAAGAGTTGTTTGAAAGATTATGACTGTTAGACCTGGCATCTTTGGCGTGGTTACCCCTGACTTTTTTGCCTCTACCTCCTGTATTTTTGACGCTACGCTGGATTTCGTTTTTGCTGGTTTAGGTGCTTAGGGCACTTTGCCACTGCTGATCAGTGTCAAAGTGCAAGTGCTCCCTAGGTAAATTGTTATATTGATTGGTTATCCATGATTGGTATATTTGTTTCACCTGTCAGCCCCTAGTAAAGTGCACTGAATGTGCCAGGGCTGGTGATTCAAATGCTACTAGTGGGCCTGCAGCACTGATTGTGCCACCCACAGGAGTAGCGCTAAAATGATGTCTTAGGCCTGCTTGTAGTGCCTATGTGCAGTCCAGGACTGCCATGTCGACCTGGCCGGTGCAACCACTGACCAGGCCTTATCCTTCCCTTTCTGTACATGTCAGGCATCCCTATGGTGGCCCTAGGTACCCCCCTGGGGTGGGTGCAGTGTATCTGAAAGGTAGGGCATGTACTGAGGTGTGTAACATGCCCTGGTAGTGAATTACAGCCATTTTCGTTTTTCACTGCTGAGAGGCTATCTTGCCCATAGGACAGAATGGGGGAGGCTGTTTACATGCCTATCTTCCCCTAAAGGCAAGATAGAAAATCCAAGTTTGGTATCTTTGTGTTCAGAATTTAATTATAAATCTTTTTAGAAAGATGGTTTTTAAATTCACTGTGTGGGAATAGCACTTTTTAGAAAGTAGCTATTCTCCTGTTTAACCTTCCTGTGTGCCTGGGTGCAGATTGTCTGACTGGTGTCATGTGATGGTCTAGGTGGCTCCAGGAGTCTGGATGAGTCAGCAGCAGGGTGAATAGGGAGATCTGCTCTAGATGGGTGGGAGGAGTAGCCCCTGGGTTTGAGTAGGGCTGCCTCTGCCAGCACCATTCTGGCTCCACCCCCTGCTGCCTCTGCCCGCACAAAGAAGGCTCCATCTCCTGCTGAGCGTCTAACGACCCTGCCCCTCACTCTGAAAGGAACCAGGTGCTCCAGGGCAGAGCACACCCATGAACCGGTTTGAGCAGGGGAATCCCCCCACTGAAACAAAGAGAGACAAAGACTTGGAGGGGTATAAGAAGAGGACCCCAGACACCTAAACTTTAGATCACTGTGGAACTAAGAAGGAACCTCTGCCAAGGAGAAAGCTGAAAAGGACTGAAGAGGAGAAGACTGCCTGCTTGCTGTTTTGCTTTGCTGCCAAGGAGAGGGGAAGGACTTTGCTGTGTCCCCTTCTTTTGATTCTGATCTCCAAGGGCCTGAGAAGAGCTGGCTCCCTGTTAAGAAGTCCCAGAAACAAAAGGACTTCACCACTAGCTCCCCTGGAACTCTGCTGAGGGAGTTCTGACCTGCCTTGAAGTGCTCGCCTAGCCTTGGGCCCTCAGGAAGTCATTTTGCTGTGTTTGGGAGCTGGAAAGCAGAAGCGTGAAAAAGAGTAACTGGTACCCAACGCATCATCCGATTGCGAGTCGCAAGAACGAGAGTGCGAGGAGAATTTCATCGCGGCGTCATCGCAGCACCAGGAGTCCCCGCATCGCCGAGTGTGTCTAGCATCGTCCCGGTGCATGAAGATTCCTGACACTGCGAGGGTCGTCACAGAACCAGTTGCGGGCCGCACCACTGCCGGTGCGTGAAAGTATCCAGTCGCTGCGTGTGTCGACGCAGAGTCCCGTCCCGTGACCCATCGAGGGTTGCGGCACCAGAAGTCAACGCCGCGCACCGCGACGCATCGAGGGTTGCAGCGTCAGAAGTCAGCGCTGCGCCGTGCACCGCGACGCATCGAGGGTTGCAGCGCCAGAAGTCAGCGCTGCGCCATGCGCCGCATCGAAGATCGTCGCATCGTACCTGTGCGTGAAGCTTCCCCCTAAGAAACCTACGCAACGAAAGCCAAAGTCAACGCATCCTCCCCCTACAGATCGGAGTCGGCGCATCCACCTCTGCTGCGTGAAGCAGGGCTGCTGCATAGCCTCCCCAAGATCTCAGGAGTATCGCATTGCCTTTGCCATCTTCCTTGTTATAGCTTTTGGGAACCTTATCGCAACTACAGGTACTGTTGGGCACGAGAGTGTCGCATTTTGTGCATGGAGAGTCGCATTGTGCAGGACACTGACTTTTACATCCTGGAGTACTTTCTGCAAACTCTTGAACTATCTTTAAAGTAACCTTTTTTAATTGTATGTTGGTTTTTCTGTAGTATTTGGTCTTGTGAAGTTTTTAGTAAAGATACCTTATTTTTCTAAAACTGGTGTGGAGTAAATCTGTGGTGTTTGTACAAATACTTTACACATTGCCTTTGATAGCCTAGACTGCTCAGGCCAAGCTACCTAGAGGGTGAGCAGGGGTTATCTTAACAGTGTATCCCCCTTTCCCTGACTAGAAGCAAGGGTCCCTACTTGGACAGTGGTACCTACCCTGCCAACTAGAGACCCCCAGATCTAACATTGGTGGTCAGCGGTGAGGATTGAACTTGTATTTGTACTTGACCCACAGTAATTGGTGTACATCACTAGTTTAAGTGCAGACCATTCTACAACCACATACTGTATTTTTTTTTATTCTATTTTTGAGTAACTCTTCAAGAGCATCATGTCTCAGGTGGCAACAAGTGAGAGGGCAGAATTGGAGTTTTCCATTGAGGATCTGTATTCGTACAAAGTTGAGGAGCTCAAGCAATTCTGTAAAGACCTTGTGCCCTGTGAAAAGCGGATCTAGAAAGGAGGTGCTACAAAGAGTCTTGAAGGCCTGGTGGGAGGCCCAAGAGGAAGTTGATGTTAATGAAGAGAATGGTTTTGTTCCCCAAGATCTGCCCGTAGTCGGACCAGTCTCAAGGGCTGGCAGCTCCCATTCCAGTAGGGGGCTCACTCCAGAGGAGTTTGAGGAGAATCAAAGGGTGAGAAACCATGAATTGGAAATAATGAAAATGAAGCAATTGGAAGTAGAGAAGGAAAAGGCGGCGGAGGAGAGCAAGAATGCCTGTGCCTTGGAAGAGAAGAAATTGCTTCTGGCTCATGAAGTGAGCATGAGAGAACTGGATATCAAGGCCAAGAAGGCGGAGTCCGGTTCCAATGGTGGCAGCGCACAGCCAGTGCAGGGGGTAAAGTATATATCCCCAAGGATTTGGTACAGAATTATAATAGGAGTGAGGATATCTATGCCTGGTTTACCTCATATGAAATAGCGTTGAGAATGAATGGTGTGTCTGAACAGCATTGGGGGGCGGGCCTGTGGAAACATTTTGAGGCTTCTGGGAGGAGTGCTCTAGAGCCCTTAGAATTAGCAGGTGCTATGACCTATCCCAATATGAAGGAGGCCCTATGTCTCAGGTATGGACTTACTCCAGAACAGTATAGACTGCAGTTTAGGAACTCCAAGAAGAAAGAGTCTGAGACTTGGATGGAGTGTGTGAATCTGTACTCGCGGGCACTGGAAAGTTGGATGAAGGGCAGCAAGGTAACTGATTATAAGGGGTTGTTACATTAAATTAGTTGGGAGCTCTTGAGTAGTCTGTGTTCCAGAGCTGCGCCAGCATCTTTTAGACAGTAAGCTGACGGACCCCATTGAGCTTGCTAAGGAGGCGGACCGCTGGACCAGTACCAGGGTCCACAGAGGAATTGTGGGTACCATAGCCAAAGGTGGGCAGGGTCCCCAGCAGAAGAGTGGGGGGGACAAGGGTAACCAAAAGGTGTTCTCACAAGGGCCCCAAAACAGTTCCCAGGGTAACCAGTCCCAGCCCCCCAAGTCAAAACCCAAACCAACCTGGCCCCCTAAGGGCAGGTCGGATAACAGGGGTCCCATTAAGTGTTATCACTGTCAGGAATTGGGTCACAAATCCCCTGTGTGTCCCAAGAAATCCCAGGCACCCTCTGGTGCTCCACCACCGGGTATAGCTAGTGTAGCTTTTGGTGGGGATTTAATTTAGTGATTTGGAGGGATTAGCAGTTATGGCCCTTGTCTCTTTAGGAGACACAGAGATGGTCCAGGAAACCCATGTCCCAGATAACACTAAGAAGTACAGGCAGTGGGTGACCATCAATGGGAAGAGGGTGGAGGCTCTCAGGGACACTGGAGCCAGTGTGACTACGGTCAGGTGTCAGTGGGTCCCTGAGGAGCTGATCATTCCCGATGTACTTCACCCTGTAGTGTCAGCTGACAACTCCGTGCGCCTTTGCAAGGTAGCACATGTTCTCTTTGAGTGGGGGGGGGGGGGGGTCTCAGGTCCTCTCAGAGTTGTTGTGAGTCAATCCATGCCCGTAGACTGTCTGCTAGGTAATGACCTGGAGAGTTCCCCATGGAAGGAGGTGGAACGCCAGGCTCATTTGGAGATGTTGGGTTTGCCTGAGTGGGTCTGTGTGACCACTCGGTCCATGGCAGCCAGACAGGGTTATGAAGCAGACCTGGAGCCTGAAACAGTGGCCCAGGTCCCTGCCAGAAAGAGGAAGGGCAAGGGGCGTGGTGCGTCCACCCCCGCTGTTCCCACGGTCCAGGAAGGCGCAGACCCTGAGGGGGAAGCCCTGGAGCCTACAGGGGAACAGGTAGCTGAGCTGGGAGACATACCTGAGCTGACCCATTGGCAGCAAGAGGGTGGTCCCTCCAGAGAGGAGTTCTGCCGAGCGCAGAAGACATGCCCTACTCTTGAAGGTCTGCGGCACCAGGCTGCAGACCAGGCAGCAGGTGCTGATCCAAAGAACTTCTTTCTCTACTGGGAAATTACTTGTTGTACAGTGAGCCTAGGTTTGCTGAGCCCAGTGGATCACGTACCCTGGTGGTACCCGCAGGGTTCAGAGACTTCCTACTGGGTCTTGCTCACGACGTGCCTCTTGCAGGACATCTCGGGCAGGACAAGACCCGATAAAGGCTTGCCACCCACTTTTACTGGCCCGGGATGAAGACTGACGTCGGTTCCTTTTGTAGATCATGCCAGACCTGCCAGGCAAGTGGCAAGGCTGGAGGGAAGTGCAAAGGCCCTCTCCAGCCTTTTCCTGTAGTGAGCACCCCTTTCGAGCGGGTGGGGATAGATATTGTGGGGCCACTGGATCCCAGGACAGCCTTGGACAACAGGTTCATCCTGGTCCTGGTGGATCATGCCACCCGGTACCCGGAGGCTATCCCTCTCAGGACAACCACAGCCCCGGTGGTGGGCCGTGCGTTGATGGGGATCTTTTCCCGTGTGGGTTTCCCCTTTCCCCAGAGAGGTGGTATCTGACCGGGGTACCAACTTCATCTCCAGGTATATGAAGTCTCTGTGGGAGGAGTGTGGGGTAACTTATAAGTTCACCACTCCTTACCACCCTCAAGGAAATGGGTTGGTTGAAAGGTTCAACCAGTCCCTGAAAGGCATGATCATGTATCAGGGGGTCCTTGATATTTCCTTGTGATCATGGGGCTGACAGAGCCCATGAGACGGAAGTGGGACGTCTTAATGCCATGCCTATTATTTGCCTACAGGGAGGTACCACAAAAGTCTCTAGGGTTCAGTCCCTTTGAGCTTTTGTACGGGCACCCTGTTAGAGGACCTCTCAGTCTGGTGAAGGAGGGTTGGGAGAAATGCCCTGGGAAAACCCCCAGGATGTGTTCAGCTATGTGCTGGCCATTCGCAACCAGACACAGCGCTTCAGGACCCTCGCTCAGGCGAACCTGGAAGCCAGCCAGGATGAGATGAAGAGATGGTATGACCAGCATGCCACTCAGGTGGAATTTCAACCTGGGCAGATGGTGTGGGTGATGGCGCCAGTGGAGCCTTGCGCGCTCCAAGACAAGTGGACTGGGCCATATGAGGTGGTGGAGCGCAAGAGTGAAGTGACCTACCTGGTCAACTTGCGGTCTCCTAGGGACCCCATGAGGGTCCTACATGTGAACCGCCTCAAACCCCATTTTGAGAGGTCTGAAATAACAATGCTACTTGCTACAGATTCAGGGATGGAGGAGGATAGCGATCCTCTTCCTGACCTCCTGGAAGCTAAGGAGCAAGATGGGTCAGTGGATGGAGTGGTCCTCTCGCCCACCCTGACCCCAGAACAGCAGAGGGACTGTCGCCATGTGTTGGGTCAGTTTGCATCTCTGTTCTCCCTGACCCCCGGTATCACCAACTGGTGTGTCCATGATGTGGACACGGGAGATAGCATGCCTGTGAAACAAAAGTTTTACCGGGTGGCTGACAAGGTCAGGGCCAGCATCAAGAAGGAGGTTTCTAAGATGTTGGAACTAGGGGTGATTGAGCCCTCCAGCAGCCCCTGGGCTAGCCCAGTGGTACTTGTACCAAAAGCTGCTGCGCCAGGTGCCACTCCAGAACTTAGGTTTTGTGTGGACTACCGTGGGCTCAATGCGGTCACGAAGACTGACGCACACCCCATCCCCAGAGCTGATGAGCTTGTGGATCGGTTGGGAGCTGCCAACTACCTCAGTACGTTTGATTTAACTTCTGGGTACTGGCAGATTGCCTTAACTGATGGGGCCAAGGAGAGGTCTGCGTTTTCAACGCCAGAGGGGCACTTCCAGTTCCGTGTCATGCCCTTTGGGTTGAAGAACGCCCCTGCCACATTCCAGAGACTGGTCAACCAGGTACTGTCTGGGCTGGAGCAATTCAGCGCCGCATATCTGGATGACATTGCTGTGTTCAGCTCCACTTGGGAAGAACACTTGCAACACCTCTGCGCAGTGTTGAAGGCTCTGCACAGTGCAGGCCTCACTATCAAGGCCAGTAAGTGCCAGATAGGGCAGGGTTCGGTGGTGTATTTGGGACACCAGGTAGGAAGCGGCCAGGTGGCGCCCCTACAAGCCAAGATAGATACCATCCGGGCTTGGGAACCCCCCAAGACCCAGACAGCGGTGAGAGCCTTCTTAGAACTCACCGGGTACTATCGCCGTTTTGTCAAGGGGTATGGCACCATTGTTGCTCCCTTGACAGAACTAACTTCCAAGAAGTTACCCAAGAGAGTGATTTGGACCAGTGCCTGCCAAGAAGCTTTTGATGCCCTGAAGGAGGCCATGTGTAGAGCCCCTGTACTCAAGGCGCCTGACTTCTTCAAGGAATTCATAGTGCAGACAGACGCTTCTGAGCATGGAGTGGGAGCAGTGCTCTCACAACTAAATGATGAGGAATTGGACCAACCTGTAGCTTTCCTTAGCAGGAGGCTACTTCCCAGGGAACAGAGGTGAGTGCGATTGAGAGGGAAGCTTTTGCTGTGGTCTAGGCTCTGAAGAAGCTGAGACCCTACTTGTTTGGGACTCACTTCCGGATTCAGACGGACCACAAGCCCCTCAGATGGTTAATGCAAATGAAGGGTGAAAACCCAAAGCTGTTGAGGTGGTCCATCTCCCTACAGGGACCCGGTACAGAACACGCCAACGCTGATGGTCTGTCCAGGTTTTTCCGCCTTAGCGATGAGAACTCCCAAGAGGGTGGGTAGTTCTCCCCACTTGCAGCTGGAGGGGACACGTGTTAGACCTGGCATCTTTGTCGTGGTTACCCCTGACTTTTTTGCCTCTACCACCTGTATTTTTGACGCTATGCTGGATTTCGTTTTTGCTGGTTTAGATGCTTTGGGCACTTTGCCACTGCTGATCAGTGTCAAAGTGCAAGTGCTCCCTAGGTAAATTGTTATATTGATTGGTTATCCATGATTGGTATATTTGTTTCACCTGTCAGCCCCTAGTAAAGTGCACTGAATGTGCCAGGGCTGGTGATTCAAATGCTAATAGTGGGCCTGCAGCACTGATTGTGCCACCCACAGGAGTAGCGCTAAAATGATGTCTTAGGCCTGCTTGCAGTGCCTATGTGCAGTCCAGGACTTCCATGTTGACCTGGCCAGTGCAACCACTGACCAGGCCTTATCCTTCCCTTTCTGTACATGTCAGGCATCCCTATGGTGGCCCTAGGTACCCCCCTGGGCTGGGTGCAGTGTATCTGAAAGGTAGGGCATGTACTGAGGTGTGTAACATGCCCTGGTAGTGAATTACAGCCATTTTCGTTCTTCACTGCTGAGAGGCTATCTTGCCCATAGGACAGAATGGGGGAGGCTGTTTACATGCCTATCTTCCCCTAAAGGCAAGATAGAAAATCCAAGTTTGGTATATTTGTGTTCAGAATTTAATTATACATCTTTTTAGCAAGATGGTTTTTAAATTCACTGTGTGAGAATAGCACTTTTTAGAAAGTAGCTATTCTCCTGTTTAACCTTCCTGTGTGCCTGGGTGCAGATTGGCTGACTGGTGTCATATGATGGGCTAGATTGCTCCAGCAGTCTGGATGAGTCAGCAGCAGGGTGAATAGGGAGATCTGCTCTAGATGGGTGGGAGGAGTAGCCCCTGAGTTTGAGTAGGCCTGCCTCTGCCAGCACAAT
Source organism: Triturus cristatus (assembly GCF_964204655.1). NCBI lineage: Eukaryota > Metazoa > Chordata > Amphibia > Caudata > Salamandridae > Triturus > Triturus cristatus. The sequence continues at coordinate 866,504,146 of NC_140581.1, forward strand.
GCTGGCTCCACCCCCTGCTGGCCAGGCTGAGGACTCTGCCTCTGCCAGCACAAAGAAGGCTCCATCTCCTGCTGAGCGTCTAACGACCCTGCCCCTCACTCTGAAAGGAACCAGGTGCTCCAGGGCAGAGCACACCCAGGAACCGGTTTGAGCAGGGGAATCCCCCCACTGAAACAAAGAGAGACAAAGACTTGGAGGGATATAAGAAGAGGGGATCTCTGACAAAATTTCGAAGGTCAGAAATTCAACCTACAAAAATATCGCAACAAAAATATCGATGTCAAGAATATCGACATCCTATCTACAACATGGTAAGTACAAAAATATCGAAAATAAAATATCGATGTCAAAAATCTCGTTTTTAAAAATATTGGGGTTTTTTTTGGTTACAAAAAATATGTAAAATAAACATAATAATACTTATAAATAAAATAAACATAATTAAATATATTTCATAATGTTAAAAATGAATAATTAATCAATATAATGTAATGAAAAAATAATTAAACATATACATATATTATATAATATATATATACTTACTTAATAATGTTTTTATAATTATTTTAATAAATTATAAATTATTTAAAAATATTAAAAATTGCAAAAACATTACACACATAAAACAATAACATAAATACAAATTAAATAATTATATATAACAAATTAAAAAAATTACATTTAATTTAAATATTGTTAAAATTAATTATATACTACATTAGCTAAAATAATAAAAAAAATATTAAATAGCAGAGACAATAAAACTACTACTCCAGCTCCAAAAAACAACAGAAAGGAAAATTTTGGATAGCGGAGGGCTAAAAATTACTATATCCACTCCAGATAGTGTAACAGTAGGGAAAGTGTTGGATAACGTAGAGGTATAAATTATTATTCCGACTCCAGGGAGTGCAACAGTAAGGAAAGTGTTGGATAGCGTAGGGGTAAAAATAACTATTCCAACTCAAAAGAGTGCAACAATAGGGAAAGTGTTGAATGGCGTAGGGGTAAAATTAGTATTCCCACTCCAGACAGTGCAACTGTAGGGAAAATGTTGGATGGCGTAGGGGTAAAAATTACAATTCCCACTCCATACAGTGCAACAGTAGGGAAAGTGTTGGATAACGTAAGGGTAAAAATTACTATTCCAACTCCAGGGAGTGCAACAGTAGAGAAAGTGTTGGATTGCGTAGGGATAAAAATTACTATTCCCACTCCAGACACTGCAAAAGTAGGGAAAGTGTTGGATAGCGTAGGGGTAAAAATTACTATTCCAACTCCAGAGAGTGCAACAGTAGGGAAAGTGTTGGATAGCGTAGGGGTAAAAATTAATATTCCAACTCCAGACAGTGCAACAGTAGGGAAAGTGTTGGATAGCGTAGGGGTAAAAATTGCTATTCCAACTCCAGAGAGTGCAACAGTAGGGAAAGTGTTGGATAGCGTAGGGTTAAAAATTACTACTCCAACTCCAGAGAGTGCAACAGTAGGGAAAGTGTTGGATTGCGTAGGGGTAAAAATTACTATTCTAACTCCAGAGAGTGCAACAGTAGGGAAAGTGTTGGATAGCTTAGAAGTTAAAAATAACATACTTATAAATACAATAATTCTTTAAAATAATTAATAATGTAATTATTAAATAACTCAAATTCACTTACAAATACCAATAGATATTTATTAAAAACATAACTACCAACAAATAATTAATTAGCAATACATTATTAATAAATACCAATAAATAATAATTAATGAATGTTAATTACCAATTAAAAAATATTGAACAATTACATTTTTTATACCAAACAATAATTATCAAACTTTAATTACCAATTAAAAAATATTAAACAATTGCATATTTTTATACCAAAAATAATAATTATTATACATTAATTACCAATTAATAATTACCTATTAATATATTATTTAGAAATATCAATAAATAATATTTAAACATATCTAATTACCAATTGATTATTAATCTACAATAACCCAATTTTCATAAACAAAATATTAAAATTTAAAATATTTACCAATTAATAATTAATCTCCAATTAATTAATTATCAATACCCAGCAACAAATTTAATAATTACTTAATTAGATTTCAATTACTTCCAACACTATTCCCCTATAAACGCACGAAACACTCAAATTATAAAATAATACAGTTAACATAATTATCAATTAATCAATTAATAAAAACGAATTACCAATTAATAAAAATTAATTACCAATTAATACTTAATTAACAAAAATATAATTATCAATACCAATAAATAAATAAAAATATTACTTAATTACAATTAAATTACTTCCCACCCTATTCCCCTATAAACCCACAACCCGCTACAGAATTTAAACGCAAAAATTATTTAAAATTAATTTATAATTCCCAAAAATGTATAATTAAATTCATATAATTAAATTACTTCCCACCCTATTCCCCTTTAAACCCACAACCCGCTACGGTACTAAAACACAAAATTAATTTAAAAAAAACATTATTAACATATAAAAATTGTATACATATATTTTAAAACCAGTTGAACACTTAACAAAAAATAATTAACACATACATATTAAATACATAATAAAATACATAGCAATATTATACATATCGATATTAGTGACATCGATATTAGTAACATCGATATATTTCATATCGATATTACTAACTTCAATATTACTAACATCGATATGGAAAAAATCGATATTACTTACCTTAGGGTCGATATTCTGTCCATCGATATTCTTGACATCGATACTCTGTCCCTTCTATATTCTAGACTCGATATTATTGTAGGTCGAAATTAAATTTTCGATATTTAGACTGCTCACCAAGAAGAGGACCCCAGACACCTAAACTTTAGATCACTGTGGAACTAAGAAGGAACCTCTGCCAAGGAGAAAGCTGAAAAGGACTGAAGAGGAGAAGACTGCCTTCTTGCTGTTTTGCTTTGCTGCCAAGGAGAGGGGAAGGACTTTGCTGTGTCCCCTTCTTTTGATTCTGATCTCCAAGGGCCTGAGAAGAGCTGGCTCCCTGTTAAGAAGTCCCAGGAACAAAAGGACTACACCACCAGCTCCCCCTGGAACTCTACTGAGGGAGTTCTGACCTGCCTTGGAGTGCGTGCCTAGCCTTGGGGCCTAAGGAGGTCGTTTTGCTGTGTTTGGGAGCTGGAAAGCAGAAGCGTGAAAAAGAGTAACTGGTACCCAACGCATCATCCGATTGCGAGTCGCAAGAACGAGAGTGCGAGGAGAATTTCATCGCGGCGTCATCGCAGCACTGGGAGTCCCCGCATCGCCGAGTGCGTCGAGCATCGTCCCGGTGCGTGAAGATTCCTGGCGCTGCGAGGGTCGTCGCAGAACCAGTTGCGGGCCGCACCACTGCCGGTGCGTGAAAGTATCCAGTCGCTGCGTGTGTCGACGCAGAGTCCCGTCCCATGACGCATCGGCGGTTGCGGCGCCAGAAGTCAACGTCGTGCCGCGCACCGCGACGCATCGAGGGTTGCAGTGCCAGAAGTCTGCACTGCGCCGCGCATCGCGCCGCATCGAAGATCGTCGCATCATACCTGTGCCTGAAGCTTCCCCCTAAGAAACCTACGCAACGAAAGCCAAAGTCATCGCATCCTCCCCCTACAGATCGGAGCCGGCGCATCCACCTCTGCTGCGTGAAGCAGGGCTGCTGCAAAGCCTCCCCAAGATCTCAGGAGTATCGCATCGCCTTTGCCATCTTCTTTGTTATAGCTTTTGGGAACCTTATCGCAACTACAGGTACTGTTGGGCACGAGAGTGTCGCATTTTGTGCATTGAGAGTCGCATTGTGCAGGACACTGACTTTTACATCCTGGAGTACTTTCTGAAAACTCTTGAACTATCTTTAAAGTAACCTTTTTGAATTGTATGTTGGTTTTTCTGTAGTATTTGGTCTTGTGAAGTTTTTAGTAAAGATACCTTATTTTTCTAAAACTGGTGTGGAGTAAATCTGTGGTGTTTTCACTGTGTTACTGTGAGTGTTGGTACAAATACTTTACACATTGATTTGATAGCCTAGACTGCTCAGGCCAAGCTACCTAGAGGGTGAGCAAGGGTTATCTTAACAGTGTATCCCCCTTTCCCTGACTAGAAGCAAGGGTCCCTACTTGGACAGTGGTACCTACCCTGCCAACTAGAGACCCCCAGATCTAACAATGACTACAAGAATACTATAGTAAAAGATACTAAGGCATGCACATGGATTATGAGGGTATTGTCCACAATCATAATACCACAGTAAGATGAGACAGAAGGATCTCAGTCAAAATCCCTCAGTCATGAGGGTATGGGTCAGGGTCCCTCTGGTTTACAGATCTTAATCATGGAATCATGGATATGACAGAACTGACAAGATGGTAGACAAGTTTAAAAGCTATTGAAGAGGAACAGTGTGATCTTACCAATCTAGGTCTTACTCATTCAAGAGGTAAAACCTGGTAAGTTAGGGAGTGACACTTGATTTTCTAAGCACATATGTGTGTTTAGACCATGCAATTGGTGATCCGTTTGGAAGGAGGCACTTTCACAAGGTACCACCATACTAGATGGAGATAACGGTTCACGTGGGAAAACTCTTTTAACTACATAGTACTGTGTGTCTACTTATCAGCTTTTAACTGTTCTTTTCCTCTCACAGGAAGCTGCTGTCCAAATCACTAACTTGAGATCGACTAGTACTGACACATCTGAACCAACTACCATTCAGATACCCAAAGGTAACAAATAACAGAAAAGGTGCTTAATTTGTAAAATAATAAGTAGGTGCCAAAAGCTCTGCTCAGCGGTCCACGGCCGGTGCTATTAAATGTCTTTGCACCAAATACAAAGGCTGCATATTCAATGCCACTTCATCCCAAACCAGACACTCCACCATGCAAACACAGGACATATTACTCTTTATATCCATAGCGGGCCAGCAGCATTGTATTAGACTTATGTGCACTGTCTGGAAACAAGATCTACACAATCTCCCACACAGTTGACAGCTAGACGATTAAAAACCTGCATGAAAGAGTAATGACAATTACTCTGCTGTACATTTCCAATGGTATAAAAGTCACAGTGCAAACAATATCTCATTGGTACCCCAAAACACACTTCCCAAGCACTGATCATTCATAACTCATTGCCCCGGGTTTCCCTCCCCACAGCCATCACTTTTCAATGCCATTGTATCTGGGGCCAAAATCCTCCATCATTCACTACCAACCATATTGCCATTGGGTATATGAACTATCAGCCGTCAAATTGTCAGTGGTCGGAGTCAGATTCATCATTCCCCTCCAACAAAAAGGAAGTGGGTGCCCTGGGTGGGTGACTTGCAGGGCACCCACCTGTTGCTGTCTGGGCCGCGTAGATAAGGTCCCTGGGGTCAAAATTGATCGGCCCTGGGAGGGGGCCACACTGCTCCCCCCACACTTCAGTAATTAGCTGGGCTCCAGAGGATGGGATCCCCAGGGCCACAATTGGCCCGTAGCACCCCTCCCCATTGATAATGTGACAGCGCCACAGGAGATGGGGTCCCCTGGGCTGAAATTGGCCCAGGGAGGAGTGCCATGCAGCTCCCCTCAACAAATATTTATTACATAGACCCTTGGGGATGGAGTCCCTGGGGCTAATATTGGCCCGGGGAAGGGGGCTGCATATGGTGGGTGCACTGGGTGGGCTCCAGGGCACCCACCATTTAATGGGCGTGCCCCAGGGGATGGGGTCCCCAGGGCTATTATGGGCTCAGAAGGGTGGATGCATGCCCCCTTCCCCCTTTTAAATATGCAGTGGGTACCCTGGGTACCCACCTATTAATGGTCAGGTCCCTGGGGCCATGATTGGCCCTGGGAGTGGGGCTGCAGGGCCCCTGCCCCTACACACAATGGCTGGGCTGCAGTTGATGGAGTTCCCAGGGTCAAAATAGGCCAGAGGAAGGGGATTGCGTGCCCCCTTCCCCATTTACAATCTAGGAGAGCCCCAGCAGATGGGGTCCCGGGCCCGAAATACGGGCCGGGGAGGGGGGCTAAGTACCTGACCCCCCCCAAAAAATGTGGCAGACCCCGTGGGATGTGGTCTCTGGGGCGAAATCTGCATGCCCCCATCACAGGATGGCTGCTTTTGGGGGATTGGCTATAGGGCTTGGCCAAAGGCTGTGTGTGCGGCATGGGGTTGGATGCATGCTGCCAGGTCCTCTGGCCAACTCCCCACCAGGCATGGCCAAAAGCTTTGCGCAACATGGGGTTGGCTGTATATGGGAAGGCCCTGTTGCCAACCCCCAACTGCGTTGAAAAACGAAGAAATTCACTAAAAAAAACAAAGGTTACAGGGACATTATGATTACGAAATAGAATTTAAAAAACCTTACAAATTCAGTAAAAAAAAAAAAAAGGTTACAGGAACGTTATAGTTAGGGTAAGAATTTACATACATACATTACAAGATTTACATACACAAAACCGTAGAAATTCAGCAGTTATAGTTACAGTTATGTCCAGAACTGTCAGAAACTATAACTCTTGCCCTAAGGTAACTATAACGTGTGCCCTCGCCATGCATAGCTAATTACCCCACATATTACAACACTCATGACATCATTGATATTCATTGATATTATCAGTGCAACATTTGCTGTAAAACTATAAAATTATTGATGAGAAAACTGTGCATGGTAGGGGCGTGAGATATGGTTACCTTAGGACATGAGTTATAGTTTCTTGACATAACTTTAACTATAACTGCTGAATTTCTATGGTATTGTGTGTGTAAATTCTGAAACTAACTTTAAAGTCCCTGTAATCTTTGTTTTTTAAAAATATATAATATAGCCATACAGTTACAGTGCCTGTAAGCTAAAGGTGTGCTGTGAGTTTAATAAAGGTAATATTGTTATTGCTAATTTTTGTGCGTTCCGGTGTGATATGTAGGCTCAACATGCCCCTCTACATCCCACTCCACATCTATCTGGTATTTACAGACTTTACATATTTATACATTCTATTTCATTAGCTCCTGAAAATATAAAAATGGCAGAACGTGTGTAAAGCAACATGATTCTGAGGCACTTGTAACACACTTGTCAACATTAAATGTATGCTTTCATGATGTTGTTTTTGCAGGCTCCTGGAGGCAGCAGGATTGATGCTGAAGATTTTGAAACAAAGTTGCAGTTCTAATAAGCATTTGTTGCTCATTAGACAAGGAAGTTTTTTAGTGTGAATTGGCACTTTTAGATTGAACAAAAGCGAGACAGTATTTTAAGACATACAGCTAGTGAGTGAGAGCCTACATACCCCTCAGGTTGACAATAATTGGACTTGACATCCATGTGACTGTGCGCCAATGTTTGAGACTCACTTTCTTTGAGTAACGCTTTACTGTAGGGTTTTAGAATCACATACTAAAAGGAAGGGTATTTTGCAGGTGTGGGTCTCTACAACAGAGTGAGACTGCTCCGAGGTGTCAGACACAGAACCAGTGAGTGAGTCTGTGCTTTCCTGGGAGATTACTTCTCACTGCAGGTGTCAATTAAAGCATATAGAACACTCAGTTTTGCCTTCTTACCATATTGATAACATTGAATAGTAAAATGATTGCCTGTTTTTTTCCACTGCTTGTAAAAACAGTAGTAAGGGCTTCATCAAATGCAAGTTGTTATTGTAATATGCAGGACTAACATCTAAGCTTTGGTTCTGCACTGAAAGTTTCAAAACAATCAGCTAGTGAGACTCGATGTATCCCGATTTAATGAGTAATCTAAGTGCATCTCACCCAGAATGTACACGCACAATCGATCAAGCAAAAACATTAACATGCCTGTTTTTTCCATTTTTGCCACCAGAGCAGTATACCGTGATACTTGTTTTCTTATGAGAACACATGCGGTCACTAGAGGTTGTTTCCTGGTCTCCCTTCAATATTGTGATTTGCAGACAGAATGCATTAATATACTCGTTCTTTGGTTCTGCTGTCTTCCTGTATGTGAGGTATAGGGCATGGGGTACTAAAGTGGGACCCTAAAGGCTGCAACATGAATTGTGCCACCCTAAGAGACCCCTCACCAAGCACAGGCAGGCTGCCATTGCGGGCTGCGGGCCTTGGTGCACACAAAAGTGAAAACAAAATGGCACCCATCCCTGTGTGCCATGCCTACAGACACTGCATGCAGCCAGTGTAAGTCTCCCTTAAAGCAGGCCTTACATCCATAAGGCAGGGTGCACCATGCTGTATGTGTGGACATATCTGCATGAGTAGATATGCCCCTGTGCTGGTCAGTTCAATTACTGCCAGTACAAGTGACCAGGGAAGCCATTTTAAGTACACGTGCTGGACACTAGTCAAAAACAAGTTCCCCCGCTACATGATGGCTTCACTGAAATCAAAGATGTAGGAAGCATGCTCCTTATGTGATATATCAATAATCTGATATTCTGTGTAATGAGTCTAGGGGTTCCCTTATAAGTGTACATGGGCTTGCTCTAGCAATTTCAAGATGCTCTATTAAGGGTAGTGTGGTCGAGCAGCCTTAGTCCTAACCGAGAGGAGTGCAAGACATCTGCAAATAGACATAATGATCAATAAATGACACACACGACTCAAGAAGGAGATCAATATCAATTTATAAAAATAGCAAATGTATATTTAGGCATTAGAGAGAAATCATTCGGGTAAGTACGTTCTTAAATATAAATTCTTTCCAGTTCAAAAAGTGGTCACGGTGCAATTTTTGAGTTCTGCAATGTTATTCTATGGAAGGAAGTACAAGTTCTGCAACAGGTATAGTACAGTGACTTACGGGACCAATCTCCAGGAGTTAAGGTGATTGGGGGGCAAGGTCCAAGGCAGTACCAACAGTACATCAGCAGCGGCACGAGGGCGGCTGGGTTCAGAATGCAGAACAGCATCTGGAGCCCAATGTTATTCAATGGAGACCAGTCTCTGCGAAAAGAGGTTGCAGGCTCTGGCTAGGAGGGCAGTCGGGCTGAACTAACAGGCGGGCTCAGGCCTCACGATGCCCGGGGACTAGAGACACCTTTGGTCCTCTGCTCCATGGCTCGAAAGCGACTGATGCAGAGTTGTCCTTAGGCATCTGGTTTTTCCTTACCTGAGTTATTGCAGTAGAGTGGGCTTCTGTGCAGAGGCTGCAGGCAACGTTGGAGGGTCCACGAGGGATGTAACCACAATGGACTTAGGCTCTGGAGGGCTGAGGGGCCTTGATGACACCGCTGACCCACTTCGACTCTGGCTTGGAGCAACTGGTGCACGGGGGGCTTCAGTTGTCGGGTTTTGGCGGTTCCGAAGGCCTCAGAGTCCTTTCTTTTGGAGTTGCTGTGAGATGCAAGGAACAGTTCCGCTGTCCCACAGGAGGTCTTGGTTCTTTATCAAAGGCAGGCAGCCCTCCCAAGTTTCTCGAGTCAACAGCTGCAGGACCAGTCAACTTTGTCGCAGTTTTTGATGATGGATGCCGGCGGGGCTGGTACCAGGTCAGCTGCTTCTTCTGTCCTCCCTGCTTTTGCAGCTCTTTGGTGTCCTCTCTCTTCTTAAGTCATCAGGATCTCCTTCTCTGCTGCCTTGGACTCCCCATAATACTGAATTTAGGGGCCTTAGGGTAGTGTAGGTTACTAGCTAATGGGCTATTGACCTTTGGGGTCACTGCGCCCCCTATAATCCTGGCCCAGAATTCCTAAGTAGGATGGCTACTTCTGAGAAATCTTTTTCACCTCAGTGTAGCCCACCTTATGGGTGGTAGTAGCCTGGAGGTGGCACGCCTATCTGATTAGCTAATTTTCAAGTCTTTCCAGGTGCAAAGAGGGTCCTGGACAGAGTGGGGTAGCTTCCTCTCCTGTGAGGGGAGCCAGACTCACATTCCAGAGCCGGCAACTCTTTGAAGCGTGATGGCCTGGGATGGCTAATCGGCAGGTCAACCTGTGGGAGGGGGTGTTACACCCTCTTCCCAGACAGGCTTTTGTTCTTGGCCTCCTAAGAGCAGAGGTTCTCACTCTAGGAGGTTAGAACAGTGTCTCGGGTAGCAAGCCGGCAAAAACCAGTCAGGAAGCACACCAGAGGCTGGTAGGTTTTCAGAGAGCCCCACCAAGGTGCCCTCTGGGTGCATGTATTAGTAACATTATCTCTGAAATCAGTGTGGGTTTATCAATATGAGATGTGTGATACCACACATCCCTATTTTCAGTGAAGCCATCATTAAGCTGGGAAACCCGTTTTCACCAGTGTACAGCACATGTTTTTAAATGGCTTCCCTGTCCACATGCACTGGTAGCAATAGGACTGACCAGCACAGGGGTATATCTGCTCATGCAGGTATGTCCTCACATGTATTGTTCAGCACCCTGCCTTAGGGCTGACAAGCCTGCTGTAGGGGGTGACTTCCAAATATTACAAGCAATGTTAGGGGACATAGCACTCAGGGATGTGTGTCATGTTTTCCCTTTTGTCTGCACCAAGACACGCAGCCTGCAATGGCAGCCTTGCATGTGCTGGATGAGGGGTCCCTTAGGATGGCACAATTTGTGATGCTGCACTTAGGGACCCTCTTTAGTGCCTCAGGCCCTAGGTACCAGGGGTACCATTTACTAGGGACTTTCTGAGGATGGTGAAACAATTGAACATTTTTAGATAAAGAACACTGGTACTGGAGACCTGGTTAGCAGGAATCCAGTACACTTCAGCCAAAGATGCATCACATACCAGGCAAAAAGTGAGGGGGTACTGCAACAAGAACCCAGGTCGCTATAAACATCTTGTAATAATAACCCCACACTGATTCCAGTGATGGATTTATTGATACATGCACTCAGAGGGCACCTTTGAGGGGCCCCCTCTGAAAACCTACCAACTACTAGTGAGCTTACTGACTGGTCCTAGCTAGCCTGCCACCACAGATGAGTTTCTGAGACCCAGGGGTATGGGCCTTTGCTCTCAGGAGGTCAAGAAAAAAGCCTGCTCGGGCAGAGTGTATTTACACTCCCTCCCACAGGATGACTTGCAAATTAGTCATCCAAGCAGGGAACTTCAAAGAGCCCACCACCTCTGATGTGCGAATCTGGCTTTCCTCACAGGAGAGGATGCTGCCCCTCGCCCCCTCCCCCATGTCCAGGGCCCATTTGGTGCCTGGACAGGCAGGAACATTAGTAGTCTGAGAAGGCGTATTCACCTTCAGGCTAGCTCCACCCCTAAGGTGGACTACCTGACGTGAATACGAAAATCTGAAGTCTGCTATCTTTGTGATGCCAAACTTAGGAACTCTGGGACAGTGTTATGCCCACTTCCCACAGGAAGTGGTCATAGAGGGGGGCATAGTGACCCCAGGGGCAAATAGCCCATTGGCTGCTACCCTACACTCCCCTAACACCCCTAAATCCAGTATATAGGGGAGCCCTTGGCACCAGGAAATCAGATCCAGCGGACCCAAGAGAAGGAGGACTGAAGAGCCGCAAAAAGCAAGAACTGAGGAAGGAGCAACTGACTTAGCGCCAACCCTGCCAGCCTGTTTGCCCATTCCTGATAATCGCACCAAAGTCGACTCACCCTGCCAGCTGCTGAGGCTGCAAAAGCCTGAGAGGACTGCCAGCACTGCTACCAAGATTCAGGAACTCTTGTGGAGCAGCAGAGCTGTTCCCCCGTGCCCTGTAGGTACCACAAAAGTAACTATAAGGACTCCGGACCGCGTAAACCCAAGGCCGGTGAGCACTACTGCACCCGTCGCTCCAAGCCCGAGTTGAAGACGGCCAACAGTGTCTGCGTGTTCCCCCAGCCCTCCAGAGAAGAAGCCCACTTTGGCCTGCCAGGAGAGGATTCCTCGATGCCGGCTGCTGCCTCTGTGTGTAGCCGCCCCCTTAACTGCGAGTGCGCCTCAAGACACCTCTGCACCCGTTGCCCATGGACAGAGTGGAAGTGGACTGAAGGTGTAATTCATGTCCCCGAGCATCGTTAGGCCTGAGTCCCCCGGTTGGTTCAGACCAACTGGCCTCCCAGTTTAAACCTGCAGCCTCGTTCCGTCTGGACCGATCCCCATTGACTAACATTGGACACCCAACGCTGTATTGCACCTCTGCACCCAACCGCCCCAATGCCGCCCAGTGTGAGCTCTTGGTGCTGCCTTGAACCTTGCCCTTTACTCAACTTAAGTCCAGTAGAATGGTCCCGTAAGTAGCTGTGAACTAACTGTACGCAGCATTTGTTTTTCCTCCATAGGATAACATTGGCGCCTCTGAAAAGTGTCATCTTTTGTGAATTAAAAATATTTCTATCTCGAAACATACTTACCTGATTGTATTGATTCTGGTGCCTAAATATATATAAAGATATGTGTTATTTTTGTATCAATTGGTGGATCTCCTTATTGAGTCATGTGTATCATTTATTGACTTTGTCTGTATTTGCAGATGTCCAAAACCCCTCTCTGATAAGCCCCTGTCCACTTATAAGGAATACCTTGACTCTTTGCACGGTATGCCTCTTTTTGGTATACCCTATAAAGAGCCAGCTTCCTACACAAGGCAGGAAAGTCCCTCGTCAGAGTAGAGCAGAAGGTGTTATGCTGACACTTTCCTGGTGCTCCACACTTTCCCAGTGCTCCACGAGGAGGGCAGCTAGCCTCTCTGGTTCATGGGCAGTGATATGTGGGAGAGCTGCCCGTATCTGGGCCTGTATAAATCCCACCGGGTGATGAGGTGTGAAACTCCCTCTCTCCTGCCTGTGATCAATGTTAACCTGCCCAAGATAAGAGCGGTACCCCACGTCTCGTCTTGCCCACTTACACTTTCTTCATTTTGAGCCCAGTGAAAACAGCCAAGAAAATCACCTGCTGAAAGAGTAGTATTCTTGAAGGTAATGTGAGGATGCACACTCTACCATGTGCTTGGGCAGCAGGATTCCTTTGCATCTTGGTACTTGCCCTTTCCAATATGGGTTCAGAAGAAAAGAGGCATGATGCCATCATTCGAAGTGACTTACACTGCAATCACGGCTGTCTTGCCACTAACCACAAAGCTATGGCTGAAGTGAGCTGAGTCCTTGCCCCACTGTACGTGTGCTGTAATTTCAGATGATCCAAAACGTGAGTGACCCTTCCAACAAGGACAAACCTAAGAGGGTTACACCCAGAGCCACTCAATGTATTCTATTTGTTTTCACTAGAAGAGATTGCTAAAGCTGTCTACCCAGACCTAAAAGGAAACACCTATTTCTCAAGGGCAAGAAGGTCACTACACTGATGTGGGAGGCAGCCCTAGTAAAATGTAAACTTTTACTTATCCTTCATAAAGCTCTTCAGGAGAATCAGTGTGTCTACCTTTCCAAGAAGCTCATAAGATGTTAGCCTAAGAGGACCCGTTACCACCTCAGAAGGCCAATTTAATTCATTTCACAGAGTAAAACACACAACCTGAAGAGGCAGACTGCTTTATATTTGAACATTTCCTTCCAGAAGAAATGTGAAGTGAGGCTAAGTGCCTCATAATCTGTATGTCAATTTACATATTCCGTTGTATGTTGTGCTGCACACAGTGTACTACACATATTAATGATAACTATTAAAATCCACTCCACAAAGTAAATACACAAAAAATATTTGTGTTCTGATTGCCTGTACCTCCTGTAACTGCAAAATGGACCTGCATTGAGTGGACAGTCTATACCTGCACTGAAGTGAATGATAATGATGTAAACAAAATGGAACTGCTACAAATCGGAATGTTTGAAGAACTATTTCTACATTTCTGAATGGCTGCCTTTCAAGCAATCACAATTTTCATTGTGCTTAAAGGATTCCACTAGGTTACAAAGAAGCCAATCAGAATGGCGTTTGCATTCTAATTACAGACTGCCCATCACTTAACAAGCAACTCTGTAATTTTACACTGATCCACAGAGCACTAAGGAAGAGCAGTAGTCAGGCCTGCATATTTTTTTTCAATCTGTGGCGATCAAAGTTGATGTGAAAAGATGGATTTTTCTAATGGTCCACTTTCCCATTCTATGGATCAAAAATATGATTTGCCCACTTAGTGCTAATACTAGTGCCATGCAGAACTCCACAAATAATTAATACAGTCTGAATGCAGCTCATTAACTTGCTCTTTCTTCTCACTTGCAAAATGACTGCTTTGAATGAATTAAGGGAAATGAAGCCTGCTTGTGGTAATATGAACACACCAGCGGCATGTTTAGGTTAATGGAGGGGACCTGTGCCTTGATGAATGTGTGACTCCAGGAAGGGATCCCTCCCTGTGTGTGATTACTAGTTTTGAATCCAATAGCATTAGAATTTCAGTTGGACGGGCAGGTTAGACCTATTCTTACCCGTATGTATGAATGAATTGTTAAAGACAAAAACGCATATAGAGTAGGGGTATCTTTGACTGCCCTGATGAAGGCCTTAGGCCCTCTTATGAGAGATCTCATCAAGGTCAAAACATGTTGGCATAAGAGAATGGATGTTCGAGAGATATTTTCGCAGCAACATCCTCTGATGTTTTTAATCCAGCTCTATACTCAAAAATTAAGGAATAACCTGGGGTTTACACATAGGTTGTTTTACATAAGATTCTGAACCCCTTATTTGACCAGAAGAATATTTATTCTAAACTCTCTCCAAACGAGGTTGAGACCACTGGGTTGGTATCATCTTAACACGTTGGGAAGGACTGGCCTATGATGAAACATGCCAGAAAAGGGTGGGTGAGGCCTTTCCATCCAAATCTTTTTTGCTTCCTATTTGTTTCTTTAGATACAAATCTTCTATTCCAAGAAGTATGCAGGAATAGTTACTATGCTGTATGTTAGTGTGGTTTTGTTAGTCACCAGTACATGCCTGAAATCTGCGCTGGACACACATACACTGCCAGTAGAAAGCTCAACATTGCCACCACCTTGCGCAGACATGCTTTGCTGAGAATCTCAGGATTTTAACAGTCCAGTCAGCCATAAACAACTTGCTCTTTACAGAAAACAGTCTGTTTGGAGAGGTAGTAGATGAAGCTCTTCAACACATGAAAAAAGATAATAACCGCCAAAGCCATGGGAGGCCTACACTACAGTATAATGGAACATTCTGAGGAGGCATGACCCTGAGAACAACAGCCTCAAGAGGAGCCATACAACCAGAAATGACCCTCACAACCCTCAACCACCAATGGAGTGACACAGTAAAGTATACAAAAAAAAGTGATGGATGAAATGCTTGAATCAATCTCAGCCTCTGGTAATTATACTGGGCCACATACCAATGCATTGTTATATTGCACCCCATTTCACCTCAGTTTGGACCCAGTTATATGCAAATCTTTTTTAACCATGCTCCATTGGGAACATTCCAGCCCAAACTGCCAAGCCAGGTCCTCCCTGAACCAGAACACAAGCAACCCAGGACTGGTTGATCCCTAGTTATGTTCTCATCAGCCTGGTACAGCTTAGTTTCAGGGACACAATGAGTACGGGACCCACGTCTGGGCATACCCATGCCACTTAGGGTGATACATGAAATACACAAAAGGAGATGGGAGGCTGCTTGCAATAAGTCTAACCACTGGCAATAGCTTGGGGTAGCACTCCAACCCATCGTTCTTTTGCTCACCATGCCACCTCTGTTTGGACCCAGCCATTTGCAAATCAGTCTTCATCCTGCACCTCATGGGAATAATCCAGCCCAAACTGCCAAGCCAGGTCCTCCCTGAAACAGAACACAAGCAACCCAGGACCAGTTTCGCCTTAGTTATGGGCTTATCAGCAGGGTACAGCTTGGTTCCAGTAATACAGTGTGAACGAGCCCCACACCGAAAAGTAGACGAACAATGATGAATACAAGAAGAGGTGGAGGGCCTATTAAGAAAGTTATAGAGTTAGTACCCAGAACCAAAGACTCAAAGGGGTCTACGCAAACTATTTTTTGGTACCAAAACCAAACAAGGCGTTAATACCAATACTGGACCTGAGGTCATTAAAACAAGTTCATAAAGACGCTAAAATTCAAAATGACAGTGCTGCAGGAAGTCATCTGTCTGATAGGGGAAGGAGACGGCATGGCAACCATAGTCCTCAAGAATGCCTACCTACACATGCTAGTAAACAAGTGACATACAAAATTCCTCAGGTTTGTATTGAACAATACCAATTCAGAGTGCTACCATTCGGGATAAAGTCAGCTCCACGAGAGTTCATAAAATGTTTAGCTGGGGCGCAGCACACCTCAGACAAAAGGAATACATATCTACCCATATTTGGATAACTGGCGGTGAAAGGGAAGACAAGCAACCAGTGCAGGAAGAATATCAACAAGGTCATACAGACCCTACATACACTAGGGTTCTCCATCAATTACAAAAAATCATCACAGAACCCAGACATGAAGAAGATGTTCCTGCGGCCGATCTTGGATTGACAGACCACGAAAGCGAGACCAGTGGACAAAAGTGTCAAAGCAATCACAGTATAGAGTCACCGCTATGAAAAAGGGGCAACGTCTGAAAATGAAAACAGTAGAGAAAATAATGGGCATGATGGGCCTCCTGCATTCCCCTCGTGCCACACACAAGACTACATATGAGACCAATACAGAAATAAACCCAACAACAATGGCCAAAATCAACCGGACAAGGTTCAGAAAGAAATGCAATGATGGGACCTCCAAAATCTGACAGTGGGGAAACCATTCAAAACACTAACTCCTCAGTGACCATCACAATTGACAGATCCCACATAGGATGGGGAGCTCACATGGACAAGCTAAACATCAGAAGCCTCTGGAACTATGAGGAAACAGTGCAATGCATGCATGTGGTGCAATTGAAGACAGTATTCCCAGCACTGAAGGCTTTCCAGAAACATGTAACAGGAAGGGCAGTTCTGATTCAGTCAACACAACGACATTCTACTACCTGAACAAACAAGGGGTAACAAGGTCTTACCCACTATCATCTTTGGCTCTGGAGATGGGCAATAAAAGACAGAGTATCACTAATAGCAGTATACCTGGCGGGAAACTAAATTTAGAAGCGGACAGGCTATGCACAAAAGCAAGCACTACACACAAATGGGAGCTAAACCAAAAACTGCTGATTCAGATCTTCTAAATATGGGGGATTCCACAAGTAAACCTATTCACAATGCACAAGAACGTGAAATAACAACGTTTCGCATCCATGTTCTACCATCCAGAGTCACTGAGTAATGCCCTCTTGATATGATGGTCAGAGAGACTGGCTTATGCCTTTCCACGAATTCCATTGATACTGAAGGTGATTCAGAAGTGCAGACAGGAAAGTCAATGTAATCCTGATATCCCCACAGTGGGCTTGACAGACATGGTACTCAGTCCTCATGGAGATATCCCAAGGACAGTAAATCGCACTCCCGGCACACCGAGACCTGCCAGCAATACAAGGGGGGTAAGTATGGCACCCAGAGCCAAACACACTTGGGGGGCTCATTTTTGAAAGTCATCCAGTGCAGCACAGCAAGTCACCTTGCTGCGCTGCACTACATTACAAGGAAAGGGCAGGAATGCCCCGGGTCCAAGGCAATAGGGCGCATTCCTGCTTTTTCCCCTGTGCTGGAGCCATTTTGACAGTCTAGCGTCAACGCAGTTACCCTTGCACCATGGTACAAGGGTGCCTGCATTGCATGCAGGATTGTTTTTGTGCAGGAAGGGGCAGCTTCCTGCACAAAAACTATCCTGAAAGGCATATTCCTCTTTCTATGTGTAGAAAGAGGAAGCAACAAGGAGAAATAAATACATTTCTCCTCATTACACCTCTCGAGGGAAGGCGTATCTTTTTGGCGTATTCCAAGGTCTTCCAGTTCAGGTAAATCTGGGAATGCATCAAAAACCATGGGAGTTGCGTGAAAACACCCATGCAATGCCTTCCTTGCGCAGATTAAGGCAATGCAGCGATTTGCGCTGTGTTGCTTTACTCCACATTTATTGAGCAACTCGGGGCCATGCAAAGTCGCTCTGCGTGGCTTCATAAATCTAACTTAAGGTTTGTGTCGCGCATGTACCGCATTGTGTGGTGCAAGCGCGATGCAAACCGCTTATAAACAGGCCCCCAAGTCTAGAAGCATGGCTTCTGAGGATGTAGAGTTTTGCCACCTCAAGCTGACAGAGCAATGAGATTCTAATGGGAGCAAGGTGACCAACAACAAGAAAATGCTAAAGCAACAAATGGCAGGGATTTCAACAATGGTGCAACATACCAGGGAAACACAGAGACTAGACACAGGATGCCACAGTCATTAGATACATGACACATCTACTGGTCAAGCATCTCTCCTATATCTCTATCAAGTTTCACCTAGTAGCCATTGTAGCATACACAAGAGGCATACCAGGGAGACGTTTTTTCACCACACCAGTGATTAAACACTTCCTGGAAGGAGCAAAGAAGGTCACAACCCCAAGAAGCACAGCCATGCCTAAATGGAGCCTGACTTTAGTACTCATGCAACTAATGACATCACCCTCGAGCCAATGCAAAATGCACAACTCGTATTCCTAACTATCATGACTGCATTCTTTATTGCTATCACCTCACTGATGAGGGTCAGTGAAATACCGTTGTTCACCACCCACAAACCATGGCTGTGGATACATAGAGACAAAGTAGTAATGAGGACAAACCCAATGTTCATACCTAAGGTGGTGTCGAAGTTTCATGTTAACCAAGCCATCCATTTACCAACTTTTTTAAGCAGCCTAAAACACAAGCAGACTGATCATTGCACACACTAAACATCAGAAGGGCAATTATGTATAACTTGGAAAGAACAAAACCCATCAGAAAAGGAAAACAGTTCTTTGTTTCCTTCGCAGACACAAGAAAGGGTTCTCTGGTCACCAAAAGAACTATTGTGAGATGGGTTGTGCAAACAATACAATATTGTCACAAGGCAGGGGGAACAACACTCAGAAAAAAGCAGGCAATTTCGACAAGAAAAATGGAGCAACCCTTGCCTTTCCAGCCAGCGTAGCACTAGAAGACATTTGCGCAGTGGCTACAGGGCCATCTGTACATAGCTTCACAAAGCATTACTGCATGGACATTCAGATCAATAGGGAGGCAAAAGTGGGACAAAGAATGCTGAGACATTTGTTTGTGAACACACACTCTAAAGAACTCAGCCTACTCCCAGGAGGAAATACCACTTTTTAACCAATGCACAGCATGTGACTCCAGAAAAGATTTACGCTGCAAAACGAAAGGGTTACTTACTAGTAGGAGTAGTTTTGCATCTTGAAGAATATGCTAGATTCACATGCGTCCCACCCACTTCCACCAAAAGAGGTCTGTTTACAAACTCAACACATGAGAAGACTGACTACTATAAAGGAAAACAAAAAAAGAATCTGAAGATGGCGATTGCGTTGAGGGATTTCCAGGGCATTCATCTGATGTCACATAAGGAGGGGTGAAATACCAACTAATTAACAACACCCACGAAAAGAAGCATTGGCCTAGCCAATAGGTCTCGCCTTTGGGACCTTATAAGTGTTTAGTCATGCAACACTTGATGTTGTTGCTCCAAGGATATTGTGCTGGATAACTAAACACTTATAAGGTCCCAAAGGCGAGACCTATTGGCTATGCCAATGCTTGTTTTTTATTGCTTCCTCTTTCAAAATATGCCTTTTTTTAAAACATCAATTTGGTCAAAAAATGGATGTACATTGTCTATATTTTTTCAAGTCAAACTTTTGCAGGAATAACATTGGACCACGTACTCATTACTCCCGAGTAATCCTATTCCGGCACTTCCTGTATATATATATATTTTTAAATGCCATAAATAAATAAAATGCTCACATAGGAGTGCTTGCCGCCAGTTGCCGATTTGACATTTAGGTGTCAAGAGACAACATCAGTTTGTAGTGTGCACTATTAAAGTGGCCTGTATCAGTCCATTCTTAATGCAGCTGTCTGTGATGGCCAGGGGTCTTCCCCAACCGGTCCTGGCGGCCTCGAAGCCCCACTCACACCCTGTGAACTGCTAATCTTCCAGCCAAATGCGTCGAATTGCAGCTTTTCACTTACCTTTGAATCAGCGTAAGAGGTACATTCTTTGCAGGAAATTAGATGTCAAGTCCTCTTCAGTCAGCATCGTTGTCTTGGCTTCACACAAAGAGGCGTTATTGATGGTTTTAAATCACATAACAGTTGTTTCCAACTTCTGTATTGTTTTCTCCCCCAGCAAGCAATTTTATAAAGCCAGAATAGAAGGTGGAGGGACAAGTGTACACAGCCATCCCCGTCTCTATCAAAAATGACATTTAATGCTGTGGCTTCATATTTTACCACACAGTTCGTAACAATTTCAGCTCCCAGCCTATAATAGCAAATCAATATTTGATAAAGTGGCTGCTTCAACATTCGCCGCAGGCTTTCAAAGGTGCAAAACAATTTATTTGTTATTACAGTTCGCCGGAGGGAGTGTGGCCTTTCCAGCAGATACAATCGCATTATCGTGCATGATACCACTGAAAATGACTTGAATACATTTTAGTACCGAACTTCCGATTGCATTACTGAATGTGTAATCAGAGTTTTATCGTGATATACTTCACAGTCACTTTGGGTTCTGTTTGCATCATATCCTGCGCGCGCCTCTAGAAGGTGAAGATTGGTTTGCTTGACGGGGATATCTAGAATTACAGTACAACATGAGGGTGACGGGATGTAGGCTGCAGAAACAAGCACACACACATGTTGGTTAATCAGGTACAAATTCTAGGCTTGACTATATCTGTGAAATACGATATTACGTTTGTCGTCATGGTTTCAACCAACATTTGAAGCAAACGTAAAAAAAACAATGAAAAGAATTTACGGTCTCAGTTTGAGGAAGGAGTCAGCAGAGATATGTGGAACATTTCTGTATAGGGTGAGCTTTATTTATAGTTTGAAGAAGCAAAGCAATGTACAAGGCGTAGTAATAATTTGGTACAAAGGGAATTCACGGCTATTGTCATTGGCCGCGCGGGCGCCGAAAGTTAAAGTGATTGTGATCGCGATGCAGTTAATTACCCGTGACGGAGAAAAGACAGATGGCGGCTGCGCGCGTTCACGCGCACTTGCACGCAAGCTTGAGGCCAGCAAAAGCCTCTGGTAGCACGTTGAAAACCCCTTTACTAAAAGTCGAGAATGCAGCGCATGCGCTGCTCTAGGCTCGACCTAAAAATAGAAGCACAATGATGATTCCAGACCAACCACTAGATGGCGGAATAATGCACAGCATGTGAATCCAGAAAATCTTCAAGCTGCAAACTACTTCTACCGGTAAGTAACCATTTCATTATCATCTCCTTCTGATGTGACCTTATTCAAAATTTGTTTGTTCACAAAACAAGATTATGTTCTGATAAAATATCCTGTAGAGGGCTTTAAACGTTAAAACCGCTGGCTGTCGGGTATACAGTTCAGCTGCTACCTACTAGCCTTTTTTCACCATTGCTCCTAATTTGTAACCATTTTTCTTATTCAGTGAGTAATCTGAAACAATCTTAAAATGTTCCAATTCAAACTTGATTCTGCAGTGTGTCTTAAACCCTGTTAGCAATCATATCTAATATCTTCTTAGCATCTGCATAGTGAATATACTTGTTACCCTTTAGAATCGTTTCATCTTTGGCAATCAGTTTTGTCATTCATCCATTTCATCCTCAGGATCTCTGTTGATTTGATATAGTTGATCGTCACTGTGTTTTTTGTGGATGGTGTCGTGTCGGCCCCCATCTTTCCTTTCTCCGCAGGTCCTAGTGCCCTTGCATGTATTCCTAGAAATTTACAGATGGGAATATCCGCCCCTCACATCTTTTCAGTAGCAGTCACATGTAGTACTTTCCAAGTCAACTTGTTCTGAGTTTAAACACCTGTATGTCTGTCAAATGAGTTTTCTGATGGGCAATGTCATTTTCTTTAGACAGTTATCAGAACCATTGATGTTCTGAGAAACAATTTAAACTTTGTTATTCTTGATGTTTGCACTCCTAAAAGAGTATGTGTAAATTAAACAGAAAGTTCACATAGGAAGCAGATACATTATGAAAAGAGTTAACCAGTTGAAGCTTCCCTAATG
Source organism: Triturus cristatus (assembly GCF_964204655.1). Classification (NCBI taxonomy): domain Eukaryota; kingdom Metazoa; phylum Chordata; class Amphibia; order Caudata; family Salamandridae; genus Triturus; species Triturus cristatus. The sequence continues at coordinate 866,526,246 of NC_140581.1, forward strand.
AAAGATATTCTGGTTTATGATTTAAAATCTAGGTAATTCAAAAGGAAAGTCAATTGGAAAGTAGGGCGAATAGGAAAGGGGTGACAAAACACAGCAATATACAACATATGATATCCCAGTGTCTTGGGTTTTAAAAATGATTTATCTTCCCTTTAGACGAAGATGCACCGTCCACATCAGGCCTGTCTTCAACTGAAAGGGAACCTGTCCCTTTGCCAAATCCCATGCCAGTTTCAGTGCCGAAAACCACGGAAAACTGCACACGCAACTTTAAAAGATCAAACAGCGACCCTGGTTTACATGAAGTGCTAGCAAGAGGTAATACTAATATATGTTATATAAAATGATACTATGTAATATTTTATAATATTTGATACATAGAAAATAAGATGATATAAAATATATCATAAAAACATGTGTTATAAATAAAATATTAAGTTTAATTTAGTGGTGCCACAGTGTTGCCATTCTGTAACACTGTAACTGCATCTCATCTTGTTTCAGTCAAAATCTTAAGCAAATATACGTAAATCAAGGTTGTGTAAATCTGTGCTTTGAAATGCCATAACGTATGTTTATGTTTTGAGCTGTGTCTACCAAGAGTCACCCTATTGTAGATTTAGGAGCACAAAACTATTCTTGTCCCACTGACTACCTTAATGAATTACCGTTATTTTGATAACATGTTTATTTATGTGTAGTGAAAATGAAGTGATTCTGGACAAAGTGTTTAATCTCCCTGTGTCTAAAAATTGTAAATAGGTGAAATCTAACACAATTTTAAATGTGTGAACTATATTTTGATTTTATGATTAACAAATGTATGACCATACCCAAATGATGCTTACAGTATTGTCTCCCAAGCCCCCATCAATGTGTAGCACCATGTTGCTCTCTACTTAGCTCCTCGATATGTATTTAGCAGCACATACATGCATACATTACTTTAAGTGTAAGTTTAAATCTACATGACAGATTTTTTATTCTTGATTAATATAACTACAATGCATGATCATTTAAATGTATTATAGAATAATTAAGTAGTGAAGTGGGAAACAGTAGAAATAATTTATTGTTTTAACGAAAAAATAAGCGTGCCAGGCACTAAAGCGTGCCATTGCAAAGGATGCAATGCCACGTGAAGATGATGTTCTGTATAAGCGAAGGAAATAACTGCTAACCAAGATTATGTACTCATCCTCGCTGCCACCCTCTAACAAATGTTTCACCTCAGAGTTCACCTTATATTTGTTGCATACCATGGCCTAAGATCAGAAAATTTGAGTTTGATGAACGATCGTGCACTTAAGATATGCCTTATTTTAATATATTTACTGATGTATTATTATTATATACTAGGTAACCGGTATTTATTATTACATTTTGTACTTTTGTGGATGATGCAGTTTATTTATCTACAGCTTCAAATAATTCATCCATATGTTTAATAACATGCCAGGGAAAAAAACACAACTGGAAATAACATGGGGAGTGAAAAAGGAGTAACATAAACAATGAAGGTTTTTTTCATACTAAATGTTTTTGCATTATATTGACAATATTTTAAACAAGCAAATGCTAATTACTGTGTATTAGTCACGTTTAGACTCACCATAGCTAATGTAGGCATGTTTGTGTAAAATCATGGCTAAAATTAGTTACCACCTTCCTTGGTGACTTATTTTTAGAGACCTGCATTTCAGTGCTGTCGAACATGGTGTTCTTTTTTTTTTTCTCTTTCTCTTGAGAAGCCATGCTTTACTTTTGTTGTAATCATTGCAGAATTTTATAATTGGTATCCAATCCGAGAAAGCACCTGTAAAAGTCAGGGTCCGCCAATGTATCTTGTTTTGTTGCAGATAAATGTAAGTTTGAAGGACGCTGAGAGGAGCTGTATTGTGGAGGATCATGAGAAACTAATGATCCCAAGACTGTATCTGTTCACTCTAAAACTGATTAGATCATTTTTATGGGAACTGTGTATAGATGAAGCAAATGCTAGAATTTTGTGATTTTAAGCTGATGTAAAGTAGACTAGAGAGCAAACCTTTCTCAGTCTTTGAAAAGAGCAAAACAGAGTGGGAAATTTAGGGTATTCTTTTTATTCGAGAACTTTTTAAAGATTTTATTTAATTGTTCTTTTGAGATGACTTTATGATAGTTCGTTCTCTCTCAGTGTTGCTGAAAGTTAGCATAAAAAGTAGTACATTTCACTATGTACAAATGTTAAAATCTCTCTGATTTCAGGGGATTTAGAACAGTCTACATATGGTTTAATCAACCAGAGGGTTGAAGTGTACAAAAAAGCATTTGTGGACACAACATAATTTGTTGGGCTCTTGATCAGCTCTAGGGTGCAAAGACTAAGAAGTCAATCACGAGTGGCACAGTCATTGCAAGACGATAGTCCTGCGCCCATAATTTCTAATGCCACATATGTTATCTCCTCGCTCTTACCATGCCATTGCGAGATAGTGACCCGGAAGTGGAGACTAACATACAAGCAGAGAATTACTGTACCTGTTTACACATTCTTTCCCACTTACCCGGCCATTTTCAAGTCATAATATCGATCTGCTTTTGGCTCGTGGAACTTGGCCCCCTTTCTTGGTTTCACTGCAACCAAAAATACTAGGTGCAGTGAAACCAAATGACATGAAATGGAGTGGAGTGGTATCTCCCAGAGAGACTGTCACTCTGGCCAGTCCTGGTGATCAAGCCCTTGCTCTTGCATTTCTGAAAATACATGTCACAAGTCATATTTAACTAATTCAGCAAAACAGACTGAAGGTACTGTGTACAAGTAGTGTAGAGTGGTGGAAAGCAGTTCACCTAGTGAGGGATATCCTTAACAAGTAAAGTGTGCACAGGAATGTTATTATAATACCCTAGTGGACATCAATTCTGATTCTGATTCCAGGAGCAGTTAGACTGCTTATTTTATGTTGGAAGTAGGTAAATACTGCCTATAATGCTTAGAATTAAGATTACATTGTGATATTGGAATGGTGCTGTATGTTATCTGTTCCAGTGCAAATATGTAATTATCTTTAATGCTGCTTTTAACCTGGTCTTTACTTCGTTTGTGAGCTATATGTATGCTAGCTAACATTTTTTAGCTAATGAAAACATAAAACATATGATTGACTTCAGTTGAACCTACAACGCCTAAGGGATGTAAAAATAGCAATTGAGTAATATTAGCTACTGGGGAAAATACGTCAGCTAAACTTGGAGGGCACATTGCCTTTTAGTGTTATCTTATTACAGTTAGGGAATATACACAACAAGAATCTTCCAAAGATGGAGGATGCATCAATTAAAAGTGTAAATAAAAGGATAGGGCAATTGAGAACAGAAAGAGGGTGGGCAAATGTAGGATTTAAGAAACAGAGAAGGTGAGTGAATAAAGGTGATGAATGAAAATGTAAAAAAGTGAACACTAGTATATATTTTCAAAAGGGCTAGGATGGTTAACCAAATTTCCAAAAAAAGTAGGTTAAGAGTTGAGAGCAGAAGGTAGTGTCATAATGCTGATGGATTTTAGATGTTGGAATGGTAGAGGGAAACTCAAGCAATTGGAAAATATTTGGAGGGTTCGGAAGGGTTTAGGAAACATTAATGAAAAGCTCTGTTACACGTGGGTTTGAATATTAGTTCAATCCAAACAAATATGAAGAGAGCTTGTACGAATATTTGCATTCTCACTTTCTGGCCTAGTTCTTTTAAGATTAATTTCCAAGTGGCATTCTTTTGCACCTCACACCCTGTAGCTGAAAAGCGAATGACTTTCTCTTCAAATATTCTCCATCTTGACATTCTAAAAAGGTAATCTGAGCATTCTAGATGAGAAACTCAAATGTAAAACGTCAATTATAAAAATTTGTTTATACATATGGAGGATCTAAATGATTGTGTTGAATTAAGATCACACTACATTGTATATAGCCATCATTAAAGTAGGTAGGTATCCTGCTGCATCCAGCTACTGTCTGTCTGTGAGTTTGCTAGTTTCATTGCTCTGTCAAATGAAAAATTGGGCCTTATCATACAAGTCGTCTGAATACTGAAGCAGTCTGCCTGTGGGCTCTTGACCCACTGGTGTTTCTGCTTTTTCAATAACTCTGGGGATGATGTTTTCACACACTATTGTTTCTATGTTTATATTGCACAATACGTGCTGGTGTTAATTACAACTGGAGGTTTTCTTTTGTTATGTTTCTGTATTTATTTGTAGAGTTTTATATAGCGCTAACTAGCACGGAGATATCAGAGCGCTTTACATAGATGGGAACATAATAGTTACATTAGTTACATATGAGTAGATCCGAATAAATAGAAATGGTTGAATACACAACAACAACATACAGTTGGCCAGATGGATTATAGATAAAAGAAAAATTGTAATGGTATTGTGAGTTTTGTCATGCACTGGTCTCTTGTCTATGTCTGAGGGTCATGTGCATCATGGGTAATGGACCTTTAGTTTTACTTCTGCGGAAGTGGTTGTGAATTTGACATATTTGTGTCTTTGTAAAGAACTTTCATGGTTCGGCCAAGTGCATATTGGTGCTCTAGTATTTCTGTTATGGCTGTGGTTTGATAAGTGCATCATACAAAAAATGTGGAAAAACACATTTTGTTTTTAGCATGTTACTGCATCCTTTATATTACCTCCATTGTTTAGATTTAGTTCTGCCCACACTTATCCATATTTACCTGTTTTTTGCCTTCAAAGTGATTTTGCAGTTCAAAATTACATATTTTAACATTGGATTTAGTTAACAAAGCACCGCATTCAAAATACAAGTAAACTTATTTATAGATCTTGCAAAATACATATAATTGTATTTTTCCTTCCGAAAATGCCACCTGTTGTACAAACCCTAATCTGTGTGCTATGTACTGTAGTGACTGAAAATTATAATCATTAACACATCAACCTGTCACTGCTGGAAGGATGAAAATGCAAGGCAAGAGTAGAGTTTCAGCAATTCTGACTTGTTGTATTGTAATTACTTAAATGTTGTCTTTCTGTTTTGCTTAAGGAACCGTTGCAAGCTGCGAAGCCGCAACACAAACTGAACTGAGGCCAAAATTTACTGCTGTCACATTGAGAAGGGCACTGCGGTCCAGAGCTGCTCGAGCAAGGCCTCGGTCACTAGTGGATTACAAGTCCTACATAGACACTAAGCTCCTGGTGGCCAGGTTTCTAGAGGAGTCCTCTTGCTGCATGACACCTGACATACAGGAGCTGGTGGACAACATCAAGTCAGTCCTTAAGTCGGATGAAGAGCACATGGATGAAGCGATAACAAGTGCTAACTTCCTTGATCAGGTATTTCATTCCACATCATTGATTCACTAAATTTGTCATCTTATTTAATTAAAATAATCCAGAAGTTCCATAAAAAATCAATAAACGCGATCAATATCCATGGACTCCTGCTAAGCCAAGCGTTCTGGCCAATGGCTAGTATAGATGTAAAGTTGAATTTCGTGATATACCAAACAGGCTATGTCTGCATATTTATGATGACGGTTGTAGGAAGCTGGTTCTGTATATGATATTATCACCACGTGGTAATACCTTGCACATAGTCCAGGGTTTCCTCAAAAGTTTACAATGCTCAATGTAAAACCCAAAGTGCTCTATTAGTGGTAGTGTTGTTATTGTTATTTTGATTTTGTAGGGTGCACAGCGACTCTAGGGTTTCCCGGCGCCGCCTGAAAGGAGCCAAGAGTTGGAGGGAAGGAAATCTACATATTGAATAGCCCAGTTTTTATGCTCCTCCGGAATTTCACATAAGAAAGTTCACTTCGGAGAGCTACAGGAAGGGAGTTCCATAAAGAACGACCCAAATGTGAAAAGGAGCGATCGCCCATACACACTAGTCTCGTCCCAGGAACAATAAACTTGTCCTGAGTGGCTGAGCGGAGCGCACGGGATGGTCCGTAGGAGTGAAAAAGAGTCTTCAGGTAGGGAGGTGCCTTTCCAGATTTTATCTTAAACATAAGACTCAATGCCTTAAACTTAATGCGGCTCTCAATCCTGAGCCAATGGAGATCTCTAAGTGATCCAGAGATGGAAGCAGTTTTAGGAATCTTACAAAGCAGCCTCGCAGCAGCATTCTGTGTTAACTGAAGCTTGCGTAACACATCCTTGGTGGCACCCAAGTACAAAATGTTACTGTAGTCCAGTCTAGAGGTGATGAGAGCTTGGACCACAGTACGTTGAGTAGAAAGGGGCAACATCCATAAGATTTTTTTTAGCCATCTAAGGATTGTGAAGCAAGTAGAGGCAACTCTCACTGCTTGCTGATTCATAGACAGTTGGTCGTCAATTAGGACGCCCACATTTTGGACTTTGTGTTTAGGCTGAGGTAGAGGACCCATTTCGGTGGGCCAATGCTGGGGGCCCCACAGATCTTTATTTTTGCCCACAATCAGCACTTCCGTTTTCTCGCCGTTGAGTTTCAACAGGTTGGTATGCATCCAACCTGCAATATTCCTCAAGGCGGCCTGAAGTAGGGAGGGTTTAAATGCCCCATCAGCGGAGAGGGACAAGACAATATGGGTGTCATCGGCGTATGAAAAAAGGGACAACCCAGCTTCCTCTGCAATCCTCGCCATAGGCCTAACATAAATGTTAAATAGTAAAGGGCTGAAGATAGAGCCTTGGGGAACCCCATAAGGTGAGTTATGAATCTCAGAGCACGCTGTCGGCGAAAAAACCTGAAACGTGCGATTCATCAGGAAGTCTGCAAGCCACTTGAGTGCCCTGTCGGTCACCCCCAGTAATTGCAAAGCCTGCAATAACACGATATGCGAGACAGTTTCAAAAGCGGCACTTAGGTCTAAAAGTATAAGTGCCACAGTGCCGCCCGCATCAACTTGCTGACGCACCATATCTGTGACCCCAAGCAGAGCGGTTTCAGTAGAAAAGCCCACTCTGAAGCCTGATTGAGAGCCATGAAGGACATTTTGGGAGTTCACAAAAGATATCAATTGGAAATTAACGTGCTTTTCCAAAATTTTGGAAAACACAGGGAGAAGGGAGATGGGCCTAAAATTAGATAATTGCGTGGGGTCACCGGTGGCCTTCTTTAACAATGGTAGAACCATTGCGCGCTTCCAGGTAGATGGAACAATAGCCTCTTTTAAAGAGGCATTAAGCAGCTCCATGATCAGCATCAGGGAGGATTGTGCAAATTTCTGAAGCACAGTGACAGGAATGGAATGTGTGGGCAAGCAGCCTTGGGCCTCACAGAGGAGTGTAGGACATTCAGTGCACCACAGTGATCATTAAAGGCACAAGAAGGAGATCCAGACCAATTTCATAAAATTATACTGTCTTTGTACTTTATTTTAAGACCCTGGTCTTCGTAATCAGGTAAGTACGTTTTTAATAAAAAATACTTTTCACTTTGATAAATCGACCCTTGGAAAGTTTTTCACACTGTCCAATATTATCCTATGTGGAGAACAATATTGCTGTTAAACAGGTAAGTATTGAACTTACAATCTTAGTCTTCGGAGCCAAAAGTCAGCAACAGCCAGGGGGCACGTAGGTACCAAAAGAGCACCACCAGCAGTATAGAGGCGGCAGGGTACAGAGGTCAAAATCAGAGTTCGACCCAATGGTTTCCAATGGAGACAGGGGGTGCTTTGTGCCAAACTGTTTGAAGGTAAGGAAATCAGTTGCAGGGTCCAGGCTTTGGGGTTAGCACAAGCACGGGGGGCCACAAAGCAGCACCAAACATACACCACCAGCGGCACAGGGGCGGCCAGGTGCAGGGTGCAAATTTGACATTGGGCGCCCAGTGCTTTCCTGCGGGGATTTTTATTTCGGCAAAGAGGCTGCAGGCGTGGTACCGTAGGTTGCAGGAGAAAGACCAATGACAGCAGAGGTAAATTGGAATGTAGGGGGTCATAGGGGCACCATTGGTTCAGCTCAACACCTGCCTTTCAACATCGGAGCCTTCTTAACAGAGCAGGTCGCGATCGGGGGGAGCCTATGGATTCACACTGCAGGTGCTGTCGTGGAGGGCAGGAGAGGCAAGCCAACGCTGGACACGAAGTTAGGACTGCCGGGTAGGCTTCACTGCACAGGTGAGCCACTCTGACTCAGACAGTGGACGTTGGTTGCAGAGTGGGCAGGGGACGCGGATCTGCCTGGATCTAGAGTCTTTGGAGTTGGTTTCTTCTGGACAGGTTCGCTGTCCTCGGGAGATTGGAGTCTTTGCTTAAGGAAGCTGTCCTCCCAGAGGTTTGAGAGGTCACTGGCAGCAAGACAGGTCGCAGGGTCGTTGAAGCTGGAGACAGGCCGGTAGGGCTGGGACCAAGGGTGTTGTCGTCCTCTGGCTTCTGCTGCAGGGTGTCTTCTTTGTTTGTTGCAGATCTAGTTTCTAAGTCTGGGGGAGACTCCAAAATACTAAATGTAGGGGGTGTTTTAGGGGAGTAGTAGGAAGGGTCAATGGGCACCTGACCTGGGGCGACTACACCCACTATTGTGCCACCCTCCTGTGGGAGGGGGCATAGACCTAGCCCTGACTAGAGGGGTCCCTCATCTTCAAGATGGAGGGGACTGCAAAGTGCGCTTAACTTAGCCTCTTCCACCAGAGGAGTGGAGTCGGCAAAGGTGGGCTCACCTCCTAGTCTTTCTGAGTTTTCCCACCCAAAGTGGGGGCATGAAACAGGGCCTGCCATCTGCTGCTCACAGATGAGGCTGGGAGTCACATTACAAAGGCAACAGGCCTTTGAAGCTTACCCTTTGAATACTGGCCCATCCTGGGGGAGGAGATTTGACACCTCTGCCCAGGATGTGCATTGTTTCCGGTCCCAGAGAGCAGAGGCTCTCCACCCAGGGGTCCAAAAACATGTCTGTGTGTGGCAGGATGCTTAAAGCCAGTCAATGCCAACACCAGGGTTGGTAAGTTTTTAGGGGGCACATCTGAGGTGCCCTCTGAGTATATATTTTAATAAATCTCACAATGGCATCAGTGTGGATGTATTACAAGGAGCTGTTTGGTACCTCCTGGGTCAGTGAAGCCATCATGGTGCTGTGGATCTCGAGTTGTCAAGTTCACAGCCCATGTTCTCTCTATGGCTTCCCTGGCACTTACAATACTAGGGAATATACCTCAATACTGTAGGGGCATATCTGTTCATGCAGATCTGTCCACACCTGGGATATAGTGCACCCTGCCTTAGGGCTGGTAATGCCTCCTAGAGGGGTGACTTAGCCATATCTTAGGCAGTGCTAGCTGGCATGGCACACAAGCAGTGTGCCATGTTGACATGGTAATTTTTTCTCCTCACAGGTGCATGACAGCTGCAGGGGCAGTGGCATGATCCTAGTGAGTGGGTCCCAGGGGACCCTCTGAAGCCTCCAGGCACTAGGTACCTAGTTTACCACTTACTAGATACTTACATGGGGGAAGAAGTACCAATTGAGGACATGTTTATGGGCAAAGAACACTGGTAACTGGTACTGAGAACTTGGACAGCAGGGACCCAGTACTCTACAGTCAAAGTTGCATGAAACACCCGGCAAAAAGTGTGGGGGGGGTACTGCAACAGATACCCATTTTCATCTCACAAAGGTGTCATCTGCTTGGAAAATGGTAATAACTTTATGCGCCAGAATAAATCTGACAATCCTCAACAAACATTTGTCGGATAAATATTGTGCAATCTAAGGGAAAATAATGGAACAATCACTGAAGTGTGACCAAGGTCCTGTATAGTCTAATAATTAATGAACACAAATAAAAAAAGTTAGATTTCATCCACTTAATAGTGTTTTGGTGGTCACTACTAATTTTAATTACATACCCCTGAGTATTAAAATGGAAGTAGTGCATTCAGAGCAAAAGTTCACTTCAGAATACCTTGCTTGAGAGTACAGTCAAGTGACAGGATAGGAAAGCATCATGACAAGTTCTAGGTCCGTTGGAGCCAGCAGCTCACTTAAATTCCAAGTGTTTCTTTTCTTGTCTCTGAATGATATCCTTTACTTAGAATAACAAGAGACATACCTCAGTTGAAATAGATTAGGGAACAGTCAACTGGGTGGGGTAGCTATTAGGAGACTCATACAGAATGGTAACTTTTTGCAAAAAGACAACATCCATAGTCTTTCCTAGTTTATTTATGCTATGGAAGCAGAGAAATGTTATCTCTGGCCTTGTTGCTATTGTGAACAGTTATTCAGTTCAATTACCCACTTAATTACACAAATCTGAATTATTTACATAAATAAGCTAGACATTTTTGTTCGTTTAAAGCAGAACAATTGTTAGGCTGTTATGCTGCTAAATTGAAAGCAATTAATGCTTTAAAGGATAAGCAATTTCTTGTGTTCACTGATGAGGCCTAAGTAGTCTGAAACCGGTCTGAGTTTCTTGTGTTCTCATATGGAGGAGACATGGCCTAGCAGTTTGGGCTGGACTGTTACTATTGGAGCCAGGAACTAGACTGATTTGCATATTTCTGAGTTTTGTTTAGAATGGTGCACTGGGTGAAAAATGATGGACAGGAATGCGGCACAGGGGAATTGCCAATGGCTGAGACTAAAACCAAACATTCCTTCCATTACTTTGTTGCTTGTTTTAGTTGATGCATTAAGTGCGACAGTTATGCCCAGACATGAGCCTAACTCTCCCTGTGCAATGGGAGTAAAGCTATATTTCACTGATCAGGGCTATCTAGGCTGAAACCAGTCTTTTCTTGATTTCCTATCTGCAGAGAACATACCAGTTTGGGCTGAATGGTTCCTATTGAAGCAGTCCCAAGGCTGATTTAATTATGGCCTGGTGTCTGTCAAGAATGGCCCCAAATGAAGGACTGCAGGATGTCACTTCACCACAAATTATGTCTAAGCAGAGATGTTAGTGTAAAATCTACTAAGTGATCCACTAGTAAAAAATGTTGATCCTTAAAAGTTACAGTCTGATGCACTGAAGCATTGCACCTTCATACATTCCACACACAGATGCGGTCTGCATTAATTGCAGGTGGTGGGTGGGAGAACCGCGCGGGGAGGGGGTTTAAACTAATACATTTTAAAAATGTACCTGTCTGCCGGCCAGCCGGACGGCTGTTTTCTCGGCTCCTGCTTCTGTTCTCCTCCCTCCTGCAGGAACAGGAAGCAGGCAGCCTCCCCTAAGCCAATCACAACGCTGCAGCCTGCATGGAGAAAGGGCAGAGTGCGCATGACTGGTTTGGGCGGCCCCAGAGGGCCAAACTAACCAGTCATGCTCACTTAGGAGTGGGCACACCACTCCTCCCCCCAGCCCTGCTCGTAGAGCAGCCCCGCCCGCCCGCAACCAAACACTTCTGCTTTCTTGCAGTGCGAGAAGCAGAAACATAAAATGGTAGTTTTACCATTTTATGTTTCTGCTTCTCGCACTGCGAGAAAGCAGTGGGGCGACGCTCGTCAGCCCGATTGGGGGAGCCGCCCCGTCCACACAAAAACATCAGCTGTCATCCACTTGAGCACTACAGTGCTCGCACATATTCCCCCTATGGCTACCAAAGGATTCACTCTACTTTTAAGATGAATACGCCCTAGAATTATTTAGTAAGGTCTGCATGGACACTTGCATAGCACGCAGTAATGCAAACATTGAACTGTTTACTTTCTCTTATAAAAGCCCAAAGGCTCAGTGCAAATTTGCATGGTGCACACGAGCATCTGGCAACCCTTAGGTTGGTATGGTATGGTACGTGATCACAGCAAATTGCAGAAGTAAAGCCTTGAACTGATATCTCTGAATCGCTGTTTACAGAACAATCTGGTACATCCCCCTTGCCCCTCGATCAGGTGTACATCTCTATCAGAATGTACACTCGAAAACATGAATGTTGTCTCAGAACATGTGCTAACTGCACCCATAGCAATGCCAGGTACTCAAGGACTGGGAACTTCAGTGTGAGGATCTGTGCCCCAGGTCATCTCTGGATACTTGACCACCTCCCTGCTTAGTACTTTTTCCACTGAGGACAGCAGCCTCTAGACTTCCGTCCATTGGATACAGCAGATGTGAGCCAACAAAATACACAGATAAAGGACTTACAGCCAGGCAAACTTCATATTACATAAACACAAGCTATGCCTGTAGCCTGCCCAAAGGCTACAATCTTTGGATGTATGCATGTATGTGGTGTTTCTATAAGCATAAATCCAGCCAAAAGGTCAAGGACAAGAAACAAAACAGCGAGTGGTAGAAGAGGTAGCTGGTTTGTGGACTGTTTTTAATACATTGTGATGTTGTGTTGTTCAAAGATGTGTGTGTTAAACTGTTTCCTATATTGACGCAGCCCCCCAAAGCCGTCCTTCTCCCTGGTCACAAAACATTTCTCCGATTTCATTGCACATGAGTGTTCAATCATTCTGTGTGTAGAATCCAAACAAATCCAATGGAGTCACACCATGTGATACCTGCATTCAGGTGCTAGGAAACCCTGAAGGTCCAAATATGGGAGGACGAAAGGGCCAAGATCTGAGAAAGTGAATTGAAAGCATAATGATCAGGCAAAGAATAAAATGGAAAGTCGTATTTAAGCAGAACAGAACATTTAAGATCAGCAGGCTGTGTGAAATGGAGAAGGGAATTAGAGGAGGCAGATGAAGTACAACCTCTTCACCCGTACTGTAGTTGCCTCAGTATCCACCGCCTATAGGCCATCAGTTGTAGCCTATGTCTATTGTTTCTTAATGAATGATTTATTTTTCCCTCTGTGAGCTCTGGATTCCAGGAGGGATTTATGAGCAGGCAGGCAGGTGACTTGCTGCATTGGTATAAGAGTGTGTGTATTTTTGCTCTAGCCCCAGCCTGGCACACAGATTTGTAGAGAAATGTCCATGTATTTTTCCTCTAATCCCAAGCCTGAACGTGGATTCACAGGGAGAACACACTACATGCACCCTGCCTGCCTGATGACAAACTAAGCTCATAGAGCTCACATTAGAAATGGCATGCTCCAGCGGAGGAGGCAAGATGGTGTCTACCGGGCCGGATGTGTAAGCTGCAGCTCCTAGACCCCCACTCTATTCAGCGATGTACCTGGACAAGCTGCGATAGTGCCCAAGCCTAAACCAGCATACAACACCCTAAGACAGGAAGAACTCTGCTTGGAAGTGATCGCGTCTGGCACCCCTGCGACTATGCTCCCGCTAGATCACTTCTGGTGTGTACCACTTCTTGGGCTTCGTCCTCCCTTGAGTTGCATCGGGTGCCGGCTCCTAGCTCTGCGCCCCTGCTACATTGCTGCGTGCAACGGTGTTGCAGCACTGTTCATGTCTGTTCGCGTTATGCTGCCAAAGACTGCCAGAGGAGGGAAATCTTGCGCTACCCTAGATATCGCTGGGACAGCAAGGGGAGGTCTTGGTCTACAATGTAGCGGTCCCGGCTCACTGAAAGGTGCAGCAGAGAAGCATGATAAACCTCACGGAGGTGAGCAAGGGGGGAGGAAAAAGGTACCTTCTTTTTTCTTGTCAGCTAAAAACAAGAAACCCCAGCCATCTCAATCAGATTATATACACCCAGATGTTTCCCCTCTTCGTCAGGAGGTTGACCTGTCTGCTGTAGGTGATCAGCCACTACTGAGGTCGGATACTGCCCAGCGAGCTCAAGAGACCCCAGATAATCATGATTGGAGCTCTAAAGATGGGGGAGATGTAGGTATAAGTGTGGCGGCAGGGGGAAACCAAAGTGCTTTATTTCCCTCTGTTCTGAGAGGTGAAGGTATCTCCAAGTGGCACTTTGACCCCAGCGCTACGTCTCAACATAGATCTGCTATGAGGAAATCTAAGGCACTAAAAACACTGGTGGCAGAAAGGCATGGGGCAAAGGATTTCTGTGGCATGCAGGACACCGCAAAGAAAATCGACTCTAGGTATAAATCATTTTCTATGTCGGATCAGTCTGACTCATCATTTTAAGCCTCGCTCTGGAGGAGAGTAACCTGGCAGCGATGGCAGTGAACTTAGTAGCACACCTTTTGAAGAAGAAAACATTGCCAACCTGGAATTTGGCCTAATGACAGTGCGCAAGAGCCAGGCATTGTCTGAGGGGGCGGCACAACCAGAGGACACAGGCACACTACTTTGGGATTATTCAGTCTCGGCTGGGCTTGCATTGAATGGGGGGTCCGCATCCCAACATACGGAGGAGGCCCTCCCTAAAATAACGGAGGAGATTTATTTGGCTGTGATCTACCAAAGCATAATGTCACACAGAGAGGAGACACTCACGGAGAGTCAAAAGATGCAAGGTCCTTGTCGGAAACTCCAGAACGCCGTCAGACGAATCACAAAATCCTGTTCAGAATTCGCAGAAAGGTTCAACGAAGCTGAGGTTCAGATTTCCACCCTAGGAGATGAATTCGCAGCCCAGAGATCCATAACTGAGGCCATGCGTGTACAAAAAGACGATACACAATGGAAGTTAACTGACCTAGCGAACCGCCTGCGGCAGAGCAACCTGAGGATCTTGGGCATACCAGAGGGGACTGACAGACAGGATTTCCGAAGAATCATGGTGTATCTCTTTACCGAAGCCTTCCCTGAGCTGTCACAGTGGAACTGGAACCAAGAAATTCAGAGGGCACACCAATTACCTTTCAAACAACAACAGTTAAGACCAGGACATACCTCTCCTAGACCCAGGGCTATTTTGATCTGCCTAAATAACTTCCTAGCTTGCCAGGCGGTGTATGATCTGGCAGGAAGAGGGCAGGAAAGAGGTGCAAGTTTTTTTTTAGACCAGACTTTTGCCACCAGACGGTGGAAAAGCATTGGCAACTTCGTCAACTAATTCCACCATTTCAGGGCAAAGTAGCACAGGTTTTCCTTTTGAATCCGGCAAAGTTGAAGATAATCTACAAGGAGCAAACCCACTTTTTTTCATCAGAGGTGCAGGCTAAGGAACATTTACATTCGCTTTAGCGGGGGGCCCTGATTCTGTACTTTTTTTCCTTTCGGCCTTTTCTCACTGTTTTGGCACTTATTTTCCTCTTTTCGCTCTAAGGTTTAATGGTAGGGTTAGTAAGATCTGTAGGGTTAGGTAGGCAAAGATAAGGAAGAAGGTGGGGTGAACCGGGCAGCATGGGGATGGGGGCTTCCCATCTCATGGGACCTTGGGTCCTATTGCCTTGTATCTGGGAGGGGGCGGGGGCCCGGAGGATGCTCCGGTAGGTGATTCCGGGGGGAGGTGGTGGGGGGCACAGGGGGTGGGTGAACTGCGGGGCAGGTGGTGGAGTGGCAGGTGGGGTGGCGGGTGTGTTACGGGGAAAAAAGCAATCCATAACATGTGGAAGCTCGAGGGGTGTACTTATGCTGTGACATCTAGAAGAGTCATCTGTCGGAACGGTGTTGGTTTGATCTATGGGGGTAGGGCGACACCTTTAGGGGTACGTATCTTTTAATGTGGCTGAACAACAATGGGAAAAGGCAGCGAGTGGCGGCTGAACTGCAAGTGATGAAGCCTGACATTGTCTACAGGAAACCCACATTCTGTGGGGTAAACGGGAAGATCTTGACTGAGCTCGGCTATTCGTTGATTGCCTGCACACAACAGGCTATGACGAACTGGGGGGTTGCTATCTTGGCAAAACAAGGGATTCAGGGCATGGGTAGGACATTGGCTGATAAACACAGCCGTTGGGTCATTACTGAATGTGTAATAGGGACTGTAAAGTTTGTTCTGAGCTCAGTTTATGGGTAAAACCTAACCAAGGCATTAGTACTTGAAGGGCTGAATGTAGAACTAGCATCATGGCCTAAGCCCCTGATTTTATGTGGCGATTTTAACTTTCACTTGGGCTCTCAGGAACCACAGCTAGCCACGAACAACTACAGGGGTAGGAAACCTAAAGTTTTTAAGGCACTACAGTAGCTCTTAGCCAACCATGGACTGGTTGATGTGTGGTTTGCTTTGCGGCACCCAGATCCTGGTTTTATATTTTACTCACACCCACATAATAAGTTTGATAGGCTGATTTATTTCTTTATGTCAAGGGTGCTTATTTCAGGGGCCAAAATTTAGGTTTGCTCCAGTATCACTGTTGATCATGGTCCGCTGCTGATAGATATTCCTGCCATAAGCACTATATCTCTACCGAGATCCTTCTCGTTTGATAGGATGCTCTTGCTGGACACCATGTTTATCAGCCATATTAAAAGCTGGATCGTGCAATTCCTCGATCTTAACTGTAATTCAACCTCACGTGCTCTGGTATAGGATGCTTTAAAGGCAGGGCTCAGGGTGGGAGGTTCTCAGCTGACTTTTTAAACAGAAGCAGCTTAAAACTGTTATCCAGGATCTTTATGAGGGTCTTAGAGAGGCCGAAGAGAACCTCGTTCAAGGGGTACTTGCTGGTATTGTCAAAACCCCTTTGCAAACTGTGGTAGCCCGCTGCAAGGCTAAGATTAATCTACATTGGACCAAAGAAACTACTTGTAAATATAAGATATATAGAGAAGAGAGTTATGAGTATGGGGAGGCCACTGGGCAGTGTCTGGCACAAAGGCTACGATCTAAGGTAGCGGCACAAAGAATCGCCGCTATGACAGATTTGATGGGGAAGATAGTGGAGACTCCTGACGAGATCTTAAATGTTTTCTACTCCTTCTTTGATGCACTGTACACTGAGAGCAATCACAGTGGTCAGACCACAGAGCTCTATTACAGAATTTGTATAGTGAAAGGTTGGGCCAGGAAGAATCGGCTATGTTGGATACCCCCATCACTATGGAGGAGCTTGAGGAAGCAATAAATATGTTAGCCATTGGTAAGGCGTCCGGCCCGGATAAACTTCATTTGAAAGTCCAATATGCTGGCTACCTTTCGAGCGGCACAACTTGGAGACACTCCGCCTTCTTGGGATGACGCAGCATCATTGTTTTTACCGGGCTCTTATAGACCTGTTTCCCTGCTAAATTGTGACTGGAAAGTTTATGCCAAAATCCTGGTATCATGTTTGGCTAGGGTTATTACCCCATTGGTTTCCATCTGACAACATGGTTTTATACCTGAAAGGGGCAATGGTCAACCATATAAACAGGGTAGTGACCTTGCTGGACGTGGCAAATATGCGACGGACTGGGAGTTTTTATGGTCAGTTCTGCGGCGTCTGGGGTTCGGCCGGGTTTTATTAATTCCATTCAGGTCATGTATAGGACCCCAAAGCCAGAATATGCATGATGGGCCTGGAGTCTAAGCCAGTGTCCATTTCTAAAGGTACAAGGCAGTGTTGTCCCTGCTCCCTGCTTCTATTTGCTTTATATATTAACCCATTTTTTTAACGATGCTGGAGGGTAGTATGATGATTAAATCTGTACTCTGTGGACGGGAACACTTTCGGGTGTTTGCGTATGCAGATGATATAGCCGTAGTGACCTCTGACCCAGCTATAGCTATCCCTGAGATAGAATGGCTTGCGCATTTGTTTGGGTTGGTATCAAGTTACAAACTTAACCAATCCATAACACAGGTTATTTGTACAAACTTAACCTGTAGCGGTGACTCCAGGGTAACTGATGAAGTCACATACTTGGGTGTCAAAATTAGGGTCTTTCTAAAGGAATTAGTAGAGGCTAATTGGGGCTCTATCCTCACTGGAATTAAGCAACCGCTAGATTGGATTGAATGTCTCCACCTTTCACTGGTGGGAAGGTGTAATGAATATCTTACCCAAAGTGCTATATTATTTTAGATCAGTACCACTGGAATTTAAAAGTGGACAGCTTCAGAGACTGCAATCGCTATGTGGTAGATTTGTATGGGGTCAGAGAAAACCACACAATGTAATTTATGATACTACCTCGTAAGCGTGGGGGCTGGGCAGGTCCTAACTTTACATTTTATTATTAGGCCTGTATTCTACAAAATATGCGAACCCTACTCACGGAAGAGGAGGATGGAAACAATGCTGAAGCGCCGTACATTTATCAGATGTTGCTTGGCTCAGAGGCCAAGAACTGTTTCTTTAAGATGCTGGCGCCAAGCTATTACAAAAAACCCGGTTTAAGGTTCTGCTAACAGCTTTTAAGGTCTGGAAGGCGGTACAGAGATGCTTCCAGTTCAAGGGGATTTGTTATTACACACCCACGGCCGCCTTGACATTGTTGCCCACTATTTTTTGGGGGATATGATAATGGCCAGATGGAGATTTAAAGGAAAAAGATGGATAGGTGATTTCTACAATGACGAGGGTGTCTCTTCTTTCGCAACTCTGGCTGGTAAATATCTCCTACCTAAAACCGAATTTTTAAAGTTTTTACAGATTTGTGATTTTTTTTTATGTAGAAGCCAGAAGCTGAGGGTGATAGAACCAAACCCCTTGGTCGAGGCAATCAGACGTAAGGATCAGATTGGTGTTTTATATCATTGTTTGTTAGATACAAAGCTGGATGATATAGCTGTTCAAAATCTTAAATGGAACAATCGTTTGGGGTGGCAAGGGCTTTTTCTGGAGCGATCTATTAATACTGCCAAAAAGATTTTGGTATCTGCTAAGTTAAATGCACAGCACTTTAAGACTATATTCGATCTCTACTATACACCCGCTAAAATGCTTAAATGGGGAGGGAGGAACAACGGAAAATGCTTTCGCTGTGGGGCTGAGCAGGCTTTTATTCTGCATGTTTTTTATACATGTGCTCATTTTATCCAGTTGGTGGGGCAAATCGAAATTTTCTTATCTGAGATTATCGGGGCAGGAATCAACATTACGCCGGAAACCATGTTATTAGGTATCGGGGATGGATTGATAGAGGGACAGGTTTCATTACTTGATCTTCATAGCTACAGCTGTGGCACGGTTATATATTGCTTCCATGTGGCTACAGAAAGAACCCCTACCTTTGAGATGTGGAGAGCCAGATTTTATGCTATTTATAATCTTGAATACAGCCTTTAGTCCCTGAAGGGGTCACGTAGAGGGAAATTGGGTCTGCAGATTTGGGGGCCTATGATGGAGCATATGAAAGATTAAAATGAATATGTATGTATTATATCCCTATCTCATTACTGCATTTTATCTTGCTTGTATCTGTCGGATGATTTTAACCATCGTTTCAGACCATGATCTGTTTTATTTCTAATGAAATACTGTGGGCCCGATTCACAGAATTAACTTAAGACAAAATCCTAAATGTACTACTTTTGGTATTCACAGAATGCACTTACTACTTTTGGTATTCACAGAATGCACTTACTACTTTTGGTATTCACAGAATGGATTAACGACTACTAACTTTACGTCCGCACTCGGGCCAGAAATTCCGGCGGAGATTCCGGCCCGGAGGCGGGTCTTCCGGGCCGGAGGCGGGGCTTTCAGGCCGGAGGCGGGGATTCCGGGCCGGAGGCGGAGCTTCCGGCCCGGAGTGGGAGATTTTGGCCATGGCTAAATCTCCGCCACTGGCCGGAATCCCCACCTCTGGCCCGGAAGCTCCGCCTCCGGCCCGGAAGCTCCACCTCTGGGCCGGAATTTCCAGCCCGAGTGCGGACGTATAGTTAGTAGTCGTAAATCCATTCTGTGAATACCAAAAGTAGTAAGTGCATTCTGTGAATACCAAATGTAGTAAGTGCATTGTGTGAATACCAAAAGTAGTAAGTTTAGGATTATGTCTTAAGTTAATTCTGTGAATCGGGCCCTGTATATTTAATCATGTTATGGATGGAAAGAAAAAAAGAAGAAAAAAAAACGAAAAGAAATAGCATGCCCCTGCCCCTGATTCTGAACACCAGATAAATTTCATTGGGGCCATATTTTGGACAACCAGGTTCCAGATGAATGTCCAGGAGGAGCTCGCCAAGATGGCAAGCATTGTTGTCCGCTGTTCTGCCATTTATTAACCCTCATAGGAGGTTTACGTTGGCCTGCCTTTCATTTCTGGCTGTTTTTTTCAATATTCACTACCTATACGGTAGTCCATTTGCATTCTCAGACGCCTTAACACCTTTTTGCACTTAAGGTCCAAATAAGTCTGGGGATTCACTTGTCTCTTAAGTGTTCTTCATATGCTTTGAAATTTTGAGTGGAAGTCCAGCATATGTGTGACCTACATATTTATTTAATTAAATTGAGTTTTTTTAAAGCGCTACCACCCATCCAGATATGCCCTGCTAACACTTTGGATGTGAACTCATAAAAGGAGTTGCAAGTTGCATGATAGGGCTTTGGAAGTAACAGATTATGGAGACAGAGCAGATAATCTGCCACTAATGGAGAAGGCCAAGGATACCCACCATTAAATATTTCCCCAGAAATTGCACAATTGTAAACCAGAGGAAGAGTCCTGAAAGCCTAGCGTGAAGAACAGAAGTCTTAGTTATGTGCCTATTGTGAGCTCTAGTGCATGGGATTCATATCACACAAGACCTGTGGACATGATACAGTTTTCCTTGTTTAAAGGCTGTGATGGTGTCCCAGGTACATCATTTGTTTATTTTGTTTTGGTTGAGCTTTGATGGTATTGCAGTGATTCAAGGCTTGTAGGCGAATGTTGTTTCTTTTTCCTGCACTTGATGGGGACAACTGTTATATTGATGATCTTTATGCCTTGGCATCTGCTTGAAGCCCATCATTGTCTCAGATGAGGTCAACTTGATTAAGCTCTGGATGGTTGGTATGTAGTACTCCATGGGTCACTGACATTGTGTTTGAGGAAGCAAAGGGTTGGTGATAGGATTTCCTTTTTTGCCCACATTTATCACCCTATTAAGATTGCTCTCCTGCTTCTAGGCAGTAGCAGCAGCTCTGTCTAACTTGATTGTCTACCATGTTACCAAGAATTTCTGGTCTGAGGCCTTTATTTGGTGTTTATTGGCCAGTGGTTTGTTCAGGGTGGTATGTCCAATAAACTGCAATTTTTCTATGTATTGCACTTAAGCTTCTGATTGCCTCATGGTTGGAATGTAGGTTTATCTGCGCATTAGAGCTTTTTCTGAAGTGCCGGAGTCTGGTGGCCAAGCAATGTTCCTGCATTATCAGATTGACTGAACTAGTATCATATTCCCATAATAAGGAATGGTTGTTTCCTGATCTATGCCATCTGTCTAGCCCTGGAATTAGGGGCTTGATCTGACCCATCTCTAACTGAGGATGTAAATGCTTGTGTGGAATCCTGTACTTTGATAGGAAATTATGGGAATGGGGGACTTTGATGGTTTATTCCTCTGTAAGCTGCTGGTATGATCCTAATGCAACACATTTATTGATTTACAGTATGATAACAGCCACTGGAAATTACCTATGTATTTTTGGCATTTTATTGCAATATCTTTCAATATTCAACCAATGGCCATGGTTTTTGTGGTGTTCGAGAGTTGAGTCTTCTGCCGGGAATGGTGGAACTAGGGTGTTTGGCCAATCTTCCTTTCAATTTACAACTGTGATGTGTTGAAATGTGGAGCAATTATGTAGTTGTGGTTTGAATGAGCAGCTGGAGTAGGAAGCAGGTCTGCACTGCATCTTACCTTTACTGCTCCTGCTATGTGTATATTCCCGCTGCAAGAACAACGCATTCTTTATCCATGTTCACTGAATGTATGCAGGCATTTAAGTATTTGCTATTTCTGTACCACAAACATAGCCAAAAGGTCTCAAAGTTAAATTCCTGAAAATTGAAAAACAACTTCACCAATCGTAGTGAGGCTTTTTCCATGCCTTTTTATCAAAGTAGATAATGTAAAGGTTTGTGGTCTGTGCATAAAATGAATTTCCTTCCCTAAAAACACATTTGAAATAATCCACAGCCCGTAGACATGCTACAGCCACTCGTTCAGTGATGCTGTAATGTAATGTCCTACATGACATAAGCACCTTGATGCAAATGTAACGGTATGTACTTGATTACCAATATTCTGGCTCAATATAGCTTCAACGCTAACTGCACTCACATCTACTGTAATAATGCACTACTCACTCTCTTAATATGGTTTCAAAGTGGGTGCTTTAACAATGATTTTTTCAGTATTAATCAAAAAAGAGATTAATTCTCACCTGATTCAAATGGTACTCCTTTTTTTTTAGTCACCCTCTTTCCTGACCCACACTCAGTGACGACGTCACTCTTACTGGTGATCCTTCTAGTTCTTCAAGTTTCATCCAGTTGATTTTTCATGGATTTTTACCTGGACAAAGTTTATGATGTTCCAGCATGGCTTCTTATGGCTTGTCATAATCTTCTGTCACCTACTACATGCTGGCTCTTGATCTTCCATTCTATATTTCCAAGCTATTTATACTTGTAACCATGATGGGGGATCAATATTTGTTTACAGGCAAATCTGGTTGCCTGTCTCTGGATTAATATGAATGAAATGATATAGATCAGCAGCAAGTACATTATTCATAAACCTTCTGCACTGGTTGCCAACTGATTCATCATACCAATAATGTCAGTGATTTAAAGTCAGTAAAGCAAGAAGCTTGGACCACCAGCTTACACACTTTTTGTGTAATCCAGTAATACATTTGTGCACCCCTGGGCTACAGATTGCATCTATTCATTTATAAGAAATTGTATTTTAGAAGTTACGTTAAACTTAGTTAAAAGTGACAGATTTATTCAACTTGGTGACTTTATGTTTTCCCTTTGGGATGTGCCCATTAGCCTCATTGCTCACGCCTCTTGCTTTCCTTTCAAGCGGATTACATGAGCACGGGACACCGATTGACCTTCGCATACCCATGACACACTCAGGGCAGCCCATTACCTCTTCAAAGTAAAGGGAAGTAGTTTCAAATGTTGAGTCATCTGGATTTCAATCATGTAATGCAGCTGGAAAACTTAGCTCTGTTTTCAAAATGAAGACCTTTATTGACTTGATATTGTATTGATATTTTCCTTCTTCTTGTCTCATACTAAGGTAATGACCCCTGCTCAGCCATCTTCTTCGAAGACACCACCTGCATGCCCTTTGAGAAGACACCCAGGCTTCCTCCACCTGGAGAGCTGTGGTGATCTGAGCACTTTTACGACCATTGAAGGACCAAGGATAGAGTTGAGAAGCCAGAGGGCAGAACATGAACGGCCTCATAGCCTCATCGGTGTCATACGAGAAACTGTGCTCTGAGATGGGCTG
Source organism: Triturus cristatus (assembly GCF_964204655.1). Taxonomy (NCBI): domain Eukaryota; kingdom Metazoa; phylum Chordata; class Amphibia; order Caudata; family Salamandridae; genus Triturus; species Triturus cristatus. The sequence continues at coordinate 866,549,345 of NC_140581.1, forward strand.
CATTTTGGACTTACACCAGATGCTTGCAGATTTGAAAAGAAGCTGTGTCCAAGAGCTTTGCTCCTGTGACAGTATTTTTGCACTTTTCTGCTGTTTGATCGCAAAAGTGCAGGAGCTTTCTCAGGCCAAAGGGGAACTGCCCAAAAAAGCATTTTTTTTACTTCTGCTTCGGATATGCTTGATTATGGAGCAGTGCTTTTATCCTGGAACCATATATGCACAGAGGAATGCTGGTCTGTGGATTTAAAGAGGTGCACAAGTGTTTTGTGCCTTGCTGCCTGTTTTAATAGGGTTGATTGCCCTGTACTTAATTTCACTGAATTCTTATTTTCTCAAAACTAAAAGACTGTGAGTTTCTATAAAAGCTTTTTTATAAAAAAAAAACTCTTGCTCTGCTGTGAGACCTGTTTTCATGTACTGCTGGACAATGGGTCAAGATGCCTGCTGTTTATGAAATTGTCAAACTTACTTAAGGCTCAACCCTGACTTCTCTAGTCGTAAGAAAATAACAAGCTTTAAATAACAAGCATAAATACTTTAAAAAGGATATTATCAAAGAGCTGTTAGTTTTAAGCCTGTTAAATTCTTCTTACCACACAGTTCAAACGGAGGCACATGGTAAGATTAATAATGGAAATGTGGTATTAAGTGTTGAATCCCCTGCTCTGCTTCTTTATTTATTTGATAATGTATAGAGCTCTTTCGCCTAAAATGCTATACAATATGTTAATAGCAACGAAGCCACTCGCAGAGAAATGTCAAGTAAAAATATGACAAAATAAGGCTTGAGTTGGTGTAGAATGTAGTTGTGAGGTTCAAAAAGAAATATGGAATAATTAGGTTTTAGTAGCTGAATGGGTGGAATAGGTCAGGGAATTAAGATACATGGTGGGCTACTCTAGTGGAGGGTGTCTAGTAACCATGCCGCACAAGAACAAGCAGAGAAATGCTAAGGATGGATTAGCAGAGGCCAAGTTAAGTTATGGACGGAAGGGGATGGGGTGAATATATTGATACTGGGAATGAAGGATCATCAGGGAAAGCCTCGTGAAATATCTGGTTTAGGCCGTAGTCTTGCAGATATTACAGAAAAAATTTACACATAGGGGCAGTGCTTAATTTGTAAATAAATAAGTGCCAGGGCCCTCATCAGGAGGCCACTGCAGCCACCACTTCCACTGCCAGTGCTGCCAATGACAGTAACAACCTAACTACTAACCATTGTACTCCTACAAGTGTGACAAATCTGACTATTCCAGGCCCCCACAGCTATGAGTTATGGGGTATGTATTAGTCATTTTAATGTATATTTTAGTTGTTCTGTTCTTCTTTAAATTAGACAAACAGCCCTGCCTTGTGGCAGACTGTCATAAGTGCCGATGTTGACAATTAAGTGCTGGTGCTGAGCAGCGGAAACCACAGGCTCAAATTAAGCACAGCTTAGGGGGGCAGATTTAACAATATTTTATGCAAGGCAGCATAGCAATCAAGGTTGCAATGCTGCATTGTGTGACAGGAAGAGAGCATGACAGTGCCATACCTACTAACATATGACACCTGCTGTTCTCTACCCAAATGCTGGTGCACAATTAGGCTGCCTATCACCATGCATGAAACTTTATACCACAGGGCAAAGGTGTGTGTGTAGCATTTGGGTAGGGTTTGTACTGGAAGGGTAACCTCTAGTGCAAAATCTTGTGCTTACATATACTTTAATAGTGTTGCATTTTTTGTGTGTGATGTACAGTGCAGTACAAATGCAAAGTTTGAAATCTTTTGCAAAAAAAGCTTTTCACCTAATTTGCACTTGCCTCAAGGAGGCATATTTATTTGTTGCAAAGCCATGTCTACAAATGTTAGTAGATAGGTCTTTATATCCAAAACCATGGTTGGTAGCATGGGAGTACTTCTGTACCACCCATATAACCCCCCTTGACACAACGTAACACATTTGTAGTGCAAAGCAATGATCCTACGCTAATAAAATACATTGGAAAGTAAATAGCTCATCAACACTTTCCATTGGTTTGTGTCACGTTTTGTGATTTTCTGTCGGAGCAAACCCTTGATAACTCTGCTCCAAAGTGGATACCAAGGTTGTTCAGAACGGATAACTCCAGGCATCATTATTCCATATTCTCATACTAGATTTTGTCAAAATCACTGTAGACTGGAATATTCACTCATACTGAAAACCATGTATGAGAAGCATATAAAAGTTCATGAAACATGTTCATTTTCAGCTTTCCTCAACCTTTCAAAAACCTATGACTCTTGGCAGAGTCAAAGTCCTGTTCAAGGTTGAGGAAAGCTCTGTTTGCCCAAAGCTTGCACCCTTGGGCAAGGACAAATGCTTAATATCCCTTATTGAATTGGTCTATGTGGGTACCACTAATTGCGTCAGACTGAGTAGGGGTGGTCGTACAAGAACCAAAACATATACTGAGGGGGTAGCCCATTAATATTGTTCTTTAGGACATATTTGTTTTTGTTGTATATTAATGACTTTGGAAATGTAGTTGTACTATTATCTTAGACCCACCACAAGTTAATTGGTATAATGACAAAACATTCTAATATGCAGGTGATACACCTCTAATTTCTCTTACCCTGAAAGTTCTGTCGAACCAATTAAACAGAGCCGGCAATTACTATAACTAAACCCAAGGTGGCAGTATTTGGTAAAAGCATATATAAAAGCCTCTGATGTGTTAACAGCGATCAGGGTGAGTCTGTTAATGAATACCCCTACCCTGGATTAGCCTTCCATTTAGATGGAAAGTGAATCCCACATGTGAATTCCTTGATCTAGAGGGATGGCTTCAATTCTGTGTCAACTTTGGTGGGTGTATTCCCTCATAGTGTTTACCTTTGTTACAAGAAATGTTTAACCACGCTATGCTTCGGGTGTGAGGCTTGAACCTCTGTGTTATTTTAACACAGGAAACAATATAAGACACATTTATTAGAGTTCTTTTGGGGCCTTCAAGGTATTTACAGGGAATTATGGTTTGGATCTCCTTAGCCAAAGATTTAGTGAGCTCCCTCATTGAGCCTGGCATTATTAGGAAGTAAGGTCAACATTAATTAATTTAATGTAGTAATGAAATGCCCAATCAAAGAAAAAAGTAAAAATGTAGAAATTACATGTAAAATTCTCTCCCTGCTTTATTACTGGGAACAGAGTCTTAAACTCATCTTGTCCTAGTAGATTACTCCTTTGAGAAGGTTAGTTATCTTAGGAACATTAGGCATGAAAAGTTAGAGATTCAGTCACATATTTCGGCATTTAGGACTTATTACTCTTACGTGGGTGAGAAGGAGGTATAGCTGAAAGAAAAATAGAAAAGGTTCAGAAAGATTCTAACTATATATCTGTTAGCTAGGACATTTGTTTGCAGTTTATCCTACAATGTAGGCTCTATGATTCCTTTAGAAACTGGCTCATTAGACCTATCTTGAATAAGTTTAATAACACCTTTAGTGGGATGCAATTAATTTCCTGTGTATAAAGTGAAAATTAAGAGAATATGCCAACCACTGGAATGTGCTTTAAAACACTTGGTTGAACTGTGTTTGATTTGTAAATATCTGACTTGCACTTTAGTGTTTATGCTTGCATAACCATTAAGAAAACCAAATCTAACCTTGACTGTGTTGTCATTTGATTGATGATTTCTACTTGGTTGTAATGAACCTGTGTTTTTAATGGAGCAATCCAAATAAAATGTACTGGTTATTATAACAAAGAATGTTTTTTCCCAAAACGTTTACTGCTACAAAGGGAATTAAAGTGGGTGGACATATCAAGGAGACGTGAGATAGACATGAAATTCTTAAGGAATTCAAGGAGGAGAAACAGGAAGAGTATAATCATGTAGGGTGAAGATAAATGATTGTTTCAGTGGCATCCTAGTGCTTTAAATGCACCCCATCCAATGAGTAAGTGCTAAAGTGTGAATATACACTTACAAGTGGAAGAATTGAAAAGGGAGAGTCTGAGAATATTGGCAAACTGTTCATAGAGGTAACAAGGTAAGGAAAGGGCTGGCGTGGATGGTAGGAGTTAAGAAGGACTGCAGACGGTCTTAAAGGAAAAATATCCAAGGCAGAAAAAGGTATAATATAAAGTGTATAAGTTTGGGTGAGTAATTAAATAAATATATACACAAAGGTCAAAGTAACGTTAAAGTTAGGTGAATTGGTCAGTGACAACATTATCGTTTTGAACTTTAAAAAAACAAAGAAATTGAACAGTTATAGTTAGCAAAGCTAACCATAACTTGTACCCCTGTAATGCACTGCTTATGACCTCACATACTACATCACTCATGATATGTTCTATGACATTGTTAGAAATGGGGTTCTCTAGTTGGCAAGGGCTTGCACCTTTGTCCAAATAGTGACCCTTCTTCCTAGCCAAGGTAAGGGAGTTACACTCCTAAAATAACCCCTGCTCACCCCCTTGGTAACTTGGCACAAGCAGTCAGGCTTATCTTAGAGGCAATGTGTAAAGCATTTGCACATAACCAACAGTAATACAGTGTAAGCACTACAAAAGAACACCACACCAGTTTAGAAAAATGTCAAGTTTTTTTATATACTTAGGACATGACCAAAAACGATAAAAAATCAACAATACAGTACTTAAAAATCTTCAGTTAGCAAAATAACTTTGTAAAACAGTTCCTTGATGTCGATAGCTCCATCCGGGGCTATCACGGCGTCGTGAGCAAACAAATCCAAACAGCTCTGGCTGACCGTGGCGTCGCGGGTCAGCTGCGGTGTCGGGAACACCCGCAAACAGTACCTTTCAGAAATGCAGGGCGTCGATGACCGCTCGTTGAGCTTCCGAACACACGGCGTCCGCAGGCGTCGGTTCCAGAGGTCGGTGCAGGAGTTGTTGGGGCCCTTGAAGACACATGCGTTGCAGATCAAACTCCTCTTTGTTGCAGGCGTCGGCAGGCGTCGAGTGCTGCGGTGCGAAGTACAGCGGTGCGGCGTGCGGTGCCCTCAGGTCTTGGTGCGAGCAGCGGTTCAGTGGCGGCATCAGATGGCGATGTCGGTGAGACCAGGGTTGCGGTGTGAGATGAAGGCGGTGCTCGTCACGGTGCTGGCAGGTCACGGTGCAAGCAGCGTCGTCGTCGTTGCTGGAGCGCTGTCATCGGCTGACGAACTGGAGTTGATGGCACCGGCGTCGGTGGGCCAAGGCTGCGGTGCGGGATGAGGGTGATGCGTCTTGTAACTTTACGACCGGTGCCGTCGAACCATGGTGGAAGCAGCGGCGTCGATTCTGGCATGTAGCGGTGGCGTCAGGGATACCAAGGCGTCGTCATTAAGCGAGGCGGTGCGGAGTGCGGTGCCCACAGGTCGCGGTGCGAGCAGCGGCTTGGTGCCGGCGTCAGCAGGCGTCATCGGTGAGACCAGGGTCGCGGTGCAGCGTTTCGGCGGTGCCTTCAGGACACGGAGTCGGCAGCTGCGTCGTAGACGGCGTTGAGCCTGAAGTATTTGCTGTTCCTGAGAATTCTTGAACACGGGGTAAGCTCTACCTCAAGCCCTTGGAGAAACTCACAAAAGTAGATTGCAGAAGGTTCAGTCCAGTCCTTTCACTGCCCAAGACAGAAGCAGCCACTGCAGCCAACACAACACAGCACACAGCAAAGTGGGAGTTGCTCCTTACAGCTTCTCCAGCTCTTCTTCTTGGAAGTATTCTTGATCCAAAAGAGTTCTGAAATCTTGGGGTCTGGGCCCCAATATTTATACTAGCAAATCCTTTGTCCACTGCAGGCAGAGGTTCCTGTACCTAGTTCAAACCAGTTCTGGGTGCATTCTGCCAGTGTGCACCTTATTCCTTTGTCAGTGTGGGCCAGAGCCCTCAGACGCACCACAGGAGGTGGAGCCAGCATTGTGGAAGGCAGGCACAGCCCTATTCAGACCCAGGTGCTACTCCTCCCACCCATCTACATGCAGAGAGGTCTATTCAGCCCTGTGCTGACTCACCCTGTCTCCTGGAGTCTCCCCCAGCCACTGTCACTCACAAACCAGACAGACAATACACAAGCTAGCAGAGGCAGGCTGGATGGTGAGGTAAGAAAATACCTACTTTCTAAAAGTGGTATTTTCAAATACACAATGTTAAAACCATCTTCACTAAAAGATGTATTTTATCATTCTGAGTTCAGGCATACTAAACTCGAATTTCTACCATGTTCCCTGGGTCAGTTAGGATTATAGGATGTTATAATCAAACTGCCCATTCTGGCCTTTGGGGAACAGGTAGCCTTGCAATAGTGAAAAACAAAGTAGGCTGTAATTCACTATCAGGACATGCCACACACACCAGGGCATGTCCTACCTTTCACATACAATGCACCCTGCCCACAGGGGGACCTTGGGCCTACCTTAGGGGTGACTAACGTAGAAAAGGGAAAGTTTAGGGACTGGCAAGTGGGTGCACTTGCACTAGCCAAGTCGACATGGCAGCCCCAGGCTGCACACAGGCTCTGCAATGGCAGGCCAGAGTTACACTTTACGGGCTGTTTGCGTGGGTGGCAATCCAGTGCTGCAGCCCACCAACAGCATTTGATTTATGGGCCCTGGCATGCGCAGTGCACTTTACTAGGGACTGACACATAAATCAAATAGGCCAATCATGGAAACACTAATCCATAACACATTATACTACAGGAGCATTTGCACTTTACCACTGATCAGCAGTGAGAAAAGTGCTCAGAATCATTACACCAGCAAAAACAGAGTAAAAACCGGGAGGTCAGAAAGCAAAAAACTCAGGGGAAACACGCCAAAAGATGCCAAGTCTAATTTATGACATCTCAAATTACATAATTGATGGTGTAATTCTGTTTTTCAGTCTTTGCTGTAGCCCATCTTAAAGAAGTCTATCAAATATATGGGAATTTTGCATTTCAACTCCCACTAGATGGATCACCTCGAACCTTCCCATGCACAAACTAGTCAAAAGGTAGCACCTTTTTGAAAAGTTTCATGGAAATTCATAAAACGGTGCCAAGATTACTAGCAACACAAAATGCTTTTCCTGTGGAACAGCTGACCTAACTATAACTACCTAGTTGTAACCGCCACTAGGTTATATATCTATATCTATATCAATATATATATATCCTGTCACTCCTTAGCTCAATTTCGCTGGATTCCTCGGCGCCTCAATTGTGGTGCGAACTCCACGGCAGAGCCAAGCCATCCCATATTTTCACAAACCTTCTTAACAAGAAGAACGGAGCGCACTCACGGATAAAGTTTTGCAGCTTTTAATCCAGCTTTCGAATATTACACGGGCATATTACCACCAAACAACCAACGCGTTTTAGTCTCCCTGAGACCTTGGTCACGGCTGATTTTCGCAATTTACCTGAGTCAATTAAGTTTAAATGCACAACCATGTGACTTCCTGTTTCTCCGCATTTTGGGACATGTAGTTTTTCAATTATAGTTTTTCAAAGACAGGGAAAAATGCACTATACAATTCATACTATCAACATTCTTTTGTTAATATTCCATCAGTTTTACAGATAGATTTATCTCATTGTATAATTTTTCCAACATTTCATCTTTAAAGGTCTGCACCTCATTCTTTTATCTACACAGTCGTTCGTTTTACCGTAGATAAACTGCTTTCAGTACCACCCTCTTGTGGGTATTTTTTACAACCTAAATGATAATTATCATTCCTCAGTTATCTAGTAATTGTTCAACATCCCATTCATAAGCTCGCAACTGGTATTTGACCACCTATGCCTCCCTCCAGTTGGATATGTTTACTTATGTCAATCCAATTACTAACAATACCATCTGTAATCCTATTTCAAGATTTCTATTTCATAAATTTTTCCCTGTAGCGAATTTAGAAAGTAAGGTAAAAAAAAAAGATTTTTAAGAAAAATGATTACTTTTTTGTTGTTGATTTTTATGTGATTTAAAAACCAGTTTTTAGCCTGGAAGCATCCTGTTAGAGCTCCTACACTCCAAATGTACATACTGTTCCTCATCTTGATTCAGACCGTGCGGTGTGTATATATACGTAAAGGCAATATTTGAAGTGATTCTCTCTGCCTTAGTCTTTTTTCTCTGTTTCCACCTCGTACATGGTGCTTCATGGTTTTAATCCCATTACATTTTATCAATTTCATGTCGCTTTCGTGTTTTTGTTCCATATGTTTTGCTACTGCATTACTGCGGTCTTTATTAATAGTAGCTTGTACATGCTCTAAAATCCTTTTTTTTTTAATTCACAGAATGTACTTCCCACATATTTGAGGGAACACGGACACTCGATAACATACCCCACATATTGGGTTTTACATGTGAATAATTTTTGCATTTTTCACACTTTTTTGTTTGCCAATATCACATCTTTTGCGTTTCTTGCTATTTGGCAAACCCTACAGTTATGGGGCCGATTCCCAAGTCCCTTGCGCCTCTTTGGTCTCACTTTTCCCATATTAAAAGTGACGCAACAGTGGGGCAAGGGGCTTGTAAATCTGCCCCATGGCATTTTACAAATCCAGTTGTGCGAAGCCATTGTGTTAATTGATTCTTTCCTTTCCAAAAATGGCTTTGAACTAGTGTGTCCTTTAGATTTTTGCCCTCCTATATGTTGCATTGGGATGCTTTTCCATGATTGTTGCTGCCGTTGGATCTAGTTGTAATATTTTCCAGTTCTTTTTTAGAATACCCTTGATTGTTTTAGCTTCCGGTGAGTACGTCATTATTAATCTGATGGTTTCAGGTTTCTCCATTGGTGTCTTTACTTTGATGATCTGCTCGCTTTCTTTCTGATCTTTCACGACCTCTCTATCATTCCAGTTGAATATCTTCTCTGTGCTGTCCAGTTACTATGTTTTGTCCATTCCTATTTTTCAGAGCATAGCCTTCTGATTCTTAAAAATTCTCCGTATTGGATATTTTGGATCAGGGTATTTTAATGGAAACTATTTGCATGCAGTACTGCATTTGTAGCTGTTTGTTTGTGATGTAAAGTCGTCTGGATCTTTCCTTCATTTATGTACATTTCCGTGTCTAGAAATATCACTCTTTCTTGGCTGATGTTATATGTGAATCTTAGATTTGCTTCCATAGAATCTAAAATGTTTAAATATTTCTTGAAATCCTCCTCCGACTCGTTCCAAATTATCTGAAGGTCATCAATAAACCTTAACCAGATAATTGTTTTATTTACATGTACATCAATGTCAGGATGCCAGGCAATGTGCTGTTCCCACCAGCCCATTGCCAGGCATGCATAGATGGGACTAAAGGAAAATCCCATGGCGGTGCCATTAGTTTGTGTATATATTTCTTCTCTGAACAGAAAAGCATTTTTTGTTAAACATGTCTAGCAGCATTTCATTATGTTGGTTGTAATGTATATTTAGTTTCTTTAAGAAATATTCACATGCTGTTATTCCTATTCTGTTCTCAATGTTAGTATAAAGAGAAATCACGTCGATTGTGATCAATTTTTACGATTTTTGCCAAGGTATCCCTTGCAGGTGTCTGAGCAAGTCACTCGTATCTTTGATATATGATGTGAAATTTTTGACAAAAGGCATTAGAAAAAAATCCACATAATTTGCTACCGGTTCATATAACGAACCTTTTGCCGCAATTATTGGTCATCCAGGTGGTTTGGTAGGATGCTTGTGGATTTTCGGCAAAAAATAAATGGTTGCCATTATTGGATATTCAGTCATCAGGTATTTAACTTCATCATCATCCAACAGATTCATATTTAACCATTCTCTCAATTTTGCATCCAGTTTCTTTTTTTATTTGGTGTCGGATTTGTCTTTAATTTAGCATATTACTCCAGATTTCCTAGCTGGTGGTGAGCTTCTTTCATACATTCTTTTTAATCTCAGATGATGATGTTTCCTCCCTTATCCGCAATTTTGATTATAATTTAATAATCTCGGGTTAAGTCTGTTAGAGCCTTTTTTATCTGTTCGTTCAAGTCATCTACATATTTTGATGTTTTCATGTTGTAGATATCATGTATTGCAGCCTCATGACAAATGTCTATTTTGTTCCCCGGCATTAGTTGTGGATAGAAGCGTGATATAGGTTTCATTCCACTTAGATCTGATCCCATCTGGGGACATACTGTGTCTAGGTCCACACTCCTTTCGCTGTTTGTTTCATCCAAGTTGATGTGGGTGAGGAGAGGTGCCGCATCATTGGCAGTCAATTCCGAAATGGGTCTAGTCACCATTTTTTTGTAATCTCGCATTGTTTGATTTTCCTTAAAGGTGTTTGCCAACTTGATTTTCCTCATGTATTGATATAAATCAATTCGTGTTTGGGCTATATCCATTCGGCCAATGGGACAAACGTTTAAGCCACGCTTAAGTAATGATATTTCTGCATCTGATACAGTTCTCTTTGATAAATTTACGATTGTTAGTTCTTCCACTTTACTTTCTATACCTTCTTCTGTCTCATGCTCCTGGTTAGGGTGCCCACTTTTTCTTGCCCATCTGCTCCTTTTTCTCTCCTCGTTTGTTTCCTCGTTGTCCTTGTGGGCGGCCTCTTCCTCTCCCTCGGTAGTTTGCGGCTGGTTGCTCATGTTCTGTTCCCACTGTCACTGTTGGAGCACAAACCGCATGTCTCCAAAAAAAGTTCTTTTAGCTCTTTCCACATTTTGATATGTTTCTCCTTCACTTATATCCATCGATGTTAGGGAGGATAGACTTGTAGAGACATTAATTTCACTCTCAAATTTTTCATGTTGTTTTAGCATATCAAATTTTCTTGCGTAGGTGAAGATTCTTCCTTCTAAGTAATCCTCTCTGTCACGTTGAAATTTTGATTGTTCTTATACTTGCACACTTCGCTCGTGTTTCTCTATCTGTTTCTCTAGTTCTTCTTTGAACTTTTCCATATCCGCATTTAGATCCATAGCCGATATTTCCGTTTCTAGATTTTTTAACTGTTCTTTAATTTTTTCTAATGCGATTTCCAAATGTTTGACCAATATCACCATCAAACCCATAGACGAATTTAGGATATATTCACCCCATTCGTGGAGTAATTCATTGCTCGTATCCTGATGGCTTGGCATCAGGCTAATCCTCAAGCCTCTTGGTACTTGTCCAAAATTTTACATCATATATCAAAGATACGAGTGACTTGCTCAGACACCTGCAAGGAATACCTTGGCAAAAATTGTATAAATTGATCACAATGGGTGTGATTTCTATTTATACTTAAATTGAGAACAGAATTGGAATAACAGCATGTGAATATTTCTTAAAGAAACAAAATATACATTACAGCCAACATAATGAACTGCTGCTAGACATGATAAATTTATGTTTAACAAAAAATGTTTTTCTGTTCGTATAAGAAATCTATACACATACTAATGGCACCTCCATGGGATTTTCCTTTAGTCCCAGCTATGCATGCCTGGCAATGGGCTGGTGGGAGCAGCACCTTGCCTGGAATCCTAACAATGATGTGCATGTAAATAAAACAATTATCTGCTTAAGGTTTATTGATTTTATGGAATTGAAACCATGGAGCAACATGTAAGAGGTGGAAACAGAGAAAAAAGACTTCGGCAGAGAGAATCACATCAAATATTGGCTTTACGTACATATACACCGCACGGTCTGAATCAAGATGAGGACCTGTATGTACATTTGGAGTGAACAAGCTCTAGCAGGACGCTTCCAGGCTAAAAACTGTTTTTTAAATCACATAAAAATCACAAAAAAAAATCACCTTTTTTCTTTAAAAACATTTTTTTTTACCTAACTTTTTAAGTTCACTACAGGGAAAAATTAATGAAATAGAAATTTTGAAATAGGATTACAGATGGTATTGTTAGTATTTGGATCGACATAAGTAAACATATCCCACTGGAGGGAGGCAAAGGTGATCAAATACCAGTCGGTAGCCTATGAATGGGATGTTGAACAATTACCGGATAACTGAGGTATGATAATTATCATTTAGGTTGTAAAAAATTCCCACTAGAGGGTGGTACTGAAAGCAGTTTATCTATGGTAAAACGAACGACTGTGTAGATAAAATAATGAGGTGCAGACCTTTAAAGATCAAATGTCGGAAAAATGATACAATGAGATAAATCTATCTGTAAAGCTGATGGAATTTAACAGATGAATGTTGATATTATGAATTGTACAATACAATTTTCCCCTATCTTTGAAAAACTACATGTCCCAAAATGCTTGGGGATGGAGAAACAGGAAGTCACATGATTGTGCATTTCAACTTAATTGACCATGAAAATCAACCGTGACCAAGGTCTCAGGGAGACCGAAACATGTTGGTTGTTTGGTGGTAATAGGCCTGTGTAATATTCGAAAATTGGATTAAAAGCTGCAAACCTTTATCCGTGAGTGCGCTCCGTTCTTCTTGTTAGGAAGGTTTGTGAGAAATATATATATATATAATCTACTGGCGGTCGCCAGTAGATAGTTATAGTTAGGACCGAGTTCCCATAGGAAATCTGAAAATTCTATTTTGAATAACTTTGGCGCCGGTTGACTTATCTTCGTGAAATTTTCAAAACTAATAGGGCGCTCCGCTCAGCTCCTACCCTGAAAGTCTAGGGGTGATTCGTCAAGCGGGGGCTGAGAAAAAAGGGGGGTCCCAAAACGCGTTTTCCCCATGCATTTTCCCATAGGACCTTTAGTCGAAGGTACAGCCCGAACAGAATTACTTGAAATTGGGCAAAGAGGTAGTCCTCAGGTCAGGCATGTGTCTTTTGCTTAAATGGGGTAAATCCGTTCAGTAGTTCCTGAGAAGATCAAAAGTAAAATCACATATATATCTGGGCGGAGCCTAACCACACATCTCATCGTGAGATCTGATTGGCTGTCAGCACTTCATCCAAGAAGTGTTGGCAGCCATCTTGGAACCAATATACATGATAGCACCTCATTAAAAAGCATTGCAGTTAATAGAAGGTTTTAAGACTTTAGTTACATTATAAATCATTTGTTGATGGTACCATACTCATTTTAGGAATTGTGGTGTGTTCTAAGGCGATTTTACCATGTGAAAAGCCTTCTGCTGTGATATCATGAATCATGTTTGAGAGAAAACTATTTTCTCATGCTTTTCCCACAGAGGTTTGGAAGGTGATCTATAAGCTAAACTGAGAGCATATTTTCTGTAAATTCACATTATCTTTCTCAGTCATGTGAGAATGAAGTCTGTCATTCTCAGTAAAACATGTACATCCAACAAGGGCAGAGACTGTCAGTTGATTCCTTTGTGTTCTACTGCAGCTTCCCAGAGGGTTCTAAAGAACAACTAGAGCGCTAGCAGTCCTACTTATGACAAACGTATGGCACACCTGAAGCCATCTTGGTTGGAATAAAGTGGTAATTCTTAAAACATTTAATTTAAAAAGGAACAAAATGAGGGGGTTCATTTTGCCATAGAAAGTATGATTAATGCTGCAGAAAGAACAATTAGGGCACATTTTGAGTGACTTCTCAAATCCTCTTCCATTTCATTAAAAAGTTCTGACATGCAGACTGAAACATGCACTTTCAATACCAGCAGCAGACTTCCCTGGTGAGCAGTAGCTTTACTACAGTGATCTAATAAGCAACTAGAGTGCTAACATTCTGAATTTATGGCAAATGTGTGACACATCTGAATGCCTTCTTGATGGAATCAAAGTAAAAAACTGAAAGTATTTCCTACTGAGGAGACTGTAGTAAATGAGGAAATTAGGAAACATCAGAACAAATAAGTCTCCCAAAATGGCCACCAGAGACAAAAGAGCCCAAATGTAGCCCAAATATCACCCAGATGTAACCCAAGTATAGCCCAATGACAGAATGTCCCAGAGTGTTCTAACGAACAACTAGAGCGCTAACAGTCTTACTTATGACAAAAGTATGGCACACCTGAAGCCATCTTGATTGGAATAAAGTGGTAACACTTAAAACATTTAATTTACAAAGGAACAAAATGAGGGGTTTCATTTTGCCATAGAAATTATGATTAGTTCTGCAGAAAGAAAAATTAAGGCACATTTTGACTTCTCAAATCCTCTTCTATTTCATAAACAAATTCTGACATGCAGCCTGAATCATGCACTTTGAATACCAGCAGCAGACTTCCCTGGTGAGCAGTAGTTTTACTACAGTGATCTAATGAGCAACTAGAGTGCTAACATTCAGAATTTATTGCAAATGTGTGACACATCTGAATGCCTTCTTGATGGAACAAAAATAAAAAACTGAAAGTATTCCCAGGAGACTGCAGTAAATGAGGAAATTAGGAAACTTCATAATAAATAAATCTCCCAAGATGGCCACCAGAGACAAAAGAGCCCAAATGCAGCCCACATATCACCCAGATGTAGCCCACATGTAGCCCAATGACAGAAATGTGCAAAACACTTATTTTTTGTGTATTTGCAGTTTTATATAGTGCAGACTTGTCAGGTATTGGAGTGCTTTACATGAGCATTGGTTACATCACACAAGATCAAATTCATTTTGGTTGTAGACATGGGTAGACTAAGTGATTTGACCAGAATCACAGAATGTTGAGCTGAAGCAGAAACTCCAACCTGGTTCCCCAGTTGCAACGTCTGCAGCTCTGGAAGTAACACCACATCCTCTCCCCTAGGTGCAACATTTAATCAAGTGGTCAACTGGATAAAAAAACATAAAGATTACAAATAATTTAAAAGTTCTTTGTCACTATTTGAAAACTCAGAAAATATGTCCTCATTTTAGTTTTTTAGAGCACTAACCATAATTTTGATGCAAATAAGACCCTCTCATATATGTAATTTCTAAAGGAAATACTCTAGGTATTACAGTTTTGATTACATCAAGATGACGTCAGGCGTTCCACACTTTTGTAATAAATATAGAATGTTAGCAATCTAGTTGTTCATTGGGTTACTGTTGAAAGGCAGAGGCCAGGGGCACGGACTCTGAAAATTGAAGGCAGGTAGGAGAGTGCAGAGGCAACAATTTGACCACACTGGGCAGGCAGGAAGGGCAGTGGCAGCACAACAGACTATGGAGGGTATTGGAAAGGGGGGCAGGAGCAACAAACCAACAATACAGGACTGGCAAGAGAGGCTGTGGCAATATAATAGACCATTGTGGGCAGAAGGAAGAGGCAGTGGTAGTACAACCATACATGCCAACAGACCCGTTTCAGCCAGGAAACGTCCAATGTTTTTAAGCTCAAATGGGCTTTATTTGATCTGTCTCCTGTCTACAATCTCCTCTTTTTCAAAGTAACTCAAAGGGAAATATCAATACCCCAGTTTTTTTCCAAAATCTCCCTCTTACCAAGTTCAAAATGTTTGCAAGTATGGTACATTGGATCATGGTAGGCAGGAGGAATTGGGGTAGGGACATGGACTCGGATAACAGAGGACAGGAGGGACATGGAGAGGTGCACCAAACTGACCCTACAGGGCAGGCATCAGGGTTTGCAGCAGCGCAATACACCACACAGCGCATGCGGGACGGGAGTACAGCACAACAATCCATAGAAAGCAATAGGGAGGGGACAGGACCATGCACATAACAGAGAACAGAGGGGAAAGAGGCAATGGTAGCTAGCTGACCATAATAGACAGACAGGAGAGAAAGCTGCAGCATAACAGACCATAAAGGGCAGGAGGGATGGATCAGCGGCATTACAATGGAACAGACAAGCCAGGAGGGAGGGAATAGGGGTCTGCACATGGAAACAGAGAGCTGGGGGCAAGGGGGCTGGACAGGAGCAGCAAGATGACCATGGAGGTCAGGCAGGATGGGCATTAGAAACAAGACACACCATGGAGAGCAACAATGAGACTATGATGGCATACACACAGACCATGGAGGGAAGGTGGGAGGGGGTCAGGGGCAGCTAGCTGACCACACAGGGAAGGTGGGAGGGGCCATGGCAGTACAGAAGACCATGCATGGCAAGCGGGAGGGTTAGTGGCAGCACAATGGCTATGATGGGCAAGAAGGAGGGTGCAGGGGCATGCACAAAGGACCATGGAGGATAGAACGGAGGGTCAGGACCTGGGCACAGACAAGAGAGTTCAGAGGAAGGGGCCTCACAACAGACCGCGTGGGGCAGGCAGGAGGAGCAGTTGCAGCACAACAGACCAGGGAGGGCAGAAGGGTGTGGCAGTAAAATGGACCATGGAGGACAGGAGGAAGGTGATAGGGGCATGGCATGTGGACAGGCAGGGTGGAGGTGACAGGGGCAGGTTACAGTCATCTGACAATGCTAGGCAGGTGGGAGGGGAGTGGCAGCTCAACAAAACACTCAGAGTAGATAGGAGTGGCAGGTCCATGGAACATGGAGGCAAAAACGAGGGAGCAGGGGCATGCACAAAGACATCGGAGGGCAGGGCTAAGTAGAATAGCGGCAGCAAGCTAAGCACAGAGGCTAAGCAGGAGGTCAATGATGGGCCATATAATTGGGCAATGGAGGGCAGGAGGAGTGGACTGGTACATCATGCTAAATGGAGGGCAGTGGCAGCACATCAGACCATGCATGGCAGGAGGAAGGAGGCTAGTCCATGGATTCAGACAACAGAGGATAGGGAGGAGGTGGATGGGGCAGCAAGCTAACTGTTCAGAGAAGGTGGGTATTAGGAACTTTATTGTTTTTAAAATGTGTGTCTGTGCGAACTACTTAAAATATGAACAAGTATGCAGCATAATCTCACTTTTATTCAGGAAGAAGAGGACGTTTGTGACTGTGACTCCTGGCTCACTTGGCAGAAACACCCCCTGACCCTCCACCCCCCCATCTCAAAATGTAATGCCCGTGAAAAGGGTAGGTGGACGCAGTGTTATATAGAACATAGTCCTGAGAGCACGATTGAAAATGAAAACTAGATATAGTATATGGTATAAACTATGCACCAAAAAGTGTGATATAAGATGAACCGGGGCGTGAAATATAATATGCAATACATTGTGCGCAATGACAGATTAATTGGAAAGCACGAGATAGCACAGGCACTAGCGCGTGCTATGCGATATGCGCCTTGGAGTGTAATATGCACAGGGCAGTGTTGTGTAACCTAACTAGTCTCTAAAGTTGTAATATAAAATATGTGCTGGGGAGTGTAACGTTGCATATGCACTGTGACAAAGATATGGATCCCAGATTGTAATATGTATGGCATAGCGCTGTGCGTTATAACATAGGCATCGAGGAATGCACGTTAGATGGGGCAATATAACCCGTTCGAAGGCAAGTGTGGCATGACATATTCACAGGGGGGTGTTACAGTGCACATGGGCTAGAGAGTGTCATAGCATACGCACTAGCTGGTGGAATACAACACAGAGGTGTGAGGCACTCGGCGGGCACAGGTGGGTGTAACACAGCATTGGGCTCAGCCAGGAGCATGCTGTGACTCTCAAGTGAGGTTTGTCTCCTTTCCAGAGAGTAAAATAAAAAGTATTAAACATCCGGCGGTGGATGTGTATTTTATTAACCGTGAGGGGGGTTTCTTGCATAGTTTGGTCGAATTTTTGTCGAATCCCCTTTGAATCGCTTGGTGTGCGTGTATATTAAATGTGCCCGTCAATAGCTACCCATATCTGTATAAATAAACAACAAGGGTGTCTACTTAGAGAGTACCCACCGGTGGGGGCGCCGGGATTACGCTCGGTAGGGCGTCAGACACGTCAGAGCTTCACTAGCGGTGTAAATACATTCCATGTGGATTCATTCTGTGCATAGTCGCCTCTTAAGGAATATCACACAAATCATCATGGTGATAGGTACGTACGGTTTGTCCAGTATGTCCTAGCTGTTTCTATAAATATATATTTTTTTTAAATAATAAAAAACAAAGGCCGGCCCCGGGGGATGGGGTCCCCGGGGCCATAAGTGGCCTGAGGAGGGGGGCAACGCAGCCCCCTCCTAAAGAATAAAAAAAAAAAAGGCCATGACCCGGGGGTTGGGGTCCCCGGGGCTGATTAAGGCCTTGGGAGGGCCAAATTTATTGTTTTCAGCAAAACAAATTAGGGTGCAGGCCCTGGGGGATGGGGTCCCCAGGGCCAGTAAATTAGAAAAAGAAGGGGGGGCCACACAGCCCTCCTTCTTAAAAAAATAAAATAAATAAAAGACCAGCATCGTGCCGGAGGCCACGCCCCCTCCTTGCTGCACTCTGCAAACGCGCCCCCTGGCCAGTTGTAAGTTGGGGAATTAATTCCCCCTTCAATACTGAGGGTCCCTGAGGGCCAACTAGCCCAACAGGTATCACCAGTATGCGCCAGGGAGCTGCGTTGCAGACAGGTGTTCTGTGGCCACGCCCCTTTTTACACCTCTATGCAACGCAGCTCTGTGGCGCTTACTGATGGTACCTAGTGGGCTAGTTTGACCCTTGGGACCCTTAGGATTCAAGGGGACTTAATCTCTCAATTTAGAACAGTCACAGGGCGCGTTAACACAGTAGTGAAGGGAGGAGATGGGGTCTGAGGTAACATGTGCAAACACGCCCTGTGGCGCGTTTTAAGTTGGGGAAATAATTCCCTTTCAATCCTGAGGGACCCTGGGGGCCAACTAGCCCACCAGGTGCTGCCAGTAAGCGCCACTGCGCTGCGTTGCAGAGAGGTGGTCTAGGCCGTGCCACTTTTTACACCTCTCTGCAACGCAGCTCTGTGGCGCTTACTGGAGGTACCTAGTGGGCTAGTTGGACCCTAGGGACCCTCAGGATTCAAATGAACTTAATCTCCCAACTAAAAACGGCCACAGGGCGTGTTTACACAGTGGTGAAGGGAGGGGACGGGGCCTGAGTTAACGTGTGCAAACAAGCCCTGTGGCGCGTTTTAAGTTGTGGAAATAATTCCCCTTCAATCCTGAGGGACCCTGGGGCCCAACTAGCCCACCAGGTGCTTCCAGTAAGCGCCACTGCGCTGCGTTGCAGAGAGGTGGTCTAGGCCACATCCCTTTTTACATCTCTCTGCAACGCAGCTCTGTGGCGCTTACTGGAGGTACCTAGTGGTCTAGTTGGACCCTAGGGACCCTCAGGATTCAAGGGGACTTGATTTCCCAACTTAAAATGGCCACAGGGCGTGTTTACACAGTGGGGAAGTGAGGGGACGGGGCCTAAGGTGACGTGTAAAAAACACGCCCTGTGGCACGTTTTAAGAGGTAGTTTTAATTCCCTGCCCTATTATATACTAGGGGCTTACAGAGGAGGTCATGCTGATCACAGGGGGACCCCAACGCATAGTGTTCCCTAGTGTATGTAGGTGTTTTCACTGTATTCTGAGTGTCTTTTAACATAGCACTGGCTCTAGGACTGGTTAGTCAGACTCAGTTACCACCAGTATCCATTTGAAAAAATTGAGGGCACAGGTTGATTTTGCAACAAGGCTTCTTTCTGCTCTTCTGTTTGTTCTTTCTGCATGTTATCCTTCTTCCTGCACTTTTCTTCGTCTTTGAGGACTTCTGTTGCTTCTTTCTGCACTTCTTTTTTTTCTTTCTGTGCGTTTTTTCTTCTTTCTTCATATGTCCTATCTCTGTAGGCATAGTTAGAAATTAGCATTTAAAAAACCTTTGAAATTCACTGAAAAAACCATAGGTTTCAGGCACGTTATAGTTAGGAATTAGCATTTAAAAAACCTTAGAAATTCACTGAAAAAACCATAGGTTTCAGGGGTGTTATAGTTAGCTGGACTTTTCACTCGTACAAAACCATTGAAATTCCCCCGTTATAGTTAGTTCAGCTAACTATAACTCGCGCGCCCGCAATGCACTGCTGATGACGTCACATATTACATCACTCATGACATGGTCAGTGACATCACTCATGACATCACTGATGACATCTCAAATGACATCACTGATGATATCATCCTTGTGATAGAGTGGCAGACCTCCTCTCCCCCTAATATAACCTTTGATAGACACATTCAAAAATAGAAACTAACATTTTTAAAACAATGGACATACCAATATCAGTTACAACAACCTATTCAGTAATTCTAAGATCCACATACACATACACTCATTCACCAACAATCCTATACAGTCACTCATACATGTACTCACTCATCATATGTACTCAGACACCTATACATCCTGTTACACAATGCCACTCATCCATAGAGTTACTCACACACATAGTCACTCATGCTATTAAAGAATCAAACATCCATTTACTTGCATATACAGTTATACACACACCACCACACTTACTTCTACAGAAACTTACACATACTTAGTCTTTTAAACAATCACTTATAGAAACACATACTTATTCATACAGGAACTCTTTCAATCTCTCACTCTCACATATACTCACTTATATACACCAATAGTCACATATACTAGTTTAAAACATATGTAGTTACTCATAAAGACACTATTGAGACAGTCATTCACTCACTAACACACCCATGCACACACTCAGCCACCCATACAGTCCTGCACACATTGCTGTCTTCAACACATACAAACAGTGAGTCACTCATTCATGCACCTATGCACTACGTAATACCCCCCACCGAACCATACAGTAACTCAGACACTCATACTGATACTCAAAAAACCAACTAATAACCTATATAGACACTCATGTAGCTACTCACCAACCCATGCAGCCACTTATACACAAAGTGAGAGACTGATACAGATATTTACATATTTAAACATTACTCACTAAGCCATGTATTCACTAAGATACACTTACTCAGTCAGTTATACAATCAATTTTTCAAAAACAAATCATCCATTTAGACACTTATATACCCATTTATTCTTCCATCGACCTTGAGATATGCATAGATAAAACATATGTAATTTTCAGAAAAACACACTGTTACATTTTCACTATGATATTATTTATATGTATGTTCACTTTAAGGCATGCGACATGTATTGGTATAAATGTAGATTCCAGAGTTCCATGCGGAGCTTCTGGGGCAGGAGATTCCAGGGCAATCAGTTTGTCATCTGCTGTTGATTGCTTTGGATGTTATGCCGTGCTGAAGGAATAAATATCTTTATTTGACAAGGTTTGGTGCAATATTTAACAAATTTGGCGACGAGCGGAACTACTCCTGCCATATTCAGCACGGGAGCGGAGTATTTTTACCCACGTTATGCGTGTTATGCACTTAAAGGCTGCTGGATTCATCCCTGTTTAATTGAACTCAACGAATTGTTCAGAAATTGGCGGAAATTGGCGTATGGAGAGACTTTTCAAGACATAAGCGAGCGTATCCTATAACGTCGCTGCGCGCTTTGGTGGAAGAGAACATAATTGCTGTGCGACGAGAGGAGGAAGTCGTATTATGCGGAAGAGTGTTCTGCGAGCAACAAGGCGAAGGCAACAAGTCCTGTACAAGTACTGTTTTTTTTTTGTGTTAAAATAACCAAGACTATTCAGTGGACACAGGACTTACAGTTGAGTCGGGCATTTTTCAAGCAGAGAGCGCGCCTTCATCACGCGTCGTTTCTCGCACCGGCGCAGCGTCACACAGCGCGTCATTGCCTGCATCTAGAGGGATCTTGGTTTGCATTCGCGTCATACCGTGCGCATCATCACGCACGTACTACGGATACTTGAAACGTCCAATTGGTTGCCTAGCAACGGGAAAAAAAAGACACGAAGAGTACATTTAAGCCGTTTCAGTTACGAAGACGCTGGGAAGACTACACTGTGGAAATTTAGAAGCTGTTTCAAGTTTATTACGCTTATTTCAGTACTTTAGCCAACACTTGTTGGTCAAAATATTTTAAAGAGTTGATATATGTCAAATGTTTAATTCAGTGTAAGCAGTAGTAGAATGCATGTTTAAACTATATTCATAAGGTACAAATTTACATATTTTACTCAAGTCAAGAACAAACATGCAATTTGAAGCCCCTGCTAAATTTCTCCAAAGTAAAGGTGACCCACCATTACCCTGGCCTAGATGGAAAGAGGAATTCTTCAATTATATGAAGGCTATAGATGGGGAACGCATGGGGGCTGAAAGAAAGAAAAGTATTTTGCTTCACTGTCTAGGTTCTGAGGGCCAAGAGGTTTTCAGGTCTCTACCCCAAGTTATTCCTCAAGGGGGTCAAGGGGACAATATCAATGTCTATATGGAAGCTTTATCCAGATTAGAGAAAAGGTTTAAACCAACGTCCAACATTGCGTTAAACAGGTTTAAATTTTATACAAGAGCACAAAAAGATGACGAATCATTCGATGACTTCCTAACTGCACTAAGGTCTTTAAGTTTACATTGTAGTTTTGGTAATATCACGGATGAGATGATTCGTGATCAGATTATAGTGCACGTCAAGAATAAGAAAACACAAGAAAAACTATGGGTTATGGGTGACCCTAAGCTTGAGGAAGCCATAGCTATAGCGAAGTCAACTGAGTTGTCAGAGAAATGGATGGATGTAGTCAGTCAGAAGTCTAGTAAATCTTCCACTGAAGACGAGATTTGTGCACTTAATGCAAAGAGTGAGCCCAAAAACACAAACAATATACAAGGAAAGCCTAAACCTAATTACAACAATTACTCAAGTAGGAAACAAGATCAGGCAGGGGGTCCATTTGTTTGTTATAGATGTGGAAGTAGAACACACATTGCCTCATTTCAGGGTTGTCCTGCATTGAATAGAGAGTGTAGAGTATGTGGTAGAACAGGACATTTCAGCAATGTTTGCAGAGACAGACGTGTCAACTACCAGACACGTAATACCACAAAAGTTAATACTGATACCAACAAGGTTACTTCGGTTAAAGAAATTCAAGACTTAGAGAAGGGTTTTGTAGTTTCCATCATGCATTCTAGCGGTGAGGGGAAGGAGAATATGAAGTCCCCTAAATGTGTATTTGGTATTTCAGGTTCGGAGTTGGAGTTAATGGTAGATTCAGGTTCTCCTTGGACAATTATTAGCAAGGAGTACTTTAGAGAGAAATTGCAAAATTACTATAATCTCAATGACATACTGCCATCAGATATACAAGCTGAAAGTTTTGATGGATCAAAGATTGACATGGAAGGGTATTTTAAAGTAATTTTAAGTTTTAGAGGTAGGTCTGCTGATATCAAGTTGTACATAGCCACTAAAGGTGTAAATGTTTTAGGGTGGCGAGATCAGTGGGAATTTGGCATCATTCTTAATCCACGTGCTAAGGATCCTGTATCTTTATGCGATGAACTAGACATGTACATGACCACCACGGTAAACCAAGTAGCAGAATCTACAAAGGGTAGGTTACATATTACACACAAGTTTGATAAAGTTTTTTTGCGAAAAGTTGGGAAAGTTAAAACAGTTTGCACACAAAATAGTTCTGAAAGAAAATGCTACCCCAGTCAAACAAAGATTACGAGGGGTACCAATTAATGTCAGGGATGAACTTAAAGACATGTTACATGAACTGCTGGAAGAGAAGATTATTGAACCGATTGAATCGGCTGAATGGGTTTCTCCAATTGTATTGGTACGCAAACCTGACCAAAAATTACGCGTGTGTGTGGATTTGAGGGCATTAAACGCAAATATTATTATAGACTGCCATCCTCTTCCAAATATAAATGAATTGGTCTCATTGTTTGATGGTGCTAAAATATTTTCAACCCTTGACTTAAGGTCTGCATACCATCAAATTGAACTTACTGAAGAGTCCAAAAAATATACTGCTTTCATAACACCTTTTGGTTTATTTCAATATGCTAGAATGCCATTTGGGCTCGCTTCAGCAGCCTCTGTATTCCAGAGAGTCATGTTTCAGATTTTTAGAGATATTGAAAATTACGTCAAATGTTTCCAAGATGACATCTTGGTATTTTCAAAAGATGAGGCTGAACATGAATTACATCTCACAGAAGTGTGTAAAAGGCTAGAAACATCTGGACTTACACTCAAGGCACACAAGTGTAAGTTATTTAAGAGTTCAGTAGAATACTTAGGCCACACTTTGTCTGGTAATGGTTTGGTTCCTAAAAAATCGAATGTTGATGCTATTTTAAATGCACCGGCTCCGTTGAATAAAGAACAGCTATTGTCATTTTCGGGCATGTGCGAATATTATAGCAAATTTGTTCAAAATTTTGCTACTAAAATGGAACCATTAAGGAAACTATTAAGGCAAAAAACTGTGTTTGAGTGGGGTGATGAACAAAACAAGGCTTTTCAAGTTATCAAAAATGATGTTGTAAATGCTCCGACACTCAAACCATTTAAGATGAGGAAAACTTGTATAATTACTGTAGATGCTAGTTTATATGGTTTGGGCAGTGTTCTGTCACAAAAGGATGAAGGAAAGGAGTGGAATGTAGCATTTTCCTCCAGAACTCTTAACGAAACGGAACGCAGGTATGCTGTTATCGAAAGGGAATTGTTGGCATGCGTTTGGGCAGTGGAACATTACAGGATGTTTGTGTGGGGGAGCAGATTTGTGCTCAGGACGGATCACAAACCATTGGTTCATATATTGTCAGCAGGTGGTGGTTGGAATTCAACAGCTAGAATAGCCCGGTTAACATCTAGGTTACAAGAGTATAATTTCACGGTTGAATATTTGCCAGGTAAGAAAAATGTCACAGCAGATTGTTTATCACGACTTCCATGTGAGAATACGAGTGTTAGGGTCAACAGGATTAATGAGTTGGATTTTGTGTTAAGTGTTAGTGACGTTTTCCCTTCAGATTATAAAGAAATTACAGAGGAAACTTGGAAGGAAGGCCAAGTTAAAGATGACAAATGGGTATCTCTCAAGAAATATGTGATGGAAGGATGGCCCAGGAAGGAGTATGTAGCTTCAGAACTTTTACCATTTTTTATGGTAGCTGATGAATTGTTTTGCGATGGAGATTTCATCTTCAGAGCAGGGAAATGTGTTCCTCCACAAGGAATTCAAGAAATGATACTCAATTTGGCACATAAAACACACCCGGGCATCTCTTCTATGAAGCGGTTGTTAAGATCATATTTTTGGTGGCCAGGAATGGACAGGTTAATTGATCGTACAGTGAGGGAGTGTAATGACTGTTCTTCAAATGACAAAATGTTGAAGGTTAATGTTCCTCCTTTAAAAACTGTGGAATGGCCTAAAGAACCGTGGAGGAAGGTGGCTTTTGATATTTCGGGTCCTTTTTACATGTTGCCGGAGAATTCACGTTTTGCTTTGGTTATAATTGACTACCATTCTAAGTGGCCTGAAGTCAAGTTTGTGGCAAAGGCAACCACAAGTGCAGTGATTAATTTCTTCAAGGAGGTTTTCTCACGGGAAGGGTGTCCTTCTACTCTGGTATCAGACAATGGTGTGCAGTTAGTCTCTAGTGAGATGGAGAAGTTTCTTAAAAGTTGTTCTATTCAACACATCTGCACCTCCCTATATGAACCCCATGAGAATGGTCAAGTTGAACGATTTAACCGTGTGTTAAAAAACTTTGTGATGGAATCGTTAAAATTGAAGGGAGAATGGTTGAGTGCTCTTAGAGAAAGACTTTGGGTGTATCGGATTACTCCACACTCAACTACTGAGATCAGTCCTTTCAGATTGTTAAAGGGTAGAGATCCAGCTTCGGAGGTATGTCCTTGGTGGTTTAAAGTAAAGTGTAATGAGGTACTAGAACATAAGGATAATGTGCAAGAGGTTGCCAACAGAGTTGAACGGAAACAAATAAGGACCAAAATGTGGTATGATAACAAATGGAAAACTAAAGCACATAACTGGAGAGTGGGTGATTGGGTTAGAATTTTAAGACCCACTATAATCAATAAAGGTACAAGTAAATTTGGCAGACCCATACAAATTAAAAAAGTGTTCAAAAACAGTGTCATCACTCAAGATGGTAAAGTGTGGAACTCAAGGAGAGTAGCGAGGTGTCCAATGCAAAATGGTAATAATGGGTGCACCAATGGAGTTGATGGGAATAGTAAATTACTTAGAGGAGGATTGAACGAGTCGGTTGCTTCTAGAGTTAAAAGTGATGGACGCATTAGATTAGCACCCAGATTGTTTAGAGACTATGTTTAATGTAGTTATTTATTGTTGTTTTTTTAATAAGGGAGATGTGTTACATTTTCACTATGATATTATTTATATGTATGTTCACTTTAAGGCATGCGACATGTATTGGTATAAATGTAGATTCCAGAGTTCCATGCGGAGCTTCTGGGGCAGGAGATTCCAGGGCAATCAGTTTGTCATCTGCTGTTGATTGCTTTGGATGTTATGCCGTGCTGAAGGAATAAATATCTTTATTTGACAAGGTTTGGTGCAATATTTAACACACACATTCACTGGATGATGTCATCAGTGATGTCATTTGAGATGTCATGAGTGATGTCATGAGTGATGTCACTGACCATGTCATGAGTGATGTAATATGTGACGTCATCAGCAGTGCATTGCGGGCACGCGAGTTATAGTTAGCTGAACTAACTATAACGGGGGAATTTCAATGGTTTTGTACGAGTGAAAAGTCCAGCTAACTATAACGCCCCTGAAATCTATGGTTTTTTCAGTGAATTTCTAAGGTTTTTTAAGTGCTAATTCCGAACTATAACGTGCCTGAAACATATGGTTTTTTCAGTGAATATATAGATCTCAGCAAACAGTCCCGTAGTGACTTCAACCTTTCGCAAGGAACACACGGGCACTGACCACAGCAGCGGGTGAAATCCAGGATTTATTTACAAGCCAAAAGCGGTCCACATGACGCGTTTCGGTCGCTGACCTGCGACCTTGATCACATAGGTGATATATATATATATATATATACATGAAACAAAAACTTCTCACTGCATCAAAGAGATGAAATCGGCACTCCTGCGGTTTGTCATTTGGTTTATTATTTTAAGAGTGACTCAAACATCTTGGCACATGACCACTTGTATATAGTGTCTTATCGAACCTACCTCCCACCAACGAGATATTTCTCGCTTTTATAGTTTTTCCAATTGTTGCAGGCTCTTGCCTACATCGCTGGTTATTTGACTTCCTGCTATACTTGTGCCTTCATTACGTTCTCTTCCTGAGGCGATATATATATATATATATATATATATATATATCCAAAGGAAACTCGAACAACACCTTCAGTATTGTGAAAGCAAGCCCACCAGCCAACCCGCAATGTCAGTCTTTTAATGTCAGCAATTAGTGCAGCATAACACGTTTCAACTTGCCCCAAGTCTTAATTGTATGCAAATAAAAGAGCGGTTTCTCATTGGTCTTTATAGGTCAAATACATGAATAGAGAAAAAGGACACATGATGAAATAGGATATCTAGACAGTAAAAACTGAGTCATATTGGACAAGGGTCAACCCAGTAAGTATGTAATTAAACTCTGTAACTAGGAACAGTGTATATTTCAAACAGTTCAATGTGCAGATAAATCAGTTATAATTCCATGTTTTGCATCCAACAATTGTTGACTTTGGACATAGTTCCCTCATTCCTGGAAATTCCAGGACCATATTAATCATAATGATTTGCTGTTCCATATGTAATATACTCCAAATTTGTTAAATAAATCTAGTTTTTTTTTTATTGTTGTTGATTCAAAAAAGGTTCTTCTTAGGCCAACATGTTTTTCATGACAACATGTCGCATCATCAGGGCCAAAAAACATAAACATATGAAGTCAGTGGACTTCTTCCTGCCAGTGCCACTCACTCACTCACTCACTCATACAGCCACTGACACACCTACTCACTCACCAAATATTCACTCACACAGCATGTCCCTCACCCACCCAGCTACTCACACACCCACTTATACACCCATACTGCTACTTACACACACAAGGATACATAGTCACACAGCCACTCACATAATATATGTTAGAAGTAGTATCACTCAGTAGTAGTACACCTAGTATACTTATTTAACTTTTGTAGTAGGTTAGTGTATATGTTTAACACCCATAAACTCTTGAAAACACTTACTTGATAATGTCATCAGTGAGGTCATCTGAGATGTCATCAGTTATGTCATCAGTGATGTTACTGACCATGTCATGAGTGATGTAATATGTGAAGTCATAAGCAGTGCATTGCAGGGCCGTGAGTTATAGTCAGCTCAGCTACTTCTTTTTCTTTTTTTTTTAAAGTTTGACTTTATTCATTGAAGAAAAAATAAAACATGTGCAACAAATACAGTATACAGTATATGTCAATAAAGATACATAGGAAATTCCAAAGGAGAAAGAGTGTAACCAATCTTCAATCGATATTGAGTAACATATGTTTCAAAATTTTATGAGATAAAAAAAAGGGGGGGAAAGGAAGGGGGTGGAAGGGGAAAAGTGAAAGGGAGGGGATAAAAAAAATAATAAAGAAGGTATCACAATTTATAATATAGAAACAAGAGATAACTTATGCAGAATTATCGCTGTAGAACATTGGAAGATTAAAATATCATTTTGTGCTAAGAAGGAGTAACACTAAAAATAGGAATACGATATTTGAAAATATAAAATATGACAGTATATTCCACTATTCAGGTTTCCGAACTTCATCCGAAGTATTGATTGGTGTATCAGTAGTAGAGGCTACCGAAGTTAAGTAAGAGGTTAAAGGGAGCCATAAAAGATCTCTCTTAACCCCTTCGATGCGAGTGACGGAGCGGTTCCGTCATGCGCGTCGGTTGCGCTGTGCGCATGACGGAACCGCTCCGTCATGGCCCCGCCCGCGCATGGAACCTTCAGCACGGCGCGGTAATCCGCACCGCGCTGAAGGGGTTAGTAGCTAGATATACAGGCATAATGTAGTTAGTATCCAGTCTATGATGAAAACAGACAGCATTTCACCATGCTTTAAAAACAACTTTAGCAGCTAGCTTCCAGTTAGAGGTTATTAGATGGAGAGCTACTGCTAATAGTAAATCTACTAATTTAAAATTAGGTGATGTTTGGGGCCATTGAGGAGCTAAGGAGCCTAGGAATATGGTAGGGAGGAACAAAGGTACTTTGATATTAAAATGTTATTTATTTGGCACCAAACTAAGTGTCAAAATTGGGAAATAGAGTACATTCAAAAAGCATATGTTTAAAATCTGCATGCGTGCAGGGGCAAGACCAGCATGTAGCTGAGGAATTTGAAGAAAAGGAGGCAAGCTTAGTAGGGGTAAATAAAAGACGTTGATAAATAAATTAAAGGGTTTTAGAGGGGTTAGCAGCTCTAGAAGTTTTATGAATTTTAAACCATAGTTTATCCCAGAAGTGAGTCGACCAGCTTTCTGTTAAATCCCCTTCCCAAGCCAATTCAGTCTTTGTTTTAGCTCTTTCTGAGGAGAGAAATAAATGTTTATATAGAGAGGATGCTGAGGGGGATGAGATTAGTAAGGGAAAAAGAGTGAGACATTTCAAGGATGGATTGGGGTAGATGACAAAGAAAGAAGGTACTGGGTAAGAGAAGGAGCAGGAGATTATATTGTGCTTTAGCAGATGTTGGCAAAGAAATGTTTTCTTGTAGTACTGAAAAAGATAATGGGGTATTGTTAGATAGTATTTGTGAAATCCAGAGGAGCCCTTTAGCTCTCCAGGATTTCCAATAAATGGTACGATTCTTTATACGTAATAATTTATTATGCCAAATAGGCTGTTGATCCAGCACAGAGAGAGAGGGGTAGGAAGAGGGTAAGAGGAGATTAAGAATTTTACGTGTGTGAGAAATAACTGGGGAACGTAAAGATGCTATATTATTAGTAAATGTAAGGAATTCTGTCAGATCAAAGGGAGTTATAAAAGCTTTTTCTATAGAAATCCAAACAGGGGGATAGACATCATGATTAGGGAAAAACAAACAAGAGGATTGCTTTAAAGAGAAAGCATAATGATAAGACTTAAAGTTGGGAAATTTAAGCCCACCAGATGATTTGTCTACTTTCAGAGAAGATAAGGCTATGCGTGGTGACTTATTCTTCCAAAGGAACTTTGTTAATAAAGAATCAATTTTCTTAAAATAAAATCCCGGAATATGTATAGGGATCATTGAAAGAACATAAAAAAATAAAGTGAGAGAGCATCATCTTGATTGAGTCCAGTCTTCCCCACCAAAAGAGAAATAATGGATGCCAACGTTCAATAGTATCAGATAGGGTCTTGATGATGTGATCAAAATTTAGCTTCAATGTATCAGATATATTTGAAGAAAACCATAATCCTAAATACTTTATTTTAGACGGTTTCCAAGAGAAACCGGTACGTGTGAAATCATGTTTATGGCATGTCACATTGAGAGGAAGAATTTCACATTTATCTGAGTTAAGGTGATGTCCAGATACTTGAGAAAAAGCTTAAATTTGAGTAAGAAAAGAGGGGATATATGTGGCAGGATTGGAACAATATAAAAGAATGTTATCTCCATATACAGACATTTTGACATGCGAGGTGCCTAATAGAAAGCCAGTAAATTGAGTACCTTGTCTAATCTTGCTTAAGAAAGGTTCTAATGCTACTTACTATAAATAAAAGAGGTGATAGTGAACATCCCTGTCTTACCCCTCTAAACAGAGGAAAATAGTCTAAGGTTTTACCATTAACAAAAATAGATGCTTTGGGACCTGAATATAATAAGGAAATAAGGGAGATTAATTTTGGAGAAAATCCTATCCATTTTAAAGCTTGAAACATAAAATCCCATCCTATTCTATCAAAAGCTTTTTCTGCGCCTAAAGCTATAGCTGCAATGGGATAATCAAGAGAAGAGGCTTTACTAAGGATGTTAAAAAAAAACCTCGAGTTGTCAGAGGATAGTCGACCTTTTACGAAACCTGCCTGTTCAGGGCCAATAAGATTAGGTAAAATGTGATCTATACGAAGGGCGAGAACTTTTGCAAATAATTTATAATCCAAATTAACTAGACAAATTGGACGGTAATTTTTACATAAAGACGGATCTTTATTGTCTTTAGGTATTAAACATATCATGGCTTCTTGAAAAGTACCAGAAGATGAACCGATTGTAATAAAGGAATTAAAAAGTAGTAAGAGATGTGGAAGAAGAAGATTGGCAAAGTGAGCGTAAAATTCAATAGTAAAGCCATTTGGGCCAGGAGCTTTACCTCTTTTTAATATCGAGACTGCATGAGTAATTCTGACAAAGTAATATCAGTTTCTAAGGAGTTGAAGTCAATAAGATGGGTAGGCAGCAGTGTAATAGATTGCAAGTAAGATAAAATATCATTAGAGGTCGGCTCTCTCTCAGGAGTATATACATTTTTGTAAAAGGAAAAAAACTCATTTAGAATATCACTGTCTTAAAAAACTTACCAGCTTTAGTTCGTATGGACTCTATTCTAGTGCGATCACGTCTAATTTTTAAATAATTAGCCAATAATTTCCCCATTTTATTTTGACCTCCATAATAGCAACAACTACATTTTAAGAGATAGGACGATGCAGCTTCTGTGGATATTTTATTGAAAGTAATCTTTGCATCAATAAGATTCTTTAAAGATGATTCAGTGTTTGAATGATAATAAGTATATTCAAGATCCTTGATCTTAGAGAGTAGCTGGGCAGATTGGACTTCGAAATACTTCTTTTTTTGGGAACCAAAGTTCATTATAAAACCTCTGGCTGTGGCTTTAAAAGAGTCCCACACCATTACAGGAAAAGAATCTAGGGTAGAGTTGAAAGAAAAGAATTCAGAAGCAAAAGAGTTGAATTGACTTGAAAAATTAGGATCAGATAACAAAGCATTGTTAAAACGCCATCTACCGGCATGAGGGATAAAGGGGAGCAGATCAAAATCAACAGAAACTGGTGCATGGTCTGATATTAAAATAGAGCCAATTTCGGAATGGAGAACCTGTTGGGAAAGGGATTTACTATGAAAGAGATAATCAATTTGGGATTGTGAATGATAAGAAGGGGAATAAAAACGATATTCTCGAAGTTCTGGGTTACAAAGCCTCCAAATGTCAACTAGAGATTTGCGACTATGGTGGAAGTGAATTGTGAGTGCATCTTAGAGTTAACAAATTTAACTGAGGAATGTCTATCTAATATGGGATCAAGAACTTGATTACAATCTCCACCAAAAACAATTTAATCATCATCAAAAAGAAGTTTATCAGAAATGCGATACCAAAAAACATTATCAACAATAACTGGTGCATAAACATTAAGAAATACTACAGGTATTTGATTAATGATAAGTTTAACAAATACCCAACGCCCTTCTGAGTCAGATTCTTGATGATCAACTGATATCTGGAATTTCTTTTGACAGAGAATTGAGACTCCATTTTTCTTGCCGAAGGCAGGGGAGGAAAAAACATTGCCTACCCAACATCTTTTTAGTTTAGCTGTTTCAATGTCTGACAAATGGGTTTCTTGAATCATAGCAATATCCATTTTTAACTTGGCTAAATGGGTTAGAACCCTCTATATTTTTATTGGGTTGTTTACTCCTTTAACATTCCATGTAGTAGCTCTAAATGTAACTAATAAAATTTACATGCACAATTATTATGCAAACAAGAAACTGATTAATATCTCTACTAAGCGAGAGAAAGGAAATAAGTGAATAAGGATAAAGGCACAAAATCAAGAATGTAAGAATGAGAGAGAAAGGGATAAGAGAATAATCCTAAAATTTGAAAGGTAAGCAGAGTATGAGAGGGGAAGGAGGGAGAAAGGAAGGGGCTAAACAAGGAAACTAAATGGAAAACCAGTCAGAAGTTCGAGGGTATGAAGTAAGAACAACTTTATGAAAGAGAAAAGAGAAAAGAAAAAAGAGTGATGTTGTAAAGAAGGAAGGGAGAAAAAATTATGCAGAAAAAAGCGGAGAAGAGAGAAAGAGCAGGACAAAAAACAGAAAGACAAGACATAACAAACATTTGAAATAGAAAAAGAATAATCAAAAGACATACCACAAAAAGGCTATAAAAGTGGAGTAGGTGAAGCCACACAGGGGGGACGACATATCGAGCAGAGGACTGCAGGACCAAGACGGCAACGGGGGGCATCCTCCATGCGAAGCAAGACGAGACAGAAAACTATGGCCCACAATATCGCATCTAATAAAAAAGAAAAAAATAATTAACCAGACGGAATAATACGCCAATAGGTATAATGGGGAGAAGAAAAAATACAGGTAATAAGAAACATAAATGAAATAATTAAGTCATTAATTGTCGAGGAATATCCATGGACTCATCTCTGCAGGTATCCAAGAAGCGTTGAAGAAGTGCCGGGTCTTCATAAGTTGTTGTTTTGTTATTATAATTCACCTTGAAGAGGCAAGGATGGAATAAGTCATAATTAGCATTCAAATTGCGTAGCGCTGGTCTCATATCCAAGAACTGTTTCCGGTGATCTGCTGTTACTTTGGCATAATCTTGGGCGAAGAAGAGCCATTCCAAAAGATTTTTCCTTTCTGCTTGGCAGCTTGAAGAACTTTGAGCAGATCAGTATACTCCAGAAAGTATAAAATAACTCCCCTAGGTTTCACTGAAGAAGAAGCGGAATGAGGACTCTGTCCCAAACGGTGAGCTCTTTGAATATTCAGTGGTGGAGAGTCAGGAAGACCAAGAAGAGTTGGTAAAAAAGTTTTGAAAAAGGAAAGAGGGTCAGAACCCTCGGGCCCCTCAACGAGTCCATAAATGCGTAGGTTGTTATGCCTATTACGATTTTCCAAATTTTCCACCTGTTGTTTGAAGAGAATTATCTCTCTATGCAATGTGGGCACTTGATCAGTCGTTCGTTGTATAGTATCAACTCGTTTCACTAAGTCTTCAACTTTTTGTTCTGTATTTGACCAATCATCTTCAAGGCTCTGGTTTCCTCCATATGAGGTTTAAGGGCTCAAATCTCGTCCAGAAGGAGCTCCATAGAAATTGAAGAGGGAGGAGACGTAGGAGAAGGTGGATCTTTCTTAACTCTTTTACCTGGCGTTGAGTTGGGCGCAGATGGTATTTTAGACCCTGATTTGGAGTTGGATCTGGGATTATTAGAAGATAAGCCACTTGTAGTCGAAGAACCAGAGATTGTATCTTCCATATTGTGCTGCAACACACTAAAAGGGTTATACTCCTCTACAGGTGTAGGGTCTGTGAGATGAGCGCCACTACGATTGGAACGTAGTTTTGCCATGGTATGGATAAAAGAGACCTCCCAATTTGTATTACAATGGTTATGCTGAATGAAGAAAAATAGTCAAAATATTTATGCTCTCAGTGCTCGAGCTTCCACGGTAAAGGTGAGAAGAAATAAATAATGATTGTTCAACTTTTAATAGTAGAAGGTACAGTTAAATTGGATGAGCAGTGAGAGAGTATATGGAGGTAACGTAAGAAAATGCGAGGATGTAGAAAAAGTGCGCCTCAGATCATCAGGCGGCAGATTATGCAGTAGATATAGCCAAAACACTGTATACGTGATTAAGCACACATTACTTGCATGCCTGTGGTGAAGAGCGAGAGTATGTGAAGAAATGTTGCCATAACGCTCATTAACAGGAAGGATAAGTAAAACTGAGAAGCGCTTTAAAAAATATGAGGAGACAATCCTGGATATTTGACATTTATGAGGCAAGTATATTCCTCAGTTTGTCAGAAGTCGTGCAGAAAAGCCAGTGAAAAAATACAAAATGGTGGCCGCAACTACGCAGACAGCTGCGACTGGCAGAAAAAATCAAATAAACATTTCCTGAGCTCACCAAGAGCGTTTGATGTGGCAGGGGTTCCGACGCATCTGCGCCGAAAACCAGGTCCCAGGCAGCAATGTAGAAGGTAGGAGGACGTCAGTCACCCTACGGTGCTTCGGAGCTCTCCACTCTAGCGGCCAACACCGGCAACTCCGTAGCCACGCCCCCCCAGCTCAGCTAACTCTAACTGCTGAATTTCACTGGATTTGTACGAGTGAAACCCAAGCCTAACTATAACATTCCTGTAACCATTGTTTTTTTCATTATATATATATATATATATATATATATATATATATCACACACAAAGTCTCTCGTTACCGGGGCCACCGACCCTTCAGGGCGGCCTCTGTCAATGGGCACGGAGCAGCCCATCCATTTTCAAACAAACAAGAACCATCAGAGGCCCATTGTTGGCGAAAGAAGCATTTATTGAGACGTCCTCGCACACAGATTTCTCCCCAGCACCTAACGTTTCGGCCTCATCCGGCCTTGCTCACAGGCGGGAGAAAGATTATCACTTGCTCATTGCGCACCTGTGTGCTTTTCACATAATTTTACCTCACGTGACCAGAGTAGAAAATACAAGTTCCAAGGTGCACCACTTTCTTAATTTGAATATGCTTTATGGAAATCCAAGTCTATTCACAGTTGAAAGCGTAAGTACCTGTTTAGTGGTGCCACTTGTAGTGAGAAATTACTTGTCAGCCAGGTGAGTAGGTATTATTTGCGCATTGCCAAAAGTTCACATGACGCTACAATTGGATGTAATTCCGCCAGCACGATCGTGAATGGCAGTCCACCATTCCGAATCCCTTCCAACACGCTGTCCTTTTTACCATATTGGCTATTCCTGAGTAGGTCGGGAGCGTGAGTGGGTCATGCACCTCAATTAATATCACACACAAAGTCTCTCGTTACCGGGGCCACCGACCCTTCAGGGCGGCCTCTGTCAATGGGCACGGAGCAGCCCATCCATTTTCAAACAAACAAGAACCATCAGAGGCCCATTGTTGGCGAAAGAAGCATTTATTGAGACGTCCTCGCACACAGATTTCTCCCCAGCACCTAAGGTTTCGGCCTCATCCGGCCTTGCTCACAGGCGGGAGAAATATTATCACTTGCTCATTGCGCACCTGTGTGCTTTTCACATCATTTTACCTCACGTGACCAGAGTAGAAAATACAAGTTCCAAGGTGCACCACTTTCTTAATTTGAATATGCTTTATGGAAATCCAAGTCTATTCACAGTTGAAAGCGTAAGTACCTGTTTAGTGGTGCCACTTGTAGTGAGAAATTACTTGTCAGCCAGGTGAGTAGGTATTATTTGCGCATTGCCAAAAGTTCACATGACGCTACAATTGGATGTAATTCCGCCAGCACGATCGTGAATGGCAGTCCACCATTCCGAATCCCTTCCAACACGCTGTCCTTTTTACCATATTGGCTATTCCTGAGTAGGTCGGGAGCGTGAGTGGGTCATGCACCTCAATTAATATCACACACAAAGTCTCTCGTTACCGGGGCCACCGACCCTTCAGGGCGGCCTCTGTCAATGGGCACGGAGCAGCCCATCCATTTTCAAACAAACAAGAACCATCAGAGGCCCATTGTTGGCGAAAGAAGCATTTATTGAGACGTCCTCGCACACAGATTTCTCCCCAGCACCTAAGGTTTCGGCCTCCTCCGGCCTTGCTCACAGGCGGGAGAAAGATTATCACTTGCTCATTGCGCACCTGTGTGCTTGTCACATCATTTTACCTCACGTGACCAGAGTAGAAAATACAAGTTCCAAGGTGCACCACTTTCTTAATTTGAATATGCTTTATGGAAATCCAAGTCTATTCACAGTTGAAAGCGTAAGTACCTGTTTAGTGGTGCCACTTGTAGTGAGAAATTACTTGTCAGCCAGGTGAGTAGGTATTATTTGCGCATTGCCAAAAGTTCACATGACGCTACAATTGGATGTAATTCCACCAGCACGATCGTGAATGGCAGTCCACCATTCCGAATCCCTTCCAACACGCTGTCCTTTTTACCATATTGGCTATTCCTGAGTAGGTCGGGAGCGTGAGTGGGTCATGCCCCTCAATTAATATCACACACAAAGTCTCTCGTTACCGGGGCCACCGACCCTTCAGGGCGGCCTCTGTCAATGGGCACGGAGCAGCCCATCCATTTTCAAACAAACAAGAACCATCAGAGGCCCATTGTTGGCGAAAGAAGCATTTATTGAGACGTCCTCGCACACAGATTTCTCCCCAGCACCTAAAGTTTCGGCCTCATCCGGCCTTGCTCACAGGCGGGAGAAAGATTATCACTTGCTCATTGCGCACCTGTGTGCTTTTCACATCATTTTACCTCACGTGACCAGAGTAGAAAATACAAGTTCCAAGGTGCACCACTTTCTTAATTTGAATATGCTTTATGGAAATCCAAGTCTATTCACAGTTGAAAGCGTAAGTACCTGTTTAGTGGTGCCACTTGTAGTGAGAAATTACTTGTCAGCCAGGTGAGTAGGTATTATTTGCGCATTGCCAAAAGTTCACATGACGCTACAATTGGATGCAATTCCGCCAGCACGATCGTGAATGGCAGTCCACCATTCCGAATCCCTTCCAACACGCTGTCCTTTTTACCATATTGGCTATTCCTGAGTAGGTCGGGAGCGTGAGTGGGTCATGCCCCTCAATTAATATCACACACAAAGTCTCTCGGTACCGGGGCCGCCGACCCTTCAGGGCGGCCTCTGTCAATGGGCACGGAGCAGCCCATCCATTTTCAAACAAACAAGAACCATCAGAGGCCCATTGTTGGCGAAAGAAGCATTTATTGAGACGTCCTCGCACACAGATTTCTCCCCAGCACCTAACGTTTCGGCCTCATCCGGCCTTGCTCACAGGCGGGAGAAAGATTATCACTTGCTCATTGCGCACCTGTGTGCTTTTCACATCATTTTACCTCACGTGACCAGAGTAGAAAATACAAGTTCCAAGGTGGACCACTTTCTTAATTTGAATATGCCTTATGGAAATCCAAGTCTATTCACAGTTGAAAGCGTATGTACCTGTTTAGTGGTGCCACTTGTAGTGAGAAATTACTTGTCAGCCAGGTGAGTAGGTATTATTTGAGCATTGCCAAAAGTTCACATGACGCTACAATTGGATGTAATTCCGCCAGCACGATCGTGAATGGCAGTCCACCATTCCGAATCCCTTCCAACACGCTGTCCTTTTTACCATATTGGCTATTCCTGAGTAGGTCGGGAGCGTGAGTGGGTCATGCCCCTCAATTAATATCACACACAAAGTCTCTCGTTACCGGGGCCACCGACCCTTCAGGGCGGCCTCTGTCAATGGGCACGGAGCAGCCCATCCATTTTCAAACAAACAAGAACCATCAGAGGCCCATTGTTGGCGAAAGAAGCATTTATTGAGACGTCCTCGCACACAGATTTCTCCCCAGCACCTAACGTTTCGGCCTCATCCGGCCTTGCTCACAGGCGGGAGAAAGATTATCACTTGCTCATTGCGCACCTGTGTGCTTTTCACATCATTTTACCTCACGTGACCAGAGTAGAAAATACAAGTTCCAAGGTGCACCACTTTCTTAATTTGAATATGCTTTATGGAAATCCAAGTCTATTCACAGTTGAAAGCGTAAGTACCTGTTTAGTGGTGCCACTTGTAGTGAGAAATTACTTGTCAGCCAGGTGAGTAGGTATTATTTGCGCATTGCCAAAAGTTCACATGACGCTACAATTGGATGTAATTCCGCCAGCACGATCGTGAATGGCAGTCCACCATTCCGAATCCCTTCCAACACGCTGTCCTTTTTACCATATTGGCTATTCCTGAGTAGGTCGGGAGCGTGAGTGGGTCATGCACCTCAATTAATATCACACACAAAGTCTCTCGTTACCGGGGCCACCGACCCTTCAGGGCGGCCTCTGTCAATGGGCACGGAGCAGCCCATCCATTTTCAAACAAACAAGAACCATCAGAGGCCCATTGTTGGCGAAAGAAGCATTTATTGAGACGTCCTCGCACACAGATTTCTCCCCAGCACCTAAGGTTTCGGCCTCATCCGGCCTTGCTCACAGGCGGGAGAAAGATTATCACTTGCTCATTGCGCACCTGTGTGCTTTTCACATCATTTTACCTCACGTGACCAGAGTAGAAAATACAAGTTCCAAGGTGCACCACTTTCTTAATTTGAATATGCTTTATGGAAATCCAAGTCTATTCACAGTTGAAAGCGTAAGTACCTGTTTAGTGGTGCCACTTGTAGTGAGAAATTACTTGTCAGCCAGGTGAGTAGGTATTATTTGCGCATTGCCAAAAGTTCACATGACGCTACAATTGGATGTAATTCCGCCAGCACGATCGTGAATGGCAGTCCACCATTCCGAATCCCTTCCAACACGCTGTCCTTTTTACCATATTGGCTATTCCTGAGTAGGTCGGGAGCGTGAGTGGGTCATGCCCCTCAATTAATATCACACACAAAGTCTCTCGTTACCGGGGCCACCGACCCTTCAGGGCGGCCTCTGTCAATGGGCACGGAGCAGCCCATCCATTTTCAAACAAACAAGAACCATCTGAGGCCCATTGTTGGCGAAAGAAGCATTTATTGAGACGTCCTCGCACACAGATTTCTCCCCAGCACCTAAGGTTTCGGCCTCATCCGGCCTTGCTCACAGGCGGGAGAAAGATTATCACTTGCTCATTGCGCACCTGTGTGCTTTTCACATCATTTTACCTCACGTGACCAGAGTAGAAAATACAAGTTCCAAGGTGCACCACTTTCTTAATTTGAATATGCTTTATGGAAATCCAAGTCTATTCACAGTTGAAAGCGTAAGTACCTGTTTAGTGGTGCCACTTGTAGTGAGAAATTACTTGTCAGCCAGGTGAGTAGGTATTATTTGCGCATTGCCAAAAGTTCACATGACGCTACAATTGGATGTAATTCCGCCAGCACGATCGTGAATGGCAGTCCACCATTCCGAATCCCTTCCAACACGCTGTCCTTTTTACCATATTGGCTATTCCTGAGTAGGTCGGGAGCGTGAGTGGGTCATGCCCCTCAATTAATATCACACACAAAGTCTCTCGTTACCGGGGCCACCGACCCTTCAGGGCGGCCTCTGTCAATGGGCACGGAGCAGCCCATCCATTTTCAAACAAACAAGAACCATCAGAGGCCCATTGTTGGCGAAAGAAGCATTTATTGAGACGTCCTCGCACACAGATTTCTCCCCAGCACCTAACGTTTCGGCCTCCTCCGGCCTTGCTCACAGGCGGGAGAAAGATTATCACTTGTTCATTGCGCACCTGTGTGCTTTTCACATCATTTTACCTCACGTGACCAGAGTAGAAAATACAAGTTCCAAGGTGCACCACTTTCTTAATTTGAATATGCTTTATGGAAATCCAAGTCTATTCACAGTTGAAAGCGTAAGTACCTGTTTAGTGGTGCCACTTGTAGTGAGAAATTACTTGTCAGCCAGGTGAGTAGGTATTATTTGCGCATTGCCAAAAGTTCACATGACGCTACAATTGGATGTAATTCCGCCAGCACGATCGTGAATGGCAGTCCACCATTCCGAATCCCTTCCAACACGCTGTCCTTTTTACCATATTGGCTATTCCTGAGTAGGTCGGGAGCGTGAGTGGGTCATGCCCCTCAATTAATATCACACACAAAGTCTCTCGTTACCGGGGCCACCGACCCTTCAGGGCGGCCTCTGTCAATGGGCACGGAGCAGCCCATCCATGTTCAAACAAACAAGAACCATCAGAGGCCCATTGTTGGCGAAAGAAGCATTTATTGAGACGTCCTCGCACACAGATTTCTCCCCAGCACCTAACGTTTCGGCCTCCTCCGGCCTTGCTCACAGGCGGGAGAAAGATTATCACTTGCTCATTGCGCACCTGTGTGCTTTTCACATCATTTTACCTCACGTGACCAGAGTAGAAAATACAAGTTCCAAGGTGCACCACTTTCTTAATTTGAATATGCTTTATGGAAATCCAAGTCTATTCACAGTTGAAAGCGTAAGTACCTGTTTAGTGGTGCCACTTGTAGTGAGAAATTACTTGTCAGCCAGGTGAGTAGGTATTATTTGCGCATTGCCAAAAGTTCACATGACGCTACAATTGGATGTAATTCCACCAGCACGATCGTGAATGGCAGTCCACCATTCCGAATCCCTTCCAACACGCTGTCCTTTTTACCATATTGGCTATTCCTGAGTAGGTCGGGAGCGTGAGTGGGTCATGCCCCTCAATTAATATCACACACAAAGTCTCTCGTTACCGGGGCCACCGACCCTTCAGGGCGGCCTCTGTCAATGGGCACGGAGCAGCCCATCCATTTTCAAACAAACAAGAACCATCAGAGGCCCATTGTTGGCGAAAGAAGCATTTATTGAGACGTCCTCGCACACAGATTTCTCCCCAGCACCTAACGTTTCGGCCTCCTCCGGCCTTGCTCACAGGCGGGAGAAAGATTATCACTTGCTCATTGCGCACCTGTGTGCTTTTCACATCATTTTACCTCACGTGACCAGAGTAGAAAATACAAGTTCCAAGGTGCACCACTTTCTTAATTTGAATATGCTTTATGGAAATCCAAGTCTATTCACAGTTGAAAGCGTAAGTACCTGTTTAGTGGTGCCACTTGTAGTGAGAAATTACTTGTCAGCCAGGTGAGTAGGTATTATTTGCGCATTGCCAAAAGTTCACATGACGCTACAATTGGATGTAATTCCACCAGCACGATCGTGAATGGCAGTCCACCATTCCAAATCCCTTCCAACACGCTGTCCTTTTTACCATATTGGCTATTCCTGAGTAGGTCGGGAGCGTGAGTGGGTCATGCCCCTCAATTAATATCACACACAAAGTCTCTCGTTACCGGGGCCACCGACCCTTCAGGGCGGCCTCTGTCAATGGGCACGGAGCAGCCCATCCATTTTCAAACAAACAAGAACCATCAGAGGCCCATTGTTGGCGAAAGAAGCATTTATTGAGACGTCCTCGCACACAGATTTCTCCCCAGCACCTAACGTTTCGGCCTCATCCGGCCTTGCTCACAGGCGGGAGAAAGATTATCACTTGCTCATTGCGCACCTGTGTGCTTTTCACATCATTTTACCTCACGTGACCAGAGTAGAAAATACAAGTTCCAAGGTGCACCACTTTCTTAATTTGAATATGCTTTATGGAAATCCAAGTCTATTCACAGTTGAAAGCGTAAGTACCTGTTTAGTGGTGCCACTTGTAGTGAGAAATTACTTGTCAGCCAGGTGAGTAGGTATTATTTGCGCATTGCCAAAAGTTCACATGACGCTACAATTGGAT
Organism: Triturus cristatus; assembly: GCF_964204655.1. Taxonomy (NCBI): domain Eukaryota; kingdom Metazoa; phylum Chordata; class Amphibia; order Caudata; family Salamandridae; genus Triturus; species Triturus cristatus. The sequence goes on from NC_140581.1 coordinate 866,591,349, forward strand.
GTAATTCCGCCAGCACGATCGTGAATGGCAGTCCACCATTCCGAATCCCTTCCAACACGCTGTCCTTTTTACCATATTGGCTATTCCTGAGTAGGTCGGGAGCGTGAGTGGGTCATGCACCTCAATTAATATCACACACAAAGTCTCTCGTTACCGGGGCCACCGACCCTTCAGGGCGGCCTCTGTCAATGGGCACGGAGCAGCCCATCCATTTTCAAACAAACAAGAACCATCAGAGGCCCATTGTTGGCGAAAGAAGCATTTATTGAGACGTCCTCGCACACAGATTTCTCCCCAGCACCTAACGTTTCGGCCTCATCCGGCCTTGCTCACAGGCGGGAGAAAGATTATCACTTGCTCATTGCGCACCTGTGTGCTTTTCACATCATTTTACCTCACGTGACCAGAGTAGAAAATACAAGTTCCAAGGTGCACCACTTTCTTAATTTGAATATGCTTTATGGAAATCCAAGTCTATTCACAGTTGAAAGCGTAAGTACCTGTTTAGTGGTGCCACTTGTAGTGAGAAATTACTTGTCAGCCAGGTGAGTAGGTATTATTTGCGCATTGCCAAAAGTTCACATGACGCTACAATTGGATGTAATTCCGCCAGCACGATCGTGAATGGCAGTCCACCATTCCGAATCCCTTCCAACACGCTGTATATATATATAAAATAATGTATATATATATATCCTTCAGTCGCCAGTAAGTAGTTATAGTTAGGACCATGTTTCCAAAGGAAAATTGTTAATTTACTTGCCTATATCTTTGATACTTGTTGACGGATCCTCACAAAATGTTACCCTAAAACTGTACCGGTCATTCTAGTTCTTTATAGAAAGTTATGGGGTGATCTGTCAAGGGGGAGGGGAGAGAAATTGGAGAGTCAAAAAAAGTGTGTCCCCATGTTAATTCCCATAGGGATTTTTAACATGACTACAACCCGAACTGCTAGATGGAATTACATCAGATTTGGCAGAAAGGTAGCTCTTGGTCCAGAAAGCACGCTTTTTGTTATTTAGTTTAAATCCGTTAGGTAGTTTTTGCAAAATTGAAGGAAAACCAAATTTGTAGGGGTGCTGATCTTCTAAGGATCTGACAGTCCCCATACTGATATCTGATTGGCAGTCAAACTTCAACCAGCAAGTGTTGGCGGCCATCTTGGGATTCTGCTTCAGCCGAGTCCCCCAAAAAATGTTTAAAAATTGAAATGGGGCCAGGGTAGGAATACCATGACCCTCTAGCCCTGGTTCTGGGGTACCCCTGGGACCCTGCCATGGCAAAAAAGCATTTTTGTTTTAAAACAAGTTGCCATGAAATCACGACAGACTCATGAATCCGTTGCAACATTTAAAAAAAAAAGAAAGCGTGGACTCCTGCGCTTGTTTTCAAGAAAGCCCCCAAGTGGGCGAGGTCCCAGGGGCATGTACACACATTTTAAAAATAAAGGAAAGGGGCATATTGGAGACCCGCTCCTAGGGCTGTTTTTAGCCCCGAAGATCACCATCTCCCTGTGGCTTTATTTAATTTTTGATGGGGGTTGTGTGGACCCCCTTCATTGGGCTTATTGAGCCCCGGGGACCACTACCTCCCCAGGGCTTTTTTAACATAGTGGAGGGGGGCCGTGCATAACCCCTTCTAGGAGCTTCAATATGCCCCAGGGACCACCACCTGCCCAGGGTTAGATAAATAATAATGGGGGCTGCACGGACCCCCCAGACCACCACCTCCCGAGACCAAATAACTTTAACAACTGGGAGGGAGACCACGTGGCCCCACTCCCGGGCCACATATGGCCCCATGGACCACCACCTCCCTGGGGTGGCCTGTGCATTCTAAGGAAGGGAGGCCACACCGCCCTTTTTCTGGATCCTTTAATGGCCTTGGGGCTCGCCACGCCCTAGGGCACGCTCTTGCTATGTCCCAGGGTGCCCACTCCGAGACATAGCAGTTTTCTTTCGCTTGGCAGGAGCAGACAGCAATATTTTAAATTATTAGCTTTCTTTATGATTTTTTTTATCCTATTGATCACTTGATTTTATGTTACTTTGCAACTGGGGAATCAGGTTCAAGTTTTGGCATCAGCTTGACATCCTGTGATTATGGGCAAATCACTTAATCTCCCCATGCCCGAAACCAAAATGAATATGTCCTTGTGTAATGTAACTGATGCTCATGTAAGGCACTCCAATACCTTCCGGTCAAGTCTGTGCTATATAAAACTGCAAAACAGAACTAAAATAATTAAGTGTTTTGCACACTTCTGTCATTGAGTTTACCTGTGCTACATTTGGGCGATACTTGTGCTACATTTTGGCTCTTTTTTCTCTGATGGCCATCTTGGGAGACTTATTTGTTATGAAGGTCCCTAATTTCTGCATTTGCTGCAGTATCCTCAGTAGAAAATGCTTTCAGTTTTCCACTTTGATTCACTCAAGATGGCGTTCAGATGTGCCACATATTTAGCATTAATTTTGAATGTTAGCACTCTAGTTGCTCATTAGAACACAGTAGTAAAGCTGCTGATCACCAGGGAGTTAATTGGCAATCTGCTGCTGGTGTTGAAAGCTCATGTTTCAGTCTGTATGCCAGAATATTTAATGTCATAGAAGTGAAAGATATTTGAGAACTCACTTAAAATGTGTCCTATTTTTTCTTTCTGCAGTACTAACCATAATTTTGATGACAAAATGAACACCCTCATTTTGTTCCTTTCTAAATTAAATGTTTTTAGTTTTACCAGTTTGATTCAATGAAGTTGGCTTTAAGTATGCCACACTTTTGTCTTAAGTAAGAATTTTAGCGCTCTAGTTGTTCTTTAAAACTCTCTGGGAAGCTGCAGTAGAACACAAAGGAATCAACTAACACACTGCTCCTGTTGGAAGTATATTTTTTACTGAGACTGTCAGACTTCATTCTCATATTGCTAAGAAAAATAGTGTGAATTTACAGAAAATATGCTATCATTTTAGCCTTTGGAGAACCTTCCATAACCTCTATGGGAAAATCAAGAGAAAATAGTTTTCTCTCAAGCATTATTAATGAACTCCCAGTGGAAGGCTTTTTCACAGGGTAAATCACCTCATAACACACCACAATTCCTATAATTAGTATGGTACCATCAACAAATTGTTTATACTGTAACTATTATCACCCTTTTTGTGACCTTCAAAACCTGCCATTCACTACAATGCATTTCAATGTGCTATGTATATTGGTCCCAAGATGGCTGCCAGCACTTCTTGGTTGAAGTGCTGACAGCCAATCAGATCTCACCATGAGATCTGTGTTTAGGCCCATCCAGATATACAAATTTGGATTTCCTTTAATATCTCGCAAACTACTGAAATGACATAAAGTGTGCTTTCTGTAATTCTGTCCAGTGGTTCGGGCTGTAGTCATATCTAAAATCCCTATGGAAATTCACCTGGGAAACGCACAATTTTTGTTCACTCTTTTTCTCGGCCCCCGCTTGACGGATCACCCCAAAAAGTTCCATGTACAACTATAATTGCCGCCACACTTTTGTTGAAAAGGTTAGTAAGGATTTGTCAAAGGGTGGCAAAGATATAGGCAAGTAAAAAAAAAATCCTATGAAAACACAGTCCTAACTATAACTGCTCACTGCCAGTAGGTAATATGTGTGTGTGTGTGTATGTATATATATATTCACTGAAAAAACCATAGGTTTCAGGCATGTTATAATTAGAAATTAGCATTTCCAAAACCTTAAAAATTCACTGAAAAAAGCATAGGTTTCAGGGACATTATAGTTAGTTGGACATTTCACTCGTACAAAACCATAGAAATTCGGCCGTTATAGTTAGTTCAGCTAACTCATGCCCCCGCAATGCACTGCCGCTGATGTCACATATTACATCATTCATGGTATGGTCAGTGACATCACTGATGACATCACTGATGACATAATCCAGTGACTGTGTGTTTCTGTATAGTTTAAATATGCTTTATATATATGTCAAGGTGTATTGAAGAATGAGTGGGTGTATAGGTGTCTGGATGAAGAATTTAGTAGGTGTGTGACTGACTGTATAAGTGAGTGATTAAATGTGTCTTACTGAATGCATGGGTTAGTGACTAAACTGTGTGAATGTCTGTATCAGTCTGTCTGTTGTTGTGTAAGCTGCTGCATGGGTTGGTCAGTAGCTTCATGAGTGTCTATATGGGTTATTGATTGGTTGCCTGAGTATTTGTATGGGAGACTGAGTGTGTGTGTATGTGTGTGAGTGGTTGATTCACTGGGTGTATGGGTTGGGTTCAAGAGTGCATGTGGAAACAGCTGTATGGGTGGGTGAGTGTCTGTATGGGTGTGGGTGAGTGAATGGATGTCTCAGTGGTACATGTCCAAATAACTACATATGTAAAAGGCAGTGTATGTGAGAGTTGGAGTATATAAATGACTATACGTCAGAGTCAGTGATTGTGAGAGTGGCTGTATGGATGATTGTGTACTCGTATCAGTCATTGTATAAGAGAGGAAGTATGCGTTAGTATCTGTATGAATAAGTGAGGTGGTGTGTGTATAACTGTATAGGTGAGTAAATGGGAGTGTGATTGATTATTTGCATGACTGACTAGGTGTGTGAGTAACGTCATGTCTGTATAGGTGCATATGATAGTGTTGTATTGATGAGTGACGGCATTTATGAGTGATTGGATGGGTGAATGAGTGGATGTGTGTAGACCTAGGAACCAGTGAGTGCGTATGTAGTAACTGGTATTGGTGTGTCGATGGTTTCGAAAATGATAGTCTGTATTTTACTGTGGGTGTATCAAAGGTTATATAATATTAGACTGTGAGGAGGTGCATCAGATTTTCACGTGGATGATGTCATCAGTGATGTCATCAGTAATGTCATATGAGATGTCATCAGTGATGTCACTGACCATGTCATGAATGATGTAATATGTGACATCATCAGCAGTGCATTGCGGGGGCGCGAGTTATAGTTAGCTGAACTAACTATAACGGCAGAATTTCTATGATTTTGTACGAGTGAAATGTCCAACTAACTATAACGTCCCTGAAACCTACATTTTTTTCTGTGAATTTCTAAATTTTTTTAAATGCTAATTTTTAACTGTAACGTGCCTGAAACCTATGTTTTTTTCAGTGAATTTCCAAGGTTTTTTAAATGGTAATTTCAAACCCTAATGTCCCTGAAACCTATGGTTTTCAGTGAATTTCAATGGTTTTTTAAATGAGAATTTCTAAGTATAATGTGCCTCAATCCTATGTTTTTTGTTAATTTCTAAGGTTTTATAAATGCCGATTTCTAACTATAACATCCCTATTAAGTCCCCTTGAATCCTGAAGTTCCCTGGTGGCCATGTAGCCCACCAGGTACCCCCAGTAAGTGCCACAGAGCTGCGTTGCAGAGAGGTGTAAAAAGGGGCATGGCCTCAGACCATCTCTCTGCAACGCAGCTCTGGGCGCTTAGTGAAGGTACCTGTGTGGCCCCCATTTTTTCCCCCATTTTTTGTGCCCTTGGGACCCTATCCCCCCAGAGCGGACCCCTATTTAAAAAAAAAAAAAATAAATAAATGAACAGGAAGGGGGCCGTGTGGTCCCCCCTCCCAAGGCCAATTCCGGCCCCGGGGACCCCATCACCCAGGGCATGGCCACATATTTATTTATTAAAAAATTTGAGGGCGGCTGCGTGGCCCACCTCCTGAGGCCTCTATTAGCTCTGGGGACCCCATCCCCCGGGGCTGTCCCTTTTAAAAAAAAAAAAAAATGATTAAGGGGCCCCCCAAGCCACTTCTGGCCCCGGTGACCCCATTCCCCGGGGCCACCCTTCTCCGTTAGGGACCGTGGGGGAGCCCCAATTTCCCCATGGTCCCGCCGGCTCCCCGCCTCCTGCAGGAGACAGCATTGCTTTTCCACAAGGGGAGCTTCTGACATGCAGCTCTCCTTGTGGAAAAGCAATCCTGCTTTGCTTCATTGAAGCAAGAGCAGGTTTCCCAGCTCTCACTTTAATGAAGCAAAGCAGAGTTTGCTATGGCAGGGCGGGAGCCGCACGGCTCCCGCCCTGCCATAGCAAACAGCAGTGTCCTGGGGGTGGGCACCCTGGGACACTGCAGGAGCAGGCCCTGGGGGATGGTGGTCCCCAGGGCCATCAAGGGCTCCAGGAGGGGGGGTCGCGTGGCCCCCCTCCCAATGTTTAAAGCCCCGGGGAGGTGGTTGTCCCTGGGGCTTGGGGGTTCATAACAGAACCCCAAATAGAAATATTTAGTGCCCCGGGGAGGTAGTGGTCCCCCAGGCAGTGTGGGGGGGCTTGAGCTCCCCCACACTAATTATTATTTAGAGCCCAGCGGAGTTGGCGGTTCCCGGGGTTCGTTTACATAAATGCCCCGGGGAGGTGGTGGTCCCCGGGGCTGTGAGGGGGCCACGTGCCCCCCGCACACCATTAACAAAGCCCCGGGGAGGTGGCGGTCCCTGGGGCTGTGGGGGCCCAGGACCTGGCCTACCTGGGGGCTTAAATACAATGAAGCGCGCGCTTCGTTTTTTTTATTTTTGGCAGGATTCGCGCATCCAGCGTGAATTCTGCCGATGTATTTATTTTTTAAAGTGCTTTGTTTAGTCCTGGGAGTCCCTGTGGGACCCCCTGAGCAGGCCTAGGGGGTCAGGGTGTTTCTACCCTGCCCCCTTGTCTTGTTTTTAAACCTTTTTTCCCCCTTTTTCTTGTGACTCAGTTCTACCAAGTCACAAGATGGCTGCCAACACTTCCTGGTTTGGAGTGTTGGGAGCCAATCAGAGTGAAGCTCGTGCCCGGGAGGGTTCGCGAACCCTCCCCGGTGCTCGGATATCGAAACTTTCTTTTTCTAATCTCTCAGCAACTACTGAACGGATTTACACTATTTAACAAAAAAGGGCTCTTTCTGAACCAAGATCTACCTTTTTGCCAAATTTGGTGTAATTGCGTTCAGCAGTTCGGGCTGTAGCTTTGTCTAAAGTTTCCTATGGAGGACAGATATCGAACCCATTCTTTTTCTAATTTCTCAGGAACTACTGGACAGATTTACACCATTTGAAACAAGCATTTGCAGTGCAATAGGTCTCGCATTTACGCGAGTTTGAGATATTGACATTGCAAATGACAATGCCTTTTATTTTTGTTTTTTAAACATAAATAAAAGGCATTGTCATTTCCAATGCCAATAGCTTAAACTCGCGTAAATGTGAGACCTATTGCATTGCAAATGCTTGTTTTCTAGAGGAGTGGGTGTCCCAGTAAAAACCCTGGCTGCACACTGGAGGTGTTTATGATCTTTGGCAGTCTGTCTGTGCGAATGGGAGCTTTACTTTAGATCATTCTATGTCTGAAAGTTTCACAAGTAACACGTTTTAAACCTAGAACTGGCCAAGACCTTTTGATTTTACTAAAATTATATGTACAATATACCCACATATAAAGACTTTCAGTGAGTTTGTCAATTGGCCTGTTATTGCGCCATTCACATTTTTCTTCCATCCACTTCAGCCATTTGCTAATTTCGCTGTAAGTGACGGCATTTTACCCGTTCTCAAGGAGCACATCCACACACAAAGTAGTTCGCTTCTGTGCCGGAAACCACTATAGCAATGTGTATTCTTTGAGACCAAAAAGTATTTTTGCTTTTAGCCAGTGGTATTTATTTTATATTGAGGAGGACCTAGGAGCCTTCCCAGTGATAAACGTTTTGTAAAAACCATGACAAAACCAAACAAGCATTTACAAAGTTAAAAGGCTGGAAGCTAACACCAGACCTTTTTGCTTTGTAAATGCTTGCTTATATAAGCTCAGAGTATGGTTCAAATAGAGACTATCTAATATCTCACACGTCTCTAAATTTTATAGAATCAACAAAAAGTATTCGCATTTTAATTGCTCAATAAACACACTATAAAGTCTTACAGAAAATCTCTTTTAGTCACTATCTGAGACTTCTGCAAACAGCAGAAACGGATAGTGATCTCTATAAACGATATGGTGCCCAATGAAAGGCATTCTGTTACACTTGATAACAGACAAATCAAGACGATTTTCCAACAGAAGCAAAACAGGCCCAAAGCCTTCATATTAAATTACCACTTGCAATGTGTCCCAGCTGGCAAAGTCACAATATTGAAATGGAGCGTGCATTCACGAACAGGAAGGAGCCAGAGCCAATCTCCTGGCTTCAAGGCGATGATTGGACGGAGAGCATTGTGCAATAAGTCAACATCAGATGTTGGCAGCAATGCACGCACACAATGGTTTCAAGGGCTGCTAGCTGAAACATGTTGGGCCGTATTTTTTTGCCACTCCTGAAAACTCAAACCAAACCTCTCGCGGCTTGAAATCCATCTTGCTTGTGGTAAAAGTCTGGGAAATCAGATTAGACGTGCGTGTCGGTTTTTCAGCCAGTGCGGCTCTCGGAAAACACCGAACAACAAGCGTTGGCCGCGCGCGAGTGGCCGGAGACTCAAAATGTGGTGGGGGAGGGGGAGAAGCGGGAGTTGTGTGTGCGCGTGCGTCATCGCTCTGAAAGCGAAAGTGATCGCGAAGACGCACACGAGTTTTCAAAGTGCTGCTGGTGGCCGGCTGCGCGCGTGCACGATCGCGTGAACGCAAGCGTTAGGCCAGCCAGCAGCACTTTGAAAATCCCACATACAAAATGTCTCTTCGAGCCAGCGCAAGCGCTGGGGCTCAGCGAGACCTAAAAAAGGGCTCTTTCTGAACAAAGACCTACATTTTTGCCAAATTTGGTGTAATTCCGTTCAGCAGTTCGGGCTGTAGCTTTGTCTAAAGTTTCTGTGTGAAATTAACATGGGGAAAATGTGTTTTTGGGCCCCCATTTTTTCTCTGTCCCCGCATGACGAATCACCCCGAAACTTTCAAGACAGAAGCTGACTGGAGCCGGCCACTTTTTTTGAATATTTCGCAAAGATTCATCAACCGGCGCCAAAGTTATTGGGAAAAGAAAAAACACTTTTCCGACAGAAACTAGGTCCTAACTAATATATATATATATATATATATATATATATATATTTTTTTTTTATTACCTACTGGCAGTCGCCAGTTGGTTGTTATAGTTAGGACCTAGTTACTATAGGAAAATGGCAACATTCTATTCACAATAACTTTGGTGCCGATTGATGAATCTTTGTGAAATTTTCAAAACTATTTCTTTGTTGAGATCAGCTCCTATTTTGAAAGTTTGGGGGTGATTCGTCAAGGGGGGGCGAGAAAAAAGGGGATTCCCAAAATGTGTTTTTTCAATGTTAATTTCCATAGGAAACTTTAGACAAATCTACAGGTCGAACGAGTGAACCGAATTACCCCAAATTTGGCAGGGAGAAGGGTCTTGTTCTAGAAAGCACGCTTTTGTTTATTTGGTGTAAATCCTTTCAGTAGTTTTTGAGCAATATCGAAATTTTCAATATTCAATATTTGGGAATTCTGTCATCTGATTGGCTGAGGCGTTACGAGCACGAGCTTGCTGCTGATTGGCTGCGAGCGCTGCGAGCGTTTGCAACTAGGAAGTGTTGGCCGCCATTTTGTGATTCCATTGAAGCAAGTAAGGAGGAAAAAAGGCAAAAAATGTAGGAAAGAGGAGGGTAGGAGCACTGTAACTTTTGTGGGGTGTTTAGGGTGTGCTATAGAGGGGGTGCGAAGTGAACTAATCATACCGGTGTGAAAGTTCTAGGCTACGAAAATAAAGTGAGGTATTGGCTAGTGTGTGATGTTTCTAAGGTGAGCTTGTGCGCGACTCGAGGATTAAAGCGTGAGCCCACACTGTGTGTCTTATGCTGTGAAGTCATGTGCCCTGGCCGCTGCAGTACAGTTGTGGAAGTAGTGTCAGCATGTGTTTATACCTACTAGGATGAACTACTGACCCGTAGTGGTGTGAAAGTCCTGGGTACGGAAAATATGTCAGGTATTGTCTAGAGTCTCATGTAAGGAGGAAGTGTTGGCTGCCATTTTGTTATTCCGTTGATGTGAGTAAGGGGAAAAAAGGGTGAAAAAAGTGGGAAATAGGAGGGTAGGAGCACTGTAACCTCTGTGGGGTGTTTAGGGTGTGCTATAGAGGGGGTGCGAAGTGAACTAATCATACCTACCGGTGTGAAAGTGCTAGGCTACGAAAATTAAGTGAGGTATTGCCTAGAGTGTGATGCTGCTAAGGTGAGGTGGTACGGTACTCGGGGATTAGAGCGTGAGTCTAAATTGTGTGTTTTATGCTGTGAAGTCATGTGCCGTGGCCGCTGCAGTACAGCTGTTGAAGTAGTGTGAGCATGTGTTTATAACTACTAGGACGAACAACTGACCCGTACTGGTCTGAAAGTTCTGAGGTACGGAAAATATGTGATGTAGTGTGAAGAGTCTCATGCTGCTAAGCTGAGCTGCTGCCAGACTCGGGGATGAAAGCGTGAGCCCACACTGGCATATGCTGTGAAGTCAAGTGCTCTGGCCGCTGTCCCACATCTGTTCCAGTAGTGTCAGCATGTAGGTATAGCTACTTGGAGGAACTTTTGTTTCGAACATTGTAACTTGTGTATGGTGCTTAGGGGGTGTTATATAGGGAGTGCGAAGGTAAATTCAAGTGTATGAAATGAATTTGGTATTTGGAAAGTGGAAAACACTGACTCCTACGGGTCTGATGGCACTGGGGGTGTAAGGTGAGATGCTGCTGGAGTAGGGAATAAAGCTGATGAACTACTGACCTCTATTGTGAACTTCTAACCTCTATTGTGAACTTCTAACGTGCACGTGCCGTTAAATGTTCAATAAAATGTTGCAAGAGTATATCGTTAGGTTAAAAAAAGAATGATGACCTTTTAACCTGCAGGTGTCGTAGAAGGTTCCAGAAAGTGCGGTGATGAAATAGGTTGAACTCGTGACCTGTATGTGGCGCGGAATAATAAGTAGCTTTTCGGAAGGATAATTCAAAATTATCCAATGAAGGTACGTTTTGGAATGTCGTTGAAGGAATGAAGTATTCTGAATTGTTCTTTACATGTATTTATGTGTGGAGCGACAGAGAAATTGTGCCATTCCTGGTTTCATTCTTGATGAAGTCGGAGCTTTACATGTACTATGTGAGAAAGAGAGAATTGTATGCGTGTGTCATTTGAAATCTGGATAACAACTACAAAGGTGATTTAGAAATGAACTAGGTGTGTTATGTGGTTTATAGTATTGATTAAGTATTTGAGGCGATGTTTTTAATTTTGAAAGTATTTTTTATTATAGTGCTAGCAAAGTGTGGTGTTTGATATTGGTTATGAAATATGCATAAAATTTGAGCTGTTGTTATATAAGTATTTTATATATGTTTAGGAATTTTTCACAGAGAAGAAGTGCAGTTTGTCATCTTTATAGGACTGTATTGTTTTGAAAATGAGGTACAGCGCTAATTGGAGTTTTGAATGTATTTGGGGAGATAAAGAAAATGTCGCACGTTTGCAACTGATACTTTTTGTGGAAATAGTGGGGTGGGGGTGGTGGTAGGAGACGTATGTGTTATTAAGTTAAAAGCGATAAAACGAAATGCAGAAATGTTATGTGGGCAGGTTGTGGTCTTATTTTTGACACTGAGAGGTAGGTTTGAATGTAAGTCAGGGTAGGTTGTTGTACAGTGGGGCCGTGGACAGTGTTTGGAGATTACATGGAGAGGAGCTGGAGATAGGTAAAGTGATACGTTCCTTTTATATGTACGCATAGTTTGAATCATGTGATCCTAAGTTGAGATAAATATGAATATGGTTTCTGGTTTGCATTTGGGTATAGTGAATACTAAAAAGGTAGATATACTAAAATATATGGTAGTAAACGTATTAATTATTGTCTGTTCTTATGGAATAGAAGTAGTTGGAGAGCGCTTCTTTAGAAGAGATTTTTTATAAATGTGTGAGAGATAAATAAAATGTAAATGTGCAGTATATTTTCTGTATGACTTTGTTGACATTGGAGAACTACATGTCAGGCTGTGTCTCTGTGGCGGATATATGTAGGTGTTGAAGTGGTTCGTGATTTACTGATGGTGAGCTTTTGTCAGGCTGTGTCTCTGTGGCGGATATATGTAGGTGTTGAAGTGGTTCGTGTTTTACTGATGGTGAGCTTCATTATCCCTTTTGAGACACTCGTCAATTTATTCATTCCATTTAATATCTTTAATATAGATACAGTAAAGGGACTGTATATCAAAAGTTTGGGAATTAGAACTTTGTTTACTCTCCCCATGCCCTGCTATACACTCGACAGAGTGTTTAAACGACTTTCGTAACATATAGATGTCTAGCTAGTAAAGGTGGTGTAGTTCGACTGGGCCCATTTATAAACCATGCTATGGGATGGTTTATGTTTTACCCGCCAATTTGCATTTTGAATACTTTTTGCTGATAAGTGTTCTGGCAGACACCTGTTAAAATTAACGGTGTATATGGGTATGGTGGTGCTACTGGGAATGGTGGGGGATTTCTGTTTGATTTCTTACGGTTAAGCAAGGGCGGGGGTGGGTGTGGGGGAGGTGGTTATGTTGCTGATTGAAACACAGAATATAGTAACGTGCAGATGTCGACCTACTAAAGGGGATCTAGTACCACTTATAAAGCGCCCTATAGCATGGGATATGTTTTAGTCGCAAATTTGCATGTTTTAATACGTTTTGCTGATGAGCGTTTTGGGAGACATCTGTTGAAATTAAGCCTCTGTTTGGCTATAGTGGCGCTTCTACGTTTGCTGATAAGTGTTCCGGTAGACACATGTTAAAATTAAGCCTGTGTATGGGTATAGTGGAGCTACTATGAATGAGGGGTTTCTGTTTGATTTTATACTGTTAACCAAGGGCGAGGTGGGTGTGGGGGAGGTAGTTATGATGCTGTTTGAAATACAGAATATAGTAACGTGGAGATGTGGAGCTACTAAAGGTGATTTAGTACCACTGGGAGCACTTATAAAGCGCCCTATGGCATGGTATATGTTTTACCCGCAAATTTGCATATTTTAATACTGTTTGCTGATGAGCTTTTCAGGAGACATCTGTTGAAGTTAAGGCTGTGTATGGCTATAGTGGCGCTTCTACGTTTGCTTGGGCTCTTTCTTTTATTGCGTAAAGTTAAGCAAGGGCAGTTGTTGAGGTGGTGTAGTGGTACTGTGACTATTTATAAACCGTCTTATGGTATGGTGTATGTTTGAGTTGCAAAATTGTAAGTTTTAATAGCTTTTGCTGATGAGCATTCCGGCAGACACCTGTTGACATTAAGTCTATCTATTGCTATAGTGGCAGTAACGGGAGTGCAGGGGCTCGTTGTTTGATTTCGTAAGGTTATATGTTTTACCCGCAAATTTGTATGTTTTAATATGCTTTGCTCATGAGCATTCCGGTAGACGGTTGTTGAAATTAAATTCTTGTATTGGTATAGTGTGTTTACCAGGGTTGGTATGGCTCTTTCTTTATTTCATTTTTATTTTTATTGTGAGAGTTTTATACAGCGCAAACCAGACCCTTGCGGGTATCAGAGCGCTTTACAGGGTAGAGTCTTAGTTACACACAAGTTAGACACAAGGTAAATAGCATAGAGATCACAGATAGACAGTGCTAGTATAATCATTCTATCGTTGACAACACGGTATATGATACATAACAAAAACATTCAATGAGATTCAAGCATAATATAGATAAATATCTAGGGTCTCTGGCTGGGCAGAGAAAATTGTAAAGTTCCGAGTAGAGGATACATTGGGTCGCAGAATAATAGTAGTCCCTGTTCAAGTGAGTTTAGCCATGAGAAGCGCCCTCACTTCTTTTTTGAAAGATGCAGTAGAGGGATTAAGTCTGGTTTCTGGGGGTAGAGCATTCCAAATTCTGGGCGCCATCCCTGAAAAGGTTTGGTTGTATGTTTTCTTCTTGTTGAATCTTTGCGGTTTCAGTAGAAGGTTGATAGAACTTCTTGAGGATCTGACACCACAAGAGGGCACCAGTTTCTGTGCCAGATAGCTGGGTGTATTGTGATGAATGGCTTTGAGTCATACAAGCTATTTTCAGAAGAATTCTGGCTTCCAAGGGTATCCAATTAAGGGATTTTAGGTCAGGGGATATATGGGAGCTTCTTTTGAAGCCAGTGATAAGTCTTGCTGCGGTGTTGATTTAATTTTTTGAAATTAAGGAAGGATGGGGAAGAGGGTGGTGCAGTGGCAGTGTGCCCATTTATGAATCGGTTTATGGTATGGTATATGTTTTTTGGGCAAATTCCCATGTTTTAATACGTTTTGGTGATGAGTGTTCCAAGAGACAGGTACAGAAATTACACAACATTTCTGCGGATAAGACATCTTCGTGCTGTGGTAGAAGGCTGATAGCGTTGATGGAAAATTATGAAACTTGGTGCCATTGTAGATTTTAATGGAAGGTTACACTGTTTGTTTGTTACTATGGTGTAGTTAGGGTTCTAAGTTGGGAGAAGAACAAGTGGGGGTGCTCTAAAAGGGGGGGCAAAGCTCTTAAAGGGGTGTGGGCTATGCAAGTTGGGGCGTGGTCTAAATCAAGATAAGGATCATTGTGTGCTTTAGAAAATCCTCTCCAATTAACGTAGGTTCGGAAAAAAACATTGTTTAAAGGATTTCCCTTTCTTCTACAACGTGGGTAACCTAGCGTGATGTCACCAGTTCTCAGTAGTGAGCAAAATAAGCATGGGTACATCGATGTGCATGCTGTCACTGCAGTGTAATAAAAAAAAATTGACTATCTTTGAGAGGGCTGAATATAGAGCCTGTTAGAGAGTTGTTTGGAGGCTGCCTGAAAATAAGTGCCTGTCCCCAGACCCAGCCCAATTAAAGGGCAGTATCCATGCATCCTAAGCACTGCGCCATTCAACCATCTTTTAATTGATGCATATATTCCTACTTATATATATACATAAATCTGTTCGTCCGCTTATCTTAAGCATCTATGAGCGCACTCGCCTATAGTAAGCACTGTGCCATTCATGCAGCGATACGCCTATAGATGCATAGATATATCTGTCCCAGAATCAATCCTAAGCATTTATCAGCCCATCTGTCTATCGTAAGTACTGGTCTTTGCATTCATTCATTCATCCTTCCATCCATCCATACATTGATACATTGATCTATGTATCTATCCATTGATGCATCTGGCCATGCATCCACTCGCCCTTTATTCAACTATACGTTCTTATTTCCGTGCATCATCCGCCCCCGATCTTAAATACAACGTATTATACTCATCCAGCTACCCTCTTAAGGCATTGAAAAGGCTTGCGAAAAGGATTGACAGACAGATTTTTTAGAATAACAAAGCTTTGAGTTACTCTTTGTGGAGCATACTTCAACACCCTTCTCTGGTGGTGTTTTAAACAAAGGTGCATCTAGCGAAAGAAATGTAAAGGTGCTTTTAAGTGTAATACGTTAATTTAGAAAACGTTTTGTCGAGTTGTTTATAGGAACACTGTTTTAAAGTGGCCGTGACTGACAGATACTGAATACCTGTACTTCTTATATTTGAGACAGTATACCACAGAGCTAATTTGGGGTGGTGAGAACCTTGAGTTCTATATTTCCATGTGAAGTACAGTATAGGAATATAAAAGTAATTGGAAAGCTTTTATGTTCATATTAAAGAGGGGGTGTGAGAACTTAGTGAGGCAGGCCAAGTGTGTGTTTTCGAAGCACTAAAACAAGACCGTGTGTAAGGTGAGAGCAGGTTCGTGCTGGAGTTGCCTTGTTGTGGTCATTTGCAGAGGCGCAACCAGAGGGAAGTTTCGGGGGAGCCTAATTCTTTCAGCAATAGGCAGAGTGGGCATGTAGGGGTTGTAAAAAGGGGTGAAAAAGAACAGAGTCTCCTTGACAAAAAAATAATATTTTGAAGAACGGTAAAGTACTCGGGTGCGGCTCTGTGTGTGCACCTGGGAAGCTGTGTCAGAGAGTCTGGGGCAATGGGCGTTGCGCGTCTGGTGGTCTGTCTGCTAATCACCCCACGATGATGTTGCTGATGCGTTGCAAAAAG
The DNA here is from genome assembly GCF_964204655.1 of Triturus cristatus. Lineage (NCBI taxonomy): Eukaryota > Metazoa > Chordata > Amphibia > Caudata > Salamandridae > Triturus > Triturus cristatus. The sequence continues at coordinate 866,607,366 of NC_140581.1, forward strand.
AGAACGGAAATACTGAGAGAAAATGGCTCTCTTTAAAGGATTTCCCTTCTCCTACAATGCGAGTCACTTGGCACGATGTCTGCACTTCTAAATAGTGAGCAATGTGCATGCTCTCACAGTGTCACTGCAGTGCAATAAAGAAAAAAAATGGATTACATTTGTGAGGTCGGAAAATAGAGCCCTATTAAGACCCGTTTCGAGGCTCCCCAGGTGGTCACATCCCCACAGACACCCCCTCCAGTTAAAGCCATGGGTGCAGTGTTATGTTTGCGAAGTTGTTCATAAAATTGTTAGGTAATAATGGAAATTATGTGTGCTGTTTCCTTGATAATATCATTCTAAGTACATAGATAAAAAAAATTAAAAATACTATTTATAAAGTTGTGTGCGGTGGGTTGCAGAGAAAGTGGTGTGGGGTGGTGGGGTGTGGCGGAGAGGTGAAAAGTATGAGGTAGTGCAGTTATATATAAATTGTAAAGGAGTATGTAAATAATTAAATAAATACGTGCTGTATGTTCTATGGCACTACTTGTCATCCTAGTGCTCATCTGTTGTGCTCCATCACGTTGCAGCACTGGGTCTGGAAGTTGTTAGTGGAAGTTTTGCAATTGTATGTTATTATTTTAACATAGTGAAGAAATGTGAAAAATAATTGAATCTATTTTTTGTTTTTCAGGAAATTATTTCGTTTGGATTGAAATTTGGAAATTCCTAGAAGAAGTGAAAAAAAAGAAAAGAGAAGAAAAATATATATTTGACGAAAAGGAAAGAGCTTGAAGTAGAAAAAAATCCGACTAGTAGAGAAACTGTTTGTTTGAGTAAAAGCAAAAGACAATTTTTGAAAAAAATATTACGAACATTTAATGAGAGAAACATCACACAAAGCAAAAAGAAGAATTTTTCAAGTAAGGTGAAGCAGAGTTCAATTTCAAATACGAGGAAAAGGAAAGATGATAAAGAAATAGTATCTGGTACTTGGAGACAAAAACAATTTCAAGAAATTCGTCAGAGACTTTTTCGATCTAGAGTGATTCAGAATTTATTGAAAACATGCTGCAAATATAAAAAAAGAATGTTCCAATTCAAAGAGAAGCAGCGTATTGAAAGTATAGTGGATACTGCTTTCAATTTGAAACAGAAGTTGTTCATTTTGATTTTAAAGAGAATGAAAGTATTGGATAGAATAGTCAAAGTATTGAAAGACAAAAGTAGAAAAAAAAGACTTGTGAAAAGAACCAACTTTTGTAAAATCTTTAGTGGACATTGGAGACATACTTCCAGTACTGAGACTTTTTTTAATGAGGAAAGTTACTTTCAGGGAAATAGTTTATCATTTGCAGTTGATACTGGAGGTCGTTGCTACGAAGATCAGGATGGTGTTCCTCTTCCAAAGGAGGAAATGGTTGGTAAAAGTGCAGAAGAGTTAATAGCTGAAGAAGTGCAAGTGAAACGTCCACGAGCTCCTGTGTATAAGTGGAGTTGTAGTAACATTTGTAGTATTCGACAGGAATCCATTGATATAATGAGAAATTTGCTATGAGAATATAGTCAGAAAAGTATAAAACAGAAGATTAAGTGGTTGCAAGGACTAGATCCATGTAATGTAAGAAAATATACTGAGAAACATGGGCATTCTCTGGCTTGTCTTTCAAGAAAAGTTTGTAAAAGTGCTTTTCATCATTTGAGGATGTTAGCAGTACACCATTCAGAAATTCTGAACTTTGTAAAGAAACTGTACTATGTAAAAAGTCCTGCATTAAGTTTAAGTGAACTAAATGGAAGTCTTTTACATGGTTCTTTATCAGATGTTCAAAAAACGTGTGATGATATTGAAATGTGATATTTTGGTTCAGAAGAGCAGTTCATAGAAAGTGAAAGTTTGACAATTACAGATGCTGTAGGAGATGAGAAAGTGATTAGCACTGATCAGTTTGAAGAAGAAATTGGAAAGTTTAATGTAGTGTGCTCTGAAATACCAAACTATGTTTGTGTTTGTTGTCGACGTACTCATTATAAAAGTCAAAGTAGGAATGTTGATTTGTCTTTGAAAAGTGAAAAGGAGAACAATGGTAAGTGGGAAGAATTTGCAACTTACTTGTTTGCTGAAGGTCGATTTGAGTTAGGTAGTGATCAACGTATATGTAAATATTGTTACAACAAATTAGAAGAGAACAAAATGCCTGCTAAAGCAGTGCATAATAAGTTGGAGTTAGTAGCTATTCCGCAGGAGCTGGCCAAATTGAATACATATGAGTCGGTTCTAATTCAATCTGTTCATCCTTTTCAAACTGTAATTCGGATGGAGTCTAATACAGGTAAACTGCCACCAACAGACTTGCAAAGAGGGCTGAAAGGAAGAGTGGTGTACTTACCTTTGGATTTTAAGAAAAACATTGAAACTATTGCTGGAGAGAAGGAGGAAGATGAGGCAGTAGTTATTTTAGTAAATGGTGTGCCCACAAAGAGTCGGAAAATATGGCAAGACTTTGTGGATGTTAATAAAGTTGAAAAGGCTATCTTATAGAGAACAATATTTATTACAAAAATGTAAATGTGGATGAACAGGTAATACGTTTAGAAGTTGATTTTGAAATTTCGAGTGGTCAAATAGAGAAAGTGGACAAGTCAAGGACTGAAGAGATTTATGAACGTTATACAATATGTCCTTTGCATTCAAAAGAAGTGATAGGAAGTAACATTGAGTTATTTCAAATGAAAAAAGCACAGGAAACTCCAATGAGTGTATGGGAGAAAAGCTTGGAAGCTCGTTGTTTTCCACAGTTGTTTTCTACTGGAGAAGGTGGACGTTATGATGACTGACCTGTACGGATTCCAGCTTCAGAATATCGGTCAACAAGATTATATTCTGAAGATCCTAGATTTTGACAGTGCATTCCATACATTTTTCACCTTTTGTTTGAAAGTGATTTGAAAGTGATCTGTCTTCTCTCTCGTATGCAGTAAATCATATACTTAAAACTGGAGTTCATGAATCACTTCTTTCTGCGAAAGAATTTGTGGAGAAAGTTCAAGTTAATCAATTTGATGGCATGTCAACTTGGAACCAATGAGTATTGGTATTGTCGTCATGGAGAACTCAAGTGTATGTTACAGAACGTAGGTACACCAACATGGTTTGTCACACTTAGCTGTGCAGAGTATGAATGGGAAGATTTGCTTGAGTTTTTAAGAGAAGCGAATTCTAATATAAAAAAATTTGAAATAAAGACTCCTGGTGAACTGTGTTCATTGGATCCTGTAAATGTGTGCAGCTATTTTAATCATAAGTTTCAAGGTTTGATGTATTTTATCTGTAATAAAAAGAATCCACCTCTTGGAGAAGTTACCAATTTCTTTTGGAGAAAGGAGTATCAAGCAAGAGGTGCACATCATATACATATGCTAGTATGGATCAAGGATGCACCTAAATTTGGAAATGATTCTGATGAAACAGTATTGTCTTTCATCGAACAGTATGTGACATGTGAGATTCTAAGAGAAGGAGGAGATAGAAGCTTGAGACAGCAAGTTTTACGTTTCCAAAGTCACCGTTGTGGAAAGTATTGCAGAAGAAAATACAAGTCTAAAGGAAACTTTTACACCAAATGTCGGTTTGATTTTCCCCGTCCAATCATTTGTAAAGGAAGAGTAAATTCTTTTTTTTCTTCTGTGAGGCACACAATAACTCGGAAATTCCCAAAGAATACCTACAACTTGAAAAAGAACAGAAGTGTCAAAGTATATCAATGACTACAATCCAGTCATTTTAAAAATGTGGAATGTGAACATGGACATCTAGTATGTTGCTGATAACTCAATTGCTGTTGCATGTTTTGTTACATCATACATAACAAAATCTGAAAAAACAGAGATGAAACAAATGTGGGAAGAAATTGCACAAGATAATAGTCTCAGCAAAAAATTGTGCAGCTTTAGTTTGAAAATGCTTTCCCACCGAGAAATTGGATCGTATGAATGTTCAGACTGCTAATGTTCTTCAAGTTTATATTCAAAGTCACGAGGAATCATTTGGGTAAGTTTAGGTCTTGCCTGCAAAAGAAATAGAGTGTTGAAATCATTGGAAGAAATTGAACAATTAGCAGCAAATGAGCCAGATAGTACAGTCATTCTTAAAACTAATATGTTGGACACATACTATCCGAAAAGGAGTCAACATCTTGAACAGCTATGTCTGTATGAAGTACTTCAACATTACAGCTTCAAAAGAAATGTTAAAGAGAATTTAAAAGAAGTAAAGTTTGGAGTAGTTGGATGTCATGGTTGTTTAGTAAAACATGCAAAGGGTAATCTTATAAACCACAAAAAACTTAGTTGTGAAACTCCAGATAAGCGAGAATTTTACTGTTTAGCACTGCTGCAGCACCCCGAGTGGGAAGGGTATGCTCAGACGTGAGTCCCTTGCTCTCCATGCCACTGGAATCAAGCTATCCTGGCTGACGAGGGCTGAAAGCCCGAAACCGGTCCTAGGATGCTTGTTTCCAGTCCAGGGAGGACCTGGCTTGGCAGTTCGGGCTGGACTGTTCCCATGGGGCACAGGGTCAAGACTGATTTGCATATGGCTGGGTTCAAACTGGAATGGCATGGTGAGCAAAAAAACGATGGATTTAGGCCCAGATCTCTGTACTGGGGTGAATGTATGACATTGTTCTGCATTCTGTCCATCAATTGTTGTTTTTGCATTTGTCACCCCGAGTGGGAAGGGTATGCTCAGACGTGAGTCCCTTGCTCTCCATGCCACTGGAATCAAGCTATCCTGGCTGACGAGGGCTGAAAGCCCGAAACCGGTCCTAGGATGCTTGTTTCCAGTCCAGGGAGGACCTGGCTTGGCAGTTCGGGCTGGACTGTTCCCATGGGGCACAGGGTCAAGACTGATTTGCATATGGCTGGGTTCAAACTGGAATGGCATGGTGAGCAAAAAAACGATGGATTTAGGCCCAGATCTCTGTACTGGGGTGAATGTATGACATTGTTCTGCATTCTGTCCATCAATTGTTGTTTTTGCATTTGTCACCCCGAGTGGGAAGGGTATGCTCAGACGTGAGTCCCTTGCTCTCCATGCCACTGGAATCAAGCTATCCTGGCTGACGAGGGCTGAAAGCCCGAAACCGGTCCTAGGATGCTTGTTTCCAGTCCAGGGAGGACCTGGCTTGGCAGTTCGGGCTGGACTGTTCCCATGGGGCACAGGGTCAAGACTGATTTGCATATGGCTGGGTTCAAACTGGAATGGCATGGTGAGCAAAAAAACGATGGATTTAGGCCCAGATCTCTGTACTGGGGTGAATGTATGACATTGTTCTGCATTCTGTCCATCAATTGTTGTTTTTGCGTTTAAACCATGGCATACCAAAAGTAAATTACTTGGAGAGTTTGACTGCTATGAAGATTCTTTTAATGCTTGTAAAGATAGCTTTCGATGTCCAATTTTCCCTACATATTTAAAAATGTTGAATGATGAAGTTGAACAGGAAAAGACTATTATAGCTGAAATAGCTCACGAAAGTTCTCAAGATAGTCAAAGTAGTGGTCCATGTAGTCAAGATCCTCTTGGATAACCAATGCTGGAAAATGAAGCAGCGATTGCTTTGCATGAAGTCGAAAATGCAATGCAACAAGCACACGAGGAGAATATAACATTGGAAAAGTTAGAAGAACAAGTAAATGTTGAACAGAAAGAAATATATGTGCAAGTGAGAGAACGGATAGAACATGGTTTGTTGCATGAAAAAAAAGAATATCTTGGTTCATCTTTTAAACCTCTTCTGATGTACATCAGTGGTCAAGCTGGAACAGGTAAAAGTTTTTAAATTAAAGTTTTGACCAGGTATCTTCAAAAAACTACTGGTTCACATTTATGTTGTGTGGTAACAGCTCCAACTGGATTAGCTGCAAACAATGTTAAAGGAGTTACTTTGCATTGATTATTGATGTTACCAGTGGAGCATGATAAGAAATTAGAATATCAGAAGTTGTCTGGAGAAGCTTTTAATGAAGTGTCAAGAGTGCTGAAGAAAATGAAACTTTTAATTATTGATGAGGTGAGCATGGTCTCAAACTTAATGCTTGCTTTTGTACACTTAAGAATGCAACAGGTATTAAAAACAGATTACGACGTTCTCTTTAGGGAAAACATTTAATTGTATTTGGAGATCTGCTACAACTAACCCCTGTAAAAGGAGAACCAGTGTTTAAAACTCTTCTACATGAAGACACTAAGAAATCTTTGGGAAGTATTGGAAATGTGAATCTGTGGTTACATTTTGAATATAAAGAACTCACTCAGAATATGCCACAAGCAAGAGATGAAGATTATGGAAATATTCTAAAAGATGTAAGAATTGGTGTTATAAGCAAACATGGTAAACAAGCTTTTCAAAGTCGTCTACTTAAAAACTTGTTTACAAATGAAAACACACCAGCAGAAGTAATGTACAAGAAAATGAAAGAAAAAAAGTCTATAGTTCGCTTAATGCCTACAGTGGAAGAGGGTTATACGTTTAATAGAGAGCTTATGAAATTGGAAAATCAAGAAATAGTTCACATTGAAACTATTGATAAAAGAGAGCATCAAGGAATAACAATTGTTCTTTCAGAAAAACTACAGACTAAATTGGATTCTTTGGAAAAGTCTGTATCAAAAACAGCTGGCTTAGAAAAAAATGTAGATGTATGTTTAAACTGTCGGGTAATTTTGAAGCGTAATCTGAATGTAGAAGAAGGTTTAGTGAATGGAGCAATGGGGAAAGTTGTTGGTTTTGTGAAATATCAAAATAGAAATGGAATTGAATTTTTGAAAGTTAAATTTGATCAGATTGCAGAGGTAAGACAGATTGCACGTTCTTCCGCAAGTTTTTTGCTTGTAAAAGACCTGTATGTTCGTAGAAAACAGTTTCCCGTCTGTTTAGCATATGCAATAACTATTCACAAATCACAAGGTTTAAGTGTAGATAATGCTTTGGTAAATGTTGGAAAAACTGTGTTTAAAGAGGGAATGGTATATGTTGCATTATCTTGAGTTAGAACGTTGTCTGGTTTGTATTTAATTGATTTTGATGAGAACAAGGTTAGTGCTGATGTTAATTGTGTAAGAGAATATAATCGTTTGAGAAGGCTTTATGCTCCCCATTTAGGTGTATTTATGAGAAACGTGTTGTGTGTTCAAAACTTAAATATGTTGAAGAGTTAACTATGGTTGAAAAGCAGAAAGAAAATCAAGCAGAAAATACAAACAAGTGATGATGTTGTTGGATACCAATTAGAAAATGCTTCTGGTGTCAACTGCTACGGTAATGTCATTCTAAATGTTATATTTTATCTTGAAGATGTTTGTAGTGAAATTATGGAAAGTCAGGAAAAAACTTTATGTTCTGCACTCTACACTTTGTTTCAAGAATTGAGAACTGATAAAAGTAAGATTCATTCTGCTTCTGGTATTCGCCAACTTTTGGATACATGTACTGGATCTTTAACGTTCAGTGCTAATATACAGCAAGATGCACAAGAATTTCTGATGGCAATGCTTGGAGTACTAGAAGATGAAGGAATTCAGATTGAGAGTTTATTTGGACTCAGTTACAAATGGGAACATAAATGTGAACAGTATTCATTAACTTCAAGCACTATAGTTGACAGAGAACGATTTTTATATTTAACAATACCTGACTGCAAATCTGTACCATTTTCCAAATTAGTAAAAGAAGCTGATCATGAGATGATGTGTTCTCGCTGTAAATCAAGAATGCTGTCTGCATTATGCCTACAAAGATATGGAAAATATTTGATTATAATGCTGCAACGCTGTCGACCAAATTTAAGAAAAGTGGAACCCAAAATTAAAAATGTTGTTGCTAATCAAGTATCTATTTCTGTAAGAACTTTAGCAACAATTGCTATTGTTTCCATGCTGGAAGTACTACTACAAGTGGACATTACACAGTTTATCTAAAGTGTAATAATGGTTGGAGTCACTGTAATGATACACACTTGGAAATGAAACCGAGATTGCCTTATGAATTACCCAACTCATACTTCATTTTTCTGAAACAAAGATTTTAGATACACTATTCGGCTTTAATGGGAAGGTGTATAGATCTTTAAGGAATTCATACTGGAGGCTTTCAAAGTGAAATTTTTGATACATTATCTGCCGTATTGGGAAAATGTGCAGAGAAACTACATTATCTGGCGTATTGGGAAAATGTGCAGAGAAACTACGTAAGATCTTTAAGAAATTCATACTGGATGCTTTCAAAGCGAAATTTTTGATACATTATCTGGTGTATTGGGAAAATTGTGCAGAGAAACTACGGAAGACCTTTAAGGAATTCATACTGGATGCTTTCAAAGCGAAATTTTTGATACATTATATGGTGTATTGGAAAAATTGTGCCGAGAAACTACGTAAGATCTTTAAGGAATTCATACTGGATGCTTTCAAAGCAAAATTTTTGATATATTATCTGGCGTATTGGGAAAATGTGCAGAGAAACTACGTAAGATCTTGAAGGAATTCATACTGGATGCTTTCAAAGCGAAATTTTTGATATATTATCTGGCGTATTGGGTAAATTTGCAGACAATCTACGAAGTAAAGGTAAGCTTTGAACATTTGAAGTACTATTGGATGTGTTATTTGTGTTGATTTTGTATTATATTTGAGAGCATTATTTTATTTTTTATTTTTTAACAATCTAGTTGATTGCTTTTTTTCCCCTGCTGTTTATGATGAAACTACATTGGCATCACTGTGAATAGTGAAGTTAAGTAGTAGCTGATGACAGCAAAAAAAGGGAGAAAAATTGTTATCTGAATGTTAAATTGTTTTGTATTATTTAAAAACTCATTGTAATTTGTGAAATTTATTACGTTACATAGTACTTTTGCAGCTTATTTTATGTAGTTGAAAAGTTAGAAAAAATAGTATTAATGACAAATACACAATAGTAGTTCGATATTTAAAAAAACCTTTGAAATTAATTGAAAAAAACATAGGTTTCAGAGACGTTATAGTTAGTTGGACATTTGGCTCATATAAAACCAGAGAAATTCGCCTGTTATAGTTAGTTGAACTAACTATAACTTGCGCGCCCACAATGCACTGCTGATGATGTCACATATTACATCACTCATGACATGGTCAGTGACAACACTGATGACATCACTCATGACATCTCAAATGACATCACTGATGACATCACACATGACATCATCCATGTGACAATCTGATGCACATACTGATGCTCTAATATAAACTTTGATACACCCATTGTAACATGCTGACTACTATTTTTGAAACCATACACAGAAGAATGCCATATACTACATAGCACTCACTATTTCCTAGGTCTACACACACATCCAGTCACTTACACATGTAGTTACTCATCAATAGAGGACTATAATATGCACTCATACATCTATACATGCAGTCACACGCTGCCACTCATCCATAGAGTTACTCACAATGCAGTAATGTAATGCAAAGAATGAATCACATACCCATTTAATCATGTATACAGTTATACACACCAACTTCGTTATTTTTAGACTACCTCATCACTTAGTTATACAGATACTAACACATATTTACTGTCTTATACAATCACTGATAGAAGCAGACACTTATTTATACACCCACTCTTGAAATAACTTAGTCTCACGTATACTCATTTATATACTCAAACACTCACATATAGTGACTTAAAACATATGTAGTTAGTCACAGATATACCACTGATACATTTATACACTCATCAACACACCCATAGACACACTAACTCACCCATACAGCCCTTTCCAGATGCACTTTTTAATCCATACAACCACTGAATCCCCCATTCAGACATCTATGCACCCACCCACACAGACACTCAGGGACCCATACAGATACTCAGACAACAAATCAATAACCTATATAGACACTCATGTAGGTATTCAGCAACCCATACAGTTGCTTACACACCAATGGAGAGACTAATACAGACTTTTACACAGTTTAGTCACTAACCCATGCATTCAGTAAGACACATTCAGTCACTCACTTATACAGTCAGTCACACACATACGAAATATTTCCTTTAGGCACTTGTAAATGTATTCATTCTTCAATACACCTTGGCATATATATATATATAAAACATATTTCCATTTTATAGAAACACACATTCACTGGATGATGTCATCAGCGAGTTATAGTTAGCTCAACTAACTATAACAGGCGAATTTCTCTGGTTTTATATGAGTCAAATGTCCAACTAACTATAACGTCCCTGAAACCTATGGTTTTTCAGTGAATTTCTAAGGTTTTTTAAATGCCAATTCCTAACTATAACTTCTGTAAAACCTATGTTTTTTTCAGTGATATAGATATATATATATATATTACCTACTGGCGGTCGCCAGTAGGTAGATATAGTTAGGACCTATTTTCCATAGGAAATCCGCAACATTCTATTTGGAATAACGTTGGCGCCGATTGACGAATCTTCACAAAATATTCCAAACTTCTGGCCAGCTCCGGTCCGCTCCTATCCTGAAAATTTCACGGAGATTCGTCAAGCGGGGGCCGAGAAAAAAGGGGGGTCCCAAAACGCATTTTCCCCATGCATTTTCCCATAGGACCTGTTGACGCAGCTACAGCCCGAACTGCTGAACGGAATTACACCAAATTTGGCAAAGAGGTAGTCCTCAGTTCAGACTCGTGCCTTTAGCTTAAATGGTGGAAATCCGTTCAGTAGTTCCTGAGAAAATCAAAAGTAAAATCATAGATATATCTATGGCCGTGGATGATCCGTGCACCCTCCCCGCACCCGGCTCGCACCCTGCCGTGCACGACCTGTATTCTAATTGACTGTCAACACTCCAGATCAGGAAGTGTTGGCAGCCGTCTTGTGCCTCCGTAGAACCGAGGCACAAGAAACCTAAAAACAAACGCGAAAAACACAAAAAGGGGGCAGGGTAGAAACACCCTGACCCCCTAGGCCTGCTCAGGGGGTCCCACAAGGACTCCCAGGGCCAAAAAAAGATTATTTTGGGGTTTTTTAAATCGGCGAGATTCGTGCACCCAGCACGAATTTCGGGCTCCCGCGCTGAATATTCTTATTTGCCCCCGGGGGCCAAATCCCAGGGGCATAATTAAAAAAAAAAGTGTGGGGGGATCCCAATCCCCCCCCATACTGCCCCGGGGTCTGCCACCCCCCGGGGCTCGAAGATTGTATATGCGGGGGGGCTCACGGCACCCCCGCAGCCCAAGGGACTGCCATCCCCGGGGCTTTGTTAACATAGGAAGTCACATATTACATCACTCATGACATGGTCAGTGACATCACTCATGACATCACTGATGACATCTCAAATGACTTCACAAAAGCTTGAATTATCCTGTGGTGGGAGAGCCTCAAGAAGTGCAGACACTTTCCCCCTGAACCCACTCATCCTTAGCAAAAAGAGAACTTGTCACCGAGCTTTCTCTGGAGCTGCCCCAAAGATATGGAATTCTCTTCCACCGGATGTACGTAGAATTTCTTCAACGACTTCTTTCAAATTGGAAGCCAAAAGATTCCTAATGAACACATTCTTACCTTAATTGGGTCTAGGTTTCTACTGCTCGAATTCATTGATCCTAAAACCATTGCACCATCATTTGTTGCTGCTCTCCTTTACCGCATTGTGTGCCCCCCCTCCTAGCCCGCTATATTCCTGTTTATTGTATTACTCTCCTTGATTTGATTGTCTGGGTATTATGTGATTATTCCTGTTGTGTATTCTTACTTGATGTCGATATTGGATTTATGTCCTTCCTTCCATTCTTTTGTAAAATGCTCTGATATCCTTCGGGATCATGTTTGAGCTATAGAAAACTTTATAAATGAATAAATAGGCTTAAAGTAAATGAAGCTAGGTGTGGGGATGTTTGGTAAGATGCATGTGTAGCTTAGCCTTCAGTAGCTCACAATGATTTTCACTTGTCAAAAGTGTCTCTCACTACAGAACAAAATTGGAGACCCATGCTCTAAACGTTTCCAAATTCGCATGTATGCCTGTGTTGTACAGCACACAAACAAACTTGGGAAAGCATTTAACTATGTCTGAGAATAGTATTTTGTACTGGAAGTGTACACTTTCAGTTCAAAAGCTGTGCATGGTGCAAGGAAGCCAAAACTGTGCATGGCGATATAATATTTTGTTTGGTTACATAAAATCATCATCAATTCAAACAGAAAAAAACAAAATAATGTGGAGAAGGCTAAAATATTACAATTGATATTAAAAGATATAAACCATTGTCTTAAGGCTACATAAAATACACATTTGAAAAATGCTTTAAAATCCGCCATGGGAGGTATTTCCATGCAACCAGTGCCAACGACAATTATACTAATGAAACAAAGTGCGTACAGTCTTAAATTATTCCCATAGTTTGTAAAAAACATTGCATATACAGGAGAGAGCACAGGAAAAGGTTGTTTTTAGATTACTGTAAAAAACAAAACTTAAAATCCAAGTCAGGAGGTATAATCATGCGACGAATGCTGAAGACAAACTAACTCATAAAACATTGGATGGATTTTTATTCTGATTTTGATTCTTAACATGCCCATCGGAAAGTATTAACATATGAATAATGTCAACAGCAATGTACACGGAGGGCTTTAAAGTTTATGTAGCTTGTTTTTGTTGCAGTTTGTTTGCAACTTGTAACAAAACTTTTATTGTCTGCAGATTTAGTCTGATATTGCTCCCATTACAACAAGGTATTTCTGCTTGTCGACATGTCCGCACTCTTGGTGAGTTGAAGGACTGCGGTAAAATTGTCATACCTTTGTTAAGAAAGCTGGGCAAATGCAAATAATGTACATAATTGTTTTGAGAACTTGATTGCAGCCCCTACAGGATTTATTAATTCATCTTCCTAACCATTTAGGACAGAAGTTCGAAGTTGGGAAATTGCCCAAGCGGAGACACATTTTTTCATGGAGTGGATAGATGGAGTTAAGGTATTCCTCATGTGCTAAAGTCTTATAGGACTGGATGATTATCCATGCTTTGATAAGATATTATTATCCTCCAATAGCGAAAACTCGCACATGATTTTGTTAGAATGTTCCCTAAGGACTTGAAATGAGGCTGTAAGTTCCCACAAATTGTTTATTTGTAAAGACTCAATACTGGATTGTAAGTAGTCACTGTGTGGGCCCTTGTTTGTAGACAATTCCATCCAGAGTCTTTGGTCTAGTAAGTCTTCCAGTGCTGCTCTCAGTTTGTGGTAGAATTTAACAAAAGCTCCTTGTCTTGTACATCTTTGCCTTAGAAGTCCAATCTCCATCCTGATTTGAGCCTGGGAGGCATTCTAGGGTAGTCAAAAGAGCTGACTGTAGGTGTTTAGACTTAGTGACTCGAGCCATTCTGATTCATGGCAACAAAGTGCTTTGCTGCCATACGCTATGGTGGGTAATAACTTCACCCGTATAACCTCAACTATGGGGAGGAGCGAATCACCTCCAATTGTCTCCTGAGGGGATAGAAAGGAAGCTGTCAGAGACCCTTTATTTCTTCCTTATGTCATAAAAAAAGCTGTTTGTGTCAACTATCTTTCCTAGGTACTTGTAGGCTTGCTCTTGGGTTAGGTTGTGATTGTTTAAGAACCAGAATCCTGCTTTCGTAATTCTTTTACTGAATGTTAGTGCCTTTATTTTTGCCAGGTTGATGTCCAGGTTATTTGTATGAGTATAGTTACTTAATTTGGCCAAAAACCTTTGTAGGCAAACCTTTGTCCACCTGAGAAAAACGTTATCATCAGCATATGACATGCTTGTTAATGCCCCCCCCCTAGTTTGGGTATATGGGTGTTTACCTGATCCAAGGCTTCTGTGAGGTTTGTTAGAAAGAAGTTGAACAATGCTGGGGCTAACACGCATCCCTGTTTTAGGCCTGTTGTAGTCTGAATCTTATGACAGACCCTCGTTCCATCTCCTTTTTTTATCCTGATCCACGTATCAGTGTGGAGTTGTTAAATTGCCTTTAATACCTTCTCATGGATCCCTTAGGCCACAAGTTTACACCCAAGTTTAGTCCTATCCACTCAATCACAAGCTGCCTTCAAATCCACAAATCAGGCATACAGGGAACTTTTGACCTTCTGAGCTTTTCTTATTGTTAGAACTCATACTGCCAAATTTGTCACAGTGCAGATCCCAGGACGAGAGCTGGTCTGCTTGTATGGGATGATCTTCCGGTCTTCCGCCCGACTGTTCAAATCGCAGAGTAGAAACACTGCATAATATTTAGCTTCCTTATCTAGCAAAGCGATCAGATGGTAATCTGAAGGTTCACTATTTTTTCCGCTTTTCAAGATCAATTGGATGACCGCACCATGCCAAGAGTCTCGAATTTGATTGCAGGCATAACAGTAATTATTGTTACTGATTCTTTTGGGCAGATATTATCACACACTATTAAATACTGGACCCATGTTTACTCACTGATATTGGCATTGTTAGAGTTGTATGGGCCTCTTTCCACTTTGTTAATTATTCTCCAGAATCGACTCAGGTGTTTGCTTTTACAGTCATGGAGTATTCTTGCCCACTGGCCTTTGGTGTGCTCCTTCTTGGCTGCCCTTATGGATTTTTGTACTCCTGTCTGAGTCCTGCCTGAATTTCTTTAACTGTACTATATCAGCTGAAGACTTCTTTGCTGCTCTTTGTGAATGGTTCATGCTGCTTTTTGCTGTTCTCATAGCTTGTGTAAACAATTCCAATTGTTGTGTCTTGTTGACATCCTTTCTGGCACAGGGAATTTGGAAATGTGTTTAGCAACTCGGTGACGAACGACTACCGGTCTTGCAAAGGGGTTACCACTCCTGAAAAAAAAATTAGGCGATCAAGGTGACAAACATCAATTATGTCTTTGGGGATATGGCCTTTCCATTGCAACCTTCTCAGTTTTTCTGTCATGACTTGGTTCTAGAATGTTGCAGCTTTTGGACCAAGGCTGGTAATTGTCCATAGGGCAAATATCACAGACAGTGGTCACTTTTAGGACGTAACTCAATTCTGAAACATGTTATCCATTTAAATAGACTTAAGAACACAAACGTATAGTCTATTGTGGAATTAATCCTGATGATAATTCTCATTTTTGTTGATGGTAGGTCCTCTCGAAATCGCCAATTTAGTAACCTTAGGCCCATACTAGTACATACCATAAAATTGGACATACCAATTTTACTATATTGGATCTCCGTTGGTTAGTGCTGATCTGGACTTTGCCATATTGAGTCTTGTTCAATGACGAGGTCATCCCCGTCCTGATTGTGAAACATATTTACATTGAAGTCGCCTGATACTACGAATTGGACAGATGTGTGATCCTGCTAGAGGCCCATTAATATTGATTGTAGGTTAGCCTCAACTTTGCGCTTTCGCCCTGTTGAAGGGTTGATGTAAATGTTCAAAAAGAGTAGGGGGTTGTTTGTGTCCTTGGACCAGTCCTCCAGTTTAACCGCCTGGATCCATGAGTAAGATATGTCCAGCAGGGATGCCCTGACCTTTAAATCTTGTGAGATATAGTTAGGCCTCCCTTTGGTCGACCCCTTAAGGTATGTTTGATTGCTAGGTTGTTAAATTCAATGTATCCAATTAATGGGATTTGATTCCGGGCCCAGGTCTCTTGCACAAAAATACTAGGGTGATTCCAGAAGGTGTGTACTGTAGACTATTCTAATAGATTTTTTAAGTCCCTAACATTCCAAGAGCAAAATCGAAGAGGTTCAATAAGTTTCAGCAAGTCTTAAATGATTGTGTATATTTAAGTCATCCCGTGGCTCCATTGGTTAGTTAAATGTTTCCATGAAGTACATGACTTTCTTCTTATGTTAGGCTGGGGCCCGTTTTCAGTGACACTTGACCAGCTTTTACCAATGGGATTTCTGAGAATCGGAGCTGTGGAGCTGTGTATGGGGGGGGAGATGCTCTTGGCTCGGGCAGGTGCCTGCTTGAAAGGACATGTGGACAGGCCTCCTCAACATGCCCTGTTATATTTATACCCCACTTCTCAAAGTGTGGTTTACTTGCCAATA
Source organism: Triturus cristatus (assembly GCF_964204655.1). Taxonomy (NCBI): domain Eukaryota; kingdom Metazoa; phylum Chordata; class Amphibia; order Caudata; family Salamandridae; genus Triturus; species Triturus cristatus. The sequence goes on from NC_140581.1 coordinate 866,623,462, forward strand.
TTTCCTTGGCTGTTTCTCCAGAACGGCAGGAGACTATTGCTGTCGGGCCTTTGAGTACCCTAAAGATCTCGCACTTGGGACAAATTTAAGTGTGCTGCTTGGTGCAGCACACATAGAAGTTGCAACTCCTTATTTTTTAAATAATTGTTTATGTGCTGGGACACCTTTCTGCACATAAACAATCATGCATGGAGTTTTGCTGTTTCTATGTGTGCTGCACAATGCAGCACACATAGAAACAGCAAAAATGCGAAGAAATAAAGCATTTCTCCTCATTGACCATGTTAAGACCAGGGTTTTTTTTGCTCTTAATTTTGACACTGCCCCATATTTACACAACTCTTGTAAATATGGGGCAGCATCAAAATCAATGGGTGTTGCAGTGGAACACCCACCGCAACACCCATTGCCCACCCCTTTCACACCAAGTATAGTGTGAAAGGCTGCCTTATTTACAAGGCAGCGTTACGCCATGTTAAGTGGTTTAACACTGCCTTGTAAATAAGGCAAAGCCCGTATCGCCACAGGAACGTCTTTAAAAGTGACGTTCCTGTGGCAATAGGGTCTTGTAAATATGCCCCATAATCTATAGAATCACCAGAGAAACCAGACACAGAAAAAGTGAGACCTTTAGATATACTGAATGTAAAGGTAGAACTGTAAGAGATTATAAGGGAATGCTTGGAATTGGAACTTTTAAATAAATACCAGAGAAATTAATTTATTTACCTGTGCAAGGAGGTTACAGGAAGAGCAGCTTTGGTGCATGATCGATTGACAGAAATAGCTAAGAAACACGAGGTGGATCTCACCAACAACATAAATTTGCACCGTAGTTACAGGATAGAATTAGATGATCCGGCTATAGAAAACATGAGAATTACAAGAATGCACTTGCATGCTGTGGTATTGATCAAACACATTTGTAGGTGGAAGGATACAGAAAAATTGGAGGTTAAATGGGCAAGGAAGCATGAAAAGAATTAGAAGGAAGCAGCTAGTGGAGGAGGACAGGATGAATAACACGAGAATGAAGTGACAGTATATCCACTTAGAGAAGTAGCAGGAGGAATGTATGTGCATACTCCTTGGAGCTGAGGGGATTTGGCAGCATTTACAAACAATTTTCCAAAATTGAAAGACAAGCCAGTGCAATGGTATGCAAAAGTAGAGAGATTCATAATTTTTTTGTTAAGTATTATGAACTGATCTGAATGCATTCTTTGACATTATGGTGCCTGCTGATTTATGGGCTGAATGTTAAACAGAGGTTCAATGTCCAAAAGAGGAACCACTTAGCGAGAAAGGGACGAATGCACTATCATGTAAGCTCTCATCACTAGCAGACTCAACTACGGCAACTCCCTCTATGTAGGACTCACTGCACAACTCTTGAAGAAACTCCAGACCATCCAGAACACAGCAGTCAGACTCATCCTTTACTTCCCAAGACAGATACACATCATCCCTCACCTCAGGAAACTCCATTGGCTACCATTTGCAAAGAGATGCCAGTTCAAGCTCCTCACCCACGCTTACAAGGCACTTTACAATGAAGGACTGGCGTACCTCAACAAATGAGTACATTTCCACCAACCTACCAGGGAACTCTGGGCCATATTAGCAAGGGCAGTATCGCCGCTTTAGCGGCACTTTTTGCAGATAAAGCGACAATATTTTTATCGCCCTATTAGCAAGCTGTCGCTAACAACTGTTTGCGACAGCTTAAAGGCGATAAAGGCCGTTTTTTTACCGCTTTGCATGTCAGCAATATTTATCGCTAATGACATGCAAAGTGGGCGTTCCTCACTAAAAGTAATAGGAAGAAGTTGCTAACACAACTTCTCCCTATTAGCAATGCCCGCGAAGCGAAAAAGAAACTTGCGCTAACCGCGATTATCGCTAAAATCCTGACCTAGCCATTGTTTTTTATGGGAGGTGGATTCTACGGCTGAATCCTCACCTGCCTATTAGCGACCTTTTCCTTAGCTATGGGAATTCATCGCTGGAATTCCCGCGTTATTGATGGAGAATCGCTGCTATCATTATTTTATTATAGCCTTGGAGATAAACGTTGATAATAACGCGTTATCTCTGCGATCAGAACCAGCGATAGACGGCGATAAAAAATACAGCGCTAAGCGCGCTTTGCGATGATTATCGCAAGTCCTTGCTAATATGGCCCTCTGTTTCAAATCCTTCTCCCTAGCAGCTACCCAGTGCATCTGTGAGGTGAACAGCAGAGTCCACTCCTCCTCCCATCTGGCGGCTAAGACCTGAAACACTCTCCCCCTACACCTCAGAACAGCTCCATTGCTCCAACCGTTCAGGAAGAACCTTAAGACGTGGATGTTCAACCAATAGGAACAGGCAGCTGAATCCCGCAGCAGGACGCCACAGCGCCTCAAGACCCTCACAGGTGAAGCAGCCGCGCTTTACAAATCCTGATTGATTGATCACATGTGGTAATGGAGAAATATGAAGCGGGTGCTACCCAAAGGGCAGAGTACCTCCCAAAACTATGGATTGGCTCAAGATTAAAAGAACCACACAAGAGCCGACAGTTAATGAGTATTATGAGAGATTGTTGCAGGTGTTTCAGTTCATTAAATATAACGGGGTGACCCTGTGTCCCCCAGAACCTGGGCATACAGTAAAAGAACTACAAGCGGTTCCTTTGGGTGACTCAATTCTTAAACAAGAATGGTGAAAAATTCCATTTATTAAGCATTGATACGAAGGGACAGATAATGATCCTTTTTATAAAAAAATAAATAAGACAGCTACGTAACTTCTGTGACAAAATGAATTGTTTCAGCCATGAAACACGACAGAGAAAGCGATTTCTTAATACAATATATTGTTGAGCTGTCCACAATACACAGAATACAGACAATAAATTATATTAAATTGACATACATCATATGAAAAAATCAAATATTCCCAGTGTTAACACATACAGAAAAGAAAACAAAAACCACATATATGTGCACTATGGCGCAAGGGAGTGTGTGTTTTGGCGCTAGGCAGCTATTTTTAGTGTTAGGGAAAACACAGGTTTTCACTGTATTCTTGTAAATATGGCGTATCCCTGCATTTTGACAATGGGTCAGTGTGGCACTGCAAAATTTTCTGCAGCGTCACACTGTGCCATTTCCTTGTACATATGCCTCAAAGGGTCTCCAGGTAAACTGCAGTCCTGTCAAAAAGAAGTTCAATATCTGGGACACATTATAATGAAGGGAGCTACAAAGGTGTCTCCAGAAAGGGTGGAAGTCATCTTACAGATGAATCTGCCCTAAACTCAAATGGAAGTCAGAATGCTTTAGGGAATATTTGGCTACTATACGCAGTGGACACCAAACCTTTCCTTAATGGCAAAACCTCTACAAAGGTTGACGCACAGAGAAGTATCAGATCTGATTCCATGGGACAACAAATGTACAAAAGCATTCCTGGAACTGAAAGAAAGATTGTGCCTTAGCCCGGAACTAGCAATTCCTGATTATACAAAAGAATTCACTTTATTATGCAGCGAGAGAGATAAGTGTGCTCTCTCAGTGTTGGCACAAATGCATGGAGGAGTAGAAAGCCCATAGCCTGTTTTTTCACTATTCTTGAACCTGTAGCAGCAGTCTTCCCAGTTGCCTAAAAGCGGTGGCTACGGTAAGTACTAGTCTGTAAAAGAGTGAGAGCATAGTGATGGGATACTCTTTAACTGTTTTGGTTCCACACTCTGTGGAGCTATTGATGACAAGAACTAAAACGCAGTACACGACTTATAACAGATTGACCCGTTATGAGCAAAGTATTGTGTTCGCAGATAGTATCACATTAAAACGTTGTATGATTGCCTTGAGTGCCTTATTTGATTTTTCATGCATCACCATTAGCTTCAAATTTCCAATTGCACCTGCCCGCTTTTGAAGCCTCCAATATTTTTGTACACTGAGAGGCATGTAGAAAAACTCCCTGATGACTGATAGTTGGACAGATAGTTCTTTTAACTCAATGCCTTGTGCGTCTATACATGATGGAGCTTATTTGCTTGGATGGGTATCTCCACGCTTGCACGCTCTCTTGTGCTAACCTGTTGTCCTGGTAATTTAAGACTAGCACGGTTTAACCACCGGGACAGACTCAGTAGGTACTGCTTGTTACTGGGCTGGGATGGGGAAGGAGGAGGGTGGACTAGGGGAGCCTTCAGGTAGCCGCCCGGATGTTGAGGTGGCAGAGCAGGGGGGAGGAGGGCAAGACGCACTCACTGCTAAGTGGACCGCTTTTCCTCCACCCCAAACTCGACCGTTCCTACGGCTGCCTAATGCGCTGAGCTCGACTGCGCCCAAGCCTACAAAAACCTCCCACCTCCAGCAGCGGTCGCAATCCAACACAAGCGGCCTGGCCGAGCAGCGAGCTGAGCTGCAAACAGCCGGCGAGTCAGCAAGTCGCTATCCCCTTCAGGGACTTCAGGGAGACTCGCGTGGCGGCCAAGAATCTTCTGCTACGCCACGGGCAGAGACCGCACCGCTGTCTGAGCCCTCCCTGGGTGGATCGATCATGGGCCGGGGATACTCTGTGGCGCTGCTGCAGCAACGCTGGTGGATTCCCCCGAAGCGGTGAGCTGCCAAACTGAGCTCGCTCTGCACGTTCCGTACCCTCCTATGCTGCGTGCTCTGTCAGCTCCTGCATCCTCCATCGCGCAGGGTGAGAAAGAAACAGCACCGTGTCTTAGTAGATGTGGCACTGTTCTGCTCTTTCCCTTTTGGGTATTCAGAGCAGGAGCTTGTTGTAGCCCTGCATTGGGTCACTTCTGTGTAAATGTTCCCCATAGAGTGCGATGAATCAGCCCAAATTCATCCATTGACTTATTTTGGTCAGCACCCTTCAGCGATTGCTTTCAGACTACTACAATCACATCTTGCATCAGCCAATAGGATTACACATTTCTACCTCGTGCTACTAGGAAAAGTACATCTGAAAAGTACACTCAATAATCACACTTTTTGCTGCCTTTGATTTTCCAATACTGCAAGGCATTGGTTCTGTTCACAGCAATATAAATCAATAGATATGGATCCCATTATGGTTTTTATTAGAGGATTTTCCGTTTAGTGACTCGAGCCCCCATATTCAGCCACCGGGCAGCTGATAACATCCAGTGCACCTGCAAGCTCCCTGCGCCTGCTGCGGGGATGATGCTGAAACACAAATTCAGTGAACTCGGCTGCTGTGACAAATCAAGTAGATCTCGAACATAAATAAAATTCAATCTATAAATGCATTTAAAGATAGCTTTAAAAAACAAATATGGCATGTACCTCGTTAAGGGAAAATCCAGCCAACACAAAAGTGTATTTATTCGTGAGTTAAAATCCAGTTAGCAATTAAGACGACAAATCACGAGACTATTTTCAGTAGGGCATATTCTATTTTTCTATGAGTATGTTTTACAGATGACTGCAGTTATGAACGGTACTCGGTCTAAAATAATTGGAAAGCGGTTGAAAGAATAGGAGTGGTCTTGCTATGAAAAAGTGCTGTTCTAGTTTAGACCACAAGATGGTAGTCAAGTATTATAAATGGCACTAAGGTGCTTAGTCATTCGGAATATCAGAGAGAAACATAGTCAAGGGTGTGTAAGAAATATAATGAAAGCAGGAAGGGCAGGGATGTGTCATTTCTGATTGATACTTCTAACCATAGGTCCCTCACTTTAGATTGCTCTCTGGGCGCCAGACTGGATCCAGGAAAGTTTTCCAGAAATGCTCTCATATGCCACTGGCTCCCTACCACCCCAGGAGTGATGGATTTAAGCCACAGATAAATAAGCACCACCCCCGTGAGCTGACATCAGTTCATTTCTTTCTACGCTCTCTAATGTTTGAGCTCGGGACTCGACTCGGAGTCACGCAGTATTGTGTCATCAGGCACCCAAAGGTGACCTGGGTTCAAGATGCAAAGTTGTACTTCACCGGAAATTAGAAGTTGCGGCCTTCGTGTAACTCCCATTCCGGGTCTGGGGCAGATTCTGTTCTGCTTCAGGGGCCTTACTTCTGAGAGGTCTACCACTGTCGAAGTTCTCCAGTAAGCACAAATCAAAGTCCAAATGCAAACACAAAAAAGTGAATTAGGACTTGAGCCCATCCAGCACTCCATATCCAGGGAGAGGGCACAGGGGCTTCACGATGTCAATCAATCTCCCTCTGGGTCCCCAGTCATAGAGCCGATTCTCAGACTGATTCCAGTGCACCCAGAGTTTCGTAGCCCATCGGCAACACAGCAGCAGAGTTTCCGCATACGCCCGGCTCCCTCTGCCATGCATTCAGTTCCCAAGGAGTAGCAGGGGCCTCGAGCCAGGATCCTACTGGTGGGTCTGTTCCCGATGATGTCTGACTACTTAGGTCCCATATCAACTTTGGAACATTGTCCACTCCAGCTCCGCAACCTGCTTCAGGCCGTTCCTCGACGATGGTAGAAGAGGATCCAATATCGATTCTGCTGTTCGACCCCAAACTGACTGCAAAATTACTAAAGCGCAACCAGTCATCATACAACCTGACTCTGTGCCAATGCTTCTAGCAGGGCGGATACAATAGTAGAGGCTAACTTTTCTTTTTGGCTCCGACACTGACCAAGGTACACCACCAGAAGGAGATGGTGGGGATGGTGACGGTGATCTCCCCTTTATCATGATGATGACAATTTGTACGTGTACCTACAGGAGGCCTGTGGGCTTGATACCTCTACTGATACAGGGTTGGACTTGCCTCTTGGACCAGAGAGTGCATCATTTGTGGTAGTAGTCAACGAGTGGCTAAAGTCCGGAAATTCTAGCTGCCTTCAGCCAAGATCATGGCTAACATCCTTATTGCCATTTCGCAGTCAGGGCCTGCCACATCTAAGCCCTTGCTACCCTTTAACAAGGTACTCACTGATACCTAGATGGGTACTTGATAAACAAAACCCTGTTCTTGCCAACCAGTGAATGGGCATCAAAGACCAGCACCTGGCAAATCTAATTTTCTCACTTAACGCTCAAATCCAGAGAGCCTGGTGCCTCTGGCTTCATTCAGCAAGGTGAATCTCATTTGATTCCCCACGACCCCTCCAGATAGAGAATCCAAGATGATTGAGGCATTTGGAAAACATATGTTCTCCTTGGCTAGTCTGCCATTCAGATCGGTCAGTGCAGTCTGTTTGTTAATTTGCTACACTCATGAACTTTGGGACATGGACAGTGAGATTTTGTTGGGAGTGATGAAAGATTCTAGATCCTCTCCGGCTCATACAATTCATGATGGTCACGATGCTGATAAATACCTGATTCATGCTGGCCCCACTACTAATGATTTCTTTGGAAGGGCGATAGCACCAGTGTTGTCCTCCGCTGCCATGTGTACATGTATTCCACAGGACTTTCTGAAGATGTACATTCCTCTCTAATGGATATGTCCGATGATGGCTTATGTCTTGTTGGTGAAAAGGCGGAGTCTGCCCTGGAGCATTTTAAGAAAAGGAGAGCCATGGTGTGATCCCTGGGGTTCCTGATCTCTGCCAAGCAGTTTCTACATCAGCTCAGAGAATTTAGAGGCTACTCCACTGGGCTGGCCAAAAGACAGTGACAGCCACCCCAACTGCTACAGGAGTCACTCCAGTCGTTTTGAGGCTGGGGACTTGGTCAGGCAGTAAACACGCAGGTCAGCAGTGGCACAAGTTCTCCCAGTCCACTTCCATGCGGCTACAGCCACCAAGCTGCTTTGGTTTGCCCTTAGTGGTGCACACCCATCCTGGGGCAGCAGGATTCAGTATTGCCTCCCAAGGTGGCGATTCATCATGTCCAACAGATAGTATTTCCTTGATTATGCATGACTCGTATTTTCATAAATCCATCCTGCAGTCGCACAGACATTACCTGCGTTTCAAGGTCAGCCAAGAGGACTTTCGGTTAGCAATGCTTCACTTTGACTTCACCAGCACCCCGGGTTTTCACGAAAGTGATGGTAATAGCCTGCGGGACACATTTGGAGGTTTGAGAAACCAGTTGTCTTCTACCTCAATGACTGACAGTTAAAGGCGGGCTCGCCACAGTCAGTTGTAGACCATCTCTTGAAAATGGCGACCCTCTTGACATTTTTCATGATAAAGGAGCTGAAGTCACACTTGAAGTCTTTGCAGAGGCTGCCATTCATTGGAGCTAGCCTAGATAAAGTGCATGTCAGGACCCATGATCCCTCAAGAGCAGTACCCCCAAAATGCCAATTTTCTGGCAGCACTGACTCTAAGTTTAATGGTTTAGAGTGGCCATACAAGTGGAATGGAAATAGGGAGGGTACTGGTGTCACTTGGAGGTATTATGCCTGGTTAAGAAATGCCATCTTTACATGCTCACGTTCTTAAGTTGCCTTCCCTCCCTAATCGCAATGTAATTTGACACACATTAATTTGCCTGCAGACACAGGACAACATTCCTCGAACTCAGTTTGCTTACAATGCCACTTTGTAGGCACTCTATTAGAACACCTTGAACATTCTGTACATGGGCGAAGTTCAACGCTCAAGATGTTGTTTGTTTTTGGCCGCTTAGTGAAACAGATATCACAATATAATAAACAATAGTGGCCTGACCGGGGCTTCAGCATGGTAACATAGAGGATTTTAGGATTTTATTATATTATATATATATATATATATATATATAAAAAAACATCAAGCCTTTGTTTATTCAGAAGAGCATTTCGCAGGCACTGAGAGGTTGGTCCATGCCGGAGTTCCTGCTCAGTTCATCCCTGTCACCTCATCCGAGGGATGCTGTCCACTTCTACACCAAGACGGAGAGCTTGCTGACACTTACCCACCATTAATGGGGAATTAGCCCAACCAACAGGGATTTAGAAGATCTACTCACTTAAGACAGAATAGGGTAGAATGCGCTAGGCAGGAGTATAATATTATAGTACTTGCATGCAAGCATATAGACTTCTGTAATCAGCAAAATGGTTAAATTGTTCATCTTCCTCACCATTCTTGTAATGTTGATTTCATTATTCGGTTTCCTTCTATTAATCATTGCAGTACACATATTTTACTCAAGAATTGAAATGCTTCAATAAATGTTGAAACCACTGTTGTTTATTTTTTGCGTATCTCTTTGGGTATGTATAAGACATTGAGGACAAGGGTTCTAGATCTGTTACCGCAATTTCCTTGGGGAGTCAAGGTGGTCATGTTCAGAAGTTGCACATCCATTTGTTTCCCTGTAAGGTTAGGGGGACAGATGGTGCACTGTGAGCTAGCAGGATTATAGACCAACATATCCCGAGGGGTTCTCAGAATCAGTCTCCCACCAGTCTAGCCTTTATATTGTCCAACAAACACAGTTTTACTTGAGAAAGTTTAAGACATATGACACTGCAAGAAGGGAGCTCTGAAACAAGATCTTTGATCAGTGCAATTGGAATAAGAACATAATTGCAACTAAGACAGGATTGAAATAATATTTCTCAAATACAGGGTTGAATATTTTACCTGCAAAGGAACAAAGTATTGGAATAAAATATTAGCACATGTATTAGATCTGGCTTCTAGAGAAGTCCATAGCACACAAATAACAGTTTTTTAAGAGTTTAATGGTTTTTTACTTGTTTGAAAGGCAAAACGTCTAAAGAGCTAGGATCTTTATATCAGTTCTTATTCTCTAACTGCTATTCTCCAATCACAGCCCTCTCCCCTTTCTGGGTGTCTTTTGCCTTATGACCAATATGTATGGAATCTACACGACTTTAGTGTTGGCAGAGGTTCATAAAACAGTCTCTCCTATGGTATTGCCAAAATCAGAACCCGGAAGAAACATTTCCCTCTGAGTTAATACACTTTACCATGAATCAGATTGAGTGTCTTGTTAGCAATTGCCACTTTTAATGTCCTAATAATCCTACTCTTGTTACCTGCTCTGTTTCCACATAGCGGAAACTCTAACAGTGTGAATAACGTGCATGCTCTGGTGGGCGCTGTCACCTTAAATAGACGAGTGTCCAAATTGGTGCCCAGGATTTGCTGAATCTTCAGAGATCTCGTTATTCTCTTCCTCTCATGAGATCTCATTAGTGAACGCTTTTGCCTGTAAAAATAAAGAATGTTAATGCTATCTGCCACAGGGCCATCTTTTTACACAAAATAATCTTTACTATAAAACTATAAAAGGATTGTCCCCCACTGACCGCATTGCCTGCACCTTAAAACATTGTCAGCACCATTCACCACTTGGGTGTTTGTATCCCTGCACGAGCGCCATCTTGGGAGTAGGGCTCAGACGCCACCAAGACGTTTCACGGGGCTGCGCTCTAGTTCGAGCGAGCACCGCCTACCACACGCTATTTAAAGGCCATTATGGTCGCGCGCAGCGTACGCGCGCAGCGTCGCGCCGGAGGAGCGCCAGAGGAAAGCCCGTCTGTGCCCGTCCGGGCCAGGACGGGCCGTAGGGCCTCCCCCCCTGGTCGGCCGAGGGTCTACACCCCTGCAACCCTTAGATCTCTTCATCAAGGGAGAACTACGCCGGATGAGAGAACACTTGCCAGTCTCGGTCGGAAGACCTACTACAGGTAGAGGCTAAATCAGTCATCACGAGGTCACAGGGCCTGATAATTGCCTCACTCAACACACGATCCCTACAGAAACACCATCTAGAGGTGTTCACACTGCTGGACGAGGGTGAGATTGACATCTTAGCGCTCTCAGAAACCTGGCTAGGGAGCTCCTCAACACTTGACACAATAGCTGCCTTACCGCCCAACTTCGACGCTCGGTGGTATAACCGCCCTAAGGACAGCAGAGGGGGCGGGGTGGCTATTATGTTCAGAAGGAATCTCAAGGTAACACAAATCATCGCAGAAAGCTGTGCTGGAGCAGAAGTCCTAGGGATTAAAATATCACTAAAATCCTCATGTATACTGCTTATTGTAGTATATCGTCCTCCGCAGAGCTCGCCGGAATTTAATGACGCCATTTTTGAGCTGTTGACCGATCTGGCATCCAGATATAAGTCCCTGGTAGTAGTGGGAGACTTTAATTATCATTGGGATGAGATTCCCAGGGGGCCCACGGCAGCTGAGTTTGGATCCAATCTTGCCACCCTTTCTCTAAACCAGCTTGTATTAGGGCCTACCCATGAAAAAGGACATACCCTCGATCTTGTCTGGTCCACCATGCCTCGAATGGAAATCCTGGGGGTCAGCCCCTGCATTTGGTCGGATCACTATCTGATCAAGTGCTGGGTCCCAGGAGAGCCTGTAACTGCGGCCCCTCCACAAACAAGGAGGAAGGTCTGTCCATGGAAGAAGATCGAGGCCGACTCCTTAGTCACAACTCTTCTCTCCTCCCCTCCTCCGAAGAGGAAGCAGGGGAACCTGGACGTAGAGACCTTGACCATCATGACCTGGATCCGCTCTGCTTTAGACAAACTAGCCCCAGAACGTTTAGAGCTCACTCGGAAAAAAGAGAAAGGAGCTCCTTGGTTTGATGCATCCCTTAGGGAAAGGAAGCAAGCTCTCAGGAAGGTGGAGCGAAGCTGGAGACGGGATCACGGGCCTACAGAGGCACTAACATACAAAGCTCTTCTGGCCAGCTATAAACGGGCCATCCTGGCTAGGAAAACCGCCTTCTATGAAGGACGGATCAGGGAGGCAACGAATAAACAAAGGGAAACCTTTATTATTCTAAGGGAACTCACCCAGCTGAATGACAAAACTAGCGGTCTGGCCCAGCCTGACTGCGACACCTTTCAGGGATTCTTCCTCCAGAAGGTGCAGGACATCCTGTTGGATATCTCTACGCTCTCTGATAGCCTACCAACGCAACTCGGTACAGACAGCTTGCAGTCTGTGGGAGCTTTGCTTAATTTCCCAACCATCAATGGAGAGCTCCTGACAGAACTGGTTAGCCGTATAAAATCAGGATCCTCTAGTGATCCCTGCCCTCCGAAAATTTTCAAACTAGCCTTGCCAGGTATCCAACCCCAGCTGCTGCAGCTAATCAATGCTTCATTGGAAGCGGGTTACCTCCCAGCATCCCTGAAGGAGGCCAGGGTCTCCCCACTACTGAAGAAAGCAGGTACTGACCCTAAAGTACTAAAAAACTACAGGCCTATCTCTCAACTGCCTTTCCTAAGCAAGATCTTGGAAAAACATGTCCTGAACGCAGTTACCAACTACCTTGAGGAACACCATCTCCTACATGCCAGGCAGGCAGGATTTCGACCACAACATAGTACGGAACTGGTGATGGCCACGGTCACCGACGAGCTAAGAGTAAGAGCTGATAAGAAACAACCCTGCGCTCTGATTCTGTTAGACCTCTCGGCAGCTTTCGATACGGTCAGCCATCCCATCTTGCTGAGCCGTATCGCGAAGCTGGGGATTGCTGGCCAGGCATACAAGTGGTTGGAGTCCTTCCTGTCGGGTCGTACTCAGAGGGTCCAGATGGGGGACCAGTTATCAGGGAGTAGGGAGGTGACCTGGGGGGTGCCTCAAGGATCCGCACTCTCCCCCCTACTGTTTAATATCTATCTGCAACCCCTGATTGAGGAACTCACGCGTAAGAACTGTGAGGTCTTTAACTACGCAGACGACACGCAGTTACTGGTCCAGCTGGGTGATACACCAGAGGCCCAGGAATCAGTCAGAGATCTACTGAGATTCACGGTCAACTGGATGACTAACAACTTCCTTAAGGTTAATGCAGATAAAACGGAGGTTTTGGTGGTGACCAACATAGCCAATCCCTGGGATGATCTGTACTGGCCCCCAGAACTCGGCAAAACCCCCAGCCCTGGGACGGTAGTGAAGAGTCTTGGCCTAAAGATCGATGCGGCTCTCACTATGGCCCCCCAAGTGTCGGCTGTGGTAGGTTCCTGTACTGCCGTGATGCGGCAGCTACGTAAACTTACTGCCATTCTCTCTGCCTCCACGCTGCAGACTATTGTCTCAGCAACTGTCATCTCGAGGCTAGATTATGGCAACGCTCTGTACCTGGGCCTGTCACAGAAGCTGATGAGGAAACTGCAAGTCGTGCAAAACGACGCTGCCAGACTGGTCTTTTCTCTTCCCAGAAGTGCACATGCATCTACTCTCCTTCGCAAACTGCATTGGCTTCCAGTGAAGCTTAGGGTCCATTTCAAAGGCCTCTGTATGGCCCATAAAGCACTTTTTGGCAATGCCCCGGAAAATGTCAAACAGCGCCTAAGGAAGTATGTTCCCGGTAGGTCCTTACGCTCTGGGTCTGTCCCAAATCTGGTCCAACCCAGATTCAATCTAAAAACTAAAGGAGGTAGTGCTCTCTCAGTGCTCATCCCTCAACTTTGGAATGGTCTTCCTTCTAGCCTGAAGGAGGAATTTAACCTTCTTTCCTTCAGGAAAAAATTGAAGACATTTCTGTTTGGTACGGTAACATCTTCGGTCTAATTGGAGTTGGCAGATGGTTGGGAGGCGGTACGATGTTGTTGGTCGTCTGTTTAGCGCCTAGAGACCAGTGGTGATAAGCGCTCTATAAGAACCATATAACATAACATAACATATAACATAACATAACATCAATCAAATCAAACACCATAGGTAAAAAAACAGAATAGCTTATTAGCGTCCATGAGCATCCTAAGTAATGGGATAAAGTTCAAACAGTTTAATAATTGTACAGTGTTTAACTCTGGGTATTGTTTACCTTAAAAGGTAAAAACAAAACATACTGCCATGTTTCGTACTGAAGAAGTTGCGAGATGGACTTTTCCTCTCCAGCTATCAGTGGGCATGACATTGCAGTTCAAGGCTATAATGAGTCCAGGACATTCAGGCTATGATCCGGATGTTTCAGCCTCATCCTGGATCTCAGTGAGAGCATTTTGGAGTTTTTTTTGGCCTATCAGCCTCCTGCATCTTCCTAGTCAACCATGTCAGGTGGAACATGCAGACTCTGCAATAGAATCTGAAGTTTCAGTGGGCCCAGCATGTTATGTTATAAAGATCTTGTAGCGCGCACAAATACTCTAGAGTGTCCTGGCGCGGGAGTGAGCTGGGGGTGGAGCAAGCAAGAGCCATTTAGAAGAGCTGACTGAACAGATGCATCTTTAAACGTTTTTTAAAAAGACGGAAGTCTTGAATATGCTGTAGATCCGAGGGGAGAGCATTCGAGGCAACTGCTGTTTTTACAGAAAGAGACTTGCCTCCCGAACGTGATCTACGAAATCGCGGAATAGTCATCCGACGTAGAGAGGCACACCGCAGGGATCGATTGGGGAAATCCATTCGATACCATCCATCCAGATTTTAGAAGGGGTTGCTCACGATTTGCAGTGGAGGTTGATTGCACACAATTGGTCATGTGGCAGGCCCATCCCCTTTCACACCCAGATCTGATAGTGGGGACGGATGTGTTACTAAGTGCAGATCAGAGGACTCTGGTCTCTGATGGAAGCCCAGCTCCATGTCAATCTGTTGGAATTGCAGACAATTCGTCTGATGCTGAAGTATTTCCTTCCGTCCATCCAGCAGAGACCAAGGCAGGTTCTCTAGGACATCACCATATGGTATTGCAACAAGCAGGGTGGGCCAGGAGGCTCTGCACCTCTGGAGTTGGTTGGAGCATCAGAACATTTCCCTGGTCGTGAACCACTTGGCGGAATTCTTGAATGCCAGAACAGACAAGCTAAGCAGGCAGCATCTGGTAGGTCATGAATGACATTTATATCGTGAGGTGGCACATGGCATTTTCCAACAGTGTGGATAACCCTGGGTAGATATTTTTGTCACCGATGAGAACCTACACTGTCAATGGCTTTGCACATTGATGTTTCCGTGACTATGCTCACAAGAAGGTGCATTCCTACTAGATTGTGAGACAGGTCTCCTGTATGCCTCACTGCCCATACCATTCCTGCCCAGAGTTTTGAAAAAGGTCAGGAGTGACTGGTGACAAATCATCCTCATGGCTCTGGAATGAGCCACATGGGAGTAGCACCTGGAACTTCTGGGCAGGAGCATCTATCCTCCCATCATGCTTCCTCTCTAGGAGGAACATCTGTTGTCGCAGCAGGGCGGGGTCTTGCACCAGACACCGAACCTGTGGAAACTACACCTCCATGTGTGAAGACTCAGCAGCAGCATTTTACTTCTTTTGATCTGCCACCTGAGGTGGTGAATGTCATTCCCGCCACCAAACGCCAATCCACAAAGTTCATTTTATATTAGGCACTGGGATAGATTTGTGGCCATATGTAGTATCCACAAGACTGAAGCAACTTTCCTTGTTTCTATCACCTTGTGTAAATTTGCTTTTTAGTGAGCATACCGGTGCAGGGGTCACCCGGCTCTGTCCACGGGTCCATAGACCAACAAAATAGAGATTGGCACTGAAGCTGGAATTCAAATAAGAAGTTTATAAATCACTCATGATTGGGGCTACGTCCGCACAGCACTCTCAAGTGCTGCCTGAGGTAGTACATTGAAGTCACAGAACACAGGCCTTATATACAGCCTTTGCTGCACTGGTAAGCATGTGGATACAAATATTAGGTACAGGCCTACACCGGAATAGTTACCGACAAACATGGGCAGATGGGCGATCACTTAGTCAGCAAAGTGGAAGGGGGAGCAGGAGTGCTTATGGCAGCAGTCAGAGATTGACTGTTGAGGCTGAGTCCAGGTGTTCTGGTAGCTACAAACTCTTAGCATGCATATTGCTTTTAGCTGAGTCAGGAAGTCAACTAAAATAGACCGCACAGGCAGGGAAAAAGACGAGCAGCAGAGGATGGAAGAATTACAAAGCCAACAAAATGGATGCCACAACCAAGATGGCTTCAGCTTATGCTAACAGAAATTAATCCAGATTTCTACAGATGACCCTTTTAACATATGCTGAAGACATCTTCCTATGCTTTTGAGGGAGTACTAAACACATTGTGCACATCTATCTGATTTAATTCAGTAATTTCTTGGTCCATTGCCAAGCGAGCATTTACATTTGTGACATTTTGTTTAGGCGGTATACATGAGGTACAAGTAGAAATACATAGGGAACAGAGCATTTGGCCACATTGAATACATAGGCAACAAGTAAAAAGAACAGCAAAAGTATACATAAGGCTGACAATAATTTCCAGCCCCATACAGTAAACATGTTCCATGGCCATCCAGTCAAAGTCCATGTCCCTGAATCCTGGTGGATTTCAGTGACTATTTTGTGCATCTTGGAAATTGCAACAAAAACAGAAAGGGCGTGGTCAGGGATATAAACGCAGCAGCTACTTCCGATGATGCGACATGCAGCATCACGGTCAGCCAGGATGACATCAAGGATCATCCTATTTTGGAGCGTCACAATTCTCGCAATTTGTAGTACTTCTGTGATATTTCCAAGCGTCATTGCTGTCTAATTGGTTACAGCCACTACAACACGTGTCAAGCGTCAGATCTTTCTGCTGTTTAAGGCCGCACCAACAAAGAAGAATAGTCCCAAATGAAAGTCAATATACTACTGTAGTGCAGTATCAGTTTGATCCACCTCATCATTGTTTATTGTCCTCTTCAATCCACTCTTAGAAATGACATTATACAGTGTATAGTCTTTATGGTAGGATGCAGGTGCCAAAAACACAGGTGGAAGCAAAAAGGACACATAGCAGATGCCAGACCAACCAATAGATAGATAGATCAATCAATCAATCGATCAGAATATTTATAGAGCGCACTAATCACCCATGAGGGTCTCAAGGCGCTGAGGGGGGAATGTAGCAGCTACTGATCGAACAGCCAGGTCTTAAGAGTCTCCTGAAGGTCAGCAGGTCCTGGGTCTGTCGCAGTTGGATGGGGAGGGTGTTCCATGTCGTGGGGGCGAGGTGGGAGAATGATCTGCCGCCGGTGGTCATTCGTCGGATGCGTCGGATGTTGGCGAGGGCAAGGTCAGCAGAGCGAAGCTGGCGGTTGGGCGTGTAGAAGGTGAGTCGTTCGTTGAGGTATGCTGGTCCGGCGTTGTGGAGTGCTTTGTTATGTTATGTTATAGGGTATTTGTTAAGAGCACGGCTACTCCAAGGAGTATCCCAGCGCTTTGTGGGCGTGGGTGAGGAGCTTGAAGGTGATCCTCTTGTTGACCGGGAGCCAGTGCAGGTCTCTCAAGTGGTCGGTGATGTGGCTGTGGCGAGGGATTCCTAGGATGAGGCGTGCGGAGGCGTTTTGTATGCGTTGGAGTCTTTTCTGGAGTTTGGCTGTGGTTCCCGCATAGAGGGCCTTGCCTTAGTCTAGCCTGCTGCTGATGAGGGCTTAGGTGACCGTCCTTATGGTTTCGGTGGGGATCCATCTGTAGATCTTGCAGAGTATGCGTAGGGTGTTGAAGCATGAGGAGGAGACAGCGTTGACTTGTTGGGTCATGGAGAGCGTTGAGTCCAGGATGAAACCCAGGTTGTGTGCGTGGTTGGTGGGTGTTGGGGCAGCTCCCAACGTTGCTGGCCACCAGTAGTCGTCCAATGCGGAGGGAGTGGAGCCAAGGATGAGGACCTCCATCTTGTCAGAGTTCAGTTTCAGACGGGTGGCCTTCATCCACTCTGCGACGGCCTTCATTACCTCGTGAAGGTTGGATTTGACGGTGGCCAAGTCCTTGGTGAGGGAGAGGATCAGCTGGGTGTCACCAGAATATGAGATGATGTTGAGGTGGTGCGCTCGGACGATGTTGGCGAGTGGTGCCATGTAGATGTTGAAAAGGGTCGGGCTGAGGGATGATCCTTTGGGTATGCAGCAGGTGATCGTGGTGGCTTCAGATCTGAATGGGGGGAGACGGACTTTCTGGGTTCTGCCGGTGAGGAAGGAGGTGATCCAGTTCAGGGTTTTGTTGCAGATCCCCAAGTCTTAGAGGCGTGTGCGTAGGGTGTGGTGGCAGATGGTGGCGAAGGCGGCCGAGAGGTCCAGGAGGATGAGGGCCGCGGTTTCGCCGTTGTTTAGCAGGGTCCTGAAGTCGTCGGTGGCGGCGATGAGGGCAGTTTCGGTGTTGTGATTGCTGCAGAAGCCGGATTAGGAGGAGTTCAGGATGTTGTTCTCCTCCAGGAAGTGGGCTAGTTGTCTGTTGGCGGTCTTCTCAATGACTTTCGCCGGGAACTGGAGCAGGGAGATGGGTCGAAAGTTCTTGAGGTCTTTTGGGTCCGCCTTAGGATTCTTGAAAAGGGCGTTGATCTTGGCGTGTTTCCAGCTAGATGATAATAACCTTTACTTCCGCAAATGAAATAGGTGTTGTGTGAGGACAAAAAACTGCTATTGTTCATTCCAGTAATATTTAACACTAAAGTGTTGTCACTTTTTCCCACGGGAAAATTGCCAATACTGCTCACACAGAGATCCGCTCGAGCTCTAGTAAAAGTGATAACAGGAGGTCCATTACCCTTGATGGTTCGAGTGTTGGGGAAAACATAGTGTGTGGAGGAATTATCTCGACGATACTCCTCCATTTCCCTTACAGTTCCTTTGGCTTGTGGGTCACCATCTTCAGTGGGGTAACAGAATTTGTTCATTAGAGGCATATACAAGTTGGAACCAAGCTGGGCATGAGCCATTGTGAGAGAATGGCAGCCGTGACAACGGGATTCTTTTTATGTTCTGATGAGGAGGAATCTTGCCACAAACCCAACAGTTAGCAGCATTGCTTAGCGGGTGTGTCTGATGCAACATTTGAAGAAATGAATTGTTTCTCAGATTTTGCCGGTATCCCTGTTCATGTTGTGGCAAATCAAAATGATGGAGCTCTTTTGCAGCAAGTAATATAACAATAATGCTAAGTAAGGAGGCTCCAATCATTACTTCCTCCACTACCCACATTCCAGTAGCGATGATGGCAGAAGTCAAAGTCAGACCAAGGATGCAGATTGTACAGCCTTTGCACGTTGTCGCAGCGATCTCTTTCTTGTTAGGCGAGTTCATTTTCATCGGCAAACAACAAAACGGATGGTGCGCTAAGGTCCTGGGCAGAGGTTGGTTTCTTCACTAACGTTGAGATGAGTAGTCACTAAAAGGCTACCCCCCTTTGTAGTCAGTCTTTAACCACCCAGGACAGTGGCTCAAACAGTCTCTTTCTGCGATGAAATGTCTTTCTTCCTGGATCGAAGCAGATATCTAGATGTACCAGAGATTGTGTGGTCCGGGAAGACTTCCTTAGGTCTTTCAGGTGACACAGCTCATCCTCTCTCAGTGACCAAAATGTCACAATGACCTGTCAGCACAGCAGGGCTCACGAAGGAAGAGCTTCCTGCACCTGCTGATAAATAGAAGACAAGCTGTCAGTTAACTGGGACAAATAGTCACTCATCAACATGTCTGGGGTACCTAATACTGGTGCAGAACAAAGAGCTTGGCGTAATTGTTGGAAGGCGCTCTGGCACTCAGCTGTCCATGGGAGGGGCATTGAAGTTTCTTTAGTCAAAAGGGCCAACAAGAGTTTAACAATGTATGAAAAGCAAGGGATCCACTGCCTACAGAAAGAAGTAAGGCCAATCAATGCACGGACGTCCTCCTTAGTACGGGGCACAGGTGTGTCTAAAATGGTCTGAGTGCGATCTGGTGTGAGTGCACGTCCCTCCTTAGACAGTAGGTGACCTAAATAATTGCAATTTCTTCCGAGAGACTTTGTGATGATGAGAGGCAAGGAATGATAATAATGACAGTGTTCCTTCTTTACACTGTTCAGGGGTTTTGGCAGCCAACAAGATGTCATCGACATATTCAATAAGAGCCAACCCTTTCAGCACAGGAAAAGAATCAAGCTGCCTTTTCAATGCCTGACTATAAATGCTAGGACTCTCTGTATACCCTTGT
This sequence comes from Triturus cristatus, assembly GCF_964204655.1. NCBI lineage: Eukaryota > Metazoa > Chordata > Amphibia > Caudata > Salamandridae > Triturus > Triturus cristatus. The sequence continues at coordinate 866,643,297 of NC_140581.1, forward strand.
GGAGCTCTGCAGAATCTGAAGGATCTATTATTCATAGGGAAGCCAAACAAATAACGGCTATCAGGGTGAATAGGTATTGGAAAAAAATGCATTCTTTAAATCAATGACACTGAATGTAGTGGCAGTAGGAGGAACCATAGTAAGGAGTGTCGTAATGTCAGAGACTACCGGGTATTGGGGCACCACAATTTTGGTAACCTCTCGTAAATCATTAATGAATCTGTAAATTTAGTGTCAGTGTCTCTTTTCAAAATAGGAAGAATAGGGCTATTACAAATGTTATAAGGGACTTCTTCCACAACCCTCACCTTGATCAAATCCTGAACAATGTGCGTCAATGCTTCTTCGCCTTCCCGCGATATTTAATATTGGGGAAATCGAGGAAATGAAGCACCTTCCTTCACTTGAATATGCACTGGTGGAATAACCATTTGTCCCACATCGGTATCTGATGGAGCCCATAAAGTACTAGGTAAAGATGCCAGAGTGATATCCTCTTTAACAAGAGAAGACCTCTCAACCACTGGATAGTTATCATTTTTGTTTTATAAACAAATTTGTATTGATTTAACAAGGAGACACCAGCCATACATTACGACACCATGAAGACTAGGAGTACAAACAATGATCCGTGCGACCCAGTCCACAAATATGAACAGTAAAACAACGTGTATTAGGACATTCCCCTGGAGACTAAACCATTCCCCCCAACCACTTCCCGGGACCTCGAAGCCGCCCGGGCCTGGATCTTTACCACTTTGCCACAGTCTTGTCTGGAGGGGTGTACTCGGCCTCCTCCCCTTCTCCTTTGGACCTTGGGCCTCCCGGGCAGTTGTGAGACCCTCTGTCATGTAACCCTTCAGGACAGATCCGAGGGGCCCCTCCCCAGCCCAGCCTGAACGACATCATGGGAAGAGACAAACCAACCAGGACCCCCGCCACTCAGACCAAAATGGACCGTTTCATGACCACTGACACAGGGGCAACCGGGGGCACCGTGGACAAGGAGCCCTCATCACCTGCGGATCTATCCACCATCCTACAGGCTATCCATGCCTCACTATCCTCCGTGGAGGGCAAGATCATGGCGGTACGTGTGGACATGACCCTCATCTCCGGAACGCCACGGCCCAGATCAAGGAGACCGAATCCCGGATTTACACCATGGAAGACGATGTTCAGCAACTAAAGGGACAGGTCACCCGTCTCCAGTTGCACACCCAATAATTGCACCGACGAGCATAAGATGCGTAAAACAGGTCCTGACGCAATAACCTCCGCCTGGTGGGTTTTCCAGAGGGGGTGGAACAGGGCTGCACTGTGGACTTCCTGGAGAAGTGGAGTCCCAGAGGGCTCCCTCACCCCCTGGTTTGCGATCGAGCGGGGTCACCGTTCCCTTGCCCCCAAACTGCCAACGGGTGCTGCTCCCCGACCAGTTATAATGCGGGTTCTCAACTTCAAGGACCGTGATTCTATCTTGGCTGAGGCCCGCAAACAGCAACGACTTCGCTAGGAAAATCATACGATTATGATTTTTCCAGACTGCACTCGTGAGGTCCAGGGCCAGCGCCGCCCATTCATTCGGGATTCACCCGAGGTTCCCGTGGGGTGGTGATCCTGGTGAAATGTTCCATCCCTCTTGAGACTGCACGCGTCACCCATGATACCCAAGGCACCTTCGTGGCCTTGAGTGACACGCTGAACGGGGGCACCATCAATTTTGTATCACTCTATACTTCCTCCTTGATGTTGACAGCGACACATCAGTCGACCTGCTAGCATCTCTGCCCTTAGGTCTCACTTTCCTTGGGGGTGACTTTAATGCCATATCCTCCCCTGACTTAGACACGACCGGTCCTCTCTCTCCTGGTAGACTCGCGCAGGCAAGACAGTTGACACCTTGGTCTGAATCATTGGGTCTTTGCGATGCATGGCGTGTCTGGCACCCACATTCTCAGCAGTTTACACACACCTCGGCAGCCCACCATACACAAGCACGTATTGACATGTTCTTCGTTTCCTCGACTGATTGTCTCATGATCCAGGATGTTTCCATCCTTCCCCGGGGTATAAATGACCACTCCCTAGTGATGCTTAACACGGGTCCCCCTCCCCCTCTATGCATCAAACATGGAGGCTAAATGCTTGGTTCCTTCAGGATAAGGAGTTCCGAAAGGTGGTGGGGCGGGAACTTAAGCAATACTTTCTGACCAATGAGGGATCAGTGCCCTCCCCGGGCATCCTGTGGGAGGCTGGCAAGGCCACGATTAGGGGCGTCGCCAAGGGTCAGCTCAAAATCCAACGACAAGCGCAAATGGAGCAAATTACTAGTGGTGGGCGGAATTTGCGAAAGCGACTTTCGCAAATTATCGCGAAAATGTTAAAAATCTCCGCAAACAAGCAGAAATATCGCGAAGATGCGGAAGTTTTTTTCCCGCCCGTTTGCGATATTTTTTGCATGGTTGCGGGTCGCTAACTTACCCCTGTGGTTGCTCGCGGGCGCGGCCATCTTGTTTTCAGTTGTCTCGCGGTGCATGATCGCGAGAAAAAAGACGTGATCGCGCGACGCATGACGTCACTGCGGACGCAAACTGTCGCGAGACAGCGCAAATGGCTAAAACAATACAACATCTCATGGAGAACGCGACCGGATTGGGAAAACTTGTCGGCGAACGCGGGGATTCAGGTAAGGCGATCGCGCGCGCGCGAGAATGTATTATTTTACAGCGCGAGCAAGAACCAAATTATCGCAAAGCTGCGGAATGTGGAAATTTTGACATTTCCGCGCTCTCCGCGGGACGCGGAAATGCCAAATTATCGCAAATTCCGCAAACGGAACGGAAATTTTGCCCAGGCCTACAAATTACCTCACGTGAGCCACAAGCGCTGTGTCTTGAACAAACACCCATCCACTCTCCTGACGCCTCCGAGGCGAGACTCCTTGCTCACATTCGCTCTGAGATCAGAAAACTTTCGCTGGACGCGGCCAAGCTCCTCTGGCGCTCATCGGTGGCCATGGTTTATGGATGGGGTGACAAAAATAGCTCGCTCCTCCACAGATTAGCCACTTACCCTAGAGCAAACCCTATAATCCCTGAAATTATGGATCAGGACGGTTTGGTGCACCGCTCCCCAGCAGGGATGGCACATGCCTTTGCCTCATACTATCATCAGTTGTACGCGGCCAGAAATCCTACCCTCTCTCTTTCCAGCCTGTTGGGGATCAGGGCCAGCGGTCTTTCCCACCTAGACCCCATAACTCAAAAAGACCTGGACTGCCCCATCTCCCAAGATGAAATTGGGGAGGCAATCTCCCTCATCTTCTCTGGCAAGACGCCGGGCCCGGACGCCTCTGTGAGAAGTTGGCCTGATATGTAGTGCTCACTATTCTAGTGATCACTGTGTATCAAATGTGAGAAGTTGGCCTGATATGTAGTGCTCACTATTCTAGTGATCACTGTGTATCATTCCAAACGACCCTTATTGATAAGGCCTGCCATAGGAGTGACTGATAGGAATCCATGTGTCCATTTTAGGGTTAGGTATAGGAATACTACACCTACAGTAACGGGTGATTACACCACCTTGCCCCAGCTGTCGTGCAGCCAGTTGTGTCAGATTTGGGCGGCCATCCAGGGGTGGCATAATACATGCTGCAGCCCCTGGTAGGCCCTGGGTACACCGATGCCCTGGATACCTGTGGTATGCTGATACAGGGACTGATAAGGCGGCCCAGTTCCAATTAGTGGATGCACCTAATGTACATGTGTGTTAATTTCGAGAGAGAACAGCTAGGCTGTGGGTCTGATTGGCAGGCCCACAGCCAGGGAAAGTCGTAAACCAATGAAGCAAAAAGCAAAAAATCTGGGTGATCATAGGATTGCAGACCCTACTCTCCTACATGACCCCCCCCAAACTTTGGGACAATAAGCTAACCTTGACCAGGTGAGTCTTCTTGCTCTAAGTGGAAATACCTGGAGAGCCCATCTGCATTGCCATGATCAGTGCCAGGTCTATGCTCCACTGTGAAGTCCATCCCCTGTAGGGAAATGGACCACCTAAGTAGTTTGGGGTTTTCACCCTTCATTTGATTTAGCCACAAGAGGGGCTTATGGTCGGTCTGAATCTTGAAGTGAGTGCCAAACAAGTATGGCCTCAACTTCTTCAGGGCCCAAACCACAGCAAAGGCCTCCCTCTCAATAGCTGACCAATTCTTCTCTCTGGGGGTCAGCCTCCTGCTAATAAAAGCTACGGGCTGGTCATGACCATCAAAATTCAGCTGAGATAGAACAGCTCCCACACCCAACTCCGAAGCGTCTATTTGGACAATGAATGTTTTGGAGTAGTCTGGACTCTTTAGGATAGGCGCTGTGCACATGGCCTGCTTTAGGTCATCGAATGCCTTTTGACAGCTTGCTGTCCACTGAACTTTTTTTGGCATCTTTTTACTTGTCAGATCGTTTAGCGGGGTCACAATGGATCCATAATTTCTGACAAACTTCCGGTAATAACCAGTCAGGCCCAAGAAAGCTCGAACCTGAGTCTGGGTGGTTGGAGGAGCCCAGTCCTGGATGGCCTGTATTTTGCTCTCCAATGGCTGAACCTGGCCTCCACCTACAAGGTGGCCCAGGTATACAACCTGTGTCTGCCCTATCTGGCACTTAGTGGCCTTGATAGTGAGGCCTGCCTTTTGCAGGGCCTCCAACACTTTCCTCAGGTGGACCAGGTGATCCTCCCAGGTGGAGCTAAAGACAGCGATATCGTCCAGATACGCCGCACAGAAGCCGTCCAACCCAGTGAGAACTCGATTCATCAGCCTTTGGAAGGTGGCAGGTGCATTTTTCAAACCAAAGGGCATTACCACGAACTGATAATGCCCACCCGGGGTAGAAAATGCTGTTTTGGGCTTGGCCTCCTCAGCTAACCTGATTTGCCAATACCCAGCTGTCAGGTCAAATGTACTTAAGTAGTTGGCCGAAGCCAACCGGTCTATAAGTTCATCTGCTCTTGGTATCGGGTGGGCGTCAGTCTTAGTGACTGCATTGAGGCCTCTGTAGTCCACGCAAAACCTCATCTCTTTCTTACCGCCCTGGGTGTGAGGTTTTGGCACGAGAACTACTGGACTAGCCCAGGGGCTGTCCGAGGGCTCAATGACTCCCAGCTTCAACATTTTCTGCACCTCTGTCTTGATGCAGTCTCTGACATGATCAGGCTGTCGATAGATTTTATTCTTTACGGGCAGACTGTCCCCAGTGTCGACCTCATGGGTACACCAATTGGTCTGACTGGGTGTCAGAGAGAACATATGTCGAAAGGATTGAAGAACCTGTTTACAATCCTGTTGTTGATGTCCAGAGAGGCTGCCACAAAAGACAACACCATCTACTGACCCATCGTCAGGGTTCTGAGAGAGCAGGTCCGGGAGAGGGTCACTCTCCTCCTCCTGTCCCTCATCTGTGGCCATGAGCAAGCCCATGCCCTCCCTGTCGACATATGCCTTGAGCCTGTTTACATGGAGCACCCTGTGGGGGCTCCGGGGAGTTCCCAGGTCTACCAAGTAGGTGACCTCTCCCTTTTGCTCAATGATCGTGTGGGCCCAGACCATTTGTCTTTGAGTGCTGCTGGGGCCACTGGCTCCAGCACCCACACCTTCTGTCCAGGCTGATACACAGTCAGGACAGCCTTTTGGTCGTGCCAAGCTTTTTGTAAATCTTGGCTCGCCTCAAGGTTTTTAGATGCCTTTTCCATGTACTCAGCCATCCACGAGCGGAGACCGAGCACATAGTCCACAATGTTTGATGCCGGCTTTTTGAGAGGTCTCTCCCATCCTTCCTTTACCAAACAAAGGGGTCCCCTTACAGGATGTCCGAACAGAAGTTCAAAAGGCCTGTAGCCAACCCCCTTCTGCGGGACCTCTCTGTAGGCGAACAAGAGGCAGGGTATCAGGACATCCCATCTCCGCCGAAGCTTTTCAAGTAGTCCATGAATCATCCCTTTTAGGGTCCTGTTGAATCTCTCAACAAGCCCATTGCATTGTGGGTGATAGGGTGTGGTGAATTTGTAGTTGACACCACACTCCTTCCACATAGCAGTCAGATATCCCGACATGAAGTTTGCACCTCTGTCAGAGACAACCTCCTTAGGGAAGCCCACTCTGGAGAACACTCCAACTAGGGCTCGTGCCACAACAGGTGCTGTAGTGGTCCTAAGGGGAATAGCTTCAGGATACCTGGTGGCGTGGTCCACCACCACCAGTATAAACTTGTGCCCTGATGCTGTCTGGGGTTCCATTGGTCCGACAATGTCGATCCCCACTCATTCAAAGGGTACCCCCACCACCGGCAGTGGTATGAGGGGGGCCTTTGTCGTGCCACCTGACTTACCACTGGCTTGGCAAGTGACACAGGAGCGGCAAAACTCCTTCGTATCTTCGGACATGTGGGGCCAGTGAAAGTGTGGAACAATTCTGTCCCAAGTCTTATTCTGGCCTAAGTGACCTGCAAGGGGAATCTCGTGGGCCAAGGTAAGGAGGAAACCTCTCAGAGACAAGGGGACGACCAGCCTCCTGGTCGCGCCAGGCTTGGGGTCTCTTGCCTCGGAGTACAGGAGTCCATCATCCCAGTACACTTTGTGGGTACCTGTGGCGTTCCCTGCAGCCTCAGCAGCAGCCTGCTGTCTGAGGGGTTCAAGTGAGGGGCAGTCTAACTGTGCCTTCCCCAGGTCTTCCCTAGAGGGTCCCCCTGAGCCCAGAAACTCAACCTGACCAGGTTCAAGCTCTTGTGGCTCGGTTTCCCTCAGTTCCTTAAGGTCAGCCTCCTCAGAGACTTGATCCACGACCTGGGGCAAGGGGGAAGGCGCGGCCTTACCCTTACTGCTCCTTTTCTTGGATGGTGTCTGGTCCGTTCTTCCAGGATCCAGCACCTGTTCAGTGGGGCATCTTTTGGCCTGTGACCTGGTCACAGCAAGGACATGTGCTGGCAAGCCTAACATTTCCATGTGAGTCCTCTGCTCCACTTCTGACCATTGTGACGTTTCCAAATCATTGCCCAACAGACATTCTACGGGGAGGTCTGAACTAACCACAACTTTCTTTGGGCCACTTACCCCTCCCCAGGAGAAATCAACAACTGCCATACTGTGATTGGTAGTGACATTGCTGGCATTGGTCACTAGGTAATCAGTACCTAGCATGATCTGTCCAGGGTCCACAAAGTTAGGCGTCACCATGGTGACACTGGCACAAGTGTCCATGTAGGCCTGAGCCACTTTTCCATTGATCAAAGGCGTCTGCCTGTATTTGCCCAAAGTATTGGGACTGGCCCCAGGGGACATATCCATATCCCCTGTACAGACAAGGACGGCCTGAGTGAGCGTGCCAACTAAGTCGTCACACCCCTCAGTTCCCAAGGTTAACCCAACTAATGCCTTGGGAGGTGCACTACCACTGCTGACTGTACTAGGGGGTGCAGGTGCCTTAGGGGCTGCAGTGGCAGGAGTTTGCCCTCCTTTCTTGGTGCACTCACCAAACCAGTGAGTCTTACTTTTACAGTACTGGCACCACCTTTTTGACTGGCCTTCTGGGGTCTTCTTTTTCTGCTGTGAAGCCTGACCCCCACCCTCTTTGGTTTGGTGGGGGCCTGTCGAAGACTTCTGGTCATTTTGTTCACTCTTGTTACTACCCTTTTGGTCTGCTTTCTTCTGACCACCCTGGTTCTGAGTCTGGTTCTGCTTGACCCTTGTTCTGACCCATCTGTCTGCCTTCTTTCCCAATTCTTGGGGAGAGGTCAGCTCCGAGTCGACAAGGTGCTGATGCAACAATTGGTTCTGACAGTTGTTTAAAATCTGTTCTCTCATGATAAGATTGTACAATCCTGTGTAATCAGTAACCTTGCTACCCAGCAACCAACCTTCTAAAGCCTTAGTGGCACAATCGACAAAGTCAGTCCAGTCCTGAGACTGAATTTTCTGGGTGTCTCGGAACAGCACCCGGTACTGCTCCGTGGTTAAGCCGAACCCATCAATCAGTGTATTCTTCAGGACTTGGTAGTTGTTAGCATCCTCAGCTCTCGTAGTGAGGAGCTTGTCCCGTCCTTTACCTTCAAAGGAGAGCCACAGTATAGCTGCCCACTGACTTGGGGGGACGCACTGGACAGTGCAGGCCCTCTCCAAAGCAGTTATCCACATGTGGATGTCGTCCCCTTGTTTAAAGGGGGGCACTATTTTGCTCAGGTGTCTAGTGTCTATACCCCTGTCTTTCTCTCTAATGAGAAGGCTGCCACCAGCGGGATCTAACCCACTCAATTTCTGTTCTCGGGCCAAGGCAAGTCTTTCTTTGGCGAGGGCAAGTTCTTCCCGCTCGATCCTCAGATTGACTTCCCTCATCTTCGCTTCGTGCTCCCTTCTCTGAGGGGACGTCATCCCTCTCTGAGAAGATGCCTGAGAAACATGTGTTTGAACAGATCTGTTAGAGCCTCTCGAGGGAGACCTAACTCGTCCGTTCCCAAGGTTAAGCCTGCTTAAGCGTGGGCCCGGGGCTCCCCCAGTTCCATTCTCATGCCTGCTTAAGTTGGTCCTTGTGAGCCTACTGACTACTACGGGACCTCCGTCTGCCTCGTCTCCTGCTAACTCTTCTTCTTCCTCCTCACCATGGAGGTCGAGGTCAGGGTCACCAAGGGTTCCCTCTAAGGGAGGCATGTTCCCATCAGCATTAGGGGGGCCTGTGTTAGAGGACCTCCTAGCATCGTAAGTCTCTAAGAGACCTATCAGAAATGCGATGGTAGGGTTAGAACCCTGGTTTAGCTTCCTGGAGGCACACAGCTGTCTCATCTCCGTGAAGCTAAGAGCTGCATATCGTGACACGACCTGTGGAGGGTCAATGACCACTAAGGGAGTCTCTGCAGACTCTCCGTGGACCGACATGCTTTCTAGTGAGGTGTAAGTGATGCACCTACCTACACTATGTGTTTACCTACTGATCCCTTGCTAAGAGTTGTAGTCAGGGTGTGCTAAGCCCTGTTACACTACAACAGCTGGTTCAGTAGAACTCAGAGTATTCTAAGTTAAGTTATATGTACCTGGGTACTTATGTGATCTTTCAACTCGATATTCTTAGGATACGTGTGTGGTAAAACAACAGCAAGCTCAAATCCCAACCGCTGCTCACCAATGTGAGAAGTTGGCCTGATATGTAGTGCTCACTATTCTAGTGATCACTGTGTATCATTCCAAACGACCCTTATTGATAAGGCCTGCCATAGGAGTGACTGATAGGAATCCATGTGTCCATTTTAGGGTTAGGTATAGGAATACTACACCTACAGCAACGGGTGATTACACCACCTTGCCCCAGCTGTCGTGCAGCCAGTTGTGTCAGATTTGGCGGCCATCCAGGGGTGGCATAATACATGCTGCAGCCCCTGGTAGGCCCTGGGTACACCGATGCCCTGGATACCTGTGGTATGCTGATACAGGGACTGATAAGGCGGCCCAGTTCCAATTAGTGGATGCACCTAATGTACATGTGTGTTAATTTCGAGAGAGAACAGCTAGGCTGTGGGTCTGATTGGCAGGCCCACAGCCAGGGAAAGTCGTAAACCAATGAAGCAAAAAGCAAAAAATCTGGGTGATCATAGGATTGCAGACCCTACTCTCCTACAGCCTCCCTCAGGAATATTATGCTCTATATTGTGAAACCCTTCTTCCCCACCTTTCGGGCCTGTTTCATGACGTGACTGAGAGGGGCTCCTTCCCTCTTGAGACGGACATGGCCACCATAATGGTCCTTCCCAAATCCCAGCTGCCCTCGCCACAGTGTGCGGAGTACCGCCCCATTTCCCTCATTAATACTGTTTTGAAACTGTTCGCCACGGTCCTCGTCCAGCGGCTCAAGCCCCAATTAGCAGCGTTGGTGCATCCCGACCAATGTGGGTTCATGCCTCTGCGTGGCACTCGGCATTGTCTCCGGAGGCTGCAGGTGGCCCTGGCTCACCGTCACTTACTCACCCCCTATCTAGCACTCCTCCTTGTAGACTTTGAAAAAGCCTTTGATTCGGTGGACTGGGGTTTTTTGGAGGCTGTCATTGAGGAGATGGGTTTTGGCCCCCGCTTTAGAGGTCTGGTCAAGGTTCTCTACGCCCACCCGAGGGCACGGGTCCTGGTAAATGGGGTCCTGTCGGAACCCTTCCCTATTTGCATGAAAACGAGGCAGGGATGTCCCCTCTCCCCCCTCCTTTTTGCTTTGGTGATGGAGCCTGGCGACCCTGATACAGTCGTACGCGATAGTGCGGGGTTGGGAATGGCCCAACACCGAAACCGATAAGATCACTCTTTACGCGGACAATGTACTCATCTACTTAGCGGACCCCGCCCAGTCAGGCCGTCATTGTCTCCAAATTTTACAGTCCTTTGAACGGGCATCAGGCCTCTGGCTAAACCCCGACAAATCGGTCCTGGTCCCCCTCCACTTGTCCAGAGAGTACTTCGATTGACAGTCTACCATACCACTCCGTCGCCAATCATTCAAGTACTTGGGGATATGGGTGACTCTTCTCCCCGAGCTCAGCTGGGCCCTCAATGTTGCTCCCCTAGTGGAGAGGGCTAAAGTAGACCTTCAGAAGTGGCAAACATTGCCCCTGAACCCCATAGGGAGGGTTGCCCTCTTTAAAATGAGGATTCTTCCCCGGTTCCTCTACATACTCCAGAACACCCCCCTCTGCTTCCCCAGGACCTGGTTTCGCGAATTGGATAACTTAGCTGCGAAGTTTCTTTGGGGGAAAGGTAGAGCCAGAATTGCTCTGGATGTCTGCAGGATTCCCTCATTCGAAGGGGGCCTAGGGATGACCCACTTATACCTATACTATCTTGCCATGCGCCTGTTAACCATTCACGACTGGTTCAATGGTGGTTGGTCTGATCTGGCATATAGGCTTGAGCTGGGCGATTTAGGCTTGAACAGGGTCCAATCTATGCTGTATGGGGATCCTATCCCTTCCCGAATGCTGAAGGGGACGCGCTCAGCGCTGCTGGCCTGGCGGGCAGCGCTGTGATACACCAAATGGACACAGGCACTGACCCAATGCACACCCAGGGGACCTGGCTTAAAGAGGTCTCTGGGATTCAGGGTTCCGATCCTGGGACCTTATAGGCATTTCCTTCAAAGACCTCCAAACCCGACACTCCCTACACCAGTCGCAATTCTATAAGTATCTACAACTGCGGCATGTGCTTCAAACACACCTCACAATAGAAACACGGCTCCCCGACCACAGCCCACCCGAGGCGCAGATTATGCTGGGGGACTTGGGGAGGGGAGGCATCTCCCGCATCTACCGTACGCTGATCAATAATACCCCAACTTCCCTAGATCGATTACGTACTCAGTGGGAGGAAAGGATAGGCACGCTGGAGGAAGAAGACTAGCACGACGCCCTTATGGCCCCTAGGACGGTCACCGCCTCCGCTAGGCTGCGTATGACACAACTGTATTATTTGCATGCAGCTTACCTCATCCCTGTACGCCTTCATACAGCAGGGTTTAGCCCGACCTCCGCATGCACGAGATGTGGTCACGACCCTGCTGATTTTCACCATATGGTATGGGCCTGTCCTGAACTCACTGAAATACTGGGGTGGGATGTCCCGCATGACCTGAAACACACGATCTTGGGCATTACTGACGGGCTGGATTAGGTCCAGGAATGACAAATTGTTTTTTACCACAGCAATGGTGATGGCTAAAAGGGACATCGCAGCCTTATGGAAAAGTCCTGAACCCCCATGCGTCAGACGCTGGCGGGCTGGGGTCGATTGGTGTGCCACGCAGGAAAGATCTATGTATGGGGTGATAAAGCATAAAGCACTCCAACGCCTTGTCAGGGGTAGTAAGTGCTATATAAATACAATTTACAATTGCAATTACATAGCACCTGCAAGTCTAATCACTGAACTAAATATCAAATTCTGAAATAAAGAAACCCGAATAAAAAGTGCCCTCCTTCAATGTTGCCCTTCACCAAAGCTGCTCAGCTGCTCCACCGCCCTTGATTTGTGGATCTGTTCTTGTTCCTCGTGCTGTTCTTGGAAGAGGCAGCAGCAGAAGCGTTTGATCCCAGATGCCTGACACGTTGTGGAGACAACGCTATCGTTCACGCAGTCAAGTGTTTATTGTAATCTACTGTAAAGATGAAGAGCGTCATAAACACGGAAAGATTAAAGGAAGGGAAGCAAGGGAGGAGGGAGGGAGTCAAAGGAAGGCAACAGAGGAAGGGGCTGAAATCAAGGAAGTGGGGAATGAGAATGCTAGAGAAGGAGGAAAGACTGAGGTATATCTACGACAAGGCAAGGACAACAGGAAGGGAGGAATGGAGGAATAGAAGCAAGAAACAGATAAGCAGAGGGAGAAGAAGACAAATGGAAGTGTGGGATGTGAAAGAGAGGGGAGAAAGACAAGTGTGATCAGCCGAGAAAATTAGGACATTTCGGAAAAGAGTAATTTAAGACAGGAGACAAAGTTGCAAAAAGAGACAATTGAAGGAACAATAAGAGGAACAGAAGGGAAGGCAAGGGAAAGAGAACAGAAGGGAAAGGGGTGAGAAGGGTAAGGGGGAGTGGAGAGAAGGGGAGGGAAATGTGAACACAAAAGCAGGCGTTCACACTTACCGAAAGGCACATATGGATGAGAAATAAAATATTTTTTCTTCATGAGGTTTGCAATTTGACTTGTTAAACCTGGCTTGATAGCGCAGCTGTCTTCAAGACCTAAATTACCTAATGTTACTAATTCTTTAAAATATACATAGGGTGGGCCCTGGCTCCGACCAAATTAGTATTTCCGACTTCCTTCATGCTACTATTGGCTATCTGGTGTATCATGCTACCTCCTATGGAGTACTTGGATTATCTTTAACATCTGCGTCTTTCCACATCTTTATGTCCCTTTGTTTTTCTCCTGTGTTTATTCAACTACTGTTTTCTTCATTTGTGTCTTATCCATTGGGCTTCCTCCTTTGTTTTCATGTATAAAAAAAGCTTTGCTAAAGCCAACAGGTTTGTCTTTATTTAGCTAACACGCACTCTAACATATGCAAGTACAGCCATGCATAAATTCTGTAGTCATTAAGGCTAGAACTGTTGGCTTTGCCCAAGCTTATTTGGATTTGGTTTTTTTAAGGGTTGTCATATATTCCCGACATTAACACTTTGGTGTAGTTTTTACCGGAAAAAAGGTCACTCTGTTTTTTTCGTTCTAAACAATTTTAAAAATGATAAGGCATTCGAGGAGGAAAGAAAGACAGAAAAGTAGGAAAGGGAATAAATGAAGGCAAACCGTTTGAGGGGTAAAGGAAGGAGTGAGGGAAATATGTAAAGAATGCATCAAAGAAGAAAAAGAAAGAAGATGGAACAGAGCAAATGAAGATAAAATATGGGAGAAGGATTAGAAAAAAGGTGGTAAGTCTGAAAAAAAGTGGAACCACGAGTTTGGTGTGAGATGATGGAAGAAGGAAAGAACAACCAGTCCAATCAATAGCAAGGAAGCAAAAATCTACGAAGGAAAATGATGAATTAGCAGCATACAAGAAGTCAAGCTAGAAGAATAAAAGCAGAGTAGAATGGGGAAATTGAAGTTTGAAACAGTGGAAGAAGGAAAGAAAAATAAATATAATTAACATAAAGAGGCCAATCAATAGCATAAGGAAGAAAGCATTATGGTATAGTGTTTGTATCATGTTCACGCAGGCAGTAAAAGCCTCTGATATAAGCATAATATAAATGCATAACTTGTGCAATTTGTTAGGCCGTAATGTTCCCTCCATCTAGTGGTGATCTATGGTAGTAATGTATAAGCGGCGTGTAGAGAGTGGATTAGGAAATCACAGTATATTGAACTGGTAGGACACAAGCTCACCTTAGCACATCCTTAAGCGCACATACACTAGCTCAGAGCCTAAAAGTGAATGAACACAGTAACGCTAGCTCAGAACGACAACAGCATGCACAACACCACGCCTGACTTAACATACATATACTGTACTGCAGCTACGAACTTCAGAAATCGGAGCACTCACAGACCAACGCCGAGGCTCAAGTGATTGAGCACGTGAACACCAATGAAGAGGTCTGAGAACACTACAAATGCCATCTCAGAGCCCCCGTGACTCAGCGCGTGCACACCTGCTTAAAGGCTCCAATGACGTCAACTACGCACGGAGTCTTAACATACTGTAGGAGGGGCCAGCTGCAACGCAGTTACAATTGTTTAAGTCCCAAGTCAACAGCGAGTGGTGCACACGTGCGCAATGGCAAAAGTAGGCTGGCCCTGGCGAGTGGTGTGCGATGCGGTGCAGGGCTGAAAGCTGGCAGCTGCGTGCGTGCACGCTCACGTGCACGCAAGCGCTAGGCCAGCCAGCAGCACTTTGGAAACTCACATAGAAAATGCCTCTCCGAGCAGCGCATTGCGCTGACTCAGCGAGACCTAAAAATGGACATGCTGCAGTGAATTTATCAATACTAAATGCAAGTGGCTGTGACGGTGGGCTAGATGTAGGTGTCCCATCACGAGTAGCTCCTGTATCAACCAGAAACCGATCAGTAGAGCCCAAGACATTTGCATCAACATAATGACCTTTCTGATCTACTGAGACCTCAACCGATTCCTTACCCCATCCTAGGCATTTCTATGCATAACCAGAATCCCCAAGACCATCAGCCGAATAATCTGACATTTGATATTGATTTTGTGTATCAAAAGTATTCGAATAATTTGGCCCATGTTCAACTGCCTCAAACCTGGGACGAGTTCCTGTTCCTCCCCTATTTCCTGTATTCCCTGGGTGTCCTCTCATATTTCCTCTACCCCGTTGATACTGCTGACCCCGCAAAAGGGGGCACTCAGAACACCAATGTCCACTCTCTTTACAATAAGCTCACTGATCAGAATACAAAGTTGATTGAGAGAAAGGGGGTTCACCGGGGTATATACTGCACGTCCGCCTCTACCAACACCTCTGAATGGTGGACCACATACTTGAGCCAACATAACTTTCGTTTTTAACTCTTTTACCCTCTTATCCTCTTTGCCTTTTGCTTCCAATTCCTGATGCTCATAATACTGGGCCATAGTCAAAAGGGAGACTGGGGGAAGACGTAGTCCACGAACTCTCACTGCCCTTAAGGCGACTAGCTATTTCTGGCAACATGTTAGCAACAAATTTGTCGACGAACAAATGCTTACCCGTGTCATCTGTCAATGACTGTCCACTAAAGTCATGGAATGTCTCTTCAAATCGTGTAAAGAAATCAGAAACTGACTCATCCGCTTTCTATTTACAAGACTCTAATGTTGTACTATTTTTTTTTCTTAGGGGGTATGAGAGTTTTTAACTTAGTTACAATAGCTTTGGGAAGATCAATTATCTCCTGTTGTGGTTTCTGCGCAGGCTCTCTAGCCGCATCTATTTCTTCTAAATGCACCCAAGTATCACATATGCTACAGTATCATCTCTTTTCCGAATTGTTCTCCACATATCAGGGGGCAAATAAACTCCAAAAAACATATTAATATCTCGCAAGGTCATAGTGCATGAGCTAATGGCGCCTTCCACTTCTTCATAGAAAGCGGACAGATTTTTCCACGGGTCAGGCAAAGCAGCTTTAAGAGCCATAACATCTGCTCTACTCCAAGGAGTATAGACCCAATTATAGACAAAATATTCCTTTGCATCATCTGAATCTTTATCAGCACTTGTTCCCGTACCCTTCGGAGGAACATACAAAGGCGCAGCTTCACACTTCGATTTTACAGTAACTACAGTATCACTAGGGTCATTGTCTGTCCCCAAAACTTCTTCTTTCTGCACTGGGGTCTGAACTGTGTGTGCAGTTTTAACTTTACCAGCTGATTTTTGCTCCGCTAATAAACTTAGTGTATCATGTCTTAATTTAACTACTCACCTAATTAAATCAGGTATATTTGAAAAAAGAAAAGTTCCATCATTTAATTGTTTATATTCAGAATTAATATCATTGGGCTCTAAGCTTTTAGAAACTTTCTAAAACCAAGTATTACCTCCCAGGTAAACTTCTCTGCAAAATATAACTGTTCTAAAATCCTTCCACTACTGAACCATCGCTACAAGGTCTGGGGCAGAAGTAGTCCCATGAGCTTCTTTGCGAGCAGTGGATCTGATGGTGGCTTTTTTGTCAACAGTCAAAGTAGAGCGAGTCTGCCGCCCATCTTGCTAATCTAAGTCTTTATCATCTGAAGAAAGATGTTCTTCTTCAGAAAGATCATTCTCAGAGGTAAATTTATACGGGGGCGGAGGTCGATCTAACAAGATGTAATCATCCTGAGGTTTATTAAGT
Organism: Triturus cristatus; assembly: GCF_964204655.1. Taxonomy (NCBI): domain Eukaryota; kingdom Metazoa; phylum Chordata; class Amphibia; order Caudata; family Salamandridae; genus Triturus; species Triturus cristatus. The sequence continues at coordinate 866,659,656 of NC_140581.1, forward strand.
ATGGGATAAATGGGGCGCCTAACAGGGTACTGGCCAGTTACCTCTAAATGACACTCCCTTTCCTCTTTTTCTTTTACTGCCTTCTTCTTCAGAAAGATCATTCTCAGAGGTAAATTTATACGGGGGCGGAGGTCGATCTAACAAGATGTAATCATCCTGAGGTTTATTAAGTATGGGATAAATGGGGCGCCTAACAGGGTACTGGCCAGTTACCTCTAAATGACACTCCCTTTCCTCTTTTTCTTTTACTGCCTTCATCTCTTTATTTTTTAATTCCAAGGCTATTTGATATATCGTTTTTCGCTGCTCTTTTTCTGCTATAACTTCTTTCCTCACTCTCTCTTGCACTTTTTTCTCCCACATTCGTACACAATCAAACATATCTTGTCAACTTTTTCTCTTGAATAAACACTGCTCTACATATTGAATCTTTTTAAAGTCAAATGACCCATTTACAGGCCATCGTAAATCAGGATCTTTTTTCGTGTATTTGTTCCAAAGTGTACTATACATCATGGAAGAAATACCATATTTGACATACATATATCTATTAGGTGTACCATCTGGGGGAGCCGGCTGACTTCTTTCTAAATTCGTTTTGGTACCACCAAGACGGCAACACAACCTACGGAGTGTGCTGGAAACAAGCATGCTACCAAGTTTTTGTAAAATATTACTTTTCCAAAATATTTAAAAGTAGAGAAAAATCTCCACATTACCTGCCTTTATTTTTTGCAAAAAATAAATCAAACAAAACCAGAATCTTGGCCAAGCAAACAAGAGTGCCGCTTCAGCAACCTTACCAAACAAGAGTCTCCAACCTCCAACTGCCAATCTCTTGGTCGACCTAATGGTCACTGCAAAAAATTACGCCAAAGGATACCTCAGTCTGGACCGGCCAACACCTGGAGGGTCAAATCAAGAAAACCAGAAAAATCACTTTGTCTGCAAAGACAAGGGTCTCCTCATGCAGGACGTCTCCTCAGCGATATTCCACTATTCTGTCAAGACCACTCCTTCGGACGGCCATGTCTCCGATGCGGACCCACGTGTCGGGCACCAACTGTGGAAATGTGCTTTTTAATGAGCACACCGGTGCAGGAGTCACCCTTCTCTGTCCACAGGTCCGTAGACCAACAAAATAGAGTTTGGCACTGAAGCTGGAATTCAAATAACAAGTTTATTAATCACTCATGAGTGGGACTACGTCCACACAGCACTCTCAAGTGCTGCCTGGGGTAGTACATTGAAGTCACAGAACGCAGGCCTTATATACAGCTTTTTCTGCACTGGTAAGCATGTGTAAACAAATAGAAGGTACAGGCCTTCACAGGAATAGTTACTGACAAACATGGGCAGATGGGAGATCACTTAGTCAGCAAAGTGGGAGGTGGAGCAGGAGTGCTTATGGCAGCAGTAAGAGATTGACAGTTGAGTCTGAGACCAGGTGTTCTGGCAGCTCCAAACTCTTAGCAGGCATATTGCTTTTAGCTGAGTTAGGAAGTCAGCTAAAATAGACAGCACAGGCAGGCATAAAGATGAGCAGCAGAGGATGGGAAAATTACAAAGCCAACAAAATGGATGCCACAACCAAGATGGCTTCAGCTTATGCTAACAAAAATTATTCCAGTTTTCCACAACCTATTTTTATGAGATCTATTTAAGGTTTGACAAACATGTTCCCTCCCAAACAGATTGTGACGCCACAGTGGGAACTTGACTTGGTCGTAACATTTCTCAAAGGGACGTCCTTCAAGACAATGCATACTTGCTCATTGCATCTCCTGACTTAAAAGCCTGTCTTCCTCATTGCAATTACATCAGCTCGTCAAGTGATTTCCAGTCACTTTCAGTACAACCATGATACACTACTTTTTTCCAGGACAAGTTGTTGAGGACTCTGGCGGCATTCTTGCCAAAAGCTGTGACTGCCTTTCACGTTGGGTAATTCATTACTCCGCCTTTATTATTTGCTCCCCATCAAAAGAGGAGGAGACGCTCCATCTGCTGGACAATCAGCTTTTTGTTGGGTTCTCTGGGGCAAAGAAAGTGAAGGCTGTGAAGGAGAGAACCCTGTTGAGGTGGTTTGTCCTCTGCATCAAGATTTGCTACACACTGCTCATTCTATCAGGGCCATGGCTGCTACCACTGTGTTGGCACGTAGAATGCCTGTTTTTGATATCTGCCAGGCTGCAACATGGGAGTCAGTAAACAGGTTCAAGAAGATCTATTGCCTTGACAGCCGGGTCAGGCGGGAAAGACATTTCACTATTCAGTCCTGCAAGACTTTTTGGTCAGGGCCGACTCTATAAATCCTCCACCTTGGGGAGGTACTGCTTCGGTATCTATTCTAAAGTGAGGAATCTGTGGCTAGAAGTATCCATCAGAAGAGCAACTTACTTACCTTTGGTACACTCTTTCTGGTGGATACTCTAACCGCAGATTCCTCACTGCCCTCCCACCTCCCTGGTCTGTGAAGTTGCCATTTTTTAACATATAAAAAGGTCCCAAGTTAGAAATGTGCATACAGGTGCCAATAATTATTCATGCTGTGCATCGGAGGACGTGGAATGAGATAAGCAAGAAACTGACATGAAGGGTTGATGCTTAAAAGCAGCTCCACTCGATCACTTCTGGTGCAGTACACAGCCAGCGTGGAGCCATGCGGTGTCCCCTAGCGTGCGTGGGAGAATTGCTGAAACAAATTCCAGACACAGTCTGGCACCTGCATTATATTCTAAGGTGAGGAATCTGCGGTTAGATCAAAGGTATTCAAACTTTGTTATGTAAAGCACAATGTTTTGGAGCAAGGCCCACCTCAAACTTCCGAAGAAGGCAGATGGAGTCAGGGCTTACTAAATCATCAGATCACTGACACAATATTGTGGTAAAAAATATAATTGGCAAAAATATTGTGTCCAAAAGATGCTTTACAACAATATCGTGTTCCTATACTTATAATGGTAATTACAAAAATATTTGAAAAATGAATAACATTAACACTAATATTTGCAAAAACATTCAAATATATAGATTTTTAATAAATATATATATATATACAGTTAAAAGTAGTTCATCTTAAATATCTAAATATACAACATTAATATAATGTAAATTGAATACATTTGGCTAATACTTAATACTTTATATAAATATATACTAGTATGAAAACACGTGTGTGTGTGTGTAGATATATATATCTATATATACCTATATCTATATATATATTCAGTGAAAAAACCATAGGTTTCACACATGTTATAGTTAGCTGGACATTTTACTCGTAAAAAACCAATGAAATTCCCCCGTTATAGTTAGTTCAGCTAACTATAACTCGCGCGCCCGCAATGCACTGCTGATGACGTCACATATTACATCACTCATGACATGGTCAGTGACATCACTCATGACATCACTGATGACATCTCAAATGACATCACTGATGACCTCACTGATGACATCATCCTTGTGATAGAGTGGCAGACCTCCTCTTCCCCTAATAAAACCTTTGATACACACATTCAAAAATAGAGACTAAAATTTACAAAACAATGGACATACCAATAACAGTTACAACAACCTCTTCAGTAATTCTAAGATCCACATACACATCCACTCATTCACCAACAGTCCAATACAGTCACTCATACATGTACTCACTTATCATATGTACTCATACACCTATACATCCTGTTACACAATGCCACTCATCCATAGAGCTACTCACACACATAGTCACTCATGCTAATAAAGAATCAAACATACATTTACTTGCATATACAGTTATACACACACCACCACACTTACTTCTACGGAAACTTACACATACTTAGTCTTTTAAACAATTACTTATAGAAATACATACTTATTCATACAGGAACTCTTTCAATCTCTCACTCTCACATATACTCACATATATAAACCAATAGTCACATATACTAGTTTTAAACATATGTAGTTACTCATAAAGACACTATTGAGACAGTCATTCACTCACTAACACACCCATACACACACTCATCCACCCATGCAGTCCTGCACACATGCTCTGTTCAACACATACAAACAGTGAGTCACTCATTCATGCACCTATGCACTACGTCATACCCCCCACCGAACCATGCAGACACTCATACTGATACTAAAAAAACCAACTAATAACCTATATAGACACCCATGTAGCTACTCTCCAACCCATGCAGCCACTTATACACAAAGTGAGAGACTGATACAGATATTTATATATTTAAACATTACTCACTAAGCCATGTATTCACTATGATACACTTAATCAGTCAGTTACACAATCAATTTTTCAAAAAGAAATCATCCATTTAGACAGTAATATACCCATTTATTCTTCCATCGACCTTGAGATATACATATATAAAACATATTTAATTTTCAGAAAAACACACATTCACTGGATGATGTCATCAGTGAGGTCATCAGTGATGTCATTTGAGATGTCATCAGTGATGTCATGAGTGATGTCACTGACCATGTCATGAGTGATGTAATATGTGACGTCATCAGCAGTGCATTGCGGGCGCGCGAGTTATAGTTAGCTGAACTAACTATAACGGGGGAATTTCATTGGTTTTTTACGAGTAAAATGTCCAGCTAACTATAACATGTGTGAAACCTATGGTTTTTTCACTGAATTTCTAAGGTTTTTTAAATGCTAATTCCTAACTATAACGTGTGTGAAACCTATGGTTTTTTCACTGAATTTCTAAGGTTTTTTAAATGCTAATTCCTAACTATAACGTGTGTGAAACCCATGGTTTTTTCAGTGAATTTGCAAGGTTTTTTAAATGCTAATTCCTAACTATAACGTGTGTGAAACCCATGGTTTTTTCAGTGAATTTGCAAGGTTTTTTAAATGCTAATTTTTTTTTTTTCTTCTATTTTTTCTAACATATTTTTATTTTAATTTTCTTACCTTTTATAAAGACTATGATTAAATTTTTAAAATTCTTTAATATGTTTTTTTTTATATATTTTTTAAAATAAACATGTAAAATTTATTTGCAGTACTTTTTTTCTATTTTTTTTTTTATTTTTTTAGTACGCGTACCGTAAGCTCACGGTAAGCGTACGGTTTACGCAACGTCCGTAATTTTCCTACGCTGCTTGCGTATAGTTACGCAATTTGCGTAGCCGCGCGTACTCCGCGTGGGACGCGTACGCGTGTACGCTACACGCGCACGTTACGCGGAAGTGCCGGGAGTGACTGTTATGCGCATGCGCGCAAGCGCGTGTCTTTTTTACGCGCATGCGCACTTTTGCCGTAAGCGTACCGTAAGCGTACCGTAAGCGTACGGTAGGTCATGTGATCATGAAACACAACTTTTGATTGGTTGAAACTACTTTCAGTTCTAGAACTCTCCTACACCACACCCATTCCCCTCATTTCTGCTTGTGATCCCTTGGGAGAAGGAGCTGGTTTGTCTTTGGGATACGATGGCAGAACAGCAGAGCTCTTCTGAGAGTGAGGCTAGCACTAGCAGCACTGTCTTGAGGCAGAGATCGAGGAAACAAAAGCCCTCTTATGTATGGGATTATTTTACTTTTCCTGAAGGCCAGCAAAAGGTAAATGCACCCTTAGTGACTTGTAAGCTGTGTAAGCGTGTACTTTCTAGAGGTAATCCTAACAGGAAGTATTCCTTTGGGAATCACACCATGAAGAGACACCTCCAGGATGTACACAGAAGGACACATGGTCATCTTTTTGGAGGTAACTCTTCAGAAAGACAAGCCAGTACATCCACAGCAGCTCAGCCTGAACCATCATCTGCAGGGCTGACTCCTTCTTCTGCAGGTCAGGTGAGCCCTTCATCTGTGGGGGGAGAATCTCCTTTTGCTGGCCCTCTGGAAATCAACCCTCGATTTCGGAAGGTTGATATTCGATGCACATTTTGTCAAGATCTAATTTGCTATAGGGAGACCAGTGTTTCCCTAGTGAACAACAAAATAGATCAGCACATTTGTCGCTTTGAATAATTTTCCCATGCTTCCTTTCCTCTGTCCCTGCATGAACACAACGGTTCTTTTAAGAGCCAACCTTATCTTTCATCTTTTTTTTACATATGTTTTTAAAAACTTTTTTTTTGTTTTTTTTTACCGTACGCGTACGGTGCGCTTACTTTTTTTTTTTTTTTTTAAAAAACACTAAAAATCAATAAACACATTACAAGGTCCTTGAGAGACTACAATTATTATTATTGACTTACCATACTCACTCAAAAAAATATTTATTCATTTGTTTTTTTTAAAAATAGCTTTAAAAAGGGTTCTAGTTTTCGAAAATTTTCTATATGAATCTGAAAAAAAAGAAAAAAGTATTAATATTTTTAAAACATTTTATAATACAGTACACATATTTACATTTTTTTCCAAAAAATATTTTTGCCTTATTTTTGCTGTTTTCAGAATATATTGCATTTCACTATAAATTGTGAAAGCAATTGCATTCATCATTTTACAGCGGGCAAAAAAAAAGAACAATCACAAAGATTGTAATAAAAAAGCCCAGAATCTCTTTTTACTTAAACTTAACATTATAGAAATGCATAATATTCTAAAAAAATATCATCTAATACCAATGCTTATTTCTTTAAAATACCGTCTGATATGTTTGTTTCAGAAGTATAATCACAATATTATATCTCAAATAACTCCAAAATACATCTGATTTCATTTCCTTTAGACCAAATAGTAATTTTAAATTTTTTTGGGGAATAAATTTCCAACGGTAATCCAATAAAATTCTAAAGTTTAATTTGTCCAGATCTCACCGATTCTCTGTAACATTTTGGTTCTCGAAAATTTTTTGAATAATTTATTAAGTCCACAATAGAATTGGTTACTTTTCCGCATGGCCAAATAGTAATTTTTTAAATCATTTTTTGAAAAAATTTCCAATGGCAGTCCAATAACATTCCAAAATTTAAAATGTGCAGAAGTTACCGATAATCTCTAAATTATTGGTTTTTCAAAGTTTCATTAAAAATTTAAAAAGTCCACATTACAATTGGTTATCTTTCCATTAGGCCAAATGATAATTTAAAAAATCTTTTTTCTACAAAATTGTAATGGTAATCCAGTAAAATGGTAAAATTATTTTGTCGAGATCTTGCCAAATCTGTCTAAAATTTAGGTTTCAGGAAGATTAGATAGGAATTTGCTAAATCAAAAGGCAAACGTTGTTTGAAAATCAATTGGGAATCATTACACAGTGTCCAGCCTTTTTCACATTTAAGATAAACTGTGTAATGTCCAGAAGTAACAGTAGGTCCATCATGGAAAATTATTGCAACAGTTACAAAAGTTTTTCCTGAAATTGATAATTGCTGTCCTGTAAACTTCTTTATTAAAGTATCCAATTTTGAACCATCAGCTCTACATCGTTGCATCATTAAAATTACATACTGTCCGTATTCCTTTAAAATTAATGTTGAAAACATGTCAGAATTACACTCACTACATTTCATGCTATGATTAGCATCTTTAACTAATTTTGCAAAAGTGACTGTTTTACTCTCTGGCAATGTCAAATAAATAAATCTTTCATTATCAACAATAGAGCCACATATATTATAACAATTATCACAACTATGTTCCCATTTATAAGAGAGACCAAAAAAAATGTCAATGGGAACTCCTTCTTCTTCCACTACCTGAAGAAAATACATCAAAAATTCATGTGCATCTTGCTGTTCATTTTGAGAAAACTGTGTTCGTCCTGAACATACATCTAAAAGTTTTCTAATTTCAGTAGCACTTTCTATTTGAGTTTTATCTTTACTCAGCTTTTGAAAAAGGAGACTCAGCTCTGAACAGAATCTTTTTCCCTGATTTACTATTATCTGCTCTTGCAAACTTTTCAGATAAAATGCAACATTCAGCACTACATTTGCGTAGCAGTTGACACCAGAGCTATTTTCAAAATGACATCCTACAACCTGTTCTTCATTTTCCTTTTTCTTTTTGCTTGCAATTACATCACTCCTCTTTTTTTTCCTCTTCTCTACATCTTCATTACAGATATTCTCATTTTTTCTTTTACGAGAAACTACACGTTTCTCCAACACAGGATACTGACCTAAATGAGGAGCATAGCTTCTTCTTAATCTATTATACTCCTTTACACAGTTTGTATCAGCACTAACTTTTGAGTCATCAAAGTCTATCATGAATAAACCTGATAATGTTTTCACTCGTGACAAAGCTACATATGCCATACCTTCTTTGAACACAGTTGAACCAATGTTCACAAATGCACAATCTACAGTCAATCCTTGAGACTTGTGAATAGTTACAGCATATGCTAGAGAAAACGGAAACTGCTTCCTACGTACATATAAGTCTTTCACAAGCATAAAACGTACTGTACAACGACAAATATCTTTAACTTCTTCTATCTGATCAAATTTTATTTTTAAACATTCAACTCCTTCTTTTTTCTGGTAATTAATAAAACCCACAACTCTTCCCATCGCTCCATTAACTAAACCTTTTTCAACATCCAAATTTCTCCTTAAAAATACTCTACAGTTCATGCAAACATATAGATTTTTTTCTAATCCAGCTGTTTTGGAGATGTTCTTCTCTAGTGAGTCCAATTTATTTTTCAGTTTGCCTGTTACTGTGACACTAATTCTTCCATCCTCAATTTTGTCCACTGCTTCCAATTTCCTGATCTCTTCCTTTTCCAATTTCAAAAGCTCCTCATTGAATATTGAGCATTCACGTAGAGTTGGCATTAAGCAGATGACACTTTTGTTTTCTGCAATGTTCTTGTATATCTTCTCTGCAACTATTTCTTCCTTTGGAAATAAATTATGTAGCAGCCGACTCTGTAATGTTTTTTTGCCAACTTCTGTGAGTAGTCCAATCCTGATATCTTTCAGAATACTTCCATATTCTTCATCGTTTGCTTGCCTCATATTAGTAGTAAGTTCCTTGTACTCAAAGAAGGACCAAATATTTGTATTTCCGATGCTTCCCAATGACTTCTTCGTGTCTTCATGTGTGACAGTATTAAACACTGGTTGTCCTTTAACTGGAGTAAGTTGCAAAAGATCTCCAAAAACTATGACGTGTTTTCCACCAAATAACATGTCATAGTCTGTCTTCAAAATTTGCTGCATTCTTAAATGCACAAAGGCAAGCATTAAGTTTGATACCATGCTCACCTCATCAATAATGAGAACTTGCATCTTCTTCAATACTCTTGAAACTTCCAAGGATGCTTCTCCAGTTAGCTTGTTGAATTGTATTTTGTTCTCATGCTCCACTGGTAACATTAGCAAACGATGTAAAGTGATTCCTTTTATGTTATATGCTGCTAACCCAGTTGGAGCAGTAACCACACAAGACAAAGTAGAATCCGTTTTTTGCTTGAGGTAGCTTCTGATGACTTTTATTAGGAAACTTTTTCCAGTTCCAGCTTGTCCGCTTACATACATCCTGATTGGATGAAATGATGTGCATGAGCACTCTTTTTTTTCATGTAGAAATCCGTGATCAATTTTGTTTTTGATCTCTTCATAAATTTGTTGCTGCTCTTGATTCAGTTGTCTTTCCAAATTTTCTAAGTCTATAAATTCTTCTTGAGCTTGATTCATAGCCGTTTCCACTTCATTCATGGCTATTGATGCTTCATTTTCAATGATTGGTTGTCCTAGGGGATCTTGACTGAGTGTTCCTGAACTTTGGCTGTCCTGAGAACTATCTCTAGCGATTTCTGCTGCAATTGTAGTTTCCTGATCAATTTCTTCATTTAACATTTGCAGATAAGTTGAGAATGTACTGCATTGTATGCTGTCTTTGCAAGCATTAAAAGAATCTTCATAGCTCTGGAATTCTCCCAGTAGTTCATCCTCTGTACGCCATGGTTTAAACAACTGTAAAAGAGCCAAGTAGTAAAATTCCTTCTTGTCAGTAGTGTCGCAACTCAGCTTCCGGTGATTTATCAAACTTCCTTTTGTTTGCTTCACCAAACATCCTTCTTCACCAACGACTTTATATTTTCCATTATTGATGTCTTCTGTGGCTTTCCGTGAATAAATGTAGTTCTGCAGCACTTCATAGAGACACATGTTCTCCAGATGTTGACTTCTCTTGGGATAATATGTGTCCAACATGTTTGTTTTCAAAATATCTGTACTTTCTGGGTCATTCTCGGCCAAATATTCAATTTCTCCTACAGATTTCAGTACCCGATTTCTCATTGCTGCAAGGCCTAAACTTGCCCAAATTATTCTTCTTGACTTCGAGTAGAGACTTGCAGAAGATAACCTATCTGAACATTCGTAGGATCCAATTTCTCGATGCGATAACATCTTCAAACTGAAACTGTAAAGCTTCTTACTGACAGTCTTCTCGTGAGAAATCTCTTCCCACATTTCCTTCAATTCTGTTTTTTCTGATTTCGTAATGTAAGACGTTACATATCGAGCAACAGCAATGGAATTGTCAGCTACATACTGTATATCCATGTTAGCGTTCCACATGGATAAAATGACTGGGTTGTAGTCATTTATATTTTTTGATTCTTCTTTTCTTTTTAGGTTGTAGGTATTCTTAGGTGATTTTCTTGTGATAGTATGTCTCACAGCTGACATAAAACTGTTGACTCTTCCATTTGAAAGAACAGGTCTAGGAAATCCAAATCGACATTTAGTGTAGTATTTTTCTTTGCTCTTGTATTTCCGTCGACAGTATTTTCCACACCGATGACTTTGGAAACGTAAAACTTGCTCCTTTAACTTGTTCTCTTCTGTGCTTTTTGGTATAGCACATGTTGCATATTCTTCAATGTAAGATAACACTGCTTCATCAGCATCTGTTCCAAACTTTGGGGCATCCTTGATCCACAACAGCATATGAATATGAGGAGCACCTCTTGCCTGGTACTCTTTTCTCCAAAAGAAATCCACTACTTCTCCAAGGGGTGGATTTTTTTTATTGCAGATGAAGGACATCATAGCCTCAAATCTATGATTGAAATATCTGCAAACATTAACCGGATCCAATGAGCACAGTTCTCCTGCTGTCTTGTATTAGATGTTTTTAATGTTTGAATTGGCCTCTCGTAGAAAATCCAGTAAATCATCCCAAGCGTACTCGGCACAGCTTAGGGTAAGGAACCATGTTGGTGTTCCTAAATTCCGTAACATGCATTTTAGTTCACCATGGCGTCGGTACCAATATTCATTTGTCCCACGCTGACAAGCCATCAGATTGATCAGTTGTGTTTCCAAATGATCATCTCGGTGCTGCACTTTCTCCATAAAATCCTTAGCAGACACATTTTGTAAATGTACTCCACTTTTTAAAATGTGATTTACTGCATAAGACAGTGCAGACAAGTCGCTTTCAAATAAAAGATGGAACAAATAAGGAATACTTTGTCGAAATCTGGGATCTTCAGCATATAGTCTTGTAGTCCGATACTCAGAAGCTGGAATCTGTTCTGGACGTTCATCGTATCGTCCTCCTTTTCCTTTAGGAAACAGCTGGGGAAAACATCGAGCTTCCAAGCTCTCCTCCCATACACTCACGGGAGTTCCTTTTGCTTTCTTCATCTGAAAGAGATCAATATTGTCTCCCATAACTTCTTTCGAATGAAGAGGATGTATGCTAAAATGTTCATAAATTTCTTCTTCCTTTGACTTGTCCACTTTTTCAATTTGTCCAGTTGGTATTTCTGTGTCTTCTTGTAAATCTTCTTCTTCTTCTTCTTCTTCTATATAAATTGATTCATACCATTTGTTATTTTTTTTCAAATACAAATTTGCTCTTTGTACTTTCCGCACATCTACCAGCTCCTGCCAAATCTTCTTATTCTTTGTAGGTACACCATTAACCAGAATAATTAATGGTTCAGTTTCCAAAGTATCCTCATCAATAGTTTCCATATTTTTTTTCAAATCCAAGGGCAAATACACCACTCTACCTTTTAAACCTCTCAGTAAATCTGAAGGAGGTAATTTACCAGTTTTGGGCTCCATACGTACTATGGTCTGGAACGGATGAACACATTGAATGAGTATAGACTCATATGTATTTAATTCAGAAAGTTCAGCAGGAATAGCATCCAATTCTTAAATTATTATGTACAGCTCTGGTCGGCATTCTATTTTCCTCTAACTTGTTGTAACAGTATTTACAAATACGCTGATCTTCACCCAATTCAAAACAATTTTCTAGAAATATATATGTGGCAAAATCCTTCCACTTATAATTATCTTCATTTTCACTCTTTCTGTAGAGATCAACATTCCTAGTTTGTTTTCTATAATGAGTTCTGCGGCAACAAATACAAGTAAAATTTGGTCTTTCATTAGAGACTATTGCAAATTTTGTTATGTGATCATTAAATGTGTTACTTACAGAGGGTTCTACATTCTCTTCCACTTCTTCCTCATTTACTGTGTCCTTCTCTGCACTGTTTTGTTCAGGACCAAAGTAACAAAACTGAATTTCATCAACAACCTTCTCTACATCTGATACTGTTCCTCGGAACAGAGCCCTATTCAATTCATTTAACTTTATTGCTGGACTTTTGGCAAAATACAACCGTCTCACAAACTTTCTCATTTCAGTATGATGAACAGCCAGCATCCTAAAATGATGGAAAACACTATTGCACACTTTTCTAGATAGACAAGCCAGAGAATGACCCTGCAAACCAGTATTCTCTCTCACTCTGCATGGATCCAGACTTTGAAGCACCTTAATCTTCTGTTTTACACTTTTTTTACTATATTCTCTTAGAAACTCTCGAAATTTGTCAATAGATTCCTGACGCACAGTGCAAATACTACTACAATTCCAAGTGTACACTGGGGCTTTAGGACGTCTCCCCATTGCCTCATCTGCCATCACTTGTACCTCATCTCTTGGAACCATTATCTCCTTCTCCATTATGCAACCATTTGTTACTTCGTATGAACGACCTCTGGTGTCAACTGCATGCAGCAAACTATTACTTTGAAAATACCTCTCTTCATTAAAAAAAGGTTCACTACTTGAACTATGCATCCACTTTCCTAAAAACACTTTACAAAAGTTTGTTCTGTTCACTACTCTTTTCCTTTTGCTATGTGATTTCAGTACATTAACCATTTTGTCTAATGTACGCATCCTATTCAAAATTAATATGAATAGTTTCCTTTTTAATTCTAATGCCTTTGCTGCAATGGCTTCAATTTCTTTTTTTCTCTTGTAATATTTTGCCTTTTGCTTATATTTCTTCACATCCTTTATCAAATTGGACATAACTCTTCTCTGAAACATTTTTCTACGTATCTCTTTAAACGCTGTTTTTCTGTTTATGTAAATCTTTTCAGTTGCAGAAGGTATATTTGCATTAACTAAATTCTCAATTTTTTCCTGTTCTGTTCGTTTCGTAACATTCTTTCCAGTACAGACATTTTGTACATTTTTCCTTGTTTTGAATATATTTTTAAGAAATTGTTTTTTCTGCTTACCAGAAGATTTTTTCTTTTTCCCAACATGAGCATCTTCTACTAACTTTGGTCCTCCAGTTGTCTTCAAATATAGTTTTTTTTTTAGCGTTTTTTGAACTCTGGATTTTGTAGGCATCTTAAATTTTGTTCACTGCTCTTCAGCAATACCTGAAAAAAACTAAAAAAAAATTCCTTTATTGTATTTAAATATATTACTACATTTCTTTTCACAATAGTCACAAAACGAAATTTCTGTGCCAATTTGAATGCACACTAACTGCTCTTTTTTTTGGGCAAGTGAAAATCACTTTTACAAACTGTCACATTATGAAACCACTTTTCAGATTTTTTAAAAAGCCCATGTCCAGACTGCTACACTACAGCAAGGGCAACCAGCCTTAGTGATGCTGAATGTATTTGCATTACAGACTGAAACCTGAAAACCCCACTCGCTTGTAAATACTGTGCATGATTATACATGGCAAGCACATGGGTGTGTGCTAAGAGTCTGCTTCTTCCCCCAAAAATTCGCTCCCCCTTTCCATCTAATGCAACTGTGAAATCACCAGAGCAATACGCAATAAATCTCTGCCTATAATTCCTCTCTGCACACAGAGTCATGTTTTCACATTAGTCCCAAAACGAAATTTCTTTGCCAATTTGAAAGCACACTTACTGCTCTTTTTTTTTCGGGGCAAGTGAAAATCACTTTTACAGACTGACACATTATGAAACCACTTTTTTTGATTTATTTAAATGCACATGTCCAAACTGTTTTTTCAGACCACCACCATGTGTATTCTCGGTGACTGCCTACACTCCAGCAAGGGCAACCAGCCTTAGTGATGCTGAATGTATTTGCATTACAGACTGTAACCTGAAAACCCCACTCGCTTGTAAATACTGTGCATGATTATACATGGCAAGCACATGGGTGTGTGCTAAGAGTCTGCTTCTTCCCCCAAAAATTCGCTCCCCCTTTCCATCTAATGCAACTGTGAAATCACCAGAGCAATACGCAATAAATCTCTGCCTATAATTCCTCTCTGCACACAGAGTCATGTTTTCACATTAGTCCCAAAACGAAATTTCTTTGCCAATTTGAAAGCACACTTACTGCTCTTTTTTTTTTCGGGGCAAGTGAAAATCACTTTTACAGACTGACACATTATGAAACCACTTTTTTTGATTTATTTAAATGCACATGTCCAAACTGTTTTTTCAGACCACCACCATGTGTATTCTCGGTGACTGCCTACACTCCAGCAAGGGCAACCAGCCTTAGTGATGCTGAATGTATTTGCATTACAGACTGAAACCTGAAAACCCCACTCGCTTGTAAATACTGTGCATGATTATACATGGCAAGCACATGGGTGTGTGCTAAGAGTCTGCTTCTTCCCCAAAAAATTCGCTCCCCCTTTCCATCTAATGCAACTGTGAAATCGTCAGAGCAATACGCAATAAATCTCTGCCTATAATTCCTCTCTGCACACAGAGTCATGTTTTCACATTAGTCCCAAAACGAAATTTCTTTGCCAATTTGAAAGCACACTTACTGCTCTTTTTTTTTTCGGGGCAAGTGAAAATCACTTTTACAGACTGACACATTATGAAACCACTTTTTTTTATTTATTTAAATGCACATGTCCAAACTGTTTTTTCAGACCACCACCATGTGTATTCTCGGTGACTGCCTACACTCCAGCAAGGGCAACCAGCCTTAGTGATGCTGAATGTATTTGCATTACAAACTGTAACCTGAAAACCCCACTCGCTTGTAAATACTGTGCATGATTATACATGGCAAGCACATGGGTGTGTGCTAAGAGTCTGCTTCTTCCCCCAAAAATTCGCTCCCCCTTTCCATCTAATGCAACTGTGAAATCACCAGAGCAATACGCAATAAATCTCTGCCTATAATTCCTCTCTGCACACAGAGTCATGTTTTCACATTAGTCCCAAAACGAAATTTCTTTGCCAATTTGAAAGCACACTTACTGCTCTTTTTTTTTTCGGGGCAAGTGAAAATCACTTTTACAGACTGACACATTATGAAACCACTTTTTTTGATTTATTTAAATGCACATGTCCAAACTGTTTTTTCAGACCACCACCATGTGTATTCTCGGTGACTGCCTACACTCCAGCAAGGGCAACCAGCCTTAGTGATGCTGAATGTATTTGCATTACAGACTGAAACCTGAAAACCCCACTCGCTTGTAAATACTGTGCATGATTATACATGGCAAGCACATGGGTGTGTGCTAAGAGTCTGCTTCTTCCCCCAAAAATTCGCTCCCCCTTTCCATCTAATGCAACTGTGAAATCACCAGAGCAATACGCAATAAATCTCTGCCTATAATTCCTCTCTGCACACAGAGTCATGTTTTCACATTAGTCCCAAAACGAAATTTCTTTGCCAATTTGAAAGCACACTTACTGCTCTTTTTTTTTTCGGGGCAAGTGAAAATCACTTTTACAGACTGACACATTATGAAACCACTTTTTTTGATTTATTTAAATGCACATGTCCAAACTGTTTTTTCAGACCACCACCATGTGTATTCTCGGTGACTGCCTACACTCCAGCAAGGGCAACCAGCCTTAGTGATGCTGAATGTATTTGCATTACAAACTGTAACCTGAAAACCCCACTCGCTTGTAAATACTGTGCATGATTATACATGGCAAGCACATGGGTGTGTGCTAAGAGTCTGCTTCTTCCCCCAAAAATTCGCTCCCCCTTTCCATCTAATGCAACTGTGAAATCACCAGAGCAATACGCAATAAATCTCTGCCTATAATTCCTCTCTGCACACAGAGTCATGTTTTCACATTAGTCCCAAAACGAAATTTCTTTGCCAATTTGAAAGCACACTTACTGCTCTTTTTTTTTCGGGGCAAGTGAAAATCACTTTTACAGACTGACACATTATGAAACCACTTTTTTTGATTTATTTAAATGCACATGTCCAAACTGTTTTTTCAGACCACCACCATGTGTATTCTCGGTGACTGCCTACACTCCAGCAAGGGCAACCAGCCTTAGTGATGCTGAATGTATTTGCATTACAGACTGAAACCTGAAAACCCCACTCGCTTGTAAATACTGTGCATGATTATACATGGCAAGCACATGGGTGTGTGCTAAGAGTCTGCTTCTTCCCCCAAAAATTCGCTCCCCCTTTCCATCTAATGCAACTGTGAAATCACCAGAGCAATACGCAATAAATCTCTGCCTATAATTCCTCTCTGCACACAGAGTCATGTTTTCACATTAGTCCCAAAACGAAATTTCTTTGCCAATTTGAAAGCACACTTACTGCTCTTTTTTTTTTCGGGGCAAGTGAAAATCACTTTTACAGACTGACACATTATGAAACCACTTTTTTTGATTTATTTAAATGCACATGTCCAAACTGTTTTTTCAGACCACCACCATGTGTATTCTCGGTGACTGCCTACACTCCAGCAAGGGCAACCAGCCTTAGTGATGCTGAATGTATTTGCATTACAGACTGAAACCTGAAAACCCCACTCGCTTGTAAATACTGTGCATGATTATACATGGCAAGCACATGGGTGTGTGCTAAGAGTCTGCTTCTTCCCCCAAAAATTCGCTCCCCCTTTCCATCTAATGCAACTGTGAAATCACCAGAGCAATACGCAATAAATCTCTGCCTATAAATCCTCTCTGCACACAGAGTCATGTTTTCACATTAGTCCCAAAACGAAATTTCTTTGCCAATTTGAAAGCACACTTACTGCTCTTTTTTTTTTCGGGGCAAGTGAAAATCACTTTTACAGACTGACACATTATGAAACCACTTTTTTTGATTTATTTAAATGCACATGTCCAAACTGTTTTTTCAGACCACCACCATGTGTATTCTCGGTGACTGCCTACACTCCAGCAAGGGCAACCAGCCTTAGTGATGCTGAATGTATTTGCATTACAGACTGAAACCTGAAAACCCCACTCGCTTGTAAATACTGTGCATGATTATACATGGCAAGCACATGGGTGTGTGCTAAGAGTCTGCTTCTTCCCCCAAAAATTCGCTCCCCCTTTCCATCTAATGCAACTGTGAAATCACCAGAGCAATACGCAATAAATCTCTGCCTATAATTCCTCTCTGCACACAGAGTCATGTTTTCACATTAGTCCCAAAACGAAATTTCTTTGCCAATTTGAAAGCACACTTACTGCTCTTTTTTTTTCGGGGCAAGTGAAAATCACTTTTACAGACTGACACATTATGAAACCACTTTTTTTGATTTATTTAAATGCACATGTCCAAACTGTTTTTTCAGACCACCACCATGTGTATTCTCGGTGACTGCCTACACTCCAGCAAGGGCAACCAGCCTTAGTGATGCTGAATGTATTTGCATTACTGAGTCCAACCTCAAACCCTTAAACTATTCTTTTTTTTTCCAGTACACCTTAATTTATTGTGAAAACATACTCCATATTATTTTACATGTTCCTCACATTTAAATTTCTCCCAAAACAGAAAATGATAAACGCAACTACAACAAAAACAATTTCCATTTCTATTATTCATTTCTTAAGTTACCACATACATCCCCTCTCAAACTGTAAACTCACCTTTATAATTAGTTAGTTGTGAAAGAAATGTGACACTCAAACAGCAGATTATCAGAGCCAGGATCTCTGTTGTGTTCACCTCTCTCCTCTCAGCAGAACCAGATAATGGCAAACTTTCCCTCTATTTTTCCACACATATACATGTAAGTTTCAAATCTCAGTGCTTCCCCCTTTTTTTCAAATGTAATCACACATTTCTATTGGTTGAAAACCAACCCTTTTCCAAAAGTACCCTTCCCCCAACTTGACTTCTGCCTAGTACCCTTCCCCCAACTTGACTTCTGCCTGCTACCATAGCAACAGCTCATGGAACACTGCTGTGTTGAGTTAGGTCAGAAGTTCGCCAAACAATGTTTCAATTCCACAGAGCAAGAGTGCTTGACTTTTCAAACCTAACAGCAAATCCATAGTACTGTTCTTTGGTTACACATTTTTTTGTACCAATACAAAACATGCTTCTATTAATTTACACATACAGCCTAGTTTTTATTCTAGAATGGTATGAAACAGCCAATCAGTTCTTTTTGTTTTGAAAAAAATATGTATGCCTCCATTTCCAAACTGTCTTTCTTTTCATATTGCCATTCTACTGAAAGACACCTCCTGAGTGCATCCAGATCTCCTTTGAAGATGTTCACAGTGTGGATTGTAGGGCACAGCTATGTCTTCTGGAGTGAAAAGTTTGCAGAGAAAACAGATATGGTGAGAGACCTTGCTTTGCCAAATGTAGACATTAAATGGATTGGTCAGAGAGGGTTAAAGTGGCACCAATTGATGCCATTGGTGAAATCCTTCATGCAAATCCAACACCCTGACCTCATAATAGTGCACTGTGGTGGCAATGACCTAGGCACTTTGACTGGGGTAGGTCTGGAAATGCTTATGAAGGACACCTTTGCACAACTGTTTTCACTTTTCCCTAAAACTGCCTTTGTGTTTTCCAACATATGCCAAAGGCAAAAATGGAACTGGTCCAATCATTTCTGTCCACAGATTGACAAAGCAAGAAAGCACGTCAACAAATCTGTTTCTGCTTTCCTCCGTGACTATGGTATGGGTGCCATTTACCACAACAACTTGCGTTATGACATGCAAGACATTTATAGAGGAGATGGTGTGCACTTCAATGATGAAGGGAACAGAGTCTTCCTTTTGAACCTTAGACTCTGCATCGGTACTTACTTGTAGGTACCACTAAAAAAATGACTTCATAAACACAACAGCTCTTTTTAGAGCTCCCTAATATCTAAACTCTTAAATCTGCTTTTCATTTATTTATTTTTATTTTTTTTACCGTACGCTTACCGTAAGCTTACCGTACGCGTACCCCGTGATTTTTTTAAAAATCAATAAATGTTTTTTTTGTACTTTTCTGTCCTTCTTTGACCCCCTTACAAATGTTAGGGGGTCTGTAACTCTCCTCATTGCCCCCTTTTCTTGTTTTCACTCTTTTTTTTCAGAGTGAAATACACAAAATGGCGGCCGCCGCTTCCTGGTTTCGGCCGATTCGAATGTTTACTAAGATCTAAGAGCCAATCAGAATCGCGCTCGCGCACGCCACCGTACGCTTACGGTAAGCGTACGGTAAGCGTACCGTAAGCGGGCTCAGATATATATATTGATTTAAAGGCTATTTTCTCAGAATCTACTGAACAGATTTACACCAAACCTACAAAAGGCACTTCCTTGACCTAGGGACTACCTCTCTGCCAAATTTCGAGTAATTCTGTTCAGCCGTTCGGGCTGTAGCTCGTTCTAAAGGTCCTATGGAAAAATGCATGGGAAAAACGCGTTTTGGGACCCCCCTTTTATCTCAGCCCCCGCTTGACGGATCCCCCCGAGACTTTTAGGGTAGGAGCGGAGCGTAGCGCCCCACCTATTTTGAGAAATTCGCGAGGATTCATCGACCGGCGCCAAAGTTATTCAAAATAGAATGTTGCGGATTTCCTATGGAAAAGGGGTCCTAACTATAACTACCTACTGGCGACCGCCAGTAGGTAATATACCTATATCTATATAGATATATATATATATATATATATATCCTTTTACAAAACGTCCATGTGACAGTGGGAGCACCTTGAACAGCTGGTGCCCGCGTCGAGACCAGGACAGGGTCTCGCAAAATTAATCCTCAAATATAAAGAACGCGGCACTCCTCTTGATGATTAATGTTGTTTATTCAATTCGTGACTTCCTCCTACGCATTTCGAACCGAAGTTCCTGATCACGGTAGAGTGTTTCTTAGTCCTTTTTCAATTTCCAGTTATATACAATTTTTGTTTTACTAGTGCATTGTGGGTTTGGTAGTTTCTCATGTTATTTCAAAAAACTTTATTCACAAAACTTTATTATACATTGCGCTATTTTTCTCTCTGGCTGTGCTAGCGAGTTTGAGTATTGTAAAGCAAAGTGTTTTTATTTTTATAAATCACAGACCATGTTGTTCGTTGTTGTAAGCTACATCCGCACATATTGATAAAAGCGGGAGAGCCAGTACATTGGTAATCAGTCCAATGTTTCACAGATGATCACACATGGAGTGAGTAGGATAACTAAGTGTTATGATATATTTATGGGCTGAGTGCCCCCTCACTCTGCTTTTGGTTACTCATCTCGCCATCCAGACAGAGAGCGTGCACGTAACAATATCAGTTGTTATGAATTGCTTGTTCTTGGGCTAATTACAAAATCTATTTGTGCTCCTCACAATCAGATGTTTCAGATATAGAGATGTGCAAGATATTTTTCTGCATTTACATTCTGTATGTTATTCGATATATATATCTATATCTATATCTATATCTATATATATATATATATATATATATATATATATATATATATATTATCTACTGGCGGTCGCCTGTAGATAGTTATAGTTAGGACCGAGTTTCCATAGGAAATCTGAAAATTCTATTTTGAATAACTTTGGCACCGGTTGAGGAATCCTCGCGAAATTTTCAAAACTAATGGGGCGCTCCGTTCAGCTCCTACCCTGAAAGTCTCGGGGGGATTCGTCAAGTGGGGGCCGAGAAAAAAGGGGGGTCCCAAAACCCGTTTTCCCCATGCATTTTTCCATAGGACCTTTAGTCGAAGGTACAGCCCGAACGGCTGAACAGAATTGCTTGAGAGGTAGTCCTCAGGTCAGGGAAGTGCCTTTTGCAGGTCTGGTGTCAATCTGTTCAGTAGTTCCTGAGAAGATAGCATTTAAAAGCATATAAATATCTATAAGCGCGCACCGTGCGCGCACCGTGCGTGCACCCTAACGTGCGCGAGCGTGATTCTGATTGGTGGTTACATGTTAGTCAACGTTCGAATCGGTCGAAATAAGGAAGTATCGGCCGCCATTTTGTTTGTTTTCAGTGCGAGAGTGAAAAAGGAAGGTGGCGAACGTGAAAAGGGGGCAGGGTAGAGAGTTCCTGACCCCCTAGCATTTGTCAGGGGGTCCCTGAAGGACCCCGAAGGCAGAAAAAATGTTTTAAATTTTTTTTTTTAAAGTCGCACACGGTGAAACTCCCCCCCCCCAAAAAAATCATTTTTAATACGTAGTTTATTGTAAATTAAATATATAAAAAAAAAAATAATCCATAAATAAATTAGCATTTAAAAAAAACGTACAAATTCACTGAAAAAACCATAGGTTTCACACACGTTGGAGTTAGGAATTAGCATTTAAAATACCTTGCAAATTCACTTAAAAAACCATAGGTTTCACACATGTTATAGTTAGGTGGATATTTCACTCGTAAAAAACCAATGAAATTCCCCCGTTATAGTTAGTTCAGATAACTATAACTCGCGCGACCGCCACTCTATCACAAGGATGATGTCATCAGTGATGTCATGAGTGATGCCACTGACCATGTCATGAGTGATGTAATATGTGACGTCATGAGCAGTGGATTGCGGGCGAGCGAGTTATAGTTATCTGAACTAACTATAACGGGGGAATTTCATTGGTTTTTTACGAGTGAAATATCCACCTAACTATAACATGTGTGAAACCTATGGTTTTTTAAGTGAATATATATATATATATATATATATATATATATATATATATATATATATATATATATATATAGTTATATATATCCAGTAGGTAGTCATAGTGAGGACCTACTTTCCATAGGAAAAGAGTTTTTTTCTTTTGCCAATATCTTTAGCGCTGTTTGACGGATCTTTGCGAAATTTTCTAAACTAATTCCCTGCTCAGGCCAGATCCTGCCTTGAAAGTTTTGGGGTGATTCCTCAAGTTAAGGCCGAGAAAAAAGGGGGGTCCCAAAACACGTTTTCTCCATGTTAATTTCCATAGGAATCTTTAGACAAGGCTACAGCCCGAACCGCTGTGCAGAATTACACCAAATTCGCCAAAAAGGTAGCTCTTGATTCAGAAAGCGTTCTGTTTGTTAAATGCTGTAAATCTCTTCAGTAGTTTTTGAGAATTTCAAATTGTATATCCAGGGACACGAAGGATCCACAAACACTCTTGAGCGTGATATTTGATTGGCTGCCAACACTTCAAACCAGGAAGTGTTGGCAGCCATCTTGTGTTGAAACAAGTCACAAGAAAAATGTTTTTCAAAAAATGATAAAAAGAGTCAGGGTAGAAACACCCTCACACCCCAGGCCTGCTCAGGGGGTCCCATAGGCACCCAGAGGGCACAAAAAAGCATTTAAAAAAAACGAAGTTGGGTCTCCCGTGCTTTGTATCTTTTAAGCCCCCGGGTCGGCCAGATCCAGGGGGCAAAGGAAATTATTGTGCGGGGGCTCATGGGGCCACTGGGGACCGTCGCCTCCCCAGGGCGATACTCATTTAAATGTGGGGGGCCAAGCGGTCCCCCCCACAGCCCCGGGTAATGCCACCTCCCTAGGGTTAAAATTAAAAAATAAGTGTTGGAGGGCTCGAGCTCCCCCACACTGTCTCTGAGACCACCACCTCACCGGGCTTTAAATGTTCGGAGGGGGGCCAAGTGGCCCCCCTTCAGGGGCCCTCTATGGCCCTGGGGACCACCAGTGCCGGCTCCAGTAACCTAATCACTAATCCCTCTGCCAACATGTCTTAAAGCTCACTTTTCTCTTGCAACTTCAGTTTTCACCACCTGCTTAGAATGCTGGGTCTAGCCACATTTAAAATCGCAAACCTTCCCATGTCACTGTTGTAAGTCTTACCATGTTTCTGAACACATGCATGCGTCTGTCTGTACCTTTTGCTAATGGCATGAGATATAAAAAGAAACATACAAATAGTTGAATACCTGAGTTTCACAGAGCATGCTCGCTAAACTTGTGTAAAAGAAAGTGTATGTATTCCTTTCTGCTCATAAAACAGGGCACCTGGGTATTGGACAGTCTATTTGTGGAGCTCGATAACACCTGCACACATAAGACATGACTGCCTGTGCGACCGAATGACAGCAGAACTAAAAGATTTCTCCACTGGTAGCAAAAGCTACCAGGTTTTCAAGCTACCATCTTCAGTTGCATAAAACGTGAGAATACACATACAAGTAGACACATACCTCAGTGACAAGAGCACGCAGACCTTTAAACTTGACAAACTTTTTTTCCCATTCCAAGCAGACACCTATCATTTATATGGTCTACTTCGAGTGTACTTTTCCAGAGACTCATACGAAGTACCCTAAGCACTAATCCCTCTACCAACAAGTCTTAAAGCTCACTTTTCTCTCACATCTTCAGTTTTTACCAACTGGTCAGAATGTTTGGCCTAGCCAAATTTAAAAGAGCAATCCTTCCCATGTTACAGTTTAAAGGTCTAAGTATTCTTGTGACAGGTTTGCTAATGTGTAAAGTACGATATCCTCCATATTTAATTGTTATGAAGAGATTCCCAAAGTAATGGAAAGCAACTGCTTATTCATTATTATAAATATTAATACATCATTATTTCTAAAATATTAAATTATTTAACAAACTATTAGAACTAATCTTTGTTTTTTAGATATTGAGTTTTATTGTGAAACAAATTGAGGATGGCAAGAAAAGATTAAAAGAGAAGACAAGAAAAAAACAGTACTATTTCAAGAAAAGTGAAAAGAGGAAATTCAATGAAGCGCAAAACGTTACACAGGAAAAAAAGACTTCTGGTAAGAGAACTAAGCAATTTCTTAAAACAGTTATACAGACTTTGAAAAGAGTCAGAAATGTTAAAAAGAAAAGTTTTAGAACAACTGAGAAGCAAAACGTAAATAGAGATGTTAAAATAATTTCATAGGAAACAATGCATATAACAAGAAGGTTAAAAGTACATAAGGACATAATAAAAAGAAGGTTTAGAAGTAGAGTAGTACAACATTTTTTGAAAGATTGCAAAAAAAAAAAGAAAAAGATCAGTAGCTTACAAGAAAAGCTGAAGAAGTTCATGGGAGGTGTACACAAGGTCCTGTATATAAGAGGGATTGTAGCAGTATTTGCAGTTTTTATTGACATATTACGGATTTCTTTACGAGGATATGTAAAAAAAAGTGTTAAAAAGAAGATTAATATGTTACAAGGACTAGATCTATGTAAAATAAGAAAATATACTTAGTTGCAAGGTAATTCCCTTGCTTGTCTTTCAAAAAAAGTGTCTCCAAAGTATTTTTCATCATTTTAGAAGGCTAGCTATACACCACTCCGAAACGCGGAAGTTAGTAAGGAGACTCATCTATGTAAAAACTCCTGCATTATGTTTAAGTGACATGAAAACAGCTCTTTTGCACAGTTCTGTATCAGATATAGAGAACATTTGTGATGATAAACAGTTTGTTTTTTGGATCAGAAGATGAGTGTATAGAAACTGAGAATTTGATAAGTGTAGGTGTTGAAGAACATGAGAAAGAGATTAGTATTGATGAGTTTGCAGAAGAAATTACAAAGTTTAACACAGTTTCATCTGAAAAACCAAACTTTGTATTTGTTGTTGACGTACTCACTCTAGAAGTCAAACTAGGAATGTTGATTTATATTTAAAAGGTGAAGAAGAAAATAGTGATAAGTGCTAGCAATTTGGTGTTTATTTATTGGTAGGCGGTCAGTTTGAATTGGGTAGTGATCAAGTTATTTGTAAATACCGTTACACCAAATTTGAAGAAAACAAAATGCCAGCTAGAGCAGTACATAACAACTTAGAGTTGGTACCTATTCCTCAGGAACTGGCAAATTTAAATAGTTTTGAGTTTATTCTTATTCAATCTGTACACCCATTTCAGGCCATTGTTCGTATGGAACCTAAAACAGGTAAGCTGCTACCAACAGATTTACAAAAAGGTCACAAAGGAAGAGTTGTGTACTTACCTTTAGATTTTAAGAAAAACATTGAAACTGTCGGTGTAAACAGAGAGGAAAATGAGCCAGTAGTTATTCTTGTAAATGGTGAACCAATAAAGAGTCGAAAAATCTGACAAGAGTTTGTAGATATTAATAAACTTCAAAAGGCTACAATATACCTGGTACATATTTTAAAAAGTGGACAAGTGCAGGACTGAAGCGATTTATGAACATTATACAATACATCCTCTGCATTCAAAAGTAGTAATAGGAAACAGTATTGAAATATTTCAAATGAAAGAAGCAAAGGGAACTCCCATGAGCTTATGGCAAAAATGTTTAGAAGCTCGTTGTTTTCCACACATATTCCCCACTGCAGAAGCTGGATGATTTGATGACCGAGCTGTACGGATCCAGCTTCAGAATACCGATCAACAAGAGTTTATTGTGATGATCCAAGATTTCGGCAGTGCATTCAATAAATATTTCATCTTCTGTTTGAAAGCAATTTGTCTGCACTTTCGTATGCAGTAAACCAGATATTAAAAACAGGAGTTCATCTTCAACATGTTTCTGCAAAGGAGTTCATGGACAAAGTTGAACAAAGAGATGAAAATTTAGAATCACAGGTAATTCATTTGATGGCATGCCAACGTGGTACCAATGAATATTGGTATTGTCATCATGGTGAACTTAAGTGCATGTTAAGAAACTTAGGTACAGCCTTAACTTAGCTGTGCTGAATATGCATGGGAAGATTTACTTGACTTTCTATGAGAAGCAAATTCAAATGTTAAAAACATTGAATTGAAGACAGCTGGAGAAGTCTGTTCCTTGGATCCTGTAAATGAGTGCAGGTATTTTAACCATAGGTTTCAAGCTATGATGTCATTTATCTGCAATTAAAACATTCCACCTCTTGGGGAGGTAACAGATTTCTTTTGGCGAAAAGAGTACCAAGCCGGAGGTGCTTATCATTTAAACATGCTAATATGGATAAAGAATGCACCCAAATTTGGAACAGATAGTGATGAAACTGTTTTATCTTTCATCGAAAAGTATGTTACATGTGGAGAAAAGAGCCTGAGACAACAAATTTGAAGCTTTCAAAATCATCGATGTGGGAAATAGTGCAGACGAAAATACAAATGTAAAGGGAAATGTTATACAAAATGTTGTTTTGGATTCCCACATCCTATAATTTCTAAAGGAAGAGTAAATAGATTTTTGTCCGCAGTAAGACATACAATAACTCAAAAATCTCTAAAAAATACATGCAACTTAATAAGAACTGAAGCTTCAAAGTACATTAATGACTACAATCCAGTTATTTTTAAAATGAGGAATGCAAACATGGATATTCATTATGTTGCAGATAATTCAATTGCTGTTGCTCGCTATGTTATGTCATATATTACCAAATCTGAAAAGACAGAGATGAAAGAAATGCGGGAAGAAATTTCAGTAGAGAAGCTTGAAAATGCTTTCCCACAGAGAGATTGGATCCTATGAATGTTCGGATCATTTGAGCTCAGCCAGTTTATAATCAAAGTCAAGAGGAATCATTTGAGTAAGTCTAGGTCATGCCTCCAAAATAGAGTATTGAAATCTTTACAAGAAATCGAATACTTAGCACAGTATAAACCAGAAAGTACTTATATTGTTAAAACTAATATGTTCTATACATACTATCCCAAAAGGAGTCTATTGCTTGAAAACCTATGCCTGTATGAAATACTTAAACTTTATAGGTTTAAAAAGAATGTTAGAGAAAATATAATAGAAGAAAAATATGCAGTAATTGGATGTGATGGATGTTTAGTCAAACATGACAAAGGAAATCTTATTAATCATAGGAAACTCAGTTGCGAAAGACCGGAAAGAGAGAAGTTTTCTATTTAGCACTTCTGCAGCTGTTTAAGCCTTGGCATAGTGAAACAGAATTACTTGGAGATTGTGACTGCTATGAAGATTCTTTTAATGCAATTACAGAGGGCATTTAGTGCACAATTTTCCCAACTGATCCACATATGTTAAATGATGAGATTCAGCAAGAAACAACTATTGCAGATGAAATAGCTAGAGAAAGTTCACAAAGGAGTCAAAGTTCTGGTCCATTGAGTCAAGATCCACTGGAACAACAAATTATTTAAAATGAAGCAGCAATGCCATGAATGAGGTAGAAACTGCAATGTAACAAGCACATCAGATTATTCAGTTGAAAAGGTTAGAAGAACAGCTAAATGTTGAACAGAAAGAAATATATCTACAAGTCAAAGTGCAGGTACAACATGGTTTGCTGCACCTAAAAAAAGAATGCCAATGTTCATCATTTAAACCTATTCTAGTGTACATCGGTGGTCAAGCTGGAACATGAAAAAGTTTCTTAATTAAAGGTTTGACCAGTTATCTACATAAAACTACAGAATCACGTTTATCTTGTGTCATAACAGCTCCAACTGGATTGATGCTTTAAATTCAAAGAGAAAGTGCATAAACCAATCCAATAGAAGAATGTTGTTTATCCCCGGTCACTCCACATGGGAGAGAAGGATAGAATTTATCTCCGGGTCAACAAATTAACTGCTTGGTTAGAGAATAACACCTAATCTTAAATTTTCCTTTGGGTAGGTGCTTTTTAACATAATGGTGGCCCTGCCGCTGAAGCAGCCTCTTTAGCATATCCTTAATCATTGGACTGTAGCACATTAACAAAAGAAAAAAAGAAAATATATCTTGAAAGAATAAAGAAAGAAAAGAAAAGGTGGAAAGTGCAAAAACGAAAGAAACCTTCATTCTAAAAGAGGTGATATTCAGTGTGAAATTCTTAACCCATCATCGGGAAATATGGTTTTCTTAACCTGTTTACCAGAGCGATCTAATAGGGATACCCTCTGAATGGAGTATATCCATTCCTCTTCCGTAGGGGAACAGGGAAGAATCCACTTAATACATAATTCCCTCCGGGCGAGAAGAACCAGTGCAAAAAAAGAGCTTTATGATTTTTTGTTAAGTTTTGATTATCTGAATCCCCTGATAACACCCCAAAAATTACAGAGGGTATAGTTAGCTTTATCTCTTGACCCAAAATATCTGATATAGTCTTACCCACTTTCTGCCAAAAGGATTGAATTGAGGGACACCGCCAAAACATATGGATCTCGTTTGCTCTGTCATCTCCGCATTTCGGGCATTTCTTGATCTCAGCACTCCTCATTTGAGATATTTTCTGTGGTGTCCAGTATGCCTTTTGTACTATAAAAAGAGGATTCTTTTTTAAAGGTGCGGATTTTACGCGTGACAATAAAAAAGACATAGATCCTTGCCCTACATTTTCAAGATCAAGATCTTCATCCGGTAGGTCCTTCTTCCAAATCTCTGTAAATGAGGCTTGTGTGACTTCTCCATTTTGAACTAACAGCCAATACCACTCTTCAACTTCTTTCCGTGTTGTGTGGCGTGTACAGTCTGATTTCCCTTCTAACTCCTTTCCTGAAGATTTTACCCAGCTTAACAATTGATAATACTTGAATTTTGAGACCATATGTTCACACATTGTGGAGAAGTGATGCCATGAAATTAATTCAGAGTCCACAATATGTTGCCCCATGTACAGCTATCACAAGATCGCTGTGGAAGGGTGAGGGCATCCTCCAGGCCGGAGTGCCTGGGGAGTCCCAGATAGGTGCTGCATCACTATAGTAGGGAATTCTTAAGAGTCGTCTAACCGGAGACCAGAGCTTGACTGCTGCCACCAGAATCTTCAGTCTCACCTTCTTAAAACATTTTGGATGGCCAAATTTTAAGAGGAAAAACCTTGCCTGGTGGAAGACGCTAACTGTAAGGGCTTTAAAAAGCGGAGAGAAAATTGAGCTGTCCATCAGTAGTTGTCAAAAGTTCTTTAGGTGGAAAGCACAATAATATAAATATAAGTCTGTTGTGGCGATATCTCCATGAGTTTTCTTTCTTCTAAATTTCTTTAGGGCTATTCTTGGACTTTTATTTCCCCAAATGAAACAAGAGAAAGCCCCTTGAACCAAATCTTCAGGAATTCTAACGGGATAGTATTAAACAGAAAAGTAAATTTAGGTTAGATTGACATTCTAAGGAGATTCGATTTGGAAGAGCACCCCATGATTGCAACTGTGATTTAACTTAGTTCCTTTTTCAAAGTTGACCTGATATCTTGTCGATATTATGGACTATTTGAACGCCTAGATATCTGATTTCCCTCTTTGTGAGGTCACTCCTGTATTTGATATTCCATTTCATCAACTCTGACTTTTGTTGGTTAATCAAATAACCAGAAACTCTCCCGAAACTCTCCAACTGATCCCATATCGCAGGAAGGGATTGCTCTAAGTCACCTGTTAGAATCATAAGATTTACAACTACAATTACAACTAAAAGGGATGATGTTCCGGCACACTGCTAATTTACATGCAAGGGCTTGAATGTATATATTGAAAAGAAGTCTAGTTCCCCTGCCTATTTTTATTGATTTTGTAAGATTACCGTTAACAAGGATTTTAGCAGATGGATTTTTATAAATGGCTTTAACTGCTGTTAAAAACGTTTCCCCTAAATTAAGACGCTGAATCATTTTAAATAAGAAAGGTCAACTAACTCGATCGAATGCTTTCGTGGCATCGAAAGTCATTACTACTAGTGGGATGTTATATGTTTGCGCCATGTCTATTGCCCCGATTAAGTCATGCGTTATCTCAAAAAGCTGCCTCCCTTTCATAAACCCTTTCTGATCTGGGTGTATTAGTGGTCCTATTACCTTGTCTAGGCATTTAGTTATGATCTGGGTGTTTAGTTTATGATCATTATTTAAGAGTGAAATAGGCCTGTAAGATTCACTGGATCTCGGGTTCCTATTTGGTTTTCAACAGAATAGTTATAGTGGCTTCTTCCCATGACACTGGGAGGTCTTGGCCGTCTATAAAAGCTGAGTTAAACAACTGAAGAAAATAACATGATTCTCATTTGGAATAGTCAGGAACGGCGGCTTTCCCCTTTTTTAGAGCTCTAATGGATTGACACACTTCCTCCAAAGTTATGGGGCAATTAGATAGATTTTTTCCTCACTCTGAAGGGATGGAAGCTCTAGATCTAAAAGAAAATCATCCATATAATCTTTGTTCGATTCAGACTCTTCTGTATAAAGATTTTGAAAGAATTGAACAAAGGCATCTTCAATCCCAGAATCCTCAGCAATGATATTACCAGTGTTTGAACATCGAAGATCCCTTATCCAATTTCTAGACTGCTCAGCTTTTATTTTCCACGCAAGGAGTTTGCCACATCCCTCCCCGTATTTGTGTGGAGCCAGTCTACTGGCTTCCCATTTTCTTTTAATTATGGCTTCTAAATAGTCCGCAAGCTTATGTTTCACTGCTGTTAAATTTCGTACAGTGTTCAAATTACCAGGAGTTTTTTCTAACTCCTCCTGATAAGTAAGTACTTCAGCTTCTAAAATATTAATTTCATCCTTTGTTTTCTTGGTTTGGGCAATGGAGAGAATTGTTAAGATACCTCTTAAGTATGCCTTATATGACTCCCATTCCGTATTGAGGGAAGCCGAGTTGAGATTAAATTTAAAAAACTCTTCGGTTGCTGTTTTTAATATATCAATTACAGTAGCTTTCAACAATAGTGTACAGTTTAAGGTCCACCTACGAGAAGACGGTCTCTTTGTAATGACAATTTCTAGGACCACGGCAGAGTGGTCAGACAGATGTTCCGGGACATGGCTACGCTTAATGGTGTTTTTATATGTAGAAGCATCGACCAGGAAAATAAATCGATCCTGGAACGGTGGCCGCACTTCTTGTTGTGAAAGGTAAAATTCCCCCCAGTTGTCCTTGTCTTATCTCCCATCTCTCTCCAGATATCTAAAAGCTTTATTTTTGCCATCAACTGTTTTAGGGCTGCTCTCATATTTTGTGTCATTGCCACTGCTCTACTTGAACTCGAATCTTGACTGGCGTCCAAAACCAAATTAAAATCACCACCAAATATAATAAGATCATTTATATTAATTAATTGAAGGAGTAAAGTGTATAATGGAGCCGGATCATCTAAATTTGGTCCATAATACCCCACAAACATCAGCCAGGAGCCATTAATTTTGGCCCTGGCAATTGCCCACCTCCCTAAAGGATCGACAGTACAGTCTCCAAGTATAGCTTGAGTAGTTTTTTTAAATACTATAGCAACCCCTTTTATTGTGCATGTTTGGGGTGTGCAGATACAGTATTTTACCCATTTTTGATTTTCTTAAATCAAAGTCCAGTCTTCCTTAAGTAAATGCAATTCTTGTATAAAGAACACGTTGCTGTCGGCGAGTCTTACATATTCTAGGATTTTCTTTCTTCTAGAGGGGACCCTAAAGCCGTTTACATTCCATGACATAATTTTTCGGATTTTTGCTTTCTCTGTCCTACCTACGTCTGTCATAGGAGAGGTAAATGTTAAGAGAGAGGAATCTATATATACTACTTACTACTACTTACAATTGAAAAAGTGACACGCTTATCTGGGCCGGTTCGAGATAATAAGATATTTGGTTGTTATTTATAAATTAGGACAATTTTTTTCTTTTTTCCCACATGCTCCCCGACCCCGTGCAAGAACAAAAAAACTTTTTGAAATGTATTTTTATTTGTGACCCTACCCCTTCCCCCATCCATTCAGTCACTCCACCCCGGGGAACCCTCCCTCAATACTAGAGCTATAGCTGGAATACCTCTGGGTTCGGGCTCGATCTCTATCTAGGCAGAATGTAGACATTTCTTAATTGGATGTGCTTTTAATGTGGGCAATCAGGGAGTTAACTTCAGAGGGATCCTTGAAATTGAACATTTTGTTGTTCCACCTCACCTTTAATGAGGCGGGGAATCGTAGGTTTGCTGTGACACCCAAACCTCTTAGTTCTTGGATAGATTTTGCCTAATTCCCACTATTTTTTCTGTGTGATGCGGGATATGTCTGATCTAACGCGGAACGACCACCCCCCTTTATTATACACTCCTGCTTTAAGGCCCCCGGTAAGCATCTTTTCCTTTATTAAGTAAGATTTGAAGCTAACTAAGATCCTTCTGGGGTTCTTTTCCCTGGTCTCTTGAAGTATGGGTCACAATGGACTCTTTGTATATCATCCTCTAGGGTCTGTCTTTCTATGTCAGGATGTAATTCACTGAGCAGATTAATAATAACGGACCTTATGTCTCCTCCCTCGACCACTTCTGGGACATTCAAGATCCTAATATTATTTCTTCTTGCGTTGTTTACTAAACTTTCTAGTTTGTCCCTCAGTTCTTTATCGCTATCTTTTAATCTCGTAATTTCAGATGATTTTTTTTCTACTTGTTTCTTGAGCTCTCCCAGGGCTGTCTCCATGGCTCCGACTCTCTCCGTTATATCGTTCATTTTTGTTTCCAGCGTTTTACAGACTGCTTGAATTTTAGTTTGGTTGCTTTCTGAAACGGCAAATTTTTCTCTGATTTCGGCGAGTAGAGTAATTAAGAGACCCTCAGTAGAAGACTCCGTCTCTGAGTTTTGTTCTGTAGCTGATGTCCTTAACTCGACGCTTAACTCCTTTCTCTGTTGGCTAACCCGATTCCCCTGATTTTCAGGGCTAGAATTTTGACAACTCTTATCATTAAAGTGTTTCTCGATCTCAACCGAGGGGGCCAACAGAGCAAATCTGTTTTCAAGAAGTACAGGATCCATATCTATTCCTGCTCCCCCAGTATTTGTAATCTTAGTCAAAGGATCAATACAGCTACCGTTGTTCAGAGTCACTGTAGGGGCAAATTCAGAGCTTAACTGGTTAACCTGAAAAATTTAAACAGGCTGAGTAGATTGAATAAACGAGACAGCGTGGGCTTGAACCTTGAAGTAGGAACGGAGTAATGGGGTAACTCGAATAGTGACTGGTTTAGTTTTGGTTTTCTTTTTTTCCCCTTAGCAGAGGGGGTCTTCTCTGTCTGCTCTTTTTTGTTGTGTAGGGCTCTAGAGGTTTCTTGAGGGTTAATTTGCACTTTAGGAGGAGCGGTTTCCTTGTTATGAGCCTCAGATGGGGACCGACTTCTGCCCCAGATGTCCCTGCTTCTAAGGGTGTATCTATTTAATCGATTTGCACCCGTGTGTTTCTCAGCAGGATCCCCACTGGTTAGCTGCTCCTCACATGTAGCGCCCCTCTCCACATTCAATTTAGGCCTCCAGTCTCCCCCTCTCGTCCTTACCGGGGTCAATGGCGAGGGCCATAGATAATATCTAGCCCTCTCCAAGTATGCCGACCCACTCTGAAACCAGCCAGTTTCTTCTTTGAAATTAGGCCACTGAATTTCAACCTTCGCCTCAGCGAGAGTACGTGCTGCAACACTGAGAGCTGGCGAGACTTGTAGGCAGGGAGCCACGAAATCAGTTACTCGGCTCCTGCTACCCTGGAACCCAACTCTAGCCGTGGCGCGCCTGCCACGTGCAATCCACGCTGCCACTATCGCCCAGAGGCTCCTCTGCGGCACCGCCTCCACTCCAGCCGCCACAGTCGCCCTTCAAGCCAGCCATGGGAAGACGCACTGAAAAAAAACCGCCAAAAATCAGCCAAAGAACAAAGAATGGAACGCCGCTGCGGGATCTCACCCGATCTCACATCCAGGTACCGTGAAATAAAGCTATTCTGCCCGGGTAGAGCGAGAGCCCACGACCGCTCTAAGTAGCGGCCGCCATTTTCCCCGATCTCCTCACAGCCTCCTGTAGAGTGCATGATTGAGCACACAACATTAAATTTATTACTTTACATTGATTACTTATGCTACCTGTTGAACATGATAATAAATTGGGATATCTCAAGCTATCTGGAGAAACTTGTTATGAAGTCTCAAGAGTACTGAAGAATATTAAACTTTTGATCATTGATGAGGTGAGCATGGTCTCAAACTTAATGCTTGCCTTTGTACACTTAAGAATGCAACAGATTTTGAAAACATATTACGATGTTCTATTTGGAGGAAAACATTTAATTGTATTTGGAGACTTACTGCAACTTACTGCCGTAGAAGGACAGCCTGTTTTTAAAACTCTTTTCCATGATGACACAAGAAAATCTTTGGGAAGTATTGGGAATATAAATATTTGGTTACACTTTGGTGCCAATTACGATCCGGTAAAAAATTTCCCCGTCCGACTCGTATCCGGTCTTTTTACCGTACGAATCGTACAAGTGCCGTACAAACTGGCAATCACGATTCGCATGGTAAAAAGTCCATACGAACCGCATTCGGAATATTTCCCCACACGTCCTCGGGTCGGAAAATGTGTCCGACACGTCCTCGGACGATTTACCGTACAAATGTGAAAAGTGAAGCCCAACCGAGGAATCACGATCCAACCCGTGCGTCCGATCTCACAACCGTATGGTAAAAACACCGTCCGCACCGAACTCCCATTGCAACCATGGAGACATGTGCCCGCATACACGCCCAACACTCCCCCAGCACCCATACGTTCGAGTCGTACTCCCCGTTAATGTACACACCCCCCCTGTATGTACACCCGTGTACGTGTCGAACCCCCACCCGTGTATGTACACCCCTGTACGTTCGAGTCATACCCCCACCCCTGTACGTGTCCTACCCCCGTGTATGTACACCCCTGTACGTGTCGTACCCCCGTGTATGTACACCCCTGTACGTTCGAGTCGTACCCCCACCCCTGTACGTGTCGTACCCCCGTGTATGTACACCCCTGTACGTTCGAGTCGTACCCCCACCACTGTACGTGTCCTACCCCCGTGTATGTACACCCCTGTACGTGTCGTACCCCCGTGTATGTACACCCCTGTACGTTCGAGTCGTACCCCCACCCCTGTACGTGTCCTACCCCCGTGTATGTACACCCCTGTACGTTCGAGTCGTACCCCCACCCCTGTACGTGTCCTACCCCCGTGTATGTACACCCCTGTATGTGTCGTACCCCCGTGTATGTACACCCCTGTACGTTCGAGTCGTACCCCCACCCCTGTACGTGCCCTACCCCCGTGTATGTACACCCCTGTACGTTCGAGTCGTACCCCCACCCCTGTACGTGTCCTACCCCCATGTATGTACACCCCTGTACGTGTCGTACCCCCGTGTATGTACACCCCTGTACGTTCGAGTCGTACCCCCACCCCTGTACGTGTCCTACCCTCGTGTATGTACACCCCTGTACGTTCGAGTCGTACCCCCACCCCTGTACGTGTCCTACCCCCGTGTATGTACACCCCTGTACGTTCGAGTCGTACCCCCACCCCTGTACGTGTCCTACCCCCGTGTATGTACACCCCTGTACGTGTCGTACCCCCATGTATGTACACCCCTGTACGTTCGAGTCGTACCCCCACCCCTGTACGTGTCCTACCCCCGTGTATGTACACCCCTGTACGTTCGAGTCATACCCCCACCCCTGTACGTGTCCTACCCCCGTGTATGTACACCCCTGTACGTTCGAGTCGTACCCCCACCCCTGTACGTGTCGTACCCCCGTGTATGTACACCCCTGTACGTTCGAGTCGTACCCCCACCCCTGTACGTGTCCTACCCCCGTGTATGTACACCCCTGTACGTGTCGTACCCCCGTGTATGTACACCCCTGTACGTTCGAGTCGTACCCCCACCCCTGTACGTGTCCTACCCCCGTGTATGTACACCCCTGTACGTGTCGTACCCCCGTGTATGTACACCCCTGTACGTTCGAGTCGTACCCCCACCCCTGTACGTGTCCTACCCCCGTGTATGTACACCCCTGTACGTTCGAGTCGTACCCCCACCCCTGTACGTGTCCTACCCCCATGTATGTACACCCCTGTACGTGTCGTACCCCCGTGTATGTACACCCCTGTACGTTCGAGTCGTACCCCCACCCCTGTACGTGTCGTACCCCCCTGTATGTACACCCGTGTACGTCAGAGTCGCACCCCCACCACAACCTCCTAAGTACGGAGCGCACCCCAGGCCCCAACATCACAACCGCATGTACGAGTCATACCAAGCCACACACAAGGACAGCACCGTACAACCAAATGGCCCATGTACACACCATACACACGCTAAAAACGCACGTACACAACCAGGACAAACCAAAACAACACAAGAATACACCATTCGAACGGCACAAAGCCACAAAACATGTCCAACAAACACTAAAAAAACACATTCACTGACCTGCAACTGCCAAAAACAAACAGAGGCCCAAAACACCACCACTCCTTATAACACACCCACCCAAACTTCAAACACAGCCACACCCACCAATGGACCAATAAAAAGGGCCCACACACACAAACCATGAGCCTTTGCAACAGACTCACTGCTGCCAGACACCACAGACAACCCACAGCACCATACTACAAGCTTCACCACACCTTACACTTGCACACCTTCACACAACCACCTTCACAAACACCCCCTCATCACATTCACACACACACACACCTGCACAACCACACCCACACACCCACAACCATCCACACACACCCCCCACCATCCACACCCACACCCCTCACCATGCCCACTAACAAGAATCCAAAGTTCAGTAACCGAGAGTTGGAGGTCCTTGTCGATGAAATCCTCAGAGTCGAGCCACAGCTCTTTGGAACATTAGTCAGACAGACAAGCATGGCAGCGAAAACAGCCATGTGGCAGACCATCGTCGATGCTGTGAATGCTGTTGCGGACACCAGAAGGACCAGGCATGAATGCCAAGCCAGGTGGTACGATCTGCGGAGGAGGGTCCGAGCCAAGATGCTGGAGGAACACAACCAGGCCAACGCCACTGGAGGAGGACCCTCCCGCAGACCCATACACTACCAGCCCTGGGAGGAGAGGGTGATGGCCATACAGCCGGTGGAGGCAGTCGAAGGATTAGGAGGACTCCGAGACCCGGGTGAGTACACAAACAACGCACCTCACATGGGAGGAACGTCATCCACAACCAAAATCACTAACAGGCACGCAACCACCCCAAGCTATCGCATGACTCAACCACACTCCATGAACACGCACATGCCACTGCCGCCACCATGCCCCATGCACCCAACTGGACAATGTCAAGTCACAGGCCACAGAAGACACCAACACATGACACGGTAACCCGGATGGCGGGAGGGTGGGCCCCAAAATTCACATAGTGCAACTCAGAAGCAGACAACAATGCCCTCTGCCCATATGGAATAGGTCACAGCCATACAAACACTGTGTCCCCACACAGGAAAGACTCTCCAGCAAATGGCGGACGCCTTGCATCACCACATGGGGGTGAAGGCACTGTTTTGCACATGACAGCAGCTAATGAACAGCCAACATTGTGAAAGAGTGGCAGCACACACCACCACAGCAGCAGCGCAGAGACACACACTACACCCAATGGGTGCCTGGAGATCAGAAACAAACTCACATCAACAAGCCAAGGGCCATTCAAAGATCTGCTAACAGTGTGTGCCCAGGAAGCTGGGCTGAGGTGACAGAGGGTGACACACAGAGGGAGGGAGAGGGGGACACAGAGGGAGGGAGAGGGGGACAGAGAGGGAGGGAGACACAGGGAGACGGACAGAGGGAGGAGGCTGACACACGGAGGGAGGGAGAGGGGGACACAGAGGGAGGGAGAGGGGGACAGGGAGGGAGGGAGACACAGGGAGACGGACAGAGGGAGGAGGCTGACACACGGAGGGAGGGAGAGGGGGACAGAGAGGGAGGGAGACACAGGGAGACGGACAGAGGGAGGAGGCTGACACATGGAGGGAGGGAGAGGGGGACAGAGAGGGAGGGAGACACAGGGAGACGGACAGAGGGAGGAGGCTGACACACGGAGGGAGGGAGAGGGGGACAGAGAGGGAGGGAGACACAGGGACACGGACAGAGGGAGGAGGCTGACACACGGAGGGAGGGAGAGGGGGACAGAGAGGGAGGGAGACACAGGGACACGGACAGAGGGAGGAGGCTGACACACGGAGGGAGGGAGAGGGGGACAGAGAGGGAGGGAGAGGGGGACAGAGAGGGAGGGAGACACAGGGACACGGACAGAGGGAGGAGGCTGACACACGGAGGGAGGGAGAGGGGGACAGAGAGGGAGGGAGACACAGGGACACGGACAGAGGGAGGAGGCTGACACACGGAGGGAGGGAGAGGGGGACAGAGAGGGAGGGAGACACAGGGACACGGACAGAGGGAGGAGGCTGACACACGGAGGGAGGGAGAGGGGGACAGAGAGGGAGGGAGAGGGGGACAGAGAGGGAGGGAGACACAGGGACACGGACAGAGGGAGGAGGCTGACACACAGAGGGAGGGAGAGGGGGATAGAGAGGGAGGGAGACACAGGGAGAGCAAATCAGCCATGTGGTGTGTGGGAATGTCTGCTCGTCAGCAGGTAGACTGCGTGCATGTAGCCAAGGGTGGCCAGTGCCAGAACCCCCCCTCTTCCCCATGGCAAAACACAGGGCCATGTCACAACCTGTTCACGAGCACAACGACATCTACCTGCATTATATAAGTGAGTGGATCCACTCCATGTGCACATGTACAGTGCTACACGGAAGGCGCCAATGCATGGCTCGCCACACCTGCCCACTCCACTGCTGACTGCAGTCACACTTGACGCAGCAAGTAAGACTGTGCCACACATAGTTAAAGGGGCCAAAGTGGTGCCCAAGGGACACACCCATGCACAAGTGCACTGTGAGTGGAATGCAAGACAGATCCTAATTCCAAGAGGAAATGTGCCAACGTTGAAACTGATGAAACATGGATGTTGCATGGACCAAAATTAACATTGTCTCTCTCACACACAGGTCAACGTCGTGGTTCACCCCCCAACACTGGGGGGGAAGACTCACAGGACCCGGATCTGCGGGAGCCCGATCCCACCGGCAGCGACGACTCTCACCACTCTGTGGACGACCCCGACCAACCTGGCACCTCTGGTGTCCAACCACCTGCAGCACCTGCGTCAGGTACAACGGGGCCAACCACCACCCCCACTCCTGCCACATCCCAGGAGACACCCAGGATCCCTGCCCCACCACCACAAAGCAGCCAGGCTGGCCAGGAGGGACACGGTGTCCCGGGCACCCAGGAGGAGGCAGGCGACAACGCCAATGCCACCCCTCAGGGGTCCCGGAGACCCGATGTGCCCACAAGTGCAGGCCAGGTGCAAGTGGGCAGGGGTGGTGGGAGTGGAGGACGGCGGAGGCGCCAGCCTGACCAGTTGGCTGGGGACCCGGTATATTCCCCTGTCCGAAACATCCTGGACACATACCGGCAGGACACCACGGGCCTGGCCCAGGTTGTGTCCGTCCTCGAGGGGATCAAAACACAGCAGGCCCAGCAACATGCGGAGCCACATGCCTGTCTACTGCAACACCAACGGAGGATGGAGGACGGACAGGCTGAGCTCGTGACGGCGTACTCGGGAATTCACGATACACTCCGGCGGATGGCCGACAACATGGCCAACCCTCCCTGTGCCAGAAGGCGTAGAACATCACCACCCACAGGGAGGGATCAGGAGGAGGAGGAGGAAACATCTGATGGAGCATCCCAGACGTCGTCACGGCCTGCTTCTGAGGGTCCCCGCAGGAGGGCGGGTCGTCCACGGAAAAGACCGTGAGGGTCGGCGCTACATCACCATCTCCCAGGACACCTGGCCTGGCACCTGGCCCACTGGAGCAACAGCATCACAGCATCAAGAGACATTCTCTGCCACATGGCCTTGCTGGTCACTGTCTGACCAATGTTGACAAAGACTGTGGCATGGACTCTGAGGACTTCCAATGGCAAGGACACCAACTCCCCTACTGAACTTTGGATTCCAAACTCCCGGAAAGCCCCTCACGTCATACCCCCCCCCCCACCTCCCCCCAAAAATAAAAATTCACACCATGAAGAGAAGATGCCTGCTGGTTGCATTATTACCTTACATGTGTCTTGTAAAGTCTAAACATGCCTGACTTCTCTTTTGACTTCAACCATCCACACCCTGGGGCCTGAGTCTGGCACAGGACACACGGGCCACAGTGTATTAGGCAAGACAGACATGGAGCACCATACACACCCGTGATGGGCCCAACCAGCTGAGGGGGTGGCCGCACAACCGTGCTGACAGACACATTGAGTACAGCAACAGTCATGCGCAGAGGTCAGGTATCCAGTCCAGTGTCCTGGGGGGCACCCAGGTATGTGTAGACAGGTGGCAGAACCATGTCCTGCAAGCTTGAGTCCGGTGGATGCAGAGAATGGGGGCCTGGCCAACGTTGGATGAATGGGGATGGCACATGTCACAATACCCACACAGTCATGGACATCATGCATAATACACAGTCTCAGCCCACACACACAGCTTGCATCTTGCTACTCGACACATAGACACATAGCCACTATCAGGGGAAACCATGCCAGACATGCTGGATGCACCGTGGCAACACACCAGCATTGACTGAGAAGAGGCACCTTGGAGGCATAGGGACACCTTTATTAGTCATGTTTTCGGGATTGCAGAGGCAACTTGAAGTACACATGAACACTTCATGTGGAGTAACATGTGGGTCCAACACTGGCACCCCCCTTCTGCAGCACAAATGCGTGATAGCCATGGAACTGGCACACAATTGTCGGCCAACAGCTAAACACCCACAGCTGCTCACGGAGAGACTGCCATACACCATTGATCCGCTGATGTAGAAGTCCCACACCATGTCAAGCCAATGCAAACCGTATGTGTCCGAGGGCAGTGTTACACACATTGATGCCATCATCACAATCCACTATCCCATCACTGATGACTGTCAACCAGTCACACCATCTATTCAGGTGTACACAGCTGCATGTCGTGTCCCATGGTGATGCTACATGGCTGCAGAGGAACCAAACATCGACAGGGGCAGTGTGCATACATCGTGAACAACTGCCACACCCAATACACCCCTGATGCATCCCTTACCCTAAGGAGACTTCCAAACTTGTCCGTGCGTGTAACGCTGAGTCAGCATACGATGACGTGTCCATGAGGAATAGCAGTGCCACAACAATGCAACCAGCAGACGGCATGCGCAAGTACCTGGGGATGAGAGACACACAAGAAGTCAGCCACAAAAAGCACAGCCACTTCCATGTGCATGTACTCGACACATGTATGGATGACAACATGCTAGGTCACAATTATGACTGGGGAAATACAACCATCACTGCCACCATCACTCCAGTGACACACCCACACACACCTCTGACTCACGTGCCATACATGCAGGTGGAGACACATATCACAACACATGCCACATGTGGAGCAATGTGTGCACACTCAGACACTGGTACTCACCACTAAGCAAAGAAGTCGCGTATAAGCCGAGTCCGGATGTCCTCTTGCGGCTCCACATCCTCCACATCACTAGCCCCATTGCCAAGCCCTTCGTCCTCCACGGATGGATGGTCCTCGTCATCTTGATCCAGGATGAGTGGCACAGCTTTCTCAACTGCCATGTTGTGCAGCATGCAGCAGACCATGAAGATTTTGCAGACCTTCGCAGGGGCATATGGGAGCGCGCCGCCGGTCTTGTGGAGGCACCGAAATCGGCTCTTCAGCAGGCCAAACGTCCTCTCTATCACTCGCCTTGTCCGGCCATGGGCGGTGTTGTAGCGGAGCTGGGCCGGCGTGATGGGGTTGCGGAGAGGTGTGAGCAGCCATGGCATGTTGGGATAGCCAGCGTCCCCTACATGGGAAGCACATGGACATCGTTAGAACTGGTGAAGCGGTCGGGCTGGTAGGCTATGCAAAATACAGGACAGACAGACTGTACCCACCAACAACACATGCTCGTTCGTTGCGCAGCTGCATCATCATTTCAGGCACCCTGCTACGCCTCATGATGTAGGCATCGTGTGCTGATCCTGGAAAACGAGCACAGACATGTGAAATCACCATGTTGGACAGACACACCACAAGGGCATTGATGGAGTGGTAGTGCTTCCGATTGCGGTACGCTACCTCCCGTGCGTGTGGTGGTACCAAAGCTACATGTGTCCCATCTATGGACCCAATGACATGGGGCATCCCTCCCAGGGCATAGAATCCACGCTTGACCCCAGTCAACTGTTCAGGGGTTGGGAACTTGATGAAGTCATCCAGGTGAATCAACATGGCTTCTAAGAAATCATGCAGCACACGGCAGAACATGCTCTGGGACATGCCACCAACATGAGCTATGGTATTTTGAAAGGTACCCGTGGCTAGAAAATGTAGGGCTGCCATTACCTTCAGCTTGGGTGTCAGTGCCGTAGGATACCTGTGCAGCGGTTGCAGGTGTGGTGCCAGTCTCGCCGTCAACTCCAGAATCAACCGATGGGGGAAGCGGTAGCACCGGATACGATCATTCTCCCGCATGGCAGCCAAGTCTGGAATTGCTCAGGGAAGAGGCGGCGCTCTGCAGGAATTTGGAAGTGACACGGAAGAGTGAGTGCCCCACAACAACAAATAATTTGTACTGAGCACATGTTAATCTGTCTATACACATATGCTACATACGGAGTCAGGTGTGTGCCACATGCCCTGGACACGTATGGCTGCCAGGTGACACTCCTACCAAGACCCAGCTACACACGGAGATTGAGAACCTCCACATGCCATGCCATGGGATTAGCTGTGTCCCAGTGCAAGTGAACAGCCAGACGCAACACAGGAGTGACATACACCCACACATCAGCAGAAGTAGGATGCCGATTGCAGAGACTGGTAGCGGAACACTAGAGCCACAGGTCACATGACATTACACTAGGACAGCCCACACACCTTGCCATGAAGGTGCACATGTCATGACTCACCACACCTTCATTGAGAGGATGCAGACATGTCCTTGTCACGCTACTCCATGTCCCATGCATACATACGTACCTCACATCCGATGCCACATGTGGCATGGTGTGCGGAACAGTGTCCAATGTCAATCTACACACATACACATGTTGGTTGCTGCAACCGCTGCAGCTTTTGAGGGTGCTCCAACATCAACCTAATGGGAAGCCCCCACACATACATGACATAGTCACATCGTGCACCGTGGGTAGTGACAAGTCAGGTGTGGTAACCCCTGTACCGGGCATCAGGGGACACTTCCGTGTGTTGGTGTCCGTGCCATGCCAGTGACGCTCATCCCAAGTGTGCAGCACGACATGCACACATGTCAAAGGAGTCAAGGGCATGCCTGGCACACATTGCACCGTCACACATTACATCTGTACACATCTCATCATACATCTGGTGCCTTCTCGACTCAGGAGTAATGTTCCACATCACAGCCTGTCACACCTGTGCCCCACACATGTAGTAATGCACAGACAATGCCTTGATGTCCATCCATGGACAAGTATGTCCGCCCTATTCCTTCCTGTGTGCTGCCTGTCACCACTGTGATGTGTGTAAACCGCCGTACTGCTGCTAAGAGGGCCTGTGTACGTGCCAATATCACTATGGGAGTGCTGCCGTATGTGTACCCATCGTGATGGTGAGCGTACAGGCATGTTTACGGTCCGTACCACTACGAGTACGCAAGAACACCCATAGTGATATGGAGCGTACAGGCGCG
Source organism: Triturus cristatus (assembly GCF_964204655.1). Classification (NCBI taxonomy): domain Eukaryota; kingdom Metazoa; phylum Chordata; class Amphibia; order Caudata; family Salamandridae; genus Triturus; species Triturus cristatus. Next base: position 866,703,646 of record NC_140581.1, read on the forward strand.
TGTACGGCCCTACCACTATGGGTGTTCTTGCGTATGCGTACTCGTAGTGGTACGGGCCATACACGCGCCTGTACGCTCCCTATCACTACGTGTACGCATACGTGAGAACACCCATAGTGATATGGAGCGTACAGGCGCGTGTACGGCCCTACCACTATGGGTGTTCTTGCGTATGCGTACTCGTAGTGGTACGGACCGTACACACGCCTGTACGCTCCAAATCACTCTGGGTGTCCTCGCGTATGCGTACTCGTAGTGGTACGGACCGTACACACGCCTGTACACTCCATATCACTCTGGGTGTCCTCGCGTATGCGTACTCGTAGTGGTACGGACCGTACACACGCCTGTACGCTCCATATCACTCTGGGTGTCCTCGCGTATGCGTACACGTAGTGATAGGGAGCGTACAGGCGCGTGTACGGCCCGTACCACTACGAGTACGCATACGCGAGGACACCCAGAGTGATAGTGAACGTAGGCACGCGTGTACGGGCCGTTGCTATGCATTTGGGGTGCCCTAGGGCCCCGGAACGCGCCGTACCTGTGTGTGAAGCTCCAAATTACATAGGGGACACATGAGGGACAAGTATTAAGGCCTACATGCATGCTGGTTGTCATGGAGACCAAGTTCAAATTTTGAATTTGTTCAGGAAGCTGCATGGCAGAAGTCAGTTGGAATGAATCTACTTTGTTGCAATGTGTTTGTGGGGCTGACATCATGCAGGAGAAAAAAACTGATTGAGAACCCACAGACTGCTAGGTTTGAAGGGATTGGAGGAAACATAGGATGCAAATGTGAGTGACCAATCACTCTGTACTCCTGTGCATGAGATGGGCCAGCAAGGCAGATATAAGGCAGCCAGGTCCCATGAGGGAGCACTTGCCTGCACATCTTTGTATTCCACGACCCAGCTGCTGCTACTGATTCCCTGGAACCATGTCAAGGGCTGTGGAGAGGTCACAGCCATTCACCCTGGAGGAGAACATGGCTTTGGTGGATGTGATCCTCCCACGGTACCCCATGCTGTATGGGCGACCAGGTTATCAGGTGAGTGCAGTGTCCACTGGCACAGACTGTGTCCCTTTTTAGTGACTGTGACTTCTGCCATTGTGTCCAAGTGTGACACACATGCTATGTACTGTAGGGGGGGTCCCAGGGGGGGGAATGCCTGATGTCTCCCAGCAGTGCCCTGAGACAGGAGGGGTGGGGGCCTATCACTCCCAGCAGTGCCCTGAGACAGGAGGGGTGGGGGCCTATCACTCCCAGCAGTGCCCTGAGACAGGAGGGGTGGGGGCCTATCACTCCCAGCAGTGCCCTGAGACAGGAGGGATGTGTGCAGAGTCCTCCCAGCAGTGGCCTGAGACAGGAGGGGTGGGGGCCTATCACTCCCAGCAGTGCCCTGAGACAGGAGGGGTGTGTGCAGAGTCCTCCCAGCAGTGCCCTGAGACAGGAGGGGTGGGGGCCTATCACTCCCAGCAGTGCCCTGAGACAGGAGGGGTGGGGGCCTATCACTCCCAGCAGTGCCCTGAGACAGGAGGGGTGGGGGCCTATCACTCCCAGCAGTGCCCTGAGACAGGAGGGGTGGGGGCCTATCACTCCCAGCAGTGCCCTGAGACAGGAGGGGTGTGTGCAGAGTCCTCCCAGCAGTGCCCTGAGACAGGAGGGGTGGGGGCCTATCACTCCCAGCAGTGCCCTGAGACAGGAGGGGTGGGGGCCTATCACTCCCAGCAGTGCCCTGAGACAGGAGGGGTGGGGGCCTATCACTCCCAGCAGTGCCCTGAGACAGGAGGGGTGGGGGCCTATCACTCCCAGCAGTGCCCTGAGACAGGAGGGGGGGGGGCTATCACTCCCAGCAGTGCCCTGAGACAGGAGGGGTGTGTGCAGAGTCCTCCCAGCAGTGCCCTGAGACAGGAGGGGTGGGGGCCTATCACTCCCAGCAGTGCCCTGAGACAGGAGGGGTGGGTGTGATGCACAGTGTGAGCCTGGATCATTGATTGTGTAGTTGCCCTCATTCCACCTGTGTCCTTTCAATGGCACGTACTGCTTTTGGCCTTCCCCCAGAGGATCATGTCCCTATGACAAAGGTGCAATGCGTTGGATGCATACTATGCCTTGTTGTAAACAGCAAATGTGTTGTAATCTGTGTCCCTGTGACATGTGCCAGGTGTATTGATGTAGTGTCACTTGTCCATCCTCACAGGTAGATGCCTCTGCAAAGGAGAAGATATGGATGGACGCCGTCAGCGCCGTGAGGAGTGCGGATGGTCGGAAGCGGCGCCTGTCCCAGGTGAGGAAACGCTGGCAGGATATCCGGTGCTGGACGCGGAGGATCGCACGGGTCCTGCTGGGGGACTCACCTGAGAGCCATAAGAACCGCGGGCACCGCTGTCTCTCCCACATCCAGAAACGTGTGCTGGCGGTGGTCTTTCCTGACTTGGACAGGCACCTACAGGAGATGCAGCAGCCGGAAGGGGGTAGGTACATGTGTGTGTTTGTTGTGTTTCACCAGCATTTGTAAGTGCACTGTTCCATGGATACACTTCCAGGGTTTATGGTGCTGTGCAGATCCTGTTACCCACAGTGTTGCAGGCCTCTCCTGCCTCCCTTCCCCACATTGCAATGTGTTCACTGGTCTCTGTGTAGTCACTCCATCACAAAGTTATGTAGCCTGACACCTTCTCCAAGTGTACAATGCCTGCAGCATCATGTGTGGGGGTGGTGTGTAACAGGTTTAGTGACCTTGCCTGTGCCCTGTCCAGTTCTGGACTTGTGGGTTCCATGTAAGTTGGCACTAATGCTGATTCCAGACATGGGAGTTAATCTCTCGAGTGCGAGGCCTTCCAGCAGGCATGTCCCATGTGGTGGCCTGTGACATGATGTGCATGAGTGTGCGTTACACATAGTGCAGGGATGTTAGCGTGTGTTGCAGTCATTTCCATTCAGGAGCATGGAGTTGTGTGGCCACTACTGTCCCCAGGGGCATCTTTTCCTAGGTATCATGTGTGTAATCCGAGAATGTCGACAATCTCTGTGTCTACAGCATAGGTTGTGCTCTGTGCCATTGTCCCCTGGCACCATGTATATTGACGTGAGATGTATTACAAGTGTCCACTGTCCAGCCTGACCTGATTTTCCAATTACATACTCACGGTGGCCATTGCCTTTGTGTCTTGTTGCAATCATCTGATGATGCCCATTTGTACATGATAATTTGGACAGCCGCACCTTGGGTAGTTTGTGTGCAATATTGAAGTTTTGCATCCCATGTGTATTTCACCCTGACTAAGAGATGTAAGTGCTTCCTGTGTCTCCACAGATTTGTCTCATGTAGGGGGTGGGTGGTGCGGGCATGGCCTACATGTCAAGACCTGTCATCTCCTTGCTAGGACTGGCCAGTGTGTGATGTTTGTCTGGACATACACTCAAGGTGCATTGTGCCAGTCAGGGTGGGCATGTTATCAGTATTACCTATGCTGCATGTGCCTCTAGTTCCTGGATGTGGTCCCTGCTCATCCCTATTGCCTGCCACGCTGTGTGGTGCAGATGCAGTGCTGGATTGTCCCCAGGGCCTTGCTCCTCAGTCAAAATTCCATGTCATCTCATTTGCTATTGTGTCATGCTCTCCATAGTTTTTCCATGGCATGGTGGGTCACACAACTGTGTCTTGCAGGGCCTACATATGTACCTTGTTTTGTAGTTGTAACTCTTCCTTTGTTTCAGGCTATGCACTGTGACCTAAGTAGATTTGGCTTATGTGGCATATGTATACAGGTGTATGATTAATTTCTGTCTCTTCACCCTGCCCACAGCATCGTCGGGGGACACGGAGGGAGACATGGACACAGACGGCGCGGAGGGACCGAGCACCAGTGCCAGCGGTGGCATCGTGCCTGGCACTTCGAGTGGGACAGAGGCGGAGGAGAGTGAACCCGGGGACCTGTCGACTGGCACAACAGAGTATGAAGCTGACGGGTCCGAGGATGATCTCTCCGAGTGGGCGGTGGCTGCACCACCATCTGACAGCAGCCCTACATCTCGCACCGCCCCCTCCATTGGCATCAGCCGCCTCCCACTTGCTCGTGTCCCTTCCCTACGGGCCCGGTCACCACATGTCTCCTTCCTGCCAGGCACCGCACCCCCTGCCCCTGTCTCCACTGCTGCCGCCAATGCTGAGTCTGTGGACATCCAGCGGCAGTTGCAGATTGGTCAGACTGCGATCCTTAATGTCCTCCATGCCCACAGCCAGGTCCTCAACAACATGGAGGCATACTTGGAGGGCATTCATTCATCGCAGGCTGACCAACGCAACTTGCTGAGGTCCATAGACTCCACACTGACTGCAGCAGTGTGTCTCCTGCAGCGCTACGTCCCACCCCCTACCCCGCTCCTTCCACACTTCCCACTCCCATGCCTGTCCCACATACACACAGACGTAAGCATGCACCCACCACAACAGACACAGGCACCACACCAGCAGGGAAGGTCCGCCGCACACCTCCTGACACGCACACACAGGGTGAAGTAGGCACACCCACTGGGTCGGGGGGCAAACGTGTGACACGCAGCCAGAGTGGGAATCCGCATTCCACCCAATCCACTCCCTCCAAATCCCCTCCCCTCAGCTCTCCTGGCCACATCTCCCCCAAAGACTCCTTCATGGCCGCTCTGTCCCTGAGCCCCACAGTGACACCACCCCGCAAGCGGTCAAGGACATCCACGGTCAGGGTGCTTGAGTCCCCCCCTGTCCACACCCTCCCCCAGTGGCGCTGCGACCCATCCCTCTGACCCCCCCCTCCTTGGGGCCTGTGGTTCCTTCGGGTGCAGGGGAGTCCCTGGAGGACCTTGCTGAGGTGTGCAGCGCGCTCCTAGAATCCACCTTTGGCCCTGCCCCACCCCCTGTGGTGGAGTCCTCCATCCCTGCACCCATGTCGCCTACCCTTCGCACTCCTGTCCCTGCGGTGCCTGTTCATTCCCCCCCACTTGATGCCCTCACCCCTGTGGAAGACAACGGCTTGTAACTGTGCAGGCAAGCTAGGGGACACGCATCCCACTGTGTCCCCCATCCAGCTGTGACTCCTGGACTGCCCTATGGGCTTTGTAAATATTGAACTTTCTACATACCAGTTTTTGGATCATGCTGAATAAAGCTATTTATTTTTTGCCCTTGGAACACTCCTGCTTTGCTGGCATTGCTGTCGGTGGGGCTGCTACATGGTTGTGGGTGGTGTTCATGTGTTGGGTGTGTGGGAAATGTAGTAGTGTGCTGCTCATAGGGGGGACCATGGGATCTGTGTGCCATCACACGGTGTTAGCTAGCTTTCTCAATTCATGTAAGCAGTTGCTGCATGTTGCAATTGTCCCAAGCTGTTTTCCTTCCTCTGTGTACCCTGACTTCTTCCCTGCAGGGTGTTCCCAATATTTAGCACTGAGCTGTGTGTACATTAGCTGGGTGTGTGACGGACTCCTTCAACTTTGCACATGCATGCTGAGCCATTCTCCACCTGCATCATTCGTGGCATCCTTGGTAGTCATTGTACTTGTGTATGTGGACTATTCACATGACTTCATGTGTACATGTTATCTTTTTGGCCCTATGCATGCGTATACTCCCAGCCTCGCACACATGTGGTACATGTACTGCAGGGTCTTTGTGCACCTGACTGACATTTGTGGGCATGGTATCGGTGGCTACTCCACCCTTTGCGTTCCATGGGCACTGCTGGGAGTGTTAGGCACCCACCCCTCCTGTCTCTGGGCACTGCTGGGAGGACTCTGCACACACCCCTCCTGTCTCTGGGCACTGCTGGGAGGACTCTGCACACACCCCTCCTGTGTCAGGGCACTGCTGGGAGGACTCTGCACCCACCGCTCCTGTCTCAGGGCACTGCTGGGAGGACTCTGCACACACCCCTCCTGTCTCAGGGCACTGCTGGGAGGACTCTGCACACACCCCTCCTGACTCTGGGCACTGCTGGGAGGACTCTGCACCCACCCCTCCTGTCTCAGGGCACTTCTGGGAGGACTCTGCACACACCCCTCCTGTCTCAGGGCACTGCTGGGAGGACTCTGCACACACCCCTCCTGTGTCAGGGCACTGCTGGGAGGGCTCTGCACCCACCCCTCCTGTCTCAGGGCACTGCTGGGAGGACTCTGCACACACCCCTCCTGTCTCAGGGCACTGCTGGGAGTGATAGGCCCCCACCCCTCCTGTCTCAGGGCACTGCTGGGAGGACTCTGCACACACCCCTCCTGTCTCTGGGCACTGCTGGGAGGACTCTGCACACACCCCTCCTGTGTCAGGGCACTGCTGGGAGGACTCTGCATCCACCCCTCCTGTCTCAGGGCACTGCTGGGAGTACTCTGCACACACCCCTCCTGTCTCAGGGCACTGCTGGGAGGACTCTGCACACACCCCTCCTGACTCTGGGCACTGCTGGGAGGATTCTGCACCCACCCCTCCTGTCTCAGGGCACTGCTGGGAGGACTCTGCACACACCCCTCCTGTCTCAGGGCACTGCTGGGAGGACTCTGCACACACCCCTCCTGACTCTGGGCACTGCTGGGAGGACTCTGCACCCACCCCTCCTGTCTCAGGGCACTGCTGGGAGGACTCTGCACACACCCCTCCTGTCTCAGGGCACTGCTGGGAGGACTCTGCACACACCCCTCCTGTGTCAGGGCACTGCTGGGAGGACTCTGCACCCACCCCTCCTGTCTCAGGGCACTGCTGGGAGGACTCTGCACACACCCCTCCTGTCTCAGGGCACTGCTGGGAGTGATAGGCCCCCACCCCTCCTGTGTCTGGGCACTGCTGGGAGGACTCTGCACACACCCCTCCTGTCTCAGGGCACTGCTGGGAGGACTCTGCACACACCCCTCCTGTCTCAGGGCACTGCTGGGAGGACTCTGCACACACCCCTCCTGTGTCAGGGCACTGCTGGGAGGACACTGCACCCACCCCTCCTGTCTCAGGGCACTGCTGGGAGGACTCTGCACACACCCCTCCTGTCTCAGGGCACTGCTGGGAGTGTTAGGCACCCACCCCTCCTGCGTCTGGGCACTGCTGGGAGGACTCTGCACACACCCCTCCTATTTCACAATATGTACGCTCATGACATACACGGATGTGGGTACGCTCCATGCATTCGAGGTGGGGGTACGTGTCGTACTTACACTGTTGGGGTGGGGGTACGCTCCATGCATTCGAGGTGGGGGTACGTGTCATACTTACACTGTTGGGGTGGGGGTACACTCCATACGTATGCGGGTGGGGGTACGGGTCGTACTTACACTGTTGGGGTGGGGGTACGCTCCATACGTACGCGGGTGGGGGTACGGGTCGTACTTACACTGTTGGGGTGGGGGTACGCTCCATGCATTCGAGGTGAGGGTACGGATCGTACTTACACTGTTGGGGTGGGGGTACACTCCATGCATTCGAGGTGAGGGTACGAGTCGTACTTACACTGTTGGGGTGGGGGTACGCTCCATGCATTCAAGGTGAGGGTACGGATCGTACTTACACTGTTGGGGTGGGGGTACGCTCCATACGTACGCGGGTGGGGGTACGGGTCGTACTTACACTGTTGGGGTGGGGGTACGCTCCATACGTACGCGGGTGGGGGTACGGGTCGTACTTACACTGTTGGGGTGGGGTTACGCTCCATGCATTCGAGGTGAGGGTACGGATCGTACTTACACTGTTGGGGTGGGGGTACGCTCCATGCATTCGAGGTGAGGGTACGGATCGTACTTACACTGTTGGGGTGGGGGTACGCTCCATATGTACGCGGGTGGGGGTACAGGTCGTACTTACACTGTTGGGGTGGGGGTACGCTCCATGCATACGGGGTGGGGGTACGGTCCGTACATATCCGTCCCCACGCTATGTGATGCTTGTGCGGCCCGTACCCAGGCCTTTGCCACGTGGGTATGAGCCGTCCCGCCATTGTTGGGGTGACGTAGGTGTGGGTGTGGTACGACTTGTACCCACGCTCTTAAGGCGTGGGTACGGGACGTACCGGTCTGGTTGAGTTGCCGGTTCGCGTCGTCAAGAACTTCCGTTGTGGCGGTCGCTGGCTTAGCTGGACACGCCCCCACCCCCTCGTAGTGACCAGGGCCTGGGAGTCAGGTATGTCCAGGGCATGTGTGCTGTGTGACTTTGGTGGGGGGTTTGTGGCCTGCCCTGGTCCTGCCAACCCCCCCCACTTTCCCCCCCTCCATTAGTTGTTCTGACCTTCTGCGGCTTCTGCGTCGTAACCTGTAGAGGAGGTCGACTGCTATGAGGGCCGGGATGACACGTAGGTTCGGGTCCATGTCTGTCCGTCGCATACGGGTACTCCTTGTTCGCGTCGTCCTGTCTGTCCGTCGCGTACTGGTACTCCTTGTTCGCGTCGTCCTGATTTCCCGGCAGTTTTTGGCTGCCGGATAATATTCACCGTGCGGGATGACGTCGGTGCGAATCGTAATTCCTGGTTCGTGAATGGCAGGCTGCGAGCGTCCCGACGTCAGGTCGGCGCTTTCCCGGATCGCATTTGTAGGTTTATTTTCGTCGGTCGGGGTTTTGTACGATTCGTACGGAAATGGTGTTTCCGTGCGAATCGTAATTCCATGTTGGTAGATTTTGACGACCGGGTACGCGTCGGACAGAGAATATGCTCCGTCCGACGGTTCGTACCCGGTTTTTACAGGATCGTGATCGGCGCCTTTGAATATAAAGAACTTGTTAAGAATATGCGACAAGCAAGTGATGAAGATTATGTAAATATTCTTAAAGACATAAGAACCGGTGTCTTGACAGATCATGGAAAACAAGCTTTAGAAAGTCGGCTACTAAGGAACTTGTTTACAACTGGAGAACCAGCAGCTGAAGTAATGTATAATATGCTTGCAGAAAAAAATCTATAGTGTGTCTAATGCCTACACTGCAAGAGTGTTCTACATTTAATCAACAACTTCTCAATCTGGAAAAACAAGAAATTGTGGAAATTAAAGCTACTGACAAAATTGAACACCAGGGAGTAATCATTCTTCTTACTGAGAAACTACAGGCTAAATTGGATTCTTTGGAAAAGTCTGTATCTAAAACTGCAGGATTAGAAAAGACTTTACATGTATGTAAAAACTGTTGAGTAATTTTTTGGCGTAATATGAATAAGTTTTAGTTAATGGAAAACTTGTTGATTTTGTATATTTTCAAAATAGACATGGAATAGAATTTTTGATTATAAAATGTGATCAGATAAATGAGGTAAGGCATATTAGGCATTGTGTTGTACGGTTTTTGCTTGTAAAAGACTTGTATGTTCGCAGACTGTCTCTAGCATATGCAGTAACTATTCATAAATCTCAAGATTTAAGTATAGACAGAGCTTTTGTAAATATTGGAAGTACTGTGTTCAAAGAGCGAATGGCATAAATTGCATTGTCTCAAGTAAGATAAAAAGGTTAGTGCTGATGCAACTTGTGTAAGAAAGTACAATCGTTTAAGAAGACTTTATGCTCCTGATTTAGGTGAATATCCCATATATGATAAACGTGTAGTGTGTCCAAAACGGGAATATGTAAAAAATGCAACTTAAATTAAAAAAAAGAAAACAACAGAATAGAAAGATGAAAGTGTAAAGAAAATGGAAAGTGTTGATGACATTGTAGCATACCAGTTGAAAATCAGTTCAGGTATCAACTGTTATGCTAATGTGATTCTGAATGTTGTCTTTCATCTACCAGATCTTCATCATGAAATCATGGGAAATCCTGAAAAAAGATTCTGTTCTGCACTACATCACGTATTTTAGCAGTTGGTAAGTGACAGAAGTAAAATGCATCCTGCATCTGGCATCTTTTAGATATGTGTACTGTTTCATTGACATTTACTCTAAACATACAACAAGATGCACAATATGTTTGAATGCTCATGCTTGGGATATTAGAACATGAAGGAATGCACATTGAAAACTTATTTGGACTAAGTTACAGATGGGAGCAGAACTGTGAAAAGTGTTCATTTACTTCTACCACTCAAATGCAAGCAGAACGATTCCTATACTTAACAGTACCAGAATGCAAATCAGTACCTTTTAAAAAATTGATAAAAACAGCAAATCAGGATATGACTTGTTCACATTGTAGATCACCGATGTTGTCTACATTACATATAGAAAGATTTGGAAAATACCTAATTTTAATGTTACAACATTGTAGAGCAAATGAAAGAAAATTGGATACAATATTACAGATTTTAAAGGAAGTCAAGTATCTATTTTAGGAAGAACTTTTACAACAGTGGCTATTATTTTTCATGATGGATTCAATACACCATTTGGACACTACACTGATTATTTTAAGTGTAAAAAGGGATGGACGCTTTGCAATGATGCCCACCTGGAATTCAAACATAGATTGCCTTATTAACTACCACATTCTTATATGTTTTTTCTGCAGCCAAAGTTTTGAGTACATCATTCGGCCTATTTGGGAAGATGTCAACAGAGGGTAGAGAGCACTGCAAAGTATTACTGTTTATATTTTGTGTTCTAATAATTATTTGCCCAAATTGATATTACTTTTGCAAAATTGTGTTTGAATGCAAATAGTTTATATTTTTGTTGTCTATATTTTACTAGGTGTAAATAAGGTTATACATTTTGTGAACTATATTTCAGAAAAATAATACAGTTAAAGTAGATGAAGGAAGTGATTAACAAACGATAGAAACAACGCCTAGCTACAAATATTGCTAATGATGTTCTTTGCTGATTTGTTTTTTTCTACAATCAATTTGATAGTTTTTTTCCCCCACTGTTCAATGATGATGCTACATTGAAATCACTATGTATGGCGAAATTAAGTGGAGTCTGAGAAGAGCAAAAAAGGGAAAGTGAGAATGTTATGTAAGTCTAAATTTCTCGTGTTCTCAAAAATATAATATTGCAATTTTTCTAAAACACTATCATTAAGTAACAGTTTTTCTTTTTTTTCTTTATAGAAGCTACTGTTGAAGTTTAAAAACTGTTTTAATGCTGTTTAGGATATACTACTCTAAAATACTTTTACTGAATGATGTATCTAAATTACTTGAAAGGTAAGAATACATAATATAAAATCCATAATAACCTGTAAAAAAATTCAAATTTCATTTTATGTTATTTGTTTCTAAGATCAATATTTTTCATCCTTTAGACTATTTAAAAACTATCATCATATTCAGCGGTGGCTCCTCCATGTGCGCAGAGGAGCGTCGCCCCACTGCGTTCTCGCAGTGCGAAAAGCAGTTACATACAATGTTATTTTAAAGACCTTTTTATATTTCTATTTCTCGCACTGCGAGAAAGCAGAAGGGTATGCCTGGTTGGGGGCAGGCGGGTGGGCGGTCCTGCAGGAGTCCATGGGAGGAGTGGCTTGCCCACTCTGAGTGCGCTGACTGTTTGGTCAGCCTCAGGGCCTGTGGGGTCGACGTCCTAGCCATTCACAATGCTGCCATTGCAGCGTTGTGTTTGGCTTAGGGGAGGAGAGGGAGGCTGCCGGCTTCTGCTTCCTATGAGCAGTGAGAAGAGACGCGACGCGGGACCGGAAGCAAAGGTAAGTAAAAAAATGTTTATTAAATTAACCCCCCTTCCCAACTGTGTGACCCGCATACCCCTGCCACCCCCACCCGCGAGTCATGCCGGTCACAGTATCACACTTACTTTGTTATAAAAGTGCATAAACCAATAAAAGTGCTTTAATTGCAAGTTATTGACACCTCATTATACAGGGCAGGTGTGCATTGATATCTTTATCCGAGGACTTTTCAGACACATACTTAGATAACAGATGTCTGCTTTTGCGACTCAATTCTCTAGTACAACAGATACGATTTGTTCACCTGTATGATAAACTACATAGTTTTGAAGTTCGAGTCAACAGATTTTCAAATCGTGTCAGAATACATGTGAAGCCTACACATACTAGAATACGTCTGTTTCACACCACGTTTTGCATACAAGAAGATGTATGTATTACATTCTCCTCCTTATACAGTACAGGTGGGTATGGAAAGTGCTTTTTATTATATTTGAAAATTTGACACTTTTGAAGTAGGATGCATCTTCTCATTTGAAGAAGTATTTTAAGATATATTATAGAGCTAGGAGGACTGAGTTTTAATGGCTGGTATCTACTGTATACAGTACAACCCATGCCCTCCTCCAATCATTCAAACAATATCCTTGCACTAATTCATTCATTCAGGCATTATGCATACATCTACCCAATCATCCTGATACTACTAATGCACTCATTCAATCATCCAGACACTACTCTTGCACTGTTCCAATCAACCAGGCAGTACCTCTACACTCAACCATTCGCCCAGGTCTATCCATGCACTGCCATATTTACCGAGGCACTACCTATGCACTCATGGAATTACCCAAGAACTACCCATGCACTCATGGAACCAAACAGACACTGTGCATGCACTCATCCAATTACCCAGGGACTACCCATACACTCATTCATTCACCCAGGCACTATCCATGTACTCATGCAATCACCCAGGAAATTCTCCTTTACTCAACTATTCACTAAGGCACTACCCATGCACTCATACATTTACTCACGCACTAAGCATGGAATTATGCAGTCATCAAGACAGTAGCCATGCACTCATCCAATCACCCAGGCACTACCCATGTACTCACTGGATGAGCCACGCACTACCCTTGTACTAATCTATTCACTCATGCACTATACATGGAGTCATCCAATCAAACAGGGACTATGCTTGCACTCAACCATTCACTCTGTCACTACCCATGCACTCATGCATTCACTCAGGCAGTACTCATGGACTCATCCAATCATCCAGGCACTACCAATGCACTCATCCAATCACTCAGAGACACTATCAATCAATCAATCAATCATAGGCATTTATATAGCGCACTACTTACCCGGAGGGTCTCAAGGCGCTCGGGGGGGGGGGGGGAGTGCTGCTACTGCTCAAATAGCCAGGTCTTGAGCTTCTTCCTGAAGGAGAGGTGGTCTTGGGTCAGGCGCAAGTCGGTCGGTAGGGAGTTCCAGGTCTTGGCGGCCAGGTAGGAGAAGGATCTTCCTCCCGTTGTCGTTCTTCGGATGTGGGGGACGGCGGCGAGGGTGTGGCTGGCTGATCGGAGATGTCGTTTGGGAGCGTAGAAGTTGATGCGGTTGTTGAGGTAGCTGGGGCCTTGATCGTGTAGGGCTTTGTGTGCGTGGGTGAGGAGGCGGAAGGTGATTCTTTTGTTGACGGGAAGCCAATGTAGGTCTCTCAGATGTCCGGAGATGTGGCTATGTCGTGGGATGTCGAGGATGAGTCTGGCTGAGGCGTTCTGGATCTGCTGGAGTCTCTTCTGGAGCTTGGCGGTGGTTCTGGCGTAGAGGGCGTTGCCGTAGTCCAGTCGGCTGGTGACGAGGGCCTGGGTGACCGTCTTCCTGGTCTCGGTGGGGATCCACCGGAAGATCTTCCGTAGCATGCGCAGGATGTTGAAGCATGACGAGGAGACGGCGTTGACTTGTCTGGTCATGGTGAGGGAGGAGTCCAAGATGAAGCCCAGGTTGCGTGCGTGGTCTGTCGGTTTGGGTGCGCAGCCCAGGGCGAGGGGCTACCAGGAGTCGTCCCAGGCGGAGGGTGAGGAGCCCAGGATGAGGACCTCCGTCTTGTCTGAGTTCAGTTTCAGGCGGCTGGTCGTCATCCACTCGGCTACGTCTTTCATTCCTTCGTGAAGGTTGGCTCTGGCTGCGGCGGGGTCGTTGGTCAGGGAGAGGATCAGCTGGGTGTCGTCAGCGTAGGAGATGATGTTCAGGTTGTGTTGGCGTGCGATGGCCGCAAGGGGGCTCATGTAGACGTTGAAGAGGGTGGGGCTTAGCGAGGATCTTTGAGGGACGCCGCAGATGACTTCGGTGGCCTCTGACTTGTACGGTGGTAGGCGGACTCTCTGTGTTCTTCCATTGAGGAAGGAGCTGATCCAATCCAGTGCCTTCTCCTGGATTCCGACGTTGTTGAGGCGTTGAACAAGGGTGCGGTGGCAGACCGTGTCGAATGCCGCGGAGAGGTCTAGGAGGATGAGGGCCGCTGTTTCTCCGTTGTCCATCAGGGCTCGGATGTCATCGGTAGCAGCGATGAGTGCGGTCTCGGTGCTGTGGTTGGCTCGGAAGCCCGACTGTGAGGGGTCGAGGGATCCATTCATCTCGAGGAAGGCGGCCAGCTGCTTGTTGACGGTCTTCTCGATGACTTTGGCTGGGAACGGGAGGAGCGAGATGGGGCGGTAATTCTTGAGTTCGGTGGGGTCCGCTGTAGGTTTCTTGAGTAGAACGCTGAGTTCGGCGTGCTTCCAGCTCTCCGGGAAGGTGGCGGTGTCGAAGGAGGTGTTGATGATGTTCCGCAGGTGGGGAGCGATGACAGCGTCGGCCTTGTTGAAGACGTGGTGAGGGCAGGGGTCGGTTGGAGATCCGGAGTGGATGGAGTTCATCATGCGGACGGTGTCTTCCGTGCTGATCGGAGTCCAGGCGCGGAGGGGGGTGGTGGGGGGCGGTGGTTCGGTCGTGGCGGGCGTCGGTTGTGTGCTGAAGCTGTTGTGTATGTCCGCGATCTTGTTGTGGAAGTAGGAGGCGAGGGAGTTGCAGAGGTCTTGCGATGGGGTGATGTCGTTGTTTCCGGCGTTGGGGTTGGAGAGCTCTTTGACGATGTTGAAGAGTTCCTTGCAGTTGTGTGCGTTGTTGTCCAGCCGGTCCTTGAATGCAGTTTTCTTAGTGGCGCGGATCAGTTGGTGGTGCTTCCGGGTGGCAAGCTTGAGGGCGGTAATGTTGTCTGGTGTTGGTTCCCCTCTCCAGGCTTTCTCGAGGGCTCGGCAGTTCTTCTTGGAGCTTTTGAGTTCGTCGGTGAACCAAGGGGCCTTCTTGCTGCCGGGTCTGCTAGGCGGTGTCCTCAGAGGGGCGAGTTCGTCCGCGCAGTTGCTGATCCACTTCGTGAGGTTGTCGGCGGCCTGGCTGGGGTTTGCTGAGCTGGTGGGAGGGTGCTGGCTCAGGGAAGCGGCGAGTTGGTCAGCTGTGATCTTGTTCCAGCTTCTTCGGGCAACCGGTTGCTGGTGGTGGTGGATCGTCGTTCTTCTGAAGTTGAAGTGGATGCAGCTGTGGTCCGTCCAGTGGAGTCTAGTGGCGTGGCTGAAGGCGATGTCTTTGCTGCACGAGAAGACGGTGTCGAGTGTGTGTCCGGCGAGGTGGGTGGGGGTGGACACCAGCTGCTTGAGTCCGAGGTTGGCGAGGTTGTCGAGCAGGGTGATGGTGTTGCGGTCGTTGTTGTTCTCCAGGTGGAAGTTGATGTCCCCCAGGAGGATGTATTCAGCGGAGGGGAGGGCATGCGGGCTGACGAAGTCGGCGATGTCCTCGCTGAATTGTGTGCGTGGTCCCGGGGGTCGGTAGATCAGGGTGCCTCTGAGGGTGGTCTTCGGGTCGGTACGGATCTGGAAGTGTAGGTGTTCGGCGGTTGTCAGGGTGTCGTCGATGTTGGTCGTGATGTGGATGGTGTCCCTATGGATGATGGCGATGCCTCCTCCCAACTGGTTGGCGGAGCGGTCCCTCCAGGTGATCTTGTAGCCCTCTGGGATGGCGATGGCGATGTCGGGCGCTGAAGAGGCGTTCATCCAGGTTTCCGTGAGGAAGGCGACGTCAGGAGATGTGGTGTCGAGGAGGTTCCAAAGTTCGACGGCGTGCCTGTGGATGGAGCGGGTGTTGAGCAGGATGCACTTGAGGTGGTTGCTGCTGGTGTTCGGCTTGGTGGTTGCAGGTGTGGGGCAGGTCCGGATGCAGGTGAACTTGCAGGCGTGGCAGCTGAAGGGTCCGTGGGTGTGCTTCGGGGTGGCTCGGTAACATCCAGGGATGCCGCCGGTGTTGAGTGCGCTGAGTTCGGTGGCGTTGTAGGACAATCGGGTCGTCTTCCGTCTGTGGGGGCCAGGGGTCCTGGCACTGTGCGCGGTCCAGGCGCGGACGGGCGCAGACAGGCTTACCTTTGGCGCGCCTTCGGCGCACAATCGGCGCGCCCGCTGCGCGTGACCGCTGCGCGTTCGCACGGTCGCTATATATGGCGAAGTGCGAGGGAGGGCGGAGCAGCTGGGAGGCGGGAGCGGGGAGGTTACAGAAGAAAAAGGGGCGTGGTTAGCGGTGGTGGCGGGAAGCGGGCAGGGAGGACAACGAGAGACAGGGGGACCGGCGAACAACGAATACAGAACAAATTAACAAAGTAAATACCACAATTGCACACAGAGAAACTCAGCAGTCAGGGGGCACACAACAGGAGACCAAGGTGCAGGAGCACAGCGCTATCGCGTAGGAGACCACGCCGCTTGGTGGCAGGGGGCGTGGTCACCCGGCGGTAGCAGGGGCAGCGAGGAGGCACACGCAGCAGCTGGTGGCCGTGCGGCGCGGGGTGTCCTAGATTAGGTCACACTCACCTGCGTCGCATGGTCGCCATATATGGCCAAGTGCGAGGGAGGGCGGAGCAGCTGGGAGGCGGGAGCGGGGAGGTTACAGAAGAAAAAGGGGCGTGGTTAGCGGCGGTGGCGGGAAGCGGGCAGGGAGGACAACGAGAGACAGGGGGACCGGCGAACAACGAATACAGAACTATCCCTCAACTGTACCATTCACTCATGCAGTACCCATGCAGTCATACATTCACTCAGTGAATTCATCCAGATACTATCCATGCACTCATAGAATCACCAAGGCATTGCTCTTGCACTCATCCAATCTCCCAGGCACTATGCGTGCACTCATCCATTTACTCAGTCACTAACCATGCACTCATGCATTCACTCAGACAGTACTCATGCACTCATAAAATCACTGAGGCACTACCCATGCAATCATACA
Organism: Triturus cristatus; assembly: GCF_964204655.1. Lineage (NCBI taxonomy): Eukaryota > Metazoa > Chordata > Amphibia > Caudata > Salamandridae > Triturus > Triturus cristatus. Next base: position 866,720,534 of record NC_140581.1, read on the forward strand.
ATCACCCAAGGACTACCCATACTCTCATTCATTCATCCAGATACTATCCATGCACTCATGGATTCAGGTAGGCACTGCTATTGAACTCACTCATTCATCCAGCCAGCAACTATGCATGCACTCATAGATTCACTTAGGCAGTACTTTTGCACTCATCCAATAACCCAAGCATTACCCATACACTCATTGATTCACTCAGGTATTATTCATGCACTGATGTAATCACCCAGGCACTGCTATTGCACTCACCCATTCATCCAGCAACTACCCATGCACTCATCGATTCACTCAGGTACTGCCCATGCAGTCATACAATGATCAAGACAGTCCCCATGCTTTAATGCAATCACACAGACACTACCCATGCACTCACCAAATGAGCCAGGCACTACCCTTACACTAATCCATGTACTCAGTCAGCACCCATGCACTCATGCAACCACCCAGGCACTATGCATACACTTATCCAATCACCCAGGGACTACATATACACTCATTCATTAAACCAGCTACTATCCATGCACTCATGGAATCACCCAGGTACTGCTCTTGCACTCACCCATTCACTCAGGCACTATGCTTGCTCTTAACAATTCACTACCCATGCACTTATACATTTACTCAGGCAGTATGCATGCACTTATCCAATCACACAGGCACTACCAATGCACTCATCCAATCAATCAAGCACTATTGCTCAACTCAACTATTCACTCATGCAGTATCTATGCATTTACTCAGGCAGTACTTATGCACTCATCCAATATTCCACACTTCCCATGCACACATCCAATCACCCAAGCACGACCCATACACTCATCCATTCATCCAGCAATTACCCATGCACTCATCCATTCACTCAGGCACTATCAATGCAGTTATGCAATTTTCTACTCAGACACTACCCATGCAATCACCCAATGAGCCAGGCACTACCCTTACACTAATCCATTCACAAAGGAAGTACCCATACACTCAACCAGTCACTCAGGCACTATCCTTGCACCTATCCATTCACTCGGACACTACCCATGCACTCATCTAATCACCCAGGCACTACCCATGCACTCAGGGACAAGCCATGTATTCCTCTACTCACTCAGACACTATCCTTGCTCTCAACTATTTACTCAAGCACTACCCATGTACTCTTCCAATCAGGCGGGCCATGTACTCTTCCAATCAAGACAACCATCACTCATGCAGTACCCACGGACTGATGCATTCAATCCGCAGATCTATTACGCACTACCTATGCACTCATCCAATCACTCAGGCACTATACTTGCAGTCATCCTTGGACTTAGGCACTACCCATGCACTCATCCAATCACCGAGACACTACCTTTCTACTCATGAATTCACTGAAGCGCAACCCATGCAATGATGCTATCACTCAGACACTGCCCATGCACTCATCAAATGAGCCAGGCAGTACCTGTGCACTCATCCAATCACCCAGACACTATCCATGCTCTCACCCAATCACCCAGGAACGATCCATGCACACATCCATTAACCGAGGCCTTACCTTTACACTCATTCATACAACACATACAAGTTTGCCTATCTTTAACCAAATAGGCAGTTCCAATATGAACCATTTTCTGTTTTTTAATTCTTTTTTGTTTTTTAAACTTTTAGTTATGTTTGGGGTGTTTTTTTGAAATTGGATTAAAAAAACAAGGCAACGAACCGCAGTACAGTAGTGAAATCATTTTGTAATTGGAACGTCATTGCAAAAACAACAAAAAACTAACACTTATGATTTCTTGCAGCTACAATAACTGCTGCGATAGACTGCTCCCAAGCACAAAGTAGTTTTTTGCACTTTAAGCAGTGTTTCTCTAAACCAGCAAACTCAGGTACGAGCAATGGTGTATCAGGTGTTAATGTAGAACCAGCAGATATGCTGGGTCCTGGAACTTCAGCATCCTGTGATTGCAGTTGCAGTTCTCGCTGGTGCTGTTCTCTTGCGAGCCAGTTTGGATGCATTGTCTGCAGATGCTTCATCATTGATGAGGTTAAGCAGGAGTATTTCTTCTTGGAGCCCCGAAATAATACTTTTCACACACTGTGCAAGTCACTTTACTTGCATTTACTTTTTTCTCCTAAGGTGGAATAGAGAAAAATGTCCAGACAATGCTTTCCTTTATGTTTTTTAATAGCTCCTCCTGCTCCTCCACATCTCGAACTTCATCTGTGGGTAGATCTCCGGATACCTTTTCCAGTGTTGAGTAACAACACCCAAAAAATAAATGCAGACTAGGAAAGAGAACACAAGAGGTGTTTATTCTGAAAGAAAGAACCAATTGGGTGGGGCTCTTCAAGTATTAGAATAGAAAGATTCTTAACCAATGAAATAATTTCTTTTGAAGTCACATGGGATTCTCATACTGAACACGTATTTATCATGCACCAGATGTGAATCTGGAAAATATGTGTAAACCATATTATATATTTATTCCAGTTACAGATATAGTAGATTTACAAATTTGAAAGTAAATCTCTTGATATAATGTATAATATAAAATTATATATATGTATATATATATATATATATATATATATATTTTTTTTTTTAGAACTACATAATTTGTGTTGGAGTTGCGAATCTATTGCGCGCCCTGAAATACGTGCAGGAGGGTACACGGGAGCATTGCGGCTTACGTAACTTCATCCAAAGAAGTCCATTATTCAAGAGATTTATATTAATGTTACTTTTATAACTCTTTCTATAAAACACATATGATTGATTTTAAAATTATATAGTATATATCATGTATTTAAATTGTGAACAATTTAACAAGTTTTGAACCGCACACCCATTGCGCACTCTGCATGCACTCTACTCGAACATACAAATATGGCGGCTGGATGTTCGGAGTCGTGCACCCACCGTGACCGGTACGTGAACAGTACCCAATTCTCACAGTTTCTTTAAAAAAAATATAATTTAGTAAATATAAATTAAAAAAGGGTTAAAAAAATGCAATACCTTTATGCTTGTGAAAATGTTTTGAACAAGTCTTAACATGGACTGTCACTTGTTCACAGTGCAATTTTTCTGAAATGTTTGAGCATGTAGCGCCATTTCTGTGTCTTAAAAAACTTAACTGAGAAAAATCACAGGTTTCAGGGAGGTTATAGTTAGAAATTAGCATTTTAAAAACCTTCGAAATTCACACCCATACATACACACACTCAATCACTTATGCAACCCTTCTATTATACTCACTAACCCATATACCCACTGATTCATTCACTCACTCTTCCATGCAGGCAGTCACAAACACTCTCACCCACCCACAGAGAAACTCATATACCCATACAGGTACTCAGACAACTGATCACCCACTCATGTACCCACTCACCAAACCTTACAGCCACTTAAACAACAACGAACAGACTGATAGAGACATTCCGACAATCTAGTCAGTGAGCCATAGATTCAGTGACACCTAATCACTCACTTCTACAGTCAATCACACACCTACTGAAGCAAAGATACAGGTACTCATACACCCACTGATTCATCAATAAACTTTTGTACAGGCTTCTCCAATCAACAGCTCGTGAGCTATTGGTAGCTCTCCAGCCACCTGTAAGTAGCTCTCCTTTGAGCAGACCAGTCTGCTAACTTAGAAGCTTCTGCATGGTTAAATTAAAAGATACTGACCAAAATTCAGAATGTTTATTTGAGAGGAAATTGTGAATATTTTCAAATCTCATTAGTTGATGTTTGGAAAAAAATGGGTGAATTGCCAAACTATATTTAAAGCTCATATTTGTGTGAAAAATCATGTGGCATAGGGGAGACTTATTACTAATATAATAACTGTGGTACTGGGGTCATTGCAGCTATGGCTGTTATGTGTACTGAGGCATTCAAAATAGACAAAGCCTTTTTTATTTAACCATGCCTAATGCACCAAGCCAATCTCTTGTATATGCTGCCCACTAATGTAAACTTGCCTGACGTGGTCACTGGTACAACACTAAAAGTAGCTCTGGATTATTTCCATTGAACTTAAGTAGCTCTTATTATAGGAAAGGTTGGAGACCCCCTGGTTTGGGTATAAGTATTTAACACTCAAACATTTTAAAAACACACACAGTGACTGGATGATGTAATCAGTGATGTCATTTGAGATGTCATCAGTGATATTACTGACAAAGTCATGAGTGAGGTCATAAGCAGTGCATTGCGATGCCATATGTTATAGTTAGCTCAGCTAACTATAACAGCTGAATTTCTCTGGTTTTGTACAAGTGAAATGTCAGCCTAACTATAACGTCCCTGAAACCTGTGTTTTTTTCAGTGACTATATATATATATACACACACACACACACACACACATATATATATATATTGTAACACAATTATTGAATAGATATATATTTTACATTATATTAATTTTCTCTTTTCTATTTTTTAAATCACTACTATAAAAATCTTATCTATCTAGCTAGCTATATATTATTTACAAATATAAAAATATAAACAATTGATTACAACATATATTAATTACATTAGCCAATAAATGAAATATACATCATTTAAAAACCCCAAAAGTAAATTTACAAAAAATATTTTAAACATTGTAAAACATTAAAAGCCAAAACAAATAATATAAAAGATAGAAATTGAACAAATAATACTATAAAATATATTTAACCAATATTAGGAAAAGTATTGGAGTCTGGGAGTATTACATTGACTATTCTCATCCCAATTTATGCTACAGTAGAGAAAGTGTAGGACTTCGGAGGGGTTAGATTTACTATTCCTACTCCACACAGCACAACATTAGGTTTAGTGTTGGACTTCAGAGAGGTTAGATTTATTATTCCCACTCCAACCAGCACAACAATAGGGAAAGTATTGCCCTTCAGAGGTGTAAGATTGACTATTCCTACTCCAGTCAGTGCAATACTAGGGAAAGCATTGGACTTTAAAGGGACTAGATTTACTATTTCTACTCCAGTCTTTGCAACAGTAGAGAAAGTATTGGACTTCAGAGGAGTTAAACTTACTATTCCCACTACAGTCTAGCAACAGCAGGAAAAGAGTTGGACTTTGGAGGGATTACATTTCCTATTCCTACTCCAGTCGGCACAACAGTAGGGAAAGTGTTGTACTTTGTAGGGGGTAAATTTACAATTCTCACTCCAAACAGCTCAACAGTAGGGAAAGTATTGGACTTCAGAGGGGTTAGATTTACTATTCCTGTTCAAGTCCGCAAAATGATGGCTTTTGGAGGGGTTAAATGTACTATTTCTAATCCAGTCTGGGCAACAGTATGGAAAGTGTTGGACTTCGGAGGGTTACATTTACTATTCACACTCCTAACAGTGTATTAGCCGTTGGATAGGTTGGATTTACTATTCCAAATCCAGTCAGCGCAACAATAGGGAAAGTGTTGGACTTTGGTGGGTTCAGATTCACAATTCCAACTCCAGTAACAGGAGGGAAAGTACTTCAAACACATTACATATATAAATCACCCTGTTAATGTAGAAAAAAATATTAAACTCTTAATGTAAATATTTTTAATTAACATGAAATAAATATATATATATATATATATATATATATATTAGTTCACAAGGTTGCCCCTCCGGTTAAGCAGCACTCGAGATATCAGCTTGCTGTCTCCAGCCTTTATTCGGTATGGACGCAGTATCGTTTGCCAGTTCATTAAAACAGCTGCCTCGTCTTTACAAGCCTGACGCGTTTCAAAGTTTTATACTTCTTCTTCAGAGGCTGACGAACACAGGTAAGTGCATGACGGTCTCATTTCTCCTTTTAAGCGCGATATGGCACGCCCCTGGATGGGCAGATCCGATGATTCTGTGCACTGCATTCTGGGAAATGAGGTTCCGAAAATTAGTCCACCAATGGATGCACTTACAATGACTGTCGTTTTTAAGCCCACAGATGAGCCTAGGCAGACGTACCCATCCTCAATCCTCAGTTGATACTCCACACATGAAACTTGATGATTATCAAGCTCCGTGGCCCCCATTCATAGCGGGGTGGTGCAGGCTTTGCGACAGGACGGCCGCACATAGATTAGTTCACAAGGTTGCCCCTCCGGTTAAGCAGCACTCGAGATATCAGCTTGCTGTCTCCAGCCTTTATTCGGTATGGACGCAGTATCGTTTGCCAGTTCATTAAAACAGCTGCCTCGTCTTTACAAGCCTGACGCGTTTCAAAGTTTTATACTTCTTCTTCAGAGGCTGACGAACACAGGTAAGTGCATGACGGTCTCATTTCTCCTTTTAAGCGCGATATGGCACGCCCCTGGATTGAGGATGGGTACGTCTGCCTAGGCTCATCTGTGGGCTTAAAAACGACAGTCATTGTAAGTGCATCCATTGGTGGACTAATTTTCGGAACCTCATTTCCCAGAATGCAGTGCACAGAATCATCGGATCTGCCCATCCAGGGGCGTGCCATATCGCGCTTAAAAGGAGAAATGAGACCGTCATGCACTTACCTGTGTTCGTCAGCCTCTGAAGAAGAAGTATAAAACTTTGAAACGCGTCAGGCTTGTAAAGACGAGGCAGCTGTTTTAATGAACTGGCAAACGATACTGCGTCCATACCGAATAAAGGCTGGAGACAGCAAGCTGATATCTCGAGTGCTGCTTAACCGGAGGGGCAACCTTGTGAACTAATCTATGTGCGGCCGTCCTGTCGCAAAGCCTGCACCACCCCGCTATGAATGGGGGCCACGGAGCTTGATAATCATCAAGTTTCATGTGTGGAGTATCAACTGAGGATTGAGGATGGGTACGTCTGCCTAGGCTCATCTGTGGGCTTAAAAACGACAGTCATTGTAAGTGCATCCATTGGTGGACTAATTTTCGGAACCTCATTTCCCAGAATGCAGTGCACAGAATCATCGGATCTGCCCATCCAGGGGCATGCCATATCGCGCTTAAAAGGAGAAATGAGACCGTCATGCACTTACCTGTGTTCGTCAGCCTCTGAAGAAGAAGTATAAAACTTTGAAACGCGTCAGGCTTGTAAAGACGAGGCAGCTGTTTTAATGAACTGGCAAACGATACTGCGTCCATACCGAATAAAGGCTGGAGACAGCAAGCTGATATCTCGAGTGCTGCTTAACCGGAGGGGCAACCTTGTGAACTAATCTATGTGCGGCCGTCCTGTCGCAAAGCCTGCACCACCCCGCTATGAATGGGGGCCACGGAGCTTGATAATCATCAAGTTTCATGTGTGGAGTATCAACTGAGGATTGAGGATGGGTACGTCTGCCTAGGCTCATCTGTGGGCTTAAAAACGACAGTCATTGTAAGTGCATCCATTGGTGGACTAATTTTCGGAACCTCATTTCCCAGAATGCAGTGCACAGAATCATCGGATCTGCCCATCCAGGGGCGTGCCATATCGCGCTTAAAAGGAGAAATGAGACCGTCATGCACTTACCTGTGTTCGTCAGCCTCTGAAGAAGAAGTATAAAACTTTGAAACGCGTCAGGCTTGTAAAGACGAGGCAGCTGTTTTAATGAACTGGCAAACGATACTGCGTCCATACCGAATAAAGGCTGGAGACAGCAAGCTGATATCTCGAGTGCTGCTTAACCGGAGGGGCAACCTTGTGAACTAATCTATGTGCGGCCGTCCTGTCGCAAAGCCTGCACCACCCCGCTATGAATGGGGGCCACGGAGCTTGATAATCATCAAGTTTCATGTGTGGAGTATCAACTGAGGATTGAGGATGGGTACGTCTGCCTAGGCTCATCTGTGGGCTTAAAAACGACAGTCATTGTAAGTGCATCCATTGGTGGACTAATTTTCGGAACCTCATTTCCCAGAATGCAGTGCACAGAATCATCGGATCTGCCCATCCAGGGGCGTGCCATATCGCGCTTAAAAGGAGAAATGAGACCGTCATGCACTTACCTGTGTTCGTCAGCCTCTGAAGAAGAAGTATAAAACTTTGAAACGCGTCAGGCTTGTAAAGACGAGGCAGCTGTTTTAATGAACTGGCAAACGATACTGCGTCCATACCGAATAAAGGCTGGAGACAGCAAGCTGATATCTCGAGTGCTGCTTAACCGGAGGGGCAACCTTGTGAACTAATCTATGTGCGGCCGTCCTGTCGCAAAGCCTGCACCACCCCGCTATGAATGGGGGCCACGGAGCTTGATAATCATCAAGTTTCATGTGTGGAGTATCAACTGAGGATTGAGGATGGGTACGTCTGCCTAGGCTCATCTGTGGGCTCAAAAACGACAGTCATTGTAAGTGCATCCATTGGTGGACTAATTTTCGGAACCTCATTTCCCAGAATGCAGTGCACAGAATCATCGGATCTGCCCATCCAGGGGCGTGCCATATCGCGCTTAAAAGGAGAAATGAGACCGTCATGCACTTACCTGTGTTCGTCAGCCTCTGAAGAAGAAGTATAAAACTTTGAAACGCGTCAGGCTTGTAAAGACGAGGCAGCTGTTTTAATGAACTGGCAAACGATACTGCGTCCATACCGAATAAAGGCTGGAGACAGCAAGCTGATATCTCGAGTGCTGCTTAACCGGAGGGGCAACCTTGTGAACTAATCTATGTGCGGCCGTTCTGTCACAAAGCCTGCACCACCCCGCTATGAATGGGGGCCACGGAGCTTGATAATCATCAAGTTTCATGTGTGGAGTATCAACTGAGGATTGAGGATGGGTACGTCTGCCTAGGCTCATCTGTGGGCTTAAAAACGACAGTCATTGTAAGTGCATCCATTGGTGGACTAATTTTCGGAACCTCATTTCCCAGAATGCAGTGCACAGAATCATCGGATCTGCCCATCCAGGGGCGTGCCATATCGCGCTTAAAAGGAGAAATGAGACCGTCATGCACTTACCTGTGTTCGTCAGCCTCTGAAGAAGAAGTATAAAACTTTGAAACGCGTCAGGCTTGTAAAGACGAGGCAGCTGTTTTAATGAACTGGCAAACGATACTGCGTCCATACCGAATAAAGGCTGGAGACAGCAAGCTGATATCTCGAGTGCTGCTTAACCGGAGGGGCAACCTTGTGAACTAATCTATGTGCGGCCGTCCTGTCGCAAAGCCTGCACCACCCCGCTATGAATGGGGGCCACGGAGCTTGATAATCATCCAGTTTCATGTGTGGAGTATCAACTGAGGATTGAGGATGGGTACGTCTGCCTAGGCTCATCTGTGGGCTTAAAAACGACAGTCATTGTAAGTGCATCCATTGGTGGACTAATTTTCGGAACCTCATTTCCCAGAATGCAGTGCACAGAATCATCGGATCTGCCCATCCAGGGGCGTGCCATATCGCGCTTAAAAGGAGAAATGAGACCGTCATGCACTTACCTGTGTTCGTCAGCCTCTGAAGAAGAAGTATAAAACTTTGAAACGCGTCAGGCTTGTAAAGACGAGGCAGCTGTTTTAATGAACTGGCAAACGATACTGCGTCCATACCGAATAAAGGCTGGAGACAGCAAGCTGATATCTCGAGTGCTGCTTAACCGGAGGGGCAACCTTGTGAACTAATCTATGTGCGGCCGTCCTGTCGCAAAGCCTGCACCACCCCGCTATGAATGGGGGCCACGGAGCTTGATAATCATCAAGTTTCATGTGTGGAGTATCAACTGAGGATTGAGGATGGGTACGTCTGCCTAGGCTCATCTGTGGGCTTAAAAACGATAGTCATTGTAAGTGCATCCATTGGTGGACTAATTTTCGGAACCTCATTTCCCAGAATGCAGTGCACAGAATCATCGGATCTGCCCATCCAGGGGCGTGCCATATCGCGCTTAAAAGGAGAAATGAGACCGTCATGCACTTACCTGTGTTCGTCAGCCTCTGAAGAAGAAGTATAAAACTTTGAAACGCGTCAGGCTTGTAAAGACGAGGCAGCTGTTTTAATGAACTGGCAAACGATACTGCGTCCATACCGAATAAAGGCTGGAGACAGCAAGCTGATATCTCGAGTGCTGCTTAACCGGAGGGGCAACCTTGTGAACTAATCTATGTGCGGCCGTCCTGTCGCAAAGCCTGCACCACCCCGCTATGAATGGGGGCCACGGAGCTTGATAATCATCAAGTTTCATGTGTGGAGTATCAACTGAGGATTGAGGATGGGTACGTCTGCCTAGGCTCATCTGTGGGCTTAAAAACGACAGTCATTGTAAGTGCATCCATTGGTGGACTAATTTTCGGAACCTCATTTCCCAGAATGCAGTGCACAGAATCATCGGATCTGCCCATCCAGGGGCGTGCCATATCGCGCTTAAAAGGAGAAATGAGACCGTCATGCACTTACCTGTGTTCGTCAGCCTCTGAAGAAGAAGTATAAAACTTTGAAACGCGTCAGGCTTGTAAAGACGAGGCAGCTGTTTTAATGAACTGGCAAACGATACTGCGTCCATACCGAATAAAGGCTGGAGACAGCAAGCTGATATCTCGAGTGCTGCTTAACCGGAGGGGCAACCTTGTGAACTAATCTATGTGCGGCCGTCCTGTCGCAAAGCCTGCACCACCCCGCTATGAATGGGGGCCACGGAGCTTGATAATCATCAAGTTTCATGTGTAGAGTATCAACTGAGGATTGAGGATGGGTACGTCTGCCTAGGCTCATCTGTGGGCTCAAAAACGACAGTCATTGTAAGTGCATCCATTGGTGGACTAATTTTCGGAACCTCATTTCCCAGAATGCAGTGCACAGAATCATCGGATCTGCCCATCCAGGGGCGTGCCATATCGCGCTTAAAAGGAGAAATGAGACCGTCATGCACTTACCTGTGTTCGTCAGCCTCTGAAGAAGAAGTATAAAACTTTGAAACGCGTCAGGCTTGTAAAGACGAGGCAGCTGTTTTAATGAACTGGCAAACGATACTGCGTCCATACCGAATAAAGGCTGGAGACAGCAAGCTGATATCTCGAGTGCTGCTTAACCGGAGGGGCAACCTTGTGAACTAATCTATGTGCGGCCGTCCTGTCGCAAAGCCTGCACCACCCCGCTATGAATGGGGGCCACGGAGCTTGATAATCATCCAGTTTCATGTGTGGAGTATCAACTGAGGATTGAGGATGGGTACGTCTGCCTAGGCTCATCTGTGGGCTTAAAAACGACAGTCATTGTAAGTGCATCCATTGGTGGACTAATTTTCGGAACCTCATTTCCCAGAATGCAGTGCACAGAATCATCGGATCTGCCCATCCAGGGGCGTGCCATATCGCGCTTAAAAGGAGAAATGAGACCGTCATGCACTTACCTGTGTTCGTCAGCCTCTGAAGAAGAAGTATAAAACTTTGAAACGCGTCAGGCTTGTAAAGACGAGGCAGCTGTTTTAATGAACTGGCAAACGATACTGCGTCCATACCGAATAAAGGCTGGAGACAGCAAGCTGATATCTCGAGTGCTGCTTAACCGGAGGGGCAACCTTGTGAACTAATCTATGTGCGGCCGTCCTGTCGCAAAGCCTGCACCACCCCGCTATGAATGGGGGCCACGGAGCTTGATAATCATCAAGTTTCATGTGTGGAGTATCAACTGAGGATTGAGGATGGGTACGTCTGCCTAGGCTCATCTGTGGGCTTAAAAACGATAGTCATTGTAAGTGCATCCATTGGTGGACTAATTTTCGGAACCTCATTTCCCAGAATGCAGTGCACAGAATCATCGGATCTGCCCATCCAGGGGCGTGCCATATCGCGCTTAAAAGGAGAAATGAGACCGTCATGCACTTACCTGTGTTCGTCAGCCTCTGAAGAAGAAGTATAAAACTTTGAAACGCGTCAGGCTTGTAAAGACGAGGCAGCTGTTTTAATGAACTGGCAAACGATACTGCGTCCATACCGAATAAAGGCTGGAGACAGCAAGCTGATATCTCGAGTGCTGCTTAACCGGAGGGGCAACCTTGTGAACTAATCTATGTGCGGCCGTCCTGTCGCAAAGCCTGCACCACCCCGCTATGAATGGGGGCCACGGAGCTTGATAATCATCAAGTTTCATGTGTGGAGTATCAACTGAGGATTGAGGATGGGTACGTCTGCCTAGGCTCATCTGTGGGCTTAAAAACGACAGTCATTGTAAGTGCATCCATTGGTGGACTAATTTTCGGAACCTCATTTCCCAGAATGCAGTGCACAGAATCATCGGATCTGCCCATCCAGGGGCGTGCCATATCGCGCTTAAAAGGAGAAATGAGACCGTCATGCACTTACCTGTGTTCGTCAGCCTCTGAAGAAGAAGTATAAAACTTTGAAACGCGTCAGGCTTGTAAAGACGAGGCAGCTGTTTTAATGAACTGGCAAACGATACTGCGTCCATACCGAATAAAGGCTGGAGACAGCAAGCTGATATCTCGAGTGCTGCTTAACCGGAGGGGCAACCTTGTGAACTAATCTATGTGCGGCCGTCCTGTCGCAAAGCCTGCACCACCCCGCTATGAATGGGGGCCACGGAGCTTGATAATCATCAAGTTTCATGTGTAGAGTATCAACTGAGGATTGAGGATGGGTACGTCTGCCTAGGCTCATCTGTGGGCTCAAAAACGACAGTCATTGTAAGTGCATCCATTGGTGGACTAATTTTCGGAACCTCATTTCCCAGAATGCAGTGCACAGAATCATCGGATCTGCCCATCCAGGGGCGTGCCATATCGCGCTTAAAAGGAGAAATGAGACCGTCATGCACTTACCTGTGTTCGTCAGCCTCTGAAGAAGAAGTATAAAACTTTGAAACGCGTCAGGCTTGTAAAGACGAGGCAGCTGTTTTAATGAACTGGCAAACGATACTGCGTCCATACCGAATAAAGGCTGGAGACAGCAAGCTGATATCTCGAGTGCTGCTTAACCGGAGGGGCAACCTTGTGAACTAATCTATGTGCGGCCGTTCTGTCGCAAAGCCTGCACCACCCCGCTATGAATGGGGGCCACGGAGCTTGATAATCATCAAGTTTCATGTGTGGAGTATCAACTGAGGATTGAGGATGGGTACGTCTGCCTAGGCTCATCTGTGGGCTTAAAAACGACAGTCATTGTAAGTGCATCCATTGGTGGACTAATTTTCGGAACCTCATTTCCCAGAATGCAGTGCACAGAATCATCGGATCTGCCCATCCAGGGGCGTGCCATATCGCGCTTAAAAGGAGAAATGAGACCGTCATGCACTTACCTGTGTTCGTCAGCCTCTGAAGAAGAAGTATAAAACTTTGAAACGCGTCAGGCTTGTAAAGACGAGGCAGCTGTTTTAATGAACTGGCAAACGAAACTGCGTCCATACCGAATAAAGGCTGGAGACAGCAAGCTGATATCTCGAGTGCTGCTTAACCGGAGGGGCAACCTTGTGAACTAATCTATGTGCGGCCGTCCTGTCGCAAAGCCTGCACCACCCCGCTATGAATGGGGGCCACGGAGCTTGATAATCATCAAGTTTCATGTGTGGAGTATCAACTGAGGATTGAGGATGGGTGCGTCTGCCTAGGCTCATCTGTGGGCTTAAAAACGACAGTCATTGTAAGTGCATCCATTGGTGGACTAATTTTCGGAACCTCATTTCCCAGAATGCAGTGCACAGAATCATCGGATCTGCCCATCCAGGGGCGTGCCATATCGCGCTTAAAAGGAGAAATGAGACCGTCATGCACTTACCTGTGTTCGTCAGCCTCTGAAGAAGTATAAAACTTTGAAACGCGTCAGGCTTGTAAAGACGAGGCAGCTGTTTTAATGAACTGGCAAACGATACTGCGTCCATACCGAATAAAGGCTGGAGACAGCAAGCTGATATCTCGAGTGCTGCTTAACCGGAGGGGCAACCTTGTGAACTAATCTATGTGCGGCCGTCCTGTCGCAAAGCCTGCACCACCCCGCTATGAATGGGGGCCACGGAGCTTGATAATCATCAAGTTTCATGTGTGGAGTATCAACTGAGGATTGAGGATGGGTACGTCTGCCTAGGCTCATCTGTGGGCTTAAAAACGACAGTCATTGTAAGTGCATCCATTGGTGGACTAATTTTCGGAACCTCATTTCCCAGAATGCAGTGCACAGAATCATCGGATCTGCCCATCCAGGGGCGTGCCATATAGCGCTTAAAAGGAGAAATGAGACCGTCATGCACTTACCTGTGTTCGTCAGCCTCAGAAGAAGAAGTATAAAACTTTGAAACGCGTCAGGCTTGTAAAGACGAGGCAGCTGTTTTAATGAACTGGCAAACGATACTGCGTCCATACCGAATAAAGGCTGGAGACAGCAAGCTGATATCTCGAGTGCTGCTTAACCGGAGGGGCAACCTTGTGAACTAATCTATGTGCGGCCGTCCTGTCGCAAAGCCTGCACCACCCCGCTATGAATGGGGGCCACGGAGCTTGATAATCATCAAGTTTCATGTGTGGAGTATCAACTGAGGATTGAGGATGGGTACGTCTGCCTAGGCTCATCTGTGGGCTTAAAAACGACAGTCATTGTAAGTGCATCCATTGGTGGACTAATTTTCGGAACCTCATTTCCCAGAATGCAGTGCACAGAATCATCGGATCTGCCCATCCAGGGGCGTGCCATATCGCGCTTAAAAGGAGAAATGAGACCGTCATGCACTTACCTGTGTTCGTCAGCCTCTGAAGAAGAAGTATAAAACTTTGAAACGCGTCAGGCTTGTAAAGACGAGGCAGCTGTTTTAATAAACTGGCAAACGATACTGCGTCCATACCGAATAAAGGCTGGAGACAGCAAGCTGATATCTCGAGTGCTGCTTAACCGGAGGGGCAACCTTGTGAACTAATCTATGTGCGGCCGTCCTGTCGCAAAGCCTGCACCACCCCGCTATGAATGGGGGCCACGGAGCTTGATAATCATCAAGTTTCATGTGTGGAGTATCAACTGAGGATTGAGGATGGGTACGTCTGCCCAGGCTCATCTGTGGGCTTAAAAACGACAGTCATTGTAAGTGCATCCATTGGTGGACTAATTTTCGGAACCTCATTTCCCAGAATGCAGTGCACAGAATCATCGGATCTGCCCATCCAGGGGCGTGCCATATCGCGCTTAAAAGGAGAAATGAGACCGTCATGCACTTACCTGTGTTCGTCAGCCTCTGAAGAAGAAGTATAAAACTTTGAAACGCGTCAGGCTTGTAAAGACGAGGCAGCTGTTTTAATGAACTGGCAAACGATACTGCGTCCATACCGAATAAAGGCTGGAGACAGCAAGCTGATATCTCGAGTGCTGCTTAACCGGAGGGGCAACCTTGTGAACTAATATATATATATATATATATATATATATAGATATAGATATAGATATAGATATAGATACCTTAATTGCCTACTTGCAATAGCCAGTAGGTAGTTATAGTTAGGACCTAGTTTCCGTAGACAAAGTGGTTTTTGGTTTGCTAATAACTTTGCCATGGTTTGACGAATCTTCACGAAATTTTCCAAAAGAAGTGGCCTACTTTGTCTAGTTCACATAAAAAAATAAGTTCCCGGAAGAATTGTATATGCTCAACTCAATATTATACAGATCATTAATATGATCCAACTATAAAACATCAATAAACCACTCATGTATTGTACCAACGATGTATTGTTAGGAACATGAATGTATTTATAGAGAATGCATCATCATAACATCATATGCATTATACATAATTACAATACAAATATTATATACAGCATTACATCTGAAACACAAAACTGGCGCCACCTCATGATCCCTGTAAGTTAATAACATCTATTCAATCTAGAGATCTAGGAAAGCGCGAAATCCTCTTAAATATACAGGTTTGCAAATCCACAGTCCATGTAATTCAGATCATTACAGTTTAACTGTTCAGAAGAGAACTGGAGCACTGCAAGGTGAAAGCAATGATGTAAAAGAGGACAAACTGTCTAAGTTTCGGTCTCAGATGGCACAACAGGTCCGCGAGACAATCATTAGGACTCAGTGTTGAGAAGGAAAAAAACCTGCAAGTATTTGCCACATAGTCAAGTCACTTCCGCAATGAGGCTCAGTATAACAGACCATCCAGATTAATCCCGTAACAAAGGGAAGTGATAAGGGATTCGTTTTGAATGCTCGTTTATCAGAGTAAAAATTGTATTACCCGAGTTGCAAGTGTGTTGTTTGGTGAGAATTGTTCAGTGCAGAAGGCATCTGCTGATCCTGTAACATGTCCCTTTGTTACATCAAGCAATGCCACAACTTCCCCATCCTCCTGGGGATCATCAGAGTCGCTGGACCTCTTTCCAGAGTTTTTCAAGAGAGACACCTATTTCTTGTTCATGTTGATAAAGCGGCATTGTTGAATATCGGTGACCACTTTGGCACTTTCTGTCTCTGCCTGTGCCTTAGTCGGGGCCACCTGCGGGCATTCACGTGATCTACGCCTTGACCTTTAGTTTTGCCACTGCCCGGTCAATTTGGCTCACTTGGCTCTGGAAGTGGGAAACCCTGTGATTGGAGCAAGTCCAAACTCTTTGGGGGCAGAGTCCCTTGCTAGGATTTGTAGCCAAGCAGGAAAGAATAGTGTGTATTTCAGGGTCAGTGTCCAGATGTGTCTCTTAATGCTCAGAAAGAATTCTCTTATAGTGTGGGAATAGTCTGGGTATATGTTCACTGCCGTGGGTGCGTGCCACCTGTAGGATGTTGTCCCTGTCTTGGAAGATCAGCAGATGGGCGACAATTGGCCTTGGTGACGCCCCAGACAGCAGCAGCTTGCCCATTACCATATGTGTAATTTGCACTGTAAACACTTTGGATGCTTTGCTGCCTAACACATCCGTGAGGAGCCAATCTACCAGGAATAGCACCATGCCTGGAGCTTCTGCTTTATCTAGGACCCACACCAAAGAAACGTTGTTGCGGCAGGATCGGCCCTCTGCGTCAGACCAAAGGTCTTTTGAATTGCCTGGATCCTCTTTTTGCTTTCCGTGACTGTAGTTTCCAGCCAGGCCATTGGGACTTCTGAGTCACACACCCTTTCTGCCAGCTTTTTGTGGTCCACCTGAAAGATCCCCAGATCGAGGGTGACCACATCGATTTTGGGGTGGTTTTTGTATCTCCAATAGTGGTCAGGATGGCATTGATATGGGCTGCCAGGTCCAATCCCAAGTTGGTTCTTCTTTGGCTGATTGCGTCTTCCCTCTTTTTGTGGGGGTCCAATGCTGGTCCCATCTTTGGTCCCTTGGGTCTCCCCATCATGTCACCTCTGTCAGTGTGTGGCTTCTGACGTAGGGTCGCCATTCGCAGGGGGGCACCTCTGGGGCCCTCTGCACTTATGGGCTGGCTATTCAGCCCCTGTGGGCCCAGCCTCCCTCATGCTCACCTAAGGGCTCAGTCCTTACGGGCGAATCCCATGCAGGGCAAGACTCTCTCATCTCCTAGGAGGAGAGCTCCTAGCCAGGGGCCATATTACACACTTTTGACACATGGCTGAGCAGCAGGTCTTTCTGCTGTGGTGCTGTGTGTCAAAAGAAAAGGGCAATAATGCACTGTATCAACAAGATACGGAGCATTCATATTCTTGTCCTTCTCCCCTGCGCCAGCGCACAAACAGCAGCCGTGCGCCAATGCAGACACCCCTGCATCATGTTGCAAGAGTGCTTGCGTTACGGGGATGCCTTATTGCACAAAAACAATCACTGATGGCATTTTCTTCTTTCTATGCATGCTGCAGAATACAGCACGCTTTGAAAGAGGAAAAACTAGGAGAAACAAAAGTATTTCTCCTCGTTGCGCTATTCTTACACCTGGGAAGGCATAGGAATCTGAAGCATTCCCTGGTTTTCGATGCCTCATGAATCTGAGAATGCTTCATATTCCATGGGTGTTGCATGGGAACACCCACAGCAACACCCATGGAATGATCCTTTCACGCAGTGATCTGAATTAAAGGGACACATGTTTACAAGGCCATGTAAAGCCACGTAAAGTGGCTTTATGGGCCTTGTAAATATTCTGCGACACATTGCGCCACCAGAGCGTCAATAAAGTGCTGCTTCAGTGGCGCAAAAGTACCGATAGGGCCTCATAATTGAGGCCCCTTGTGTCTCCCTACCCCTCCTGAGGCCTCGTCCGATGGAACGGCCTCCCCCTATGGAGCCCTTCTAATGTGGGCTGCGGTTCTCTGTTTGCATTCCCCCGAACTCTGGGGCTACACGCCAATGTCACCTTCAAGTCAGTCTACAGAAGCCTTGTCTACCACTTTGGAAGGTGATTTCCTCCTGCCTCGGGCCCCAGAACACACAACAGCTCGCCTCATGGCCATGTGAATGTGGCCTTCATGATGCAGACGCTGCCATTTACAGGACTGCATCTCATCTGGTGTCCAGCTCTTTCTCTGCCAGCAGAGCTACCAATTGCCGTACGCTGCTGCAGAGCAGCTCTACCACCTCTCAGGTGTCGTTCCCAATGGCGGAGGACCTCCACACACACTTAGGGGTGGCAAGATCAGTGCGTGCATGGGACAGTGGCCGGAGCTACGTGCTCATTTTGAATTATTACCTAATTACCTTCCCACCCTATCCCCCTACAAACCCAACCACACGCTGCAACACTATAAATTACTATTAACAATTACATAAAAATTCTAAATCACTTAAAATTACAAATAATATTTTTTTTTAAATTGAACAATTATACAAACAGTAACACATAAAATTAATATATGGACTTAAAACACAAAAAGTGCCCTTATGACATTTCTCTACAACGTCCTGGTCTGAACACTCTGTAAATGTCCACCAAAACTCAATCTACAAAGCTCTCACCTAGACAAAGTTCTATCTCAACTTCGTCTGAAAGAACCACCCAGACACCACCTTGAGAGACCTGCCCATGCTCTATTCTAGAGAGTACCATTCAGATAGATTTCATAAAACCCAGAGGAGGAAGGAAGGATGGAGATTAAGGAGGGAGTGGGGAGCTAGCACAAAGAAAGGAAGGTTTGGTAGTTGAAGAGTCAGGTCTGGCAGAGGAAACGAATATGCATAGGTGAAGGAAGACAGGGGAGATGGGGTGAAATGGGATAGGACAGCTGAGTCCTATCACTCTACCTTATATCCTCTCGCCACTATGCTTGGAAAAGAATTCAAGAAGCACAGTTAATTCTGCTGGCACATAACAGCTGGATGACTTTTGCTCTTAATGGATCTGACTGGACCCCTGTCTCAGCACTGCACAGCACGACAGGTGCAGTGGCATTGGGTGGGTCAAACGTCCTTCTCGGTATTCACAAACATCTTCAGTTTGTTGCATTTTTGTAATTGCGGAAGTGTATGTTTAGTCTCAACTTCTTCTAAACAGCAGATGTGAAACCCTTTAAACAGTTACTGCTCTTAGGAGAACAGCTACTATAAGAGAGACCTCCCAGTTCTAAATACAAAGCTAGTATGCAGCCAGATACTGTTATGGTACAATACAGTGGAGGGATACATGGGAAAAAATAAAAGAAGAAAGCCTTCTAGCCCAATTTATTTTATAAAACACCATTTACCAAGTATTTACTAAAAGATTTCTTCAGTTAAGAAACCCCCAATCCACTCCTCGCCTGCAAAGGTGTCTTGACATTAAATTCACTACCAGTGGGAAATGGCCTTTACAATGCGGGTTGAGCTACACATGCAGGTTTCCTGCAAGCCGAACAACGCTTGCCTGAACCAGGTATATGCGTGGTTAAGGCAGACATCGGTCTACATGTCTGAGGACAGGAAGGGGCAGAGGAACAGGAAGCGTCGGAACTAGAAGCTCTAGACACAGACAGGTAAGTGGGACTGGGGCCGGGTTTGGTGGGGGGTAGATTTTAGGGGATGGGGTCAGTTTTAGGTCTGAGAGCGGGGGGTTGGAGTAGTTTTTTGGAAGGGGGCAGTGTTTTAGGGCTCAGGGGGGTACAGTAGTTTTAAGGGCTGGGGCCAGGTTTTAGGACTCAGGGTGGGGTGAGGGGCAGTTTTCAGGGGAGGGGGTCAGTTTTAGGGCTCAGGGCGGGGGAATGGGATAGTTTTTGGGTATGGGGCAGGATTTTAGGCCTCAGGGCGTGGGGAGAGGAAGGGATAGTTTTAAGGGCAGGGTGGGTCAGTTTTAGGGTTCAGGGCAGGGGGCGATTTTTGGCAGGATGAGGACAAGAGGTAGTATTAAGGACAGGACGGGTCAGTTTTAGGGCTCAGGGAGGGTGGGCCGAGGTAAGGGTCAGGATTTTAGGACTAGGGGGGGGTCGGGATAGTGGTCATTGACCACACATATCCCTTTAGCAATGAGGCCTTTACAATGAAATATGTTGTAAAAGCATGGATGGTAAAGGAATGCGTTGTTCCGGGTACAGCAGTTCTGAAGACAATGCGCTGAGTTAATCCATCCTGGAGGGGCAATGCATCGATATTCCCCAAGCAGTAGCGGCGATGCATTGGTTTTGAAGCAGTGGTTCCGGATGCGATGCAGCAGTTCTGAGTGCGATGCGCCAGTTCTACTCCCGCAACGTGGTTGATGCACCTGTTCACCTATATGCAGACTAGAGATGCGCTGATTTCTTTGGTGCAAGTATCTAGGTCGACTTCCAGTGAACCAGGCACAGGAGCAGGTGCCTGAGTCTCAAGCAACAGTAGGCAAGCCAACAAGCCCTTGGATAACACTTTGGGGTGCAAGGGAGAGTCCAGCTCGCCCTCAGCAAGGTCAGAGAGCAGCAGGACAGCACAGCAGAAAAGCAAGCCTTACAGGTCAGCAGTACAGCAGTGTCAGTCCTTGATACAGCACATCAGTTATTCTGACAGAGTCCAGTTGTAGGTTCAGAAATGTCTAATTTGGCGGGGTCAGAGACCCAGTACTTATATCCAGTTGTGCGGGGGTAACTTCAAAGAAGGTTCTTTGAAGTGACAAAGGTCCTTTATTGCCAGCCCTGCCTCCATACTATCAGTGAGGGGTAATCAGCCCTTTGTGTGGGGACTGGGCACTTCCTATTCAGATGTAAATGTAAGCCACTCTCTCCGTTCCTGACCAGGAAGAGCCCTCCGAATGCAGATGAGTACTCAGACACACCTAAACATCCTGTGTTTGTGGATGTCTAGAGGGAATACACAACGTGTAGGTGTCACCCAACCCAGACGTGTATTGGAGACAGGCTGCAGGCACACAGAGACGTAAAAACAGAGAAATGTTCACTTTCTAAAAGTGACATTTCTAAAATAGTAATGTTAAATCCAAGGTTACCAATAAAGAGGATTTTTCATTACTATTCCAAAGATATAAAACCTGACACAACCTCTCCTTTCTAATCAGGAATAACAGCTTTAAAGTGTATTAAGGAACTCCCAATGTTAACCTATGAGAGGAGTAGGCCTCACAGTAGTGGAAAATGAATGTAGGTGTTTTTCAGTACCAGGATACGCAAAACTTAAACATGCCCTACCTTTTAATTGAACAGCACCCAGCCCTATTGGCTACCCAGGGCCCACCTTAGGGGAGACTTATGTGTAACAAAAGGGGAGTTTGAGGCTTGGCAAAGGGTTTTAAATGCCAAGTCTAAATGGCAGTACAACTCCACACACAGGCTCTACAATGGCAGGCCTGAGACATGTTTAAAGTGCTACTTGTTTGGGTGGCACAATCGGTGTTGAAGGCCCACTAGTAGCATTTAATTTACAGGCCCTGGGTATGTGGTATACCACTTTATGAGGGACTTACAAGTAAATTAAATATGCCAGTTGTGTATAGACAAATATTAACACGTTTAGGGGAGCACGTTAGCACTGGCCAGCAGAAATATGGTATAATATATAGGACGCCTCAAATTCTGCTGTAAATAATAATATGAAAAAAACTAAAAAAGGTTTCCCATGTATTCTGGATGGGGACAACTGATGGAAGATAATGGACTACAAATCTATGGCATACCAGATGGTAATTGTCTTGTGTGTGTGTCAGACTGGTACAAGGCCTAAGATATACGATGTTAGGTACAAAACTGCATGATACAGTATTACTAGATGCACAGGTTTATGGCATTGCATTCTTTGACAGTATGTCAAAGGAAAAATATGTTTCTATGGGCTTCAAGTGGAAAGGTAACGGCTGTAAAAGATACAGAAATTCTCTAAATCTTAAGTGGCCTTTGGCTGAAATCATAGGTAATTTGTACATACAGATAGAACGATGATTATAATTTAGGCAGTTTGCATTTTGATGAATGTATGGACAGGAAAAATGTATTGATTTGAACATATAAGTATATCATGTATTTAGCATTTTCTAAAAGACCTGAATATGCTTCCTCATAGGAAAAGGATTGTGTTTTTGTATGTAGTAGACTTTACATTTTTCGAGTAGCTGGAAGTTTTATGGCCAGCCAATTTTTGCTTTAGATTCTGTTGTCGTGATATGCCAGTTTATTTTTAAGCTTTATTAAGAATTTCTAGATCGTTTTCTTCAATATTACTGTGTAAGGAAAGGTTTTATGCCAGCCTTTGATTTTACACTTTGATTTTGGATTTTTAGAAATAATTTCTCTGTAATGGTTGTATGTCTCAAAGTTCAAATCAGGATCTTTGTGTCTTGTACAGGTTCTCTTGCGAGACACATTTTTTCCAAAGTATTCCATAAAGAGTGACTGTATTAGCTCACTTTCTTCAACATGTTTGGGAACATATGTCAGAGCACATATAGCAACCTTTCACTATAGTATCAAGTAATGAAGAATTTACATATTTTATTGAGCCCATTTGAACATCTAAGACACAGATTGAGAACTATGCTGACTTTACAAAAACCCTGTACGTTTTATAAAGTTCCTTGAGAAACAATATATAGGCAAGTGATACTTTTCTTTTTTTTAACCGATGCACATTATACAGTTGTTTGAAAGGCTCTATGTGATTTTAAAAAGTTCCATCAATTAGCAATATGTCAGGTCATTTCATACCATTGACAGGTCCTCGATGGTGTAAATTAGAGCACAGGCATCACATTCTTCATTGTCATAAATAAGCACTTTTCACCAGTTCCAGTTAATTTAAATTAGCCTGGAGTTTTTCATATTGTTAGTAGTTTTGGGTTTGTAGGTCTTATACAGATTTCATTTTCTGATGCATCACGCAACTGGCAAAAGTAAGCAGTTAAGAATACATCATTGGCATAAGACTCATTTACTTCACCAACTACATTTTATTAATGGTTTGTTTTATCAGCTATGTGGGTGCAATCAATTACAATCTATTACATATTTTATATCAAGGGTGTCCAACATTTGTATCACAAATATGGGATGAATACCAGATTTTCACGATAACCACTTGGTAAATAATTTAATTTAGATTCATTGCATGCTAATTTATTGCGTGCAGATCTCCTGACACAATGGCTTAAACCTGACCCTCACGGACCAATACTTGACAACTCTGTTTTATTTTATCATTCTTCTGTGTAGGCATGCCCTCTGCTATTTAGGTGGTGTTCTACTGTACTACTGAATGTAAGAAAAACTATTGGGATTTTTTCAAACCACTTTCAATTAAGTTTTCTTGCTCAGTCTGCTTGCTTTGTAGAAGGTGTACAGCCTGGGGTCTACTTGAATGAACACAGCATTCAGAGTCACAGTAGAGCTGTCATTGTGACCATTGTGCTTGCTGTGCACTAGACTGTTTCATTATGGTAATGTTCTTACTTCTTAATGAATCCACTCAAGTATGAATATTCAAAAAAGAAAAATGAATATCAAAAATCTTACTATTTTATATAATAACAAAGAGGCACAAATAGATGAGAAATTAAGCTTGTCATAACATATGAAATTGATTTTTTGATAAATACTTTCTGGCAGATCTGTATCATCAGGCCCAAAAATATATGTGACTCATGTTCATTAATCATAAGTGGACTGATTGACATAGTGAACTGTTACTCTTGTCGCTATGCTTATTGTCTGTTATTGCAAAAAATAGAGGGTAGAAAGCTGGCTCTCCAAGATGCATCTTAATGACATACCACTTCAACTCATTTTTGTTATCAAGTCAATGGACTTTTACATTGACACCAATCTGAGGATGAAGGCTTGCGTGACCCACAATATGAAGGAAGTCCAGCAACAATAAACTGATCTTGGCAGAATGAATCCCTTCAGACAAGAAACAGACTTCAAAACTGCTACCCAGGCCATCTCAATGTTGGAAACACATGGCTCTCCGAACCCTCGGAGATCCACCTAACTAAACTGGAGAGTGTCATTTACGCAGAAGTCAACCATCTCAAACGTCTTTCCAAATAAATACAACAGGATCACACCAACCCACAGACAACTCAACAACCACTCACCACCCACAGGCATCACATTCTAAACGTACTGCATCACCTACAAGGCGGTCATATCTTGCACCTCATAGCACCTTCTGCAAAGATTAATAACTCAGTTAGAGATTGTGGAGACACAGCAGCAGCATGCTATTATTATGGCATTCAGCATGCAAAGCAATCTCAATCCAGATCCATCTCTTCTCCACTTTGCCAGGATACTGAATATCCAGCTCTACAAGTAACACCTAATCAGAGGGTAACTACTTGGATTCGCCACCACGCCTGAAGCGTTTCCTCTTCCACCCCTTCACATAACCACCCTTTGCCACCATTAGCTCTGCCCCCTCCCTCCCTCACTATCCTAACCAGAACTCAAACCCTCATCCCACCACCCTTCAACTCACAGTAAACCATTACTTATGATACTGTATTGTCATTTTCACTTTTCCCTATCTCACTTCTCAGCACTACCCACTGTAAATCTCCCATCGTATACAGAGCGCCACTGTTCTGCAACTAAATTTGTGCCGTATATACCAAAAACAAACAAAGGTATTGCTATTTTAATAATTTTATAGGCCATACTCTCTTCACAATCATTCACTTTCAAATGTACATCTATGAAATGTAATAAAAACTAAACATGTTGTTTTAATTTTTTATTATTATTATAATCATCATTATTGTTGTTGATGCTTCAAATATTACAGACATTAGCGCTCTGTTAAATTAAGGAATGTAGCACAAGAAATACATCACCACAAAATAGCTGGCAAATCAATCGAACTGTTATAGCTTCATCACAGATACAGCGTCAGAGCTCCCTGTAACAAGCGTCCTAAGAAGTACATTCAGCAGGTGCGCAGTGTCCACATTCCAGGCTCACATTCGCTCATTACGTTGAGTTCACAAAAGACAATATTGTTACAAATACAATACTATACTCTCCCAGCGCTTTACAAGAATTTCTATTTCACCCCCTTTACAGAACAATATAACTTCATAGTTAAAGGACTGTGCTAAATATATACAAGTTAGCTCATCCAGGCCAACATTTCATCTCACAAATAAAAAAAATGAACAAAAAATACTTTAAAAAAAATGGCTCTCAGCAAGTTGAAACTCAAGCATCTAGGTCACAAAAGATCTCAACTGATGGAGTGATTCGAGGTGTGAAAACAAGTAAACATAACTTTCCTTTTGCAATGTAAACAATTGGATAGATAGCAATTGTGTAAAACCAACACATGAGGTACAAGGGGACACGAGTGCACTATTTTCACAGAACCCAGAGCCTTCAAACTTGTGCGAGATCCCTGAAATAAACATATTGAAAAGAGGAAGATAAATTGTGACCCTACGGTTGCTGAATATCAAGTGGAACGACGATGACAGTAATACAAAACATAAAAAAGCTGATCTCTGTAAGGTCATCTTAAATTACTAAAGTCCAACCTGAACTAAAGTGAATGTTAATATGGAGTAAATATAGAATAAAGTGTGGAGTGCACTTAGCAGTCGTGAAGGACATAAATCCAACTGATAAGAGTGGGCTTGCAATGGAGTAACTGCACTTCCAAGGCGGCATAAGGCAAACAATGTCATCATTGTGTGTGCAATCAAATCAACATATGTACATCTTCTTCATTTAATTCTGCACACTCATTATCACTTCCTTATGACCTCAGGTACGCTACTTACTCATGAGCAGGTAGAGGAAGTGGCCACTGGCATTACATGTGGGCAATGATGCCCCATTTTGTCTAAGGGTATTTTTGGTTCAAGTTTTACAGAACTATATCCAACTTGAACATCTTTCTACACAAGTGATTCCCAACTATAGGTTTAAACAGTATTGGTGTGTTCTTCATGAGATTTTCCATAAGTAAATTTACATACAAAGGAACTAGGGGTTGTATGCACCAATACAGGTAGCAAAACACTGGTCACAAATTGCAACCAGTATTTTTTGAGACCAGTAAAGATTTTTAAGAACCAACCTATGTACTAATAAGTCGGTTCTTAAAAATCTGAATTGTAGTGAGTCTGAATCCAACCTACATCATGCATAATAATAAGGTAGGTTGCAAATTACGCTCACTACAATCTGTTGCCATCACATGAATGGTGGTCTCCTGAAGTCAGCAGACCACCGTGTCCGTGATTGCTTCCAAATGAAGCAATCATTTTCTTTGTTAATGCAGCTTATATCTTTAAAAGGAAAA
The DNA here is from genome assembly GCF_964204655.1 of Triturus cristatus. Lineage (NCBI taxonomy): Eukaryota > Metazoa > Chordata > Amphibia > Caudata > Salamandridae > Triturus > Triturus cristatus. Next base: position 866,747,024 of record NC_140581.1, read on the forward strand.
TGGGATGCATTTTAAAAATAAATGAAAAGTTTAACCAAGTTTTTAGTAAGAGTAAGCACTGATCACATGGGCTTCTTAAAAATATATTTTTTAACATTCACAAAGGGGAAGGATACCTTCTGATTTACAAATGGATTACCACTACCTTTGTATAGTCTGTAAAATATTACTGTTTTGCGACCGGATTTCCATCGCACAAAACTAATACGTTAAATAGAGAAACAGTATTAAGAAGGGACATCTTAAACACACCTCTTCCAAATACTACCAATTATGTATAGTTTCCTATACCCATTTAACAATTCGGAAAACTTTGCGGCTGAAGATCGCTCCAATTGCTTCACCCCATAACAAATTGCCTAGTATGTCGATGCTTCAAAGTTTTTTTAAACTGATGTTACATGTCAATGTGAAGGTATCACAAAAGACAAAGGTCCTCTAGACTGACCTGAACCCGCAGTGTTTAAAAGTGGTTTGTTTTCCTTTTTAGCTGTGGTTTAGCTGTATTACGTTCTCCCACCGTTTCATGGGTCATTTTCAGGTTATTAGTTTTACCAGCCTGGCGCTTTGTTCATTTATTGGTGCACATCACATGAATCTGTAAATTGTGATGTTATTCTTGGATAAATTCACTGCAAAATCCCTGCTCTTAGGGAAACTGATCTGAACAAATAGTGCACAACAGGAAATATGGAATGATTTCGAAGTTAGTAATTGCAAATCAAGGTCTGGCTTCCCTTCTATTACCAACGGTAATTACTGTTAGGAACAGCTTGATTCCCAATTTATTTACTATAATATGCTCTTCAATTTATTAAATAAAAGTCACCATATCCTGTGGAGATGTTTCATTATTTGCATCTTCATTGGGTAGTCTTGTGTTGATTACGACACATAATGTCCTAAAACAAGAAGTACCCTAGTATTTTATTGACATATTAATACAAATTTAATAAACTTGCCTCTTAAAATAAAAAGGGAAATATAGTAAACTAGTCACAAGTTTCATATTCTGCCTATCTGTACTAGCTGTAAGAAGAGGTAAAAAAGAAAATGACTTCGATTATTAGTATTCTTCCTTATTTCTTTTACTGATTTACATAAAACGAGGGATTAAATGTAAAAAGAACCTTCGTTGTTCCATGAATACCGTCATTGAACTTTAAGAAACACACATGGGCAACACTGCCTAAATTTGCATCAGCATAGTAGTGCTTTCAAACACCTTTTGAACTGGTTGCCACAGGAAAGACACAACCTTTATATGTCTTTTTTTATTTGCTGTTAGGTGCAAATATTGTTTTTGCATGGGTTCACTGCACTGGTGGAAAGTTAATGCAACCCCTGCTGCTGTTAGAAGGTCTTTGCTTCGAAACACTGTCACACTTTTGATAAGCTTTTAAACAACTCCTGTAAATTCTCAATGTGACTTCAGGGCAGAAGATGGACATCAAGTGCATGTGTGGCGCATCCATGCAATGTTTACCAGGTAACACAAATTGTCTCCTCTGCACAGTCCTGCCTGCATGTCAAAGGCTCAACATGTCCTTTACTAAGAATGGAAGGACTTTGAAACAACTGGACATCTACGGGCCCGATTCACAAAGTCTAACTTTACTACTTTCGGTATTCACAAAGAGCATTTACTACTCGTAAATGCCTTTGCGAATACCGAAAGTCGTAAAGTTGAACTTTTGGTATTCACAAAGGGTATTTACCAGTAGTAAATGCCCTTTGTGAATACCAAAAGTCGTAAAGTTAGACTTTCGTCTCGCTTTACCTTTGTGAATCGTGCCTTACGTTTTTTCTATAGGAACAAGCCCCTTGTAAACAGCCAGCCAGCATTATTTCTCCATGAAATTTCATCTTGCCAGGCAAAGACTTTCGCCCTCACATGTGAAATGTTCACGCCATATCATACTAACGACACAACGTCTACACATTCCTAACACCACCTATCCCCGCAATTTCACAATTAAATAGACGTGCCACAGGTTCTTTAATAAATCTTACATTTTCCTATCCCAATAAATAAATAAATATGGTGATTAAACCTTGATTTCATTGTGCACATTCGCTAGTGGCCCAACGTCAAATATAAACAGATACAGTACATATACATTGGTACATATCTCATATAATTCTGATATATGAAGAGCAATAGACTATCTTTACAATGCAAAATAAATATTCTGAATTTTTTTATTTTCTTCGCTGTCACCCGGTCTGCCAGAGAGAGGGTAAATAAAATTTAAAAAAAGGCAATACAATTATAAGAGTGTTTGGGTAGATATGTTAAGACAGGCTCCCATATCACACAACATAAATCTTGACATCTTTGTCAATTGTATTATAAAAGATATTCTCGGTGTACAATATCTGACTGCACAAGGTGTGCCTCAGTACCTTACAGTAACCGTGATGGAGAAGTTGGTTTGATCCACCAGTACTACTGAAGGTAAATTCCTGAACATGTAGTACCCTACTTCGACACTGGCAGGATTAAGTGTACTTTGTTATGAGCTCACACGCTGGACCAGAGTCGTTTCTACAATTTGTATTAATGTGTAAGAATTAAAAGTAATAGCTGTACCTCAAGTTATTTAAAATGAGGATGCAATTAATTGCAATCACCCAGTTGTCAAGAAATGTATCACACTTTGCACCAAATAACTGCAGTTTATATTGAGTTTCGATAAAATGCGAATGGTGTGAAAGATGGCATACTATATTGTTATTTAAGACGTTAGTATACTTTCTTAAATGGGTGTTGCATCAACACATATTGTGGCTTTATGGAGTAGCACATTTTTGAAAAATTGGAAACAAATATCTGGAATGATTGAAGTCTTGCAAAAACACTGATCCTCTGGAGTAGAGGTGGTGCGAGTCAGAGGAAATTACTAAGAATGACGCATTTAATCATTGTGCCATGAAGGTGGTTCAGTATGTGAAGTTTTGGATTGCAGACTATGATTATCAAAGTCACCCAGGGCCTCTAGTGGCCGGACAAACATAGACTGACTCAGCATCCCAACCAGCCTTCACCCATTTCCCTATCCACTCCCTATCCACTTACTTGTCATCAACTCACGAGAACTAGGATGTGGAGGAGCAGGTACTGACAGTGCCATAGCACCGCGCCCTGTGAAGTACAGTCAATAATCGTACTGGATGGAGTCCCATTAAGCAGGGCCTGTGCTTTAACTTTATGAAAGACGAGAAGTAGCGGATCCAGTGTCCAACGGCAAGGAAAACAAATGTCTCTCAATAATGCCCCACGAGAAGGGTTTATTTTCTTTGCCCGCTGAAATATTAGAATTATGTTTCCTATTCAAGTGTAGGCCTCAGAGTTCACTGTGACAATGGCTCTCTGGAAACATGGTCCTTCAGACTATCTATGTGAGGAATTTAAGGAAAAAAATAAAGAGAGGTGGCAGTACTTAAAGCACAAATTCCAAAAGACCATGCCAACTTTTAGGTTTCCTAAATTAATAACTACATCATTAACTCGGGAAACACATAACCTTCCACTGCTATGCCTGCAGGCCTTTCAGTAGGGGGGAAATGGTTGTCTGAAGACAATTTAGCATTTTAAATGCCCTGATTCAAAATGCTGTTCTTTATCAATGAACATCAATAAAACAGTGCAGAGGAAGAGGAATTCATGACAACAACAGCACAGTAGATTTATCTCTGAACATTTGATGTCTCGTGAAAGTATCCTTCAATCCTGAAGTCGTCGAATTGGCTGCATTTACAAAAGGCCAATGATAATTTACGCTGTTGAACCCCTTTTTTCTTTGCCCATTTTGTTCAAGTGATTATGTGAGTAAACTATCCTCTCTTGTGAAGTACGTGTGCTGAATCCACTTCTGGGATGCGCAGTGTCCTATGGAATGTCCTTCTCTGCGCAGCAGCATTGCGGAGAAGAGAAAGGGAGACAGACAGATGTTCTGGAAGACACAGAAATGCAGCACTATGAACACAACCACAAACGAGGAGGGAAATGTCTTCCATGCATGTCGCGGAGGCAGTGGACAGGCCTTCAGATGTAAACAGGCTGCTCTTGTGCAGTCAACAGTCTATACATGGCTGCTGGCATGGTCTTCATGTGAATCTGGAGGGGAAAGAAAGACAATCTTTATTCAGAAAAGAAAGGGCTTCAAGAAGCAATTGCTCTTAGAAGAATGGTGTCCCTCAAGGCCTGTCCACTAACATGACCTGCACAATTTCTAGGTCTTCTTTCAAAGTATGATAAGAATGCTAAAATAACTATTCAGCTTTAAATATTGTTTATTTGGAAGGGAAGTCTAGCTTTTGCTTTTACTTTTCCTACTCAATGTTTTCCTATATAAAAGACTTCAGTTGAGCGTCAATTGTTTTCCCATTAATTCAAAGTTTTTAAAGTAGCCTAAACGTGCTCTGCTCACACCTGTAGATCTCAAAACATGCCCCCTTTGTTATCACCGAACTGCACTGCATGTTTGTCTATTGGGGAAGTCAGGGGTAGCAGGTGGTACCCCTTGCATGCTCTTTTTTTATTTTGTATTTTTTTATTTTGCAGAGTTTTATATAGCGCGAACTTGACCCGAATCCAATCAGGTATCAGAGCGCTTTACATAGCACCAGTTACGTTACATGAGGACACACATTCATTTTTTTGTTAGGCACAGGGAGATTAAGTGATTTGCCCGGAATCACAGGATGTTCAGCGTCATTACCGAGACTCGAACCCAGTTCCCCAGGTTCGAGGTCGAGCGCCCTAGACGTTAGGCCAACTCCTTCTCCTACCTCTTTGGTATCCCTGGCACACAACCCCTGGTTCTCAAGGGTCATGAGGTAACAGCATGAACTTAAACTTTTCTGTAGTTGTAGCCCCCTTCCCTTAGCTCCTCAACAGCAAATATTGCACTGTTGAAGGCTTAGGGATGAGACAAGAGTCAACCATGTAATGCTACAGGAGGTGAAAGACTATGTGGTGTAATTTCCACTATCTCTGGTAAGTTGCTGAATTGGCGTTCAGGTTCTGTTGGTATTTAAATTGACAATACCTTTCCATGTGTTAGGGCCCTTTCATATCTCTGCCTCCTGATAGCTGGTTTATCAACCTGTTGGACCCGGCCTCGTGGCGTGGCCCATTCAGACCCGTAGCGACACCAGGCTACCCCCTACACTACACTGACTAGCGTAGCCTCCCCGACCCAGAACCCGGGGCTACCCCTGTCCTCACCTCCATCTTCCCAACACCAGGCACCCGTCCAAACGGATGCTTCCGAGCATGGCTTTGGAGCCGTCCTCTCCCAGCTCAATGAGAAGGGCGTAGATCAGCCCGTGGCCTTCATTAGCCGAAGGTTACTGCCCCGGGAGCAACGATGGAGCACCATTGAACGTGAGGCATTCGCCGTAGTCTGGGCCCTAAAGAAACTGCGACCCTACCTCTTCGGAACCCACTTCCGAGTCCAGACGGATCATCGACCCTTACGGTGGCTCATGCAGATGAAGGGGGATGACCTCAAATTGCTACGATGGTCTATCTCCCTCCAGGGGAAGGACTTCACAGTAGAGCATCGCCCTGGCAACGACCACGCCAACGCTGACGGCCTCTCCAGATTCTTCCGCCTCAGCGAAGAGAACCCCCAAGAAGATGGGTAGTTCTCTCCGGACTTCAGCTGGGGGGGGGTGGGGGGGGACGCGTGTTGGACCCGGCCTCGTGGCGTGGCCCATTCAGACCCGTAGCGACAGCAGGCTACCCCCTACACCCCACACTACACCGACTAGCGTAGCCTCCCCGACCCAGAACCCGGGGCTACCCCTGTCCTCCCCTCCATCTTCCCAACACCAGGCACCCGTCCCATTCCCCCGGCCTCGCGGCCTCCAGTACCCAGCCCCACACCCCCGATGGCTGCCCTCGACCCCAGCGCAACCACGGCCTAGTCGCTCCATGCCGGCTGGGGGGAGAGAACTCCTGGTGAGCAGGAGAGGGAGGAGTGGTTTCATTCACACCTGGCCTCCTCCCAAGAGATGGTTTCGATCGGCCCTCCGGCCACCCTGAGGGCTGGCTCCACGCCTACTGCGTGTCTGGATCTCTCCCGACCCCGCTTTGAAAGGATCTAAGGGCCGCGTGGCAGGAACCCCCAACAAACGACCCCCAGGAGCTAAGACCCGTGCCCGTGAGGACTCCGGACATCAAAGAGGAGTCGACCTATAACAAGGGGCGCCCTGGGACCCTCGGCAGTTGAATCCTGGAACGAACAAGCCCTGCTGACGTGGTCGCGGCTGAAGAACATCCCCACAATATCCTACGGAACTCTTGGAACCTTGGTGAGCCCTGCAGACAGCGTCGCGGCTCTACCTGGCAGAGACGGACTTCTGCCTAACGACATCCGAGTCCTGCTGACGTGGTCGCTGCTCACCTTGCACCCTAGAGAACTCTGAGCCCTGCTGAGTGACTCGCGGCTCCTGGAAGATGGTCCGACCTCCGACACCCGGACTCGAGTCCTGCAGAGTGGGCACCCGCTCAAGAGACATTCCGGTCCGACTGGACCCCAAAGATCATCTCGTATCTTCCGGCTCGAGGATTGAGAGCTGTGCGCCGGATACGCTTCCACATTGACCCAGATCCTAAGACTGTCCCGCTACCCCTACCCCAACCGAGACTTTGTGAGCACTTGCTCTACTTGTACATACTCCTGCGGATCATAAAGATCCTGATATTGCTAGATAAAGCATACGTATTCTAGAATCTACGGTGTGGTGTCTCTGTGTTGCCTGGTACTGAAGCAGTGTGTACGATCCTAAGTGTGAGACCCAGTCCTGAAGGGGACTCCGCCCAGTGCTCGGCTATTTCTCCCGGAAGGGTGGGCGCAGGGGGGTCAAGCACCTATTCTGTCCTCCCCTGGGGCTAGCCCTTCCAACACAACCCATTAAGAGCATGATTTACATGTCGTTAGGGGCCAGATGTATCAAGCATTTTTTGGGTCGCAAATGGCCCGATATGCCAAATTGGGCCAGTTGCGTAAGGAAAAATGCATTTTTGTATCATTCCCAAATTGTGATTCGGTAACGTTACCAAATCGCAATTTGGAATTGCGAATACATACCGATTTGGTATTAGGAAGGGGAGTGTTTAGGGCGTCCCTTCCTAATACCGAATTGCAGTGGTATGTGTGAATGTTTAGCGAACGAAAAGTGGCCACTAAACATTTATTTTTTACCACCTACTTCAAGTAGGTGGTAACCCATTCGCAAATGGGAAGGGGTCCCCAAGGAACCCCTTCCGCTTTGTGAATGTTCATAAAAACTTATTTTAGGAGCAGGCAGTGGTCCCACGGACCATTGTCTACTCTTGCCGCTACTTATATGCCTGATTCTTACTTGAACCTGGACATATGAACCTGGACAAATGAAAGTGTTCTGTTACATCTAAGATAGCATTTATCAAATGACGGTAAACGAAGCTGCAATTTATATAAGATGGCCGAGCCTAGGCACCATTGCCCTCACCTTGGGCTTAGACTGTGCCCCTTTCGAACAAGGCAATACCAGCGCATATGAGGCTGCTGTACAGGGGCATGTGATAGCTCTAAATGAGTATCTGAGACTTTAACTGGGCATATGAGGTTATGCTAGTCCTGGGAAGTAGCTAATATAATATGAGGACAGTCAGTACCAGGACATATGAGGCAATATCTGGGCATTTGAGAAACCTTGTCTTTGGCATGGAAAGCTCTACTTTGGTATATATAAGGCTACACCCAGAAAAATGCCATCAGTGCCTGAACAGACTTGGAATTCTTCCAAGCAGCAATGCTGAAAGAGGTCACCGCTGCTGTTAGTAAAAAGTAGTAGTTCCCATGCACTATTCGTACCTCACCCACAGCATTGGAGAGAATATGAACAATCTTCTCATGGGGTGTTGCGACAACACTCTGCCCATTGATCTCAATTATGCGGTGGCCCACTCGCACTCCGCCTCGCTCAGCGATTCCCCCTCGCATTAAGCTGCAGATCTGAAATAGAAGGACACAATGTTCAACTGTGGTCATCTGACAACACAATATAGCTATATTATTAATGGCTGCTGGATTCTTGCAGAACATGGTAAACTGTGTCATCTTGCATCAACAGATCAAACAGCAGTTGTTTTTCTACAAATGCTTCAGCTCTTTTCTCAACAGAGATGGGTAGCTACAGGTCATAGTGCACCAGCGCTAAGATAAGCGTGCAGCTATCTGAATACTTTGAGAGGGTAATGTTGAATTGTTCTTTCACCGTTCCAATCGCCAGTCCTCTCAATGTATTGTTGACAGTTTTTTTGGTAAAATAATCATATCAGGTAATGCTGCTCTAGAGAGTTTCATCTTGTATCAGTCAGCCACTTGAATTTAGGTTTACTTCCGACTAAATACATTAACGCACGGTAACGTATAAAATTAATATCGTTAAACATAAGAAATTCACAATCATGTAAAAAAATATTAAAAATCATAAATTCAAGATTTTTTGTAGTGAGGATTTGGATTATTGGTCCATTCTCGTTTTTCTGATAGTGAAAGCTAATCTTCAGGGAGGCGTTGTTTCTAATACATTTACAGATCTGACCACTGGACTAAGCACTGGTTATTCATCCGGATGTTGGAAATTTGATGAACCCTGTGTTAAGACTCTTCTTTTGTTTTCCAAGGTTGCATATTTTCTCCTGGCTCTGCAACGGCTGGTGTTATGTTATAACCCAGCAAAATGTTAGGCACAGCGGTGAGGTAAACTTTGGGGATTACAGTGTTAGCTCATTGCTGGCTCTGATTGGGATTTGGGGATGGAGGGCACATGCTTGGGCCCTTTTGGCCTGCACTGTGATGACTGAAAGAATTATGTTAACTTCAGTCGCTGGATTTAATTGCACCGAATAATCCATTTTGGTTGGCCACGTTCAGCAGGTTTCTGGATTGTTTGAACATCATTCCAGGTCTTAAGTTTTTGGAGTGCCTAGGTGTCTTTATGAAAATGCAAATGTGTAGGCAGTATGTCAACTGCTGGGGTCAGAATGTGGGCACCATGTCTGTGTGTAGACAGCAGGTACCACTTTGGGTGCCAGAGTTTCCTGTTGTGCGTTTCTGTATGTGTGTTTTGTTGCTTGTATGTTTTTTACCATGGTGTAGTGGAAGTGTTCAGCTTTGTCTGAGGATTCACCAACTTTACACTACATAGTTTCATATTTTAAAGAGTTTATACCAAGGTCTTTGATTATTGTGTGAATTCTCTAGATGGCCTTTACATCTTTGTTATTCATGGGCTTGGGGCAGCATATCTTTTTCTTTTCTCTACAAGTAATCTCTTTAAGGTGCTAACAGGAAGACAGCTGGAGGGTATCCTGTAATGAGAATAGTAGCCTAATATTCCATCTAGCTAAAATGATCAAATAAAGTGTGGCCAATATAGCTGCGTGAATATTTGGCATACTTGTTCTTAACTGTTTTTTAGTGCTACAATCACTGTCTGGTACATTTTGCAACGATGTAACATGTAACAGGTGTGGAAAGAAGACATTATTAAAAGGGCAGGATATGGGGGAAGTTCATTGTCCTCTGTAATTTACAATATCAAAAGCATAGCTACTAACTTGAGTGTCAGCAGGTTCTCAGACAAGCTCAAAGGACATATTTCTAAGCTCAACAAACTCCCAGGACAAGTGACTAATGAACCCTTCTCTCGGACTTGACCGAGAAGAGGAAATGGAAGAATCAAGTTGACAGTCCAAAATGATGTAATCGTAATCATCACACAAGGGATGATGTGCTTTAGATCTTGTGTATGATTTTTTTAAATCCTTCAGTGACTGGACAACAGCAGCCTCTTATGGGAAACATCTGGTGATCGTGGTGGGGTCAGTTCTTTAGTTAGGTGTTGAGTGAAGTGCTCATTGCAGGCTGCCTACCACGGATATCTGAACACAAGGAGTCGAGACCGCACGGACAGGCAGTACTGCAACTTAGAGTCTTACTGAAAATTACCGGAGGAAGAACTACAATTACAGAAGACACACATGGAAACATTGTCAAATAGATTCTGGTGAAAACGGAAGATCTCAATCAAGAGGTGCGGTAGAGAAAGTCAGAGAAGCAATTTCGACTTGAGTCGAGAAAGTCAGAGAAGCAATTTCGACTTGAGTCGAGAAAGTCAGTGAAGCAATTTCGACTTGAGTCGAGAAAGTCAGAGAAGCAAGCGAGAAAGTCAGAGAAGCAATTTTGACTTGAGTTGAGAAAGTCAGAGAAGCAATTTCGACTTGAGTCAAGAAAGTCAGAGAAGCAAGCGAGAAAGTCAGAGAAGCAATTTCGACTTGAGTCGAGAAAGTAAGAGAAGCAATTTCGACTTGAGTCGAGAAAGTCAGGAAAGCAATTTTCCTTTTTCTTCAGAGGTGAGGGATGTTGCATTATGGGGTGACAGAAAACTATACCGTGGTAAAAAGGTAATGTTAGGCGGTTCCTAAGGTGGTACAGTTTGGCTAGGAAAAAAGCAATTAATTAGCTGTATTTTTTCCTGGATTGAGAGTATATTGGGTCAAATGTTAAAATTATCTAGTTATACAATCAAAGTTCCGAAAATGTATATTTGAAATACCAAGAGTTTCAAAGAGTTAGCTTCAGTGAAAATGTATGTTAGGGTTAGGAGTACGTGTAGAGACAGGGATAGGCTTATGGACAGTGTTTGGTAAAAGCTAAGGGTGTTGATGTTGGGTTGCATTGTGCTTTGTGTTAGTGAACTGCAGTGTGCTGTTTTGTAACATGCCTGGTTACTATGTTCCGCCCCCCTCGCCACTTCATCACATGCAGTTTTTTCCTACCTCATCTCAACCAGACACCACACTACATACTCTTCTACATAAAGCACCTAATGCTTGCGATGTTCCAGTGACAATGATCTCTGTAAAGAGCTCTAATATTGCCTAGCGGGCTCTATCAGCCATTAGAGGCCTGCTCCAGTGTCCGGCTTGGGCCTTTAACGAGGGAGCGGGCCTTAAATGGCCGTTAGAGCCCACAACGGATGGCTCTAAGGCGATTAGAACATTCCGCCCCTAGAGGGCAGAATGTTCTAATTTGTTAAACATAGGCCTCACGGACCCCGAGGGGGATGAATTCCTCTCCGGCTCCATGAAGCCTTTGTTCACAGCAACAGCTGTGAACAAACATAGGAATGTTGATACTCTGGCCTTCTACCAGATATAAGAACCCCAGAGCACTCCATTGTCTTCAATAGAGCGCTCCACATTGCAATGTTCTAATGCTCTTTGGAGCTTGATCTGTGCTATACCAAATACCACAAAATAGCAAGGATAAAAATAAATGAGGAATATGTACAAGGAACGATATATTATGGTGAGTTTTCATTTTTTGTGATATCTCAGAATTTCTAGATCCATTTAGATTTCTGGTGCGGTTTTTCGAACAGCCTTGTTTTTTAATAGTATAGACAGAAGAGACACGGACTGGGTGGTTTCCTCAAGTGCAACGAGGATAGATTGCTAGAAGAGCTGCAGACATACTTACAATTCCATTCTGCACACTGAAACCCAGCTGGTACCGGAGGTCTGGTCTCCTGATCAAGACGGTGGTCACTGGTGGGCACCGGACGATGTTCAGCTTCACCCTGGACTGGTTTTTCAGGCCCTAAGAGACAGTACAAAGCTGCTGAGTGACATTCAGCAAATGCATGGGTGCTTTAGAAGTACCATAGTGCAGTAAATAAACATGCCACATAATCAATTGCCAGGTGGCTGTTTTATTGGTGGACATTTTAATTAATGAGGCAATCAGACTGATTACACCTTTCGTTAGTCAGAACATAACATTATGCAATAAACGCAGATTAAAATGCAATGTGTGCTACTGCATGGAAATAGAGGCTTTTCATAATATGGCCTCTAAGTTTATCTGAAACGCATATGACACACAAGACAAACTGTGTCTGAAAAACACTAGGGTTACACTTCCCCTCTTGCTAACCCCAAGGGAAGTGGAGATCAAGAGTACTACACACCCTCCATTTGTTCACATCCCTCTGCTCACCCTCTAAGCATGTCTCAGATCTGAGCTATGCTTGCTGCTTGGCACAGCATGTTTACTGTCTGAAGAATTAACCAAGAAATGGGGGGCTTAGGTTTTTGTTCTCATCAATCATGTACTTGACCAGACATCCCAAGTTTTAAGGATCTGAAAGACACACCATTATTACAGACGTTGAGGACAAGTGAAACCTGTTTCCCCTGTTTTCCATGCTTCAAAATCTAGGGGTTTGCCCTATTAATCCCACCACATCTGGGCAAAGATAAAGGTTGTATAAAAAAATAATGTGTAGGAAAGGATTTAAAAAAAATATTACAATAGAGAGGACATCAATTAATCTCTATTGATGGGTATTGGTGTCCTAACCAACTTGCATTGGTTTAGTTCCAAACTCACAAGCAAACATCAAATCCAAGTATCCAATATTGTTTATCAGGCAAACAAACATTTAAATACATAAACAAAACATCACAAAATATATAATATGCATCCATTGCATGCCCGAGCCAAAGCATATAGGGCCTTATTTATGAGGCCTTGCGACAGTTTTGCGCTTCCGTTGCGTCCCTTTTTGTGACGCATGGGCAGCGTAAAACATGCCTCCTGTTGCGCCCTATTTACAAAGTGATGCATCTAAGCAGATGCGTCATTTTGTAAACCCCTGCGCTACATTATACCTGCGTCAGGTATAATGTATACAGGGTGGGCGTTTCAACGTAAGTAAGCCTCGTAGAAGTGACGTAGTGAATTCTATGAGATTTCACTGCGCCACTTCTATGACTCAAATGCGTCAATATCTTAGGCCTGCTTCACAGCAGGTGTAAGATTGACACAGGCCCTTTCACATGGGGCATGCCCCATGTGAAAGGACACATTGCTGGAGTTGCGTCACTTTTGTGACACACTCCAGCAATGTGTCACTTTTGCGCCTACAGATACGTCAGAAATACTGACGTACCTGTAACTCCTTGCGACATGATGTGTTATACAGTAAATATGATGCATCCATCATGTCGCAAGGAGGGCGCACTGAGAAGTGACGCATCGCTGCTTTCACGCAGCGATGCGTCACTTCTCATAAATGAGGCCCTTAGTCTCATATAAGGTCCAGCCTGTTACTCTTTCTAGAGCTGACTCAGTGCCCCCCTAGGCACCTACAGGCTAAATCCCCATCAGTCATTCCTGAAAAGGTAAATGTATGCGAAGCCTAAGGTAGCGTAAAATTGATAAGCAATGTCCGTAGATAGGTTCTGCGACAAAAATGTGTCCTGTAAATAGACAAACAAACAAATTCATTGTCAGATCTGCCACATAACGTCATTTAAGCAGGAAGACCTTGAGAGATCTCCATGATGGCGTAATCCACAGGTGATGTTTGGTCACATAACCTGGAGCGTACCTCACATAAATGCTTTTTTTTATTGTACTAAATAATTTAAAAAAGATTCTGTCACTTTCATGAACTCAAACATAGGCAGATATCTCCTTAAGATGCGCACCTGAAAGGCAAAACCAAAAGCAGGCGATCTTAAAAGAATGAGACCTTTTTTATTTTAAAAAAAGGCATATTTTTAGTTGTTAGTTGTCAAAGTCCGTTGCTCTTTAGTGTCTGAAGGGTACCGCAGAAGGGCATTAACAGCAGTGGCGCCTTATTAAATGTTCATTGATCCCCCACAATGCTCTTTCCATACAAAGCCCAATATCCCACGTTTTGACAGAAAATGGGTAAAGGTTAATAGTTAAGGGTTCAGTTCATACAATTTTTATGTGAGTTGTGTGTTCCTCCTTCCTGGGTGTGACTTACTCATGAATTTCCATGATAGATATTTTTGCATGTGGAAAAAAGTTTGAGAATCAGGACTAATTTATTTCCTGTTCAGGAGTACTAAAAAACCTCTGACAGAAAAATACTCTGTGAATCGTATCCTTCAGCACATTAATAATAATAATAATAATAATAATAACCCAAATTTTGTAAAGCGCGAACAATCACCCGTAAGGGTCTCTAGGCGCTGGGGGCCGTCGGGAAGATTAAGCAAGCTATTGCCCAGATTCACATGGTGCTGGGCAAATCTGCTGCCGGCGCTGGGGATCGAACTGTGATCCCCAGATTCTGGAGTCATCCGCCCTGGCCGCGGCGCCACACCTCTTCCCCAAGAGAAAGGGTTGCTCCCCCTCCAGCCTCCCCCTCTCAAACCCCTGCCCACACTGGCAAGTACAACACAAAGGGGCACATGCATCAAGCTAATTACCGATCGCAAAGTAGCCGATTCTGCTAATCGGCTCCTTTGCGACAGGTAATTAGCCTTAGGAATGCATCAAGCCCAAAGCCATTCGCAAAATAGGTAATCGCAAAATTTGCGATTACCTATTTTGTGAATGCTGTTAGGAAAACCCAATTTGCGATTCCCTAAATGCAAATCAAGAAGCATTCTCAGAATGTGACTTTGCATTAAGGAATCGCAAATTACCAACAATTTCAAGTTGATGGTAATTTGCGATTCCTTCGAAAAGTGCACAAAATTGCATTTTTGTAAGTGCCCTTAGGGCATGTGTGTGCGCCACATGTCAATTTTGGGGGTGCATCAGGGTGGCCTTTTGGCCCCCTGGCACTCTTGCAATTGAATTCGCAATTAGCGATTACCTATTTGGTAATCGCAAATTGCGACTGGTTTCCCATTCATTCCTATGGGTCTCTAGGTAGGAATCGCCTATTTTTTTTGCCAAACCTACATGCATAGGCAATAGCGATTCCTTAATAATCGCTATTAAGGAATCGCAATTGCTTAGTTGGATGCATGGGGCAGAAAATGGCTCTGATATCAATTCCGCTGCGAAGTGAATTATGAATTAAGATCTGAATGAATCGTTACACCTTGACTTTTCAGTAAAAAAATTAATAAATTGGGTTTTCATGCAGATTTCAATATACTCTGTCAAGCAGTTGGGCTGTAATATTTTTTAGCTGTGAACTATTGTTTCTGTGTTCAGGATCTTTGCCTAGGTCCTTCTTTAACTAAACATTTTACTGGACGATGTAGTAATTCACACTATTGGCCAGTAGAGGGCACTAAATGACAACAATGGTGCTTCTCTGTGGGTCATTACCTTAATGAGTGCAATGCGAAGGGCTTTTCATAGTCCTAGGGCCACTTGTACGACCATTTCATTTTGCGACTCTCTAATTGCGATTCTTTGCGATCTACTAATGTATCTCAGCCACATTTAGCGATTCCTAATGAGGTCGCAAATGACCTTCCTTATCAATATTCATGAGGTAGATCGCAATTTGCAACCCATTGGGAATGGCCTGTCATCACAGGGATGATGGCATGCTAGGGTCAGCAGACCACTATGACTGTGGATGCTTTTTAAATAAAGAGTTTTTTAAAACAAATGCAGGCCATTTTCCCTAAAGGAAAATGGGATGCATTTAAAAATGAAAAATTAAAAGTTTCCTTTTAATTTTCTAAGAGTAAGCAGTGATCCGTGGGACCACTGCCTGCTCTTAAAAAATGTTGCCGCCCACATTCACAAAGGGGAAAGGGATCCTTGGGACCCCTTCCCATTTTGCAAATGGGTTGCCACCTCCTTCACAGATTCGGTAAAGTATGAATATTTTGAGATCGCATTTCGGTCACAAAACATTAATACATGCCCCTGCGACTCACTATTAGGAAGGGACATCCTTGGCACGCCCCATTCCAATAGCAACTCACAAACCCTATTTTGCGAGTCAGTAATAGGTAGGACTCGCAAAATAGGGTTAGTACATGCCTGAAGCCATTTTTAGCATTCGCAAAGGGCCTATTCTCCATTTGCGACCACTAAAAAAAAAAAGGTTGTACATCTGGCCCCTACATAGGATTCTGCAGCAGAGTTAACGGGGGCACAGACTTCTGTCTTCATTCACCTGGGACCAGTGGAAATCATATACACCCCACATATTCACAGAATACTTATTGAAATGTGGCGAATCAAACTAAGTTAATGCCCCCTACCTGGGCCATCCCTAACAAGTAACTAACTAGTAACCAGGTTGTATTGTTGTTCTTTTATTTACCATTTCCCCTGCTTACATTAACTGCATTTTGTGCTAATATCCTCAAAATAGTACGGCGGTACAAAAGGGGGTGGTGATGGACGGAGCATCAAAACCAATCAAAAAACTGATCCATCACCGTTCTTTAGGTCACTCTGCCACCCCAGTTCAGACATGGCCATATGCAAATCAGTCTGACCCTGTGCCTCGTGGGAACAGTCCAGCCCGAACTGCCAAGCCATGCCTTCCCTGGACCGGAAACAAGCTTCCTAGGACTGGTTTCTGGCATTTCAGCCGTCTTCAGCCAGGCTTGCTTGAATCCAGTGGCAAAGTGAGCAAGGAACTCACGTCTGAGCATACCCTGCCAACTTATGGCAAACAAAGCGGTACAAAAGGGGGTGGTGATGGACGGAGCATCAGAACCAATCAAACACTCACACCCAGTCAAGAGATCTGGGTTTGATCCATCACCGTTCTTTAGCCCACTCTGCCACCCCAGTTCAGACATGGCCATATGCAAATCAGTTCAAAATAACCATCTATTAATTTACCTTTTTTATAGCATTTATATTCAAATAGATATATGAATTAGGAAAACGTAGAGAAATACATAAACATAACAACACAAACACGGGGGTGAGTTAATACTTTTGTAATTGAAAGATGCAACTTAAGTTTGATGTTACACTACGGAGTTGTGCATTAAAAAGTAAATCTTAAACTATGGCAAATGCTCAACAATAAGGACCCGGTAATCCCAACTCAGTCTGTAACATGATTTAGAAGCCAATTCAGATTGCAAGCCCCACTGAGAACCTGCGGGTCAGGAGCGTTGCCCCATTTCGATACAAAACTGGTGAAATCACATGCCTGGAATGAATACAGAAAGGATAAATGTTGCATGTTATTCCACATTCCATCGGCCGACTCGGAGTGGCGGGACACTGCACAGTAAAGGTAATGCTGTAGTAGGCACCTGCTTGCCTCTGGTTACTCGTGATCTAAGAAAGAGGAGGTCTACACCAAATGCACTGCAGCCAATGAAACTAGCTAATCAATCTAAAATGCACAGGTGTAATCCATATGAGTTAATCTTATATATTACCTATTGGTGGTCGCCAGTAGGTAGTTATAGTTAGGACCATGTTTCCATAGGAATAGCCTTTTTTAACTTGCCTATATCTTTGGCACCGGTTGACGAATCTTCCCGAAAATTTCCAAGACAAGTTTGCCGGTGATTCCTGTTGTGCATGGAAAGTTTCAGTGCGATCCACAAAGCGGGGCCGAGAAAGCAGGAGGGGGGGTCAAAAAAGTGTTTTTCCCTAGAGATTTTTAGACACGACTACAGCCCGAACCACTGGATGGAATTACACTAAAGTTGGCCGACAGGTAGCTCTTGGTCTAGAAGAGGTGTAAATCCGTTCAGAAGTTTTGGAGTTAATAAAGGAAATCCAAATTGGTATATATAGGGAGGAGGATCCCAACAGTCCCCGTGCTGAAATCTGATTGGCTGCCAACACTTCAACCAGGAAGTGTTAACAGCCATTTTTGGATTTGCCTTTAGCTGAATGCCACAAAAACATTTAAAAAAAAGAAAAGGGGAAGGGTAGGAATACCCTGACACCCCCTAACTGTGGTCCGGGGGTCCCCCTGTGACCCTGACAGGGCCAAAAAGAAGTTTTTATTAACATTTTTGCCATGGAAATGCGATGGAGCCGCGAATCCACGACAAAAAAACAAAAAATCAAGCACGAGCTGCCGCATTTGTTTTGATTAGAGCCCTGAGTGGGCCAGGTCTCAGGAGGAGGCTGGCGCACTGGGCCCACCTACTGTGGATTTTACAGCCCCGGGGACCACAACCTTCCGGGGCTTTCTTGATGAAAAATGAGGGGGGCGCACGGGGCCCACTCTATGGGCTCTCTAAGCCCTGGGGACCACCACTTAAATAATATGTAATGGGGGACTCACAGACCCCCCGGGCACCACCACCTCCCCAGGCCCCAATATATATATTTTTTTAAATGGAGAGGGGCAACGCAGCCCCCTCTCGGACCACATAGGGCCCCGGGGACCACCACTAGCCAGACTGGTCCTGAAAAGTAAAGGAGGCCATACATGGCCATGGGGACCGCCAACCCCCCAGCGCCAGCTTCTGGTATGTCCCGTAGTGCCTACCCCAGAATATAGTTGTTTGCATTTGCTTGATAGACGTTGACAGCTCCCGCTAAGCTAAAACGAACACTCAGAAACTAGCAGAAAGAGGCAGAATAAAGGTCAGCAAAAAGCAGAAAGAGGCAAGATAAAGGTCAGAAACAAGCAGAAAGAGTCAAAGTAAAGATCAGCAATGAGCAGAAAGAGGCAAAATAATGGGAAGAAGGAGCAGAAAGAGGCATCATAGAAGGAAGGAGCGACCAGAGAAGAGGCAGACAAATGAGTAGATAATGAGCAGAGGAGGCACAAAACCAAAGACAGCAGAGAGTAGCGGACTGTAGGCAAGCTGGACAGGAGGACCATCACAGGGGGAGCTGGCATGAGGACCTGCTCCTGTGTGCCCCCTTCTTCTTTTTTTACTGTGCACCCACTGACAGACCCACTCAAACATTCACACACCCACTCACAGACCCACTCACACAACCACTCAAAGACCCACTCAGACACGCACACACCCACTCACTCACCCACTCACACAGGTTAAAGGTTACAGTTAGGAAATACATTTTTTTTTATTCAAAATTCACTGAAAAATACAACGGTTACAGGGACATCAAAGTTAGGAAATAAAATTATTTAAAAACGTAGAAACTGACTGAAAAAAACAAAGGTTAGAGGGACGGTATAGCTAGGCTCACATTTCACTTATACACCCACTCAATTACCCATACACCCAGTCAAACAGCCACTCATACGTACATCCACCTACACACCCAGTCACTCACCCATAGAGCCACTCACCCACACTCATCCACCCAGAGATCCACTAACATAGCCACCACAGTCACTGATACAGCTACTTGTGCACACACACACTCACCCTCTCATACAGCCACTCACCCATACAGCTACTCACACACCCACTTATTCACCCATACAGCCACTCACTCACACACCCAAACAGTCCCTAAGACACCCACTCCCACACTGATACAGACAGTCACAGTGCCAGTTAGATGCCATATATTAGAAACAGTACCACTCATTAATAGTACAAAAAGAATAGACATTGAACATATGAAGTAGCTTAGCATATATCTTTAATTCGAAGAAACTTTTACGAAAACACATACTCGCTGGATGATGGAATTTGAGATGTCATCAATGATGTCATCAGTGATGTCACTGACCATGTCATGAGTGATGTAATATGTGTGGTAATAAACAGTGCATTGTGGGGGCATAAGTTATAGTTAGCTCAGGTAACTAGAACTGCTGAATTTCAATGGTTTTGTACGAGTGAAATCTGAGCCTAACTAGAACATCCCTCTAACCTCTGGTTTTTGTGGTGACAGATATATATATAGATATATATTCACAGAAAAAAACAAAGGTTACAGGGATGTTAGAGTTATGACATAGAATTAAACAAAACCTTAGAAATTCACCCAAAAAACAAAGGTTACAAGGACCATATAGTTACGCTCAGATTATACACGCACAAAACCATAGAAATTCAGCAGTTATAGTTACCTGAGCTAACTATAGCTTATGCCCCCGCAATGCACAGCTTATGGCCACCCAATCGCGGTTTGTGAGAACCACCACTGCAGACCATTTGCAGATCGATCCGGACCAGGTTGAAGAGATTCCCCTGACGCTGTGCCCACTGGAACTTCAGGTCCCACTGTAGAGCCCGCATGTGCCACCTGGCATGTGTCACCAGCAGGATGCAGGAGGCCATGAGGGCCAGCAGTCTCAGAGTGAGTCAACCCAGAATAGAGGCTGAAATATCAGTATCATAGCCTGAATATACTGGACTCACCACTCTGAAGAATAAGCCCAAAACTGCCCTGTGTCCAGAACAGCTCTGATGAAAGGAAGTCTCTGAGAGAGTCAGGTGTGACTTTGGCATGTTGATAGTCAACCCCAGCGAGTGCAGAAGGTTCACCGTAGTCTGGAGGTGGGAAGACGACAGCCTGGGGTAAGCCTGCCTTTAGCAGCCAGTTGTCGAGGTAGGGGAAGGCTGACACTCCAGACCTCCGCAGATGATCTGCAACCATCACCATCACCTTGGTGAACAGCCAAGGGGCGCAGGTAAGGCCAAAAGGAAGGACGGTGAACTGAAAGTGCTTGTGGCCCACGGTAAAACGCAGATAGCGCCGGTGGGCAGGCAGGAAGGGAATATGAAAATAAGCGTTCTGCAAGTCCAAAGCTACCATCCAGTGTCCTGGATCCAGAGCAGACGAGACCTAGGCTAACTTGAAAATTTCTCCTTTTTGAGGAAGAGTTTGAGAGTTCGGAGATCGAGGATAGAGAGAAGGTCCTTGTCCTTTTTGGGAACCAGAAAATAGCGTGAATGACAACCAGAGCCTAATTCTGGCACCGGAACCCTCTGTATGGCTCCATTGGCCAAGAGAGCCAAGACTTCTTCGTGGAGAAGGGACAGATGATCCTCAATCAGCCGGTCATGAGCATGGGGGGAGGGCTAGTCTTGAAGGGGAGGGAGTAGCACCTTCGGAAAATCTGCAAAACCCACCTGTCTGATGTTATGGGCTGCCAGTGGTGCATGTGGTGGTAAAGGGGCAGGCTAGGAGGGTTTGGAGGCTGTTGCAGTAGGGGATGTGGCAGACTTACCAGATTACTGGCCACCTGACCCACGTTGTGTCTGGGTACAGTGCCCTAGGCCATGTAGAGGCTGGGTATCCTGCGCAGTGGCTGGGCGGGAATTGCACAGCTGGAAGCCCCTTCCGTAGCCACAAAAGGAGCGAAAGGCATATTGAGTTAGACGTTGGGCAGCAGAGAGACCCAAGGACCTGTCCGTAGCATGACAATCCTTAAGGCGCTCGAGCACCGAATCTGCCTCATCTCCAAAGAGACGGGTGCCATCAAAAGGAATGTCCATAAGAGAAGCTTGGACATCCTCCAAAAAAAATTTGTCCTCAGCCAGGTGTGGCGCCTAAGGGCCACTGCCGTGGAAAGCACTCTGCCTAGTGAGTTGGTTATGTCGAGTCTGCATCGAACAGTGAACTTTGCTGCGTCCCTCCCATCAGTGACCACTTGGGAGAATACAGCCCAGAACTGCTCTGAGACCTGGGCAGCACAGTATACCATAAATTGTGGGAATAACGGCCAAAAGGCATATGGTGTACACGGACCGCAATGCCAGGCTGGCGGAAGAAAGCATCTTCTTCCCAAATGAGTACAGCCTCTTCGATTACCTTATCTGGGGGAGCGGTAGGGAAAGCGCCTTGGGAGGCGGAGGCTTGGACCACCAAGCTCCTGGGGTAGGGTGTTGCATGAGGAAGTTTGGGTCCCTAGGAGTGGGGCGATGGTGGTGGGGAATCATCCAATTCACAGGAGCCTCAGTGCTGGGTTTGGATGAGGTACCCAACAGGACATCTGCAAGGGAATTTTTGAATGGGAGTAAGGGTTCTGAACTGGTGGCTCCCGGTTGCAGCACCTCTGTCACAAGATTAGTCTTGATAGCCACCGTGGGTAGCTGATGGGCAAGGACCTCAGCCACCCCTCCGCACCACCACTGCATAAGAAGCTCCCTCCTCCGTAGCTACGGTAGGGGACAAAAGCAGACCAGCATCTACAGACGTATCCAGGCTGCTGCCTCATCCAGGTCCTTACATCAGTCCACACCTTGTTCTTCCTCATGGATCTGGTATTCTAAAGGGTCCAGCGACCCCTCCCAGTCTTCACTGAGGCCTGGCTGATAAAAATAAGGCTGAGGCTCTGATCTAGGAGGTAAGGCTTCTGCTGGCGTTGGAGTCAGCCTTGGCTTATGCCCCTCCAGATACGTGAGAAGAGTCGGGGATGGCTGCGCCGGAAGGATATGCATTGGGATCGGCACCGGGGAAGGTCGAGATGGCAAGACCGGCATCGATCTGGATCCAGGAATGGATCCCTGGGACCCCACCAGAGTCAGAGCTACCGGTGCAAAAACAGATGTAGCCCCTTCTGACCCCGCGAGGCCCGAAGGTGTGTCGACTGGTTCAGGCTGCTAAAGTATGAGGCGCATGGCCTCAGAACTTTTTTAATTGGGCGGGGGTCATTTTGGTCTTTGGAAAATCAGGAAGGTGTGGATTCGGCCCAGCGAATGGTTCAAGGAAACGAGGGCTAGAATGCAGAGGCTTCCTCGTCTTGTCGGCCGATGGATGAGGAGAAGTCAAAGAGCACTTCAACTTCTTGCTCTTCTTTTTGTGCCTCCTACCCGAGTATCCGAAGAACTTTGAATGGTATGAGGAAGACTTTGGGCTCCACAAACAATCCTGGGACCTTCCCCTCGACCGGGATCTTGACTTCTGGGGAGTCGCATGCCTAGCCACTAGTAGCTTCAGAGACCTCTCCCTCAAAGCCTTCGGAGCCATGGCCCGGCAATCATAACACGTACTGGGTGTTGTGGTCGCACTCCAGACACTACAGACAAATGAGGTATGGGTCTGTCACCGACATTTTCCAGTGACAGGCGCGACCGCTCTTAAAACCAGACCTGTGCAAAAACATTACTCAATACACCAGGAGGTAAACCTTAAAATAGTTGACAAAAACATTGAAAAAAGCTCGTCAATTTATGACAGAGGGGTAGCTCTTCTCTGGATCGGCGCTGTCTGGCATGGAAATCAAAGAACTGATGTCAGCGGACCTGGGTGATGCGTTAATAGGGACCGCAACATCATTTCAGGCGCTGATGACGGACAGGGAGCCGATTGACACCACCTACCGGTGTGCAGGGGTATCTGCTCACAAAATTCTTCCTGTTTCCAGTCTGATGGCTGGGATAATTCTACGGTAAGGAATCTGCAGCTAGAAGTCTCTATCAGATGTGGAGCTAAGAACAATTATTGGCAACAGTATGCAGATCTCTATCTTGGGATCTTTTTAGATGTTAAAGAGACCACAGAACAGGGAGAGAGAGCGGCAGTGACAGAGTATCCACCAGGAACAGTGTTACCGAAGGTAATTTTTCTTCTGATGGATACTTCTAACCGCAGATTCCATTCCTTTAGAATAGATACCAAAGCAGTACCTCCCAAAAGGGAAGGCTATCAGGACTTGACTCTACCATAAAGTTCTGCAGGACTGAGCGAGAGAAGTGACCCTCTCAATGGACATAACTGGCAAGGCAGTAGTGCTACATGAACATATGCACCAAAGCTCATGTTGCAACCAGGCGACATGAGCGGCAAGAAGAGGCATGTCTCACGCCAAAGCCATGGTCGACTGATTTGCATATGGCTGGGGCCAAACCGGAATGGCATAGTGAGCAAAAAAACGATGGATTTAGGCCCATATCTCTGTACTGGGGTGAATGTATGACATTGTTCTGCATTCTGTCCATCAATAGCTCTTTTTCCAAGCCGTGGTTGCGGCACTGGCTCTGGTGGAATGGGCTCTCTGGTCCTATGGGGCTGCTTTTTGGCCAATGCATAGCATATCTTCATGCAGATGATTATCCAATTCAACAGGGTCCTCTTCTTCAACACCCTACCTACCCTTCTTTGAAATTGAGAAGCAGATTAAGAGCTGATCTTTCTACTCAATGATCTTTTGTCTAGTCAATGTAAAAGCTCAACATCCACATTGGATCAAGGTGATAGACAGTCTCCTCCATCGAGGGATGAGCAGAGAGAAGAATGCAGGCAAGGCAACTGATTGGCCAACATGTAAGGGAATCATGACCTTAGGGAGGAAAGGTCCTTAACACTAGCTTGTTTGAGAAGAAGGTAGTGTAGGGAAGTCATGTCTACTGCACCTGCACCTCACTCAAGATGGTATGCCGATGTGATAGTGAGAAGGATGATCGTCTTCAGCATCAACCATCTTATGGAGCAGTTCTGAATAGGTGTGAAGACTGTACATATAAGGAAATATGAGACCATTTAAGGCCCCATTGGGACATTACAAATAGTTTGTTAGGAAACATCTGTGTCAAACCTTGTATATGTATCACAACTGGTGACTTAAACAAGGATGGTTGGTCCACTAAACCAAGAAAGGAAGAAACAATTGACAAACTTTCACTGTGCCCACTGCACTTCTTGCTGGGATAAAAAGAGAATAAACAAAAGAACATCAGAAAGTTTGGCTTCTAAATGGTCGGTGTCTCAGGCAACACCCCAGGCAATACATTTTTTCCTGCACACAGCATAGATGGACTTTGTGGAAAGATGTCTGATAAAAAAGATAACACCCACCACCTTGTCAGCAATCCAAACGTATTTAGTTACCAACATTCAGTCTCAATCAATGGAGGTGTAAGTTGTGGTGATATGGATGAAGGATCCTGTACTGCTGCTGAGACAGGAGGTGAGTGAAAGCTTGATCAGTGGGCACATGTTCAGGCTCAGGAGCTGTGGCTACCAACCTTTTTGGCCCAGTCCGGTCAATCAATATGACTTGATCATCTTCAGAGCCAGAAGCAGGAGCAAAATTAATGGCAAAGTGTATAAGAGTACCTCGCTTCATTCCAGTCATAATGCATCTTGTAACAAGTGCCTTGGAGAAAAGTCCAGTGAGCAAAAAACACACTGTGTGTTCCAGACAGTGGTGATTAGATATAACCAGGACTTACCCCAGTGTGTGTAGATTGCACCACCTTGGGATGTAGATGCTACTTATGTTCTGCAAGACTATGGTTGCTCAGTTTGTCTGCTCTGGAATTCAGTGACCTTGCCAGGTGGTTGGCTACCAGGAATATGTTCGGTCATTCCAGCCACCTCCAGAGGTACAGAGCCAGCCCACCCCACACTGCATGTTGCAGTATCACATGGGCGTAGTATTGTCCGTGAGGACCTATTCTAGCCTCCCTTTGATGACAGGAAGCCCTTTAGGGTCAGACAGAAAGCCTAAAGCTTCAGAAGACGGATATGAAGCTGGCTCTCCGACGAGACTGCGGTGTCTACCTCTCCTAGGTGACCTCTCCAACCCAGCAGTGACTTGTCTATCACAACAGTGTGCTCTGAGTGGGAAAGAGAGAGCGGACTGCAGCCATTCAGAATGACATCTAGCAGGCACCACTACAAATCTGGAACTATCTCCCTAGAGACCTGAATGGAGTCAGAGTGGCAGCCCTGATGCTGAGTCCACTGGGTTCTGAGGTTCCATTGCAGGGCTCGTATGTGCTACCTGGCATTGGGGATAAGGATGATGCATGAGGTCAAGTATCCATGTAGGCCACAGTCATCCTCTCTGAGACCCAAGACTGATCATGAAACTCTGGGATCATTCCCTGAATGTCCTGGTCATGCTGCGGTGGAGGCAAAGCCTTGAACATCATTGTGTCCAGAACTGCCCCAATGAACAGAAGTCTCTGTGTATGATTCAAGTGGGACTTCAACTTTCAAGTGGCGGAGGTAAAACCGAGAGGAAGCACAGAAAGCTGAAAGTGTTCCTGGGCCATCTTGAGCCACAGACAATGTCTGTGGGTCTGCAGGACGGGTATATGGACATACATGTCCTGCAAGTCTAGGGACACACATCCAGTCTCCTGGGTCCTGATCGAATAGAATGTGACCCTGTGTGAGAATTCTGATTTTGTTGTTGCACACAAAGGAATTCACCTGGCAAAAGCCCTGGATAGGCTTGGAAGAGGCAAGGGCAAGAGAGCGCCAGAGCAAGAAGTACACTTTGCCTTTCTCTGACTCTGGTACCTGTTCAATGGCATCCTTGGAGAATAAACTGTTTACCTCTCTGCATCAGAATTTTCAAGTCCTCTACCGAAATTTGTTCTGGTGTGTGAGAAAAATGGGGCAGGGAGGAAGTAGCCCCTTGGATGATTTACAAGACCATCTGTCCCACATGATGGTACCCAGCCGGGAGGCTAAGTTGACCAGTGAAGAATTGGTTCTGAACCCGAGGACTTTGAGAGAGTGTGATGTTTATCTTGATGCCTTTGTGTCTCTTTCGAGCTAGAGTGGCAGGATGGGGTCGAGTCCCACATTGTATTATTATGTTTTCCCTTGGACTTAGACAAAGACTCCAAGTGGGGAGTGGATCATTTGCATGAACAAACGCATGCCCAGGACCAAGACCTGACGTCAAAAGGACTTCTTCTTCTGTTTGGTGATGTAAAGCTTTGACTCTTGGTACAGGAATGCCTTTGGGCACCAGGAGGACACACATGTCGCACAACCTGGAGTTGTGACTGGAGTCCACACACCAAAGACACACCTAATGCAGGCTTGTGACCAACATCTGCCTTCCGCAGTACAGGCATATTTTAAAGCCTGACGTTTTCAGGGGGCTCATGATTCCCTAGCACACTGTCAGCAAATTTGGCGTTAACAAAAGAACAAACATTGGGAGCAATCTGCATTAGATGGCACGGATAAAAAGGAATTGATTTCAATGCGTAGGAGTGATGCTTCCTGGGGTACGAAGCCTACGCATAGCCACACAACGCCAACTGCCAGCATGCAGGAGTACTACTGTTGAAATTCCTTGGATCCGTTAGGGGCCTGCTGCACCTGTGGGAGGTCTGGGCCTGCGTGTGACGCATAGTGGAGGCAAGTGTCAAGTAGCAAGGGGACAAGAGAGCTGCCAGTGTAACACTAACCCTAAAGTAAGACCATGTACTCTATGTACTGAGTGTACGAGAAGGCATATAGTACTGTAAAACATTGTAGAACAATGTGTAAGATAATAACTCTATAGATCATTGTTGAGCAATGTACGGAGAGAGGCCTCTGTAAGCCCAGACAAACATTGGAAAAGTATATAGTTTTAGAAGGTGAACATGAGAAACGGCCTTTACAACGTGGCTTCAAGCACATGTTCCATTTCACTGCAAGCTAAACAATGCTTGCCTTAACCACACATATGCCTGAATCACTCATATGCGTGGTTAAGACAGTCAGCGTTCTAGCTCACTAAGTGGGCGGGGAGAGGAACCGGAAGCGAGGACCTGCACGAAGGACTGGTTCGTGCTGAGGTACGTTGGGCTGGGGAGAGTAGGTTTTAAGGGAGGGGGCCGGTTTTGGGGCTCAGGATGGGGGGCAGAGTGGGGTAGGTTTTAAGGGAGGGGGGCAGTTTTAGGTTTTAAGGGTGGGGGACGGTTTAAGGGCTCAGGGTGGGAGGCTGGGTTCGGGATAGGTTTTAAGGTAGGTGGCAGAGTTTTAGGCTCAAGGCAGGGGGAGGGGCAGTTTTTAGGGCTTATGGCAGGGGGTTCAGGGTAGTTTATAAGGTGGGGCAGAGCTTTAGGGCTCAGGGCAGGGAGAAAGGACAGTTTTAAGGGCAGGGAGGAAGTTTTTAGGGTTCAGGGAAGTGGGAGTATGGATAGTTTAGGGTTTTAGGGGTGGGGTTGTTTTTAGTGCTCGGGTGGGGGGGGCGAAGTCAGGTAATAGGGCAGGGGCCGCCAGGATTTTAGGACGCAGGGCAGGTTTAGTAAAGGGATGTGGGGTGTGAACTTTACCCCACATCCCTTTACTAAACATGCCTTTACCACAAAATTGTGTGGTAAAGGCATGCGTGGTAAAGAAATGTGTTTAGACGCATTTGTTGTTAGGGTTGCGTGGTAGAGTCACGCGTGGTTCAGCCATGCTTGCCTCTGTCATACAACCAGTATACATTGATGAGGATCAAGACTTGGAAGAGGACGCAGGTCTAGTGTCCATCAAGCTGGTCTCTCTGTCGTCTAGGAACAACTGGAGGTCCTTTGGATCATTGAAGATGTGGTGCCTCCAATTTGCAGAAACACTGTATTTTGCTCGCCTAATGAACGGAAACTGTAGATTGAAGGCTTTGAGTCTGGTGTGGAGGGCACAGAAGTCCTTCCTTGTCTCCACTGTGGGTCTTGAGTAATCTTGAGAGGCGTAGATTTTGTGGCCTTTCCAAAGTAGGTGGTTGTTCTTACGCACATGGTTGAAATCTCAACGAGCGGCAGACAATCTGGCGAGTGGTGTTCCGGTTATCAGATTTGAAGGAGGGTACCCGGTGTACTCTTTCAAGCTCCAAGTCCTTCTTGAAGGATAGGCCAGTCTAACGGCTGCCAGTAAATAAGTGCTTGCTAACTGGAAAAACACAGCGGCTACCTCATTTCGTTCCTGGTTAAATTTGGTTTCATACTTGAGAGGAGTTGACAGCATTTCCCTCCAAAACTCTCCATGGAAATCATGTTAGACCTCTGTATGGAAGTCTCTTGATAACTATTTTGCCACCACCAAACCCCCATGAACCTTTTGTATATAATGTGTGGTTTGCATACTATAAGTTTGATGAATCATATCTGCAACTGCCTCCCTATGTGGTCTAAAAGAACTTCAATGGCAACTGGTCAAGCTCTCAGCTCTCTGTATTCACCGTCTGATCTGCAAAATATATGTATGTAGTAGTAGATCAGTAACCGTGTCACTATGCATGCTAAAAGACCTGTATTGGCAACTCGATCCAGTACTTGGGTCCACTGAGCTATAAGATGTGCCTCAATGAGCACATTTTCTGATCATTCATCATTCCTTCTGTCTTCTGTTTGTTTCTTTATTTACTTATTATTTACTATAATTATATTTCAACTAGTCCTGATTTGACGTGACCCATCTTGGTTTGATTTCTGATTACTACTGCTTAGTATCCTCCCACCAAACTTGTATATATATACTATTTTTCTGCTTTTCACTATGTATAAGCTGTATTGTTTTTACCTTGTTCCTTTTGTTAAAAACATTTCAATACATTTCTTTGCAATAAAAAGAAAGAAATTTCCTGGATCCCGTCCTGTCCAGCAGCAAGGGATTGCAATGCGAGTAACATAAAATGTGCCAATCTGAATCTTCTGATCTGTTTTTTTCTAGTGTACATTTTCTTTTACTCTTTCACCAGCTGCAACAGGCCAGCTTGCCTACAGCCTCAGCAAGAATGTTACATCAACGACTGTTGTTGTTTGAATATTGAAGCGCCTCCCAGCGCATGCTAATCCTGGTGTGAGGGCGTTTCATGGAAATAAACTGTTGTGGGCTCCTCTCATGTGACATGAGAGTTTGGTGTTATGCGCTGCTATGGTTCATTCAATTGAGCCTAAGGTGCCCTACTGCTGCTGTCAACTGGAGCGGACAATAATGGAATTCAGCGAGATGAAAGACAGACTTGTAAGGGTCTCCACGCCATCAAAACTGAAGTAGGACTTACATTCAAGTCTTTTAGAAAGAAATGTCAGTGGGGGGCCAATGTTAAAGAAGAAATGTACTTTTCAAGGAAAAAATACTGTCTGAATATTAATAATACTCATTGCTTGTTCTACTTTTTATGGTTTCGACTTCAATGAGAATGCTGGTATGTTATTTTACAAGTATTGATTACTTCTGAAGGTACGTTCACTCAAAAGGCTTTCTATTTTGAAAATGCAATTGAAAGCCTCAGTTCAGACAGACGAAGACTGGTTCTGGTTTTTTGGCAGCCTCTCCTGACCTCAATGCCTATATTTAATCACTAGTGTGCAGTTTTATTTAATTGCTGTGTGCAGTTTGCTCACATAAGTACAAGTTCCAATTTGATGTATAGTTATTTGGTCTTGCGCTGTGCTCACTGAAAGGCCTCGATCTAGCTTTTCCTTGCTTAACAGGTTTCTATAGATGTTACATAAACATGGTTTCTATGCATTACAGAACGGTTGCGTGGTAAAGTACGTCATTACTATGTGTGTACTATTTCTTTTACCACACATTCCGCAGAGGTGTGTGGGATAGCGTGTACTACTCTGTGGTTCATATTTATTTTTTCTGATTTTACTATAAGTGGGAAAGGGATGTGCTTTTTATGTGGAGATTGCGTACTCCCTCTGGCTGTAATGCTCTGGTGCTGTATCCGCTCAGGGTGCATTCATCGCTGGCGAGAATATCCATATGCTCTGTGCTTGTATATTGTGTGAATGCCTTGAGGCTGTTTGTCTGGAGAGTGTGTACTCCACTAGGTGTGATGCCATGCCCAAGAAAACTACTGGTGTTGAGGTTATTTTTTGTTGTGTGTCCTGTATGAATGTGCAGTTGTGTAGCCTAAATAAGGGTGCCAATGCTGTCATTTGCCCTGTGTGAGGTTGTGTATATTGCTGCCAAGTTTTGAGAACATTTCTGGGCGTGGTTTAGAAGACTGTATTTTACATTAATTGTTTTTAAGTGTTATATATATATAAGTAAAATAAGGTGTGTTCTATTCGATTGTCCATTATGGCTTTGGTTTCTTATGTTCTTCGATGTCACCGTACTTAGTTGTGCTGCTGCTCTTTATGAAGGAGGATATAAGAAGTATCCAGTCTTCATTCCTAGGCTGGTGTTGTACACTGTGAGCCACGTGGACTGCATGGTGTCATGAGTCTGAGTGTTCTATTCTTGTCAGTCTGTGTCTCAATCTACATCTGAGGGCTGGCCTAGTTAAATTACAGTTGCTGGTGGGATTTCCATATCGGCAACGTGTTCCTGAAGAAAGTATCTGTATTTGCCGGCTTCCTGCGTCTCCTTACCAGTGTGCAACCCACTCAATTTCAGTGCATTTTCCCTTGTTCTCTCTCTTCTATTTTTCCTGTCTCCCATTCAACCCCCAGCCCTGATGGGCTCTCTTTACTCAACCCTCCCTCTCTCGGCTGAGTCAAGACATATTAGCTTTGCCAGAGCTTGTTTGCACTGAGGCAGCAATACCTAAAGATGAACATTCAACATGGGTCTTAGTGAGTTACTGCATTTATTTTTCTGCTGGAAGGAATCTTTATTGTGTTTAAATGACAAATTGATTTTAACATGGAATCTGCAGACATTGCTATGGGGAGAGATCACACTACCTTGGCAGACCTAAGATTCTGTGGTCTTTACAGGTGGAGAGAATGTACTTGGGCCATACTGTGGTCCATCATTTTATGCCCACCGTGCCACTCCAGACAGGACCAGCCATATTTAAATGAGACTTGTTCCTGCTCCAATAGAGACAATCGAGCCCAAACTGTCAAGTAAGGTCCTCTGAAGACGGAGAAACAAATAACCCCAGCTTGCTTTCAGCCTTGTACAGCCGGAGTTCTATGGCACAGTGAGCACGTCGGTAGGAAATAAAGCATCAAGTACTTATTACATACTTAAGGAATGGGAGGGAGTTCACCCATCTTGCCTTCTGATTGAACACTGAAGTAACAAGAGCGTAAAATACACTTCTATATCTTTAATAAAACTGTGAATTTCTAGGTGAACAGACAAACCTATATCACATTTTGAATAACAGAAATAGGAACACACATCAGTGGGGAGGCCCCTGGCCAGCAGGATGGCATGGCAGATTTACAGCCGGGGAGTGAACTATGAGCCGCTAAGGTAGCTCAAGGGATGGTTTGGCCTACTTAAAAATCTGTGTACAACCTGCAAGTAACACTTATGAATCATGGCATTCTGAGCCAGCCTTTCAGACTACAGAGGGTGAGGAGGTGAATGCAAGTCATTCGGGTAATATTAAAGCTGTTTATGTTATTATTCAAAAGAGACAACAGATTACCGAGAGAGACGGAAGAAAATGCAGGATAATGCCTTTGAGGAAAGTAATGGAGTCGCACAAAAGGCAGCAGCAGCATCACAGGGAGGGAAGTTACAGGGATGATTGGAAGCCATTGTGGCAGGCTGTGTCTTGCAGGATATTGAAACCACCAGACAGTTCGCTGAAGCTACCAGACATGCCACTCAAAAAACTGCAACATCTGAAAAAAAGCAACACCTGGGGCAAATGGAAATCTTGCCGGCTCCAGGGACCCATCGCAGACATCAGATTTAGCAGAAGCTTTTTGCTAGTACATTTACATTCAATCAGATATCAGACTTTGTCGAATGCTAAATTTCCAAGGAATGCAAGATTGTTGCATTTATTCAGAATGTATTTTCAAATCAAAGTAATATCGAGCATTGCAATGCTTGCGGGTTTTGCGTTATCAAAACCATTTGCAATTTTTGAAGATTCTGGAAAATGTGCTGCAAGTCATGCCTTTCGTCTTTTTTAATCAAATAAGTGTTGTTTCTTTAACCAAGGGTCTAAGACACTAACATGAAATCTCAGCATACCTTGAAAAAATAGATCTATTTGTTAGAACTGGTTACAAAATGTCCATTAAAAAGTGGGAGGTATGAACAAATTATAAAGTATAATAATATTCAAATATTTATTACCATTATTTACACATTTTTTTTTTCTATCAGTGTTTCATAGGATCCATGAAGTAAATGATATCGCAGCACTGAGAAACAGTGCACAACAGTAATGAATTTAGTCCATTAAATCACGTTGAAAAGATGTTTGTTGCATGCTTGTTTATTTTCCAAATTCTTCTGGAACACCAAGTGGTACATACAACATCATACGGTACAGTCAACACATGTTTTATCACATACATGACTTCTTCAAGGCTCTGATCATAGTCAATAATTCCAGAAATAATCCATCATTATCCTCAGTAAGAGGATGTCCAAACTGCAAAGTAGGTATGCGCAAATTCGAAAAAAGGTTCCACCTGTCTAGTAGTTGAAGCGATTGTTAACTTTCCACAAATCATCATTGCTCGATGTCATAGCTCCTTAAGTCAAGACTTGAGGTTGGGGATAGTGACACAATCTATAAAGAATATATGATAAACTCTTGAGTACCGCGTACGATGTGACCGCAATCAAAGGCGTCCTGTGTTTGGAGCGCTTAACTTGGTGTTCGAGAAGAATTTGGAACATAAACAAGCATGGAGCAAACAGCTTTTCAATGTGATTTAATGGAATAAAGTTATTACTGGTGTATCAGTGTTTTTGAGTGCTGCAATATCACTTGCATTTATGTGTGGAGTGGTGGAAACGGTTTATCAACTCCTTTTTATGGCACCATTGGTAGTAGGGTGTCTGGTATCTGCTAGCACCACAGTGCTCATATCTAAATTGATGTGTATATCCAAATACCCACACTTAATGTTGTTCTAATTGGTTGTGCAACCATGTATGACCACCACTACCTATGCATATATGTGGATCCATGAAGTAATTAAGGGCCAAATTAAAAAAGTGACGAATTACGGAAAGTGGATGTAAACTGCAAACTAAATTTTTGTGACCCATCTCTGACTTTGTGATATGATCTATGTAATAGTAGGTCACGCCGCAAAATCTCCAGTCACAAGGTGTCGCAGAATGACCTGAATAGTATTAAATATTAATGTGATCCCTTTGATTGGCAAGCACAGGATAGTGAACTGCAAGGAACAGCAGACCACCATCCATGTGTTTACATTCTCCAATGGGAGACTTTTTTTTTTTCTGAAGCCCACTTTCCTGAAAGAAACAAGTGCTGCTCTCAGAAAATAAATAAACTCACACAATCGGCATTGCACATAGTAAAAGAAAAGCATTTTGTGTTCGCAGACCCCATGATTTGGTGAATTGCAATGTTTGAAAAATCAAATTGGTTCCGTACACCTACTGTTAAATCTTGGGAAATATGCATTAAAATCTCAGTCGGAGGTTGGTACTTGTGTAAGTAAAGAGACACAAGAACATGGCCGAGTGATGCACTGTGCAGGGGAAGCACCAAGACTCCTGGGCAGAAGCACATGTGCATTTGGCAGAATGTTTGGATGCGTCAGGTCTTTGCAGCACACAGTAAAGCTTTTATTTGTTTTTTCCTGTAATGGGCCTTTTTGTGCCACTAAAATCAGCCTCTCGCTTCTATGCCACTAATCTTAAATATCGGTTAACGAAATGAATATATATCAGTCGCGGTTGGTGGCAAATCACATTGTGGGTGGCGCAAAAAATATACACATAATAAATACACATAACATATACATGTAATATGCAACAAATACACAATAATATACACATTAACATAAATAGACACTTTTAAAAAATCACTTACCTTACACAGCCGGTCAAGGTTCTGCAGTACGGTTCCTCCGAGCACGAAGCCCACATCCAACTCTCTAATCAAATCAAGACGCTATTCTAAAGAGTCTTGATTGGCTGGAGCAGACTGGCTTCACGTTCCAAAAGGCACTCTGGGCCTGTGTTTCTCTCCAACCCAGCCGGGCTGGAGAGGTTTGAATTGCGCATGTCGGTTTGGCCGTAGTAAGGTAGCCAGCCAAACCATCATGCGCAATGCAAACTTAAGTGGCCAATCCTGACGCACTGGCCTCGCCCTGCCCTCGCACTCCATTTGCTGGTAGAAA
Source organism: Triturus cristatus (assembly GCF_964204655.1). Lineage (NCBI taxonomy): Eukaryota > Metazoa > Chordata > Amphibia > Caudata > Salamandridae > Triturus > Triturus cristatus. The sequence goes on from NC_140581.1 coordinate 866,781,447, forward strand.
GTTTCAAAAATAAAATGGTAATAAAATCATTTTATCACCATTTCATTTTGACACTTTCTGCCCATCAGTGTGGGTGGGGGGGGGGGGCTGCTGCTGCTGCTGCTGCTGCTGCTGTACAACATAGTAATTATTCTCTCGTCCTAAGCAGCTGAAATCACTCAGCTTTTTCTCATAGCGAACATTTCAGTCTAATCAAACTGCCAGGATACAAGCTAAAATGTTTCTGCCACAACCCACGTCTACACATTGCGCAATTAAGTGATCATTAGAAGTACTGTATTGAATGACGGTGACAAGTGTAAATTGTTTAAAACACAACCAGACTGAGAGGCGTGTAGGCGGTGCTGTCAAAAACACACAGGGACTGCAAGCTCCTTCCTCTAGTATATCGCACTGGCTTGGGCTCCATGGATTAAAACTATCAGCAGGCACTGGTCAGTACAAACACTCTTTTCTCAACTCATCAACTTGGGGAAAAGGGAATTTTGTCTTCGCCTTCGTATCAAGGCCTTACAGTCCGTACAAAATAGGTCTGTTGACCATTGTTTAGAAGCCAACACCACAAAGATGGACAATGGACCAGTGAAGTGTTCAATTAAACCTACTGTTAACATCATAGCAACCTCAGCCTAGATGCAATTGTGTGGATTGTCAAGCACTGTATTAAATAAGATGGAGACTGATAACTGTCCCTCAAAAAGAGCTGCCAGGATGTAAGAAACAGTAAGACATATACTCTTCTGGTGACCGCTTGACAGCAGAAAGCAGAAACTGTGGCACATATATTTAATACACAACACAGGGGGGCCGCAAAAGAAAAGATGAAAATAAAACTAATAGCAAAAGAGGGAAGAGCGTAATAATTAGACCTGTTAGACTAGGGGTGGTCTTCCCCCAAAACTTTGACCTTCACTTCTCCTATTTTGCTAGATCCTTTTTATTGGCCCTAGGACTGTGTACACTTTACCACTGCTAACCAGTGCTAAAGTGCTTGTGCTCAATCCCTAAAACATGGTAAAAGTGTGCTTGGCACATTTTATTTACTTATAAGTCCATAATAAATTGGTATATCATATACCCATGGCTGGAAAATTAAATGCTACTAGTTGGCCTGCTATAAACAATGTCCTAAAGGCAGTGGGAAATGTGTAAAAAAAAAATAAGTGCCGGGGCTCTCATCAGGAGGCAGCTTGCACCAGCCCATTTCTTCTGTTAACGCCACCTGAAACAAGACCAACTACTATAAAGTGAAGAGAGGATGTGGCGTAATGGCCAGAGCTGTCGACTTCGGAGTTGGGGAACCAGGTTCGAGTCTCTGTGTCGGCTCACATCCTGTGGTTCTGGGCAAATCACTTAATCTCCCGGTAAATTAACGTGTCCTTAACTGGTGCTCCTGAAACGGGCCATTTTTGGTGATCTAGTGCAGGTGCCGAGCACCGGAAACCACCGCCTCAAAGTTAGCACTGCCTAAAGGTATCATTCATAAATCCAATAATATATTCATCACAATACTATAAAAATGTAATACATATTGCCACAAATGGGTCAAAAAGAATGATATGACCAAGAATTGTCAAAATGATAATCTTATCTCTAATATATTTAGAACAATTGATATTCAGCAGCATCATAGAAAGTGAAAAGTGCCCAAACTGTGTAATGTACAAAAAGTTCTGAGAATTGTGCAGGTGACGCAGACTGCTAAACAAAGTGAGACAAAAAGCGACGAAAAGAAATAACAATTCATTGATGTGCATGGAAAAATACAAATAGTCCATATCTTTTTCAGCCGGTATAATCCTGATGGCATTTCTACCTTTGATAATTCAGCAGGTCATCAGGACAAAATTATTAAAGGAACACACCAAAAAAATGGATTGCTGCATAAAGAAAATCATAAAAATAAATTAAGAATTAATCCACATTAAAAAAGTTGTGAAATTAGAAAAAGGCCATATCAAAAGGTATCTATCTGCAGGGTCGGTACTGAGCATTATCAAAGGTACCTGCAGGATCGGCACCGGGTTTATCTGAAAAGGAAACTATTTATAAAACAATGGCCAATAATCCAAAGAAAATTAGAGTGCAAAATGTCAACACGTGTCACCAGTGACTAAACCATGGAGGGACAATTGAAAACCACTTACGAATTGGGCTTATAAATAAATTACGCCTAGAAAAATAACCAACATTGGAAAAATTCATTAGCTGAACGTAAAAAGAAATAAAGTATATAGAAACTGGGGCTTATCTTGATATACTCACAATAGATAGTAACAAGGCGTTCTGCTTGAAGCAACCTGAGTATGGTCAGTCATAAGGTATGACCCCTAAAAATAAAAACAAAGGACTAAAGTAATCCCATATAAATTAAAAGTAATGAGGAATAGGAGTAGCGGAAGGGCAAATAGAACAAAAGGAGAGAAACGAGGGATGTGGCGAGGTAAAAATCCTGCGTCCAAAAACAGCACAGCACCACAGGATACAAATGATTCGTGTCTGGAACACAAGTGCAACAACCGGAAGTTAAAAAAGGGGAAACTGACAAATGGGAAAAGCCGCTGAAGGAAGGCGCAGGCCCAGTGAATAGAGGCTTAAAGGTACTACTGTCCCATACATACAACACAATGCACCAGAAAAACCGCTAGAGCACGTCGAACAATTGTGCTGGATCTGATGGACGACACCATCCTGAAAAGGTGCATGCATGCTACCCGAGGTATCTATGAGGAGAAAAAAGCTGTAGATAGTGCAGTAAAATAACACCATGGATAACGGCATGAATAAAAAAAAAGAAGGTGGATAAGAAATTAATGGTCAGAATACAAGAGTGAATAAACAACAACCTAATTGGAAAACTAAATTACATATGGTGATGAATGATTTGAAGCATGAGGTCACAAAGAAAAGAGTATGTATATGGTGGTGTCAAGGCACGTAACTTGAAGACGCCCAATGTATATGAAGTACATAATAAAAAGAGTAAATCTGATTTTTTTTTATCATGTATAAGAAAAAGGTGGCCTATAATCTAAACAAAATAAAAATTACAATCAATAAAAGAACATGAGCATGTTGGAAGACCCAAAGAGGTAAAAATGTACATAGAACTATCTCTCCATATAGGGCTTACGGTGTAAATGAGGAATTCTTTAAAATATTTTAGAACAAAATCATGTTATTCCACTCATCTACAGTGTTCAGTTCAGTGTTAACAGAGTTGCATCGGAAGATCCAACGATATTCACAACAAACTTGCTGTTTACTTCAGAAGGACTGCTTTGCTGCACCAAGAAGAATTGCTCTTCTGCCTGATGCCTGCTCTGAGCTCCCAGAGGCTTTCCCTGCTGCTGGAGCCCTGCTCTTCTACTTGAGCCCAGGGCTTCCAAAAAGATTCCAAGAGCTAGTTGGCTGGCTTCCTGAACAGAATTGTGGAGACAGAAAAGGCTCCAACCATTTTAAACTCGCACAGGGATCCTACCTAAAAGAGTCCTGACCCACCAACTGGTGACTCTCCAGTCCTGGACCCTTGGAAGTAGTGCTATAAGTGTCCAGATATCCCACATAAAAAATGTGTGACATTTTATGCCTTAGAGGTGCACTGAGAACCGAAAGGAGACTGGGACTTACCCGTGCATTGATCCACCCAAGGTGCATCACCATCAACCTAACTTTACGGCAGCTCCGTCTAAATTCTTATCTGCGCAGCAAATCCTGTTCAGCTGCTCCTCGCAGAGGGGGTATTGACCTCGTGGAGCACTCGTTGGCTACAACCTGCAGCTTCACCCCACTGGAGATTTTCGACTTCTAAAAATGAGACTAAGTACATACATTGGAATCTTCACTATAACTTTGTCGAGTGACTGCCTGATGATGATGCCTCCTCCTTGGACACCGCCAGCTACCTTGCCCCGCTGAAGTTCCCCTCCTCATTTTCTTGTAAGTCAGAAGGTAAGCAAAGGCTGGGCCAAAATCCATGTCATTTATCTGACCTGCGATCCATCGCGGTCGGCCATAATTTTCGACTATGCTTTGGTGTCGCATCGACTAGATGTCTGCAGTTGGCGCTTTGATCTTTTAGGTACTATTTTTCACTTTAAACTTTAAAACTTTGTAACTCCGGTTCTACTGATTTGATTTTTGTCATTTTCATGTCAAATAATTTGTTAAAATTTACTCTATTTGTATAAATTGCTGTGGAGTTTTTCTTGTGTTGTGTTTTCACTTTATTACTGCTTAAGTGCTGCATAAATACTTTACACATTTCCTTTATGTTAAGCCTGACTTTTGTGACAAGATACTGGAGTGTTAAGCACAGGTTACTTTAGTGACTTTTTGTTGTTCACCATGACAAGGATTGTGGCTGTTGTTTGAGAAAGGTTCACTTCCCCCCCACTGAACTGACAATGATGAAAAATACTCTGAACACATTGTGAACGACAAGAAAATGGTTATAGGCCATTATATAACACAGTGTGCAGGAAAAGCAGAAGAAATATTACCAGACTGGGTGTGGCTAGAATTAATACAGACATATTAGCTTGGCAGCTGCTAACACATCAGACTAGCAGATAATTCACAAAAAAACACTTGCCGCCAAAGACACCGACCAAAGATTAGCAGCTCCAAACTGGCAGGAGCTGCAGCTGCCCAAAATATACATGCAACTGACAGCAGGGTTGCATCCCACCAACCAAACTTGTGGGTGTGCAGGGTGTCAGCAGGGAATGGAGCATTGATATGAGTGTGAGCCTCCAGGAAAGTACCAGTATCTGATTGATATGACCGTAACACACACAACCAGCCTCCCAGGGCATAGCAGACATCATGTAAACCCTGATTTTGCTGGCAAACTCTTCTCGTTTTGAACATACTGGGTGTCAACCGGAGTTAAACAAGGGAGAAGGCAGATCAGTTAGGCAAAGCAGCCCACATAAACACCAACAGAAGCTGACCTAAGCACAGATGATCATGCAGTGGCTCCATTGCTTCTCAAAGGAGGCACATTCCTCCTGACTAGCATCACAAAGATATAGTGGAAAGGTCCTGCTGACCAGCATATCAGAGACTAACCTGATACCACTGAAGTGTTATCTACATGCAGCAGCCAGCCTCATTAAAAACTTTCACAAAATAAAATCAAATCAATCCTACACTCAGAGAATGCCACTAACTGCCAGTGCACAGGCACATCACATTGAAAACATGCTGCATCTTCAATATCAACACCACACAATGCTTTGCAACCAAGATCAAGCCCTCTGGCTAAATACACACAGCATTCTCAGACTGGAAATGAGGAACTGCAAGAGGGAGCAGCCAAGATGTTGAGTCTAGTTTTGCTACACTCTCATAGCTTGGAACCTCATTTCAATTTAAATCGGGCAGGCCACATTCCTTCTTCACTTTCAGAAGAAGCTGAGGACTCATCTTTTCAAGCAACAACTCGATACATTATAAATTCCAACAGCCTTACTCCGTGAGAAGCACCTATTTCCACCACTCTTATCCTTTCCCCACTCACCTCCCTTTCTGACTGTGAAACCTAATCCGCCTGCCCCTTCCTTGGCTAAGCTGGCACCCCTTATACCACCTTTTTGCTCCCAGCCCCCTCCCCCTGCTCTCTCCTCAATAAGCCCTTTGCCTATTCCCCAGCCTGTTGCTAGTGTACAACTGTCTCTTGTCCATTGCTTTGTAGCTAGGTGTGTGCTGCATAGGATACATACATAGTTAGGGCCAGATGTACGACCTGTTTTTGCATGCGCAAACAGGTTTGCGAACCCGCTTGAGCATGCAAAAACATCATGGGCCATGTACAAAGCCAATTTTGCGAGTCTCAATTTATTTGCGACTCGCTAAATAGGTTTTGCGACTCGCTATTTGTAAGGGGTGTTCCCTTCCAAATAGCGAGTCTCAAAACCATGTACTAATGTTTTGCGACCGCAATTGCAGTCGCAAAACACTCACAATTACCACCTACTTCAAGTAGGTGGTAATGCATTCGTAAATGGGAAGGGGTCCCCAGGGGACACCTTCCCCTTTGCAAATGCATGCGAAAATATTTTATAAGGGCAGGCAGTGGTCCCAGGAACCACTACCTGCTCTTAAAAAACTTAAACAAAAACGTTTCATTTTAATATTTTTTAAATGCATCCCGTTTTCCTTTAAGAAAAACGGGCAGCATTTTTTTTTTAAACTGCTTTATTTGAAAGCAGTCCCAGACATGGTGGTCTGCTGAGCCCAGGAGCGTTACAACAAACAAATGATGGACGGAATGCTGACAATGCAGACATTCTCCCCCAGTCAAGAGATCTGGGTTAAATCCATCGTTCTTTTGCCCACTACGCCACCCCAGTTCAGACATGGCCATATGCAAATCAGTCTTGACCCTGTGCCTCATGGGAACATTCCAGCTTGAACTGCCAAGCCATGTCTTCCCTGGACCGGAATCAAGCATCCTAGGACCGGTTTCTGGCTATCAGCCGTCATCAGCCAGGATAGCTTGACTCCAGTGGCGTAGTGAGCACGGGTCCCACGTCTGGGAATACCCATCCCACTTAGGGCGAAAAGCGTTACAACAAACAAATGATGGACGGAATGCTGACAATGCAGACATTCTCCCCCAGTCAAGAGATCTGGGTTAAATCCATCGTTCTTTTGCCCACTACGCCACCCCAGTTCAGACATGGCCACATGCAAATCAGTCTTGACCCTGTGCCTCATGGGAACAGTCCAGCCCGAACCGCCAAGCCATGTCTTCCCTGGACCGGAATCAAGCATCCTAGGACCGGTTTCTGGCTATCAGCCGTCATCAGCCAGGATAGCTTGCCTCCAGTGGCGTAGTGAGCACGGGTCCCACGTCTGGGAATACCCATCCCACTTAGGGCGAAAAGCGTTACAACAAACAAATGATGGACGGAATGCTGACAATGCAGACATTCTCCCCCAGTCAAGAGATCTGGGTTAAATCCATCGTTCTTTAGCCCACTACGCCACCCCAGTTCAGACATGGCCATATGCAAATCAGTCTTGACCCTGTGCCTCATGGGAACAGTCCAGCCCGAACTGCCAAGCCATGTCTTCCCTGGACCGGAATCAAGCATCCTAGGACCGGTTTCTGGCTATCAGCCGTCATCAGCCAGGATAGCTTGACTCCAGTGGCGTAGTGAGCACGGGTCCCACGTCTGGGAATACCCATCCCACTTAGGGCGAAAAGCGTTACAACAAACAAAGGAGGCCACCATCCCTGGGAGGGCCTGTCATTCCCAATGGGCTTGCAAATTGGGAGAGGCTCATTAATATTAATGAGCCTTGCAATTTGCGACCCCATTGAGAATCGCAAGCAGTGTTAAACACACTGTTGTACATTTTATTTTGCGCCTTGCAATTTGAGACTCACAATTAGTCACAAATTACGAGGCACAAAATAAAATGGTCGTACATCTGGCCCTTACTGTTGTAAACTTCATCAGCTATGCAGAAATCAGCTCGGGGCAAGATTATCTTCTACCAAGTCATCTTTCATAATCATAGCTTCATGCAGCAGGTCTGAAAGGAGTGCACCAAGCTCAATCTACTCTTTGACTACAAGTATTATCTTCACTTCCTCCCTTTGGAGGTAGAACTTAGGCAGATTAACAGGGGACCTCTGTGTGCTCATTGGCAAGTTCAATATAAACTAAATAGTTTACCTCAATTATCTATTTCAGAGAGTGCAGTTTCTGTTCAATTAACTCTACAAAGCCTGATAAATAATTAGTATGAGCATGAAGACCACCTGACTCCTCTTGTAACCTGTAATAATAATAATAGTCTCCTTCACATTAAACCACCTCTTCAGCAGTTCCTAGCTAAAGGCTGAACGTGGCCTTCTCAATTATTTGCATCATCTTCTTAAAGTGAAACAATCATGCTTCTTAGCACTTTATTAAAACACTCAAACAACCCATTTGTTATGGGTGGTTGGTGACAAGCAAGTGGTAGTTTTTTCATCACTTATTTCACATGGGTTTTAAATTGTGGGACATGAAGTCAGAGATCACAGGTCTAGGGAACCCAACTGGAGAAACAAATCCAATGAGAGCTATAAAAAGTACAGTATTGCTTCTCAGAGGCGTAGCCTCACGGTACCTCATGGTATTATGTGGTCTGGCTCTAGTGGTTCTGTGGAATAATGCATCCTCTCCAGGGATCTGCACTCAACATCAAGGTCACAGGTTCAAATTCCACAGACTCAGCCTTTCATGGTCAAAATAATTGATTTTGATAACACTAAGCATTTCTTATTCAGCAACAACATGCAACACGGGGTGAAAAATAAATACATGTTATGATGCCACTGAAGTGTCCATGGGACCAGCATCATCATTATTCTCCCACTTAAGGATAAGACCAATGAAAGTAGTGCAGTGGAAGGAAGCCTATGCATGCCCTTCTGACTAACCACTCCACTGGCATATCAGTTAGGTGAAACAAATCCTCAGTGTCTACCTCCATGCTGGACCAGGAGAGCAGGGGATACAGTTGTTGCTCTGTTTTCCTTTCCCTGAGGTGCCCTGTCAAGAGTACCCCATGAGCCAAACAAGAAGGAAAATGCTACTTACCAGTATGCATCTGTTCTTGGCATGTAGAGCTGTAGAGTTGTATACTTTAACATAGATCGCCATCTGTTGTTGGGCTCGGATGTTTGCAGTTTGCTTTTGTAGAAGAAGTCTTTGTAGTCACAAGATAGGTGACTCCTCCTCCTGGTGATAATGTGCATGGGCATCAACTCCATCTTTAGATTGTTTTTCGCCATAAAGGGCGATGATGGAGTTAGTAAAAGAATAGAAAAAGATGTCCATGTAATGTATCTAAGTAAGATAATACTGCAACAGATAAAGGTATCCGTGGAAGTGGGTGGGCGTTTACAACTCTACATGCCAAGAATAGATGCATACTGGTAAGTAGCATTTTCCGTTCGAGGCATATGAGCTGTAGATTTTATTCTTTAGCATAGACTATACTGCAGTTTTTCTCCCTAGCGATGGCAACCTGTATCTGTTGCAGTGGTTTGAAAAAGTGTTCTCAGTACAGCCTGGCCTACAGTAGCTTGTTGTTTTGCTTGCACATCTACACAATAGTGTTTAGTGAAAGTATGTGGTGTAGACCAAGTTGCTGCTTTGCAGATGTCATCTAGGGGAATGTTCCCTAAGAATGCCATAAAAGCCCCTAGTTCACGTGTGGAATGAGATCTAGGGGGAATAGTTAATGTACGTTTAGCTTTGAGATAGCATATTTGGATGCATTTAACAATCCACCTTGCAATTCCTGTTTTTGAAATGGGATTGCCTTTGTGAGGTGGGGAGAAAGCCACTAAGAGTTGTTTTGTGTTTCTAAACGACTTAGTTCTTTCGATGTAGTAGAGTATCGCTCTTTTAACGTCCATGGTGTGGAGAGCGCGTTCTGCCACTGAGTCTTGTTGAGGGGAAAATACTGGAAGTTCAACTGACTGATTAAGGTGGAAGGCAGATACTACCATAAGTAGAAATTTTGGGTTAGGTCTAAGAACCACTTTACTATGGTGTATTTGTAAAAATGGTTCTTGTATGGTTAATGCCTGGATTTCACTAACTCTCCTAAGGGATGTGATAGCTACCAGGAAGGCCACGTTCCATGTAGAAAACTGTATCTTGCATTTGTGCTGAGGTTCGAATGGAGGACCCATGAGTCTGGTAAGGACTATATTGAGATTCCAAAGAGGAGCAGGTGGAACTCTAGGCCGAATTACTCTTTCAAGTCCTTCCATAAACGCTTTGATAGCGGGTACCCTAAAGAGAGACAAATGTTGTTTGTTTTGGAGATAAGCAGCGATTGCAGCTAGATGTAGCCATATAGATGTGTATGCCAGGTTACATTGTTGTAGATGCAAAAGATAACAGATAATGTTCTGGATGGAAGCATCTAATGGATTGAATTTGTTGTTTGTACAGTAGACGACAAATAGTGTCCCCATTTCCGCATAGCATGTTCTAGTGGTAGGATGTCCAGCTTCTTTAATAATATTCATGCAGTCTGGTGGGAGATTGACGTAGCCAAATTCTAGGACTTCAGGATTCAGATCACAAGATTTAGTTGATTGGGATCTGGATGGCTTATCTCTCCATGGTTCTGAGTGAGGAACTTGGGGGAGAGGTGTAGCTTTTGATGAGGTACTACTGAGAGTTCCAATAGGGTTGTGAACCATGGTTGGCGCGCTCATGTTGGAGCAATTAGGATCATTGTGAGTGGGTGTTGTTTGAGCTTTCGAACCACTAGCAGAATGAGCGGGAGAGGCGAAAATCATATGCAAATTTGCCTGACCAGTTCATCCATAGCGCATTCCCTTTGGACAATGGGTGTGGATACCTGGAGGCGAAGCTTGGGCATTTAGCGTTTTGGTGTGGCAAACAGGTCTTTTTCTAGGTAACCCCACATGTGAAAGAATGGAAGAAGAACTTGAGGATGAAGTTCCCATTCGTGGATCTGCTGTGTTTGACGACTGAGCAGATCCGCGATCTGATTGTGTACTCCTGAGAGATGTTGCGCGAGGAGGTCTATATTTTGAAGAACAGCCCACCTCCAAATGCTTTGTGCTAGTCGTGAAAGCTGGAGAGAGTGTGTGTCCCCCTGTTTTTGTATGTAGTACACTGCTGTCATGTTGTCTGTACGTACTAAGACAGCTTTGCCTACTAGCAAGAGTTGAAAAGACTTTAGTGCTAGAAAGATTGCTAGTAACTCCAGGTGATTTATGTGGTTGTTTTTGCTAATGGGTCCATATGCCCTGAATGGTTTGGTTTTGGAGATGAGCTCCCCAGCCGGTGAGTGATGCATCTGTTGTTAGCACTAGACAAGTTTCTTTGTGTTTCACCACTGCAGAGAGCGATGTGTGCGGCTGTCCACCAGCACCAAATCTGTCAACTGACCTTGAGCTTGGTTCCACTGATGTGCCAAACATTCCTGTAATGGCCGCATCTGGAGTCTTGCATAGGGGACGATGAGGATGCAAGATGCCATCATTCCGATTAGCTGCATAAAGACTCGAGCTGGCAATGAATGTTGAGGCTGAAATTGGGATATTAGACCCTGCATGGTGGAGATCCTGACTGGATTGGGGTATGCTAGGGCCTTTGAAGTGTCTAGAGGGGCTCCTAGATACTGTTGCATTTTGGATGGTTGAAGGTGAGACTTGGTGTGGTTTACTGTGAACCCCAAGTCGTGAAGTAATTGAATGGTTTTGTGAGTGTGTTGTACACAAGCGCTGTGATACTTGGCTTTTATGAGCCAGTCGTCCAAATAAGGAAACACGTGAATGTGTTGCCTTCGTAAGTGAGCTGCCACCACTGCAATGCATTTGGTGAAGACTCTTTGAGTGCTGTGGTCACTCCGAATGGGAGGACTTTGAATTGATAGTGTTGACCGTCCACTATGAACCTGAGGTATTTTTTGTGAGAGGGATGAATAAGAATATGAAAGTAGGCGTCCTTCAGATCCAAAGTGGAGAGGAAGTCGCCTTGTTGAAGTAGCAGGAGCACTGTTGAGTGACCATATGGAAGTGGTCTGATTGAATGTAGAGGTTTAGGGGTCTGAGGTCCAGTATTGGTCTGAGAGACGTCCTTTTTTGAGATTAGAAAATAGAGCGATGATGCAAGGGGACTGGTTCTAATGCGTTTTTTTGTAAGAGAGAGAGAACCTCTTGTTTTAAAAGGGTCAAATGTTCCGTGGACATTGGGCGGTGTTTGGGAGGTATATGTGGAGGATTGGAGGTGAGTTCCAGGCAGTAACCATACTGGATAATTTGTCTTACCCACTTGTCTGTGGTGATGGAATTCCAGAAAGGTAGGAACTGTGATAGACGTCCCCCGACAGGTGTGGAGTGATCGGGGGGAAGTGGAGGGAAGTCATTGCTTGGTGGTAGGGGAGGTGAGGGTGTTGTTACCGCGTCCTCTTCCCTTATTGTTGTTACCCCTGTATCCTCCTCTAAAATATCCTTTGGAGAAGGAACTTTGATTGGGGCTTTTGTAAGATGAAGAAGGCTGCTCTGATGCATTGGTTTTGGAGCCACCCCTATAAAAGGAGCGACTAAAAGAACCTCTCTGGGAAGGCGATTGCAAAGCTCCCATAGATTTTGCAGTCTCTATCTTTCTTCATCTTTTCTAAGGATGTGTCGATTGTAGGTCCAAAGAGATGATCCTGGTGAAAAGGCTGATTAAGAATACTGGTTTGCACCTCTTGTTTGAAACCGGATATCCAGAGCCAAGCGTGTCTGCGTAATAGAACGCTGGTATTAACGGCACGAGATGCGGTATCAGCTGCATCAAGAGCACTCTTAATGGATGTATTTGTAATTAATTTACCTTCTTGTATCAGGTCATTTGCCTTGTCCTTATATTGATCAGGGAGATGCTGGATAAGCTTCTCAAGCTCATATTAGTGAGCCCTGTCATATCTTGCCAGTAAAGCCTGGGTGTTGGCAATTCTCCAATAATTTGCAGCTTGTGACCCAATACGTTTTCCGGATGCATCTAAAAGTTTCTATTCCTTGCCAGGGGGTGGTGCGTCTCCTGTTGTTTGTGAATTGGCCCTTTTACCTGCATTAGACACCACCAGGGAGTCTAGAGGGACCTAACCCTTGAGGAATATTGGGTCGTTGGGAGCCGCCTTATATTTTTTATCTATTATAGGGTTAAGAACCCTGGCTCTGACAGGGTCTTTAAATACCTCTGGTGCGTGTTTAAGCAATCCCTTCAACATTGGTAGGGAGTGTGCGGACTTTTGTGGCTGAGCGAAGGTTTCTAATAGGAAGTCTTCCTCTAAGGGATCTGAGTGCAATTGTACACCATGATATTGTGCAGCCCTTGTGATTAGTTGCGCAAACCCCACATTATCATATAGAGGGGATGGGCGAGATGGATAGAGGTCCGGATCATTGTGTAGATCTGGATCAGTATTATAATCCTGCCAGGGATCTGGATCTTGTGGGATGGTATGTGCATCATCATCATCCCCTTGTTGGTTTGTGTGCTCCTCCCTGTCCCCATCCCCGTCCCCACCGCCATAATTACTATCTTCGTCTAGGGGCCGAGGTGAAATTGAGGGTTGTAGGGAATGTACTGGAGAAATCAGTAGATTGGGATCAGTAGGAGGAGGAGAGGGTGGAGGAGGTGGAAGAGGTGGAGAGGTATTAGTTCCTATATTTCTTTTCTTAGGAGGAACTGGAGAATCTTGTGAATAGTCCGATTTCCTTTTTAGTGTGGAAGTGACATAACCAGTCTCTGGATCAATATGTATTGTTTTCTGTTTTGGATCTGGAAGGTCCTGTGCAAACAGGTCTTTGGATCCGGTGTCCTATTTTGGAGTGGAAGATTTATGGTCTGCATGTTCCTTTGCCTTCTGAGGGGTTTTATCCTGTTTAGGCTTAGGTGTAGGAGTTTTCGGCTCGGGGACGTTTTTTGGCTCTGAAGACTTCGATTCAGTCTGTTTCGGCTCCAAAGGCTTGGTTTTTGACTGTTTCGGCTCCAAAACTTGTCTTTTGTCTGTTTCGGTGACTAGCACTTCGGCGTCGAAGGTGTTTTCGGCGCCGGTGGTGGCACATTTATGTGTTTGGACGTCAGTTCCGAAGGTGTTTTATCGGTAACGGAGCAGGGTTGGCTCGAGCCCGAGCCAGGAGGCTTATCTTTTGGTTCCATAGCCGAGCCGGAGGGCGGGCGTCTGAAATTTTTGGTCGGTGTGGACCTAGGCCCGTGGGCGAAGGTGTTACCGGAGCCTCTTGTATGGGAGTGGGTAGGACAGGGGTCCCAGTACTCACGGCCCGTTGAGCTGGAGTGACTGCATCGTCGACGTTGGAGTCATCGGCCTCGGAGACTGAGATCTGTTCTTCCTCGGCTCCTTGTTCTAGAAAGGTATCATGACCTGGTTCAAAGATATCCGGAATCGAAGTGCTTCCCCGGGACATTTCGTGGCGTTGAGCCAGACGACCATGGATGTTTTTTTTGGGCCTGAAGGATAAACAGGCGTCGCAGGTGTTTTCTTCGTGCTCAAGAGAGAGGCAAAGATTACACACCTTGTGTAGGTACGAGTGTGAGAATATAGCACCACACTGGGGACATTTTTTGAAGGGAGTCCGTTCCATCGATGTCCAATGTGGGCGTGGGTAGGCCCAACGGCCCGCGTCGAAGTCTAGGTTGAGTAGCTCGATTGTAGAGGATGCGCGTAGAGAGGGAAGCGCGATTGAAACAATACCGTCGAGAGGTGACTGATTGCACGTCGAAGGGGTTTCGATAACGATACCCAACGGAACGCAGCAATTCACATCCGAACCCGATGGCCGAAAAAAACAATCTAAAGATGGAGTTGATGCCCATGCACACTATCACCAGAAGGAGGAGTCACCTATCTCGTGACTACAAAGACTTCTTTGAGAAAAACAAACTGCAAACATCTGAGCCCAACACCAGATGGCGGTCTATGCTAAAGTATACAATCTACAGCTCATATGCCTCGAAGAAGAAGTTACTGAAACTTGGATGACAACCAACATCTAGCTGGCACCGAGTTTCAGATCAGCAGGATTACTATTAAAAAAACAGACTATCTTGCAAGGCATCTTTGCCCAATTGCTTAACTTTTGGATAGTAGCTCTTCCATCCAACGGAATTCCTTAAAAAAAAAAAAAAAAAAAAAGAGGGCGTGATGAAAGCCCAGATCCTCTAAGACCTCTCGCAGCCAACATCCATGCAGCGATTTTAGGCTTCCTGGCATTAGCTGGTTGCTAGATGATATACTACAATTAGGAGAGAAGTAAAGCTTAGAGACATTTACTGTGCAAATCGTGGTCTTGCTAAAACTGAATGTACAGTCCAATTCAAACATCTACAGGATATCTAGGATTGATCACCCTGACAAGAGAAAGCTGATTGTCAAGTTTACAAGGAAAGGAAAAAGATAACCTGAAGCAGAACCAACATTTTTAGACAGTGTTTACAGTGCCCCTTCAGAACCCAGAACACTTTTCATGCTTAACAGGATCCCACTCACACAAGTGTGTAAAATATAGACACACAGAGCACCCAATAGACACACACAAGTAAGGGCTCCACTTATGGTTACTAGAGAGTTTCTACAACGGTGAGCAGGCATTCATATGCAACCCCAGGGATACACTTAGCAGGCTGTGCCTATAATCATATGCTACCAGCATGAGTTACAGAAGAGGTAAATGTGCTTACTTTTTTCTTTCAGTCTTACTCAGAGGTAAACAGAAAGTCAAAAGATGTTATACTTTCAAGAATATTCAGACTATAATGATCGTTCAAAAGGAATTTGTTGACAGATTATCATCATCTTCGTCTTACTTTCACTTATAACGCACCAAATGGCCTTACTGCAATATTTGACCTCCACTAACAGTTCAGTTAAAAATATGATCACTGCACTGACTGTGAATAAATGTAGAGCTATTGCAGTCCTGTACAGGATAGGGGCATCTAATGCTATGCAGTACTAGTGGTGCACAATACCATTTAGGAAACGCTAAATTAGTTTGTGACAAAAACCCACCCTCGCCTTATACCTGTTAGTATAAAAATGTGCCTGTCATTTTACTCAGCCAGCAAATTGTACACAGCCCCTCGTGCTCATATGCACATTTACAAGCAACACACCAATAGCACCATCCATGCCATCCTTCCTGGAAGAGGTCCATATATACTTTTTAGCGCAGTGTACAAAATATGTTTGGAATACTGACATTAACTACTATTGTATTCCTCCATTTCAAGAGTTTGAAGTAGGGACATAAGGCAGAGAAAGGTGGCTTCACCGTCTTCCTCTGTTGGTTGAGACTGAGTGACGGGTGCCAATAGTCTTATTGTCCACATGCCATTGACGGTCACAGCCGGTGGTGTCTCACCTTATGACCTGAGCCTTAATTGTGCAAAACACAATTGACAGCAATTAATGCCCTCCACAGAGGGTGTTAAACACTGTTAACCCCCTGAGCGGATGACATCAAGACTTACATCAACAAGGCTTAAAGTCAATTATAAATAAATGAAAGTATGGGTAATCAAATTAGAGAAAGCCATAAGCATTGCTCCCATTACCATGTAATCACAAGGTCTGTATCTAAATTCCATCTAACCACTCACTGATGCAGTTAAGAAACAGCCTTGGAAAAATCTTCACTGCCACATCCAGATGGGAAGAGGGTTTACAGTTCATTGTATCTTTACTGATATCTTTCTTGTGGACTGACCATGTGAGAGCATTCATTCATGGCAACTGTATCAGGCCGGTCAATAAGAGAACATCCATGATCTGTGTAAATTCCCGAACTCTGATCAACAATCAGTTTTAAACAAATCAACTACTAGAGCATAATGAGACTTTGGCTAACCGTTTCGCATTAAGAGCTATATTTATGTTTGCAATAAATTAAACAAAAGGAGAGAAAACAACTGTAGACAAGTGGAGCTGAGAGAAATATTTATTTCTGGATATGTCTGCACCCATTTAGGTATTTGCATCCAGATGCACCTCATGCCAAATGATATATGGCCAACGACAGATGCCTTTAAAACCATGATCAGTGCTGCTGCCTACCTTTATGATGCTTTGGCACGTTGAGAGAGGCAAGCCCACCAAACTGGTGCCGTTGATGGACATCACCTGGTCTCCAATGTTAAGCTTTCCCGACTTCTCTGCCGGGCCTCCGTGCATCATGTTGGCAATGATCACCGTAGGCAGGATGGATCCCCAGCCGGACTCCACTATCACCACACCTAGGATCTCCCCTTTTTGCTTTTCTATGAAAACCTGAAATTAAAGGTAAGGCATGACTGCTGCTGGATATCAATATTTTCCCACATACACTTTTTCATCGGCATATTTTGAAACAGAAGATAGGGAATTAACTATTTGTGAAATGATCAAGCTGGTTGTGCAATAATTACATTGCAGCAACAGAGAATTTAAAGGAGGGCACTGCAAACAATAGGATAATGCCACAGAATCTTTGCACTAGCACAAAAAAACACTTTTTGCACAATTGACGTTTCTTTAATGCGGAATAGAGTATGTATATCTTTCACTGTTTATGCTCAATTTGGTGAACCCTCGGTCTGTTGACTTAGGCTAGTTTCTCATGATCCATTATCTATGGATCACTTGAGTGTACTATGCTCATTATGGGATAACATAATTTTGTTTCAAACACAATTCAATCTATCATATTTGAAAAGGAGTGAAAATGTAGTGCCTCCACCCTCTGCAGGACAAAAATGCTGTAGAATCGGTGTATGTCCTATTTGCAATGGCGCAAAAATAGTTTGCTCCATTTCTATTAAAAATGCAGCAAAATTGAGTACATTGAGTTGCACTGGGGGTTGTTGCTGTTGGTCATATATTTTTTTTGAAAAACTGCACCAGTTCCTTGCATTAATGAGGGTGACAAAAGACTTCATATGCACTCCAAATAGCTTCCTGGTTCAGCATGACTAAAACAACTTAAAATGTCCTACCAACTCTATTCACTATATTAATTTATCCTTTTCTTAAAACTACTCATGTGGAGATGTAAAAATAAATCGGCCAACTTGAAATATTATTTTATTTTTTACTTACGATTTATGAATACGGGGACTGGTCTATTATAGCATTACTGGCATGTGCCTTGGACATGTAAAGATGGAAAAAAGAGGAAAATGTGCACATCCTATTCTGAAACAGCAGTTTTGTGTGGGCAGATGATACTCCCCAGGTGCAGGTGAGCAGAGGTTCCACAGTACTACAAGTTGCTGGCATGGGGAAAGGGCCAGCGAGTTTTCAGCAGCTTCCTAATTCACAGAGGGCTGTGGTTTGTATACAGAAATGAGCCATTAATTCCCCTCCACTTGAGGCTGGCAAGATACAAGACAAATACAGATAAACGGACATGGGGACACAGGGTCAGATCTGACTCCTGCCCAGCGGCATCGGATTGGGAAGGCGGGTAGTCGGGCATTGGCCGATGGGCCTGTGCCCAAGGGTCATCTGTGGGCCGGTTGTTAGGTGTCGCCTAGCGTTACAGCACATTCGCTGCTCGCTTGCAAGATCTATTGTCGTTGGTTTTGCTTTGGAAGCGGGGTGGAAAATCCACCCATGCTTTTCATTGGCGCGCGTCAAAAACACGTGCTGTTGATTGGAAGGGAGGCATGTTTGTTCCCTCCCCGTCTCCTGTTTGCAGTGCCTGCCCGGACAGGAGATGTGCACGCGTACGGCATCTCTTTTGCTCGCGGCGGAATGTATGTATCGCTTTTACTTTCAGTAATCAAGGGCTTCGTGTTAGGAGTTTGGAAGCACACGCCCGATGCGTTGGGCAATAGACAGCAGAAGTCATTCAAATCTTGTGCGCAGCCGTGGCGGGCCATTAACAGCCTACAGGGACAGCGGAGGGCATTAACGCTGACTGGTGACAAGGGCTCGCGGGGACTGCAGCTAGCGCTTAGGCCCAGAGATAGGCTGATTCACAGGGAGATATTCTAGGACAGAGCCCCATGGAGGGCCTTCTGCGAGCAGAACCGACTGCCAGCAGACATCCCGGATCTGGAGGGGAGAGCTCTGTGCTGCCCAGGCAGGTCCAGTGCAGCCCCTACACCAAGGCTTGCTTTCCCGGACAAGCCATGACCGACCTCTGCCCTGTTCCTGTTCCGATTCTGTCTGCGCGGGAGAAAGCCGCAGCCGACACTTCCCTTCCTCTCCTGCTGACTGCAGCAGTTTGGGCCTGTTGTGCATTTTGGTGCTTTTTCTATTCAAAATGCAATCTTTACATGCTGAATATCATTGATCAGCCAGGGTTGAGGCAGACATGCAACCCCAAAGTCATGTGAAGGTTATTGGTGGGAGGGTTCTGTACATAGAAGCCACGGCAAGATGACCTCGCCTGCACTTCGGACTAGAGCGTTATGTGAATCATTTCCCGGGGATTTCAGGGCAGGGGCTGCGGGACTTTGTCGGCACTATGGGAATTCAATAGGGTCTCGTCTCATTGGTGTGGGTGTAGTCAATTGTACCGTGAAACCCACCAGGGTGCACTGTGGCGACATTCATTTAGAATTAAATAAGGGAACCTAGATAAAAGGTTGGGACTCCGCATTGATGGCCCTCGGGAAGGAAAGAGGATCCAGAACATTACTGTAAAGGGTGTGGGCTGACGAGCCACTAAGTTTGAATTGCTCCCTGGGTGAGTTGCACAATGGGGTGCAGCAGGTTATATCGTAAATCACAAGCCCTCTTGTTTCACACAATGTCTGATCTGTTTCTCAGAGTAAATGATGGTGCACAAAGCTGGCGCCTTGTCAAATCTAGTATTTCAAAAGCTTAATTTTGGCAGGTGTGCATCGCGAAAGTAATGGAAATCAGATGCTGTTTCTCTACAACCACCATGCAAATGTTGTCTTAATGGCTCCCACGCTGTCACTACTATGGTTAAAATGTCATATTTGGGTAATCCCCAGAGCTTTATAAACATTGGTTTTGGGCACAGTACTTAAAAATTGGGCTTTAAACTGCATGAATTGGTTATGCAGTCTTACTTTACAGACCATTCTCTTAAAAAGGTCTACTCAACAAAATGAGTCATACTACGTATAGAGGACTCACAATTCATTGCGAAGAGGATACTGTTTCAGATTAATCCAAATCGCACCCAGGGCCAGCCTTAGGCATGTGCGAACTGGGTCCAGGGCACCGACCTCCAGCAGTCTCCCTACGACTTCGATCAAAAGCAAAGTGTTTAAACACTTTCTAAATTTTATTTTTCTCGTCGTGGCATTCCTTAATCTTGCTCCCTCACTTTCCTCCTGCTCATTCCAAATGTTAAATATCTTGGCAAATAAAGATGAGTGGGATAGGGCACAAAATTTGCTTTGATTTCACTCTCCGATTGAAGGAATTAATGAACACCGCCAATAGCCACCAAGGCATACAAGTTTTTTTGTTTTTTTTTACATGACCTGCCACAGTCGCCCAGCAGTATCCATATCAATATTAATAATAAAAGAACGCAATATTATTACGACTTCTTTTTGTACAACTAACAGTTCGTCTGTCTTTTTGACCATGAAGTGGTGTGAGACTTGCTAATCCTTCAAATGCTTTTATCATCCCAGCAACTATTCATTGCAATACTCAAACACTGTACACTACTGCTACCTACTCCTCTTTCCACCATCACTAGCTGGAACATAAGTTATACATCCACATACTTACTACACACATACATACCACTCCTTATCTGTGAAATACATACACTACACTCCAAACAAAAACATTAAGCAAGATTGTAATTACAATGGCAATAACTCTAACTGATGCGAGACCTGTTGCATTGCAAATGCTTGTTGTTAGGAGCTCTGTCAACTGCTCCACAGAGCCTTACTGTCTCTTCCCCACCAGGCCAGTGTAATGTGGGGCCAGCATCATGGGGAGGCAGGTTCGGAGGGGGAAGCTTGCATCAACACCGCTAGGCGGCCAGATTCTGGCTGCTGTAGACTTTAGCTTGGCCCCCGTGGGGCTGGGGCAGAAGCTCAGAAGCAGTGTTCCACTTCCTGCTGTGCTCTTAAACAGAGGTGTCTGGCTGGGAACAGGTTATGCGGCCGTTGGGCCATCATCACCTCATCTCCCCTGGAGCAGCAGCAGCTCCCTGCTTTTCTTCACCCCTCCCCTGGCTGGCCATCGCCCTGAGGCATTAGTTTGCTGGGGAGAGGGAAGAGTAAGGGAAGCGGCTTCACTGAGGGCTTGCTGTTGGCACCTCGGCCCCAGTGTCTTTTACGCCTTGGGGGGGGCAGGTGGGCAAGTTTGCATAGGGCTCGCTGTGAGGCATCTTTCTCAGCGAGGAAAAGTGAGGATGTAATGTTAGTGTCAGAGCTGCCGAATTTGGAACTATGAAAATAAGTTCAAGTGCCAGCCTCAGCTCACCATCCTGTGATTCTGGTAAATTATTTAATTGCCCAAGGCCTAAAATAAAAATGAATTTGATCTTCTGTAATGTGACTTTTGCTCATATAATCACTACCCTTGGGCTGAGTTCACACTAAAACTACAATAAAAAACATAACCTTCTTTTTCCTCATGTTTGTAGAGTATGCAAAGGCTGGAATAAAAGGAATTATGAAAGAGGATTCTTTATACAATTAAAAATATGTCCGTATTCCTTTTTAACATGGCTTTTCTGCCTTTGGTTAGTTTTTAACTATCTGTCACAGATCATTAAAGCAGCTTTAGAACACATTTTAAACTGCATTCATCTTATGTTTATTGTTTGAAGTACATATTGATCAGAGGAGAAAATACATTTTCCTACCAGCCAGGACATTAAAATACCCGTAATGCTGGTTAAAAAATGACCAGGTGGCAATACAATGGCACCTACATATATAACCCTGGCAAACATAACCATGTCAGGAGTTGCGGCCTATGGGCCACTTTATTTAACCTCACTTGCCCAGCCAAATGTAGTGCTTCTAGTTTTCACCAATGTTTCTGGCTCTATGAGCTTTAAAATATGTAATTTATCCAATATTTCTCTAAAAATGAGACAAGCCAAATGGTGTTTTATAAATGGGTGTGATCCGGGTATGTGGGCCACTTTTTGGGGGATGCCCGGGCCGGATTGTGATCCCAATCTGACCCTGCTGCTCGGTCTTGAGACATTTAAGTAAGTTCGCTCTCCATGAGGTTATCTATACATGTTTCCTTCCCACTGCATTATTAGACATGGAAAAAAACAACTGCATGTCAGAGAAAGGGACTAGTAGCAAAGAAACAGCCACCAACTGGAGGCAGACACTGTCCCCGACACCAATATGAAGGAAGTGTCAAAGGAAGGACAAGGGAGCCACGGAGAAGGACAGTTCCAAAAAAGGGGCAAAAAAGCAGACTTGGGTAGAGCTTAGCTCTGTCCAGAAGTAGGCCACGTGAAACCTAGTGAGGGAAATTAAAACTGAAAAAAACACACTGCTACTCGATGTGGAGTTCTGCTTGTTTGGAACCAAACCCAGAAAATCAAACCACTGGCAATGAAGGCACTAAGGCATACAGTGCTGTCCTCCTGGTCTCTCTAGGGGGAGTCAGCAACATAAGTGCCCTGAAGCACCTATGCGGTAGACCGGAGGGGCACGTGAACCACCCCCCGTGCCAACATGCTTGCACAATGTGGTTGCCCAAGCCTACCCAAGTTCTGACAGACTGCATGTGTGTCATGGAGGAGGTATGCTCCCTACTTCCGGCACATTATAGCAAGCTACTGTTTTTCGTGAAGTCACCCACTACCACATTACTGTAATCAGCCATGCTCATGTTGCCCATGTGGTTTTCATCTTACCAGGTGTTAGAAAATGCAAGTACACCGCCCTCCTACTTCATGTGTATCACTGGCCTTCATAATATGGATACTCCATTCTGGTACCTACTTCATATCGCATACTAGCAGCCATCTTAAAGTCAGGCTGTTCGCATCACAAGACAATTCAAACAAATTCAGATGCAAGGATACTTGTGTGTCACAAAGACTGCCAATAACATGGATATAGTAAAGAAGGAACATCAGGCTCCACACACAAGAGATGGTTTGAATAAAATCAGATGAAAGCATATTTCATGTTACTCATTAACCATGTGCTTACCATAAAGATGAAAGGTACACAAATAAGAAAGAACTGTGTCAAAAGGTTTAAGTCATCAACGATGCTGTGAAACTGTGCAAGACAGCTACTGATGAGCCTAGAGATGCACATCAAGCTAGACGGCTATTTGCACTATAATTAATTCACCCAGGCTGAAGTACATCCGTCTTGTGCTTATACTTACACATTTCATTCCCAGGAAGATGTAACTAACAACCTCAGTAACACACAAGAATAGGAATCAACCCAGCTTTTGAGCATGCAATGTCTAACACAGAAAACAAGACCTTTACAATGTTTCATGGTCTATCACCTTTTCACATGTCTCACTTCCAAACTTAGATCAATCCTAAGAAAGTAATCGAGACAATCAAAAATTACCCGAGAGTCGCCAGCAAGAATGGCTCCGGAGGACCATACCACATATCCAGCAACGATCCGTGCAGGTAACAACGGTGGGGCCATGTAAGGGGGATTTCGAGGGATGATGCAGAGGCAAAATTCAATAAATAATTAATTTACCATCTGCATCGTCCCTCGAAATCTCCCCTTGCACGGCCCCACCGACCCACTGCTGTTACCTGCACGGATCGCGTCTGCACATATCTATTGGTCAGTATAAGTGGCAATGAGATGGAAGAGCTATTTATTACGGGAGACTCCCGCATCTTTACAGTTTGAGGCGCAACAGCCCTCCAAGCATCAAATCCCAAGGCCTGTGGCTAGAAGACAGCAAGGCATCTGGCCATTCACACTGAGGTGGTCATACACATCAATCTCTGCCATCTATATCAAAGATCTCCTTTAACGTCATAATAAAGAGCCTGAATTTAACAACAATGTACAATATTCATAGATCCTCCTGTATTGGTGAAAAAAGGATTTGTGATTGTGCCACGGTACAGATAATTATGGTAGTCTTGGGGACATCATTACTGACTACTTTAAGCAAGTTTCATTAACTTGAAAGGCTATCCTCCAACCTGACATACAGAACATTCCAGTCAAGAAAGAAGGGAACCTATTCTGAAGAATACATCAGAACCAACTCCAACACACAGCTTCCGCTCTGGGCTAATGGCAGCTGAAAGGAAATTATTCAATAGCTTTTTGATAAAACATTGAAAAAGAGAATCCCCAAATGGTTTAAACATTATTGGTCATAACAATTGTTGTAACATTAAAAACACTATACTTATATTATGAACTTTCAATTTTTCCACATTCAGTCCTTTATCGTACGTAGTACTGTCACATCAAAATAAAGATCAGTTAAAAAGATGGAAGGTTTGGAGATTTTTTTTACACAAAGTTTCTACAATTATCTGTGGTTGGGGTGCTCATGATGGTGAAATAGGTGTAGTAAAGCCCCGGTAAAACCATAACACATGACTCATTAATGTTTAAATAGGACTCCAAATGCAGGTCAAGTTACCAGCGACAGGACATGCAATACACATGCGACAACCTACATCTTTGCAGTTTTCTGACTTGGAGAAGTGGATCAGGTCATCGTTGTACATATCCTGGGTGTTGAGCAGGTCACTGTACTCCTTCTGGCTTAGATCCTCTGGGTTGATGCCATTGGCCCTCAAGAATTCTTGGTAGGCCACACTAAATGCTTGGCCTATGGACTGTGCAATCAGCTGGGCCTGCAACACAGAAGAGGAAGTATTTAATCGCACCAATAGACCTGTTAGCTGTGATACTGGAATGGTACAACATACCAATATACCTGCACTGGAAAAAACAGAAAACTGCACCATCCCTTTTTTCATTCCTTTGCCAGATGTATGTTCAGATGGTTCCCAACAGCCAAGTGATAGACAAAAATATTCCTAACAGGGAAGGTGATGGAAGTGCGAATGGTATTCAGATCCAGGCTTTCTGGGAAGGCATCACATTGTAAACAGCAGCGAATTAAGTTTTAGGGACAGAGTTGGTCTTATTAGTGCATGACTACTGGTGGTGCGAAGTGAAGACTCAGGAAATCAGAAATATGTTTAGCTTACCCACACTTGTGCTACATCAGCCACATGAATGTCCAGTCTTTGTCCTTTTGCATAAACAGCCGGGGAGGGGTGGGAGTGGGGGGTATTGTGGGGGCGCAGAAAGGTAAACTTTACAAATCAGTTACTAACCTATAGCTTTACTGGCAAAAGAGGGAAAACAAAAGTTGTGTGTGTTCCTAAAATATGGACACACAAGCATAATTAGGTATCCCATGACTTCTTACTGACCGACTGACTACATTTAAACAGTATCCTAGATCACTTGGGGTAGGACAAAATAATGCGTAGCCCAACAAATAGCTCTTCAGCTTTTTCCATTACGGTTTCAGATTTGATAAGGTAAACAATGAGTAATGCCAAATGCGAGTACTGGCCACAATGAGACGTGACACTTTCATGTCTGTGTGTACATCTTAGTAAGTAAAGTAAGTGGCCCTGGATGATGCAGGCTTAAAAGAACTAGAAATGCATCTCCTGACAACATGAAAAGGTCCTTGCATAACGTCAGAGTCCATCAGTATTGCTGTGACAACCAATAGTGGTGTCCCTGGGTCCCGGTTTTTACAGTGATCTATGATGAAGTTTTCATATGGCTTCTAACACCTGCAGACTTTTTTAGATAAACAGCCACACAATCTACCCCCTGCTAATGAACCTCAACCATAACTGACCCAGGTTGAACGCCAGCTTTGACTTAGAAGTAAAAGACGGTGGCCCTGCTTCAAATGTACCCAGAGAACTGTGTCCTTATTTTCTGAAGGGAGCAGGAAATGTGCTATTATGGTTAAGAAGCCAGCCTTTATGTTGGAAAATCCACTGTAAAAAATAGTACTACTTTTAGTGCCCCTGAGAAATTTGAGTGATGTATCTCTCATAGAAAGGAACTAGGGTTATAGGTAAAAGAGACACACTGACTCCGTGAATAGATGTTGTGTATTCTTTACCCTTTCTGCAGACTGAGAACCCCTATCTCCTCCAGGGAGACATTTCCACCAGCTGGGCCCACTTACAGCTGACATGCTGAAGTCCCTTAGGACTGTATGCTGCAATGCGTGCAGCTGCTACCACGCAGCACAACTGGAGCTCTTGCTAACAGATGCTCATTTAACCGTGAACCTCTTTCACAGCAGCGACCTGCGAAAGGTATGCTGGAATAAGTAAAAATCATTGACAACAAGGGCAGTCCGCCCTTACTTCTCGTTCTGCCCTTTCTGCTCGGAAGATATCAGCATGCCCAGAAGCATGCGTAGCAAGGGGGGCTGTTGGTGCCCTTTCCCGTTCCATAAAGCCTGCGGTTGTCTATATAGATCATTTGTCAAAGATGCGCCTGCAAACACATTGTAAGACACCATTGTATTCTTTTTATTTGCATAAAAAGCAATTAAAAAAAGCTTCACCTGGGTGAGACTGAGAATGAGGTCTTAAGATGCACTGGACCCAGACAGTAAAGAAGCATGTAACCAGGAATATGCGTTTGTAGTAATATTTTAGGTTGTTAACAAGTAGGTTGATGTATAAATGGAATACAGTGGATTTGAAGTCCTCCCACTACAGCAAAAAACATAACTGGCAACAACAATTCAGACTTAAAATTGCTAGATATCCAATCATTTGATGTAACAACCTATCAGAAAATTCATATAACCGCATTACTTTTGCTCCACAGCTATCAATATAAATAGGATCACACATTTACCCACCTACAACACGAACTATTGAATTAAAGGGAACTGTTATGAGACTTACTAGCCATCAATCTCATATTCTCTCACTATTGATGTCACCTTCATATCACGTGTTACATAACTGTAGTTGGAATAATACATTTGAGGATTTTGATGATAAATGAGCACTTGTGATCTTCTTTAAAAAAAAATGTTGAGTAAGACAACTGGGTGCAGTAACCTACATTAAGTCATTTTAACTGTATGGAGGAGCCAGAGACGTCTTTATTTAGCGTGCATAGCTGAATTACCCAGATTGCCTAGGGAGTACGGACAGGCAAAGACCTATCAAAAAGAGCCAGCTAAATAAGCTAAAATATGGAAAACTGTTTACTAACTTCACAAATAATGACCGACGAGTTGATAAAGTAGCCTGGATAACCAAGTAGGTTTAGAAAAACTATCCTTTATGAATAAAAATTGTCTAAATAAATGGGAGGAGATTTGGGCTTTTTTGATAGTGAATCATACATACAAACTTTAGAGCTACCTACAGACAAAGATACTTTTTTATTTTATTTGGTGATTGTGTGTTTTATATGTTGTTTTGTCTTCAGTTTGTATGTAAATAAATCTAGATATGTATATTGAGAATATAGGTCTTTGTCCTGCAGTCTTTTTTCCGGCATGGAATCACAACGCAGTCGTTACAACGACCGCGTTGTGATTCTGCATACCATTACTCCGCAGGTCGGAACAACGACTTGCGGAGGGAGGGGGCGCTGGATGTTGGAATAGTATAATTTACTATTCCAACTCCAGTCTGTGTGGACACTAGGGAAGGTGTTGGATTTTAAATCCAACACCCCCCCCCCCGCAAGTCGTTGTTCCGACTTGCGGGGTAATGGTATGCAGAATCACAACGCGGTCGTTGTAACGGCCGTGTTGTGATTCCATGCGGGAAAAAAGTTGTCATAAACGTTGTTTACCTTATATTGATACTATATTTATCTCATAAGAGTCCAAAACAAATCTGAACCAAAAAATAAACTCTTCACATGTAGACTAGGTGGCATTGAAACACTATTACTACAGATACCACCATTACGAATAAATGTAAACTAATAAGCATATACAACAATTTGTCTAAGAGGACAATACATAGATTTCTTATCTACAGTCTTTAACTTTAAACAGAATAAACAATATTTCCAGGTGAGAAATTAGAAACTGTGTTTATCACCAAGACCCCAGTATCCCCACTGAACATTTGACCCAATGGCTTACAAAGGGAAAGGCCAGAATGTTAAGTAGTTCAACAAAGAGAAGAGCCTGTGTGACATTCCAGCTACACAAATTACCCAAAATGAGTTCTAGCATTGGGAGTATAGGTACCTTGTCTGGTCCTCTGTGCCTGATATGCTATTGAGGAGCTTTTCTCCGGACGTGTATGTTTTTAAAGTCTCAGTTATGGGAGACTTTATGTCCAATTATTTTTGCTGCAGTGGCATATGACTCTAAACTAAGATCATCGTGATCATTCGACATAAAAGAAGTGAGCACTTGGACCACTTGCAATAAAAAGGTCCGTATGGATGTCTGCAGGCAAATTTGAAGGTAAAGTCTTAGTAGTAAAAACAATAATATTTCCCATACACACCATACCCAGTATAAACACTGAGAAACACTGTGCTGCTTTAACATTTCCGGGCACAATGACAGAAGCATTAGCTTTTTCTAAAAGTTACATCATGGCCTTGCACATACATCAGGATTTCTGCCTTTATCATAACTTCATAACAACCAACATTGACTTGCCACCTTAACCAACACAAATACTCTGTTGGGGATCAGCTTTCCCACAAGGCAAGCATCAGGTGAAACGTAATAAAATATGTACAAAATTACAGTTTTCAAAACAACATGTAATCCATACTAAAATAGCCTAGTGAGGATTACCAGGGTGCAAATCTTCTGTCACCATGTGTTGTTAACAACACCAAAACCCTTGGCTACTACGGTAATCTGTGAGACTACATGTAACAAAATAGATTCCTACAGGCATAGTGTAATAACAATCCATCTACAAAAGCCTAATGTCTTTAACTCATGCGTCTCATAATAAGCAAGTCAAGCCTTCTGGCTTTCTCATAACATTTCATAATAAAAAGATCAAACCCATGGAATCTGGCATACCTTTCCAAATTAACTGATAAGTCCTACAGCCTTTACTATTGGCTTGACATCAGATCCAACACAAGCCCATTCAAGTGCACATGGGCTGGCAACCATCATGCATATAACTATAAAATAAATGTACAAATATGTAGAAA
Source organism: Triturus cristatus (assembly GCF_964204655.1). Classification (NCBI taxonomy): domain Eukaryota; kingdom Metazoa; phylum Chordata; class Amphibia; order Caudata; family Salamandridae; genus Triturus; species Triturus cristatus. Next base: position 866,810,135 of record NC_140581.1, read on the forward strand.
AATACAGTTTGCAAAACAATATACAACCCCTCTCAATAGGGTGTAACAAGAATCATCACAGTATAAACCCCCAGGGTTTGTAAGAGTGAACGGCCAACAACGAAACCCCTGTCTTCTACAGTAATCTATGTGATTACATGTAGTAAAATACCGGTCTATTACCAGTAACCTGTATCTACTGTTTTGGGCATAATCTTTGCCACCAGGGAACCATCAGGTACACAGTGATAAAATTACAAAGGTATACAAAATTACAGATAGTTAAGCAAAATGCTATATCTCCTAACAGGACCTAACAAAACTCTCACAAAACAAATCTTTTCAATCTACAATTAATCACAGAGGGTAGCCTGCATCAAAACCCTTGCCTACTAGATGAACTTGTGAGATTCCATGGACGCTTTCAGATAAAGTAATAACAATCCGCCCTTAAATGCGATTTCACTTTAACATAGCTTTTCACAATAAATATGCCAGGCCTCGTGGCTTTATCGTAACATTTCATAATAAACAGATCAGGCCTATAGCCAAGAACATTGGCTTGTCACCATAACCAACTCAGTCCTACTGTATTGAATATAAACTTTACCCCAAGCCAAAAAGTGCAATACAAGCATTCTTTTCAGTGGATGCACAGAATTTCGGCCCTATCAAATTCTGTACTCAGGGCAACCATCAAGAGGGTGGAGTCTAAGGCTTCTCTCAGTAAGACCATGAAAGTTCTTTTTTTATTGATCACATGCGATGCCAGAGCTAAAAGAGACATTGATTCTACCAGCAATGTGATGAATAACAGATATACCAGCTTATCATAAAACATGAATGGAATTAGAAGTGAAAGTTTGTTTTGTACAAGGTGAATACTGACCAAGGTAAACACCAACAGAACGAAAAACATTCCCAAGAAATATGCAATTTCATTCGCTTTCTTTAACACCTCAAGTCCTTTAGATACGATTAGATGTGGCCTCTGAGCAGACCACTGAAGTGAGACCATTTTATTGAACTAAAATCAGAAGACCACAAATGGTATCACAGAAGGAAGTAGCCATGGAAAGGCCAATGACAGAATCCTTCATTTTTTGCAGCATCTCAGATCTCCTGGGGTATTGCTAATTAACAATGGTAATATATTTTGTAGAAAAAGAAACTGCTACTTCTTCCCTTATCTGTCATTGTGTTTTGAGAGTAGACATTCTTTTGCAGCAGAAGGAGATGCAATCATAAAGAGAGATCAAGAACACTTGGAATGTATTTATGCCAAAGTTATTCAATTAGTGGAGTAACTAACTCCATCAAGAGACATAACTAAGATTTAGTTTATTCTAAAAGGACAATGTTCTAAGAACTGTACAAAAGCACTTATCTGACAAGCTAACACTCCTAAGTAAGAGTATTTGTCAATTTCTTCCTCACTGGAACTGGTGTCCAATCACTGGTGCAAGTGTACACATGCAGACACACACACACACACATCACAACCTCCATGACTTCTGCTGGTAACTCATTGCCTGTACATCACCTTCCGAGACACAGAATAGTCAAGATGATGGCCCCTGTGATAATCACATGCGCATGGTGACTTACATCCTCCGATTCAAAGACGTGGCAAATCATCTTGTACTGCCGCTTGCCATCCTGCGATGGATGTGATGCCTCCACGTTTTCCTGGGAATTGGAGCGGGGCATCCGCCGGCGAGCCATGAGAACCACAATATTCCCAATGTCTGCAATGTAGGAAATGGTCCTAAGTGGGTGATCCATCATTGTTTCCTAAGGAAAACAGAAAGACATGAAAGTTAGTGCCACGAAGAAAACGTGACCACCCTAAATCAGTTACACAAAAAGAAGATCGTCATCAGAAAATAGCAAGGTAGACTTTGTAAGTATGTTCTTTCACAGACTAATTCAAAATCTTGATGACAAGGATATAAGTACTCTAGTTTACTCTCAGGACACAAAAAGGCAAACTATGAGCGCATACCTGCGTGTCAGCATTCAGAACTTTTATCCTCTGAGTAGAGATGAAAAGGTCCACCTCTGTCATAGGTTGAGCCTCTCCCTCTGGAGCCTGCAATGTAAACATGCAAGGTAATCAAAAGTAATCTCAGAATACCAGACCCTATAAAATGAGATTAAAAGACTACCATCAAGACGCAGTCACCAGAACAGTAAGACCGAATGCATCTCTTCACTACAGAAGCCATTTGCACTGAAATTGCACATCTGTTCAATACAAAGTGAGAACTGATGTGTACTCTCCCAGGTAGATACTAGTCTCAATGTGTTATTTCAAAATGTATGCATACTAAATTCAGGCCTTTTGCTCTTAACTGCAATGACAAAAGCCTCAGCATGATACCAATACGAATTATCTTCTTGTCCAGTTCTTTTGCGGATCCTCAATGGTACTGACATGTTTTGGAAATGTACATTACTTTGTTGTTTTTAACCATTACCTGCAAACTCCAAATGAAAAAAGATGGCGGCAGAAAAATACAGCTTCAGCCCTCCAAAACGAAGATTTAATGTGTCCATTATTCTACTACAAGTAAACTTTCATATTTCTAACCTACTAGAAGCTATAGTTGTGAAGTAAAGAACATAGATGGCAAAGGAAGTGTAGTATGTAACCAGACTGTGCAGTGGTAAATCACAGAGATTATAGTACAGTTCTGGTAACTGCGTCTTCATGATAAGTGAGGCATGTAACGCCTCAGTGGGCACCGCTGCGCGAGAAACAGAGGGGTAAGTACCAGTTATTTAAATATAAAATAGTTGCACATACATCAGCACTCAGCATATGGGCAAAGGAATATGTATTCTCATTTTTTCAGAGATGCACAGGGGACAGCCCCGCATTTACGCATCATCTTTTGCATCCAGCAAATTTATGCAACCGATAAAGAATCACGCTTTTGACACTACACCGGGCGAGTATTTTTAATACCTGGCTGCAAGTGAATGGTCTTATGTTGTAGTAAGTGCTTTTAATACTGTTTCCCTTTACATATTTGGCCAATCCAGTCTTTTCCCCACTTCTGACTGACAGCGAATTGTTTCTCAAAGTGAGGCTTGATGCATCAGCGACAACAAGCAACACAAATACCCAGAGGTAATGAAAATGAGATTGGGGCTTGGTGACCTGTTCTTTCAGAACTTGGGAAACAAAAGTTTGGACATAACTTGCTGGATGCAGAAAATGAACAAATAAGACAAAACAATGCAAGAAAATGAAATGATAATGAACAGGCATAAAATCAAGCTGATGACATTGTACTGCACCTTCTTTCTGCTTTTGGCTAATTTCTGGGCCATCTGCTTAGCATGGAACAAACAGAGACAGGAGAGTGGTTAGGAAAGAACTGAAAAATTCTCGAAGTCAAGCAGGAAGCTACAGTACAATTACTACTGCAACCAGTGTGTTTAAGAAAGGGGCTTTATTCATTAGGCTGCTAAAATAACACCGTAATCACTACTTAATATCATATCAATTTAAAATAAGTCGCACCTTTTATTTTCACCTTACACATCGCACATCCTCCCGGAGAGCATATTTCCATTTATTTGCTAGATTGGAGGAGGAAATGACCAGAGAAGTGTCTACCGAATTTAAAACCCTTGGCTGGCCCAAGCTATACCAATTTGGCAGGACATTAACACATTAGGTTGCTACAAAACAGCAGCAGTTTTTAAATGCTAGAACAGCTCAGGCAACGACACTTAACCGCGGAAAGAGAGCAGCCTTACATCCCAACCGAGATAAATGGAGGAGAAATGTCCCCTTCAAGCTCTCTATAGAAACAGAAGCCTACAACAGTTTGGTAACAGATGTAAGGTGTTTTGAACCTTCCAAAGAAAATTTAACGTGAGGTGCTAAGTACCGCCAACAGTACTTAATTCGCCTTTTCTCATTAGCAAACGTTGCTTTCATAAACCTACTTGAAATGTCGTTTTGAAGCATGTTATGAGACAGCAGCTTCATGGTATGGAAGGAACTCATAGCAAAACATGGATGTACAGCTATCGAGAATGCACGTGCAATGGGCTTTTATCCCAAACCATTGACAGGTCTTCGATGAATAGGCTGCCCGCATGCACAGTCCACTATCAACTCTATCCTGCGGCATCAAAGAGTGATGGTGGTATTAGGTGTAGATCAAAATTTCTGTAGGAGGATATTTATGTAAATTCGAAATTGGTATTCTGGAGTCATGTTTGTGCAAAAGATATTCTTGCAGTCCATGCTATCACACTGCACGACTACAACCAAATGAAATGACAGTCACTGTAAACACTCAAAAAACACAGTTCTACTTAGATCCATAAGACCTACACACACAGGAATACTCAATATATCACACCAGTCCCTACGCTGCAATGCACAGCCCATATGGAACCTGAATGCCTCTGCTATGGTAAGGCAAGCATGCAATCTAATTTATGTCAGAATTGGATACACCAAACCAACCTCCCACCTCCCCAGGGATATATATAGTCTAGCAACAAAATGTGGCACATGGAGATTAACTGAACTCAAGACCGCCAATCCCTCATACGAAACACCATAAAACAAATAAATATCTGACCACGTCCCAAATTTTTAACACAACGACCCACTTGACAATAAACCAGCCACACATTTGGCAGAGAAGCTCACTCACGACCAGCTAATCAATCAAGCATTTATAAAGTGCGGCAAATCACCCATGAGGGTCTTGAGGAACTGTAGAAGTTGGCTCATGCATAGAGGTTGATCATTCAAAAATCCGGGTCTTGAGTTCATTTCCGAATTGCTGGAGCCATGGTGCAGTCCTGAGGTGCAAGGGGAGGTTGTTCCATGCCTTGGATGCCAGGTACAAGAAGGAGAGCCCTCTGCTATGGGGTGTCGGCGAGGTAAAGAGAGGGTATCAAAGATGTCTGGTCAGTTGGTGGAAGGTCAGGTTCTTCGTTGTGCAGAGCCTTGTACGCGTGGGTCAGCAACTTGAACTGGCATCTCTTCTGAATCGGAAGCCAGTGTAGTTTCTTGAGATATGAGGTTGTGTGAGTCCTACTGTGGAGGCCAAGGATGAGTCTTGCCTCTGAGTTTTGTATTGTCTGGAGTCTCTCGAGGTGTTGTGCAGTGATTCCTACGTAGAGTGTATTTCCATAGTCCAGTCTGCTGGTGATGAGGGCTTGCGTGACAATTATTCTGGTGTTGGCTGGAAGTCATCAGAAAATCTTGTGAAGCATACAAAGGTTGTGGAAGCAGGCGGAAGAAACTGATTTGACTTGTTTCTTCATTGGTAGCTTGCTGTCCAGGATGATTCTGAGGTTGCAGGTGTGGTTGGTCGGGGCGGGAGGTGGGCTGAGGTTCACAGGCTACCATGCTTCGTTCCATGGTGAGGTGTTGTTTCCTAAGATGAGAACTTCCATTGTGTCTGTGTTGAGTTTGAGACAGTTTCCCTTTATTCAGTGTGCAACGTCCATCATGCATTTGTGGAAGTTGCCCTAGGTGGTGGAGGGGTATTCGGACCATGAGAGGATGAGCTGGTGTCGTCGGCGTAGGAGATGATGTTGAGCCCGTATGATCTGACAGTGTCAGCCAAGCGGGTCATGTAGGAATTGAAGAGGGTGGGGCTGAGGGACAATCCTAGGGGGACCCCTCAGATGATTTTCTTGGGTTGCGATGTGAACGGTGGGAGATGGAGCCTTTGAGTTCTGTCGGTGAGGAATGAGGCAATCCATCTGAGGGCATCTTCCTAGAACCCAATGTGGTGGATTCTGTTGATCAGGATGTGGTGAGAGAGGGAGTCAAATGCAGCAGAGAGCTCCAGGATGCTGAGGGCTGCCGTTTCTCCACGATCCAAGAGGGTTCTGATGTTGTCGGTAGATGCGATCAGGGTTGTTTCGGTGCTGTTGTTAGCTCGAAATCTTGATTGAGGGAGGGATCCAGGAGGTTGCGGTCTTCTAGGTGTTGGGTGAGTTGCTTGTTGATTGCTTTCTCAAGGACTTTTGCAAGGAAGGGGAGCAGAGAGTTGGGCCGGTAGTTTTTTGGTTCGGCGGATGATTTTTTTCAGGAGAAGCCTTACGTCAGTGTGTTCCCAGTCCTCAGGGAAGGAGGCTGTGGGGATGAAGGTGTTCAGGACATTGCTCAGCTCATTGCAAAGTGTCTTGCTTACAAGGTTGAAAATGTGGTGGGGGAAGGGGTCTGAGGGTGCTCCCGAGTGTGTGGAGTACATGATAGAGATTGTCTCTTGCATGGTGAAGCAGTTCCAGTGGGTGAGCCGTTGTTCGGGGTTTGTGTTTGTGGATGTGAGCTGGTTGATGCTGTCTGCAGTGGAGGGTTGGTGTTTGAAGTTTTCGTAGATGGCCGAGATGTTGTCTTGGAAGAGGTCAGCGAGGTTGTCGCACAGTTTTTCGGAGTGGGTAATGTTGTTCTCGGTGACTGCGGGTTGGAGAACTCCTTCATGATGGTGAAGAGTTCCTTGTGGTTTGCGCTGGCTTCAATGCAATCTGCTAGGACATTCTTCTTGGTTTTGTTCAGGAGGCGGTGGTACTAGTTGAGAATTCGGTGTGATCTTCTTTCTTTCTGCTAATGCTACAGGACTCACTGTATCATCTATCCAAAACAAACCAGAATACACTAATCAAGCAACTGCTATTCCCCACTGGTGCTGGGTACAAAAACAAAAAAAGGTTGCCTCCACAGCACATCTGCAAACAGAACATTTCAAAGTGAATGAGGCAAAGACGGACCAACAACATTATCTCATCTCAAGAAATTTGCAGCAAACTAGGCAAACACCTTGTTATCCAAAGCCATGATATTTCATCAAACTCATAACACCAACACTCTTGACCAACAAAAACGCTCACCCCCAATTTTTATGTGAAACATAAGCTTGATCCTAAGCAGCTTAAACCTGCAACTCCAACTCCCAAACTAGTAAAACTGATACAAACTAGCATTAGTTGGCTCTTTAGTGGACCATAACGTATCAACCACTGTTAAAGACAATCTCCCTAGTTATCACAACCAGTCTGTACCTCACCACTGTCAGCATCTTACTACAAGAATAAAAAGCCCCAAATAAATTCAAGAGCATATTAAACCAGATCTGAAACCTCTCTCAAGCCTAAGCTGATCAAGCCAACTACACATACGAACTCGTAGTTGGCTTGATCAATAATTGGCTTACCGCCCCATTCTTAGCACTAGATCACACTACTCACTATCTGAGACCAACAAACAGACCTCAAATGTGCACATGCACTTACGCAAGATAACACCTGGCCAAACACCCAAAAATTACCTTGCACAGTTTATACCAAAGTATACAACACGACACATTTCACCACACAGCTCTACACAGCACTGCCCGACGTCTCCATTGTCCTCCAGACCGCATGGTAATGTAACTACCAAACCAAGCCAAACCATACCGTACTCCATATTATATGCCAGCTTAATTTACCACTCTCATCAAGATGCCCTCATAGCTTCCAACCCTCCAGCACATGATATATAGTGGTCATATATGATTCTGTATAAAATATACTTAAGGAACCCTGTTTAGAAGAAGCCTGTATCCTCGAATATTTCTAATTGAATGCATTCCCAGAACGGTGAATCAATCAGTGTGAATGCCCTTTGTGGTGGAAAAAGGCCCAGCAGTGTTTGCTTTTAGCATCACATACCATAAAACCTCTCCCCCAGATTGTAAGTCTTCCTGTGTCACTCACTCTTCATGACTCCTGCCTCTTTATCACGCATCATTTTTTTCACCCCCAAATCCTTTGCTTGCGATTTTAGATTAAATTCCTCAAATTGTTCATGAAAAATTATTTTCTTTATTTTGGGAATTCACCAAAATGTAGTTAAACTATTCTAAATTTCAGGTTGGGGTTCTCCATTTTGATTTGACCTTAAATGAAGTAGTGCTGATACATTATACCTCAAACAACACCAGATCTAAGCCAACAAGAACACTCCCACACCATGCCACACCAGACGACACGCTATTTTATGGCATAACAAAACTCCACACTCAAACCCACAACATAACACCTGTATGACTGCATTTAACAGAATACATCTCACCATCCCACACTAAAACATAACACAACAGATCCCACCTTACCCGCCACATGCCTCCTCAAATCATTACACCAGTCCCCTCTTTACCACCCATAAAACACGATCACCCCTTAATAAACCATACAATTCCATACCACACACCATTCCACATTCCATAACAATGCAATTACAGTTGCAGCCTTCCACTGTACACCTTAGACATCACAACACATGCAGAATACCAATGTTCAATACACCTATTTACTTATTATGTGTTTTTAAGTGTGGCACATTATTTTTTGGTCTCTTCAGAGAGCCATAGCTAAATTTCTGGAAGACGTCAGAAATGGTGAAGTTAACAGTCTAGTGGGATAAAAACATTGGACTATGTCTGTTTTCAAACAAGAGAACACAGCTGTTCTATTTAAATGTGCCACAAATATCTTTTACATAGGTTTTATTTTTGAAACTGCATGAGCACCTCCATTAGGGGTAGGATAAAACCTAATCCTTGGTGGAATTCAAGCTTACATTTACAGCACCGACAAACATGCATTTATCAATTGTGAGCTCTGATAAAAAAAAATATTAATAATGCAGGGTGAGCTCATTCTGAAGTTCTTTTGGCTTGGCTAACTATAATTGCTTCACTGTCGCTCTGTGCCTAAGAACAGAACACCTAAAGACCCCTCCTACTGTGTCATTTGCACACACTTGCTGCTTGTCGGGTGGCACACCCTCAGATCACATGGCCCAAACCTTCCTATTGATGATTATGTGGAGAGAACCTGAAGATGGTTTGGGTGGACAACTCGCCTTGATTCTGCTAACTGCTTCTTGAGCCTGCATCATCCGCACGTTCTTGGATGGAGTTTTGTCAGATAGAAGCTGTGTTGAGCCAAGATAATTGGCAGCGAAAATGATTCCGTCAATTAAGTCTTCTGGGTCACATGGTCCGGGCACTGCAATAGAAGGGTATGGTCACAAATCAAATGTTATGACAAGAGGAAGGTACAAGAGTTGACTGGTGGCAAATTTTATTGAAAACAAACTGAAATACAACTGGAAGTGTCTCTCCAGTTTTTATTGAAGTTGGTATGAGTTAATAAAAAAGTACAAACGTAAAGCATTGGCATTGATTTTAACAATGCTAATTCTACTGCACCACCTTTTAGATATTAGGGTAGTAAATGTGCTCCCCATAACAGTAGATCTGTTGAAAAGGCTTGCAACCTTTTATGGGCAGTATTATGTACACTTAAATTTCTATTCAGAGTTGCAAAAAGTGTTAGTATTTAATATTATTTACCACTGAATAGTTTAGTCAAATCATACACTCAAGGGAAGTTCAGTTTACTAGTTTAATAAGACTGCATTAATGAGGGCAATCAACAATTACATTAAAACAGATAATCAATTCACATTGAAATCACATCACAAAGTTAAAAAATCCTATTAACAACTGTAGAATAACTTCGGATAAAAATGTGAAAGAAGCGTTATGTGCAGAAAAATATTTATGAGATAAAAACATTCTTCTTATATAGCAACGCTGTTAAGTGTTGAAAGCAGGACAAACTAGCAAAGGCAGCTTCAGATCTTGAAATGCAAACTGACAAATGTCAAACAACACAAAAATAATTCTTTTTTCATCCCAATGTCCTAGATTGTTCTGCAATGGAAGATGCTAAGGTTAAGAATAAAACTGTGTAAATCATGATTCTCTAATAACGGCAAATAGGTTGCATCCTTTAAGTTGAAGATTAAGGGATGTATAGTGATAAATCTCTTTCCGTTTAATGGAATCATGATCTGATGTAAAACTGGTATCAACTGTCTGCTTTTTAAGTCTCGCCTGGCTTTAGCAGCACGCATGTGCTGCTCTCACCATGCGAGGGCCTTTTGGAATCGATACAGATTCTGACTTCACCTAAAGGCACGCCCTCATTTGTAATTGGCGCACGTCATTATTTATGGTAAATGCTGACGCGTGATTGGAAAACGGCCTTTGTGGTGACCGCCTTGTCCACTTTTAGGACGGCCCATGTGGACAAGGCGATGCCATTTTGTTTGTGCTTTAATTTGCTCTGTAATTTGCATTTGTTTTTCCAATGTACGCTTTGTTTCAGCGTTCCAGAATATTTGCTGACAAGCTGATGCCATTTTGTTTGTGCTTTAATTTGCTTAGTAATGTGCATTTGTATTACTGCTGTGTTTCGTGCGTCACGCTTTGCACAAGCGAGGTCCGCTTTGGCCGCGCTTGATTGATGTGTATGCAAATCAACAAAGCCATATTATCACTTTTTATAAATGTAGCAACGTTTAAAGCAGGAATCCATTAACCCCTTCAGTGCCCATGACGAGCTGGACTCGTCATGGGCCGCGGTGGAGCTGTGCCCATGACGAGTCCAGCTCGTCATAGACCCCGCCCGCTAATACAACGGCCGGCACAGGGCGGGGAAAGGGGCGGGCACTGAAGGGGTTAAAGAACTCAAACCGGCCGGCCCTCTTTCGGAGGCTGAATGATGCCCCGCTTGGGTTCTGACTGCTGCAGTGAGTGAGTGCCGACAGCGACTGGGGGGAACAGAAAGTGCTGGCAGTGGTTGAAGGTCGTGCTTAGTAAGATGTAACACCGTGGCATATGCTTACCCTGATCGATATCTGCTCAGTTGTCATTACTGACCAGCAGTCCAAAATTCTTAGTTTATATTTCACAGTTAATGCGTTGTAGGGAAATGTTGGGAGTGTGCAGATGTGCTGCATTGCTGTCTTCTGGCAAAAAACTCAAATACAATCCAAAAATTTCTCGTGGGCACTGGGAATGCCAACTCAGATTGGCTAGGTCTGTTGAATGTTGTTTATCTGCAAATCCAGCTTTACCACATAATCTGAACTGGAGGTGTCCGCAAATAATGTCATTTCCGTCATCGTGACCCCAAATCGGAGGATGACCTCTGCCACATCCGGCACTTAGAGATAATGCCGCCATTCGCAGCTCATGACCATAAAAGCGCACTTCCACCCTAGTCTGTTGCGCATTAATATGACACTGATTCATGACAAGAAAGCATCAGACACAAATATAAACACTTTTTTCTCTTCATTATGATGGTGGGGAGAATTAATTATGGCTCATGAAAAACAAGGCTGAGAAGCGCTCGACGCCTTTGAATTACTGCCTTTAATAGCCAAGCACCTTCCCTGCGTTTCCTTACACACTTTATTTCATTTTACAAATCTAGTGGTGCAGTGATTGCCAGGAAGGGCTTTAGGTTCAGTACTAAGCGTATTTTCACCTCACCCCACCCAAGTGGGTGAAGGAAGATGCTACCGATCTATGGTAAACTCTGCGGTAGGTCTGGGGCGAGGGGGCTGAGGGGGTGGCGTTGTTGAGATGGGGGGTCACCATAGTTGGTGGTCTTATCACTCATGGCTCAATTCACAAAGTTCCAGAGGGAAAAAAAAATACTCATCCTGTGGGTTTGCACTTATGTCTGGACCAGGAGCAAATATCTGGCTTGCTCCAGCAAGCCTGTGAAAGTCTGATTCACATGTGGAACAAGTTCTGCATAAATATAAAATAAACCACCTCTTTTCCGCACATGCGTATTTTTTCTATTTCTTAAAGAAAAAAATACTTCTCATAGAAATCCCCTTGCCGTACACCTCCATCACTTTTGGGGTAGTAGCCCCTCCCTATTTCCACCCTAAATTACTTCTCGTTGACAGGATACATTTGTGAACGATTTCCAGGTAGGAAATTGTTTGGCGACAATCTGTAAACTTGCAAGTTTCGGTGTCCATGAACACTTACAGTTGCCGCCACACTGACTAGATTTCCAGACGCAAAACGTCCATCATATTGACGGAATTTACATGTGGGCAGTAGTCGAAGTGCACTGAACACAGTATGAAAATTGTGATAATGTGGACAATGAGGTTTCTAAAGTTCGCGTTCGCCCTGCAGATCACTGCACTTCTAGTCATACATAAGTCCGTAAGTCTCGAAAGCATGAACGTATGTTTGTAACATCTGTGCATCACTCGTACTCGGCCAGTAATAGATAGTGAAACCAAGTTTTAATTTGGTCACACTTGTTTGTTCCTAGTTTGTGGTCCCAGCAAAATGCGCAATTTCCATACAATGTATCGCCGATGAAAGCATATCTGTTTTTTCAACAATTTAATACGGGAAAATGTGATTGATTTCACAAGTGACCAGCAAAATTAAGTGATAAGGATATCCTTCCAATCACTCGTACCACATCTTAGGAAAATCACTTAATATGAAGATACTGTGTACATACAAACCAACATTTTAGAACAGGCAAGTAGGAGATTTGAAACAAGCATTGACAATGCAATAGGTCTCGCCTTTGATTAAGTTAAAGCCATTTGCTTTGCTAATGGTATTGTAAAGCAAAGAAAATGGCTTTAACTTAATGAAAGGCTAGACCTATCGCATTTTTAATGCTTGTTTATTAAAGGCAATAGGACGTTTTTGGAATGTTTATTACATGTTGCCCCAATTGTAAGCCTAATTAAGTAAATGCATGGCTATGATTATTTATCAGTGTGCATCTATGAGATTTATTCAACCATAATTCCCTCTCAATGGTTGCAATGTGTACTTGGTTACTGTGCTAATTGTATAGCTCTATTTCAAGATAACAAAGCTCACTTTAAGATCACAAGCATTGAGACCAAGCTCTATGCCAAAATATTATTTGGTAAGCTCTGCCTTACAGATAACACAGATCTCTGGGCCAGATGTACAACCATTCCATTTTGCGGGTCATAAATTGCAATTTTTTGCGACTTGCAATTTGCGCTCTCAAAATGAAATATACTAATGTGTCTCAGACACATTTAGAAGATCCCAATGAGGTCGCAAATGACCTGCCTCATCAATATTCATGAGGCAGGTCGCAATATGCGACCCATTGGAATGGGCTACAATCACAGGGATGGTAGTCTGCCGGGGACACCAGACCACCATGTCTGTGTTTGTTTTTTAAATAAAGCAACATTTTAAATAAAGCAACATTTTTTTTTCAAATGCAGCCCGTTTTCCTTAAAGGAAAACACAATGCTTTTAAAATAAAAATAAAAAAAGTAAGTTTTCTTTTCATTTTTTTAAGGGCAAGCCGTGGTCCGAGGGACCACTGTCTTCTCTGAAATAATGTTGGTGCCCCCATTAACAAAGGAGGAGGGGTCCCTGTGGGACCGCTTCCTGTTTGCGAATGGCTTACCACCAACTTGAAGTTGGTGGTAACTGTGATTGTTTTGCGACCGCATTAGCGGTTGCAAAAACAATCATATATCATCCTGCGACTCGCTATTAGGAAGGGACACCCTTAGCACGCCCGTCCTAATAGCGACTCACAAACCTCATTTTGCAAATCGGTAATAGGTTACGACTCGCAAAATAGAGTTTGTGCATTCTACAACCCTTTTTAGTGGGCGGAAACTTCCCAATTTCCCGTTTGTGACTGCTAAAAATGGTTGCACATATGGTCCTCTGTGTTTTACGTGCTACTCTCTACTCACACTTTAAGAACACATCAGATTTTAATGGCACTACAGAAATGGCAATTAAAATGTTTTCAATGTCCATGAACTAGCCCAAAGCACCAACATAAATATGGACTTCACGCAACTAGAGATATCTGGGATGCAGAACAACATCAAGCTTTTGACCATAAGAATGTCAGAAGCTGAAAATCGAATAAGCAGTCTGGGAGATGCAGAGATGAAGGAAGATTTATGCTCCACAAATATGCAAGACTCAAAAAGATGTAGCTAAACTAGAAGATCACAATATAAGGATGAAAGTAAGAATTTTCAGAGTCCCAGAAGGTACAGATGATCAAATGGGGTAATGAATAGGCTTTCTTGAAAAATGGATACCACAAGTGACAGATATTTATTTAAAAAAAGAATTTACACTTGAAAGAGCCCTCCACGTCCCAACACACAAACGTAAAAATGTAAAACTTCCGAGAACTACTGTATGCAAAGTTCTGATATACCAGTAGGTAGAGACTATTTTGGAATATGTTAGTCACAACAAACATAGCCTATGGAAAGGTACGAAAATCAGTATATTTTAGGACTATGCCAAGGACATGGTGCTTACATGAATGGTCTTCTTGGCACTGACCAGGAAAATACTGTATCCCTTACAAGGGAAAACCTCAAGCTTTCCAAGATCAAAACGATCTCTCAGTTTTGCAGTACAACATTGAGGAGTTAGAAATTGAAACATCTTTTTCTAAAACAACCTGAGGCATCCCATACTTCTCCCTAAACACTTCTACAAACAAATCTTGAATATAGAGACATATGTACAAACATTTCATTCGAAAAATGTGGTCACAAACTAAGAACCGATGCTTTGCAAATGGAGTAGAATTTTGTGAACCGACTTATGTACTAATAGATTGGGTCACAAATTTCCCATTCAGAGTGGGTCACAATCAGACCTACCTTATTACTATTCAGGAGGTAGATCACAAATTACAACTCATTTTGATTGATGGCCATTATTCTTAATGTTTGGTTTTTCAATGAACCCATATTATTGTGTCTTTAGTTCAAGTTACACTTAATAGAGTGCAAAGATTAGCTTTAAATTGATATTAGCAATTTGCATTAACAGAGATGCCGACAGTTTCAAATTAAATATCGTAAAAGTACCGCTATTGTGACTGCGCTATCTGATGTATTGGCTCAGGTAACTCAATTAACTGACTTAAAATTATTTAGCATCCTGAAGAATGGAAGATTTCAGACTACACCTACAAGCTCAAAATGAGAGATAATACGCTTACAAGAAAACAAAATTAGCCAGCAGGAAGCTACATCACCAAGGGGAGGATGGAGAAGTAAAAGTACCTGCACTCCTTCCAAACGTCTTTGATCAGAAGAAGTCAAATTTGATAATTTTCTGAAATTAAAAGTACATTAAAGGTATCTCTTCCTAAACAGGTACCAATAGATGCTGACAATTCTCTACTTTATCTCATTACAAAATTCCTTAGAGGAGACTACATAGTCTCCAAAGTATAGTTATTGTTTTACCCACCATCCTCTAAATGTCTCTCAAATGGGGCAGAATAAATGGGAAGCAGAATGGAATAATGAACATTCTGGAAGTCTATATCCACAGGATCAGCTCACATCTGGACAATGCCTTTCATAAGCAAAACTGCTCCCAATCTGCCTCAGGGTTCTACATAGGAGATTGTGAACTCTGAGTTGCTTGTATAAGGGGGGAATTAGAGGACAAAACATGTGCTGGAACTGCGGAGAGGAAGTAGGAGACCCAGTCCCATATGTGTATAATTCTCCTTCTTTTAAAGAGTTTCAGAATGGAATATTTGCTTACATGTTTTGAGTAAGCCTCCTCATTACATGTTTTGAGTAAGCCTCCTCAAAAATGTTGCATTCACCATATTAGGTTCAACCCCCTGATTCCTCCTGCCATTGTCTAAAAGCCTCCATGTGCCCACAAAACAACTCTTTGTAAATGGAAGAACATTTCAATTCATACTTGGTGGGAATGATTAATGGTTATAAGAGGTGCAAACAACATCATATTACAACAGTTCCATACGTTTTCATTGGAAGAACTTGGTCTCCTAACTTGCAAAAACAAATCCTCCATGATAAGTGCATTAACATGATTCAACTCACCTCTCCCCTACACAACATTTTACTTTATGCTCTTAACGATTCCCGTTGCAGCTATTTTCCAAGTGATACATCCTATAACTGATACAGTGATTCTAGTTATTGTGTGTAATTAGTGCAGTGGCCCTTTCAACTAAGATTCTTCTTACTTCTTAGTTCCCTTTAACCTACCTTCTATTTGTCCTCCACCTCCAATTCAGGGTATTACTATCAACTTTCAATACTGCCCAGGTTAACCATTTATTCTGCAAACTACACCATGTTATTTTTTCAACTTTTTTTCTGATTACGTTTGAGAAATACACATCATAGGTATATTAAGTGCAAGCAGTTTTAAAAAAATAATATCAATTAAACAACACAAATGCATCCCAACCTAATACAGATAAATAGAGAAACCAATAAGGAAAAAACAGGAAAATTATCAGAATTGGACAAAGTGAACCAGATATCTGAATTTGTATATGTAAATGCAAAATTTGCCTAGGAAATGGAAAGTTCTAATCCAAAGTATCACTTCGCAGCTGACAGGGACCCAGGAGTGATTTAAGACCACAATGAATGAAACATAGGTTAATTACAACAAGCAGGTAGCACCAGCCAAAGTTTTTACATTTGGACTTAGTCTACTTTTTGGGGCTCAAATTCTTCAGCAGGTCATGGTCCAAAGCTGAAACCAAAGAGGGTTTCTCGAAGTCGGATATAATGCCATACCCTGCCCATTGTGGTCACTTCTTTGCTGGCATAGATTTGTCTCCACACCTCCGTCCAACGATTTACCTGTCAGTTGTTTGTTTTTTAACAACCACCAGGAAGGCAAGGCTGGAAACTGTACCCGCGAGAGCTCAATTGGGCTTTATACCATTACCATGAGGTCCCACTCTTTTTAGCACGGCAAAAGCTCAACAAGGAATCTGGTTTTCTTGCCGGACAAAGGTGCACCCTTGTCTGGAACTCCTCAGCACCTTGTCCTGATCCTCGGGACGTATAAAATGACTAAGTTCAACTTTTCTCCAGCTGCTGGGAAAGGTTCTCCTGGTCGCTGCATTAGCCCTCAGGTCCTTCACAAAGGGTTCTTTCTATGCTCCGGGTGCTCCTGCATAGACAACAACTCAGTGGTCAGTTGGGCCTTCTTGATGTCACAAGGTCTTTGCATTTTGTGTCGGTCTAGCATGTAACAAGAGATTAACCGCTTGACCATTGGTGAGGAGCAGGAATCAGGAGTTCTTGAGCAATATTTCTTACTGCTGTCAGGCAAAGTCTTCTTTCTTCTTGGTTCCAGGAATGCTCACGTAGATGGTCTAAATGCTTACTGCAGCTCATATGTTACATTTAACATCCACGTCGCCGATGCAATTTCTGTACCACATTAGACTGGCCATAATGGAAAGGTAAATACACCAATTGGTGGAAACCAATATTACTGAACAGTTTTAGGGATATAGCAAACACACTGTGGTACTCAATGTGGTATCACAGTGCACAGAGCCATAATACCAGAAACATCAGGATTCATAAAAACATGGAAAATCTGGGATAGCAATGCAGAAAATGCAGATCCCCACTACAGAGAATAACACTTTACCTGCGCCGCTGCTTTGAATAATTATTTAATCAATATATTTTAAACTTAATTATTATGCATCACTTCTCTGCTCATAGTTTTTAGACATGATTGAAAACTTATGTCATTAATATTTATTTAAAATCTTTAGAAAACACACATCCACTTATATGAATTGAAACTTTGTTAACAACTGTGCAGCGCTGCTGCTTTTCTATTTAGCAAGATCCCAAGGATAACCATCTCAAAAGCTGCCATTTGTACCCCCTGCCGACATTATAAGGATATTACAAGTCACATAGGAGTTCCATGACCATTTAAAGGAACAGGGTGATGGAGGAGTTCCTTTATAAGGTCATGGAATTCCAAAGTGACTTGCAATATCCTTTTAATGCATGGCAGAGAGTATTTTATCCTTTATAATAAATCGCTAAACCACAAACTTTTCCAAAAACTATTAAATAGTTGGTTTCTTGCTCTTTCATATGAAAGCAATGTTATGGTTGCAGGCATGAAGAATACAATCTAAATCTGTAGTTTGAAATTAAACAGACCAAAAAGCATTTAGTAATGTGTTCCAAAATAGATATTAGTAACATTTTTACTTGAGTCAAATAAAAAATGCTGTAGCTCTGATTGTGGAGAAACATGCGGAGAGCTTCTGTTTCCTGTAGTGGCCCTAAAACTAAACATGGTGCCTTAAATATCTAATTTCTGTAGATCACTGTTCCTTTTAGAAAAAGAGATCAGAAAAATGAAACTCTTCCTAGTTTTCACAGGAGGTATAATTATGCTCTGTGACCTGCCTTTCTCTTACAGTAGGCATTGAGATGTCAGAACTCAGCTGTAATAACCTATTACAGTTGAGCAGCTACATCATTTCGTTATTACAGGTGACTAGAGGCATCATAACTCAACTGTAACATGGAAATTAGAGAAAGGCTTTTATATGGATTGCAGGCTCCCTCATACTATAATACAAATAAAGGAGCAAAATTCTTTTGAAATGTGTGCTGTGTCAGTAACAAAAGCGATCGATGGAGGACTGCCAATTAGAGGAATTAATATTTCATCTTTCCTTGTTTGAGCTGCACCACAATACCCAGTAAACACTGCTTAGGGGATGTGTCTAGTGCCAACCCTGTCACTCAACAGTTCCTATCAACCACCGCCCGCATGTCAATATGTCCTCACAATATCATGCCAAATATAAAAATGTTGCTCCCCCTTATCCATAGCAAGGGTACGCAGCCCACATAAATCCTGGCTGGCTTAAGAGGCATAAGATACGTGCAATGTACATAATTAAAATTGATCAACTTAATCTAGCATTCCTGGAGACCCCCTGAACCAAAGAGCAAGTCATTTTCTATTGACTTTCCTATGCAGGTGCTGCTTGTAGTCTCCTCATGTCAGCCTATCTAATCTTTACGATATCTCACCAAGGGATCTTCGTGCCTTCATTAGCTCCGCCTCCACATCCCCTCCTCCTGACTTCCGCCGCTGTAAGTCTGCTAGCATAGTTTCCTGTAATGTCAGGTCCTTCTGCAAGTGTTAATCAACTCTGAATTCCTTCCCTAGGCAGACCCCACAAGCCACAACTGTCAGTGACCCCCACTCATTCCCCTGGTGGCCATGTCTCCCCGGTGATACTCAAGTATGCCCCCAACTGTGTCGCGAGGTCTTCCCAATACTCCTGGTCCAGCAAGACCCCTGGCAGCCTTCTCCATGAGTAAGAGTCCACCCATCTATTGCCTCAGTCAATGGCAACTTTCAGTGGGGAATGGTCTGATAAATACCTCACTAGATACTGACCCCCGTGTTCCCGGATGAGAATGCCTCCTGACCCATATAGCTGGTCTTGTCTACTAGTCTACTAGAGTCAGAGTGACAGGAGAATTTTCTACCCAGCGGACAAAGTTCTCTCCATACCCGTATTAAACATTACTTGGTGCAATGCAGTCATCATGTGAGGCTTCCTATTGTGTGATGGGGGATGTTTGTCAGGTACCCCATTCAATATGCAATTAAAGTCCCCCGTACACAGTATTGCGACACCAAGGCAGCTAGTCAATAAATCCTGGACCTTGATTACAAAGTCTCTGTCATCCGTGTTTAGTGCATAAAGGTTTAGGATGCCGATTTCTCTCTCATCCAGTGTCCGATGCAATAGGATATACTACTCCTCCATGTCTGCTTCTGAGTATATGAGTCTGAAGAGTACCCTAGGGGCCACCCACACGGACACCCCCTGGCATAAGACAAGTACGTGGACAAGTACAATTGCCGCCTCTATTTCTTTTTTAATTTCTCGTCTTCCGAGTCAATCAAGTGAATCTCCTGAAGACAGCATATTTGTATTTTAGGTCTACAGAGAAAAGTAGATCATATTTATCCAATGTCATGGGTCCACGGGACCCTAATCACCGGGCAACTCCCCCTCTTCTCCCTACTGGGCCGAATCTGGAGAGTTCCACATTCCAACCAGGGGACCTCCTCCCAGATTTAGAGCCAGGACCACACCTCCTCAGGGCATTCAAAAACATGCATTTTACCTTGCTCCACCACCCGCAATTTAGCAGTACACAATAACATGTAACGAGGGTTCAGAGCCCGCAGTTTCTGCTTCACGTCAATGATAGTCTTTCTTCTAGTCTGAACCTTGCTGATGTAGTCAGGTAGATGGCTATTTTCTGACCACTGTAATTAATGTCACATAGTTGAAAATCCTGGCTATGAGTACTCTTTAAGGGGCCCCTACTGGAGGCCTCATCAGCCCTATGCGCGCTCTCAATGGAAAACACCAGTGACAGTCCTTGGGGCTTAAGTGTATGTAGAATACACTGCTTCAGGATGCAATCCGGCGTGGCGTGCTCTACTCCCTACAGATAGCTCAAGAATCGCAAATTATTACTCCCCTCCGTATGTCCGTTCTGGAGTTCAGAGTCTTTGTTATTGCCATCATCTTGGACATCTGATCATTGAAGGTTGTCCCTTCCATTTATAACTCTCCTATTGAGCTCTACGCGGATTTAACCTTCTCAGATACCTTATGTCAGTACGTAGCAGGTTGACCTCTATGGAGCTAGAGTTAATCTTCCCCTCCAATGCCGTCCAGGAATCCCTGACAGAAGCCATCAATTCAGCCCTCATGGGCTACCCCATTGGATCCCCAGAACCCTCAGGCTGTTTAGCGCCCTCCTGGCACACATTGCATTCGGCAGTACCTTGTGAGTACTGGGGGATGGTGTTCTCCTGAGTTATTTGGGTTGCTTTATCTTTCCTCTTGACTTGGGTCCCTCTGTCATTTGCTTATCCCGCAATTTTGGGATACTGTTCCTGGAGTCCCGACAGATCTTCTTAAGAGCCCTCTATGTTCAGTGTAGCAAGGCCCTGGGAGAGTCAATCCCATCCATGGCAAGTCTTGGCAGATTGATAGTCCCTGCAGGTGTATCGCTTTTGGGCGAGTCCACCACTGCTAGAATCAGATGGCTAGTTCCCAGTCAAACTCCACAGGGAGAGCTGCAGTATCACTCCCATTGCCTCAGTGTGACGAAATGGAGTCATTCACTCTGGGTAGGGGAACGAAGCAGAAGTGACTCTTTTTGGCACTGCTCTTTGTCTTGGTGCAAGAATTTCAGGGTGCCTGGGTTACAAGGACATCTTGATAAAATACACAGATTAACTTGATGAAAAAGTGTCTTTAGATGCATATGATATCCTTCTATACGTCATGGACCTGGTTAAACCCATAGACAGGGATCTATGGATTGTAGGAGTGTCCCGTAAATTCACTGGATTTAGCATTATCTCACATACATCCCTTTACACCCTCGATCAGCATGGGATCCTATGAAAACTACTCTTTCCCGTCCAAAATACCAACCAAGGTTTTCACTTAACTGGGCATTTACATTATGAGGAATGTCTAGGAATTCCACAGAAGTAACCTATACAAAGCTTTGGCAGTTCTTCAGGGTTATGGCTTGGCAGTTCGGGCTGGACTGTTCCCATGAGGGACAGGGTCAAGACTGATTTGCAAATGGCTGGGTCCAAACTGGGGTGGCGTGGTGAGCAAAAGAACAGTAGATTAAACTCAGATCTCTGTGACTTGGGGTGAATGTTTGCATTGTTCAGCATTCCATACATCCTTTGTTCCTTTTGCATTTGTCACCCTAAGTGGGAAGGGTATTCCCAGACGTGAGTCCTGTGCTCACTGCACCACTGGATTCAAGCTAGCCTGGCTGATATGGGGTGATGGCCTGAAACCGGTCCCAGGATGCTTGTTTCCGGTCCAGGGAGGACCTGGCTTGGCAGTTCGGGCTGGACTGTTCCCATGAGGGACAGGGTCAAAACTGATTTGCATATGGCTGGGTCCAAACTGGAGTGGAGTGGTGTGGTGAGCAAAAGAACGATGGATTAAACTCAGATCTTTGTGACTGGGGGTTAATGTTTGCATTGTTCATCATTCTGTCCATCATTTGTTACTTTTACCGGGTTACGTCCATCACTGAAGGTCATCCTCTTGTTTCTGGGTAGGGTACTACACAAAATGGTAATACTTTTTCTACATACAGCAGCATACGTCATCCTGGAAGCCAGAAATCCTCTGTACAAAGTTGAATCAATGTGTTGTACCCTACTCGATGACATGGGACCTCCACTGATAGTACCAGCCACTCTGACTCAAATGTATTATGGAAGAACCACAGTTTCTAATGTGCTATTTAGCTTGCTACACAATGGTATGATTGGTTATGCTCATCCCACATGAGACATCGCTCCGAGTATATAGATATTCTCTGGGCTACCAAATCTTACAACTAGAGTGGTTCAAGTGTGGACAGAAACCACCAAATAACAGGGATGGGAAAATAGATTAACAGGTATTACTCCTCTATAAACATGGACTGAGGACGTTTAAAACCAGAGATTTTTGAATGTGAGCTATAGAATGGCTCTCTCCTGGAGCCCACAAGGACTTATATTCTTTGAATAACTTACAGCGAAGAATGATTTTGCATCTACATAAGTGTTTAAATATTTAAAATTTCTACCTGCCTTGTGGGTCCCTGTCAAGGATGTTACTCGACTGGAACACAGTGTTATCAGAACTAGTCTCTAAAATGCAGAACACTGGCAATTGGATAGACTGAGGTACCACTATTATTATTATTATTATTATTATTATTATGGGATTTGTAAAGCGCATCAGCTACTTAGTGATAAAAATCTCTGTGTGTCAGACTCAAACCTTTGAACCTCACACATTCTTTGATGGGCAACCAGTGTAATTAGTTTAAGACAGGTTGGATGTGAGCTCTCCTGGGTTGCAGCAGAATCCTGGCAGACGCATTCTGCATCAACTGTTGTCATATGGGTACATGAGGTCGGGTTAAGAAACACCATTTTATATGCTCAGGTTCTTAAGTTGCCTTCTCTCCCAAAACACAATGACATTTGACACATATTTGTTTGCGTGCAAATGCAGGATAATATTCTTTGAACTGGGTTGTGCTTACACTACCACTTTGTAGACACTAACAAAACACCCTGAAAATTCTGTACAAGGGCTAAGATCTTCACGCACAGCGTTATTTGTTTTGCCTGCTCGGCGACAGAGATATCACAATAGAATAAACAATATCGGCCTTGCTGGGGCTTCGGCATGGTAACATTGAGGATGTTATTTTATATATATATATGGCATCAAGCCTTTGCTTAGACAGAGGAGCATTTTTCTGGCACTTAGAGGCTGATCCATGCCGGAATCCCAGCTCAGCTGATTCCCATTTACCTCATGCGAGGAATGCTGTCCGACTCTACATCAAGACGGACAGCTTGATGGCACTAACCCACAGGTAACAGGGAGTTAGATCACCCTACAGGGATCTGGGGGTTAATGTTTGCATTGTTCAGCATTCTGTCCATCATTTGTTACTTTTACCGGGTTACGTCCAGCACTGAAGGTCATCCTCTTGTTTCTGGGTAGGGTAGTACTACACAAAATGGTAATACTTTTTCTACATACAGCAGCATACGTCATCCTGGAAGCCAGAAATCCTCTGTACAAAGTTGAATCAATGTGTTGTACCCTACTCGATGACATGGGACCGCCACTGATAGTACTAGCCATTCTGACTCAAATGTATTATGGAAGAACCACGCTTTCTAATTTGCAAATGTGCTATTTAACTTGCTACACAATGGTATGATTGGTCATGCTCATCCCACATGAGACATCGCTCCGAGTATATAGATAGTCTCTGGGCTACTAAATCTTACAACTAGAGTGGTTCAAGTTTGGATAGAAACCACCAAATAACAGGGATGGGAAAATAGATTAACAGGTATTACTCCTCTATAAACATGGACTGAGGAAGTTTAAAAACAGGGATTTTTAAATGTGAGCTATAGAAGGGCTCTCTCCTGGAGCCCAGAAGGACTTGTATCATTTGAATAACTTACAGCGAAGAATGATTTTGCATCTACATAAATGTTTAAATATTTGAAATTTCTACCTGCCTTGTTGGTCCCTGTCAAGGATGTTACTCGACTGGAACACAGTGTTATCAGAACTAGTCTCTAAAATGCCGAACACTGGCAATTGGATAGACTGAGGTACCACTATTATTATTATTATTATTATTATTATGGGATTTGTAAAGCACATCAGCTACTTAGTGATAAAAAGCTCTGTGTGTCAGACTCAAACCTTTGAACCTCACACATTCTTTGATGGGCAACCAGTGTAGTTAGTTTAAGACAGGTTGGATGTGAACTCTCCTGGGTTGCAGCAGAATCCTGGCAGACGCATTCTGCATCAACTGTTGTCACATGGGTACATGAGGCCGGGTTAAGAAACGTCATTTTATATGCTCAGGTTCTTAAGTTGCCTTCTCTCCCAAAACACAATGACTTTTGACATATTTGTTTGCGTGCACATGCAGGATAATATTCTTTGAACTGGGTTGTGCTTACACTATCACTTTGTAGTCACTCTAACAAAACACCCTGAAAGTTCTGTACAAGGGCTAAGTTCATCACGCACAACGTTATTTGTTTTGCCTGCTCGGCGACAGAGCTATCACAATAGAATAAACAATATCGGCCTGGCTGGGGCTTCGGCATAGCAACATTGAGGACGTTATTTTATATATATATATATGGCATCAAGCCTTTGCTTAGACAGAGGAGCATTTTTCTGGCACTTAGAGGCTGATCCATGCCGGAATCCCAGCTCAGCTGGTCCCATTTACCTCATGCGAGGAATGCTGTCCGACTCTACATCAAGACGGACAGCTTGATGGCACTAACCCACAGGTAACAAGGAATTAGATCACCCTACAGGGATTTGGCAGAGTCCCTCATCCTAAACGTGATAGGTTAGGATGCGCTAGGTAGGAGTACACTATATTACAGTAGTTGTATGCAAGCATATATTCCCTGTAATAAGCAAAATGGTTGAACAGGTCCTCATTTTAACCATTCTAGTAATGCTAATCACATTATTCTGTTTACTTCTATTGAATAATGCAGCAAAAGTATTTTACTCAAGAATCACAATGATTCCATAAATATTGAAATGCTTTACTGTGTATTTCTTGTGTATCTCTTTGGGTATCCATAAGTAACTAAGCAAAAGGGTTCTAGATCTGTGACCACGATTTTCTTGAGGAGTCGAGGTCGTCATGTTCCGAGGTTACACAATCCATTTCCAACCCTGTCAGGTTATGGTTACAGATGGTTCACTGTGAGCTAGCAGGACTTCGGCCAACATATCCGGACGGTGTGCAGGGAATCAGAGTCGCACAGTTCTGATGGTTATGTTGTCCAACAAATGCACAGTTTTACTTGAGAAAGTATAAGCTGTATGACATGGCACTGCCAATGTTCTAGCTTGGGTTCTTATTTTATGGATTGCCTGAGTATTTTTCTTTTGTATACCCAAAGACCCCTACTCTCCTCTTAACCAGAGACATCCGTACTGTTAGGGAAATAATCCTCCTCAGCTGAGTCGGTACACCCTATGTACTGGCTATTGGTTGTTTAAGCTTGTACTTTTTAAAGGATCTCCACATAGAGGTACCCTCTCTGATTCCACATATTCAAATATTTGACGATGAACCAGAAATCAAGATACCAGCTAACTGCAGACATGTGATTACACAAATGTTGTTACAACGTGGTCTACCTCAGACGGGTTGAGATGTCACCTTCGTGGTTAAGGCCCACAAAGCATTCAGGACAGAGATATTCCATTCATGGGTTACACTGCCAGCAGCTAATACAAATACAAGACTGTTTCACACATACACTGCAGATACAGTTCCTAACAGCTACACAGCTTATGAAGAACTAGAAATACCACTAATTTACCAAGAACATCAAAATTGGTTTGAAGGCCCCCTACCACATATAGGAGGAGGCAGGTAGACCCCAGTACAGCCAGTTGACATAGTCCAACCTAGAGGTGATCAGGGCCTAGATCACAGTTTTTTGCTGTGTAAGGGGGAGGAGGTAAAGGAATTTTTAAAAACATCTTTAGCAGGCCAAAGCAGGTACTTACTACCCCCGCTACCTGGGGAGTGAAAGAAGCAGTGATATCGAATGTAACCCCCAAATTACGTGCTATTGCGGCAGGTGGTGGGGACATCCTTTGGCCAATAGCCATTGTTCCAGCTGGGCGGGGGGATCCCAAAGAGCAGAATTTCTGTCTTGCTGGTGTTAAAATGAAGGCAGCTGTCGCGCATCCACTGAAACACAGCGGTCAAGCATGCCTTGAAATTGTGCAGTGCTTTGGGTGTGTTTCTATCTAGAGTGAGGAGCAGTTGCATATCGTCTGCACAAGATAAAATCTGTACTCCAAATGATTCTATTAGGGTCACTAGAGGAGTCATATACACATTGATCAATGTGGAGCTCAGTGCAGACCCAGGGGTTTAGGTTCCGAGGCAAAAGGCGCCATCCATACCGTTTGGGACCTGTCTGCCAGAAAGGAGTGGAACCATGCTAAGGCTGAGCCACAGACACTTATGGCACCAAGGCGCTGCAGGAGTGTCGAACGCGATACTGTATCAAAAGTTGCAGATAGATCAAGGAGAGTCAGTACCACCTGCTTCCCTTGATCCACCGCTAGCCTGATCGTATCTGCCATCTCCAGCAATGTAGTCTTGGTGCTGAAACCCGAGTGAAAGACCGACTGGGCGGGATGAAGTAAGATGTTCTGCTCCAAGAAGGCTGTTTATTTATGAGCTTCTCAAGTATCTTGGTAAAGGCTGGCAGCAGACAAATAGGTGTAACATTGGCAAGGTTGGACTTGTCCCCCAAAGGTTTCTTTAAGAACGGAATCAGATTGGCCTGTTTCCTGCCACTGGGCACTGTGGCCGGTTGTATCGACGGATTTAAAAGCGGATTTAAAGGGAGGGTAATAGAGTCTCAGTTAGCAACAAGAATATGAGGAGGGCAAGGGTCATCCAGTGACATAGATTTACATGCTCTCAAGGCGTGAGCAGACTCCTCTAGCGAGATCCGGTCAAATTAATGCAGCAATTGGCAACAAGGGGACACTGTAATCTTCTGCAGAGCCATGGGTCCACTAATACTCATGGAGATGGCATTCATGGAATGTACGAAGTCCAAAATGGTTTTGATTTGGGTTCCGAAGAAATTGGAAAGTTGGGTGTAGAGTTTGATAGAGGGTGTTAAAGGATGAAGCAGGACGTCCGTTTGAGTAAACCTTTTAACGATTTTGATTACCTCACCAGGTTTGTTATGAGATGGTCTAGCACACCTGTGAAAAAGTCAGACTGAGCTTTCTTGATTGTTCAGTGAAAGGTATTTAAAGCCTTCTTGTATAGAGACTTATCATTAGGGAGGTATTAACACCACCAGCTTCTTTCCAGTTTCTTATAATGCTTTCGGAGCAAAGGGCTGACTGTCATTTTACTGAGGGATTGACCTCTCTCGGTTTGATGGGTGTGATGCACTCAGCTGCCTGTAGAAGGCAGGTGTTGACCAATGTAACATCAACCTCCATGTCCCCACGCATATGTGAAGGATACTCGCTCAAGGCGGGGCTGAACTCAGAGGGATAGATGATGGCCCAATTTTGGTGACATAGAG
Organism: Triturus cristatus; assembly: GCF_964204655.1. Lineage (NCBI taxonomy): Eukaryota > Metazoa > Chordata > Amphibia > Caudata > Salamandridae > Triturus > Triturus cristatus. The sequence continues at coordinate 866,837,578 of NC_140581.1, forward strand.
AGGAACGCTTCCTGCGTATGTGCGGTCCGTGATCTATTGAACAGTGGAATTAGATGAGTGCATAGTCGGACCAGGTCAGTGGTTTTATATCAAGTACCGAGACTTGGCTGGTATCTAGGGTGTGACCAGAACTGTGAGTGGGCTGGGTCATAAACTGCTGCATGTCCCATGATGACATATTTTCCAGAAGGAGTTGGCCATGTGGGTCAGAGCATGAGTCCACATGTATATTGAGGTCCCCTAATACCGTAAAAATTGAGTATTTTAGCATGTACTTCGAGAGGAACCTATCTAGGGAGGACAGAAATTTCACTTTCCTGCCTAAGATGGTGGTGATGTGGGGGTGTGGGGGGGGGGGGGGGGAGTGACAGATCAGCACACCGGCCAGAATTTTGATTGCAGAGTGAAATGCAGAAGCCCATAGACTCCGCCCCAAGAAGCTCCTTTGTATCAAAGCCGGTACAGTTAAGAAAGTGTTTGTAAATGATAGCAATCCCACCCCCTTTTATTCCACTCTATCCAGGTGCAGCATGGAGTAACCGGCCGTGCTAGCCGATTCTACATCTGGCATCCATGTTTCGATCAGGAAAAACATGTTGCCCTTGTCCTCCCCCAAAATGCTGTGAATGTGCAAGGCATTTTTGTGTAGTGACTTAATATTACAGGGTAGGGCACATGTCACCAGCCTGTTTAAGGAAAAGGGCTTGGGGCTTCGAGAAGACTGGGCCCTGGGAGGCAGACCCCGTCCCTATAGGGCAGCACAACATTGCTGGCAAGTAGGGGGCTGACATAAGAGTTGGACCGAACAGTGCAGAATGACTCCTGTCTCAGGGAGAGAAGCTCAGAGCCCTTGTAGGTGATACGATGCCCGCGAGTCAAAATGGACAGCATGGCTGGCGCAGATTGCGGGAATCCGCCTGCTTTAAAGGAAGTGCCAACATTCAACACAGGCTCGGCACTAGACCGCTGACTAGCCCAGAACTAGGTGGTGGACTTGGGAGGAAAGGAAGATTATAAGTAAAGTAGCCCTCGCAATATCTAAGGGTAATGGCAATTTGAGCTGGTTTTAGGCTAGTGCAGATAAAAGTATTACAACAAGTACATTATACCTAGACAAGATTGAAAAAGATGGGCATATAAGGAGGGGTGTCAGGACTTTCCTGGGGTGGTTGCCAACGGGTTTGCCGAGGCGGAGATGCCGACATGCCATGAAGCCAGTTCACAGCTGCAACACAAAAGGGAAGCCCTGCCGTGGGATGGTGACAGGCGAGAGATACTTATGTGGCTTGGAGACAATTCTCAGCAGGAACAAGCTTACCCCAAAGGTCCACATCATTTCTGGACTGTGAGCGGAGTTTGGGGCAGACAGAGGATAGCGGTATGCTGGGAGAGAACATGCACTGGCCAAGCCCGAGTTGGTGCCAGATACTCTGGCCAGGCACACAGTGCAGAGATGGCGGCTTAGTGTTTTGGGGCCAGTGTGTCCTGACATGAAGAAGGGCAGGGCTTAAACAGGCAAGCCCTAATAACAGATGAAACTGGAACTGGGAGAAGAGAATGCCCTGATGGGGAGGATAAGTTTAAAATGAAGGCTTACCTTGCAGGAGCCAATAAAAAGAAGGGAATGCGTGGATGCTGATACTCCTAACTTAAAAGAACTAGTGAGAGAATGGGAGGTGGTATTCGAGGAAGATTCAGGAATCAGAGTGGACTTCAAAACAGGACTCTCCTGGGCAGTTGTTGAGAAGCGGCCCAGGAAGAAGACTCTGCGCTTCTGTTTCTCCCCTTACAGGGTAACAAGGATGTGGCATGGCAGGGGAAAGGAGGGGGAGCAGAGGGTGAACCAGCCCAGGAGGAACCATTGTTTTTCTTGTTACAGGTGGCAGCTGAATAGTTCCAGGAAGCTCCAAGGTAAGGAAAACTCTCCAGCTGGGGTGTAATGCTGGGATGAATTAAGGACTAAGGCAGAGAATATACAATATTTTGAGGTCAACTATAAAGGAGTATGAAGTAATAGCTTGAAAATTGTCAATAAACTTCAAACTCTGGCAAAGAATAATCTGTTGAGAGTCACTGTAGCATATTTAACTGGTGTCCTTTGCAGACTCATAGTTGCATAGTTTTCTTGTACATGCATCCATTTTGTATATTGGCCACGCCTCACTTCTTACTGAGAACCCCCTCTGCCACCTCTACAGGTTCTGAAACTGTACAGTAGACATGCCATTTAAGGATGGAGAGACTGACGACTTCTTATAGTACATTGTTTTCAAAGACCTTCGTAAACTAGCAGTAGTGAAGCTGCACTTTTTCCTGTATACCTTTACATAACTGTGTACAGATCCCTTTTTGTGACAAGTCTGTATAAAATGCCATCTTAACTGATTTATTGGTTGTGAGTGCCAACTGTTTTTTTCTTTATGCTATGATGCATGGTATATACGAGTATGTCTGATCCAAACAGTACCTGTTAGCATGTGGTTTATCTACCTTGCACTGTTATACTTATGACTTTAATCTATCAAGGCGATATGATGTGTTTAAAAAATAAATCATATGCTCAGACAAATGATGTCTGCCACCCAATATGGCTTTCCCCTAGACCAGTGGGGTTTTGGGTGGGGATTACTGCCTGCCTTCATACAATAGTGGTGAATACACAGACCCCCAAATGCTAAATGTATGTTATTTGTAATATGCAACCACAACTCACCAACATCAGAATAAAATGCTTTAAAACTTCGGTTTAATGGTTGGTCATCAGGATTGGCCAATTTGGTGCCCATGGATGAACTACAACAATGACTCAAGTGAAAGAGCAAATGGGTAAAACTTGATTATATTAAGTCATGAACAATGGTGTCTGCAGTGGGTGGGACTATCCGTTCTGGGATGTCTGATTCCCACTACCCCAGCCACCCCTTGACCGGGAATGTTAACCCCCTGATGGGTGCGGCTATGTCTGCTTTACCTCAATGATCTAAAAGTGTGCACTACTGATAATGGAAGTCTCGTGCATCACATTCTTCATGTTTATAGTTTAAAGGTTGTGATAAAATAATACAAATGCTTATTAGTGCTAAGGCTGAGAATGGGATATTTAAGTGACAGAAAGCATGGGGCCAACAGTTCCAACCCAATGTAAACTTCAGCCCTCCCAAAGTAGTTGATTGGCGATTACCACTTTTATGCCACTAAATTAACAGTCACAACATTTACCTAAATTCTACTTATAGTCCTGTACTGTAATGAAAAATGTTGTGTGATCTCTAAAATCTTGATATGACAACACTACACACACTAATTATTTAAAACAATGTAACTGAGCCAGTGATCTACATTTGAGCAACAGGATTATTCACTTTACCAGCCTATAGGTATTTCAAAGTCTTCAATATAATTTTGAACAAAGATTTGGGATAATTATAAGAGACCACTATATGTTTGGACAAAACCAGTGGCGTAGCGGAGGGGTCTGTTATGTTCAAGGGAACACCCCCCCCCCCGCTTACGCGAGGGTGGTCCCGTCTGTGACCCGGAAGGGCCTAGGTAAATAAATGGGGGCTGGACCGGATGATCCGGGTCAGTGCACCGAAGCGCAATACGAAGCGTAGGTGTGTGTTTTCTATCTCCTCCACGATCCCGGAGTGCATGCTGCCCGCCTACCTCCCGCTGTCCTTCTCAGTCCTATACCGAACATAACAACTGGCGACGAGGGGGTCTTTCCGGACTCTCGCTACCCGACGGCTGGATCCTCGCTGCCTGACCCGCTCCGGTGGCGGCCGCCACACGGAACGCTGCTACTCGCACGTCTACACGCGGCCTGTCTCGGCCGCCTCCCTGCTTTCTCCCAGTCACCGGTGCTGTGTGCTCTTCCTCCTCGCCCCGCATCGAAGCTGCCGTCCTGCACCAAGAGCACGTGGGAGCGCTCTCATCGACCGGCCTGCTGCCTGGTTTGCCCCATCGCATGTGCCTGTGTCCTGGCGGTGCTGCATTGGAGGACGCCCCCCCCTTCAGCCTACTCTTCCCGGTCAGTTGCTGTCTGTGTCTCTGCAGTGGGTTGCTGTCTGTGGTGGCGGCGTCGGTGTGGCGCATAGGCTGCTGTGTGACGGAGGGGTGCCCGCGTCTGCTGATTCCTGCCCAGGGGGTCTTACCTGCCGCCGCCTGGTGCCACGTGGAGTGTGCTCGCCGTCGCTCGACGCCCGGTCCCTGTGACCTGGATGCTGGGTGCCTGTAGGCCGCATCTTGCCGCGGCCTGCGCCGGAAGTGCAGAGTTTTGGCTGTTTTGACTGCGTCAATCCCTGAAGCGCCTCATCTGTCGTTTCAAAGTCTGCCTACACCTGCTGTTTTTGGTCCTCCCGCCCAGTCAGCGCCAAGATGACGACGGTTCCCCCGGTGGAGGCGTTCATTGTGGACGGCCCGCCGTCCGCCCAGGTGGCCAAGTGGAAAGAGTGGCTGGAGCGCCTGGAGAATTACTTTGCCGCAGTCGGCCTCAAGCCTGAACGACATCGGCCCATGCTCCTGCATCTGGGTGGTTCTGCAGTTCACCGATTGGCCAAGTCCGTGGTGGAAACCGGCCCTCCCTACACCTATGCCACACTCAAGGCGGCCCTGACCGCACATTTTGAGCCCCTAGCGAATCCAGATTACGAACGTTTTCTCTTACGCCAAGCAAGGCAACAACCGGAGGAATCAGTTGACACCTTCTATGCTCGTCTGAAAGAACTGGCAAGCACCTGTACTCTACCGGACACAGATGACGAGCTGCGGGCGCAATTCATCCAAGGCTGTTCGTCCGTGAAGTTGAGAGAAAGAGTCCTCGAACTGCCCGGAATCTCCATGGCGGACATTCTCACCATGGGCCGGTCCAAGGAATTGTCCAAGGTGCGCGCCGCACATATGGAAACGGCCCTCCAACGTCAAGTGAAAACAGAGCCAGTTAACGCGGTGGTGGCGACGACCCCGAAGAAAACGTCTAAGAAGAAGCCGGAACACGGAACACCACCACCCTCGTCTCGTACCTGCTACATGTGCGGAGGCCCGTACCCACACCAAGGTCCATGCCCTGCGCAAGGAAAAAGGTGTTCGGCATGTCGTCGTCTGAACCATCTAGCCAAAGTGTGCCGATCGGCGGGACGTCAGCGGCAACAAAGTCGGCAGATCAATGCGGTGGATGCCCCTCCACCCGAAACGGAGGAAGACGACATGGATGACGATGAGGACGAAGGCACGGTCCATGTAATTCACGCCTTACAGCCTGATGGATGTCCGAGACGAAGGGCACCGAAGTGTCACGTCAAGATTGCAGGGCATCTCACGCCGGTGCTGATCGACACAGGTGCGTCCATTAACATAATGGCCCAGTCCATGCTGAATTCCTTCCCAACTCAGCCCGTCCTGAAGCCAACGTCCATACAGGTGTTTGCTTATGGCTCCGGCACACCCCTCACTGTGGTAGGCGTCTTCACCACCGACATCGCCCACGAGGCCAACTCCGTCCGCACCAAGGTGTACGTCACCAAGGAGGGTACGGGGATGCTGTTGGGCTGTCGTACGGCGGAACATCTGCAACTGGTGGTTTTTGCGTTCGCTGTGCACCTGGAGGATGTCGAGTCATTGGTGGAAGAATTTCGAGACCTGTTCAACGGCATTGGATGCCTGAAGGACCACCTGGTACGGCTGCACATAGACCAATCAGTACAACCAGTTGCTCTCAAGCATCGGAGAGTGGCGTTTCATCTGCGGCCCAAGGTTGAAGAGGAACTAAGAAAATTGGAGGCCGCTGACATCATTGAGAGAGTGGACGGACCAACACCTTGGGTTTCCCCCATTGTGATAGCCCGGAAACCAAAACAGCCGGGTGAAGTCCGGATATGCGTGGACATGCGTTTGCCGAACCACGCCATCAAGCGGGAACGCCATCTGACGCCCACTGTCGACGACATTGTTGCGGAGGTCAGCGGATCGCGCTGGTTCTCGAAGATGGACCTTCGGGCGGGCTACCATCAACTCCTGCTGGATCCCGAGTCAAGAGCCATAACCACCTTCTCCACCCATGTGGGCCTGCGCCGCTACAAGCGCCTCAGCTTCGGGGTGTCCAGCGCGGCGGAAGTGTTTCAGGATACCATCAGAGGGGTGTTGGCTGGCCTCAGTGGAGTCATAAATGTCAGTGATGACATTCTTGTACATGCGCCGACTCTGGAGGAACACATGAACGGCCTACGATGCGTGTTCCGGAGACTCCAGGACAGTGGTCTCACGTTGCATCGCGAGAAGTGCGAATTCCTAAAAAAGGAGATAGCGTTTTTTGGATATCACTTTTCGCAACAAGGAGTGTCGCCCGACCCTGCCAAAGTTCGAGACATCCAGACGGCACCGGCCCCGACCACAGTCACCGGAGTGAGAAGCTTCCTGGGCATGGTCACCTACTGTGGTCGATTCATCCGGAACCTCACGAATCTAACAGCACCTCTACGGGACCTCACGAAGAACGCCGCAACCTGGGAATGGGGCCCCAGTCAAGAGAAGGCTTTTCAGGACACCAAACACGCTCTGTCCGCCGAAACCACCCTGGCGTACTTTGACCCCACCCGGGAATCCGAACTGTCGGTGGATGCCAGTCCCATCGGCTTGGGTGCTGTATTGTCCCAGAAGCAACTGGACGGGGAATGGGCCCCGGTTGCCTACGCGAGCCGGGCTCTGACAGAAACTGAGCAAAGGTACTCCCACATCGAAAAGGAGGCGATTGCGATACATTGGGGGTGTCGTCACTTCCACCTCTACCTCTATGGGCAGCCATTCACGGTTCATACTGATCACAAACCGCTGATTCCTCTCTTCATGGGTGTGTCGTCGAAACCACCCCCAAGAATCGAAAAGTGGATCCTGCAGCTGCAGGAATATCAATTCAAAGTGGTCTACCGCCCGGGGACGCAAAACCCCGCGGACTTCCTCTCCAGACATGCCCGGCCAGTTACCCGAGAAGAGGAGTCTGAAGCGCAGGAGACGGAGGAGTATGTCAGGCTGGTGGTGGAACGCTCTCGACCCCTGCCCATCAGGCTCGAGGACATCCTGGAGGCGACCAAACAGGATGACTGCTGGGAGTTGGTGATATCCGCGATTGGATCAGGAAGGTGGCACTCCCTGTTGGAGAACCTGACACACCGCACAGATGATGCACAACTGGCGTTAAGGGCTCTTCACAACGTCCGGTCTGAATTGGCCGTGTCCCCCGAGGGATGTCTGATGAGAGGCACGCGTCTGGTTATCCCCAGGTCATTACAACAGCGAGTGGTGGACTTAGCTCACATTGCGCACCAAGGGGTAGTCAAGACAAAATCCCGTCTGAGGAGCAAGGTGTGGTTCCCTAATCTGGACAGTGTGGTGGAGAGGACTGTCCGGTCCTGTGCGCTCTGCCAAGCGGTAGGCCCAGCGGATCCGCCGGCCCCAATCCTGACGGAAGATATACCTCCTCACCCGTGGCACCGAGCGAGTGCCGACTTTGGGAGCCTACCGGATGGCCGACACATGCTTGTCGTCATTGACGATTTCTCAAAATACCCCGAGGTTGAGATACTGGACTCCATTACGGCGAGCAATACCATACCTCGTTTCGAGAAAATTATGGCCAGCCATGGGCTAATCAAGGAGCTACGCACAGACAATGGTCCGCCATTCGCCAGCCATGAGTTCTCTGAATACCTCCGATCAAGAGGTGTCCGTCATGTAAAGATCACACCACGATGGCCACAGGCTAATGGTGAGGCCGAGCGTTTCATGCGCACCCTGAACAAAGTGCTCCGGATAGCAATGTCTCGAGAGCAGAACATGGAGTGTGCCCTGTACAATTTCGTAAAAGAATACAGACTTACGCCTCACTCGACCACCATGGCCAGCCCTGGGTTTCTGTGCAATCAACGGGTGCTGAATGATGTATTTCCCCAGGTGACACCATCCTTGCCTGCGTATCGTCAAGTATCCGAACGCCTCCGACAGAGGCGGGCCAAGAATGACCGAATGTCCCAGAGGCGCCATGCCAGGAGCAATGCGTTTGTGGCCGGTGAACGGGTGCTGGTGAAGAATCGACATCCACGAGGGAAGTTCTCCCTTCCGTTTGAACCGGAGCCCTGGGTGATTCAGACAGTCAAGGGCACGATGGTCACTGCCCAGAGGGGCCACGAGACAGTCACCAGGAACATCTCCCAATTCAAAAAATACCGGTGCCCGGCACAACCAAGTGAGATGGTGCCAGAGTCTGAGGGTGGCGAACCGACGGGCGACGCCTTTGATGAGGAGAGTGTTCCACCAGGGCCAGTTCCCCCACTGCCTGGGGCAGTTGTGGAACATTCACCGGGGGCGGCTGGAGCTGAAAGCCGTAGAGATGTGAGCGAAGGTCGAGGTGGACACAGATATCATCTCAGAGCCAATCCAGCGGTGTCGTCTCGACTGAGAGGTTTTGTAATGGACTAGAGAAAAGAAATGCAGTTCTCTCTCTCTCTCTCTCTCTCTCTCTCTCTCTCTCTCTCTCTCTCTCTCTCTCTCTCTCTCTCTCTCTCTCTCTCTCTCTCTCTCTCTCTCTCTCTCTCTCTCTCTCTCTCTCTCTCTCTGTGCACCGAAGCGCAATACGAAGCGTAGGTGTGTGTTTTCTATCTCCTCCACGATCCCGGAGTGCATGCTGCCCGCCTACCTCCCGCTGTCCTTCTCAGTCCTATACCGAACATAACAGGGTCCACCTCTGGTAGCACGAGTTTTGGGGGCGGAGGGCTCCCCCCGCCTGCGGTCTCGGAGCGGGCATCAGTCCCCACCCCCCGCTCTCAAACGAAAAGGAGATCTCATTAGCATCTCACACCCGTTTCAGTCTGGCCGCCGCGGGGCGGCAAACTCTGGGACAGACACGGGCAGCCAAAAGGCTAACTACGCCACTAGACAAATCTACCACACAGAGCATCGCTTGTGCATGTATTTTGGTTTTATTTCTGGCTATATATAAATAGAAATACATGTTCCTAATGCTGTGCTGGAACACTAACTAGCTGGAGGGCTGTAATGTGAAGTAGATTAAGGCCCTCCTTAAACTGGCCCAGAGTCGGGCGCAATAATGATAGCATCTGATAAAATCCGACACCAAGGTGTTTGGGGTTTATTGGGGGTGAGAATTATTGCCTTCATGTGTCTTGTCCAAGAAATGGGGCTCAACATCAGAATTATAGTGCTTACTGCACCGAAATCCGGTATCTGAGCTGTAAAATTGAACAAAAATGGAAAGGATATTTTGTATGGACACCCCAAAAAGTTTTGTTACAGAATACATTTTGACCTCATCACAGATCAGAGTCAAATTCGGAAGGAAGAGTCAATAGTAAATTAACTAAGCAGCTACCAAACTTGGTGTGAATCTGTGTAATAGCTTGAAAGTTAAACAAAACAAGCACTGGTAAACCAATAGGTCGCATCTTTGAGGCCTATCGACTTTGTCAAGGTTTTTTTAGCTTCAGAGATGCTATACATATACAGCATGGCTAAATAACTGCAATTAAAGCCTACAACGCAGCTGGCTACACCATTTTGTTGGCGTGAGCGCCCACAAAATGAAGCAGGAGCTTTTTTTAATTTCCCGCTCCAAGTTGGATCGGAAAGAAAAATAATGTGCAAAGGCATTTTTTTTATCATGGCTGGGGGAGCAACACAGATGGCACGGGTAGGGCAACACAGAGGCTATAGATGGGGGAAACAAGGAGGGGTTAGGGGAGGAGAAGCAAAAGGCAAAGGAGCAGGAGGGAGTGGGCGAGGAGAAGCAACACAGAGGCTGGGAGTGGGGAGGAGAAGCAATGGATGACAGAAGTATGGCATGGGTGAGGAAACAACACAATGGGCGGGGAGAAGGAAGTAATAGGAGGGGTGGGGAACAGAAGCAACAGGCAAGAGAGAGACATGGAGTGGGTCTGGGAGAAGTACATAGGCTAGAAAGCAAGGGAGAGAGGTCACAAGTGCGAGCGCATCACAGATGGGACAGGAGAAGACACTGTGACAGTGAGCAACTCTAAGTGCAGGGGAAGAGAAGTACACAAGGGGGGCAGCTGGAAAACACAGGCATTCTCGAGGAGTGCTCAGTCGAAATGAAAAAAAAGCAGTGCTTGAAAAGTAAGCAATGGAAGGATTGATGCAAGATGGAGAGAGGATATGCTCCATAGGAGGGCCAAATACAACATTGATTAGCTGGGACATGAATAAGAATCAACTAAATAAGAGTGACAGGAAACTCGACCAATAGTAAGCAATGGGCGATCTTATTCCGAATATGACTTTCGCAACCAGCTAGGTGTGCCGTCTGGTAAACTCGACCTAAAAAGGTGTTTGACATAACGTCTGGCTCACCCATATCAGTTTAAACACAGAGAAAAAACAAGATAAGTACTAAATTTTCTTATAAAGGAGGGGAAAAAAATCACAAATCTGTATTCCAAACCTAGCCTCTGGGTCAAATAGTCCCAACACCATTCGAAACCAACTCTGGGTCATCATTCTCCAGCTCGCAGTGCGACAGAAAGACCTCGCTGCCCAGGCTGGGACATGGTCACAAAAGATTAGTCCAGAGAAATGTTTATCTTTGCGAATTCAGATTAATTTTTTTATGCATGAGGATTTAATCCCCCTGTATCTTCAAACATGAATACACAGAACAGCCGAGTCAGAGCTCTTCTCGGGAGAAGTTAATGAGAGCGTGAATCAGATAATGGAATTTCAATAAACAAAGCACCTTTCTCATTTCCACAGGGAGATACTCGTCAAATTTCTGACATGGTTCCTGGCATCAACCGTATTGCTTGTCGGATAAATTATGGTACACTTGAGGACACTTAATCACACACAAATTAAATCATGAAGTAGATTAAAAAAAATACAGTGTTGGGAGCATAAAATGGAATTGGGGTGAGAGGCTAGGTAGGCAAGCAGATGAAATTTACTTGTGCCCTGAACTTGAGCAATTAACATCTGAACACCCACCTCGGGACAGAAAACTTAAACAATTTTTTTTAACAATTACAAACTCTGACAATGTATGTAATAAATAACATCTCTTACCTTCCACGTAGGTAGGAAACGAGGCCAAGGTTTTTCTCGACTGCAATAAAGAGAAACAGAGGTTCAAACAAAACATGCGCGAAAACCAGTAATTAGAGACATAAGGCTGGCATAAGGACTTTTGGCACCCAACATTTTGCCTCAGACTTTCAAAGACAATGGAGCCGTGTTTGATGTTACTAGCGCACTATGGCGCCCCGAAAATTGCAAAGCTGTCGTAAGGGCCATGTTGGCATCCTGATGCACAGGTACCAACACTATGTATTGTAAAAATATACAACATGGTTTGCATCCCTGCATTCAGAGATCAGTTTGAGTGGATCGATTACAAAAGAAGGATAATGTTTAATATAATCAAGAAGCAGATTGTAAATAATAAATGTGCATAATTTATCGTTATGTTTGCGGTATTTACAAAATCTCACTCCAAAATCGATTTGCATAGAATAGCTGGGCCTACTTTGACTCAAATGCTTATGTCACCTCACATATCAGGCTGAGGCTGGTTCAACCACATTATAACCATAGATCAAGGGAAGAGAGTACAGCACATTGTATGTATCTTTGTCACAACAGAAATGACAAGGTGGTAAACAGATTTTTCCACTGGCTTTCAAAGAAATCAGGAAAGGTACAGGCACAGTTGATTGATTGAATGTACTTGTTCTAAAGAACAATATTTCACCAACATGTTGTTAAGTAGAACTACTGCTCGGAAGCACTGGCCACACAAAGAACGTGGGCTAACACAAACACAAAGTTGTTCTTTGTGCAAACTACTAATGCAAAAAGGCACTTTTTACAAGAGTACACTGGAAAAACAAACAAAAAAAGCTTGCTAGTGACGAAAATGTCATTTACTTGCCACCTGGTAAATCGGTAATTATCACCTGCCACATCTGTTCTCTTCCCACTTGTTTGGTTTGTCCTTTTTGGACTGCACTTCACGTGAGCCCGACAATGCATTTGAGGCATGTATGTTATTAAATGACTCCACTGCTACCCAATCAACACGTCCTTTCCATCACTCTACAGCACTTAACACGTTAAACAGCTTGGTAAAACCATGTGTCTTTGCAACATTTAATGTACGCGTCAGAAAGAATCAACAACAGATGCAAAGATGTTTTATGGAAGGAGACTTTCTGAAGCTACAGGGTAGGTATAGTGGTTGTAACAGACATTACAGCAAAAACTGTGCATTGTTTTTTATTGTCCATTATTGTTTGGACGATACCTGACAAAGAAGATACACAGATTCCTGGGATAGACTGCGGCGGACTAGTCAAATAGTTAATGCGTATCGCTATACTACTGCAAATAGAACAACATTAAAACCTATCTTATATCCCTCATCAACTCAGCAGGGTGGAACTCTAGCATTGTATCCACTCTGGCAATATCACATAAATTGTGCAGGAGTGTTCTTCACAAGGCGCATTCCATCTGCGGCTGAGGTGGACTGACACCGCTGCCCTAACACTGTGCACCGGGATCCGCCCAAGACCTTTTGTTTTCCAGGGGCCACGTGGACCTAATACTGGATGGGGCTGGCAAAATGGTCTGTACACTCCCTCTTGGGGGTCCCTGGTGCACAGTCTTACAGCACTGGACACAGAAAATGTTTTAAAACTGTGTAACATTGACCTAAAAATAAGATTTGCTCACACATCCCTAAAGACGGGAATAATCAACACAATATTTCAAAACCCCAAAGCTCACCGTGGCCTTGACTGAAACTAAGGCTATCATGAATCACCCCTTGTGGTTAGATTCCTACAACAGTGTATAGATAAACAGCTAAACAAATTCATCCATAACAACAGCCGCTAAAACTTCAAACAGGCTATCACTCAGGGTATCACACAGAAACAGCTCCACCCAACTTCATATAATGCATATAAAAAAAACTGTATGAAAATAAAATGTGTCTACTAATCCTGATTCACCTATAGGAAGGAGCCGCAAACAGTGCCGTACACCCTTTCTCCACGGTTCCTTATTACTGGGTCAGTTCAAGTCAAATCTACAAGATTGCTGCAAAATAGTGAAAATAACTGACTCCTACGCAAGCCCTGTGAAAACAGCATTGGAAGCCCACGTGGGTCAGTATTAGACCCCCATCTTATTTAAGAGAGTAAATATCACAAGGTCCTAACTGGAAACCTATGAAAACCACACAACCCGTTTCAGAATGCGGCAAGGAGTGACTCTGCTGTTGCCTAGGTGGCCTGAGGATACTCTTTCATTTTTCTTTCGATCAAAGTTGGCTATAATTTGTCGCTCACCAGTCACAAATAAAAAACCTTTGTTAACAGATATTTGGCTAACTTTTGAAGAACCTTCAACACGTCATAATTTAGTAAATCAACCAGGATTGAGCAATTCACTAATTTATGATGCGTGGGAGTCTCTTTTGCAATATATTAGCTTCCTGCTTATGGTTGCTTAAAAGCCAAACCTGTTACTGGAAAATTTCCAGTTGACTGGAGGCAGCTGACCTACTTCAATGGGTATCACATTGCATGTAACTGGGTTGTGTGAAACCCATCCAACATCTGACTATGGTCATCCAAGAAACTTGACTCTGCCACACCAATTCTTTTCAATTTCTTTTTTTTAATTTCTTTTTTATTTTTTATTTATCCAAAAAAAAACATTAAACAGTGCTGGTTAAACTTAGCAAGCCCAATATCATGACATATACATTATTGGTTATTTACACAGGTAAGATGTTGCAAAGAGTCGCCTTAATGTACATCACAGATTATCAAAGTGTCTGGACACCTGATCCTGGGCATGTATCTGTCTCTTTAATAGTTCTTGTGGGCTAGTCACTTATGTCTGAATCTAATTCTTCAGCCGGGGGGTGCGTCACAAATATTGCGCCGGAACGAATTCCACTTGCCCCACACCCGCTCCCACTTTTTAGACACACTCTGTGTGCAAAGACTGCTTTTTCGGCCACTCTTTTCAATTTCTTGACACCGTATTTCACCTTCCTTTAGGTTCATCAAATAATTATACTCTTAATACAGCGTGCTAATTTTAATGATGCAATGTTTTTTTTTTGTAAACTACAACTGTGGATCTTAAGTGTAAATAGTGACCTGGAAGAGAACTGAGCAAGGAGTAGTGGAAAATATTATACATTTCTTATGACCATCCAGCTGATAAGGTTCAAACAACAGTGCATTGTTCATATGTGTCCCCTGAAAACCTTATTTAGGATAGGAAGGTTGTTTATGTTCTTGTAAAGGTGGCTTGGGGGGTTATGTATTACAGATGTCTATTAACAAAAACATATTTTTCGTGAAAACGTGCTATTGTATTCAACATCATAACTGAATATTTCTGGCCTATGTATATTTGTCCGAATTTTTAAACTTAAAATTTATTTCTCCAACTTTGGAATATTATTATGATGTATGTATTGGGGTTTGCATTTCAAATATTTGTAGTTGCATAAATCAATATCAGTTTATGCAAAGGAATATTTCAATCCTGGTGGCCATTACTGCATCACCTCAAAGGGCCAGCTGGTTGTCTCTAAAGAGACTGCAGAATTTGCTTATTTTTGTGATCAGCTCATATATGAATTTGTTTTACAGATATTACATTGAATGCATTTAATACCGCACACCTCTCCTTCAAGGCAGCCCTAGGAAGTTGTTATTCTGTACTTTGAAGCAGCCATTAATGGTCAGCTGACATTTCCTCAGCCCTATCGCTCCAAAGTCAACAAGAGTTATATGTAGGCGGATTAGGTCGACCACTCAAGTCATTTTAATTAAATGGAGCAACCATACTAACATGTGTTAATCTTTATCTGCAAACCCAAAAGAGAGGACCTTTTACCCCTTAAAGAAAGGTACCTAAATGCTGAGTAAGCTCTTTATCTTCCATGTTTCCATATTTTGGCATCCTTTTTTTTAGGGCGCAGGCTACCATACAGCCCAGCTTTGTGGTATGCAAAAGACATCTTGGGGAGTTTCAAAAAGTTGACCTGGGAATGCATTCTGCTGGTCATTTGCCATTGTCTTTGTGGTATGTAACTCACGTTTTCTTGCTTCCCATTTGCTGGCTTCATTTTCTTTAGGCCGTCCAGGTTCAGTTTTTCCCGCCCGATGAGAAAGTCGTGTTCACTGTACTCTTCCACTAACTCGTTTTCTGTCAACATGCCCTTAAATCTTGTTCTTATCTGGTCACGTTTGCTGGGCATTCAAAGACAGAGGTCAAATGTCAAGCTGAGATTTCGTGGGAGCCTAGTTATTTTATTTTCGGCTGACTTTAAAGTGAGAGCGTTTTTAGGAAAGAGGAAGGCAGCGCACTTTCTCCATACAGCCTGCTTGTGCCCTTTTGTTAAAGTTTTATTTTAGACCTAGTCATCTCAAAAGATTTCTCATTCTTCATCTGCACAAAACATTTGCAAGTTTTTTGCTAAATTCCTCTTCTTTGGCGAGTCCATTTAAATTAGAAACTGCTTTTTTTTGGAGCAGAGTACAAAACTGCATTTCAGTCTCAGCGTCAGCCTAACATATCAAGTGATCTTGGGCAATTTACACTGTTTATGGCCCATTCACTGTCAAGCACAGGTTAAGACTTTTTCCACAGGAAAGAGCCAGACACATTGTAACACAATATAACTATGCTTGGTTTTCACTTTGATGTGTAAAGCTTATGCTTTATTTAAGATATCTGTGACAACTCCTTTTGGAGAGTTGGATACGTTTAAAGCTACTTTTTAGGAAAGCTTTTGTGTACATGTTTACCTACATAATAATTATGTATTTGGTCTGCAACTGTGCCTTTCTCGGAACATATACATCACTGGATATAAACTATTTCCCCATGCTACCTTGCAGGCACTACGGCCATGATATGAACGGTGCAGCAGGTGCATTGGCAGAGGGGCCAAAAGCTCTAGGAAACCCATTGAACACCAATATTGCTATATTTTACTACTAAACAAGCAGTCAGGAGTAGCACATAGTGTAAAGCAACACTGTAGTAAAAGCTGTAACTATTGGAATTTTCTGTCTACCTATAACTTATGTTACATTCAGCGCATTTACATGACACATTTTCACAGTTTTTGTATGGTCCTAAAATACTTCTGAATCTGGACACACTAACACCTTAGCAAGGGCATTGTCTATTCTATATATAACATTAGACCTTCAGCCGTTGCAAACTCTATATAAATACTTAAAACTTACCATATGGCAATCTATAGCTAGCACTGGAAAAGCCAACAGGTCACGCCTATGTAAGATCTATTGGCTTTGTCAATGTTTTTTTTTAGCCCTATTATACAGCAGCACTAGCTTCAGGCCAGCATAACTGACAATTTAAAAAAGCGTAATGCATATTTTTTATATTACTTTCTGCCATTCGCAACATAGCTAAGACACATTAGCAAAGCCAATAAATCATCTCACATAGGCAGGACCTCCTGGCTGTGCCACTGCTTGTTTCATTTGCATTCCTCTCTTTGCTGGCATGCAGTTTTCTCGTTGAAAATAATGTTTAATAGTTTCACTCCTTATGTTAGCAAACGTCATGCTTTTCAAAGGCAACAAAGTCTATCTGAATTAGAAAATATAGCATTACGGGCTTCTGGCTTGACCCAAGTGGACATTGCTTACTTTATGTATCAACTTTCGAGATAGATCAATGCATTCGGTTTCATTTCAAAAGCCCGCTATAAGTCGAGTGCGCGCGTTTTGATGCCGACTGTTTTTTAACATGTTTTCAGTCATACACAAAAAATAGCATTGAGTCAAATTTTCTTGATGCTAAATATTCTTGTTGTATATTTTCTATGCGACCGCTAATTGTAATATTCTTGCATATGTTTTGCATTTCTCATAAGGTTGTTTTTTTATCAGTTTTGCCCTATGCTTTGATTCAGAACATCATTATTTTTCAGTGCCTCTCATTTTATCTGGCTCGTCATTTTGCAAAAATTTTAAACTGTTACAATTTCCTTAGAAAATGTATGCGCTTGCAACCATCTGTTTTTCAACAAATAGAAGGTCATCGTATTTTTTCAAATTTAAACTTAATTACTGAGTTGAACATTCATTGACAGATCAGCTTTAGATTTCCGGTTTTTCTCTTAACTTGAGTGAGTTTCTTACACAACTGACATTCTAATAAAGCTACTTGCCGTACAGATCCCAGTGATGCCATTCAACACCTAAATCACGTCAATCGGACTGTCAATCATCTCTTGTTGAGTACCAAAAGGCCAATAATAGCATTAGTACTGCCGCATTGTATTTTGGTTAAGTCAACCGCTTTGCACAGGACAAATGCAATTGCCACGGTGGAAGCAATGGATTCATTGGTATCCCCTGTGAAATGTAGTAGTTTAACCATTCACATGGGGTTATCTAAATCTGTTTCCATATCTGTTTTAATCAATTGTAAATCATTTCAGATACCCTTTTTTTCATAACATTATACTTAAAAAATTGGTTGTTAATGCGCACTTAAAGTGTACATAATACTCTATGTTTCTCTGGTATGATCATGACAATGAAGCAAACACAAGGAGATGAATGATGGAGCGCTGAATGTAATGTAATGTAATGTAAAAGAAATTTGTAAAGCGCGACGTTCACCATGCGGTTTCTTGGTGAAACTGAAACTGAAACTTTTCAGAAACTCACCCCCAGTCACAGATCTGGGTTGAATCCATCATCGTTCTTTAGCTCACTTCGCCACCTCAGTTCAGACCCAGCTATTTGCAAATCAATCTTGACCCTGTGCCTCATGGGAACAGTCCAGCCCGAACTGTCAAACCAGGTCTTCCCTGGACCAGAAACAAGCATCCTGGGACCGGTCCCAGGATGCTTGTTTCCGGTTCAGGGACTGATTCCAGGGACTGATTTGCATAAGGCTGGGTCTGAACTGAGGTGGCGAAGTGAGCTAAGGAACGATGATGGATTCAACCCAGATCTGTGACTGGGGGTGAGTGTCTGAAAAGTTTCCGTGCTCCGTCCATCATCTCTTTGTGTTTGCTTTGTTTGCCCTAAGTGGGCAGGGTATGCCCAGACGTGGGTCCCTTGCTCACTTTGCAACTGGACTCAAGCTAGCCTGGCTGATGAGGGGTGTTACCCCGAAACCAGTCCCAGGATGCTTGTTTCCAGTTCAGGGAAGACCTGGCTTGGCAGTTTGGGCTGGACTGGTCCCATGAGGCACAGGGTCAAGACCGGTATGCATATGGCTGGGTCTGAATCTTTTCGTCCCCTAAAACAGGCTTTGTTTCAGTAGAATAAGGGCAGTTTTCTAAACATTTATAAAAACAGTATTCTCTGTGCTCCATGCATACATCTAGCTTAAACTTTTATTTTAGATTAGTTTCGAATTCCTCTAAAACGTATAGTAGACACTGAAAATGAGGGATAAAGAAGCATAAACTCAGTGACATCCTGATTAGTTCTATATATGCTGTGGAGAGTTTCTCAATGAGAAGCCAAAAAGGCAATGCTTGGGAACTTAAGCTCCAGCAGGCCTTGCAGTAGGAGAGAGCAGGCAAAGTGTTGAAAGAGGATACAACAGAAAGTTAGCACAAAGGCGAAATAAAGGTTACTGATCAAAAACTCAGAGGAGTCAATTGATAGCTTGCAGTCACCACTGACTTGTTAATTCTAAAATTAGTCTGTCACGCTGCATAGCCTGTTAAAACACACGTTTACTCATGTGTGCTCCCTGTGACAGGGAACTGTGCATCACTTGAAACACTCCTTTCAACAGTGATAATCATCCAAGAACTAATTAAAAGTTGTGAAAGCAGGAATCCTGTAGGAAATTATGCTAATAAACTCGAGGAGGGAACAATTATATTTCAAGAAAGAAATATGTTACCATGAATTAATCTCAGAAAATATTTTGTGCTGGTGCTGCATCCATTAATCAGGGTAGGGCGGGAGAGGGTGGTTGGCAGGGGGATACGTCGCCGGAAGAAGGGTACGTGTACTACATACAATAACAGGCCGACTGATAAAGCCATACCTCTTTGTTAGATGAGGTCTCTGCTGTTTCACAGGCATTCTGATGTGGCAGCGGCTGCTGCCGGTTTGAGGATTCGGCACCCTGCGGCGAGGAAGGATCTGGAGATGGGGACTAGAGAAAAAGAATGATGTTAACTCAAAATCCAAATGTTAAAGGCACAAAAAATAGATCTTTGCTATAATGGTTAACGCTACAGAAAAGAAACTGAATACATTACACGGCAAACCAAACATCAAATGTCGCTGAGATCTAATGCCGTGCCGAAAAGCCCCTGGCTCTTCCAAAGCCTTCATCTCCATACACAAAACTTTCAAGATTTCTCCATGGAGTTTTTGTCCCTACTCAAAGCTTCTGCTGTTGAAGATACAGAGCGTATAATACCAATGACAAGTAATGGTGGGCAGAAACTTTCACAATGCTGGATCTGGGACATTTTAACAGAAGGATCTGAGGTTCAACGCATATTTTTTTTTTCAAGGGAATACAACTCACAGTATATGCTTAAGGAGCGACCTTTGAAATGTTACTTTCAGCATTTGCCTAGCACAGAATTTGCCATTACTAGGCCTTCTAAGCACATTTTGGTAGTTTCGGGTAACATGTTTCAAACGTTTCCTTTGCAGACCTAAGTGTGTTCAGTTTTGTAGTGGGTGAATAATATCAGTTGCAACCAGCTGTGGAGGCTGGAGGGCTGTAACAAATTGCTTACGTATTTCTTTGGCTCGTACCAATGCCGGTCACCAAGCAAACCTATACAGGGTAGGTGGCAGACCGCAGCAAGCATTTCTGAACACCTTTAGCCAATTGACTGCATATTGGGGGACAAGCTTAGACATGTGTGTTGTTGTATGGTGGGTCGTGTGTGTCATGGTAGGCAGTCCTGCTAGAGCAGCGATAAGCAATACATGGTTAACATGATATTTGGAACATGTGTGTATAATGTTCTATCGAAAATCTACTATTGAGGTTGGGCTAGTGGTATGTGATTAGCAAAGATTTGAGGTATGGTAAATCATAATTGGAGCATTCTTGAATTTATGTTTTCTCTCACTTACAATTCATATAACAGACTAAAAAAACAATACTAGCCTGGGTACCCTCATCGGTGATTAGCTGCACTCTACAAATTCTCGTAACATAATAGAACATACCATACCAGGGCCCAAAAAAGGAGCTGTAACCACCTTAAAACTACTTTTTATAAGTGACTGTCATAAAGGAAATATATCTATATCCTTCGTGCTGTTGTGTGTAACTCTGTCTTACCTCTATCTTAGTGGTATGCTACTGGTGAATTTTGAGTCCTGATTCATAAAGCATTTTCTATGACTAAAAGTGTCTCACTTTAGGCCTCCTTTACTCCTGTATTTTACACGCTGAGCCCTGATTGTTCATGGGAAAAAGCTCTGCAAATCTGATCCAGAGTAGGCAGTTATTACCCTTGGAAATTCGTGGCTAAATCACAACCTCCCACGACCATTACAATGAACTCAACACAAGGGTTCTCTTTACTTCCATTCCCCTGCCAGTGGGAAATACCTAGACCATGACACGTGCATCCCAAAATGAAAGTTGGATTAATAGACTCCAAAATACTTTGGCACTGGGAGCGTCGGAGGAGTAACAGAGCTTTAGCTCCATAGACAAGCGGTAATCATGAGGGTCTGCAGTCTACTGCACCCATGATTTTCTTTGGAATGCATTACATGTAGTTAGTTTTTCTAAACGTAGCCTAGTCTTCTTTATTGAAAAATTCTATAAAGTCTTATATAGAACACACTGAAAATGTTCTATTCCAGTGGTTAGTGGGTAATGCGAACAAAGATATTCGGTTTAAATAACTGGCCGCATTTGCAGTAGAGTGTGGCTCTCCCCTGAGCGGAGGGTGATCTTCTCCCACAGTGCAGAGATATGTCAAGTTTCACTACGCTATGGGCATATCAAACTCAAGAGATTTAACAAAAAATATGATCCTTCCGTACAACTTCTTTGATTTAGAGATAAAAGGTGTGTCAATCCTTTACAGCACACCCATGTACACAGTGTTCTACTTCTACTTCGGCATCTCATGACAATGGCGGAAGAGACTGTGATGATAGAGATCACAGAACACAGCAATTTCTCTAGATCAAAATACTTTGGAAGAGAAAATGACATGCAAGAAATTGAGCTGAATGTGGCCAATTTCTTCACCACAGCCTTCAACTGTTGCATATTACTGAAAAAATTAAGAAAATTATTCCTACTTTTCTTCAAACAATTGTTTTTTTTCAACATTTTGAGAAACATTTTATGGAGCGAGCTTATCTATATTAAAAGTGCACAAAGGTGCTATCTTATTTGAATAAATGCATCAGATGCCACGTCATCATTCTTGATTTTAAGAACATTCTACCCACAGTGGAGGCACCGCTCTATTATCATTATGCATCATGCTATGACAGTACCATTCTGTATCATGCTATTATCAGTTGTTAAGGTCCCTCTCTTCAAGTGACAGGCACGTTCCACAGGGAGAGGGCCTGTCATGACAGAAATACACCTTGTCGGCATGCTGTAATGCTATATTAGAACATTGGAATGCTGGGCGCTCCATTGAAAACAATGGTGTGCTGCGTGCTTCTAATGGCAGGTAGAAGCCCAGAGCATCAACATTCAAATATTTAACAAAGGCATCACGGACCCAAGGGTATTTCACCCCCTCGTGCTCTGTGAGGCTTTTCTTTTACAAATTAGAACATTCTGCCCTCTAGGTTTGGAACGTTCTAATTGCCTTAGAGCCCTCCCTAGCAGGCTCTACTGGCCATTAAAGGCCCACTCCCTTGTTTTTTTTTTAACAGAGTTTTATATAGCGCGAACTTGACCCGGTATCGGGAATCAGAGTGATTTACATAGCAGCAGTTGCGTTACATGAGTACACATTCATTTTTGTTAGGCACGGGGAGGTTACGTGATTTGCCCAGAATCACAGGATGTTCAGCATCATTGCAGAGACTCGAACCCAGTTGCCCAGATTCGAGGTTGACCGCCCTAGCCATTAGGCCCACTATGGTCCTCGCTTTCGGCTCAGGCCTTTAATGCTGGAGTGGGCCTTTAATTGCCGGTAGAGCCCTTTACAGCAGGTTCTAAGGCTATATTAAAGCACTGAAATGTTGGAAGCCCTACTGAAGACAATGCAGTGGCGTGGGCCTTGTCATGACTGCTATAGACCATCTGCTCCAACATTCTAATGTTCATCTTTACTGTCTAATTTAGACCAGTCTCCCCAATGTGTGTGGAATATACTAACAGCGTTATAAACTGTAGTCTCAGGTTATACAGATCTGTACAAGTATTAGGCTGCATCTCAGTCCTCAAACTCATGGAGAGTATAGCCCTGTGCAGTGACCTATAAAGTACCAATTAACAGAAGAATGAAAACATATACAATGGCTAAAAGGGTTCAACTAAAAAAACAGGATAGACTGACATCTACAATATATCACCACAACATAATTTATTGTTCCAAAGTGCCTCCTGGTTGATGAGATGCAGTCTAGCATCCAAATAAAGTGTGAGAACATCTAAGGTGTAAAGGATAAAAGTGATATTTTTGTCAAGAACACACTGACTCCTGTTCTGTGTACTTTGAGATTCACAGGTTACTGCGCGTTGATTGGAATATTTTAACCATTAACAATGCAAAGTGGAACGATCAGGGATGAAAACCGAGATCACATGCACAACGATAGAGAGAGAAGATATTGGAACTATTAACCAGTCTTTGTACACTCTTGCGCATTCAAAACGATACGGTCAGTCTCACAACATAACTGCCCCCTGCCCCAACAACACAACTGTTAAATTATGCCCATGAGTAGGATTCACTGTTTAGAGCGAAAGACCACCAGATCAGGCTGAGCATGAAAGAACCAGAACCCCAAACAAAGTTAGTTTGTTAAATTGAACTCAATTGTTAATTTTTAGGACCAAGAAATATACTTTACCATAAAAATGTAATATAAAATGAGGCAAAAGTTGAATATAACACCTATAAACCTAATAATTAAGAAACAGGTTGAATTGTAATTGGACAAAAGTGCTATATGTTAAAACAAATAAACAATGCAAAAAGAAATGACATCTTTTGGGATAATAAAAAAATGTAAGCCTCATCATTGCATTCTTTCGAAACCCCTTCATTAATACATATCACTTTTGAGGTAATGTGGTCATTAAAAAAAAAAACATTAGACACTAGTTAGAGTTAAACTATTAAAAAGTGTTTTAAAGAGATTCATATCAACACTTCTGAAACATCTATAACAGGGTTGTCCACAATATGTTTAGATAGGCCGGATGCATGCCACATTTTCAGGATATCCACAAAACAACCATTTGTATGTTATGGGGCCAATTCACAAAACAATTTATGAGTTTAGAAAGTAGTACTAAATGAGTACTCTTACAACCCTTCGTACATTGGACCAGAAAAGTCCAACCCGCTACAGATAAAATAGCAAGGAGGGCGCAGTCATTTCTATCTGCACTAATTGTACAGGAATATCCCCTAACTATTCCCTTTTAATTCCCATTTTAGATGTTTGGGGCCAATTCACAAAGGCATGTAAGAGTACGTAAAAGATAACTATAGGAGTAATACTTAACATGCTCCAAAATTTCTTTGTGACTAGGCCCCTGAGAATCTAAAGGGAACTTATTTACACAACCAGTGGTTATTCTAAAAATAAGAGCTGGATCAATGGCACATCTACTAAAAACATATAGAATTATACATATATTACAGTGAATAATCAGGATGTTTTTCATCGAGGGTTTTAGACTGATATTAAATAGACAAGAGCAAAACTTGAGTTGTTTATGATGTCAGGTGGCAGCATTCCCCGTTATTCACTGCTACCCATCTACAATTTTATGTGATGTACGGTCCATCCAAATCATCTGCCCTTGCTTTCAACAGCTGTGCAGAGTAACTCACACTACTGGATAATGGCTGTCGCCACCTAGATGAAGGACAGCTGCCTGAAGCTAAACTCAGAGAAGACCGAAGTCCTCATCTTGAGCTCCACCCCCTCCGCTTGGGATGACTCCTGGTGGCCTGCAGATCTTGGACATTCGCCCATACCCACAGACCATGCAAGAGATCTCGGCATCATCTTGGACTCCTCGCTCACCATGAACCGCCAGATCACCACCGTCTCATCATCTTGCTTCCACATGCCACACATGCTTCGAAAGATCTTCAAGTGGATCCCCACCGAGTCCAGAAAGACGGTTGCCCATGCAGTGATCCGCAGCAGACTCGACTACGGCAACACACTCTATGCCGGCATCACCCAGAAACTCCTCAAGGAACTGCAAAGCATCCAGAACGCCTCCACCAGACTCATTCTCAAAATCCCCCGCCGCAGACACATCACCACCCACCTGAGGGGACCTCCACTAGCTCCCAGTTAACAAAAGGATCACCTTCAAGCTTCTCACACACACCTACAAAGCCCTACACAATACGGAACCTGTATACCTCAACCACCGCCTCTCATACCACGCACCCCCCAGAGACCTCCGCTCTGCTCAACTGGGCCTAGCCGCCATCCCACATATCCGTAAGACCACGGCCGGGGGAAGATCCTGCTCCTACCTCGCAGCAAGGACCTGGAACACCCTGCCTCTCTAACTAGGGCAATCACCGTCACTGCCCCAATTTAGGAAGGACCTTAAGATCTGGTTCTTCGACTGATGCACAGTGCCTTGTGTCAGATCTGCATTTATCCACCCCCACCGCCTTAAGACCCTTACAGGTGAGTAGTCGCGCTTTACAAGCCGCTTGAAGCTTGATTGATTGATGTAGACCTATTCACAACATGGCCAAACCTGCCTCGCCTCAGACCCCTGCCCATTATATACCTTGTGTGCTGCCACCCACCCACCCTTTTAGTCATAACGCCCCTTCCTCATCGTACCACTCACCCACAGCACCTTGAGTATTACCTCCATCCAAACATTACATTTTTTTTATATATGTCCGACTCCCTCCCCCTGCCCCCAATAAGCCTCTGAATTTACCAACTTCTACCCTCCCAAATAAATATACAAAAATAAACTCTGGTCTCCGGCTACCTAGTCCACCACTCTATTTGCCTTCCTTCCCTGTGCCGCCAGAAGCTGTACTTTCTGCTCTCGATCCGAGCAAACAGCCAGCGCCACACTGACAGGCTCTCTGAGAGCCTTGTCAGCATGGCCTGAAAAATCTTTATGATAGAACAGTGGGAATAATCCTTTTTTCACACTGTTAGTATGTGAGAGCAGCGAATAACCAGATTTAGTATCATGTATTGACACTAGTGGGTCTCAGAGACACACAAAAAATATACTACAATCCTGCTACCAAAAATAAAACATTTAGGTGGTTTATGTTGATGCGAAAGTGGAAAGTTGTCATTGGGCCAACATTGCCTATTAGCCATAACATTCGTCTATGACCAGATGAAAGATGCGATCTATATTCCAAGTAAAAGGAAAAGCCTTCTTGTGATTGTGCAGCAGTTGTTATTTTAGCCTGGCATTTATTGACTGCCAAAAAATGCAGGCATGAAGCAAATTAGACTCAGCGATAAAAGAAGCTTGGTTGTAACTAGCTAGCCTTAAAAAAAGAATTTCTGTAACTTAACATGTCTATATTTAGGGAGAATATGGATTCTTTTGCTTTTTAGATCGTGTGAAACTTTGCCTTTCCATTGGTTTTGTTTTAAAGATATAGGCACCGGAGCAGGGAAGCTGTTTGGAGGTGAACTGATTGTGCTCAACATATGACAAGAGGCACAGTCGATGCAATTTACATTTTTCGAAGGGGTAGTTCTAAAGGACTGCGCATGCATCACCCAACAAATATGTGCAATCACACACTACACCTGCATGCGGGGGGGAGGGAGAGGGAGGGAGAGAGAGAGAGAGAAAGAGAGAGAGAGAGTACCTCTCTTTTTCATTGCTAGGCTCTGACCAGCACATCAGCTAATTCACGTTTGCACCTTCAATGAGGAGAGTACAGATCGTGACAGTGTGCCCATGTAGAGCTCATTTACGAGGGAGGCGATGGCAGTATTCCAACCACCCTATTACAATTAGGGCGGTCGGAGCCCCATTGCCTCACCGCTGCCACCAGGGGACCACTGTGTCCTGGCGGTGGTGAGGCAGTGTAGAGGCCGCAATATGCTTGGCGGCACTGCCGCGGTTCGATCAAGCATATTACAAGCTTTCTCTCTGCCACGGTTTTCATGGCGGTTCCTCCTCCAAAAAAACCGTGGCATAAGGAAACAAAGGGTGCCCTACAAGGCCCCTTGTGCCTCTGCGCCATGGTTGCATGCAAGGGGGCACAACATGTGCCCCGCCAGGTGTGCATGCACCCCAGTTCCTGCACAGCATGGACTTTGCAGTCCAAGCCTTTCAGGAAGTGTTTTCGGTGTTCCCATTGCGGTGTCCATTTTGAGGGCACCGCCATGGGAACATTAAAAAAAAGCCCACCAGACACGAGAAACACTTGCAATTTGGGGGGCGGCCCGACCACAGGTTTGGCAGTGCGGCAGACCGAATGCCGCACTGCCAAACAGGTAAAAGTTAGTGCAGTTTATCCTGGTTTGGAGCATAAGTAAACTATGTGTCAATTTCAGGAACTTGCAAAAGAGTTCTAGCTATTGTGCCTAGTCTCTGCTGTTTACAGGCTGCTTCCAAGTAGGTTCTAGAACTTAAGTATTTCACTGTAAGGCAGCAAAGGACTGCTGGGTAGCTTAGAAAGTTAAGTACACATATCCCCCTGTCGCAGATTAAGAAGCATGAAGGATAACCAAAATATCTATTTTTTTAAATAAATGTGGTGCACTGCTTCAGGATGCTTGTGTCTTTACAAGTAAACAAGAAAATAATGCAAATATGCAGATGAATAATGAATGTAGTTGAGTTGGTAGCTTAATTTGTCTTGAGGCTGTTGTGTCCCATAGACAATCAACAGCCTTCTACAGTATTATCAGGATTATTTTCGAAAATAGGAAGAACTATTCACAAACCACAGTCACACAGAAAATTGACACAAATTCACATCCAGAAAACATTTAAACCGGTAGGTTAATTAATATGGATTACAAATATGTATTTAAATATTTTTTAAGCTAGCCCACGTTACAAAATTCAGATCATCATCTAAATTCATTAAATCGAGTTGGTATGACAAACCAAAAATTATTATACAACATAATTTGACACCCAAATTATAATTTTACCATATTCAGTTCTAAGGCGAATCAGAAGCCCTTAATTTGCTTGCTTGTGACCAAACGTTCTGAAAACTGGAACAAGCCTGTACTTCGTTGCATTGCTCTACTCGGAACAGAAAAACATGTTTAATCTCAAAATAACTCTTTTTCACCCGAGTGTGAATGCTTGATTGGTTCACTTTTTGGATGACTCAGATCTCTTTACTTCCATTATTTAGTTTTTCAACTTCCCAGAGATTTGGAACTATTGACTGATTAAGAATCTCTTATGCCATCTTTAGCAATTAACAAAAAATGAACAATGGTTCCGGAAGGGGGAAGTAATTATTTATACTAGAAAGAAATCAAATTTCACAGAACACAGCATTAGTAGATCAAAAGAAAAAATCAATCAATATTACGCAATGAATAACATTTGCAAAAAACCAAATAATTTATTTATGGAGATTCATTTTGATGTCAACTCAGTTATCAATTCATTAGAATATGAACGAAACATAGAGAAGGCTGTATATACAAGAATTGGCAAAGAAGCGACGCAGTGACAAAGTGAATAAGGTGACTAAGTGTAAATGTGAAGTTGCAAGTATTTACAATATATATAGGTGATAATTAATAAAATACACAAACAATTTTTGCAGAGATTCGCAAAAAAACGTCCTCCATTTGATTATAGAGAAAGGAGAAACCTTGTAAGCCACATGTCCTAATTGTTTTATAATACAAGGAGTTCCAATTGATACAGGACTGTAGAACCGTCAACGTTTCGACCCTATAGTAACCAGTCGTTGTGCAAAGTCGTATCGGGTCTTCTTCAGGACATAGGTAATGTATAACAGCCTACACAAAATAAATATATATAGATCAGTATCTAAGCTGTGTTCAAAACTTTTTATTGTCAAGGAAATAATTTCCCATCAACTCACCTAAAATTCAGGAGATGAGACTGATTTTTCAATTACAATCGTGTCCATTCGATTTCAATCAGAAGGCACTGCCTGGAGACATGTATACACGTTAGTACGTATATACTATATGTGTAACGCATTTAGATTACATCATTTGAGACACATAAGAAATTAATTCAAAATAGTTACCAGAATCATAGAGGGTCCTGATTCGTCTTAGTCTAGTTTTTGGGCTTTTTTCACTCTGATTCCAAGGACCTGTTGTGGATATAAACCCAAATGGGGATAATCCGAAATGTATTCAAATAACTAAGAACTTATGGTGTCGTAAGTTAATGAACCCCATAATTGCTCACCTGACTTCAGGGCAGATATATGGATTAAAGTAGTGTGGACATCAGGACACAAGTTCAGCTGAAAAGAACATGAAGCAGCCCAGATTTAGTGACAGCAGGAGTTGCTTGGTCTGTACAGACGTTAACTTTAAGTCAAGTGTTCAAAACATCGAAGCATGTTGTGGTTACTGGCAAACCGAACGATTTCAGATATAGTATTATCAACGCTCCACAATAGGTAAAGGCTCATCATAGCGTGAACGTTGATTGAGAGATTGCTAAATACTTGCTAAAAAAAGGGGGATAATATCGAAATATCACCCGATAGTGACAGAGACTGTGTAGGAGTCACTGAGTACGATAATTGCGCTGACTCCCCAAAGTGAGACGGGCTGCTAAACATTCAAATACCGGCAAGGCTGTGAACAAGCCACACGGTTAGTTAGCGCTAGAATTGTCCTTAAAAGCAATTTCAAACGTTCCTACCTGATGTCCTTCGTATTTAACTTCTTAGTTAATGGGAGTCCGACTGCAGCATGTATCTGTAGAGATTCGCCAGGGACGGCGCATAGCTCGCACCCATGGCGACGCCCTTACATTGGAAAAAATATTGGTTCTGAAACACAAAATAATTTTTGGTCATTGCGATGTCTAACATTGCCGTTAGAAATTCCGTAGGAATTCTATGAGAGGTTGGTCTTGCATTAAGCACCTCTTGTACTACAGCAAGTGCCTCGTGCTGGGGAATGCTCGTGTACAAGGATGACACGTCTAGAGTTATATAAGTTGTCGCTACACCCGATGAATAAGCTATACATTTTTTGCCAGGCTACATTATCAAGCGGCTGACTTTTTCAAAATAATTAGGCTCATTGGCTTTAAACACAGAATTTAGCCTTCTGAAATGCAGAAACTTATTATTTTGTTTCCAAGTTAATTGCGTATACAATCGCCTTAAACACACGTTATATAAGTTGTCGCTACACCCGATGAATAAGCTATACATTTTTTGCCAGGCTACATTATCAAGTGGCTGACATTTTCAAAATAATTAGGCTCATTGGCTTTAAACACAGAATTTAGCCTTCTGAAATGCAGAAACTTGTTATTTTGTTTCCAAGTTAATTGCGTATACAATCGCCTTAAAGACACGGGTATTACCGTGCCTTTGAAAGACCAATCGAAATGGCCCGCGCTAGTCCTGTTTTTATGTTCACTGACAGCTCTCATATAGCTGCTGCACGCTCGGTTCGCTGCCAGATACATGCTGCAGTCGGACTCCCATTAACTAAGAAGTTAAATACGAAGGACATCAGGTAGGAACGTTTGAAATTGCTTTTAAGGACAATTCTAGCGCTAACTAACCGTGTGGCTTGTTCACAGCCTTGCCGGTATTTGAATGTTTAGCAGCCCGTCTCACTTTGGGGAGTCAGCGCAATTATCGTACTCAGTGACTCCTACACAGTCTCTGTCACTATCGGGTGATATTTCGATATTATCCCCCTTTTTTTAGCAAGTATTTAGCAATCTCTCAATCAACGTTCACGCTATGATGAGCCTTTACCTATTGTGGAGCGTTGATAATACTATATCTGAAATCGTTCGGTTTGCCAGTAACCACAACATGCTTCGATGTTTTGAACACTTGACTTAAAGTTAACGTCTGTACAGACCAAGCAACTCCTGCTGTCACTAAATCTGGGCTGCTTCATGTTCTTTTCAGCTGAACTTGTGTCCTGATGTCCACACTACTTTAATCCATATATCTGCCCTGAAGTCAGGTGAGCAATTATGGGGTTCATTAACTTACGACACCATAAGTTCTTAGTTATTTGAATACATTTCGGATTATCCCCATTTGGGTTTATATCCACAACAGGTCCTTGGAATCAGAGTGAAAAAAGCCCAAAAACTAGACTAAGACGAATCAGGACCCTCTATGATTCTGGTAACTATTTTGAATTAATTTCTTATGTGTCTCAAATGATGTAATCTAAATGCGTTACACATATAGTATATACGTACTAACGTGTATACATGTCTCCAGGCAGTGCCTTCTGATTGAAATCGAATGGACACGATTGTAATTGAAAAATCAGTCTCATCTCCTGAATTTTAGGTGAGTTGATGGGAAATTATTTCCTTGACAATAAAAAGTTTTGAACACAGCTTAGATACTGATCTATATATATTTATTTTGTGTAGGCTGTTATACATTACCTATGTCCTGAAGAAGACCCGATACGACTTTGCACAACGACTGGTTACTATAGGGTCGAAACGTTGACGGTTCTACAGTCCTGTATCAATTGGAACTCCTTGTATTATAAAACAATTAGGACATGTGGCTTACAAGGTTTCTCCTTTCTCTATAATCAAATGGAGGACGTTTTTTTGCGAATCTCTGCAAAAATTGTTTGTGTATTTTATTAATTATCACGTATATATATTGTAAATACTTGCAACTTCACATTTACACTTAGTCACCTTATTCACTTTGTCACTGCGTCGCTTCTTTGCCAATTCTTGTATATACAGCCTTCTCTATGTTTCGTTCATATTCTAATGAATTGATAACTGAGTTGACATCAAAATGAATCTCCATAAATAAATTATTTGGTTTTTTGCAAATGTTATTCATTGCGTAATATTGATTGATTTTTTCTTTTGATCTACTAATGCTGTGTTCTGTGAAATTTGATTTCTTTCTAGTATAAATAATTACTTCCCCCTTCCGGAACCATTGTTCATTTTTTGTTGATAAAGCCCAGGTTCCTTGGGTTATAGGGTTACCCCTGTTTGTTTAATCTTTAGCAATTAGACATTAGAATAACTGACCATATACAAAACATCTTTAAGAGTTGCCCTATAAATTTCACAATAAGGATTTCGCTATACTCTTATCCAGATTAAAACAATTTTTAAATCAGCATCATTAGTTCCAGCACCCTGTCCAGATTTTACACAAGATGAAGGAGTACTCACTGGTAAGAATGTCAGTAACTTAAGAAACGTGAGTCCTGCAAGCTTAATTGGTTTTAGGATAAAAAGTCCAATACTTCAGTAATACGTAATGCTGAACTACTCGTTGTTCTATTAAGTCATACAATTGACTGGCCCGGTAACAGTTAAAGAACTTTTAGCTTTTCTAATATGCGGAGTATAAGATATATTATTCAACATGCGAACTCCCAAAGAGTACAACATTTCGCCACATTCTATTGGGAGTACGACTCATATAAGCTAAGGATTGGAGTGTGCTTGTTTTCCCAAGAATGATTGCCTTGTTTTCCCCTAATTTTAACATTAACTTCTCAATCAGAAAATATTTGTCAAATGCTTTAAAATTGTATTTTTATGTAGCTCCATTGCACAAGGAAAAGGATTATCCCCGGTTCCCCATTTCGGACTCTTGAAGTGGTGTTCTGATCCAATAACTTCATCATTTTTAGCAAGCACATGTCCTTACCAATTTGAATTGATGTATCCCAAAGCAAGAGTGGTGTAAAGAGGAGAATGCAGCTTGTAGGTCAATGAAGATAAAAAATACATTTTGATCTTGCTACAATACTCGAAAATACTTGTTTGCAGTGCTTTGAACTCTACGGAGTCCAGCTCTCTCTCTTCCCTATCCACTGCGTAATCCTAGTTAGAATAATCCTGCCGAATCCCTTCAACAAAGTCAACGATATTGGGTTCTGATTTAACCCCTTTTTTATGGATGGGAATCATCACTGCTGATTTCCAGCTATCGGTTAAAATGAAAAATTCAATGGCTACATCCAAGTAGTAAGAAATGGTTCCCAGATTTTCAGTCAGATGAGAAGAGGTTAATCACATAGCCCTTTATTTTTCTTGCAAAATATAGGTGGCAAGTCAACCTCCTTCAGTGTCATCAGATTTAGCCATATTTTTAAACTACTTACCTTACAGAATTACAGTGCCAGGATGCTTGTTTCTGTTCCAGGGAGGACCTGGCTTGGCAGTTCAGGCTGGACTGTTCCCATGAGTCAAGACTTATTTGCATATGGCTGGGTCTAAACTGGGGTGGCATGGTGAGCAAAAGAACGATGGATTTTAACCCAGATCTCTTGACCAGGGGGAATGTTTGATTTGTTTGGCATCCCATCCGTTATCTGTGTGTCTTTTTTTGTTTTCTCACTCTAAGTGCACCGGGTATGCCCAGACATAAGTCCCGGACTCACTGTGCCACTGGATTCAAGCTAGCCCGGCTGATGAGGGGTGATACCACGAAACTGGTCTGAGGATGTTTGTTTCTGGTCTAGGGAGGACCTGGCTTGGCAGTTTGGGCTGGACTGTTTCTATGAGGAGCATGATCAAGACTGATTTGAATAAACTGGCATCTGTTTACTTGGGTGAATGTTTGATTTATTCTGCATTCTGTCCATCATTTGTGTGTATTTTCCAGTTAACAGGACTCCACACACTTTCCAGTCGGTCTTGATTTACCAGAGTTTATGAGAAGAGAATACCGGGGCCGATACACAAAGCATTAATAAGTACAGAAAGCAGTAGTACTGGAATATTACTACTCATTATTGCTTTTAAAAACTGCCTCCAAAATGTCCAATACCCTGGCACATTCCATATATATATATATTCACTGAAAAAACCATAGGTTTCAGAGATGTTATAGTAGGAAATTAGCATTTAAAAAACCTTAGAAATTCACAGAAAAAAACATAGGTTTCAGGGGTGTTACAGTTAGCTGCCCATTTCACTTGTACAAAACCATAGAAATTCTTCCGTTATAGTTAGTTCTGCTAACTGTAACTCCAAAGTAATTCCAAAAGTTTCCTGTTTTATACGTTCTTTTTTGTTCATTTTTTGAAAAAAACACCCCAAAAAATTCAAAATTGTTAAAAAAAAAAATACAAAAGAAAAAGAAGAAAAAAAAAGTTCTTATCAGAACTACCTTATCTTGTTAAAGAAAGAACTATAATTGCAAGGTAATGTGTGAAAGTTTGGTTGAATATATGTATACAGCATGACTGACTGAAAGAATGCACTAGTAGTGTACGGTGAATTTATAGGTGAAGATTTATGAGGAAGTACTGCAGCGTGACACTGCAAGTTCTTTAGCTGCACTGTGGCACTTCCGAAGCACAGGGATGTGACATATGTACATGAATATGTTGTAACTCTGTGCTTCCCTCTGCACTGCTGCACAAACTGCAGCCATGTGGTGACACAGGCACCCTTGCACCATGGTACAAGGATGTCTGTGTCGTGCGGAGATTGTTTTTGTGCAGGAAGGGACACCTTCCTGCACAAAAACAATCAGTAAAGGCATTTTCCTCTTTCAATGTATGCAGTGGAATGCAGCATACATTGAAAGAGGAAACAATGAGGAGAATTGAAAACAATTCTCGTTGTGCCTTGCTACACCAACTCTAGGATGGCGCAGCATTCAGACACATCTCCAGATTTACGATTTCTCATAAATCTGGAGATCTGTCTTGTTCTATTGATGTTGCGTGGGAACACCCGCAGCAACACCTATGGAACGCCCCTTCAACGCAAAGTTCTGTGTATGAAGGGGTCGTATTTACAAGGAGAGGAAAGAAAACGCAGGGTGGCTTTTCCTCTCCTCGTAAATATGAAGCACTGCCTGGCGCCATCACTACATTACAAAAAGTGACGTACTGGTGGCGCAGGGTGCTTGTAAATCTGCCCCATAAGTGCTTAGGTATTGGCAGACTGATACAATACGAACATAGTGCTGGATGGGTGATTGAAGAATTGCATGAGACTGACAGGAGGTATCCTACGCTGCATGGGTACTACTTCAGTGTTTAATGGAGTGGACCAATAGTATGTATCTGCTTAGAGATTTGTAGGGATTATGCACAAAATATTTTATGTGTACTTGTGTTTGTGCCTAGGTCATTTTATAAGAATACCACAAGTAACTGGAATGATGACAGTGCTGCAAACAGAGTGAACACTTAATTTATAAGTGCTTACGTATTGGTGGAGTGATAGGATAAGTAGATAGTGGTAGATAAGTGATTAAAGAAGTGCATGGGACAGACTGGACGATTCCTACACTGCATGAGTACTAACTGGGTATTTAGAAGAGTGTATCAATAGTATGTAGCTAGTTAGAGGTCTGCTTGGATAGTGCACAAAATATTATAGCTGTACTTTCCATAAGTTTATGACTAGTAACTAGAATAATTACAGTATTACAATCAGAGTGTATAGTGAATTTATAAGTACTTAGGTATTGGTGGAGTAATAGGATAAGTAGATAGTGCTGGATGAGTGATTGGAGAAATGCATGTGACAGACAGGAGGATTCCTACACTGCATAGGTACTAACTGGGTATTTAGAAGAGCGTATCAATAGTTTGTAGCTGGTTAGAGGTGTGCATGCATAGTGTACAAAATATTGTACCTGCACTTGTGTTAGTGACTACGCCATTCCTTAAGTATACGACTAATAACTGGAGTAATTTCAGTGTTGCAAAGAAAGTGCGTGCTGAATTTATAAGTGCTTAGGTATTGGTGGAGTGATAGGATACGTTGATAGTGCTGGATGGGTGAATGGAGAAGTGCATGGGACAGACAGAAGGATTCCTAGATTGCATAGGTACTAACTGGGTATTTAGAAGAGCGTATCAATAGTATGTAGCTGGTTAGCGGTCTGCATGCAAAGTGTACAAAATATTGTACCTGCACTTGTGTTAGTGGCTAGGCCATTTCTTAAGTATATGACTAATAACTGGAGTAATTTCAGGGCTGCAAAGAGAGTACATGTTGAATGTATAAGTGCTTAGGTATTGCGGAGTGATAGGATACGTAGATAGAGCTGGATGGGTGATTGGAGAAGAGCATGGGACAGACAGGAGGATTCCTAGGTTGCATGGGTAGTACTTTACTAAGTAGCTGGTTAGGGTTTTATATATATAGTGCACAGCTGAATGTTGTTGTGCATTGATAGTGTTTGGATTACTTAATCTTACCTTGACAGTAGTACATATCAAAAAAAGCTAAACATTTGGATGGTCAGAGCCTTTAGACCCAGAGAACTAGGTCAGCAGACCTGCTTTAGAGCCAGAGAACCAGGTCACAAGAGCTGCTTTAGAGCCTGAGAACTGGGTCAGGAGAGCTGCTCTAGAGGGAGAGAACTAGGGCAGCAGAGCTGCTTTGGAGGGAGAGAACCAGGGCAGCAGAGCTGCTCTAGAGCCTAAGAACCAGGTCAGCAGAGCTGTTCTAGAGGCAGAGAACCAGGTCAGTAGAGCTGCTTTAGAGGGAGAGAACCAGGGCAGCAGAGCTGCTCTAGATCCAGAGAACCTGGTCAGCAGAGCTGCTTTAGAGCCTGAGAACCAGGTCAGCAGAGCTGCTCTAGAGCCTAAGAACCAGGTCAGCAGAGCTACTCTAGAGGCAGAGAGCCAGGTCAGCAGAGCTGCTCTAGAGCCAGAGACCAAGGTCAGCAGAGCTGCTCTAGAGGCCGAGAACCAGGTCAGCAGAGCTGTTGTAGAGCCAGAGAACCAGGTCAGCAGAGCTGCTCTAGAGCCTAAGAACTAGGTCAGCAGAGCTGCTCTAGAGCCAGAGAAACCAGGTTAGCAGAACTGCTTTAGAGCCAGCGAACCAGGTCAGCTGAGCTGCTTTAGAGCCAGAGAACCAGGCCAGCAGAGCTGCTTTAGAGCCAGAGAACCAGGTCAGCTGAGCTGCTTTAGAGCCAGAGAACCAGGTCAGCAGAGCTGCTCTAGAGCCAGAGAACCAAGTCAGCAGAGCTGCTCTAGCTGACACTGACTGGCTGACACTGACTGACTGACACTGACAGATTGACACTGGCTGACACTGATTGACTGACACTGACACTGATTGACTGACACTGACTGACACTGATTGACTGACACTGACTAACACTGACTGACTGACTGACACTGACTGACAACTCTTTACTACTCTACTACTCTCTCTCTCTACTACTCTCTACTACTCTCTCTCTACTACTCTTTACTAATCTATACTACTACTCTCTACTACTCACTCTCTACTACTCTACTCACTCTCTACTACTCTACTCACTCTCTACTACTCACTCTCTACTACTCACTCTCTACTACTCACTCTCTACTACTCACTCTCTACTACTCACTCTCTACTACTCTCTCTCTACTTCTCTCTACTAATCACTCTACTACTCACTCTCTACTACTCACTCTCTACTACTCACTCTCTACTACTCACTCTACTACTCACTCTACTACTCACTCTCTCTGCTACTCACTCTCTCTGCTACTCACTCTATACTACTCACTCTACTACTCACTACTACTCACTCTCTACTACTCTCTACTACTCACTACTACCCTCTACTACTCTCTACTACTCACTCACTACTCTCTCTCTACTACTCTCTATACTACTCTCTACTATTCTCTACTACTCACTCTCTACTCTCTACCACTATCTCTACCTCGCTACCTCTCTACCTCTACACCTCTACCTCTACACCTCTACCTCTACACCTCTACCTCTACACCTCTACCTCTACACCTCTACCTCTACACCTCTACCTCTACACCTCTACCTCTACACCTCTACCTCTACACCTCTACACCTCTACCTCTACACCTCTACCTCTACACCTCTACCTCTACACCTCTACCTCTACACCTCTACCTCTACACCTCTACCTCTACACCTCTACCTCTACACCTCTACCTCTACACCTCTACCTCTACACCTCTACACCTCTACCTCTACACCTCTACCTCTACCTCTCTCTACTCGCACACATATGCACATATATATGCATATATATGCATATGCATTTATATAGATGTATGTGTATATATATATATATTCACTGAAAAAACCATAGGTTTCAGGGGCGTTATAGTTAGCTGGACATTTCCCTCGTACAAATAGTGATAGTGGCACCCCGGAGTTGGAGCTCGCACCGGCATGTCTTTGGACACACCGGTTGTGGCAGGTGAGCAGTCAAGCCTTGGCACGCAGGAGCTGCAATTGAGCACAGTGCGGGGGAAGGAGCTGGGGTGCAGCAGCCTGGGTGCACAGGTGCAGGCAAGCGATGTTGCCATAGATAATAATGTAATCTCTGGCCTCATTCATATCTGTTTCATTTTAAGGACTTGCTGGACCGCACTCTTTCTCGTGGACCCCAGCGTCCCAGACACACGGGTGACGGAAAGTGAACAGTGAGGGCTGGGTGCAGTAGGCCGGCGCTCTGTCTCCTCCTCCCTCTGATCTTTTCACTCTCCCTCCCCTTCTCCCTTCCACCCACTAGCTCTCTGTCCCATTCTCACTTTCCTCCGTTCATTCTCACTACCTTTCTTTTTCTCTTACACATGGCACACATACCTATGTTTTTTTTTTGTATTGCAGGTTTTGTACGCTGCTTCCGGAGGAGTCCCACTGCCTCTTCTTTCATGTTTTACTGTTGTTCTAATAAAGTCACATTTCCATTTGTTTGTGTTGTGTTAATAAAAGTTCTTTTTTTCCCCAATAAATAACTGAGTGTATGGGTCTTCTTTTTGTGATAACACTTGTCTGTAGTTTATTGTGAAAATCGGCGGTTGATAGTAGGTTATAAGGGAAATTTTGTTTAATTTTCCAGTGCACCTACCAAATATAAACCAACACACTTTTACACAAATGAAGCCTGGGTAATTGTACAACCGCAAGAGTACTATGAGTGTATCACTTTATAACACCAGGAGTACTGCCCGTGTGATTTCAGAACCAATAAGGCACTGCCTAGGACCACCGAGGCTTCAAGGACTGGCGAGGCCCACCCTCCATATTTAAATAAAGCCCCGGAGGTTGCCGATACCCGGTCTTGAGTTGGCCTCGAAGCCCCCCAACAATTCGTAAACAATACCCGGGGAGGTGTCGATCCCCTAGTCTGCGAAACGTCTCTGTGCCCTCCCACGCCTAATTTACATGTGAGATTAAGATCCCCAGTGCTGCAGAGACCCCACAATATAATAATAGAATTGGCCCCGGAACATTACCCACCAGTGTGCTCATTTAAATGAAAACCTCGTATCGTTTCAATAAAGCGGAACCTGATGGTAAAAATGGAGGAAAAAAAATGAACCGGTAAAACCTTGAGAAATATCTGAGTGCCTGACGCATGGTAAAAGTACCACATATCTGCACTCGGTTATACTATAGAATAACATATTTTGGTCTTAATGGCAGGATTTCACCATTGAAAAAATGAAGAATCTTTTGGAATTATGCACACAGAATTGTTTGTATACAGTGTAAACTCTTGACTTGACTCAATTACTCATAAGTATAACCCCTTACTATATATTTACACTGTTGCTTTATTTCACGAAGTATTTTACAGGTCACTTATCTAATGAAAGTAATCCCCACACTACAGCTCCCAGAATGCAGGGCGAAAGGGAACTGGAATAATGGGCAAAATTATGCATCATGTGATTGTTAAAAAGGTTTTTATTGGCCCATGTAACCTTTCGCCAGTTAACCGTGATCAAGTTCTCGGAGGAGAACGAAATGCGTTGGTGCAGCTTTTCATGACTGTCTAATGAAACGGAAATAAAGGATTATTGATAACACCGAATCTGGAAGTGCGACCCTTTTCCTTTGCTTCGAGGGATCTGGTAAATGTATTGGCGTGGTTCAGCCAGTGCTTAATTTGTAAAATAATAAGTGCCGGGCTCTAACAAGGAGGCCACTACACCTTGCACCACCGATTGCCTGTCATCACTACCAATGACGGCACCAAAACGACTGCTAACCAGCTCTTTCACCTTCAAGTGGGACAGTTCAGATTATTCTTGGTCCCCAGAGTTAAAGAAATGGCTGGGGAGGCAGGAATTTGTATTTTTGAATTTATTTTGTGTTCATAAACGAATGATGTCCTGCTCAGCTCTAAATTAGATGAGCAGTGCCACCATGTGGCAGAGTGTCATGAGTGTGGTGATGACAGTTAAGTGCCGGTGCTGAGCACCTGAAACTAATTAAGTGCCGGAGCCGAGCACCGGCTCAAATTAAGCACTGAGTTCAACCAAGGGTCACGCACCGAAGGAGAAGTGCCTTATGGTGTCAGCGAAGGTGAACCAAGTTCAAGGAGATTATATATATATATATATATATATGTGTGTGTTTTGGAGCCAATTCAGAAAAGCAGTTATGAGTCTGTGAAGTATATGCATAGTAGTACTATTTCACAACCTCTGGCCCCACAGTGTTTTACCGTGAATCTCTTGATACATAAAACCAGATGTAAACAGTCCAGTTGCAAACCCAAATCCCTCTATCTCTAAAAAAAAAATAGGTTCTTCTACAAAGCTATGGAACTCAGGCACAATAGCTCAATATGAAATAAACCCCAGGTGATTAATTCCTTCAAAAGCCCCCTCATTCGCCAACCATGGAAAACAAGCACGGCCATTATGTCTGGCCTTGCTTGGCAAGCGGTGTGATGGTTTAATTTCATTCTTACTGCATATCTATGCCACAAAAATAAAAAAAAATAAAACATGCAGCCGACTATACATGCCAGACATATGCTTGAATTAATAAATACATTATAAAGACAATTAAACTGCCCATATAATTTTAATACAACAGTTTGGCAGCTTCCTAGCAGGCAGGTATACTGATAATAGACAAAGGAACCCTTTAATGTTAATTTACCTGAAAGGAAAACATGATTCTTTTTGACACAAAGAAAATGCACTTTGGCTTGTAATTACTCTAATAGGACGTCATAATTTAAATACACAAGACTACAAAACAAAGAAGCATTTGGAATGCAATCAGCCTTTGTTAAAGTTAGAGCTATTGGCGTTGGAAATGATAATGTGTTTTACTTATGTATTTTTTGTTTGCAGTGGAGTGATTATTTAGAAAACGAGAGTTAGACCTACTGGCATTGTAAATTTAAAATATTTTTACTTATGTATTGTGGAGTTGGATGTATGTGGTATGCAGTGGAATTATGTGACTAGTAATTATGTGGTATTTAGTGTATTGGAATTGTATGGCATGGGATTGTGTGTTATGGAGAGTAATTATGTAGTATGGTATTTTGCGTTCTGGCGTGTTATGTAGTGGAGTTTAATTATATTGTGTGCTGTTGAATTTTGTGGTGCGATGTGGAATTATGTGGTGTAGATTGTATGCATGTTGTGTGTTATGTAATTGTGTTATGTGGTTTCTTGTTGAATTATGTGGTGTGGAATGGAAATGTGTTGAGTTGATTTTTGTGGAACTATGTGGCATTGAGTGAAATTATGCTGATTGGAATTATGTGGCATGGTGTGGATTGTGTTTATGTGGATTGCTGCAATGTGGTAAAGATTGGAGGGCGAGAGTAAAGAGAGAGGAGGAGGGGAAGTGACATGCTCAGCACTTCCTGGGGGAAGGACCCGTCCAGTACTGAGCGAAGCTCGCAAGTACAGCCCCATTTTATTTTAACTCTGTTCCAAATGCAGTGAGGGGGAGGCAAAGACAACACTACAGGAGAGATATTGATGCACCCAAAAATCTTCTCAGACCTTGTACTGGAATACTTTGAACCTAAGCCTCAAAGAAACAAGACTACCTCTGATCACCTGGCTCCTAAAAACTAAGCTCCTCACACTGGCAACTGACTGAATTTTTGTCCTCTCAAAGAGGAGATGAATGTCGACTACAGATGCAATTCTCCAGCTCAGTCGTCTCACACGCGATCATATTGTCCTATATTCTTTAGGCTCCTTATGAAATGACTGAACAATTAAATAAAAGCCTCAGGTACTGTTAATAAAATGTTTTATTCTTTTATCAACAAACTGCAAAACTGTTTGTAAGATTAACTTTAAATGCAGTGCTAGTATTAGCACTGTGAATTAATAACAATGACTTATTTTATTTATCGTTGCACAAGTTGCAATAATCTCATTTATGGCTTTATAACCGAACAAATCCCAGGTGTGTTCATCACACTACTGAATAGTATAGGAAGGCGGGACCGGCATCGGACACGCCGCAGATATGGCGGTCGTGCCGGACCCCGAGGACCACACAGGGGAGGGCCTGTTGCGCGCAATTGGGACGCGACAGGCACGCCCCGCCAAGGATTGGTCTCTGGGTAGTTGGTGCGTGCCACAGAAGTGATTGTAATCACTTCCGGGGCACGCGTCGCATCAACGCTGAGCTGA
Source organism: Triturus cristatus (assembly GCF_964204655.1). Taxonomy (NCBI): domain Eukaryota; kingdom Metazoa; phylum Chordata; class Amphibia; order Caudata; family Salamandridae; genus Triturus; species Triturus cristatus. Next base: position 866,879,373 of record NC_140581.1, read on the forward strand.
CTAGGTAGAATAAAAGGCTGGGGAGCGGCGAAGTCTTCCTCTTTGCTCACTGCTCCCACAGCCTGCCCTTAAGGACAACAGCCTCGCTAGACTGTATTTAATGACAGGGTTATGTCTATTCATATGTGTGTTAACTTTCTTTCCCATTACGTTAGGAGATTGTTTCCTTGAACAGGTTATGTTTATTGTCGTATTTTTAGTGCGATTCCTTGGTCAGGCGGTAATGTCATGATTGGTGAGCAGTAAATTTAAGGTCCTTAGAGGGCGGCGCCATTCTTGAATGGCGTCGCACAAGGGGGAGGGACAAGTGGTCTCTCATAGAACTCCAGGGGCAGTTACAGCCGGTTGGCTGGATGGGTGCGGGGGAGTCACGCTTTCCAGTAGGCTGCTTGGCCACCCCGCATGTGCAAAATGGCACAAGTAAATGGCGCATAACTACAAGGGCTCCTTATGGATATAATTTACAGGACGTACGGGGGTGACCTGGGGGGGGGGAAGTTCCCTCACGGGGACCGGGCCCTCTGCGCATGCGCACGCCGGTAGGAGGGCGGGCATAAGGGCGTATGGGGGCGACCGGGGGGGGGGGGGGGAGGACCCTCACGGTAAATGGGCCCCCTGCGCATGTGCACTCCGTTGGAGTGCGGGCATAATTTGATAAGGATCTGGCGCCAGTTAGTCACCTTGCCGTAGGCTCAAATAGGAAAATACGCAGAAAATGAAATGTTATTATTATGACTATTGAGTATTGTATATTTAGATTCGGATAGGAATATGTTTGTATTAGAGATATGTTAAGGTTAGCAAAATTACATCTGTACCTATCCAAGCAATCAATGTAATGGTTTTTCGGCGTATTGTTTAAATATTATATGAAAATTGTTGATTTAATTTTATGTTAATAAATACGACCGGGGGGTTAACGACTCCCTAATCCAAAATTTCCTTGTGCTAAGCGTGTTACTGTCTTAGTATTGATAAGGGAGGAGGGGGTCTAGGCAGTACCTGGCCATACTCATTTTATTGACTTCTGAAGGATGAGAGGCTGTCTCAGTCCGGGTATGGACTTCCCAGCAGGCCCATAAGCACATGGATTTCTTAAGAACGTTACTCTGTCTCAAAATACATACAATTCCAAGTGTTTCGACAGACAATGCAGTGCAGAACCATTAAAATGCAACAAACTGACGCATTAGCTTGTGGGGGCCTGCAGTTCCCTATCTTAGCGGCTGTGTGCTCGGCCCAGCCAGTAAGCGAGGCATCACTCAGCATAATAACTCTCAGCTAGAGAGGCGCACACACCAGGTCGCAGCAGTGACAGGTGATAGTACACAAAGTAGTCTTTGCAGCAATTAAGGGGAAGTGACACCCGCTTGACCTAGCGCGACGGTCTCAGTGAGAAATAAATTCACTTGCGTGAAAAGTCAGAGCAAAAAGTGAGATGTTGCGTGAGCAAAAAAAAGGTGTGTTTAACATGGAGTCAAAAAGATCTGAGCATCAGTGTCCTAAACGGATAGATTTAGACCAAATTAACCTGCTATAAACATAAGCGTTCCAGGGGCGCAAGACTTTGGAGTAATAATGATTCTTGCAATGCCTTTCCAATGAGGGTGCTTCATTTCAGGGTTTTGTGTTTCCCGCCTTTCTCGGATAGTACTCAATATTTCGTTTATAATGAAGTGCGAAGCAAACAAAATTTGTGAAGACTAAAAATGCCTGCAATCTTTTGAGATAGCCTAACGAGGACTGTCTGGACTCTACCTGTACAGGAAGAACATGGTAACCACAGCCCCGGCAGTGGCTCGGCCGGGCCTTTCTTTGCCGTGAAGCATGGTGACAGGCTGCTTTATCGCCTGCGACGGACTAGCCACTGGAGGCCGCCCTGGGCAACACCCCACAGCAAACAAAAAACAGCGACCTTGGAGGGGTGGTGTGGGCGGCATGCACTGTTGTGGGATGGGTACATCACTGGGAGTTTAAGGGATTAAGGGTCAGATGTAGCAAGCCAAATTGTGATCGCAAATGCTGAAATTCACAGAATTTCAGCGTTTGCGATCGCAATTCAGCTGTGTACAATGTAGGAATGCAAATACCTACTCGCAAGTGTTTAAAGAATCGCAATTTGCGATTCCCTAAATGCTATGCTACTAGGCATCGCAAATTGCGATATTGCCTTGGTAGTAATTTACGATTTCCTTTCAAAAAACACTTTTTTGCTTTTTTCTAAGTGCCATGTGGCCAGGGCATGTATGTGCGCCACATGTGCACACATGCCCAATTCAGGGGTGCAACAGGGTGTCCTTTTGGAACCCTTGCACCCTTGAAATTGGGTGCGCAATTTGCGAGTACCTACTGGGTACTTGCAAATTGGGCGCGCAATTTCCATTCATTCCTATAGGCCTCTTAGCCCATAGGAATGAATAGGAAGCCATTCCTTATTTGCAACTTGTAATTTGCGAGTCGCAAATAAGGAATGTGTAGGAAGCGCACAATTTATTGCAATTCCTACCTACATAGCATTTTGCGAGTCCGTAATAACGATTCCCTAAAAATCGCTATTAAGGACTCGCTAAACTGCTTTTACCTACATCTGGCCCTAACTGAGGGGCCAAGCAGAACAAGCATTTGCAATGCAATCGGTCTCGCCTTTGGGACCTTATATGTATTTAGCTATGCAGCACATTAGCCTGGGTGCTGAAACATCTATTGTTCTTTAACATGGATGGATAGTAAGCACCAAACTGCGTGACAAGCCTAGTATGGGAACACATGGAGAGAAATATTGCCTTTCAGCGCGAAATGGTATAGTCCAAAGCTCTGTTTTTTAATATAAAATCAGGGCCTTCAGTGGTCATATCACTGAAAATACAAGATTTGAAAAAAATATTATTATCTACGGGTGCTCGTGGAAGAGAATTTCTATGGACTGGAATCTAGAGAATGCTAAAATGATTCTGGTATTTTACTGGGCTTTGCTGGTCGTTTTCATAACAAATAAGTTAAATAGAGGCAGTTGCCAGAAATATAAAAACAAGGAAAGTCCCTCAGCAGAAAGAAATACTGGTATTTTATTAACCTCTGCAGGTCGTTTTTTATTAAGACAGTTAAATAGAGACAGTTGAACAGAAAAAAAAGTCCCTAAGCGGAAGCAGACAAGTCCTAGGGCTGATCTCCAGCGCCCACAAAGGACATACACATATAAGTATATACTAAAGTATATATAAGAGGTCTCGACCTAAATATGAAGCGGCCACGAAGGTTTCATGGAGGGAACATGAGATGAGGCGGGACAACCACAAAAAGGAGTGCTCTTGAAGTTTGAGAAATAACGTGAAGCGTATAAGCACATGTAACTGGGCCAGTCCTCATTGGAGGATACGAAAGCCTAAAAGGAGGGACTAGTAAGTCTATCCATCAATCAAAATGGCCATTTACCAAAGACAGTAAGAAAAGCCAATTGAATATAGGGGCGATGCTTAAAGTCCATATACTAGGAACTACATTATATGCCTTGCAGAGCAGCGCATGAGCTGACAAGGCTCGACATAAAAAAAGAATAGAACAAAGTTTACAAAGTATTGTCCCACCCTCCCTGGAACTGTGATGAACTTCCTTTTAGGTGGATGTGCTCGTAATCAGAGAAAAGACTCACAGTGCAAGACAGCCAATGGCTGAAGTAGGATGAGGTTTTGGAGGGTGGAAGAAAATGTGATTTTTTGATTACACAAGGCTGGCGAAACAGCTAAAGCTGTCTCCAGGCTAGACCCTAAAAACCACACACAAACACACCCAGAGTCCTCTCACTGATAAAAAAAAAACGCCAGATTTTAGGACAGGAAATTTCTAACTGCAATTTGAAAGGACCCAACAATACTTGGCGAATTTAGGCCATTGGTAGGTTGAAGAGGCCACCACATGTTTTTATGGAAACCCTCGCCCTAAGTTTTAGAAGTGGCGGCATAGAGGCTTCAGGGTGCTACTGACCCGAGTTGGATCTCATCATAGCAAAAGAACAAGCACTGGCAAAGTCAAACAGATTGACGAAACACCAAAAAAGCAATGAAATAAATCATACTGCAGTACAAACAATTTTAAAATAATACACAAAATGTTTAGGTATACAATGCATGGATGAGAAAGAATTAAATGTGTGATTACAGACTACTTTTCAGATGTAAAACATACCCTTGTACATTACAATTAAGACAGAGGGAAACACCCAAGCAACCAACAGAAAGAACGTGGGACTAAAATAGTCCAGTTGGCTAATCCAAGACGTGACTGACAATGCCTCAAGCCAATGGCTGAAGTCCTCGGAGATAAAGAATCCACTAGATTTAGGAGTCAGAACCAAAGCCTCTTAAAGTACAATAGAATACAAAATGTTCGTCATGAATGGTGAAAAGTGACATTACACAAATAGCCTTAAAACAAAAAGGAGTCGATTTATGTGGTTTTCATGTGTATCGTTGAGTGAGTTGCACGGTTTGAAATTAACTAAACCTCTGCCTATCCGATGTAAAAAAGAATAACCAGGGTGGTGTGCTGCTTCACAACTTTACATACCCGTACTAATTGCAATCATGTAGAAAGCTGGCTCCTAATCCCAGAACAGGTCGCTTATCTCTTACCAACCCAGGACGGTGTCTGGTGGCAGAGTCTGAAAGGTAAGAGCAACCTTCTACCCACAGCCTTGGATGATGTGACGGACGGTTGCAGTTAAGACAAAAGGGACAACGCACATGAAACAGGGGTATTATTATTCTTTGAATGGCTCACAGACTAGAGCTTAATTGATGTCTTGCTACATGGGCAGCCCAGACAATACAGATTTTGTGCAGAATATGCTTTAAATTCCTTACTTAAAGTTCTGAGAAGAAATGTGGTGGGATCCAGGAGTGCAGAAGGAAGCAGCCTGAGACCAAGCAAATGCTTAAAGAGCCCCAAATCACACCTCTGTGATGTATAAAACACCCCGGGTCATAGGATCATCCGGTGCACCACAGCCCTAACTACTAGTGTGTTCTGACGTCACATGTGCAACAGTTAGGGCCGCTCCACATACTGCACTCAACACGGTGCATCACACAGGCCTGAACAGCTCCTGCCGCGCAGGTGATGGGGATATATTTGGCTCAAGGCCAACTCATATCTGTAAAAAATTAGACACTCTGGGGCAGGGCCGGCTTTAGCACTGGTGGTGGCGTCCTGTACGACAATGTTTGTTAGCACCCCCCACTGACCACCTCTGCCACGGATTCCCTCACCACTGCCCTTTAACAGTGCCCCTCAAGTCTCCAGAACCACTGTCTCTCTGATTCATTTAGTTTTATAGCACCACTCATACCAGTGTAAGGTGTCAGAGCACTTTACATCACACACACATTACACATAGGTGTGTAAATCAGTGTATAGGAAATGTTACATCAGACAGGACTACAAGGTGTAGTGTAGGAGTGACATGCCATCGATACTGGTAGGCAATATAGTTTAAGAGACCTTATTCTGGAAAAGCACACATTTAAAATGTAACACCATTGTTAGGGGTTCTCTTTAATAAAAATAATTGGTTTCCACCCAAATGAACTCTTTTGGCAATATTAGGATAATGAAAGACTAGGCAAAAAAGCATATAGCTCTAACATATACCTTGATGTTTACACACAGCTCTTTGATGACAGTTAATAGCTCAAAGTTCTATATTACTATTTTGACTTACAAACAACAAGTAACAAAAGAAGCTCTCTTGCAGAAGCAGTAACCCACTGACCTATTTACATTACTAGCACTTTGTAATCTGCATGGTACACGTTCTTAGCCGCAGGCATTTTTACCCTCTGCGCTACCTTTGGGTGAATCAAAACGTCCACTAGACAAACCTCCGGTCTCTTTCCAGGAACACGATAAATCACCGGAGTTATCTTGACGTTTTAATTCATGCCTACAAAAATTCCTGGCGGCCAAGAACGCGCCAGCAGGTTGGTGCTTTTAAAATGATAATATTACTTGTAAAAATGACACCCGACCCCAAGTCAGCGCCCGGTGCGGTGGCACCGATCGCACCGCCATATAGCTGGCCCTGCTCGGGGGCCCCTCGTCACATTCTGCGGGGTTGGTGGGAGGACTTATGTTATTTTGCGTTACGCCACTGCACTCAACTAAAATCTTCAGAACAAAATGTACACGAGTAGCCATCTTAAAATGTATTGTTAGAACCATTAAACATTGTTTATGTCAAGGTTTTTACTAAGTGACCTTTGCAAAAAACCCAGGTGAGCGTTTGCTATGAGGTTAGTCCCGCACACCTAGGTCTTCTTAAAAAAACCTCCCTTAATTAAGGAAGTATCCACGGGGGATAAAAGCCTCGTCTTCGTTTGACAAGCCAGGTTCTAAATAACCTTTAACAAAAAGAAAACTGGTATTTAAACCCGTTAGACTTTGATAAATTATTAGGGAGGCTTCCCCATCTCTCTGCGTTTTTTTTATCTCCACGATTTATTTTGCTGCACGGTAACTGAGATCTTCTCAAATTAATTCCTCGTTATGGTTCTCTAATTAAGTCAGCTCCAGTGCATCACATTAGCTGGCTGCAGCGCGCGATTCAATGTGCCCTGCACCAGGCACTAGTCTCGAGGCTCCCTTGGGGACAATAAGAGCTGCGAAGCCATCAATATGCTACAGACTGCCTGTGACGCAGGCTCTCGAGCGCGCCACGTGCCGCCCCCAGCCGCGCGCACGCCCGGCAGGGTTTCAAGCCCTTGTCCCCGCAAAGACGACAGCGGTGGAAAACGAGCAGATAGAGGGGTTTTGTTCTTTAAACAGCGCACACTGATTCATAGGCAAACCCAAATCTGTCTCTTCGTGTGATTAAAAGCATTGCTAGTGCGCAACAGGGTTGGACTGGCCTATAGGCAATCTGGAAGTGACAGAGGAGCTGGTCTTGAGACACCGGTGTGTGGGTCAGTTTGTTTGACTATTTTATGTTGTGGTAGGACAGTTTTTACTGTTGTTTTCCGTTATTAGCACATACATCCACTTCGTGCAGCAAGCACAGATCCATGCAGTCCCCATACCTTGCAAACACCTATACAACATGTCCTTACAAATTCAAAACCCTCCCGATTGACAATGTGGGCCACTGATTTAGTCCCCAGATGTACTAATGGGCAGGGTTGGACTGGCCGTATCGGGCCCCGGGCATTTCCCCGGTGGGCTGCAAGGATGGGGTCCGGTTTTGGACCCCTGGGGGTCCGTTTTTGTTACCAGGGGCTGGCAATATCAGCCCCCTGTAACAAAATCGGCCGTAACCGGCCCTTGCAAACAGCTCAGCCAGGGGGCCGCCCAAGCAGTTTGCCAGGGTCGGTTTCAGTTCCCAGTCCAGCCCTGCTATTGGGGCCACATTTATTTTGGTGCCCGGGCTTATTTTTCCTCCCAACCCTACCCTGTTGCGCTGATAGGCTGTTCCTTTTTTATCAAAGCACATCAAAACGAGGTTCCCCTGGGCAACATTCGCCTTGCTATTAACATTTCGGGCAATGCTTAACAGCCCCTAAATTAGATGGCCAACGCGCCCTTACCGAATCTTCCGGGTAGTCATCTCGGTACATCCAAAAATTCTCCATCTGTTCAAATCCTTCAGCAATCTTTTTTCAGCAGGTGTTCCTTGCGCGTGCCACTCTCACGAGCTGAGGATGAGCTGTACTGTGCGCTCGCTTGTGATTGCCCGTGGCTCTATGCGCCTGTATTTAATAATGCAGCATGTACTGTAACAGGAGACATGCCTACCTCATTTCACGTCTGGCCTATCCAAATTAATCCCTTTGTTGTTGAATTAATTCCTTTGTTGTTGAATATCTGGTGGAGCGATGTCTTTGACACAGCATTTCGGTGGATGACGGCAAAATATTGTCCAATTAACTGGTTATCATTATGACTCAATTTCAATAATTCAGAGCAGCCGAGAACTGCGACAAAGTGTACGTGGCAGACAAATTCTGCTGTTTATACTGGAGACTACAACCTTTCCGAAAACACATTAATGTCTTCTGTTTCTAGTTATAAAAATCATCCGTACAATATGTGAAAGAAATAAAAGTTATAACATGGTAGAATCTGTCCTGACAAATAGGATTATTAGCGGTACCATGAAGGATGTCATTCAGCCTTAAACCTGGAAAAGGCGAGAATTTAGTAGGGAGACCAGGGCTGGTTTGAAGCCGGCTTCCTTCATTTCAGTAGGACTCCCCCTGGGTGGATATTAGTTACACAAAATGACACTGGAGAAGTGTGGCTCAATGGTTAGAGCGGCAGACCCTGATGCAGAGGTCTGGCCCGGGACCAGGGTCGGGTCTTGGGCTCAAAATTCCACGGACCTGACAATTCTCTCCTCGGTGCCTATTCCAATCATGAAGTCCCACTCTGCAACTCTAGGCAATAGCTTGCTTAATCTCCACAACGGCCCCCACAACGCTAAAGATGCCTGGCCTCCACCTTGGGGGTGCCCAGGATTGCACACCTCACAGGGAAAGCCAGGATGGGTTCCACAGCGGTATTCGTACAAGCGCCTTGAGACCCTTGCGGGTGAGTAGTGCGCTATACAAGTATCAATTTACATTTACACTGGAGTGTTGGCATCCTGAAAGAGATGCGGAGTAAGGGTTGTTGGCAGTAAACAGTAAAGCAACACTCAATTCTTCAAAAGAACGCTGGTTTAAAGTGTGCACTATGAGGACTAGATTAGAAGGCATCGCCAATCGTTCTGCAGTGTGCACTAAGAAAGGTAAACTGTATTTTATCCAATAAGGTACAGTTTACTAAATTGTGGAAGTCCATACATTGTTCTCCCTTAAAATAACAATCAGGATCTCACTGACAAGCACTGCACTGGTCCCCAATATTGCTATGGAGCAACTTTCCTTTTTGCTCTCAGGCCACCAAACATTTGGTGATAATTTATTTTATGGGACATCACACATTACTGTTGCAAATGATGCCCTATGAACAGAAAGGAAAACGAATCATTCACTTGGTTGAGTAAATGTCGTCTTTCTACTGTAATAATATACCATAAACATTACACATATTTTTCTAAAAATCCATTCTATTTTCTTGTCTCATGTTATGTTTTATTTTGTTTGCAAGAACAGAGCATAGTCAAATATTTTATTACAGCGTATATGATAACCATTAAGTTATCAAATTAAAAATACGTCTAACAATAGGTTAGATGAAAGACGAGTCAGAGAAGGTCGAATCTTAATTCCCCAATACGCATGCAGCATGAGCTTCCTCATACACTAAGCAATGTAAATCAATGAATGGGAATAATTATCATCCGTTAAAATGATCGATAATTATTGAGATTGAAAATATAAAAAATAGTAAGATTCTTAAATCCACCGTGTATTCTCTGATCAGTGCTTAATTACAAGTTGTGAGGTATAGTAAAACATTGCTTGTACAGATGCCACTGACCAAAAGTTCAGTAGTTTACTCGAGAACTTCTAGTCGTTGTAGAATAATTTTGTCCCTATTGTTAATGCGTTCTTGCTCCATCGCTTACTTTTCTGAATAAACTTCCATCTCATCCTCAGCTTGAATTAAAATGGTCAACATTATACTTTTATGAATGTCTACTCCAGTACCTACTTGGATTCCTATCCACATGTTTTCTGGAATATCTATTGCCAACTCTTTCGCAATCTGCGTTACATTTGTCAAATAAGTGTCACATGCTGTATTATCTCATACAACAACCATATTCTCCAAGTTTTTCCATTGCCCAAAAGTTTCCAGGTAAAAATATTATCCTTTTTACCTTCAGCACTCCTATGCAGAAACAAAACTTTAATTTGAAGGCAAAAGAAAGCAAAATCTCTGACGAAGTTTGTGTTAACTTTTAAGATTCTGGGCACTACTTTTCCTGAGCTAATGAATTAATTCAGTAGCAATATATAGATGTCCATCCACTCATACCTCTTTGCGCTTTCAATTGGGAGGACAATACATTTGTGTATTCAGAGTTGTCAGTATCAAAGCTAATTTCTCTATTCACTCCATAAGAGACTCTTCGGTTTACCATCATTCAGTCAAAAGCGACGCGGCTTAGTCATGACTGAGATGGCCGCCATTCTCTGAGCTCTGCAGTGTTCCAGACACTCTGCCTCTAAAGTTTCCTGCATCAGTGCAGGTCGATGGTAAATTTTATGTGAAACCACAAATACAGTGTTCATGTGCTAGGTTTTGTGGCTGAAGCAAGCTGACGGGCTGACCTGTCTGTTTCTGGGTAGGCCTCCCCGATAATCACTGCATCTTCCAGTTGTTGAATATCGCCTTGACGCAGTACTGCCCCATCCTCCTTCCCATGTCACCTGGAGGTATCTGCCCTGAGACACACTGTCCCACAATACCTGGCTCCTAGAGCCAAAAGGATGCCCCAACACCTTGCATCAAGGTGCATGTCTCTACCAAGTCGACCAATGATTCACTGGAATGTGTTTCTGAAAAAGACTAATCGTGATACTACCTCCACGGAAAGCATGTCATCCAAAAACCGTATCAAGCTGTTAATGTATAGTCCGTTATCAAGATACAAAAAATTCACACCAATGGGGACAGAAAAAAACGTACTAAGAATTGCTGCAGCAGCTACAAATAGGATATCTAGAAGAATCACTCCAGTCAGCCACACAGAGAAGGTGAGCTAAAAAGAGAGCTAGTGGTTACAGAAAAAGACAGAAGGTAGATGGAAACTCACATTTATTAATACACAGGCAACCTTTTCCGGATAAAATCAACAGACGTTTAGTGAAGCATTGAGGGATAATTAATCAACATGAAAAATATAAAAATATATTTCACGAAACCCCCTTGATTGTGAATCAAGAAGGACAGAATATTAAAGTTAGGCTTTTGAGGGTTAAAAACTCAATACTCCTTATTTGCAATGCTACATTTGTACTAACTTAACAACAGGGGGTGTATTATACCATCCCAATATTGGTAAAGAAATGAATATAAAAAGATAATAAACGTTGCCCATGTGGTGTGAATCACGTGGGACAAAGAACGCCTGCTGCTAAATTAGGACAGACAGAACATGAATGAAGTAGAAGAACAAATTATATGGGACCACCTTTGGTGAGACACTATAAAACAAGGACGTTAACATTAGAATCGAACTGTCGAAAGGGACAAGTGGACAGAGCACACCGTGTTGGCCTGGCAAGTACACAACACAACACCCAACCAAGAGATATAGTAGTACAATTGAACTATTTTAACGAAAAGGAAGAAGTGCTTTTGACATTCCGAAAGCTGAAGGAAAATACATTGCACTGACACACATGCACGTTTTATCACAATCTCTCATAGGACACTATTAAAAAACGTGCCGTATTCACATCCATAACTGAAAAGTTGAGATCAGAAAACATCTGATACAGGTTGTACATGATTTCGTGTTTCTTTTTGATTGTGCAGCAACAACACATCATGCAACAAACCAACATGAAGCACCCAAAGTTAGAAAACCTGATCTGGGGCCCGATGAAGATGAGGGAAGAGAATATGAACAATCAGAAAGCCCTATTCATGAGCAAGACACTACAAAAGAGCAGTGGCTAAGGCAAAAACCAAGAGGAGGCAGACATTGTTGTGAGCCATGGAGAAGCAAAGCGAAGAAAAGAGAACTCTAGTGAGCTAAAAGTAGAATGTCCCAGGGTTCTCCTGAACTGATCAAATGCTTTCTTGCTTTCTGTTCTCAAACTCTGGTAATAAACACTGTGCACTAGCTGGTATACCAAATTAAGCAAAGAAAAAGAGCAGAACTTTATTTGGTTGGAAAGCCTCCAACGAGATTGACGTCACAACCACTGCCCTAAGTGTCTGATGCTTGGGTGTGACTGGGCCACGACAAAAATACCATGCATTTGCATAGAATGCCCCTAGAGATAGTGCAGCCAGAGAGAGGAACCAACACAGTTTGGGTAGCCCCCAGATAGACACAAGTGTTGCTGTAAATTGGTCTCTGCAAACCCATTCTACATTCCAAAGATAATAAATAGCTGGGGGAGGGTGAATTATTGGGGGGGGGTTCTGGTTCGACACCTAAGTTAACATCGATGATGATTCTCAGTCAGATGGCTGACATAACACACAGCTCGCAAAGTTACACTCTTACCACCACTGCACCTAAAAAAGATATATCAAATAAAAAACAGGCAATGTTGAAAATACTCTTCAGTCTTCTCAATGATTTTCATAACAAATATTTCTCCAACATTGACTCATTAGTATTTGTGTTAATTTGGGGGAAAAATCCCAGGATCGCTTTACAATTTCTATATCTCCCCAAAGAAGTAGGCGGCCTGGCCTGACTCTACCAAATGTTACATTTTACTATCATTACGCTTTTGCCAACTATTCAGGAGATGGACCTAAGCACAGTTCTAACTACTAATCTTACGCTTAACAGCACAATCCCAAAAATATCAAGTCCTATAATATAATTCCGAGTATTAAAAAAGTTAGACATAAGATGGATTACCAATTCTGGAAGCAAAAGAGCAATTTGTTAACCTCCCAAAAAAATACGAAAATTCAATATCTATACCAGACATGAAGATAGTAGAACAATCTGACCAGCACTTGCTAGAAATATAATATACGGGTAAAATAAAAAGTTGCTATACGTTCGTTAATTTATGACTTTATCATCAAAAAACATGGAAATCTGAAAAAAAAATTCAGCAACATGGTGTAGGCTCCCAGCACTGGTTTTGGTTAGCATTCGCTCAGCTGACAAATTAAAGAAATATCATCAAATAGGAAACTTTTGGGACTTACAAAAACTGATTTCATTTTTGTACATTGATGAATTTATATATGTTTGTAACATAATACTCATCCTATAGCAAAATTAAAAATAAAATACTCTCATAATGTAAATGGATTAAATGCCAAAGTGTAATGGGAAATCATCGAACGAGGAAACCCATCTAACTAAGAAAGAGCAGGGTAGGATAAAACACTGTTGTTTTCCTATCGCCTAGCACTCGTCCTCTACTTGGAAACAGAAGGAGGTAACTATTTTTGTATGTAGAAGCCTCCCTCTAACAGTGATTGAGACTAAAATAGATTTGGTGGGTTGGCTGTCCTTGAAAGACACCCTCCTACTAGAGCTTTGCTATATGCCCCTCATTCAGCTCAGGAGGCATTTTGCTGGCCTCCTGCCAACTCTTGCAGAAATAGAAATTGGGTACCTAGCAATTTTAACTTGGTATGGTGAGCCAAATAGATAGATGTAGGTGGGCGAAAGGAGATGTACATGTCTTTTCTATTAAAAAGCTTAAGTCATCTGTAAAACAGTGGGATTGTGAGACATGTACCAAGAATTATAACTCATAGTCTACAATTATTTCTCCCATTTACATCGCATCTACTTCCCCATACACCTAATTCTAATAAGCATCTCCCTGTTTCATCTCACTAGTAGTGTAACAATTGGTCCAATTGCAGTCTCGGGGCACACCCCCATTAAAACTGAATTCATCTAGATCTGAAAGCAGATATAGTTGAACAAACTGAGAAATATTTTATCCTTAATGATAACAAAGACTCTAGGCTATGGAATTTGGGGTGCTTTAAGGAGATGGTTAGTGAAAAGGGCATCTCTCTGGGGATTGCCCTCTGCAAGCTTCGTTAACAATAGGTCTAGAAACTAAAGCGGGAACTAAAAGATAAGGAGAAAAATAAAGGGAATCTTCCTCAGTCACTAATGTAAGAAAATTGGCATCTAACAGGATCCAGCTAAGGGTTATTGAAGTGACCTGGTTCCATAGGTTGATGTGACACAGCAGACGTAGCCAGGATAGATCTTAAGTGTATTTATTAAGTTAGTAAAGTCCATAGAATAGCCCCACCAGGAGCAGCCTGCTAGCTGCTCAGCCCATCCTCTCAACTGTCTCACACCACACCAACCTCCAACATTCCAGTCACATCAACATTCCACATGGAACTCTCACACTGGCTGAGCAGCTAGTTAGAAGATACAGGAGAACAGTAATAACCTTACATGAAGATACTACAATATCTCCCTTCTTTACAATTGAAAATAAAACAAACAATACTAAAAGTTCAAAGCAACTATACACAAAATATAAACAAGAGATAAATAGTCCAAAACCCAAGGGTAAGATGAATAAACTATACCACGAAAGGGACCCAGACTATAAAACGGCAGAAAAAGGATAAGAAAAAGGATGAAAAGATGAGAATAAACTATCACCATCCTCCTCTTATAATAAGACAGAAAAGAGAACAAACTCACTCACTATCACCAACCTCCTCTTTCAATAAGACACGAAAAGAACATTAAATTCCCAAACAGAAATTGAAAAGACACAACATAAGATACATATGAAAAAACACAGAGAATCACAATAGAACACAACTACAGATACTCTAGAAATTGACGAAACATACAGGAAGAATCATTCCCAGAACAAATACACAATGGGTGGACCTCACCCATCACTAAAACGTAGGTGGGACTAAGACCCCCTAAACTCTGAGTATATGGGACTAACACCCATTAACAATAACCTAAGTGGGACTAACACCCCCTAAACACTAATTATATGGGACTAACACCCATTAACCATAAGCTAGGTGGGACTAACACCCCCTAAACACTAAGTATATGGGACTAACACCCATTAACCAATTTAATAGGTGGGACTAACACCCCCTATAGCCCGACAAGTGAGTCACAGCATGACTAACACACAGAATAGAAAACAACGTGCAGCACAAAGTGACTGATACACGCTACACGACAAAGTGGTACTAAATCAGAACACCAAACACAAAAGAGGCTAAAAATCCACCCAACAATAGAAAAGGATGCCATTCTAGCCTAACAATAGAGATAGGGTGTAAAACAGAAACAGTAAATCACTATAAATCTGGAAGCTAATGCTAACAAAACATGTTGGCTCTTGAGTTATTTTCCAGTAAAAAAACATTAAAGCAAGCTACTATTTCAATCAATATAACCCCACATTGCAATGTACATGAATATACAGTTTTTGAAGCTGAAAAAAAACAGAGCAATGACAAACACATATTCTAAACGTAGCATGGAAATTTCTTCAAAGCCTTGACAGAAAAATCTTTTACTTGAATGACGACAATGTTAAATATCTTCCAAACTTTTACTGTGGAGAATATTTTTAAATGAAAGGTAACGCCCAGCCTCATTGCTTATAACACCGTGGCACACATAAGATCTAAGCATAGTTACTGACTGGCATACTTCTTAATGGCACTCAGTTGTGAAGAAAAACAAAATGAAATTCTAGATAAAATACTACTCAGCTGTGAGATTAAATAGACAAAAACCTTCCGAAGAAATGCTACTCAGCTGAAACGCGTAATGATTTTGAAAACTCCAAACAAACAACGGTATCTGCAAAGTACTGATAATGCGCTGCCGAAGATGGTGTAAACTCACAGACCTCAGCTGCACCATACCGCAGTAGACCATCAAAAGCAACTGCTTAGGTGACGACGATTCCTCAACTGCTTCCAGACAAAGATACACTGTGTTGTTCCCGGACTCCATGTCGACTTTCACCAAACTTTATTGGATGAAGCACGAACACCGTGGTTGGCAAGAAGAACAGAAGGCAGTTTGACATGCTATGTGACTATGTGCCACCAACAACCTCAAGATGGCGGCACGCTTGTGACGTTGCGCCGGGTGGCTCACGACGCGTAAATGCACCAAAACATTCCTGTGCAATAGTCCAGCGTCACAAAGGGACCCTCGTAGAACTATGCGACATGGAGGAAATACCAGAGGCATTACAGGTAAGAATCCACATGCTGTATGTAGCTCGCGCCTCCGGTTTTGAATTACAAAGACAGCAGTTAAACTGTCAAGAGTAAAGCACAGCCAGAACGATTTAAAACAACATAATGGCTCACCTCAAAGGCGCTTAAAAGTCGGCATTTGTGCAATCGCCTCCGCATCTTACCTCATAACATGTACAAAAATAAAAAAACTGTTGAATGTTTCAGTAATCCAAGTAGCTCACGTGGTTGCAAATTCCTGTGAAAGACCCAATGTGTGGGGAACTCTGCTTCATTGTAGACAGGAACCATCGTGTAGACGCTAAAGAGTGCCCACTGACAATGAGCTAGCACCTCGGCTCTAAAGTAGACATCCAGAGATTGACAACTTGGGGAAGGTTCCTCATTTCTTTAAAAAGGCAGCTGCACAATAACACGTAGTATCAAGAGATGTACTGACTTTGGCTGAAATTACAAATATCGCCAGACACCTCTTCCGGTGACAGCTCCCAAGCGCTCACCTCACGACGTCAAGTGGCCCTCCACAGTCCAACACAGAGAGACTGCAGGTACTTCTCCTACACGACTGTCACAGGGGCCAGCAGCCTTCAAAAAACACCAAACTTGGTCGCGGAGACATCCACAAGGAGGCTCTGGGACACAACACCTTGAAGTAGAAACAGAACTGAGGCAAACCACTGTGCTGCACTAGGGAACAGCTTGCAGCTCCACTCCTCACTCCAACTGGCACACGGAGGTTTGGGCGACCGGTGTTGTGGTCACTGGTGGGGCTCACGGTGCCAGGTAGTTTCGCCAAATGAGGAGTTTCTTCTCTTTAAGTCAAATTTCTTCAAGTCACACAAGTTTAATTACACACCAGTCTATTCAGGTTACACGCATGGTTTCTTTAGTCTCCAAATCGTTGCCAATTGAAGTGACCTGGTTCCATAGGTTCATGTGACACAGCAGACGTAGCCAGGATCGATCTTAAGCGTATTTATTAAGTTAGTAAAGTCCATAGAATAGCCCCACCAGGAGCAGCCTGCTAGCTCATTCCAGTCACGTCAACATTCCACATGGAACTCTCACACTGGCTGAGCAGCTAGTTAGAAGATACAGGAGAACAGTAATAACCTTACATGAAGATACTACAGTTATTCAAACTAATAAGGCAGTATTATCACTGCTGTACCTTAAAACACTCTTACACTGCGGACAATAATATAGACTCATCCTGCAAAACAGTTAAGAGGGAAATGGGAAAGACATTTTTTCCTTAAAACTGTGCAAAATGCTAAAACAAAATGTTAATAAAAAGATTAAAACAAAGAGGGAAATGGGAAAGGCAATATATAAAAAAAACAAATCTTCCAAAGGCGTATTAACAAAAGCAGTTACAGCTAAAATAGAGTTGTTTAAGGAATTGTATAAACAATATTTGAGACTAATCGAGAATTAATATTCTGCAGACTTCCAAAGCAAGTACCTCAGAAAAAGAACCCTTTCAACTGTTACAGCAAAACATAGAGACATTTTGGACGTTTCATCACTAAAGAGGAAATCAAATATGCTATAAAAGCACTAAAAAGAAACAAAGCCCCAGACCTCACAGATTTAAGAATAACTTTTACAAAGCCTCGTAACCATGAAAACCCCTAGACTACAGACATAGCCAAACAAAGCAAAGTAACATTCATGGGAGAGGTGCTATAAGTACACACTGCCATAGAAATTGCTGCCACTAATGAGAACTACTTTCTGTGTAGATGTGCTCCATGTGAAAGGGCAGAATGCCATCAGTCACAATGAAGTTAGCCAAAGGTTGAAGTGGGCTGACATGTCATGGACGGAAGAAAAATGTGAATGACACAAGAACAGAAAACTGGGTAAAGATGGCTGGCTGAAAGTCCCTTTAAGTATATTATACATATATATATATTTGTAGTAAAATCAAAAGGTCTTGGCTAATGACGGACCTAAATAATATTCCTACAATAATACATTTCAATGGGTGCTTTACACCAGAACTGATTTCAGGTCCATATAGACAATAGAGGGAAGGTGCTTGATCTCAGACTTCTTCCAACGATTGAACATAGAACCTTTAATCCAATATAAACAAGAGCTCAGTGGCCTGGTAAACAGAACCGCTGCTTTATGCATAGATTAGGCATAGGGTCTTGCACTCTATAATGAAAGCTACAGCCATAAGAGATAAGACCTTGTTTGAGAAGACGTTAGGGCAATTAATAGGAACAAAAAGGGTAAGAAAATGTTAAGTAATGGTATAAATGACTGTAAATATGTAGATACAGAATTTGTCTCCATATAATGAGTACTACTCACAAG
This sequence comes from Triturus cristatus, assembly GCF_964204655.1. NCBI lineage: Eukaryota > Metazoa > Chordata > Amphibia > Caudata > Salamandridae > Triturus > Triturus cristatus. Next base: position 866,897,574 of record NC_140581.1, read on the forward strand.
ACCTATACGTACATTATCTGTAAATGTAATGAATAAAGAGATACACTAAACACCGATGTATGAATGGCATTAAACCCTATCAAAATCCACAGTGTGTTTCTGTTAGCCCCCAGAAATAGCTGGAGGAGGTGTGCTTTGGTAGGAGACACTCCACAAATCTGGTTGGGAATTCTGGATGTGTTGTTTTGGTAGGAAATAGCATGATCATTAAGGGACATTTTTGTCTTTCTTTCTCCCTTTAGTGCAAAAGCATGAGATCTGACAAATGTGATAACTTGTCAAAATCAGAATGGTACTTACCATTTAGGTTCTTAGTACTTAGCATTGCAATGCATCGGGTGGCAAATGTAGTAACTGCATTCTACCTCCCCCCTGCTCCCTGACAACACAATTGAAACACAGACTCTGATCCACATTAGCCATGGAAAATGTCATCAATAATTTGGAGGACATACATCTCCTTTCTACTGAATGAAATGGGCCCTTGGTATCCTTAAAGGCACACCTGCACTCAAGTTGCTACCACACTGGAGGACAGCGTTATCTTCTTGTGATCCACCGGTAAGGACACATTATGCATGGAAAACAGGGGCCAAATGTAGAGTCTATTTAAGCTATATTTAAGTTGTAAGATTCTTAACTCTTTGAATCAGGAATGCAGTCTTCATTTGGGACTGGGTGGTTGGGAGTGTTGGGACAGAGACCTCAAAAAGTGCCTCCACAGCACTTCTGTAATAAGATTTGTCCCTTTATGTTTATGATTCCATGTGGCTAGGAGCATATTATTTAGAGTTAATGAATGGATTAATGAGTCTCAGGCACTATCTATCTATCAAGCTGGCTTTCGGTCACATGTAAGCACAATTGACCAGGTATTTAGGTTTACAATGATTTATTGGAGAACGGTTATTTTATCGGGGGGGACTTTGTTTGCAGCTTTTGTAGATTTAAAATCTGCTTTTGATTTAGTCCCCCGTAGCAAGTTGTGGGATTCTCTCAAGGAGGCAGGTATGCCTTTGGCGCTCCTATCCCTTATTGTCAAACTTCACACCTCTAACTACGCACAAGTTAGATGGGGACAACAGGGCAAGTTAACTGACAAATTCCCTGTAAATAGGGGCGTGTTTTAGCACCGACACTGTTTTCTTTGTTTATAAACAGGCTTATTTCCTACTTCGCAAATTACCCAACCGACGCTCCTTCACTAGATGGCTCTAAGGTCCCACTCCTCATGTTCGCAGACGATACGCTTATATTGTCCAAAACACAATCAGGTTTGCAGCGGGCCTTAGATAGATTTATGGTCTTTTGCAACATTCATGATCTGGCTATTAATGTTGATAAAACTAAGTACATGGTGTTGCACAAAAATAATATAATTAAGAGTAAAGTGTCAATGAATGATATACCCCTAGAACAAACTGACACATTTACATATTTGGGGATCACCATGGGCAGAAGGTTAACTTGGAAGCCACAAATAGAATTACTTGTACTCAAACACAATCAACTAGCTGGTGCCTTACTGAAAGAACATAGAGCTTTATACACAAAACAGGTGGGGCCTGCCATTGCCCTGTATAAAGGGAAAATAAGAGCATCAATTATATACGGGGCGGAGATGTGGGGTTTTGATAACTTATCCCCCCTAGTCATAGCTCAAAACAAGTTTTTGCGCTCATTGACCGCCCTCCCCCAGTCAACACCTATTCAGCCTTTATTGTTAGACTTGGGCTGTAGGGCGTTCGATGATGACGCTGGATTTAGACCTCTCTCCTACTGGAGAAGGTTGTGGACAACACCTGAGCTACTATCTTATGCTAATGCAATCTGGTACATTAAGGACCTAGACAAGCACAGGAGAATAGTTTGGCTCCAACATATTAAAAGTGGTCTGTATGATATGGGGCTGGGCCACCTGTGGTTAGATCCTATGGGCAACCAATTTCCTAACAAATTAGATTTCAAAGCCCTATATTGGGAATCCAGGTTCAGGAAATTATGGTCAGTGACAAATAGCAGTTCACTATCTGGCCTCTTTATGGATCACAAGTATATAAGTAGTTTCGAACCTTACTGGAATTTTATTTCCAGACCAGATGACCGCAAATTATACCATCAATTCAGAGTGGGGACCCTCCCTCTCAATTTTCATAGGTACAAATGGAAGGATGGTCATGACAGGTTTTGTCCTACTTGTATAACACAGGAAGAGTCAACCACTCACGTTCTGTTTGTGTGTCCTGCCTTTGCTCATCCTAGGCACAAATGGCTTAAGCCGATATGCTCTAACCTAGGTACTAGATCGCATAAAATAGCTTTGCGTATCTTGAGAACCAACACCCGAGAGGATATAGTCATCGCAATGGCCAAATTTCTTAGATGGTCATGGGCCATACGCAGGCCCATCGAGAAGAGGATTATTCCTCAAGAACTTTCTACTCTTGATATTTAATTGTATAAGTGGCTCTGTTTTTGTTTTGTTTTTAGTTTTCATCATTTTTATCATGTTATGGAAAGTCCGTTATGTTGGTTTATTCCTGTTTTAGTAGTGTTCTCTTGGGCTGGACCAGTCAGAGATATTTAATATTTACAAGGACTTTAGATTCTGTGTCTTTTTTTTTTTTAATTCGTATTCTTTTTTATTTTTCTTCTTACTTTGTTGTAGTGTATCTTTTATGATGTAATAATCGAATAAAGATTTCTTGATGATGATGATTCCATGTTGTAGTCTTCTTATAAGACCAATAAAACTCTTTGGACAAAACAAATCCAGACTGTAGAGGGAATTCCATCATTACAATGGGAACAGACACAAACAACTTCTGCACAGATGGCTGAATAAACTTACTGGAGTTAAGCAGTCCCCTTGAATTAAATGAGGAGGACCTAATGTGCTTCAATTAAAAACTGGCTTACATTAAATGTACAATTAAAATAATACATGACTGTACAAATCAGATGCTAATTGGAATATATTTCAAGTGACAAATTCCCAAAATGTGCTAAAATTATATTGGAATAATAAGCATCAACGGCAATTTTTGGTGAAGCATGAAATGTATTAATAAGAATGAGATGGTTTCTGCAGGCACCTGAGATCAGAAAATGGAAGCCCCAGCTGAGGTCTGCCCAGTACCTCTGCAACTGCTTCTTGGAATGAGGAAGCTGCTTTGTCAGTCCCTTCAGCAGCATCTCTCTGGCAGGAAAAATGAGCTACATTTCAGCACAGAGCTCTGTGCCTTATTTAGCAATGTCTCCACAGAGGCAATTATGTACTATTCCAATAATGTGTTACTAGGTTGTTGTGAAGTCAGGTAGAAACAAATAATTCAGTTGTTTGGCCCAATACTTTCCGATTGACTAATATCTGAAAATGCTGTATTCTAGAAATATTTTTTCCTACTGCAACTCATTCCAGAATTTTCTCATTGGGCCTGCTTTATAAAACACCAATTCATACTAAAACCTGACTTTTTCAGAAACGTCTGAGATTGAGAAAGTCAAGTCTCCTTTCGCTGCTGAGAGATTTGCCATCTTTGTATAATCTTAGTATAGAGAACATGCTGTGCCTCATTTTTCATGACAGTTCTCTAGCCTTGTCTTGTTTATGTCCAAGAAGGACATTTTAGAAATATTAATGTATGTATTACATAATCCATACAGCAATGATGAGTATATTCATTTTTACAATATTAGTTTCCTTGAAGATACTTAGGTTTAAAGTCCGCCATCTTCTCATGTATTCTCTGAATTCCTGATGAATGGTTTTACATTATCCTGAACTAGATGCATCAGTTTTTCTCAGAATATGTACCCAAAATAACAGAATGAGTTTCTAGCCACTGCGACCCCAGCCACTACTATAAGGCTTATTAACTTCCTAATTGATTGATTCCAATTAATGTGGTATACTGAATAGCTTCCAAATGTTTTAACCAAGCTAAATATTTCTGGGATAGCGATGTCAGAATTAGTTACTAAAGGAGCTTATTTTGAGCATGCATAATAATCGATTTCTCCCTGCTGTATAATAGTAAACTATTAAATTAATTTATCTTCACTTACTGCCCCTTTGGCAAAGTTTCAACTGCCACATTTAAATATAAAAGGTGAAAAATGCATACTTTTATAAATGTAAAAATTTGAAAGACAGACTCTCTTTGACAAGAACTCTAACCCTGGTCCCTCTGTTTAAAGCTCTGAAACTAGATGCATGTTTATCACCTAGGATTTTTCTGTTCCATCACAAAAGACAGATAAGCGCATAAAACACTAACAAAAGAATTCTCTCCATCTATACTTATAACAACCCATTAATTTGCATCCAGAAAACAAGTTTAATAGTTCTACCAGGAGCTGATTGGTACCATGCCCTCTCCTCCTCTTTATAATCGTAGACTGGTAATTGTCAATCCTTTCATTTGTGAGATCCAGTTCTTCATGAGGCTTTTAATAACTGAATCTATTAATGAGACAGTAATATAATTAGAGCAGTTCAAATGATCTCTACCCGTTTTTTGTATCAGTATGATCAACTCATCTCTAAAATTCTCTAAATTCATAGTCTCATTATATACTCTTATTGTAAGTAGTCGGGAAGTGTGGAAGATTGACATTTCTTAATAATTTGCTTAATGTGTATATTATTTATATTTTACATATAACTTTGCACATGATTTACGAAACTCTTCAATGATTTGACTGTCCAGAAAAGTGCTTTTCCCCTCAGAGACCATCATCAAATTTGCTAAATTTTTGGCTTGTTCTTTTTTCATTCTTTACACTAAAACATAAACACAGTTTTCACCAGTGTCCCAGTATCTTTGCTACAAAACAGAGCTTATTCTACCATACATATATCTGTATGTCTTTGCTACTACTTACATTTCGCTACATGGGATTGCGATTAACTGAGATCCTGGCTTGTGGAGATTTCACCCGAATCTCACTGTGACTATGTGACATAAAAATCCCTGCATCAAATTCCATAACCCAGTGGTTCTGGTGACAACTCATCTTACGCATTCATGCCCTGAGGCAATGAAGCTGGTAGAGAGGTTAACCAAGATGTGTGGAAGAGAAATGCTAAGCTGCAAAAAGAAGGGACCCTGGAGATGTGATCTATCTAGAAATTAATCTTGTGCTGCTCAGTCCAGAGGAGAAATAATATCATACTTTCTGCTGGTTAATTTTATCTTTTCCAAAATATCGAAGCATTCTCCACACCACAAAGTAAAAGGAACGGAGATTTCTATTACAATTGGCTAACACTGTCTGATAATCAGTCACCTGCATTCTAGCCTTCAATATTATATAATAATCTTGTATTTGGCCCCTAGTTTTCTTTGCCCCAAGTGCAAATCTTTAATATGGCTATATTCATTTTTTTTACTACTTCTCAGATGCCTCTTCATATCAGGAGTTCTTATTTTTTCTGTTGTATCTACCCTCGGGGACATATTAACTTTTGTAAACATCGTCATTATATGGAAAGAGAGTTCACGTCCATGCGACACTCACTGATTACCAATAATCCAAAAGGGAACTCCACTCAGAAACACATTTTCCCCTGTCATATAGCAAAAACCTAACCCACTTGATAACACTTGTGCCTTCAACCTGAACTGCAAGTTTAGCTTATAAGACTTTTGTATGAAAAAGTGAAGGTTGTACAGTTAAGGCATATTCATCTACCCTATGAATGTTTTTTCAGCTATCTAATTTTCTTCATTTTCTTGTGACATTTACTTATTAAAGGTGCAATCTTTTTAATTTAACTTTGTGCCAGGCTTTTTATTTAGACATTTTGTTGCCAGCTTTCATTTGTTACACAACATACTACGTCCTTGTTTCTTTGAAAGTTTTCCTTGATGCTCCAGCCAAGCAACAAACATTTAAGGAAAATGTGTTAAGTGGTAAGAAAGCACAGTCACAGCTCACACCAAGACTGTGAGACCACTCAGGCACTTGTTTCAAAAAGTCAGGCCACACCAAGAACAACTCTGTGAAGGGGAAGCATTGGTGGAAATAAAGGAAATATTGTGGGGAGTAGAGGAGGACACTGAAACAGAAGGACAACTGAATGGAGAAAATGGCATGAATGGCCGAGAAAGTGTTTCAAGAACATCCAGGGTGAACTCTTCAAAGGGGGCATGTCAAAGACCAGATGGTGGTCATGAAGGATTGGATATTACGGAAAGCATATCTGATTGGCTGGACAAAAAGGACCAGAGACACTGAAGAGATTGGGAGGAGACAGCCCAGCGGGAGACCCCAGAAGCAGAGAGGGAAGTGCATGGCAAGACCAGGAGATAGGGTGGCAGATGGAGCATCCATTGAGGGAGGAGAGGAAGTCCAGGTAAACACACAAATCAGGGTGAGCCAGGACACTGGCACCACGTTCAAACTCCACTCCCCTCAGACTGAGGAATGCTGGGTTCCCCTCAGTCAAAGTCTTGCACAAAGAAAGTGGCCTCAGACAAGTATATATGGCTCGGTGGGAATCTCTTAAAGGAAACTAAGGGGACTGAGGGCACAGCTGGGAGAAAGTACTAGGATGTTCATTGAAATAGAAAGAAGTACATGAAAAGGGAGCATGAAAAGTGACGCAGCTGGTAAAGGGGACAGACATTAGTGTACAACCTGAAAAGCTTTAGTTATGGCAGCTTGCATTTCTTGTTTTAAGGAGACACTGGCCAATATTTGAGCAGTCTCAAAGTAGAAGCAAAAGACCACTACAGTGTGTGAGAAGTCACTGAGATCAAGTGCCAAGAACTACGAACCACACAGAAAATAATAGAAATTGAGATACTGCGATACATTTGACTGAGAAGAAAGGTCTAATAAGACTCAATAAATCCTTACAAAAGCCAATGAATAGATTATTGATTGGGACACACGCCCAGGTAATTTATGACACCAGCTGCCAGCATAACCGTCAGGACGGGAATTGGAGCTTTGGCAGCATCTACACCCACCACAATCAGTTGCAATGACACCTTTCCACCTCTCTTCTGCTCAAATGACAGCAACACAAATCCCTGCTAGTCTTGTTTGGGAGCTATCTTGTGCGCCAACAACAAGAGAGGGAAAGAGTAGGACCCTACTCCAAGGTCAAAAAGATTTATTTTGTAAGTACTCTCCGTGAACAAACGTAAAATTTTCATTCTAACCAGAAGCACATTTTGGCATTATAGAATCTTAATGGCTAACAATCAAGAGATTCACAGAGGATAAGGTTAAAAGCAAAAATCTGAGACGTCCTAATGCCTGGACTTCATTTCAAAGGTATGGTGGGTAAAGGTATACAACGTAACACTCAAGCGGCCAGGAGCCCTTCCAATAAGTGCCTTGCTGCTTATGCACTAAAACAGTCTCAAGTCCAGAAACCATTAAGAGACTTATGATCAGAATTTATTATAAAAAGCACTCTACAACGTTGTGGTTCTTAAAAGGATGAATAGGGTGGCCTTGCAGTCTATGACCCTGTTGGGCAGTTAGAAGACTTCCTTTCAGGGGCAGTCACTGTGTCTGGTTGTTGGGGCACTGTCCTTCCAATTTTGTGCATTTTGTGGATGACAACTGCTAATAGTAATTATCATCCACATTGCTATGAAAATAGCAACACAAGTATACCTGTGCCTGGCTGTCACAGCAGTGTACAGGCAGTGCTTTGTACTTGTATTGCTAGGCTGTCATAACCCTCTCCATGACCCTTGCTTACATGAGGGGCAGGTAAGGAAGGTGCTTTTCTCAGGCATATGCACTAATTTGCATGTGCCTGCCATTGTCCATTATTTACTTTAGACATCACGGCTTACCCTCCGCGAGCCGTAGCCTTCTATTCTCAAGGGTCTTGCAGAACCATCCCTTTACGATGCACAGCAGAGTCACTTTCTAATGCAGTCCTAGGAGTTTAAGGAATCAGGCCTAAACCTTGTGGCAGCATGTTACTCTCTCGATCCCTGCCTTACCACCCTCACCCTTTCCCAATGTTCGCAGGGCAGGGTGAGAATAGCAAACATCGCTGACCCCACCCTGTGATGAGTTGGGGAAGGGTGGTTACAGTGCACATGGACAGAGCCAGGTGAGCATCAGACCTGATGCCACAAAGTCATGAGAATGCAGTCACCAACTAACCAATTATGACTCTGTGACATAGGATCACATGCATGCAGTAAACAAATACACACTGCACATGCTTCTTTGCAAAAGTGGGTATCTTTTTCCAACAGTTTTGCTATTAGAGTTTGGAGGGTGTGGACTCACAGCAGCATCATCACCCACTGCAGCCAGGTCATAGCAGCAATCCTGTCACTCTCACCCTACGAAGTCGAGTAGGAGAAGAAGACTGCCCTTGCCTGACCTGGTTTCTTCTCCTGACAGGTAAGTGGCAAGCTCTGCCAAAAGCAAAAGTGCATACAACAGTATGGGAACTGTGATCCTGAGTGCAACGGGATGGAGGTGGGGGTTCCATTTGGTGGTGTGGTCAGAGTCATGGCTAGAAAGAACAAAATATTATTTTAGATACAGATAAATGCATACAACATACAGCACAACCACCTTAAGGGAACATAAGCACCGAGTAATCGGTGAAGTTACGGAAGCTTAATGTGATCAGAAGATTGTGTGTGTAAACATACAGTCATTGAATGGAATCCTGTTTGGCAGCTTGGGCAATAGTGAGTGGTATGTGTATTTATAGTGCTATGAGGTACCAACCTGAAACTGAAAGCACTGTGAATCTGCAACTCATTATTCTAAAACTGTATTACACGGTACACATTAATGCGACCTTGAGATGCCTCTGATTGAAAGGGAGGGCGGAAAGGTCTCCTGTACCTTCAAGTGACAGAGGAGGCGGCAATTAAAGAAGAAGCAAGCCTGATCTCCTGGGTTTCTGCTACCTGAAAGTAATGCAAAGGTGTATAATTGGAAAAATCAGCATGTCTAAAGGCAGCTTGGGAACTAGTTTATACATGGCTTTAATTGATGGAGTCATTTGGGGATTTAGGGCTGCAAAGATCGAATGTTTTCTAGAGCTAATGCAAGGGGGCTACCAGCTGAGTTCTGGACTGTTCCCTTCTGATGAAGAGGTATAAAAAAGGTTACCACTAGGTACAATCTGATAGCGCATTAAAAAAAAAGATATTTTGCAAACACTTGTTATGACATACACACTTAATCCTTTTGCACATTTAGTATCAGCCAACCCTCCCGCCCAATGCCTCTAGTTTGGACTCAAAAAGTTTAGGCACTTTAGCTACTCCTGGTTTGTCTGGAAAGGGGAGGGGTGATGGTAATTGGGAAAATGTAGACCTGGTCGAGCCATCGAGCTGTCTGTCCTGCTTCCTCCCCTAGGTCATCAATAAGTAGCAAATCCTGCAGAGGGGTGGGGGGTGGCAGAAGGCTGACTGTGAATTCACTGGATCTGGACACAACATTCAATGCACGTGACCGTGGGCGTCTGGAATCACCACACCATAAGTTACTAATATTGTTGTTCTTGTCAATCAGCTCAGCCAGCACTCCATTTGTTCCCCCGAAGAGCCCAATTATTATCAGCCGCCCCTTCTTCAGACAAACATTCTAGGAGCAGTTAAATCACCGCAGCCTTTTCCCGTCCGCTCCCCTCAGACCTGAGACCTTGGGTGGGTCAATTTATTACAGAAATTGTGCTAGGAAAGCACCATTTTACACCCACTTTCAAATAAACTTTTTTGGGTGCGAACCCCCTCAAACCCACTGAGGAAATGTCCCGGCTGCTTGCTACGCTTGCAGGACAAAGTACGCTATTTGGTCCTCAGCCCCACCACTTTCAAATTCCAACAGCCACCACTGCTTCCTTGCTTCTTCGAACCAACTTGATGTATCCTCTCACGCTGTCTTTCACGCAGGGCATCAATATGTCCAGATTTTCATTAATAATGACTAGCACTTTCAATGTTTGATCCAGTCTTTTGGTCTGTTGTAACTTCTCAGAGATTTTACAATGGTACCAGTACCACAGGTCAGACTGTTACATAAGCATGCGGGGTAAGTATCGCTCCATTTACACAACTAACTAATTGGTGCTTCTGTTTTAAGGGCAGACTTGTATGTGGAGTACTGCCGGAACTCAGGGCTCGATTTAAAGTTTGGCAGACAGAGTAGTGTCCATCAAAATGGCAATCCTTCAGAATGCAACAGTTAAATTTAGAGATAACTGCCAGTCCTGCAGTCATATCCGTATATTGAAAAGAACCTCTGTCACTGTCACAGTGAGAGGGCAATCACCTTCCACCAGACACAGACACACCCCACATATATTACTATTTAGCAAGAAGTTTAAAATAAAGCCTTTAAAAACAAGCATTTACAATGCAATGGTCTCGGCATTGGTAAAGTTAGAGCTATTGGCATTGCTCATGACATTATTTTTGTTTATGTTTTTTTTTAAAAACATTTAAAGAAACGGCATTGTCATGAGCAATGCCAATAGCTCTAACTTTAACAATGCCGAAACCGTTGCATTGTAAATGCTTGTTGCGATTCCCAATGGGTCGCAAACCGAGACCTACTTTGTGAATATCAATGAGGTAGGTCTATTTGCGTCCCACTGGGAATCGCAAAATCTGTTAAACAGACATTTGCACATTGCTGTTTGCGATTACCAAATAGCGGATCACAAAAATTTGCTATTTGGTAATCACAAACACTCATCTTCATACATCTGGCCCTTTGTCACACAGATATTCCATTTGGGGGTTCTGGTGGGTCTGTGAGCTGTTCAGTGGAGGCACTGAGCACTGCATATACAGCAAACCCCTATCCTTGCATTCACAACTGACCTTGTGATATGACTCTTGTACGGTAATGTGATGAGGAGGGATCAGCTCGTATCTTCCTATCTTGGAAAGGCGTTAACCCTTTGCTGCAACTGCAGACACAACCTTACAGTGCTGTGTATTATTGTGATCTAGTAGAACACTGAAATGTTGAAAGGTCCCCTGAAGCCAATCAAGTACCCAGAGCTAATCGTTAAAGATTGTAGCCTACTGCCAGGGGCTATAACGGTTGTTAGAGGCCCTCTTCTGGAGTTCGGGGCCCTTTAACTGCTAACACCGGAAGTAGAATTGCTACAGGGCTATTAGGGCATTCCATCCGCCGAGGGTGGCATGTTAAAAATGAACAAGGAGAAAAGGAAAACACTGACATGCTGCAGCAGGAGGTCTATAGGGCCCACTGGCATGAGCACTGTGCTGACAATTGCTGCAAAAGCAATGGATCATGAGAGCCCACAGTTGAGAAACGGTATCCTTATCTGCAGAGGGCTTTGGTGAGGGTCCTGCTATACATTCTGCAAGCACAGGGATGATCAACTCGGTTGCCATTTCCTAAACTTCATCTTGGAGGTGCAAAGGTCGTCTGTGTGACCACAACAGTGGAATTGTGAGTATGGGTGCCGTGGGTGCTGCTGCACCTCCACAAAACTTTAAAGAAGGTCATATTGAAGCTCTGCAATAAAAAGGCCTGGAATGCTATTTTTTCAACGGGAGAGCTGTAATTGTTTTGTTAACTTTGAGATCTCTGTTTACTTTCTCTTGACTGGCTGCCATTTTGTAGCTGATCTTAGTAAGTGGAGGCAGCTACCGTACACAAGACACCTCGGAATAAAAAAGTATGCACGCTTTCAAAAATAATCTTTGCATGTATTTCAAATATAGATGTACTGTGGGGACTTGAAAGTAAACACGAACAGTGGGGAGAGTAAATATGTTAGTAGGGTCAAAAAAAAAAAAATATTCGGTTTCATTCGTTTGATGTCAAAAAATAAACATATTCCTGTTTTTTCTCTTTCGAATATGGCCTATTTTCATTTAAAATTGATACAACTGCAAACCCAAAATCATAGTACTTTCTAACATAATGGAGAAGCCCAATGTATTATATTTAAGTGATGTAATTTACGAGTTATTCTTATATATTCACACATACTTGGATATTTAATTTAGCTGTGAAACTGCTTAGGTGTTGCAGTTTTACAGCATCAGTGACAGAAAACCGTTTCCATTACCACAAGAAAATCATTTTTGATAAATGCAGAGAAAAAATATCGTCTCATTTTTACCACCAATAATTTCCTCAGTTATCAGCAGTATATCTAAAAGTATCGGAAACAGCGGTTTCCACCAGATTTACTGAGTCATATTTTATTTGGAGCCATAGTTCTATGATGATGTCGGTGTGCTTCTTTTGTGATCTTGGGCACTTAACATGTTTTCATCGTACTGTATGCTATGGTTTCTACCCATGGTATTGGTATCCCCTGTACTAATATAAAAGCTTATTATTTCCAGTCAAAACGTTGTGGCACCGCAGTAGGATGGGCACACTTCAAGCGCGCCAGACACTTTGGGGATCTTTTGTGTCAAAACACGCACTTTTCATCACATGTGTTATGTCCAGGGCAGTTTATAATCACATATAATATCAATCTCATTGGCAACACTTGTAACATGAATTGGAAAGACTTGCCTTGTGGAGGACTCACTGTATGCCCCACAAGCAACAAATACAGAGATGTGCTTGAACATAAATAAATGCTGTTGCAGGTGTGAGAGTGGCTTTTGTGTCAGTAATTAAAGCAAGTTAAACAGAAATTGCACATTCCGGAAGGATCCGATGTGGGCCACAGAGCCCAGTCACTCATGAGAAGTGCAGCAATACTGCTCCTGCCCCCAACCAGAGGTGCAGAAACTGTGCTTGACCCGAGCTCGCGCAGCGCCACTGATCCCACACGGCTACATATGTGCACGTTTTGCGTGAACATAGTGCACTCTCGCATATTGGAAGTTTACAATCTTGATAGCTCAAGAACTGTCGACGACTCGGATGTAAATAGCAAGGCCCACTGCCATGTAATGCATAACAGGGCATTTTAAAGCTGGGAACCCTACTGGCATCGGTGTTGCAAGCGCCGATAGTACCTGGTATAGTGGGTTCTGCTTCAACGCACTAGACTAGAACATTCGGCCCTCTAAGGGTGGATGTGCTGATAGCATGGAACCCTCCTGGCTCCGGATATGCCACGTCAAGGCTTTTAAGTTACCGGCCTCAGGCACTGGGTGCGAGGATTAAGAAATACACATATATGCGCACAATTGCTTTATGTATTCGGCAAACAAATCAATGCCGTCTGACGAGCGGAGCACATAATGCGCAACTCGACAGAAGACACCCGATTGGTTTAGTGACACATTAAGAACTGTCGACGACTCGGATGTAAATAGCAAGGCCCACTGCCATGTAATGCATAACAGGGCATTTTAAAGCTGGGAACCCTACTGGCATCGGTGTTGCAAGCGCCGATAGTACCTTGTATAGTGGATTCTGCTTCAACGCACTAGACTAGAACATTCGGTCCTCTAAGGGTGGATGTGCTGATAGCATGGAACCCTCCTGGCTCCGGATATGCCACGTCAAGGCTTTTAAGTTACCGGCCTCATGTTCGGTGGTTGTACGCGCTGGCAGCAGTTTGTTTGTTCGGTAGTCAATTCTCAGAATTCACATAGGGGAGGAGGGCGGTTCTTGGGATAACACAAACAAGGCAGAGCAAAAGGCACACCACCGCCTTTCTCCGAGGCAGAGCAGAAATGCCTCGGAGAAACGCAGCGTCCTTTTCGGATTCGGGAGCGTGTTTTGCTGTTGTCTCCTCCTTGAGACTTCTTGCAAAAAACACGCCCCCCGATCCGAAAAGGACGGGGCCTGTTTGGAATGACTGACCTCTTCTCCAATGGCTGGCCAGCATTCAAGAGGCCAGCCAATGGAGAACAGGGGAGAAGAGGGGCGGGTTCAAGCCCCTCTTCTCCAAGTCATTAAATCTCGGAGCGAGACTGCGCAAGCGCAGCCTTCGCAGCCGAGACCTAAAAACGGATTGCTCATTCCTGCACCATCTGACCACACTAGGCCGCTCCTATGGTAAAACAAATCTGCCACGGGGACACCTAATGCAAACCAACTCTTTGTTCTCCTATCCAATACAGTTATCAGTGCTCAGTCACATTGTTCTGCTGACCTAGATTCCACCATGTCCTCAATAATCTGGAGACAACTTCTCCATAATTGTAAAGATTTACTTTGACACGGGTTAATGGCGAACGCTTCTAGACATGAGAGGCGTTTTAACAGGAGGCATATTTTAAATCAATCCTTGCCTCTCAAAGTTCATAGATCAAAAAGATTGTTCTTTTAGACACAACTATATTCTTCAGTGGTTTCTTTTCCTATGGTGAATAAATCAATCTTGCTCTTGTCAAATCGGATTATAATGGAGAATCAACCGGCATTCCTTTACATGGAAAAATACCCAAAAATCTTTTAAGTAATAAAAGGATCCCATCTAAATAGCAATAACATGTTTAAATGAATGTGTTATGTTTCTCTATTGGAGAATTAGCTTGTCCTTTCTCGCTGTCTCTCTCTCGATTTCCTCTCTTTCCTCCTCTCTCACTGCAGTGCCTGCAGTCAACAAATAGGTCGAGTAAACAGTGTTTGAGAATAGGCCTACAGAAAACGAGTTCATGTTGGCGATGAAGCTGTTGGCGACTCATGCTAATGCACTTGGGCAGGAGAGGAAAAAGTCTTTAGGTTGCTACGCAACAAAACGATAGAATGGGCATGCCATCTTGCAATTAGGAACCAGAACCGGCTGAATTGAACTAGGTGTATCTTTCCTATGCAGTGCTTGCATTATAACACACAAGGGGTATATATAACATCTCAGAGGCACACTGAATCATCACTTTATAAATTATTTATCTTCTAGATGCACTGAAATCATCGGTTTTTTTTTGCTTTGTTTTTCACTGCAGCGCGTTTCTTTTAAATATTACAGTAACTACTCAAAATGCAAGCCACATATACTGGGTTTGCAAATGTTTGTTTTTAATTTGAGTCCAAAAACAGCTTTATAAACACATACCTGAGATTTTGGGCTTGCAACTTCAGAAGTAAGTCCTTCTGAAATAGCAGAAAAGCGTCACGAATCAGCCTCTCCTTACACTTGAAATGTAACCGGAAGGACCGATACAACACGTGAAAAACACTATTGCACAAGCTTCCTCCCACAATTACAACTGCTCTGAAAGGGCAGCCACTTTCAGGTTTCAAGAAACAATAAGACATTAATCGGACGAGCCGGCTTTAGAAAAGAGTGATGCCTAGACATTATTAGTGATGTCTAGACAGATATGGAACATTTTAAAAGCTGTTAAAATCGACTCTTGGACTATAAAAAGGCTTCTGAATAAGGGGAGTTTGGGGGCAGCTGACCAGAGGGAAGTCTGCCCCCAAGCAGATTGGGAGGGTGGTGCAGTCCAGCGATTGCCATTGTGTATTGGGCCACGTTTGAAGGCCAAACACAGCCAAACATATATTTAGAAGGTCAAGATGGGCTACCAGCCACCATATTAGGCTCAGGTGACCTAGTGGCTGGTAGCAGGGAGGTAAGCGTTAAAGAAATTTCCCCTCCCTCCCGTCCCTTTTTCTCTGGTTTCATGGGGTGCAGTTTGGGTGCTAGACATAAGGGCACCATTGTTGAGACAGGTGTGCAGGGATTTGGTTGTGGAGGTTGTCGCTTGGAACAGGTGCTTCGGGGCATGAAAAGTTTGCCAGGAGTTGGCAGAAGCTCGATGGTATTGCCAGTTGGGGAACCATGTGCAAGGAAGGGTGGGCAGGTAGGTCAGGGTTCAATTTAGGACATTTGGTTTGAAATGCTGATATGCAATACAGATAAATGAGTTAGCTGAAGGGTGGGTATGTTGGGGGGACTGTAGGGGTGGGCGTGGTGTAAGGGCTAGTTCGCTGGATGTATAGCACAGTTTTAATTTTGTAAGGGGATTTTGCCAGACACATTTGTGATATTGACCTGTTTCAATAAAGCGGTCTTTTTCACACACCAAAAAGTGGGCAGTTTTCTGTACTGCACCCCTCCCTTCCAATGCACATGTGGGACTTGCAGCTAGTTCAGGAAAGCTAGATCATGTTAAAGAAAAGGGGCCTTCGCCCACCCTAATCTCCAAAATCTGGTTGCCTGGTTCTACATTGCTTAAATGTGAGCAGGAAACACTTTGGAAATGTAGTGGTTTTGAGAATGACGGATTGCTTTGCGGACACATCACATTTTATGTAACACCTGAGAGAATGTTCTATCTTGATTTATTGTCCACACTCATCTCCGGTAATTGCAAAGATGTCACACTAATCCTGCATCACCTTATTTTGAGAAGCAATTACTCAGCAATGAGTCAAGGGAAAAACTCTCAAAGCTTGACCATTGCTTGGGAAACTTTACAGTCAGGATCACGTAGAAGTAGCTAGAAATAAAATATGTGCTGCACTCAGTTCGACCGTCCTAGCCACAGCTTTTTGCAGCCACAATATAAGTATTTCTCCTCGTTGTCCCACCAAAGCAATGACCTCAACCAAGTCTATGCAGAGCCGTGCGCTGCTACCTTTCGAGACGGTGTTCTTTAAGCTCATCTATCACCTGAAACCTACTCAATAATTTAAAAGGGCCTTCTATTTCCTCTCATTAATAATGAACCCTTTATCTTGTGGAAAACTCAAAACGGATCTAGAGCAAATTTCAATTGTCTTCAAAGTATTCTTACAACCAAAATGCACCGTTCTCTTCTAAGGGCCTGATCACGAGTTATGGTGTTATCGACTTTGATAAATAACGATATCGAAGGGTACGTTATTTTATCGGGTGAGATAAATAACACCTATCACAAGTTCATGGGGAATAACAGGCGTATTTTAGTGTTTTATGCAGCAAAATCCGCATGATATGGTAAATACTGTATGTTTTCCACTGTTAAATTTCAGCAGCTTTAACCTGCCAAAATTGAACAAATGTGGAGTTATTTAGCGCATCTGATAATTATCGGATGTGTTAAATACCTTGAAACTCGAAATTCCGGCCCATGCATAAACATAAGTTACACATGGGTCTGAATATTATGAGCAACTCGTAATCAGGCCCTAAGTTTCAAGAGCCAGTCTTTCACTAGAATTTTTAAGTCACATACTAATATAGCACTGCCCTGTAGCTCAACATACCTGGATTGGTGGGATTCTGTTCATTTTACAGACCGAAAACAGTCGTTAGCAAACATGCCACACAGAGAAGGTGAGCACTGAATTTGTAGCATTTGGTTGAAATCGAGTTTGTCTTCTACCTTTCAGAAGGGAGAGTCTAAAACATGCTATTTAAGCGGCACTTACTTCCGTAAACCTCAAGAATACCACCATACTGGAACAAAGGCTCTATCCTCACAGTCTGGCCGTCATTTACCCTGTTCTTTCCGCTCAGTAACACTGTGAATTAAGTTTTAACCATGGGGTGCGCTGATCACCAGCGCTAAATTATTATTGGTGACTAGTGCGGTTATTTGCCAGTTATACGCCAATTTTAACATCAGAACTGGCTTCTAATATGAAAATAATTAATAGGAGTTTATAAATCAATTACATTTATGTATGCTTTATAAACACCGTACATCTACAAAGAAATACTTATTAATCTGTTGATTACCATGTTTTATATCAGCCCAGCAAAGAATATATGTAAGAATAGACGTGTATACATGAATGTAATGTATAAATGTATTTATGCAGTAGCAATGGATTAGGGCAAACCTAGCTGGGAAGCAACAGACTTCTGAAATTGAACATTTGTCCAAATGACTCCTCCAATGCCTATGCCCAAGGCATCACACAGGAAATGGCTGCTTTGGGATGCAATGAACAAGTAATGCAGCCAACCCAAGGTGTCGCGATCTCACGCATCTCTTCTCAATTTCAGAGCACCAAAGCATGAACAACAAACCCATCTCTGCTTAGGCTTGACCTACTTCCAAAGACAAGTTACCAACACTCGTAAGAAAAAGCAGATCCAAACTCCTTCCTGATACATTTCAATAGGCTCTTTCATACCTTGACCACTCCCTCTTGGTATCCCCCACTAACCTCTTAGCCCACTTGGAGAATAAGGTCACACAAGCTCTTTCAGCAGGCACTCTTCAGGCCAGGCCTCATGGGAACAGTCCAGCTCGAACTGCTAGGCCATGCCTTCCCTGGACCGGAAACAAGCATCCTGGGACCGGTTTCGGGCTAACAGCCCTCATCAGCCAGGCTATCTTGAATCTAGTGGCAAAGTGAGCCAGGGAACCACATCTGGGCAGACCCTGCCAACTTAGGGCGAACAAAGCAAACACAAGGAGATGATGGACGGTTCGCTGAAACTTTTCAGACACTCACCCCCAGTCACAGATCTGGGTTGAATCCATCATCGTTCTTTAGCTCACTTCGCCACCCCCGTTCAGACACACCTATATACCAAATCAGTCTTGACCCTGTGCCTCATGGGAACAGTCCAGCCCGAACTGCCAAGCCATGTCTTCCCTGGACCGGAAACAAGCATCCTGGGACCGGTTTCGGGCTAACAGCCCTCATCAGCCAGGCTAGCTTGAATCAGTCCATCATCTCCTTGTATGCCATCCATATTACTATGTAGGCGGGGACCTGCCTTTCAAGGCAGGCGGTGTTTGACATTGGGGGCCCGTAGCGGGCCCCCAGGGATTCTGGGGGGTGGAGGGTGCACATGGGGGGTACCTATGGTACCCCCCTGCATTTCAATGTACAACATGGCAGGCACCGCGCGGTGCCTGTCACGTTGTGCATTGAAAGGCACAGGCTGCCTTTGTGGCATTGCGGCGGGCGGTGCTCTCTGCACCGCCCGCCGCAATGTTGCAGATGCGCAATGCGCCTGCCAGTGTGGCGGGCGCATGCTAATCGGGGGAGCTGGACCGCCGCACCCTCAGCGGGCGGTCCCGTTTCCCGAGGGTATGGTGGGCGGACAAAGTCCACCTGACGTACTAATGGTGCCCTTGGTATCAATCAATCAATCAGTAGATTTGTAGAGCACTTCTTGTCACCCTTGAGGGTATTTAGGCGCTGGCAGGGTCTAGTTGATTAGTCGAATAGGCAGGTCTTCAGGGACTTTCAAAACTCTGAAAGAGACTTGGAGGTCCATTGATGAAAGGGTAGCTCGTTCCATGTCTTTGCTGCTGGGTAGGAGAAGGAGTGACCTTCGCATCTGCTACGTCTGATGCGGTGGATGAGGGTTAGAGAAAGGGACGCAAACCGGAGGTATATGATGGGCTGACGGAAGTTGAGGGAGTGGTTCAAGTAGGTGGGTCTGCAGTTGTGCAGGGCCCTGTATGCATAGGTCAGGAGCTTGAACTGCCATCTTTTTTGTACAGGGAGCCAGTGGAGTTCCCTGCAGCAGGGGGTGATGTGTGTTTGTCTAGGGAGATCCAGGACGAGCCTGGCTGCGGTGTTCTATATGGTCTGTAGCTGTCAGAGGTGATCTGTGATTCCTGCATGCAGAGCATTGCCGTAGTTTAATCGGCTGGAGATGAGGGCCTGGGTGATGGTGCGTATTCACCTTTGGGTGGACCATTTGAATATCTAACAAAGTATGCGGAGGATGACAAAGCAGGAGGCGGAGTTGCCCTGAGTCGTCATGGTTAGCTTCTTGTCCAGCGTGGTCAGTTGGGGTAGAAGTAGGTCCAAGTTCGGAGTGCAACCAGGATGTGTCCCATGGGAAGATTTTGTTTCCGAAAATCAGTACCTCAGTCTTGTATGAGTTGAGCTTCAGGTAGGTGTCCTTCATCCAGTTGGAGGTGTCCGTCAAGCAGTTGTAGAACTTGGTCTTGGTGGTGTCTGCGGAGAAGGAGAGGATGATGTGGGTGCCGTCAACATAGGATATGATGTTGAGTCTGTGGGTTTTGATGATGCTGACCAGAGGTGTCATAAGTGTTAAAGAGAGTGGGGCTGAGCTGGGATCCTGAGCTGGGATGTATGCATTAGCAATGGATTAGGGCAAACCTAGCTAGGAAGCAAAAGATCTCTGAAATTGAACATTTGTCCACAGATGATTTCCTTGGGTTTGGAGGTGAAGACCTTTTGTGTTCTCCCCGTGAGGAACGAGGTGATCCATCTGAGAACGGCTCCTTGGATGCCTATGTTGTGCAGCCTTATGAGGAGATTGTGGTGGGACACCATATCGAAATCTGCCCGGAGGTCTAGGAGAATCAGAGCCGCATTCTCTGCTTGGTCGAGTAGGGCTTGGATGTCGTCGGTAGCCATGATGAGGGCTGTCTCAGTGCTGTGGTTGCTGCGGAATCCAGATTGAGAAGATTAAGGGAATCCATTCCAGATGTGAAGAGAGTTGTTAGTTGATGGCTTTTTGCGAAACTTTAGCCAGGAATGGGAGCTGGGAATATCAGTCGGCCTTTGTTGATGTCGCTGGAGTCTGCCAATGGTTTCTTTAGTAGGGGGTAGACTTCTGCATATTTCCAGTCTTCGGGGAAGGTGGCCATGGCAGTTGAGGTATTGAACAACGTGGTGAGTGCGTGGCTGATTCTGGCTTTGCATAGGCTGAATATGTGGTGAGTGCATGCATCGTTTGAGGCTACTAAGTGGACCGAGTTCATGATGGAGGCGGTGTCCTGTGGGGCAAGCTGGCTCCATTCGGTTACTCGGATGGCTGTGGTTGTAGCGGGGTCATTGTGTTGCTGGAAGAAGTAGGTGTCCTTGGGCTGGAATTTGAAGTTTCTGTAGTTGTTGGCAATCTTGTCAGGGAAGAGGGTTGCGAGGTTGTCGCAAAGTTCCTATGAGGGGTTAATGTTGTTTGTTGAAGCTGAGGTGTTGGAGAATTCGTTGATGATGTTGAAGAGTTATTTGCTGTTATTGGAGCTTGATTCGATGAGTGAGGCTAAGGCCTTGTTCTTCGATTCCCTCAAATGTCTGTGGTAGAGGTTGAGGGTGGTTTTGAAGGCGGTCTTGTCGGTCGTGTCCTTTCTGGTGCGCCATCTCTTTTCCAGTTGTTTCCAGTATCGTTTAGCGGTTCTGAGGTCTTCATTGTACCAGCTAGCCTCTAGCCTGCTTGGTGGATCTTCTGTGGGAGCGACGCTGTGTATGCAGTTGGTGGTCCAATTGTTTAATTTCTGACATTCTGGTCTAGGTTGTAGGAGGAACTGGGGAGGGTGGTGTTGAGGGCCTTGATACCATGTGCACTTTGAGACTTTGTTTTTGATGCGGTTGCTGGAGGTGAAGATGAGGTCTAGTGTGTGGCCTGGGGTGTGCGTGGGGTCATGGACAAGTTGAGTGAGTCCGATGTTGTTCATGCTGTTGAGGAGGTTGGTAGTGTTGATGTCATTGTGGTCATCGAGATGGAAGTTGAGGCCGCTGAGGAAAATGTAGTTGTTGGAGTTTATGGCGATGTAGGCGATGAAGTTGCAGAAGGCTGGACGTGGTCCTGGAGGACGGTAGGCGAGGGTAGGGTGCCCCTGATGGTGGTCTTGCTGTCTGTTTGGAGTCGGATGTTGAGTGATCCATGGTTGGGGTGATGTAGTAATTTGCAGTGGTGCATTGGACGGATTCCTTGAGTATGATGGCGATCCCTCCGCCAGGTTTGGTGATGAGGTAGCGGTGGGTGATCTTGTATCGTTTGGGTACTCTGGTGGCGATGTCGGGCGCAGAAGTGGGTTGAACCAGATCTCAGTGAGGAAAAGGATGTCGGGTGTGAGTGTGGAGTGAGGTCCCAAATCTCGGTGGTGTGTTTGCATAGTGAGCGTGTGTTAAGAAGGTTGCATGCGAGTTGGTGTTTCTGTCCAGGTGGTGTCTGTAGTGTTTTCAGGGTGGGGCTGGTCGGTGGGCTGGTGTGTGTGCTGTGGCAGGTGAAATCAGTGTACAAAGTGATACTCCTTATACCATGGATTTATATAATTGTTATGCAGGCTGCGTAATTATTCCGCACGTCTTATTACCAACAAATGTTGGTTATTATTTGAATAATTCTTATTATATATCCTCACATGCCTATACCTGTGAAACTTTACATGACACACATTTCAATCAAAACATATTCACAAAACTGTTTAGGACACGAAAAGCTCTTTCTTGTGGACCTGGAATCTGTCCACAACATTTATTCACTTCAATATACACAACTCAGTGACATACCATTGAGTTGGGTAACAATAAACATCTGTTATTCAGCGCCAAGATACCCTGCTGGGTGAACATGCACTTTACTAATACACATTATATTAGATAAATGACAGACTGACTAAGATAACTGGATATCACTGACAAAATAACTAAAAGTAACTAGACAATCAAACAAACAACATGACTTTCCAATACATACAATAGCATATTCACGTAATGCTTTTTCCTCTATGACAACAAAAAAAAAACAAGTGTCCAACATGTATATTCACAAACTGCTTTTAAGCAAAGGTAAGTTTCCAACATACAGATTCTGTTACTATTATCACTGCAGATATATTATTAGCCTTCTAGTGTGTGGTCTCAAATGAACCATGGAGCCCTACATTGTTGGGGCACAATAGTACACCCTTATTCTATTTTCTGGGAGGTATGTATCTTCTCAGACTATATCCTATGTTACGCTGATGCGTTTCAACCTTCTCTGTGGGCCTGATATTTAGTGAAGGTCTTCCTTGGGGCGGTGTGCTTTCTTGTGCAGGACACTACACATAAAATAAAAATTAAATAAAAGATGTATGTCATGTTTAACAAGCATTGGCATAGCCAATAGGTCTCGCCTTTGGGGCCTTATAAGTGTTTAGCCATGCAACAGTTGCATAACTAAATACTTATAAGGTCCCAAAAGCGAGACCTATTAGCTATGCAAAGCGGCTGTGCGGCAGTGAAAGTGATCGCGATCACGATCAAACATCAAAGCGGCCGTAAAAGTGAAAGTAATCGCGGTAAAGCGCGGCGCGTGCGCCCGCGCACTTGCACTATAGCTCTAGGCTGGCCTGGTAGCACTTTTTGGAGCCCTCTCAATAACTCTCGCCAGACCGACGCATGCGCTGGGTCAGGCGAGACCTAAAAATGTGGAATCTCATCATCATATTGGTTGGCATCTGGGAACCAAAACATATCATTTACTGGTGTAGTTTTTAGGCTCAACTGGTATCTCCCCAGTGATACCTCCCCAGGGATCCTAGTGGTGTGTTCTCTGTAAGGGAAGGCGGGTGTGGTACTCTGGGTTAGGTAGAGAAGGGGAAGATAGAAAAATATGGGCACAGTAGTATTATTTTGTCTCAGTGCCTGCGTGGCAATACAGTAGGTGGGTAGTAAACAACGTACTTGCATGAAGAAGGTTTGTTTCCTCCTTCGTAAGTGTGCGTCCTGTATTGGCGTGGGCTTTTAAAGGTGATGAAGTCTCTTTTTTTGATTATGGATGGTCTTTGTCAGTGTTTGATTGTGCCTGATGTATGGGGCTCATGATAGCGATGGCTTCCGGGGCAGCTTTGAATGCAGCTGTTACAAAAGGCTTAAAAAATGGAGAGTAAGAAGGGGGTGGGAAGGCAGAGTCAATGTTGCTCACTATCTGCTTGTGTGTGTGCTACAAGTGGCTGTCGGGGGATAATAGGACGTACCTTAAAGGTGCTGGTTTCACTTGCTGATCACTCGCTGTGTGGCCGGGTCGGCTGCATTGGGTTACGGTGCACTTTTAACTCTCGCGGCCAGAAGTGTGGTCGCGGGCAAAGGGGGAACATGGGAGTAGTTCTCTGTGTTTCCCAACCACATAAGAGCTCTCAATTTCTTATAGCAAGATACTTCAAAACAGGGCTTTAGCTAGAATTAGTAAACGTGACAATAAATTGACAGGGGTATGAAACGTCTCATGAGTATAAAAATAAATGGATGTAAAGCATAAATGTGAATCATAAAAATAATTGTAAAATGGACTTTCATTGCATAGTTATGGTGCTCAGCCTGATGCATTTTGACTGTTGTAGTATGGGAGAAGTAGTCCTCCATGTTTCCCCGCCTCATAAGGACACCTAATTTGTTAGATACTGCAAAGCAGAGCTTAATTGAAACTACGGATTGGCAATATACTGACAGGGGCATGAAACATTGTGAATACATAAACAAGTGGATGTAAAACATGAATGTGAATTGTAAGGAATGTGAAGCGGATTTTCTTCACATAGTTACGATGCTCAGCTCGATATATTTTGGGTGTTCTAGTGAGGTGAAACCTCATGTCATGACTAACTCATGGATATTCTGTATGTGAACATTCGAATAACGCGTTACATCCAAGTAGTGGCAGGTGAAGTGGCAGTGGGTGCGGGCAAAAGGTCCTACCATTGAGCGTGGGTCAGTGCAGTGGCAGTGTTTGTTGCAGCTTCAAGGATGTAGACCTCGGCGATGGTGTATCTGCGGGGGGTGTGAGGGTCAGAGGTCTCGGTTGCACTGTGGCCTGCATTAAGTAGGTCCTTGGCTTGGCAGGGCTTCTGTTGGCGGGAAGAATGGTGAGCGGGAAAACCGGGTTGGGAAACCCAGGCAGTGGCAGTGTCACTAGATCATGCTGGAAAAAGCAGAAACTGGAGGTCACAGGCAAGTGGCAAGCTGGGTGCTTGGTATTCAATACAGAACAGATCTTTTCAATGGCTAAATTTCCTTTGTTTCCACATTTGTAACATGCCACAGCTGTACTACCAGACCCCATTCCCTTGCCTGGATATCTTTTAACACCATCCAAAGTTTTGTATTTTACCATACGTTTTACAGTTTGAACACTCTTCTGCTTGAGATGCTGAATGAACACTCAGCTATCTGATACATTTTCTAGTGTGCACCATGTGTTGTGCTTGGTGAATGTAAGATATTTCCTTTCTTGTATTTTAGGACCTGCTTGTCTTATTAATAAACTGTCTGTGAAAATCCTTAAAGGTGAGTGTAGAAAAGAATGTGCATGTTCTAATCATAATGAATGATTTTTAGAGATGTTGTCAGGCTGGCCTAATGCTCTATGGCAGCTTTATATTCCTCATCCCCTCCTTACCGTAATCAACATACAGACAAATGAGCTGTTTACAAAAGCAATGCCTTAGTATGGCGAACATACATGTGGCAACTAATCATCCCGATCTGGAATCTCCAATTAGATTTCAAAACCTTTGCTAGCTTGCTCCCAATTCAATGGAGCGGGATCAAGATATTTTCAACAATTGGACAATATGTAGATTAAGAAAGTGAATGTACTAATGTGTGCTTAACGTATGCACACACAACACAAATGCATGCAAAGGGTTAATTTGAAGCAAAAATAAATTCTCCATCTGGAGACACCAAGCATATGTGAGGACTGCCCAGTAAATATTTTATTTTAATGCTTAAAAATTAAAACAACAATTCCGAGAAGAAGCCATACTGCCCTGTGCCTGGAGTTCATGTGAAGCCACTTTTTATCAAAAGATTTGTTGGGAAGCTTCCTATTTCTGAAGCAACTGATTTTATGGAAAGCTAATACATCAGACTGAATCCCTTAGAAGTGATTTTGGAAAAAGTAGTCTTCCTTCACAGACTGCAGCAAGAAAAAACTTCTAAATCCAACATCATGGTTGCAGAGGATACTATGGAAAGAAGGATGTGTACAATAAAGAAGCACTGGCCAATTAAATGGAAGGCATTTTTATTCATAAGTACAATTTTCTCCTTTTAGCAGCTGTCGTTAGAACTGGACCGTGTGAACCACCGCCAACAGTCTTCAGTAACAAGGTGTTCACTACCATGGACTCTAGGGAATGCAATTGCCAGAAACTATTATTGGCTATGTTAGTCATCATCTTTAATACTTGATTCATGTCTTGAATCATCCTCTAAGTATCAGCTCTAGAACTTGGAGCGCGTCAACAAGAGCTGTTAGTAATGCTGTTAGTAATGCTGAAATGCTGTCAGTGTTTCTTCGGGTAGAAGGCTCACGCAATCCTAATCCAAAACAGCCTAACTCAGTTGAAGAGGCATGCACCCGCGTTACTATTCTCCAAAATGGCAATAGGTTTCTTTTGGTACATGGATAATCTACTGGGTGAGGGTCCTAAATTATAGGACTATAACAAGTTGTTGGAGCAAGGACAGTGGTGATTGCCTTTCTGTTTCACTAACTGGTGCTCCCAGAGATTTCTCTACAGATACTGACTACCAAATGGATGGTTGCTAGCCAACATAAAGGCTCTACAACAGCTGACAGGTTTTCTGCATATAAATGACTTTTCCAAAATCCTCATGCAACTGTATGCAGTGGGATTCTCTTCCATAATATAGTAGGTACATACCACCATACGCTCGCTCTCTCTTCTGATGTTGACCTGCTGACCCAAGTGAAACTGCATCAGGGTTTCTGTTCCCCACCATTCAAATGCATTGTTTACTTTCTTTAATTATTGAACACATTATTTTAAACCAATTTATCTTGAATATTTTTACTGTGCCACCAGTTAACTTTTAATCTGCACGTCTTTGTTGCATGCTGCAAGTTCTATTCACACATATCCTTATGTACTGTTTAAGTATTTATTCATTTTCTGGTATATCAATTAAATATATGGCTACAAGACTGTAGTGCATAGTTTGTATAACTCCTAGAGAACTATTTTTGTAAGAGATTGAAGATGTTTGATTTTATGTCTGGCCTAGGTGCGCTAGGAGGCACAGGTGTTTTATAACTCAAAAAAATCTAGTGAGAAAGTTACAAAACAAAACTGAACTGAGCCATTTTGAAGGCCATTGTGGTTGGTAGGAGCCTCAAAATTTCAAGAGCTAATTCGGAGAAAGACTCTAAGGAACTCAAGAAAGATACCCTTGACCACAGGTTCAAGAAAAGAAATAGGCAGACAAGGAAAGTGGTGCACAGAGAAAGTGCCTACCATCCCTAGGGGGTTGGTAAAATGTGGGTTTATGGGGAAGAACATAACAGATTCTTTGGATCTTTTTGATAACATCAAGTCTCACATCTTGGGGGAGCCGCCTTTACCCAATTCCCACCTCACAGAGGACTCTATTAAAGCTCATTTTTGTACTGCACCTATAACAGCAACCTCCTCAAATTCTTGCCTTCGCTGCTAGGCCTTCCCCCCCGTACCCTCCCCCTGTGCTAAGCCTTTTTCAGGCTATTTGGGGTAGTTCGCACCTAGGCCCCTGTAACTTTTTGATCACATGAGGAATCCACGCCAAATTTGCGTCCTTTTTGTCCAACATCATGGAGCTTCTAAAGGTACCCAGGGTTTGTGGATTCCCCTGGAGGGGACCAAGAAATAAGCCAAAATACAGCTACATTTATTTTGGGGGGGAAATATGGGAAAAAAGGACTACAGATGAAAGCGTCTGGTTTTTTCCCTGCAAATGGTATCAAAAAAGGGGTTGTGGTGCTGAAATCACCATCTTCCCTGCTTTCAGGGACAAACAGACTTTTGTCAGAAAACCAAAAGTTTTTACACTGTTTTGCCACTTTTCTGTGACATAGCCTATTTTTGCTATTTTTTGTGCTTTCAACCTACTTCCAGTAAATGGTAGAAATGGGTATGAAAGCAATAATGGATCCTGGAAAGCTATACATTTCGAAAAAGTAGAGAGAATTCTGAATTCAGCAAGGGGTCATTTGTGTAGATCCTTCAAGGTTTCTTCATAGAAACTAAGAGTTAAAAC
The DNA here is from genome assembly GCF_964204655.1 of Triturus cristatus. Classification (NCBI taxonomy): domain Eukaryota; kingdom Metazoa; phylum Chordata; class Amphibia; order Caudata; family Salamandridae; genus Triturus; species Triturus cristatus. Next base: position 866,925,162 of record NC_140581.1, read on the forward strand.
TAGGAAAAATTGAACATTAGTTGAAAAAAACAGCCATTTGTGTCAACGTTTTCACCTGTAACTTCTTCTAATTATGACAGCTGTTTGAAAGCAATATACCGTTACATTCGCTCGACCTTTCTGGTTGTTGGGATATATAGGACTTGCAGGTTCACCAAGAACCCGACGAACCCAGAGCCAATAACTGAGCAGCGTCTTGCAATGGTTTTTTATTATGTACCGGGTATATAGCAATTATTTTGGGAAAATGTATACATGGGAAAATCGGTATGAAAGACACCTATGTATTTCTGAAATGGGAAAAAAATATAGAGTTTAGAAACAGTAGATATTTTACATTTCCGAAATTGGGAGTACCCGTACTAGCATGAGAATTATAGGTCATTTTTCAAAATGACTTCTTTTTTACACCTTGTCTTTCATTTGGAAGGCAGAAATTCATCGAAAGTCAATAGGTAATAACAGTTGCTCTACAATTCTGTGTTACGCTAAGTTTCCCGATAAAAATGGTACCTAACTTGTGTGGGTAGGCATTGCGCCCACAACAGAAAACAGCTCACAACCAAACGTGGACACACCACATTTTCAAAATGAAAAATGACCCTTTTTTTCCAAAGTGCCTAGCTGTAGTTTTTTACCCTAGCTCTGCCGGCACCTAGGGAAACCTAGCAAACCTACACATTTTTTAAAACTAGACACCCATGGAAATCCAGGATGGGGTGACTTGACTGGTTCTCACCAGGTTCTGTTATCAAGAATCCCTTGCAAACCCAAAACATTGTAAAAACAAAACACATTTTTCTCACATTTCTGTGGTGGAAAGTTCTGGAATCTGCGTGGGTCCACACAACTCTAGCCACCCCTCGTTCCCCAAAGTCTTCCGAGAAAAATGGTACCTCACTTGTGTGGGTAGACCAAGTGCCCGCGACAGGAAACGGCCCAAAACGCAAGGTCGACACACCACATTTTCACAGTGAGAAATTACCCTTTTTTGCAAAGTGCCTAGCTGTAGTTTTTTAACCCTAGCTCTGCCGACACCTGGGGAAACCTAGCAAACCTATACATTTTTGAAAACTAGACACCTAGGGGAATCCAGGAAGGGTGACTTGACTGGCTCTCACCAGGTTCTGTTACCAAGAATCTCTTGCAAACCTCAAATTTAGCTGAAAAAATCACTTTTATCACACATTTTTGTGTGGGAAAGTTGTGGCATCACCGGGCTGACACAAATTTTCTACCACCCAGCGTTCCCCCAGGTCTGCCCATAAAAATGGTGCCTCTCTCATGTGGGAGGCCCAAGTACCCGCGGCAGGCAAGGGCCCAAAACCTATTGAGGCGACATCAAAATTGCCTATCACAAAACGACCTGGTTTTGCAGGGGGGGTCACCAGGGTTTTTGGCCCCGTGCTCGGTGGCCTGCTAGGGAAACCTACCAAACCCACACATTTCTGAAAACTAAACACCCCGGGGATTCCAGCGAGGTATGGCTTGCGTGGATCCCCCAACGTTTTCTTACCCAGAATCCCCTGCTAACCTAAAATTTAGCTGAAAAAACACCTTTTCCACACATTTTTGTGTAGGAAAGTTGTGGCATCACCGGGCAGACACAAATTTCACCCAGTGTTTTGAGCCTCTTGGCTCATTTCAGTTTCATTTTCATTGCAATGACGTCAGCGCGCCATGCGCCTGATCGGCATTGCAATGAAAATGTAAATTGGCCTCGGGAAGTTGGGGAAGCTCTTCCCCAACCTCCCGAGGCCGATAAAATAAAGGGAAATCCCTCTGCTGTCTGCAGCAGGGGGATTTAGTGCCCCTGTACTCATGACGGAATGGTTCCGTCATGAGCACAGGAGCACCGGTGCTCATGGCGGTACCATTCCGTCATGAGCACCAAAAGGGTTAATATCCAAATGAAAACGTAAACAAGAGGAAAGGGAAAGAAGAATGTGGTTCCCAGGTAATGACATTTCACTTCAGGATATTCCTTGACACTACTTGATTGCATACCCAATTCCAGTGTGTCCGGGGTTCTATTAACTTCACCATTTTCTAAGGATCAAGATGCAGCCCTGGAGGAACTGGCGGAGTAATTTTGCAATCTACAACATTACAGGACAGGCAAGGCAAAGAATTTACTATTAGGAATGTAAACAATATGCATTGTGTATGAGACAACCCACCGGAGAAAGAGGGAGCTGCAGTACCCAGAGTCACAACATAACTCTAATTGGGTTTAACAGGAGAAATAATTCCAATAATCTGATATTCATTCACAAGCGCAATCTTAAGGGGAAAACAGATGTAAATTACTACTAACCAAAGTCAAACAGCAAGAGATAGAAACATTGTGTAAGACAAAAACACAAACTTCTCAACCCCCCTCATCTTCAAACCAATTACAAAAAGCTGCGTATGCTCTGAATCAAGTGTGGTTGCTGCTCCTGTTAAATCCGTGATCTACAATCATTTACAATCAATACCAAACATTAGCATTGTCCTTTGACTCTTCAGAATCCCCTAAACTGAGTGACCAAGAGGACAATTTTGTGAAGCCCACTCATAAAGTCTCCATACAAGAGAGATCTTGTGCTGATCTGGAGGCCTTAGTTGGACCTGCAGATTCTGGTTCTTTCAAGGTACCATATATTTCAACAAAAATATATGTTTAAAAGCATTCTAAGAGAAATTAAAAATATAAAAGGGTCTTTAAGCTGAGCAAGCTCCCAGGATAGAGGTACTGACTAGCAAAACTAAGATGGTTGAAAAACACCTGACCACACTGATCTCCTGCTCATGGGAAACGGAATACTACTAATGGCTCTGGAGTCAGTCATTTAAGAAAATCAACATAAAAATGAAAATCTGTGGAAAATTCTTAGTCATAAATATGATATCTTAGAGAACAGGTAATAGTGTTTCAATACGTACACTGTGTGGATCCCTGAAAGAGAAGATGGGGATCACAAATCCAACTTTATCCCATCGAAAAGCAACCTTTTGAATGCAGGCTTAATTACTGATACAGATCCTGGTAATTAAACCACATATCGCTTCATAAATCAAACTCATCAGATCTCCTCTTGCACACTGATGTTTGCATTTTTTCAGGGTTATTTGCTAATAGAATAAATGTTTACATTAGCTAGACAGACAAAGCATAGCTCCACAAAAGATCTGTTTAGATCTTCCATAAGAAAGTGAATCTCATCATTGCATGATGCGAGTTCTTTTACTGGAGCTAAAAAAATTCTCTGATCTAGGAATGTTGGTGGCTGGATCTTCACTAAAAATGATCAGCGAGGCTCATTGCAACGTTTAATGGATCCGATCAATAATGTATTTTTATTTCACAAAGCAAATCTTGAAGTAGTTTGTTTGATTTTCCACTTATATGGTTTTTGTGTGGGTGCATCATGCAGATAGGAATGGGACTGGGCAGGACAGAGGTACCAGGATCTCACCATCGTTCCAGGATGTATCGCAGCGCATCCACATAGAAACGGGGAGGAGCCTCCTTATTGGTGGAATAGGTCCCTATGGGGTTGGAAACAGACCATCATTCAAGTTAGATAAATTAATGATAAATTCAGGAGTTTCTGGCATCTGTTGGACTAATGATTTATTTCTATTAAAAACACTGGGTCAGTAGATGTAGTCAATGTTTGGGATGCATTTAAAGCATGAATAGGAGAAAAGATTATTTGTCACTGTGCACACTTAAAGAAAAAAGTACATATAGAGTGTTTACAGGAAAACATGCACAATGAGGACAAATTATTGTTTGTTACCCATCCCGCAGATAATTTTTGTAGCTAAAGTTAGCTCGTTTAACATTAAGGTTTATTTTTTCTTTCAGCAGCAGCTGACAAATTCGAAGGTGATGGGTCAGAAACTATATAAGGAGAATGAACAAAAGGCTTTTTGCACATGCTAGGATCCTGAGAGCAAAGCAGACACTTGTGAAGTTGATAGAATAAATCATATAAATAAAGATCATTATTCTAGAATACACATTGAAACCTTCACAACACTCACACAAAAAGACCAATCAGATTTTTTGATAAAGGTTGAGTTGATCTCCTTACCCAGTAGGGACAAGAAGCTCGAGAACAATGGCCTACTCTAATCACTGAGACTGAAATAGCCAAGGTGTTTATGAAACTCTCCAACGCCAGGGCCTGTGGAGAAGATGGGTTCACATAGAGTAGTATAATACTTTTTTTAATCCCAATTGTACTTAATTGTAAACTTTTGCTTACTTACTTTACTGTATATGTCAGAGGCCTTCAATACCATGGACAACAAAAAGCTAATTAATGCTCTGGAAAATCGCAATATCATCTAAGTTCTTTTCCTCAGTTTGTTTACATTCTTCCTCACAAAACATTTTTTTGAAACATACTTTTATTGATTTTCCTCTTCTATATATCATATAATCATGTTACACATCTTGTACAGCCAATCTTTCCACAATGAGTATACACATGTCTACTGCATATGCTTCCTTCAATGGCGATATAAACAATGCATCCTGATAATACTATAAAATTCCATAGTCTCCTCGTCAAGAGCTCCATCACGGCTGGTGAGCATATGTTATCACATTATTATAACAAACTTGTCCCCAACTCCCCCCTCCCGAGTCCCCCCGGTCTCAAGCATACTTCTTCATCTCGTGTATCTTGTAACAAGTGGGGTAGACTCATAACAAGATCATACATTTTCACATCAGATCTCTACTTATGCACCGTTTACAAGGCATGGGTATCGCTTTGTTCATTCAGCTGTACAACTCATACAGGCTCCTAGTCATTGTCCATTGTTTTCATGGCCTCTAGCATAGCGTCCCACTCCAGCGCTATTGGTATTTTCCGCAGACCCCTGAGTTCTTCTCTGCGTAGTGCAGCACTCTCAGCATTACCCCAACGCAGCAGTTCTGTGTGCCAGTTTAATATATCTGGGGGTTTTCGTGATTTCCATCGCATAGTGATGTTTCGTATTGCTAAAATGAGCGCTAGGTCTATAAAACGATATTGCACTTTATGCTTGGACGCTTGTTTATGTAGCTCTAGAATGCATTTCTCTATTGTGTTTTGTATTTCGCGGTGTAACACTTCCCCTGTTCTCGGTCTGACAGTGTCCCAGTATCCCAGCACTTTTGGACAAGTCCATAACATGTGAAGTAGGCTTGCTCCTTCTGAAAAGCATCTCGGGCAGTAATGTTGCGTTTGGGGGAACATTCTATCCAATCTATGCGGAGTGAAGTAAGCTCGGTGCAGCCCCATAATTTGAATACATTTAAATTTCGCGTTTCTTGAAGTTTTCTTTGGCTGTTCAAGCACCTTCGCCCATTCTGTATCTGTTAGGTCCCTATCTATGTCTTCCGTCCATGCAGTCCTCAGTGTATCCAGAGACTTCCTCACAAAACACCATAATTGGTGTGGTTAGGGAATTACACCTGTTGATAGACTGAGTGACATGTGGGGTTCCCCCAAGACTCAGTTCTTGCACCTACTTTCTTTCATGTATACCTCAAGCCACAAAGTATAATCCTTAGCCAGTCATGTGCGTCACTTCACAAATATGCAGACAATATTCAACTTTACCTTAAAGCCTCCACAATCACAGACAACTGGCAACTCCAGTAATGCCGAAATCTCAATCTAAAGCTGTATGTTAACAAATGTTCTCCTAGTGAACCCAAACAGGACTGAACTCTTAGTCTTCTTCCCTTACAAGGTGAACTGAAGGCCAACCTTCTCGAATCTCTGAAACTAGAGGAACTCACCCCCCCACTCTTAAACGAACCATAAAATCACTTGACTTTACTTGTGGATTCATTGCTGACTCTTATTCCCCACATAAACAATGCCTCAAAGACTGCCATGCTTTCATCCATTCCCTGAAACCTCATCCTCAGAGATCAAATGAAAACACAGTGCATGCCCTAGTGTTTTCTAGGCAAGACTTTAGTGACTTTGTTTTAGCAAGAGTCCCTCCGTTAGACCTAGCCACATTTAAAACCATACTGCATTCTGCAACCAGGTTAACTACCATTTCAAGAAATTATTATTATTGAATTCTTCTATAGGGCATAGCTACCCTTGGGGGTTTCCCAGTGCCTGAAGTCCAAGTAGAACAGCTTAATGAGGAGAGCTAAAACAACCAAGTCTTCAGTTCCTTGCGGAAGGTGGATAAAGACGCACAGCATCTCAGAGGCTCGGGAAGGGAGTTCAAAAGCTTAGGGCAAAGAAAAGAGAAAGAACAGTCACCTATTCAGCTGCATTTAATTCTAGGGAGTGTGAAAAGCAAGTGATTGCTTGAGCACAAGGTGTTAAAGGGGAAGTAGGGAACCATCAATCTTTGCAGGTGCCTGTGTGCCGAGCGAGTGCTTTAAAATGTATTCCCTTATCCACTGGTAGCTAGCGCAGGTGGAGAAGAAGGCCAGAAGCAGAGGGGTATTTGGGGGGTGAAACAAGAGCCTGGCGGAAGAGTTCTGAACCACCTGAAGGCACCTTATCACAGTCTTATCTGTCCCCAAATACAGGTTGTTGTTGTAATCTACCATTGATAACATCAAGGCATGGATAACTGTTCTTTGAGCAGAAAAGGGAAGTATCCACAGGATTTTTAAAGCCAATTTACAGTGGCTAAGCATTTAGCTGCTAATTTGGCCACCTGAAGCTTCATGGATAGAGAGGAGTCAAGCCAAAAGCCAAGGTTCTTCACTTTGTTGGTTTTTTCAGAAGGCACTCCCAGCATAGTGGGCCAACGTTGAGGCCCCCGGAGCTGGGGATTCTTACCCAATAACATAACCTTGGTCTTGTCACCATTTAATTTTGAGGAATTAGTGTTCATCCAGGTGGAGACAAGACCGAGGCAGGAACAGAGATCCTCCAAGTTGCCTTCCCACCCGAATGACAGAGAGAGGACGATCTGGGTGTCGTCAGCGTATAAAAACAGGGAGAGTCCACATCTTTCCAACAGGTCTGCCAGTGGGCGGATGTAGATGTTTAAGAGCATGAGGCTGAGGGCGATTTCCTGCGGGCATCCCGAGGTAAGTGAGTGTGGCCTAGACACTACATTTGACAAGAAGACCTGAAAAGTGCGGTATGTCAGAAAGGAGGATAGCCATGCAAGCGCCATACCTTGGATGCCCAGTTGGATCAGTTTTCAACAAGAATGACATAGAAAAACATGATCGAAGGCTGCATTAGATGTAATAGAATCAGTGCGGTTGTGCTGCCCATATCTAGGAGCTGCCTTAGATGTTCTGTGGCTCCTAGAAGGGCGGATTCGGTATTGTGCCCGGCTCTGAAGCCTGATTGGGAGGGGTGGAGGGCCTCCTGGGTCTCCACAAATGAGGTCAGTTGGACATTTATATGTTTTTCTAAAATCTTAAATAGGGTAGGAAGTAAAGAAATGGACTAAAATTGGACCAGTTTTCTGAGTCCAAGTGGGGTTTCTTTAGTAAGGGAAGAACCATAGCATGCTGCCATGCTTTGGGTAGATGCCCCTCGCATTGAGAGGAGTTTATAATTTCTACCACTAACTGCAAGAGGTGCAGGCTCAGTAAGCTCAATTTGGCTGGTATGACCACATCTCTCCAATAGTAAGCAAATTACACTGGCCATAAAAGAAAGAAAGAAATGGCAACAATTCCTTTAACCTTTCTACTCTACGTCCCATCTTGGGAGCATGAACAAATCTCTACAGCCAGAATGAACTTAGAATTGAAGTCTCCAATTCCGGAACATCTTTCACTCAGAACAGATCCTTCTCTGGGGCAAACGCATCAGCTTGGAACTCGCCACAAATAAATGCCAAACCCCCCTCTCCCCTTCACTTACAGGAAACACCTCAAAACTCATGTGTTCCTCTCTTCCTTGACCAATCACCTCTCTTCCGAATATTGCGCTGCTGTTTTTTCCACCTATCTCAATCTCTTGCTTACAACTACCCTTTCCTGTTTTGTGAACTTTTAAACTATTAATAAGATAGTCTCACAAAATGAGATTACTGGTGTGTTACTGTTATTGATCCGAACTGTTAACTGTATCGTTCATGTTTGAGGCAAAGTACCTTCCAGCCTATTAGAGACTAATTCATCATATAAAAATATCAATAAATAAAAATACATATGTATACTAAGGTCCCCATTACAAGATGGACAGTAACTGAAGACAGTATTAGTAGGCCTGAGCTACAGGTTCCGGATGGTTTTTCCACTCCAATTACCAGCCATGACAAGTTTCCGGGTCAGGAATAGAGAAGTACATGCAAACCCTGGAATTACAAGTTCTTCCCAACATACAATTCCTCAGCTCTGGCCACTTTACTGGTAAGTCCACAAGGCCCATGATCATGGCTTCAATTGCTCAGGAATAAGGGAATTCACAGAAAATCACATCAAGAAAAGTAGAACAACAAAGCAATATGGAAATCCAGAAGAAATGAAAACAATCAGCAAATGTCAATACTGCATTTCAATGTGAAAACAGTGTATCAACAAACAAATGCTATACTTTCTTTAATTTTGCATTTATGCTAAAAAGTCCTCTCTGGACAAGTCAACATGAAGGTTTCCTTAGGCAGGTGCATAAAGTAGAACTAATACCGAGATAGCCAGATGAAAAATACTGTTTTAATAAACAATTAAGTAACCTACAGTCTAGAGAGAATAACCCATTTATTAAACTAAGGCATACATTTTGTTTTCAAGCAGTTGACTTATAAGGTGTTAAAAACTATCAATAAAATATATGCCTTGATATAGGAAATTAATATCCGTGCACGACCAAATATGATTTTCTTTGCTTTCAAAATACAGTGGTATGAATAATATTAATGCACGGTTGACCATAATCGGAGCCACTGGAATTATTACTGCAGTTGTGGTTCGCACATACTTATGGATTTAGAGCATTTGCCACATAATCCACCATCTGCTGCATAATTGGAAGATTTCAGCAAAATATCTGTGTCTAATTCAAACAGGTCAAAAGTTACTAAAACAAGCACCACACATGGTGACACTGTCGCTTTTTATAGAGATTATCTGAGAAGCAGTTGATTGCTAATTGTTGCATTCAGATGTTAAACTCTTACTAATGGGATACAACATTTGCCACAAAATTAATATGTATAAAAATGACAAATAGTGAAAAAATACTACCACAGAATATCAAGCATTATGTCATGTAATCTGCCTTTTCTTGCTGTATAAATCTGCCAGCTCTAACCCATAATTTGGTTGCCTACAGCTGCATAAATAAAGTGTTACCAATAATATTTTTGGGTTAACTGAAAACTCCTTAACCCAAAACACAGCAATGCACCATATATAGACAGTAAGACAAGAATCGTACAATCAAAAGGTCTAGGTGAACGCCAGACCTAGAAAGAGGTCAGGTCACATGCACTGCAACAGTGAACCAACCTGTTTGCACTAGTGACAGGGCATTTTGCACTGTCATTTGTACTGAAGGTCCATGCAAAATTATATCTGAGCTAATTTAATCAGGGCAAAGACGCATCTGCAGGAAATAAAAATGATATTTTGCACTATGCAAACATCCGTGTACAATTGCACGGTGCTAAGTTGCTCAGTCGCTGTGCATGCTTAGTCTCAAAAGAATAATTTGGGCCCGATTTTGACGTTGGAGGATGGAATAATATCCGTCAGGACGACAGAGTAAATTACTACGTAGGTCTGGCGGACATCCAATTCCCCAAATGTAGAGATGTCTGCCTGCCCCGCAGACATCGCTTAACTTTGGAAGGTACTGCGGTTATGGCGGTGCCTGTCAATGTTGTAAAGTTTAATAAAAGGATCCATCAAACAGTATGGCCGCCGTCAAACTTTTACAGTTTCATGTTTTTAAAAAACAAACTCCCAAAGTGGAAGTTTGTTTTTGAAAAACGATAAACTAATGACCCCCCACACATGGGACTGTCCTCCCATAGTGTGGGTGTCATTAATTTTTCTTACTGCCCCTCTGGAGGTGACAAGCAGTGGCAGGCGTACAAATGGCTAACCAACAACGGCCTCCTGGAGAAGTATATGGGCAACAGAGCGGGAAAAGGCTCTGTCGTCTACATACTTAAGGTCGGCCTGCCTTTAAATGGGGGCAGCGACTCAGTTTGACGAAGAGAGTACTCCGTCGCAACAGTGTACCTCTCCAACAAACTCTAAACCAACCTCTAGCTTTTCAATATCACTGATATACTTCTAAATGAATACATACATATTCACAAGTTGTTTAAATTATGTTAAGACGTTTTCAAAATTTCTCCATAGAAGAGCAGATAAAAAAATGTATGCATTCTCTTCCGGTTAAAATACTTGCATGTCAAAAAATGCCACTGACATTCCACATACTCACATCTCTATCTAGTGGCCTTTGGTCATCACAGTCAATAGTAGGGCTGATGTCCTGCCTCATCACCCAGATAGGTTCTTTTGGCTCGTCTGGGGTGTAAGGGGAACGAATGGTCCTTGTTTTCACTTCCTCAATTGCCTCTTTAATGTCTTTTATGGCCAGTGAGATTGCATCTCGCTTCTCCTTACTGTACCTCTGCACTGGCTCTACCATATTGGCTGTGGGCCTGGACCCTGGGGGGAGCTTCCCATTGCTCTCCAGCCCTTCATCAATGGCAGCCTCAGAATTATCCAAGTTTTGTTCAGATTCTGGCATGTCCTCAGCAACTTTGTCCAGACTCTGTGAGCTCATACTCTCTTTGACTTCAGCCACGATCTGATCTATGTCCTCCTCTTGGTCATAGCTATCCATCCGGGGGTATGGGGCAAATTCAGCCTCCTTCTCTGGGCTGTCTGATTCACCATCAGATCGCTCATCGTAGTGGTGCAGACGAGCTCCTAAGGCTTCCTTGCGGTAGTTATCGGCTTCCTCTCGCTCTTGCTCGTACAGTTGTAGATCTTCCCGAACATCCAAGTCAGGCGTATCACCTATCTCCTCATACACATGTTCCTGCAATCCGTAATCCGCATAAGGCTCTGCGTACTGCTCATCCTCTCCCCGGTGAAAGAGTCGGTGGGTATAAACATAACCTGAATAAGCCGCGTTAATGACTTCTTCATGGTCAATTCCATGGAAGTGTAAGTGGTTGGGAAGAGTTCGGTTCTGAATTGCCTCAGCGTGCTCCGCTTCTGCATTTTCTGTATACTCCTCAGACTCAGGTCTGTATTGTACTCCATAGGTGCTTTCATCGTCATTCTCCTGGACTCGGTCTACATCGAAGCCATCTTCAGCTGTTGCGATAACATCTCCCTCAGCCGTATCGGTGTGATTGTGAAAGCCACTCTCTGTGCTGGCAGATCTGGCTAATGTTCCCTCCTCCTCACGACTGGGTAGGCCTTCCGGGTCCCCACTTCCCTGCCTCAAGTACGGGGTGGCATAGTGCTGCTGCTCTTCCTCCACTTCAGAATGCTCCAGGTCAGCTTCCACAGATTCGTTTACCTCTCCATTGCCTGGTTCGTCAACCGCCTCCACCTCATGGGCTATCTCCAAATGGTTCATGGTGAGGCTGGAGATATCGGAGGTCTATTCTACTGCCATAGCGTCTGCTGGAAAACACAGGAAAAAGGAACATTAGGTGCACGTTTGAAGGCATAAACAATGAACATTTAAAGGAAACTGAATATGTGACTCATATTAGCCCCAATATTTAACAAAAATCTGTGTTCAAAACACAAGAAAGTGTACATATTTCTCTGATCTCTATCACTGTAATGAAGCATGCCTTTTGAATGCCATGTCCTCGATAATTGTTGCTACCTTTATTAAAACTCTGCATATCCTGTCCAGATGTTTTGTCGTCTGTGCCCTCTGTGCTTGGATTTCCCTGTTGTGGAATTATAACTCCCAAGATAGAAGCATTCTAAACACAATCCACGCAACTCAGCATTTTAGCAACTGCACACAGACATCTGGAATTTCAAGGGCGAGTACTGTGTTTATTGGTTAGGAGTTTCGCCAGTATTGATTCCAGGGGTTTACATTTTTGTCATCACTAGGCTGGTGCTGCTAGCACAATTTCAGGGTTTGCAACATTTTCAAACTAAAATTAAGATGGCTGAATATCTAAAAAATATACTTGATTGACAAAGTCAACTTTAGGTAGAAAGATGCAAGTTATAATCTCTGTGCAATGTTTAAACCAGACGTTTTCCCTAAAAAAATGTAATTTACGATTCTTAATTACTATTGCACATTGCAATGTACGCATTAAACACACTTTGGAATTTCCCATGCAAAGGGACACCAAATAAGCACCCTGCTTGCGACTCGCAAAGGCATGTGCAAATACTTTGTGGCTCTTTTTGCCAGCAGCTGGTAGTAAGCATTCACAAAGTGTAAACTGTCAATATCTGGGACTGGGTGGAGCAGAAACCAGTCTCACGGACGGCTGCCTCCTGGAGGTCCCATTCATAGCACACCGCCCGTTGTGCCAATGTGTCGCGGTGAAAGTACTCTGTGAAGGAGAATGCTGCCTTTTGCGGGCCTACATACCAGAATTCAATAATTGCCACTATCAGCAGATTCCCACCTGATTAACATTCATGAGATAGGAGGCCTGAAACCTTGTGCAAAAAGTCAGTGTACCCTGCCAGTCGTTTAAGAAGGCCTCATGAAGCAAAGGGTGAGGTTGGTCGAGCTCAGTGCAAAGCACTGCGCTGCAACCAGACTCTTCATGCACGAGGCACACGATGTGTGCCGTGTTCTGCCACCGAGAAGGCTTTTCGGGGCGGAATACAGACTCCCGCATGCTTGACTTATGACATGAAGGGTGGAGACAATGTGGGAATCGTTCAAGGGGCCTTAGTTAGCAACCACCTATCAAAAGGATGCCCCAGGGTCTCTACAGGACTGGAAGAACACACCATGCTGCATTCAGCAGTTCCCATGTGACTGGAAATGTGTCTCATATTCTTTCTGCAATGCCTCCAGTGGACGTCACACGTCCCTATTGATCTGGGGTGTTCCTCGGGGACAGCAAGGACCCCAGTGGCCTGAGATAGTCTCCAGAGATTAGTGGCTTCCTTTAAATTCCGTAAAATGCACAACCACTGGCAGAACGGATAAAGACTCGTAGTCTATCTTCAAATTAAGTAACACCTCTTTTTTCACTTTCACAGTTGAAGTATACTATCGACGCTGGCACCTGTGGAGTCTCAGAGCAACGCAAGCCTGTATAAAATGCTTGAAGATAAAGAAAGCAACATTGAAATTGTACATGTCGTGGCCAGGAACTGAATGAAATAGTCGCAAATAAAAGGTACTGTGCCTTTACGCAAATTAATGCCATGTGCTCTATGGAGTAAAGAACGCTATAGGCGGATGCACCCAGGTTACAAAAGCAGTGCACAGCAATACTGCAGTACAAATCATATTGATATTCATGTGCTAGAAAGCAGACATTAACGAGGCGATTGTTTAAGCACAAAGCTGATCATAAATCATAATGTTATCTGCTTTCATGGACTAGTAGAATACAAGGCTTATCTACTTATCAAGACCATTAACAAATCGTCTTGCCACATCGTGCTACGGAGTGACACCAGGAACAAGATCAGGGGTTGCGCATGCAGAGTTGTCCCCAGAAGTAGCAGCCCACCACCAAAGCAGCTGCACAGGGGCCTAGAACAACTCCCTAGACAGCCATCTAGTAAAGATCTCCAATGGAGAGCAAGGGCAAGATCCAAGCGGCAAAAGTTGTTAAGGTTAACCCCGCAGCCAGCACGTCACTAGGTGCTATAGAAGCTCTGCCTGATCAAGTTCCACACCAAGGGCCTGAGAGACCACTACTGACCACCAATGTATATACGGCTACTGCATTCTTAAAATCGCCAAATGCATTTAATACTGCCAAAACACAATATTAGCAATAGATGGGTAGAGACTTTTGAAGATTTCATAGATGCGATAAATGAAACAGATGAGAACAAGATTCTAAAGTATCTGAGGAACATGGTTGGTGAAGGAGTGAAAGAAGCCAATAAAAAGATACCACACGAAGGTGAAGTTACTTACGAACAAATCAAAACAGCCTTGAATGTTAAGTTTAATCAAGTGCCAAATCTGGATTACGAAAGATACATATTCAGTCAAGAGCGCCAGAGACCAGGTGAAACCATCCATGAGTTTGTGGAGAGACTGGATGTTCTGGTGAGTCACTGTAAATTCAATACATTTTATGATGAGGAAGCTACCTGCCTCACAGTAATCTATGGATGTCTGTCAGATTCCTTTTGATGAAGAATGTTGAAGGAAACTCTTGAGTTTAGAACAAGTCCTCAAGGCTGCGCACACTGCAGAGCATGCTCATTGTCAAGTGACTGACATAAAGGCCAGAGGCACCCAAGTACATCAGTCATGAGCATGAAAACTAAGTCAAGGTAAAAGGCTGAGGGACACAAGGCGATGTCTCCAAAGAAAACAAGATCGTGTTACAGATGTGGATTGTCATTTTCACACAAAGGTAAATGTCCTGCCATTGGACAAACATTCCTCAGCTGTGGTAAAGCGAACCATTTCATGACGACCTGCAGAGTGAAGAGAAAAGTTAAGTGTGTCACAGCGTGAAGACAAAATGGCCAACAGAACGCTACCTCAGCGATGTTCAACACGCTCCCACAAGGCCAAGCGGTCACATCAACTGAGGCAAATCAACACCAAATGAAGTTGATCGTCGTCTAACTCATCGACAAAGAGTTTCTCAGTCTCAGTTTCCAGTGAAAGTGATAATTGTGCAATGTCAATGCTTACTTTAGAAAGGCATGCACATGTGGGATTGGTCAAATGTCAGAAAAAACTCAAGTGGAGAAAAATCGACATCAAGAAGCACCAAACACATTCAAACATTGTCCGAAGATAACTCTAAAAATAAATGTGTGCTCGATACCATTCATAATTGACAGTGGTGCATCGAGAACTATCATGTTGGCGGAGAATTACCAAGAATTGTCTCTGTTACCACAACTTACTAAGTCAAAAACAAAAGTATATGCATAGGCTGCTTTGACGTCCTTAAAGATTCAAGGATCTTTGTAGCCACGATGAAATACAAGAAAAATGTGGTACAAGCACCTATTCATGTACTTTAAGGAACAGCTTCAAGTGCCTGTTTGCTGAATTTAATACTGCTGCTGATATGGGACTGATATCAGTGAGCTACAATAGGAATGCTCGCCATGAAATTGTAAGTCAATTTCCTATTTCCTTCATTATTTCATGGGCTAGGAAAACGCAAAACAAAAAATATTAGGTTACACATAAATGAGGATGTTCATCCTGTTGCTCAAAGACACAGACAAATTGCGTTTCACTAGCAAGACACTGTTGAAAAGGAACTTAATTAGTTACTTAAACGTGACATAATTAAATGCGCCACTGGTCCGACGTCATGGGTTTCTCCTACCATAGTAGTGCCCCGAAGAGACAATGAAGGAGCTGTACGCATCTGCGTTGACATTTATCCGACCAAAAAGGCCATTGAGAGAGAGAGAGACATCCCGGTCCACACATTGCTGAAATTATAACTCAACTGAATGGTGCAAAGTTCTTCTATCGACTCGACTTAAATAGAGGATATCACCAATTGGAGCTTGAAGAAAAATCCAGGGATATTACAAACATTTCTATGCATATTGGTCAGTTTTACTATAAGTGATTGAGTTTGGTTTATCCTCTGCTGCAGAACTTTTCCAAGATGTCATTCGATGTATCATACAGCCTGTAGTAAATGCATTTTACTATAGTGATGACATATTAGTTTTCGGAGCCACACAGAAAGAACATGACCTAGTTCTCATGTAAAGATGTTGTTTGTTAACCAATGCAGGCTTAACTCCGAATGACGAGACATGCAAATTTCCCAAGAAAACCTTGAAATTCCTTGGCCATGTCTTTTCTGATGGGGGTATGAAACCTGATCCAGCAAAAGTGCAAACACTGCCTACTGCAAATATCCCACAAGACATTTCTATGTTACTATTCTTTCTTGGACTTGCCAGTTACTGTTTGAGATACATACTAGACTTTGCTATGGTCAATGCACCATTATGGGAACTAATGAAAAAGAACATATCTTTTCATTGGTCACAAGAGTGTGCTTCCAACACATCAAACAAGCCATTGAGAGTGCCACTGGAATGGCCTACTTGGATCCAAACTGCATACACAGATTGTAGTTGACACTAGCCCTGTAGGGTTGCGCACAACCCTTGCACAACACAGTGGACAGTCAAATTCCTGGAGACATTTTATGGCATACGCCAGTAAGAGTCTGTCACAAACAGAATGTGCTTACTCGCAATCTGAGGCCTGGCTTGTGAATATTTCTCTGTTTTCTTGTATGGAAAGCCTTTCACTGTAGTGGCTGATTATCAAGCACTGTTGACGACATTTGGCAATCCAAAACCCAAAATGCCCCCCCCCCCCAATTGAACATTGGGAGTTTGAGGTCACAAGAATACACCTATACAATTATTAATCATCCAGGGAAAGATTAGAATCTAGACGATTATTTTTCAAGACTGCCATTACAATGCCCTGGTCACCCATCTAAGACAGCGGAGGCCTACATCAATTTTATTATGACATCAAGCACACCAGCTTCCATGTCTTTAGGACAAATTGTCACTGCCACGAGCCAAGATAGTGACCTGTTAATATTAAAAGACGTTATTGCTCATCAATCGTGGAACCAGCACTCCAGACCTTTCACTAATGACCATGAGTATTTGAAGTACAAAGACCTAAGAGATAAACTTTCAGTGACTCAAGAGGGCCTCATTCTGCGAGGTACACAAATTGTTACTCCTGAGGAACATCAAGGAATATTAGCCATCAAGAGAGCGCTTCGGGATTGAGTCAGGTTTCTGTATCTTGACGAAAGGGTCGAAAAAGAATGAAAGACTTGTCATATATGCAACTGTCTTTCACCTCAAGTCATTCAGCACCCTTTTAGCATGTCAGACTTGACACATCATGCTTGGGAGAGAATTGCTTTTGATTTCTTTGGTCCTTTTGAGAATGGACATCTTCTAGTCATTGTTGATGAATACTCCCATTTTCCATTAGTGAAAGACCTTTCATCCACTACACATGAAATAGTAATTCAGAAACTAGATGGCATATTTGAGACATGAGGGGTACCTGCAGTACTAAAGTCTGACAACGGCCCAAAATTCAATAGTCAAGAATGTAAAGACTTTCTAAATCACCTCAATGTAAAGCATCAAAATGCACTCCTCTTTGGCCCCCAGGCCAATCGCCTTATGACTACTCTAAGGAAAGCTGTTCAGCGTGCTGCATTGGAGAAGCTTGGCCTCAAAGCTATTTTAAACACTACTCTTCGAGCTTACCATTCGACCCCTCACTCAATGACAGGTGAAAACCCTGCAACTCTTATGTTTGGAAGAGCCATGATGACCAAGCTGACCGAGCTACCCCAATGGACCGACCTCAGATCTAAGAAAAAAGGAAATATTCACACTACACACTTTGGTCGTAAACAGAAGATGAAAATGTATGCTGATTGACGATGTAATGTGAAGTACATCACTTTTACAAGAGGAGAATGAGTGCTTGTTAGACAATAGAGAAGAAGGAAATATGATGCTCCTTTAGGAGGTTGAACCATTTTACTATCACCAACACCAAAGGACACATGGTGACTGCCCAGCATCCTGTCCTGGGAGGTCCCTTACGAGAGATTCCTCTCCTTTTCGATATGTGGCCCATCACTCAACAAACATCAATGTTAATGCAAAGACTGGGTCTAGACAGACTATTGATGACTCTGTATCAGCTGATAATTCCACCCCAATTGTGCAGATCACGGACACTTCGACTGCCAGTTCCCGGTTTCCAGTGGCCCGAAGAGGACGTGTGATTCAGGTGCCACAACCATTAATTGAAAAAATGTAATTGCTTGTCTATGTGTGTATTTATTTGTGTATTTATCTATCTACTTTTGAAAGTTGTGACTTTTTATTTAACAAAGTGGTAGATGTAGCGTCTTGTAATAAAAGAACACTGGAACTCTTTTGATTCACATTGTATAAGGAATAGATCTGTGATGTAAGCGTTAGAGGGATGAGTTGAAGGCAGACTCAGTGGAGTTCTGACTTATACGCAGTAGAATAAAGACATGTAAAATTACGCTCCGTGGGTGACATACTTATTGATGAGTGCCTAGGCCTGGCAGGATGATGCACTTACCTCCACCTACTTCTAGATGACAGGCAGGTGACGGACGAGCTAACAACACAGATGTAAAGGGATTGCCAATCTTCAGGTGCCCTGCCCATCTGCTGGTCGCTTTCTGCTCCTGTGAATCAGCTGACTCTCTGCCATCTGATCACGCTGCCTGTAATTTGACAGTACTGGCACTGTAAGCTGGCACCTTCTATTGTAAGTGTTACCTGTGTTGGAACACCATTGCTCCTTCTTCTGAACACTCAATTCATCTCCCGAGCACTTCCAGTGCCATGCTACTGGTGTGTCCCAAACTGAAACCGGATAAGACCCTACATGTCATGGTTATTGCTCATTTCTATGCCTAAACTATTCATCTCATCCCAGACAGAGAACTCTGTTTGTATCAGAGTGTCCCCCTAAGTTCATTAGCCAGGAAGCCTGTATATCATGCACAGCCACTATCATATACATTTCTAATAAGCGTCACTCCTCACCATGGGCGACTCTAAGGACCACAAGGAGAAGGACGGCAAGGGCAACCTCAACAGAACCAAACAACAACCGCTGATACCTCATTCTCCGATCATAGACAAATCTGAGAACCAAACCACATTTGAGGCTATCTTAAGAAAATTAAATGCTGTATGCGACTTCGTCAGAGCAGAAAAACAAATATGGACTTACTGCAAATGGAGGTTTCTGGAATCAGGAAGGAGCTTAAAGATGTCAACATCAGGATAACAAATGCAGACAGCAGGATTATGCTCAATTCGGATTCCTTAATAACATCCCTCAAGTGTGAAATCACTGGCTTGGCAGATCGCACAGAAGGAGTAATCTTAGAATTTGCAGTCTTCCTGAGGGTGCTGAAGACAAATCCCCAAGATTGATCACTTTTCTCGAAACATGCATCCCCTCAACACTCCACATCACCATCACTAAAGTCTTTGAACTTGGGAGTGCCCACCGGATTCCTAAATTCAAATCCAAGAATTTCATGTTACTACAACCTCTGATCTTCAAACCACTACGTCACCAATACACCGAGCTTGTACTGGCACACATGAGGAAAGTCAAATCAATCTCATCGCAGGGTACCAGATCACTACCTCCCAAGACTTTGCCAGAGATACTAATCAGAAGAAAAGGTTCCCTGGCCCTCAGGAAAACCCTATCAGCTAAATCAGTCAAACACTCCTTTATTGTCCCATGCAAATTCAAGATCGTCCACAAACGCCATACGCATGTCTTCTCAGAGCCATGCAAACTAGAGGCTTTCCTTGAAAACACATTTGAATCATGAATGATTGATAGTCATGCTACTCCTTGCAAATCAAATTTTTCCTATGTGTTTGTAAGAGTACCTTATAGAATGGCACATGTTCCCACGTAGCACATGCTTAATACCGAACGGTGTCAGATGTGACTTGAAATCATCAAACATCCATGATTGGTATAGTCTATGAATATGTGGTTCTATATGCTTTCTTTTCTTGGTATATACTACTCGGTCTTTAAAGATTGCAAATGTTGCTTCTAGCAGTACGACTGATAGATCTTATCTAGCAAGCTTTATAGCTGTAGTGTAAGTTTCACTAACAAGGTACAACTTGCTCCTCTTAATGCATAGATCCTGAGAAGCACAAAAATCTGTATTGATTACCATGTGCCAATCTTAAATCTGCTAATGTTCTCATGTATGATATGGATGCACGTGGCATTGTATACTCTTTTATATGCAATGTTTGAAGCAATATTCTAATCCCAATCTCCAAGACTCAAATTACTTACCAGCATAGGTAGATTAACAGCTTCCCCTGAACTAATAGTGAAGTTAAGTTAACTTTGTCTATTCTCCTGGCAACACGTTTTATTGTATCTGTTTCAACTCACAATCCTGTTATTATTATTTTTAATTATTTTCATTGGCCAGTTTTTCTTGTTACTACAAGGGGTGGAGGGCTGCCTCCCTTTGTGTAGATAACCCCACAGCACTGAAGGTAGATGGCTAATTATTCAACTTCAATGTAGTGACACGGAACTATATGCAGTAAACATCTATGCGACCTACAATTTTGGTCAGCTTCAAATTCTAAGTTAGCACTTTTACTACTTAAAGCCCAAATTGTTCTTGGGGGTGACTTCCATTTGCCAATGGATATCATCCTGGACAAACACTCCACCTTTAAATATAGAATTCCCAAGGCCCATGAAGCCATGCAAACATTCCACACCTCACACAGTCTTGCTGATGTTTGCAAACTAAATAACCCTACAAGCAATGACTCCCCCCATAACAGTTTTTGAGAATTGATTACCTGTTGGTAGACACTTCTTTTGTTCAAGAAATTTTCTCGTCAACTATTGAACCCATGACTATTTTGGACCAGACTGGAATTACCATCATTCCACAGCCTGTTCCCTCCTAAACTAAAAAATGCACATGGCGTATTAACTGTGACATTTTAGATAGCAAATCAAAGGTACAGGAACTACTAGAGAATTAGCACTGTTCATACATGAAAACTGTAATTCTGTCTCTGCACTGGTCATCTTATGGGATATGTTAAAATGTTCCTTCAGGGCCAGATAATAAGCTGCATGGCTACGAAAAAAATGAATCAAATCCTCTTGGGACAAGTTAGCTAACAAAATAAAAGTTGCCTTCTCTTAAAAACCTTTACATATGAATACAACTCGATTATTAGTAATTGTGAGACCGGCCTCACGGCGTATGCCCTCCCGATCATCCCGCCAACCTGCAACCACCCCCAAGACACGGCATCTCCGACTCCGGCCGCCCCAGCCACACAGACCCGAGGGCCGGCCAGAGTCCCCGACAGACTCGACACCCTACCACGCATGTCCGACCGAGGGAGCGGGAACCCACGAGCCAGACCAAGAGGCGCCAGCCCAGTCGCACCTCGGAACGCCTTCCCCCGGGAGGGCTCGATCGGCCACCAGGCCCCTGGGGAGCAGGCGCCTCGCCTGCCGAGCGTCTGGGGACCCTCCCAGACCCACCTGAAAAGACCAAAGAAACGAGCGGCAGGAAATCCCGCCGAACCCCCTCAGTCACCAAAGACCCCTCTCTGCGAGGACTCCGGACTTCAAAGGGCAGGGGGAGTATAATAGGGGGTGCCGGAGGGACGAATGGGAGAGAAGACCTGGAACCATCGAAGCCTGCTGACGCTGTCGCGGCTCCCGAATACCGAACCCCCTAGGCCTGCTGAGTGACTCGCGGCCCCCAGCCATTGAACCATCTGAGCCCTGCTGACGAGATCGCGGCTCCCGAACTCCGCACCACCTGGGCCTGCTGAGTGACTCCCGGCCCCCAGCCATTAAACCATCTGAGCCCTGCTGACGAGATCGCGGCTCCCGAACTCCGAACCACCTGGGCCTGCTGAGTGACTCGCGGCCCCCAGCCATTGAACCATCTGAGCCCTGCTGACGAGATCGCGGCTCCCGAACTCCGACTATCTGTGCCTGCTGAGTGACTCGCGGCGCTCCCCTCGAGTACGACTTGGCAAGAGATCGCCCAGAGAAACAACACCCTCCAGCTCGAGGATTGTGAGCTATCCGCAGGGTTCTTTGCAGAGACACTACCTTCAAAGACTGTCCCGCTACCCCCATTCCCCTACCACCGATTTGTAGTATCTTGTGCCGCTGATGTACTACTTACTCCTTGGATCATAAAGATCCCTTGAAACCTTCGATAAAAGAAACTATCGTCCTACGAAGAATACGTGTGGTGTCCCTCTGTTCGTAGTGTAAGTTCAGGGTGTGCGCGCCTGGTTCGGCCTACTTGGGAGAGGTGGGTCAAAGGGGTGGGCAAGACGTGTACCGAACCCCCCTCCGGCGAACGCCTTTCCAACATTTGGTGGCAGACGACGGGATACGAGCCGACACCGAAAGAGAGCGTGCAGAGAACGACTGACGCACTACCAAACAGAGATGGAAGGAGAAACCTCCCTGGGTGCCGCAGGTACCGAAATGAGCTCACCGTTCCGAGAGGATCAATTGGACTATTATACGCATAGAGAATTAAAACAATTTTGCAAAGACCTTGGAATCGCTACCACCGGATTAAGCAGAAAGGAAGACTTCCAGAAAGTATTGAAGACCTGGGTCGAGACGGGGGCGCCCCCGACCCAAACGGAAGGAGACTCCGCCCATGAACCACGGAGCATCCCGGTGAGAAACAACGGGCCAGAGGGGAACCTGTCCCCCGAGGAACTAGCAGACCGAGAGAGAAACCGCAACCACAAACTTGAACTGGCCAAGCTGAAAATCGAGGGAGAAATAAAACTGGCCGAGAAAAAGTTAGCCGTCGAGCAGTTACGGCTACAGGGGGAACTCGAGGAGAAGAGACGCCAAAGAGAGCACGACGAAAAGAAACTCCAGCTGGAACATGAACGCAGCCTGAAAGAGATCGAGTTGAGGGCTAAAAGCGAAGAGTCACGACCTTCCGGGAATCTACCATCCGCTCCCACCGTGGAAGCCAAAGTCCACGTCCCCAAGGATGTGGTAAAGGAGTATTACAAAAACGACGATATCCAGCAGTGGTTTAAGGCCTACGAAGTCACCATGACCTCTCACCGAGTCCCGCTGAAGGATTGGGGGGCTGGCCTGTGGGGCCGGTTCTTAAGCGAAGGAAGAGATACCCTGCTGGATCTGCCCTCCACGGTCATGAACTCCTACAGCCACATGAAAGAAGCCCTCGTGGGCCGGTATGGACTCACCCCCGAGATGTACCGGCAACGGTTCCGAGATTGCAAAAAGATACCGGGCACCACATGGGTAGAATACGTGAACTTTTACAGCCGGGCCTTGGAAGGGTGGATCAAGGGCAGCAAGGTCTCCACCTTCGAAGAGCTGTTTGATTTGATCGCCTGGGAACATTTAGCAGCCAATTGCTTTGTAGAACTGCGCCAACATCTCTTGGACAGTAAACTCACCGAAAGCAGGCCGCCGAGGCTGACCGTTGGGTGAACACCCGGGCCACCCGAGGCCCCGTGGGAGACTACGGTCGCCACAGTCAAGGACCCCCCCGCCAGAGGGGCGGAGGAAACCACGGCCGACCGAGAGACTTCCCAGGGGGCCCCCGCACAGCCCTCCCAGCAGCCCACCAGCGGCAGGTCCAGCTCCGTCCCCAGCCAGCACCGGAGCCCCGGGGCGGCTAGGGCCTCGAACCAGGATCACCTGCTTCCGCTGCCAACAGCCCGGACACTACGCCAATGACCCCCAGTGTCCCCAGTATCAACGAACCGCAACGACCAACCCCCCGGCCCGGCAGATGGCCTCCGTGGCCCTAGGGGAAGAGATAGAGGACTCTGAAGAGTGGGAACCAGCTGCCATGGCCCTGGTCTCCCTTGGTGATCGAGAGATAGTCCCCGGGACACCCTAGCCCGCCAACACGAAGAAGTACCGACAGCAGGTGACCATCAACGGCCACCGAGTCGAGGGCCTCCGCGATACCGGAGCAAGTGTCACCGCGGTCCACCGCAACCTAATCTCTGAAGACCAGATCCTACCTGGTGCCCTCTGTCCGGTCATATCCTCCGACAATTCCGAGAGCCTCTGCTAGATGGCTCTGGTGCCTTTCGAGTGGGGAGGAGTCTCCGGAGAATTGAAGGTAGCCGTCCGAACATCACAGCCCGTAGACTGCCTCCTGGGCAACGACCTTGAGAGTTCCCCATGGGGGCAAGTGGAACGAAGAGCCCATCTCGGGATGATGGGCCTACCCGAATGGGTCTGCGCCACCACGCGATCCATGACCGCGCGATTGCCTCCCTCCGAGGGCGGTGAGGCCCTCCCACCGAACACTGTCCCCGAGAACCGGGACACCCTACCGGAAACGGACAACCCTCCTTCGGAGGGAGAAGAAGACCCTACCCCAGGAGAAGGGCCGGAGCCTTCCGCCCCTGAGGCACTGACTGAGCTCAGAGAACTGCCCGAGGGCCCTCCCGTGAAGAGTTCTGCCAGGAACAGGCCACCTGCCCTTCCCTCGTGGGACTCCGACAACAAGCAGAAGCCCAGACCGCCGGTGACCGGACCGGGACCCACTGGGTCTATTGGGACAATGGCCTCCTATACAGCGAACAAAAGTCAGCCGAGCTAGGCGCAGCCCGAGTACTGGTGGTACCCCTGCGCTTCAGAAGCCTCCTCCTGGGCCTGGCCCACGATGTACCCTTGGCAGGACACTTGGGCCAAGACAAAACATATCAGCGATTAGTTACACACTTCTATTGGCCCAAGATGCGAGCAAATGTAGAAGTCCACTGTAAATCCTGCCTCACGTGCCAGGGCAGTGGGAAAAGTGGCGGAAAGCGCAAGGCTCCATTACAACCCTTCCCCGTTGTGAGTACCCCGTTTGAGCGGGTCGGCATCGACATCGTGGGACCCCTGGATCCGAAGACCGCCCAGGGCCACAGATTCATCCTCGTCCTGGTGGACCATGCCACCCGCTACCCCGAGGCCATTCCCCTCCGCACCGTGACGGCTACCGTGGTGGGCCGGGCTCTCATGGGGATCTTCTCCCGTGTCGGATTCCCTCGCGAGGTTGTGAGTGATCGCGGCACTAACTTCATATCCCGCTACATGAAGTCCCTGTGGCAGCAGTGCGGAGTAACATATAAATTCACGACCCCCTACCACCCCCAGGGCAACGGCCTGGTGGAACGCTTCAACCGAACCCTGAAGGGGATGATCCTGGGCCTCGAGGAGCCCCTGCGCCGAAGATGGGACGTCCTCCTCCCTTGCCTCCTGTTCGCGTACCAGGAAGTTCCCCAAAAGTCCCTGGGGTTCAGCCCATTCGAACTACTATACGGACACCCCGTCCGGGGGCCCCTGAGCCTGGTCAAAGAGGGCTGGGAGACAAGCCCCCGGGGGACCCCCCCTGATGTGTTCCGCTACATCCTGGCGCTCCGCAACCAGACCCGGAAGTTCAGAGAGCTCGCTGAGGCTAACCTCGAGGCCAGCCAAGAAGAGATGAAGCGCTGGTATGACCAGAACGCGACTCTGGTCGAGTTCCAGCCGGGCCAGCAGGTTTGGGTCATGGCCCCGGTGAAGCCCTGCGCCCTACAGGACAAATGGACTGGCCCCTTCAAGGTGATCGAGCGGAAGAGTCAGGTCACGTACCTGATCGATGTACAGTCCCCGCGGAACCCCCTCCGGGTTCTCCACGTGAACCGTCTCAAGCCCCACTTTGTGAGAACGGAGTTGAGTTTGTTACTGGCCACCGATGATGGGGCGGAAGAAGACACTGAACCCTGGCCGACCCCCTGTGCGCGAAAGAACTGGATGGTTCCGTGGAGGGAGTGAAGCTGTCAACCACCCTCACTCCCCAACAGTCCGACGACTGTCGCCAGCTGCTCAGACAATTCGCAGACCTCTTCTCCCTCATCCCAAGGGTCACCGACTGGTGTGTCCACGACGTAGACACCGGCGACAGCCCACCTGTGAGACACCGAGCCTACCGGGTGCCTGACCGGGTCCGCACCTGTATCAAGACCGAAGTACAGAAGATGTTAACCCTTGGAGTGATCGAACCCTCCGATAGCCCCTGGGCCAGCCCGGTAGTCCTGGTCCCGAAAGCGGCCGCCCCTGGGGTCGCCCCCGAACTAAGATTCTGTGTGGACTACCGGGGGCTCAATGCGGTCACCCGGGCGGACGCTCACCCTATTCCCCGCGCTGACGAGCTCATCGACCGCCTTGGGGCCGCACGTTTCCTCAGCACCTTCGACCTGACCTGCGGTTACTGGCAGATTGCGCTCACGGAGGGAGCGAAAGAACGCTCCGCCTTCTCCACACCCGATGGACACTACCGTTTCAGGGTCATGCCGTTCGGGATGAAAAATGCCCCGGCCACTTTCCAGCGGTTGGTAAACAAGGTCCTGGCCGGACTCGAGGAGTTCAGTGCAGCGTACCTTGACGACATAGCCGTATTCAGCTCTCAATGGCACGAGCATCTCCAGCACCTCCGACAAGTACTGCTGGCCCTGCGCCAAGCCGGCCTAACAGTGAAGGCCAGCAAATGCCAGCTCGGGCAAGGCTCCGTGGTCTACCTGGGGCATCAGGTGGGCAGCGGGCAGGTCGCCCCCCTCCAACCAAAGATCGACGCCATCAAGTCCTGGGAGCCCCCCACCACTCAGACGGAAGTCCGGGCCTTCCTGGGCCTCACAGGATACTACCGGCGGTTCATTAAAAACTATGGTAGCCTCGCGGGGCCTCTCACAGAGTTGACCTCCAAAAAGCTCCCGAAGAAGGTGCAGTGGACCACCCCGTGCCAGCAGGCGTTCGACGCCTTGAAAACCGCCATGTGCACCGCCCCAGTACTCAAGGCCCCCGACTACTCCCAAGAGTTTGTGGTCCAGACCGACGCATCCGAACACGGCATCGGAACCGTCCTCTCGCAGTTCAACGACAAGGGCATAGATCAGCCCATAGCCTTCATCAGCCGAAGGCTGCTGCCTCGAGAACAACGTTGGAGTACCATAGAACGAGAGACCTTCGCCGTAGTCTGGGCCCTTAAGAAACTACGGCCCTATCTGTTCAAAACCCACTTCCGAGTGCAGACGGACCACCGGCCCTTGCGGTGGCTGATGCAGATGAGGGGAGAGAACCCCAAACTATTACGATGGTCAATCTCCCTCCAAGGGATGGACTTCACTGTCGAGCATCGCCCCGGGACGGATCATGCCAACGCCGACGGCCTGTCCCGGTTCTTCCGCTTCGGCGAGGAGAACCCCCCAGTGGATGGGTAGTTCCCCACGCCTTTCAGCTGGGGGGGATGCGTGTGAGACCGGCCTCACGGCGTATGCCCTCCCGATCATCCCGCCAACCTGCAACCACCCCCAAGACACGGCATCTCCGACTCCGGCCGCCCCAGCCACACAGACCCGAGGGCCGGCCAGAGTCCCCGACAGACTCGACACCCTACCTCGCATGTCCGACCGAGGGAGCGGGAACCCCCGAGCCAGACCAAGAGGCGCCAGCCCAGTCGCACCTCGGATCGCCTTCCCCCGGGAGGGCTCGATCGGCCACCAGGCCCCTGGGGAGCAGGCGCCTCGCCTGCCGAGCGTCTGGGGACCCTCCCAGACCCACCTGAAAAGACCAAAGAAACGAGCGGCAGGAAATCCCGCCGAACCCCCTCAGTCACCAAAGACCCCTCTCTGCGAGGACTCCGGACTTCAAAGGGCAGGGGGAGTATAATAGGGGGTGCCGGAGGGACGAATGGGAGAGAAGACCTGGAACCATCGAAGCCTCTGACGCTGTCGCGGCTCCCGAATACCGAACCCCCTAAGCCTGCTGAGTGACTCGCGGCCCCCAGCCATTGAACCATCTGAGCCCTGCTGACGAGATCGCGGCTCCCGAACTCCGCACCACCTGGGCCTGCTGAGTGACTCCCGGCCCCCAGCCATTAAACCATCTGAGCCCTGCTGACGAGATCGCGGCTCCCGAACTCCGAACCACCTGGGCCTGCTGAGTGACTCGCGGCCCCCAGCCATTGAACCATCTGAGCCCTGCTGACGAGATCACGGCTCCCGAACTCCGACTATCTGTGCCTGCTGAGTGACTCGCGGCGCTCCCCTCGAGTACGACTTGGCAAGAGATCGCCCAGAGAAACAACACCCTCCAGCTCGAGGATTGTGAGCTATCCGCAGGGTACTTTGCAGAGACACTACCTTCAAAGACTGTCCCGCTACCCCCATTCCCCTACCACCGATTTGTAGTATCTTGTGCCGCTGATGTACTACTTACTCCTTGGATCATAAAGATCCCTTGAAACCTTCGATAAAAGAAACTATCATCCTACGAAGAATACGTGTGGTGTCCCTCTGTTCGTAGTGTAAGTTCAGGGTGTGCGCGCCTGGTTCGGCCTACTTGGGAGAGGTGGGTCAAAGGGGTGGGCAAGACGTGTACCGAACCCCCCTCCGGCGAACGCCTTTCCAACAGTAATCTCTCTCCTCCAACATAAATAAATCCTACTATATCTCACTATGGAACAATAAAAAGTTACAAATGACAGTTTGTCACACAAATGGACCTAAGTGGGCTGGGAAAGGCATCGCCCTAGCATCAGATCTTTTCTCAGAAGCGGAGTCCCCATTGTATGCCACTCTCAAACAGAAAGATGCCCTCGTCTACATAGATTTCTATGCCTTTCTGAAAATTAAAGCAAAGATCTCCAAATTAGGTCTTCTTCTCAAACCAACTTTATTTTCCTATCTTACACAAATGCGTCTGGGGGTCCTGGGCATCCAAGATTTACAAATCTGTGTATAGGCTAGCCAATCTAACCCTCCTATCCAGAGTAAATGGTCTACCTACTTCCACAATACAGGTAGAACACCTACCCCAGTGGAGACCTGGCTATAATATGCTCCCACTTGCTTAAGTGATCCAGAACATATGTTTTCCGCATGTACATGGTTGAACCCCTACTGGGAGGAAATTACTGCTCAACTATGCAAACTTTTCAAGACATTTATCCTACTACATTTTCCAAAGATAATGCCTGGGCTGTACGCATCCGCAATTCAAATTGAGCTTCCAGATCGGGATCTTGCCCTCCTATACCTCCTAAGGACCACTACACTTAAAGTAAATCTCCTTGATTGGAAATCTGCTGATAATTTTTCTTACCAGACATGGTGGGCCTGGGTTACCTATCTCAGAAGCACTCACAATGCTCAGTCAAAGATAGCATGGAATCCGATTACTTAACAGCACACGTGGAACACACTGGATGCCTTCAGACACAACACATGCTAAAATGTTTGTCTCTCCAGAGCTTTACATCTTAGTATTCATTGCCATGGCTGATTTTGGAACCTCTTCCTGGACCACATGGCTTATTTCCTCTCTATCCTCACTTCTCTGCTATTCTTCCCACTATCATATAGTTTCTCTTCTCATGTGCCTTAAGACAAAACTAAAATGTCTATCCCCAAAAACCTAATGCAAAATCAGTCAATCTCACTCAAATACCATACTAAATTATAGCAGATAAACCTCTTTTGGTCTACAGATTTTATGTTGAATGTCTACCCAATCTTGATATATACACAGCTGTAACTGCTTTTTTTACAGACGGTTCATTGATTGTATGATCATGTCCATCTAGGCAATCTGTCTTTAAGGAGGCTGACAATACCATCCATCAATATATAGCATATGTATTGCCTGACATAGTTTCTAAATTAAATGAAATCTTTAGAACTAAAAAAGAAAATCCCAAGCATACAAAAAGATAAAAGACTATAGTAAAGTTATTGATTAATAAATGTTTTCACAACTTTGGAAAAAAGATAAAATGGACTGATAATATTTTTACTTTGAAACTTGCTAAAGGCGCATGAAAAATCTACACCTTACAAGGCATCCGTGAGTGCAGCCCCAGCCAGGATCCTGACAGCAAACTAGTATGAGTGGAATTAAAATGTGAACAGGACACTGAAGTCGGTATGCGATATGTATGATATACTTAGATCCTTTACTAACAATTACTCCGACTGATACTCCTTAAAGGGAAGGGGAACTACTCCTGCAGTCCATATGGTTTCCTAAAATTAAGGCAGCTGCTTGTGACATGCCTGGTAGCAAAGCAATACACCGCTACAACTTGACAGCGGATTTTTGTAATTAATATCTAGACATATTGGCCCTACACAGCCTGGCAGCCAAATGTTACCACCGACTTCCAAGGAGGTCATTATTTTCGTTAATAAAGCTAGCAAATGCTGACTCGCTGAAAATCTTATAGACCGCTACCATTCTTCAACACAGAAAACTAAAAACTTGGTGAAGGCCAATTTGAGCAGAATGCTCCCACTCATGATTTGTATAGTTCTCTCTATAGAGGTGTGTTTCATTCCCGACCATACCACTTTGTATATTCTCAATACCATGTTGGCACCGCTACAGAATTTGTGCCTGAATTGTCCATTGCAGAACTTTTCTAGATGCATAGAAGGGCTTGGATTCCTTGGAACTGGTGTTAATGCTTGCTGTTCAAAGGAGGGCAAGGCTTAGCTATGAAATGCTTAGTTGGATAACTCTGTTGTTCATTGTGTCCACAGTGCATATTAAGGTGCTGTCTTATAGCCAAATTCCATTGGTAAAGCTACAAGTCAAGGTCGCTTTCTAGCTCCTTGCTTTTTGGAATTTCACTAGAGTTCCTAGCCTGTGTGTTTTGAGACCATAAGTCCTGTACCGGCCTATGCATACTTGATAGGAGTATTCTGCTATCCCTAAATGCAGATGAAATAGTTTGGTCTGTGAAGGACTGCACTACAGAAATCTCACATTTCATACTAGGATTCATTTTATTTGGCATCCTAATAGGGTTCTGCATAAACTTGGCAAATCTGATGTATACTTCTGTTGTAATGGCATGAAGCATGGGCTCAGTACACAAGGTGAGGTTAAACAGGTTTATTTGCATGTAACAACGCTCCAATCACCATGCAGTAATTTTCACCGCTTTGCATGAGTCCACGCTGCAAAAGCAATTCATAACAATATATTCCAAAGCAGAATGCCCTCTATATTCTTACACACACACTAGACTGCCAACCCAAGAACCACATTCCCCTCACCATCGTATATTGTTGAATGTGCCCCGGTCTTCCTTCTCCAGTGGCAGGAGTCGTCCATTTGCCACCTGGTTCATCTTTGTTCACCAGGATGCCAAGATTGTTATCACAGACAGCTACGATGAGACAGTTATTCCCAAGGTCTGCATCTAAACGAAAACTCATTGCTTCGATTGTTTCCACTGATGTCTGTACCTAAGGCCCACACACAACTTGAGAAACTTCAGCTTTATCAGATGAAGGACCTCTTCCCTGAGGGTGATTTTCGAAGTCTGTCCCAGTTGAGATCAGTCAACTAGATTTGTTCCTTTTTTTGACTACCAGACACGTCCCAGTAGGTCACTTATTCCCCCTTGAATCATAAGCTAATGATGCTCTTTCTCAATGTACTTGTACTCCGAGCCCACAACACTTTTTTCCCCCCATTTTTTTACTTTCTATTGATGCCAGGACATTGCCAGCGAGGCGTCGTTGGGATGTTGACCGTGACCGTCTCCTATTGGATGTTCAGCTAAGTTTTAGTGCAAACATGTGCAGGACTTTCTCTTTAGAATTCATTACCTACCGCCACTGTAACGTCTTGCATAGAATATACTACAATCCTGAAGGGCTGCATGCTTTTGGTCTTGATGTCGTACAAAACGAGATTGGCCATAAAGTTTGCATTCACTTACAATATCATACTAAAAACAATATTGCAAACGCCCCATTCCAATGCTATTTAATAGGGCACACCACATCTTATCTGTATATTTTGTCTTAATGTCAGCACTTGTTGTGTGTGATGTCACTATTCCAGAGGTCTCTCTTCACCATTTTTGTCCTTTTGGCAAGATATCTGTGTTAGGCCGAACCCTTAAATTTCAGTTACTCCCCTCTGTTTGCGCCACTGCAATGAATTCAGGATGTCCCCTCACCGGTGTGCAGATATGTTTCTTTAGCACTTTTGCTTGTAAAAGGATGGTGGAATCATGCTTTAAATAGGACCAATATCTAATGTTAATGACTAGAGGCTTCATTTAGAGTTTGACAGATAGCCTGCTCTCTGAATGGGTTGCAGGGTGATCATCTCCGCTGCCCTGGTGGACTACTGAAATCTGTATTTAGGGATCTCCACGTGCATGGCCAACACTCTATATGCCTTTAGAGGATCTGCCTCCACTGAGTACGTTTGATGGGAGGCCGCCATGTTTCATGCAACCACTCAACAAACTGTTTTATTTTACAAAGACAAACTTGTTTTTACAAAACAAAAATCTATTGGCACGGACACAGTCCAAGGCTTCCTCCAGGATATGGTGGCCTTTTTTTATTTTTTATGTTTGGGGCAGCCAGGCTTTCCCTGGAGGTCCCGAAGAGGAAAATACCTATAATTTTGGCAGACAGGGTCTCTGCCAAGTTGATGCTGCAGACATATATGCTACTCCTCTAGCCCGGATTGCACCTTTTGTGATGCTTCTCTGGATTGATGCAATCTCCTTCCAGTTGGTATTGGTTTTTGTGACTGGATACAATAGCTTTGTGCAAACTGTGATCTATTGTGGAGCGGACTGGAAACTGTACAAGTACTAGGCATAATTTACACTGCCCTACTGTACACTGGACGGTACCTGATTTCCAAGTCTGTAGTGTAATAGGATGGTGGCTGCCTTTTTATTTCATTAGGATTTTCTCTGTACTAGGTCATGTGGCACATATATTGCGGCTCAAGTGTCTGTGTTTCTGTTTCATTGCTGATTTATGCTCTCATATACACCTAAAGTTTGTTTGTTTTTAAAAACAAATAAAAGCCCTGACACAAGGCTTTCTATTGAACACCATCCCAGTTGAAATGTACCAAGCATTCTCCCACCCTACTCTTCAGAAAGCAACCCAAGGCTATCTGCTGTTAAAACAACATAGGGTCCACTGGTGAACTATCAGCTATGAGAGAAGGGTGAAGCCTTTCCAATCCCTAATTTTCATGGCCCTCAGATCCCGTTACACATCTTCCCCTGACTCCCTTATTCTCCTCTTGCAACCCTACCTCCACATATCTCTGTACCTTTCCTATCCAAATTCTAAGCCCGCCATGTTTATCCACCGCTCTTCCCTACTGGCCCCTCTCCATGATGTACCTCATCCCTCTTTCTTCAGTGCTCTTCTGCCTATAGCTATGTTCATGCTCTCTTTATACATTCATATCTACTAAAGAGACATAAAGCTCTAGTTTGCCCCAGTTGTCTCTGCCTAGTTGATCTGCACTTTTCCCTCAAGATGAATTATCATTGCATAGGGGCAGTGATAACAGTAAACACTTGTGTGACTAGGTAACATTGGTAGCCATCTTGTCATTTAGGCCACGATGGGCAGCGGCAGTGGCATGAATCTAGAAATCATCCTTATTAATTCAGACTCCTCAGGGCATTCTTTGTATGTGCATTCCATGAAAATGTATACAAAAGTCAAAAGCAACAGCTGTGATGCCTCCTGTTTAGCCCTGTCACTGATACACTCAACTTCCCACTTTCCCACAACACACACACAAGCACACAGCACACCACAGCAACCTCATTCATGTTCACCACTTAAGAATAAACATAGCATGCACCAAAAAACTCTATTGAGCCTCATACACATTCATTTTCGATCAACACTCATGCAAGCAGAAGACATGGTAGACAATCAAGATTTCAATGCTTTTTTGCATTACAGGGCCCACAATGACCTAAACTCATACACAAATCATCAGAGTTTTCATCCCACGCGGCTACAAAATGCAATATGGATAGATTTATCAAGGTTTAAGGATTATCAGCCATCAAGCATAAAATCTAATGGAAGGGCACCGTTTTATTGAAACAGTTTGCGTAAAGGTAGTTTGGCATTTTGGTGAAAGATCCCTAGGAGTTAAATAAAGGCATGAATAAACATAAATTAATAAACAGTGTATAGAACCCAGACAAAATATAGAAATAAGCCTCTTCGAAATCCTCTCCTGCCTCTTCTCCCAGTCCCTTGCAGACTGTCTTTCCACTCTGTCTGCACACTGTCAAAACTGAGCAGAGAATTTTGGGCCTGATTTAGAGCTTGGCAGACCAGGTTACTCCGTCTCAAAAGTGGCGGATATCCCGGCCGCCATATTACAAGTCCTACAAGTCCACTATATCCTATAAGGCACCTGTAATACGGCGGACAGGATATCTGTCACGTTTGTGATGGAGTAACCCATCCGCCAAACTCTAAATCAGGCCCTTTGTCTTTGGGATCCAATTTTGTGATCCTCATGTTTCTCTCAGTCATGTGGGACTTCATCTTATCAGGAGACCCCACTACGAATGATACAGCCACAATATGGTCAACACATCAGAGACATAACCACACAAGACAGCATCCTGGACCTCACAATCTCATTGCTGCTAACCATCAAACCAACACCCCTCGCCCACCTGGCTGGTTAGGTCATCTTGCCATCATGTAAATGTTCATCACACCACTAACAGGAATCAGACGCAACTTAAACCTATCCAACTAATCTCTCAAACGTTAAGAACATCCCCTGCAACCCGCATCGCTAAAGACCTCACACGTCTTGCAGCCATCCTATCAGTCACCTCTGAAAAAATAAGCAAACACCTAAATCATGTTGTTCAAACACAACCGGAAGAATCACAGACACCGCTGAAAAGCTGCAAACTATCAGGCAAAAGTTATCAGTGACCTGGCACACAAACAACAGAACGCAAGCAAAAGAACAATCTACAGGCAAGAAAAGCAAGCGCCCTGACATTGAACACTTGAGAAACCTTTGCAGAAAGTGCAGAAAAATAAACATCACCACCATGGCCTTTGCTTCCTCAAGCTACATTTCCCGTTGTCTTCAGTTAAGGCACAAATGTGCACCAGTGTAGTGTAGAGCTAGAGGGTCCCAGGGCTCTTGGGTAAGCAGTGGGCCCTTGGGAAGGCATTGGAGGGGACCTTGGTCATGCTTCAGGTTTAGAGCTGGACATCAGGCTAGCCCTTAGACATTGGAGAGATAAATGACAGGGGGAACGGGGCTTACCTGGGTATTCCAGCTAGAATCTTCAACCTTAGTTGCACCTACGGCTGACGGGGACTGGGCTGACCAGAGAAGCTCGTGGGTGTAGGATGCATGACCTTTGAGGCCTCTATGTAAATCACATACCTTTTGCCATCTAAAATGGTGACTGTGATTTTACATCAGCCCATACCACGATGGCCATCATTCCTTTAATCTAAACTGCTAACCAATCTGTAGCGTACCTTGGTTGTACTGGGCGGACTCTAAACAGGAACTATGTGATATGCCGGGGAGGTGTTAGGGTGTGGTTTGGGATGTATGAAGTAAGGTTCATTGTATGAATGGATGTTGGAGAATAAAGATATGCTTAACTGCAGCTCCCGTGTCTGGCGTAATCTATCTGCATGCTCCAGGGCTGGGAAAGACGCTACACAATCTATCATTTGGATGTGTTGGTACATGTGTTGTTTTTTGTAGATGGGTTCCTGTACCTCTGTGAATCTGCGTCCTTTGGTATGCATGCGTCTGATGGCATTTTTGCATGCGTTATCAGATGTCTTTTGGTTTGTGTGCCAGTGTGCCTGTCAGTAGAAGCAATAATTATTTGTTTTTTACTTAGCACTTCTTATGTTTCTAAGCACTGTAAATTACAGGTGTTTTTTCATACTTTTTAATCTACCTGGGAAGGTTGAGTCCTCCTTGCCGGGATTCCAATGTGCGACCTCCAGTTCAACTCATCTATTAAAAGCTCACTGAGCCATCTGGCGTATGTGTGCTGGTGTGAGGGGTCTGTAGGGGTTTTACTCCGGGTGCAAGATGGCGGATCAGTGTCTGAAGGTATTCATTTATATTGTGTAACCCAGTCTACAAAGAAAATGCAATCCTATTGACTTTGTCAATGCATTTTTAGGTCTCGCCTGAGCCAGCGCGCAACGGGCTTTAAACTTTGGAACACACGCTCGTGCTTTTGTTTTCTTCACCCGCTATTGGCCTTTGCATGCGTCTTTCTAAGAAAGACAGCACACAATTGGCCAAAGGCGGGTGCATGTCCCGCCTTCTCTCTGCCCTGTCCTAGGGTCTGCGGGAGCGAGCGCGGCTTTCCTCCCTTGTCATGGCTCATTAAGCACAGCGTGTACTTTCAGCTCCAAACGCGGTCACCTTCACTTTCGTGCACCGAGCTTGTTTTATTTATTTATTTACTATAGTGCTGTAATGCCTTTCTGCACAGAACACCGCTCCCACCTCTCAAACATCAACCAGAGCGATGCCGTGGCTTGTTTATTTTCTTTGTGAGCCACTCTCAATGCAGGCACGACGTATTTTTTTAATTAACGGAGCATTGCGCTTTAATGCGTTTTAAATTTAAAATGCAGTACTGGGCTGAACAGAGCCCTCATTGCTCTGCGTGCGCTACATGAACGGATATTCGTTTGTTGTGTAGTGTGCATTCCTGGGCTGTACAGAGCCCTCATTGCTGTGTGTGCGCTACATGAACGGATATTCGTTTGTTGTGTGGAGTGCAATACTGGGCTGTACAGAGCCCTAATTGCTGTGCGTGCGCTACATGAACGGATATAATAGGCTCTGTCTCTACAAGGTCTGCTGGCTGTTTGTTTTGCAAATTCATACAGAGCAAACTGAACTCAAGAGTAGTAGAGACCTTTACAAGACACCCAGTTAAATTACACAAGAGCACATTCACACAGGAACACATTACCTTTTAGAAGGCACGGGTGATTAACTAATTTGCCCAGAATCACACATTGGTAAGCCAACGCCATGACTCGAACAACACCAGCTTCCGCACGCGATCATCATGCATGATTAATCAATTAATCGCACACGATCATCATGCGTGATTAATCAATTAATCTCCCATGGTCCCCCTGTTTACAAAAAACGGGGTGCTAAGGAACATTCACATGCGCTATAAGAAGGGAACACCCCGTTAAATCTGTTTCCTGTTCTATCTACTCGCCGTTTTTTTTATCCAATATTCGGCCTTTTTCTGCTCTACTATGTGCCCCCTTCGAGATCCTCATCTCCATCCGCATTCTGCCAGCACCCTCCTACCCAATAGTCATCCACCACCACGTCAAACACCACCACCACGTCCACCACCACCACCACAACCACCATGTCCACCACCACGTCCACTACCACCACCACATCCACCACCACGTCCACCACGCCCACCACCATCATGTCCACCACCACCACGTCCACCACGTCCACCACCACCATGTCCACTACCACCACCACGTCCACTACCACCACCACGTCCACTACCACCACCACGTACACCACCACCACGTCCACCACCACTACGTCCACCACCACTACCACGTCCACCACCACAACCATGTCCACCACCACCACGTCCACCACCACCAAATCCACCAACACCATGCCCACCACCACCACGTCCACCACCACCACGTCCACCACCACGTCAACCACCACCACCCCGTCCACCAGCACCATGTCCCCACCACCACGTCCACCACCACCATATCCACCACCACGTCCACCACCACCACCACGTCCACCACCATGTCTACCACCACCACCACGTCCACCACCTCCACGTCCACCATCACTTCAAAGTCCACTACCACCACCACGTCCACCACCACATCCACCACCACCACGTCCACCACCATGTCCACCACCAACACGTCCACCACCACCACATCCACCACCACAACCACGTCCACCACCACATCCCCCACCACCATGTCCACCACCTCCACATCCACCACCACCACGTCCACCACCACCACGTCCACCACCACCACGTCCACCACCACCATGTCCACCAACACCACATCCACCACCACGTCCACCACCTCCACGTCCACCATCACTTCCACGTCCACTACCACCACCACGTCCACCACCACATCCACCACCACCACGTCCACCACCATGTCCACCACCAACACGTCCACCACCACCACATCCACCACCACAACCACGTCCACCACCACGTCCCCCACCACCATGTCCACCACCTCCACGTCCACCACCACCACCATGTCCACCACCACCACATCCACCACCACCACGTCCACCACCACCATGTCCACCACCACCATGTCCACCACCACCACATCCACCACCACCACCATGTCCACCACCACCACGTCCACCACCACCACCACCCATAACAGGTAAAGTGTCACTGGAGGGCAGGGGTAATAGGAGTGTCAACCCCGGCTGTACATGGGACATTTAAGGATGCATTGGGTGTGAAAAGACGGGAATAGGGGCTAGAAGTATTACACCAGACCCAAGATACATTTTGAAGAGGTGCAATGTCACAGGGGCTCCTGTAAAAGCACTCTCAACATCTCTACCTCACAGTGGCATACCTGCATGAGCCACTCACTAAAAAAACGAAGGCATAGCCACTAGGTCTCGCCTTTGGGACCTTATAAGTGTTTAGCCATGCAACACTTGATGTTGTTGCACCAAGGATATTGTGCTGGATAACGAAACACTTATAAGGTCCCAAAGGCGAAACCTATTGGCTATGCCAATGCTTGTTTTTAATTAGGATCTACACTTCTCCCCCAGCTTAAGCCCCTCGATGTGTGCGAGGTCACTGCTGCCTGTAATTTAACGTGTGTAGTCCGGGGAAGCTGGAAAATCTCTCTTCTTACTACTAATTGCTGCAAGCGGCAGATGTGCTCCTTCAATTAGTTTCATTTGCAGAGGTGCTTTCCCTGCATTTCTAAACTCTACATTAAACACTGATGGATGGTCTCGCCTCTAAAACGGAGGTGTTATGGAGCTGATTACTGAAACATCTGTGTCTTCGCTGCCAGTCACAGCCGACATCCTTCTATTTCTTCGCACAGGATAACAACGCTGTACAGCCTTTCAGCTCGCCTCTTTTTCTTTTATATAGTTTATTTTCGGGATGCATGATTTCAATGGAATACATTACAGTACGCAGCTGATGTGGAAACCAAGGAAGAATTGGAAGCAAGACATAGAAACAGCAGCATTCATGAGAAACATTACAGTTTACTATTCAATACCTGAATCCTGAAGTCTGTGAGCACATAGAAGAACTGGGTGGAAGGGCTTGTTCCTTACTGGCCACAGAGCTCACAGGTGACTTACAATATCTTCTTCACATAAGGAATGGGAGTGCTTTATTCCTCGTAATACATGGCTACCCTTCCTCGCTGTCCTTCAGTGCCACCCAAATGTGTGGCACTGTTGTACTGTTTTCTGGAGATTGGTTTCAAATCCTGCATTAGCATGTGCGGTAATATGCATTGTCTCTCCAGATCAGGAGTGCACTTTATCAAATGAGGGTCACGAATGTTCTTTCATTTTCTACTAACTTAGATGTCAGAAAAAAAGATATATATATTTTTTAGGAGCTGTTCTGTTAGGCAGCAGACAGATGTAAATTGACAGAGTAGTGATGTCTTGTTCTCATTTCATTCATAGAGGTGATTATTCTGTCAACATATCTCTGCAGTTGTCTTGTATTCTCCTTTTAGAGGATGTTTCTGGGATGTGTTATTTGCCTGTAGAATCCTTGGTTCTTTGGTCTTGCTGCTGGTTTAGTCACAAGTCGAGAAACAACTGCCTCCTTTACATGTTGATGAGATCAGATATGTCAGGGGAATATTGTTTGAAAATATTGCTTGATGCATGATGCTCGGCAAGTTTTGTGTGGGGAGTGAGAGGGTTAAATGACAGGTGTCTGCTGGCCTCAGCCCCATGTCTCTTCTCATGTGTTTGAAGAAAGAAGAAGATTCGACAGCACATAGATGACATGAAGAGATGGGGAATGATCTATATTGCTCATTATTTTTGACTCGTCGACAGGCCACAGGTTCTCACCGTGTCAGTTGGTGTGGGCTTCTAAGGGCTGATTGTTTGGCATGTCACTGTTGTCTAGATAGGTTGTACTCTTTGCTTCTAAGCTTTTCATAATATTCTCCCTTTGCCATCTTCACTGCACTCCCTTCTTCAAAATGTTTATGATGTTTTATGCACCTCAGTGTAGGGAGGCCACAAGAGATAATTTAGGTTTCCACCCACCAATTTAAGGTCAGGAGTTCCTACTTGTAATCTAGTCGATGGATGCCATTAGACCGTGCTTTAGTATTTTGTCCAATGATGTGTTAAGTGCCAATTTCTTACAGCTAACACTCTCCGGGGTCAGTGGCATTTATTGACAAGATTGATCGTTAAATCAATAGGCCACCTATCAAAATTGTAGTAGACCGAGAACATGTGTTACAACAAGGAACAGTGATAAATCAATGGAAGAATAAATGGATACATTTGGAAAATGTGAATGTTAGCTTCAGGGTCAGCTCAGTACTTAACTATATGATATGGAATCCATAAATCCTGGGAATGCCATGCTATTTAGTGCGTGTCAATATGCTTTATCAATATTGGTATGGAAGGGTCAAAGTAAAAGAGCACAGTTTAAACAAAAGCATATTCAGCAGGCTAAACCAAGCTCGACTAAACTTTATGGGTGTACAAGTGTGAGGAGAAGAGGTTTTACTGAACAGAACAATGTATCAAAAAGATGTATCCACAAAAACTAAGACATGAAGGGAATAAAGCCACAAGGCGCAATGAGGAGTTTCTCAAGCACAAATGAATTATAAACTGAGCGAAATTACATTCTCGATTAGGGTAAAGTTTGCCATTTTTTCTGGTAAATGTCATTGTAGACCAGATGTGAAGAGGATAAAATAACCTGGCAAATGCAAGAAGGTATTAAACTCACAATTTACATAAATCACTAAGAGTATTACCAGGGCTTATGATTAGGAAGAATTTGGAAGTATAGTCACATATATTGAACCTCAATTTAAGGATGCAGTGTCTCCGATTATAGCATGGGCAGGAATACGCTGGTGGGATACCACTATCCTCAATTATAACCAAGCCGGTCTTCCACATTTCTAGGGTGCAGGAAGATCAGACCAGAATTGACCAGCCGATACAATTACATGAGGCTCGGGATGCAAAAACAGCCCAGCATCAGCCCCTGGCTTCTGTGTGACATCCTTGCATGATACAAGAGAGCACAGATTGGTCCCCATGCCACCTGCTCCCCTGCTAAACACCCAGAACTACCCTCCCCATACCGGCTACAATGAAGCCAAAGCAAGTGGATTGGGACACAGTAAATCTAGGTCTTCATGTAATTACTTGGTTTGTGGGCAAATTCTCGTGATAGCCGGATTGTGTGGGGGATACTGGCTGGAAACGTTATCTCTGCCTGTATAAAAGAGCCAGTCAACGTGTAATCAAGACCAGTGTGTTCCCTTTCTTACCCTTCAACCTCTTTCTGTTAC
Source organism: Triturus cristatus (assembly GCF_964204655.1). Taxonomy (NCBI): domain Eukaryota; kingdom Metazoa; phylum Chordata; class Amphibia; order Caudata; family Salamandridae; genus Triturus; species Triturus cristatus. The sequence continues at coordinate 866,966,353 of NC_140581.1, forward strand.
ATACTACTATGAATGTTATTATGCAGACATATTGCATTGATACTAATGTGGCAAAACTAACCTACTCAAGCAGTACACAACCTTACCCTGACTTTTGAACACGGTTTGTAATCATTTGCTCATATATATGCTCTAAGCTTTCCCTCAGGACAAAGTGATCCAGCAACCATGCAACCTTACCTTCTCACATCTCACTGAGCACGGCAAAACTGCTTGCCTCATTTTCCACGTCTCCTTTGGGTCCTCTAAAGCTCCAATGAGTACAGGCAGCTTGGAACCAGCCTGATTGTCAATATGGTGATCCTGCCAATAGAGGAGAATAGCATGGGCGATAAACCACAAAATGCAAAAAACATATTTTTAAAAGTCAATAACTATCCATAATAGGTTAGCATTGCTATTTTTTTAATCAGAGTCACAGAACATAAAATTAACAGAATCACAGGATATTATAAGGACAGTGAACACTGCCAGTGTACCATTTTTCATTTACATTGAAATTCAAAGGGTTAAAAATGCACAATACAAGGATAATTGCTTCCTTCCGCAGAGAGTACGTGAATATGGAACTGACACTGTAACAACTTGCTCCCGGGGAGGTCAAGGAGCTCCTAAGTGTATAGCTAACATGATGTGGAAACTAAACAAACTATAGAAACAAACAAGAAAATAAAAATAGGAAGTTAGGTCATACAGAAAAAGGCAAATAGCTACCCCTGAAAAATCAAGGAAAGGAATCAGATGGCCATGAAGTGCTCGCAAGGACATGGTGCAGGCCTTCCATGATCGCAGCCTGTTCGCATCAGGAATTATGGCTAGATTTCCACTGCCCTAAAAGGCATCTTCCCTCTTTATGGTGCGATCCACAAAGCTTTTTCTGTGAGTAGATGTGCTTTACAGAAAACCTAGGCGAAACACAAGCACAAATTTCCAGGAGTAAGAAATGGTATCTTATAGATACAACCCACAAAACTCTTTTTCCTTGGGTTAGCATATCTTACTCCTAGAAATACAGGAGTAAGTCCTACCTATGTCTGGAGCAAATAAACACCTAAGGATATTGATAGCACTGATCCCCAGTGAGCACGTGATATGGGTCAGACTTCCATTCAAAAGGCCAACTTTCCAATCAAAGAGACAACTAAGGCTGGAGGGTTGCCATTCACCACTACCCTGGGCACGTAGACGTTGGTCAGTATGATCCTCATACCTGTGGATTAGCGGTCAAGGCCCTGCACAAAGGTGCTGGTGGAGACCTGAGTCTTTGTGCGAAACAACACAATTATCACAGCTGCAACAAAAATGTGAATACCCATCCAGAGTTACATTTCTTTGTAACAACACATTAACAATATCTCAAAATATAAAAACGTAGGCATGGTATAAAGAAGGTCAACTAGTGAAAGCATGCAAAGCAAAATTCCCCACCAATGCTGTAATAAACTAGGATCTCTGGCTCTAAGCACTGTCTTCGATGACTAGAGGATCATGAACACCAGAACACTCCAGAAAATTAAAAAACAAAAGCAACACAATGCAGTTACAATAAATTAATGGATGGTCACAGAGTGTTCATAAACTTTGAATGTTCACAAACACCGTCTTGTGAGACAGAGGCTCAAAGTCATCTTATGAAGTCCTAGTTACTTTCCACTGAGATCACAAACATTTAGCATTTGCCATGCTAGTGATTATGAATATGTAATATTGTAATAAAACAAAGAAAGTAGTGTTTCAAAATGCATAAAAGCAGTATAGTAACTTGCAAGGAAAATAGAAAGTGTTTTGTAGTCCAGGAAAGTGAATGAAAGTATCCAGAAAGGTCATCTTACCTTCCAGTTTAGGATTAGTTGTCAGTCCCTAAAAATGTTGCTAGCTCAAGATACGGGGGTTCTAGCAACTCTCAGTCTGCAGCTTTACACTCCTGTGTAAATGACCTAGGTGGTGAAGGGGGCAGGCTGCTGTGTGGTGCACAGAGACAATGGGGTCTGAAGCTATAGGATAAAAGAACACATATTGTGACCAATCAATGGCCTTCTCGGTCCAGCTAGCACACATGCCAATCTCAGTACACATATGTAAGGGATAAAAAACAGTAAAAGATGGTGAAGGAAGGGGGTGTGCTCACCAATAACAGCTACCACTCAGCTCACTTATACTAGATGGTGTTGGTCTCTTGAGAAGCCCTCTTCTGGAATCTGGCGGGGGAGAAGAGGGGTACTGGGCAGTCTGTCTAAGGAGATGGACATTTTGGGCCGTCTGGGGCTTCCGTGCAGGCAAGTCAGTCTGTCAGCAGCAGAATAGACAAGTAGACTTTCAGCATGACACCGTTAAAATCTGTAGAGCTCAGCTCCATATTCTAGTAACATCACAGCAAGGGCCAAGCAGGTCTGTTTAATGTCAACGAGATTTTCCTACAGCTGGAGTACAGTCTTGGCTTATCCCTGCTAAGTGGTCGAAGAGTTGCAATAGTAAATCCAGCCCATGGTATAACAGTAAGCTTGCTACTATTCGGAACGCATGCAAAAGGTTGGAACGGGCATGGAGACGGGATCACGACCCGGTCCTGAAGGGGCATTATCAGGCAGCCATCAAGAGCTATCACAGGGCCATCCAGAAGGAAAGGGCGGCCTACTTTGCTGACGACATCAGTAGTAGCAGCAATCCCGCTAAAGTATTTTTTCAATACCCAAAGATCTTAAAGCGGCAGGGTCACCTACAGTGACTTTGATTTCGTATGATCAGCAATGTGAGGATCTTGCCGCCTTCTTCATCAAGAAGGTGGAGAACATCTTTAGGACCTTCCCCCTCACCTCCATTAGTTCAGGTCCCGATCATAGACCCCTCTCCACCTCCACACTCGCTGTCTTTACAGGCCATCGCGCCCACAGAGCACACTCCTGTGGCTCTTTTTCTGATTCAACAATTGATGGTGAGTCTCTGCTTCCTGCTACGCGCTTTTAGTCATGCGGGTCCCTTCACTTACTCAATTTAATTATTTCCCTTCCTTCCTGCCTAAGCATTACACTAAATTCCTAACTTTACATCGCGACCTCTACCTCCGCCACTCCCATTGAGGACATTCCCGCTACCCATACTCACGACGTATAAATCCACGGTAAGCTCCCGCACATTCACATTGCATGCGTGCATGCAGCTGCAGGTTTCTTAACGCATTACCTATCACCTGACTTCGGCATGATTCATCGCTACTTGACCGTGTCCCCTCCATTCTCATGCGTAACTCATGCGACAACGGACTTTGTTTTCCATTCCTGCTATTAAGTCACTCTTTCCCTCTCTTAAATCTCTAAATTTGGGGCCAGTAATTAGAAAAAAGCTACCGAGGTCTCATAATAGTGTTGAACCAATATTGTTTTCACTAAGTCACTGCGCCGTTTTTTGTAAATATGCACGTTGTCACAATACCTACTTGTTGACGCAGCACTTGTTGAAAAGTCTTTTTTGTCACTTTATTGCGCCATCTTTCAATGCTGAACTCCGTGTTATTTGGCCTAATCTTGCAGGTTGTTCCAACTGAATGTTAGTCTCTAGAGGTGCTATTTTTACTGAATGACATACAAACTAAACTAGGTTACGTTGTCAAGATATATCCTCCTAATTCCAATCTTCTTGTTTTTCTCCCTATAATCCCTTCTTTCTCCCAAACTGTTTTGTTCATATAGTAATTTAAGGCACCTATAATTCAGGCATGCTTATTTATTGTCCTGAAGATGATCCACACATTTGTCCCCTGGATCGAAACGCCGTCTACACCCTAAAACACCTCATACATACACTATGATGTTACTATTTGTCATGTATTGGTGTTCCTTGTGATCTGTTTACCTATAACTGTGAATTTTTCTCCTGAGAACAAACCGTGAGCGTTGCCTGAGCCTTGCTTAAATGTTTCCCAGACTGTATGTTTTGTATGTTTCTACGTTTCTGTAGTGGAATGCAGGCTTGTGTCCCACTCTCAGTATATTGTCTTGTACATATCTCCAAGAATTGCTGAAAAATTAAACATTGAACCTCTGTCCGGCGGGACACGTTTAACTAATACAGCACTGACTGGGTCTGTATTTATCAGTTTTGTTCACCCTTTCCTAGGGACCATTGTTGCTTAGAATAACTGATTCCCAAGGTCCTAGGCAGACTTTATTTGGGTCCCCCTTGTTGTTTAAAAAGACGACATCAGTAGTAGCAGCAATCCCGCTAAAAGTATTTTTTCAATACCCATAGATCTTAAAGCGGCAGGGCCACCTAAAGTACCTTTGATTTCGTATGATCAGCAATGTGAGGATCTTGCCGCCTTCTTCATCAAGAAGGTGGAGAACATCTATAGGACCTTCCCCCTCACCTCGATTGGTTCAGGTCCCATTCATAGACCCCTCTCCACCTCCACACTCGCTGTCTTCCCTTCAATCACCCATGATGAGTTGCGTACGTTATGTAGCAGGGTTGAATCAGGTTCTCCTGCAGATCCTCTTAAGCCTGAGCAATTTCTGAAATCTCTGCCTTTGCTCCTTACACCTCTGTGTCAGCTGATCAATATGTCCCTGTCCATGGCGACTGTCCCTAGGGCTTGGAAACAAGCCATGGTGGTCCCTCTGTTAAAGAAACCTACATTGGACACCGCCAAACTGCAGAACTTTCGCCCCATCTCTCTCCTGCCGTGGGTGTCCAAGATCGCTGAGGCTTACATCAACTTCATTCTGAAAGGATTCCTGCAATACAACAGCACGCTTGACTCCTCTCAGAATGGTTTCCGCCCGGGTCACAGCACGAAGTCTGCTCTCCTAGCTGTGACCGAACACCTGAGGGAGGCCTTAGATGCCGGATGCACTTCGGCACTGATTTTATTAGATCTCAGCGCCACGTTCGATATCGCATCAGATCCTGCTGCAACAGTTCGTGGAGGCTGGCATCGAGGGCCCGGCCTAGTGATGGTTCGCCTCTTTTCTTTCTGAGAGAACCTTCCGGGTGGTGGCCCCCCTTTTGCCTCCCTGATACATACTATCAAACAAGGGTTCCACAAGGCTCAGCATTGAGCCCTACGCTATTCAACCTGTATGTCCAACCATTAGCAGCAGTGGCCAGGAGCAGAGGAATAACTGTAGTATCATATGCTGATGATACTCAGTTGGTAGTAGCACTCTCTGATGACTCCACGCAGGATGCTAGGAGCGATCTTGCAGCTGTAGCAGAGTGGATGACTGCCAACTGCCTCCAGCTTAACGTCAGCAAATCTGAGATTCTGCTGGTAAGGAGAGACACTGAGCTGTGGAGTGAGCGCTGGTGGCCTGCGACCTTGGGATGCGCACCCGCCCCCGAACAGGTGGTTAAAATCTGTGTGCATGGGTTGACTCGGCCCAAGTTGCGGGGACCTGTTTTGGACTCCTGCGAGGGCTCAAATAGCTGCTGTTTTTTTTTACCCCTCTATTCGTCAAGTCATCATCCAGGCCTCCATCATGTCTAGGCTGGATTATGCCAGTTCACTCTACCTGGGGGTTAACAAGGCTGAAATTCTACGTCTGCAGAGGGTCCAAAATGCGGCAGCTAGAACTCTCCTTGGCCTTCCTAGAACTTGTTCTACGACTAACGCCATCCGCCGACTACATTGGCTGCCGGTAGCGAGGCGTGTCGAGTTTAAGTCCCTCTGCATTGCCTATAAAATTATGAATCTCACTTCCCCAGGTATCCTGGCAAACCAGCTTTCACTCTATACACCCACTTGCCAACTAGGATCTATGGGTCAGCGTTTGGCGGTTGTTCCTCGGGTGAGGAAGGTGCATGCAGGAGGACGCTCCTTCGGCACCCTGGATGCAAAACTTTGGAAATGCCTTCCTGTGCATATCCGTAGCATCGAGAACTACCTGGCATTCCGCAAGGCCATTAAAACACACCTTTTCCCTTTGCTTTAGGCCCTGCCTTCTGTCAGTAGCCTTCCAACTCCTGCTTGTTAGCGTTGGGACGCCCCTTTGCTGGGGCAGCTGTGCGCTATACAAAACTCATAAAATAACATAACATATGTCCTATTCTGAGCAGCTGTGTGGCAGCCCACTGCTAATCATCAGTGCATCCTTTGCAGAAAAACCAACCAGGCTGGGGCAGAGTTTCTCTCCTAAGACAGCCTTCTGGGAAGGGCACTCATTCTCTTGCCACAATGGACTGCGCTAGCCACCCCCTACATGCTCTGGCTATGAATAACTTCTGGGGACTGCTCTCTGGTGAAAAATGTTGCGTTTACCCCACAGAAACATTCTGGAAATGAAGGAAGCATGGAGGAAGAATAAGTGGAGGATGGGCCGTTCTTGATGCTCTCTATGGAGTGCAGCCATTTTTCGTCCTGCAAACACCTTTCATGCACTTAGTACAATGTTCACAAACTACCTTCAGTGGCGACATGGTCCAATGTGCAATGTTCACGATCATTATTGCAAAACCTATGCACATAATGTTTGTAAACACTCCCACGTAATAAAAAAGATTCACCAAAAGGGGACCCAATGAAGCACATCCTGGGTGCAGCTACTGCACTCTAATATACTGCAAAGCTGTCAGCAGCAAGGCCTCTGTAAAAGGTATTTAGGGAGTCTACCTGCTTGAAACTACTTGGGACAGAACCATAGGTCTCCTCAATCTCAGGCACACAACGGGTGTAACTTATAAGTGTCAACTCTTAGGTGTGAGGGATTCCTGAGAATCAGGCGTCCCAAAAATACTTTAAAAAAAAAAAAACTCTGTGAAACTTTAGGACAAATGAAAAGAAATAGCAGGGGGTAGGCAGTATTGCTGCACAGATGGTTGGGTTCTCAGTCTTACACTAGCCAAGCCCTGGCCCTATCCAGAATTGACTAACAACAAACACTCTGTGCAAAAATCAGACAAAGCAACACGATCAGTGGATAATCTAAGGTTGGAGTAGCCATTATCGCTCCCTCATAAAACTCTTCAGCTATCCCCCACTCTATTAGTTCACATAGAAAGTTTAAATACCATCGCATGACGCTCAATTTACTCAACACTCGAATGATTAGGCTTAGATAGCCTTCAGAATGCTTACACATGGAAGGTGCACTTTTTAGTGGGGCGTATCTAGGGTGTTCTTACTTCTGACAATTGACTTCTACAAATATCCAAAGATTAAGCTTATGACGTGTCTTAGCAACGCGTGGATTTTTAATGGCATTGCTCATGTACACCAGGAGTCCATGCATTCGATTTGTGGTGCAGGGGGTTCTCTCTCTGAACAGTGACACTCCCCTTCCTTCACCTCAACATTGTTTGCAGGACAATCTGAACATACTGTCTGGACTTTGTTCACTCTAAAACTTCTGCAGTTCAATGTCCCTTGAAGGGAACAGCCTGAAAATGAAGGAGGTCATCCAAAACCCGGCGGTAGATATTTCAAGCTGTCCATGCGTGAATGGCATTTCCACAGTATGGCCGCCCAGGGGGAACGCGGTCCCTCTGAGGTATTACAGCGCGAGAGCGGCGATCAATGCAGGCTCCAGGCCTGCGAATGAAAAGCAGAAAGCAATTTAGCTCCATATATTCTCAAGGCTCTAGACAGTAAAGGCTCAATTTTTACGCGGTGCAGATTGCTTTCTGCCTGCCGCTGTCCTCTGATAGATGGCCTTGGGCTTCAAGGGGTGAAGCATGGTAGGTCACTGCACATCAATCGGTGTGCATTTATGGAACTCCCGGTGTAATCAGAGGTCCCTGGACATTTTAATCTATTAAAAAAATACTCACTAAGGCAGTACACATATCTCAAAGAACTGGTCCGTAAAACTTGCCACAAAGGCATAAAAGCGTATCTGTATATTGCCTATAATGAAAATGACGTTATTTCATGATTTTTGTTAATGTTAGGCAAACACAGATTACAAGCAAGGAAATGCCAGTGCACTGGAGCTATGGCCCAAAAGAACAAGCAGCTCCCTTCAATCTACCTCTGACACAACTGAGGGTGAAGCTGGGCAAGTGCTTGGATTTTACAGCGAATTTTGTCAACTGTGCACGGTGACAAAATTACTAAGCAGTGTCCATGAAAAGAAGAATGGTCCCTAAAACCGTCTGATGATACTGATGAACAAATAAAGGAGAGCCCTGTAGAGCGGTGGAAAGCATTTTACCTGTGACATTGTAAGAACAGCATCTAAAACCTAAATGCCACATCAAAATAAACTCACAATCGATTTCCAGCAAGTGTAATGATAAAACACGTGTGTTGATAACCTGAAGCATGATGGGTAGAGAAAGGAGGGCTCCGTTCACGCGGGTCACGTTTTGACCCGAGTGCGGCACCCGTAAGGCTGCAGGACGGTTTAGGATTGGCCGAGTTACTGGAGAGCGACAATTGAAACCCACTAGAAACTGGTCAGAAATACTCCGAAATGGAATGCATTCGCTTGAGCCAGGGTGGAGGGTCTTGCCTGTGTTTGGGATCCTGAGCCTGCAGCTAACAATTCTGCACTTAAATGAGTGGCCGGAGCTGCAAGACGTGTGACAGAGAGGAGGCTTGAAACAAGCACTCGGTGGAGGGATGAGGGTCGGGTCAGTCCTGCTTTAGGATATGTTACCATGTTTTTTAGGATATGTTACCATGTTTTTTAGGATATGTTACCATGTTTTATACATTTAATAATTTTGTCTCTGAATTTTATTTCCGTGTATGAAATGCACTGTTGTTTTTCATTATCCTATGTATTGTCATTTTTAATTCTCTTAATAAACTTACTTTTGAACTTAAAAAGGGGTCAGTCCAGCAAAGAAGCAGTGTGTGTGGTTCAACTACAAACATTGAAACCACACTGGTGGTGGGGCGGGGGACACACAGCTGCAGAAACCACTAGATAATAAAGCCAATAGGATATTGCAACGGGAAAAGGAATGCCATGTCCTAAAATCCGGATATTGCAACGGTTCACATCCAGAACTTTGTGAGTAAAGACAGTACCTTTTTCAAGGAGTTCAAAGACGAGGAGAGAATGTAGACAGGGTGGAAGATGGAACAGTCTCTGCCGTTACAGTATCCCAACGGTCTGGAACGAGATCAAGGCGGACGCGGTTGGCTTGATGGCGTCGTTATCATGCTGAACAAAGTCTCCTTTTAGCTTGTGTTCAAACAGGATGAGCAGGAGTCAGGGGCCGTGGGTGCATTCTACTGATTAGTGTGGGGGGAAGTGCATGTCAGCCAACAGTGGTCTGTTTTATAAGAGATATTACATTAATTAAGAGGATATTCAGTCTCTCTAACAGTTCTTTTGAGTAAATCGTTTATGTACGTGGGCTGGCTGGAGTGAAGCACTCAAATTATCAAAGGTCTCCCTCAGTCTATATTTCACCTATTCGATAGTCTCTTTATAGGAACGTCTCTGTGTATTACACTTAAGCTTCATTAATTCAGTATATGAATTTAAAATATAATTTCTTTCTCTCCTAGTGTTTTTACCATTGAAATTAAAGTCTGTGGTTGATCTGCTGAAGGTGGAGAAAAGAGCAAACGTCCTTAATACAACAACCACACCAGAAAGGGATTCACTACAGACAGAATATCCTCTTTTCTCGTTTTGCAGGTTACGGAATGAATAAGACCTTCCACCAGTGTTACCCATGAAAAATTGAAAAAAGTACCAGCCGGCTTTAGAAGCAGCAGATAGAAGTTATTTATTCTTACAAGAAATCAAATCATGAGAACAGCAGCAAGTGCTAAAGTAACCGACCGGTGGCAAACTAGACCCATCAGCCCAGATACATCAAGCCCATTGACTTTTGGCTGACTACATCAGAACAACTGAACAGTCTGAACGTTTGAATGGAGATGAACTACATATTAGACCTTGGCAAGTGTCCATGAGACTGCTGACGGCTGAAGTCATGGCCTCAGCCGACCTGGAGGAGGGCCGTCTGCCCTACTTAGAATGCCCTGCCTACTTGGCAGGGATCTCTGCGCTTCGAATGAAGCCACCAAGGTGGCAGCTACCTTCCCAGCACTGGAGATTCCCTGACAGACGATATTGGTTAAGTGTTCGCTCTGAAAACATTTTTGTTTACATAAAATAAAGTGCCTAAGCATGAGTCTGCTTTCTCTAAATGAAAAATAGACGGTAACGACGTGCAAGTTGTTTTCTGATTGAGCAGAGGGGCATACTGTATTTTTCCTGCCTGTGTGCGCCATGCACTATGCATTGCATGGCACACATAGGCAGAGAAACTGAGAGAAAATGGAAACAGCTTTACAGCGCAGCAATTACCATGCAGATTTTACCACACATGCATTTTTGGGTATTTTACCACACATACCATTACCATGCATGGTAAGTCAATTTAAGGTAAGTATATATGTGTGTGTGTATCTAGATGGAGAGACAGACACATTTAAGGGTTTAGGGGTGGGTAGGGGTATAGGATAGTAAGAGTATATTTAGGGTTTGAGGCAGAGTAAGGGTATTGGGTGCAAAGGGTATTTTTAGGGTTTAGGGAAGGATGAGGGTATTGGGTTTTAAGAGTGTTTTTAGGGTTTAGGGGTGGGTAAGAGTATTGGGTTTTAAGGGTGTTTTTAGGATTCAGGAGTGGATAAGGGCATTGGGTGGAAAGGGTATTTTTAGGGTTTAGGGGTGAGTAACTGTATTGGGTTGTAAGGATGTATTCAGGGTTTTGGGGTTGGTAAGGATATTGGTGGCAAAGGGTTTTTCAGGGATTAGGGGTGGGTGAGGTAATTTGGTTGTAAAAGTATTTTTAGGGTTTAGGGGTGGGTAACGGTATTGGGTTTTAAGGATGTTTTAAGGGTTTAGTGCTTGGTAGGGGTTTAGGGTGCTAAGGGTATTTTTTGGGTTTAGTAGTGGTACGGGCATAGGGTGGTAAGGGTATTTAATAAAGGGGGGTGTTTGGAGTGGATTTCTCAATAAAAATAAGATACATTTATTGAAAGAAATGTGGGGGGGGTGGTTTGGAAGGTCTCCCACCCCCCCCCCCAAAAAAAGATAAAAAGAAACAATTAATATATATCTATATAAAGTAATGGCATGAGTGGTAAAAGCAGGCATAGTAACATCGTACAGCCGGTAAAACTAATCGAGCCATTAATAGGGTCAGGTAAATGCTACTAAGAACCAGAGCTCCTGTAGGAGGCCGACCGATGGGTCAGGGGTTACACTCAGTGGACACTCAGAGGATGGTAACCCAGCAGTTTCCACCACCTATAAAGGGGCGGGGAACAGCAGACTTGGCAGACCATTGGTTTATGGCATTCCTCAGACTCCCCCACACCCTTAATGAGGCCATCTGGGCAGAGTACTGGTTCCACGAATTCAAAGATATTAGAAAGATCTATGCCGAAAGAAGGACTTCATGTCCAGGATGTAGAAATGTTAAGTTAATCTTTATGACTCAGATCTGAAAATGAGGATTGTAAAAATAACACTATGGGGGTTACTTCGAATAAGGTATTTGTTCCTCCCAACAACTCCCCTCCCCACCATTCCTTGTCTTTCTTGAGGTTTTGTATTCCCTCCCTTTATTGAGTGCTCTACCCTGGCCATTAATGTGGATATTACTCAGTGGTTAATTTGTACAAAATACGTGCCGGGGCTCTCGTCAGGAGGCAGCTTCCACCAGCCCATTTCTCCCATTAGCGCCACTTAAATTAGAACCAACTACTAACAATGAACCACTACAAGTGTGGAGAGGATGTGGCGTAATGGCCAGAGCTTCCGACTTCGCGCAGGGGACCCAGCTTCGAGTCTTGGCATCGCTCAACATCTTGTGATTCTGGGCGAATCACTCAATCGCTCTATGTCTACCAAAATGAAACGTGTCCTTAACTGGTGCTCAAGTGCCGGTGTTGATTAAGTGCCGGTGCTGAGCACTGGAAACCACCAGCTCAAATTAAGCACTTAAATTACGAATATCTGGGTAGGGCTGGGACTAAAAGTAGGCCCAGGCACAAAAATAAAAGATGCCCACATTAGGGAAGCATATCGTTTTAAAAAAATTGGGAAAAGTATGAAAATCAGCAGTAAAAAGTGGCCCACTTGGCTGTTAAACTGGCGCAAAACACCAACAACAAAAAAAACGGCCCACATCCTGATCTGTGAGACCAGCCCACCAGGCATTGCCTGATTACCCTATAGGGCAGTCCGACCCAGCTCAATACAGAAGCATTCTATCATGTGAAAGGAGACCCGAACTACAAAACACAGTCTAGGACTGCATTAGGTAAGGAATATAACAAGGGCTGGTGCCACATTAAGTTTACTTACGGCACCACCACCAATGTCCGCAATGTGCTTGATGGCATAAGATAGCCTCTAAAGGCCTTGCTGCTGGTGAAGGGAGCGCCCAAAAGGCAAACGGATTTAGTCCAAGAATTCTTGCCCAAAAGTGGACTATAAAGTGGTCTGTCAAAATAAAAAAAAGACACACACGTTTGTCAAACAGAGAAGATATGGACGGTCCTGACACTTAAATCACAATAAACTTTACCTCATGGCGGTTTCTTCACCCCTCATTCTTGCTAAATCTAATTTTGATAACATCAATTCCGTTTTCACCCCTGTAAAGTCAAAATGGCCATTGCAAAAATGAATCCCAGGTGTCAGCCTGGAAAGACTGCAAGTGCCACTCATCCTAACTCGAGCACCTTGAAGTTAAAGAAGGTTTAAAGCACTTCAAAAAACATAAAGTTGACCCATCTTTTCTTTCAAGAAGAGGGAGACGTCGGTTCTAAACCTAAATGATCATCATTCATCCTTGGATATTTCAATAAAGTGTTTTGAATACACATGTCCAATTTAGCTCTAGATTGGTTTTCTTTCTGCATACGGCTTTTCTCAAGTTTTGCTATTTATACTTGAATAAGCTCTCTTAGCCTCCTTCATCTGGACCACTTCCACCTCACAGGCAGGCTAGGGAAATTCATGGCTGGCTGGAATTGTATACGAGTGATCTCTGCTGTAGGCGTTGCAGTAAAAAGAGCACACATCGTAGTAATGCCTGTATGGCTTCAATCATAGTGACTCAATTGTCAGTATTTGTCCTTCAATGATTTTAAGAACCACGATTGGGATAATAAGGCCTGATGTACAAGGACCGTTTGAGACTTCAAAAGGGCTTTTCTCAATGTTCAAGAGTTATTTTATGTATCAGAAAGTCCTTCTATCTTGTTACAAATCCTTTCCGAATTTGAAATATGATGGGGTGGGAAAGGGACGCTCCACTTCCATTTGTCAAAGAGAAAGTGATGTTCCAATGGTTTGTGACTGCAAAATCATTGGTCAGTTACTGAACGCCCAAGTTGGGGTTCTGATTTCATATGAATGTTTCCCTTTTGTGAATCATGTCGGCAGCCTCAGGGGAGTAAGCAGTGGTCCAGAGACCTCCTGGCTGCTCCCTGCTCTCTTCACAAATAAGATTTTTTTTATTGCTGCTTTAAAAAAAAAAATAAAGTGTCCTTTTTGGAAAAGCAATTGCAGGGATGGTTGACTGCTGTGTCCTGCAGGCCTCCATCCTTGCGTTTGCGGCTAATCTCAGGTGTGTGCAAATTACTACTTGCTAATTAATAATCACTGGGGAAGTCGTTTTGAGACACCCTGAGAATGTACAATTTGTTGTGGACATATTAACACCACAGTTCCAGTCAATTACATTCCCATTTGCAAACCAGCCTGGGTGCAAACTGCACAACCCTTGGTTGCGAGTCCATGTATTACTTCTAGCCCATATTGCCTTAATCATATTGTCTTAATCACTATAAAAGCCAATATATTTATCAAAGAAATTCTAAAGGTCTTACTTTCCAATGACGATTTTTATGAAAGATCACATCCTGGGCAGGATGCTTATAGGGGAAAGTCACTGAACTGGGATATCTGGCTAGTGGCCCAATTTGTCAGGAAAGGCCCCTTTTATTGTTATAGCTTTACAAATGATCTGGTTGGCCACCGTCTTTTTAGGTCGAGCCTAGCGCAGCGCGCATGCGCTGCCCTAGGAGAAGGCCTCTTGGAATCACTCCAGACTTCCAAGAGACTTCTCCGTGTGGGTCAGCCTCCTCCCACAATTCCATTGGCCTTTGCGTGAGGCTTTCAATAATGAAAGCACGCAAATGGCCAAAGACGGGTGCATGTCCCTCCTTTCCTCTAAACTTTCACTCCCATGGCCTAGGGGTCTCGGGAGCGAGCAGGGGCGCGCATTGTGCCAGCTGCATTCCTCCCTTATCTTTATCTGGGTTCATGTTACTAAATAAACAAAGCATGGTCGCTTTCGCGGCCGCGCTTGATTAAACTTTGCTTTTATCCCTCTTTCATGCTTGTTTTGTGCTACTTTAAATTGTTGTACAGCTGCCAAAACAGGATAAAAAGAAAGAAAGTGAAGCATTATATGATTGATGAGCCTCATCTGCTCTCAGGTGAATTTCAATTCCCGTGCAGGCTATATTAATTGCATTTCACCATGCTTCGCGGTAGGCCAGCTGCTAACAGGAACGGCGCACTGACGTGCCACTGACGATGGGCAAGACCCTCATTCAGCCGCCATTTTCCCAGCCTCCATGAAATGTACCTTAGATGGTCAGCTTTCTGCATGTGGGCTTGGCACTGCCAGACTGTGAGAAATTTGATCACACCTGCCGAACGTGGGCCGCCTCTGTGGGTATTAATGAAGCTCATCAGCTAATTTGATTTAATTATGGTGGAATGTGTATGTAAGTGTGACACCACAGAAAGGGTGCCAGGGCAGCACACCTTGCTGTGAGCACTGTTATATGTTTGTTAAAAAAAATAAAGTGAAAACACTTGTTTTGAAGGGTGTGTATCTTGGAGGATGTTAGGTTTTTATTTGTCCCACTGCTACAGAAACAAACCTCTATGCCAACTGAAAAACGATAACAGAGGGAAGTCTGTGGAATAAGATTAACATTATTTAACCCAGCTGATGTTCATTTAAATAATGTGCTATAGTTTGTTTTCTGTACTAAGTCTGAATTAATTTCGAGGGCAAGGCAGTACCGGAAGTTCACAAGGCGGTTGGTGTATAGCCCACAATGGATTCGAGTTCCATCAAACAAGAAAACGGATTAGCTTGTTGCTATGGCGCCACCTGCTGCATGGATATTTTAGGGTGGCTTCCTTTATTGTCTATTGGATATACTGAGAACAGCCGATGGCCCACGACTCCCACTGTCGCAGAATCTTTACATACTAAGGAATCCTGAGAGTTCACTTGGTGGAAGTAAGATCAGGGCTTTAAGTGGGCCGGGTCTTGTCGGTGTTCAGCAGTGCCGAACAGAGTCTCTATCGGGCTCTCCATTTTTGCCCTCAGGGTGAAATAAAATCTTACCTCTGCAGCAGTACCACCCTTCACTGCCTTTGATGTAACTTCAATGAGACTCGCTATAGTACTTTCTCATCGTTTCAGAACTTAAAGCATTTTCAATATTCTATAGAACAAAGCCATAGTTGTTTCCGATTTATCTTACACAAACAACAAACATTGGCAAAGCCAATAGCCCTAGCTTGTTGTACATGTAATGTTACTTGTTGTATCAGTATTATATATGTGTATGCAAAGACAGAAGCAGCAAAATACTAGTTGGGCGGCACACTATGCTAAGTACAGATTTTTAGCCTGCGTATATTTAAGCCACATCCTTAATTACATCTTCTCCCCACTCACCCTTTTGCTTCTCCCCTGCAATATTGCCAAAATGTTGAGTGTGTGGGCATGTTAATAGGGGATAATCTGCTGCATGGCTAAACTTATACGGTCGCAAAGGCGAGGCCTATTGGCTATGCCAATGCTTGTTCGTAAGGCCATGCTGAATAAGTCCCTCCGCGTCGGAGTTGTCATGATTCCCATATGCCTTGCCATCCAGGTGCATGCCACAAAGAGAAAGACATTCATTTAATACAGATTTCAATGTTGTGGCAAATCCTATTACCGATACACATTAATACTCGTGAATCCTTCCTTCTAAAGACGCTCAAAGCTGTGCGCGGCTATTAAAAAAATAAATCCTGCTCTTGCATAGATGTATTGAGTATTCTTAAACTGTCTTTGGTCAAGCCATTTAATTACTCTCTGACCCTGACAGCCTCCTTGTAATCAGCCTGTCTCGATGGCTTCTCTATTGTTCCAATTAGGCTTTTCAGTTTACACACACACAGATTGCTTTCACAGCTAAAGAAAGCATTTCAAGGTAGAATACGGAATAAATGGGACCAGAGGAGCACAAAGCGTATTGGTGGTGCTGCAAGCCCTGCCGCCTTTTTTCCCCTTTTCTGAGTACAATGCAGAGCCGCCTCTGCGCCCGAGCACCGCATCCTCTCTGTCTGGAAGGGCAAAGCAAGGTCACCCCACAAAGCCGCATTCTTCTATTCGACATTGTACAGCGCACCTTCCTATGTCCGCCTTTAACGCCTTCTTGAGCATCGCAGCCCCTTACGCACACAGATTCCAGAAATAGCACTAACATCATGTTAACAGCATTTAACCAAACTAAAGGTAAATCTTTATTTACAAATTAATATAAATCGTTGCAAAAACTATAATACAGGATTTAAAATGTGCTTATTTGCACAGACAGTGAAAGGCGCCATAAATATAATAAAACATACATTTATGAGTAAAATAAGTAATACGAAAATGGAAAATCATTGTTCTCTAAAATTTGTAGTGAGTGCAAAGTAATGTATAGGTTGTTATTTCAGGAGCACAAGGGGGGGGGGCTAAAATACAAAAGGAGAAATAAGGAAAGCAGAAATGATATGACGCTGGAGGTTGCCAACTGCGATGACAGCAGCCTTTTAACTTGTAGTCGAAACTCTGTAGGAGAGCTGAATGTTGTGGGTGTTTAATGGCGCCATCACTGCGGAGCGGCGGGATCTGATCTGACGAGCCCTCAGGGCAGGACGTAACAGTTTTCGCATAATGTGAACGACAGCGGGGCAAATGCACAAGAAATGTAGCACGCTCTCTTCTGAGAGGCCGCAAAGGCGACAGTGAGGGTCCGGCCAGCTTTGCTTCCAGGTTGGAACCAGATTTTATAATGGGAAGGCACCGATGCGGTTTAGGAGTACTATATGATCTGTGAGATATGATTTGTAAGATATGATTGTGGATTCCAGTTGGTATAGGTATGAAAAACTGACCAACCGTGCTTCTTACAGGCCATCTCCACTTTGTCGAGTGACCAGGAATGCAATTTGGCCGCCTTATTGGTGATTTTTTTGAAATTCCAACCAAAGTGTTACACATTGGACTGGCATATACGGCAATCAGCGGAGCCTGATGGGCTGGTCTAACATATCAGTGTGTGTGGGCCGCTTTTGTTGCAGTTTGTGGGCCTCTTTTATGGAGAGGTTGCTCAGTTTTCACTGTCGATTTCACTGATTTTACCACAAATATTGGCTGCGGTAAACATAAATGCATGCAGTCTCCCATACCTTGCAAAATACCCATACAGTGTGGCCCTACAAGTTCAAACCTGGCATAATTTGCAAATGTGGGCAATTTAGTGCCCATGCCTACTTTTTGTCCCAGCCCGACTCTGCATATAGGGGGCTATTCACAAAGGAATTTTGTAGTAAGTAAAGGAGTACTCCTGTAGCATTCTTTTACATAATCGTACATTAGGGTGACCAACTGGCATGGGTGCAAATTCAGGACGGTGAGTGTAAAAATTCAGGACAAATGGTCAAAATTCAGGACAAAAATTCAGGACAGGAGGTCAAAATTCAGGACAAAACTTCGGGACAAAAGTTACGTTTTACAGACACATCAGAGGAGGTTGCACTATAGTATATAAGTAATCCCATCTATATCCAAACATATTCTTCCATTTGCAAACCTATCCATCATGTATCCTTCCTTCTATCCATCCCTCCATCCACACTTTCACTCATCCATCCATCCACCCTATCCATCCGTACACTCATCCATCCAGTCTTCCACCCATCCATCCACTCATCCATCCAGCCATTTACCCTTTCACCCATCCAGCCATCCTTTCACTTATTCATCCACCCACCCAGTCACTCATCCTTCCACCCATTCACCTCTTTAGTCATCGATCCATCCCCCTTTCTCTCCCCATTGACCCTTTCACTTAGCCATCCTTCCTTCCATCCATCCACCCATCCTTCTACTCATCCACTCATGAATCCATCCATTGACCCTATCACTCAGCCATCCTTTCACTCATCTATCCACCCATTTACTCGCCCATCATCCACCCTTTCACTCATCCATCCTTTCGCTCTTTATCCATCCATTCACCCTTTCATTCATCTATTCACCCTTTCACTAATTCATCCAGCCATCCACCCATCCCTTCACTCACTCACTCGTCCACCTTTTCATATTAATTATGAGCTGAGTCTTTATCTGCAGAGTTGCATACAGAAGAGGCCCATCAAGAATGTCACCCTTGTTGTAGTTCCTAAGGCAAGTTCTAGGATAGGCCATGGGACGGACATACCCCCCACCCTCAATCTAAAATGGCGAGCTTCTTCTCCGGATATCCCCCACCCTCAATTTAAAATGGCGAGCTTCTTCTCCAGATATCGATGAACGCAGAAATTGAGCAGGCAGGTTGAGTTCAGTAACTTGCGGGCAATAAACACGACCCCTTAATCGGTCACATTGGACTGAGGGACTCCTAAAGTTGCAACCAGGCACAGGCTGCTGGCTGCCTTCAGTACACGCTGCGGTCCTCCTCAGAGGCTTACCTCGTTCTTGACCGGTGAAAGTCGAGGTGGAGAGCCATAAGGAGTCTTGGGGCAAAGGTACGGGTGCTAGTTGCACAGCAGACTTCTCTATGTATGCGGTGGGGTAGTAGCAACACAACCGCCATAGTAGTGCTTCCGAAGACCTGCTAAAGCAGGGAAATATACTAAAAAGTGATCCCAAGCCCTGGAGCCTAAGCGTGGCTCGACCTTCTGTTGGCCATTCGTTGTACAGTATATATATATATATATGAGTAGCTATATGAGCTATACATTAAATCCTTTTGAGAGAGGGGCTAAGGAGAGATGAGGTGCACCATGGTGGGTGGTAGCCAGGGAATACATAAAGAAGGTCATGGAAGGGGCACCAACAAAGATTGTCGCCCTGGGCGCCACTAATGCACATAGTTTAGAGTTCGTCAGTTCTTCCAGAGCCTTTGCAGCAAACACCTATAACGTTTTTGTCCTGTTTTTGTGGTACACAGTTACACGAAAGCTACGCCTCATTGTTTAAAATAAGTTTGCCATTTGCAAACAAATGCAGAGACATTTTAAGGCAAATGCAAAGTGTGCAACTTCCAAGGACCCCAAGCTTTAAAGCCCCCTCCCACCCCTAGGAAGATGATCTATTTCTATATTATTTATGTCTATTTATCTCAACGCACCCCCCTCTCCTGTGTAGTTTTAAGGCTTGTTGGGCCCCAAGGGAAGACATATATCAGCTGTTTCTGCATGATTCAGTTTCTAAAACTTTAACAGTTTAATATTTGTGTGCATTATGTAATTCTTCAGTTTTCAGAAAATGGTTAATAAAATTCACAAATGTTCCGAACAGGGGGCCCCTAAACATATGCACAGGGCCCCGAAAATCATTAAGATGACAACGATACAGGGCAGTAGCTATCAACGGTGGAGCAGGAGCATCGACACCGGGTCCATTACACACCAATTACTATTGCCTTTTACTGTGCAAACAGACAGCGGGGTGACATTATCATTGCTTGCACTGGGGCCCACTGCTCTCGTGTTACACCACCGCACAGAGACCATATTTTATCTGTCATTTAATCGGTTTAATGCGTCGTGCTTTGAGGATCTCCTGAAGAATAGCCAGAACTGCAGGAAACCTCCAAAAATGCATTAGGCTCGGATTCTGACATTAACAGTTCCCCAGCCTCCAATCCAGCCAATGGCGCCTTGAGGCCTGGTCCGTTTAGAACGCGTTTTACTGAGTCTACAGGTCGAGTAAGGGTCCCGAAAATTTAAATAAAAATAAAAAGAAAAGCTCAAAACGTGCTCTGCACGTCCAGAAGTACTGTGGCTGGGTACCCTAAAGCTGTTCTCATTGGCCAGGGCCAGTGAGAGCACTCCTGCAGTGTATCAGTGAGCTCTAGGATTGGTGGATGGCTTTCAAGCCAATCCTAAATCGCTTTGTTTGGTCTCCACATCAAACGGTTGGTATTAGAAAGGCACATGATTGGCTGTTACCCAACAGCTGTTAAAATTACGGACAAATGGCGTCAGTTAAAGAAACTGCCACGGACAACGGACAGACGGCCGAAATTACGGACTGTCTGTGAAATTTACGGACGGTTGGTCACCCTATCGTACATGACTGTGGATTAGCCCGAAAATATTCCAAATCAGAATAAAATTGGAACGTTCATGGAATATTTCATATAAAATTAGTACAAACGGAAAGGACTGTCCATCTTTTGCACTTTAAGTAATTGGGAATTGGATGTTTCGTGGCAGATTCACAAAGGATGTAAAATATGTTTAAAAAAAGGGCGTGTCCGAGATGGCGGCAGAGTAGGATCTCCTTTGCCACGCTTCAGAGTTCATGCCCATTATACTGCATTCTGGGTCGCCAAAGCTGCCTGAACTTTTGCAGACGGGTGGGGGAGCCTGACGTGAACTACACAGCCCGCAGTGATCACAAAGGAGACCACTGATGCCTGGCGGCGACCATGTCTGTTCCCCTCGCGACCACGTCTGTAGTTCAGAGCAGATGCAGCACCGGGCCTTATACCTGCGTGGTTCAGACCAGAAGAACAACGGCACATCGCTCCAGGCCTGACGGCTCCAGCCACCACAAGTAAGCCAGGCGGGTGGAGCCCTGAATAGCGAAGACTCCTCTGGCTGTAGAAAGGACTTGGCGGTACAGCTGAGACACTGATGAACCTTGAGGTCTGGCAAATACAGCGGCTGAAAAAGAGGGGACCCTGCGGACATCGGCAGCTCCACCTCAACAGGACCACGCAGAGCATGTCAGATGCCGGCTGGAGGCTGCCGCAGGGACCTTGAACACATACCTGCAGAGGGCCGACAAGTGAGAGTGAATTTGCCTGTGGAGTGCATGCCTGCCCCATCTGAAGGGCCCCCAGCAGACTTGCAGAGGTTTGAGGCAGCCCAGGGCCCAGAGCAGACTGTCCCTACCAAGTGAGTGCGTCCATCGTTGGAGGGGGTGGGGCGCAGACAGTGAGGCGCTAAAAGGCTTTACAGACAAACCTTACAGCGCACTGTCTCGCTATCCCCCTACCTGGCATCACCCACCTGAATTTGCAATCAGCGGCTACCACTTTACCCTTTGGTGCCCGCTCCTTCCACAACTTCCTTTTCAACAGACTGCAGGGTGACTTAGCCACGCTGAGGGATGAGGTGGCAGCAAACATGTAGGAAGTTAAAAGGGAAGTGACAGATTTGGAAAAGAGGGTAGCTGCCCTAGAGTACAGTAATGACACCAAAGAGGAAGTGCTGGACAACCACAGGTAGGCAATTCAGGACCTGCAGGAACAGAACCACGCTCTGTATGCACAACTGGAGGACCAGGACAACACGACACACAAAAATGCGTTGTTCCAATATCAAAATTAAGGTGATCTCCCTTAATGTGGAGAACAGTGATCTTGAGGGTCTGGTCACTTGACTCTTCAAACAACTCCTACCACGCCTTACAGAGGCAGACATTATTTTGGACAACACACACAGAACGGGGCGCTCTGCAGGCTCCCCAGGCATTCCCCAGGATATCCTCACCTGCCTCAGTTATTATAAGCATAGAGATGTTCTCCTGGTCGCAGCGAGAAGCCATAACCCCCTCTTGTTCGAAGGTAACCAGGTATGGCTATACCAAAACCTATCTCCCACCACTCTCCAACGCCATTGCGCCCTCTAGGAGGTGACCACTTTTCTCCGGGACAAGGGTGTTAAATATAGATGGGGCCACCCCTTCCCGCTCCTCTTCATCTGGGACAAGGAGACATGTGTGGTGTGCAACAATGAAGAAACCCGGGTTCGTTCTGGGGCTGGATCCAACATCCCACAATTCGGACCCCAGTGCAGACACAAATAAGCCAAAGACGTGCACTGTGCGCAGATCACCTCCTCACTGGCCCAACCTCTGCTACACAAGCTCACACAGCACATACAACAGCCCTATGAAACTAACAAGTTCTAATGATCATACACTACAGAACCCAGCCCCATAGCTGTTCCGCAAGTCCACTGCATGGTAAAGGTACTCAGTCTTAACGTTGCAGGCTTAATGCCCCAGTAAAACTCCTGGCCACACTCTCCTTATTACGAAACTCAGACTGCGACATCGGTCTATTACAAAAAAGCCATCTCCTCAAGCAGGACTGGGGGAGACTGCTCCAGGTGGATCCCATCCCAATACTTTGCTTCAGGACTCAACAAAAAACGCAGGAGTTGCCATCCTCTTCGCCAGCAAATTTCAGGGCCACATCCATGGGACCCAGACAGAAATCCCAGCATGACTACTGTCTCTCCAAATCAGTTTAGGCCAATACTCTTTTACCCTGGCCTTCCTATACGTGCCCAATGACCACCAGAAACAATTTATCACAACGGCTCTCAGCCAAGTTCTCCTTTCCCCAGATAAAGACCTCCTTGTGGGAGGGGACTTTAACCTAGTTCCGCACCTCAAACATGACCATTCAGCCCAAAGAACAGGGCAGACTGGGGTACTTTTTTTCAAGGGAATGGAACGATTGAAGGAAAAGGGCCTTACAGACATCACCCTAGAACAAGAGCATACACTTTCTTTTATGTTGCCCACCAGATGTATGTCAGACAGAACTACCTTCTGACATGGGAGTGGTTGCGCTCTCAGACCACTCGCCTATCTGGCTCACCTTTAAGGTCCCCTCGCTTCCCATATCTGGCCTACCCTGATAACTAAATGATAAGCTGCTTACCTACGAATCAACTCGAAAAGAAATTGAAAATGCCCTTAAGCATCTATAAATCAATGATATGTCAGAAACCTCAATCCCCCTCTTTTGAGAGACACTGAAAGCGGTGCTCGGTGGTTGAATCAAAGCCATATCACCCATATCAACATGACTAGAAACGATAAAAGGTTGGAGCTGGAATAGAAGGGGCAAGCCCTGGAAAATGAACACAAATGTGCAAGCTCACATTAGGTCTGACGAGAATTAACCCGACTCATAAAACAGCTCAAAACACTGGATGTTGACAAGGCGCTCTTAAGAATCAAATAAAAATACTACACAGGGGCCAATAAAGCAGAGATGTTCCTGGCATACAAGCAAAGAGATTAAGCCCAAAACGCCAGCATAGTGGAGATCCAGGCAGATGGTGGACATGCTGTAACATCTGATAAAAGGATAGCACAGGCCTTCAAACTATTCATCTCGGCCCTCTACGCCTCAGAAGAGGCGGACCCAGATGAGATAACTGAGTATTTTGAGGTTTGCCAAGCCTACCAGCGTACTGCCTCTGAACGCTACATTGCTGGAGGCGGACATGCTTCTTCAGTCCTTAATGCAATTGTAAAACTACAGCTGGGAAAGGCCCCAGAAACCAATTGCTTTACCCCCTCCTTTTACAAGACTTTTGACACCCAACTGGCCCCTGTTCTGGCATGGCTGTACAACTCTCTTGAGAACACAGATACACTTACAACTTCAATGAGCAAAGCAGTGCTCACAGCCATCCCCAAATCGGTAAACGGTCCACCCAATGTTCTGCATATCAGCCCATTTCCCTTCTTGATGTCAATGCCAAGCTCTTACTAGCATACTAGCAGCCACTTAACTCCTATATTCAAGGATTCATCGACCTAGACCAAAAATGATATACACCTTAGCGGAACTGTTGTGAGAACACCAAACGTTCACTACATTTGATAGACAAGGCCTCAAGGGCCCGTAATCCAGCACTCTTAGTATCCATGGACACGCAAAAGGCATTTAATCGCGTTCACTGGCCATTTTAGGTCTCGCCTGACCCAGCGCATGCGCTGTCTGGTGAGACATTTAGTAACTGGCTTCTCAAAGTGCTACCAACAGGCTTTTGGCGGCCACCAGCTTGCTGTTAGGCGCACAAGCGCGCGTGACGTGCACAGCTGCCATTTGCCACTCACCAGCCTGCTTTCACTTTTGCGCGCACACACAGAGAGCCCTCGCTCTCCACCTCCCCGGCTTTCTCTTCTTTCTCCGCCCCCACCCTCTTCTGACTCGATGCACAGAGAGTCCTCGCTCTCCACCTACCCGGCTTTCTCTTCTTTCTCCGCCCCCACCCTCTTCCGACTCGATGCACAGAGAGTCCTCGCTCTCCACCTCCGGCTTTCTCTTCTTTCTCCGCCCCCACCCTCTTCCGACTCGATGCACAGAGAGTCCTCGCCCTCCACCTCCCCGGCTTTCTCTTCTTTCTCCGACTCCACCCTCTTCCGACTCGATGCACAGAGAGCCCTCGCTCTCCACCTCCCCGGCTTTCTGGCGGGTAGATTTCCCCAAGGCTGGCTCACTTAAATTCGAACAGGACTGTATCATTTTCACTTCCGTAAGAACATGTGTGCTTCCCCCACATCGGCCCTTGACGTTTATGCATTCACCTCTTCCTCGCTGGGTTGGTCTGAAAAGCCGCTTGTGTGCCTTGCTGCCTGCCGTAGCAGCGGATAGTACAATGTTTTCGACTCTCGCCTTCAAAAGACAACCACCACTATATTTGGACTGCTGGCCCACTTGCCCCGCATTGTCTGGATTTTTCTAGATGCATAATATTTGTGTTTGCTGGGTTCCTGTGTGAAGCTTGGTACGTCATGTGAACACTGTTTGCAGACAGTGGTGTAATACTGTTTTAGCTAAAGCTGTTTTATGTTTATTAAAAAAACACGTATACGTACCCGATTACAATGGCAATATCGACTTAAAGCTTTTCATACCACACTTCAGCCATTTCTAAACATTATTAATAGCAGGTGTTATTGCCCATTTGAATAGTACTAAGTTTACCGACTTCTAAAGGATGGCTTAGGTTTCGAACTTGATACTTGCCTATCACATTTTATTCCACTAGTGAGCGTTTAATGCACTGTGGCCTGGAGCACTGCGAAACAGTTGCACTTGACATGGTACAGACAGACATGTTCAAATGAAAAACACTGACGGGGTCTTGTAACGGACCCCTTGCAAATATATATTTTTTTATTTGTAGCTGAGACGTGTATTTCTTTGGAACAGGAAAAATGTTTCGAGCAAAAAACATATCTTTATATTTTTCACAACATATATAATACAAAGATCCTGCATTTGATACATTTCTGAGTAGCTCATCAAGTTATGTTTTTCCTTGCACTGTCAAACTAGTCAATTACAAATGTAAATTTACAAATATAATTGTGCTCAGAGGTCAAGTAAAACACAACAAATTGCAAACTAAAAAATAGATTTGGTAGCTTACACTTGGGTTCTCATTTGTATCTAAGCTCAGTTTTGTATATATTTTCTTGTATTCCTGGAACTCCACTGAAAATCATGCTTGTCAATTTATTATATTATGGGTGCACTTCCAACTACCACAACTAATCTGTTTCTTCATCGATTTGATAACATTTTAGTTACATTCAAAGATGTTGGTTAATAAGCAATTTCTTCTTTCATAGTCCTATTTGAAATGTTTTGATAAAAAATACACTCCACCCTTGGTGTAATAAGAAACATTTCCTTGCTGCTTAGCAATGATTTTCATTGTTCTTCATGCTTTCCAATCAACATTTATAACTTTATTGCTTGACGCCATTGAAAACCTATACACGTGTTTGAAAGCAGTACATTATATTATTTTGAAGCCCCTGTGAATACTGCATGCTTTGTGTTGTGATCACTTTATTCGTAGTCTGCCTTTTGATGTTCTGCCTCTTACTGATGAGCCTGCTCATGAAATACATGTTTGAAAGAGAAGAGCACAATGTCAGAAAGGACGTCTTATTAACATTTTTCAGCAGAACGAAAATGCTGTGTGGCAGATGTATTGTTAACAAGTCCCAGCAATGCAGGGTCTGCTATAATTTTATGCAATATATTTGTGACTCTAGGGAGCCGAACCCTAATAATGTACTGCACCCCAATATTTGGGTCATCCGTATATTTACCTTTGGCAGCTCAGCTCTGGCAGCCATAATCTTGTGATAAGTCACCACTCTCATTGTCATCAGGCCCATAATCTCAAGTAATTAAAATAGTGACTAGGACCACTCCAGTACTGAGTTCTAGATCAAAAAAAGTTAAAGAGTGTTATTGCAAATCTCAATAGAGGCATTACAGAGAAATGCAACATATATTCCATGATGGATCAGGTACAGAGTACATAGAAATCTGGATTTTTAAAGTCCCAATAAGCAGCAAAAATCATAAGTGGGATGGTCAGCATCCCTGTGAGGAAAAAGGAAAGGTTCTTAATTTAACTGTCAGAATCGCAAAGGAAGCCAACAGCAGCTCTAGTAGAAAAGAGACTCTGTCTGTTGAAAAGAGAGACGGGCCAGTTTTGAGACAACATGGTGTCCCTGGAAAAAAAACTGAAAGATTCACACTTCCCTCTTTATGACCTCTCACCCCGTTTTTAGGTCTCACCTACGCAGCGCTCTCTCTTTCTCTCTATCCCTCTACCTCACTCTACCGCCCTACCTCACTCTACCTCTCTACCTCATTCTACCTCACTCTACCTCTCCACATCACTCTACCTCTCCACATCACTCTATCTCTCTCTCTCTACCTCTCTCTACCCCTCTCTACCCACCTATCTCTACACACCTCTCTCTACCCACCTCTCTCTCTCTCTCTCTCTACACACCTCTCTCTCTACCTCTAACTGGTAGCCGGAGCCTGATAGCACTGCATGACATGTAAAAAAAAAAAAAAAGCATTGGCATAGCCAATAGGTCTCGCCTTTGGGGTCTTATAAGTGTTTAACCATGCAACAGTTAATGTTGTTGCACCAAGGATATTGTGTTGAATATCTAAATACTTATAAGGTCCCAAAAGCGAGACCTATTGGCTATGCCAATGCTTGTTTGTATAGGGTCCTGGACAAGATGAGCATAGGGTCATGATTTAGAGTGTCAATAAGGAGTAGCTACTGATAGTCGACCACCCGCATCAGGGTTAAAGGCACCATTTCACAATCTTTTGCAATCCACAGGGAACACGACTGGGATGCCCTCTTTCCCCACTCCTTTTTGCTCTTTATATGGAGCCACTGATGGCAAGCATCAGGGTGAACCAACAGACTGCTGGCATTACTATGGGGGGCCACAAATACAAGCTGGCCCTATATGCAGACGACGTGGTAGTAATTCTAACAGAAACGCATACCTCAATTCCCGCACTTCTGCAGGAACTGGAAACTTTTGGGCAAATCTCCAGCTTCAAAGTCAACCTACAAAAATCTCACATTCTGAATCTTACTGTCCCACTAAAGAAAGAGCTCAGCTGGAAAGAGTAGCAAACATGGTAAGGCACTGGCTGCAAGAGATTAGGAGGCCTGCTTGACCATTAAGGCCTCAAGACCTTTGTCCAACTGCAAGATTCCTACGGCCTCCCAACCCAAGAAAAATGGAGATATAACACTCTCCATCATTGGGTCACCCGGCCCCATGTCCATCCACACGCCAGCCGCAGACTGACACCTTTCGACAAATGGATAATCACCCCCACTAGTGACAAGCAACTGCTATACAGCTTTCTGAACAAACCCATCAAGCCGACCAAATCCCCAACACAAACCAGATGGGAAGCAGAGCTGGAATGCACCTTCACACCTAAAGAATGGGCAGACAGTCTTTGCAGAACCCACTCCTCTGCCCACTCCGCGGCTGGACTGTTTCCCTGGACTTAAGATTACCCACTACTGGTATTACACCCTAGCTTGAATGCCAGCATGAAGGCCAGACACTTCTAACAAATGCTGGCGCTCCTGTGAGAGACTGGCACCCTCACCCATCTTCTTTGGCACTGCCCCAAGCTACATCAATACTGGGAAGAAGTCCTACACGATATTGACGAAATATTCAACATGGAGCTCCCCTGCTTCCCAAGCTACATTATACTGGGCTTACCCAATGTACTGACATATCCCCTGCAGTCACGAAGGGGAAAGTGACGACGTATGCCCTTTGTGCAGCTAGGCAGGCAATTTGAGCTATTTGAAGCACAGATAACATGCCGACCCACTCTAACTGGCTACACAAACTGTGGGATCTCATGAGGATGGAAAAGCTCACAGCAGCCATAGAGAACACCCTGTCACAGTTAGAGAAAATGAGGACACCCTGGGTGCAATTCTTAGCTTAGGAATTCAGAGACCTTTCTGGCCCGATACTTACGGGTCCTTTGACTCACGGCGGCTAAATCCTCATCCCCCTCCTAGAGACTTGGGCTGAACGCTATTCCTTATGTGGGCTAATAGCTCCTTACTACCACTATGGACTCATCCTTTCCAGAGATGTTTTTGCATTGAACCCCTCCCCCCTCCCCCCCATCTCCCATGTCACCTTCCCCACCCCATTCCTCCCCATGGCTCCCCCCGCCCTGTTCCTCACCGGCCTGTTGGATGTGGGTGAGGGGTACCTGTTCACTATAAAACTTTAATAAAAAGATTTGAATCGTAAAATATGTAAAACCGTACTCCTGAAGTACTGCATTCTGTGCCCAAACATCCTATTTTAATCAATCCTATAATCATTATTTTGTTCACCCTGAAACCATGCACTAGTTCATTCTGTAAAATGAAAAAGGTGAATGGCCTTAACCCTTGACGAAGTTCCTCATAAGGTAAAATGCAGGCTTCAGAATGTATTTTCATTTGTCCAAGTCCATTTCTGGCACAGGGGATCCCGGGTGCTGTACAATTAAACCAAATCCTTAACATCAGTCTTAAAAATAAAAAATGCCATTGGAGAAAACTGCTAGAAGCAAAGGGAGCAAAAAAAATACAATCAAGCAAAACTAACTAAAATGACTAAAAGGTAATTTGGAAGCAAAGAATAAAAGAAAACAAACACACCAAAAAGGTCCGGAAAAAAAGGGAATCATAGACAAATATGAAATGACGGAAGCAAGACCCAAGAGAAATTGTTAGCGACATCCTAGTAGCTGGGCAAATTGGGATAAGACGCATCTCTGCAGGAAGCCAGCTCTACAGCCGACGGGCAGATGAGACCAACTGTTTTGAATTGGAGATAACCTGGTGCTTTTGATCATCACTCCTCACTAATAGAGTCATATAAGTTAAAGGTCAGTACCAAGTGGGCTTTAGGTCCAGGGGACCTATGGATTTACTGCAGGGAGTTTCCTAGTCCCCGACATTGCTCAATGTATCTATATGCAGCTCTTGCATGACATTAGGGAGGGGTTGCGAGTGGGAGAAGGATTCCATATCTATGGTGAGGAATTAAACAGGCACATTAAATTTACTTCAAGTTTCGATGTGTAATAACTGTCTGTCATTAAATACAGCCAGGCTGAGTTGTTGATAGTGGGTTCCAACCATCAGGCTAACAAGATGAGCTTTGATTATCAGTTTCAAGTCAAGGGAGTACCGATCCCGACTGCCATAAAAGGAAAAAACTGGACATTGTGTTTGAAGCTCAGTTGACATTAAATAGAGAAGTCTATTCCTTAACTTTACTTATTACATTTTCCTCGTAAACAATATGCATCCCTATGTGATTGTACAAGCAAATGCTACAGTTATCGGGTTGCAGATATAGCACAGTAGCTCTCCATTTGCGAGAGCCCCAGCTAAAATATTGCACCGATTGCAAATGGTACAGAATCGTTCGCAGGCTTTTTCTTGCATCTCTAAATTCAATAATGTTTCTCCAGCATTACAATCCCTCCACCTTTTGAAGCTCATCGATTATGTATGGACCTTTACATAGGATGAGGCTTACACAGTGTACTAATCACATAGGCTGAAATATCCCAGTTCAAGAGATGGTATCTGCAGGTGCCAACCTGGTCGTCATTGGAGTTTTACATCAACGCTTGGAGGAAGGACCTTGGGAGACATGGCCCAAAAATTTCAGGTGAGCAAGATGGCCAATCCTTAGAGATGCTACATGCTCCCATTCCAATATCCCATAAATATCCTGCTTCAGATGGGCCTCATAAAGGAAAACGAAGAAGGAAAGCAATGCTGAGAAGCAGATTTGGAGTTGGAGCTTGAGAGTCCGGAGGAGCGCCAAAAGTGAGGGAAAGCACCCTGTGCCCCTTTCCCCCGACTGCCCACCACCACAGTGCCTGAGGCCAGATTTGCATGGCCTGAAATGAGGGGCAGCCTGGAATTTAGCAGGAGCACCAAGGGATAGCAACTAGGACCATGCTCCTCCACTTCAACCGCTTGGGCTGTGGCTGAGCTTGTAGCATGAAGCTAGGCAGCAATGCCTGGGGCCTGACCTATTTGGACAGAAAACGGGTGGCCGGGCAGAGGATGGTGGAATTAAAAGGGTAATGGGTTTGCCAGAGAAGGCTGTGCCCGTGGGAAGGACTGTGCACCCCGGATCAGCAAGTCCTGAAGAAAAGACAGACTATCACAGCAACAGGCTTATAGATTAAATTGTGTTGTGGCAGAACTTTGGGGCAAATCAGCAATCATAAGGCTGAAGGATACGACTGAGACACCATAGAAAAAAACGGGGGAAACTAAGAAATGTGCCTTAGGACGCTGGGGCTTGAGTGATGAACTGCCTCAGGGGCTTGTAACATCAGGTACAGCAACCCCCCTGCCTTAGGGACTTGAAACATGAAGCAGAGCATGCCTTCCTTAGCTTTCACTAAGAGCAGCAAATCTGATACCAATGTGAATAAAACCTGTGCAAGCTGCCCTGGAGTAGCACAATATATCATACTGAAAATCCTGGGTTAAGTGTCTAAAGAAGTGTGTAGCCTGGGGGCAGGCAGTGGTGAGTATTTCACAGACATTGCTGTACCTCAATACTATCGCATAATGAATTGACTCTGGCATCACTAAATAGTGCAATTTATGACATAGCTTGCTATTATATAGAAAATCCCCACTTCCGATGTAAGCATTGCAAGAAAAAGCAAACTGGCCGCATCATGCACTGAAGGGAGAGACACGAACCCAAAGCCACCACAAGAGCGCTGCTAAATAACAATATCTTTCTTTGTAGGAGATGACCAAGACATCACCTAAACTGTGCGACAATGGCCTTTCAGGACAAACACTCGCTTTCTGGTCAGGAACCTTTATTGAAGGAATTATAGATGGCAATACAAGAAATAAAGAATTCCTTAAAACACAAAATTGATCCAATGAATATTCAAACCAATCTTCTTACCAGACTTTAGAAGAATAAGTGAGCAAGTCGAACACACAGCACAGACATACAAAAAAATGTGCTCCACAGTCAAAAAAATAAGAAGCGGAAAACAGGTATATTCAGGCCCAGCTGTAAGACAGAGGATGTTGATAAGGAACAACATAAGGATTGTGGGGAATCTCAGTTATGGGCTGAAGGCTCGAGTGCTGAACGTTCTGTAGCCCACTGGACATTCAGCACCCTAAAACCAAATGGATTGTCCGAAAAATGTCTTCTCAGGCTTAGATAGATTGATGATGGCACGAAATACATATTGTGCATAGGGGAGGTGGGCAGTTTTGAGTTCACTGCATGATGATGCGAGGCAGGGGAAGAGTTGAAAGGAGAATTTGAGATTATGGTTGTGGCACAGAAAGAAGGTAAGAAGGTCCACAGAACCTGGATTCTCTTAGGGGGTCCAAACGGGAAAGACATTTCATATAACTCCACTTGGCACATCATTGTCTGAGCATTAAATTCAAGAGGACGATTTTGCAAAAGGCTGACATAATATTCCTTCAGGAAACCCATTTATTGCTCGAGCAATGCTAGTTTATTAGGTGCGCGAGATCCAGAGTGCTCTGTTACTCCTGATACACTAAAGGATCAAGACTGGTACAAAACAGTTGGATTCCTCATAGAGGAAACACGGAGGGAAACAGCAAGAAGGTACGTGATTGCACCGGGGACATGAGAGTGTGAACATCTCCGTAAGGTGAAAGTATATCTACTCATGGATATACAGGAGAGTACGCTGCAGATCCCCGGCATGCTTCCCAATGAACTCCAATACACCTTGATATTGCTAGGTGAGATCTTTAATTTAGTTATGGACGAAGGAAAAGTTTAGGACAGGTTATCAGATGGAATATGGTCTAGGATATGAAGCACTCTCAGTTTCCTTGGGCAGCTTATTTCTCAAAAAGAAGTTGTGACTTCAAGCTCAAGTACTAACGTTTTCTGTCGTCGCATAGCCTTTGAATCAGGATTTACGGCCACAAAACACATTTTCACAGTGTACAAACACCTTTCGCAAGGTGGAAATGTGTTTCCTAGTCTTGAAAGGGGTTTAGTGACTATTCAGGAATTGCAAGCTAGAGGGAGCATGAAGGAGGCGTTACCCTCCATCTTTGTAGCTCGCGGTGGACTGTATCAATGGCTATTGACCTCAAATGGGACCGCTTCCCCTACACAAATCAGTTACCAGTGCAGCTTCAGAGGTGATAACTTTTCAATGGTTTGCGACTGCAATTGAGGATAACATCTTGTTCATGTTCCCACCAGTCTGAGATTCGGAAGGGTTGCTAAGCAACTTTTAAAAGCTGAAAAGGAGTTTTGGGCATTGTGAAAATGTGTTTTGCAATCGTAAAGCCTCAGTCACAGGCATTGCAACCATTAAAAACTTTACATGAGGTCCCTACCAAGCTGCCCGTGGAGACTGGGACTGCTTAAGATTCTAGAAGATAACGCGATTTGATAACCTGGGGTTGGGTTGCATTAGATACAAAAGTGGGAAATTGAGTAGGATAGAGTTGAGGTACTATGGGTCAACCAATCAGACCAGAAATGGGCATAAGGTAATTTTACGCGGCGAAAGAGACTGGGCAAAGGGAGAGGTCAGTGGTGAGCAGGTAGGTTAAAAGGTGGAGAGTGGTTTGGAAAGTTTTTTTTTGATAACTGAGTAACATTACAAAGTTAGCTATACCTACATGGTGGTAAAGTCCACATTTAATGCTTATGATATGTAATATGAAGTATAATTGAAACATAAGAACCTACTTCTTCATCGCCGCAAAAAGAGGACTGCTGATGTTGCCACCACTTGCATACCCTTGAGATTTAGTGCTTTATAAATGCATTCCTATTCCTATCCCTACTACGGTAGTCCTGGGGCCCTCTATGACCTGGACCTGGCCAAATAAGAAAGGAAAAATGAATCAAAAGGTAACCAGCGTAACATAAGCTGGATTCTTAAATGAAGAAAGATTAACCAGTAAAGCTGCAAAAAATTAAGGTAATGTGAAAGAATTTGCATGGATGAAGGGTATGAAGAAGGAAAACTACAATTAAAAAAAAAAAACTTCCTTAAGCAAAGCAAATCACATAAAAGTATTTACGGTAATATGTCCTCTTATAGATTATGTGGAGGGCTTCCGACGAGAGTTTAAGTATACATCGATTGTGGCAGTATTTGTGAGAAGAGTAAAATCTGCTAAGTGGCCACAATGCATTATTAACCAACAAAAGCAAAATTACAACCCAAGAGTTATTTTAAGAAACCGAATAAACAAACACACTCACCCATAGATTTCAGGCCTTCAGGGTGTACGTTAGGAGACAGTGAATAAGAAAGAAGGTTTGAGGGGAACAGTGGTAATAGGCGAGGATTGGCACCACCGTTACAAATAAGCCAGATCGTGAGGATGCAAATGTAAGCAATAAGGACCAGAGAGCTGAAGAGCGATTCTCCCTCTGTTTTTGTGGGATGCTGTAATAGAAATGGACTAAGCATGAAACTAGGCCACTTTAGGGCCGGGAGGGAGGAGTTTCAATGCAGTTTAAATTGAAGGAGTTTTCTTTACAATGCAGGAGTTCCAACGACTCCTGAATATTTAAACTTAACGTGTTTATTTTTTATTTAAAAGAGATTATTTATCCTCATTGGCTGTTCCATAAAATCCGATATCCTGTTGCCCACTGGATAGTAACAAGTACAGAACTAGCAGCTTCAGGAGAGAGGCGATCTGAGCCTTGTAGGCTAGATTGCTTAGCAAGTTACACCTTAAACAAGCATTGGCATAGCCAATAGGTCTCGCCTTTGGGACCTTATAAGTGTTTAGCCATACAACAGTTGCATAACTAAATACTTATAAGGTCCCAAAAGCGAGACCTATTGGCTATGCCAAGCGGCCCTGCGGCTGCGAAAGTGATCGCGATCAAACATCAAAGCGGCCGTGAAAGTGAAGGTAATCGTTGCGCGCCGCGCCCGCGCACATGCACTGTAGCTCTAGGCTGGCCTGGTAGCACTTTTTGGAGCCCTCTCAATAAGTCTCGCCAGACCAGCGCATGCGCTGGGTCAGGCGAGACCTAAAAATGACCAGCTTGGGACTTGCAGGTTGTCAATCTAGATCAAAGCAAGCCCCACTACGCCTTCTATTCTTCCACAATCATTAACTTGTCTTCCAAATCATTAATTTGAATATCATTACATTGAGGAATAGTAATGCCTCCTATTTACATTATTTAGAGGTCACAAAACTTCAACATGAAGAGCTACATAAAAAATAAGTTATAAAGCAGAGAATAAATGAAGGCGTACGTCCGGAAAGAATTTTGGCCATACCCCTGAAGTAATGTGAGCGCGTCACACCACAGTGATGTTGAGACGCCATCCCACCACATGTGAATTAGAGTCGAGTGCATTTGGGCTGAGATGGGTAGCATTTCTGAGGAACTCCTAGTGTTGGTCAGTCATGGGACTTACTGAGCAAGATGGATGCCAAGTAAGTATGAAGAACCTGCGGAGAAGTTCAGAAGCAAAATAAGTGCCAGATCCCTGGGCACAGTTTACCTGGCTACCCTGTCTTCTGCACACTATGCGGAGTGTGAATGGAGTACTACGGTGGTCTGGTAGACTCCTTGAGCATGTAGAGACTCCTAGGCCTTTATTTACACACAACGTTTGAGCAGGGCCTCTTTGGGTAAGTCTGATCAATGCAGAGACTAAAATACACCAAGGACTCTTAACTCCTCAAGTACCCAACAATGCAGTGAGTTTTATCAACAAACAAGAAAACTTGGTAGTGTAGTCTACCTTAAAGGTAACACAAGCTGTTATAAATGTAAGTACTTAATGTGATTAATTGATTGATTGATTGGCGCTGATTTTAATAACAGTTTATCCAATCAAATACGACTTGAGCTTTTGCCTGATGTTTACCAGTGAGATTGCATACTAATGTCTGATGGAAGCCTAAAACCCAGCACCAAAAAGCAGCACCCGCAAAGTCAAGTTAACCTAGGTACAGCAAGCATGATTTTATCCTTAGTACATTGTTCTCTCAAGGAAACCTAATGGTTTCTTTTAGAGGTAAAGTACTTAGGCCTCAGGAGGTGGATGAGTTTGTGAAGCACACATAAGATGTGTTCGGAGGCTGGGAGCAAATGCAGCAGGTTAAAAGGCACTGACACATTATCTCTTCTGCAGCCTGGACCACACAGTTGCATGTTGGGCTCTCTGTAGTCCAAACAACAAGATCTTAGGTAGGCTTATGTAAAGGACATTACAGTAATGAAATTGTGAGTGACTGTCACACCTCCTGCAGGTGACCAATCTTTCTCTATTATATTCTGAAAGATGGGTTTAAGTCAACTAATTTGGTAGAAATATTTTTTTCTTTTAGCATTAACTTTAGATTTGAGCCTAGCCTCGATGTAAAAAAAAGAAACAATTAAGCACTTAACGTTATCTAACAGTTCTGTTTTTAGGCCAAAAATGATTGTTAATTTCAATGGCAGAGACGGGTGACCTTCCTTTACCCTCGAAAGCTGTCAACTCAATTTTAATTTAGCTGAGTTGTAGATAGTTTTCTTGCATCCATTTCGGGATTTTCCCAGTAGAAGTTGGAGAACTGCAAATGGCTTGGTGTCAATAGAGAGATAAGTACAGATGTGCTTGGATAGAAACTTGGAGACCTTAAACAAGATCAAACGGGGGCAGGGACAAATTAAACATAGCTTGAGAGAGGGCTGACCCCAGAGGGACACCTTATGAAGAAGTAGAAGGTGGTGGAGTAGAAGGTGATGAACAAAAGCCCCTTTCTTTGACCTGTTGACATTAGGATCTAGGAAGGAGTGAAAGCTTTTCATTGCAAATGCCTTATTCCCTGCAGTCAGGCGCTACAAGAGGATGCCCTCATCAATCTTGTCAAAGCCCATATACAGATCCAGCATCACTAGAAGAGATGTTGTTCCCTCATTAATAAACTGAAGCATACTAACTTAGCTGCTTCAATTCTTTGTGATGGCTGAATACCAGATTTTATAGAAGATAATATCTCATCAGAATTTAAAACTATTAAGGTTGTTGGACCACCACATTTGCAAACATTTTAGCTTCTACCAACAGGATAGTGATCAGGAAGACATTTACCAGGTCAAATGTGAATAGTTCGGTTTCATGATGAGTGGGGTGTTCAGGAGGAATGCTTATTGAAGACACAAAGTGTATAACATTTATAAATACAGTGTTAACATTTAAAATAGTAGTAATATTTTTGTGTAGGCACGTGAAGAACTATTTTTTTTTTTTAAATGGAATAAGATTAATGCCTTGACTCGTGATTACCTACAGAAGATGCAAACAAATTTGCCTTCAGAGAGTTCACAATATAAGTTCCAGACCCACATGTTAGGTGCGAAGGAATCTTGCTGGCATCAAACTTTTCCTTTTGCACTGTGCATATTTTCTGACACGTTTTCAGCTGACCGCATTTAACATCTGCACATCTTACCACTTGGCTCGGGTGTGACTTCGCAAAGCAAGAAAAACAACTTAAAGCCATCAAAATAAAGTCACACCACAGAGTTGTGCAAAGCACTTAGCAGGTGGTGGATATTAAGAACACATGCAACTTCTAGTCCCCGGGTACTATCCATAAATGTTCTTTAACAACCCTTGCATAAACCTCTAGTAAGTAATACACACTTTTCTCCTACTTGCGTTTTGAACAAGCACGGGTATGAAAGAGATAAATGGACTAAGACAATAAAAACCGTTTTGTCTGACTAAAAGTGGATGTGTGCAAATCGTGCTTAATTTGAGCAGGTATTTGATGGTAGTGGGCTTCAGTATGGACTTTAAATAAATAGACTTTTGACCCACAGCAAGAGAGAAAAAGGCAGAAAAGGGAGGAAGGAGGAAGAGAGATAGGAAACCAGTGACAAAGAGAGAAAGCATGGAAAACCCCACAAAAATGAGACAAGAACCAAGGGCCCATGTGTACGAAAAAATTTGCATTTCTTAATTCACTGAATTGCTATTCGGTATATGCAAATGCGATTCCTACGTAGTAGAAATCACATTTTGCTTATCGGAAAATAGGAAATTGCAAATAGGGATTTCCTATTTGCAATTTACTAACCACATGTATATAGCATTTCCTGATTGCCACTAGTCGCAAAATGGCCATTTAGAAAATGCAATTTCCGCTGAATCAGATCAGGTAGTAACCAGGTGAGAAATATAAAAAGGCACCCAAAATGCATCAGGCTCTTTCACTATGTCAGCCCTGTAAGTTTTGGCGAGGAGGATGCGGATTTTGGTGGTGAGGCAGAGAAGGAGGAGGAGACAGAAGAAGATATTTAGGGTGAGGGTCTTCCTGTTTGAACAGACTTAGGATGAGAGGGTAGACAGGTAATACTTAATTTAATAGCAGTTACAACCTCTGCAACAGGACACATTCAGAAGCATTGCAATACCACCACATGTGCGGGTATTGTGTTGCCTACACCTCTTAGTTACCAGAGGTTCATAGCGGTAGCGGGGGTGTCACAAAGTGCCTTTTCTAGGTTCTTCCACCGGTTCCTTTACATCATGTTGAGAAAGATCAACCAATATATTTTGTTCTTCAATAACCCCCAATCATTTCAGCAAACCAAACTCATGTTCTACAGGGTAGCACAGTTTCTTAATGCCATGGTACTTGACTCCGAGGACAAGAAGTGAGAGGCAATACAACCGGGCACACAGGACAACGCGCTCCATCAGTGTTCAGACTTTTGGCATCCTGATGTCCCGCTTCCGCTGCCGCCATAAAACGGTCTAGCATTGTTGTACAGACCAGATACATGCTTCAAAATCCTCGCCACTTATGCCATCCTGCACAATACTGCAATGAGTAAGGGTATGCACGCCATCCCCATAGAGCCAGATACCGACTCTGATGATGAGTTACCACCCCTACAGGTGCAGTAAGAGGGTACAAGAGCAACAGAGGGACGTGCATGACACACAGAGATAACCAGCAACTATTTCTGAGGTAAGAGAAATTAGATTAACAACTAATGAGACATCATACATGGGGTAGTGCTTGGTGCACAACGGAGTGACCTCTTTTTATTCAGGTGACTACCACATCATAGGAAACAAGGATCAACTGCATCGTGTAAACAAAATATGAACAAAGTAAATAAGGTGCTGGATGGAGAAAGGCAACTCCTACCACTCAGTTACTTGGGAGTCACTTCTTGCGTCCCCTTGGGTTGGGTGTTTTCTCTTCAGCACTTGGTCGTGGTGCTGATGCCGAGTCCGTTTCAGAGAGAACGCCTGGTTGAGCATGACTCCTGGACAGATAAGCCACTTAGGCTGGAGCCCTCCTTCCTCTTAGGTGGTGCGGCGATGTTGGGGATACACAGGTTGTGAGTCTGGATGTCTTCCAAAGCATTTGTGACCTGCACCAGCCCACAAGCAGCATCCTGGCAGCAGTATGCCATGTCCGTCTGTATGCTTACTGGTCACCTTACCAGGCTCAACGTTGTCCCTGGCAGCCGGTTGATTGATCTGGTGATGGTGTCAAAGTGGGCTAGGTACTGCCTGTGCCACGGACGCCTCACACGGTACTCCTGCTCTATTGCAGCTAGCCAGCGCTCCTGACCATTTTCCATGCTCTGCAAGGACTTTCCCATGAGTAGCAGCTGTCTACTCCCTGTACCTATTTTTTTGGTTGGCAGGCACTGTGTGCTGAGGATGGACCTCTCCAGGCTACCATACGCAGGCGATGTATCGGACATGTCAGACACAGTCTCTGTGCATCTACGCAGTGTCCTGGGCTCTGCTGTTGTGGTGTCCCTGCCATGTGACTGTCCCTGATCCCTGTCCTCTACATCAGGCAGTGGGGAGAAGGTAGTTCTCCTGCCAGCTGGTGTTGGGGCGATGGGCTGAGGGGATAGTGGTGTTGTGGGCTCTGGGAAAACCTCACTGTCAGTAGCCCCTTCGGCTGCCACGGGAATGCATGTATATAGTTGTGGTAATTAAATGGTTAATATTTTGCCACACTATTGTTGTGACTCTTTTGCATGTGTTTGTGACATGCTTGTGCTGTACACATATGTTTGGTGTGGTCATCAGCACTCAGTACAGCATGCTAATGATGTGCAATACAACTCCCATGATGTACTGCCTAGGTGGGCCAAGCACCTCAATGGAGTATTTCATGCTGTGATGTATGATATGTGGATTGGCTTACATTATCTCAGTACATAAAGGGAATATGATTTACCCTGGCTGGTGCCTGCTGGGATGGAGCTGTTGATGCCCCAAACTCCTGCGACACTCTCCAATTCGGGGGTCCCCTCTATTAGTGTCTCCATGGGAGTCAGAGGGGGGTGTTGTAAGGGTTCTCCGCCTGTCCCATGTCCCTTTGCCATCCTGCTGGCCAGCCTCGCCTTGGTACGGGACCGCAGGTTGCAGCACCACTTTCTGACCCCCCGGGATGGTCCTCTGCGTCACTCCCAGAAAGTTCACCTTCTCAAGGATCCGCTTCCAGATCCTGGTTTTCTGGGCTTCAGGGACTGAGAGGGAGGCCTTCCCAAACAGCTGGTCCATGTTGGCAGCCCATCCCTCCAGCTCCTTCCCCGAAAACGTCACCTTGCGCTTCTTGCTGCTCCCAGCGTCCTTCC
Source organism: Triturus cristatus (assembly GCF_964204655.1). NCBI lineage: Eukaryota > Metazoa > Chordata > Amphibia > Caudata > Salamandridae > Triturus > Triturus cristatus. Next base: position 867,006,412 of record NC_140581.1, read on the forward strand.
CCTCGTCAGCAGCTCTGATGTTGCTTGCAGATAGTTAGTAGTGCTGGCAGCAGTGATGCAGGGGCACTCCTTACTTCCAGAAGGTGTCTTAAGCCACTGGCTGGAGGCCAGACCATGTAATTATCCTCCACCAGGGCTCTGGCATAATCATCATCAGTACGTAGATTCTAATTTGCGTTTCCAAAGTAACGATTTCTATGGATTCACTATTTAGGAATCACTATTCTAGAATTTCATACATATGTACCAAGAAGTGTATGGTGGTGGAAGAAAAATACATTGGGTGGATTCAAATCTAAGCTGGGCTGGCTGCAATCTCCTTAGAGAAACCTTAGCCATTACAATTCTTTCTTTCTATATTCACATATTTGTCTACACATCAAGTACTGTGTACAGGAGTAACAATACACAGTTCTTATAAAGACATCTAAAACTGAGCAAGTCTAGGATTGACCAACTTAAAAACACTTAAAATTAGAAGTTCTAATAAGAAATGTCCAATGCATACCAATGCCTAACGCAGTCAAAACAACAGATGTTATCCTTGGCTCAGATTCGGCATACATATACATTGATTCAGCTGAGAATGAGACTCAAAGAAAAATGCTCTTCACCCGCCCAACCGGCTCCATTCACATAAAGGATCAACTAGTTTGAAAACTATTAATAAAGGCTATTATTAAAGAAGCTTGTAATAAGGCACTCTGGAGACAGATGTAGAACAAAGCAGATCTTCCCACGCAGCAGAATAATGAGACGAAGATACGGAGAGAGCGGACGCACAACAGTGAATCAATGTTGAGGATACAGCAATGAGTCACGGGCAGAAATGCAGCATCAGTGAGAAATTTCAACATTGTGTCGTCTTTGCTCTTGTGATATTTTGTACCTTTTGGTCATTAAATTGTAGTGAGGTTAACTGAGTACACTGTCTTAGTTTACCTTTGAACTTCACCCAGATCCAGTGACCTTTGGCGACGGGTTTATGCTAGACTAAGGCTTCTCTTTTCTACCGTGGGATGTTTATCTGGATTTTTATTTAGATCTACATATTTCTGAAGGCTTCTCTGGTGAGCGCTTGAACCAGTGCAATGTGTGAAGCTACTATGTTGAATTACTAGACCTTCGTACAGCACTATGACATCATTTGAAGACCATTCCCGATTGTGAAATATACAAGTATGTGGTTAGCCGAATATACCATGGCTTGTACCACTCCTAAGGTATTATACCACAAGGTAGTTCACACTCCACTTATAGATGCATCCATTGTTAGACCCCCCCCCAATGCATGTTTTTCACAACAAAGTTGCACTGAGTCTATACAGACTCCCGCGCTTCTAGGAGAATTCCCTCACAGGAGAAGGACCTTACAAATGGTAGCATTTTCTTACATGTCTTTCGGGAGAATAATCCCCCCCTTAGTATGTTCTCATCTCTCCTTCCTGATTTGTTCTTCAAAAGTTCATGAATAACTGTGCTCTAAGCACTACTATCTTAGCATCTCTACTGCCTCTTTTCCCTGCTTTATGTTCATGAGTAAACCCTGGTTAAGGAGAGTTCATATATGTTTCATCTTACATGAAAATAACAACTGTATTGTTGAATTTGAACTGTACCAGTGTTCCTTCATCTTTGCTGTTCCCTTTCCATACGATCACAGAATTAACCCAAAGAGACCTCCATTACGAGTTTCCCAAAGTGTTATCCCTGTGGGTGATGTGGAGGGGGGTGATGTTTGGTGGGGGGTGGGGAGGGAGGTAGGCAATACCCTGTTGTACCTCCAAATGATCCAGTGTTTTTGGACCCAAAATTTCTAGGTCCGGAAAAATCTGATCTGTTTTATAGGTGTGGATCCGCACCCAGAAAAATTGACACACTGCCTCCGTCTGCCCCCTCAGCAGCAGACAATGCTCCTCCCAGAAAGCCTACAGCCACCCCACCCTCAATGCCCTCCCTGCCACTCAATCACAACTCACCATCCCCTCCCCATAGATATTTACCAACTGTCTGGAGCAGGTGGTAAATATTTGCGCTGAACTCCCTTGAATCGTTTTATTCCGGGTACATTAAATTATTCTCCATTCCGGGGATCCTCGCTATCGCACAGGGAGATAATGGCTAAAATTAATTCCTAGAATCTCCTCGTGGAGATAATGAGGTACTCTGATAGTGGAGGCCATGAATGAAGTTTTATTTATTTATTTATTTTAAAGGTTTTATATAGCGCTGGCTAGACCCGGAGCTATCAGAGCTCTTTACATGAGTATCAGACCATAGTTGCAGGTTACATCGTTACAAAGGATACACAGTTATTAGAGCTTGGTAAACATAGTTACATGTAAGGTCGAGACTACAAAAAGGACATATATGTAAGGGAAGAAGCAGGCAAGGGGAGAGATTCAGGAAAGGGGGGTAGGAGCAGGGGAAGTAGACAGAGAACGGAGGAGGGAAATAGGAGGGGAGGGTGAGAGAGACAGCATGGAAAGGGGAGGGTGACGGGGACACTAACCGGTAGAAGAGTCAAAGCTGCGTCCAACGTCCAGTAAGCTGTGATCCTAGGGGAAATGGTATCATTTCCCCATCTCTGTTGTGAGAGGTTCCCTAAACGCAGTGGACTCTCTCAGAGGGGTCTCTGAGACTCCAAGGTCTACAAACTGGATCCTTCCCCAAAAAGGAGAGAGGGAGTGCTTTGTCAAGGGGTGCCATACCATACCTCTACTGTAGGTGGCTCCCTTGGCACTGTGGACTCTCACAGCGGGTTTGCTGAGACTCCAGAGTATAAATATTGGATCTTTCCCCAACAAGGGGAGAAGGAGTGCTTAGTCAAAGGGCACAAAAGGACAGGGGGCAAGGTGGTGTAGCAGGCAAGGGTGAGGGATTCAGGTGAGAGGGGATAGGAGTAAAGGAAGAAGACAAAGAAAGAAAGAGTACTAAATGAGAACAGACAGCATGGGTTGGGGGACAGATTGTTTTCTCTCTGTGGCCATGAGTATGCCCCATCTCTAAGGTAAAAACCTAGCACAGGCCATTCCAGAAGCTTTACCATCCTGGACATAAAGCACACAGATTGTAATTCTAATTATTTTTCACAATTCACAGAAGTTTATTGTACGCTGCACATCAGCAATCCAGATGTTATCATATTAAATTCTGCAGAGGATGATGTTCGGAACTAACAGTGTTTAACCCATTCATTATCCAGGGGAGATAGTTCAGAATCATGAGGTTGAGGGAGAAGATAATGAACCCAATGAAGGCCAACTCGTGGACCGCAGAGTTCTCTGTAGAGCACACGTATGGGAGCAGGCACAGGCTCTCCAGGACGTTCAGGATGAGGATAAAGTGGCACAAGACGTGGTAAGTGATGGTGTGCGCTGTGCCTCCCGATTCTGAGGCCAGCGCGTCTGCAATTGTTATTCCCTAGTATTCAGGGAAAGGGAAGGAGTGCTGAAGAGTCTGGGGAGCCTTCCGATGATTAATGGTTCGGGGCGGGCATCCTGCACCCCCCCCGCGCTCCAGTACCCAATGTCGATCTTTCTTCTCCGAGCCCCGCCGTCTGCCACACATCGGTGCAGGGCTCGGCTGCAAAGCTAGAGGTGCGCTGTCTGCGCGGTATCTCGCTGCGGCCTCAAAACATTGCCTGGAAAGTGACGCCGAACATGAAACGGCCCGGAACGGGTCCGCGAGTGATGGGTGCCATTTTGAGGGTTCGCCACCGGCTGCTCCTTCCCTCGGTGTTCGAACAAACATGGGGCCTCCGCAGCACAGGTTGAGCCCCGCCGCTTTCTAGTCCGGCCATATCCGGAGAATCGGGCCTAGGCCCCGGAACCAGGAGCGCGCTCAGCACGCGGGCTACCCCAATCCCCAGCCAGCACTCACCGCACCAGGCCACAGCGCAGGGTCTGCTCCCCTCAGATCCGGGTGACGAGTACACCTCTCGGCCATCAGGGTGTGCCGACTCGCAGCAGCTCTCGATCCTCAGCGGGCTCACAGGTCAGACCCGGGTATGTAGGAAGGAGGTGTATCAGCTCCGCTATTGTCAGGTACGGGGGGCTCTTAGAAGCCAAAAAACTGCGCAGTGTGTTAATTCGGTCACGAAATTGCCGTTGATGTCAGCTGGCACAACACCCACAAATCCGCACGGCCCAGCACCTCTCAGGTCAGTTGCATAGAGGCATTGGGGCTCAAAAGTTACTGTTTACTGCACCTTCGCGCGCTGTGGCCATATTATTTATTACCGCTTCTATTTGCCATGAAAGCCGCTTTCTTAACAGCCTTGCTCCTCCCTCATTCCGCCATCCGCCCGCCGAATCGGAGTGGTGGCGAGATTTCTTCAAGGTGGAAAGAGCCTCTGGTGTTTATCAGTCAGGATCCGTTTTTCTTTGGCCAATGCTCCACAATTCGGGCTAGTCTCTTCCTCTGGAGCGGAGCCAAGAGCTCACGCCGCCATCTTCCTCTCTCCCATACTTTCTCACGGGGACGTTACTGCTCATAACTTGGCCGATCAGGATCGTAGAAAGGCGGTTTTACCTTCTACGTGATCCACCAGCATTCCGATTTCGGGACTGGTGTTTCCGGCGGGATAGGACCGCGGCAAAGTGCCGCTCTGGATACCGGAATGCGGGAACACCATGGAGCTTCAGATCCGAGTGGCCAGCATGGCCCTTAGCCCCACCTTTATCCTTTATCATTAAGTTATTTATGGAGTTTATGAGACCATCAGCCAACTTTGGGCAATTATTGGTTTTCCTATTGCAAGTATATGGAGATCAAAATTGTACAATATAAGTCCAGTGCTGAGTAAATGGTGACATGTAATATGGCCATTAGGTTACACTGCTGATCAGCAGGTTAGACAGTAGACGCATTTACCACTGAGTCTTATACAAAATGGGAGATATCTGTAACATACAATTTACAATATCTTTGTCCAGACTGCAGAATATATTTTTTCATCCGATTGTTTCCTTTATTATGTAGTGCAGGAAGGCCAAGGAACTATGGAAGGATACACCCTGTACATCTGTATCCCCTCCTCGACCATAAAGAAAAGGCTATGGAACCCTGTGGCAGAAGATTAAAAAATGTTTCTTAAAACTGTCTCGTGCAGGAAGATTATTGTAGAAGAACCCCAACAAGTAAATACTCGGGGTAAAGAATTCTCCGCCCCTCAGCGCAAGAAGTGAAAGGAAAAAAAGTACATGGCTGGCTAATGTAGTCATCCACTAACCAATTTATCCATTTTTTATTACAAAAAAAACCTGGGAGAAATCTTACTGCAGCCTCTTTTCGAGTGGTGGTCCTAATTAGAGTGCCATGAATCCCAAACAGGAAGGGATCCCAAAAGAAACTGTACATGAGAGGGAACTACAACAAATCACAATCATAAGTAAATTGTAGGCAGATTCCAGAATATTGTGTCAAAATCAGTAAAGGTAATGAAACAGAATCCACCCACAAGAAGGATGGATCCCTTATATCCGTAACTATTTGCAGCGATCTTTTCATTTTTTTTAGAGTAACAGCAGACTTAAGTTTGGACAAACACATTTCATTTGTTAGGAAATTGAGGCGATGTACCCAAAAAGATCATTCATTCAACGTCTATAGAGGAGGGAAACAGTGGAGGTAAATACGAAACTGCTCCATGAATTCTACGATACGTTTCTTCATAAAATGTACAGCAGAAGAATAGTAATGGTGGATTTCATTGCTTTCGGAATGGATAGACATGAAAAAGTCCAGGGAAAATTGGATTCCTATGGCACACCTCGAATAGTTAACATATTTTGAAAATGAAAGCATTCACGTTGACTTGGGAGCTGCAATCTTTTTATTTAATTAATTTTGTTTTTTATGAAAGACATTCAAATGGAAGGCATCCTCATGCTGTGCAGAGAACACGGTGTGATGCACAATATCATTAACAGGCAACATTAACACCCAACAACGGTCTAAAAGAGGCCTTCACAAAGATAGTTCGAAAACAAAGAATATCAACATAGAGAGAAGGTGTGGATAGCGAAAAGCTAGAAAAGGATGCAGGGAGAGCTGTAAAGATGCGAAGAGCCGAACATATGAGTTAGAGGAAAGGCCATAGATTCAAATGGGGACTCACAGGAGGGCAAGAAGGAAGATATGACATCATGAAATAAACAGAGGGGATTTGGGGGGGCAGGGGGCACGTTTAGCGAAGATATTGCTTGAACAAATTATTTCTAGTTTCTTCTGGAAAATCAATGGGCTTCAGCATGTCTCATATTAATTGAGAGGGAGTCTCAAAGAAAAGGGGCTGCCCCAAAGAAGGCTTGTGTTGCCACTTTGCATGTTTTGAATTTGGAGAATGATTAATCAGTAAATATCTAAACTGTTAACACAGTTTGTGTGCATTCTATACTAATACTGCAATTACGGTAGTTAATTGGGTATTAAATAATTAAGAATTCATGTATACATTTGACTTAATATCATGATGGATATTTATTATGTAATTTATGTGCCGCTGACATATTTTCATTATATGTTATTTGAGGGCTGTTGGATTTTTAGGGGTGTAGGATGGGCACTTAAGTAATGACTAATTAACAATGAATTAATAATCATGTTCTCACCATTATAGGTAAAGGAACACAATATTATGTTAAACAATATTTTTGTTCCAATTGTTTTGTCAGTGTTTACCACGACCATACTGTGTCAGTGATCCAACTCTAGGTGAACCCACATATATGGAAGGTATGGCATGAAGGTTTTGAAGCGAAGGTTGAAGCTATTGGAAGAGACGCTTTCACGGCGTTGAAGAATTTGGCATTATTAAAATTTTGCTCAGGTGCAGAAGGATGTTGTATCTTGATATATTTTCCTCCACTGTTTGAAGAGGATAATACTGACCTGCACTAAAATAACTGCACCCACATAAATTTGGGCAAGAGGAAAAATGTAGGTATTAGAGAGGATTAAGTTCCTGAAAAGAGGGCATCTTCTGGGAGAATCTGTTGAGAATTTTAGGACTGTGTTGCAAAGTCTTACTGCCACGTGCAACTGCAAGAGGTTCCAAGATAAGTTGGGGGACCAATTTGTGCAAAATTTCAACATTAAGAAGAGTCAGGAAAGACTACTCAACACTGAGAATCTGACATTGAAAAAGGCTATTTAGGGCAAAGAGGGGAGGCCATAGATGAGGGTGTGCCCAAAATGTCGCCATGGGTTCATGGGAAAGCAGCTGTTTTGCAGAACCACAGTGCAAAAAATACTTCAGAGGAGACTAAAAGGGATCCGAATGTGAAAGCCGTCAGTGTCCGCAACAGTAAAATGTATGTCTTGTGCCACAACTGTGGATTAAAGGGACACTTAGCCAATGAAAATTGTCCTGCAATTGGGCAATTATGCAGGAAATGCAAAATTAAGGACATTTTGCCTAGGCGTGTAAAGGATGATCTAATATCACAAGTCGCAGTTGTAGGGCTCAGTCAATTGTGTTGACAATGATTCGGATGGAGAAACTTTCATCCTTCAAATGTGCAAGACTAGGAATGAGAGTAATCCCTTCTCTGAGAGATCATGAGGAAGGAAGACAAGGGCTCTGCTAAGAGTGTGGATGGAGGGTGTTTAGGTATGGAAGCAAGAGATGCAATGGTAAGAGAGCTGCTGTTGACTTGCACATTGGAGATTGGGTTATGGTTAAGAGGCTATCAACCTTTTCTTGGACCACTTTCAGTACAGATGGTCAATCCTTACTCTGTGTTGTTAAGTGATGGCAATGAATGGAATCGAAAGAAACTGGTGAGGATGCCTTATTGTTTGATGATGTGTGAATGCACAATGTTATACCTAAATATCGCATTATTGTGTACTGATATTAGTTGTTAAGTTTCACCATCAATGAAGTGTGTTGTTATTACAGCTAGTGTTATCACATTGTTGTAGTATTGTTGTTGAAGGAAGGGGATGTGTTGCAACTTCTCTTTGTGTGAGGCAAGCGAAGGCAGACCAGGCGTTCTAGGCGAGATGGCTCGCCAGGGTTCACTCTGAAATGGTTGGTTGGTAGGATGCCTCCTGACAACTGTTGTACATTAAATAACTCGCCTCCATTCCTCACAAGAGAGTCCTCTTCATTTCAGAATCCTTTCTTTTACTAAGAGCCAATTGAAGGCATCCCTGGCCTGAGAAGCATGGTCAACTGTTCTGAGGCCTTTAAAGAAGTTTTACAGTGATGTTCTGCAGACTTTGCAACTTAGACAAGAGTTGGTATATGAGGCCTAGATAGAGTGAACTGAAGGAGTCAAGATGTGTTAAGACAAGACCAACTTGTCTGCCCAAATATTTTACATGGAATGAAAGGACAAATGTTTCTTAGAGATTTGATCTCAGCAAACGTCTGGATCTATGTTAGAGGACAACCTCAGATCAAAGATTTTTCTCAGATTCTTGACCGTCTCTACTGGCAAGGGAGAAGGGACATGCTGCCAGGGTCAGAGGACTTTGTCTCAGAGTCCCAATAAATTAATAATAACTCAGTCATGTGCCTGTTTAAGAAACTGTGTGACATTCAGGTCTAGATCTCAGTCATGCAGTCTCTCAGCATCCAATTAAGTTGGAAGAAGAATGGTCAAATTTAAGCAGAAGCTGTATACTGTATGCATAAACGAACATGGCAAATCCAAATCAAAGTATTAATCCACAGACAGGCATGATGTAGATGTTGAACAGGATTGAGAGGAGGGCGAAACTATAGGGGACCCTGCATGGTATGGAGATGTTGCTGGAAAGTTAGGGAGTAAGTGAAATAGAATGAGTTCTCTTTGAAAGAAAGGAGACACTCATCCAACTACATAAACAGTTTTGAGTTGGTGAAACAAAATGACATGGTTGAACGTTTCAAAAGTGGCTGAGATGTCTAGCAGGAGGATTCTGCTGCACTGTCCAGCGTCCTGTCAAGTGTGCAATTGATTGAGAGATGCTAATAAGACAAATTCTATGCTGTGTCCAGGACAAAATCCAGCTTGGCTTTTATCTAGAAGGTTTCATTTTTCAAGATGGTCAGCCAGCCAACCTGCTAGGTTTTTTTCCATGATCTTAGCCATTGCAGGGAGTTCAGTAATCAGTTGAAAGTATTTTTAATTTGGAAGGGTCCAACCTTATTTTTCTCCAAAATGGGGTTGCTACACCTTCCTTAAGTGGATGAGGATCATGACCTCTGCGAATCAAGGCATTAATGAACAAGAAGACTCTTAAAAAGGAAGGGCAATAATTTTTTTGCTATTACCTGTCGATTTCACTCGGATTTCAGTACATTTCCAGACTTTGCAAACAAAAAGAACTTGTACATCATGTACAGCGACTGCTTCAGTAACTGCTGGTAGTTCGGACTGAACTGTTCCTATTCTAGGAGAATTAAGACTGATTTGCATAGGGCTGGGTCCAAACTGAGGAAGCATGGTGTGGAAAATAACAATGGACTTCACTGCCGTCCCAAGTAATTACCAGTGGCTGAGAGGAATCCACGCTTTGCATTCATCACTTTTTTGTATACTTTAGTGCTCCAGAAAATAGGCAGATAAACCTTGCAATCTTCAAGCAGGATGGGGTCAATAATTCAAATAATTTAAAAGGGCACATCCCTACATCCTTAATACGGTCTCATTTTTACCTTATGACTTGAAAACTAAGATAAGGTCGTTTTCCTGGGACCACCAAAACGCTCACATTAAAAAAATTATCTTTGTTGTCCAGTTGCCCCGGCTCATGTATAGACAAAGTATATGGCAGATTGCATGTTCCAAAGAGATGCAGATCGGTTTGTGACACAGAAGGTCTAGGGCCATGCACTGTAGGGTTAAACCTATATCTTATTGTTATCCTAGAACTTTAGTGTGTTTCCTTCTAAGAAATTGAGGACATGTTGCAATCCACAATCAGACAATGGGGTAGCAGAATATTGTTAGAAAGGGAAGGACCCTGTTTGCTTTGATCTAAGCCTGGAGATAGCTTCTCTTTAGAACATCTGTGGAATTCTAGGTCATCAACAGAATGCCATGACAAGTCAAAATACACCTGATTGGAATGCTGGCATTCTACAATTGGACCTTACTTGTGAGCAAACTGTAAGTGTGGGCTGCATATGAAGTTTGCTATACTCACTTTTGTATCTGAACTTATTGGTAACAAAAATGGGAGAGCTAAAGGGATTTTAACACTGAACAAAATTTAAATATGAACCACAGTGTGTGAAACAGAACCTATGAGGAGTACAACTGGGCATTAGGAAGTGGTTGACAGGAATGTTTGGATAAGATGCCTGGTTGTCAACAATTGTGGTTACTACAGAAACAAATCAAGGGCTCATGTTATCCACTGACCTGTGCAACCTTAATCATGCTATGTGGGTGGGTGGACATCCTCTGCCTAAGGCAGATGGGAAAGATTAACTGCATCATCAAATTGGATCTTAACTTGGCCTTCCATCGGGTAGAAATGACAGAGAAATCACACCATCTTACAGTGTTTGGGCACTCAAGCTTGTGTCTTTTAGTCCAAGAGGAAACCATTCGAAATGGCATCTGCGGTGTTTCAGCGTTTGAAGTATACACTATTCAAAGAAAGTGAACGAGTTCTGGCATTTCAGGATGATCCATCGATAATCTTGAGGACCATCATACCAAGTTGAAAAAATGTATAGAGATACTAGACTGCAAGAGTTTGAGGTTGCACACGGAAATTGTGAATTCTATAAGGAGAAAGTATAATATTTGTGGCATGTCAAATCTGCTAATGGGATTAAACTCACAGCAGAACTTCAGAAGGCTACTGAAGAAGACCCCACACCAGAAAATAGAGAATGGCAGGGGTTGCCTATTGCTTTGTGTAAATTTTACAGCAAGTTTGCTCCAATGTTTTCAAGTGTGGATGATCATTGACCAGATCACTTTACTTAAAAACAGGCGATGTTTGTGTGAGAACACATACAGGTTGATGCACTTAGAAACTTAAAGGAAATTGTTGAGAACCAAGGGGAGAAGAATATTGCATTTGCATCTACGACACTTAAGGATGCAGAGAAGGCATACTCCGTGATGCAGAAGATGTTTGTGTGCATTTCGGCAGTGCATACATCATGGGGGTCGAAGTTCACTTTGAAAACTAATCACAAACAATTCATCTTCAATTTGAAATGTGAAAAATGGTATTCAGAAAGCAATCGTCTACGATCAGCTCAATTATGAACAAAATGACTACAAGAATTAAAACTAAATATTAAGATTATCATTGCAGGAAGCAGAAAAAGGTTGCCTGTGAGAAAAGATCAAATAATTGTTTAGGGATGTGTCAGGGAAAGGATGGAGAGTAGAATCAAGAAGGGTCAGAGCTAAAGTAAGCACAGATATAAACAACTGAAGACTGAAGCAGGACATTTTGTGAGAATTAAGAAGAGGGGGTAAGAAAAAGGCAGATCAGGGATTGCTCAGAAGACAAAGTGGTGGACGATTCTAGGCTTGCCATCAGCACTGAATCCAGTAATTGAAGGAGTAAAGAGAGAGCTGTAGCAGTGGAAAGACACAATGTTTGCTAAGAAACAAGAGGTTTTTGGAAATCAGGGAAATCGTGTGAAGGATTGGGACAGGAAAATTGTGAGCACAAATCTGAATGCATCGGGATTTTATCATAGGCAACTGTTGGAAGTCTTGGCCTGAGATAGAAATGGGGCTCCTACACTCTAAAGCATTGCTGAAATGGTCATTTATCATCATTAAACCCTTTTTGGAAAAATTCGACCTAAGAAGTATACCTTCAAGAGCAGACATCAGTGAAGCTTTTGATACCCCGTCACAACGGTCGGTCAGTGCATGGGTCAAAGTATTCGACGGAAATAAGTCTCTCTCCTTATATGAGAAAATTCGAGATAGATGGTGGAAAAAGGAAGGGATGCACCTCTCAAATTCAACTTGGAGCAGAATTAATAAACTCAATGCTTCAGTACTGAGAGATGCAAGCCTTAAGCGTATGCAATTTTATTCTAAATGGCTAATTTATAGGACTCCTTCTTTCCTACATAATATTTATCCACAAATTGATGACAGGTGTTTCTCTTGCGCCAAAAAGAATGGTGGCACCTGGTCACACATTGTTTGGGAATGTCCGAAATTCAGCACTTTGTGGAAGAAATTGAAAACGATCTCAGTCACCATAGATCTTTCCATTTCCATTGACATATCCATTGCAGTTTTGGGTTGCTCTCCCAATAGAATGCTAAGCTCCACCCATGAAGAGTACCTATTTATTGCAGCACTAGTAGCAAAATCTTTAATTTTACAGAGCTGGCGAACCAATAAGATTCCTTCATTTCAAGCCTGGAGAGCAAAATTAAACAGAATCAAAGATTGTGAAAGAAAATATGCCTTAAGATCAGGGTCTTCAAGTAAGTTTGAGAAACTCTGGAGTTCCTTGGGGAATTAGTCCAAAAAGTAAGGGAAAGGGTCTCTGCTTTGACAGTGTATAAGGGGCCGAGGAGGTGGCAGGATTTGGATCAAATAGCTAAGATTGAGAGAGTATGTATCTCGACGATCACCCTCCAAAACTATTATTCTCCATGTTATGCACTTTTTGTATCTCTTACCTTCTTGCCATATGAATGCTCCATTCCCTTTCTGCAACATGGTTATTTGTTTGACAGCTTGAATATGTACACTTTTAATGTTCTGCATTTCGCGCTTTATACTGCGGATTTGTACGGTGGTATTTCTTTCCTGTACGATGTTTATCTGTAATGGCAGCTCGAGTATTTATAATCTAATTGTCTCGCACGATGCACTTTATCTTTGCAGTTCTGTATCTCTGTATGTCCTTGAACTCTCAATAAAAAACAAAAAATAAAAAATCTGAATGCATGAAGTTTGTTTCAGCTTAGAAACAATATTATTTGTAGATGGTCAGATTTCTCTCAACAGGTTTTTTGTATTATACAATATGTTAGTGTTTGCTCTAGTGGTTGTTTTCTTTACTTTACATTCAGTTACTTGTGTTGTTTATTTGGGCCTGTTCTTGTAGCTGCAGTTATTTGCTAGATCTGGTCTGTGCGAGCTCATTTATGGAATTTTAAGTCATCAACAAAAGGCCATGGAAGGTCAAGATGAATCTGACTAGTATGTTGGCATTCTACAATTGAGCCTTGCTTGTGAACAGAATAGTAATGTGTGGGCTGCACATAATGTTCACTGTACTCACTTTTAGATCACTGAACCTATTATGTTTCAGTGGTACTTTTGCCCTGTTTGTGGTTTTCAGGCGATATTTGAATAGGCACCAACTCTATAAAGATACTTGTGTAGAATGGGCTTTCGAGCCTCTCAATGGGGGCCATTCCTATTTCCTGGTTAACCGAGGAGTAAACCTATGGAGCAGGCCCTATGTCTCTGAGGCACATCAATGACCCTAAGGTGTCACACATCAAGTCAGTGGAGAGGGGAGGGAGGACAGAGGTACCTGGGGGAGCCCAATGGCAGGCTACTGTGCAATCCACAAGGTAGGCTGTGGTATGTAGTGCAATAATCCATAACTAGCACTTACAGGGTTAATACAGACCTGCAAATATGAACACAGCAGTAACTAAAAATAATCTTAGGCAGCTGGAAAATGAAAGAAATTCAGTTTGCCATTAGAAACTGCATGAAAGACTCGGCACAGCTTGAATAATGATAACCATCAAAGTCTCAGGGTAGGAGGTCACGGGCAGCTGCCTTTTTACAGATCTTTAAATGCAAAGAGCCAGTTTAGACAGCAGGAAAGCAACATAATGCGCACTAAACGCACCACCAGCAAGCACAAGCTAGATTGTGCATCAGAAGTCAATGTTTGAGGAGCTAAGTCAGAGGAAAGAAACACAATTAACACACAAACAACACTCCGGCTCTGTCACGAATTGAATAAAAAGAGCGATTGAAAATGGAAACATGTAAAAGATGTTTACTGTGGGGAGCTGCTAGGATAATTTCCATTTAAAAAAGGAAAAAGCATTCAGAGAAATGACATGGATAATGATGCTGAAAGTGTTATTTCCCATGTCTGCAGGTGGCAGAACACAAAGCAAGTACAGCAAGTCCACAAAATAATGATGTGAACGTCCAACAATAGAGACATAAATATGGTGTGAAACTTTGGTTTTAACTAACGACACAATAATGTTGTTTTATAGATTTAAAACTTTCTTTTTGGTTGAAGCCACCAACGTGTGATGCATTTTTGAATTCCAGACATGGAGTATTTATTCTGGATTGTAGCGCAGCAGGTAAATAATACAAGTTAAGATGTTAGTGTATGTTCGACGCCTTGTCAGGGGTAGTAAGCGCTATATAAATGCAATTACGTTTGTAAAAAAAGATCCTAATATAAAACGGACATTTTACCAAACACAAGACACTTGACTCAGAAGCACTGATCCAGTCCCTCTCTATTTTCAGGAGTACTACTGAGGGGGTTAAACCATAAACACCCAATAATACCCCTTAATGGAACCTATCCTAGATACCTAAAGGCTCATTACCCCTTAACGCTACCCTTTGTAGAACCCTACATTTCTAAGGCGACCCTCGGGCTCCCACTTGTGATCCCTGTTAGTTTTATCGCCACCTCCTTCGACTCAGATATCAATGCCTACGATATTTGAAACTCTGGGGTGGAGTTACCATGTGATATCAGGGAAGTCATTTTAAAGCCCTTAATGGCATTTAGTAACAAGGAAAAACTTACCTCTTAAGAGTTCGAAAACTTTTAGGGCATCAGTTGAAGCACTTTCAGGACTCTAACAGAATACGTTCTGCTATGTTTGTACAGTGGAACTGTGCTACACAGCCATTAGGAAGAAAGGAATGCTGCTCTACACATGGAGTTATTTACAGAATGCTATATGTTTTGCTGTGCTACTAAAATTCGGTAATAGTGTTACCACTACCAATTATCATGACATTACCACAAATGTAGAGATAAGTGTGCAAGCATTGTTTTAGTCTCTTTTTCCACAAAAATTGGGGTAAAAGTAGCACCAGCTTTTTGTTTTTTCTCTGGTGTTTATAGTTAAGGAATGCAGTTTTTTCTCTTAATGAACTTTTGAATTAGAGAACTGGAGAAACGCTGCCTACCTGCTGGTTTGGATCGCTGCGGTCTGCTCCCTCATTGCTGGCGGCTTTGCCGCTCCCTGGGCTCTTGTCTGCTGTGTGTCTCCTTGCCGCCGCCATCGCTGCCCTTGCGGCCAGAGACTTCAGTCCCCACACTACCTAGCGCCGCGCACGAGCGCACATAAAGCTCCGGCGCTCCTCCTGCAGAGCGGGAACTTTTGAATTAGAGAACTGGAGAAACGCTGCCTACCTGCTGGTTTGGATCGCTGCGGTCTGCTCCCTCATTGCTGGCGGCTTTGCCGCGCCCTGGGCTCTTGTCTGCTGTGTGTCTCCTTGCCGCCGCCATCGCTGCCCTTGCAGCCAGAGACTTCAGTCCCCACACTGCCTAGCGCCGCACACGCGCACGAGCGCGCATAAAGCTCCGGCGCTCCTCCTGCAGAGCGGGAACTTTTGAATTAGAGAACTGGAGAAACGCTGCCTACCTGCTGGTTTGGATCGCTGCGGTCTGCTCCCTCATTGCTGGCGGCTTTGCCGCGCCCTGGGCTCTTGTCTGCTGTGTGTCTCCTTGCCGCCGCCATCGCTACCCTTGCGGCCAGAGACTTCAGTCCCCACACTGCCTAGCGCCGCACACGCGCACGAGCGCGCATAAAGCTCCGGCGCTCCTCCTGCAGAGCGGGAACTTTTGAATTAGAGAACTGGAGAAACGCTGCCTACCTGCTGGTTTGGATCGCTGCGGTCTGCTCCCTCATTGCTGGCGGCTTTGCCGCGCCCTGGGCTCTTGTCTGCTGTGTGTCTCCTTGCCGCCGCCATCGCTGCCCTTGCGGCCAGAGACTTCAGTCCCCACACTGCCTAGCGCCGCACACGCGCACGAGCGCGCATAAAGCTCCGGCGCTCCTCCTGCAGAGCGGGAACTTTTGAATTAGAGAACTGGAGAAACGCTGCCTACCTGCTGGTTTGGATCGCTGCGGTCTGCTCCCTCATTGCTGGCGGCTTTGCCGCGCCCTGGGCTCTTGTCTGCTGTGTGTCTCCTTGCCGCCGCCATCGCTGCCCTTGCGGCCAGAGACTTCAGTCCCCACACTGCCTAGCGCCGCACACGCGCACGAGCGCGCATAAAGCTCCGGCGCTCCTCCTGCAGAGCGGGAACTTTTGAATTAGAGAACTGGAGAAACGCTGCCTACCTGCTGGTTTGGATCGCTGCGGTCTGCTCCCTCATTGCTGGCGGCTTTGCCGCGCCCTGGGCTCTTGTCTGCTGTGTGTCTCTTTGCCGCCGCCATCGCTGCCCTTGCGGCCAGAGACTTCAGTCCCCACACTGCCTAGCGCCGCACACGCGCACGAGCGCGCATAAAGCTCCGGCGCTCCTCCTGCAGAGCGGGAACTTTTGAATTAGAGAACTGGAGAAACGCTGCCTACCTGCTGGTTTGGATCGCTGAGGTCTGCTCCCTCATTGCTGGCGGCTTTGCCGCGCCCTGGGCTCTTGTCTGCTGTGTGTCTCCTTGCCGCCGCCATCGCTGCCCTTGCGGCCAGAGACTTCAGTCCCCACACTGCCTAGCGCCGCACACGCGCACGAGCGCGCATAAAGCTCCGGCGCTCCTCCTGCAGAGCGGGAACTTTTGAATTAGAGAACTGGAGAAACGCTGCCTACCTGCTGGTTTGGATCGCTGCGGTCTGCTCCCTCATTGCTGGCGGCTTTGCCGCGCCCTGGGCTCTTGTCTGCTGTGTGTCTCCTTGCCGCCGCCATCGCTGCCCTTGCGGCCAGAGACTTCAGTCCCCACACTGCCTAGCGCCGCACACGCGCACGAGCGCGCATAAAGCTCCGGCGCTCCTCCTGCAGAGCGGGAACTTTTGAATTAGAGAACTGGAGAAACGCTGCCTACCTGCTGGTTTGGATCGCTGCGGTCTGCTCCCTCATTGCTGGCGGCTTTGCCGCGCCCTGGGCTCTTGTCTGCTGTGTGTCTCCTTGCCGCCGCCATCGCTGCCCTTGCGGCCAGAGACTTCAGTCCCCACACTGCCTAGCGCCGCACACGCGCACGAGCACGCATAAAGCTCCGGCGCTCCTCCCGCGTCGCGGGACGCGCGCGGGCGGCGCCGGGCTAAGCCCGGGCAAAGGGCGGGCCCTCTTAGGCCCTCAGAGGCCGATAGAGGCTGGGTTGGGACTGCCCCTTGTAAAGTGACTGTTGGAGTGTTCTTTCCTCCTTGGAACAGCACAGGCGATCATTAGTCGGTTGGTTTGTGTTCTGTGCTGCTCGGTGGAAGAATGTCGAAAGGGTCAGCTAAAGCTTGCTCAAGGGTTGCGGGTATGGGAACCCTGGATAGTTATCTAAAACAGGCAGAATCTGCCATTGTAAAAGAGATCGCTTCGGTCGAACGAAGACTATCATTGGACCCCATTAGATTACCTGTACCTTTATCACCCGCTGTAGTTTGTTCATCAAATAACACTCCTGAGGTTGATGTGCATTTACTTGAGAATAGGAATGGCTCTTGTATTAATGTTAGTCCTACTATTAGGTCACCTCCTTCAACCATAGCGAGCCCTGTACAAACCTCTCCTGTAGTTCGTACCAGACAATTAAGAATTAGGTCTAATCTGACTGTTGGTGGTGGTAAAACTGTCACGGGGAAAAGGAAGGCGAAGGACAACCCACAGGGTAATAGAAAACCGGCAAAACTATCTAAGGCTAATAATCCCGCTCCTGGATTGAACAAAACCACTACCGAGGTTCCATCCTCGGTTAGTGAGAACCTGGGAGCGGCAGGGAATGCTAGCACTAAATCAGCTTTGGGTAGTTTTACCGTTAGAAATAGCGAAAAATCTATGTCAGAGCTCATAAACATTCTCGATGAGCACCTTAAATCATTTACTGCTCTGTTATTGGTTACCCTAAGGCGTATTGAGGAGCGGCTGAACATAATTGAGTCACACCTTACTCCTAAGGCTTCTCTTCCTGGTCCTAGTACCCGAGCAATTAACTCTCTTAACTCAGTCACTGCCTCGGTTAATAATCTGCTGGATACCATAATCACTGTACCCCAACAACCAGTACATCATGGTTCCACCTTGGTTTCTGGCGTAAACCCACCACCCATAGTTTTAAATTCTACGAGTACAACTCAAACGCTGGTCCCAGGCTCTCAGAACACTGTAAGGGGGCCCGGCTCTTTAGCTAATTATGATAAGAGGGACTCCCTGCATCTACCCGTTGAGGCCTGTCCATACACCATTATTTTAGCTAATGTCCCAAAACTGGAAGGGGATAAAAGAGAACATTGGACCTCTCTCAAAAACAAGGCCATCCACTTCTTATCCAGAAAAACTGTTTTGGGACAACATCTTGCTAACAATTTTATGATGATCAGAAGGGTTCCATGGGTGGGTAGGACAAATAAGAGTCTGACAGGCGATTGTATTGTTGTAAGCTTCAGATCGCCAAGGTTGGTTGAGGATATACTGAAACAGGCGGGGTCAGTGAGAATCCAGACGGACTTTGTTAACGTTCTTCCTTTGGGCTTTTTTTATCCTCCTTCTCAAGTTGGGCTGTCACTGTGTGACCCCTCTAGGGGTATTAGCTTAAACGACTATGCTGTCCCTATTTCTAATAGATTTGACGCTCTCTCAAATCTAAATGATAATGAATGACTAGGGACATTGGCAGAGCGTAATACCCTAGTTAGCGGGGCAACTGGCTGTGATGGAAATATATTGCAGCCTTCGGATGATAGTCTTGACGTATCTACTTTTGGTTCAATGGGCAATCTATTTAGATTGGTCAGTTGGAACATAGCTGGGCTGAAAAACAAAATTGATGACCCAGCTTGGCGGGCACTTATAGGTTCAGGACATATTATTAGTCTACAAGAAACCTGGGATACAGAGAACACCCTGTTCGTTGATGGCTACAGGAGTTTTTTTGTTCCAGCTGTACCTTCAAATGCTGGGAGGGCAAAGGGTGGGCTGGCTACCTTAATCTCGGCTAGTATATCAGGTCACCAGATCCAAATAGACACAGGTTCACGGAACAGTTTGGCTGTACAAATTTCCCTGTCAGAAGGAGGCGTTCTTTTAATCGTAAATTTTTATAATTCTTTTGAAAGAGTCACCACAATCGATCATCTCTTAGCTTTAACACGCTTTTTGGCGGCCTACAAAGACGCTAACCATAATGACTGTTTTATTATAATTTCGGGTGACTTTAATATCCACGGCTGTCCTGACACTTGTCTGACTTTTGACCCACTAGGCTCATCTGCACAAGGTGATGCTCATTTTGAGCATTCTGTTCAGGGAGAATGTCTTGAGTCAATGTTAGCAGATTTTGGCCTTATACTCCCTTCTTTGACGTCGGAGGAAATTCCCACTTTTAAAGGGAATGGTAAACATTCTGTCATCGATTATATCTTTATTAGCTTTGCACTTGGTAACATGATTCACGGTTACAAGGCGATGTGGTCACACTTTAGTGACCATAACCCTGTGGTCCTTAGCATTTCAGAAACTCTTATCTTCCCCACTAAAACTCCGGGCAGGACGGATAAATCCAATATCCGCCCCTCTGACCAGAATCGCAGGATTAGATGGAACAAAATAATTCCGGAGGACTTTCATTCTAATTTAAAAAGGAAGGTGGGTTCCGAGATAAACACTTGTTTGAACCTGGATGCCGGTAATAATGAAGTACTAGAGGCTTACTCGGCAATTTGTTCACAAATCTCTGCTGATCTCAGCTGCCCAGCCAAGGGTAATGATAATATTGACCTGGGATGGTTTGATAGTAACTGCTCTCTGGCAAACAGAAGGCTGAAGGCTGCTTTACGTTGTAAACCTATCAATAGGCCGATCATTGCTATGCTGAGGAAAGATTATGATAAAGCCTTGAAAACTAGAAAGCGAAAGATTAGAGAGGAGGCTTGGGTGGAACTAGCTTCCGTGGATGTTCTTAGAAATAGTGCAAAGTTCTGGTCTGTGGTGATCAAACCCTATTTTAGCGACGCTTGCAACGGCCAATTAGATTGTGGCATAGGGGAAGATCTGTGGTGTACCCATTTTAAGTCAGTCTATGAAGGGGTTAGAAACGGGGCACAGACCCCGTCCTCCCCCTTTGTAAATCAATATACTTTATCGGTTACTAAGACCGAGGTAGTCGAGGCCATTGAAAAGATGACAAGCAACAAAGCCCAGGGCCCGGATGGTGTTCCGGTTGATCTTTATAAAACTGACCTTGAGACTTGGTCCGTCGTTTTAATGAATGTTTTAATAGGATTTGTGTTTCAGGCATCCCGGATACTTGGTCTGAATCCGTGATTATACCCATTTTTAAAAAAGGTTGCAGGGGGGACCCCAGTTGTTACCGCCCTATCTCCCTTATCGATTCTGCAGTCAAAGTCCTAGGGCGTGTAGTTTTGGGGAAACTAACTGCGTGGTTGGAGGATAATGAGACCCTTTCTTGCCTACAATATGGGTTCAGAGCAGGCCGAGGTACTATAGATCAAAGTCTGAACCTATATTTACTAATAGGCAAATACACCATTGCCAAAAAAGGGAAATTATATCTTGCCTTCATGGACCTGTCCTCGGCATTCGACCGAGTAAACCGGTCAAAGCTGTGGGATTTGCTTCTTAAGTGTGGCATTGATGAAAACATTGTATTTTTCCTGGCTGATTTACACAGGGATCTCACCGCCACCGTTAGATATGACCGCCTGGGTAATTGTACCAGTAGGATTGGAATTTCGAACGGTGTTAGACAGGGCTGTATTTTAGCCCCCCTGCTTTTTACTTTATACATTAATGATTTAGGTGCTGTTTTGACTAAATCGTGCAAGGACATTCCTAGAGCTGGCAAATTCTCTATTCCGGCATTATTATATGCCGATGATGCCGCCTTGCTAGCACGTACTCCTGTGGGTTTGCAACGTTTGCTGGACTCATTTGCAAATTTTATGAAAGCACTTGATCTCAGTGTGAATTTTTCCAAATCTCATGTCATGATTATGGGGTGTAAAGCAAAAAAAGTTAAGAGCTTGTATTGCGAAGGGCATGTTTTATCCCGCGTTAGTAGATTTCCCTATTTGGGGGTTATCTTTGATGATAGTCTTAATTGGTCTCCGCAATTGGCGGCTAAGCGTAATGTTTTTGTTAGGTCCACCTTAGCTGTATTAGACTTTGCCCGCAAATTGGGGGTGAAGCCCATGCAGGCTATTTTGAACATTTATGTTGCTAAATGTCTTTCTATAGCAACGTATGGGGCTGATTTATGGGGAATTAAAGATGTAAAAATTCTTCAAATAGTTGAAGACAAATTTTTAAAATCCATTTTATGTCTACCTCAGTCAACCCCTGCCTTTATTGTCCATCAGGAATGCGGGATAGATCACCTTGTGGACCGTATTGCTCTAGCTCCCTTGTTAAAATGGATTACAATCTGGCTAAACCCTGATTTGGAATTAAACCATGCTATCTTAAAGGATTGTTTATCTCTTGAGTATGGCACCTCCATCCCTTGGATAAACTACATTAAGAATTTATCCAGAGAATTAGGTCGTCCAGAACTATTTGATGTACCTGGCACCCTAACTAAGGGGGACCTAAAATGGGTGAAGGCTGAACATAAACAACGGATAACTTTTGAAAGAGAAGATAAGGAGCTACTTAAACCTTCAGTCAGGGCTCATCAGTTATTAATTACCTCAAACAGTATTGAACCCTACTTGGTCATTGTCAACAACATGAATCATCGTTTTTTACTTACCAAGTTCAGACTGAACAAATTTCATCTTTTGCTCACCGATTCCCCAGGGTGGTCAAGGGAGAAGGACTTGGGAATCTGTTCCTGTGACGGATTTTCCCTCAAAGATACAGTGCACTTTATCTTCTTTTGTAAACACCTGTCTCCCATTCGTAAAAAACATATTATCCCCCTTATCAAGGAGAAAGGTTTTAGGCAAGTTAAACCTGCCCTTTTATATTTACAATTGCTGGGATCTACGTGGGAGATCTTTAATATTGCCAAATTTCTAGCAATCTCAATGAGATTAAGGAAGAAAATTTCTTGGACATAATCATTATTTGGGTAATTCATGAATTATAACCAGTACCTTGTATGCCTTTTTAACTCATTTGTAGTGTTTAATGCTAAATGTTATTTATATTGTATATATTTATATGCTTTTATGGTTTTTGTTATGAAACCGAATAAAGTAATTTTGACTGACTGCACTAATAGCATTAAATGCATTGAAACCCACTTTCTGCAAGTTTCACTGAATTTTATTAATGCTTCCCACGTAATTCAAATTACCCCTATGTTAGCATGTCTGTAAATGACAAAATATATCACACATTAGTGCATGACTATTCTAAACTGATCGTAATATCGGTGTATGTAGAAATGATAAACTTACCTTCTTAGACCTGGATTGATAGTCCAGCTGTCTGGATCACAACAGTTTAGCAATTCCTTAAAACATGCATAGAATGGGCTTTGGCTTGGCTCCACCCACAGGAGTGCTACTGCCCTCGGGTTATGTATCATTCTACTTCCATTAGAATGAACAAGGGATTCATCTAAATCTGAAAAAGAAACTCAACTATGTTGTTTGCCACATTGAGTTATTTTTCTCCTATAAACATTGTATACAAAGTGAATTTGTCTTGCTACTTTTTTCCAGAAGCAGCAAAGCCAGAGGGAGCATGCAAATAGCATTTGTGAATGCCTGTGTTTACATTTGTAGGTACACTAAAGCCCAGACCTATTGGCTTTGCCAATGCATGTAAGGACTGTAGAGACACCTTATGTCGAAAAGCTCAGGGTTTGTGCTCCAATGGAGACGGTACAATGTAGTTTCAGCTCAAAGTCCACCCAAAAACCACTTCTCCAGAACTGAATTAGACTAAAGTAATAGGTTAGGTTATATTATCCCTATTGGGTTTTTCTTCTCAATATTGGGGTGGTGCTGGGATACTGATTTCTACCTCCCTCTTCCTCCATTCAGATTTCAAACCTCAGAGATGGAGGAATTTCGCACGGCCTGTTTGCAAGTATTCTTCTATAAAACTGCAATTCTGGGTCAGCGGCAAACAAACTTGACGATTATGATTCTAAGCACGCATGAGGATGGCGTGCTTTGCTCAGCGGTGTCTCCACTGCTAAACCGGAAGAGTGTTGCCCTACTGCTCCCTAAGCAGAGTAAAAAAGGAAAAATAAAATGATAACACGTTATAATCATTTTATTTTTAGTACAGGCTATGGGGTCAGGTTAGGGCAGGGCTGGGCTCACAGGGAGGAGGAGTGGTTGGTGCACCTTACGTGCTCATGACAGTTTGGCCGGCCGTCTTGGGCCGGCCAAACAGACATGCGCACTTAGCATTTCTCTACCTGGCTGTGTTGCCCAGGGGGCTGGAGAACTGCCCATGGCTCCAAGGCACTGCCTGAGTGGCCAAATAGGCCACTCAGACCAATCACAATGCTACTGTCATGTTGGAGCCTGTGTGCTTCCATGCTGCCGGTAGTCAGGAAGAGAAGAGGATGGAGGAGGGGGTGGCCATTCACAGGTAAGTTATCTTTTTTTTTCTTTTTTCAACCGCTCCACCCTGCCACTCCCGTTCCGTAGCAGCCACCAATGGCTCTGTTGGCAGTCCACCATTGGCCCTGAGCATGCGGCCCTCACATGTATTTCCTTTATGTTTATAATGAAATATGTTGTTCTGTGCCCTCTGATTTCTAAAAGCGCAACAGCCCTCTCTGTGTTGTTGTGATAATTTGAGTGGTGGAGGTGTATGTCAGGGAAGTGCTCTAATAAGTATATTTTTGCTGGGAATCTTTGTTACACTAATAATGGTGGTCTTTACGCTTGACCCTGGATTCATTTGGGATAAGTATAGCTTGGGTTATCCAGGAATGTGTTTTCTTAATGTGCTGCCTGCTCTCATCTCTTCCTTCTGTCATCTCTGCAGAACCTGGTGGGTTAGCTTTATTCAGTTACTAAGTGCCAAAGAGATTTGTTTGAAACCTGCATGTGGTGAGTTTGGGCCCCACATTAATATATTCAAACTTTTACATCCGCATGGTGGAGTCCTCTTGACTTATGATGGGATTAACAGCACAACCTAAGTAGTGTTCTTTTAGGCTCCAAAGAGCTAGGGATGAATGCTTTACAAAATACTAGACTGGTTAAGCATGTAAGTACCAGTTTACCTGCAGCCTATCGTACTTGTATAGCAATGATGCCTCTCCCCCACAAAATTAAAACAAGCATTAGAAATGCAATAGATGTCGTATTTTTTTTTAGTTAGAGCTATTGGCACAGCTCAACAGCTACCGGACAGAAATTGCCACTTTGCAGGTGCCAAACAGAGCATTTCTCCGTGAAAAGACCTGAAAGCCTAAGACGTTAGTCAACAAAATAAAAAGGTAGATCAGGATGACCAGGAGGAACCGTGGACGTATTGGGATTGCCAACGCAA
Source organism: Triturus cristatus (assembly GCF_964204655.1). NCBI lineage: Eukaryota > Metazoa > Chordata > Amphibia > Caudata > Salamandridae > Triturus > Triturus cristatus. The sequence continues at coordinate 867,030,982 of NC_140581.1, forward strand.
GCAAACAATTCCTGGAATCGCCTGGGCTTGACCCAAGCACGTAAAGGCGGGAGAATCAGACCCAATGAATCAATAAAAAACCTGTATTTCTAAATGGCACAACAACAAACAAATGGCAATTCATGGGCATGCCAAAAGTCGATAGAGGAGATAACAACAGGTCTTGCAGGCAGCGCATGCGCGCTGTTTAGGCTCGACCGAAAAACCAAAGCTTCAGATGTGACAAAACATTGATACATAAGAAACCGATTTGGTATGTGGAAAGGACACTGAACACATGGCCCTTGCAGATATTCAATAGTTATTTATTTGAAATCTCATTATAGGAGTCAGAAAAATCTTTCCAGCTCCTAAAATGTGATTAGTACATAGGTAAAAAAGCATTAAAAATGCTAAGGTTGTGAAGACTTAATACAGTGCACACCTGCCCTTGCTTAGCTGCTCTGTAAATACGCAGTCACAATAATTTTCATTTACAAGCGTATAATGACTGACACTTTAAATGAGTAAAGTTTAACTCAAATAGCTCTGGCAACATGCCCTGTTTTTAATGGTTTAGCTTCATTCACTTGCAGCAGGTGCAGGTGCTCAAAGTACAGAAAAACCTTTGTTCAGTCTGGCAGCAGTTCACCAGGAAGAGCACATCAGTCAGGAACACACAGGGGAGATTCTTGTGAGTCCTGCCCAGGCAGCAGCGCACAAAAACATACAATAGGCAAGTGTGCCAGAACAACTGGTGGCCGACATACAATGCGTTGTTTATTCACAGGGGTCCTACCTGATTTCAGCGGGATCACTGGAGGGGAAAGAAGAGGAGGTGGTAATAATACAATGAACTGGTAATGGAAGTACAAAAGACAGGGAGAAAGGGAAAGAAGCACAACAGGAGGATATATGGGGAGAGAGGAGAACGAGGAATCTCAGCAGGAGTAAAGAACACAGTTTAAACCAGAACCAGAGATTCTATATATACTCTATACAGAATTTTCACAGTAGTAGTATTTTGTAGTGTGTATTATTCATTATCTTTTTCCTCTAGAACCGCAGGGCAGCTAGGTCACCCTGCACAACGCATTCCAGCTCTTTCATACCATTGTAGAGCAACCCAATAGTCTCTCAGGGGACTGAATTAATATGTAAAAAGTCTCTTTCTTTCTCTCTCTCTCTCTCTCTCACTCTCTTCCCCCAACCACGCTCCACTCACTGCTTACTTTTAGAATTTTAATTCAAAACTTTGGACTGCTGGACAGCCACATACCATTTGTAAACGCAATTATACCAACATCTGTTCAACTAATAAACAAGGATCCTCAGGGAAATAAATCACATTGTGACCACAGTTCGACCAACTTGCCTCAAAGATTTGTGCCACATTTTCTGAAACCAAGAGCTCCTCATCCGAGTCCACTTGAGCTTTGGACAATGCCTAACCCCAGATAGGTCTCCATGTTGCTGATTCAAAAGTCTCCAATATATCCCATTTCCCATTCAGCAGGTCATGTCACAGCAGTGTCAAGCAACAGTCTAAGTTCGGATCAGTAAAAATTATCACTTGGAATGGGGATTCACCTATTAGGAAATGTCTCCTTCAGTAAATATCACTAACCACAGATATACTAGACACGTGAGTCTGTAACATTAGTATGTATATGTAAGTATGGATATGGTATCTCTATAGTGCAACCCATGCCTAAACACCGAGGAGCACTGAACATGGTCAAAGGCCAGCTAAAGTCGTTGAGTGATAGGAGAGGACGCTGAGATGTAGAGGGTTAGTGCATGGTGATGCAGTGTTCTTTATAAAGGTGAGTCATCAACTCTTTTTCTAAATTGTAGGAGTGTAGAAGAACATTTCTTTAATATATGGCCAAATCTAATGTGAAATTACCAATTTGAACACTTAAGGCCCAATTACGATGTCGGATGGACAGCCACCAGCGGCCTGTCGAGTTCATAGTTCTCAGAACCAGGAATTGTATCCATTACCAATAAAAAACGTCTGTGAAACAACAGCTTATTTTTGCTGCCAAATTTGTCACCACACGACGTCCATCCTACTGAAAGATTGAAATTATTCCCAATCTTAATAAAACAAAAATCAGGGACTGAACTGCCATAATCCCTATTATTTCATCGACATGGAGGAACCCACCTATCTTCATTGAGTACTAAGTCAATACAATCAAGGTTAATCTAATAATAGATCAAAACCCAATGCCACTTCAACACTCCACAGCAGTAAAGGCATCACCTTTGGCAGTGATTGAAGCCACAATCAAAGTTAATCTAACAACTGAACAAAACTTAACCCCAAAACCACCTTCTATGGCATTTAAAACAACGATTTTGGAAGTGACTGAAAGTCAGATTCAAAAAGAAAGTAATCAACTAACACAGTCACCTAAGCAAAATCCATGAACAGCTCTGCTCTGCAAACGACATGTGTGCACTGGTGCACTTTTAAAACAAATCCCTGAAGGTCACACAAAAACACAAAGGGCCAGATGTACGACCCTAGTAAATTGTGACTTGCAATTTGTGCTCGATTGCGAGTCACAATTTACGATGTACAACAGTGTCAGAGACACTGATTGCAATTGCCAATGGGGTCGCAAATTGTGAGGCTCATTAATATTCATGAGCCACTCTCATTTTGCTACCCCATTGGGAATGGCTGGCCCTCCCAGGGATGGTGGCCTGCTGGGCTCAGCAGACCACCATGTCTGGGGCTTCTATTAAATAAAGCAGCCTTTTTTTTAAAAAAAAATGCAGCCCGTTTTCCTTAAAGGAAAACAAGATGCATTTAAAAAAATAAAACTGAAACGTTTACATTTCATTTTTTAACAGCAGATTGCCCTTAAAATATTTTTTGCATGCATTTACAAAGGGGAAGGGGTCCCCTGGAAACCTCTTCCCATTTTCGAATGTAATACCACCTACTTGAAGTAGGTGGTAATTGCGAGTGCTTTGCAACCGCAATTGCGGTCGCAAAACATTAGTGCATGGGTTAGAGAGTCGCTATTTGGAAGGGAACGCCCCTTCCAAATAGCGAGTCTCAACATTTTCTTGCGAGTCGCAATTCATTTGCAACTCGCAAAATTGTGTTAGTACATGGCCATATCAATTTTAGCATGCGCAAAAGGGTTTCTGTACGAGGGGGCGGTAGACCACCAATAGGACTAGACAAGATGCCTTGAAAAAAATCTTGGCTTCCAGGATATCTGCACCCTCGATGTTTTCGGCAGCTAGTCTCTATCCCCAGTTGTCGGTTGTATAAAATTACTACCCCCCACCTCTCGTGTTTCCCGTTCTGTTACACCATAAGGCCGCATAGTCCGGGGGCAGGGATGCTACTATGCCCGGGGTTGAGGAATCCTCAAGCCAAGTTTCCGTAACCCCCAGGATGTCTAGGGAGTTATACTGAAGGAGCGAGAAGACCTCCAGGTTGTGCTTCTGCAGGGAGCGGGTATTCAGGACTGCTACCCGTAGTCCCTGTGAGCTATCAAGCCTGGCCTGTCTAGGGAGGTGAGGGGAAGTACCTGCACTTCCTGCTGCAGTTGAAATCCTTAGTAAGACTTCTGCTCCGAGGATGTCCACTACATTGTTTAGGGGGGCAGAACCAGGGGCTAAGGCCAGGAGTTCTTCTGCAGGGTACAGGATGTGAGGACCAGGGGTTCTGGCCCCTGGCCCCGGCCGGACGGGTGCAGACGGGCTTGCCTTAGGCGTGCTTTTGGTGCTCCAGCGAGCTTGCTCCAGCGTGGCAGATATCAGGTTGGCTCCTCCCCCCACCAATCAGCCCTGCTGTGCAGCATCTGATCGTTCCGAAGCGCTAGACCGCTTTGCAGCAGCGGAAGTGCCGTTAGGGTGAAGGAAGTGAGAATTTGTGATATGCGCGAGAAGCCAGTGAAGCTTCAATTTTTAAAAATTAAATTAAATGCAACACAGCAATACAAGTAAGTTTTAAAACAATGGTTAAAAGGTCTAAAACAGCGTTTTTACCGCGCCTTAAGCAAAACCACCACAAGGAGATTAGCGCGTGTCTCTCTGCCTGCGCGCTTGCTCCAGCGTGGCAGATATTAGGTTTTGGAGCAAGCAACCAGTTCAATCAAATGCCAGGTGCCCCAAAGATAAGGCCTCCCTTTTCACAAGGCATAAGCCTTATGTGGGTTACGGAATGGCATCTGAACTCTCTACAGGAGGACTGACACTGGCTTCCAGCTGTGCTTAGCTGTTTGATTAGAGGCCAATTCGAAAATATCAGACTGAAAATGCATTTGTTCTTGAAACCTAGGTGGGCTTTTAAAACTAATTTATGATGAAGACATCTTAAAATATTGTGGGCCTTTTGACATTTTATGTTTACAAAAAACATGGTGCGAGACAGTTCAGAATGATCAAGGGGGACTGCAAGTCCCAAAAGAACTCTGGTTCTCTGCCCCCCCCCCCCCCCACTTAGACCACGCGCAAAAAGCCAAAGCTTCTCCTGCTGCACTGGACTGTTCAGAAGGATCGAGGGAGACTAAGTCTCAAGAGGACTCAGGCCAAAAGGAGGGGCAGAGAAGCTGGGCCCCTCCCACACTGACTGTACCCAAAGCACCAATGCTTTTCCCGCTGCACAGGATGTGTTCAGGCAAAGCCCGGGTATTGGGGAGGCCCGTCTTTGTGTGTAATTTCCCAGAAGAGGATTGGCCCTTTGGTTTTAATTTTGGAGAGAGACAACTTTCATTTGGTAAGATTATTAACTCTATTAGACGCCTCATCATCAATTCGAAGTTTGTGTAAGGCCTAAAACTATGTTTAACAGTTTTGTCCCACTCAAGACAAACCTTAAATTAGGCAACAAACTGAGCTGGCTATTAAGTTGTGTGATGCGCTTGAAATACTGTAGCATGATTTATCATTGCTAGTTGTCGCTGCGCTGGGTAAAAATATGTCAAAGAAAGGTGGTTGAAAGTTTACAAGGAGCAGCCTAATCAAAAACCATACAGTTGAACATGCAAATAGAAATTGTACACTGAAGGAAATTGATGTCTTGTTTGAAGAAGTTGAATTTACTGGTGTAATGACCGAACGTGATCAGATAACCAAGGCTTGCACACTTTTAATAGACCCAATCAAAACTAGCCCAATAGATTATATCATGCTTAGACAGCCAAAGAGAACACATAGATAATCAACCGGATGGATAGTGACCATGATGCACTCCGTCTAATCATGAAGGGAATATTGAATCCTGTTGAGGGAGCTTCAAATGCTCTAGTACACAGGTAATCTGTCATTCATAACAACAGACGATCAATAAAGTGGGCAAACATTCAATAGTCAGAGATATCAGCATGTATCAATAGAGATTGAACTACTGGCTTCAGTTGTTACCAACACCTATAGCTTTTCTTTGATCAATAAATTACATAATAACATTTTTGAAACTCTAAGAGATCATTTATATAGCGAGATTAAGTCTCCTGTTCAAATAACAAGACAAACACCACTTGAAGATTGGATATGGAATTCTTCCAATCTCTTGTTTCTATAGTAAAAGTCTGCGCATCGTACAAATTCTGACATCGTAAATCTGAGAAAGAAACGGAAGCTCCTCTGCTATTTTGTTTTGTAAAATTTGTGTTAGGTTATGCAGGAAATGGACAGTGCCAAATTGCCACTCCATCGGGGCATAACAACATACAGCTGTTCTAAGGATTCTTAAATTGGACGCAAATGATCTAATGATGTTTAGAGTGGCCAAATGTTTAAGGGGCTTGGTCCCTGAAACAAATTGATTGATGAATTGACTGATAGATATTCAACTTTCAGTGTTTCCATAAATATGTAAAAAGAGACTTCAGGGAAGGTTGTCCTAAGGGCTGGTTGGCAACATTCATAGGATTGTATCAAAATATAAGATTGACACACATTAAAAATAAGAAGAAAGCTGTGGTAGCCACTAAGACAGAAATCTAGTACATTGGAGGAAAAATAATTGCAATGCTAATCTTAAACATGTATTTAACACCAAAAATCAAAAGAAAAAATTTCAGGGAGATTCTGACAACAACTGAACAATTGAAATTTAGATTTCCTGAAGATTGTAGGCTCATAAGAGGTGACTACAATTTAAATATAATGCTTGCAAGTGATAAAGATGTATATCAACAAAGGATTATTTTAACGGCAAATTCCCCCAACAGCAATTGCACCACAAAGAGGCAGACAAGGTGAACGTCTAATAGAAAGCCCCTACTCGATGGGGCAACACCTTGGTTAGTTATGGGCTCTGTGTTGCAGTTCAGAGCTTCAAAATAGTAACATGATCAGAAAACAACCATCTCCTCCAAGTCCTCTCTAGAATAAATGTCAACCTCCCATTGGAGAAATTATGTCCCACCTTAGAAAAATCAAACACAAAGAACCTAAAGAGACTGAAGTTGAAAGACCATGTATTAAAACTGTTCAATGTAAATCATATCAGATTCTTGCAAAGTTGGCAGCTAGCCAACAGAAAAATGAGTCCAACAAAATTAACAAAACGAATCTTTGGGAGTGCCATCTGAATGTCAACACTAAGAGTCAAAAACCAGAAAAAAAAGGAAAAAATTATAAAATGCGGAGTTGGTGGTTCAACAAAGAGCTTCAAAAGAAGACAAAATGCAAAGACACTAAAAACATGCTCAAAAACCTGCTAATCCAAACTCTGTCACAGAAAATCAAGATGACACAAACACTATAAACAATCAGTTTGGAACGCAAAATCTGGCTGTATCAAAGGTAATCCCCAACAAATTGGGCATTTATCAGTCAACTAGCTTACAACCATACATCAATTGAAACGCAAAATATTACAGAAGATTGCTGGATGTCATTTTTACAGCTACTGTATTAAGATCCTTCTGCAGGTTTCAGATTAAATAGCGACTTCTAAGGCTGTTTAATTACTATCTCGATCAACAACTAAAGTGTCAATGAGCAACTTACAGCACCTAGAAATAACTGAATTAATAAATACTGGGCAAATATTCACCATAATAAAAAAAGAGACAAAAATAGCACCCTGAACCCAAGCGGTATACCAGTGCCCTCTTCAAAAGTAATCTTGGCTACTAGTCTAACCTGTGCACCCAACTTTTTAATGAATATATACTCCTCTAAATGATCCCAGACACCCGGCATGGATCAATATTGCAGCCTGTTCCTAGAAAGGGTCCCAGTAAAGATCCCGCAATTATCAACTAATTGGTTTACTGGACACAGAAGCTAAATAATTTACAAGTGGTATAGTGCAAGAACTAGAATTCAATTCCCATCACACAACCCGGCTTTCAGGGAGGCATCAGAACAGATCAAAAATCACTATCATCTCAGCTCTAACCTCAAAAACACTGTCAACAAAAACAACCTCATACACTAGTTTTATCGACCTAAAATCTGCCTTTGATAAAGTTTCAAAACATCTGCAAAAAAATCCAAATGATCAATCCCTTCACAGATACTGAAGGCAATTCAGATTTTGTACACCGTGTGGGTCAAATTCAAAATTGGGAGCCAGGGCTCGGTATCTCAAAAAATCTACACCACAAATGGTCTTGAATAGGGTTGTTGTTTGGCTCTCGCCCTGCTCAGCCTTTTTACCGCTGACCGCAAACACACCCTAAATGAAGTAAATTCTGATGCTTCAAAATTAGCTTAAATCCACCTGCCTATATTCCAATATTTGGACAACACTGTACTAATGTGTAAAATTACAATAGGCTTACAAAGATTACTCAGGGAACTGGAAACTTACTGTTTCAATAATAAATTGGAAATCAATCTGGAAAAAAATAAGACTATGATCATAGGATTGCAAATTCAACAAGTAAGGCGTCTGGTTTATCAACAAAAAAGGGTTGAGATTGTTAAATCTTATAAAATATTGGGCATAATTTATGACCACCATGTTCCCTTCTTGAGCATAAACACTGTTGAAAACTAAAGTTAACTGTCTAATGTTCAAGTTCAAATCACTATACTCTAAACTACAGCACCCTTCTTTAGAACCCTGCTTGAAAATAATCAAAAGCAAGTTACAACCACTTTAACCAATGGTCTGGCCACTCTACAAACCACCCTTGCTACATTCTTGAACACAATAATTGCAAAGTTATATATGAACATTTCCTACCCCCAAATGCCTCCCAATGCCATATTAGGTTGGACTTTGGGCTTTGCAATCTGTTGCTTGCAAGACAATTAATATTTAATAAATTAATGCACAAGTTAAACATGACTCAAATATTAACATACTATGGTCAGTGTATCTGGCTCGAAATAACATACAACACAACATGAAAAAACCCATGAAATTAGTTACTTTCTACCTTATTAAAATTATTGTAATTAGAACACCTGTGGGCCAAATTCTTAAGCTACAACCCATTTAAAACAATAGGAAATAAAATAGCAAACATTTCTCTTTTACTGATAACAAACATCTCTTCAGTAAACGCTTCCACACATGGGCTGTTGGTAATTCATACAAGCTGTTTAGATCTCGGGAATATCTGCATCAAACCTACACCATAAGAAAAAAAATAAAACGATGCAACATTGATTCGAGATACTCCCCTCGAAGGACAGAACTTTTTCATTGATGTAAAAATGTCCTATCTAGGTTGTAGATTCTGCCGCTATCATTTAGAATTAGTTTTACATCTGCTATGCATATGCTCAGTTCTTAAACAGGAAAGAAGTTGCCTCCTTAAACCACTTTTCATTTTGATGAACATGAGAACTTGCCAGCAAGCCATGACTGTGCGCTTAGAGAGTTCCAATACAGTTACATTGAATTTGTCACCACAGTCTGAAAGAAAGCAAACAATATTGACACCCCATCAAAATGCATTTGAATGAATTTTACTCAATCAATAAAATAATGTTTTAATTCATAAATCCATTGGACCTAGACACTAGTATTCCACAGAAGATCTTAAATTCTATCCTTGCATAAAATTTTACAGCTGTCTTGGTTGTACATGCTTTGAAGGAGGATACCTCCCACCACTGACTCCATCTCAGTTGTCTGGAACTCCAGAGCTTCCACTCACACAAGTGTTCTTCACAGTTTTTAACATGACCAGATCAAAACCATGAAGGTTTTCCAGGATGACTTCAGAATTTCCTCCACTTTTTAACCGTACTCTCATAGGAGCATGTTTTATTTTTCACAAGTTAAGTGTGCAGATCAGCAATGTAAGCCACCATCAGGATGGGGACGCTTGTCATGAAACTCCCATCTTTTTGACCGTCGCACCCAGTCGATATCCAAGCCCCCATAGTTGTGTACATAGCCATCCTGCCACCTCCTGGAATCCGACAGACCTGCCAGAGAATCTCTTTGCAGGGTGCAGATGAGGGACCACGCCCCAAACCCATGAAATCAGTGCACTGAGAATATATTTAGTATTTACTACGGGCTAACCCAGTATTAATCATAACTATTACGGTTATGACCATAATAATCTATCACTTAGCAATAAAGATCAAATTGAATAGAATAAAAACCTCAAACATTTTTGTATCACACATCCCTAATCAATTAATCTAGAACCACCGATTTGCCTTTCAACGTTATAATTATGCAGCTTTGAGGCCTCTGCATTCCTGTTTCAGACCAGAAGGTCTTCAGTGTAACGTCCAGAAAGACAGCATGTCCTCCCAACATCTGGTCTCTCTCTCCATTTCCAATTTTAGGAGAGCTATTTATATTCTTTTTCTCTTAACATCCTTAGAGAGCTGGTGGGGGTAACTCCCACTTGGAGCTTGTGCTGTACAGATAGCAGCATCTAGTTGAACACAATGCCTTAATTTGAAGCATGAGTACATGTTAGCTTTAGAGCCCCATTAGCACGGAAACCATAGTTTCACCAAGATCAGTCTTCATGCACGTTTTACCGCGAAACAGCAGATGATGTTAAGGATTGAAAAATGGGAAATTGCTCCTTAGCCCATTGAACCAGAATGGAAGGTATGCGGCAATCTTATGCTCATGCACATATACATTTAGCAAAAACTTGTACTAATTAACACTTATTTTAAGGACTAAATGTAAGTCCGATTGCAAAATAAAAACAGTCAAACCCATACATACAGAATATATTAATATATGGAATGGCCTGCCCCATATATTGCCATCATCAAAGCATCTTTAGAACTGTCAAGACAAATATAGGAGATTGCGGAAGATTACACCCTGGTGAGGAATGCAATAAGGCAAAACCAGCTGCTCTGAGGAAACGGGGGCAACAGTCACTAGTCTGTGTACTGCTTCTTTGCCTTAGCTTGAAGAGAGTTTGAGGTCTATAAATGCCAACCAGCACTGCAGCACAGCCGCTGCACTGCTCTCATCATAAGGCAGAAGGATCCATTTCAAGGAATAACTTTTATGGGATATTTGGTAGGGTTTGAACAGCATCAGCATTTTTTTCTGCAACCCGATATCATTTTTTACCCATAGCAGTGGTAAAATAATTGATAAAAGAGGACCCGATTTACAGATCTATTATAAAAAAAATAAAGTCATAACTGTACTCTGGTTATCGTTCATTCTATGTCCGGAGTATATTTCCAGTTTTTATGGGATTTACAAGACCTAAGGAGTACTCCTACAAATCTAAGACAGTGTTATATTTCAAGAATACTCCACTTCCTCCTCTATACTTACTAAGGTAGACAGGTCACTACATGGATAGACCAGCGGCCCAGACGAGAGAATTTAATGTGTGGAAAATAAACTGTGCTGTAGATCGACGCGATCTAGTCAGAGCATATGAATAAATATTTGCGAAAAAGGGTATTTGGCATAAAAAAGAAGATTTTGAAAGAAAATTGTTCTTTAACAAGAAGCCAATGAAGCCCAATACAAGACTGTGTGGCATTATCAATTTTGGATCCTTTGAAGTTAGGCTGACAAGGAGTCTAGCAATTCTAAGTAAAAGATGTTGCACTGGTCTAGCCTGGAGAGGGTACAGGCAGATACTACCTAGAAATTTTAATGAATAAAAACATGACAAGGTAGCATTATCGATTGGGGAGAGTGGAACAGATTGCGCTCAAAAGTGACTTCTAATGATTTCACTTTGGCGGCAGGATTGGGAGGACTACCCAAAGATAGAGGCCACAAAGAATTTTGGCAATAAGCTATATGATTCCAACAAAGTAAAAGTTTTGATTGGTTGGCATGAATCTTGACAAAATTACATGCGATCCATGTCCGGATGTTCAGAAAACAAATTGTGAGACCAGTGGCTGCGTGGGGAGCCGAGCATTCGGAGATGATAATCATCTGAGTACAGTTAAATCTGATTAAGGAGCTAAAATGGTGAATATAAATGTTAAAAAGCATAGTGGGGAAGAGACAAGCCTTAAATAACCCCACATGTGATGGAATAGGTAGAAGGATGGAGCTTAGCCAATCGAGTACAGGCTGCAAGAAAGGAGAAGAACAAGCAAAATCAAGGCAGCAGAGACACCTCGATCACAAATTAACTTTAATTAATCAAGGTCAGTGCAAGGGCATTTTCAGTATCCCACGCGGGCATAAACCTAGATGCCAAGGGTCAAGAAGGTTATCTTCCAGTACTTGGAGAGTTGTTTGGCAACCAAATGCTCAATGAATTTTCCCACCAGGGCAGCAACATGATGGATCTATGATTCCCTACAACCATTCAGTCCAAGTTGTCCTTTTTTTAGGTATCGTGCCTAGTGTGGCAGTGCGCAGCCCTGCTCGCGCAACGAGACTTCATGTAGGCTATTGGGCGACGCATGTCCCGCATTTAACCCGCCCATGGCCTATTGGTGTCTGTTACCCGCTTCCGTCGACAGCAAGGAGGGCGGGCTTTCCGGGGAAGGCACCTTCCGTGACGCGGCCCGAAGGTTAGTCAAAGAACTGCCAGAAGAGGTCACAGATTCGATGAGTTCACCTTTTCCCAGTCACGGAGGCATGGCGACTCGAGGATGAAAGTTCGCCTTGCTGTGTTTTTAAAATTAAATGCAGTAAGCAGTGAGGTCAGAGGCCATCTGAGTCCCACCAGCAATCCCAGGGATTAACACACATTATACTAATAGGGTTCATGTTTCTGCTGCAAAGATGTTTATGTAATTAGCAGGTGGCAACTTCGGCATCCAGTAGGACCAGCTCATCATCATTTAGAGGTCCAAAAAAGGAGGACAGTTGAGTTGGGTAACAGAAGCACCTGCTGTTAATGGACCAAGGCCACTTTTAGTTTTTTTTCCGCAGCAAAATGTGTCACTATCGTAATTTCAGTTTCAGTGACAGCAGTGTGTGTATATACATATATTCCCAAGGACCCTTGAATTATGTGAGAGAGGTGGACCAAATTATGTGACAGAATTGGCTAAATTATGCTTGAAGAAATGAAAATTATGCAGCATAATGCAGCACATTTTCGGGTTTTCGTTTTTTACACCTGGTTTGGGCAAACATTTTATCTCATTATTACCAGTTTAAAGACCAATGGGGCCATATGTAGGTAATTTCTATTTACCGATTCCTAAATACCGAATTTTACCGATTCGGTATTTAAGAATCGGTAAATAGAATGTAGGTAAAAAAAAAAACCAAAAAAAAAAACAAAATCGGTACATTTTACCGATTCGGTAATATTCAGTATTACTGAATCGGTATTAACCGAATCGGTAATAAGGAATACCCTCCTATTCATTCCTAAGGGCCTTGAGGCCCATAGGAATGAATGGGAAGCCATTGACTTTTACCGATTCGGTAAAAACCGAATCGGTAATAGGGGGAGCATATTAATGGGTGGCAGGGTGTCACATTGACACCCTGTTGCACCCCTGAATCGTGCATGTGTGCACATGTGGCGCACATACATGCCCTAAGGGCATGTATGTCTGCCACATGGCATTTCTAGAAAAGCACAAAATTGCTTTTTCAAAGGTATTCAGTATTTACCACCAACCTGTAGTTGGTGGTAAATAACGAATCCTTAAAACAAAAAAGCACTCACTTGAGTGCTCCCTACATAGGAATTAAGGATTCGGTAATTTACCGATTCGGTATTTTACCGATTCCTTAAAATACCGATTCGGTAAATTACCGAATCCTTAAACCTGCCTCCTACATTGGAAAGGGCTAAATACCGGTCGGTAACGGGAAAATTACCGATTTTCGGCCGTTACCGACCGGTATTTAGCTATCTACATATGGCCCCATATGTAGTATATACAACTGAAAGAGGACCAGTCAACCTTTACAAAGGGATTCCGCTGCGCAGGAACACGTGTTGCCATGTTTTAATAACTTTTGAACCGATTGAGCTCCAAGCACATTTTTTTGTTAAAATCTGAAGATTATGCAGCTGATGATGGATAAAGTGGCAAATGTGGCAAATCCTCAGAATCACATAATTGCAATGGCCTTGCATAATGCACACAGAAGTATGAAATAAACTATTGTCCTGCATCTGTCAACAACGCTTGGGCCAGATATCTATCTCTGACTTAGTCCCTGTCCCATGGGTCTGGCAAAACATAAACTAATCAAGCCCAGCATGCATACACCGCCCTTTTCCATCGCCTTCATTTACTTTTCAATGTACAAAATCTGCGAAACGAAGTGTGGGTAGCTGTTCATGGGCTCAAACAAAATCAGGACTTTTCACCTTGATATTTTTCCTATTGAAATTGGTATTAAACGCAATATGGAGCATATTCAGATGCAGGACAAGCCGCTGAAAAGTGGCGAATGTCCCGAACGCCATGTTAGTAGCACATCGACGTCAATGGCTCTCTAAATATGGCCACCGGGTCATGCACCACTTTTTAGGCAGATCTCCAGCATTTGCCACACTTTAAATAAGACTCCAGGTCAGAGGCCTGCGTTTCAAATGTGACTCCCAATGAAGGCTTTTAACCAGAGAGCAGAGCTCGCCCTGCGGGATCTGATGACACCTTTGTTTTGCTTACTTAAGGAAGGCTGGAAAGAACAAGCATTTGCAATGCAATAGGTCTCGCATTTGCAAGAGTTAGAGCTATTGGTGTTGTAAATGATACTGTCTTTTAACAATAAAAACAAGTTTGAGCTATTGACATTGCAAATAACAATGTCTTTTATTTTTGTTTTCGTTTTTAAAACATAAATAAAAGGCATTGTCATTTACAATGCCAATAGCTTAAACTCGTGTAAATGCGAGACCTATTGCATTGCAAATGCTTGTCTTTCACATCCCTTTCGCTTCCACAATATGTGCTTTTGCCCTCTTGTCTGCACTCTGTCTCTAAAGGTTTCCGTAGTGTTCAGGGCCGCCTACACATTCAGGACACATTTGTAGTTTCTAGGAAAGCTTTTCTTTATAATCTTTTTTTTAAAACTTTTTTATTAAAGAAGAAATTATGTTAGCCACAATCGAAAACAAGATTATACAGTGCATGCGACAATCCCAATCTTTCCTGACTATTTGGTCAACCCAATCGTACCGTACTATTTTACAACTCAGTTTGCAACCACTTTGTGGCTAGGCAGCCTTCACTGCTGCAGAGAGGGGGACGGGTTAAGTGGAGCACACAACATCCCTCTATATTTGTTCCAGTTACCCCAAATCTTAGACCACTTCTGCGGACACCCTCTCCCTTCATATATGACCCTCTCTGTCTGCATGCACCAGTTCACGTCAGTCTGCCAGTCCCGGAGCTTGGGCACCGTGATTCCCTTCCAAGTGCTTGCAATATTGCGTGGCGCAACCACATTGCCCAAGGTGACCAGGTCCTTTCTTTAGCTGACAAGTCCGTCGCCTCCCAAATATTGAGAAGACACAACCGGGGCGTGATATCCATACATTTCCCACAGAAGTCCCACATTTTCCTCGTCACTTTACCCCAGTATGCTTGAACCACCGGACAGTCCCACCACTGATGGAGAGACGTCCCCTCTTGACCACTTTTCTCTATAATCTTGACACCTACTTTTTTTGTGCTGAAACTTCGGGCTGTTTGTGTGTGTGTGCCTCTGTTTGTTTGTGTATATGTGTTTAACTGTGTCATCCTCTAAGTCTGTCCATGTTACAGAGCACGCAGGGAATTCATTTTTTTCCTAAACCTCAGAGAAATTCAAAACGGTAATGAAGGTAGTGCCTGCAATAATCAGCACAAGAGAGAAACAATTGACATACAGTTTCAGTCTCCCAATTTAAGCGACGAATCTCCAGACTGCACCATAAAGCAATCAAAAACCTAAACCTGCAGTTTCAATAAACATTTTTTTCTTTTCAATGCCCAGTTTGCACCGTGAGAGTTACTTAAAAAAAATGTTTTATTTGTGTGTGGGCGTCGGGGGACGGATGGTGAGTGGTGGTTCTCTTCATTAGGGCCAGTCACTTCTCACTAGGGCTTATTTGGGAGTCTGTTGGTTTCTCTGGTGTCTGCGGGGCTCAGTCCTCCATCGAAGGTATCCCCTACAGTCCTAGCTAGATAGTTGTGTGTCTTGGGCTCGGGGTTTGTAAATGCTTTCCCAGTACATAGCAATTCTCCTTCCGGCTAGCAGAAATGCAAAGGTTCCAATCTGCGTATCCCCTGTAGTGTGTCTTTAACGTAGCTCAGAAGGGCCATAAGCGGCTGGAGATCCACACGATCTTACAGCATGTACAATAGGTGGTTGCCACCGCCCCCAAAAACATCAGAGCGGAACACAACCAAGCAAGATGAATGAAGTCTGCATCGTCTTGTCCGCAACTATCGCAGTTAAATGTCCTAGTGCTATCTACCTTAGCCCGTTTAGCAGGGGTGGAATAGGCGCAATGTAAGAATTTGAAGTGTAAGAGCTTGTGACGATGGTTTAATGAGACAAGTTGGTCTGCGTGCAGCAGAAGCGCTATTGTGCCTGTGTGATAGTGGCATTTATATCCCTCTCCCAAGCGCATCTAACATGGTCTGTGTGGGGTGATTTGTGCAGTGCGCAGGCTAGATAGAGCCTGGAGACTCATCGAGTTGTGTCTGTGAATGGCTTTAGGGTTGTCAGTGGGGTGAAGTCTGCCAGTTCCTCTGGAAAACCTGAGAGGTTGTCCTGGGCCATGCATTTCAGTCTAGCATAAAGAAACTGATCTAAGGGAGTCAATTTGTGGGTCAATGTCATGTGTTCCATGGATACAAATGTTCCCTGATCATACATGTCCCTCATTACGTGCATCTCCCAGCGCTGTAAGGCTCTCGCAGCAATGTTTCTGCAGTGAGGGGTAAGAAGTGGTTCTGCTGTATTGGCAGAGCCAGGGAGTACTGGAACGGATGACCTGATTATCGTGCCATCCGCCTCCACGCCCATCAGGCCATAGCAACTGTCTTTGTTTCCCTATGGCCTGCTAAGGCGGACATAGCAACTGTCTTTGTTTCCCTATGGCCTGCTAAGGCGGACATAGCAACTGTCTTTGTTTCCCTATGGCCTGCTAAGGCGGAGGAGGAGTCCATCTGAGGGAGCCCAGGTTTGAGGAATGGATGGCGAGCATCAGGAGTGGAACCAGTGCCTCGCATATTGGGCCTGCGCGATCAGACAGTATAATTCGAGGTCAGATACTTCGAATTTTCCCTTTTCACAGGGTAGTGTGAGAATATCCCAGCTAATCTGGGGCGGTTTGCTGACCGACACTAGTTTTAGCAGTGTGCTATCGGGTGTTTCAAGGAACTTTTGTGTCAGTGGGATTGGTATGTTCAAGAACAGATATAGGAAGCGAGGGAGCCACCATTTTCAGTATGGTGATCCTACCCACGATGGACAGGGGAAGTCTGGTCCAGAAGTCTATCTGGTTCCACAACCTCTCCATGGTGGGGATATAGTTTAGGCGAATAGTCATCTCCCTGTCCCATGGTATATCACCCCCAAGTACTCCACCGAGTCCATCATCCATCAGACTAGGAATTACAAATCTATTCAGAAGGTGGCAAGTAAGCAAATTTAGTGAATTGTTGTGCACTGCCTCTTCATTCTCCAATCCGATTGGAGGCAGTCAACGTGCCCTGCATGGTAAGGTAGCATCAGGGAGTGAAAGACGCCTGGATGAATGTCACACAGCACGTCAATACATGCATAGGCACCATTACATTGGTGTGTTGCTTACCATGTTCACTGCGATGAACAAGAACCTGTGCCTGCCTGAATCATCCATCAAGAATGCCATTTTGTTTTCTGATGCACCTGCTTTTGTGTGGATACTGGAACCTAAATGGACCATGCACATTGATTTATGGCAAGAGATTAGCTGTTGGGTGTTTGAAACAGCTTGTGAGAATAGCAATGTCATTTATCAGATACGAGGTAATAGTAGCAACTTAAACCTTGCATGCGCTGCATGCTTGCAGCTGTTAATTAACCCTGTACATGCATTTATTATCTGGAGCTATAAAAAGAGTGTTCCCATCGTTTCCTTTTCTGACTGTATCTGGGACTCCTTTGAAATAGCAGCAGTGGAGGGAGCCATTTGCAGTTTACCTCAATGCCATAAACGGTGATGACTTTATGGCAAAAATTGAAAAAGACATTAATCAAATCCAATATAGGTCTGCATGGCAGTAGCATTTTAAAAACGCTGCCAGTTTTTTTTTTATTGTTTCGTGTTTCCGTTGTGGAGGGAGATGCATGGGGTTTATGGCTGTGTCATGCAATCACATGCGGTGTCAAATTCAGAGCTTGCTAGGGTTCGTTTCAATAAGTATTCTATCATAGATCACTTGGGCCTGCGTCAGAGTGTTGGGTGGTACTCCTGCACTTGCACCAATAAATCCTGTCTGGATATTCTTCGTGTTGTCTTTTCATTATAATTCCGCATGCAAGACTTTTTCAAGCAAGAGCGTCATCTGAGTGCCAAATGCAAGAGTCCTCCCTATCGGATGTCATAACAAATTGTGCAGGATTCTCCCTCCAAAGAGGATATCAGTCTTCTATAGAAAGCCATCTGTGTCACTTTTGGAACAGTCTCTTTTCAGGCACAACGCAATTGCTTTGAATCTCCCAATGGGAGGAAAACACATATCTGAGAAAGTGTGCGATCAAGTGGTAAGTTATGCTCTGCTTCCTCTGATGTTCATGTTGTCAGGTTTCCAATCACTAATTGAGTTTACTTTGGAGTATTGTAAAGCCACACTTTGGAGTACTGGGGGGATGATACTATGCAGCGGTGTGATGTGCCCAGTGTAGGATCTTAAAAGACACACAATTGATGGACGGAATGCAGAACAAATCAAAACATTCACCCCCAGTCAAGAGATCTGGCTTAAATCCATCATTCTTATGCTCACCATGCTACCCCAGTTTAGACCTGGCCATATGCCATCAGTCTTGACCCTCTGCCTCATGGGAACAGTCCAGCCCGAACTGCCAAGCCAGGTCCTCCCTGGACCGGAAACAAGCATCCTAGGACCGGTTTCGGGGTTTCACCACTCATCAGCCAGGATAGCTTGAATCCAGTGGCACAGTGAACCCGGCATTGTTAGCCAGCCGCAGCTCGGTTAGCAGTTCCATACCATAAACTTCATAGATGTTGCAGCAGAATACATCCACCCTCTGCAAAAAAACACCTTCCAGTTAAAAGACTTCAAAAATTCCACACATTGTATCATACCATGCACAGTTTTTAAATGACAAGAAACCAATCCTCTATGCACTTTTAATTTTCCACAGAAGTCTACTTCATCTGTAAAAAATGTGCAAAGGCTCATGAGGACGTCACGATAAAACACAAATCGGCTTTTAAGCAAAGACTTAAGTAAGGATGCAGAGGTTGCTGGGAGTTATAAGCAAAATATGCTTTTTGACTCCAGAGGTTATAGAATACGCACATCAACAGATAATAACATGGATCTGGAAATGCTTTCCTGGGAACCTTGTGTATTCTTCTAGTCATATCCTGGGAACACAAAACGAGTATAGAAAGGCAACGCAGGGGATGGGATGTCCCTGTCCTCTCTGGCACTGTACAGATGTTGCAGACTGCTGAGGCGAGTAGGTATCACCCCAGGGAGGAACAACTGCGCCTCAAAAACTATAATCATGCTGCACCAGTAGGGCCTGTGTTGAGGTGGTTGAGCGGGAAACCTCCCTAACAAGGGGAGGAGAGCACAGGAAATCTCCCCATCGCAGCAAAGGGCCAAATTTGAAGTCTGAGTGAGGGTTCTGTTGGGATCAGGGAGGGGGGTTGGGGGGGGAGGGACTATTGCTAAAACTAAATACAAGGAGAGCCACTTGCAGGAAGAAAGGTAATAAGGCGGGGTGTGCTTTTTGCATGGCAAGGTTGGAAAGGGCGCCAATGCAAGCAAGGAAAATGTGCCTCTAAAGTTGGGTAGTAAAAGGCTGACACACAAGCCTCTGCCAACGCTCTTGCTGCACTGCTGATATTCAACAGTTGATGAGATTCAGAAGGAAAAGAAGAGTACAGAGGGGAAACTATTTAAGGGAACCCCAGTACTTTTTACTTTGTTACTTTTGGACATCATTTAATGAGGATACACGTATTTTATTACATTCCAGAGTGTGACCGACAAGTCTGAGTTCCTTTCAACAAGTTATTTTTTCTTGGAAATTAACGGGAGTTAGAGAGACTATCTACAAATGATAATTACAATTCAACATGTCAGCAAGCCCACAACCTCAGGGTGTGCAATTCATGAATTGCAATTCATTAAACACACGACAATAATAAATCGAGTCACGATAACTGTTAAGAATGTTTTCTGTTAGAAAACACACAGTTATACTTGTATGGTGCAGCTAATCTATGACATTTACAAAAAAAGAGATAATTAGGAAGCACACAGGCGTTCATTTAATTAACCTTACCCACAGGCATGTTATGGAAAACTTAATTATTTTGTCACACTATTTTCTGCAGTTGAATATATATGCACTTTGCTGAATTTAATTTTCCTTGTACATTACTTTGATTGAAGAACGGTTTTTATCCCTTATTTTGCACGCAGTAAACATGTTTATGTTCATAAAATGGCAGACTGGGACAGAATTAGGATACAAAATGTTTTGTCTCTCAGGAAACCTAAGATAAGAACGTGCTAGAGACAAGGAGACAATCAACCTTTCATCTCCTTGTCAGTTATTTGATTTTATTATTCCATGGTCAATCAATCAATTAATCAAAATGACTTTATTCGGTTTTCATGTATAAAAAGATAAGAGTTTCCAGTATTAAAAACAATACTTAATAAAATGTCATAAAATCTTTGCACAATTCGTCATATGCAAATACCAGACCCTGTTGAGATCTCATGCAAATCATAGGCAAAGTAGAATACAAAATACTTGGTCCCCTAAAGTAGAAATTAAAATAAAACAATGGATGGATGACTCCCGGGGTCCTATCCAATAATTATGTCTCATCTGGGGGACTAGATTAAGTGTGGACCCTCACAGATACTACCGTTTAATCTAGGTAGGCTCTAAGCTTCACTGCAGATTTAAGGAAATTGAGGACAAATAGAGTAGAATCTTCATGCAACAATTGTAAATAAATAAGAGCTGGGCGAGCCTGGTTGAATTTCATCCTCCTTAAGATAGGGACAATAAAGGTTTTCCCGGGGATCACATAAAACCTACAAAATAATAAAAAATAAAGCAAGTCCTGTGGAGACTCACCGTTGCAGCCACAAGATGCTAAAATCTGTCCTCTATTGCTACCCCTTGGCAAAGCCAGTAGGAGGTGAAACAAGCATTTACAATGCAATGGTCTCGGCATTGGTAAAGTTAGAGCTATTGGCATTGCTCATGACATTATTTTTGTTTATGTTTTTTGTTTTTAAAACATTTAAGAAACGGCATTGTCATGAGCAATGCCAATAGCTCTAACTTTAACAATGCCGAGACCGTTGCATTGTAAATGCTTGTTAGCTGATGGTCACTGCTCAATACCTGGGCATGCACCCTTTTTTAGTGGGAAAAACTTAAAACATATCATTCCTGCACTGTAATATAAGGTTTAAACGTACTACTGTAACCAACTGGTTTCACCTGCCCCTACTATGTAGGCAAAAAGAGTACTTTGCAGAGGTGTCAACTAATTCATGGGACCTTAACTCCACGAACACCTACTTCACAGCAGGGCTTCGAGCTAACAAAAACAACCCTTGTGTTCGCAGCGGAGGGTGTCACATTACAAACCCTCACAACCAACTCATTGCCTTCTACAACCAGGTAAAAGTAATCTACACATAACTCACAAGGCTGGGGTAAAAATAGTACAATTGCTAAAATATTTAAAAAATGCAAATATAGCAGCGACTTCCTTGTACGGACTTCAAACACCGCTGTCCAGATGACCCCCAGGGATTAGCTTTCTGGCTGCAAATAAACAGAGCAGGTAAGGCGTAGGGCAAACATCCGGGCCTGTGGCGGGAGCAGGGCGCAGCCGCCCATTCCCAGCCAATTAACCACTTAGGGAGCAGCTGTGAAGGCACCCCCGGGGAGCCGCCGGCACCAGACCCCGGCCGGCCGCAGGTAGCGCTGCAGGGCGCCGAGGCGGAGACTGGCACCGACGGTGCACGCTCCAGTATGCCTCGCCCTGGGGGCGATAATGTGCCCCCCCAGGGAAGCCCTCTCCCAGCCCCTTAAAGTGTACTTAGCCCTCAGAGGGGGAGCCCTGAAAACTAAACCAGGGCCCAAAAACTTTTTAAGAG
Organism: Triturus cristatus; assembly: GCF_964204655.1. Classification (NCBI taxonomy): domain Eukaryota; kingdom Metazoa; phylum Chordata; class Amphibia; order Caudata; family Salamandridae; genus Triturus; species Triturus cristatus. The sequence goes on from NC_140581.1 coordinate 867,052,660, forward strand.
CCATGCGCCTCGAAGGAACCACGTCCTCGCTGCATGTAGTGCTTTAGGGCCATTAATTTAAGCCGAAACTAGGGAACCGAGAGAACTACCTTACAAAACAGTTAGCACGTTTTAAACTACATGATCTAGACGTCAGACAACATGTTGGTGCCTCAGTGGGTTGGCTACTCACAAAGACCTGTCTTATGGCTTTAACACACTTACTGTCCAACAATCTGTAACACTGTTCATGGGCTCCTTCTAATTGAAGGAAGAAGTAGTAATCAAGAGGGGGTGGTCTACAAATACGAGCTTAGAGCACAAAGCACTGTTTCTAGTGGTGTGGTGGTCAAGTCTATGAGAGATGGTATTGCACATGGCATAAACTAGTTATGTAGCACATTTTGTGAATGCAACTGCTACAAGCTAGGTATCCTCTACTACCACCTATTCCAGGGTCCTTCAGAGGCATATCTCACATACTGGATGAAGCACATGGCCTCCTCCCTCCGTTAGCCTCATGCTCTGGTGCCTACTGGAATCGTCATGGCAACCCAACATCTTTCAACATGCAAGGCAATGCACCTATGCTAGCAAAATAGCTCAGTGAGTTAATACACTTGCTGCCTCCATGGCTCTTATTTACAAGCAACTTGCGCCACATTTCCCATGTTAAAAATGACGCAAAAGGGGCGCAAGTCGCTTGTAAATAAGCCCCCATTTATATAGGTACCTGGCATACCCTGCCTCTACAACTGTGTTCATGAGTTGTTAATGTATACTACAACTATCTAACAAAACAGGGAACCATAACTACAAGGACAGACTATGAGATAGCAGCTCCTGAAGCTATAATTTACTTTGAGTGTGAATGCACAATGCCCCAGCAACAGCTGTAGAAATCGGGGGGGGGGGGGGGGGGGTGGGGGGGGGGGGTCACTGAAATAGGGAAATATCCCCTCTTCTGCTCAAGATCTGCAAGCAATATGTCCGGGGCGGGGTGCGATAGGATCTCCACACACCTGGTAAAGTAGAATTTTTGAACACTTCTACACCTCTAACCAAGCTTCTCGTAGCACCTTTTTACTTTAAGAAACAGCACAGCAAAACACTGCATATTCATATTTACTATCGATGTGTCTTAACCCAATTAATTCATAACGGGTGGAACATGTGCGATTCCTTAATCTCACACGTTTTCTAGGCATAACAATGTTAAACAGCCATTGGTAAACCCAAAAGATCTAACTTTCATATGCCAACGCATGTAAACACAAACATTCACAAATGCTGTTCATCACATTAAAACCTGCCCGAAGGCTCTGTAAAAAATAGAAAAAAAGACTGGTGTCTGAATATAATGTATGCACAAAAAATGAATGACAAACCGTGTGAAGACTTTATGTACTTTTGAGATATAAACAAATGCAATATAGTTGAGTACTCACCGGAAGGCGGAATGATGCACTAAACAACCAACTGCATGAGGTATAAGAGTAGCACTTCACTGGGCAAAGCCAATCTATCTAAATGTTACGTAATTGTTTACAATCTGTTGCCGACAGTTGCGCTGTGTACCCATTCGACAACGAAAGACAAATGAAGAATATAAAGACGTGGACTGGCATAAATGTGGGAAGCTGTCAAGTGCTGTGCACTTAAGATCACATGATCTGTAAGAGGTTCCCCCAAGCGTATTCACAGTCAGGCAAACGCTATACCTAAAAAAAAAAAAACACCCTGGCAGCTCCATCAAAAACAGAATCAGGCAGGGCAGCCAGAGAAAAGCAGTTGTATGCAAGACACGCTGATTATCCAACAGAGGCAGGCATGCATAATCAGCATTCAGGCAACAACTGGCATGGCAGGATCTGCCTGGAGATAAACACCGAACCACCTCTTTGGAAACATTCACCACAACCATGTAAATGTGGAAGGCTCTGCAACAACTCTACATACGCCATGATCCCTCGAGGGTAAGGCAGGGACTTTAACGAATTATCTGCCTCCCTGGCGGAAAACAATGAGCTGCGCATACGGAAGGGGTGCCCCCCTGCTCACAGCTGAATGTTTAAAATTCAATTGCATTTAACAAAATGGGCACCCTTGTGACTGACAACAAACCTCAGGGGCGGTACGGGCAGACCAGAGTCAGGTGGGAGACCCAGAAAAAAGCCACGGGCTGCCTTTTCACTCCTCTCTCCCCCCTAGTGCCATCCTCTGATCTTTACACCCCTTCCCCACTCGCCACCGAGAGGCGACCATTGGCAAATGGATGCAGCGCTCCCACACCAGGCCCCCTGCCTCACCAGCGGCCGCTCGCTCCTCGGAGGAAAGGACGGGGCAGGCGGCTGCTTCTGTGCGCAGCCCTGGCCGGGGGTTGACGGCCTCCTGCTTCGGTCTCCCTGTATCTCCGGAGCCGGTGCTGATTGACACTCCCGCACCGCGTCGCGTAGTTCGACTGTACTCAGCCTCCGGTTACCTCATACCAGCCCAGCATCCGTGATCTGAGCATGCCCAGTGCAGGCGACGCGCAGCAGCAGGCCTTTCTCGATACAGTGTTTTACTTAATTCACCTATTTCGGTTGTTGTTCGGGACGGGGTCTAGCAGCAGATATCGGTTACAAAAAATAAATAAACAGCCAGTCAATTACGGATAACATCTTTGTTTTCCCCCGTCTTTCTTCTGGGTGGTCGCACTAGTGTTTCGTTGGGTGTAGAAATATGCTAGTGAACTCAGAGGCGCATCTAGAGTGAAATTTCGGCGGGGAACTAATAACAAGCCGAGGGCACCGGAAGACACCACTGCCTTTCTCCGAGGCAGAGCAGAAATGCCTCGGAGAAACGCAGTGTCCTTTTCGGATTCGGGGGCGTGTTTTGCTGTTATCTCCTCCTGCCATTGGCTGGAGGAGATAATTAGACTTTGTGCAAAAAACACGCCCCCCGATCCGAAAAGGACGGGGCCTGATCGGAGTGACGGGACCTCTTCTCCAATGGCTGGCCAGCATTGAAGAGGCCAGCCAATGGAGAACAGGGGAGAAGAGGGGCGGGTTCAAGCCCCTCTTCTCCAAGTCATTAAATCTCGCGAGCGAGACTGCGCAAGCGCAGCCTACGCTAGCCGAGACCTAAAAAACCAAGGCGAAACCTAGTCAACAAAAAACGTTCATAAATACTAAAGTTTCCCAGAAGGTATGGCTCAGTAGATAATGAAGTTTTCAGTATTAAAATTTTTCGAACACTAGGTTTCCTCAATTCCAGCTCTTCCCTCTCCAATTTCCTTAGACTGCAAAAGGACTCCGTTACCCATCCCAAATCCTTTTTAGATACCGGTCCTGGGTTAGTATATAATTCTGCTCTACCTAGTCTTTTAAAACTACTCTTTATGTATCTAAGCCATGGTATATGATGGGCATAATCAAGGGTCATACATTCTTTCAATATCAATTGGGTCAACGACAATTCTTCATTCTGAAAAAAATTTTACCAAAATGTTAGTAGACGGAGAGCCAATGTATCACACAGATACGGGACTCCCAATTCTTCGTGTACCACTATATTAGAGGTTCCACTGGGCACACCTAATAGATGCTTCAGAAACTTATTCTCAGCCACTTGTAAATCTTCTATAACTACATGCCCTGATATTTCGCTACCGTAAGAGGCCATCACGACACACTTGGCCTGATACATCTCTAAAAGTGCTGCTGTCGGTCTTTTGCCTGATTTAGAGGCAAAGTTAAAAATGGCCGTATTTGCCGGCACTAAGTCTCCCCGCTTTCTCTGTTTTAGTGGGCCCCATTTCATCTGCTCATCCAATATGACCCCCAAATATGAAAAGACATCGGTACGGGGGACCTGGATAATGCCTACCCTAAATTGAAAGATATTATTCGTGTGGAGGCCCACCTGCATCACAAAAGATTTGGAGTCGTTTATGGATAAATCCCGGGCTGTCATAAAGGCAGAGAAGGAGTAAGCAGAATTTGTAACCCCCTGGCGGCCCTGCATATAAGGACCGCGTCATCCGCGTATAATAAAACCACAGACCATGTCGGCCTACCTGCAGGTAATGAACCCTTGTAGTTTGTGGCACTTTATCCAGATCATTGATATACAGATTAAACAAAAAGGGAGCCAAGATACACCCCTGTTGTACTCCTCTCTTTATGGCAAAAGTTTGGGAGACTCTTAGATCTTGCGAGAATCTAACCTGCGCCTTAGTTACTTGGTGAAGATTTTCCAAGAAATAGACGATATTATCATCTACCCCAATAGCCAACATGGTCTGTCACAGTTTGGCCCTGTTCACGCGATCAAACGTGGAGGACAGATCCCTGAACGCTGGATAAATCGTGCCAGGGTGGGCAACCTTATATTTATTTCAGGATCATGGATAGGTTGAGACACTGGGCCACAGTCAGTTGCCAAGGGCGGAACCCATACTGAATGTCCGGTAGAAGGGCATGTTCCTCTGTCCAGGTGGTCAGCCTATCTAAAAGTACTCGACCCACCACCTTAATCATCAAATCCAAAAAGGAGATCGGTCTGTAAGAATGAGTATTATCCCGATTGCCTTTTTTAAAAACTGGAACTATGGTGGAGGTAGCCCAAGACTCAGGACAGCCGGATTTTGCTGCTGCATTCAAAAAGGTCCCGGGGCTTTGTTACTGGTCAATCTAACAATACTATCCTTGACCTCTGATAAGTAGAAAACCATGTTAGGTGTACCTGCCTCTCGGGCAAAAGAACAGTTTAGCTCAGGGGGGCACTCAAACATGGCTTCAAAGTGGAGCACCCACTCCTCATCAGTAATATGGGCACCCACTGTACTCCCTTCCTCAGGGTTTAAAAAGGGACTATTGATTATGCTCCAATATCTGGAACTGTCCCTCAACGTGCTAGCCTCCATTAACTCCCTCCAAGCTTCCTCCTTTAAAGCGGACTTACGCTTTGCTAATTCCGCTTTATACTCTCTTCAGCAAGATCTCACTAATATCTTGTCTCTTGGACTCCTATTTAAGGCTTCCCGCAGTTTCCCGGGAACAAAGGGAATCAAACCATCTAGGGGACTAAAAGATCGCGGAGCCATAGCACTTAAAAAAAAAACACTTATTTTGTTCGAAATATTTTTAAAAGCATGAATGACCTCCCTGGCGCCAAGGTCAAAGTAGTGCATATGGCTATATCATTAGCACACAAGACCAACATATACTTGTAAAAAGCATCTGGGTCCATTTTAACCGCCTCCCACCATCTGTTGGTCTCACCTCTGCACTCTGCCCAGCCCCCAATAAATGCAACAATAAATTTGGATTTATTACTGTTATTTTGAAATAAAGAATGAGATTTTTGTAACTGGAGAAATATTTCAAAAGAGCATGACAAAGGTGACATAAACACATTGAAAGCAAACGTAAACTTGAACTAAACACTTCCGAGCTGCTAACAAATATATCAATTGTCGTTACTGTAGTTGCCATATCAGAATTGGTCATCAGATTCCTTTTTTTTTTGTTTAATTGGCACAATTGAACTTCAGCTCCTGAAATCCAACCATTTATGTTCCCTGCTCTTCCTTCCTAGACCAGAGCTTACATAATACCAGTTTAACTCACAGCGCTTCAGGGGGGGCTTTGCTGCATGGTGACTGGTTACGTTGCACGCTTCAGACTGTCTCAGCATGGGACTTTGGGATTGGTTTTGCTAGCTTCCACTTCGACAGTTTATTAGTACTGACTCCTGCACTATGGGGGAACAAGCATAACAAAGTTTCAGTTCCTTCAGTTATGTATAAGGCTGGACTCCAGGCCCCAGAACTACCAACTGGTGAGGTACTTCTAGCTCTTCAGTGCTCTGTTGGCAAACTGCAGGATTTAACATTTTTAGTACTCATCTGTATCTAATGATGACACATTCTTCCTTTGAGGGAACCCCTGGTTCAGGCCTGAACATAAGGCCTGCCTGAACATAAGGGTATTTTTTGGGAGCAATTGTCTAGAACAACGAGGAAAGTGTCCATATGCCACTGGAATTAGCCTAGGCTACCACAATAACAACCTTGTCTCATAATTTTTTTTTTGTTTAAACATTTTTTTATTATTTTCGTACCAACATCCCAATACAATTCCCACAAGAGCCCCAGCACCCCACCGAAGAGTTTTTTTGCAGATTTATTTAGCGGGTGCTTGACCCGGAGGTATTGGAGCGTTTTACATGAGCACCAGTTACGTTACACAAGGACACATTAATTTCTTGGTAGGCATGGGGAGATTAAGTGATTTGCCCTGAATCACCGGATGTTGAGCCTAAACCAGACTAGAACCTGGTTCACCGACTCCAAAGTCGGCAGCTCTGGCCGTTACACTACCTCATCCCCTCCAGCTTTCGAATCTGTAGTTATTTTTCCAAACTGCACGCTGGGAGAGCTAAAACCCAGACCAGACCTAAAGCACTGCTTTTATATAAAATGGTACATGGACAGTGTTCAAGAAGAGCAAGTCTGTTCTCAGTATTTTCAGCTTATTTTTTTCCAGCGGGGTTCTCTCAACTGTATTGAAGGCTTAGCGCCCTGTGTCGCCGCTGCTACTTTAAATGTCTTCCTCTATGCACATGACCCCGTCCTCTCGCGGCTGAAATGTCTGCTGACTGTACATTCTAAAAGAGGTTGAATCATTCAAGCTACAAGGTCAAGAAAGAGCGCAAGTGATGGTCAGACATTATCACCCCAGGTTACCAGACCTGCTGCTTCAGTGCTCAAGATTAAGCAAAGTATTTATTAATTGATCGGACAACCAAAGGGATTTACCAGCTGTAAGGAATATGAATGTCAGGCAGTGGTGGGAAGGGGCACAGTATCGATGTGAACTGGTTTTGAGCTCCTGCATTCATAATCACAGAGGTTACATGGTTTCTGAAGGGAAGTCTAGGCTCATCAGGCTGATCTGGTTGAAGCAGTAAGAGATTCTCCAAGAAAGTGCAAGTGCTATGTGTTTAACAATCAGTCACACAACAATACAAATAAGATATAAAGAGTTTAAAAGTTCTTAACTAAGTTACAGTGATCTGAAATAAAGTGATTCCCTTTAGGACTCTATGAGTTTACATATTAAGACATATCTAACCTTCATAAAGAATTCACTACACCCAAACTGTAAATAAATGTTCCTCATACAACAAATAACACATGTAAATTTCACTTTGCCATTATTTTTAAACAAAACATTAGCCAAACATTAGTAGTACTGTGTGAAAAGTACAAGTACAACCTTTGGCGGCATTAACTTGAAGTTATATTGAAGAATATTTCTTGTAAGAATTCATCAGTCTCTCAAATCGCTTATGAGGAATTCTAGGCCACTCTTCCCTCACAAAACTAATTATGCTCAGAAGTGTTTCAGGGCAATCATTTATACACAATTACCTTTAGGTTCTATCTCAGCATTACAATGAAGCTGAAGTCTGGGTTTCAACTTCGCCATCCCAAATCGTGATTCTTTCCTTTTTTAGTCAGTCATACAATTACTGATATGTTTTGGGTCACGGTCATTCTGCATAAGCCAGTTTTGAATAAGCGTTAGCTAATGGATGAATGGTCTCAGATTTCCCTATAGGATGCGGTGTTATAGTGAGGAAATTATGGTGACTCCATGTTTGTCAGGTATCCAGGCCCTGTGGCTGTAGAAGGCCCACTACCATGCTTTACAGGTGGTATGAGGGTCCTGTGGTGATTGCAGTGTTTGGTTATCACAAAAAGTGATGAGCATTATAGCCAAACAGGTCGACTTTGGCCTAATTTATTCATACAATATTGTTTCAGGAGCCCTGTGTGTCATTCAAATGCTGCTTTACAAATTGAAGCCTTGCAGCAATGTTATGTTTGGAGACTGTACTTGCTCAGTCTTTTTCTAATTATAGGATCATGAACTCTAGCATTTATTGTATTACCAGAGGATTGTACATCTCTGGATACAGCTTTGTGATTATATGTGATCTTTCTGAGCATGCACAGTCTGATCTTTGACTACTTTGCTGGGGCGCCCACTCTTCTTTCTCGGAGACCATCACAGATATCTTTTGGCAAAGACATTCAGTGTTACTATATGCCTGAATGCTTCAGATTGTATTGACTACGTTTTTGATTTTATAGATAGAGGGCAGCACTTGAAGATCAAGTAAGCACATGCACTGGTTTAGGAGCACCTCATTCTAGTTACCATCTTCACACATAAGGAAGCAGGAAGGGAGCACTTCTTCCCAGCACAAATCTTCTGAATATTGGCTGATTATTATTTGTTCAATAATTATGAAAAAATGAAATCTGTAAATCTGTGGATGTGGTTTTTGCATGAGGTTAGATTGATCGGCCGTTAGGATGTGGTGAAGGACAGATATATATCAGCAATGAAAACAACACAAATGTAGAGGGTAAAATTTCCATCCATCACTGTAAATAAAACAAGTCAAATATCACAATTAGAAAAAATTATAAAATGTTACCCCAGGAATGCTTTAAAAGTATCAAACTAAATCAAGTATCAAAATGGACCAGAAACTAACCAAGTTAATCTAGAGTCGAAACAGTGTTAGTTTCATGGTGAGCCCTATGAAGAATGGAAGTTGCAGGTTAAAGTGCTAAAACGCTGGATCGAAGAATCAGAAAGCTCAGTTTGATTGTGACGAGCTGCTTGACAGAAACATGAAGACAAAAGCAATATGCTGATGTCGAGCTCCACACATCAAGTGCATTGGAGCTCTGGTGAGACAATATCGAGCAAAGTTCAAACCAGGGATGTGGCTGTTCATTCTGGGATCCAAGTTGCAATAGGCTCAAAGTATTGAGGCTGGCGGCGGTGGTGGTGTCTACAGTTGTATATCGAGCAATCAATGTGCATTAAAAAGACAGAAGTTGGTCCTTCCTAAAAGTGAAAATAAGTGAACTTGGCAGCATCAGCATAAAGTGATTAATTAAGTGAATTAGTCCCACTCATGAATGATTTTAAATTGTGGCATAGAGAATAACCCAAAGGCCCGCTGATCGGGGCCTACCGGGCCTGAGTTCACATCCACAGCAACACAAGCCTGCCCTGGAGGAGTGGTGTTGGTGTGCACTGAGATTTAGGTGAAGCGGGCCCGCTGCCTGAAAGCTGGTGAGATGGGACCAACGACGGGAGGCAACCCTGCTGCCCATCCCTGAGTCCCAGCCTCGAGGGCTACAGAGCACCAGTGCTATGTGGTCCGCAGTGCTTAACTTGAGCCGGTGGTTGCCAGTGGGGGTCACAGGCACTCATTTTAGGAGACTGACAATTATTTTTTGTCATCGGATATTACCCAAGAGAAGGGAAAAACACACAGGAAAGAAAAAAGGAGGAAAAGAAAGATGGAATTAACGTTACCAACGGAAAAAAGAATGAGAGCGGGTAGATAAAGGGCCCCTCAGTGTCTCGCAGTGGAGGAAAGAGGTGTATTTAGGACTATGCAGCCTTGGTTTTCGGGCGCTGACATTTTCAAGCACCAGCTGCTGGCTTCTGAGCAGCACTCTGGGCACTCATTATTTCACAAATCAAGCACTGGTGGTTGGACTGGGCCAGCGCTCCAGCAAAGAAGTAATGACCCTACCACCCAGAAATGGGTGAGGCCGGAGAGGAGGATGGAGCTGCAGAGAGGCGCTGGAGATCCCGGATGGGCCCATGGTGCTAGGGACGAAGCACACCGCCAACGTAGGAGAGAGATTGGCCTCTGCAACACTGACATGGGGTTCCATGATGTCCTCTAAGGATTGATGGGACAGAGGCTAGGGAAAGCATCCCAGATGCCCCTGTCTCCCTCAATCCAGAGACACAGGGTGAGTCTGGGTCCCAGGGAGAGTGTTGAAAAGAGCAGACCCCACACGAGGTAGGGGTGTGCAGGAGCACAGCAGTAACTAAGGGCCCAGAAACTGTCACTGGTGGACCACTTTGCCTACCCACACTCTGCATGGTATGTTGGTCTTATTGTGAGTCTACATAGAGGCGCACATCATGGAAGAAGAGAGAGAACACAGGTATTCCTCCTATTCCAGCATTGTGTGCAAATTGGAAACAGGGCTGATCTCCCGACCCCCTAGCAAATCACCTCAACATGAGAGAGAAAAAGTCAAAAATGGAACTGCCACAGATTGTAAACTGTTGTACAATACCCTTTGTTCCACATGCCCAGTATGATCTACAGAGTAGCTTAGGACACCAGACACAGAAGGCATGGCTTTCTACAGCCAACATATGCCCATGGCGGCAAATGTAAACTCTCCTGCACCCTTAGAGAATGGAGTCGCTGTGTACTTTGGTAATAACTTTGGTAATAACTAATGGGCAAGTCTTGAGGCACGCAATTTCACCCATAGCATGAAAATGGCCAATAAGAAAAGAGTCTCCTTTGACCCAAAGACCCACCCACTTGACAACAATCACTGACTAAGCTTTACCTTCGTGAAAACATACAAGAGGCTTTAGGCATGAGGAGAATAAAGGCACAGAAAAAAAACTGGAACAACTGGGTCTAATAAAGAGACAACTAAACATGAAAGCAAACCCCAGAAGTTTCTCCGTGAAATAGAAATTGTAAGCAACGAACCCTGCCAGAAAGACAAGCTAGATCACATTCTTGATGTCATAACTGCCACAAGGGAGGCGCTGGAAACTAATATTGATACTACCATGATAGACATAGGCCTGCTGTGGAATGATCACCGCAAACAGACCAATAGGCTTAACTGAAAACAATCTGTATACAATAAAGGACCTGTACTGAATCCCTAACTGCATATCCTCCAAACCATTTACCGGGATATTGCCCAACATGGGCATACCTTTACCCTCGAGCACTTGTGTGTATTACTGCGATCACTCCTTCAAGCTCTTCCAGTCCAGAGTTGACTGGTAAATGGTTTGGAGGATATGCAGTTAGGGATTCAGTACATACTGCATAATGTTCTTTTTTAATCAGATGCCAACTAACTCTGCTATGTGTTGTTTGTCTATCTCTTGTCTCTGACAGAATTGTTTTTAATAGATAAGCGGTGGTGCAGGGTGGAGTGATAATACCCCACGCCCTGAGGAAGTTGCCGTGAGTTTATCCTAAGGCAATGAAACATGTCGGCATTTTAAATACGAGCAGACACACAGCATAGAATAAAAATCGTAAGCCAGTGTGATCTAGCTCAAATTTGTATATAGTTGTGGGGTTGAACGTGGTGCATGGATCACTGCACAACCTTTTCCTTTACACACCCTAGCACTTTGCCTTTTGGGTCGCAACCCATTCATTTTCTTTTGCACATTTCTTTTCTTGGAGTGGTGGTAGCTGATGATGAGATCTTGAGGTAGCAGGCGAGTACCTTCCTGCTTTATCCTCCCTGGTGTTGCTACCGTGAGGCACCATCACTCCTTTCCTACACATTTTTCCATTATATCTGGGTGTTAGAGACACAAGTTTTTAGCTACAGAGATAGCCTTTTTTGTCTTACCTCGTATGAAATCCTTTTCTTTTCTTTCATTGGTGAGTCATACCTATAAGTAGCATAGATGGTGTAACCACTTGCTCCACAAACTGTCTAAAATACATGACAACTTTAATAGATATATGAACTGTGTGCTCACCGTGTGAACAGGTCCTTTATTGCATACAGATTTCTGAGTGGGGGACGACCTGTTCTCTGCCCCTTTAGCTCCTTATTGTGGTCTTAACTGAAAACAAACCTCCTCAGTTCGACTTTAACCAAATATAAAGGACCTATGACAGCGCAGCAGTAGCTTCCTTGTTGGTGATGAACGGTAGGTTGCCAGTGGCAGTGATAAGGGTTGTTTCAGTACTATGGTTGACTCTGAAGCCCGATTATGAGGGACTGAGTAAATGGTGATACTTGAGGTAGCAAATGAGTTGATGGTTGACCAGATTTTCCAGTACTTTGGCTGGATATGGGAAGACAGAGATTGGTCTCTAATTGGCCACGGTCTTGGGAACAACCAATGGCTTCTTGAGTAAGGGCAGGAAGACTGCGTGTTTCCAGTCAGTGGGATAGGAGGCAGCCGACAGCAAAAGGTTAAAGAGCTTTTGCTGCAGCAATAGATTCATGTCGAAGGGAGATGAAGTGAGGGCAGGGGTCATCGGGGAACCAGACTTAACTGAAAGCTTGGGTTTGGTGACCCATTAATAAGATGTAATTAGGTTTTGAGTCAATGTGGTGTCAAAGATTGTGACTGGGAATATTCAATCCCGAAATATTGACAGGACAGAATATTGTAACTACAATATCGAGGGACAAAATATCGAAAGGTAAATGTACAGAGGGAGATAAGGATTTACAATTCTTAACTCCACATCTACGTATTGTATTGTATTGTATTAGCATTTATAAAGCGCAAATACTGCGACCCTACGGGTATCCAGGCGCTCTGACAAAACGGGATTACGTACCTTGGTGATATACATATATCGCAAAAGGTATGTATATGCAAGTTAGGTACAGAAAATGTATAGACAGTCATCTTTCGATGTTTTGTCCCGCGATATTTATGATTTGATATTTCCAGCCTCAACCAGTGTCTAAGAGTAATCAAGGTGTTATCGAAGAGATGTGGGGAATAAGATATTTTTTGTTTGGTTATAATTGTTGACCAATCTTATTAGGACTGAAATGTAACAAATATATCCATCTTTTTAAGGAAATGTATGTATTTTATCAATAATGGTGTAGTGAATAATCTTGCAATTCAGTGTTTGGATGCTGAAGTCACACATGCACAATGCAAACTTAGTGGCAGTAGTGTGATGAGAATATGGGCTGCATCATGACACGGAAATAGGGAAAACATGAAACGCTACGGCATGCAAGATAAGGCAGTACACAGAATCCCAAGACAGGCAGTACATGAAGCCCTAAAATCCAATAAAGCCTGTATGTATTTTGACTGTGGCATAAGTAAATGGGTTACTGCAGAGCAGAAATATAATTTGTAACCTGGATCTGTACTGCAACTTTAAGGTTTCATTCCTATGAGCAGAGCACATAAGGGCATATTACAAGCCAAGGCTGTGAGCTCCAACTCTTGGTAGATAGGTTTGTTGCTAATGAGCCACATCTGTTTGTGTCACAAGGGCCTTGTACGCCTCTTGCTCTGAAGCATGAAATTTGGAGAAAGATAATTGTGGAAAATCAATGTTGTAGCTTTTCTGAAAAGAAACAAGGAGTGTACAAAATCGTACAACTTCAACAGGAGAATGAAGGAAAGACTTTGAGCCAGATGTATAAGCATTACTAATACCGATTTCCTAATTGTGATTCTCTCTCAATCGCAATTAGGAAATCAGTATTGCTAATGTATGAAACTCTTTTGAGTTCCATTAGCGATTCCTAGTGGGTCGCATATAGGTCTACCTCATGCATACTAATGAGGTAAGGCACAATTTGCAACCCATAAGGATTTGCAGCCGCCATCACAGGGATGTTGGCCTGCTGAGGTCAGCAGACCAACATGTCTGTAATTGCTTTTTAATATAGCAATCTTTCTTTTTTTAAATGCATCCCAAATGAAACTTTGCAGTTTCATTTTTAAGAGTAGGCAGTGATCCATGGATAAACATGGAGGCAGCATGGGCAGCATGAAGAAGCATGGAGGTTTGAATCCAAATACTTTGTAACTGCACACATTTCAAACTGACCGGGCACTGATGTGTCTTTACAGTGTCTTCTTTTAAACTGACAGATGGTGAGGACAGACGTCACAAAGGACTTGAGGTGGTGCTTGCAGATGATAATGCCAGAAACTAAAATAAAAAACTGTCTTCAAATGGTATAGGCTGATTGGTCACATGTTCGAGTACTCTCAATGCCACACATTCAAAGAACTTTGACTACAGAGAAAAGTTGTGTAATAGTGCCAGTATTCGAGAAGGAAACCCTGGAACGCCCCATTATCTCACAGAATGCAAGAGATACAAAACAGTGACTTGACACTGACTGAGGTGGACTTAATGACCATCATTAAGACACAATGCTAACTCATTGGCAGTTTAGGTAAGGAAGTCTCACACTGTACAGCCATTTTACACATCAAATCTATCTGGAGCTTACACACAATTAGTGATCTTGTTGGGGGATGGCAGCAGCTCTGGTGACCGGTGATAAAAATAAAGAGACTTTGCATGCAGCTATGGTAGAGTCTTGTTAAGTTTCCTACTCGCTTTCAGAGAAATATTTTTACAGGTTTCACTGCAGCTTCAAGAAAAATACAAATACAAGCGAGATGTGCAATCAACAAAAATGGTCTGTTCCTGAATTTCCTAGGACGTCTACTTATCAAAAATGTCAGGCGGGCTTGTCTATATTGACGTATAGACTTTGTTGTGTCCTGCTTATTTTAGAAGTTTTGGAGTACCTATAGATGGCCGCCGCAACTCACCTCTATATATAGCCTGGGCCCTGACTTTCCAGAGTGGTCCAGAAGGTTCTGGAACTCCTCATGCCAGCCTATGGCCCAGGTCCTGAGGTGACAATTTTAGGCCACCATTTTGTGGAAGAGCTCTCTCCCTCCTCCATTTTAGGGAAGCACCTTGCACCACACCATCAATTAGTGATAATGGGGCGCCCAGAGCCTCTAAGTCAACACCAAAAAAACTAGTGGACAGAAAAATTAGAGGGTAAAGGAAGAAAAAAAAATGAGGAGGGGACAGCCAGAGGACTGGCAGGTCTAACACTATAGGACTGCCAAACGAGTGGCAGTAGGAGAGAAAAAAGTACCCCTGACTAGACTGTTACGCAAGTTATAATCATTAAGCACAATAGAAAAGATGGATATTCAGACTTAGTGGTACTTTCTGCAGTCTGTATCGGGGGGAAGAGCCGTGATAATGAGTTCCAAAGGAAGGATTCCTACGGATGAAGGGGGTCTACCACAACTAGTGCTGCAGATTTGCTAAGTAGTCAAGGGCTTGACTTTTCAAAGCATTATCAATGTAACCAAGGGACTTCAATTTGAATGTCAAAAGTCGAATGAGGGAAAATGTGGAAATGGAGGCACAGGGATATTTATTAAGGAATATCAATGAAAATATATAATTAATTATTAAAACTAGTAATAATAATTAATATAATGAAGGTTACACATTGAAATATACAAGGATTGTACTGCTTCTGGCAATATAGTGGCTGTACTGCCTAACCCAAGAACAATGCTGACATTAGTCCAAATTATTAGAAGTTGCCGGCTCTCAAATCTGGTCTCTGAGGGTCAAGATGAGAGAAGTTTTTCAGGAAAACTCAATTAACGCTAAATCATTCTTAGACATTTAAAAACAGATTTCCACTGATGTATTATTTGAAAATCCTATGGAACATATCACCTTACCTGACACGGCTTCTACGTACAGTAAGGGCTCTTGAGAATTCTTCTGTTCATTTTTTGAGTGAACTTCACATCACCTTGAATTGAAAAACGATAAAAAAACACACTTTAGACTCAACACGGATGTCTTTGTTCAAACAATCCACAAGATCAAGTCCTGCAACATCTCCATACTTGCATCTGATCTAGTATTTTTTGTCATGACTGACAAGGTCCGTTCTAGTTTGTCTTTGACTCATCAATTTGAAGCATAACCTCTTTTCATGTTTGTCCTTAAGATGTTGCGCGTCTTTTTCATTTTTTTCATCACGATGCCGCTCGTCTTCTAATGAGCCTTTTCAAGCAGTGTTTGTAGATTTACATAAACTGCCCGTTGGGTATGCTTTTAAAATAAAAAAAGCTTCTCAGGTGTGAAGAGTAGGAATGCAAATTTGTATTCCCGGTGGCACAGTGGTTCTCTTTCAGACTGTTCTTCATCAATAAACCTTAACACAAAAAGAAAGGCCTTATCTCGGTAGTTGTAAATGCTGGCAAAGTTGATTCACAAAGAACCACCCCTGTTAAAGAATTATCATGTTTTTTCTATCAAAGATAATAAAGAAACTAAAAGGAACCGTTTCAGTGACGGATTTGAATCTCCTAGAATTGCACATGTGTACATTAACCCCTTCGCTGCTGCGGACATTCCGCTGCAGCGCTGGGGGGGGCAGGGGGGCAGCGCGGTGGGCCTGTGCTCATGACGGAGCCGCTCCGTCATGAGCCACAGTTGAGCTGTGCTCATGACGGAACGGTTCCGTCATGACTCCGCCCATTTGCGTTGTCGCCCCGCACAGGCGGGGAAACAGCGCCGCGCAGGCGGAGCGGCCGCCGACAGGATTGTCATGACGGAACCGTTCCGTCATGAGCACACGGCAACCGTGGCTCATGACGGAACGGTTCCGTCATGAGCAGGGAAGGGGTTAAAACCCCCCTACCTTCTTTAAAGAAAACACAGAGATTTCTGCAATCAATGAGTGATCTGAATCGTACTTCCCAAACAATCCCAAAATCCGCAAAAAATTAAATTTACAAATAGAGGGTGTGACTACAAGGGCATGTCGGCCCCACCTTCCTAACAGAGAGGCAAATAGCCAGTAACACTTAGGGTGGGACCTTACTTTCACTTGTGATGCCAGTGTGCTCACCTTCACAAGTTTGCAGTGCAATAAATCACGTCTGACTACTGCATGCCTTTTACATGTTGTTTTATCTGCGTCCCCCTTCCTCAATGGGCCATCCAGTATGCATTTAATTTGCTAGTTTGTTATGTTTTATTTCAGGGTTACAATATCACTCATATGTATCTTTGTCTGTTATGGTTTTAATTGCAGGTTTACAAAACCATACAGATTTGTGAAGATATGGTGCGACAACATATTTGTTTTAACATTACGAGGAATCATTAATTGCTGTATATTTTATTCTTTCTAGGAACTAATAGGTGTTCGACCCATGAAGCAAGGGAAGTCACTAAGATTATATGAGTCGCTAAGATTATATGGGTTGTTTATCTCTGTAAGCACACAGCCACAATACAAAAAATGCAAACAGGGTATTTTTCAAATATTCTGATGAAAGCTTACGATCCTAAGAGGCCATTAGGAGAGGCTGAAACATGTCAACAACATAAGTGTAAGGATCCTAATCCCCCTACATACACCTATAATTCATAATTTTAACCTTGACTGAGATACCCAATAATAAGGGGATACAGAAGTATTTCAAGGCATTTCTATCCTTCTCATTCACAGTTCCATAATTTTCTAAAAGTGATCTCTGGAATATGGCTGACCTATCCAGGTTTTTAGGGACCAGGATGAGACCTGATGATGAAGCATGATACTAATAGTGTGTGTGAGGGTCTAACAAACAACTGAGCAATTGTTCCTGAAACTAGAATGAACTTGTTCTTGAATAAGTAACTGGGCCACAATTGGGCACAGGATAATTTAGTGTGTGACATTCCGCTTGAGAGGGAGAATCGTTTCCTGCTCCCTACAAAAATATTAGTGTTAGTTCTCTCACCCCTCCTTCCTGGATTCTAGTTTCATAGAATACAGGTTCAACAAGACATCTACTCAGAAATAAGCCATGTTATAGTCATACCACTTTGTATTATCAATGTTTTGTAATTCTGGAGCTGAAAAAATGCAACTAATTGCGAAGTCTTACAAAAGCTGTCCTAGACTAATGAAGTGTTAGCCACCACTACTGGGACTGTACTTGACAACATTATTAACGTTGCCTTAATAGTATTCTGGGTTTCCACATTAATTAATCGCAGATTCCTCTACCCAGTTGTCCCTCCTCAAAAACCTCTATTTAGACTGCACTGGTTGTGCATTTTTTTTTTTGGCTGATCTCAATCCCACACTACTCAAGAGAACTCTTGAAGCATGAAACTTCAAAAGGATGGAACAGGAATCAAGTAATTTGTTAAAGGCTACTGGCTATTGGATCATTTCATGAAAGCTTGTGTATACCAGTAACAAGAATTGGTCCTTGTGCATTGTTGGAGTGTCAGATATACGATTCTCCTCAGCCTTCAGGAAGTGTCTAACGTCATTGATCATACAGCATTACTTAGGCACCTTAAGTAATTCAAAACTACTTCCCTGAGTTCACTTCAGAGATGCTCAGTTTACCAGAAAAAAAAGAAAAATCAGATGTCTGCAATTGTCTTTCCCCTTTAATTCCTCAGTCAACTTCATTTGATCACATAATTTGCCTCTACATCCCCAATAAACTATTTATCTTCTGTTTCCATCCTCTGGTTTCTTTCACTACATCTTTTGCCTCTTAACAATTTGAATACGCCAATGACAAGCAGAATCTTGATATAATGAATGGTGACCAGAAGACTGTAGAAAGACAACCAGTACAGACTGAGTGGGCTTTTGGTCAGCCCCCTTCAGCCATTGGGTGTGGAGTTGTTTTAGGATCAGCCACTAGTTGGGTGAACTGTCCAGAAAAGTAAGGCATTTCGTGATAGATTACATGCTCTTCCAAGGACATTAAGTAGCCCGAGGCAACCAATTCCCCTTTTTGTCCTATCTTTCCCACTATATACATGCATGGCTGACAACCATCCTGTGATGATTTTTCACAAAGCATAACAAACATCATTACAAGATGGCTGATGTGCATGCGCACATTCTGGGCAGCCATCAGAGAGAGAGAAATAATGGCAAACCCAATAGGTTGGTGATTGTATAAAACTTATTAGCTTTACAATAGTTACTTAATAGTGTTTGAAATATCAACTAAGGAACACCAAGAGCAGGAGTATGACAAGGTAAAGAAAACACTGCTAAGCTTATCAATCATTAAAGGCTTCCAATATTGTCTCCTTAATATATATTCAGTTGTTTAGTTTGTACATCATTGCCTAATATTTTGAGAACAAGAAGATAAGGTATATAATTCAATGCTCTACAGTAAGAGAAATGACGGATTTCCAAAGTTTCTCAAATTAAGTTTTCAGCCACAAGAAATGTAAAATGGAGCAGCAGTCTTTTTTACATTCCGGTAAAGTAGAAGATGGAAACAAGTGAAACATTAGTTAAGAGAGTCCTACTGCAAGTCAACTGAATAAGAAAGTCATTTTAGCCATAATCCAATAGATCTGAAAATAGGTTATTAAAAAATGTGGTGTAGATTCAGAACTATTTCAGAAGGCACAGTACAAATAGATATCTACAAAGAGTAGACTATCTTAGCTCCTAGTTCAGTGACCCAAGATTTATTAATTTACGAACGACATATACGCACAGCCAATACAGTTTTTGTATGACATACAAATTCTAACTTTGGGCTGTCAGCAACTAGTTAAATTGTATTTCAATTATCTCCTTGGCCCCTCTCATAGCCAATTAAATCATACCTCACACCATTTCCATCTCGGATTTTAGCTTCTCATAACACAATGGGCCTTTGCTATTCTCTATATTTGAACTTTAAAAATTGCAAGGACATTAACAAAACTTGTGTTTATTATTCTCAGTTCCTGCAGCTATCCATAATTTCCAAAAAGAGACTATTGTCAGATTGAGAACAAAAACAGGCATTCTCAAAAACGTATAAGAATTCCCTTCTACTTTTCAAAGGCTGTTTCCAAGCCAAAGTTATGTTCGTTACTGCATGAGGTATCTTTTAATTACAATAATATTTAGCTTTCAAAAGGACACTACTCCAGCAAAGTATACCTTCTACCTTAAAACCAATAAGATAAATTACTCAAATCAAATGTTTATGACAATAAGACACAAACCCATACCCGCCCAAGCGTACATCCTTTTTGTGCACAAGCCATGAGATTCTACCTCTCTTCTTTTCTCACCATATTCAATTAACGATAACTTTGTTAATTTTCTTCCTGTACTGCCTTCATAGCTATAGTGATACATTCTGCAAAACATATAATACCCAAGCCAGAATAAACATTTAACTGCTGTTAATTCCCCCCATAAATTTACATTTAACTCATCCCATCTGAAGCAATCCTCAACCCTACCTTTGAAAACCCTACTCAAGTCTCTCAGCTTGATTGGGCCAACAAGGCTGAATCTTGCTTATATCATGAACCTAAAATAAACCTAGGACAATTATTCAAAGAAATATAAATTTGAAAGAGATCATCTCTTCTATGAGTCAGCCAGTCAACCCATCATTTACAATCCCCGTATAATGCATATATGTATAATGTATATATACAGCACATATGAGATGCAGCTGCACGGAGTGTAATATGCTGTTTATTACCATTGTAGGTGGGGGGGCATGATACCCACGAGGCAAAACATTAAATGGGTCATGGTGTTCCTCCACCCCCCTTCCAAAAGAGTAATAAATGGCATATTATATTCTCCTCATCAGCATACATTGGAAATGCCATTCCACTTATTCTTGTGTATTTGTTTTAACAAAAGATATTTAACCAAAACCAGGATGCAAGGGGCTGAATTTGTGCATCAAGGTAAAATTACTCAGAATAAACCTTGTGACTATCGGGAGAGTTGTTTTACTGTTTAAAGTAATTGCTACAAGCAATCTGTGAGGCAGTACAAATATTGTTCTCATGTCAATTATTCTGTATAGCAGCGTTTCCCAAACTGAGGGTTGGGAGCCAATTGTTGGTGGGTCATGAAAGCAGGCACAAAAATAAAGATGCTTTTAAATTCTGTATTCATCTTGTCACATTTGCTGCGCTTCAAAGACAGCAGTAAAATGCCAGTGTATGTCATTTCACAAATTGCTGCTTTTTTTAATGGGGATTGGTGTTTAAAAACTACTCTTACTTTGCAGTCAGAGAATGAAAAGTAAAGTCAATTATGTGACAATCTTCCTGGGGTACAGGGAGTGTGAAAGGAATGTGTGCAGGATGTCATTTTGTGTAACACCCAATAAAATGTAAATGCCTGTAAATGAACTGTTCATGTTCAGCAGTTAGAAAAGCAAATATTAAGCACATTTATTTTGTATTTATGAAGTGTGATGGAAACAAATATTTTTAAAGGATCAAAACAAATCAAGACTCTTTACATGGTGATGCACAAATAATGAATGTTCACTGAAACTCGATTTATTGTGTGCAATATAGTTTAATCAGTTAATCTGAATCTGTATGCAAATAAAGTGGCCATTTCAATGTAAAACGTGCTCTGTGTAATGGACAGTACGCTACCACATAGTGCATTAGTTGCATTTAAAACAAATATATAATCGCCATCCTCGTGCCTATTAAAGCAGGGTGGGTATCAAACGTTTGTCGTTCTAAAAATTGGGCCGTGGTTCTAAAAAGTTTGGGAAGCACTGCTATACTGTGTTAATAAATTCGAATCTGACTTCTGCACTGTAGCGATAAATGTGTGAATGTGAATTTCCTAGTACAGTACTTTTAATAATAATATATTGGGCCACATCATTTTTCACTGCAATAGCATTAAAAATCCAAGTTAAAAAACTAATATATGGCTGGCTCTAACATGCAAAACAACTGAAACGAATATGGAAATATGCTATTCTAACTAACATGCACAACTTCAGCCATGTTGTTCTCTTGGCAGCTTTTTTCTATGTTTCACTACCATTGGCAAATTAGTGTCTTGAGAATGGAGGGGTGGAAGATATGACATTGTTGTGTGAATAGCTAACCACAACTGGCAAATTTCAGTGGTTTTGTGGGTTTGAGACAGGCCCATAACTCAGTTTTTAGGTCTCGCGCCTAGTGTTGCAGTGCGCAGCACTGCTCGCGCAGCTAGAGACCTCTTGTACGGGGTTTCAAAATCGCCCTAGGAATCGCACACGCTCGTGCGTGTGCTTTTCCTTTTGGGCCATGCTATTGGCCTTTGCGTGCGTCTTTTTATTAAAGACAGCACGCAATTGGCCAAAGGCGGGCGCATTGCTACGCCCATGGCCTATTGGTGTCTATTACGCGCACCGCCGGCCATGTGGATTCAATTATCGTGTCCAGACACGGGCGCGATAATTGAAACCACATGGCTCGCTGTGGCGCACGCGCACCACTCGCAGGCGTGTTTGTTTACAATAGCGATCACTTTTGCGATCGCTTTCGCTGCCGCTTGTTGTACTGTATACAAGCAGCCACATTGATGCTGAACTTTACCTGGTACCATAAATTGAATTACAACCCATAGACCCTCGGGGGAAGCACCAGCCACCAAAGACACCTCAGCGCCTTAGGTGCACAGACATCACAGTCACCTGCACCAAAGTCCGACCAACAGCTCTCCACCACACACATTCTGCCAAGAATGACCTCCGTTGCACTAAAACAGGCCTCTAGGCGCCAAACACATCTGCTTGTCCTGGCCTGATCTCTGGTGCACATCTACCCCCGCACCCCGACCGCAAAGACCCCATTCAACAATACGAGTGACCTCAGCAAACCCCGTCATCACTGACACCCTTTTACCCAATGATTTTCTGGATGGGGAGGGACTTCCAGTAGACACCAACCCGCTCCTGCCATCAACAACCCGCGCTCACCAGGGCAGCCACGGACAGTCGACTGCACGGGTGACCTTTGATGCCAACATTCACCTCTGGAAGAACAGCTGGGACCTGGCATGCCCGGACGAACTTTAGCGGCGGTTTTTTCAAAAGTGCAAACACCTGTCCATGCCGGAAGTGGTTGATGCTGGTTAATAGAAGCTGTTGATTGAAGCGGTGTCCGGAGGTAAACCTCGCGCCGCAGAGGAGACGCAGCGTCGAAGCCTGTGCCCACTCACACATGACCTGTCTCTCTTCCATTCCCCAGTTTCGCGGGCGTCCTTCCCGCGCGATCTCGTCTCTAGGCAGGTGGCCCTCCGTGCCTTCCTCATTGCCTCAAGGCTGGACTCAGGGTTGGCGGTGATGCCTGCTCTGGAGCCAAACACTCAAGCGCGGGAGCTGCTGCCTTGAACCCTGCTTCTAATCTAGAAGGGAGGGGCGTGCGGACGTACATGTCCTCATCGCCTCCTGAGACCAAACAGAAACATTTCTTCTATGCAGCTAGGGGTGCAGCTACTCCCAGGGGCCCCCTACCCAGCTGACGTGCAATTTAGGTGCAGCCGAGACTCACCATGGCCAATGAACCCATGATCTTAAACGTGTATGACATGGTAAGTGTGACTTCCGGTTCGTGTGTGGACTATGCCATGTTTTCTGTTGTGTTCCTATCACTGCTGGTTGATTCTTTGTAATGCTGTCAGTTCAACCTTCCTTTTAAGCTTCAGACCTTGGCATTCTGAGACATGCAGTTTTCACTAGCCCATTCTGGCCTGGGACTTCTACTTCCTGGCATGCAATGGGCTGTCGAATCAAAATTAAGGCCCTGGACTGTAGCACTAACTCTTGATACCAATTGGAACCTCTTTCTTAGACCACCTAGCATTTCCTGTCCGTTTCTTTCTCTCTTGCATGTTTTCATTCTCTCTAACTCTCTCTCTGCTGAGTGACTGCCTATTGTGTCAAGCCATGAGATGGTTATGACAAACTCTTTACGTGCCAGGACTTATCAGCTCATACATATGACACAGAAAGTGAAACAGGGTCACTAGAGCATGGCACTACCGAGCAGTGCTGAATTTTACTCTGTTTAATTAGATTTTTCTCCACCTCTGAAAGTTGAAAGGCTGAGTTGACCTGGCAGCGATTCGAATCCTCAGGTGTGCAGATTATGTCCACATATTCAGCAGTGAGTGACTTGCTCCCTGATCTGCAGCTGGTGACTAAGTTTATTAATTTATCCATCCCAGGTGTCTGCACATGACTTCATAGTAAAAGGTTCAACTCAAATGGTCCTCTCAGCCTTTCATCATTCTGAGGTTGATAAAATAAAACATTTGGGCAAAAATAAAGATCTGTAATTCAGCGCCAGGTGAACAACGTCAGCGTAACAATAAACGTCTGTAATTCAGAACCAAGGTAACATATGCATAATAATACACATCTGTAATTCAGCATCAAGGTGAATAACATTTGGGTAACAACAAACATCTGTTATTCAACACCAAGGTGAATAACTTCTGGGTAACAATACACATCTGTGATTCAGCGCCAAGATGAACAACACCAATAGCTCAAACTTTAATAATGTGAGACCAATTGCATTGCAAATGCTTGTTAACAGTGGTGTTTCCCCAATGAATTTGTATTTTTTATGCTGCACCTTAATTTCCAAACCTGGCTTGACATGAGCTTCAGCCCCGTAAAACGGGGATGGCTGCAGGGCTGCAATGAGGCCATGCACTTAACCTGACGCAGGATGCCAATCTGTGCTGTGTGTGGCCTTCAAACATGCGCAGCAGAGGTTGGTCAGAGGGGCTGGTGGCACCAAACCCACCACAGCCTTCAGGAGTGCACAGTGGAGGTTGTCTGGAGAGCCTAGATTTGCTGTACTAACACTGGTACCAGAGATCCAAAAGGACAATGAGAGGAAAGTTTCCATCACCCAATAGGATCCTTTTTTATTTTTTTGGCTTTGTGAAGAATTTGCTAATCTCAAACGGCACAGATATACAATAGTGTCAATATTTTAAGCTTATTCAGCAACTTTCTTAAATGCAGATATTTTAAAAAAACTACCTTCAATATTTAAATCATACCTACAAAAGCACACTTTCTGAGTTAATTTTACTTCCATGTCAAGTTTGGCGTAAATAAATTGTTTTGAGTTACAGGTACGAGCAAAATTAGCTTTGGTGCTAAAATGGGAAAACACATCTTTTTTCAGCTCCCTTCCCTTTACTTCTTTTCCCCTGTACCCATCTGCAAGTTGGCATACCAGAGCATAGTGGACTATGCCAAGCAATTGCAAATTTGGTTAAAATTGTTTTATGGGATCAAAGGATTATATACAAATCAAAAACTGTTTATATAAATAATGGCAGACCCCTCTGTTTTCTTATAGTTAATTCAGAATTTCCATAAGAAGGGTGTTTTTGTTTTATTAAAAACTTTGGCATCATATGGCGAATCCTAATGCAGCTTTAAAAAAAAAAAAGTTCAGCCACCTTAGATTTTTCCTGTATAAAGTTTTGCGGGGTCCGTCAAACAGGGGCCAAGAAAAAAGAGGGTGTGCCAAAACATTGATTTGGCATGTTGATGCCCATAGGAAATTTTGGTAAGTGATAACGGAAAAAAATCAACTGACTAGACATACACCAAATTTGGCAAAGTTACCTTACTCAGAAAGCATGCTTTGCTATTTGGTGTAAATCCAATCAGCTGTTTTTGAAAAATCTACGTTTAAAGATGTGCTTGGGTGGTCATGATTGGGTTAAAAAGTTAAGTATATCTGCACTGTTGGTGTCTAGAAAGGCTCTGATTGCCTACTTTAAAGGGGACTAAATCAATCCAGATTGGGTGGCCACAACCTGAATAATATGTCTGGCAGTCATGACAGGACTGAGGGACTGCGTCCTGAAAATGAATTAGTGAACACACCCTGACCCCAAGGGGAATCTCCTTGAATGGCCGGGTAAAATGTTGTGGTAGCCATTACAGGACTCGAGGACATGATACCCATTTAGTGTTCTCCTGTAGCTTTCCATAGTATTTTAATGAACAACTAGAGTCCTAACATTCTGTATTTATGACAAAACTGTGCCACACCTGAAGCTCTCTTGATGGATCCAAAGCTGTAAAACTTAAATTCTTTCTTTCAGAAATTAGCTAAATGAGGGAGGTTCGTATTGTTGTACAAATTATCGCTAGTGCTCAAGGGCAAAAAAATGAAGACACATTTTCAATGAGTTATCAAATATCTTTCTCATCCAAGTCAGTAAAACGTTCTAACATGCCGAATAAAACATGTTTTTTCAAGGCCAACAGCAGCCTGTCAGTTAACTCTATAGAGATCAACTGCAGTTTTACCACAATGTTCTAATGAGCAACTAGAATGCTAACATTCTGTATTTGTATCAAACATGTGGCACCCCTAAACTCCATCTTGATGGAATCAAAGTTGTAAAAATGAAACAATTTCCTACAGAGGATACTGCAATAAATGAAGAAATTAGTGTCTTCTTTTTGTCACAGAAATTATGGTTTGTGCCCTAAAAAGCTAAAATGAGTTCGCATTTTCTCTGAGTTCTCAAAGATCTTCCACATCTATTTAAAAAAAACAGTCTGACATGCAGAGTCGACCATGTACTTCCAACACCAGCACCAGTCGATCAGTTATCTTTCTAGTAAGCAACTACATCACCACAGAGCTGCACTAAACAACTAGTGTACTAAAGTTTTGTATCTAAGACAAAAGTGAGGCACTCATAAACCCCATTTAAAGCCTTTCCAGAAGAGCAGCCCAGAGTAAATGTGTATTGAGATGTTAATGCAGGCACAAAACGGAGGTGTGGTTCTTTTATAGTAAATTGTGGCATAATGAATTTTTGAAGGGGTTAAAACTAGTTGAAGCAATACTGCATTGCTCTGCATGCCCATTCCATAACTTTAAAATAGTAACATTTTGATGTGTGTATGTGTGTGGGCATGCATATATTCGAGATATCATCAGTGATGTCATCAAGATGTTATTTAACATGTCTTGAGTGATGTAATATGTGAGGTCATAAACAGTGCATGGTGGGGGCAAATTATATTTAGCTCAATAAACTCATTTCTGAGATTTTTAGGCTTTTTAATGTAAGATCTTACCATATTTCAACACTTAACTAGAATGTCTCTGTAACCTTTGCTTTTTTTTAGCGAATGCATCTATGTAT
Organism: Triturus cristatus; assembly: GCF_964204655.1. Taxonomy (NCBI): domain Eukaryota; kingdom Metazoa; phylum Chordata; class Amphibia; order Caudata; family Salamandridae; genus Triturus; species Triturus cristatus. The sequence goes on from NC_140581.1 coordinate 867,079,283, forward strand.
ATATGTATATTACAGAGCAGCTGGTGCCACTGTGTAGTTATAAGAAGAGCCTTTTTTGTTATGCTATTAAATTTGGCACAGTCTGACAAATCTTCACAAAACGTTCTGAATAAAAAGTTTATTAGTGATGCCAATGATGTCATTTAACAAATTTTTCAGGGAATTTCTCGGTTTTTGTTGTTGTTTTTTCTACACAATCGAAGATCTTATTATTAGAACGTCACTTTAACCTGTATGTGTACGTACTGCAAAAACCAAAAGCTAAAGTGAAGTTATGTTATCTTTGGTTATAATACCTTAATATACATTAAAACAACTGAGAAATTTGCTGAACAAACCACAGTTGAAATGCATTTATGGTTATGTAACAAAATCTAAAAAACAACAGAAATTTGCAAGTTATAGTTAGGTACACTAATAACTCACAGCCCTGTCATGCACTGTTTCTGACCTTTCCTATGACTTTCATGACATGTTACATGGCATCATTGATGACATCTCAAATGGCTTTCGTTAACCTCAAGGACCCACCTTTACCTCTGCTCAATAGCCTTGTATCTGATGGAATATGCTCACCTACACCTCCCACACTGGTTGTACACCCCTAGGTACTGAAATTTCTCTCTCATAGCTCTGGTCTTAAAGATTATAATGATGTGACTACATGTATACCTCATAACGCCATACCCACTGCATAAGCACTCTAATTTTAGAAACTATTGTTTTGACTTCCTCTGAAGTGTAGATTGTACTTATTTTTGTGTGAGGTCACATTTGGGAGCATTGTTGGCTTGCTATTTTCGTTGCAGTGGGCCATGCTGGCTCATCCCATGATGTTGTTGTCTGGGGGAGGGAGAATTTGTGGTTGGACAGTTCAGGACCAGTCCTCTGTCTGGCAAAGGGATGCACAGCATGTGAATTTGGAGAAGCTTCAAACTGAAAAACTATTCTTAAAAGTAAGTATCAATTTCATATATTATGCTTCCTAATAGAAGAGCTTACATTGAGACCCATTTAGAGCCGAAGGTTTCTACACTGATTTGAGAAGACTGAAAAGTTAAAGATGGCACTATAGGAAAGCATTGCAAAGTAATAGAGGCCTCCTGCCATATTGCAATGAACAATGCAAATAAATAACTTAGGTTTGTGTTAGGCTACCCACTACCAATTAAAAGTTTTATCTTTTGGAGAAAAAAAAGTCTGCACCACCTGTGTTTACACAATGTGTGGCAGTGGTGCCAGTACGCCAAGGTGTCAGGTCATCCATGTATATTGCTAGTCCGATGATGGGTTGATGTAAGGGAACTTGTTTAAAAAATGGCAGGAGAGTATAAATCGGGCGATAGAAACATTGTTAAGATTGGGTTGCATGGTCAACATGGAAAAATTAGCTTCACACCCTTCACAAGTGATCTGCAGAGCAGATATAAACACGACAGTGAAAGAAATTCCCGCATGAAAGGGTGTATTAGCTTTACCGGAACACGTATGGCATTTTCATATGTCACACTCTCTAACAGTGAGCAACATGATGAAAATGTTGGTATTAAGCATCCCATTAACACCCTTTGCTATACCACACAGGTAAACCTCACAATAAAGCTTACAAACGGTCACTATCAATAGGGGATTAGGAGGATCTAGTGGTTGTCACAAGCAAATTCCAGAGAGAGTAAAAGTAGTAGATGTAGGACAACTTGATGAAGGGAAGATTTTTTTTTTTTAACCTATCTATCATTTTCCAAAACAGAAACAAAAGACCAAAAAAATAAAAGAAACATACATACAACAAATCTCACGCAGTGGGAAAATGAAACATTAATACGGGCAGCATGTCATGCATACGTATTAGAGCAAAATGATCCGTGTGCGTGGTGTTTGCAAATCGAATGTCGTCTGCATGTGTGAGGACGTGGCCATCTGGGAAGTGGTCCCTGAATGCATGGAGATCATGGCGCAGTAGTGTACATTGGGCCAGTTTCTCTAGGGTCAAGGACAGCCAAGGATGTTCGCCAGCAGGAGAGTAGGGGAGTACAAGGAGCAGCAATCCAGGGTGCGACAAAGCTTTCTCCACACCCACCTCATAGAAGAGAAGGTCTGAATGTTAGCGGAGTCCAGTTTTACACCCTGCGATAGTATGGATGCCAGAGGAACTGTCCCCGCCGGATCCCATTCAGGTTTAGCATAGGGAAGACGGGCATCTACATGGCACCAAAGCGGCGCAAATTGGCATTGGGCTGCCAGGAAATATAACTGAAAGTCTGGGACCCGCCACGTTCATAAGGAAGTACTAACGTAGCCCACTTAACGAAGACCAGCCCAGACAAGCCATAATAGAAGGCTTCTGAGGGTGAGGATGTAAGTATTGGTCAGGGGGATCAGTATATGGAGGAATAAATACAAAAACAGGGAAAGACAACCATTTTGATGATGGCAATACGACCAGCCATAGAGTGAGGAAGTCGCAACCACCTCTCAATCTGAACGGCCGACCTGTCAATGGTAGGACCATAGTTCAAGCAAATTACCTGCTCTTTGTCCCGATGCAAAATATAATGGCCAAGTATTTAGTGGAGTTGGCCCAACATGTGAGTTGGTACTCAGTGGGAACAGATGTGGTAATGTATGTGAGGGGGAACAATTCAGACTTTGCCTAATTTATATTAAGGCCAGAGAAGCCACCAATCTGGATGATCTCACAGAGCAAGATTGTCCAAAGGATGGCGGATAAATAATAAAATGTCATCCGCATACATAGTTAAGACTAAGTGATCCAGGCAAAAGCGGAGACCCTGCTGCATGTGGTTTTCCTGGAGGTGGCAAACCAGAGAATCCATAGCAATTATAAAAAAACAAGGGGCAGCCTTGCCTGGTTCCCCGAGCTAAAGCAAAAGGCTCAGAAAGCGAGACATTCACCCATAGCAGGGCTATTGGACTGGAGTATAGAAGCAGAATGAGGGCAGTGAAGGTTTTGCACATTCGCATGTAGGAAGGGCTACTCTGAGTAATCAAAGGTCTTCTCTGTGTCTAGGACAGCTATGGCCACTGGCACATCCAAGGATATCCTTTTTAACACTGCAAACATGGTACGGAGGTTGAAGAAGGTGGATCTATGAGGGACGAACCTGGTTTATATGGGTGAAATAATCTGGTCCATCAGGAGTGACAGCTGAGTGGCGATCCCCTAACCCAAGATTTTGCTATCAAAGTTAACAAGCAAAAGAGGGTGGTAGGAGTTACAAAGATGTGGGTCTTTACCAGACTTCAGCAATAATGTAATAACTGCTTCTCATCCCGCTTCATGGGCTCAACATGCATGTCTAAGAGATGCGGAGCAAGTTGATGTTTGTATGCCTTGTAAAAAGTACCTAAGAGGCCATCCAAGCCAGACACCTTAGACCCATTCAGTGAGTCAATTGCCTGGACTACCTCCTCACTGGAGATAGGTTCACTAATGAATTGTCTCTGCACATTAGTGATCCATACCATGGTGATTTCTGCTAAGTATGCCATCCTAGTGTCAGTGTCCCCATCAATTCTGGAAGAATATAAATGCGTATAATATCAGAAGTTTGCAGATAATGTCAGCATTAGTGTTGGCCTGGCCACTATTCTCCATGCACAGCTCACATATATAAGTCCAGCCCGAGTGTTGACCATCAGCATTCTGTCCGGCCTTGGCATATTTTCCCAGGTATGCAGTATTTCGATCAGCTAAGGAATGGAATTCCTTCATCAGCACAAAGCGAAGGTGCAGCACAGGTCTGCAGTGTTGTTGTGAGTCAGCCATTTCAATTTAACTCAACTCGTTCTCTAAACGGGCGAGGAGACTACAAATATCTCAAAGGATCCCTGCGTGTTTGGAAATACACCCCCCCATACATACACTTTAAAGGCATCCCAGAAAGTAGCCTGGAGCATAACGGGACCAGTGTTGTGTGCAAAGTATTCAAGTATTGAGTCCGGAAGTTCATAAAGGAGCACATCTTCCAAGATGGCAGTGCTCGGAAAGCACAACCTATGCTCCAGACCTCTCCCATACAGTATCTTCAAAAAAATCCGTACCGGGGAGTGGTCGGACAAGGTACTCAGAAGATGCTGTACCTAATCCAATCAGATGGCAGCATTTGCTGATATGAACCAGTATTCTATGCTTGTCCAAACTGCATGAGGTGCCGAATAGAACGTGTACCCAGGAGTATTGGTGTGTTTGAGACACCACGCATCTTTCAAGGTCTGTCACTGATACCTCAGAGAACTCGCAAGGTGTGTGGTTTACCACCAGCATGGACACTGTTGGAGTCCAACAACGGATTATGGACCATGTTGAGATCTCCCCCCACCCCCAGTATAAAAACGTCAGCGTCAAGGCGACTCATCAGGGACAAGTATTCCTGAAAGAAGGCAAGGGCATCCACATTTGGGGTATAACCTTTAACAAGGAGGACTCGCTGCCCAGCAGGCGCGCCTGCAGTGATAACATAACATCCTTCATTATCAGTAAAAATGGGTGTGCAAACTCCATGTCAGTAAGTGCTGTAACTTGAGATATAGCTATGCAGGCTCCAATAGGTTCTAAATGAAGGTGCATCTTGAGGTGGTAGACGGATTTCCCTTGATAAATTGTTTTAACATTATACCTGCTCATATACGACAGCACTTGCTTGCCCTTGCAAGGGTTGTGGAAGCCTCTAATGTTCCACATCATGAATATAAGCTCAGCCAGTCAGTCTCGAGGTCATGTAGGGAATTGTAGGTATGGGGTTGTGTGCATACAACCTGTGATGTCCCCTTCCAAAACACCCCATAACCCCCCATAGACACACCAGGCATTGAACTACCCAGCGAATCCCAATACAATCCAATAAACATACAAAAACCTCACCAAGTGTCAGTTTGGTGTACACCTTGGGAGGTAGGCAACGCTACAGCAAGCTAGGCCAATAAGGGGAGTGATACCTGATAAATAAACCAAGTAAATGGGTTCCAGAAATAGAACACAACAGTATCAGATCGGGAAACTGAAACAGAGGAAAATGCCAATAGACAGGAAAAGTGATAATTACACGTGCAGAAAAATGCAAGAGCAGCTCAGTCAGGAGGGGAGAGGTCTGTGCTTGCGGAGGCATGCAGGTCCTGAGGGGTGTGCTCTGACGTGCCACGTGGAGAGTTGGATTTGCCACTGCCGTGTTGCTTGCAGAGGCACATTGCCTCGGCCAGGGTTTTGAAAAAACGAGCCTTTCCATTGATCTCTAATAGGAGTCTAGCAGGGTACAGCATGCCATATTTCAGTCCCTGTTTGGGAGTAGGGGTTTGACATCAGCAAATTAGCTCTGTGCCTCCTGCACAGCCATGGTGAAGTTAGGAAAGAGGGAGACTGTAGAACCTTGATATTGTATAGGGCCTTGCTTAAAGGTGAATCAAAGGGCCAGGACTCTGCTCTGTAGTTTAGCAGACATGTGATGAGCAGACAAGGGGGGCACCTGGTGGCGGGCGAAGGCCCAGTGTTCTCTGGGCATGCTCTACCACAAAGGTAGCTGTGAAGCTTTGGTGATCGAAAAGTTCCGCAAGGAGGTATTCCACAAAGAGGTCAGGGCACCCTATATTATTTCGGCGCGACCTTGCCTCCAGATCTTAATTTTTAACAGCAACTGCTTTCAGGAGCCCCTCCGTCTTACCAGTCTTTTAGTAATGGACACAGCACCGTACTCCAGGCCAGATACGTGTTCCTCTGCCCCGTCTAGCCTGACATTTTGGTGGTATAGCCATTCTCCCATACGGTTCAGTTTTCCAGCCAGGGCATCAAAGCGTGCATCAATTAAGCAGAAATCAGCACGGAGCTCAGCCATGGTACGTTTTACAGTAGTATTAGTGTTCACTGCTCCATCCTCCACATCCGACAGATATTCCGGTCCTCTGATCACCTTGGCACATTCGAATGGGAGCTTCCACTGCTTGGGATCCCCTTTCTCCGTGATAGCAAGCACGTTCAGGAGTAGATGTGCTCAAAGAGACGTGTGGAGTACAAAGGACGTACCCTAGGAGAGAGTAGGGGAAGGCCAGAGTGGAGTGCAGCTGACACATGCAGTCTTAAGTCACAGTCGGCACCAGCTGCTGGGCTTGGATCACTATCAGATTAGTAAGGCCTGGCAGGCAGGTCCAAATCACCACCCCTAGCATCACTGAGCTGAGCTGTCCGTCTACACCACCATTAGTAAGCCGCAATAACCGGCCCACTGTTCCTCTTCATCTGTACCAGGCACGTTCAGGCCAGTGCACAACGCCAGATCTTAAAGGCTGGCGGGGGCCAAGCGAGGCTCATTAGCCTCGGACCCAAGGTTCACCCACAGTCCCTGTTGCCACAGAGCTGTTACCCACCCGCTCCTGGTGCTCCCGATTAACGCACTGCAGTGAAAAGATCATCAATCAGTTCCACCTGCTATGAGGATGCATCATCCGACTAGTTCATTTCAAGCAGATTGCATTATGACCTGAAACCTGTCTCATGAGGGCCGACGAGCCGGACTTTCACTTCCGAGCAGCCATCTTGGTCACTGACATGGCCGCGCCCCTGATGAAGAGAAAACTTTTACACCACAATCCACACAGTGACCATAACCACAGATCTTTGAACGGGGTGCACGCCAATGCAGAAGTATTACGTTTGCGGTAAGGGAACAAAAGAGGAGGAACTGAAACCCATCTGTGTGTGGGAACTCTGGACTGTATTTGGTTTGCAGAGCATTCCAAGAATAAGTAAGTGGATTATACTGTTGTCTGCATCACAAATAACAGAAAAATACTTCATTATGTAGATGATAATACAGTAGTTAATAAAACATTATTTGCTTAATTAAAACATATTGTGGTTGTAAAATGGGCAGACTGTTGCCGTTTTCTTCAAGCTGCATCTCTCCAGATTTCTCGATTCCTAGAGGACAATTCTCCCCTGGATTTCTTCCTGTCTACAGGACAGACCTAACATGATGCAAATGTCTCCCTCCTCATCGACAGCTTCCAATGCAAACAAAAAAACGAAAACGACTTGCGCCAGCCCCTGTCCCTATCCATTTCGATGTATACATGAAACCAGAACTAATCACCAGCTTTGATGTTAACTGCCACTAGTATGTGGAAGACACACAAATAATACACAAACTTGAAAACTCTGATGGTATAGGAAACTTAAAACTCAAAGTCATAGACCGATGTCTAACATAGAACCACTGCAACCCAAATGCACCACAAACTGACTTTTCCATTATCCACATATGCATTGTGCATTCTACAATCTGTTAGGCCTCTGGCATGATGAACTAGGACCACCAAAACGACTATCGGAGCATGTATGAAATCTTGGAAAAGTCATGGTCTCTACACTGTCAACCTAAGCCCAAATGGACAAACTAAATAAATCGGCCTTCTAAACTATGAAAACTCTAGGCCAAATATTTTTTAACATCCTCGATTTTCACAAAAGGTTGAAGCAATAACATCATTCATCAAAACTGGATTAGGCAAATACATTATATTATGGAATTTTACTCAACTATGAATGGATTCCAGAGAATTCAGACAGCAGAAGCAAGGCTGCTTTTAGATGTAAAGATACGAACACTTACATATCCTGTCCTGAAGACTCTCTACTAGTTTCAAACTATTATATATTGCTCCCAGGGCAATGAACAGAAAAGGTCCGGAATTTCTCCAAATGAAACCAACAAATACTCTCAACCTAAGACTGTCTCGGTACAGGCTGCCAAACAATGGAACGTCCATGCTTGCAAGAATAAGATTCACTAACAATCACCTGGAAGTCAGACAAACGGTAAAGAACTGGCTATTCTCAACCTGAACATCACAGACACCCAGACACGCAATGTTCATAAAGACAGGATACAAATGATGAAGCATGGCCACTCTTGTCCCTAGGCAGAACTTCAATCGAACTTGACAAAGTTCTTATGAGAATCCCATCAATCCAATCAGCAGCAAACCGCTGGCTCATCTCTAGCGCTTAAAAAATGCACATGATAGGAATGCTGTCTCATAGGCAAGCAACTGAATTATTTTCTTCACTAGCATGCTTAAGCTTGCACGCAATGTCGACAAACCTTCTCCCCTTATATTGATAAGACCCCTAATTGCCTTTATTTTCTATTATGTAGCTTTGTGTACTGTCTACATCTCATTCCATAGATAAGAACCTCTCCTTTCCCTAAACACCAAATACCTAAACTCTTCTAGCACTCTAATCACCCCTCCAATGAAATGCATTATGCCAGAAAGGCCCTACTAATGATGCCATCTAACTCCTATTAATGGAATTCACCATAAAAGAAACTGAACTAAATTCAGAGCAGACGACTAAACCGAATAGGCAGTTATCCACTGGATTTAATCACTAACCGTGCTCTTTAGAGTAGCATGCTATATACATGTAGTGAGCGCTATATAAGTGCAATTAAATACAATACAACATACATATGCATGCATATGTCATGAAGCACCAGCCATCTCCTTTTATAAATGTTCTGTTCCAAGATGGCGGACGCCCTAGGCTGGTAAAAATGAAACAAAAATAAACAAAAGAAGTGCAAAAGTGTGTGTTTATAAAGGAGCTGCCTAGCAGTATGGCAACGGGAAAGAGAAAACGAAAACACATTCACTGCCATACAGGGCTAAAAGAAATTAAGAAAGTAGTTCCCTGAATGTCAGCAGTACAAGATGCAAGTCATCCATTCAAAATATGGCGAACAAGAAATGCTCCAGAGGGTGGAGAAGCCCAAACTAGGGGGGAAAAACAATGAAAAAGAATAAAGAAAACGAGATAGAAGCCCGCTATATGCATAGATTTTAACGTATTGGTGGCAATAGGTTTTCAACAGCTCTCCATAGGTGAGACCTAAAATGCAGCTGCTACACAAACGCGTCCCAGCTCTTCGCACCCGGGCCGCGCCGCTTCTGCCATCGCTTTTTGCAACGTTTCAATACGCAAGAGGTGATTAGGCATCGAAAACTCACTGCTGAGCTTTACATTTGGGCATATGCTCCCTGTGGATGGCTGTGCACTCAGCAAAGCGCGCTTTACTGGTGCGAGACATTATTTAACCTAGAGGGCTTTCAGTCACATCTGTCCTTCAGCCGACAATATGTCAGCTAATTATTTCCTCCATTGCTCGAATGGCAATTTGAAAACATTGCTACTTTCTTCTTTATTGTTTCATGATATTTTAGGCGCTGGTGAAGACCGGTGTACCGTGTGTTAAATCCCACACCTGGTAATGAAGTTAAATATCAGCTGACATTTACAGGTTTCGGTGGTGTTGCGCCCGATGATAACTCCCACTGTAGAATGTGCCCTTAAAGAGTTTTGATCCCTCTAGTAGTTCGGGCCTCATAGGTTCAGTGACGTAGCAAGGTCAGGTGGTACCCGGTGCCAGAGGCACATTTCGAGGGGGAGGGAGGGAGGTGGGGGGGGGGGGGGGCCTAAGAACATTTTTCGGTTGTGGGCTAATTCTTTAAGCAATTGGCAAAGTGGAGCTGCAGGGGCTCTAAGAAGGCGTGAAAACACAACAAAGCCTCCTTAACAAGTAGATGGTCTTTTAAAGACCTGTGAAGTGCTCGGGTGTGGCCGTACGTGTGTCCGGGAAGCTGTCTCACCCCGGGCTGACACACACAATGGAGGGAGGGGGGGGGGGGTAGGGGGGGGTGCTGAAGCCCTTTCAGCCCAATGGGCGTGGCGCGCCGCCCGGTGCGGAAAATTTCTTGTCACCCGCGGCTTGACAAAATGGCAAAAATATGTTTTTAAAACACACATTTTTGCCATTTTGTCACCCCCCTCAGTGATGACACCCGGGGCGGCCCGCACCCACGGCACCCACTTTCCTACACCACTGCATTGGTTTTTTCACTCCTTGCCAGAGGATTTTGTTGTAGCCTGTCTACTGCCCTGTGGCAGCTGGTCCAGGTAAGCGCTGTGAGGGGGGGGAGGCGGGGTAGGGTGCAGGGGGTGGGGGCATCAGACGGTCGAATAGGGAAAATAAAATAAATATATCCTATTCCGTCCACCGCGCTTATCTGCACCAGCCGTTACTGCTACTGCCCCACTCCTCCGGTGGAAGCTCAAACTTTGCACTATACATTTCAGCCACTGAAGGTTTCCTGATGCCAGAGTCGAGGGCCGGTGCCACCTGAACCCACCCTCTCACCCAACTACCAGAATCCAGCATTTCACATTACCATCCCTCTGCCTTTCCTTATCCACCAGCTTTTCACACCAGCACATGATAGATTGCAGCCCTGCTTGGTACCACATGGCACTAATTGCATCTCAGACAAATCGGCAGCAGGGCTCACAGAATCACCACAGACCTACATTTCACTCAGCTTCCCAAGTTTGTCATGCACTAAGAAGTATTCTGGCATGTGGTCATATGGCCTGCCACAACAGAGGTGACTCTATGAGAGCCACACTGCTGATCTCAGGTCTGCAGAAGCCAGCAACCTTGTAGCCAGCAACAAGACCTACACAGGTCACAGAATCTGCTCCTCCCAACTGCTTATCAATTGAATTCTTGTACCAACTATTAATGTATTTTATTTTTTAGATATAGATAGCGCGTCTGGACTAGTAGGGGTTAGGGCGCTTTACAAAAAACAGTATTGTTAAATCAAAATGGTGAAGGGTAACAATCTTAGCCCAAAGCCCCACGCCTCAAACATCTGAGTTTCACATTGGCAGTCACTGTGGGATGTCATTGCTAAGGCATGAAGGGCATCTCTTGTGTTGCTGCTGGTCGCAGTAGTGCGAAGAATCGCACTACAGTGGGTTCATCGGAGCTTCGCACTGGCAGTCGGCGAGGCGCAAATGGGCCTGTTCAAGGTCGCCAAAAGCCTAAAACTTCAGCATTTCACCTTTATTCACAAGAGGAGCTCGACTGATGCCAGCCAAGGATCCAGGACCTGGGAAGGCACTTCTTGGGGATCAGGACCATACTCCAGCAGTGGCCAGCAGGTCCAAGGCCCAATACAGTGGGTCAGTTGGAAGGAGGCCTCAGGAGCGAGTTTTGTCCATGTAGCTCAGACAGGAGGTCAGCCAATTTACCCTTAGAGTTACCCTTAGCCTGGATTGAAGGGAGGAGGTCCAGTCTTCCTTCTGAGAGAGCAAGGAAGTCCTCAAGCAGGAAGGCAGTCGACTGAGGTGCAAAAGCGGCCCTTCTTCTGTAATGTCCACAGCCTTCAGTATTTCAATCATGAGCCACTGAAAGATCAATACGGATTAGGATATCCTCGCAAACTGTATACAGGATCACCTCAGGTCCTCGCTTAGGTTTTATATTTTGGTTGCACTGTGTTTCAAGGACATTCGTTGTGACTGATGGGTACAGATGTGGATGAACGACTGCATGAAAATCAAGAAGGGGGGTTGTGATGTGCTTCAACAATTAAACAGGAGAACTGGAGTGGGTGTGAATTTGTCTAGTGGAGTGAAAAGAAGCCTGATGGGGTTATGAGAAGGTTGCATCGGGAGAGAAGGGGTGAGATTTTTACAAACTAATCATTTGGAGCTTTAAAGAAGAGCAAAAAGGTGACAGAGTGCCAGTTGTAGTGAGTGACTGTGTCCATCATAGGCTTGTTCAGAACGCAGATTACTGTAACTGTTTTGAATCAAATGGGCATGTGGCAATAAATGTGATCAGACACAGATTGAGTGTGAAAAGCATGCGTGAGAGGACAAAGGGTTCCATTGTTTTCAGACGGTTAAAGAACTGCTTCGGTCTGGAGACTGGGATATATATTTGTCTCGTAGCAATCAAGGGATGATGGAGACGCCAAGTGAGTGTGGGGGAAAGGGGTTTGTAAGTTCCATGGGGCAACATGACATAGAATGCACCATGGAAATGTGCTCTTTCACAAGAAGTAGGATGCAGTCTTTGGTGTGAGAGATGTACTGGTTGTGGAAATGACTGAGGAGTTATGAAGAAGTCATAATTCATTATACACAGGGCACCAAAAGGAAGAACTGCCATAATTCAACATAAAGAGAGCAGAGCTGGTCCTGCGCTTTTGAACAGTGTGCCCTGGTTAATAGCTTGAAGGCACCACTCTGGATTGGACCGGAGAAACTACTCAAAATGAAAGCCAATCTAAGACACAAGGAATATGCTGTCACCGTAAAGGCAGGAAGAGAGGACCATTCTCCCAACTAAGATAAGGAAATACAAAGAATCAAAGAAATGATATCACCCTTTAGTATCTTTCCCACAGAAATATGCTATTACACATAGGTCAAGGGGATGTGTGCATTCTGAATAGCACCCATTGTAACAATGCTAGTTCCCTAGGGAACAAGATTAGACAAATCAGACATAAGCTAAGATGCACCACAAATTCATAAACAGTGTCACTTTGTTTGTATTCAAATTAATTTCAGAGGACAAGGTAATCCTTAATTTCAGTTTCTTTATTCCAAATTCATTGGACAATGCAAAACGATACAGCCGACGCCGACGCGTTTCATAGACAAAGTAGGCTTTGTCTATGAAACAGTGAGATCGGTAATTTTGAGGCGGCATTTTCTCTTGGCTTCTAACCGTGCTCATGGCTCGAAGAGGCGTGCATGACGTAAATATGACCCAGAATTAGAAAATATTTTTTCTCTTTAGTTTTGACCCTAGGATTTGTGTTTACAATATGATGATAGAATGGGTATGCACTTAATATCTAGAGGGACGTATAACGTGAAAAGGGCGCATATGCCCAACCAAGTCCAGCACGCAACGGATCATATTAGGGATTCTGATTGCCCCTTACTGTAGTTTATTCCGAGTTCCTTTAGTAATAAGAAGAGGTGCAATAAGAATATATAGACTGTACAATGGGGGAATGTTGGATGGTTTGGATCCTGTCCCTGACTCTTAGATATAAAGAAATTTTCTTTCATTTTTGTAACTTCTATAGTAGGGTCAGGACCCAAATTACTCCATATGCTCACACCTTATTATGTTTACCTCCCTTCCCTTAGATCGGTTCAAGGGCTCCCTCCGTATTTGTGAGTGGACCACGGCTCTTCAGTCTAACCAAGTAGATACAGACAAGGAGAAACAATCCCCGAAAGTGACATTACAACGAATATGTTTCTGAACCTCCTTTTTCCATATGTAGGTACGTATCACATGGACCTTACATGGGTTTATAGCTTATAGTTCAAAATCTAAATGCCCTACCAAATAGATTCTATTGGGTTATACATAAACAACTTTTTATTATGGAGGTTGTGCCCAATTACGTTTTTTATTAGATTCAATTTATTCTACAAATATTCTTGTTCTAATAAAAAGACCATCTATCTCATATTGCAGATTAAACATATGGTTCATATATAAACAATCCTGGACAGAAGATTCTCAGCCTATATTGGACAGTCTCAAACTAATCAAGTTTGAAGCAACTTACCTGCCTATTCTTGGTAGGTACATTAAATATTCATTATGGAGCATGCCCAGTTCTGACCAATGTTATCTATACACATAAACCTTATACATAGGAATTTTCACTTTTATATGCAGATAATCATGATCTAATTCGAATAAACCTAGTGAATGGCAGTATCATTTTCCAGATTCCCCTCTCTCTGTGTCCACCGACTCTCACCTCTCCCTTTCCTCTTTTTCCTTATCAAGTGTCTCTACACACTTATATGGGATAACTTCAAATAGAAAGTACCTTATATACATATTGCAGATTTGTTTAGCTGTGTTCTTAATGTGGGGGATATTGAGAAAATATGGAAATGAGATATAACATGACATTTTTCGTTATGTTTGAATTGACTTTTTAAATGACCATTTTCTACTTAATAGTATTTATGTAAATATGTCTGTCAGTATGTAAGCTTGAGTTTGTTAGACCAATATCCATTGTAGGATATTTTTTAAACATATGATTTGTGTGTAATTGTATTGTATCTATGTATTTTTTCTAAACAGCCCTGAAGAAGTCCTGTGTTAGGACGAAACGCGTCGGCTGTATCGTTTTGCATTGTCCAATGAATTTGGAATAAAGAAACTGAAATTAAGGATTACCTTGTCCTCTGAAATTAATTTGAATACAAACAAAGTGACACTGTTTATGAATTTGTGGTGCATCTTAGCTTATGTCTGATTTGTCTAATCTTGTTCCCTAGGGAACTAGCATTGTTACAATGGGTGCTATTCAGAATGCACACATCCCCTTGACCTATGTGTAATAGCATATTTCTGTGGGAAAGATACTAAAGGGTGATATTAATTCTAGGTGCTGGTAAAATAGAAGGTTCCATTGTTAGTCCATTTTATAGCATTTATTTCCCTTCTGAGGCACTGATTAAACCCTTTATAATTTCATAGACACCAATTTGAACAGGAAGTATCATTTCAAAAGTTCAATCATGCCTACATTTAAAGACAGACGACAGGAGTTGGCTCAAGACCTATTTGCCACTGGACACAAACCGAGTGGCTCTAATACAAATGTTCCAGTTATAGAGGGATTAAAAATAAAATTTCAACGACTAGAAAAGCTTAAAAAGCAGAAGATGTCCAGGTGGTGGGACGGCACCACTCTGGAAAAATATATACAGAATGAAAGAATCCCACGAGGTCTTCGTATCTTAATTTTCCCCACATTTGAGGATCTAAACAAAGAGCAATTGGATGATTGGGAGGGTAACCTCCGTAATGCTTCATATAATATGATGAAAATTCTGATAAAAAATGCAGAAATCAAAGGAATCAAATTACAACAGGAGATTGAGGAATTAGAGAAAGAGATTGAAACATCAGAACTTAAAGATACTATTAAAAAGAACTATGCAGTCTTAGATGGAATTTTGGAAGAATACCAACTATATTTAAGGGACAAAAAACTAAAAAAGATAAAGAGGGATGATAAGGACTATAGGGACGGTAGGGTATATACCTTCTCACATAAATATGACAATATCAAGACACCTGGGGAAGGAAAAAGACAAAGGGAGGAAATGTCAGAACTCTCTTCTGCAAATAGTATAACCTCCATCTCTTCAGTAGTCAGCTCAGTCACCACAGAAGATTCGGTGGGAGCTGCAGACAGTGAAACAAGGTCTAATACTTTTTTATTGGAGATGGAGAGACTAAAACTAAGTGCAAAAACAACACCAAGAGATCAAAGACAAGAAGGGGAGGGAGGAAATGGCAGAAATCTAAACAAAAACGACAACAAGAAATCGAGACTAGAACCAGGGGGCAGAATCACGAGATCCAAGAAAACAGGGAAGTAATGGGAAACAACGAGGAGGGGATACAGAAAACACTAATTGTAAACCTTTCAAATAGAGAATTGTCTGGAAATGAGATATCTGTCCTAAACAAAGGTCTGGGATTTTGCCCCAACCAATTGGGTGGGGATGTTGATATTTTTGTGGACCTTTTCAAGTTTGTTAGATTGCTTAAACTTAAAGACCACTTCATACGCAACCCACCTACTTGTAACCAATCGTCTAATGAAATGACATTAACCACGTATACTGTACAAGAAATAAAAACTATTCAAACAATGATGTCCATCGAGTTGGAAACTTCAATTGGGATGGATTCAGTATGTGATGAACTCAATGTTGTTGAGGATACAAGTATTGATAGCGGTTTGAAACTAAAATCTAAGTTTGTTCCTATTGGCACCCATCCCAACATAGACACATTCTTTGAAAGAGTTACACAAGGTTTTTACAAATTATCAGATAATCCAATCCGCGCGAATACACGAGCCCATAATTTGACATCAGGGGAAAAGGCAGCTCTTAAAGATCTGAGAATTGACAACACAATCGTTATTCGCGAAGCGGATAAAGGGGGGAATGTGGTTCTGATGGAAAAAGATTGCTACATGCAGGAAATAGAACGACAACTCATGGACAGTAATTGCTATAAAAAAATCACAACTAACCCCATGAAGACACTGGGAGATCACATCAACACAAGACTATTGAAATGGCGGGAGGATGGTTTGATTAGTGAGGACGAATTTAGATACTTAAAAGTCACAACACCTTCCTTTCCTTGCATCTATATACTACCCAAAATACACAAGGGCGGCCCTTTTCCACCTGGCCGCCCAATTATCTCAGGGGTGAATTCACCAACAGAAAAACTATCGGAGTATGTGGACAAATATATCCAACCGTTGGTACAAAATTTACCAGCATACATAAAAGATACAAAAGACATCTTGGGTAAATTTGAGGGCTTCACATGGTCAGACACTCTAATTTTTGTCACCTTGGATGTGACAAGCTTATATACCTGTATCAAAAAAGAGTTTGGGATCATAGCTTTACAGTCCTTCTTGGGACAGAGAACAGCGGACCATTACCAACATAATGAGATGTTATTAGAAATGACTGACATTATTTTGTCTAAGAACTACTTCCTCCATGATTCCGACTGGTACCATCAAATCCAGGGCACTGCTATGGGTTCCAGGTTTGCTCCTGCTTACGCCGGGCTCTTCATGGGCTGGTTCGAGCGGGGGCATGCCTGGGGCAAACATGCGTCATCATGGATGCACCATGTAATATTCTGGGGCAGATATATTGATGACGTCATCATACTTTGGGATGGACAGGTAGAGGACTTAATGTCATACTATGACTATCTCAATGACAATCCTTTTAATGTCAAATTTACCATTAACCATAGCCCTAAGGAAATTGACTTCTTGGATATCACCTTCTTTATCCAAAACAATCATATCCATAGCCGGACACATAGAAAGACAACGGCCTGCAACAGCACACTTCATTATAGAAGTTCTCATCCACAACATGTGATCAATAATATCCCCTATGGGGAAATGATCCGCATGCGCCGGAATTGCAGCATGGAAGAGGATTTCATTTCCAACATAAGAGAGACAGAAAGACTGTTCTTGGAAAGAGGATATCCCAAAGACATCCTCAGTGAAGCACAAAACAAAGTAAAAAAGATCAATAGAACAACTATGTTAGTCAATAAGAACAAGAAAGTGCCCAATAAGAGTTACATTTCATTTAACACCCAATTTAATGAACAGAGTAGTAGGGTGTATAACACCCTCAGAAAGCACTGGCATTTACTCACTGACGTACCGGGCCTTAATGAGTATTTGGACAAAAAGCCCATGGTGACATACAGAAGGGGACAAAACCTTCGAGATATGCTCTGTCCCAGCTATGTCACTACAACCAAGAAACAAACCTGGCTCACTACAAAAACTGTAGGTTTCTTTACATGTAACAAATGTAATGTTTGTAATCTGGGGATGAATAAGACCAAAATCTTTAGTTTCAACACCAGACGCAAACACACAATTGAATATCTCATCAATTGTAATTCAACTTACATAGTGTACATAATATGCTGCCCATGCAATAAAATATACGTGGGCAGTACAAAAAGGCCCCTGAAGTTGATAATCCAGGAACATGTCCGGGCTGTTCGTAATGGGGATATGAGGTACCCGCTGACTTTCCATATGCAGGAAAAACATTCAAGGACAGACAATCTCCGATTCATGGGTATAGATCAGGTCCCAGCACACCCTAGGGGTGGAAATAGAGAACTTGCACTCAGAAAGAAGGAAGCAGAATGGATATGTAGACTACGGAGTGTTGAGATGGGACATAATAGTGACAATGAGATGCATTATTTTTTATAAAAACCTGTCATAACTAGGATATGCCTGATACGAATCACTGGTAACATAACATATGTCTTCATTCATGAAAGTCTGCCCCTACTTCGGTAGGACGTATATTAATCATTGGAAACACAACATATGTAGTAAATCATGTAATTCTGCTGTCCTTGGTCCTTACTGTCGCTTCAAATCTTTTCCTAAGACTCTTTATAAAATCCGCTCTGTATAAGATTTTAAGTACTGAAACTATATGGAGCACCCGTCATTATACTGCCAGTTCACTAGGGATATCCGTTACGATAGAGTTTGTGTATAAATGATCTATTCAAACGACATATTGAAGAAAGAGAGAATATAGGTCATGTGACTAAGATTATTATGTTGCCTTTAAAATTTGGCACATTTGACTTTACCTATAGGATCATTGATATAAGTCCATGCTAAGATGGCTACCACATATTGAAATTCACCACTACATGCGTCTGGATTATCAAACGATATATTGAAGAAAGAGAGAATATAGGTCATGTGACTAAGATTATTATGTTGCCTGTATAATTTGGCACATTTGACTTTACCTATAGGATCATTGATATAAGTCCATGCTAAGAAGGCTGCCACATATTGAAATTCACCACTACATGCGTCTGGATTATCACGCTTAGATTACTTTTCCTCTATGTTCAAAATAATTCTTCCTATACAGACTCGCATTTCTAACCTAACAAATAATCCTAGGTAAAGATTCTAAATAGCTCATAAGTACTCCACAGGGAGACCGTCATATCCTGTGCTGTTTCAGGCTTTAGGTCGAATACTCTTAGTGTCCAAGTTTGGCTTCAATATTCATTCAAAATATAATATTGAATCACCTAGTCGTAGTCCGTGCACTGCGCTTGCAATTATTTGCAGTTGTCACGCAGATGCTCGGCTCTCTCATCAGATACAACCTGGTGGATCCTAACTCCGGGTTAGGGACTTCGCACATTCCAAGATGGCCGCATAATTTGTGCCGGTTATCACATGACCTACAGGGGCTTTCGAAGCCGATACTTCGTTTAGACTACAACTTGGAGATAGGAAGTCTTTCTCCCGCCGTTTGATTACTAATAATTCTGGCACTACTTAATAAATATTAATCCTAGATTAAGTAAGGTTTTAATGTCTAACATATACCGTTTTTAAACTCTAATGGGTTATCCATTAATCCAAATGTGTGTTGACCCACCACTCAAAGATGGCCACTTCGTTCATGCCAAAAATCATGTGATCTGGAAGGGGTGTTGCTCCATAACCTAACACAGGTGTTTTGACTTTGCCGGGCCATTCAAAACATATAAAGCGAGTGGTTCTTCGACATTATGGGATTCCTGATCGAGGGACCGCTTCCTGTTGCAGTGGACTTTCCTGTGACCCGCCTTTCATGACTAACAGATTATGGTAAGCGCATGTTAGACTAGCCATGTCGGAAGTATTAGAATAGTTGAGTAGGCTTTGTCTATGAAACAGTGAGATCGGTAATTTTGAGGCGGCATTTTCTCTTGGCTTCTAACCGTGCTCATGGCTCGAAGAGGCGTGCATGACGTAAATATGACCCAGAATTAGAAAATATTTTTTCTCTTTAGTTTTGACCCTAGGATTTGTGTTTACAATATGATGATAGAATGGGTATGCACTTAATATCTAGAGGGACGTATAACGTGAAAAGGGCGCATATGCCCAACCAAGTCCAGCACGCAACGGATCATATTAGGGATTCTGATTGCCCCTTACTGTAGTTTATTCCGAGTTCCTTTAGTAATAAGAAGAGGTGCAATAAGAATATATAGACTGTACAATGGGGGAATGTTGGATGGTTTGGATCCTGTCCCTGACTCTTAGATATAAAGAAATTTTCTTTCATTTTTGTAACTTCTATAGTAGGGTCAGGACCCAAATTACTCCATATGCTCACACCTTATTATGTTTACCTCCCTTCCCTTAGATCGGTTCAAGGGCTCCCTCCGTATTTGTGAGTGGACCACGGCTCTTCAGTCTAACCAAGTAGATACAGACAAGGAGAAACAATCCCCGAAAGTGACATTACAACGAATATGTTTCTGAACCTCCTTTTTCCATATGTAGGTACGTATCACATGGACCTTACATGGGTTTATAGCTTATAGTTCAAAATCTAAATGCCCTACCAAATAGATTCTATTGGGTTATACATAAACAACTTTTTATTATGGAGGTTGTGCCCAATTACGTTTTTTATTAGATTCAATTTATTCTACAAATATTCTTGTTCTAATAAAAAGACCATCTATCTCATATTGCAGATTAAACATATGGTTCATATATAAACAATCCTGGACAGAAGATTCTCAGCCTATATTGGACAGTCTCAAACTAATCAAGTTTGAAGCAACTTACCTGCCTATTCTTGGTAGGTACATTAAATATTCATTATGGAGCATGCCCAGTTCTGACCAATGTTATCTATACACATAAACCTTATACATAGGAATTTTCACTTTTATATGCAGATAATCATGATCTAATTCGAATAAACCTAGTGAATGGCAGTATCATTTTCCAGATTCCCCTCTCTCTGTGTCCACCGACTCTCACCTCTCCCTTTCCTCTTTTTCCTTATCAAGTGTCTCTACACACTTATATGGGATAACTTCAAATAGAAAGTACCTTATATACATATTGCAGATTTGTTTAGCTGTGTTCTTAATGTGGGGGATATTGAGAAAATATGGAAATGAGATATAACATGACATTTTTCGTTATGTTTGAATTGACTTTTTAAATGACCATTTTCTACTTAATAGTATTTATGTAAATATGTCTGTCAGTATGTAAGCTTGAGTTTGTTAGACCAATATCCATTGTAGGATATTTTTTAAACATATGATTTGTGTGTAATTGTATTGTATCTATGTATTTTTTCTAAACAGCCCTGAAGAAGTCCTGTGTTAGGACGAAACGCGTCGGCTGTATCGTTTTGCATTGTCCAATGAATTTGGAATAAAGAAACTGAAATTAAGGATTACCTTGTCCTCTGAAATTAATTTGAATACAAACAAAGTGACACTGTTTATGAATTTGTGGTGCATCTTAGCTTATGTCTGATTAATCAAAGAAATGATTCGGTGTTTTGAGAAAAAAAAACGAAGCCATAGTTCACACTGGATGCTTCAGGGAGGTGTCTGTACCCAGGAGTATTCCAAGATTCCTTTTACTATTGGGAACGAATCTGGACAAAGATGCATACAGCACAGCTATTAAATGCCAATATGAAATGGGGAGGTCCACAAATTATTAATCCAATTTTAGTTATTTTAGTTTTTTTGCCAATTGTGCTTCCTCTTGTGGTTTATTGCTGAAACACAATCCTGGAGACAAATATGGGACTTTGGAATAATCCGTCCGTGGAAACATCTGAGTTTTAGTGGGCCTGTATAAAAAGCGAAGCAGCAGAACGATTGTATCACATTAGGCAGATAATTCACATAAATGTTAAATGCTAGTGTTTCAACCAAATTAAAATGTGTAGCATGTCACAAGTATGGCTTATGAACTGCCCGCAAAAAAAGTTGAAACCTGCAAAAACAGAACTCGCTGGTGTCACAGAACTACCAGGATGACAACTTAATCAGACATTTTCAATGCTGGTTGAAGGTCAAGAATCAGGGTGCTGGCACTGACTGGAAGTCCAACATGATCATCAGGTTGCTGAACACTCTAAAACCAAAATAAGGAGGGTATAAGGTGGGTTCATTGAATTGTTGATGCTACCACTGCCCATCAATAAGTAGCAAGGAAATAGTGTGTAACTGAGGGCACATTGATTTCAGGAGTTTTAGTTGAAGAGGAAAATAGAGAGGAACTAAAACACACACGCCGCAACGACAGTGAAAATGTATCTGCCGACCGGTGACTTTTGGATTGCATCGTCTTTTACAAAGGCGGCCTACACGGCTGGCAAGCCCTGCATATCACAGTTTCTAACAGTGGATTTACCTGCTTGACATTTCTCTACCAATAGCATATAACACGGGTGCTATCGAAGACTTGTCTTTCACTCGATATATGTCTTTGAACCAAGGATGGTTAGATCTTTGGTGGTGGAAAGACCCTCTGGCTTATCATTCTAGGCTACCTAACAATCTTCAACACTGCTAATCATACCACTGTAGACACCGAGGATGAACAAGAACACGCATCACTGTTTATTAGATTTCACGTATGACTGCATTTTAGCTGTTCCTGGCAAACACATTGTACTCGATATGTACTCCAAGAGTATGGGAGCTTCTTAGGCTCAGGAACCTCCACCCACTGGCTTGATACATTATCAATAACATATTGGATCAGACCATAGGAGTATTTTAGTCTAACCTTCTTTCTATTGGCTGTTTGGGTGCATCATTCTGCGATTCGAAAGTAAAAGGAACGATTTTACATATACAAAGAAACTCAAACATTCAACTCTTTGCCTCATCCATGCATTATGTACATGCACAAAGCAATCATTTTTAACTCTTTCGAAGGAATTTTTAGTGCTTTTTTTTTAATGCTCGACCACAAGCATCAAAGCATTGGATTTGTCAATGTCGTTATTCTTCAAACCCATACAGACCTCTCAACTTGCAAGCTCAGAATCACAATCTCTCTCTTGAACCCACTTGCTCAGCAATCTACATGTCTCTACCAGAGGTGCATGTAGAAAACAGAAGTACAGTTGCCTGCACAAAAGGGGGCTTCGTGGCACATTTCTGGGCCAGAATTTGTCAACTGAGATCCACAAAAAGATTTAAAAAAAAATAGTCGGGAACCTTGCAAACAGAAGGATTTCACAAACGGTTTGAGAGAACTATTTTCTATATCCTTAAGGTTTAGAAAACAAGATTCCTTGCGTCCCCGAGCCCTCCTTTTCTTAATTCATGCTTCCATTTCCATTCGAACTAATTGCTCCCTTTAAAAGCGCTCTTAGGAACGCCCCACCAGCCTCTGCATTCGCATCTTCAAAGCAATGACCAGGCTTCGCCGTGCCAGCTCCGCAGTGCCAGGAGACGTGAATGGTGGGCTTTCACAACGCAGACATCTCGAATTAGTGGGGCGGAATTAAGTGAAGGGTATTGTGCGAAACCAGCGGTCTAAATTTAGCTGCCACTTTCACTTTTCAATAAAACCTCGTTTCCTCAATGATCCCAGACTTTTAACCGCAGATAATGAGTTGCGAGGACTTCTCCTTTCAGTGGCTTACATGGCTTTTCAGAGGTCACACTCACCCAGTGGAAATATTTATCCTCATTCCCAATTTGCTGGGCTCGAGGCTGCATCGGATTGCCTCCAAGCAGAATGCATTTGATTCAGAATGGGTTCTTACCCTTTGTAAAGGCTGTAGGGCGACAGCCCCAGTGAGCTGGGCCCTGACAAAACACAAAGCCTAGAAGCCCTAGCGAGGGCTCAATGGCGAGAGGACTGAATGCTCGCAGCACTTCCCACAATGAAGTTGGTACAACCCTGCCTGCTCTCCAATCCTCACACAAAGCGGTGCACATATTTGTAGGCAATCAGGGCTGCCCTCTCCCCTTCCTCTCTGTGTGTGGAGCTCCCCTTCTGGCTGAACATTGCTCTCTGGATGTTAGAACTTCTTTTAAGTGCTTCTGAAAAGCCCACACAGGAGTGTGAGAGCGTGTGCATGTATGTGTGTGTGCGCGCATGTGTGTGAAGGGGAGGGATGTACCAAGAGTGGGGATCAAGGGTTGGAGGCTTGGTTGCCACAAGAAAGCAAAGACCTTGAGAAACAAAATATGTCCTGCTGATAAAAAGTGTAACCATCACTACTCAATGGAGCGTTCAAAAGACACTGCTGAATATTACTTTTGCAATGTCAGAAATTCTCTCGTTCACAAATAAGGGATCTGAATGGTATGCAGTGGGTTCATGAATCAATTCATGCAGATTCACACGAAATAACCTAAACGAAATCTGAACTTAACGAAAAGATTGTCGGGACAGGTGCTAGGTCACATTTGCTTGCTGCCTCCTTTATTTCTTAATATGAGCAAAGAAAAAGATTCAAAGCGCTAATGATGGCGTGCCAAAGAAACTTGGTGTGGAAAGAAAGAATGTCCAAACACTAGCTATAATGTGTCAGCAGTCTACTGCAGAAATATCAGTGCCTTGAAGGCATAATTCCCTGGAAGCGCCAGTCCTCATCCCTTACAGTTCTAAGGCACCCGATGGTTAAGGCAAAAAGTTATTTTGCCTTAACATAATGTGGATTTAATTATCACCCAGTCACTACCAGGTCACTGCATAATGGTGCGAGACAAAATTACATTTCATTTGGGAAATTTATCTAGGATGGCCTCAAACATATACGCCAACTTTCAAATGGCACACTCAAGCGAATGGTTAATAAGCACTGTACCTGGGTACACCTCATTGTATTCCAGAAAAAAATGGTTTTCTTAACTTATTGGATATAATAAAATAAATATACTTATTTGAAAGCCCTTTTTCCAATAGCAAGTAAGGGGACATAGGAAATCTGCTGACACGTAGTAATAACACAATCATAAGTCGGTCATGAGGTTTTGAATGTCCTCGACATGACTACCAACAAAAGATAAATGTGCAAAAACATCCCTCTGCTGCATCACTTCTGGGATAACAGCGAACAGCTGAGTAGAGGACCACTTCACAAGGATGAGAGCACTCTCCTACATATAGCATGAAGAGAGCCATCACAGTGTGCTTGATTCCAGCTGGTTGTGGGCGAAGGGCGTGGGGGCAGCAGTACTTCCAGTGGTCTCTTTTCAAAGGCACATGATTCACCACAGAAGCCAACAGGGAGTCACTATGCTGTATAAATTAGACAAAATAGAAGTCCCTCACAGAATGCCACATAGGTAAAAATCATTACACATAATCTAAGCACATTTCTGTCATGCCAAACAAACACACGTTTCGGCATTCACAACTGTCTGTCCTTGCACACACTTTTATTCTTGAAAAGATGCAACTCTAAGTTAAGCTAGAACTCACTGGCTATAGAGTGTTAAAATAGTCATTTGTTTTGCTTGGACGATATTTCCAGATCGAACTAAAAAGGTAGCTGCATCAATGACAAACCCTATAAAAGCCACAGCATTTTCTCCCTGTTGTAAGAAAGAGAATTATTTATTGGGAGGGATGGTAGAACACTGCAAGTTAAAAAAAAAAAGTCACTTAAAGGTCAGGTGGTACCCGGTGAGGAAATTTCTTGTCACCCCTGGCTTGACAAAATGGCAAAAATGTGTGTACACATATTTTTGCTGTTTTGTCACTCCCCTTCAGTGATGACACCCGGGGCGGCCGTCACCTACCGCACCCCCTTCCTACGCCACTGGTTAGGTCCAGACAAAGGTCTCAATAATTTAAAATTGCATGAAACCCTTACTTGCTATAGCACAGAGCAGACAGGCTTAAATTAGAGTATTTGTGTATAGTATTCAGAAGTGTCGAAACAGTTGAAAAGGCAAAAAATACAACATAATAAAAATGCCCAAAAAGAGAAAGGAAGAAGAGTTTTTGAGGCTCCAAGAGAAAATGTGGTAAGAAAAAGGCACGATTTCAGACTTACATGATGGCGTTTGGGCCAGATACTTTACTGAAATGGAAATCAAAATCCTTCAGAGGGGGGAGGGTGCTGGCTGTATCCAAGTAAGTCCTCTCAAAGCTGGATAGCCCTTGGAGAAGGTCCCGCTGAAGCTATTGGTTGGAAAAGTTAAAATTTTACACCCCTGAAAGGCCGCTCATCGACTGGATACTTTTCAAACCTTTATTCAGTCAAGATTTTTTCATTCAGATTTAGTCTCTTTTTTGGAGCTCACCATCCTCCAGCAGGGAAAGGCGGATAGGCTTACAGCAAAGGTCCCCTGTACAGATTTTTCAAGCCTCTAAATACTCAGAGTGGAAGTAACTGGTCTCCTTACCTGGCAAGGTCGCACCTTGGGTGGGTTGACTTGGGTGGTTGGTCACATAAAGTGCTTTATTTGAGTCGGTGGTTGCCGTTGGGGCCACCAGCACTTACTTTTGGGGATCAGCACTTATTTTTCCGCATCAAGAGAAAAACACAGATCAGGAAGACAGAGGAAGAGAAAGACAGCAAAACCGTCACAAAGGGAGAAAGCAGGGGTCTATAATAGTGAGGTAAAGGGCAGGGAGCGCCTGGAGTTGATTAAAGAGGCATGCGGTGGATTTAACACTACCAGCCTTGGTATTAGGCACACTGATATTTAATTGCACCAGAGGCAGTCTTCTGAACAGAGCTTCGGGCATCGGGACTCTTTCTTTTACTAAGTAAACATTGGTCTCACTCCTCTGGAGGTATGGAAGTCGACAATGTTTGTAAGTCCAAATTTTTCAGAGATTTCAAGTCAAGTTCTTCTGGACATTACGAAGGATCATAGATCTCAGAAACCGCACTTAGGGTGTTAGGACTCACTCCAGCAGAGGCCATCAGCACTGTAAAGTCCTCTTCCAGTTGCAACTGGTCACTTCAAGAAAAAGGCCTCTTGCAACATATTGTGTCCCTGTTACCACACAGGAGGTCAACCAACTGACCCTTTATCATGGGTACAAGTGGTGTGAGGTGCAGCCCTCCAGGCCACCTACCAGGCCTCAAACAAGTGCAGTCCTACTTCTGTTATTTAATAGGTCCACAAAGTGGTTTGAGGAGCAGTGGGTGAAGTACCATCTTGTACATTTCACTAGCCAGGGACGGGGGAGAGACTCCTGGACACTGTAACAAAAGTGGAAAAAGATCCATAGGGAAACCCAGTTACTTTTCCTAAATATGTATTAAAATCTAAATTCACACTTGAATTGGATTTTTAATAAACATTAAAAGCAGTGGATTAACTGTTTTCTAGCTTGTCCCGAGCCAGATTCAGAAAAATTAATATTTTAAACGTCAAGTTTTCCTTGTGGGACAGCCTGAGACTTCCACAGTGAAAATAGCCTTTGGTGGCCTCTCACTACAGGGTTACAGTAACATTAAATTTCTATGTGTTCTACTTTTAAATATTGTGCAACCTACCTTGCTGGCTACCTAACCTACATAGACCTAATCAAATTTAAAATTAAGGTTTTCCCCCGGTTAATAGGGTTATTTTTGCAGGTTTAAAGTTGAGCAGTCAGACTATAATCATAAACTTGGAGACGTGTTTTCCTGTGTCCCACTAGTCAATCAATCAAATCAAACTTAGAAAGCGCACAGCTACCCGACAGGGCGTCTCGGGACTAGAAGTCGAAAAAGATATAGCATAGGTCAGTAACTGCTCATGTGGACTAGTGGTGGTCGATTTGGCCAAAGACCAGTCCCTTTTTTTTCCACTTTGGAACTAGAATTGCCAAGCTCGTGGCGGGGAGAGTGAGCTTTACAATGCTCGCTTTTGGCTGGAGGAATTGTTGAACAATTTGGAATGTTTCATGGGTGGAATTTCTAGCTATAGTTATTCTCCCTGAGAAGAACTCCACTTGAGCTGCTTTTATTGCTTTTCCATAAAGTTTTAACCACTTCTTGTATATTTCTTTAGCTTTTCCATAAAGTTTTAACCTCTTCTTGTATATTTCTTTATCTTCTGATTTATAGGCATCCCTCTATTTGCACTCTAAGCATTATGTTTTTTTTCTTGCAACAGAGCTGGAGAAAACCAGGGAGTAGAGGCACTCCATCTCTGTGAATATTTGTTTTTTTTGGATGGAGGCAATGAGTCTGCAATGGTTGTCAGCCAATGGTTAGATTCCTCAACGTCCTACTCAATGAATCCACTCAACAAAGGTGGCGATCATTCTAAAATATCCAGAAGGTCTTGTTGACCAATATTACCCCATGGGTAGGAAATCCTAATTCTGTTAATGCCGCTGGCATCAATGGAAGCAATTCTGAAACTGAATGGAATGAGCCAGCGATCTGCCCAAACAAGTGGAAGGGGACATTAAACTACTATGCCTTAAAGGTTAGAGAACAATAAATCAATTGTGTGTTCTCTCATGTGTGGGACCTGTGCCTAATAGTTGTAAGTTGAGGACCACAACAGTATGCACTAGCGTATCCCACATATCATCAATGTGCAGATTTAAGTCTTCTAAAAACTGGGAAATTTGCAAACAAGTGCCTCGAAATTATGAACTCTGGGAGGGAAATTAAATAAAAGCACCTCAGATAAATTAGAAGACATTTTTATAGAAAAACACATTCCTTCTGCATTCATTAGGCTATCCAGGTGAAATGTGGTACACCGGTATATGCCTCTAAAGATATCGTCAGTCTTTTACCCGCCTTCAGTTCAACCCTATCGTGAAGAACCATCCAAAAATTTGGAAGAACAGCACTTGCTATGTTGAGGTTCGAGGTCTCACTTATGCATGTCTTGATATGAAACACATATCAAGTTTAAGATCATTCAAAAGATTGACCACATCCAGGAAGTGCTTGGGTAGAGAACGGACATTTATAAGATATACTTTTATGTATGTTTGTTACTAGTTGCTAAGTGTTTCACTGCATCGTCTTCAATTCCTAAACAGGAGTTACAACACCTACATGAAACTGGTCCCTTGAGAGCGTGGCGTGCAAGTTTGCCTGTGCACTCACCCGGAGCTCAAAGTGTCAAGAGTTCTGAACCTGTGTGGGATATCCTGCTCATAGTTGTGAGAAAACAGGCAGTATGGTTGGTGCTGGACGCAATCCAGATATGGACGGGAACAGTCACGGCATGTCCACTGAGCAACCACGCCACTGGCCTGCTTATGAAGGGTTCCCAGGAAGCCGAGCACATTGCCCTGGCCAATAGAGCACTAACCATCCAAGATGGCGTCCCAAAAGCGGGACAGAAGAGAAGAATAGTCATCTGTTGGGGGAGCAGATAACACACTCTCTCCAACAATAAGACCAGAGACTGTGAGTAAATAGCAGGATAAGTGCTAGAATCCACAGGTGATATGTAACTTTCCATGCCATGGGTGTATTTCTGCACCATTACGATGGCCTTATAGGAAAGTTAAGTATGCCAATTATGAGTTAGCTAATTTATCAGATCTGAATGGTTAGAGCATTGGGGCCTGATTAGCAATGTCCCAGTGCACAGAGTGAAAAGTCATCGGCATCAGTCCAGAAAAAATGGAGATGACCATACCGAAAAGGGCACTTTTTCACAACTGTACTATGGCATTACTTTTTGATAAACATCAAATTAATATGCAACAGCGGTCCAAGAAGTCGCAATTTTGTTTCACCCGCCCACTCTCAATCACCAATTGGTCATCCTCTGACCTCTGCTGAACTTTGTGCAGTCAAGTCCTTCGGTACATAAGAAGAAAGCGAGAGTAAGAGTTTACCATGATTCAACTAAGGGACAGAAAGGGAGTGAGAAAAAGAGCAAGGAGGAGGAAGTGAGGAGCAAGAGAAGGAAGGGCATAGTTTACTATAAACAGGTCTGTTACGTTTGATCAGACTAAAAACACATTTTACCACGATTTCTCATCAAGACTAGCATTAACAATGGTAAAGTATAATAGTTCATATTTTAGTTTGCTTCTTTAAGCACTATTCTTTCTTATGGAGTCAAAAAAAGCTTTCAAATGTTTCTCTAAACATCTCAATGTCGTTAAAGTGGCCTTACACCAACTCATCAGGCAATTATTGATTGTCAATTATTCAGATAATGTCTATATTAGTGATGGTCGGTAACTGCACAAAATTGTATGTAGAAGAAATGCTTAAACTGCAAAAATATGTAACTAAAGAGCAAGAGCCCAAGGATGTTTTGGGAAGCCTGCTACCAGTGCTGTGAAATACCAGGGATGCTGAATGCAAGTCTTTCTAGCTAGGATTAGACTTCGCCCAACAACTTTCATCTTTGCAGGTGCTTTTTTTTTATACCTGCTTTCAATTGTTGTTACTGTTTCCATATCTCCGCCTCCTTCTTTATCCCTTTTCTGTCTTTTTATGTCTTGCTCTGGGTAAAACATTGGTGATGAAAAATATGTCCCAGTGCCCAAAAATGAGAGTCACAAAACTGTTTGCCCGCAAGTTCCAATACAGATACCCAAGAACTGATCTGGGAGACAAACGACGGCTCCCAGACATCCTTTTGCATGCTGGAGACCCGCAGCAGAAGCCAACTTTGTTCACCGAATTGACGTCCATGGGAATCCGATTTAGGACATTAAAAGCTTCCACGTCGACACATGTATCAGGACTTGTTTGAGTCCTGTGTTTGTTTAGGGGTCCGCTGTATCTGTCTGCTTTAAATCACCATGAGAGCTGTGTTGTGTTGTGTGTAAACATCAATTGTAGCATTTGGAAAGCACAAAAACACTGTAGCATTGCGGTTGTACTGAAGTGGTACTTTTCCTCTACACTGAGGGTACTCTGTTCCATGATACCATAGGCCAAAGAAGAGACAACAGATATGTAGCATTTGGTTATCATCTCAGGCATGTACAAAGACATGTGCATTCATTTAAATATAATGTACCAGAAATGTATACAATTACACCTTTTCTCCCACAGCAGAAACTGAGTGTTTTAGGCACTTAATAATATGGCTTAATTACTGCCTCAAACAACTGCACGGATTTATTGAATCCTGAAGAAAGAAAGATTGAGTTAGTATTGCACAGAACAGATTCAACTTTATGACCTAAATGTAACGTGAATATATATGTGCAGTAGGTACATAACTTGCTGAACTACTTTTCAGGGACAGAAAATGTGACCTGCAGATGAACAATAGGCCTTGCACAAGGTACATTAACACACTAAATAAACTGCAATATTAGGATAAAAGATGGCAGATACAAAAAGATCAAATGTATGTGTAGGTATAAATGTATGTGCTGCGTGAAAAGTCTGGATTTAAACTGAAGCAACTGAGTTACTCACAGGATCTGCAGATTAGTGAAGGGACAGACTGCACAAAGTGACTTCAGAATCCTAGGACTCAGTGGCTGAGGGAAGAAGGGCTGGCTGGCTGAGAATCTCATGAGATGTGAAGGTTAGTGAAGATGCTCTGCAGGCTAATAGAATGTGTGCAAAATGGCGCCAATGACTAGCATGGCTGAGGGTCTTTACGTAGAGGTCTGACCGCTTCAAACAAAGGGCAAAGTCAGCAACTATGGGCAATGCAATTTTTGATTAAAAAAAACGTAATCAATTCATATTACCAGTTATCCATTGAACAAAACTCAGAAATAGTCAAGAGTGCCTCATGGAGCCCTTATAAACAAAACCGCTAGGTATATCCTGGAAAAGATTGGAAGAATCCTTGCATTTGTTTGAAGTAAAAGGTGGAATTCCTTTGCGAAACGCAAGCCTCACTTTAAGATATAAAGAACCATTTGAGAAGACAGTTTTGAGGTTCATGTGAACCACATTCCATGTTTAGAATGGTTGCCTACCCTTTCCAACTTCAACCCTACACCAGAACAAGCAGGAACAGGTCTGATCAGGTGAAAAGAAGCAGGAGCAAAGAAAACAAATTATCATTTTAATGGAAACATTTTCAGACGTTCAAAACAACTGCCAATGCCAATAGTTCAGGCTTATAATACCTCCTCAGTCATTGATAAATGTATGCACTCAATATCCTCAGACATTCACTGTTACTCATCCTTGCACTGGTGCATCCTATCATCCACCCAGTGACTCATTCTCATATCCACTCCATTGCAGAACCACGATCAAACGCACACAAACTCAAAAACATATAAAAGATGAATTAAAAAAAAGAAAAGTAGAAAAAAGAAAAACATACTGCAAGCTAAAGCATATAATTATAATAAAAATGTACGCACAGTAGCAGGTGGCTGCCTTGATTTTGTTTTGTACAAAGTGGATTTTTGTTTGACAGGTCCAGCAAGGCCACCACCTTTAAAACTACCAAGTTGGAAAGGTAAATCATTGATATACTATGGACAATATCAATCCATGATGCTCAACTGGTTTAGACGCCATGGCCGTCTCGAATGCATATGAAAATAAAAAGGTGAGAGAGAAAGTAAGAGGACCTAGAAAAACTGAGAAAATGGCAACTGGGTGTGGGAGACTTATGTTTATGTTTAGCCTTAAGATTTCTTTTTACTGCTTTGAATAGTCTGTAATCACCTTCACACAGCCAGTAAGAAGCACTCAGATAAGTGCTGGAAGAATATTTTGTAATTTGTGCATTGATGCGAATTTGTGAGATGTCTCAACTTCAGGGGCGGCTCGCCGAGGGAGTGCTGCGGGGTGGGGGTAGTGGACTCAGACATACGACGGACAGGAGTATGGTAAGTAATTAAATGATTAAAACTATTTACCTTGCGCTCGCTGCATCGCCAACTTGGCCTGTCACTATAACCAGCTCAGTGCTACTGTACTAAGCATAACCTTCCCCAAGGCTTATCCATCAGGTATATAGCAATGAAATTACAAATATGTACAACATTACAGTTGTCAAAACAATATTAAATCTCTAACGACAGGACCTAATCTGGATTTTCATTGCAAAAATCTTGTATCCCTATGGATTCCTTGAGTGTGTCACCTCCACTAAATCCAGTGAATATTACACTATGAGCCTACAGGCCTTAGCACAGTGTAATAACAATCCACCATTAAAAGCCTATCCCCATAGATAAGAAGATGCACAAGTAACACAACTTTAACTCTGTGCGTAACCAATACTTGGTGACACAAAAGCTCTAGGAGGTGGGCAACAGGGCCCCAGATTTGCGGGCATCGCTTGGTAGGAGGACTCTCGTTTTGGTACACATGATTCAGGGCCTTGCAGGGGATACAATTATAGGCAACAGGGAAATCTCTACCGCTTTTGCTGATTACTATTGGGTCCTATATGCCTCGGTGACCACCTCCTCAGAGGGTGAAATAGACAACATCCAACTCCCTTGACTAGATGCACCAGACCGGGAACTACTGTTGGCTGGAATTATGGAGGCTGGAATTACGGAAGCCAAACTAGGGGCGGCCATTAAAACACTGCAATCAGGCAAAACGCAGGTGGAACTTTATTATGGTTTTGTGCGATGACTATCAACCCTTCTCATGAGTACGTACCAAGGCAGTGAGAGAAGAGGGGTCCTTATTCCAATTTCAATTAACTATAGGTTGCTAGTCAAACACAAATACGAAGTATATGATATTCTGGAAGAGCATCTGCCAGACACAGTCTTCTTAATGGAGTTTTGGCTTATGGAGGACTCATCCCCGGACCTTTTACAAGCCACCTCTAAAGGTTTTGCCATTATGAGACCCGATAGGCAAGCGCAGAGATGAGGGGGATTGCAATACTTTTCAAGCAATTGTTACAGTGCAACTTCTCCGAGCCTGGTATTGAGGGAAGTGAAGCAGCCTTCTTTTCTCTGGCTCCAGTTATTGTACAATATAAGGAATTCTGATTTATTGTCCTCCTGATCCTGCTTCTGACTTGGTCTCATTGTTAGCGGAAGTTATGTCCACACTGGTACTTCGCTACTCTACTAACTTCACAGTGGCTGGAAATTTTAATCTGTATTTTGACGATACTACAGGCCTAGCAGCGATGACTGTGGTCACAGATTTGGCGGGTTGTCAG
The DNA here is from genome assembly GCF_964204655.1 of Triturus cristatus. Classification (NCBI taxonomy): domain Eukaryota; kingdom Metazoa; phylum Chordata; class Amphibia; order Caudata; family Salamandridae; genus Triturus; species Triturus cristatus. Next base: position 867,112,606 of record NC_140581.1, read on the forward strand.
TTCCTTCATCATGTGTCCTCCCATACGCATAGACTGGGGCACATTATTGATCCTATTTTTTCAAATGTGGCTACTATAAAGACAGAGCAGCCTACTCCACTCAATTGGACCAAACATTCCTAGAGCCTATGAGGTATTAAAGGAGGATTACAGGATTGATTTCCCCCATGTGAATTTCATTAGTTCTCACTTGTGGCATGTTCAACACTACAAAGGAGCTAAATACAATTAGCACTAGCTTAGCTAGGTTGACAGGGTCCCTAGTGCAAGCAAAGTAACTGGGCCACCTCACTACAATGGCATTTCAGTCTATCAGTTGCCCCAACACTCCTCAATCTCCTTCAAAAAAAAGTCTGCATCTGCCACATCAAACCTCACTGCCACTCGCATACACGCACTATTTATTTCCACTCCCTGCCCTGCATTTCTGCAAATCAAGGCCATAAACCTAAAAAGCATTAGCAAACCCAATAGGTTTGGCCCTTGTAAAGTGCATGCATACAAAGACATATGAAGGCACCCCACAATCACACTGCTGCCCTCACATGGGCACATCACTAACACTGCATTCACACAAGCATAGGCCTCACTCTGCACTCATACAACTTTCAACCTAGAGACCACTTACCCTGCACTCACTAAAGACAATGTTAATGCTACATTCACATAAGTACATCCTTCACAACGCACTCACAAAACAGGATGGCTATCCCTGCACTCACACAGCTTACACACCGGTACACCACTCAATGGGAAGGAACAGAGTTTGGACAGATGGTGGCAAAGGAGACCCAGGTTGATTATCTGGTACATTGTCCCACTTGTGTAATTCAAAGCTCTTGAAGTAAACGACACTGAAGCCTGAATGTCCACTGTAGTTATCAAATCTCCCAGTCACACTTGGACCAGCACTGCAGACTATGTGAGTCTTTGGACGTCTGCAAGAAGATTTTTGGTATCAAAAAAACACCCACTAGCCTTCTAAAACACAAAGAGGTAATTTCCTTCGTATTTCAAGCATATGCTAATATAATAAAGAAACAAATATTTTTTTTTAAATGGCAACTAACTATGGAGGGCAAGTGCTTCAATAGATTTTGAAAAGTAAAGCTTATACTGGTCTGTCATCTTGGAACAGTTAAAGTGATAGAGTGTGCATATAACAGTTTCAAGACAGTGGGATGACTTTGAAGTTTGCAGCAGTGATGCCTGGTGCTCTGTATAAGAAAGCTGTGGTCCAATGGTAGCAGAGCTGTTGATACTCTCATTATTCAATCATCACTGGTCTGCATTTGCTAGTGAGCTGCTGGAGGATGGACAAAAGGAAATATCTCCTGAGGTCCTGAGTAACACAGAGTAAGCAAGCTAAATATGGTTACTGTCTGATAAATAGTGATGTGGGCTTACCTAAAGCCCATTTTCTCGAAGTACGATTATGTATTATTTTTGAGAAAACATAGACTAAAGAGACAGCTAAACCAGTCTTTTGGTCAGACATGAAACATACAGAAATAGATAGAGCACAGTGAGAAGGAGAGCAGGGTGTCTTTGGTTCACATGCAAAAGACAAAGTAGTAGTCAAGAGCATCACAATCTTCCCTGAAAGACATTGAACAAGGGTGGTACTGCAGGACCCCAGCAAGTTTCCTTTAAAGACCTGAAACAAGCATGATAGTGCAGTGCCAGCCAATTCAAGCTTCATTCAAAGTTAATGAACAAGTATGCTACTGCAGGGCCAGTGCAAGATTGCTTCAAAGACAGGATAAAGTTATGGCACTGGGCAGCACCAATTAACAACTCCCTTGGATACAACGATAAACCAGCATTTTAGACTTGCTACAAGTGTAAGGAACAGCACAGAGGTGTATGAGCGTAAGCCTGACTCTCACGCAAAACAAGATTTCCAAACACAAAACAAGTACAGCACCTCAAAGCTGCACACACTTACCTCACACTCAGAACACATACCGAATTGGTCAGAAACAATGAAAGCTACCTTTGCATGCACAAAACATCGACAACATTATAAACACGTGATGCGCAAGATTTGGCAGCAATGGAAGCGTGACTCACACGCAGCACAGGTCCAAGATTGCCATCAGCAGTGCAAGCTAATATATCCTCACATACAAAACCGTTCTCACAATGGCAGCTGTATCTAAGCCTATTTCAGGCACAGAATACACAGAGTAAGTATAGAATGGAGTGATCCACTGAAGGCTTGAACCAGATGCTAGGCTATGGTGCAGCTCGGGGTTCTCTTGAGCCCAAAATGAGCTTAGCATTCTTATGGTTTCTGCCTGCTACACACACTCTAACCTCAGGCATGAAGAATGAAAGACAAAGCATTAAACTTTGACAGAAGCAAGAAAGGGATGCCAATTTAGTGGCTGAATTACACAATGTGAAATCAGAAAATCTGAGATCAAGCTAAGCTTGGCCACATCAACAAATTGTGTGATCCTTGGCAAAAATTTAATCTAATTGTGATTCCTAGGTTTTCAGTATTGCATAGGAGAAAGCCTTGAAATATAGGAGGATGTGTGCTGTGCAAAAATCTCTTGGGTTTGACCTAATGAACTTTTAATGCTGCTCCTTGTAAAATAAGAATGTAGCTCACATATAGGGTGCACATGACAACTGACTTGCCTCGGAGTGCACTAATGGTATTGTTGGAGTGGAGGGCGGGTCTTGAATGTGGAAAAACACTCACTTTTAATAAATGCCTCTGAATACAGTGATGTAATCGGACGTACTAAGGTGAAAAGCTTGTCAAAGAAATATACTGCATTTAATTTTTTAGACACTTCATCATATTTTTGCATAGTAGTTGTTGCATAATTCTATACCAAATGTTCTGATGGCTCTTTGGGCCAAGACAGCTCCTTAAATTGACTATCCCTGTTAATGTGTCGGCTCCCCCACCTCTATTACAGAACTGTGTATAATAACACTTACACGAGTTCCTCCTCTCTCAATATCTCGCTCTGGTAAGCAAAATCTTGTTTACCAAGCTTCTGGTCAGTTTTCATGATCTCAGAACAATACCTATTCCTACTTCTGGTTTTAATAAGGAAGAATTAAGCATTAGTGACTTCAAAAAGTTGTTTAAAGTTACCTGTGTGTTTTGTTTTCCACAACAAATTAAACAGACACTTATATCATTCCTTTTCCCCAGTTCCAGCACTGTGTCCTAAGAAAGTCTATGTTCTTTTACTAACTGCAATAGTCTGCTCTTCACCCTTTCAGGCTGAACACAGTGAATGAATAGTGTGACTGTCTTGTCTTCAGAAGCCACCCTGCAGAATGGACATCACTTGTTCTGTGACCTCTGTTGGTGTCAGGCAGCCAGGGCTGAATGGCACACACTACATTTTAAAAGGTGAACATATGCACTGCTCAGTTATTCAGACCTCTGCAGGTGCTTCAGTAGATTCTGCTGCTCCGAGTCCTACTCATTCAGCTGAAGGAATCAGGCAGCGCCACAAGCAGGCTCCTGGTGCTTTAATAGCTCCTGTGCTCCTAATAGGTAGGGATGCTGGAACAATTTTGAGACTAGTGGTGCTACCATTAATGTTACATCACTGATCTCATAGGGATTCAGAAAAATCCAATTAGCACACAAAGAACAATTGTCGCAAATGACCCATGCCCGTTCAGCAGGAGGGTGGTAAGTTGCAATATGTAGCTGGTATTACATTTAGGAGCACATGGTCACAAATATTTTACTAAAAAAATGGTGTGGTAGCCTCTGTTATTTACAAACAACACATTTTCTATTTAAATGACCATTAAAATTGCACAGACATAATTTTACTGATAAAACTATACAGCACACAAACGATAAGGCGTGTCAAAGAATAGATGTCATTTACGGATCATCAAGTAAAGTGTCTTGATTTGTTCTGATCATATTTAGTTTTCCCAATAGACTTTAGAATTAGGAAAAATGTTTATTTTAAAATATTTGTACAGTTCATATAAAAGTATTTATATTTTGTTATGTAAAGGAGAAAACATCCTACAGCCTTTCAATTCACACCAGCCAGATTTTCACATAGTTCACTTTACAAAATCCACACACTTTGCAGTAAGTGAAAGATAAAATAAACACCAGTCTCCGCATTAAAATAATAAGCAATGTCAGAAGACTATACTGGCATTTGACCTACGCACAGCAAACGTTACATAATAAAAACAAAATTGAAAGTAATCTTTAATGCTGGTTCAGCTTCAGAACTCCAGTATGGTTATTTAGGTGCCCTTCAAGGCCACAAAAGGGCTGTTGTAGTTGGGCCCCCTCCGACCTCTGGGCCCCGGTGAACAGCGGTAGCTGTAACTCTGAAATCAAGGGTTCTGTATCCTGCCTCTCATAACATCAAAAGGAATGGGTTAGTAGGGACAGTTTACGCAGGATGAGAAATATCAGGTTTCACCATTGCAAGGTGGAATCTGGGTACTTTCTGCCCACAACCAGCGATACTGAGACGAGATACTATAAGAAATATTGAGGTGTAACAAAAAACCAAAGCTAGTCCTCAAGTAAATGAAATACCCTAAATGTTAACATTATCAAGGAAAAAAAAGGACACCATAGGAAAGCTGGTCTTTCACTTGAGCTACTTAATGGCAAGATCTCTGTATTTCCGTGTCAACCTCAAAGCCTTACAGTTCTGGGAGTGAATCATACAGCTCCTTTTTTATATGAGGCAAAGTTTCATAATAACCTTTAACCTTAACTCTGCTATGACCACTACTGTTCTGTGGTATTGTGTAATTTTAGTTATCCATATTGATCTTTGCCTGTGAACCATTATCACAGAAGGCAAGACATTGGCCCAAGAGGAGTACCCCCTGCTTGCTCCTCTGCAGCCAAACATATAGGTTCTATTAGGACTCTCTAAATCTGAGATAGGGCAACACATAGCTCTATCCAATCTGGCAGCACATGGCTCTATCTTAAACACATGTAGATATCAACACTGCCTGGGTCAAAACTCAGTCACCATAAAACCTCTTCACAGCCCATCTCAGCCTAAAGGGATCCAGCCTCAAGAAATTCACCCAGATGTAGGACAAGATCCAGTAAAGCTCAAGCAGCCCATCTTGATATTCCTGGAGACACGTTAACTAGTCCTGGGGACTCTGGCTTACCACCTAGCCAACGAGTGCTGATCCCCTGAAACCGCTTTGACAAAAAAAGTCAATTTAGAATTCCCCACCACATTTCCCTGTGTTGCTGAACTGGCAGCTCAGCTATTATTGGCTCCGCTGACTTCCCACTTGTTGGATTACTTTCTCAGCTGATTAGACCAGCCACCACATCATGACTACCCAAGTTCTAGCTAGGGCCTCACATACTATATCATCTGGTTTGATTGTTGGAAGTCCATTAACATGAAGGCCCTGGAAAGAAAGGCAGTCCTATTGAAATGCAAGTGTTTCAAATTTCAAACTTAACCTGTTCCACTGTTATCTGCAGTCTCCAAACTTAAATGTGCACCTCTATAATATCGCCAATGACAATCACACCACACGTTAATCAGCAATGGCCACTGGAACCACACGTAACTTCAATCAGCCCAAAATCTAGACAACCTAAATAACACCATCTGCTGCGGATTGGGGTGGATTAGAGTGGGGTGGGGTGGGTGGATTGGAGCGGGGAGGATTGAGTGGGGTGGACTGGAGTGGGCCAATTGGGGTGGTGTGGATTGGGGTAGATAGAGGACTGCAGTGGGGTGCTTTGAAGTGATGTGGATTGGGGTGGATCGAATTGGACTGGGGTGGATTAGTGCGAGGTAGATAGGATTTGGCTGATTTGGATTTAAGTGGATTGGATTAGGGTGAGGTGCGGTGGATTGGATTTGGGGTGATGTGGATTGTTTTAATAGCTACTGTGGCCCTAGTGGGCAGTGATGCTTGGACATTTTTGAGACAAGTGGTGATGCCATCAATGTTACATCACTGAACTTGTAGGGATTCTGAAAAATACAAGCATCACACAAAGAACAATTGTCACAAACTAAACACGCCCATTCAGCAGGAGAATGAAAGGGTTTAATATGTAGCTGGTGTTACATTTTGGAGCACATGGTCACAAATATTTAACAAAAACATGGTGTGGTAGCCACTGTTATTTACAAAACAGCACATTTTCTATTGAAATGACCACTAAATTTGCACAGACTTACAATTTTTCTGATAAAACTATATAGCGCATATACGATAATGTGCGTCATAGAATATGTCAGGGTGAGTGGGGCTGATTGTTTTGGATTGGAGTGGGGCTGATTGTGTTGGATTGGGGCAGATTTGATTGGATTGGGGAATATTGGATTGAAGTGAGGCAGACTGTTATGGATTGGAGCAGATTGTTTTGGACTGGAGTTGGGCAGATTGTTTTGTATTGGATAATATTGGATTGGAGAATATTGGATTTGAGTGGGGCAGATTGTTTAGGATTGAGTGGGGCGGATTGTTTAGGATTGGAGTGGGGCGGATTGAATTGGGGTGATTGGACTGGTGTGGGTGGATTGGAGTGGATTTTGTGGGGTGAATTGGAATAGAGGGGGTGGATTGGGGCGGGGCAGAATGCATTGGGGCAGATTGCTTTGGATTGGAGTGGGGCAGATTGTTTTGAAGTGGGGTAGACTCGAGTGGGTCAGATTGTTTGGATTGGAGTGCGGCAGATTGGAGTGCGGCACACTTATGGATTGTAGTGGGGCACATTGTATTAGACTGGAGTGGTGCAGATTGTTTGGGATTGAATGAGCAGATTGTTTTGGATTGGAGTGTGGCAGTTTGGAACGGGTGAATAGGGAGGATTGGAGTGGATTCGACTGGGGTGAGTGGTTTGAATACGAGTGGAGCAGACTGGTGTGGGGTGGATTTGCGTGGTTTGGAGTGGGGTGGATTAGGGTGTACTGCACAATGTGCTAAAGCATCCTTTCAGAAATTACACACGAGAAAAACAATGTTGCTATGAAATAAAATATTCCTCTTCTTACGAGAGCAGCGTCCCGATCAAAAACAAAAGAAAACATGGAGTACAAAGTGAGAAAAGACGATCTTGGCAAAATAAAAGAAAGTGAACTACAGAAAGTAAATCATTGCAATTTTGTTTGTCCTGCTGGTACCCAGCACGATGTACCGTTTTTGACAGTCACACACCGTTTGTGTGTAGGGCACTAAAAGTTTAAAAGAATATACAGTACCTTAAGCACGTCGGGGGCAGCTTACAGGCACTAATTAAGTTGAATCAATCAGTACTTGGTCGCTGCTCCACAAAGAGGAATGGAAATGATGTTAGGCCTGCCGTGACAAATTAGGAGGCTGCAATGAAGAGTGCCACGCATGCCAACACATGGTAAACAACAGGCGGGCTCCAAGCCCTTATTGTTAACAACAGTGTCTCGCAAGCGAGACGCATGTTCTCGCACGCTCAAAAAATTTGTTTTATTTGTTTGCCATTTACAAGTGCTGCTCAATAAGGCTGGATAACAAGGACTAGAAGGTTAAATTCCTATTGTTAAAAACAAAAGCAAGCGAGCAGTCCAGGAGTGGTGATGCGACATATCTTAACCCCTACGTTCACCATCAAAATCTCTGCGCTGTAATCATGAACTATTGTAAGAGCATAAAGGCAAAGGTAAATTAATAACTAATAAATGCTGTCAATAAACTTAATAAATAATTTAAACAGATTCCTACTAAATATGTAATGCACACATTAAGAACACTAACAAAACCGGTAAATTCATGGCACCTACATTGTAAAAACTGACAATGCAGTAGGTCACTAGATCATTTGATGAACTTTATGCATGCAACTGTCTTTTTAGGGTTAATGACACCCACCAGAATATACCCGACATGGAAACTACGATATTAAGCTACTGAACAATAGATGAATAGTTCAAACACATACTTTAAAAACAAGATAGTGTCAAATCTGCTTCCCAGCATGATTTTTCTTTCAACTTTATTGCTGGTGGCTCGTGGTCGAAGGACTTAAAAGGAAGCCTTTCGCAGTAGTTCCCAGAAGAAACAAGTGACGTGCCCCAGGTAAAATCCCTGTAAATCGGGTCTACCGCTGACTTCGCATGCTAGCTCTAACCCAACATTAGGTTTGCTGATTTGGTAGTGTAAATACTTTAGGATTTCCACTAGGTATGGGAATACAGCCCAGTATAAACATTTAGGAATCCTGAAAAGTTGCATACATCTCAAGTCCATTAAGACACAGAAGCGGACATGTGTAGTTTTTAATTTCTCCAGCATGACGAGTTACTTGTTGGAGTGACTTATACTACCAACATACTTTTCCAACAATGGACCTTTGTCAGTGTTTAGTATGTTAAAAAAAGGTCCAAAGTCTTTATATGCAAATACAAAGGCTGCCTTGTCTTTATATTTCACAGCACACCTATTTATTTCACCATCTTAATCTTACTGTCACTTTTAACCCACTCTTGCATTTTGTTTTTCATGGCTGGTTTCCCCTTTTGTCACTGTTTTGCCATCTTTGTCTTTCTTCCTCCTACTTCTACTTAGAACGTTCTTGTTTTAGATCGAAGTCTAAGAATTAAAAAAATAGGTTTGGGGCCCTAAAAACGAGAGCTGGTGCGGATCATCTGCCCGCACCAGCACAAATTAAGCAATGGTGTTTAATTTAGTAGATTAAACACCATACTCTGTGGAAAACGCACTCAATCAGAAATCCGGTAATAGGTATTCCACAACGGAAAAAAAACATTTGCTAGAAAAAGACTTAGAGCTGCACTAATCCTCAATGTTTTCAGAGTAAAACTGTTTTCACTAATGTACCATGTTAAAGGAAAAGACCAACTCTGCTTTACCAAAGCTCATCCTCAAGGACAGGATACCCTCAAGTGCAAGTATGCCTTCGCAGGTAATAGAATGCTTTAGAATTACACCTAACATAACAAATAACCATCTTCACCCGGGGTGCTTCACAAGGGGTAGGTGTTGAGGAATGACCAGCAGCATCTCAATCTAGGAGAGCATGTTAGTTGAGTCTTAAGACATACATCCAACCCAGCCGCGGCCCGTGCAGGTAAGAGAGGTGGGGCGGGGGGGGGGAATTTCGACAGACGAAGGAAAATTAATTAATTAATTTAATTTTCCCTCGTCGTCTATCGAAATAGCCCCCCCCCCCCCCACCCGGCCCTACCGCTCTTACCCCTGCATGGGCTGTGGCTGATACAACCTAAAGCTTGCATACCAAACAGACAAATGTCTAAGAGATTAAATAAATATCCATTTGACATTAAATCAAAACGTTTTAATGAATTTTATTCATAATGGTATATTTGCATACATTTCTCCATCACCAAAAAAAAGGGAAAATGAAAATTCCACACATTTTGCATTTTGGTCCCATTCCTATACAGCTGGTGCAATTCCACTGGAAAAAACGTAGGCCCTTGCCCTGGAAACATATAATTGTGCTAAAACAGTAATATTTATTAGCTATATTTTAACAGTAATTTTACTTTCACAGCATGTATGAGCAGCGAATATCAAAGGCTTCGCTAAAGATTGTAAACAAAAGCCATTTCAACACATACATAGTCATTTTTTACATTTTAAGGCAGTTACATAAAAAGTATACAATTTAAATAAACAACCATTAAACACATTAATATTAATACCTTCAGACCATTTTAACGCAATGCCAAGAGTCAAATGCTTTCAAGGGTCAGAATTTGTCCCACTGTAAACTATGACACGACTCCCTTTTAATATTTTTCTCCAAACTAACTTCACATTAATGGCTGAGTCCCCTTAAATTGATCCCCACACTACACCCATTGCAACAGCACTGGAACTAAAGAGAAACGTTTATGTATTTGACAGAGTAAACTCCTACCTCATCCGCTACCCAAGAAATGCCTTCTTAAATGTGCATTTTCTTTGGTTTGGCTCTCAGACGCCACCTTCTGATGAAGTCAAAGTAACAATAAATATGTGGAACAATCTTCATGTAGAAATTTGTTGCTGAAATTTGCTAATCAACTGAGACCGGATTTGCATATGTGCACATCACTCATTAAACAGAGGCTAAACAAACAAAATTCTGTCCAACTAATTTTTATTCAAATTATCTCTAAACCTTCACCAGATAACATAAATCACTATAAATTCATTTGGGTTAAAAGAAAAGATTTTCTTTGTTTTTCACGGTGTTAAATATACCTTGTCAAGCTGAGGGTGTTTGACAGAGCAGTTGCAAGATCAGTAAATAATGAAAACTGTAAGAACCTGTACGCCTTGTAATGAATGGTATGGCATAGGAACAGGATTCTAAAGCAAATTGTATTACAGATCTGTATTTCTAAATAGGATCTTGATGAATACAACAAGTAAATAGATCGGTTTCCCGCAACTGCAAACAAGTATCCAGCATAAATGTTAAAGCCACTAATTATGATGCTCAGGGTGTTCTGGTGGCAGTCAGTGGTATGCACATTAGGAGTCCAGTACCGATTTAAACACAGGAAGTAGCACAATACGTAGTGGTGTGTGGATTGCTAGCCTTGCTGCTAAAGCTGTGGAGATGCTACAAAGACATGGAGATGCTAGCCAGGCAATGAAGGTATAAGAAGCACCTAGTTATGTGACAAAGCTAGAGTTTAATGATGCACGAGGCTAACTTAGTGTCCAGGCTATGCAGGTGCTACACTAGGGTGAAAAAAAAAAAGAAAAACATGTATGCAGCCCATTTATGCAACCACACAATTGCCTCAAGATGTCAGAATCTCGACTACCCAGGCCTGCAGTACACGAAAAAGTGTAGCCAACTGTCTGAAATATGCAGAAGATTGTCTGGTGTCTACAATAATGCAAAAGGGATTTGCTAAAGAAAGGATTAACAACTTTTCTCAGTGAGGGGGAAGACTATAAATACAGATGAACATGATATTATTTTATTGCTTCTGAAAGATCTCAAAACTCTCAACCGAGTGGAGCTAGAAAACTCATACGTTTTGAAGATGCAAAAGCTTGATCCAAAAAAGCACGAATTAAATAAATGTGTTTGCAATTTACAAAAACACTTGACTTACAAACAGCTGCCTGTTTATTATGTGTGTGTGAATGCCACAGATAGTGAAAAGCTTTACATGTTCATGAAGTACTGCTCCTCTGATCCTATGAATACAAAGATGTCATAGTAACCTTCAAGCATCGAGCCTTAGCTTCTAAAGGGAAATTTATTAATGAAATTGTTAAATGATATGCTCTCAAATTGCTAGAGTGCACTGCAAGCCCAAATAACAAACAGAACTTAGCTTTCAGGTTAAATACAAGCTAAGAAAAAAAAAAAAAAAAAAAAAAAAAAAACAGACTTCAATTGTACGATTAAGGAAAAAGTGATCGTACCAAACTATAAAGCCGCAAATTAATTGATAAAGGCAGCTTTTAGTTCTATATTCAGGTAACATATTTTGAAAAAACAGTTACATTTATTCAGCAACAAGCAGCTGAATCCCAATCTTACTATCAGCTCGCACTTCAAAAGGAATCATCTGGGCACGTCTGTAGGCTGTACGACAAAGGCTGATATTATTATACTGGCTGTCCCAAATAAAACAATCACAAATCTCACAGAAAATGTGAATGATAGTCAACAAAAATGCATATCATATTATTGACAACGTTTTGAGTAGTAGAAAAAAAAAAAAAAACACTGATGCCACTGCAGCCCATGACAGCTTTAGAAGGTGCCTTACTAAGAAAATCACCAGAAAGGAGCCTGCTGGCTATTTAAATAAAATACATTTTTGTGGGTTGCATGGCAACCTAGAAACGTTTGCCTGTGGCAGTCAATTGGTTACTAGTCTCCTGGACCAATAACCCTGTAACTAAAACGTACCACTAATTAAAATAACCTGTTTTTCGAGATAGTTTAAAGGTACAAGCTTCCATGTTTGTTTCATTTAAGCAGGACAACATTTTTTAAAGAAGACATTGCAGCAATCGTGTACTTCATGAGATTGGCAGAGAACCCAATTTGACACAACGTCCTTACATGTTTGACATTGGCATACTGCAAACCTGAGAGAGAAATGTTCACTTTGAAAAGGAGTCACAAAGATAAAACTATGTTGTGGGGCGAGAGAATACAAATTATGGTAAATTTCCCTTAGTCATCAAAAGGATATGTAAATGGTGATATTGAACTAAATAAGTTACTAGTCCAGCAGATCACTCCACGTACTCCTATCACAGTCAAATTATTGTTGAGATTAAATTTTACTTTGCACAAAGATTATTCCCGCAAGTAACCTCAGGAAACACTGCGGAATTAACCCAGCAAACCAATCAACGCCCCAATGTCTCACTCTCCACTCCCAAGTTACACCAATCACCAAAAAGAGTGAGATTCTACAACTAGTTCTATCTGTGCATGAAAATAGTTAGACGTAGACCTTGGGTTGGCAACAATACATTACAGACAGCTGATTTACAATACTTTTAATGTTAGGAGCCACTGTGGGTTTTCACGATTTTAATGCAACAGAGAACAATCAAAGAAGACGAATATCTCACTGAGAAGAACAAACCTTCATGGACAGTAGGAGCCTAGGATTCAGCAGCCTAATGTTTCACTCTATTGGGACATGGAAGCAGTGATTAAGGCCTTCCACGTTGTGTGCCTGTACTGTCAGTGTTTATTTTTATTTCTGTATTGTTCTTTGCTCCACAGCTATGAGGTGTTTTTTAGATACCAATCGAAGTGCGGATAACAAATAAGGACCTTACTAATCTTTGGTGAAAAGCACAGCAGGACAGTAAGGAGGAAAGATGGTGGAGAGTAATCTTATTGCTTCTGCTGAGGTCACGTATGACACTTTGGTAAAACTGCAGCTTGTCTATTGAACCATTATTTTGCATAGATAGCTTTTGCTTAAGAGTAATACTAAAAACGCTGGTCACTACTGTTTCCACAAACTAAAAATGCATACATTTGCAGAGGGTTCTTAGATGGCAAAAACTTGCTACCAATACAAAGGAATTTCATTAACAAATCAGCAGCAATCACAAAGAAAACAGGCCAAGCTCTCACCCAAGATGAACATTTTTAAGCAACACAAGCTACTATCTTGTTACAATTAAAAACTAGAAAATGTAGATCTTGTGTTCTAATCCATTCATATCCTTAGTTTAGCTCTTGCTTTAGGCAGGTTATCACTTGTGATGTAGGGCAAACAAAAAAACAAACATTCATTGCAAAGGGTCGGCTCAAGTGCTTTCATAAAGTGCATATTAATGGCTAACAGTTTCAACTGGGTTAGGTCAGTGTAAACCGCCAGATGCTATGGCCTAGACCAAAAACAAGACGGTACGTTTCCATTGTTACATTTCTTCACCACTGGATTTTTACATTTATTTTAACATCCGTAAGACGTAGAGGATTCCAAGGTTATCAATAGTCACATATGTTTTGAAATCAGCAGAAACATATATAGACTTTGGGCTAGATCCTTGAGTGTAGAAAGTCTGCAGGGATTCTCCAGTGTCCACTCGCCACCAGTTAAGATAGCCTCCCGTTGACACAAGTGTTTTTCCGTCAGGAGAGAAGTGCAGATCTGTCACCCAGCCACTGTGAAGTATATCTCCCTCACTAATTGCCGTGTTGGAACATAAACGAAGCAACTTACCAGAGTCTACACTCCAAAGTCGTATCTCCCCATTGTCATCTCCTGTAGCCAATATTGTGCTATCAAATGAGAAACAGCAGCATCGTACAGCACCCTTGTGACCACGGAGTTCATAGAGAGGAGTGGGGCTACTAAAACGCCAGACCTTAGCGCTTTTATCAGCACATGTAGAGACAAACTTTGAGGCATCGGGTGAAACATCACAGGAAAGAATGGAAGCCTCATGACAAATCCGGTCTACTTCAAGTTTCCCAGTTGTTATTTTCCACACCTTAACTGTTCCATCAAACGACCAAGATAAAAGTCTTGAGCTTTCCAAAAGCCTAAACTTCTTCACAGCTTCCACGTGCCCTTGTAGTAACATAGCTTTCTCAAATTTCCATTCCCAAACCTGAATGACACCGTCATCAAAGCTTGAAATAAGGGTTTGGCCATCAGCTGTAAATTGGCAATATTGTACAGATTTATTGTGCTTTATTCTAGATTTAAGAATGGTTGTACTAGGTATTTCTAACACTCTTACAGATCCATCTTCTCCTCCGATTGCTGCAAAGTGAAGATCCCTGCTAAGACAACAACAATTTATTCCATATTGCTGAGGTCCACTCTGAGAAATTAAGTCACCAGTCTCTCCATTAAAAAGTTGTAAATGTCCTCCTTCATCAGGGGCTACTACTATTATCTCCTCATCTTTGAAAACAACATCAAAGTCCTGCTTCAAGGTAGTTGCAGTGGTCTTGCAAACCTTTCTGGTTTCCCAAAGTCTCACAGTTTGGTCTTCAGAGGAGGTCAAAAGTAAAGATCCATCAGGAGAAAAAGCAACACAGTGTACCCAACTCAAATGTCCACTGCATTCACCAACTTTGGAGGCAGAATCTGTATTCCACAGCTCCACAGTATAGTGAGATAAAGCGACTGCTGCTAACGCGCTGTTTGGGCAAAAATCACAATACTGGATTGTAGTGTGGTGACTCACCAAGAGTTCCATTAATAAATCACCAGTTTTAACACCAAAAATAAAAAGCCTGTTCTTTGCTGCTGCCATTATTTTAGAACTATCAAGTGACCAAGAGCAACACTTTACCCAGACTTCCAAATCATTCTCATCTTGATTTTTGAAAAACTCTCTCAAATCTAGAGACTTAAATTCATTTGCTGACAGAACATCACAAATCTTTAGAGTTCCATCTGCTGAGCAACTGGCTAAATAATCATCCGAAGGAGAGAACCTGCAATGAGTAACAGGCATTGTATGCTCAAAAAATGTATTGCGGCATTGCTCCTTGCTCAAATCCCAAAATTTTACCAGGCAGTCATTTGAGCATGTGGCTAAGAGCATCTGATTATTTCCGTTGGTAAACTGGCAACAGTTAACTTGTTCTGTGTGTTCTCCATATGTATGTAGCAATTTCCCAGTTAACGAATTCCAGACCTTAGTTTGTTTATCTACTGAGCAGGTAGCTACAAACTCACCATCAGCAGAGAAGGCACAGCATAGAACTTCGTCCTCATGGGCAATAACACTCAAGAGGTTCTCTCCAGTTTCAGTTTTGAAAACCTGCAGTGTTTTGTCAGCACCACAGGATGCTATCCTTAGCCCATCAGGGGAAAAGCAAGCATGATAAACTCCATCTGTGTGCGGACGAACAACCAAACTGGTCATGTTCTGTGCGTTCTTACGGTTTGCCCATTCGATATAAAGACCACCTTTGTTAAGGTCTTCTAGAGCCTGCATTCTGGCTTTCTTATACACAGCTGATGTTTCTGGCTGGCAAAGTCCCAACTGAATGATATTTGGGAATGGACTGCGCCCAAGGAGGTGTCCATTTAACGACAGAAATACTTGAAAGTCCTCACGCACCATGCTGCCCTGGTCATCAAGTATATCTTTGTATTCCACAAATTCATGAATCAGATGAGCAGGACCTAGCGCTTGAGTTTTTGAGTCAATCCAATCCAACGAAAATAGAAGAGAACGGAGCTCTTGCTTCATGTTAGCACTTGCCATGTGATAGGCGGAGTAATTATACCAGTACATGTTGTCTTCCTGAAAGGAACTGGAGAGATTCTTTGAGTAATGCTTTTGGTACTGATGAACTACCTTTGCATGAAGATCACGGAGCTGGTGCCGATTCTGCTCTGTGAGAAAATCCAGTTGAAGGTCATGCAAGTAATACATGAAGGTTTTTCCGTTTCGGTCACAAAACAAAAGGGATTTGTTCACAAATTCTTGCAGCATTTCTTCCACCTCTTCGGTCTCCATGTCCCAGAGGAGAGTTAAAACCTGAGTCGGAACCTTCATATCCTTCTTGATGACAGAGAGATCCTTGTAGAAGCCCTTCAGGTCTTCGCTCAACATGTCCACGCTCATGGACATCGCTTCATCCAGTGCTTCATAATCATAGGAGGAAGACTTGCGGATGCGTTTGAACTGCTTCCTTCTAAGCTGCCGTACATAATATTCCCAGCGATTGGGGAAATCTCTCAGCAATGCACCCACCAAGGAGACTACAAGAGGTGAACCCTTGCACTCCCTCACAATATCATGCGCATGTTCAGGCAGATCCTTCGCTTCAAGGTTGACATAGCGTGAAAGCACCTCTATACCTTCCTCATGTGTCAGGCTGCTCTCCATTGGAACTAGGAAAGTCTTGCCAGATACGGTGCTAGCCACGCTGCTGTCCCGGCTGGTTACTAACACACGGCACTGAACATCAAAGGCCTTTAGCACCCATGGGTCCCATATATCGTCGAGAATTAGTAGGCACTTTGGGTACTGGTGCAGAAGAAGCAGGCGCAATCGGTCACGGGCTTCTTCCAGGTTAAGCGGCGGCCTCGGAGCACCTGGGTCCAGTCTAGCCAAAACGTTCTGCAGCTTCATCAGTAACCCGGCCTTATCCTGCTTGCCCACTGGCACCCAATGCACACCGCCAGGGAAACGGTCCTCCAGCAGAGTATGGTCCCTGAGTGCCTCTGCGGCCAGCACTGACTTGCCACTGCCGGCCATGCCATGCAACACTACCCAACTTCCAGGCTTCATTCGCACCAGTTGCTCTCGAATAGCCCGCACCTGCTGTGGTCGAGGAACGAAAACCATGGGTCTCTGGGGCACACCTCCTTGGCACAGAGCACTCAGCACCAGGGGCGCAGGGGTGGGCGAGTAGGGCTGCGGACTCTTCTCCGGGCTGCGGGTGTTGGGCAGCCCCGGTTGCAGCAGTTCGGCTAAGTCCCTGTAGCCTTCCTGCAGCAGCGCCTTGTAGAAAGAAAGGAATGCGGAGCCGTCCTTCCGCAGCAGGACATCGATAAGAGCGGCGGTGCGCGCTTGCTGGCTGGGCTGGGCGCGGACCTTTTCCTCCTCAGCCAGGTTCAGCACTTCGTCGCTTACAAGGTGGTCCAGCAGGTAGACCGTCCGCAGATCCCTCTGCAGGGCCGCGCGGTGCCGCAGCAGGCAGGCACGCGCCGCCTCCTCCATGGCCGGAGACGGCATCGATCTCTCCAAGGGGGCTGTACGCGGAACAAAAGTTTACTTCCTTGACGGAGTGACGAGCCGGTACGGTCAACGCCCACGGTGTCAAGAGGAGAAGTCTGGGAGATGTTGGGATATTTGAACCCCACCTACTTCCACGTGACGCAAGGCACACGGTAAAAATGCGGCCATCTTTGCGAGGAGCATTTTCTAAAGTGGATATGGGGTCTAAACTGCCAGAGGTTGTGGAAACCCGCAATATTATCGCAAACAGCGTGATTTGTTTTACTTTATGTTAAATAACTTGCAACATATTATAGTCAGAGTATCACAGAGCCATGTCAGGAGTCAAATATCATACAAAATAAACATAGCTGCCTAAGTCTCCCAGGTTCATGTGTGACTAGTTATGCCAGACCTTTGTTTTTCTTACAATTCTGGAACTTGTAATTTTATGTGACCCAATATAAAACCAGGACTAAAAGTCTAAGAATTTAAAGAAAAACCTAGAACTGGCATGACTAGTCATGCATAGACCTGGGAATATTGGCAGCTGTGGTTATATGCAATTGTATTTGACAAGGTATCACTTAGGTTCTTTTCAAGTCAAGTCAAGAAGTTTTTATTTCGGCCGATATGACCATAAAAGCACAAGTAAAAAATACGTCACAATTCATACATATACATTCCAAAGGTAAGGTGCATGTTCAATATAATATCAAAGAATTCCAATTAAAAGTTATAAAATGTAATAAATACATTAAAATAGACATTAGTGGCATTTAAGGTTTAAAAAGGGTGAGGTTGATACCAATATAAAATCACAGAAAGGTGATGGAGTGATCAGATTAAGCAGAGCCTAATTTTAAAATAGCTCGGCACGCACACCACATGGAGAATAGGTATCGGGAGACAGAATACACAATGGGCATACTAGTGTCATATTTTAAAATCCTATGGGCCTCCGCACAGTGACTTGTTCCAAGGTTTTTGCATCTGTACTAGCCATCGGCGTCTAGCCTTCTTGTATGCCAGACAAAAAAACAGTACATGTTGAACTGTCTCCGAAATGTGGTTGCAGGCCGGACAACGCGGAGTTAGAGTGCCCCCCAGTTATTTGTAAAGGCCCCAAGCAGCAGTACTCCGTGCCTGAATTGTAGGAACATCTTTTTCGCAAGGGGAGGCTGAATGGCATCGAGAACAGGTTCTAGGCTATATTGCTCTCTAATCTCTAGGAAGGATGCAGGTTCTTTTCATTAAGTCACACTCTTAAAAAGTAGTTCTATAGTGGTGGATACGTTTGGTATTTTTGAAGACATTTTATAAGGGTACTAATATACTTGCCTACAGAGCTTTCAGCCAGCCTTATCTCTTATAGTGTTATTTACTTTTTTTCTTCCGCCCACTACAGCACTACAGCATAGGGTCAGCCCACTTCAGCCATAGTCTAACTTAACTGTGATTGACTGCATTCTATCCTTTCATGACGAGCGTTTATACACAAATTAGTTCCCTTCTGCGGCAAGGACATTACTACATCAATATATGCTGTTTGAGACAAAACATTTTTTTTTTAATTTGGCTATTATTTCTTAGATTGACGTTGGACCTGCAGCTTTCTCAATATTTAAGTTTGCAAAATCCATGACAAAACAAGTACTGACAAAGCCAAAAAGCTGGAGGCCAGTGGCAGATCTTTTGGGTCTAGCCAATGCTGTTTTTTTTTTAAGTAGCTTGAATTAGACAAATGAGCTAGTGTATGGGCTGGGTATGCATGGACGTCATTTTGGGTAGTCAGCGGTCGCAGCTGTGACCTCTAGCTTGCTCCCTGCTACTCCTGGCACTTCCTTTACAACCCCTGGTTTTTCAAGCTAGAGGTCACAGCTACGACCCCCGACTACCCCCAAATGACGTCCATGTGGGTATGTCAGTAACAAAGTTCATTAAAATCATGACTGTTTTGGAATGGGTTAGTGTCATTAAAATGCATCCAGCAGATTTTTTAAAGAGGCACAAAAAATACACAGTTGCAAGTCTTGAGGGATTTCAATCATCCATACTTTATATGGGATGAAAAAGGTGGGAGGGTGTCTAAAAAAGGAGGGGATGGATAAAGAAAAAAGTGGGAATCCTTTAAAAACAGACGTAATATATATGATTAAGGGCCCAGTATAAAACAAGAACGGCATGGTATGCTTGATTCAGCACGCCACCTAATCAGTATCTGTATTGTCGTATATTATAGCTGCATAGAGAGAGTCACATCCCTCTTTGTGGGGCGGAGGTATTTTTTTGGACAGATAGCATCCTACCACGTGAATGAATGCGTGGTTGGTAGAGTATTGTGTTTATTGAGCTCCTATATGGGATGTATTTTGGCATTGTGGATGAGTGAACAAAAAGGTGCTCTTGTCTTGGGGAGTAGTGCCTGGCTGTGTGATGTAGGAGGATATGAGAGAGGCAGGTGTGCAAATTAAAAATAAAGTTAAGACTAAAACAAACACACAGCATCCCAGCCTAGTCAAACAGGCAGCGGGGCACTGTCTGAGTGTACACCAAAAAATGGGAATATTAATAAAAGGCCCAATAACCTATAAGGTAGCATGCACAAAGCAATCAAAAGAGCATAATCATGCAAAAAATGGGCAACAACTGGACTTAGTGATATGAAATGTAGCCAAAAATAATCTAGGACTACCAAGTAATCCTAAAAGGAAAATAGGTATAGGGACAGTCAAAACAACAATGTTCCCACAGGAGAAATTATTTTGAAATGAATGCAGTTTTTAACCGATACATAACCCATTAATACATTTTGTGGAAAGGTCAAAGACAACAATGAATTTTCATATTGCGGTGGTATTAGATTTGGACTAAGAACACTGAGGTGGCAAGATGGCAAAGTGGTGCAATGGCTCAGTAAACAAGAGCAGAAAGTGAAGAAGGTGTGAGCAAATAGTTATTGTTTAAAAACAATAAATCACAGGAATATCAGAGTTACAGTTGTGTAAAATATACTTCTTATGAACAATCTGACCAGATCGTTGCAGTGTTGACGCCAATGCTTAATCAGCTGGGTCTTCCTTATAACCAAGAGGAATAGTAGCCACCAAAAAATGTGAAGCTTCCCAACAAAAGGAAACTTCTCAAATAGTAACGAGCCAGTGGAAAAAATAAAAAAGAAACGAGGGAACTGTTTAGCTGACTTGCTGCAGTTGATGTGGACAATCCTTGGCTTCCCAGTCTACTCTACTTTGACCTGCTACAATATATTGTTTTCTGAAATTACCACAACAGACAAAGGACAATTTCAAATCTTTGAAAAGCAGACATTTGTTTATCAAAACAACACAAATAGCAATTTTCCTGAGACTTTCAGAGCATTCCAAACCAGTCTCCAGTTTGCAACACAGCACATCAATAGTTCAACCAGTAAGACATATGTTTCAACTTTACAAGACAAATTTGAAGAAGATGTTTGTGATCTGTAAACACCCTTGGCGGATCGTGGATGCACTATGAGCTGGCCCTGTGGTGTAAATTGTGGTCCAATGGTGCATTTTAAGCACAATGAATAAAAAAGCAGTAAAGAGAAACCCTTGTAGATGCAAAGCAAACAGAAGAAAAGGCTTATTGTTTTATCTTAGTGATGTCACATTGCTTAGTTTGCAACATCATTCCAGGAAAATACTATCTGACGATGGCACCACTCCAAGACACGGAAATTAGCCTAAAACATCACTCCAGAAAACACAGATTTCAGATTGGCATAGCAGTCCTGTAACCAGAATTCATGCCACTAAATTACTCCAGGAATCTGCAATCTGTCAAAGCCATCACTCTAGACCTCATATTGTGACATTCCTCCAGTAAGTTTTGTTCTCCGACATCTCTCCAAAAATCTGATGGCAACCTGTGCCATCGCTGCATGAGCCACACACCAGACTATTATATTAGAGTAGGACATTAAAGGAATTACATTACACACGTGACCATCCATCAAAACTTGACAGAGTGGCATCTTTATAAGAAATCAACATCAGGCTGTGGCATCACCGTAAGAATCTGGTGCCATATTTTTGAATCACTCCAGAAACAGGACATCGATCTTTTAAAATCACTCTCAGTATCAGTCAGCACACGCAGCTCCAAAATACCTGAGCACCAAGAAAACGTAACATCCAACTGTGACATAACCATAATAAAATTTAAGATTGCAACAGCACACCAGAAACCTGAGAGACTTTAAAATTGGGCCAATTTCCAGAGGTTAGACAATAGCATTACCCCAAGACACTCAAACCAACCGCAGATTCCCTTCAGGAAACAACATCATCAGCAATGTACATATTGACAGTGCAGTCAAATGACAAGAAATTGTGGTATCCCTTCAGCAATTAATGCCATATTTCAAGAATCCGATATCAGAAATTTACTTCAGCACATGACAATAACGTAAGACTGTGGCCTCCCTTCAGCTAATTCATGTGAGACTGTGAGGTCAAGCCTTTAACACCAGTAAGTGGCATTGAACCCTCCCTTAGTCGACCACCAGATGCCCTAATCCATTGCTGATAGACCTGCAGCCTGCATGCACCACGGTGCAGCTTTCAAGCAAACCTTTAACCAGACCTGTGTTTCAGTCATACAAGAACTGGCAATCCAATTTTAGTAACCCAATTTTATGTGCCATAAAAATCTCACAATAGGTTGTCAGATAACATTGTTGGCTTTATAGAAAACACATTATGTTAACAAACTTCATTAGCACTCGCATTAGAATTCTGAGAGCTTGCCAAGCAAATCAAAATGCTCCCTTCGTTGGCTACAACTAAAATGGTTTGACTACTGTCACTTGCTCGGTGTACTGCAATATTATCTTTCGCTGCAGAGGTGCTTTTAAAAAAAAGCAAACTTTTTCCTGATAAACCAAAGAGCATTAAAGTGCACAATTTCCCATTCACTTTCAACATTTTCAATG
This sequence comes from Triturus cristatus, assembly GCF_964204655.1. Classification (NCBI taxonomy): domain Eukaryota; kingdom Metazoa; phylum Chordata; class Amphibia; order Caudata; family Salamandridae; genus Triturus; species Triturus cristatus. The sequence continues at coordinate 867,134,741 of NC_140581.1, forward strand.
GGAAGACACACTAGTCCTATATAAATTGCGCTTTACATCCGACCAATGTTTGGTTCATCTCAATGCTCTAAGATGTGCTTGTCGTTTGCCATGCATTTTCCAAAGTTATTGCTCATTACCATTTTACTTAAACACATACACCAGTATGTTCACAGAGGCTCAGAAATTGCTCCTTTTTTATTTGATACAGATATACGTTAAACATTACATTCCGTCCACTGTTTTGTGTTAATATGGTCTTTACTAATTACTAACTTCAACCCCTGTCCCTTTTTATGTCCCTCTTTGTTCGCCCACCTTTGTCCAAGGATGGAAGTAGAAACTAGGCCCCCCCACCCCCGCATTACTAAATTGACGTGGGTGGGGATTTTTAGCCCATCACTCTCTCCGTGTATAAGAGTGATTGGGCTAACCCTATTAAATTCCATCTTGCCTGTTGGACACCATTGCGGTCCCTGGGGGATGGTTGTGGTGAGTCAAGGGGGTCTACTGCCACTGCTACTCGCCGGGTGGCACCCCGGCGGGTTGCAGACTACGGTTGGCTGAGGGAGGCCTTACCGTTTCCCCCCTACCCTCCCAGGGAAATTCCCTACAGTTGCACTGATGTTGTGGATGACTGGCCCCTCCCATCTCCCCTTCCCTCTTTTTATTCACATTATTGCCGGATGCTGACTGGGGCTAGAGAGACTGGGGTTGGATGGGAGTTGTGCTTGCTTCTGGCCAGACGCTGGGAGCTGTGGCGAGATGGATACCCAGTGGCTGCTGGGGGGCTGCTGATTGACTCTTTGATAGAGCTTCACCAGTTGGTGCGGACAGAGAACTGTTGCAACCGAGACTTGACTCTCCACCTCTTGTTGGAGCCAGAGGACTGGCATGGGGGGCATTTCTCAACCTCGGTCACTTTGAGTGAGGCCAGTGAGTGCGACAGTTTCCGTGGAGGCACCTGCTGGTGGATAGTTGGGCGGGACTGTGGTTGAGCTGTGAGAGATGTAAGGCGTTGTGGTCTGGTTCACCCCCCTCCCCTGAAAGGCTGCAGTGCAATGGGGAAGGGAAGACCAAGATGCACCAGTTCGCGGCCCCTGGGACGAGTGCGATGGGAGATCCCCTTCAGTAGAATCGTATGGAAGGCCAATGAGAACCACAGGGCCCCACTAGTGCTCAGATACTGGCTGCAATTGAGGCATCCAGTGCTATGGTGCAAGGCAAGGTAGAGGCCGTCTCGCTGGATGTTGGCTGTTGCAGGTGGACCTCCGTACGGTGGCAGAGAGATCGCTGGCCACAGAACAGGAGGTGAGCAAACTCCAGAAAGGAGGTGCCCGCCTTGCGGACTGTGCAGAAGGACCTCTCGGCCAAGACAGCTCCACTGGAGCGCAGGGCCAAGGATGCAGAGGAACACACCAGATGTTGAAATCTCCAGTTCATTTGTTTTCCAGAGGGTGCAGAGGGACAAGCCCCGGAACTCTTTCTCTTGACCGCTGGATCACAGAATCAATCCAGTCTGCCAAATTGTTCTCCCTATTTGTGATAGAATGAGTACACTACACCTTGGCGCCAAGGCCACCGGTGGGGGCACCCAGCGCACAATCACTGCGAAAATACTCAACTTTAGAGACAGAGATGCCATCCTGCAGGTGGTCCTGGAGATCTCACCTTCGAAAATCAGGTGATCCGCATTTTTTCAGACTATACGAGGAAGGTTTAGCAGATGCAAATGTGTTTTGGGGAGAGAAGGGAAAAGCTGAAGGCAATGGGACAATGCTACATGCTGCTCTACCCAGCGAAGATGAAGGTTCTCCATGAGGACGGCACACATTTCTTTAACACATCTGAGGCAGTGTGGGACTGGCTGGAGATGCAAGAAGATGGTTGCGTTCCGTCCCCAGCCCCCCACGACTCTGGAGACCGGAGACTGGACCCAGAACAGACGCTGCTCGAGGCCAGCTGGGAGATACAGAAGACATGGGTGAGATTGGTCTCCTGGTCCTCTGCCCGGGTGGTGGTCCATTTAGATGGTACACTGGACCTGGAGAGACAGCGGTCGGAGAGGGTAGTGGCGAGAGCACTGGTGGAGGCGGTGCTTGACACAAACTCGGTTGAAAGTGTGGCAGATGTGGTGGAGGAGACCTTGGCCACAGGAGAGACTTAATTCTGCACTGCCTTGAAGGGACACTGATGGCCTCTGACGCTGGCTGACTGTTGGGAGGCCATTGCCTAAAGGAGTAACTGGGGTGGCCTTCTCCATGAGCCCCGAAACCAACGGGTCAGAGATGGGCTGCCCGCATACACAGGATGACTTCCTGAACTGCAAGTTACATGGAGACTGTACTGGCATGCAAGACTGAGCTTTGGGTGCTGAAGAAATGGGCAGGGCCGCTCCCCCACTGTCGTCTTAGTTGTTGGGGATTGACTGGGTGTGTTTAGGATGATTATTGGTGGTGGTGTTGTGTGCTTGTAGTGGAGTTGGGTGCTGAGTGTGTGGGCAGGTGTGCAGTTGCTACGCTTTGGAGCCGCTGCAGTTGTGGCAAGCACTAGCATACACTCCTCAGATCCATATTGGGACTGAGTTTTGTGGGTGTGTTTGAGCGGAATTGCTGAGTTATTTGAATTAGAGAAAGGAGTTTGGTTCAGCACTCTCAAATAACAATATACATATCCAGAATGTAATGGACAAGTGTACCAAACACAAGTTTTGCAATGTAATTACTTCTACAAATAAAGTTCTCAATAGACCAATGATATCTTTTCAACAAGTACAATTGACCACAAATGATTCATAGTTTCGTTGCTAGTTGGTTTTATTTATTTCAGTGTTCCCAGCATAGAATTTGCCAACACGTGTTTCGTCTAAACATAGACTTTTTCAAGGCAATTCACACGTTCGCAGTCCAGACGTTTCTATCACGAGCTATCGCGTACCCACAGTCTAAGGAGATGCCACGAGTAGAGTCTCCACTTTACTCGTATGTGTGTGCAGGGCAATGTCCTCGAACTCATTCAGCTTCCCAATCCACTGGCAACCCTCCTATCAATCCCTTTTCACGGTAGGCTGCTCCCAGGTTATACAACGATACCTGATGTCCGAATAATAGCAAGTATGCTCCCAGTGATCAAAAGATAATGCTTTACCTTTTGTTCGAGGCAACGGCAAAGGGACACAGTCCAAATATAAGAAACAGTCCCTAGTCGGTATTCTCAAATGAAATACCAACAGTGTATCTAGAAATTTGTTGTTGATCAAACGCCCGGCCGTGAATCACCACGTTGCGGCTCGCGGTGATTGGAGCTGAGATTTTAAACTCCGGTGCAGGCTGTGCAGACGGGAGGTCAGGCTGGAAGACATTATTTTCTCAAGGACGAAACTTTTCAGGGTCTCCCCTCAAGTTTAAAATCTCAGCTACAATCACCATGAGCCTCAATGGTTCTTTTTTACCAAACACAATGTTCTCACAAAACTCTTTGTTCAGGATTTACTTTTACTATGGCACCATTCTCCAACATCTGACACACTTCTGTGTTTACAACTGTTCACAGCTCCTCCTAAGAAAAATCAACTCTCTCAGCTCCCTGGACTGTACTGGGGGTGAACTGAATCCTATTACATAACTTCACACTGCTCTAGCACCCATGGATCCTCCTGCAATTTTCTGCAATACTTTCTAAACCTGCCTCACACATTCCCATGGTAAGAAACAGAAATATTCTCCATACTCGCCTAGTCATGACTTTGAATAATAGACCCGGCCCCTTGAGGGTCTCTTTCATTCACCTTTGCCTCTCTGAGGTTAAAAACTGATATTCCTTGACTTCTTCTCTAGGACCCTCTTCCTTGGCCATATTGGGACTTATAATATCCTCGGCCAAAAGAATGCCCTCTCCTTCCGGCCCTACCATATACATTATTTTCACCAAAGACTTTTCTCATAGATGAATGTGGTTTGTCCAAAGTGGTAAAGGTATGTATGCATTTTCCTTGGGACTTAACCACTCCCTTACCAAAGAGGAGACCCTTTGATTCTTTGTTAGATTTTCTTTTTGCCCAGTTCTCCCAGTTGTGGGCTGATCCTTAATAAAACTGTCTTACGCCTCTCTACAATAAGACCTACATTACGGTTACCCAAGAAGCATAAAACTCTCTTATTCAAAAATTCAAGCGAGACCAGCCAGCACATCCAATATCTTGTCATTACATTGGTTAAGGGAAAGTTCCAAACCCTTTCTACGGTCCCTACCAAGCATGAATAAATATGCTATCAATTCTGGGTCCAAACATTCTATTTTTCATCAATAAAACAGGGCACAAATACTCTGTCCTCATCACACCTCTCCTTCCTTTCCGCTCAAAAAAACATATGCATTCTGTCACATACTCCTCAAGCCACCAGTCTGTACTACACGGATATGTTTTATCCTTTGGATCAAATAGTATATGTTTCACTGTTCTAAGGGCTTGTGATTTTAAATCATTACTTTCATTTGATTTATTTCCCCAAACCTCCTGTGTATTGTAGTCCAATACATACTCATCCATATCCCTATTCAAATCATCTTGCATCTAGAGGTCCTTCTGTGTGCCGCTTTCACACCCATTCCAGGTGAGCTTTTTAAGACCCCTTATTCTCTTAAATCTATAACTTCAGATGCATACAAATGTTTTCTCTTTTTGGAACACATTCTTCCTGGACCCCTATCAAACGTATTCTCATGTTCTGACAGGGACCAAAACTACTCACCTTCATCAACAGTCATCTTCCTCTTATTTACTAAAAGGGTATTGACTGCTTCATGCACTGAATCCTTAATTTCCTTGCTAATTAGCTTTTTAACAACATCCTCATGTGCATTAGCTGCTTTGAGGTTACTATCAGAAATTGTGCAAGTAAATAACCAAAAATCCCAATTCCTACAAGATTCCTCTATTAAAACAACCTTAAAACATATTCCTACAATTTACTCAAATTCTTTAAAAACTTCTATAACTTCATTTACAATAATTGCCCCAAATATTATCATTGAATTGCTCAAGCAACATATTTCACAAAACAAAATGGTTTATTCTTAAAATTCAATGTACTAAACAATATCTCAACATTAACTCTGTATGGGCACAGCTGACGCAAGGGTACTGACAGATTTTTCCCAAGCATGATTAGTTGTGCCCCAGCAGCTTTAAAAATAAAAAGTGTCTCTTTGCATCGTGCTTACACAATGTCATTGTTTAAGATAAAGTTGTGCATTTTTTACGGACCAAGGCACTCCAGCTGTTACAGAAACCTACTAAATGGACGATTTTCAAAACAACTGGAGCCAATTCAAAATGTATATAAACTTAAATGCTACAAATCCTTCTCTTTGCAAAAAGGATTTTCCTCTCAAATGTATCATTAAGATTTATGGACTAACCTTTCAAAAGTGAATATTAAAAACAAATACCCTAATACTTCTACTGATACTTATACCAAGAATTGATTCTATGTTATTAACAATAAATCTGTTTACATCAACTAAAAAAAACTCGTAAATTGGCAGAATTAAATAAAATGACTTAAGACAAGAAACATATTTTCTGAAGAACAGCAGCCTAAATAAAAGTCACATGTATCTGTTCAGAGCAGTAAAAGAAGACAGCAGCCTTATATAAGGACTGCATAGTTCTATTAACTGTAGGTGTTCACTCAAGTTCTATATTCTACTGTTCTTTAAAAGTGCTGCAGAGAGTGGTGAATAAAAGGAATAATTGCATAATGCTAGCCTCCTGTCTTGCCATAAAATTGTGTTATATCAACAAGTGAAACTGGCTATTTCGTATACAGTCTCTTTATTATTGGTTACACACATCCCCAGCCTTTTATGGTCGAAGTCTACCAAACACCACAGCTGTCATTTGAAATGATTCCCTGGGAATGCATTATGCTCACTACTTACCATTTTGTGTTTTGTGACTCACGGATGCTTGCTTTCTATTTGTTGGCTTTATTCATTTTAGGTTGTCCAGTATGTCTTTGCCCCTCCCGTGGAGCATACCCTAGTAACTGTATTCATCCACAAGTGGTCACTTTCTGTAAACAGGCCTCTAAATGTTGTTCTTATCTTGTCACATTTGCTGTTTATTCAAAGACAGAGGTCAAATGTTGGGCTCTGTCTTCCGAGGAAGCTTGGTGTTTACTTTTCTTTCTCTGATTTCAAAGTGAGAGGATTTATGTGACAATCATGCTGGGTAGCAGGGGTGTGATGGAGGAAGGCACAGTACAATATTTGTTTCTAGCACACAACAAAAATGTAAATGACTTAGGAACAAGTGGAGCAGTGCACTACTCCAGTAGTCTGTTTCAGAAACAATGATTGGTTATTTTTGTTTTTTGAAAAATTTTCTTTATTTGGTATTCCAACAGATTTGTGCAACAAGCCTCAACCAACTTGTTTCGTTCAAGGAAATTGAACTTCGTCAGGGTTGAAAAGAGGTGTAACATAAATTATATAAATACACATATACAAGAACATAAGCACAGGACAAAAAATACATTTTTGAAAGACAATTCCTACAAAACACTACAATCCATACAAAAGACATAACTGAAAATATGGTGCGAACCTGATGTATGATCGAAGCGTACAAAAAATATATAATAAACACAAAACATACACAAATGTTAAAAGGCCACTTACTGCAGACATTGGACAATAAAAGACACAAACAACACTACTGTGGATTTGAAAAAGGCCAAAATACTAGTGTGCTCCATTTCCTTACCCAATAACTCTCAGACGTTGGTTATAACACAATGACATTGAAAATGTGAGAGAGAAAAGGGAAGGAAGAAGCCAAATGGGCTGCATTATATGCATCAGTCGCGCAATTTTCATAAGCTTAGTACATTTTGGTCAAATGAGTATAACCACATTAAACTGTAAAATGAGAGGACATCCTGCACATCTGAATCGTTGGTGATGTAGATGGGAATCTGTCACTTATATGTTAGGTGCGTCTGTGGCGCGAATGTTGTGCAGGACTTGTGTCACTGACAGGGTAGTCCGTGCAGACTCCCCAATCTAATTACGGAAACGTTAAAGAGAGGAATGTGTGGTCCGCTAGTATTCTAAAAATCGCATTATATTGGCGAGTGATAATCAGTCAAGGGGCCTACTGCATGTCATAACGGATCGTTAGTGTGCGCTCCAGGTTCTATGTCAGAGTAGTAGCACAAGTAAGTGGGAAAGATCGAGTAGTAGAGATGAGTGCACACGGAACATCAGTGTGCACTCATCTCTCACATTTTTTAATTCTGAAGTGTGGTGGCATTAAATATTTTAATACAATCAAAACAAATCAATACACTAGGTGATACCACTTCCACACATTATCATGTGTGTGCGGTACAGTTTCAGCAGTAAAACTGCATGTCTGTGCAAATGTAATGGTCATTTCCACTGAAAACTTGTTGTCTGTAATGGCAGTGTGCTATCACACCCTATACTCCACAAAACTGTACTTTCCTCCATGCTACAGCACTTTGCTCTGTGCCACTCTGCTCTACGCCATTCCACTCTACTCTACTCTATGCCACTTCACTCTAGGACACGCTACGCCACTCCAATCTTAGACACTCCATGCCATCCACTCTACGATACTCCACTCTAGCCTCTTCCACTTCACTTCAACCCATGACACTCTAAAACACTCCACAACACTAAGTGCCATTCTACGACACTCCATTTTATGCTATGCTACTCCATTCTATCACACTTTGCTCTACTCTACGCCATGCCACTCCACTACACGACACTTTACTCCACTCTACGCAACTCTATGCCACTACACTATACACCACTCCTCGACATTCTACGCCACTCCACGACATTCCATTCCAATCTACAACACTCCAATCAATGACTCTCCACAGCACTTTACGACACCCCACTTTATGCTACGTCACTATGTCACTCCACTATATTACACTCTACTCCACACTACAACACTCTACTCCACTCTGTCACTCCACAGTACTTAGACTCTATGCCCCTCCGTTCTACAACACTTTAAGCCACTCTACACCCCTCCACTCTAAGCCCCTCCACTCTATGACACTCTATGCCATGACACTCCATTCTATGACACTCCTTGACACTCTATGACACTCTATGACACTCAACGTCACCCCATGCCACTCTCCTCTATGCCACAAATTTGTAGCCACGCTAGAACAGCAGCCATACTGGTGTACAACATGGCTAAAACACATTGCCAAAGCCAATAGCTTTTGCATAGGCGAGACCTCTGGACTTTACAATGCTTGTTTATGCAGATAAAATGCGGCTAGTTAGACGTATTCTGTTGGTATTCCAGAGACTAGTTAAATGTTTTGAGAGGTGTTGCGATAAACCAGCTCCCAGTCAATCACTCAGAGCAAAATTATGAGTTTTGTGCTTCTAATAAATATTAATGGAAATGTAAGGGTGAGGGTGTGGCCTGATGGCTAGAGCGGTGAACCTTGAAGCTGGGTAACAGGGTTTGAGTCTCGGCAGGGACGCTCAACATCCTGTGATTCTGGGCAAATCCCTTAATCTCCCCGAACCTAACAAACAATGAACGTGTCCGTCTGTAACACAACTCGTGCTCATGTAAAGCACTCTGATACCTTTGGGTCTAGTTTGCGCTATGTTAAAAAAAAAACTCCAAAGGTGACTGTCAGAAATTGGGTTTCTGGTTGGCAGAGGTATGCACCCTGTCCAAGCAGGAACCACAATCCTAGTCAGGATAAGTCAGTAACACACTCTAAATTAACCCGTGCTCACCCTTTGGAAGCTTGGCACAGAGCAGTCAACTAAGAGGTAATGTGTAAAGTACTTGTGCACAACACACACAGTAACTACAATGAAAACCTCACATAAGAACTCCACGCCAGTTTAGATAGAAAAATAGGCAATATTTTAAAAGTAAAACACGCCAAAATGACAAAACGCCAATCAGTAGAAGTCGAGATATGAGTTTGCAAAAATAGCGCTTAGAAGCAAATTGCGCACAAACAGTTAACTGGCCACACTAGACCAGGACAAAGTCAAGAGTTCAGGCTGCCAGCAATGGAGCGAAGGTCTGCTACAAGACTCTCGCAGGGCCCCCAGAGCAAAAGTACCTTAATCCTTTTCGCAGCACGAGATGAGTCGATGATCCCCATGCAGTTGGGGTGTTGCGCTGGATTTCTCCACGTAACTATGGCGATGCATTGGTTATGTTGAGCAAAGTGCCAGTGCCGAATGCGGCAGTTCCAAATGCAAAGCGCTGGGTTAATCCACCCTGGAGGAGCGATGCCTCGATCTTCTCCATGTAGTGGCGGTGATACGTTGGTTCTGAAGCAGTGGTTCCAGAGGCGATGCGGTGGTTCTGAGTGCACTGCGCCAATCTGGTTCTTGCAACAGCGGTGATACATCGATCTTGCAGCAGGAGATGCATTGGTTCTGATCAGGGCAATGACGTCTATGTGCAGGTTCTGGCAGATGCAGCACTTTAGACTCATTTCCAAGGACCCTGGAATGGATTGGCACCGCTTGTCAGAGCAAGACTTACAGCAAGTAAAGTCCAGGTGCTGAGTTGAAGATGAAGGTGAAGTCTTTGATACCCCTGAGATTTCAGAAACAGGAGGCAAGCCAACAAGCCCTTGGAGAGTGCTTAAGTTCTGGGATGTAGATATGCAGGTCCAGTCCTTCTCACTCCCAGGCAAGAAGCTGCAGGCCAACACAGCAAAGCAGGGCAGCTAAGTGGCAGTCCCTTCTGGCAGCATAGCAGTCCTTCCTCCTGGTAGAATCTCCTCAGTTTGAGAAATGTTCTGAAGTGGTGGAGTCTAAGGTCCAGAACTTATACCCAGTTGTGCCTTTGAAGTGAGCGAGATTTCAAAGAAAAGACTTTAAAATGCACAGTCTCTGTCCTTCCTGCCCTGGCACCAGACTCACTTCAGGGGGTATGCAGCCCTTTGTGTGGGGATAGGACACAGCCCTTCACTTCCATCCTGCTTAGGATGGCCGATTAGGATGTGGATGGCCCATCAGTCACACCTAAGCTTTGTGTGTGGCTGTCTAGAGGGTATGCACAAAGACCAGCTGTCACCCATCCCAGACGTGAATTCAGCTCTTTATGTGAGGACAGGCACAGCCCATTTAGGTTTAAGTGTCAGCTCCTACCTCCCATCCTGCTCAGAATCACCCATCAACATGCAGATAGCAGCTCAGCCACACCTACTTTTCTTTTCTGTGTGAATGCCTAGAGGGAATGCAGGAAGCCAGCTATCACATACCCAAGATGTGTATTCTAGAGACATGCAGAAGGCACCAAATGGTTTAAGAAAATGCCAACTTTCTAAAAGTGCTGCATGGTGAGCAAAAGAACGATGGATGGATGGATTTAACCCAGATCTCTTGACTGTGGATGAATGTTTGAATTGCTCTGCATTTCGCATTCCGTCCATCATCTGTGTGTCTTTTGCTTTCTCGCTCTAAGTGCGCCAGGTATGCCCAGACGCGGGTCCAGGGCTCACTCTGTCACTGGATTCAAGCTAGCCTGGCTGATATGGGGTGATGCCCCGAAACCGGTCGCAGGATGCTTGTTTCCAGGTCAGGGAGGACCTGGCTTAGCAGTTCAGACTGGACTGTCCCATGAGGAAGAGGGTCAAGACTGATTTGCACATGGCTAGGTCTAAACTGGGGTGGCATGGTGAGCAAAAGAACAATGGATTTAACCCAGATCTCTTGACTGGGGGGTGAATGTTTGATTTGCTCTGCATTCCGTCCATCATCTGTTTGTCTTTAACTTTCTAAAAGTGGCATTTTCAGAAATGCAATTCAAAAGCCAACTTCACCATAAGTTGTGTTTTTAAATTGGGAGTCCAGAGACACCAAATTTGGGAATCTCTTCCCAATTGGAAACTACACTAATAAAATGTAGTAAGGCAATTCCAATGTTATCTTATGGGAGAGATAGGCCTTGCGGTAGTAAAACACAAATTTAAGAATATTTCAATACCAGGACATGTACTTTTTAAATACACTGCACCCTTGCCCCTGGGGTGTCCAGGGCCTACCTTAGAGGTGACCTATATGTAATAAAAAGGAAGGTTTGGGCCTGGCAAGTAGGTTAACTTTCCAGGTCGACACAGCAGTTTAAAATTGCACACAGGCTCTGCAGTGGCAGGCATGAGATGTGGCTAACATGCTACTTAAGTAGGTGGCACAATCAGTGCTGCAGGCCAACTAGTAGCATTTGATTTCTAGGTCCTGGGTAAATGCAGGGCACTTTACTAGGGATTTATAAGTTAATTAAATATGCCAATTGTGGATAAACCAATGTTACCATGTTTTAAATACTCAGCACAAGCACTTTAGCAATGGTTAGCAGTGAAAAAGTACACAGAGTCCTGACGCCAACAAACAGAAAATGAGGAGGAAGAAGGCAAAATGTTTGGGGTAACCTTCAGAAAGGGCCATTTCCAGCAGTGACCAATCAGCAACTACTGAATTAATTACAATTGGTCTTGTAATTATTGATTAATTGAAATGGCATTCATTAAGTAGCAAAAAAGACAGGCCGAAATCGGTCATGGATAGGCTAAAATGGCCTATCCATATAGTGATCTATGCCCCCTCCCATGTTATCTGCAAATAAATGTAAGTGATTTGAGGAGTAGAAGGTAGCTGCTAGTTTGCTCAAATTCACCACTGTTGAAGTTATTTGTGGTTAAAATCATATTTGCTTAGGAACATTAACATTTTGCATTTGGAACAACAATGCTGCTAAGTACAGAATAGTTTTTTCTTAGTAGAGGCCGAACAAGGCTTCAATTAGGCCTCGACTCCAAACTGGATTACAAAGTAGCCATGTTTGCATCCATATTTTAAATTCTTATTGACACCACATGCACCAAAATGTGCAATGTTGCTTTGTGATGACACGCTGTACTTTGAAAGCCTTGGAGGAAATTATTTTGTTAATATGATTCCCTCCAAAATCTCTTCCAGCCTTCTTTATTGTGGATCCATTAATTTATGAGAGTTTCATTGTTTATGTAACCAGATTTGTACTGCTGCTTCCGATGGCATTCGGTCAGAGTGGAGTTTATTAATATTCACATGGGGGATAGTACTAGGACATATGACATTGTGACAATTCTGTATTCTGATTTTTCAACATGTGATACATTTGCTCATTTTATGCTGACTGTGTGGTTTCCATTGTAGGGGTTCTCTATAAAAAGTAATTGTTTTAGGGGCAAGTGAGGATCCTTTTCGGAGCCTCTGAGGATGGTGCCAGATATGTTATTGATTTGCTGCATATGAGGGGATAGTAAATAGCAAGTGATGAAAAGAGTGTGAGAAATGTGTATGAGCACAATTTTATGTAACACTAATACACATATGGAGAAATCCTTCCTGCTGGTTTACATACAGGGAAAATTCTGCTCACCCTTACCCTCCGCCCCTCCAGCTTCTTATCAAGCGATGATACGTTTAGAGAAAACCCTTGATACTAGCTCTCGCTCCTTAAGAAAGTGAAACCATTCCTCCCTGAAAGTAACTTCAGAATTACTGTCTTAGCCCTTGGTGCTCTTGCATCCGATGGTGGCATTGTCCTGCTCCATGGCCTCCCAGACTCCACACTGCCCCATCCTTAAGTGCATCCTACAAGCTACAGAGTGCATTTTTAAGGACTTGCACCATTGCAAAATCAGCTGCAACAACTACTGAGCAATCGTGAACAGCACCACTGCCTACCTGTCTGAGAAGCTCATATCTGTTGGCGGTCAGCACATCCACAGCCAGGACACCATCAGACTAGAGACAAAGAAGTGCAAAATAAGAAAAAACATGGCAAAATACTACCTCCCTTTATGCTCCTAGGATCTAGAGCAATATCTCTGTAAGTAATGTTATGCGTACTTGTAAAACGCACTATCACCTGCGAGGGTATCCAGGCACTGAGCAGGTATCTGTGCCAAGCCCTGGATGGTTACTTGAAAAGCCAGATCTTCAGCTTCTTTAGGAACGACTTAGAGAACACCCGTCCTGCTGATCTGGTTCTGTATATGCATAGGATGTGAGCAAGTAGGAGTCCTACGGAGCGGAGGCGTCTGGGTGGTTGGTGAAAGGAGATTACCAGGACTGCTCCAACCATGCTGCAATTTAGGAAACACCTGAAGAATCACCTTTTCATAGAACACTACCGGATGATTCATTAACAGTCCAGAAACCAGCTACCCTTCCTACTGCATGTTGACTGTCTCTGCCTTTGACACTGTACCGTGCTTCACTGCCTTTCAGTTAGGTTTGCACTATATAAACACAACATACCTACAGACAAACCAACATTTTATCGATCTAAATCTAAAAGGCTAATCCACTATATTTCAATAGAGTACCAACTGTTGACACACTATTTATGTTCAGTACGAACTGCAACATCAGTGGCTGCTTTTCGCTCAACTATATAGGGAGGTTCAAGCGGAAGTGGCTGCTTTTCGCTCAACTATATATCAAGGGTATGCAGATGAAGCAGCCGCCAAATATCAAGTACATAGAAGGGAGTTTTATGAATATGGAGAAAAGGTTGGGAGTGTCCTGGCTAAAAGGTTACGACAAAAGGAGGTTTATTCTAGGATCCTAAAGATTAAGGATATGGATGGGAATATATTAGAGACGCCCTCCCGGATTCATGACTCTTTTAAAAAGTATTATGAAAAACTATACACGGCAGAACCGGTTAGAGGAATACAACAATATTTAGACGAAATGGGCTCTGTCAGATTAGAGGAGGTGGATAAAGACGAATTAGTAGAAAGGATCTCTTGGGAAGAGATCGAAACAGCTATGCTGTCACTAGCCTCAGGGAAGGCGATGGGGTCAGACTCAATCCCTTTAGAGTTTTATACTAAGTTCAGGAAGAGCCTAGCCGGGTTACTGACCTCGGTTGTCCAGGCTGCATTTAAGGGGACCCCTCCGGCTTCTTGGTCGGAAACAGTCATAATAATTTTTAGGAAGAAGGGAAAGGATCCTTGTGAGCTCTCATCATACCACCCAATTTCCCTTATAAATGCCGACAACAAAATATATTCGAAATGTTTAGCAAAGAGATTGGGGGGGGTTATTACACCCTTAGTCTCATTACGTCAACATGGATTCATAGCTGGGAGAGGCACTACGGATCACGTCAGGCGACTTATTTCTGTCTTTGACTGGGCACAGGCAACGGGGGTTCCCGCTGGGGTGGCCCTGTTGGATGCCGAAAAGGCATTCGACAGGGTCTCCTGGGAAATTTTATGGGCAGTGATGAGATGGAAGTCCTTTCCTAATGATTTTATTCGAGCAATACAATCTATGTACTGTATGCCGAATGCAATAGTACGACTAGGGGGAGAAGAGTCACAGAGGTTTACTGTTAGCAGGGGCACGCGGCAAGGGTGCCCCTGCTCCCCACTTCTCTTTGCTCTGTTTATAGACCCTCTTATAAATAGGCTGGAGGCTGATACCGAAATCTGTCCGGTTAAAGCGCATATATATTCAGTGAAAGTCTTGGCATATGCTGATGACCTTGCGGTGCTGTCCGCGGATATGAATAAGGCTATGGAAAGAATTGTGGCTATTACTAATAACTTTGCTACAGTCTCTGGCTATAAATTAAATTTGGAAAAGACACAGGTGTTACATACGGAGGCTGGTTTACCATTAGAGATGGAGGTATCCACAGAGGCAACGTATTTAGGTGTGCTCATTTCTACTAAAATTCAAGATATACCAAGGATTAATGTTGAACCACTGATTATATCATCAAATAATACTTTGGAGCGTTTAAATAGGCTGCATCTATCTCTATATGGAAGGGGGAATGTTTTAAAAATGTCAATCTTCCCGAAATTCCTATATTTGTTTCGGGCGATTCCAATTATGTTTCCCAATATCTTTTTTAAGAGAATAGAGCGAATGTGCTCACGGTTTCTTTGGGGGTATCGGCGCTCTAGAAGGGCGATGAAATGGTTATATCTGCCGGTAGAGCGGGGTGGTCTGGCTATCCCTAACTTTTATGTTTATTATTGCGCTACGCTGCTCCAATTTATGGGTGTGTTGGTATCTGGGAATACTGAGGTTCAGGAGTCTGCTTTTTCCCCATCTATTTATGAATGGTGTTTGGGAGAATCGGCGCGAGGGTTATTATTAAAAATCCTGGAGCCAAGTTATTATAAAAAAACCCGGTTTAAGATCATTCAGGCAGCATATGCGATATGGAAGAGGCTCAGGAAACAACTAGCTATTCCATGCATCACGTGGTATACACCTTTTGATTCGTATATTCTGCCTTCTACTATATGTCATGATTCAGTTATGAGGAGGTGGTCACAGCAAGGTATAAGAGTAATAGGGGATCTATTAGAGATGGGTGATATTCTCTCTTTTCTGACACTCCAAGAGAAATTTGGGGTTGGTAGGTCTGATTTTTTCAAATATCTTCAACTTAGGAGTCTATTGCAGGTTGAAATTGCGAGGGGGAACTGTCAGGTGTCTCAGATCCGGCTATTGGAGTTGATAAAAGGGAGATCTAAAATAGGTCAATTATACAAAGAAATTATCTTAAAAGAGCCTGATGACATCCGTAAATTTGAAACAGCGTGGGAGGGAAAACTGTCATTGACCAATCTTGATCTTCAGTTGGTATGGAGGACCGCTTGTGCTATTTTGCTTTCTGGCAGTTTAAGAAGTCAAGCCTATATGGCTATGTTTCATTTATATTACACGCCAGCAAAAATTACAAAGTGGAAGGCTGGAAGGGGGACGAGATGTGCTAGATGTGGTTTATATTGGGCAGATTCGATACACATGTTTTTCTCCTGCCCCTCGCTTCATCAACTTTTATCGGATATTGAATCTTTTATTTTGGGGTCTTTGGGTATACCGATTTCTCTGACTGCACATCTGGTTTTGTTCGGGATAGAACATGGTATGGAATCGGGGAGGAAATTGGTACCTCATAGAGGCCTAAAGTTCATATGTATGGCGGTTCTGAGGCTATGCATAACATCTCAGTGGCTCGATCCTGAACCCCCGTCATTTGTTAATTGGAGGGCTAAGCTTATTTCATTGTACAATTTGGAAACTGCCCTATATAAACTAAAAGGTAGGGCAAGGAAGAAAGTGGGGGCCGCAATATGGGAGCCGATTGCTAACTGGGTATAGTAATATATTTTAATGATTATTATCAGATATATGTCTGTAAATTACGGATTATCTATGTTGCATTATGGCTCTATGTGTGTATATGTGCCCGATTTAAGTTTTTTTTTTGTATACTATGAATTTTGTTTAAGTATCCTGACTTCACTGAATTGCAAAAATAAAAAAAAATAAAAAAGCAAACTGCAACATCAGAGTGTATGGTGCAGCAGGTGATTTTCTATTTTGCAAAGTAAGTTTTTTGTTTTTTAAAGTGCAACACGCAAGCACAGGATTATTCTAGCTATTCAGAAAAGGCAGCTAAATCCCAATAAATGGCACTAGTGCCGGCTAAACTGCAGATAGGGTTTTGAGGTAGGAGTACTTTATTCCCTACTTGTGGAAGTTGTTAGTAAAACAAATCCACGGGAAGCAAAAAGTAAATCTGAATTAATGAAGTGAGTGGTTTCAAACAGAATATTAGTTTTTAAACGTATGTTTTCGGCTAGAATCCCTAGTGTCTTTATGGTTAGAAAGCTTTCACTAGTGTTGTCTGCGGTGCTTTAAATGGACAGGTACTGTCTGGTACCTGCACTTTTTTTAGTTTGAAAGGGAGAGTATATCTCAGCACTTCTGCAAAACATTTAATGGGCGAGTACCTCCACTCCTCCGGAGAAAACATATACTCTCAATAATTAGTACCTGCAATCCTATATTTCGTTTTCAATCACTGGATGTTTCAGATCTTGACATAACACCTGAGCACTGCAGGGAGAATCCTGTGCAGACTCCTGTGCAGGGGCAATTTTTCATTAACGCTCTGGGGCTGCACCACACTAAAATTCCTACACATTCCTGCTCAAATATTAAATAGATTTATTTAGAGATACAATCGTGTTTCTAAACAAATCGCTGTATTTAAGTCTTGGCTGTCTGTCCCAGGCTGCCTGTCCCGCCTCGCCGTGAAGCAGGGCAGTAAATCACCTTTCTGAACTGTGATGCATGACGCAGGGTTTACCATTCTAAAGCCCTTCATTGCCATTGTAGTCCTTGGTAGCCTCCACTATAGGCCAATGACGCTTTCAGCATCACTATTTTGGGTGTCGGAGTCTCCGTCCCTGCGTGAGGACAGCTGTCCGTTATTCACAGGTATCCCACCCACCCACAGAGATCCCAGTCTTTGCCATTCGTCACATGTGGGAGTGGATACAACCATGTGTGTTTTGGTGCCTTGTCCTCGGTAATGGCAAGTGTTATAATGTTAATCTTGTATTATTTATATTGTACTGATCCCCCTGCTCACGCTAATCTCCCCCACTGTGAAACTCCAAGCCCTGGCTTCACATTGGTGTCCCCATTAGAATTAGAGCTGCTGTAGTTGTTCCCCAGCAAAATTTATCCAAAAGACGAGCATGATTTTTGTTACCTTGCGAAGTTGATCCAGATATCTGAGTCAAGCGTAAAGGGAGAAATATGTGCTTATAATAAAGACCGTTGTCTGCTGTACGGCATTAAAACTGGTCCTATCTTCATGCCCTTATCATTAAAGCCAAAAACTTGGATTGATTTACGAACGATGAATGTTAAAAATGTTATGGCAATGCATGTCACCGATTTAGTACCTCTCTTATTTCATATGTTTTACTTAATCTTGCGTTCCCCAAGAGTTAGCTATTTTACCGTGTTGTATTTCTGTATTTTTTTTTATGTGCATACTTTGGGCCATGCCAGGTGTTTGAGGGGCTTGCTCGTGTCGCTCGCTATATAAAAGTCACATCCAACTTTTACGCCCACCACTTCCAAATGTCACCAGCCGCCCCTGCTCCAGTGTTACTTCTGATATTTTCATGTTGGGAGTATTTGCTTGATTTCTGAAAGCAAAACGGGCCAGTACCCCACTTATGGGATGGGTTGTCTGCGGGTAAAGCCAGGTCCTTACTGGCTCCTGATTGCCCATCAGTTGATAAATTTGTGAAGGCAAAAAGTTCCTCATTGAGGATGCCTAAGCTGAGCTAGACCACTGACAATGTACACTCGCCGTGTGGCAGGAACTGGCAGCAACGTTGATGACGAGTTAATGTGGCTTACCAGCTGGTAAGGGGAACTAGGAGTGCCACATTGTGAAACAGGCATTGCACAAAACCTTATGAATAAACCCCACACATACAACAAATATGAAAAGTCTGTAAAGGCAGGTAGCGCTCTGTCTAACATCAGCTGTCATTTAACATGAGTGGCCATTGTCAATATGGGCTCATCATCACAATCGTCAAGTATTGCAAATTTTAACACATGTGCAGATATATTGCCACAAAGATTCCTAGAAATGTTTGCAAACCTATATATTTTTTAATTACATCTTTTTATTAAGCACTTGTTCAGTTCACAACAATACAGACCGAGAGGAAAGTACAGTAAGCCACTCGCAGGAGGCACAAAACATTTCCTTTTTTTAATTTTTTTTAATCTCTCTATCGGCCATGTTACATTCACAACAGTTTGGATAAAATGTGTTTACCCAGACAAATCTGGTAAGGGGTATCCCCGGACCTTCCCTGCAGCACCTCCGTCAGCCCCCCTCAGGACTCTCTGAGATGTACCCAGCTACCCCAAACCTTTTCTAACTTGCGGGTATATCCCGAACCCTGATACACCTCGTGCTCCGCCAACTAGCACCAGTCAAGATCATTTTCCCACTGAAAAGCTATATTTTTAAATAATAATGTGGTAAACAATGCACTAGACAAAAGTATAGTTTAAAAAAAATAAAGAAAAAATAGGATCTTGCAAAGTCGGTTTCCTTAGTATGCGAATTCGCCTGTTTTCACAATAACTTCGCATCAAGACCGCACAGTCTGCCTGATAAGGGGGCCTACGTGGCCTAGAAAGGTAGGACACCAAAATACAACAGTTACATTTTGTATTTCTGGCCTGCACATTATATGTGTAATATTGAACAGCAATGCCCCCTTTCCTACCTAACGTCCCAGCTAAGAAAGTATAAGCATGAAAAGCAGCATGACACCACACCATATAAATGTCCCAAACTGCACTGTTTTGGAAATTAAAGAAATCAATTTGTCTCCCCTAAAAACAATCTCACAAAGCATCATGAAAGGCATTAGAACAGCTCTATTGGTAAATATGCCTGCCGCAGTGACCTGTTTGCAACCTGCAAGTCATACTTTTGAAATTCAGCAGGTGAGACACAGTCATTACCTTTTCTGAGGTTGATAAAATGAGTACCACTGAGCTGGATATTGCCATGTATCCACAACACTGTGCCATCAAAAACTGTATACTAACTGTGTTACTGTTATGTCTGGGCAGAGTTCGCAGAGTTCCGTGACGCAAAACTCTGCGAAGTGACAAAAAAACTCAGCGGAGTTCCACAAGTGGCGGAGTGCGGCGCAAACTGCCGTTCGCACTGATCTTCCTGCCGCTCGAGTAGAAATTCGATCCGAGGAGCTGCTCGCGCTCACCATCTTACCGTTGCAGAGCACGAGCAGGGGAAAAAACTCCGCTGCACTATGCCGAGCAGACTTTTCTGCACTACGTGGAGTGCAGGAAACTCTGCAAACTCCGCAAACGGAGCGGAGTTCACTGTCCAGGCCTACTGTGATACATTTGTCAGCCCTGTCAATACAACAGGACTCACTTTACTTTCTGATAGAACACATAAGACTTCAAAGGAAAAAGAATGGTCCAGAGATCCTGGTACGGAACAGCCGACACGTGTTTCGCCCTATGTGGCAAGTTGAGCCAGGGCTTTCTCAAGGCTAGTTATTATGTTCAAAGGTCATAGAATCTGATGAAAATCGAATACATTCCAATTTGTTTCATGGTGATATTTAAAAACATCCACAATTCGAGATATGTAAGTTGAGTACCGGGATAAATCCGTCCATAAAGGTGCTTAGAGTTATTTCATGCTTTGTGGGACAATCCACAAGGTGTGCTAAGCTCCTGCTCTGCTTTTCGGGGCTGCTTCCAGTTTTTCATTTTTTAAGGGCACGTGAGTCCTTCTATGTCTGTGTTACTGTTGAAAATCGAAACTTTTGCAGCCTTTGAGCAGTCCTCACCCTATCCTGCGTGCAAGGCTGGTGGCAGTCTGGCAGCGAGTCCTCAGTAGCGTATCGCGGACATGTGTGAGGCTTTGAGGTGTGTGGTGCGCACTCAACAATAACCAAGACCCTGCACAGTGACCGCTCTGCTTCAAAGATTTGTAGGCGTTTTGGGGGAAGGAAGATACTGCAAATTTCTGTGCCTATTCTTGGTAGAAAATGAGAATATGCTCCACAGTATAACTCTGAATTTCAGTGTGAGAGCATGTGTGTAAAATGGAGCAAAAAAGGAGTATTTGTTGGGGTGACATGTACATAGCATAAACTGCTCTCACGACTCGACAGTAAACACACACACACACACACAGTGTTTCAATTTTAGCATGAAGGAAAGTACCTCTTACAATATTACCTTAAAAAGCGTAAGCATTCCTGAAGTATTTAAGGAAATGTTGATTAACATGGCCTTTTAACAAGGCCTTTCTCGTGGGAGAGTTCAACACACACACACACACTCCCTTTTTTTCAATCTCTCTCTCTCCTAGAACTAGTCCCCATTTTACGAAGAACAAAGAGGAAACAAGGAGTTGCTACAACTGAACATATTACAGGGAAAACTTCGAGTGAGTGGTGTTGGGGAGGTGAGTGGATCTCTCAACCAATTAAACTTCGATATTAGGGAAGCGATGCTAATGTAAAATAAAGCCTGTGAGCTCTGTGAGTGTCACATAACTGCACTGTGTTTACCAAAACCTGTTCCTGTACAACACTAAGACCATGTACTTTCTACCTTAAAAATGATAAAAGATTATCTATGGCATTTATAGATGCATAGCTTTGTCAGATAATCGCTTTTTTGTCAAACAGTTTTTAGATACAAAGATACCTTTCTGAAAAGATCATATTTTATAGTAGAATTGTTCAAAGATGATCAGGGGTTTTTCAGTTAGTAGCCTCCAAATTTCAATTTCCAAACTCTTGTTTAATTGGAATCAACATTTGTCTCTAATTTCTTGTATTCTATCTCTCATCATTTGAAACCACTCAAAATCCTGTAGTATCGCAACTTGAATTTCACATGACAGATTTTATCACCTCGTCCAATTTTTCAAAGAATATCCTTAGATTCACTTAGTTTGAAAAGTTCACCTGACATTGTGCCCTTTTCACAAACTAACATTTCAAACACATTTTCTGGGTTGGAGCCACCTAGCAAAACACCTTGGTAGGTTTTACAGCCAGAGATAGACGCTCAAACCACAGTACTTCTTTCAACCATCATTGTGAGGAAAAAACAAAGTGAACACACATGACCCAGTGAACAGCAACCTATGCCAAACGTTTCGGTCAAAGCAAAAATATTAGAAAAAGAGGGCACTTGCCAAGTTTGACGTTCCAGTGAATAAATATCCCTATATAACTGCCGACCTGCATTTCGAGATGCTAGATGAACGTAGTAAACATTCTAACTATCTTGGAAGAAGGCCAGCCAGGTACTCCAATATAGCATTAGGCCTGTTGATGGTGTACAGAAGAGTGCTTTAAAAGGGCAGGTACCACCCGGTACTGAATACCTGCACTTCATGAATTTGAAAAGGGGGATATCTACACTTCTCAGCACTGCTGCATTACATTTCATGGGAGAGTATTGCACTTCTCAGGAGCAAACAGGTACTCTAAAGAGCAAGTACCTGCACAACTACATTTCAATTTAAATCATTGGTACAGAACATAATTCTACCCCAGAGCCTACAACAGTACATGGGGGCTGCCCGAAAGCCCTTGCATGGCATTGCTTTTATGGGTCCAGGCAAGGCAGACAAAAACTATAGTCCCTAGGTCTGGGGCCCATGGTTCGCCGACTCTATATCTGATGGTCAATACGTTTCTTAACCAGGTCTATCGTTGGTTTCAGGGGGCGGAGCGAGGATGGGAAAAATCTGTAATGCTAACCTAAGGGAGGTAACATCAGTGTTGTGGTTATGGTTGTTTGTTTGCCTTTGTCAATCAGAAAAAAACAAAAGTTTGATAAAATATAGTCCCTTTCATTTAAAAATCCAGAGCGATAATCAGCAAAGTAGCTGAATACCCTGTTCTTTATGGTGGCCAAAACAGCTGAGCAATATAAGATGCCCGTTCAAATGTACACAAAGCTGCACAGATAATGCTGCGCATGTAGAATGTTCTAGGGAAAGGACACCAGATATTTTTGTCTTCCTAACTCAAGTAAATCATGTGTTTAGCTTCCTTTATTTCCCAGAATACTCTGGTATATAAACCTATATATTTGTGGGGTAAATTTATTTACTGATATTTTGGTTGCAAACATCAAAACAGTACAGCATCTGCGATCCGAACAGCAGACAAAATCAAAAACAAAAGACGAAAGAAATGCGTGGGGGGGAGGGTACAAAGGTAAATACATTAGTCGTCATCAAGTAGCTAAATGCAGGTTGAGTCACATGTGTTGGCACATCCGGCTATAACAATACAGTTCTGTATATCCCACATAACATTCCCAAAGGCTCACATTTAAACTATTAGTTGCTATATGAGATTCCAGCAATGCATGGCGAATAGGGCTTGCAGGCGGTCCAGCTGGCGCCATCTAATCTTAAAGGCAAAACAAGAGGTATCATTTAGGTGACTATGGTGTTGGTGTCAGTGTGACTGGGTCAGCATCTCGTTGTCGGAGCCAACTGGTGAAAGGACCTTAAATGTCTTTAGGCCTGGATCTAAGGGGCATAAGTTCCCTAAAAGAGGATAGTTGTTCCTGTCATTAAGTGACGTAACACAACCATGCCGCAAGTGTCGGGGCAGGACATCTGCCCCAGTGCATGGCCTCTCTGCGTTCAGCCAGAAGGAGAAACATGACGATGAGGTGCCAGTGTGAAGATGCAATGTCCTTGACATATTCTAACAGACCAACCAAGAAGATATGTTGTAACTCCTGGTAAACACAAAGAGATGATGGCCGAGCGCTGAAACATTTCAGACACTCACCTCCAGTCACAGATCTGGGTTGAATCCATCATCGTTCTTTAGCTCACATTGCTACCCAAGTTCAGACCCAACCATATGCAAATTAGAATTGACCCTATGCCTCATGGGAACAATCCAGCCTGAACTGCCAAGCCAGGTCTTCCCTAGACCGGAAACAAGGATCCTGGGACCGATTTCGGGGTAACACCCCTCATCAGCCAGGCTAGCTTGAATCCAGTGGCAAATTGAGCAAGGGACCCATATCAAGGCATACCCTGCCAAATTAGGACGAAAGAAGCAAACACAAAGAGATGATGGACGGAGCACGAAACTTTTCAGACACTCACCCCCAGTCACAGATCTGGGTTGAATGCATCATCATTCTTTAGATCACTTCGCCACTCCAGTTCATGCCAACTTAGGGCAAACCAAGCAAACACAAAGATGTTGTAACTCCTAATCTGTGATCGGCTGAATGTGATTATACACTTCTCCCTAAAATGAAGCGACTTCTTGACATTGCCCAGCCGAAAACATTAGCCTGTGGAATTCTACAGAGCTTACAACATGAGTCAGGTCCCAGCCCCATTTTGTATGATTGCGAGGGGGTGCGAGATGTTTGATATAGAAATTTAAAATGGATTAAGCGGTCGGTAATGTGGAGATAAATGCTCCAGTTGTCCATAGCAGGAATGCCACTGTACATTTATGATAGGGGGATCTAGGTCCTGTTTCCCTTTTCCCAAAGCTTTTAGGACTGTTACAGGGGAGGTGCGCTGCATAGTGTTATAAATTTGAGTGATCAGTTTACACGTAGACAGATCCGTGAGCATGTATTCCAATACAGATAGGACAGGGGGTGGGGCTGGGAATGTGTCATGCAATGTACGACATGTAGCCCACAGCTGATAATAGTAAGGTATTGAGGAAAGTAATAGTTGGGGCCCCTGCCATCTGTACTGATGAGAGGAACTGCTCGTCAGGATACAAATAAGAAAACATGTTGATCTTAAGGTTATGAGCTCGCACTAAGGCACCTTTGTCTGAAAGTGAAGGTAATTGACGGTTACTGACCAGAGGGGTTGAAGGGGAATAACATTGAGAGTTTAGCTCTCTTCCTCAACCCCTCCCTTGCCCATCTAAGATTTTCTAGGGTGTTAATTTCTTTACCGGGATTTCTGTAATTCTGGTAGAGTGCTGTATTCAGAGGACAAAGTGCTGCACAGTCCTTTTCTACAGTGATGTGTGGTTGATAAGGCATTGGGTATAAACAAAAATGTAAGTATTGGGCCTGGGCACAGTAGGCATAGAGTGTTAGATCCTGGGTGTATATAAACCTATATTTAACTGGGACTCATGAAATGTACAAACTATTTCACAGATCTTTGTGAAATATAACTTTATAATAATAATAATTATCCACATTTGTAAAGCGCGAACAATCACCCGTAAGGGTCTCTAGGCGCTGGGGGCCGTCAGGAAGATTAAGCAAGCTATTGCCCAGAGTCACATGGTGCTGGGCTAATCTGCCGCCGGCGATCGAACCGTGATCCCCAGATTCCAGAGTCAGTCGCCCTGGCCGCGGCGTCACACCTCTTCCCTCTTCTTTATCATCATAATGTGAGCCACAAACTATTCTGCACGAACAATCACCCATAAGGGTCTGTAGGCGCTGGGGGCCATCGGGAAGATTAAGCAAGCTATTGCCCAGAGTCACATGGTGCTGGGCTAATCTGCCGCCGGCGATCGAACCGTGATCCCCAGATTCCAGAGTCAGTCGCCCTGGCCGGGCACCACACCTCTTCCCTCTTCTTTATCATCATAATGTGAATAAAGGAAATAGCAATAGCAATATCTTCGTTCTATAGAAGAGTGTGTTTTTTAACAAAGCAAATTATGTTTTTCTAAAATTTACATTCTTTTCTGCATAAATATTTTTCACTTCTTTCTGCTACTGACAACCAAACAGTATAGTCCAGTATTTCCCTTACATTTTTCAATAAACATTTGTCACTTTGAAAAAATAAATCCCTTTTCAATCCAACCGGCCAAAAATAAACCTGTGATATACAAAATAGTTAACGGTTGATACGTTTTGCGACCCTAGAGTTCCACCTGGAGACATTTACAAACCACTTGCCCATGGCAATATAATAACAATACTGGCCATAGATACTGTGCACGTGATAAACCGATCTCTCTTGGTTCACTTTGGCAGTCAGGGCATGAAATGTTACTAATTTCACGTCGAAAAGCTATAACTCTACTATAATACATTCCACTCGATTGAGTGACGTCAGCTAAGGTACGAAATTGCAACTCTTACGAATCTTGAAGAAATAACATTTTTTATAAGTGTGTATGAGCTTTTATCATATGTTCACATGCCTTTACTGTGTGATTTACGCGTCAAATCTTTAGCTGGCCTCGTGCTGTGGCTCTTTGGGTCAAGCCAGGCCGCTGGACGGACTCTCTCTGGACTTGATGGCTTGCTCACCTCTAAGCAGAAGGTGTCTTCAGCTATCCACCTTCAACTGGAAATACAACGGAGGTTTGGAACACACCGAGCTCATCTGGACGACTGCAGATTGGGAAAGAGGCGACATCCGCCCCTTACCTACGGCTTTATGGCTTAAAAGAGTAACTAGAACGCGACAGGGGCGCTCAGTGGACTCATGAACCCACTAAAGGGAGCTGTTTGACCACAAGGTCACAGGTTCCAACCCTGATTGGTTCACTCAAACCTCTTTCCCCGAGACAAATGAATATCAGTAAGCTTGAAAGCCTGCCCCCTCGAGAAGAATGTTCACTTTACAAACACGCGTTGCGGAGCAGTGACAATGTGTAATTTCAGGTTGCTTTCGCTCTGCTTCCATGCCATACATTCCGTGCCATACATTGTGATCTGAAGGACACAATAAGCGGTGTACGGCGCCGAATAAATAACCAATAATTAAACACAGCAATGTCTTTTCAGCCAATCAATTAGTATATAAGGGTTTGAAAAGCTGGCATTATTATTTGAAAGGGTAGAAATCTCCGCCCCCATAAAAAAACATCCCACCCACCCACATATTGTCACAGCCGCCTGGACATCCCGGCTATGACCTTACACTGGTCCACAGCTGAGACGCAGTGTCTGCGCGGAGAGACACCAGCCCCCTCTTCGTGTGAAAGGGCACCAGTGCGGGACGCTACACCCGGGTGAAGGAACAAGGGTCAAACCCAGTGGCGTGGCAAATATGCCGCCTGCCCTAATGCAAGCAAGGAAGTTTGGCCTCCACGGTAGAGCGTGAAGGGTGGGGATGGCCCCTCACGCCCCCGGTGCCAGCGCACCTTCTGCACTGTTGAATGTTCATTCTCCAAGATGAAGGTGTCGCACATAAGAGGCTTGTCCCGCGCACCAGGCAATGGTAATCCAGAGCGGCAGCTGCACTTGTCCCTTACAAGACTGAGGGAGATGCAGCAGTGCCCCCATGCAGCAGGGACCGCAG
The DNA here is from genome assembly GCF_964204655.1 of Triturus cristatus. Lineage (NCBI taxonomy): Eukaryota > Metazoa > Chordata > Amphibia > Caudata > Salamandridae > Triturus > Triturus cristatus. The sequence goes on from NC_140581.1 coordinate 867,161,460, forward strand.
AAGACCAGGCCCGTCTCCCGGGTTCAACAAGCCAATGGTTGCATCCCTGCAAAGGAGGTGCGCGCAACCACCCTGGCCTGGAGCTGCGGGATTCGCGGTTCCGCTCTTGAGTGCATGGATGGACAGACAGGAGGACCCGCGCACGCGCCTGCCCCCTCTGCCGGGACACCGGGAGCTGCAGCAGCGCCTGACGCGCGTGTGCCTGACTGACAGCGCACTGCGTGTGTGGAGGCGTGTGGCCCACAGGAAGCCCATTCATTCTCAGTGACGGGGAGAGGATAATGATATCACACGGGCAGCCAGGCCCTGCCTTCCACCCGACGTAAAGCCTACTCGCTGGGAGCAGCATCCCAGCAGCGCATACATAACAATTAAGAGAAATGCCATGTGCTCAGCCACCGCAGCACACTGCCTTTTTGCACACATCCCCTGCCTGCCCTGGAAGCCAGCCCCTGCCGCAATGTCAACAGCAAGAGGCATTTACTCTCTGCAGCAACCGCCTTCCTTCTCCTGTGTGTGAGATAAATTGTGACCCTGCCAGGAAATACTGCGTTCAGCTCACAAGTGACGAAGCAGATGCACCATCTACCTTGTATTCCCTCGGGTGCCATTATTCCCTACCATCAAGTGACCGTGGACTGCGCAGGAAGGTGCGGGGACTACATTGTATAACTTGGGCTAGCAACGCATACGAAATTCACCGTAGCACTGGGTAGCAAGTGTTTTGGTATCCGTGGACCGCCCCCATCCACGCCTGCAGGGAGGCATACAGTACCATGACACTGGTCTATTTTCCTGCAATAAACCCCTCCCACCAGGCCTGATTTTAATCCAGTTCCCACATGCATCTAGTGTCAAGCATTTATTGCTAAACTGATTCCTCTTTTACAGCAAGAAACGCCCGTCATTACAATATTCGGGCCCCCTCTGCCGCTCCCCCCTCTCATGCATTTGGACCTACCCGCAGTGCTTGCACAGGGGAAGTGGGCGCTGTTAGCAGGACAGAGGCAGGCGCCAGCAGCCGGGGGAGTGAGCCTTTTTGCCTGCGGTAGCAGCTCCCATCTCCTGATCCACCATCTTATTCCTCTTTGCACGGCCGCCTCCTCCTGCAGCCAGCACTAGAGCAGCCTTGATTCTCACAGGGAGCCCCACCTCCCTGCCAGTGACATCAGCAGAGCACAGTGACTCATGCGCACACAAGGCGGGTCCTTTTACTCGAGCCACGGGTTGCAGCAGTAGAGGACAGGCCAGCCTCCCTCCCTCTCTGCTGTGATAGAGCTGTGCGACCTGCCCTTCTCAGTCCCACGCCCCTCCCCCTTCAGCTGCTTGCCTCTGAAAACGCTCACGTACCTCCCTGGCTCCTGTCACACAGCACACCTTGACACCGTATGCCTGTAAACATACTCCCTGCGTGTATTCAGAGAGTACAGAGAACGCGCGTTGCCTGCAGCAGAGAGGGCAACAGGATGCATACGTCCTAGACGCACAGCGGGCTTCCACGTTATTGTCACTGAGTGTCAAGCAGGTTGATATTCATGTTTGGTGTTTAGTTATAAATTGTGTGCGAAACATTGCTGTTCAAGATTAGCAAGTAACCGATGCTGCTGTTTATTGATTTTAGTTAATGTAAACAAGTTAATGTATGAAGTAATGTTTCGAAAATAATATTTGTAAGCCACATTCTTACAATAATGTAACTCTAGCATGTACCAGGGCATAATTTATTAATAACTAAGTATCACCTCTATTTTGCCTCTTTCTGCTCGTTTCTAAACTTTATTTTACCTCTTGCTGCTCAATTCTGACCTTTAATTTTCTTCTGACTGCTCGTTTCTAATCTGTTCTGCCTCTTCCTTCTCGTTTCTCACCTTTATCTTGCCTCTATTTGCGCGTTTCCGACCTTTATTCTTCCTCTTTCTGCTCACTTCTGACCTTTATTCTCTTGCTTTCTCGCTTCTGACCTTTATTCTTTTGGTTTCTACTCGTTTCTCAACTTTATTTTGCCTCTCTCTGTTAGTTGCTGATCATTATTTAGCCTTTCTGCTCGTTTCTCACTTTTATTTTGCCGCTTTCTGCTCATTGCTCACCTTTATTTTGCCTCTTTCTGCTTATTGCTCACCTTTATTTTGTCTCTTTATGCTTGTTGCTGACTTATTCTGCCTCTTTCTGACATTTATTCTCCTCTTTCTGCTTGTTTCTCACCTTTATCTTACTACTTCCTGCTGTCTGCTGACCTTTATTCTGCCTCTTACTGACATTTATTTTGCCTCTTTCTGCATTTCCCTGGGACCTCAGAGGGAACCGCAAGACCCCACGGGACCAGACGGATCCCTGTCTCCTACTGGAGCCGGCATTGTTGCTGCACAGAGGAAGCTGCTGGAAAGGCAGCTCCCTCCATGCAGGAGCAATCTTTCACCTCTTTCCCTGCCCGCATGTCTGTGGGCAGGGAAAGACATGAAACCTCTGCTTCTAGAGTGCGGGAGCACTTTGACAGCTCCCATCCTCTGGAACCGGAGTGTTTGCTCTAGCTTAGTGGGAGCTATCACAGCTTCTGCCAAGCAAACGCAAACAGCTATGTCCTGGGGTGGGTATCCTGAGACATAGCAGGAGCCAGCCCTAGAGGGGGCGGTCCCCAGGGCCATGTATTTTGTCCAGGCTGCCCCGGGGAGATGGTGATCCCAGGGCTGTATGTGGCCCGGGTGAGGGCTGCGCGCCCCCTCTTTCATTTAAAAAAAACGTTTTGGCCCTGGAGGGGTGGTGGTCCCTGGGGCGAGGGGGGATCTGCGCGGCCCCTCCGGGCCCGGTGGGTCTGTGCAGCCTCCCCGCATTTTTATAAAACAGTGCCCTGGGGACCACTACCTCCAAAGGAGGGGTACCCGTGCGCCCTTTCTTATTTTTTTATAATAGAAATGCCCCAAGACCTGGCCCACCCAGGATCTCTTTACAAAACAAGCACAGGAGTCCGCGCTTGTTTTAAAAAAAAAAATGTTGACAAGGATTCGTGGCTCTGTGGAATTTCTGTGGCAACATTGTTTTTAAAAAAAAGTGCTTTTTGGCCCTGTTTGGGTCACAAGGGGACCCCAAGACCACAGTTAGGGGGTCAGGGTATTCCTACCCTGCCCCCTTTTCTTTTTTTAAACAAGTCCCAAGATGGCTGCCAACACTTCATGGTAGCAGTGTTGGCAGCCAATCACATTTCAGCACAGGGACTGTCATATCCTCGGAGCATCCATGTCCCTATGTATACAAATTTAGTTTTCCCTTAATATTTCCAAAACTACTGAATAACTGTATACCAATTTACAAAAAGGTCTCTTTCTTGGCCAACAGCTACCTTTGTGCCAAATTTGGTGTAATTCTGTACTGTGCTTCGGGCCTGTAGCTGTGTCTAAAATCCATATGGTAAATTGTATGAGGAAAACACATTTTTGAACCCTCCATTTTGCTCAGCACCCATATAATGGATCACCCCAAAACTTTCAAGACAGCAGCTGAAGTGAGTGGCAAACTAGTTTTGATAATTTCACAATGATTCGTCAAATGGCGCCAAAGTTATTTGCAAAACAAAAAACGCTTTTCCTATGGAAATGGTTTATAACTAGAACTACCTACTGGCGACGCGGGATTGGGGTATCCGGGTTCATGCATCGGCATCAGCTCAACATCCAGTGATTCTGGGTAAATCACTTAATCTCCCCTTGCCCATGGACTGCGCCTGGGTACCCTCACAGGATGATAAGATGCCCTATATACATCTACATATTATTATAATTATATATATATATATATATATATATTCACACACCCATACAAGCACTCACACATCTACTCACTCATCTATACAGCCACTCACACAGACAATCACTCTCCAATACAGCCACTCCCACACCCACTCAGTTAACCAAACACCCACTCAAACAGCCATTCACTCACCCACAGAGCCGCTTATACACCCACTAACTCACACATAGTCACTCACACAGCCACTCAGTCACCCATACAGCCACTCACACACACACTCATCCACCCATACAGCCACTCACTCACCCTTACAGCCACTCACACACACACACACACTCACTCACCAATCCAGCTACTCACACAGCCACTCACTCATCCATACAGCTACTGACACACCCCTTTATTCATCCATACAGCTACTCACACACCCACTTATTCACCCATACAGTCACTCACACATGGATACACACAGTCACACAGCCACTCACATAATATATGTTAAAAAAATTGAATCACTCATTAGTAGTACACAAAGTATCAATGAAGGTGTTTACCAGGCACACAGAAGTCCAAAAGTTGAGGTTGTGGTTTCAACAGTTCTTTATTGGGTTTCCATTATTCCAAATTCGCCCTTTGCCAACACGTTTCGTCTGTTGCTGTTCAGTCACAGCAGACTTCACCATGGCTACAGATATAAAAATTCAACCATAATCTAATTTTGGAGGAGCATCTAGAATATTTAAAGCCCGTCACCTGGGTCAATGAACCTAAAGGCACCATGTGTCAAAATAAGAAACCTGGTGGTTTAGTATTAGTCAGCAGGTGTTGAAAAGTTATCACAGGTTATCATGGTATGCTAACATTAGCGCAGTCCACTCGTTTCATGCATGTTAGATGTCCCTAGTTCTGATGTCGTCCTCAAAATATTATGCTAGAGTCCACATGAATATGCCCACCTGATTCTGTATATCTATGGCTAATGTGTGTTTGGAGAACAGTAGATCCTGCAGCCAGGCCCTGTAGCCAACCCTCTGCATGCAGCCAACCCCATGCTGTGCAGTGTCTGTATGGGTCTGTGAGTAGATGTAAGAGTGCCTGTGGTGGTCTATGAGTGCCTGTGTGGGTCTGTGAGCTAGTGTCTGTGTGGGTTTATGAGTGGGTTTGTGAGTAGGTATACGAGTGTCTGAGTGGGACTGTCAGTGGGTGTGCAAGTGTCTGAGTGGGTCTGTGAGTGGGTGTGAGAGTCTGAATCGGTCTGTGGGTGGGTGTGAGAGTGTCTGTGTAGGTATGTGAGTGAGTGTCTGAGTGGGTGTGTGAGTGTCTGAGATGTTCTGTGAGTGGGTTCTGAGTGTCTATGTGGGTCTGTCACTAGGTGTGTGAGTGTCTGAGTGGGTATGTCAGTATCTGAGTTGGTGTCTGAGTGTTTGTGTGGGTCTGTGAGTAGGTATTTAAGTGTCTTTGAGTCAGTGGGTGTGAATGTGCCTGTGGGGGTAGGTGAGTAGGTTTTTTAATTCCCTCCATGGTATGAGATTTGATCTGTGAGGCTAAGTGTGAGTGTCTGAGTGGGTCTGTGAGTGGGTGTGAGAGTGTCGGATTGTGTCTGTTAGTGGGCGTGTGAGTGGGTGTGTGGGTCTGTTAGTGGGTGTGTGTGTGTCTGTGTATGTGAGTGGTTGTGTGAGTGCCTGTCCATATCTCTAAGTGCATGTGTGAGTGTCTGTGTGAGAGTGTGAGTGGGTATGTGAGTGTATGAGTGGTTCTGTGAGTAGCCGTGTGAGTGCCTAAATGGGTATGTGAGTGGGTGTATGAGTGTCTAAGTGGATCTGTGAGTGGGTGTGAGAGTGTCTCAGGGGGTCTGTAAGCGGGTGTGCAAGTGTCTGACTGGGTCTGTCAGTGGGTGTGAGTATCTGAGTGGGTCTTTGAGTTGGTGTGTGAGTGTCTGAGTGGTCAGTGAGTGGGTGCATGAGTGTCTGAGTGGATCAGTGAGTGGGTGTGTGAGTGTCTGATTGGGTCTGTGAGATGGTATGTATGTCTGTGTGAGTCTGTACGTGGATGTGTCAATGCCTGCATAGGTCTATGAGTGGATGTGTTACTGCCTATCTGGGTCTGTGAGTGGGTCTGAGAGGAGTACCTGCAGAGCTTATGAGTGGGTCTGTAAATGAATGCGTAGGTCTGTGAGTGGGTGTGTGACTGCGTGGGTAGGTTTGTAAATGGGTGTGAGAGTACCTGTGTGGATGTCTGGGTAGGTCTGAAAGTGTTTTTCTCCCAAGTGCATCAAGGTTCGCGGATCCGTTGTGGATTTCAATGGGGGCCATGCTGAACCTCACGGTGGCTCTGCGGATTCCCAAAGTGGAAAGAAAACCCACTATGACTCAATTTTGTACCAACATAGGTCTCTCTGACACTCCACTATCACACCCATGGGGTCAGGATAGCTCTACCTGACCCCCTTAATCACTTTGCAGAAATATTTTGACGCCCTGGGTCCATTTCCCGATACTTAAAATGGCACCCGCAACCTCCCTGTTAGGTTGTGGTCAGACAATCACTATGTTACTGGTGGCGAATGGGATCAGCAGAGGGCCCGCGTCCCTAGATATCTGTATTGCATTTTTCTTTAATAACTTTTGAACTACTAAACAGATCTACACCAAATCACAAAAGGGCTCTTTCTGGATCAACAGCTACCTCTCTGCCAAATTTCGTGTAATTCTGTCCAGCAGTTTGGGCTGTATTTGAGTTCAAAATCCCTATGGGTAATTGCATGGGAAACTCTCTTTTTTTGACCCCCCCACCCTTTTTCTCGGTGCCTGCTTGACAGATCACCCCAAAAGGTCTATGCACAACTAGATACAGGAGGGTCCTTTTTTGGGGGAACATTTTGTGAAGATTCGTCAAACGTGTGCAAAAGTTATAAGCAAGTAAAAAAATGCTTTTCCTATGGAAACTAGGTCCCAAGTATAAGTACCTACTGTCGACCACCAGTAGGTAATATATACTCACACACACACACATATATTATATATATATAGTGTATATATATATATATATATATCAGCATGCTCTCGCAAATCGAATGTTTCTCTCCAACAAAGGCGAGTGAAGACCCAAGTATAGTGCAAATTAATTATTTATTTCCAGCAGACATGTCCATGACGCGTTTCGGCTGACAACACAGCCTTGATCACATATATATATATATTCTGCTCCTACTTCCGCTAGGTAATCGTACCCTTCACAGATGACAGCACTCACGGGGGCGAGTTCAAAGTTTTATTCACAAAGAGAACTCGGGGCGCACAGACGCGTTTCGGCAACCACCTTTATCGATGTTTGAACGAAACGCTGGGGCCGCCATTTATTTATATACAACTATTCTCATTACGTATTTCCAGTTAATCTAAACGGTAAACGGACCATCAATACATAGCATTGTCCAACAAGCACTGAAAGTTCCGCCATCTTAAAATGTCAACAACGGAGTATGGACTCAGTGAATATCCATCATATACCACCGCCCCAATGACGAAATCGCCATCACTGTGCTTGTGTGTGCTGGTACATCCAGCATTTCTTAATAAAGACCTAGATGGGCTACATACATTCCTAAAATTCATAATGAATGCATTAGACAAATACTAAGTACCTCATTTCGCCCTGGATGGGCTATGGACTGACACTTGATATTACATTTTACAATCTTACATATTGCGACTAAAAAGGTAGTCACGAGCATGTGCTCTATTCTGTTTTCTTACAAACAATGCCTTAACGATTCAGATTTAGCATTTCCTAGGACCGAGGTCAGTAATCAAAATACAAAAAGAATACCGCATGAAAACATGAGAGAAGAAGAAAAGATTTAGTCACCTAAGTGTACTGCTAATTCTTTACTGCTGTTCAGGCCATGGGGACTTTTACTCTGCTGATCAATAATGTACCGAGATTCTAAACATCTCAGTCTCTGAATTCTATCCCCTCCCCTATGATTTACTGGTACATGGTCCAGGCAATAGTATGTTAAGAGATCTCTGTTGCGGTTATGATGTTGATTAAAATGTCTCGCAACAGGGTAGGCCTCATCAGCATTGGCAATTGCCCTCATATGTTCTAGTATGCAAATTATTGCAGTGTGAATGGTACTTCCGATATATCAGAGTCCACACGGGCATACCAGACAGTACACAGTATAGGGGGTCGTACAGGTTAAGAACTTCATAATTTTCTTGGGTTTGGTTAGCCCCGGAATATTGTAAGACACCACACGTTTGCTTTTTTTGCACGCCTTACATTTTCCGCACGGAAAAAAACTGTTGAGCGTTCTCAGAGATGATTTAGGACTTTCAAAACTCTGATAGCTATGGAACAAAGTATCACGTAATGATCTAGCCTTTCTAAAGGTTACTATGGGGTTCGGTGGTAGGTCCTCTCCTATTTCTGTGTCAGAAAGAAAAATGTACCAGTTTTTCTTTAATATACGTTTTAACTGTCCATCATTGTCCAAAAATGTGGTGATCAATCTGAACATGCCGTCATTTGACTTGTTATTTTCCTTTCTTTTGGGCCTGTTTTGCTCAATGAGTAACTCCCCTCTTTGGATAGAGTTTACTCTCTGTAAGGCCTGTGAGAGGACAGTATCACTATACCCCCTTACTCTGAATCGTTGCATGCTCTCTTCAGCAGCCATCTTAAATTCCTGATCCTTTGTGTTCCTCCTCAATCTCAACAGTTCCTCATATGGGATGCTGTTGAAGAGTTATTTGGGGTGCTGTTAAGATTGAGGAGGAACAACACGAGGGATCAAGAATTTAAGATGGCTGCCCTCTCTCAGGCCTTACAGAGAGTAAACTCTATCCAAAGAGGGGAGTTACTCATTGAGCAAAACAGGCCTAAAAGAAAGGAAAATAACAAATGTTTTCATGTGGTGTTCTTTTTGTTTTTTGAAAACCGATCTCGGTCCTATGAAATGCTAAATCTGAATCGTTAAGGCATTGTTTGTAAGAAAACAGAATAGTGCACATGCTCATGACTGCCTTTTTAGTCGCAATATGTAAGATTGCAAAATGTAATATCCAGTGTGAATCAAGTGTCGGTCCATAGCCCCTCCAGGGTGAAATGAAGTACTTAGTATTTATCTAATGTATTCATTATGAATTTTAGGAATGTATGTAGCCCTTCTAGGGCTTGATTAAGAAATGCTGGATGTACCAGCACACACAAGCACAGTGATGGCGATTTCGTAATTGGGGCGGTGGTATATGATGTATATTCACTGAGTCCATACTCCGTTGTTGACATTTTAAGATGGCGGAACTTTCGGTGCTTGTTGGACAATGCTATGTATTGATGGTCCGTTTAGATTAACTGGAAATACGTAATGACAATGGTTGTATATAAAAAAATGGTGCCCCGACGTTTCGTTCAAACATCGATAAAGGCGGTTGCCGAAACGCGTCCATGCACCCCGAGTTCTCTTTGTGAATAAAATTTGGAACTCGCCCCCGGGAGTGCTGTCATCTGTGAAGGGTACGATTACCTAGCGGAAGTAGGAGCAGAATACGTAGGCGGGTGCACCCCCACCGTGGCATGCACCGTTCGTGAGTGCAACAGGCTGGTGCACAGGGAGCTGGTATATATATATATATATATATATATATATATATATATATATATATATTATCTACTGGCGGTTGCCAGTAGATAGTTATAGTTAGGACCACGTTTCCATAGGAAATCCGCAACATTCTATTTGGAATAACTTTGGCGCCGGTCGACGAATCCTCCCGAAATTTTCAAAACTAATGGGGCGCTACGCTCCGCTCCTACCCTGAAAGTCTCGGGGGGATTCGCCAAGCGGGGGCTGAGAAAAAAGGGGGGTCCCAAAACGCGTTTTTCCCATGCATTTTTCTATAGGACCTTTAGACACAGCTACAGCCCGAACGGCTGAACAGAGTTACTTGAAATTTGGCAGAGAGGTAGTCCTCAGGTCAAGGAAGTGCCTTTTGTAGGTCTGGTGTAAATCTGTTCAGTAGTTCCTGAGAAAATAGCATTTAAATCAATATATATATCTGAGCCAGCTTACGGTGCGCTTACGGTAAGCTTACCGTACGCGTACGGTGACGTGCGCGAGCGCGATTCTGATTGGTTGTTCGATCTTAGTAAACATTCGAATCGTTCGAAACCAGCAAGCGGCGTCCGCCATTTTCTCTCTCTTGCACTCTCAAGGGTTGAGGAAAAACAAAGGCAAAAAACATGTAATGGGACTATTTAGACTGCTCCTAACCACCTAGCCTTGATTAATGTGTCCCCACAGTTCCCCCAAGGGCAACATTTCTTTTTTTTTTTTTACAAAAAATCGCCGATTACGCTTACCGTACGCGTACGGTAAAAAAAATTATCCTCACTCTCCCCACCCCGTGTGCAAATGGTGTCCGAAAGGCACCATTTGTGCCTGGCATATAATATAACTAGAAAATGTAAAAGCTTACCTTTCACAGCGAAGCGCATAATATGTCCTCCATGTGCGCACGTTGCGCGAAGCGCATCGTGCGTACATGGCCCATCCACGGCACTAACTGCGTAAAGTGGGCGCGCGGTGCGCGAAGCGCACCGCGTGCTCACTGTGTGCGCACGGTGCGCGAAGCGCGTTAAGTGGGCGCGCACGCCACGAAGGGCGTAAAGTAACTTAGCATTTAAAAAAACGTACAAATTCACTGAAAAAACCATAGGTTTCACACACGTTATAGTTAGGAATTAGCATTTAAAAAACCTTGCAAATTCAGTGAAAAAACCATAGGTTTCACACATGTTATAGTTAGCTGGACATTTTACTGATAAAAAACCAATGAAATTCCCCCGTTATAGTTAGTGCAGGCAACTATAACTCACGCGACCGCAATCCTCTGCTGATGACATATGTGTCTTTATGAAAAAAAAATATTTGTAATATATGTATAGCTAAAATTTAATGGAAGAAGACATGGGCAAATAAGTGTCTAAATACAGTATTAGCATCAGCAGAGGATTGCGGTCGCGTGAGTTATAGTTGCCTGCACTAACTATAACGGGGGAATTTCATTGGTTTTTTATCAGTAAAATGTCCAGCTAACTATAACATGTGTGAAACCTATGGTTTTTTCACTGAATTTGCAAGGTTTTTTAAATGCTAATTCCTAACTATAACGTGTGTGAAACCTATATATGTATAAAAATATATATATATATATATATATATATATATCTTGATCCTATGCTCTTTTCCACTTCAATTTGTCGCTGAAAGCATACGCGGACCACAATTTCTGTGCAAAAAGTGTAACTTATTTATTGATCGGCCAATACGCATTTCGGCCCGTCTGGACCTTGATTGCATGACAAACGCTACCTTCATTTTTTTCCTTTTAACGTGCGTGGCACCACCAGTAATTAGGCATAGATAGTGAAAACATACTTCTAGGAATGTTGTAATATATAAACTACAGGTCTCTTGGTTTCCAACATGTGCAAGTTCTTTCCAATAAAAATTGTCAACAGTCGGATGGCATTAATGACTGGTATTTAAAAAGCATTTTAAAAATCATTTTATCAATATAAATATCAAAATAAATACAATAAAAATAATAAATACCTTAACTAGATTTATAGGAATTGGTGCATTTCATAAATTACTGTCAGTAGAAAAACTTTATTCGGTCTTTTACAACCATAAAATTATACAAGATAGACAGCATACCATTCGTTCAAATCGGTAGATAAAAATAAGAATATAACATCCAACCCTGTAGTTCATAACTGTCACAAATACAATCCACTAGGTGCAGCAAAATGCAAGTGCAAATTGTATACTATCCAGAAGGTAATATTTCAATATTCAATACATATTTATTAGGGCAATAGTCCTCAAAACGTTTTAAATTTATTTTTAAAAACTTCTAAAAGGCACAATTAATTTTTTAATCTCATATAAATTCATGTATTACCCTCCGCATTACTTTTAGCCTTTCGTAGCTCGTTCGCCATGTAGAACTATAAAAATAGGCAGCTCAGATCTCATCACATTTGAGGAACTCTTTAACTTTTTGTATGTACTTCCCCATGGCACAAGCTATGTCTAAATTAATCATTTCTATTAAAAGGTTTACTGCTTGCGCCCTGTTTTTAATAGCATACTTTTTAAAAATCGGACATAAAAACTCTCTTCGGAACTCTAAAACCTTCTGGCAATCCAGTAATATATGTAGGATATCACATGTTGTTCCTAAAGTAAAGGTGCATTTTCCCTTACTGTTTATCATAGATCTTTTTACCCCGTTATTCACATAACATGGGTTTACCCCAATTCTTAACCTTAGCACTTCTCGCCTTAACAGACAACTAGGTAGCCTGTCAATATCAGGAAAATGTTGTTCATTTTGCCACGCTAAGGCCATATGGAGAACTGAGCTTTTCCTCAAGAGGTAATCTTGGTCCTGTGCTTGAGAAATTTCTTTTCCCAGGATTCTAAGTTCCCTCTTATTGATCTTAAATTGGAGGAACTGGGGCCACAGGATAAGCTTTATCTTCTTCTCAATCTTTATTTCGACAAATTAGCCATAAAAGTTCATACAAATTAAAAATACAAAGGATCAAATCATTCAAAATAATAAATATGAATTTAGGTTTTAAAAATACATCAACATAACCAACAAACTGCTAAGATTTTAGCAGCGGGGAAAAGCCAGTTCCTAAGCTTTTGCCAAATCTTGGTAGAAATGTAAAATGCTTAGATAGAGGCTTTGGGCTAAAAGAACCGCAACAGGACAATTTAGTGAGAAAGACCAATTACATGAGATTTCATAATAAAGGCATATTGCATCTTCTTTTCCTCCACATAGATGCAAGAAATGATGAAACTGCAAATACTATTTGCCTAGATAGATCTGTTTTAAAGACCCTGTAAGCTGACCTACAATGTGTAAATCCCAGGTTCTTGCAAATAGGGACAATCCAATAGTTCCTAGTCTTTTTATAGGCAGGGCAGAAAAATAGTATATGTAAATCAGTCTCCTGGTCTGCATCACAGCTAGGACAGTTTCCCGGGGAGGGCTGTGACCATTTACTGGTAAATGCTCTTATGGGAAGTGTGCCATATCTCCACTGCAAAAAGAGTTTTCTTGTAAAGTGAGGTCTAATCTCGCTCAAAGCCTCCTCAAAGTGGTAGAAATCTTTACCTAATAAAAAGGTTTGTATTAAAATAGAAGATTGAGATTTGGAAATAGATTCTGCTATTTTAAACTCATAATAAGAATGTATAAGGTGCTTTTGAGAAACAGTAAAACAAGCTGACGCCGGGTCTGTCCAGAGATCTGAGAAGCCCAGTGCACCTAGTTGCTTCTTCACATAAGTAAACCATGGATGTTTCCCTGCACTAGGTAGACTCAGTACTTCCATTAATTCTTTTCTATAGACCTTGAGCTCTGGGGTAGTCCAAATCCTTCTCCAGAAGATCAAGGGTTTAAGACCAAGCACTTCAACAATGGGACGCAAACCCAGATCGAGTCTCAGTGGAAGTAAGGGCGTGCTCAAAGGGAGGGCTAACAATTGCCTTAGGAACTTAGATTCTGTAGATGGGATCTCTGAACAGCATTTAGATCCCCAAAGTTCAGCTCCATATACTACACGCCCGCGGGCCTGAAGTTTGTATATTTCGATAGGTGGACCAATTGATTTTACACTTGATGTGCTAAAAAATTTCAGTGTCCCCCCGGTTGTTTGAACTAATTTCAACTGAGCCTTAATTTGGTGTGTAACCCAGGTCATTCTTTCATTTAGGGTAAGCCCCAAATAGTCGAAGGTATGGACCCTTTCTAGGATATTTCCACCTATAGAAGGGTGTGGGCGCGTCGTAGCTGGAGGATTAAAAATCATAAATTTGGTTTTAAGGGTATTGATTTCCAAACCCTGCTCCAGACAAAATAGCTCAAAGCCATCCAAAACCCTCTGTAGGCCTAGAGGGTATTTGGAGAGCAATAGGGTATCATCTGCGAACATTATCGCAGGAACCCTATTGCGATCAAGTTTGGGGGCGTCGCTGTTAATGACCTTGTCTAGATACGAGAAGGCTCCATTAACATAAAGACAAAAAAGAGTAGGAGCTAGAACGCAGCCCTGTCTGACTCCTTTTTCAACAGCAAATTTAGATGTTAAGGCCCCATACTTCCCACACCTAACTTGTGCAAAATCTCCCTTGTGAAGGCGGATTATCATATTCAATAGAGGGGCAGGGACACCCAGCTTTGATAAGACGGACCACAATTTTGATCTAGGGACCAAATCAAAGGCCGCACGCAAGTCCACAAACACAGTGTATAATGAACCAGCCTCCACCTTTACAGTCTTCCAATATAACAGCATGAGGCGAAAAATGTGGTCCACGGTAGAAACATTTTTTCTAAACCCTGCCTGATAGGGACTAAGGATGGAGAATTCCTCCATCCAGTCATTGAGTCACTCTAAAATCAATCTAGCAAAAAGTTTTTTGGATGACGTCTATAAGACTAATCGGCCTGTAATTCACCGGAAGTAGAGGGGAGCCTTTTTTGTAAACTGGAACTATCTCGGCTCCACGCCATGTAGTGGGAATTGCCATGCCCTTAAGGATTGCATTAAATAGCGCCGTTAAGTAGGGGGCCCAGACTAACGGCTCATTTTTAAAAAGGTCGCCAGGAAGTTTATCCAGGCCCGGCGCTTTACCAGCAGGGAGACTAGTTAATATATCTGAGACTTCTTGGACCCCAAAATCATCTCCATGCTGCTGAGTAGTAAGATTAGACAAATTGTCCCCCACCGCCGGGGCAATGGTGGGAAGATCGCTAGCATAGAGGGAAGAAAAGTGATCCTCCCAAACACTAGCAGCAATATTGGGAACTATTGCTGATATGGGTGCGGTTGATCCCGTATTGACAATTTGCCAGAATTTACGGGGATCTTTATTTTTAAGTGCCTGAGTTAGTTTGTCCCAGTTATCACTGTCCCACTCTGCTTTAGCATGGACAATTAATTGTTTGTATTCCCAGCGTTTTTGTCTGATTAAAGCCTTGTTGTTATTAGACTTAACGGCGTCAAAAAGTTGTGTTTTTGCTTTCCTGCAAGCAGAGTTGTACCACGTTGGTGTGGTGAAACTCTTCCTATCCATAGGGGTTAAGGGTTTAAGCACATTGGCCAAAATGATGTTTAACTCCAAATTTAAGTCCTCAAAATGTTTATACGTTTCCATAGTGGGAGCTTGCAGCGGTAAGGAACCTACAGCTTCCAGTAACGGAATTACCTTCCCGTAAAGTTCAGGGATTGCGCCGGGGAGGTTAACAAGTTTTTCCCACCTCACCCTGCGTCTGTTGCTGGATAGATGATAACCAGTATCAGAAACCGTCATTCCAGTGTCCGGGGTAGTGCAAATCCCCGGTAACAGGAACTGAAGGAACAATGGGTTATGGTCGCTATCATCCCTTGACAGAACCATAAAATCCAGCACCTTGTCCCAAGAGCGAGTCTCGACAAATATGTAGTCCAACATAGACTCTTTACCGGGTTTATTAAAAGTACACTTAGCAGGGACATCAGATTTGGTATGGCCATTACATGCCCTAATAGAAAATTGTAGAGTTAGGGCCGTAATCTGGACAGCCAAAGGGGTCAATGACCTGGGAGAATTTCCCGCAACTGGGGGTATTATCCAATAATCATCCTCCTCTTGGATATCATCGTCTATCAAACCCGGGAGGGGCTCAAAATGACAAATTGAAATCTCCTCCAATTAACAGGATAAGCTTTATCATGCAACACGGATTATTGATAGTGGCTCTGATCCCTTTTGCCCACGTTAGCTCACTCTTTACAATCTCGTTTCTACACCATTGTGAGATTTTATAATCATCTCCCGATCCCAAACGCTGCCAGAAACGTAATAGGGCCATGCAAGCTGTTATACCCCATGAGGTGATTCCCAATTCTAGTCTCACTGCCTGAACCATTGACGATTTAGGCAAAGAGAATAGATTTTTCAGAGTGTTTCCCTCCTCCATGTCCCATCCGTTTTTGCCACTCAAATAAAGCACCTCTGCACCATATAAAAATTGAGGTGGTACCATTGCTGAGTATGCATTTAGGACCGGTCTATCGGACATTTTGCCATACAAACTATTACATCTTTTTAATCCCTTCACTGAAGCCTATGCCCTCAATTTTAGTGCATCGAGATGGGTATACCATTGCAGGCTTCTCTTGAACCACATCCCCAGGTACCTATATTCTGTTACCTTTTCCAACTTCTCGGAGCCCAGAAACCAAGTGAACCCTGCTTTCCTTCTACCAAAACATAAAATCTTTGTCTTATCCATGTTGACAACAAGTTTTTTGACTTGACAGTATTCATTGAACCTGTTTAACTTTCTTTGTAAGCAAATCTCTGTCTGGTCCATAATTACCAGGTCATCCGCATAAAGTAAACATGAGATATGTTTCCTGCCTTGCTTCGGGCTTGCCCCTTTTGCATTACATTGGGTTGAGGGCAGATCTGCAATAAACAAAGAAAAAAGCAGGGGGGCAATACGCACCCCTGCCTCAGCCCATTACCTATCTGGATTTTTTTAGATAAACTTCCTCCTACATCTAGGATTATCTGGGCCCAATTTTCAGTATGCAGTGCTTGAATCATCCCTAATAAATCCCTTGGGATATTATACCCAATCAAAGTCTCCCACAGCTGCTCCCGGTCCACCAGATCAAATGCTGCGCGGAAGCAGCAGAACAGACTTCCCCTCTGCTCGATTGACTTGCGCGCAATGGACCAGAGCACAAAACAGTGGTCTACCGTTGAGTGTCCCTCTTTAAACCCTCCCTGTTCTGGGGGCACAATCCAATTTTCTTCCACCCAGTCCTTGAGTAATCACAAGATTACTTTGGCGAAACCTTTTTCACCTATAGCTAAAAGATTTATTAATCTGTACTTTTTTGGGGCATTTACATCTCCTTTTTTATGGATTGGCTTTACGATAGCTCCTCTCCAGTTATCTGGCACAATCCCTGTATTAAGGATCCCCTGAAACATTTTGGAAAAGAACTCTGACCACCACTCAGGCTTAGTTTTTATAATCACTGCCGGCAAATTATCTGGGCCAGTAGCATGGGTTAGGTTTAGACTAGATATTATTTTCATAATATGGCTAGAGGTAAAGTCTTCCTTTATCTCCTCCCTCACTCTGGCCATGCTATTGTACTTGCTGTATCTAACATTGGCCATTTCCCATAAATTTACCTCAGATAATCCACCCAATTATCTTCGGGGACCAAACAGTGCAGAGACCCTAATACCTTATCGGAGCTTTCTTGGACCAACTTCCAGAAACCCATCACATTTTTGGCTTCAATTACCGCTAGCATACTTGCCCAGAAACTGTCTTTATAGGTTCTTTTTTTCATTCCTAATGATCATTTTATATTTTATCCTTAGTTTCTGGAGGGTAGATAACAGTTCATCGTTATACCTTACTCTAAGTCTTCTTTCCTTTTGCCTAATATAAGCTTTTACTTTGCGACATTCCTCATCGAACCAAGGTTTGTTTTTAGTACGGGATCTACTATTACTGGCTGCCCTGGGTTGACCACATTTAATTTTTACCCTTAGACATTCTACCAGTTGATTTATTGTGCTCAAATGGGGATTTGTCTAATGAGAGAGTCTGCTGGACAGCACTTAATTTTGTAACATGCTCTTCTGAAATACGGGTTGTAAGCCGCTTTGGGTAGTCCACATGTACTTGGAGAACCGTCTCTCTCTGATTACCCCATTTTGCGTATAAATTCGTCATCAAAGGGTAGTGATCGCTACCTTCCACTCTTACTACCTCGAAATGCTTAATTAGTTCAAAGCTCCAAGAAAGTGTAAACACGTAGTCTATCGGGCAAGGTTGCTGACCTATCGTAAATGTACGCCTAGCCGGCCGATCAGCTTCCATTCTACCATTTACACATAACAAGCCCATGGAGCCCAGCAATTGTCCAAGTGCCAAATCTTGGGACGAAATGTCTCCTCTAGGAAACATTGCAGTCTCTATATTATAGGCGCTTAACAGTTCCTTATACCATGGATCTATTCTTCGGGGGTCTAATCTGTGGTTAAAGTCACCCAACAACAGGAACACATCCTTCTGGTAGGTATCACATATAGTCTCTATATCCTTTTTTAAAATTTCCCAGGTCCACCTTGTAATCATCTTCCTTTCCCTTCTGAATATACACATTAACGATACATATACCTTTGTAGCATGGGTCAACATTCAGTGGCAACACTCTACTACCTAGCGCCCATTTACATTTTAATTCAAGGGGTTCTATTTTCCTGGCAATTTTTGTGGATACCAAAGTTAATTGTCCTGAGGGTCTGCCGAAATGATTCTTCCTCGCTACTTTCAGGTGTTGGGCAAACCCTTCAATAACTAGGGTTTCGTCGCACAGCCAAGTCTCCTGCAAGCACACGATGTCATTGCTCTCAATAATCTTGTTAAAGGTTTCTTGGGTTGCTATTCTTTTATACCCATTTATATTTCAAAATAGTGTAGACAGGCTGTGCGACGACCCTTGCTCTTAGATGATTTCACTCAGGCACCCATCTTCCTCATACTCTAAAGGTGCTAGGGCTCTATTTCTATTCCCGGCTAACAGGTCTACTTCACCTCTCCCTATTTCCTTAGGAGCTATAGTAATTTCAAGTTCTTCCTTAATATCCCAACAGGAATTAATCAATCTTATTTGCCGTACTCCCAGCCCGGCATGATTCCTGAGAAATAACTTCCCCTGCTTATTAATCAGCAGTTCCTCCTTTTTTATTAATCTAATGCCTTCCTTTAGCAGCTCATATTCTGCGTTTTCTGATGCTGCTTTTACTAAAGCCTTTCGTGTAGTTATTATTATTATTTGAGATTGTAGAGCGCGCGGCTACCTCCGTCGGAGGTGTCTCGGCGCTAGCAGCGCATCCAACCTGTAGGGGATGAGCCGGACTAGACTGTGAGCTCTAGGGCAGGCCAAACAGCCATGGATTCTGAATTAGTCTTCCTCAGGTGGTCTGGCATAGAATTCCATAGTGTGGCGGTTTTCACCGAGAAAGCACGGACACCTATCCTGGCCTTCGCAAAGCGGGGGATCACCAGTAAATTCTGGTCGTTAGATCTAAGTACGCTGTCCTGGCTGTATTTCTAAAGTCTCTGCTTCAGGTATTGGGGACCAGTATCCCTAATTGTTCTGTACGCCAAGGTCAGTGCCTTAAACTCTATTCTTCTTTTTACAGGAAGCCAGTGTAAGCTGCACAAGTGCGAGGTAATATGATGTTGCAGTGGCACATTCCTAATTAGCCTGGCTGCCGCGTTTTGAATAGTCTGTAATCTTCTGAGCAAATACTCAGGAAGACCAAGGCATAGTCAATTTGAGAGGTGACAAATGCATGCACTACTGACTTCCTGCAGTCCATAGGGAGAAAATGAAGACATCTCCGCAGAGCCTACAGTTTCCAAAAACACAGTGCGGAAACATGAGCAATTTGCGCCTTGCCAGACAGTTGAGAGTCAAATTTAAACCCTAGGTTCCTGGCAGAGGCATCTGGTAGCGGAGGCGGATTAAGCTCAGCCGGCCACCAGAGTGCCGACCGAGGGGGAGTAGATGGATTAAAAAACAGAACCTCCATTTTGTCAGTGTTTAATTTTAAGCAGCTATCCTTCATCCACGATGAGATATTTAAGAGACACTGCTTAAAGTTGGCAAAAACTGTCTTGTTGTGTTCCCTAAAAGAGAACACCAGTTGTGTATCGTCAGCATATGAGGCAACTTTCACCTCACATTGCTCAACAATTGCTGCAAGGGGAGTAAGATAGACATTATAAAGCGTTGGGCTCAGAGCCAAGCCCTGAGGTACACCACACATAAGGGGGCTGGAACTAGAGACATGGGGGTGGAGAAACACTTGTTGAGAAAGACCCTCAAGAAATGAACGGAACCATGCTAGTACCGTTCTCATCACTCCTAAATGGTTGAGTCTTTGTAGGAGAATCCTATGTGACACCATATCAAAGGCTGCGGACAGGTCCAGCAGCACCAACATCGCGCATCTACCCTGATCTATGGTTTCACGAATCGACTCAGCCACTTCAAGCAGAGCTGTCTCCGTGCTGTAGCCCGACCTAAATCCAGACTGGGAGTCGTGCAGATGTTTAGTCGACTCCAAGAAGTCCGAAAGTTGTCTCTGTACTTCTTTTCAAGAATTCTGTCTGGGACTGGCAGAAGAGATATTGGCATAATTTTTTTTAGCTCTGCTGGGTCAGCATCCTCTTTCTTGAGGATTGGCTGGACATATGCTTTTTTCCAGCTAGTTGGATAGACCCCCGTTTCTAACGAGGAGTTCCAGATAGAGTTCAGGGTAGAGTTGAGCCAGGGGACTAATAACTTAAAAAATCTAGCCAGGCAGGGGTCCAATGGGGAACCTGATTTTATTTTGTTTAGTTCCACCAGTGACGCTTCCGGACAAAAAGGGCGGAAATCCGACCAAGTGCCCAGATAGTGTGGGTTATGTGTTATCAAATCCGATAGTCCCAGAGATGGAAAGGAGGAATAGATGGCTAGAATTTTATTCTGGAAGAATGTGGCTAAATCTTCATAGAGAGCCATTGAAGCGGGGAAAGTACTCTCCAGGGCTTGTGGTTTCATAAAACCTTGGACTATCTTAAAAACTTCTTTTGCGGAATTGTCAGAGGACTTAATCTGCTTTGCGACGTAGTCCCTAATGAACTTATGTTTTAGGCTATGAAATTTCCTCAGTGCTGCTTTATATTTGCCCTTGGCCAACAGTTCATAGTTCTTCCACCAGGCATGCTCCAGCCTCTTACATAGGCTTTTCTCTGTACGGAGCTCCAAGGTATACCAAGGGGCCGAAGGTTTATTCTTGGCAAATTTCATAGTCTTAATTGGGGCTATTTTGTCAAGGGCTGAGTCGACCCAACCATTGAAGGCAGAAGCATCATGACTCTGATCACATTTAAGCTTAGGGGGGATATTTTGCAGCTCACAGCCCATAGATTCAGGTGAAATCTTCCTCCAATTTCTCCTGTCCTCGAATGTTGATCTAACCTGATTATTACAGGCCGCCCACGTTAGTTTAAAAGGGACCAGCCAGTGATCCGACCAGGTCACAGGTGAAGGATCCTCTACCTGTAGTGTATGGTAATTTGTAAAAAGTAGATCAAGCGTGTGGCCAGCCCTATGCGTGGGTAATAATACCTTTTGAAACAGGTTTAGCCCTTTGAGGGTATCAGCCAGCTGAACCGCTAAGGGGCAGTTCTCATAGTCTATATGGACATTAAAATCAGTGAGGTTAGTATGTCTTAGTGAGAGGTTGTCCCCTTTACTCTGTGTCTTGCTAAATGAGACTTCCTCTTCCTCCTCTGCCTCAAATTCGTGGTCAATCGAGGGCTGGAATAGCCTTGGAGAAGAGGATAATTGTGGATCAAGGGAGATCTCTGAGATGTTAAAATTTATTTGAATTGGGGAGTCCAAGGTCGGGGCTGCCGAATCAACGGAAGTTGGATTAATCTCGACAACACTCATCTCCTTTTCAGACACATCCTTCCCTTTGAAGTGTTTCCCCAAAAAGTCTTTAATCTACTTAGAGACTGATCATCCTTCTTTTACACCCCTTGTCTTTGTTGTCTGTGGGGTCAAGTTCAGTGATTGGGGGGTTCTCTGTGCTGTTTTATTACTTCCAGTAGATACTCCTATAACTCCTTTGACCTCTCCCTTTTCTTTCTGCATTTCAGCCATATCCTCTGCCCCATGTCCTTTATTTTCTGGCTTTTTGGTGTTTTTTGGGCCTTTCCAAGCTTTTGCTTTCCCTAAAGCTATCTCTTTTCCTTCTTTCTTCTTTTCCTCTGCCACAGGCACCCACCACCCTAAGGTACCTTTCTTCATATACAGAGCAACACCAAATGTCCTTATTCGCCAAATTTCCTTATTCTCGCTTGCATCTCTTTATAGCTAGCACCAACAGCTCCTCTTGGGGTCTGAGGCTATTTTACTTCCTCTTGCATGTACACTTGCCTAATCTTTATATCTCAAGGCAACTTGATTCTACTTACCTCTGTTCCATAGCCGTGCGCTCTCCCCACCACCACTGCACCACTGCACCACTGCTGTACACCCACTGCTGCAGTTCCACTGTTGTGCCCCTGCTGTGCTGGTACTGTGCCGGTGACTCCCAGGGCATCAACTTGTGAGTGCACAGACTTAGACCCAACTGAGACCTGCTAACAAACTGGTCTCCCGTTTCATTTTACCGCCAAAACACTTTATGAGAGCGTCCAGACGGGTGCCAAGCGAAACAGGATATAATGCAGTGTTTGGGCCCTAAGGGCAGTGCTCTGTCCTCAAGAATCCACAATCTACAATCCGCACTACTCGGGTACAAAGTACGCTTATCTGAAATTAATTTACTTAAAAAAACTCGAGGCTCGCAGCTCATTATCCCCGTGTTTCTGCTTCGCGGCTCGTGCGCGCTCGTCCTTTCGTCGCGTGTAGTCCGTAATGCGTGGTACGTGATGGAAGGTGCAGGGTGGCGAGTGTCTTCAGCGGCCAAGAACAGAGAGCAGTCCATAAATAAATAAATTATGGCATAATAAATTTGAATTTTCTCAAATCAACCTCATTAATTCATTACATATCTATATACAGTCCGCAGGTTAGTCATTGTAAATAAGTCATGGTTATTGATCCTGCCAAAATTCTGGTAGATGAAACAAAGTGCAAGTGCAAAATATAATCAGTGCAAAGAATGTTTGGTAAGTGTCTGTTGCTCTTGTTGCTTACTAAAGTGCATTAGTGCTGATTTATAAAAAAAACACTATTAT
This sequence comes from Triturus cristatus, assembly GCF_964204655.1. Taxonomy (NCBI): domain Eukaryota; kingdom Metazoa; phylum Chordata; class Amphibia; order Caudata; family Salamandridae; genus Triturus; species Triturus cristatus. The sequence continues at coordinate 867,184,118 of NC_140581.1, forward strand.
TTGTTGGATCAGGTAGGTATAGCAGCCAATGGATCCTTTGTTACTTGGATTTGTTCAGTTAAATCATCGTTTCAATACATTAAGATTTCCATAATGTCTATATATGTCTCCTAACAGTACACCAGTATGTACAAGGAATACATATATAAAGACACGTTGAACCCGAGTTTGTAAGATAGTTCTATATAAGACCATGTAGGATCAGAAATTTGTGGTAAAGACAAACTGGGAGTTTTAATACAAACAGGTAAATAGGTCCTCAGTTGTGTTAAGACCCCCCGGAGATTTACAATCCAAATCTAGAATGTATCTTGTTTCAAGTTTTCCAAGGCTTCCTTCTCTGTCACCGCCCCTTCTGTTGGGTACCACTGTATCGAATAGGTAGTACCTGAAATGTTCCAGGTTGTTTTTGTGTACCTCTTTAAAATTGCAGGCCACTGGGTAGGTTGAATCCTGGTTTACTATGGCTCGTATATGTTGCGATATCCTCTTGTGAGCCTGCAATTTAGTGCTTCCCACGTATTTTAAATTGCAGGAGCACTCTAGCACATATATTGCGTGGTCTGTTTTGCAGTGTAAGGGTTTCGTGATTTTGTGTTCCTTGTTGCCAAACGGTGTAGTGTTAGTTGTCTTATTGATCCCGTATTGGCATGCTTTGCAACTCTTGCATTTTACAAAGCCATTACGTTGCAAGAGCCATGAGTGCTGTTCTTGTATCTCAGGGCTACTTTTAACCAAACAATTGCTCATGGAGGGGCTCGTCTGTATGTAATATATAGATTATGAGGTAGCGAGGCTCCAATAATTAGATCACTTAAAATTATTGGCCAATTGTGTCTCATGATGTTTTTTAATGCTATATCTTGTTTGTTGTATGCCAAAATGCATCTTAACTCACTCCCTGTTTCGATTTGACTTCTTTGTTTTGGTACCAGAAGATTAGATCTGCATAGACTGGTTGTTTTGGCAATGGCTGCATCTATCGTTTTTCTAGAGTAACCTCGCTGCACAAATCTGTTTTTACTGGCCTGTTGTGCTTGGTGTAGATCTTTTGGGTTGCTACAAATTCTTTTTAATCTTAACATTTCCCCGTAGGGAATGCTTTCTATCAGGTGTCGTGGATGAAAGCTTGATGAGTGTAGCACTGAGTTGCCTGCGGTTTCTTTGCGATATATTTTTGTTTCTAGTTTGTAATTTGCTATGTATACTTCCACATCCAGAAAATTCACCACTTTATCGCTGATAGCGGCTGTGAAATCCAAATTCAATTCATTGACATTCCATATGTTTTGTGGGTGTCACCCAGGACCAGCTCCTCCCACCAGCCCATGTGTAAACACACATAGCTGGGGAAGAAACTGGCTCCCATGGCGACACCACGCATCTGTTGATAATAGGTTTTATCAAAAATAAAGATGTTATTATTTAGACAGAAGTTTACCATATATACTAGCATTGTATTGTGTTGGTACATTTGCAATGAATTCCTCCCCAAATAAAACTCCAATGCTCGTAAACCATATTTATGGTTTAGACTGGTGTATAGCGACATTATGTCTAGTGTCACTAGCAAATAGTTGTTTTGCCAAATGAAATCTTTAAGTTTTAAGATAAAGTCATCAGTGTCTTTTGAATAAGAAGGTAGCTTCTGTACATGTTCTTGTAGAAGGAAATCAATGTATTCTGAGATATTTTCTAAAAGACTGTTCTGTGTCGAAATAATGGGTCTTCCCTGCGGTCTGTCTGGATTTTTATGGATTTTAGGTATGAAGTAAACATCGGGGACTGTAGGGTTCTCCTTTTTGATGAATTTGTACTCATTTGTAGTAATTAGTCCTGCACTTTTCCAGGTTAACAACTTCATATAAAATGCATTATATACGGATCGTAGCGCCCCCATGTTACTTTTTTTGTAGCAAGTTCTGTTGTTTAGTTGCAATAGAGCTTCTCGCATGTAGTCCTCTTTTGCCCATATGACTACATTTCCTCCCTTGTCAGAATTTATTATGACAATTTGGTTGTTCTTGCTCAGTTTGTTCATCAGTTGGTTATACTGTTGACTCCTTCTGGTTATTTTTTGGTCTTTGTTGTGAACTTTATGATTTAAATTCTTTAGTTCTGCTGTCACCTGTTCATTGAAAATATCGATCGCATCTCTGGGTGCAATGGGATTAAATGTTGATTTTACTTTAAACTGTGTCGTTTCTTTTCCAATATTTAATTTCTCGGTGTCTTGGCTATGTCTTTGAATTTGCCCCCCTGGAGATTGAGGATTTTCCTGACTATTTGTATGGTCATTTTCCTCCTGTAATTCTTGTAGGGTTTCTAACAGAGGAATATCCGAGATTGTCAGATTGCATGGTGAGGAACATATTGTTTATTGGCTTGTTGGTTGTACTTTTGGTTGCAAGGCATGACATTTTCTCAATTTTGATTTGCGTACAAAGCGAAAAATGTCCATTCTCGTGTTTGCGTAATTAAAATTGGATTCAGGGGCAATACGACAAACCCAAAGTGAGTAGTTGTTCCTCTGCTTTGTTGAGGTTTATGTTAGCCAGCTTTATTACTGTCTTGGTGGTTTATGAGTTATCACTCACTTGCGGTTCCATCTCCGTCTTCCGCGTTTCTTGTTGGAGGTTGCTTTTCCTAACCGCTTTTCTCCTCTGTCTTCGCCTGTGATTTCTCCTCTTTCTTGATTACTCCTTTGTGTCCTTGGTAGGATAGTCTGCCGCAGGTCTTGACACAAAAAATACAGCTCTTCTGCTAGAGATAATTTTTGCTGTATTTGTCCTTTGTTTGCCTGGCGTGTTTCTAATTCTGCTTCACTCTCAACTGCCGAACTTACATCCGAGTAGGAGGTGTTGCTATAACCTTCTCTGCTCGATCCTGCAGCCAGTAAGGTTTCTTTCCCCTGTTTGGATTTGGAAATCTTAAAGCGTCGTATTTTTTGGAAAACGTAAAAATACGTCCACTTTCATAGTCCTCTTTGCCTCTATAGATTTTGTATGCCTTATGTTCTTCTATTTTGTCCTTGTCTTTCCGTAATCTGGTGGTCATTTCTCCACATTTAGTTGTTTCATCACTCAGTCCCATTTTGTTTATGTCTTCGTTTAGTTTGTCAATCTGCTCTTGTAAGTTGGCTTGATCTAATTCGACATATTTTACAAGGATCTGCATTAGTTTTGTGTAGGATTCTAAATTGCACTCCGCCCACTCTTTCATCATGGCCGGGTTTGGGTGTTCGTAGCTCGGTGCGATTAAAATTCTAAGTCCCCTTGGGATTTGACCTACATCCAGGTATCTTTTCAGGGATCTAAATTCCCACCACTTTCCTTGTTTTTCCAGTTGTCTCATTTTGTCTTTAATATTGTTTGTCGTGTTACTTGGGTTCATTTTGGTTATATTGCTCATGATTTCTGCTGAGAGATTGTTGCTGAACACTTCAGTGGCTGCCGGCTCCCGGTCTCACAGCGTGTCGGCTGACATGTTGGTCAATAGCTTTATTAAATAAGTGTAAAGTCACAATGAAGTATGTGTCTATCAATATAGTTACTTGGCCCTTTGCTTGCACGCCACTTTCCCCACTTTTTTCACATTGGTCCTACCTTTCGCGTTTGTCGGTGTCTCTCGGGTCCTCCGACTAGGAATTCGCCGGTTCCGCTTGGGCAGTTCTCTTCCTTTTTGGTGAGGGGTCTGACGGGAGTATTCCTTCCGGACAGGGTTTGGTTCCGGTGCACCACCAGAAAGCTTGGTTTCTTGTTTTCTCATCGCCTCAAGGTAAGTGGGGATCCGCGTACGACTGGCAGAATCTGCTCCTGTCTGTATATCTTGATTGTCTGCTCTTTTCCACTTCAATTTGTCGCTGAAAGCAGACACCGACCACAATTTCTGTGCAAAAAGTGTAACTTATTTATTGATCCGCCATTACGCATTTCAAAATCCCTATGGGTAAGTGCATGGGAAACACACTTTTTTTGACCCCCCCCCTTTTCTCGGGGCCTGCTTGACAGATCATCCCAAAAGGTACATGCAAACTAGACACAGGAGGGTACTTTTTTGGGGGAAAAATGTGACGATTCGTCAAATGTGTGCGAAAGTTATAAGCAAGTAAAAAAATGCTTTTTCTATGGAAACTAGGTCCCAAGTATAAGTACTTACTGTCGACCACCAGTAGGTAATATTTATACTCACACAGACACATATATATATATATATATATAAAATTCACTTAAAAAATCATAGGTTTCACATATGTTATAGTTAGGTGGATATTTCTCTCGTAAAAAAACAATGAAATTCCCCCGTTATAGTTAGTTCAGATAACTATAACTCGCGCGACCGCAATCCACTACTGATGATGTCACATATTACATCACTCATGACATGGTCAGTGGCATCACTCATGACATCACTGATGACATCATCCTTGTGATAGAGTGGCGGCCGCGCGAGTTATAGTTATCTGAACTAACTATAACGGGGGAATTTCATTGGTTTTTTTACGAGAGAAATATCCACCTAACTATAACATGTGTGAAACCTATGTTTTTTTAAGTGAATTTGCAAGGTTTTTTAAATGCTAATTCCTAACTATAACGTGTGTGAAACCTATGGTTTTTTCAGTGAATTTGTACGGTTTTTTAAATGCTAAGATATGTAAATATTATTTTTTTATATATATTTATTTTACAATAAACTACGTATTAAAAAAAAAAATTAATTTCTTTTTTTTGTTATTTGGTTTTTCACCGTGCGCGCACGGTGCGCGCACGGTGCGCGCAGCCCGCGATTTTTTAAAAAAAAAATTAAAATGTTTTTTTCTGCCTTCGGGGTCCTTCAGGGACACCCTGACAAAGACTAGGGGGCCAGGAACTCTCTACCCTGCCCCCTTTTCACGTTCGCCACCTTCCTTTTTCACTCTCGCACTGAAAACAAACAAAATGGCGGCCGACACTTCCTGATTTTGACCGATTCGAACGTTGACTAACATGTAACCACCAATCAGAATTACGCTCGCGCACGTTAGGGTGCTCGCATGGTGCGCGGCTATAGATATGTATGTGCTTTTAACTGCAATTTTCTCAGGAACTACTGAACAGATTGACTCCATATATGCAAAAGGCACATCCCTGACCTGAGGACTACCTCTGCCAAATTTCAAGTAATTCTGTTCAGCCGTTCGGGCTGTACCTTGGACTAAAGGTCCCTATGGAAAATTGCATGGGGAAAACGCGTTTTGGGACCCCCCTTTTTTCTCAGCCCCCGCTTGACGAATCCCCCCGAGACTTTCAGGGTAGGAGCGGAGCGGAGCGCCCCACCTATTTTGAAAATTTAGCGAGGATTCGTCAACCGGCGCCAAAGTTATTCCAAATAGAATGTTGCGGATTTCCTATGGAAACATGGTCCTAACTATAACTATCTACTGGCGGTCGCCAGTAGATAGTTATAGTTACAACCTAGTTTCCATAGGAAATCTCAAAATTCTATTTTGAATAACTTTGGCGCCGGTTGACGAATCTTCGCAAAATTTTCAAAACTAATGGGGCGCTCCGCTCAGTTCCTACCCCGAAAGTCTCGGGGGGATTCGTCAAGCGGGGGCCGAGAAAAAAGGGGGGTCCCAAAACGCGTTTTCCCCATGCATTTTTCCATAGGAGCTTTAGTCGTAGCTACAGCCCGAACGGCTGAACAGAATTACGTGAAATTTGGCATAGAGGTAGCCATAAGGTCAAGGAAGTGCCTTTTGCAGGTCTGGTGTAAATCTGTTCAGTATTTCCTGAGAAAATAGCATTTAAAAGCATATCAATATCTGTACGCGCGCACCGTGCGCGCACTGTGCGCGCACCCTGCCGTGCGCGAGCGCAATTCTGATTGGTTGTTAGATGTTGGTAAACATTCGAATCGGTCGAAACCCGGAAGTGTCGGCCGCCATTTTGTCTCTCACAGTCTGATGGGGTGAAAAACAAAGGTGGAGAACATGAAAAGGGGGCATAGTGGACAGTTCCTGATCCCCTAGCCTTGCTCAGGGGGTCACAGAAGGACCCCCAAGGGAGAAATAAACAATTTAAAAAAAAAAAAAAAATTGTGAGGTGCGCGCACCTTGCGCGCACGGCATGCACTGCGAACCGTGGGCGTTCGGTGCGCAAAGCGCACCGAGTGCCCACAGCACTGCGAACCGTGGGCTCGAGTGCCCACAGAGCGCACACGGTGAAAGACCTGAAAAAAAAAAAATAATAAATACATAACTTAGCATTTAAAAAACCGTACAAATTCACTGAAAAAACCATAGGTTTCACACACGTTATAGTTACAAATTAGCATTTAAAAAACCTTGCAAATTCACTTAAAAAACCATAGGTTTCACACATGTTATAGTTAGCTGGACATTTCACTCGTAAAAAACCAATGAAATTCCTCCGTTATAGTTAGTGCAGGCAACTATAACTCACGCGACCGCAATCCTCTGCTGATGACGTCAGATATTACATCACTGATGACATATGTATCTTTCTGAAAAATAAATATTTGTAATATATGTATAGCTAAAGATTAATGGAAGAAGACAGGGGTAAATAAGTGTCTAAATACAGTGATGTAATATCTGACGTCATCAGCAGAGGATTGCGGTCGCGTGAGTTATAGTTGCCTGCACTAACTATAACGGGGGAATTTCATTGGTTTTTTATGAGTGAAATGTCCAGCTAACTATAACATGTGTGAAACCTATGGTTTTTTAAGTGAATTTGCAAGGTTTTTTAAATGCTAATTCGTAACTATAACGTGTGTGAAACCTATGGTTTTTTCAGTGAATATATATATATATAATATGTGAAGTGACTGGATTTGGACCATAGGTTTCAGGGATGTTATAGTTAGAAGTTAGCATTTAAAAGACCTTTACTTTTCACTGAAAAAACCACAGGTTTCAGGGACATTATAGTTAGTTGGACATTTGATTCATACAAAATCAGAGAAATTCGGTCGTTATAGTTAGTTGAGCTAACAATAACTCACGCCACCGAATTGCACTGCTCATAATGTCACATATTACATCACTCATGACATGGTCAGTGACATCAATGATGACATCACTGATGACATCACTGATGACATCATCCAGTGACTGAGTGTTTTTTTAAAGTTTAAGAATGTTATATATATATATACGCCAAGGTGTATTGAAGAATGAGTGGGTTTATGAGTGTCTGAATGGATGATTTACTGGGTGCGTGACTGACTGTGTAAGTGAGTGATTAAACATGTCTTAGTGAATGCATGGGTGAATTACTAATCTGTGTGAATGTCTGTATCAGTCTGTCAGTTGGTGTGTAAGTGGTTGCATGGGTTAGTGTGTAGCTATATTAGTGTCTATATGGGTTAATGATGGCTGTCTGAGTACCTGCCTGAGTGTCTGTGTTGGTGTGTGGGGGTGTGTGTGACTCCCTGCATGGATGTGTGAGTGGGTGATCAACTGGGTGTATGGGCTCATTAGTGCATCTGCGAGGCTGTATGGATGAGTGAGTGTATGTATGGCTGTGTTGGAGAATGAATGGATGTCAAGAGGTGCGTTTGCAGAGTGGTGTAAAAAGGGGCGTTGCCTCGGACCATCTCTCAGCAATCCCACTGTGTGGGGCTTACTGGAGGTACCTGGTGGGCTAGTGGCCCCCAGGGACCCTCAGGATTCAAGGGAACTTAATCCCCCAATTTATAACGCACCAGGTGGCGCGTTAGTAGAGTGGTGCAGATGCCAGCTTTTCCTTTTTTAATTTTTTGTTAGAAGGCCCCCCTTCTCGTAATATTTTGTGGGCCCCATCCCCCAGGGCCTGACCCATTTAAAAAAAAAAAACGAATTTAAAAACGGGAGGGGGCCGTGCGGCCCCCCTCCTGAGGCTGATTTCTGCCCCGGGGACCCTATCTCCCGGGGACCCCATCTCCCGGGGCATGGCCTGGTTTTTAAATTCTTTTTTTATTATTTATACAGGAGGTAAACTGAATGGCCCCCTTCTCTAGGCCACATTTGGGCCTGGGGACCCCATCCCCTGGGGCCTGGTCTAATTTTTTTTTAATTACGGGAGGGGGGCCGTGTGGTCCCCCTTCCCTGGGCCACTTCTGGCCCGGGGATCCCATCTCCCGGGACCTGGCCTGCCATTATTTTCAATTTTAGAGGAGGCCACATGGTCCCCCTCCTGAGGCCAATTATGGCCCTGGAGACCCCATCCCCCGGTGCCCGGCTTCCGTTAAAAAAAAGAAAATTAATTAAAAGGGAGGGGCCGAGTGGCCCCCCTCCCAGGCCACTGCTTACCCCGGGACCCCATCCCCCGTGGCCGGGCCTCACGTTGGGGACCACGGGGGGAGCCCAAATGCCCCAGCGGTCTCTGCCAGCTCCCTGCCTCTCGCTACCACAAAGCAAAGCAGTGTTTGCAATGTCCCATGGGTAGGCACATCAGGACATTGCTGGAGCCGGCCCTGGGGGGGTGGCGGTCCCCAGTGCCATCTAGGGCCAATATTTGCATAGCCCCGGTGAGGTGATGGTCCCCGGTGCCCGCAACGGACCCCCGTATTAGCATAAATAGTGCACCTGGGAGGTGGTGGTCCCTGGGGCAGTGTGGGGGGGTTTGACCCCCTGCAGTTAAACATCGAAGCCCCGGGGCGGTGATGGTCCCCTGGGCTTGGGGGGGCCGTGAGGCCCCCCAATCCAAAATTTAAAAATGCTCCAAGGAGGTGGTAGCATATGCCCCCTGCACATTATTAATCATGCCTTGGGAGGTGACGGTCCCTAGGGCTGCGAGGGCCCGCGCGGCCCCCGCAAATATTAATAACATTGCCCCCAGCACCTGGCCCTCCCGGGGTCTTCTACAAAAATGAAGCGCAAAAGCCCGCGCTTCATTTAAAAAAATAAACAACAATTCGCCCGGATTCACAAACCCAGCGTGAATCCCGCCAATTTTCTATTTTAAAAAAAAGAAGCTTTTTTGGGCCCTCAGGGTCCCTGTAGGACCCTTGAGCAGGCCGAGGGGATCAGGGTGTTTCTCCCTGCCCCCTTATATTCTTATTTAATTGTTTTTTACCCTTTTCCTGTGACTCAGTTCAGCAGAGTCACAAGATGGCTGCCAACACTTCTTAGTTTGAAGTATTAGCAGCCTATCAGAATGAAGCTCGTGGTCGAAAGGGTTCGCGGATCCACCGCAGTCACCAGATATCAATATTTTTTTTATCTTTGAATTTCTCAGGAACTAGTGAATGGATTTACACAATTTAAAGCAAAAAGTGCTCTCTGGACCAAGAGCTACCTCTCTGCCAAATTTGGTGTAATTCCGTTCAGCAGTTCCGGCTGTAGCCACAACAAAAGTTTCCTATGGAAATTAACATAGAGAAAACACGTTTAGGGACCCCCCTTTTTTAATTTAATTTAATTTAATTTAAAACATTTCTAAAGCGCAGCGTACACCATGCGGTTTCTTGGCGCTAGTGGGCAGGATCGGCAACTGAGGGGAGAGACAAGAGTGATAAGAATAGGAAGCTAAGCGGGGAAAGCCTGTTTGAAGAGGAAGGTTTTTAGATCTTTACGAAAAGAGAGGTACTGGGTAGCAGAACGGAGATGGTCAGGAAGGGAGTTCCAGAAGGTTGGAGCCAAGGTGGAAAAGTTGGCCCCACCCCACTTTTTACGTGTGAAGCGGGGAATCTGAAGAAGGGACTTAGAGGAAGACCGGAGGTGTCTTGTGGGAACATAGGATTTGATTAAAGAAGAGATAAAGGCGGGGGCAGTGCCTTGGCGGGCCTGGAAGACCATGCAGCCCGTCTTAAAAAGGGAGCGTTCTTTTACGGGAAGCCAGTGAAGCTCCCTGAGAAGGGGGGTGGAATGGTGGTAGCGTGGGAGGCCGTAAACCAGCCGGGCCGCCTGGTTCTGGATCGACTGAAGTCTTCGCAGGCTGTAAGCTGGAATGCCATGATAGAGGGCGTTGGCATAGTCCAGTTTTGATATCACCAGGGCGGCCATAATGATCTTGAGTGCCTGAGGGGAAAAGAAGCGGGAAACGGAGTGGATGGTGCGGAGAGTGAGGAAACAAGAGGAGACCACGGAGCTGATCTGTGGGTGAAGGGTGAGGTGATTATTTATTTTAACACCCAGTGTTTTAACCGTGGTTGAGGGGGAAGGTGCGGGCCCAAGAGAGGGGGGCCAAAAGAGAGAGTTCCAGGGGCTGGATGAACCACCAGTGAGAACCAACTCGGTTTTATCCGGGTTCAACTTAAGGTGGTTGTGGTTCATCCAGTCCCTGATAAATGTCATGGTAGACTGGAAATTAGAGACAGAAAGGGGAGAGGAGGACAGATCAAAGATGAGCTGGAGATCATCCGCGTAGTTGTACACGGTGACCTCCAGCTGCTGAAGCGCGAAGATAAGAGGGAAGATATAGAGATTAAAGAGCAGGGGGGAAAGAGAGGATCCCTGGGGAACACCACAGGTGACCGGGAGGGGAGTGGCAGAGAAGATGCCTAGCCGCACTGCCTGGGTGCGGTCCCTCAGAAAGGAGGAGAGCCAAACCAGGGCTGATCCCCCGATTCCAGCCGCCCTGACACGGGACAGTAGGATGGTATGGTCCACCGTGTCAAAGGCGGCGGACAAGTCAAGGAGGACCAGTGCCTGGTGTTTGTTATCATCCAAACCCTTTCTGAGATTATCTAGGACTGAGACCACAACTGATTCGGTCGAATGTCTGGGGCGGAAACCGGCCTGGCGAGATGCCAGCCCCCCGTTAGTCTCAATATGGGCGCTGAGTACCGCGGTGACGTGGCGTTCCATCACCTTGCCCAAGAATGGCAGCAAGGAGATGGGGCGATAGTTGGCCGAGATGGAAGGGTCCGCGCCAGGTTTCTTCAAAATGGGTACTATAGTAGCTGCCTTTAGCGCGGGGGGCACTACACCCTGCGCTAGGGAGCTATTGAGGAAGGCGATAGGGGGTACAGAACAGCAGGAGTAAATTTGCTACAGAATACGTGCCGGGCAGACATCCGCCGGAGACCCCGACTTCACTTTGGGAAGGATCTCCAGAAATGATTCCTGAGAAAGGAGGGGGATGGAGGTGAGAGGGCATTGAACGGTGGGAGGGGAAGGATCAACGAATGAAGGTGAAGGTGGTGGAATGTTGGCCTTGATGGTGACAATCTTATCCAGGAAGTAGGCGTTGAGTTGATCACAGAGAGGCTGGGAAGGGGGGATTTGGGGTGAGGTTCGATCTGAGAATGCCAGGTCATTTACTATGCCAAAAATTTCCCTGGGTTTATTTTCAGCGGCCGTTATTTTTGCAGAGAAATGGGCGGTTTTTGCAGCAAGAATTTCTATTTTATATTTGGCCAGTGATGTGAGGAAGTGAGTTTTTAATAAAGGACAGTAATTTTTCCTCCATTGCCTCTCCGCCCGTCGGACGCTCAGTTTAAGCTCTTTCAAATGGTCGTTAAACCATCTGTTGGAATCCTTAGGTCGACGGATGGAAATGCGACGTAAGGGAGCCACTGAATCACAGCCACCAGCCAGCCAGGTGTTAATGGCCTTGGCTTGAGAGGTAGATGATAAGCCGGAGAGGGTGGGAGTGGAGTTTCGAAGCAGGGAGGTCAGGGAGGGGAAATCCAGTTTGTTCCAGTTCCGCGCCCAGGTGTTTTTGGCATACGGAGTTTTTGATACCGGGTTGCGGAGAATGGAGAGGGAAATGAGGGCATGGTCAGACCAGGGGCAGGGAAAGACGGCTGCTGAAGCCACTGGGAGGTTGAGGGACCAGACCTGGTCGAGTATATGCCCATGAGAGTGAGTAGGGACAGTTATATGCGTAATAAAATTGAGAGACAGGAGAGATTCAGTGAATTCTTTAGAGGCCGTACACTCATGTGGGTCAGAGGGCCAATAATTGAAGTCTCACAGCACCAAGACCGAGGCGTAGTTGACCACCAAGTTGGCCAACAGGTCTTGAAATGCCGGTAGGAATGAGGGCGAAGGCTGAGGAGGACGGTACATTAATAGGCAAGTAATAGGAGGGGAGGATAGCAGAGAACGGACAACCAAAAAGTCAACAGAGGGGATAGGGGGAAAGGGAAGTGATTGAAAGTTCAATTCCGACCGGGCGATAAAGGCGACCCCACCACCGGCCCTGCCTGCTGGGCGGTCGGCACGTAAGGCCACATAAGAGGGGGGTAGGGTGGCTAGGAGAACAGGAAGGGATGAATCACTATACCAGGTTTCGGTCAGGAGCAGTAGGTCAGGTTTCTCTGAATCGAGTAAGACTAACAGCTCGTGGTGGTGCTTGACCGCTGACCTGGTGTTGAGTAGGAATACAGACAAAGGTGGGGTAGTGGGGTGAGGGTCAGGTGGGAGGGGACATGGTGACGGGGGGGTATGCAACAGAGAGTGTGGTGTCGTGGGGGAGGAAGAAGCGAGGCCTAAAGCGGAGACGCGCCTGCGGGTGAGATCGGGAAGTGGCCAGTGGCCTTGAAGGGCGATGAGTTCTTTTGAGGAATAAGACGTTATTTTGGCAGAATATCGTGCCCCTAGCCCCGTCCGGCCGCGGACGGGCGCAGACGGGCTTGCCTTAGGCGCGCCTTCGGCGCGCAAAAGTCGCTCCCGCTGCGCTCGTCCGCTGCGCTTCCTACTAAGACACATGCTTTATGCTGGTGGGTCGGGAGGTTGGAGGGGGCGTGGCCAGCCGAGGGGGCGTGTCTCGCCTCGCCCTCGGGAATGGCGGCTGAAGGAGGGGAATCGTTGCAGCGAGTAGCGCTGTTCGTGAGAGTTCAAGAGATGCTGGTAAGAGAATATGTCAATAAAAACACAACACAATAATTTTAAAAATGGTTTGCCCCTGCTCCCGGCTTTCCGCCTCAGGAGCCAATCGTAGATGCGACGCCTGCCACTGGCGCGCTCTATTTGTAGGTATGGCGGGGGGGCGTGGCCAGCCGAGGGGGCGTGTCTCGCCTCGCCCTCGGGGATGGCGGCTGAAGGAGGGGAATCGTTGCAGCGAGTAGCGCTGTTCGTGAGAGTTCAAGAGATGCTGGTAAGAGAATATGTCAATAAAAACACAACACAATCATTTTAAAAATGGTTTGCCCCTGCTCCCGGCTTTCCGCCTCAGGAGCCAATCGTAGATGCGACGCCTGCCACTGGCGCGCTCTATTTGTAGGTATGGCGGGGGGGCGTGGCCAGCCGAGGGGGCGTGTCTCGCCTCGCCCTCGGGAATGGCGGCTGAAGGAGGGGAATCGTTGCAGCGAGTAGCGCTGTTCGTGAGAGTTCAAGAGATGCTGGTAAGAGAATATGTCAATAAAAACACAACACAATAATTTTAAAAATGGTTTGCCCCTGCTCCCGGCTTTCCGCCTCAGGAGCCAATCGTAGATGCGACGCCTGCCACTGGCGCGCTCTATTTGTAGGTATGGCGGGGGGGCGTGGCCAGCCGAGGGGGTGTGTCTCGCCTCGCCCTCGGGGATGGCGGCTGAAGGAGGGGAATCGTTGCAGCGAGTAGCGCTGTTCGTGAGAGTTCAAGAGATGCTGGTAAGAGAATATGTCAATAAAAACACAACACAATAATTTTAAAAATGGTTTGCCCCTGCTCCCGGCTTTCCGCCTCAGGAGCCAATCGTAGATGCGACGCCTGCCACTGGCGCGCTCTATTTGTAGGTATGGCGGGGGGGCGTGGCCAGCCGAGGGGGCGTGTCTCGCCTCGCCCTCGGGAATGGCGGCTGAAGGAGGGGAATCGTTGCAGCGAGTAGCGCTGTTCGTGAGAGTTCAAGAGATGCTGGTAAGAGAATATGTCAATAAAAACACAACACAATAATTTTAAAAATGGTTTGCCCCTGCTCCCGGCTTTCCGCCTCAGGAGCCAATCGTAGATGCGACGCCTGCCACTGGCGCGCTCTATTTGTAGGTATGGCGGGGGGGCGTGGCCAGCCGAGGGGGCGTGTCTCGCCTCGCCCTCGGGGATGGCGGCTGAAGGAGGGGAATCGTTGCAGCGAGTAGCGCTGTTCGTGAGAGTTCAAGAGATGCTGGTAAGAGAATATGTCAATAAAAACACAACACAATAATTTTAAAAATGGTTTGCCCCTGCTCCCGGCTTTCCGCCTCAGGAGCCAATCGTAGATGCGACGCCTGCCACTGGCGCGCTCTATTTGTAGGTATGGCGGGGGGGCGTGGCCAGCCGAGGGGGCGTGTCTCGCCTCGCCCTCGGGAATGGCGGCTGAAGGAGGGGAATCGTTGCAGCGAGTAGCGCTGTTCGTGAGAGTTCAAGAGATGCTGGTAAGAGAATATGTCAATAAAAACACAACACAATAATTTTAAAAATGGTTTGCCCCTGCTCCCGGCTTTCCGCCTCAGGAGCCAATCGTAGATTTTTTCCCGCCCCCCCCTTGATGAATCTCCCCAAAACTTTCAAGATGGGAGTTGACCGGAGCGGGCTATTAGTTATAACATTTTCGCGAAGAGTCGTCAACCGGCGCCAAAGATATTGGCAGATCAAAAAACTCCCAAAACTCTTTTCCTATGGAAACTAGGTTCCAACTATAACTACCTACTGGCAACCGCCAGTAGTATATATACAACGGCGTAAGTTTGGATATTTATCCTGAAAAGCTTGCGACTGCTTCAAAACTGTTAATTTCTTGCCACAACTTTCAGCATAATGTCCACGGACGCGTTGCGCAACCGCGAGGAGGCAGCCAACGTTATGTTTAATGACTCTCCGGCTGGGGGGTCAATGATCAACACACAATTAAGCAATGCATCTACTGGGAATTCCAACATCAAAGACCTTTTTAAAAAACTGGAAAGACTCATGCGCTCCGAACAATCCAAGTGGTGGGAGCACACATCTTTATCCCGCTACTTGGAAGTGGGTAGGATACAGAGAGGTTTGCAGATTACTCTAGCACCGAGTTACGACAATCCGGACCCCAGCATGCTTGCGGAATGGGCCGACTGTAACCTCGAATCCTCAAGCAAGCTGGTTGGTATACTCGTCAAATACGCCGAAAGCGACCGCGCTAAACTACAAATCCAAGTTGAAGCATTAGAGGTAGAAATATGCAAATTGGAAATGACAGAACAAATAAAAAAACTCAGGGAAGACATGAATGCACGCTTGCAGAAGGACGAAGATATTATCAAAAGACGCAAAGCGTTCAAATTTGAAAGAGATAAGGCTGATTACCAGAATGGGCACATTCGCCAGAAAATATGACGCGGTGAAAGCGAGAGGAAACAAAAATCGAGCTTTCCAAAAAGATGCCAGTGAGGCAGTTACAGTGTCAACTTCAGTATCATATCTGAGCTCGGCGGCGGAAAGTGATCCTGAAGGCGAAACATCCAGGGCACCTGGTTTGGAGTTTACCAAACTGTCCCTTGCGCAGGAAGTAGACTGCCTGTGCCGAGATCGAAGGGACACACTGAGACCCCGAGGGCAGACTGGCCCAAAAACAAAAGAAACAACTTAAAGCGTAGCCAAAGACGAAAATGCAGCAAAACAGGGGAAGCAAAACACCCAAAAACAAGGGGAAGATGGAATCGCTAACAGAATCAGAAGTAAGCCCAGATGCCAACTCAGTAGTAAATCCGACCGATCTTCATCTATCAATGGCAGAGAAACGAATACTGGGTTTGGGGCTATCATACAGTCCGGTGTGTAGCTTTAATTATGCAGACACCCGTATGGACATTTTTAGATTCGGGAGGAAATTAAAGCTTAACAAATTCCATATGCTACAATCAAAAAAGAAAAAAGCAACTGCAATAGAGACATCAATAAGCAGCCCCTCACTCCTAACGGCAGGAGACTTGAATTTCTTCCAGGATATCTGGGCGCTGCAAGACGAACAGTCAATTGCGACCTCTATTTCAAACTTAGAGCACACTGACTTTGATGGCACTATTAAAACTCCATTCAAACCAAAATCTATCTTTCAACCCATCATGCTGCATGACAATATTGATGTCTACCATGAATTAGTGACAATGGATCTCAAGCAACTCTATACTGCAACCAATAAAGCCCGCCATGGGATAGACAAACAAATATTTGCTATATACAGTTGATGAAGAAAATACAGAACGACAGCAACATAATCGTGAGGCAGTCAGATAAGGGTGGCAATGTTGTCTTGTGGCCGCACAAACTGTATATGGAAGGGGCATTGCAGCAGCTGACCGATATAGAGTGCTATAGGAAAAGTAACATACACATTGTCAAAGCAGCATGGAATGAGTCCTATTTGAAATTATTGGCTTGGAAGAGCGGGGGACTGATCACTGATGACGAATATCGTTTTTAAAAAAAGGAACATCCAGTCATCCTCATTCCAAAGATCCACAAGTGTGCTAGTAAACCCCCAGGTAGACCAATAATTTCTGCCATTAACAGTATCATGGAGAACACGTCCAAATATGTGGACTATTTTTTGCAAGATTGGGTCAAAGGGCAAGCATCTTACTTACAGGACACATCGGATTTTCTGAGAAAAATTGACCATATTGCATGGAGCACAGACTTGCTTCTAATCACATTAGACGTTACATCGCTCTACATTCGGCATTGTGTCGGACTTAAAGCTATTGAGCACTATTTGAATTTAAGACCAATGTACCTCTCCATGCATAACAAAATGTTAATCTTTATGAAATCTACTTGTCTGGAGCAAAATTTCTTCTTGTTTGATAATCAAATCTATCAGCAGATCAGAGGTGTTGCCATGTCGGCCTGCTTTGCCCCCTTTTATCCTTGTTTGCATATGGGGCTGTGGGAGGAGCAGGTCCTCATGGGTCAACACAAAGAGATAATGGACCAGCATGTAGTGACCTGGTTAATAATAATAAAGAATTTTATTAAGCACACAGCTACCCCCAACGGGGTGTCCTGGCGCTGAATCAGACAGAGGGCAGAGAAGTTAAATTACACAGATGATTTGTTTTTGATTTGGAGAGGCTCTGAAACCAGTGCAATGGAATTTGTAGATTTAATCAATAACAATTGCCTTAATCTCCACTTCACATCGACTATTAGTAAATCATCAGTATATTTTCTAGATGTGGAGGTATTTGTGGATCAGGACACCATTGCCACCAAATTATTTAGGAAACCCACCTCAGGCAATACAGTGCTACATGCCAGTAGCCAGCTTCCACACCACCTGATACGGAGCATCCCCTAAGGGGAGATGCTACGGATCAAGCGCATATGCAGCACGGAGAAAGATTGTGAGGCCGCCCAGAACCAGAGCAGACAGAGATTTTTAGCAAGAGGATATGCCTCCAACATTATTGAAAGGGTGATTAATAAAACTAAAACTCTGTCTAGAAATGAGGCGCTTGCATAGAAACCAAACCAGGTAGAGTGTAGCCCAGAGAATTTAGAGTTGCAACCCAGAATTATACTAACATACAACAGGCAACACCAGGCCCTTAGAAAGATCCTAAATCGAAACTGGGGCCTGATACAGGGCGATCCCATCCTGGGCAAGCATCTACCCACTAAGCCGGCCTTGACTTTTAGAAAATCTAGGTCAATGAGCAACAGTTTGGTTAGGAGCAGTCCGGAATTGAAGTCTCCTACCAACTGGCTAGCATTATGTAAAGGTTTCAGAAAATGGCCTAGCTGCAAAGCATGCAAATTTGCATGCAACAAAACTCAATACAATAGCCCTTTCAAGTCTGATCCCATATTCATTAACAAAAAACTTACTTGCAAAACCGAGTTTGCAGTTTATGTGCTGGAGTGTCCCTGTGGGTTGAGATATATCGGCAGCACCAAGCTGCCAGCCCATAAGCGGATACTCCAGCACATAAGGGCAATCAGCAACAAAGACCAAGCCTACCCTGTAGTGAGACATTTTGAGGAGCATCATGATAGCAACCCTGTACATCTGTAATATTTCGTAATAGATACAGTCGCGCCCTTTAAAAGGGGAGGAAATCGAGAAGCCAAATTGTGCCTCTTGGAAACGAGATATATATTGGAGTTTGATACCAAGACTCCATCAGGGTTGAATGCCAGTGAAGACTTCCATACATGTCTATGATTTATTTCCAGAATCAGTATGCAATGTATTCATGAGCTAAAATCAGTTGTACCTCTTATGAGAATTTGTAATATATTATGAACAGAACACAAAAAATCTTTTTATTTATTTAAATCATATTTTGAACTATTTTTGCACTAATTGATGGTCAACATGGTGAGTCATGCAGGATGATCAGGGAACAAGATCAAGGTGATCACAATGTGGGAAAACTTTATCTCAGCCCACTTGGGCTCGATTGCGATTATACACAGCAGCAAGGAGTGTAACACCATGACACGCTTAAACTGCATTAGTAATAACAATAGAGCTATTAGCATGATGGTATTTGGATTCTCTAATACAATTAGACATAGCAGGCATTTTTAGCTTTTTACAAAACCAATTTTGGTATGTTTTAATAGATTTTAAATGCAGAAGCTCCCACTTTGTTTGATTAATATTAATAGAAGTTTTTAATACCATGGCTTTTATTGTGTATGCATTGTGTATCACTACGTTTATACATTCATGTATTTATTGTGATATTTATTTACATTCATGTATTTATTATGATATTTATTCCAATGCGTATTTTTGCACTTAGTGAACCTCTTGCTGCCTGGAGTTAATTAACTCTTCAATTTCTATGCATTGTGCACCTTTCCCGATTATGTCACTACCTGCATTGTCAATTTAAATGTTGATCACTTTCAAAGCAACGCGTCACGTGATCAAGGCCCGAGTTGGGGCCAAAATGAGACTATCTCGTCATGGGCACTGAAGAGGTTAAAACATTCTGACATGCAGACTGAAACATGCACTTTCAATACCAGCAGCAGTTTTCCCTGGTGAGCAGTAGCTTTACTACAGTGATCTAATGAGCAAAAAGAGTGCTAACATTCTGAATTTATGGCAAATGTGTGACAGATCTGAATGCCTTCTTGATGGAATCAAAGTAAAAAACTGAAAGTATTTCCTACTGAGGAGACTGCAGTAAATGAGGAAATTAGGAAACTTCATAACAAATAAGTCTCCCAAGATGGCCACCAGAGACAAAAGAGCCCAAATGTAGCCCAAATATCACCCAGATGTAGCCCAAGTATAGCCCAATGACAGAATGTCCCAGAAAGTTCTTAAAAACAACTAGAGCGCTTACTGTCTTCATTATGACAAAAGTATGGCACACCTGAAGCCATCTTGATTGGAATAAACTGGTAACACTTAAAACATTTAATTTAAAAAGGAACACAATGAGGGGGTTCATTTTGCCATAGAAATTATGATTAATGCTGAAGAAAGAAAATGAGGGCACATTTTGAGTGACTTCTCAAATCCTCTTCTATTTCATTAAAAAATTCTGACATGCAGACTGAAACATGCACTTTCAATACCAGCAGCAGTTTTCCCTGGTGAGCAGTAGCTTTACTACAGTGATCTAATGAGCAAAAAGAGTGCTAACATTCTGAATTTATGGCAAATGTGGGACACATCTGAATACCTTCATGATGGAATCAAAGTAAAAAACTGAAAGCATTTCCTACTGAGGAGACTGCAGTACATGAGGAAATTAGGAAACTTCATAACAAATAAATCTCCCAAGATGGCCACCGGAGACAAAAGAGCCCAAATGTAGCCCAAAATCACCCAGATGTAGCCCAAATATAGCCCAATGACAGAAGTGTGCAAAACACTTATTATTTTGTGTTTTTGCAGTGTTATATAGTGCAGACTTGTCAGGTATTGGAGTGCTTTACATGAGCATTGGTTACATCACACAAGAACAAATTCATTTTGGTTGTAGACATGGGGAGACTAAGTGATTTGACCAGAATCACAGAATGTCGAGCTGAAGCAGAAACTTCAACCTGGTTCCCCAGTTGCAAAGTCTGCAGTTCTGGAAGTAACACCACATCCTCTCCCCTAAGTGCAACATTTAATCAAGTGGTCAACTGGATAAAAAAACATAAAGATAACAAATAATTTAAAAGTGCTTTGTCGCTATTTGAAAACTCAGAAAATATGTCCTTATTTTAGTCTTATAGAGCACTAACCATAATTTTGATGCCAATAAGACCCTCTCATAGATGTAATTTCTAAAGGAAATGCTCTAGGTATTACAGTTTTGATTACATCAAGATGATGTCAGGCGTTCCACACTTTTGTAATAAATATAGAATGTTAGCAATCTAGTTGTTCATTAGGATACTGTTGAGAGGCAGAGGCCAGGGGCACGGACTCTAAAAATTGAAGGCAGGTAGGAGGGTGCAAAGGCAACAATTTAACCACACTGAGCAGGCAGGAAAGGCAGTGGAAGCACAACAGACTATGGAGGGCAGTGGAAAGGGGGGCAGGGGCAACAAACCAACAATACAGGACTTGCAAGAGAGGCTGTGGCAATGTAATAGACCATTGTGGGCAGAAGGAAGAGGCAATGGTAGTACAACCATACATGCCAACAGACCCGATTCAGCCAGGAAACGTCCAATGTTTTTAAGCTCAAATGGGCTTTATTTGATCTGTCTCCTGTCTACAATCTCCTCTTTTTCAATGTAACTCAAAGGGGAAAATCAATACCCCAGTTTTTTTTCAAAATCTCCCTCTTACCAAGTTCAAAATGTTCGCAAGTATGGTACATTGGATCATGGAAGGAAATGGGGTAGGGACATGGACTTGGATAACAGAGGACAGGAGGGACATGGAGAGGTGCACCCAACTGACCCATGCAGGGCAGGCATCAGGGTTTGCAGCAGCACAATACACCACACAGGGCATGCAGGACGGGAATGCAGCACAACAATCCATAGAAAGCAAGAGGGAGGTGACAGGCCCATGCACATGGACAACAGAGAACAGAGGGGCAAGAGGCAATGGTAGCTAGCTGACCATAATGGACAGACAGGAGAGAAAGCTGCAGCATAACAGACCATAAAGGGCAGGAGGGACGGATCAGGGGCATTACAATGGAACAGACAAGCCAGGAGGGAGGGAGTAGGGGTCTGCACATGTAAACAGAGGGCTGGGGGCAAGGGGGCAGGGCAGGAGCAGCAAGATAGCCATGGAGGTCAGGCAGGATGGGCACTAGAAGCAAGACACACCATGAAGAGCAACAGTGAGACTGTGATGGCATACACACAGACCATGGAGGGAAGGTGGGAGGGGTTCAGGGGCAGCTAACTGACCACACAGGGAAGGTGGGAGGGGCCATGGCAGCACAGAAGACCATGCATGGCAAGTGGGAGGGTTAGTGGTAGCACAATGGCTATGATGGGCAAGAAGGAGGGTGCAGGGGCATGCACAAAGGACGATGGAGGATAGAAGGGAGGGTCAGGACCTGTGCACAGACAAGAAAGTTCAGGGGAAGGGGCCTCACAACAGACCGCACGGGGCAGGCAGGAGGAGCAGTTGCAGCACAACAGACCAGGGAGGGCAGAAGGGTGTGGCAGTACAATGGACCATGTAGGACAGGAGGAAGAGGATAGGGGCATGGCATGTGGACAGGCAGGGTGGAGGTGGCAGGAACAGGTTACAGTCATCTGACAATGCTAGGCAGGTGGGAGGGAAGTGGCAGCTCAACAGAACACTCAGAGTAGATAGGAGTGGCAGGTCCATGGAACATGGTGGGCAAAAAGGATGGAGCAGGGGCATACACAAAGACATCGGAGGGCAGGGGGAAGGAGAATAGGGGCAGCAAGCTAAGCACAGAGTTTAAGCAGGAGGTCAATGATGGGGCATAGAATTGGGCAATGGAGGGCAGGAGGAGTGAACTGGTACATCATACTAAATTGAGGGCAGTGGCAGCACATCAGACCCTGCATGGCAGGAGGGAGGAGGCTAGTCCATGGATTCACACAACAGAGGATAGGGAGGAGGGGGATGGGCAGCAAGCTAACTGTTCAGAGAAGGCGGGTATTAGGAACTTTATTGTTTTTAAAACGTGTGTCTGAGTGAACTACTTAAAATATGAACAAGTATGCAGCATAATCTCACTTTTATTCAGGAAGAAGAGGACGTTTGTGACTGTGACTCCGGGCTCACTTGGCAGAAACACCCCCTGACCCTCCACCCCCTATCGCAAAATGTAATGCCCGTGAAAAGGGTAGGTGAACACAGTGTTATATAGAACATAGTCCTGAGAGCACGATTGAAAATGAAAACTAGATATAGTGTATGGTATAAACTATGCACCAAAAAGTGTGATATAAGATGAACCGGGCGTGAAATATAATATGCAATACATTGTGCGCAATGACAGATTCATTGGAGAGCGCGAGATAGCACAGGCACTAGCACGTGCTATGCGATATGCGCCTTGTAGTGTAATATGCACAGAGCAGTGTTGTGTAACCTAACTAGTCTCTAAAGTTGTAATATAAAATATGTGCTGGGGAGTGTAACGTTGCATATGCACTGTGACAAAGATATGGATCCCAGATTGTAATATGTATGGCATAGCACTGTGCGTTATAACATAGGCATCGAGGAAGGCACGTTAGATGGGGCAATATAACCCGTGCGAAGACAAGTGTGGCATGACATATTCACGGGGTGGTGTTACAGTGCACATGGGCTAGAGAGTGTCATAGCATATGCACTAGCTAGTGGAATACAACACAGAGGTGTGTGGCACTCGGCAGGCAATGGTGGGTGTAACACAGCATTGGGCTCTGTCAGGAGCGCGCTGTGACTCTCAAGTGATGTTTGTCCCCTTTCCAGAGAGTAAAATAAAAAGTATTACACATCCGGCAGTGGATGTGTGTTTTATTAACCGTGAGGGGGGTTTCTTGCATAGTTTTGGTCGAATTTTTGTCGAATCCCCTTTGAATGGCTTGGTGTGCATGTGTGTTAAATTTGCCCGTCAATAGCTACCCATGTTTGTATAAATAAACGACAAGGGTGTCTACCGGGATTAGGCACGGTAGGGCATCAGACATGTCAGAGCTTCACTAGTGGTGTAAATACATTCCACGTGGATTCATTGTATGCATAGTCGCCTTTTAATGAATATCACGCAAATCGTCATGGTGATAGGTACATACGGTTTGTACAGCATGTCCTAGGTGTGTCTATAAATACATATTTTTTTAAAATAATAAAAAACAGTGGCCGGCCCTGGGGATTGGGGTCAAAAAAATATAATTAGGAGACAGGCCCTGGGGGAAGGGGTCATCAGGGCCAATAAATTAGAATAAGAAGGGGAACCACACAGCCCCCCTTCTTAAAAAATTAAAATAAATAAAGGACTGGCATCGTGCCAGAGGCCATGCCCCCTCCGTGCAGCACTCTGCAAACGCGCCCCCAACAGGCATCTCCAGTATGCGCCAGGGAGCTGCGCTGCAGACAGGTGTTCTGAGGCCAAGCCCCTTTTTACACCTCTCTGCAACGCAGCTCTATGGCGCTTACTGGAGGTACCTAGTGGTCTAGTTTGACCCTAGGGACCCTTAGGATTCAAGGGGACTTAATCTCTCAACTTAGAACA
Source organism: Triturus cristatus (assembly GCF_964204655.1). Lineage (NCBI taxonomy): Eukaryota > Metazoa > Chordata > Amphibia > Caudata > Salamandridae > Triturus > Triturus cristatus. The sequence continues at coordinate 867,207,615 of NC_140581.1, forward strand.
GCTACAGGGTGCGTTTACACAGTGGTGAAGGGAGGGGACGGGGCCTGAGGTGACGTGTGCAAACACGCACTATGGCATGTTTTAAATTGGGGATATAATTTCCCTTCAATACTGAGGGCCCCTGGGGGCTAACTAGCCCACCAAGTGCTTCCAGTAAGCGCCACTGAGCTGCATTGCAGAGAGGTGGTCCAGGCCGTGCCACTTTTTACACCTCTCTGCAACGCAGCTCTGTGGCACTTACTGGAGGTACCTAGTGGGCTAGTTGGACCCTAGGGACCCTCAGGATTCAAATGAACTTAATCTCCCAACTAAAAACGGACGCAGGGCTTGTTTACACAGTGGTGAAGGGAGGGGACGGGGCCTGAGTTAACGTGTGCAAAAACGCCCTGTGGCCTGTTTTAAGAGGTAGTTTTAATCCCCATGCCCTATTATATACTAGGGGCTTACAGAGGAGGTCATGCTAATCACAGGGGGACCCCAACGCATAATGTTCCTGTCAAGAATTCCTGTCATACAAGGGAAACACGCCCTTATGTAAACAGGAGAGCTGTTACATAACTCAAGGGAAACACGCCCTTATGTAAACAGGAGAGCTGTTACATAACTCAAGGGAAACACGCCCTTATGTAAACAGGAGAGCTGTTACATAACTCAAGGGAAACACGCCCTTATGTAAACAGGAGAGCTGTTACATAACTCAAGGAAAACACGCCCTATAAAGGGAGGAACCGGGAGGTACAAGGCTGTCGGATATTGTGTTTACACCGACGTACCTGCTTCGTGAAGAGCAGTGTTCCGGAGTGGTGCTCCAGTAAGGCAAGAACGGAGGTAGGTCGAGTCGTTACTCCCTGGGCCGTGTCTTGCCCCATCGTCACCTGTGAAGGACCCGGAAGCTCTACCGGTCAACCATTGAGCTTCGCTTTTTGACTCGGCTGAGTCCAAGCGCAGTGGCGCTTTTGCTGGTTGGAGTTGTAACTCCCAGCCCGACCAGAGACACAGGGACTGCCAGCTGTAACGCACACCAGGAGGTGTTTGCCGCGTTACAGACTCGGAAGTCCACAGGATCGATCGAGCGGCTGCTCTCGGTTCAGTCTTCTTGCTTGTGATTGGGGTATCGGTGACGCATCACCAGGAGGTGACTCCGCGTCCCGGTGCAGTCTGAGGAAGAGGTTGAGCGGCTGCTCCCTTCAGGTAGAGACCCCGGCTGGGTGTTTCCCTGACTCCTCGATTCTCCCCAACACTCTTCGTGCCCCTCACAGCCTACCGATTGGCATTGTCGGCCATTTCATTTCTGCTCTCTGTTGGCATACGCCGGGATCGGCGTATATGCAGAGGACGGTTAGGACCATCCGTGCTGTGGGCTGGTAACGTACTTAGCCTGGAGGATTCCAGTGACTATAACTTTTGTTTGTTCTTTGTATTTTATTTGCCTTCATTAAAAGAACCAACCCTTCACAAGTGGTTGCGTCCTCATTGTCGTGTCTGTTAAACGATCCTGAGACGTTCAGGGCGTTACAAAATATCCGACCTTAATAACACTAACTGTCTCCCGGTCGATAACAGACATGGCAACACTTGATGATGTGCTGGCTGCTTTAGCGGCCATGCAAGTTGAAGTGGCTGCCTCTAGGCAAGAAACAGCCGATGTAAAAGCCAGACTGGATGCTATCCAATTGGACCCGCTCACGCCCAGCACCTCCCTCACGAACCAGACCCCTGCGGTAGTAGTGGAAATGCCGGTAGCCATCCCCTTGGCAACACCAGAGAGGTACAGTGGGGATCCTAACACAGTGCAGGTATTCCTCACACAAGTGGCGCTACATTTATCGTGCAAACCAAAGGCGTTCCCCACGAGTCAGGCTCGTGTGGCTTTCCTTATATCCTATTTGGCTGGAAACGCGGCACAATGGGCCGTACCTCTGGTGAGCAGGGACGACCCCCTCTTATGTGATTGGGGTGCTTTTCGCGAGGAATTCCTGAAGGTATTCGACAGAAGGGCTGACTCGTACACGGCGGACCGTGAAATGCTTGAGTTGAGACAGGGATCCAACGACCTGGTGCAGTATCTCAACGCGTTCCGAAGGCTGGTTGCGGAAACCAAGTGGCCTGTTGCTAAACAGACGGCGCTCTTCCATCAAGGGCTGTGCGATGAGCTCAAGGACGCCGTGGCTCATATTGACCCTCAACCCAAGACATGTGAGGGCCTTATCAACCTGGTATTACGGCTGGAACATAGGCTAAGTGAAAGAAAGGGGGATCATGGGAGAAAAGGAAAATCCCTTCCATCCTATGTGACGGTGGGAAGTCCTGAAACTTCCACCGCATCCAAGGGAGAACCCATGGACATCAGCGCAATACGAGCGAGCCTCACAGCCACGGAGAAAGAGTCACGCCGTAAACAAGGATTGTGCCTATATTGTGGCAAAAAAGGCCACTACGTACGTGAATGCCCTGCCAAACCGAAGACGTCACGTTATCGGGCCAACCGGTCGGTAACAGCCGTGGTGGACATACCGGCGGAAAACTAGAGGACTCCAAGACCAGAGAAGGGGCATCTCGGAGTCACTCATCCATCCCTTCACTTTCCAACTCGGTCACTAAGGGACAACGACACCTGTTTATCACGGTGCACGTGGGAGTGCATGACCAGTGGATACCCGTTGTGGCCATGGTGGATTCAGGGGCCACTGGCATGTTTATGGACCACAACGAGGCATGCAGGCTAGGGCTAGTGCTTCTTCCCAAAGCAGTACCCGAAGACGTCTATGCGGTAGACGGAAGGCGATTGGTCACGGGGCCCATCGGACAGCACACGGGGGTCCTTCCGATGAGATATGGGAGGAACCATTTGGAACAAATCGATTTTAACATCATCCGAGCACCCCAATATGGCGTCATATTGGGATTGCCGTGGCTACAGAAACACAACCCCTTTGTGGATTGGCCAACACATCGCATCGAAATGACGTCACCGTATTGCATCCTGCATTGTGGAATAAGAACGGAATCCCTTGACGCAGATGAGAGCGGGAGTCAGACGGTGGCTACAGCGGCAGAAAAAGATGTGGCTCTCCCCCAGGCTTATCACAGTTTTGAGGATGTATTTGATGAGGTGAAGGCGGAAGTGCTACCACCACATAGACAGTTTGACTGCCAGATTGACCTGGTGCCAGGGGCCAGCGTTCCCAGCGGCAGGCTGTATGCCCTGACGGAGCCTGAAAACGTGCATCTCCGGGGGTACCTGGATAAACTCCTCAAGCTAGGATTCATCCGCCCGTCCAAGTCTCCGGCCGCCTCGCCACTCTTCTTCATCCCGAAGGCTAATGGGGAGCTGAGAGCCTGTGTGGACTTTAGGGCATTGAATGCGATAACCATAAAAAATCGGTACCCCTTGCCTCTCATCAGTGTACTTCTGGAACAGGTCAAGAAAGCTCGTATCTACACCAAGTTGGATTTGAAAGGGGCATACCATCTGGTGCGCATGAGGGACGGAGACGAGTGGAAGACCGCCTTTAAGACCAGGTTCGGCCTTTTTGAGTACCTCGTCATGCCGTTCGGTCTGTGCAACGCCCCGGCAGCCTTTCAGTACTTTTTGAATGAGGTATTCAGAGAGGAGTTGGATATCTACGTGGTCGTATATATCGACGACATCCTCATCTATTCGTCCAGTGTGGAGGAGCACGTACACCACGTCAAAGCTGTGCTCCAAAAGCTGAGGGAAAACATGCTGTTTTGTAAACTCAGCAAGTGTGACTTCCACGTCACATCCGTGGAATTCCTCGGAGTGATGCTGAGTCCAGAGGGACAGGAGATGGCAGAACGAAAGATCAAGGCGGTGAAAGAATGGCCGGTGCCCCAAAGCGTGAAGGACGTCCAAAGTTTCATTGGCTTCGCCAACTTTTACAGGCGGTTTATAGATGGATTTTCAGGAGTGGTGGCCCCAATCACACAGCTACTGAGGAAGTCCAAGGAGTTTGTCTGGTCCCCTGAAGCGAACAAAGCCTTTGAGGCCCTGAAAAGCGCCTTTGGTAAGGCGCCGGTGTTGGCTCACCCCGATCCGGATCTCCCCTACGTGGTGGAAGCGGACGCGTCGGATGTGGCGCTGGGGGCTATCTTGTCCCAACGCAACCACGACACAGGGGTGCTTCATCCCGTTGCGTACATGTCCCGCAAACTCAACGACGCCGAACGCAACTACCATATTGCGGAGAAGGAGCTTCTCGCAATCAAGGACGCCTTCACCGAATGGAGGCATTGGTTGATGGGGGCAAGACATGTGGTATCGGTGTACACGGACCATCGGAACCTACAGTTCATGACGGCCACTAGACACCTTTCTCCCAGGCAGCTGCGGTGGATGATCTTCTTTGCGGGGTTCAACTTCCGCATCACATATCGGCCGGGGACGGAAAACCGGAAGGCGGACGCCCTGTCCCGTCAATCTGCAGTTAAGGAACCATTGCCTGCAACCGAGCGTTCCATCATTTCCCCGAGGATGGTATTGGGGGTTATCCAACCGGATACTTTCCTGAGGGGAATAAAGAGAGGGATCAGGTCATTCGCATGGCGGAGGTGGCTCCTCAGTCACAGAGAATGGCAGCTGAAGGACGGGATACCCCTGAAGGGCAGGTGCCTATTGATACCCACGCCTAGGCTAAGGAAACAAGCATTCATCTGGTGCCATGACTCTCCATGCGCAGGTCATTTGGGCTTTGAAAAAACGGTGGCTAGCATGGGACGGCATTTCTGGTGGCCAACCATGAGAGTGGATGTCAGGAGGTGGGGACAGGAGTGTCCTACGTGTGCTACCATGAAGGCCGACCATGGCCGAACCCAAGGGCTCTTACATCCACTTCCGACCCCGGATAGACCATGGGATAGCATATCACTGGACTTCGTGGTGGGCCTACCGGTAGACCAGGGGATGACGGCAATACTGGTGGTGGTGGATTACTTGACGAAAATGGGGCACTTCATCCCCTGCAAGAGAGTCCCTACGGCCGGGGAATTGGCGTCACTACTCCTAAAGAATGTGGTACGACTGCATGGATTACCTGGGGTGATCGTGTCGGACCGGGGGTCGCAGTTTACTGCGCAATTCTGGAAGTCTTGGTGCACTGCGCTGCATGTTAAGACCGCCCTGTCCACCAGCTACCACCCTCAAACGGACGGCCAAACCGAGCGCCTGAACCAAACGCTCAAACAGTATCTGCGATGTTTTGTGGACCAGGGCAGGGAAGAATGGGTCGACTTGCTATGGGTTGCAGAGATAGCCTATAACAACGCCACTCACAGCTCCACACAGTCATCTCCGTTCTATAGCAACTATGGCCAACATCCCAGGTTCTTGCCATTTCTACATCCGTTCAGAGAGGACAGGATTCCCGCCACAGCGGACAGGGTGGCACACATAAAGGACACGTTGATGCGCTCAAGGGCTGTCCTAATAGAGGCCAAGAGAAGATACAAGGCTGCGGCAGATAGGAAGAGAAGGCCCGGGCCACTGTACCGCACTGGAGACTACGTCTGGATATCCACAAGAAACATGAGGTTTCGAAAGAACAGTGTGTTCCATCCCAAGTACATGGGCCCCTATCGAATTACCAAGTGTATGGGTCCCGTGAACGTGAAGGTGTGCTTGCCCCAGGCATTGCGGATACACCCTGTCTTTCATGTATCATTGCTCAAACCAGCACCCTCCAAGCCGTCTGGGACACCTAGGCCGGTATGCGTGGAGTCGGAGGTGGAGTATGAAGTGTCGGGCATACGGGCGTCCAAATGGCGCAGGGGGAAGCTGTGGTACCTGGTTGCGTGGAAAGGCTATGGCCCGGAGGAGCATTCATGGGAACCGGCTGAAGGGGTTCATGCTCCGCGCTTGGTCTCCTTGTTCCATCGGCGTTTTCCTGCCAGCGCTGGACCCGTGGGGAGCCGCTGAGAGGGAGGATGTACTGTCAAGAATTCCTGTCATACAAGGTAAACACGCCCTTATGTAAACAGGAGAGCTGTTACATAACTCAAGGGAAACACGCCCTTATGTAAACAGGAGAGCTGTTACATAACTCAAGGGAAACACGCCCTTATGTAAACAGGAGAGCTGTTACATAACTCAAGGAAAACACGCCCTATAAAGGGAGGAACCGGGAGGTACAAGGCTGTCGGATATTGTGTTTACACCGACGTACCTGCTTCGTGAAGAGCAGTGTTCCGGAGTGGTGCTCCAGTAAGGCAAGAACGGAGGTAGGTCGAGTCGTTACTCCCTGGGCCGTGTCTTGCCCCATCGTCACCTGTGAAGGACCCGGAAGCTCTACCGGTCAACCATTGAGCTTCGCTTTTTGACTCGGCTGAGTCCAAGCGCAGTGGCGCTTTTGCTGGTTGGAGTCGTAACTCCCAGCCCGACCAGAGACACAGGGACTGCCAGCTGTAACGCACACCAGGAGGTGTTTGCCGCATTACAGACTCGGAAGTCCACAGGATCGATCGAGCGGCTGCTCTCGGTTCAGTCTTCTTGCTTGTGATTGGGGTATCGGTGACGCATCACCAGGAGGTGACTCCGCGTCCCGGTGCAGTCTGAGGAAGAGGTTGAGCGGCTGCTCCCTTCAGGTAGAGACCCCGGCTGGGTGTTTCCCTGACTCCTCGATTCTCCCCAACACTCTTCGTGCCCCTCACAGCCTACCGATTGGCATTGTCGGCCATTTCATTTCTGCCCTCTGTTGGCATACGCCGGGATCGGCGTATATGCATAGGACGGTTAGGACCATCCGTGCTGTGGGCTGGTAACGTACTTAGCCTGGAGGATTCCAGTGACTATAACTTTTGTTTGTTCTTTGTATTTTATTTGCCTTCATTAAAAGAACCAACCCTTCACAAGTGGTTGCGTCCTCATTGTCGTGTCTGTTAAACGATCCTGAGACTTTCAGGGCGTTACAGTTCCCTAGTGTATGTAGGTGTTTTCACTGTATTCTAAGTGTCTATTAACCTAGCACTGGCTCTAGAACTGGTTAGTCAGACTCAGTTACCACCAGTATCCGTCTGAAAAAGTTGAGGGTACAGGATGATTTTGCAACAAGGCTTCTTTCTGCTCTTCTTTTTGTTCTTTCTGCACGTTATCCATCTTCCTGCACTTTTCTTCGTCTTTGAGGACTTCTGTTGCTTCTTTCTGCACTTCTTTTGTTTCTTTCTGTGCATTTTTTCTTCTTTCTTCACATGTCCTATCTCTGTAGGCATAGTTAGAAATTAGCATTTAAAAAACCTTTGAAATTCACAGAAAAAACCATAGGTTTTAGGCACGTTATAGTTAGGAATTAGCATTTAAAAAACCTCAGAAATTCACTGAAAAAACCTTAGGTTTCAGGGGTGTTATAGTTAGCTGGACTTTTCACTTGTACAAAACCATTGAAATTCCCCCGTTATAGTTAGTTCAGCTAACTATAACTCGCGCGCCCGCAATGCACTGCTGATGACGTCACATATTACATCACTCATGACATGGTCAGTGACATCACTCATGACATCACTCATGACATCTCAAATGACATCACTGATGACATCACTGATGACATCATCCTTGTGATAGAGTGGCAGACCTCCTCTCACCCTAATATAACCTTTGATACACACATTCAAAAATAGAGACTAACATTTTCAAAACAATGGACATACCAATACCAGTTACAACAACCTCTTCAGTAATTCTAAGATCCACATACACATCCACTCATTCACCAACAGTCCTATACAGTCACTCATACATGTACTCACTCATCATATGTACTCATACACCTATACATCCTGTTACACAATGTCACTCATCCATAGAGTTACTCACACACATAGTCACTCATGCTAATAAAGAATCAAACATACATTTACTTGCATATACAGTTATACACACACCACCACACTTACTTCTACGGAAACTTACACATACTTAGTCTTTTAAACAATCACTTATAGAAACACATACTTATTCATACAGGAACTCTTTCAATCTCTCACTCTCACATATACTCACATATATAGACCAATAGTCACATATACTAGTTTAAAACATATGTAGTTACTCATAAAGACACTATTGAGACAGTCATTCACTCACTAACATATCCATACACACACTCATCCACCCATACAGTCCTGCACACATGCTGTGTTCAACACATACAAACAGTGAGTCACTCATTCATGCACCTATGCACTACGTAATACCCCCCACCGAACCATGCAGACACTCAGACTGATACTCAAAAAACCAACTAATAACCTATATAGACACCCATGTAGCTACTCACCAACCCATGCAGCCACTTATACACAAAGTGAGAGACTGATACAGATATTTACATTTTTAAACATTACTCACTAAGCCATGTATTCACTATGATACACTTAATCAGTCAGTTACACAATCAATTTTTCAAAAACAAATGATCCATTTAGACACTTATATACCCATTTATTCTTCCATCGACCTTGAGATATACATATTCAAAACATATTTAATTTTCAGAAAAACACACATTCACTGGATGATGTCATCAGTGATGTCATTTGAGATGTCATCAGTGATGTCATGAGTGATGTTACTGACCATGTCATGAGTGATGTAATATGTGACGTCATCAGCAGTGCATTGCGGGCGCGCGAGTTATAGTTAGCTGAACTAACTATAACGGGGGAATTTCAATGGTTTTGTACAAGTGAAAAGTCCAGCTAACTATAACACCCCTGACACCTATGGTTTTTTCAGTGAATTTCTGAGGTTTTTTAAATGCTAATTCCTAACTATAACGTGCCTAAAACCTATGGTTTTTTCTGTGAATATATATATATATATATATTATCTACTGGCGGTCGCCAGTAGATAGTTATAGTTAGGACCGTGTTTCCATAGGAAATCTGAAAATTCTATTTTGAATAACTTTGGCGCCGGTTGACAAATCCTCAAAAAATTTTCAAAATAGGTGGGGCGCTCCGCTCCGCTCCGCTCCTACCCTGAAAGTCTCGGGGTGATTAGTCAAGCGGGGGCCGAGAAAAAAGGGGGGTCCTAAAACGCGTTTTCCCCATGCCTTTTTCCATAGGACCTTTAGTCGAAGGTACAGCCCGAACGGCTGAACAGAATTACGTTCAGTATTTCCTGAGAAAATAGCATTTAAAACCATATCAATATCTATACGCGCGCACCGTGCGCGCACTGTGCGCGCACCCTGCCGTGCGCGAGCGCAATTCTGATTGGTTGTTAGATGTCAGTAAATATTCTAATCGGTCGAAATCAGGAAGTGGCGGCCGCCATTTTGTCTCTCGCAGTCTGAGGCAGTGAAAAACAAAGGTGGAGAACGTGAAAAGGGGGCAGGGTGGACAGTTCCTGACCCCCTAGCCTTTGTCAGGACCCCCAAGGGTGAAAAAAACATTTATTTTTTTGACGAAAATGCGCGGGGTGTGCGCACGGAGCGTGCACAGTGCGCGCACGGCATGCACAACGCTTCGTGGGCACGTGCGGTGCGCGCACGGTGAAAAACCTGAAAAAAAAAATATTACTAAATACATAACTTAGCATTTAAAAAACCGTACAAATTCACTTAAAAAACCATAGGTTTCACACACGTTATAGTTAGGAATTAGCATTTAAAAAACCTTGCAAATTCACTTAAAAAACCATAGGTTTCACACATGTTATAGTTAGCTGGACATTTCCCTCGTAAAAAAGCAATGAAATTCCCCCGTTATAGTTAGTGCAGGCAACTATAACTCACGCGACCGCAATCCTCTGCTGATGACGTCAGATATTACATCACTGATTACATATGTGTCTTTCTGAAAAATAAATATTTGTAATATATGTATAGCTAAAGAATAATGGAAGAAGACATGGGTAAATAGGTGTCTAAATACAGTGATGTAATATCTGACGTCATCAGCAGAGGATTGCGGTCGCGTGAGTTATAATTGCCTGCACTAACTATAACGGGGGAATTTCATTGGTTTTTTACGAGGGAAATGTCCAGCTAACTATAACATGTGTGAAACCTATGGTTTTTTAGTGAATATATATATATATATTTACAAATACCCTGAAAAACAAGGGATGACGATGCCGTGTTCTGGCTAAATTTCATTTATTGCCAGTCAGCTGGTTGAACACGTTTCGCCTGACCTGCAGGCTTGATCACCAACAGTTGCTACAAAATAATTCAACCATTTTGAATGTTTGTGCTCGTGAAAAGTCACGTGATGTGACTACGAACTTTTTTTTAAAATTAATTTATTTATTTTAGAATGAACAAACATGGTGGCGTTCACATCTACTCGCCTACAACCCTGTGGGCCGGCTACTTTGTACATGACAATCACTGCGTGTCTCAGCCTTTCCCACATCCCGGGGGCCGGGTATCGCTGTCTTATACTTACAATAATTCGCCAGCGCTGTACGTGAATGCCACCCATCATGTCAACTCGTATAGTCTGTTCCCTAAATGGGAGCACAAAGTTTTCTTCCTGAAAATTCGCCAAACTTATTATCAACACCCTCCCCCCTCCCTCCCTCCACCCTCGAAAGATCCTGTCAATTGCTCCCAAGGGCTCCCCCTCACACTCGATGCCTGTCCTGGTCTTCTCCTCCCATAGGTCTGCTTAACCGAACTGGTGCGCACACAGACCAATTGTGCCCTCCAGAACTCAATCCGCAGTGTGGAGTGCATGTACCCTTCTATACACAAATAGTAAGAACTCCGCCAGCTGTCATCTAACACCCCTAGCCTGCCTCCGAGTCCAGAGCGAGCGTATCCTTTTCCCCAGCGTCAAGACCCGCACCAGCTACCCCGTTTTTGAGATAGTCCGCATATAATCCCCAAAAATGATTTGGCCTGCTCCTCGGAGGCAGCAGTTCACTAAACGCCTCCGACTGCGTACAGCAATATAGCGCGTCTCGCTTCCATTGCGCTATTGTGGGCAGTGGGCCTCGCATCCAGCACAGAGCAACTCTGCACTTGGCTATTAGCATGCCCATATCCACCAGCTTGCGCGCTGCCATTGGGAGCCCCCTCGAGTGTCCCAGCAATGCCACCGCGGGATCCGGTACTAGTTCTAAGCCAGCTATCTCTCCGATCTGCCGAAATACAGCTTCCCAATATTTAACCACGCCGAGGCAGCGCCACGCCAAGTGAATGAAATCTGCCACGGGGTGTGCACACCTTTCACACGCCGACCCCTCACGCAAGCCATATCTGTGCAGCCTGTCCGGCGTGTAATAGACCCTGTTTATAAATTTGAAATGTACAAGTCTATGCTTGCCATGTAGCGATATGCGACGCGTACCCGCACATCAATATGACAACATGGCATCATCTATCACTGTGTCCAGGTCTCGCTACCAGGCCAAACGGGCCTTGGTATATTTCTGGGATCTCTGAGACATAGCAATGGAATATAACTTGGATGTCATCCTACGAGGGCTCTTGTGTTTAATAAGGTACAACAATTCAAGGACCTCAGGAGGCTCGACCATATCATCTCCTAGATGCTGTCGCAGTGCGCCTCTAACCCTGTGAAATTGAAACCGCTGCAGCTGTGTGCTGGTCTCCAGTGTCGACTCCACGTCTTCCCACGTTTTGGCAATACCGTCCTTAAACAAGTCTCCCACCAGGTGTATGCCTAATCCACTTAGGGACTGCACCACCCCTCGCTCCCCGCATGGTGCCAACCAGACCGCCCACTCCAGCGGCATGACCGGGGAATATAACAGCGCCCCCGCCGTCCGCTGCAGGATCCAATTCCATGCAAGCCTAGTAGTGTTTAATGAATCTAAGAAGCCCGTCCTGCGGCCTGCAGGCTCAAACATGATCGCTGGCAACAGGAGAGGTGCAGCACACAGTCTCTCGCCGTGAACCCAGTTATGCGCCTGTACAGCTTGCGCTATCCTGTAATATAGTTCCATGTCGGGCGCCCCTAGGACCCCCATGTGGTAGGGTAGCGTCAGGACACTCCAGCTCACGCGGGCCTGCTTCCCGGCCCACGCTAGCCGCAATAGGAATCTGGTCAGCCTAGCGAAGAAGGTGCGCGGCAGCACCATTGGGATATTGGTAAACAGGAATAAAAAACGGGGAAGTACCACCATCTTAGCGATGGAGATTCGGCCCATAAGGGACAGGGGAAGTCCGATCCATGTCTCCACATCATCCTCTAGTTTATCAATGGCTCTCCCATAGTTCTCTGTAAAGACAACGTCAGAATCCCTATGCAGTTGTATCCCAAGGTATCTGATCGAGTCATCCGACCACGGCAGTGGATACTCCATCTCAAACGGGGTGGTGGACGGCGTCAGCGGGAATGCGATGGACTTGTTCCAGTTCACGTTTAGCCCAGATAGTGCCCCAAACTGTACTACCTCCCGCAACACCGGCGCCAAGTTGCTCTCCGGTTCCCTGACATATAGCAAAGTGTCATCTGCGTATGTGGAGACCACAATGCGATATGATGGGAAGCTCACGCCTCTCAGGCTATGGTATTCACGCAGGGCCCGCGCCAATTGTTCCGCCACCAGGGCGTACAATATAGGGGACAGAGGGCAACCCTGGCGAGTCCCCCTAGAGATTGGTATGGTGTCCGTGACCAAGTCACCTAGACGGATCCTAGCAGTGGGGCCCCTATACAGCACGCCAATCATTTGTAGAAAGACCGGGCCCAGTCCCATTTTTGTCAGGACCTGTCGCATGTAGGGCCATTCCACCGAGTCGAAGGCCTTTTCCATATCCAGGAAAACTGCAAGAGCCCTCGAGTCCCGTTTAACATGTTGCAATATGCCAAACACCGTCCTGAGGTTATACGTGAGGTTCCTGTCCGACACAAACCCTGCCTGCTCCGGAGCAATCAGTTCCGGCGTGAGCAGCGCCAGGCGCGTAGCGAACACCTTTGCCAATAGTTTATTATCAACATTCAACAAAGATAGCGGCCGATATGAGCTACACTCCTCCAGGTCCTTACCTGGTTTAGGGATAGCTACAAGGATCGCCTCCCGCATAGATGGAGGCATTTGGCCGGTCACATATATATCATCAAACAACGCTGATATGTGTGGCAGTAGGAGATCTATAAAGGACCGATAGAAAGCGACCGTGAGACCGTCCGCTCCAGGGGCGCTGTTTGCTTTCATGCCCGCCAGTGCCTCTAGGATTTCGTCCCTCTCTATAGGTAGGGCCAAAAACTCCCTGTGCTCATTGGAAAGGAAGGGTAGCTGAATATGGTCCAAATATTCTTGTATGCTTTCTTCCATATTATTCTGTTGGGAGGCATACAGGCTGCCGTAGTAAGATTTGAAGCACGCGGCTATGTCCGTCTCTTCTGTCAGCTTTTCCCCGCTATCAGACCTAACCTTAGTAATCGCTGCTTTGCATCTACGGGCCTTTAGCATATTGGCAAGGACAGAGCTAGGCCTCTCACCCTCCCCATACTTTCTGGCAGTGGCATACTTCCCTAGATGTTGCACTTCCGTATCTGCCTCCCAATGGTATTCTGCCAGCAAAGCCTTAAGCTCTTCCGCAATGTCTTCCGCGGCGTCCGACTGCTGCCTAGACTCTGTTTCCCCTATCCTGCGCTCCAATGTTGCTAACCTCTTCCAGATAGAGCGCAGCACCCCAGAATACTTAGCGATCACCAACCCTCTAATATAGACTTTAAATGTTTCCCACACCGTTTGGAAGCTGTCTACAGAGCCCAGGTTGGTATCAAAGAACGTTGTGATTGCCTCCGCCATTTCTTCCTTAAACAAGGGATCAAGGAGTGAGTATGGGGGAAACCGCCATAAAAATGGGGGTATAGTTGTCCTGGGTGCGGCCAATGTAAGCACTATGGGGGAATGATCCGAAAGGGTGCGCGGAAGCACCCGACACGCGCGAACCTGAGGCACAAGCGATGACGAGGCCAGCCAATAATCTATGCGGGTGTGCGGGTTATGATAAGCGGAGTAGTGCGTAAAGCCCCCCTCCGTAGGATAAAGGACTCTCCAAACGTCTGAAAGGGCCATACATAACATCTCTCTCTGAATAGTCTTAGCTGCTGCTGACTGCGACCTGGTCGAGCCTCCCGATCTGTCAAGACCCGGGTTCATAACCATATTGAGATCCCCCCCATAGCATGCATGGAATCCCCGAGTCTTTGACTCTGTTAGCTAGGTTTGCGTAAAACTCAGGGCTGTCATAATTATGTCCATACACATTCACCAATAACATATCCAGCCATTTACACTGGTACCTTGAGAGGACGAACCTGCCACCCCCATCCGCATATAGCAGTTGTGTCTTGCTGCTCAACCTAGGGTTAAACCAAGTTAGCACATCTCTGGCATGCGTTGTGAAGCCAGCCGCTCACGCGCAGCATCGGACTACGACTAGGGAGATGCATTTCCTGGAGGAAGGCTATGTCTATGCTATGTCTGTTAAGGTAATGCAACACCTTGCGCAGCTTGCGATGGTCATTCAGACCTCTGACATTCCAGGTCACCGCTCTGATGGAATCGTGCAACCCACCCGCTATATCGGTACTAGCCATGACAGACCCATTCGTAACCAGTGTGCTCAATCTCAGCCTGTCTTACATGTCTGTCGCGGAGAGAGAACCACATCAGAGCGCACTGACAGTTCAACCCCTCAATTACAAAAAGAAAAAACAACGACCCTGTCCCCTCCCTCCACCCACAGCAGACCCCCCCCCAACTTGGCCTTGCCGCGTTCCATCTAGGAACTACTCACCCCGCCCCCCCACCCAGCCCCGAACAACTTGACCCCAGCAAAAGGTAAAAGGTGAAATGCACTCGCGGGCGGAGGTCGCTCAGTCCGTAGTATAGGGCAACTTATCTCTGTCTATGTGAGCTCAGCCTGCTAGCGCCGCAACTCCATTGGTGCCCCACCGCCCTAACCCATTCTCCTCGCTGTACTCCTCCATATGTCACCCGCAGCGCGTGGCTGCGCGGCCTATGAGCGCGGCCCCCTGACTCCCATCCACAAGGTGAATAGGCCGCCAAGGGCCAGGGCCTTCCGCCCGTACTCACTCCATTAGCCACGTAAATTACTATGACTAGGCAGCAGCAGCGCCTAACACATGATTGCGTCAGTCAAACAGTTATCTCAACAGCGCTGTGCGCATTGTGCCCTCCCCGGTCCGCGGCCCCCCCACACACTTTCTATTCCTGCCTGTGCGCATAGTGATAAGGTACCATGCTTGCCAGTTCGCCATTATCAGTCCTGCAGCTCCAGCGCGCTCTCTGTCTCCTCACTCTGCTGACTCGTCTCCAGGCTGCCCCGCCGTTCTCTATTCCAATCCTTCAGTGCCTTGTTCAATGCCTTGAGGTCCAGATAAATGTGCGATTTCCCCTGCCTGTTGACACGGAGCTTGGCCGGGTACAACATTGCGTAGTCAAGTCCCATTTCGCGCAGCTGTTTTTTCGCAGGTGAAAAACTGCCGCCTCGCCTCTTGTACCTTGGCCGTGAAATCAGGATAGAGAGATATAGTCGACCCCTCGAATACTAGTGTCTTTTTCTCTCTCGCCGTGCGAAGGGCCGCGTCCCTATCGCGGTAGTTCAACAATTTCACAATAATCGGCCGTGGCGGTGCTCCCGGTGGAGGCCTTGGTCCCAGCGACCTGTGCGCTCTTTCCACCACAAACATCCCAGAGAACACCACCCGGCCCAGCAGCTCCACCAGCATTGTCTCTACAAAGCACTCCATTCGCCCCATTGAGGTCGTCTCCGGCAGGCCCGTGATGCGCCAATTACAGCGACGGGTACGCGCCTCAAGGTCTTCTATCTTGTCCTGCAACACCTGAAGGAGCCGACCCAACTGCTTGTGGCCCACGTCGAGCATGGACTGGGCTTCTTCGACTTCAACAATGCGGCGCTCCGACTGATCCAGTCTCTCCGTGTGCTTATCAATTCGTTCCCCCCATCCGATCCATTCTATAGGAAAGTGCGTCGATCTTTGCTCCCAGGGAGCTGATTCCATTCTGCAAACCTTTCTCCATAGAGAGCAGCAATCCACGCAGGTCCTGCTCCTCCACAGGGGGAGCCGAGGCCACACGAGTATCGTCGGCCCCCAGGGTCTGGGTTTTAGAACGTTTTGAGTCAAAGGACAGCTTAGGTTGGGACTTGTCAGTCTTGCCCATCGTAGCAGCCGTCCCCTAGCGGCGCTGCTCCCAGCAGCTCGGACTATGACCAGGGACACCCCCTCTTGCGTGCCGATGCAGAGCGCTCAACTCACCGCGCAGTCAACGGCGACAAACTTAGTGCAGATTTTTTAAGGGGCATCTATGATCTCCCCTGGGAAGAGGACTACTTATTAGTAACCATTGACGTGTCAACACTTTATACAAGCATACGCCATCAAGATGGTTTAAGAGCAATTAAGTATTTTTTGGGAATGAGGCCAATTACACTATGGTTTCATACACAAATGATACTAAGTATGATAGAAAAGTGTTTCACAAGCAATTACTTTTTTTCAATGGAGAACTTTTCCATCAAATCTGTGGAACAGTGATGGGCACCTGCTTCGCCCCCAGCTATGCTAATTTCCATATGGGCTGGTGGGAGGAGCAGGTGGTCAGATCGCGATATCAAAAACAGTGAGAAGAACATATTATGCACTGGAGTCGTTACAGTGATGACTTGTTTTTAGTGTGGAAGGCCACTAAAGAGGAGGCAACATTGTTCATCAATGACTTACAACATAACGACCTCAATTTAAGTTTCACCAGTGAAATAAGTCAAACTAATGTCAATTTTTTAGACTTAACAGTGTATATAGAAGATGGAAAAGTTGAAACAAAGCTATATAGGAAACCCACCTCCAGTAATACTCTTTTGCATGCAAAGAGCTTTCACATGTGAACTTAAAGAGAAGCATTCCATATGGTGAATGTTTGCGCACTAAGCGCAATTGCAGTAACAAAAATGAGACAAAGAAAGAAATGAGAGTGTTAAAACAAAGGTTTAAGGCAAGGGGATACCCAGATTAATGGGTTGACAACGCAATTCATAGAGCAAATGAAAAAAGAGGGAGGAAATCCTGTTTGAGAAAAAAGAGGTGAACAAAGATAAGAAACAATTGGATCAATTAGGGGTCAATGTAGATTTCTAACAACTTACAGTGCTCAGCATGATAAGTTACGAGGTATTTTAAATAAACACTGGCACCTAATTGAAAATGACCCAATCCTAGGTAAATCTGTTTCCCGTAGGCCGCAAATCACATTTCGCAGAGCAAGGTCCCTCAAGCAAACACTGGTTAAAAATACTTTAAGAAAGCCTCAGTAAATGTAAATGTTGTAGACTTGTAAAGCGCACAGCTGCCCCAGCAACGGGGCGTCCCGGCGCTGAAGACCGCTGGGGAACCCATCCTGGCTATCCCTGTGAGATGGTCCCTTTCTGGGTATCTCCAAGGTGAAACCAGGCATCCTCGGCGTCTGTGGGGGGCCGTTGTAGAGATGAGGCAAGCTTAATGCCCAGAGTTGCCGAGTGTTTTCCTGGTTAGAGTAGGTACCGAGGCTAGAATTATCGAGTCCGTTTTGACCCTGGTCCACGACCCTGCCGCGTCGGGAATTGAACCCTGGTCCCTGGCCGATTCTCTGCTTACGGGTCTGCCACCTCTAACTAGTGAGCCACACTAAACCACCTGGCTAACAAAACGTCAGGGCTTCGTGAAATGCACTAAGTGTAAAGCAAATTTTCCTGCAAAACGGATTTTGCTGTCTACGTGCTCCAGTGTCCTTGTGGCCTGAGGTACGTGGGCAGCACGATCCTAGAAGTACATAAACAAATCCTCCAGCATCTGAGAGCCGTAAAAAATGGTGACAGATCATATCCTGTCGCCCGACACTTCAAGAGGTTCCATAATAAGGATGTGAGGGGACTGACGTACTATGTGATAGATGCGATAGATAAGAATCCAAGGGGAGGCAACAGAGAAAAGAAGTTGAGGAGATTGGAGTCACGATATATAGTAGATTTGAATTCAAAGCAACCAGAAGATTTGAATACTGAGGAGGATCTGTACACGCACCTATAGTAATCAATTGAAAAGAAATATTGATTTTAAAAGGAAAGAAATGTAAGAATAAAGTTTTTAAACACAAGGAATCTTGAGACTTGTGAGCTAACATCACGTTTTGCACTGGGATTGCCTAGGCCGGTTCCATGATGGAATATCGTTAACATAAATATCGTCAGAAATAAATATCGTCACTAAAATATCGCTTACATTAATATCGTCATCCTATACTTAAACAAGAATTCACACAAATATCGATTTTTTTTTATCGACAACCCTAATATCGTTCACACTAATATCTACAACATAAATATCGACTACTACATTATCGACTTTATTTTAAATATCATTACCTTAGACATTTATATCGACTACACTAACATCGACGACCTATCTGCTTATAGAAATATACAAAAAATATCGTCTTTTTATTACCAACTCGATATGCACGATTCTTTTATTTTACTCACTTGTTTTTACTATTTTACTTTACAAAACTATTCACACATATAATTATTTAGTTTTCCTAATACTTATTGATATAAAAATATATAATATATGTTAAAAAAAATTACATTTACTGATACTATCATACACTCCGATGGCCTAAATGTGAAACACATTTCATTATTTTCTACATGTAAACTATTTACATATAAAACAAAAAAGCACATATAAAACTTTTTACAATGTACTTTAACAAACAAATAGTGATGCAACAAACTCTTACGAAAATAACGGTTTTCTAATTCGAAATTACGTTCTCGACCAATGATTTTGAAATTTCACTAATTGAACCAATCAAAACCTACCATTAATTAACTCACTAATATAAAAACAATTACACACTTAACGTAATTTACCATTTTTGGCACAAACTTGGAGAAAAACGGTTACCTTGCTGAGAGAAGAGAATACAAACCTACGACTACAACTACAAAACGTCATACTACACTTCAAGTAAGTAAAATCCCATTGCTTGTTTCATTCGAACTTAGCAAAAAGTAGATAAACTCCCTAATTTAAAAACTGTTCTTCTTTAGAGTGAAAACAAAACATGTTGAACTTATCAACAACGACCAAAAAATTAGATGTAAAAACATTTATAAACTACCTTATCCATGTCTACTTAGATAGCTGATAAAAATTATTTAAACTTGCTAAGTAAATGTACTATTTACTTCATATGTTAACAACTACTATCATCCAAATACTATAAGTAACACAATGATTAGTTTTTCCACAGACTCTACAAAATTATTTACCTATCTACAACTACACTACCAACATCTTCTACTACATCAAGTAAGTATAGTCACTGTATGTATAACAATTCTGAAAGTAAAATCAAACACCTATAACACTAAATCATGTCTTTCAATTATTCTTTAACACTACTACAGAACTTAAAAATAAGAAAATTCAGAAACAGAAATAAGAATAAAAGAATTACCAGTGAAGCCACATAGTAAGTATATGTTCACGCTTTTTCCTGCTCTTATACACATCTCTGTAAATCGTCTTCAATGTTCTTAAAAATACATATATATATTTTCCACAGATCTACCTTAGACATGGCAACTGGAGCTACTTTCATTACTTCGCAAAAAGGGAAACTAATGCTGAACTACATGGGTTACACCTACACCCAAGAAAGAGTAAAAGCGAATAAGACCCATTGGAAATGTAGCAAATATTACTCAAGTGCATGCTATGGTAGAGCAACAACTGTTGATAACAATGTGGTAAATGTACGTGAGCATAACCACCCACCAAATGTAACAGAAGTGGAAGTTAGAGAAGCACTGGAAACATTGAAAGATTCTAGTAAAGGATCACAAGAAACAAGCACTAGTATTTTGAAAAATGTTTTAAGCAAAGTGCCAGAACATGTGACAGGACAGCTACCTTCTATTCCCAACTTAAAAAGATTAATTTCAAAAACTAAACGTGCTTCAGATCCAACTCCACCAACGCCAGAAAGTTTTAAGGATATAAAAATATATCCTGAATATACCATTACACATAATGAGGATAAATTCCTAATGTATGACAACCAGAGTCATGACAAACGAGTTTTACTTTTTGCTACTAATAGTAATTTGCAAAAACTTAAATCATGTGAAACATGGATGATGGACGGGACTTTTAAAGTTTGTCCCAAACCTTTCTATCAACTTTACACCATCCATGGGGAATACCAAGATACAAATATCCCTCTAATTTATACTCTGCTGCCAAACAAAACAAATACTACCTACGTTGAACTTTTAACAAAGATCAAAGAATTAACAGATAATTACTATACTCAAAGAATTATAATTGACTTTGAAATAGCCATGATTCAAGCTATCCTTAAGATATATCCCCATACCTCAATACAAGGTTGTTATTATCACTACAACCAAAGTATATGGAGGCACTTACAAAAATCTACCTTAAGCATTGAATATTGTACAAACAGTCACTTTGCTTATCAAATAAAAAAGTTGATTGCATTGGCATATGTACCAACAACAGAAGTAGCTAACTACTACAATTTATTAATTGACAGCCCTTTCGACCGCACCAATGAGAAAATACTAACTCCCTTCTTGGACTATTTTGAAGATACCTGGGTTGGAAGATTACATCGTTCAGGCCACCGTAGACAACCTAAATTTCAAATTCCATGGTGGAATGTGTATGCTAGTACAATAGCACAGAAAGCTAAAACTAACAACGCAGTTGAAGGATGGCATAATGCCTTCCAAGCCACTTTAGGAAGAAGTCAACCAACACTTCACAAACTAATCCAAAGCATTAAAAAAGAACAAAGCTACCAAGAACTCAGAATAGAGCAATCCCTTTCTGAAATTGGCCCTAAACTAAGTAAACAAACATTAAATATGTACGAATATCTCCAGCAAAAAACTAGACTGTACCCAAGTATAGAAGGTCTAGCATACTTAGACCTAATAGCTAAATCCATCCTTTAAATATAAATTTACCATGTTTAGTAATAATTTACTTTTTATTCTTAAAAAACAAATGAATATTGTAAAATATACATTAATATGTTCAATAGAATTATATATTAATTGTTTATTGTATATTAAAAAATGTTTTTCATTGTTAAATATTTTTCTCAGATGTTAAAAAATGTAAATTTATGTTATGTACATATCGTGATAAAATCAATGTCATAAAAAATATGTAATATATTAAATTTTTATAAAAAATATAAAAATTTAATATACTAATGTATGCATAATTGAAACTGTATTTATGTACAAAACTGCAATATAATTTGTTAACAAAAATTATATTAAATGTTTTATAAAATGTTCAAAATCTTTGCAGTAACAATTTAAACTATGAATAAAAAAAAAGATCTAAAAATTGTTATTTCTTAATTTAGAAACTTGTCATATGTATGTAAAAATGTTATAAAAATGTTTTTAATTTATATTGTTGAAATGAATATTACAACATGACATATATTATTCTTATTAAAAATAGTAAATAGATAATGCTGGATAATAAACCATAATAATTAACTATTCTAACTCCAATCCTACGTAAGTCAGGGTAAATGGTGGATAGTAAACCATTATAATTAACTATTCTAACTCCAAACAAAACATAAGTCAAGGAAAGTGCTGGATTGTAAATAGGGGTGGGCGGAATTTGCGTAATCGCGTTACGCAAATCTCCGCGAAACGGTAAAAAATCTCCGCGAACACGCAGAAATTCCGCGAACACGCGGAATTGCTTGTTCGCGATACTTTTTTCCTGTTCGCGATCGCTGTTTGCGTGCTCGGGGTGAAATATCTCGCGAACACGCATATTGAGAACTCGAACAAGCAAAAAATTTCGCGAAGTCGCGGAACGCAGATTTTTGGGCAATTTCTCGTTCTCCGCGGAACGCGAAATTACCCAAATTCCGCAAATTCCGCGAACGGAACGGAATTTACCGCCCAGGCCTAATTGTAAACCATAATAATTTACTAATCTAACTCCAATCCAACATAAATCAGGGAAAGTGCTGGATTGTAAACCATAATAATTTACTATTCTAACTCCAATCCAACATAAGTCAGGGAAAATGCTGGATAGTAAACCATAATAAATTACTATTCTAACTCCAAACATAACATAACTCAGGGAAAGTACTGGATAGTAAACCATAATAAATTACTATTCTAACTCCAATCCAACATAAGTCAGGGAAAGTGCTGGATAGTAAACCATAATAAATTACTATTCTAACTCCAAACATAACATAAGTCAGGGAGAGTGCTGGATAGTAAACCATAATAAATTACTATTCTAACTCCAATCCAACATAAGTCAGGGAAAGTGCTGGATTGTAAACCATAATAATTTACTATTCTAACTCCAATCCAACATAAATCAGGGAAAGTGCTGGATTGTAAACCATAATAATTTACTATTCAAAGTCCAATCCAACATAAGTCAGGGAAAGTGCTGGATAGTAAACCATAATAAATTACTATTCTAACTCCAAACATAACATAAGTCAGGGAAAGTGCTGGATAGTAAACCATAATAAATTACTATTCTAACTCCAAACATAACATAACTCAGGGAAAGTGCTGGATAGTAAACCATAATAAATTACTATTTAAACTCCAATCCAACATAAATCAGAGAGAGTGCTGGATAGTAAACCATAATAAATTACTATTCAAACTCCAATCCAACATAAGTCAGGGAAAGTGCTGGATAGTAAACCATAATAAATTACTATTCTAACTCCAAACATAACATAAGTCAGAGAGAGTGTTGGATAGTAAACCATAATAAATTACTATTCAAACTCCAATCCAACATAAGTCAGAGAAAGTGCTGGATAGTAAACCATAATAAATTACTATTCTAACTCCAAACATAACATAAGTCAGGGAGAGTGCTGGATAGTAAACCATAATAAATTACTATTCTAACTCCAATCCAACATAAGTCAGGGAAAGTGCTGGATAGTAAACCATAAAAAATTACTATTCTAACTCCAAACATAACATAAGTCAGGGAGAGTGCTGGATAGTAAACCATAATAAATTACTATTCTAACTCCAAACATAACATAAGTCAGGGAGAGTGCTGGATAGTAAACCATAATAAATTACTATTCTAATTCCAATCCAACATAAAGTCAGGGAAAGTGCTGGATAGTAAACCATAACAAATTACTATTCTAACTCCAATCCAACATAAGTCAGGAAATGTGCAGGTTAGTAAACAATATAAATTTTTCTATCTAAATTATTTTTTATACCCTATTAACCTATAATACCAAAATAACGCTTCTTCAATATTATTTTAATATTTTTTATTAATATTAAAAAATAAATTTCATGTAAAATTTAAAATTTTGAAGTTAAATTTTGATTTCATGATAAATTTCTAATTTATTAATATTTTCTACACTTTTAAAACACGACATTTTTAAATTACTACCCACCCTAATCCCCTATAATACCAAAAACCCGCTCCTAAATTTTTTTGGGGGAAGTTTAAAATTTAATTACAAATTTAATTTGGTGAACAATTCGAAATTTCTAATTAAAATTTCGATTTCTTAATTATTTTCTAATATTTTTATATTTTAGAAATTTTGTAAAAACCAAATTTTAAATTACTACCCACCCTTATCCCCTATAATACCAATAACCCGCTACTAAAATTTTAACAATTCTTTTGTAGAAAATATTTTTTAACACATATTATTACTAGTAGGAGTTTTGTAAGTTTTTTAAAAACATAATACATATTTTTTTATAAATTTTATAACAACTTATATTTTTCTGTCGATATTATATGAAACGACATTTTGATCAACGATATTCTGTTCATCGATATTTTTTCTTGACGATATTTTTGTCATTCTCAAGAAACGATATTTTTTACAAAGATATTTTCTATTACGATATTTTTCACAGTCGATATTCTTACCACGATATTAATGCTAGTCGATATTTTCCCGTCGATATTCTATCTTTATACCGCCTAGGCCCACTGGGGCTTGATTAATGGAATGATGAAATGCCACGATATATAATAAGCCCACTTGGGCATAATACTTTTTTTAAAAAGACGTGTTTTAAAAAAGACGTGTATTACATTTTTATTAATTGACATTTCAATTGCCACTGTATATATTTTATATTGTATATAATATATCAGAGACGGATGTGAAAATGACACGACTATTATATATTTTGTTTGTCAAGGGCGTTTCAATTTTATTGATAAAAGCAGTCCAAAGAAAATGAAATTTGTGAAAAAACTACAAGTCTTTCTTCACATGCACTTAATTTGTAGTTTTAGACAATCACGTGTGATACACTGTAAAATAGCCGTGAAACTTAGATCTCGTTGTCAGTGAACAAGGGTGCAATGCACTCGAAACACGTTTGACAAGTGGCCGAAAAGAATAAATAATTTCTAAACGCACAAGGCTTTGTTTTCCTTCATGAAACTTGGTGCAAAGAAAAAAAAAATTATATATATTTATACCTGGCTATTTGGGTCGAAATTCACACTAACTGTCACGCCTACCAAGCTCCTCAGGATCAGGACGATGCTCAGAGGGGTCCACCTCCTGACGTTCCCACACTCTGACTGTTTATATATGCATAGAGTATAAAGGCTATCAAGCGAGGGATGGGTTTAGGGTAGGAACTGCGGTGGAAAAGGGAGACCTGTAACAACATAAACAAAGGATTAATACCGCATACCTCTCTGGCTACTCTCATATAAGTCTCGCTAGTGTAACCGACATACCAGAACCAAGACTTCCCCTGAGGTGGACCCTTCCTCACTCCTTCCAGTAAGATAGGTCTCTTTCCATAGGGAAGACATATACCCCTATAAGGCAAGCACAAAGAGATATCACAAACCCTACCAACATCAAAACCCTAACGGTAGGTAAGCGCTATCGATCACCATACATACCCTCTGTCACACACCCTAAATCCAAATGATGAGGCCAACTCCAGCACTAGGACAGAATGCACAAGATACTTAAGGAGGACAAAAGGAAACGCTGGAGGTCTCTGTTCCATGAGCAAAGCAAAAGGTACTCAAAGTATATGTAACGGCCCAAAAAATTGATTCCAGGAATGATCAGCTGTCCAGGCTACTGTCATTCCGGGAAAAGTCACATAACCAGGAGGAAGAAGGTCTTTGAGTCAGACCGCCCCTCCAGAAGCCCAGGGAGCTTACTGGACTCTGTTTGTCAAAAGCGCTGAGTTCGCGCAGCGAGTAGGATCCTTCTGGTAGTTCCAGCGCCTGTCCTCTGGCCGGATCTCTTTCTCGTTGCCGCCGGACCAAGGGAGACAGAAGGATGGCGGTAACTGAGGGGCGGACGCCCCGAGTAGTCCCACTGCAGTTGTAGCGGGAAATGGAGCGTTCGTGCTCCGCCGAGCGTAACGCTCACTACGGCTCCCAAAGAGCCCGGGCACAAATCCACAAGGTTGTGGTTCCGCGTCTGAAAGGAGGAAGCGGTTAAATCCCCAAGACTGCTTCCAGCAACGCGGTTCAGAGCTGCCGCTCTGATACCAGGAACCAAACACTCCGCTAGAATCACGTACAACGCTCCTTGAGTTGTGCGTGATTAAGTAAGTCAGGTCCAACCCAGAAGGCCTTCTGGGTAATGTAGTGCGGATGTTCTCCGCCGGCTACGTAGGCGCGGCAGAGTCAATGTCTGTCACTAACTGCCAGTGCAGTCCAAATCCCAAACAAATGCATTTTGGAACTTTGAGTGCAACGAGTGAAAGTCACATGACTGTTTTAATTAAAGGAGCACTTGCTTTTTACTATGATGTCACCCACCTGTGATCAAGGCGAAAGCTGAAACGCGTAAGGTTAGCCTGCAGCAAAATGCAATAAATACCTGCGCAATTGAAACCGGGCTTGGCATTTCTTTTTTGTTGGATTTAATGACGGAGTCCTCCATCTCCGTTGTCTGCCGGAAGCGCCCTGCAGGGTTTGGGGCCCCCAGTATGGAGACATGAACTTTGCCATGCTGCGGATTGTGGGGGCATGACCCGCATCCCTCATTGCCAGAGTAACGGACTTCCAGGGAAATTCTGGCGTGAGTGATGAAAGGGAGAAAAGAGGGGTCACACCTCTCTTGGACAGTTTCCTATGCCAGGTATTTATAAATAACGACGCTGCAACTGTGATATCGTGCACCCAAGAGATAATACTTACTCTGCTTTCCAAGCAGGAGATGACAGCACAAGGCAGCATTGAAGGCTATTTGGTTCGAAATTCACACTAACTGCCAGTGCAGTCCAAATGCCAAACAAATGCATCTTGGAACTTTGAGTGCAACGAGTGAAAGTCACATGACTGTTTTAATTAAAGGAGCACTTGCTTTATACTATGATGTCACCCACCTGTGATCAAGGCGAAAGCTGAAACGCGTAGGGTTAGCCTGGCGCAAAATGCAATTAATACCTGCGCAATTGAAACCGGGCTTGGCATTTCTTTTTTGTTATATATATATATATATATATATATATATATATATATATATATATATATATATATATATATATATATATATATATATATATATTATCTACTGGCGGTCGCCAGTAGATAGTTATAGTTAGGACCGTGTTTCCATAGGAAATCCGCAAAATTCTATTTGGAATAACTTTGGCGCCGGTTGACGAATCCTCGCGAAATTTTCAAAATAGGTTGGGCGCTCCGCTCCGCTCCTACCCTGAAAGTCTCGGGGGGATTCGTCAAGCGGGGGCTCAGAAAAAAGGGGGGTCCCAAAACGCGTTTTCCCCATGCAATTTTCCATAGGGACCTTTAGTCCAAGGTACAGCCCAAACGGCTGAACAGAATTACTTGAAATTTGGCAGAGAGGTAGTCCTCAGGTCAGGGATGTGCCTTTTGCATATATGGAGTCAATCTGTTCAGTAGTTCCTGAGAAAATTGCAGTTAAAAGCACATACATATCTATAGCCGCGCACCGTGCGCGCACCATGCGAGCACCCTAACGTGCGCGAGCGTAATTCTGATTGGTGGTTACATGTTAGTCAACGTTCGAATCGGTCAAAATCAGGAAGTGTCGGCCGCCATTTTGTTTGTTTTCAGTGCGAGAGTGAAAAAGGAAGGTGGCGAACGTGAAAAGGGGGCAGGGTAGAGAGTTCCTGACCCCCTAGTCTTTGTCAGGGGGTCCCTGAAGGTGTCAATCTGTTCAGTAGTTCCTGAGAAAATCAAAAGTAAAATCATATATATATGTGGGCGGAGCCTAACCACACATCTCATCCTGAGATCTGATTGGCTGTCAGCACTTCATCCAAGAAGTGTTGGCAGCCATCTTGGGACCAATATACATGATAGCACCTCATTAAAAAGCATTGCAGTTAATAGAAGGTTTTAAGACTTTAGTTACATTATAAATCATTTGTTGATGGTACCATACTCATTTTAGGAATTGTGGTATGTTCTAAGGTGATTTCACCATGTGAAAAAGCCTTCTGCTGGGGTATCATGATTGAGAGAAAAATATTTTCTCATGCTTTTCCCACAGAGGTTTGGAAGGTGATCTATAAGCTAAACTGAGAGCTTATTTTCTGTAAATTCACATTATCTTTCTCAGTCATGTGAGAATGAAGTCTGACATTCTCAGTAAAACATGTACATCCAACAAGGGCAGAGACTGTCAGTTGATTCCTTTGTGTTCTACTGCAGCTTCCCAGAGTGTTCCAAAGAACAACTAGAGCGCTAACAGTCCTACTTATGATAAACGTATGGCACACCTGAAGCCATCTTGCTTGGATTAAAGTGGTAACTCTTAAAACATTTAATTTAAAAAGGAACAAAATGAGGGGGTTCATTTTTCCATAAAAAGTATGATTAGTGCTGCAGAAAGAAAAATTAGGGCACATTTTGAGTGACTTCTCAAATCCTCTTCTATTTCATTAAAAAATTCTGACATGCAGACTGAAACATGCACTTTCAATACCAGCAGCAGTTTTCCCTGGTGAGCAGTAGCTTTACTACAGTGATCTAATGAGCAAAAAGAGTGCTAACATTCTGAATTTATGGCAAATGTGTGACACATCTGAATGCCTTTGGAATCAAAGTAAAAAACTGAAAGTATTTCCTACTGAGGAGACTGCAGTAAATGAGGAAATTAGGAAACTTCATAACAAATAAGTCTGCCAAGATGGCCACCAGAGACAAAAGAGCCCAAATGTAGCCCACATATCACCCAGATGTAGCCCAAGTATAGCCCAATGACAGAATATCCCAGAGTGTTCTGAAAAACAACTAGAGCGCTTACTGTCTTCATTATGACAAAAGTATGGCACACCTGAAGCCATCTTGATTGGAATAAACTGGTAACACTTAAAACATTTAATTTAAAAAGGAACACAATGAGGGGGTTCATTTTGCCATAGAAATTATGATTAATGCTGAAGAAAGAAAATGAGGGCACATTTTGAGTGACTTCTCAAATCCTCTTCTATTTCATTAAAAAATTCTGACATGCAGACTGAAACATGCACTTTTAATACCAGGAGCAGACTTCCATGGTGAACAGTAGTTTTACTACAGTGATCTAATGAGCAACTAGAGTGCTAACATTCAGAATTTATGGCAAATGTGTGACATATCTGAATACCTTCATGATGGAATCAAAGTAAAAAACTGAAAGCATTTCCTACTGAGGAGACTGCAGTACATGAGGAAATTAGGAAACTTCATAAAAAATAAATCTCCCAAGATGGCCACCGGAGACAAAAGAGCCCAAATGTAGCCCAAAATCACCCAGATGTAGCCCAAATATAGCCCAATGACAGAAGTGTGCAAAACACTTATTATTTTGTGTTTTTGCAGTGTTATATAGTGCAGACTTGTCAGGTATTGGAGTGCTTTACATGAGCATTGGTTACATCACACAAGAACAAATTCATTTTGGTTGTAGACATGGGGAGACTAAGTGATTTGACCAGAATCACAGAATGTCGAGCTGAAGCAGAAACTCCAACCTGGTTCCCCAGTTGCAAAGTCTGGAGTTCTGGAAGTAACACCACATCCTCTCCCCTAAGTGCAACATTTAATCAAGTGGTCAACTGGATAAAAAAACATAAAGGTAACAAATAATTTAAAAGCGCTTTCTCGCTATTTGAAAACTCAGAAAATATGTCCTTATTTTAGTCTTTTAGAGCACTAACCATAATTTTGATGCCAATAAGACCCTCTCATATATGTAATTTCTAAAGGAAATGCTCTAGGTATTATAGTTTTGATTACATCAAGATGACGTCAGGCGTTCCACACTTTTGTAATAAATATAGAATGTTAGCAATCTGGTTGTTCATTAGGATACTGTTGAGAGGCAGAGGCCAGGGGCGCGGACTCTGAAAATTGAAGGCAGGTAGGAGGGTGCAAAGGCAACAATTTAACCACACTGAGCAGGCAGGAAGGGCCGTGGCAGCACAACAGACTATGGAGGGCAGTGGAAAGGGGGGCAGGGGCAACGAACCAACAATACAGGACTTGCAAGAGAGGCAGTGGCAATGTAATAGACCATTGTGGGCAGAAGGAAGAGGCAATGGTAGTACAACCATACATGCCAACAGATCCGATTCAGCCAGGAAACGTCCAATGTTTTTAAGTTCAAATGGGCTTTATTTTATCTGTCTCCTGTCTACAATCTCCTCTTTTTCAATGTAACTCAAAGGGGAAAATCAATACCCCAGTTTTTTTTCAAAATCTCCCTCTTACCAAGTTCAAAATGTTAGCAAGTATGGTACATTGGATCATGGAAGGAAATGGGGTAGGGACATGGACTTGGATAACAGAGGACAGGAGGGACATGGAGAGGTGCACCAAACTGACCCTGCAGGGCAGGCATCAGGGTTTGCAGCAGCACAATACACCACACAGGGCATGCGGGACGGGAGTGCAGCACAACAATCCATAGAAAGCAAGAGGGAGGGGACAGGAACATGCACATGGACAACAGAGAACAGAGGGGCAAGAGGCAGGACCATAATGGACAGACAGGAGAGAAAGCTGCAGCATAACAGACCATAAAGGGCAGGAGGGATGGATCAGGGGCATTACAATGGAACAGACAAGCCAGGAGGGAGGGAGTAGGGGTCTGCACATGTAAACAGAGGGCTGGAGGCAAGGGGGCAGGGCAGGAGCAGCAAGATAGCCATGGAGGTCAGGCAGGATGGGCACTAGAAGCAAGACACACCATGAAGAGCAACAGTGAGACTGTGATGGCATACACACAGACCATGGAGGGAAGGTGGGAGGGGTTCAGGGGCAGCTAACTGACCACACAGGGAAGGTGGGAGGGGCCATGGCAGCACAGAAGACCATGCATGGCAAGTGGGAGGGTTAGTGGAAGCACAATGGCTATGATGGGCAAGAAGGAGGGTGCAGGGGCATGCACAAAGGACGATGGAGGATAGAAGGGAGGGTCAGGACCTGTGCACAGACAAGAAAGTTCAGGGGAAGGGGCCTCACAACAGACCGCACGGGGCAGGCAGGAGGAGCAGTTGCAGCACAACAGACCAGGGAGGGCAGAAGGGTGTGGCAGTACAATGGACCATGTAGGACAGGAGGAAGAGGATAGGGGCATGGCATGTGGACAGGCAGGGTGGAGGCGGCAGGGACAGGTTACAGTCATCTGACAATGCTAGGCAGGTGGGAGGGGAGTGGCAGCTCAACAGAACACTCAGAGTAGATCGGAGTGGCAGGTCCATGGAACATGGTGGGCAAAAAGGATGGAGCAGGGGCATACACAAAGACATCGGAGGGCAGGGGGAAGGAAAATAGGGGCAGCAAGCTAAGCACACAGTTTAAGCAGGAGGTCAATGATGGGGCATAGAATTGGGCAATGGAGGGCAGGAGGAGTGGACTGGTACATCATACTAAATTGAGGGCAGTGGCAGCACATCAGACCCTGCATGGCAGGAGGGAGGAGGCTAGTCCATGGATTCACACAACAGAGGATAGGGAGGAGGGGGATGGGGCAGCAAGCTAACTGTTCAGAGAAGGCGGGTATTAGGAAATTTATTGTTTTTAAAACGTGTGTCTGTGCGAACTACTTAAAATATGAACAAGTATGCAGCATAATCTCACTTTTATTCAGGAAGAAGAGGACGTTTGTGACTGTGACTCCGGGCTCACTTGGCAGAAACATCCCCTGACCCTCCACCCCCTATCGCAAAATGTAATGCCCGTGAAAAGGGTAGGTGAACACAGTGTTATATAGAACATAGTCCTGAGAGCACGATTGAAAATGAAAACTAGATATAGTGTATGGTATAAACTATGCACCAAAAAGTGTGATATAAGATGAACCGGGCGTGAAATATAATATGCAATACATTGTGCACAATGACAGATTCATTGGAGAGCGCGAGATAGCACAGGCACTAGCGCGTGCTATGCGATATGCGCCTTGGAGTGTAATATGCACAGGGCAGTGTTGTGTAACCTAACTAGTCTCTAAAGTTGTAATATAAAATATGTGCTGGGGAGTGTAACGTTGCATATGCACTGTGACAAAGATATGGATCCCAGATTGTAATATGTATGGCATAGCACTGTGCGTTATAACATAGGCATCGAGGAAGGCACGTTAGATGGGGCAATATAACCCGTGCGAAGACAAGTGTGGCATGACATATTCACGGGGTGGTGTTACAGTGCACATGGGCTAGAGAGTGTCATAGCATATGCACTAGCTAGTGGAATACAACACAGAGGTGTGTGGCACTCAGCAGGCAATGGTGGGTGTAACACAGCATTGGGCTCTGCCAGGAGCGCGCTGTGACTCTCAAGTGATGTTCGTCCCCTTTCCAGAGAGTAAAATAAAAAGTATTACACATCCGGCAGTGAATGTGTGTTTTATTAACCGTGAGGGGGGTTTCTTGCATAGTTTTGGTCGAATTTTTGTCGAATCCCCTTTGAATGGCTTGGTGTGCATGTGTATTAAATGTTCCCGTCAATAGCTACCCATGTTTGTATAAATAAACGACAAGGGTGTCTACCGGGATTAGGCACGGTAGGGCATCAGACATGTCAGAGCTTCACTAGTGGTGTAAATACATTCCACGTGGATTCATTGTATGCATAGTCGCCTTTTAATGAATATCACGCAAATCGTCATGGTGATAGGTACGTACGGTTTGTCCAGCATGTCCTAGGTGTGTCTATAAATATATATTTTTTTAAAATAATAAAAACAGTGGCCGTTCCTGGGGATTGGGGTCAAAAAAATATAATTAGGAGATAGGCCCTGGGGGATGGGGTCATCAGGGCCAATAAATTAGAATAAGAAGGGGAACCACACAGCCCCCCTTTTTAAAAAATTAAAATAAATAAAAGACTGGCATCGTGCCGGAGGCCACGCCCCCTCCTTGCAGCACTCTGCAAACGCGCCCCCTGGCGAGTTGTAAGTTGGGGAATTAATTCCTCTTCAATACTGAGGGTCCCTGAGGGCCAACTAGCCCAACAGGCATCTCCAGTATGCACCAGGGAGCTGCGCTGCAGACAGGTGTTCTGAGGCCAAGCCCCTTTTTACACCTCTCTGCAACGCAGCTCTGTGGCGCTTACTGGAGGTACCTAGTGGTCTAGTTTGACCCTAGGGACCCTTAGGATTCAAGGGGACTTAATCTCTCAACTTAGAACAGCCACAGGGCGCGTTTACACAGTGGTGAAGGGAGGGGACGGGGCCTGAGGTGACGTGTGCAAACACGCACTATGGCACTTTTTAAATTGGGGATATAATTTTCCTTCAATACTGAGGGCCCCTGGGGGCTAACTAGCCCACCAAGTGCTTCCAGTAAGCGCCACTGAGCTGCATTGCAGAGAGGTGGTCCAGGCCGTGCCACTTTTTACACCTCTCTGCAACGCAGCTCTGTGGCACTTACTGGAGGTACCTAGTGGGCTAGTTGGACCCTAGGGACCCTCAGGATTCAAATGAACTTAATCTCCCAACTAAAAACGGACACAGGGCGTGTTTACACAGTGGTGAAGGGAGGGGAAGGGGCCTGAGTTAACGTGTGCAAAAATGCCTTGTGGCCTGTTTTAAGAGGTAGTTTTAATCCCCCTGCCCTATTATATACTAGGGGCTTACAGAGGAGGTCATGCTAATCACAGGGGGACCCCAGCGCATAATGTTCCCTAGTGTATGTAGGTGTTTTCACTGTATTCTAAGTGTCTTTTAACATAGCACTGGCTCTAGGACTGGTTAGTCAGACTCAGTTACCACCAGTATCCGTCTGAAAAGGTTGAGGGTACAGGATGATTTTGCAACAAGGCTTCTTTTTGCTCTTCTTTTTGTTCTTTCTGCACGTTATCCTTCTTCCTGCACTTTTCTTCGTCTTTGAGGACTTCTGTTGCTTCTTTCTGCACTTCTTTTTTTCTTTCTGTGCATTTTTTCTTCTTTCTTCACATGTCCTATCTCTGTAGGCATAGTTAGAAATTAGCATTTAAAAAACCTTTGAAATTCACAGAAAAAACCATAGTTTTCAGGCACGCTATAGTTAGGAATTAGCATTTAAAAAACCTCAGAAATTCACTGAAAAAAACATAGGTTTCAGGGGTGTTATAGTTAGCTGGACTTTTCACTTGTACAAAACCATTGAAATTCCCCCGTTATAGTTAGTTCAGCTAACTATAACTCGCGCGCCCGCAATGCACTGCTGATGATGTCACATATTACATCACTCATGACATGGTCAGTGACATCACTCATGACATCACTGATGACATCTCAAATGACATCACTGATGACATCACTGATGACATCATCCTTGTGATAGAGTGGCAGACCTCCTCTCACCCTAATATAACCTTTGATACACACATTCAAAAATAGAGACTAAACTTTTCAAAACAATGGACATACCAATACCAGTTACAACAACCTCTTCAGTAATTCTAAGATCCACATACACATCCACTCATTCACCAACAGTCCTATACAGTCACTCATACATGTATTCACTCATCATATGTACTCATACACCTATACATCCTGTTACACAATGCCACTCATCCATAGTTACTCACACACATAGTCACTCATGCTAATAAAGAATCAAACATACATTTATTTGCATATACAGTTATACACACACCACCACACTTACTTCTACGGAAACTTACACATACTTAGTCTTTTAAACAATCACTTATAGAAACACATACTTATTCATACAGGAACTCTTTCAATCTCTCACTCTCACATATACTCACTTATATACACCAATAGTCACATATACTAGTTTAAAACATATATAGTTACTCATAAAGACACTATTGAGACAGTCATTCACTCACTAACACACCCATACATACACTCATCCACCCATACAGTCCTGCACACATGCTGTCTTCAACACATACAAAGAGTGAGTCACTCATTCATGCACCTATGCACTACGTAATACCCCCCACTGAACCATGCAGACACTCAGACTGATACTCAAAAAACTAAGCCATGTATTCACTATGATACACTTAATTAGTCAGTTACACAATCAATTTTTCAAAATCATCAATTTAGACACTTATATACCCATTTATTCTTCCATCGACCTTGAGATATACATATATAAAACATATTTAATTTTCAGAAAAACACACATTCACTGGATGATGTCATCAGTGATGTCATTTGAGATGTCATCAGTGATGTCATGAGTGATGTCACTGACCATGTCATGAGTGATGTTATATGTGACGTCATCAGCAGTGCATTGCGGGCGCGCGAGTTATAGTTAGCTGAACTAACTATAACGGGGGAATTTCAATGGTTTTGTACAAGTGAAAAGTCCAGCTAACTATAACACCCCTGAAACCTATGGTTTTTTCAGTGAATATATATATATATATATATATATATATATATATATATATATATATATATATATATATATATATTTATATATATATATATATATATTTATATTTTGTACACCAACTCCTCCAATTTTCACGAAGGAAAACGAAGCCTTGTGCGGTTTAGAACTTATTTATTCTTTTCGGCAATATCCCCATGTTATTTCCCATAGGAACTCCTGAATGGAATTACACCAAATTTTGCAAAAAGGTAGCCCTTGGTTCAGAAAGCGCCTTTTTGTTTTAAATGGTGTAAATCCGTTCAGTAGTCCCTGAGAAATTCAAAAAATAGTGGTGAAAAAATCCTTTTCCCATAGAAAACTTTAGACACTGTTATAGCAAAAACTGCTGAACGGAATTACACCCAATTTGGCAAAAAGGTACTGCTTGGCTCAGAAAGCGACCTTTTTAAAAATGGTGTAAATACGCTCAATAGTTTTTGAGAAATAAAGAAATAAAGATAGTGATATCTAGAGGCACGGAGGATCCGCGCACCCTGTGTGCACCCTGCACGCACCCTCCCGATCACGAGCTTCATGTTAATTGGCGGTCAACACTACAAACCAGGAATTGTTGGCAGCCATTTTGTGCCTCGGTAGAACAGAGGCAGAAGAAAACTGAAAAACAAATGTGGAAATCAGGAAAAGGGGGCAGGGTAGAAACACCCTGATCCCCTATGTGTGCTTAGGGGTCCCACAAGGACCCCCAGGGCAAAAAAAAAATATTTTTTGGAAAAATCGTCTGAATACGCGCTGGGTGCGCGTATCCAGCCGCAAAAATAAAGAAAAAGAAGCGCGGATTCTCGCGCTTCGTTATTAATCAGCCCCCGGCTGGGCAAGTCCCGGGGGCATTTGTAAATAGTGTTTGCGGGGGACCGCCACCCCCGGGTCTTCTTTTTTGTTAAAAAATATGTGTGGGGGCTCGAGCCTCCCCACACGCCCCGGGGACTGCCACCTCCCCGGGGCACTAAGATGTAAATATGTGGGTCCTTTAAGGACCCCTGAGCCCCGGGGACCACCACCTCCCTGGGGCTTTCTACAGATTTTAGAGGGGGGCCGGGTGGCCCCCTTCCTGGAGCCTGTGGTGGCCCTGGGGACCGCCACCACCCAGGGCCAGCTCCTGAAGTGTCCTGGGGTGCCCACCCCCGGGACACTGTTGTTTGCAGTGACAGGTCGGGAGCCTCGCGGCTCCCGACCTGTCTTTGCAAACTGCTTTGCTTCATTCAAGCGAGAGCAGGGAAACCTGCTCTTGCTTGAATGAAGCAAAGCAGATTGCTTTTCGTCATGGGGAGCTCACCATGTGGAAAAGCAATGCCGGCTCCTGTAGGACACGGGGAGCCGCCGGGACCGTGGGGGCATTGGGGCTCCTCCCACGGTCCCCAATGTGTTATATGGGCCCCAGGGGATGGGGTCCCCGGGGAGAATAGAATTTAATGGTAAGAGCCATGGTTTTTTACGGGAAAATAGAGAGTCGCGTAACTAGCGCGGCGCTCAGCGCGGCCCCTAATGTGCATGCGAAGGGTACCCGACTACTAGAGCGAAAACCTATGCCGGCTCCCGAAGGTCGCGGGGAGCTGGCGGGACCGTGGGGGAAGCCCCCACGGTCCCCAATGTGTTATGTGCGCCCCAGGGGATGGGGTACCCGGGGGGAATAGAAATGAATGGTAAGAGCCATGGTTTTTTTAACGGGAAAATACGGAGTCGCGTACCTAGCACGGCGCTCAGCGCGGCCCCTAGTGTGCATGCGAGGGGTATGCGACTGCTAGCGCGAAAAGCTATGTCGGCTCCCGAAGGTCACGGAGAGTCGGCGGGACCGTGGGGGTATTGGGGCTCCCCCCACAGTCCCCAACGTGTTATGTGGGCCCCGGAGTATGGGGTACCCGGGACGAAAAGAAATTAATGGTAAGAGCCATTTTTTTTCGGGAAAATACGGAGTTGCGTACCTAGCGCGGCGCTCAGCGCTGCCCCTAGTGTGCACGCGAGGGGTGCGCGACTCCAAGGAAAAATATTTACATTTTTTAAAATTAAAACCTAGGTTATATGTTAGGATATTGGGTGGCTCTAGAAAGAGCCCTTGTGTTTATTGGGAGATGTTTGTAGCTGCATGTAAGTAACAATGCAGAGTCTTAAGTTGTTGACAAAGACTCTGTTTCCCTCATCTGTGAAATGTACACCATCTCTTCTGTATATGCCATCCATATTAAAACGCAGATTGTTGTTGTATATGGACCCCATACTATGGTCTCTGAGATAAGCAGAAACAGCGTTATTGACATTTTTTCTTGCTTTCTCAATCTGTGGACAAAATTAATTGGACCTGCTCCATTTCTGTCTTTGGCATGTGTTAGATTACACAAAGGCAGTTTGGGGGAAAAGCAACATCAATTCTGCAAAGGTGTCCTTCATTAGCATCTCTAGAGCTAACCCAGTCAATGTGCCTAGGTCATTGCCACCACAGTGCACAATCATGAGGTCAGGTGGTTGGAGATGCAAAAAGGATTTAACCAATGGCATCAATTGGTGCCACTTTAATCCTCTCTGTCCAATCCATTTAAAGTCTACATTTTGCAAAGCTAGGTCTTTGTCAATGCCTCTGCTTTCAGCATACCTTTTGCACCAGAAAATATAGCTGTGTCCAATAATCCACACTCTTGAAGGGATTTCTGTAGGTAATCAGACGATGTCTGCAGCTGAGGTAGGCAGGTGGAAGAATAAAATCTATCTAAAATGGTGGACAAGATGCTGTTTTTAAGAAAGTAGATTTTTGATTGGCTGTTTAAGAACACTCTAAATCAAATATAGGGTGCATTTTACTTTGTTTACAAAGCATATTTCTTATTGGTTATTAACATATGCTGGAAAGGTACAGCATAAAGGATAAGGTCAAGCATTGCAAAGCCAACCACACCTGCTATTGTCATTTGCAACATTGTGTGGTGAACTTGTGACATGGCAGCTAAGTTGAATGTTGCATGCCCTGTTGCTATGGAAACTGACATTAAGGACAATGGGTGAAGATGTCAGTTGAGAAGTATTATTCTCTGTGACCAATGGAAAATAATTTTTTCAATTTGAAAAACACTGGGAAGCAATGCCATTTGTTGCTTATGTCTATATGTGTTGAAAAATACTGGTTCTACCTTGCAGAGTCTGTTGATCTACATTCTCTGTGTGAAAAAGAAAATCCTGACTGAGTGTGTGAGATTTTGCATTCAACAGATTTTTTTAAATAGGTGAGTTACATATTTTTGAGGTTAATTTAAAAAAGATTTGACATTTTTATGAAACTGTGTTGTTTGAAATATATTATTAAATGCAGAGATGTATATTGGGATTATTTTGATTGTACTTGAAGTTTGTTTAAAAAACAGTATGTACAGTAATATATATATATTTAAGCGTGTTGGAAGATATAGTTGAATGAAGGCTCTTATTTGCTATTAATTGGTTAAATATGTACTAAGAAAGTGTATTTTCTAAAATATTCATATAAGGTGTAGTTTATTAGGCATGATTATTTCTTCTGTGTAAAAAGGTATAGTTTAAAAATATTGCATTATTATAGATAGTGTGGTAAAATGAGGTACAATTGTGCTGTTTGTAAAATGATCATATAAGTTGTTAATAATTATGAATCTGTTATTAGTTGGTACAGTTTGTGCAGTTTAAAAAACCCTTATAAAAAAAGTGTTCTTTATTACTCTTCTTCATTAAGTCTGTTGAGAGGTACAGTTTGATGAAGTTGCACATTTGTAGATTTAAAGGACAATATGTAGCTGCAAAGAAAGTCAGTACATTTTAAATCTTTCTGGTATGTAGTAGTTGGTATGTCATGAGTCAGATATTTGTTTACATTATATATATATTTGTATGAATTAATGAGAGGTATCTGATACATTAGAGGATTGCACATGGGGTGAAAATGTGGTTTTAAAAGTGTATGAGCAGGAAGGTAGACCTTGAATACCAGGGGGGCGCAAAACTCGCCTCAAGGCAAAAAGTAATCCTTGCTCAGGGGGATGACATGGAGCAGTAGTCAACGGTTGACTAGCGCTCCATGTCATCCCCCTGAGCAAGGATTACTTTTTGCCCATGAGGCGAGTTTTGCGCCCCCCTGGTATTCAAGGTCTACCTTCCTGCTCTTATTACTATTCAGGCGATCCTCATTTGGGACAGCACTCTTATTTCTTACTCATTGTGCAGAACCAGAGCATTCCCAGTCGCGCTTTCCTAAATCCCGATATCTAAAGCGTGATGGTTCCCGTAGGACGTTTGTGCTTTACATTAGGCCATTCCTTGCCTCCGGTTCCATGGGTACGAATCACAACTCTTTCACCCAGGCACTCCCATGTTTCCAAGGCAACCTCCGGACGCGCACCTCCTCCACACGTGACATACCACCATCGTGTGTGTCTAACTCTCTGCACCGCCCTCGAATAATCACCATTGGCTATGCGCAGCAGCCATGACACGATCAGGCACTCCGCTGAACGAATTCCCCTCACGTCCGCTCGGGACATCGGAGGTTTCCAAGGCAACCTCCGGACGCGATTTCCCTCCACACGTGACACACCACCTCACGTGAGTGTCTAGCTCTCCGCAACCCTTATTTGGGCATGCATCGCCTTTGAAGAATCACCATTGGCCACACGCTCGAGCCATGACACAATCAGGCACTCCGCTATACGCATTCTCCTCACGTCCGCTCGGGACATCGGAAACCACACACCAGGGGCCTATTTTTGGGCTCTATTATCCAGCGCTGTTTTCAATCAATCCATGAACACACTATATATACATCGATCCCGTAGCCTCATTTAACATTCGGGAGGACCGGGAGCAACAACGTAGGATTAACGTGGGATTCCAATCCTGAGACAGTAAGAGTATGAGTGCGGTGAATGCTGGCAAGGACACCTTCGGTCCTTTCCCGTGTGAGTGAGCGTGCGCTACACACGTATGTGGGAGTCCACTCTCCACACCATGCTTGAAAACCTTGGTCTTCCCCTTTTTCTTCCTCCAGAATGAACAGGAGATTCCCCTCCCCTCCCCCCATGTGGCAAGTAGTTGTTCCAACTTGGGTAAGACCTATGAGAGCCATTACGCTCTCATCTTTTTCGATCTGTTTGTGTACACACATAGAGTGGCACAAGTCACGTGAATAGTCACTCACCTTAAAGATTTCATGCATGTGCTGTTTTTCTTTATGTGACAATCATTTTTGACCCATTTCTACAGGTTTTAAATGTGTATGTTCACTCCTTCCTTATTTTCCTTTAGGCTTGACGGTTGGAAGCCCTTCAGGAAGCGGAGTGCGGCCTTTGCCACACCCGCATAGTGGTACTTTCTTGCTACCTATTGGTAAGAACGGAGCCCCATTCCTAATTTAGGTCCTGATGAATGCCCTGGACCTGCTCGGGCCGCTTAGGCAGAAACATGTCAACCTTTCACGAGACGGTTAGGGGACACTAAACACCCCACCCACCGTCCCTTGCTTTTAGTATCATATAGTTATTGGCCACATTAAAATTTACTTTCTGGTAACTATAATGATTTTTAACTTCACAATCCATTTCACGGGCCCCCACTCTTTAGTTTAGAAGTGCATCCCTGTCTCCAGGTGTATGCCCGCCCTCCATCAAACAAAGGTTTGGAGGGCGAGGACTGGCCGATGATGAAGCATGACACCAGGTGGTGTGTGAGACCAGTCCGTCACTTTTTGTGAGATGTCCCAGTCACAATAGGTTTATATCTGTAGTAGGGTCACACTTCACTAGGAGCAGCTTTCTGTGGTAAACAGTATTTATGCAGTGCCCCAATTAGCCTATCAGTCTCTGTCCACTCCTACAATTATCCTGACAGAGCATGTCCTTATCTAATCGCTGTGCTAACACACAAGCACTTAAAAACTCACTCTCCTGTCAACTACCAGCACTCTGACTATCTAGTCAGTCTCCATACACCTGTAGAATGGCTCAGGCATTAAGACACATAGTATGCAGGTCCCTAACCCCCAGCAGAGTACTGATTCTTTCAAGTAGTGCCCCAATTAGACTGTGACTCTATCCAGTCCTGCAATCATCTTGATAGAACCATGTCCTTATTTACTGTCTGTGCCATCACACAAGCACTTAAAAACTCACTCTTCGGTCAACTCATAGCACTCTCACTATCTAGTCAGTGTCCGTACACCTTATTGAATGCCTCAAGCATTAAGACACATGGTTTTACAGTGAAATGTGTGCAATTTATGCAGGCCTGTAATCCCCAGCAGACTATTGATTCACCTTTATAATAAGCCACGTTGTATTCTTGCAGTGTCCAATCAGAGTATCAGTCTCAGTCCACTCCTGCAATCATCCTAACAGAAGCATGTCCTTATCTAATTTCTGTGCCAACACAGAAGCAGTTAAAAACTCACCCTCCTGTCAACTACCTGCACTGTCAGTATCTAGTCACTGTGCATACACTTGTAGAATGCCTCATGCATTAAGACACATAGTGCTACAGTTAAATGTGTGCAATGTATGCAGGCCCCTAACCCCCCACAGATTACTGATTCACCCTTGTTATAAGCCAGGTAGTATTCAAGTAGTGCCCTAATTAGACTGTCACTCTCTATCCAGTCCTGCAATCATCCTGACAGAACCAAGTCCTTATTTACTGTCTGTGCCAACACACAAGCACTTAAAATCTCACTCTTCTATCAACTCACAGCAATCTCACTATCTAGTCAGTGTCCATACACCTGTAGAATGCCTCAGGCATTAAGACACATAGTGCTACAGTGAAATGTGCGTAATGTATGCAGGCCTGTAACCTCCAGCAGACTTCTGATTCACCCTTGCTATAAGCCAGGTAGAATTCATGCACTGCCCCAATTAGATTGTCAGTCTCTGTCCACTCCTGCAATCATACTGTCAGAAGGATGTCCTTAACTAATGTCTGTGCCAACACAGAAGCACTTAAAAAGTCTCCCTGCAGTCAACTACCAGCAGTATAAGTATCCAGACACTATGCATGCACTTGTAGAATGACTCAGGTATTAAGACACACAGTGCTACAATCAAATGTGCACAATCTATGCAGGCCTCTAACCCCCAGCAGAGTACTGATTTACCCTTGCTATAAGCCAGGTAGTATTCATGCAGTGCCCCAATTAGATTGTCAGTCTCTGTCTACTCCTGCAATCATACTGTCAGAAGGATGTCTTTATCTAATCTCTGTGCCAACACAGAAGCATTTATAAACTGTCCCTGCAGTCAACTACCAGCAGTGTAAGTATCCAGCCACTATGCATGCATTTGTAGAATGACTCAGGTATTAAGACACGCACTGCTACAATCAAATGTGCACAATCTATGCAGGCCTCTAACCCCCAGCGGAGTACTAATTCTCCCTTTGCTACAAGCCAGATAGTATTCATGCAGTGCCCCAATTAGATTGCCAGTCTCTGTCCAGTCCTGCAATCATACTGTCAGAAGGATGTCCTTATCTAATCTCTGTGCCAACAAAGAAGCATTTATAAAATCTCCCTGCAGTCAACTACCAGCAGTGTAAGTATTCAGCCACAATACATGCACTTGTAGAATGACTCAGGTATTAATACACGCAGTGGTACAATCAAATGTGCACAATATATTCAGGCCTCTAACCCCTAGCAGAGTACTGTTTCGCCCTTGCTATAAGCCAGGTAGTATTAATGCAGTGTCCCAATCAGCCTATCAGACTCTGTCCACTCCTACAATCATCCTGACAGAATCATGTCCTTATCTAATCTCTGTGCCAACACACAAGCACTTAAAAACTTACCTTCCTGTCAACTACTAGCAGTCTCACTATCTAGTCTGCATACACCTGTAAAATGCCT
The DNA here is from genome assembly GCF_964204655.1 of Triturus cristatus. NCBI lineage: Eukaryota > Metazoa > Chordata > Amphibia > Caudata > Salamandridae > Triturus > Triturus cristatus. The sequence goes on from NC_140581.1 coordinate 867,250,419, forward strand.
CAGGCATTAAGCCACTTACTGCCACAGTGAAATGTGTGCAATCTATGCAGGACTGTAACTCCCAGCTGACTACTGATTCACTCTTCCAATAAGCCAAGTAGTATTCATGGAGTGCACCAATCGGACTGTTATTCTCTATCCACTCCTGCAATAATGCTCACAGAATCATGTCTTTATCTAATCTCTGTGCCAACACAGAAGCACTTAAAAACTCACCTTCCTGTCAAATACCAGCACTCTCATTATCTACTCAGTATCCATACACCTGTAGAATGCCTCAGGCATTAAGACACATAGTGCTACAGTGAAATGTGTACAATGTATTCAGACCCCTAACCCCCAGCAGAGTACTGATTCACCCTTGCTATAGGCCAGGTAGTATTCATGCAGTGCCCCAATTAGATTGTCAGTCTCTATCCACTCCTGCAATCTACCGTCAGAAGGATGTCCTTATCTACTCTCTGTGCAAACACAGAAGCACTTATAAAGTCTCTGTGCAGTCAACTACCAGCAGTGTAAGTATCCAGCCACTATGCATGCATTTGTAGAATGACTCAGGTATTAAGACATGCAGTGCTACAATCAAATGTGCACAATCTATGCAGGCCTCTAACCCCCAGCGGAGTACTGATTCACCCTTGCTATAAGCCAGGTAGTATTCATGCAGTGCCCCAATTAGATTGTCAGTCTCTGTCCAGTCCTGAAATCATACTGTCAGAAGGATGTCCTTATCTAATCTCTGTGCCAACAAAGAAGCACTTATAAAGTCTCCCTGCGGTCAACTACCTTCAGTGTAAGTATCCAGCCACTATACATGCATTTGTAGAATGACTCGGGTATTAGGACACAGTGCTACCATCGAATGTGCACAATCCATGCAGGCCTCTAACCCCCAGCAGAGTACTGATGCACCCTTGCTATAAGCCATGTAGTATTCAAGTACTGCCCCAATCAGACTATCAGTCTCTGTCCACTCCTGCAATTATCCTGACAGAACCATATCTTTCTTTAATCTCTGTGCCAACATACAACAACTTATAAACGTACCCCACTGTTAACTACCAGCACTCTGACTATACAGACTAGGTATCCTCATGTCTATTCCATATACTTCTCCATCACTTATCCACCACTGTAGATATCCTTTTACTCTGTCAATACCAACAGTATCTTCTTATCCTGTCACTCCGCCATTATCTCAGCATTCATAAATTGACCATGTATTGTACTTGCAGCACTTTAATCATTCCAGTTACTAGTAATGTATTTATAGACTGGCTTAGCTACTAATACAAGTACACCTCGTTTTTTCGTCTTTCAATGCATGCTGCATTCCACAGCACACATTGAAAGACAAAAATGCCTTTAGTGATTATTTTTGTGTAGGAAGGTGTCCCTTCCTACACAAAAACAATCTCTCCACGACACAAACATCCTTGCACCATGATGTAAGGGTGCCTGCAGTAGCACGTGGCAGGTGTTTGTGTGCCAGTGCAGGAAGAAGCACAGAGTTGTGACATATTTATGTAAATATGTCACATCCCTGTGTTTCGGAAGTGCAGCAGCGCAGTGCAGCTAAAGAGCTTGTAGTGTCATGCTGCAGTACTTCCTTATAGATCTGCACTTATACATTCACCATACACTACTAATGCATTCTTTCACTCAATCATGCTCTACACATATATTCAACCAAACGTTCACACATTACCATGCAGTTATAGTTCTTTCTTTAACCAGATAAGGTAGTTCTGATAAGAACTTTTTTTTCTTTTTTCTTTTATATATTTTTTTTTCTTCTGAAGTTTTGTATTTTGAAAAAAGAACAAAAAAACAGGAAACTTCAGGAATTATTTTTCATTCCATAAAACAAAGCTAGCAAAAAATTAGCAACGATGGTTCCGTTGCGCAGCACAAACTGCTTCCACTGACTGTTCTCCAAAAGATATGAGTATCTTGCACTTCACGCAGTGCTGCTCGAGGAAGACAAACTCTGGTCGAATATCTGGTGGAGGTGTGCCAGTTGATGTCCCGGAAGTGTTTGCCACTGCAGTAGGAGGGTTCATTGCAGCTCACCTGCATTCCTCCCAAGCCAGATTGAGTGGATGAATGTTCTTGAGATGTTTATACATCGAGGCAGTGCCACATGAGTATTTCTTCTCACTACTACCTCTTGACAATACTCTTTGGCAGATGCGGCAGGTCATCTTCGTGCCATTCACCTTCTTCTGCCCGGGTGGAAAGGTGAAGAATTTCCACACTACTGATTCTGGCCTTTTAGGACGTGCATCCTCCTGCAAAAATTCTTCTTCTGAAGTATGTTCCTCCTCCTGCTGCTGCTGTCCTGAAGCCATGTTCTTCTTTTTTTTTAAAACACCAAAAAAAATGATGAAATAAGGTTTCTTGAAAGCATAGAGATGTCTCTCTAAAGATACTCCAACAAGAATGATTGAAATGGGTGGGCTCCTTCAATAGTTACAATGGGAAATGTTATGAACCAATCAAATCTTTGATTTTCAGGTCACATGGGGTCCGCGCACCGTACGCTTACGAAGCACGCACCCAACGCGACTTCGTGAAAGTACATTTAAAAGTAATATAAGTTTATTTTAATTACAAATATATTATTTTTATAAGTATCTTAGATAATGTCTTGCCCTAATATGTATATTAAAAATACATATATATCATTTTAGAAATAAAAAAATTTTTTGCGGCAGTCGTGCATCTAGCGCGCACCAGCACGTATATGACATCATGCAGGACCCGCCACCGCGTACGCGTCATGTACCGTAATGCACGTGTATCACGAATGCACGGAACCAAGAGTCGTGCATCAGTCGCATACCAAGCGCGCACATCGTATACAGTAAATGACGTAACTGGAAAACCCACGAAGCCGTCGCTTAACATACGCGGCTCCTTCATGACTTTTCTAAAATGGCGGCTAGAATCTGCGCATCGATCGTGTTGGGTACGCTTTGGGTGCGCGATTCCCAAAAATATTGCAACAAAAAAACAATTAAAATATATTAAATTAAAAAATAAAATAAAAAAATTAAACAATATTTCAGTTTGAATTTTTTTTAAACATTGTTTTGTGCAATTTTCATAAAAAATATAAAATGTTATTTAATGAATACATTATTTAAAAATAAACAATTAAAAAACTGAAGAAAATCAGTACCAAAAAATAGATATAACTATTATTACACTTAAAAACTATCATTTAAAAACTTTTGAAATTCACTGAAAAAAACATAGCTTTCAGAGACATTATAGTTACAAATTAGCATTTGAAAAACCTTTGAAATTCACTGGAAAAAACATAGGTTTCAGGGGCGTTATAGTTAGGAATTAGCATTTAAAAAACATTTCAAATTCACTGAAAAAACCATAGGTTTCAGGCACATTATAGTTAGGAATTAGCATTTAAAAAACCTTAGCAATTCACTGAAAAAACCATAGGTTTCAGGGGCGTTATAGTTAGCTGGACATTTCACTCGTACAAAACCATAGAAATTCCCCCATTATAGTTAGTTCAGCTAACTATAACTCGTGCGCCCACAATGCACTGCTGATAACGTCACATATTACATCACTCATGACATGGTCAGTGACATCACTCATGACATCTCAAATGACATCACTGATGACATCACTGATGACATTACTGATGACATCATCCTTGTGATAGAGTGGCAGACCTCCTCTCACCCTAATATAATCTTTGAAACACACACTCAAAAACTACACACTAACATTTCCAAAACAATGGACATACCAATACCAATTACAACACACCTATTAAGTAATTCCATGATCTACACACACATCCACTCATTCACCAACAGTCCTATACAGTCACTCATACATGAACTCACTAATCATATGTACTCAGACACCTATACATCCTGTTACACACCGCCACTTATCCATAGTTACTCACACACATAGTCACACATGCAAACAAAGTATCAAAGATCCATTTACTTGCATATACAGTTATACACACACTACCACACTTACATCTACAGAAACTTACACATACTTACTTTCTTAAACAATCACTTATAGAAACACCTACTTATTTGTACAGGAACTCTTCCAATCTCTCACTCTCACATATACTTATATACACCAATACTCACATATACTAGTTTAAAACATATGTAGTTACTTATAAAGACATTATTGAGATACTCATTTACTCACTAACACACCCATACACACACTCATCCACCTATACAGTCCTGTACACATGCTATGTTCAACACATACAAACAGTGTGTCACTCATTCATACATCTACGCACTAAGTAATACCCCCACTGCACCATACAGTCACTCAGACATTCATACTGATACTCACAAAACCAACTAATAACCCATATAGACACTCATGTAGCTACTTACCAACCCATACAGTCACTTATACAAAAAGTGAGAGATTGATACAGATATTTACATATTTAAACATTACTCACTAACCCATGTATTCACTAAGATACACTTAATCAGTCCATTATACAATCAATTTTACAAAAAGAAATCATCCATTTAGACACTTATATACCCATTTATTCTTCCGACTTTGAGATGTACATATATAAAACATATTTAATTTTCAGAAAAACACACATTCACTGGATGATGTTATCAGTGATGTCATCAGTGATGTCATTTGAGATGTCATGAGTGATGTCATGAGTGATGTCTCTGACCATGTCATGAGTGATGTAATATGTGACGTCATCAGCAGTGCATTGCGGGCGCGCGAGTTATAGTTATCTGTACTAACTATAACAGGGGAATTTCTATGGTTTTGTATGAGTGAAATGTCCAGCTAACTATAACGTCCCTGAAACCTATGCTTTTTTCAGTGAATTTCTAAGGTTTTTTAAATGCTAATTCCTAACTATAATGTGCCTGAAACCTATGTTTTTTTCAGTGAATATATATATTCGCCAGTAGGTAGTTATAGTTAGGACCTATTTTCCATAGGAAATCTGCAAAATTCTATTCCCAATAACTTTGGCACCGGTTGATGAATCTTCGCAAAATTTTCAAAACTTTTGGGCAGCTCCGGTCCGCTCCTATCCTGACAGTTTCGGGGTGATTCGTCAAGGGGGGCCGAAAAAAAAGGGGGGTCCCAAAACGTGTTTTTCCCATGCAATTTTCCATAGGAACCTTTAGTCGCAGCTACAGCCCGAACTGCTGAACGGAAGTACACCAAATTTGGCAAAAATGTAGCCCTTGGTTCAGAGTCGTGCCTTTTGGTTAAATGGTGTAAATCCGTTAAGTAGTTCCTGGGAAAATCAAAAGTAAAATCACATATATATCTGGGAGGAGCCTAACCACACATCTCATTGTGAGGTCTGATTGGCTGTCAGCACTTCATCCAAGAAGTGTTGGCAGCCATCATGGGACCAATATACATGATAGCACCTCATTAATAAGCATTGCAGTTAATAGAAGGTTTTAAGACTTTAGTTACATTATAAATCATTTGTTGATGGTACCATACTCATTTTAGGAATTGTGGTGTGTTCTAAGGTGATTTTACCATGTGAAAAAGCCTTCTGCTGGGATATCATTAATCATGTTTGAGAGAAAATTATTTTCTCATGCTTTTCCAACAGAGGTTTGGAAGGTGATCTGTAAGTTATACTGAGAGCATATTTTCTGTAAATTCACATTATCTTTCTCAGTCATGTGAAAATGAAGTCTGACATTCTCAGTAAAACATGTACATCCAACAAGGGCAGAAACTGTCAGTTGATTCCTTTGTGTTCTACTGCAGCTTCCCAGAGTGTTCTAAAGAACAACTAGAGCGCTAACAGTCCTACTTATGACAAACCTATTGCACGCCTGAAGCCATCTTGATTGGAATAAAGTGGTAACTCTTAAAACATTTAATTTAAAAAGGAACAAAATGAGGGGTTTCATTTTGCCATAGAAAGTATGATTAGTGCTGCAGAAAGAAAAATTAGGGCACATTTTGAGTGACTTCTCAAATCCTCTTCTATTTCATTAAAAAAATTCTGACATGCAGACTGAAACATGCACTTTCAATACCAGCAGCAGACTTCCCTGGTGAGCAGCAGCTTTACTACAGTTATCTAATGAGCAACTAGAGTGCTAACATTCTGAATAAATGGCAAATGTGTGACACATCTGAATGGCTTCTTGATGGAATCAAAGTAAAAAACTGAAAGTATTTCCTACTGAGGAGACTGTAGTAAATGAGGAAATTAGGAAACTTCATAATAAATACGTCTCCCAAGATGGCCACCAGAGACAAAAGAGCCCAAATGTAGCACAATTATCACACAGATGTAACCCAAGTATAGCCCAATGACAGAATGTCCCAGAGTGTTCTTAAGAACAACTAGAGCGCTTACTATCTTACTTATGACAAACGTATGGCACACCTGAAGCCATCTTGATTGGTATGAAGTGGTAACACTTAAAACATATAATTTGCAAAGGAACAAAATGAGGGGGGTTAATTTTGCCATAGACATTATGATTAGTGCTGCAGAAAGAAAAATTAGGGCACATTTTGACTTCTCAAATCCTCTTCTATTTCATTAAAAAATTCTGACATGCAGACTGAAACATGCACTTTGAACCAGCAGCAGACTTCCCTGGTGAGCAGTAGCTTTACTACAGTGATCTAATGAGCAACTAGAGTGCTAACATTCAGAATTTATGGCAAATGTGTGACACATCTGAATGCCTTCTTGATGGCAACAAAGTAAAAAACTGAAAGTATTTCCTACTGAGGAAACTGCAGTAAATGAGGAAATTAGGAAACTTCATAACAAATAAGTCTCCCAAGATGCCCACCAGAGACAAAAGAGCCCAAATGTAGCACAAATATCACCCAGATGTAGCCCAAGTATAGCCCAATGACAGAATGTCCCAGTGTTCTTAAGAACAACTAGAGCGCTTACTGTCTTACTTATGACAAAAGTATGGCACACCTGAAGCCATCTTGTTTGGAATAAACTGGTAACACTTAAAACATTTAGGAACAATGAGGGGGTTCATTTTGCCATAGAAATTATGATTAGTGCTGAAGAAAGAAAAAATAGGGCACATTTTGAGTGACTTCTCAAATCCTCTTCTATTTCAATAAAGAAATTCTGACATGCAGACTGAAACATGCACTTTTAATGCCAGCAGCAGACTTCCGTGGTGAGCAGTAGGTTTACTACAGTGATCTAATGAGCAACTAGAGTGCTAACATTCGGAATTTATGGCAAATGTGTGACATATCTGAATACCTTCTTGATGGAATCAAAGAAAAAACTGAAAGCATTTCCTACTGAGGAGACTGCAGTAAATGAGGAAATTAGGAAACTTCATAACAAATAAATCTCCCAAGATGGCCACTAGAGACAAAAAGAGCCCAAATGCAGCACAAATATCACCCAGATGTAGCCAACATGTAGCCCAATGACAGAAGCGTGCAAAACACTTTTTATTTTTTGTGTTTTTGCAGTTTTATATAGTGCAGATTTGTCAGGTATTGGAGTGCTTTACATAAGCATTGGTTAAATCACACAAGAACAAATTCATTTTGGTTGTAGACATGGGGAGATTAAGTGATTTGACCAGAATCACAGAATGTCGAGCTGAAGCAGAAACTCCAACCTGGTTCCCCAGTTGCAAAGTCTGCAGCTCTGGAAGTAACACCACATCCTCTCCCCTGGGACGCCTGAGCCTGAGCTAGGAGCCAGGAGGTCGCTAGAGGAGGAGTCCGCTCACAGAGTTCGAGGAGCTGGAAACCGAGGGCAGTGCATTGCACGGAATGTTTGCACGGAAGCTTGGAGCTGGAACTTGGGGTCTGGCCGGGCCGGAGCTTTAGCTTGAGTGAGACATTGTCTCTGCTCGCTCGCTCCCATCTTTTCTGTCAGCCCCTTCTCAGCCCCTTCCTCAGCCGCAAGAGTTGTCGTGTTGTGCCGTGTCTGGAACGGTGGGCTGGAGAGCAGCGGAGGAAGGCTGAGAGGCTGAGAGGTTGTGGTTGTGGCGACCTCCAGGGGGGCTGGGAAATTCGAGACTCGTGGACCTGAGGACCGCAGAGGTCCGCAGGGATCAACAAAGGTGGAGTCGGTGGAGGAGGAAAACGGAGAACAGTCCACAAGTTACAGCGGGCTGTATGGTGAGGCATTTTAACCTACTATCTTACTACCTTACTGTCTCCACTGACTAGCAGCTACTGAGCCGCTGGTTCATAGCACAAGCTTGCAAGCTTACAAATGAAGAAATTTTAATCACATTCCGGATACGTTTCCTCCCCCCCTCCTAATTGCTGCGAGGTGTGCCAAATGCAATCTATTAAGAGGGGAAGACAAGATATTAATTTATGAAAGACAGGACACTAGGAAATTTTACAGTAGCTCCAACTTAAAACCGGTCCGCAGTATCCAGCACAAATATGCGATCCGGAAGGATAAGACAACAGGAACCTGCTAACCCTGCCAAAAGAACCAGGAGAGCAAACAAGAAGTCTACAAACAAGAGTAGTACCGAAGCACTCATGAGGACTATAGATGAAGCCCAGCATCTAATCTCCCCGCTCCTTACCAGTCCTGAACCCTCATCAAGCGGAATGGCAAGCAGCTTAAGCTGTGATTCCAGATGGCCCAAGTTAACATACCAACCGAATATTTATACAAAATTCTCATTTTTAAAAGATGCTGGGCCGGTACTGTGCTTAAATAGTAGTAAAGTAATCAATCTCCCGGACCCACTTCAACCTCTCAATGCACACCAAACGGAACATCAGCTGGTACAGCAGCGGCAGCAATGGCAGCAGCAGGGGTCAGACGGGAGAGACCTATCAGCTACTGGAAAAATCTGCGACATGGGCATTTGCGATGTAAGCCTCAAAGAGAGAAAAGACGCACAAGCCATAACCAAGGAAGCAAGGACCCAGGTATTCAAGGAAGATAATTACCTGGGACACGATGACCTGAATCAACTGGAGACAACCCTGCCTATAAATAAAGTACTAGATAGTGGGAGCAGGCAAATCACACTCAAACAAGTGGCGAGTCACAGAGAGATCATCGCAGAGGGAGGACTTGAAGGTAGAGAGGGAAAAAAGGGGGAAAGCACTAACAACACCTTCCTCTACAAACAAGATAAGGATGGACCTTTGTCCAAAATGTTACCATCGCAATTGGGAGAAGACGCGAAGGCTCCTGGGAATCAGAAGCACAGCCCTGCTTGCTCACGGTTCGTTACAGCGACCGGATAAGCCATCGTGGGCTAAAACAGAAGATAACCCTAAGGATAACTGTCCCAATCTGGGTTTTTTCTCTGTACAGGACTCACCGGATGCACTGGATAGACTTGGATTATGTAAGTACCTGGAGGTGTGCACAGTTAAGACGACCACGTCTAATATGAGCAAAACAGATAGCACAGACTCTTACTCTTACAATACGATAAAACAAACAGAGGCTGAAATATCACCAACTTTACAAGACGCGCACACTCAACTACTCCGGGCAAAATCTAATACCCAACTCAGCCCTGTTACTCCACAACCTGAGGGTATTATAGAACGACCACCAATATCTCAGGAAATTGAACTAGAAACATCTTATCTTACACCTGAAGAATGGGAGGGATTAGTTGCGTCCTATTCTGCCGCCAACAGAGGCGAATCAGAAAGAAGAAATAACAACTCTCCAAAATTCAACATCGGGTAAGATACATCATTGGATAAGGACGGCATCTGGCCCACACTACTGCACACAATGCAAATGTCTGTGAATGCACTGCAGTACCATTCAGACAAGATGGACCTCCAGTTGTCAGTCCTCAACTCACTCTCCATCTTTGTCGCTGGCATTGATGACAAGCTGGCCGACCTCAACAATTTGATCAAGAGGGCACAGTCAGAGACAAAATTCACCCAGGCCAGCTGCTCCTGTATAACAATTGTTTATAAGCTAGCAACATTACCATCGGCACTGGATAATCTCCTTGCTGACATAAGGAAAGCAGTACCTGCCCAATCATTGCAAGGAGAGATCCCCTCCAGCGTTAGTGGCCAAGAAATGATCAAGTAAAGCAAATCCCAAAGACGCAAGGCTCAGGCTAAGCAAACCGTAAGTGCGGCATTAACATCAGATGGTAACCAGCCTTGCGAGGATGGGGACTCATCCATACTAGTGCCAAACGCCAGTGCATTATCTGAAGGAACAACAGCAGCCCTGATGAGTAACACTATTCAATCCAGCAACTCTCTGGAAAAACAGGTATCGATTGAGGGGGTACAACTATCCGCCAAACAGCGGAGAAAACAAAGAAGGAAGGGGAGAAACCAAAACCCAATGCAGGCATCGCCTCACAAGAAGGATAGAATCAACAGGACCCGGGACAAACTAAGGGAAGACCAACCAGTGCATATGTGCAGCGAGGAAGAAGATACGGCCCTGGGGCGGGAGGAAAAAAAGAGCCTAAGACAGGAAAATGGATTAGAAACTATTGTACAAACAATTTGATTAGTGATGGACTGGGGCAGAAACCAGGGAACAACAGCGGGAGCTCTATAGGGGAACCTCCAATACAAAAAATAATTGACTGTACTCTCAATAAGGTAATGCAAGGCTCAGTTTCATCATCAACTAATGGCTCGAGGGAACTGGCAGGAGAAAAAACAGCCCCACAAAGCAGCATTGGCATGGAGGAGGTGATAATTAAAACATCAGTACTGAATATGGAGAAAGCTTTAGTAAGCGACAGCCAGTCATTGGGTTTGAGTATGACATCACGGGGACTATCACTGCCAACAGAGACTTCAACAGCGGCAGAGCCCACCATGGCTCAACAAACAGGGCGCTCAGATGCTACGACAGCAATCATGTTTCACCCTGAGTACACATCAAGGGGTCGGGTCGACATACTAAATAGGGGTAATATCTTGCGTCTACTGAGGTCCATTAACACGCTTGAGAACATAAAAACCACTGACCTGGAGACAGTTGAGTTTATAGAGTCACCTGACTGTCCAGGATCAGAGCTAACAAAAACAGTATGGGCTTCACCAGACTTAGTGGAGAGAGTCTTAAAGGAACAAAACAGGTTCAATGAATGGGGCATCAAACTTCAGCTACTACCAAAACCAAGGTATCCCGACCCCCTACTGGCCGATTTAAAGTACCAAGAAGAAAACCTCGATCACGAACATTTGAGCCCATGATTTTTCTCAGTTCTGCGAGGGGCACGCAGCAAAAGCATAGAGCACAGGGCAAACGGAGAACACAATGTATTGAGGGTACCCGTGGACAGAAGCAGGCCCACACTGGAATGGAGCAGGGTCTCCAGGACAATAAACACCAAAACTGGAAGACCATGACACTCTAAGCACAATGAATCCCCACATAAGAACTTATTGAAAATCTGTCCTGGACCATCAATGGGCTGGGAGACAAGACCTCTGACCCAGAACCGCTAGCCTATCTACAGAAATTTGATATAATTACGCTTCAGGAAACATGGAGCGAACTACCTACGGCTCTGCATGGCTATAACATGCTCCATTTACCGGCAACTAGAAATGCAAAATTCAGTCATAACAAGGGAGGTCTTGTCACATACACTTCCATAAACAGCATTTACGCAATAGAACCTCTACTATACAATTTAGCGCCACCAAATGAAATGCAAGTAAACCAAATTACCCTACAGGGGAAGACAAGTAAAGAACATATAATACTTGTAAATCTCTACCTACACCCACGTGACACAAATAAAGGGAGCAAACAACTAAAGGAGGAGTTGGTGAAAATTATAACAGGAGAGAAGACAAACAATTGGATAATCACCGGAGATTTCAATTTAAACATGCTGAGGAGACGAGCTAACGACATCTATCCAGAGGAGGACCCATTTGTGTGGGAGGAAATGACCCAAGACATCAGCACAGTTGGAAGACTCACTAACATCTCGAAAAATCTACTATCGTTCCTAGAGCCACTGGGTGTACGCGCATTAAACGGCAGATACCCGGGAGATCGTCCGCAAACAGCAACGTTCAATAACACTGCAACAAGGTCAACAATTGACTACACATTCTGCTCTTGTAGCATGTTCACTAAAATAAAAAACTTTTGCATCGGGAGCGAAGATTTTAGCGACCATCTACCCCAGGAAATCACGGTAGAAGAGCCATCACTATATAAACTGCCCCCAGCAAAAACATTCTGGTCAGAATTTACCAACAATGAGAGAAGAGTAAAATGTAGTACTAAAGACCCTGAAGGTCTACTCTCTCGAGCGAAACAACTCTGGGAAGAAGGGAAAGCAGCCACCCCTGATATAATTGGAGGCTGGGAGGCATTCACAAACGCCCTACGTAATAACTATGGAGCTATAAAGGGTAACCCTCCAAATGGGAGAGAAAAACAACAGCAAAATCCTCGCCCAGGCCCTACTATACGGAATAACATCGAATTGAAAAAGTTAAAAACACGGATAAACTTTACACTGCGGAGACTGAAGAAAGATCCTTCGGCATTGCAAGAGCTGAGGCAGTTGAAAGAGACTCGGAAAAAAATTATCTGGCAAAATAAAAAGGAAGCCGAAGAAACTCTTTGGGCCAAACTTCTGTATGATATTAAGAACAACAACAGCAGCGCCCAATTTTGGAAGAAAATGAATGCCCTATCTAATCCTCAAGGACAGTGTATCAGTTCTAACGTCACAGAAGAAGCTTGGACTATTTTCCTTGAACCTCATTTTAATAAAAATCAGACCCCCCAAACTGGCTTAAATACTCCTGTGTCCAGCACGGAAACCCAACCGTCCCAGCTGAATTTGATTACAGAAAACGTGCAGAACTGTACAATTACAATAACAAATACACAAATTCACAAAAGAATCTTGAAAGGTAGACTTGAAGGAGCTCCTGGGCCTAATGGGATTCCGCCGATATTATTCAAACAAGACCCTGAATTTTGGGCTACTGCCCTAAAACCGGTTTTTGATAGAATCCTGCAGACGTCGATAGTACCAACATCATGGAGAGGCTCAATAATCTCTCCTATCTACAAAAAAGGCAACAGGAACGATCCAAGGAGCTACCGATTGGTAGCCCTTTTGGACAATGACGCAAAATATTATGCCGGGGTGCTCCTCCAAGAATTAACAACATGGTCTACAGAAATCAAAGCAATACCTTATAACCAAACCGGCTTTTGTAGAGACATGGGCACTGTTACCAACATCTCTGCCCTCTCACTAATGATGGACGCTGCACTTCTAATCAAACAACCTTTATACATCTGTTTTATCGACTATAGTTCCGCATTTGACCATATAAACAGAAACATTCTGTGGCAAAAACTAAAAAAGCTAGGTATTCCACCACTGCTATTAACACAATTAATCCTTCTGCACAGTAACACCTGGGTACAAGTAAAGTTGGGGGCAGGAGACCATCTATAAAAAAAGATGAATACAACCTCTGGATTAAAACAAGGGTGTGTATTAGCCCCGACACTATTCAACTTATTTATGGCCGAGCTCTCAATCAAACTTAATGGAAGCAATGCGCATGCCCCGAAGTTGGGAGGTTGACAGCTATCTAACCTCCTATACGCAGATGATTTAGTTCTCATCAGTCGGACACCCATAGGATTACAACGCCTGCTGGACATCACATCTCAATACTCAGAAAATAACAAACTAAGTATCAACCAAGACAAGACAAAAGTCATGTGTGTAAATTACCGGAAAATAAAAACAAAATACAACTGGTACCTGGCAAAATATGAGTAAGGGTGGGCGTAGTTCGCGAAGTAGCACTTCGCGAAGCTACGCAAAGTGAAGTTTGCACTACGCGAGCTACGCGTAGCACTTCGCGAACTGCGTAGTAACATGTTCGCACTGTGCAAGATGTTGTTTTCAATGATTGCACAGTGCGGACAAGCAACCGGCACTGTGCAATCATTGAAAATGGCATCTTGCACAGTGCGAGCTGTAGTTTTCTGCTGCTCGAGTAGATTTTTACTCGAGCGGCAGCTTTCTCAACGCGAACTGGTAGTTTCTCATCGCGAGCGGTCGCGAGCATACGCGACCCCTCGCAATGAGAAACCTCGCGTTGGGAATCTCGCCGGGAGGTTTATTTTCCATGCTCGCAATCGCCAACTTGATGTTGCTGATCGCGAACAAGGAAAAAGTCTCGCCGGGATGTCATTTTGCTTGCTCGCGGTCGCCAACTTGACGTTGAGGACCGCGAGCAAGCAAAAAATGACCGCAGCACTACGCAAAACTACGCTACGCGTGTTCGCACTATGCTACGTGCAGTTCGCGTAGCGCGAAGTAGCGCGAACTTCGCAAACTACGCGAGCGTAGCGTAGTGCTTCGCCCAGGCCTAAATATAAGCTTGAAGTCGTCCATGACTACAAATATCTGGGGGTTATGATAGACAGCAGAGGCAATTACAAAGCACAGTTCGAGGCAATAAAAAAGAGGGGGTTAATAACAGCAGTAGAAACTTGAAGAATATAACCGCTGGACCAAGTTATCTCCCACTGACCAAGGTGATTCAGGCCAAACTGATACCACCAATCACCTATGGAAGTGAAGCCATGAGAGGGAGGGATGCGGAAATATTAAATGGCACCATCACAAGAGCACTGAGAGTAATTTATGGGCTGCCTGGATTTACCTCTCCGGCACAAATGAGGTTGGAATTTGGGATACAAGGGCAGGAGCTAGCCAGAAAAGGAGCCTTTGTTAAAACGTGGTTTAAGATAAAAAAAGGGCAGTCAGGAACGCTGAATTTTTACTTGTGGAGAGAAGTGGAAACAACAGGATCTTGCCCAGCCAGACATTACTTGAACACTGCATTGGACCAGCTGGGGCTACGACAACTCTGGGCATTGCCCGGGACCATGGCTAGCTTTCAGAAAATTGTAAACAACATAGTCAAAAAAGAGTCCATTTTACAAGATAAAACGACCTTGACAAAACGCTCACACGGCTGGCTTACGATAAAAACCTACAGGAAAGCGACTCCTCAAGCATACCTCTTTTCTAACTTCTCTAGAACTACTAAAGAAAAGTTTTTGAAATTTCGGTTAGGTCTATTACCGACGGCATACCATCTGCCTCCTTGGCTGCGCCCTCCTAAACCGGCAATGTGTCGTCTTTGTGGTGAAGGAGAGGAGGACATAGTTCACATCATAACGATTTGCCGTGAGCTGATGCGAGAACGCCGGCTACTACTTAGACCTGTTTTTAATAAAAAGCAATTACGGTCGTGCAGACAAGCAGTGCTTGCAAGCTTCTCTGGTGAAGACATTCAGGTAAGCTGTCGCCTAGTAAAGTTCTTATCTGTAGCTGATCTTCGTTTTAAAAATAAGTGTACTGCAATAGTGTTTTAAGCTCATTACCTCAAGCTTTTTAGCACAAGTAAATGCCCTAAGAAAATCATCAAAAGGTCATTTAAATGGCCATCTTTCACCCTTGTGGCGGCACTATGCACTATGCACTTTAAATATGTACTTTAAACCTGCACTCTACGGCCTGATATCATTCTCCAGTTAAGACTCTGATTAGGGGGTAATTTTACCTAACAAACTGCTGCTAATATTCCCAATAGAAATGAAGAAATAAGATTATGGGCTACCAATGCAGGGGGAGTGGATATTCTGTGCAATTTTAAATATGTGTTTTTTTATTAGCTGTTTATTTTTCCTTTTTATTTTCATGTTAATAAGAGATCGCCAATTTTTTTTTTTATGTAAAGGTTTTAATTAACTGTACAATAAACATATTACTTACTTACTCTCCCCTAAGTGCAACATTTAATCAAGTGGTCAACTGGATAAAAAAACATAAAGATAACAAATAATTTAAAAGTGCTTTGTCGCTATTTGAAAACTCAGAAAATATGTCCTCATTTTAGTTTTTTAGAGCACTACCCATAATTTTGATGCAAATAAGACCCTCTCATATTTGTAATTTCTAAAGGGAATGCTCTAGGTATTACAGCTTTGATTACATCAAGATGACGTCAGGCATTCCACACTTCTGTAATAAATATAGAATGTTAGCAATCTAGTTGTTCATTAGGATACTGTTGAGAGGTAGAGACCAGGGGCATGGACTCTGAAAATTGAAGGCAGGTAGGCGGGTGCAGAGGCAACAATTTGACCACACTGGGCAGGCAGGAAGGGCAGTGGCAGCACAACAGACTATGGAGGGCAGTGGAAAGGAGGGCAGGGGCAACAAACCAACAATACAGGACTGGCAAGAGAGGCTGTGGCAATATAATAGACCATTGTGGGCGGAACGAAGAGACAGTGGTAGTACAACCATACATGCCAACAGACCCGATTCAGCCAGGAAATGTCCAATGTTTTTAAGCTCAAATGGGGTTTATTTCATCTGTCTCCTGTCTACAATATCCTCTTTTTCAATGTAACTCAAAGGGGAAAATCAATACCCCAGTTTTTTTTCAAAATCTCCCTCTTACCATGTTCAAAATGTACGCAAGTATGGTACATTGGATCATGGAAGGCAGGAGGACTTGGGGTAGGGACATGGACTCGGATAACAGAGGACAGGAGGGACATGGAGAGGTGCACCAAACTGACCCTACAGGGCAGGCATCAAGGTTTGCAGCAGCACAATACACCACACAGGGCATGCGGGACGGGAGTGCAGCACAACAATCCATAGAAAGCAATAGGGAGGGGACAGAACCATGCACATGGACAGCAGATGGGAAAGAGGCAATGGTAGCTAGCTGACCATAATGGACAGAAAGGAGAGAAATCTTCAGCATAACAGACCATAAAGGGCAGGAGGGACGGATCAGGGGCATTACAATGGCACAGACAAGCCAGGAGGGAGGGAATAGGGGTCTGCACATGGAAACTGAGGGCTGGGGGCAAGGGGGCAGAAGCAGCAAGATGACCATGGAGGTCAGGCAGGATGGGAACTAGAAGCAAGACACACCATGAAGAGCAACAGTGAGACTATGATGGTATACACACAGACCATGGAGGGAAGGTGGGAGGGGGTCAGGGGCAGCTAGCTAAAAAGTTGTAAAAAGGGATGAGGCCTCTGAACACCTCTCTGCAACGCAGCTCTCTGGTGCATACTGGAGGTACCTGTTGGACTAGTTGGCCCCCAGGGACCCCCAGGATTGAGGAGGAATTAATTCTCCAACTTAAAACACGCCACAGGGCGTGTTTGCAGACATGTCACCTCAGGCCACGCCGCCTTCCTTCACCATTGTGCAAACGAGCCCTGTGGCGAGTTGTAAGTTGGGGAATTAATTCTCTTTCAATACTGAGGGTCCCTGAGGGCCAACTAGACCAACAGGTATCTCCAGTATGCACCAGGGAGCTGCGTTGTAGACAGGTGTTCAGAGGCAACGCCCCTTTTTACACCTCTCTGCAACGCAGCTCTGTGGCACTTACTGGAGGCACCTAGTGGGCTAGTTTCACACTAGGGAGCCTTAGGATTAAAGGGGACTTAATCTCTCAACTTAGAACGGCCACAGGGCATGTTTACAGTGGTGAAGGGAGGGGACGGGCCTGAGGTGACGTGTGCAAACACGCCCTGTGGCGTGTTTTAAGTTGGGGAAACAATTCCCCTTCAATCTGGAGGGACCCTGGGGGCAACTAGCCCACCAGGTGCTTCCAGTAAGCGCCACTGTGCTGCGTTGCAGAGAGGTGGTCCAGGACGTGCCCCTTTTTACACCTCTCTGCAATGGCACTTACTGGAGGTACCTAGTGGGCTAATTTGCCCCTAGGGACCGACGGGATTCAAGGGGAATTAATCTCCCAACTTAAAACGGCCACAGGGCGTGTTTACACATTGGGGAAGGGAGGGGCCTGAGGTGACGTGTGCAAACACACCCTATGGTGCGTTTTAAGTTGGGGAAATGATTCCCCTTCAATCCTGAGGGCCCCTGGGGGCTAACTAGCCCACCAGGTGCTTCCAGTAAGCGCCACTGTGCTGTGTTGCAGAGAGGTGGTCCAGGCTGTGACACTTTTTACACCTCTCTGCAACGCAGCTCTGTGGCGCTTACTGGAGGTACCTAGTGGGCTAGTTAGACCCTAGGGACCCTCAGGATTCAAAAAAACTTAATCTCCCAACTTAAAATGGCCACAGGGCGTGTTTACACAGTGGTAAAGGGAGGGGATGGGGCCTGAGGTGACGTGTGCAAACACGCCCTGTGGCGTGTTTTAAGTTGGGGAAATAATTCCCCTTCAATCCTGAGGGCTCCGGGGGGGCAACTAGCCCACCAGGTGCTTCCAGTAAGCACCACTGCACTGCGTTGCAGAGAAGTGGTCTAGGCCGTGCCCCTTTTTACTACTCTCTGCAGCACAGCTATGTGGCGCCTACTGGAGGTACCTAGTGGGCTAGTTGGATCCTAGGGACCCCAGGATTCAAGGGGACTTAATCTCCCAACTTAAAACAGCCACAGAGCGCGTTTACAGTGGTGAAGGGAGGGGACGGGGCCTGAGGTGACGTGTGCAAACACGCCCTGTGGTGCATTTTAAGTTGGAGAAATAATTCCCCTTCAATCCTGAGGGACCCTGGGGGACAACTAGCCCACCAGGTGCTTCCAGTAAGCACCACTGTGCTGCGTTGCAGAGAGGTGGTCCAGGCCATACCCTTTTTTACACCTCTCTGCAACGGCGCTAACTGGAGGTACCTAGTGGGCTAGTTTGACCCTAGGGACTTTCAGGATTCAAGGGGACTTAATCTCCTAACTTAAAACGGACAAAGGGCATGTTTACACAGTGGAGAAGGGAGGGGACGGGGCCTGAGGTGACGTGTGCAATCACTCTCTGTGGCGCGTTTTAAGTTGGAGAAATAATTCCCCTTCAATCCTAAGGGCCCCTGGGGGCTAACTAGCCCACCAGGTGCTTCCAGTAAATGTGTTTGTACTTGTATAGCGCACTGCCACCCCCAACGGGGGCATCCTGGCGCTTTTACTCATACCGCTGTGGAACCCTTCCTGGCTTTCCATGTGAGGTGTCCACTCCTGGGCACCCCCATGGTGAGGCCAGACATCCCAGCGCTGTTGGGGCCGTTGTGGAGATTAAGCAAGCTATTGCCCAGAGTTGCAGCGTGGGACCCATGATTAGAATAGGCACTGAGGCGAGAATATCCAGTCCGCGGAATTTATAGCCCGAGACCCTGCCGTGACGGGAATCGAACCCTGGTCCCAGACCAGTGCTCTGCATCGAGGTCTGCCACTCTAACCATTGAGCGTTGCAATGAAGTGGTCCAAGCAGTACCCCTTTTTACACCTCTCTGCAACGCAGCTCTGTGGCGCTTACTGGAGGTACCACATATATATTCACTGAAAAAACCATAGGTTTCAGAGGCGTTATAGTTAGCTGGACCTTTCCCTCGTACAAAACCATTGAAATTCCCCCGTTATAGTTAGTTCAGCTAACTATAACTCGCGCTTCCGCAATGCACTGCTGATGACGTCACATATTATATCACTCATGACATGGTCAGTGACATCACTGATGACATCACTGATGACATCTCAAATGACATCACTGATGACATCACTGATGACATCATCCAGTGTCTGTGTGTTTCTGTAAAGTTTAAATATGTTTATTATATATAGGGAAAGGCATATTGAAGAATGAGTGGGTGTATAAGTGTGTGAATGGATGATTTTGTAGGTGCGTGACTGACTATAAGTGAGTGATTAAACGTATCTTACTGAATGCATGGGTTAGTGACTAAACTGTGTGAATGTCTGTATCCGTCTGTCTGCTGGTGTGTAAGTGGCTGCATGGGTTTGCAAATTGCTACATGATTGTCTATATGGGTTATAGATCAGTTGTCTGAGTATCTGTATGGGTGCTTGAGTGTTTGTGTGGGTGAGGTGTGTGTGACTGTGCATAGATATGTGAGTGGGTGATTCACTGGGTGCATGGTTTCAAGAGTGCATCTGTGATGGACTGTATGGGTGGGTGAGTGTGTGTATGGTTGTGTTAGTGAGTGAATGTATATTTCAGTAGTACCTGTGTTATTTAGTACATATGTGAACGGCAGTATATATGTGTGTTGAAGTACAGAAATGGCTATAAGTGAGAGTGTGTGATTGTGAGAGTGGCTGTATGGATGAGTGTGTGCTTGTATCATTGATTATATAAGAGTGTAAGAATGTGCTAGTATTTGTATGAGTAATTGAGCTAGTGTGTGTATAACTGTATAGGTGAGTAAATGGTAGTGTGATTAATTATTTGCATGACTGAGTAGGTGTGTGAGTACCTCTATGGATGAGTGGTGGTGTGTGAGTGTCTATATAGGTGTATGAGTGCATATGATAGTCCTGTACTGAGTGACCATAAGTGTGAGTGACTGTACGGGTGAGTGAGTGGATGGGTGTGTAGACCTAAGAATCAGTGAGTGGGTATGTACTTATTGGTGTTGGAGTGTCTATGGTTTTGAGAATGGCAGTATGTAATTTAGAGTCGGTGTATCAAAGGTTATATTAGGTTGTGAGAAGATGCATCAAATTATCACATGGATGATGTCATCAGTAATGTCATCAGTGATGTAATATGTGACGTCATCAGCAGTGCATTGCGGGGGCGCGAGTTATAGTTAGCTGAACTAACTATAACGGGGGAATTTCAATGGTTTTGTACGAGGGAAATGTTCAGCTAACTATAACGCCCCTGAAAACTAATGGTTTTTTCAATGAATTTCTATGGTTTTTTAAATGCTAATTCCTAACTATAACTTGCCTGAAACCTATGGTTTTTTCAGTAAATTTCAAAGGTTTTTTAAATGATAATTCCTAACTATAACTTATCTCTAACCTATTGTTTTTTACTGAATTTCATAGGATTTCTAAATCTTTATTTTTCAGTTTATCAATTGCTTTATTTATGTTTTTTATACTGCTTTCACCATTTTTTAAAGTTTTTTTACATATTTTTTTTAAATGAATAAATATTACATGTTTTTAATGAATTTTTAAAAAAAAAATATTTGTAAATTTTCTAAACTCTATTTTTTTATTTTTAAAAAAAATATTTTTTAAACTATATTTTTAATATTTTGTTATTGTTTTTTTTCTCAATTATTTATTGGAGTCGCGCACCCAATGCGTACCTTTCTTGATCCCTGCGTGGAAGATAGTTGCCATTTTACGATTGTAGTGTAGGATCCGCGTACGGTGTGCGTTGGGTACGTATTTTCGTGCACGATTGCTATGCGACCGGTATGCGACTCCAGGCGCATACGCGACACATACGAAATACGTTACGCGACGCTCGCGCACTTCCACGAAACGTCATGTATGTGTTTGACGCGGTGGGTGCGCGAATCCCGCAAAATATTTTAAATGTCAAAAAACATATATATATATATGTATTTCATGTAAATATTAAGGGAAGACATAATCTAAGCTACTCATAAAAATAATATATTTTTACTTTTAATCAATCTATATTACTTTTAAATGCAATTTCACAAATTCACGCTCGGTGCGTGCTGCCTATGCGCAGGGTGTGCGGATTCCATGTGACCTGCAAAAAAAGAGATTTGATTGGTTCATTAGACTTCCTATTCTAACTATTGAAAGACCCCACCCATTTCAATCATTCTTCTTAGACCTTCTTTGGAGGAGCATCTCTCTGCTGAGAAGAACTTTTTTTGGCTAAGTTTACACTTAGATCAAACTTTATTGGAAAACAATGGCTTTAGGGCAGCAGGCATCTCCAGCATCTGAACATTCTTCTGAAGATGAATTTCTGGTTGAACCACCACGTCCAGAAAGATATTCATCTGTGGTCTGGAAATTTGTTACTTTTCCAGAGGGACAATCCAAGACAAATGCCACCAAAGTGAC
The DNA here is from genome assembly GCF_964204655.1 of Triturus cristatus. Taxonomy (NCBI): domain Eukaryota; kingdom Metazoa; phylum Chordata; class Amphibia; order Caudata; family Salamandridae; genus Triturus; species Triturus cristatus. Next base: position 867,272,295 of record NC_140581.1, read on the forward strand.
ATGCAAAATATGTCAAAGAGTGCTCTCCTGGGACGATCCAGCAAAGAAGTACTCTTGTGGTACAGCCAGCATGAAAAAAAATCTGAAAACCATGCATCCAGTAAACCTGGCACATAAAGAGTGCCGAAGAATGAGAGTTCTTCCTGGACCTTCACAGACATCACAGCCAAGTACTTCTCGCGTGGATCCATCGGAACAACACCTGGACATCCGTCCTCAGTTTGCCACACTCAAAGTCCTCTGCTTGAATTGTAATGCAGTCCTATGCTACGGAGAGCAATCTATTGACGTAATTTGCAAGATGCAAGAAAGCCATCATTGTTAGTTTTTTCCCCCCCCCTGAAGTTCATTGTTTTTTTCCTCCAGTTCTGTCTTTTCCTTTTTTTCCAGAAAAACCAAAAAAAAATTCAGAAAACCAAAAAATTATAAAAAAGAGCTATATTTGTATGTTAGTGTGTGAAAGTTTAGATGAATGTATGTGTAGTGCATACTTGACTGAACAAATGCATTAGTAGTGTATGGTGAATGTATAAGTGCAGAACTATGAGGATGTGCTGCAGCATCACACAGTAACCTCTTTAACTGCAGTGTGCTGTGGTACTTCCGAAGCACAGGGATGCAACATATGTACATAAATATGTTGCAAGTCTACGCTTCTCTCTGCACTGCTACTTAAACTGCAGCCATGTGGTGACACAGGCACCCTTGCACCATGGTGCAAGGATATCTGTGTCATGTGGAGTTTGTTTTTGTGCAGGAAGACACACCTTCCTGCACAAAAACAATCAGTAAAGGCATTTTTCTCCTTCAACGTATGCTGAGCATTTTAGCATGTATTGAAGGTTACAAAATGAGGAGAAATGAAAACAATTCTCCTTGTTGTGCCTTGCTACACCAATTGGAGAATGGTGCAGCATTCACACACATGTCCAGATTTATTATTTTTGATAAATCTGGAGATGTGTCTTGTTCTATGAGTATTCTGGGCAATCACGCACAGCAACACTTATAGAACGCCCTTTCAACGCAAAGTGGTGTGTATGATGAGGTCGTATTTACATGGAGAAGAAAAGGTACACAGAGTGCCTTTTCCTCTCTTTCTAAATATGAAAGAGTTTCTTGCGCTATAACTATGTTACAAAAAGTGACATACTTCTGTTTGGAAAATTGCTTGTGAATGATAGGAGGTAAGCACAGAGTTTTGTCTGCAAAGATGCTCAAAGAAGAATGAATGAAATGATTGCGCTCCTTCAATAGGTACAATGGGAAATATTATGAACCACTCAAATCTGTTTTTTTGCAGGTCACATGATATCCTATGACAGGGAGATTCCAAAACTACATAGGTATACACAGGGTGTTTTGAAAAACGTATTCAAACTTTGTAGCTTCTTGCAGATCTGCCCATTGTGCATATTAATACTTAGTTAAACTTACCTTCACAGTAATAGAAATAAAAAATGATACACATTTTGTTCAGATGTTTTTTGTTATGTAAATTGGGGTAAATTGCTTATTTTAGAATTAGGATCTGTGAAAGAAAAGAAAAAATAGTTATAACAACACAGCATAATTTAAACAAAGTAATTTGTTTGCCTTTTTTGCTGTTCTCAGAATACATTGAATTTCACTAGAAATAGTGATTTCAATCGTACTCAACACATAACAGCGGGCAAAAAAAAACAATCAAAAAGATTGTTTAAACAACCCAACAATCTATTCTCAGTAAAATACTAGAAAATACAAATCACACATATATAAAATGCTTACTGCTAACAACATTTTATAACTTAAATTTATAAAAACTGTAAATGTTGTCGCTTTAAAATATTCACCGTGTCAATGAGTAAGAAAAAGTCCATAATTCAAACATATACCTTTCCTTGAGGCCAAATGGTATTTTTGCACAGTTTTTTATGTAAATTGTCCAATGGTAATGCTATTAAATTATAATAATAAATTCCTCAGAGACTGAATTATCTTCCTAAAACTTTGGCATTCAAAATATTAGGTAGGAATTTGGTAATTCACTAGGCAAACGTTGTTTGAAAACCAACTGGGCATCATTACAAAGTGTCCAGCCTTTGTCACATTTTAGATAGGCAGTGTAATGTCCAGATGTTGTGGAAGGACCATCATGGAAAATTATTGCAATTGTTACAAAAGTCCTTCCTGATATTGATAGTTGTGTTGCTACAAAATGCTTTATTAAAGTGTCCAATTTTCTTCTATCAGCTGTACAACGTTGCATCATTAAAATTATATATTGTCCATATTTTTGTAAAAATAATGTTGATAACATTTCTGATTTACATTGGCTACACTCCATGTTTTGATTTGCAGCTTTTACTAATTTATTGAAAGACACTGATTTTCAGTCCGGTAATGTTAAATATAGAAATCTTTCAGTGTCTACATTAGTGCTAGATGTATACATACAATTTTCACAATGATGTTCCCATTTGTAACAAAGGCCAAAAATATTTTCTATTTCTACACCTTCATTTTCAAAAACGGTAAGCATATACATCAAAAAATCCTGAGCATCTTGTTGGATGTTTTGCGTAAATTGTGTAGAATTGTGTAGAACCAGAACATACATCCAAAAGATTACAAACATCGGAAACAGTTTGTATTTTACAATTTTTTATAGACAGAATGCAACAAGTAACAAAATCTTTTTTCCCGATTCTGCATAATTTGTTGTTAAAAAACAACATTGACCACTACATTAGCATAGCAGTTGACACCTGAACTATTTTCAAACTGATAACCAACAATCTCTTCAACAGTGTCCTTTTTATTTTTGCTTGCAATGATAACATTATCTTGTTTTTTTCCCTTCTCTACACCTTCAGTACAGATATTCTCATACCTTCTTTTTCGACCAACCACACACTTTTCAAATACAGGATATTGACCTAAATTGGAAGCATACGCTCTTCTTAACCTATTATACTCTTTTACACAGTTTGCATCTGCAGTAACCTTTGTGTCATCAAAATCAATTAAAAACAAACCAGATAATGTTCTGACTCGCGACAAAGCAACATATGCCATACCCTCTTTAAACACAGTAGATCCAATATTCACCAATGCACTGTCTACACCTAATCCTTGAGATTTATGAATAGTCACTGCATATGCCAGAGAAAATGGAAATTGTTTCCTACAGACATATAAATCTTTAACAAGCAAAAAACGAACTGAACAACGACCAATTTCTTTAACTTCTTCAATCTGATCAAATTTAATTTTTAAAAATTCAATTCCATCTTTTTTCTGATAATTAACAAAATCCACAACTTTACCCAGTGCTCCATTAACTAAACCTTTTTCTACATCCAAATTACGCCTTAAAATTACCCGACAGTTTATACATGCATATAGATTCTTTTCTAAACCAGCCATTTTAGATATCTTTTTTTCTAAAGAATCCAGTTTTGTTTTCAATTTTCCCGTCAAAATAATAGTGATTCCTTCATGCTCTATTTTATCGATGGCTTCCATTTTTATAATTTCTTCATTTTCCAGTTTCAATAGTTCTTCGTTGAATATAGAACACTCGCGCAGTGTTGGCATTAAGCAGATTACAGATTTATTTTCTGCAATTTTCATGTATATTTTCTCAGGAACAACATTTTCATTTGGAAACAAATTGGAAAGTAATCGACTCTGCAAAGCTTGTTTGCAATGTTCTGTCAGAAGTCCAATTCTTATATCTTGAAGAATACTTCCATATTCAGCATCATTTGCCTGTCGCATATTTTTCGTCAGTTCTTTGTATTCAAAATATGACCAAATGTTCACGTTTCCAACACTACCCAGAGACTTTCTGGTGTCTTCATGCGCAAGTGTTTTAAATACTGGTTGTCCTTTTACAGGAGTCAGTTGCGGTAGATTTTCAAAAACTATGAAGTGTTTTCCTCCAAATAACACGTTATACTCTGTTTTAAGAATTTGCTGCATTCTAAATGCACAAAGGCAAGCATTAAGTTTGAGACCATGCTTACCTCATCAATAATGAGAAGTTTCATTTTCTTCAGGACTCTTGAAACTTCACAACAAGCTTCTCCAGATAGCTTGTGGTATTCCAATTTGTTCTCATGCTCTACTGGTAGCATTAGTAAACGATGTAAAGTAATTCCTTTAATGTTATGTGCTGCCAACCCAGTTGGAGCAGTGACAACACAAGACAAATGCGACTCAGTTGTTTTCTGCAGATAACTTGTAATTACTTTAATTAAGAAACTTTTTCCTGCTCCAGCTTGACCACTCACATACATTCGGATAGGTTGAAATGATGTGCATGAGCACTCTTTCTTTTCATGAAGTAATCCATGGTCAATCTGTTCTTTCACTTGCTGATATATTTGTTTCTGTTCAACATTTAGTTGTTCTTCCAAGTTTCCTAACTCCATTACATCTTCTTGAGCTTGATGCATTGCTGTTTCCACCTCATTCATGGCAATTGCTGCTTCATTTTCAACAATTGGTTGTCCTAGTGGATCTTGACTCAGTGCAGCAGAACTTTGTCTGTCTTGAGAACTGTCTCTAGCAATCTCAGCTGCAATTGTAGCTTCTTGATCAATTACGTCATTCAACATTTTCACATAATTTGCAAAAGCACTGCATTGTATGGTATCTTTACAAGCATTAGACTGAACTGGGGTATTGAAGGTGTGAAAGACAAGTGTGTAGGTGGTTAGAGCCCTGCATGCATAGTGGATAGGCGTTTGAATCAATCCATGTGCTAAGGCCTGCCTCACTCCATTAGAACTTGGGTACTGACTGAATGTTTAGAGTAAATCACTGGAGGAGTGCAAGGGGATAGTACTCCTTTATTGACCACAGGAGGATAATAGCCAAGTGTGCCTGCTGAGCTCTGAACCTGTGACTGTGAGATCAAACAAAGGCCCCTGCCCGTACAATACCAGTGAGTATTGCCCGTAAAATTGCTGTTGGCTGTGCTGTGTGAGAACTGGGATGTCGTTGGGTGCTCACTCTTGTTACATGCCTACACCTGTGTCTACCCCCAGGCCATGCACCTCATGCACCAGGGGCCCTCTAATGCAGCTGGACTTGCAATGCTGCCTGCCGGTTCCAGCAAAATTGTGCACCGTAAGCTGTGCTAAACCTACACTGTGTGACCCTGTAGTTATTAGCAACCCTTTCGTGGACGTCCCCATGGACAATGTATGAACCTCCCGATGCTGCTGGTGTGAGGGCCATCTAAAATGTGATAGGGTATGTGGTCCTTTTGTCCATAAAGCTTAAAACTGCATTGGCCATGGGCAGCTGACTCAGCCAATCATGTTTTGTGGGTTCCTGTACTAAACATATCGCAACTATAGTTACATTTAATTAAGTCCACCTGAAGAACGATGGAGGAGTGTGGCCTTCGCCCCAATCATCCCACAAATGATAGGCAGTCGAGAGGCGTCCACATTCCGCATAGTCAAGGCACCTACACTGTATCCCGAAGGATAAGACCATCAGATTGTAACCAAGGCCTAAAAAGGTCCGCCAGCGAACAACGAAATGCGATCTGCCGAGTCTCAGCTCCGTGGTTCACCAGGGGGGGGGGGGTTCTGGGGGAGACCGAGCAGTCAGCTAGTCACGACCCCAACCCATATGTGGAATAGAATGAACAGCACCTATCTGATAGATGCATTGAACAACAAGAACCAGTTAAATATATACAGCCAAGCAAGCAACCCTGCCACCCTACCTAAGATATCCCTGCAATGCATATTTCGTTCCAAACGGGCAATATACAGCCCCCTGTTAAAAGTTTGCCTCGCCCCACATCAGGACACCGTCCATAGAGGTGTAACATGGGACCAGCCTCACCCCGTAAGCCAGGCTTACTGACTTTGGCAATGGATAATGGTTGCCTACGGGGAACATGCAACCCTATGTCTTCATTTAAAAGTTGGTGGTGTAACCTGGTGGCAGGCTCTCGCACTGCAGGCGCGTGTGAAACATAAGTGACAGCATGACCCCCAGGAAGGTACAGGGGCCCACGGAGACGCCGACCCCCATACAATGACCATCATCCATTGGTCATCAGAAATCGCTGAACCCCGATGCTCAAGGTGACACCACCTGATATGCAGTACCCTAGGAACAGGCATAATTAATTCTTTCATCTGAGCTGGGTGCCACCCTTTACGAAGAGGGGTTGATGTTCAAGATTCTATAACCTGATTAACCTGATGATGGCCCCTGGGACAATCCTCCCTCTGGGTCCCAACATTGCGTGCTCAAACCCGACCCTTTTCTTCCCTCCTTCGGCATGGGTGCCGATTATGCTGGCACTCCGAACCTTCCCCTGCGATATGACCACATGCGTGAGAAAATACATTATCTTGTTATTCACTTACACCACGTCGAGGTTCTACCGCCTATACGCCACGCCGAGCGGAAAATCTTGTGGCGATGCCGCAATGTCCGCTGCCCCTGCATTGCACTTACCCGGCCCCCAGCGTGCCAGATTAATACCGTTGGCACTGTGCAAAATTACAACTGTGCAAAACAAGTGCATAGCACGTAACGAGTACTGCACATCGTGCTCCATGTTTAATCCCTAGCAATAATGTGGAGAGCGCACGTGCACCTGTATGTAACCTGGTGCTACATACAGCGGGTTAGTGGTACCCAGCTCAATGGTACTACATTTATCGACCTCAGGTGGAAGAAAGGCTGAGTGTACCCACCAGGCTAAGAGGCTGGGAGCCGGAGGTCAACCTATCTAAAGAGCGCCGTGCCCCCATAGGTAACCTGGCGCTGATACAGATGGTTCTTGCTACCCAACTCACTGGTACTCAATCTATCAACCTCCGATGGATGGGGGCTGAGTGTACCCACCGGGATTGGAGCATGGGACCCAGAGGTCAAACACTGTTTCCTGAAGTGGCGGTGATAGTCCCCACCACCGGACGTGCCAACATAGTGCCGCCCCCACAGTAGCAGGCACTCCAATGAATAACAATCAGCCGCCTCTGCTCTAACAATTATGTTGCGGTGATAACCTGAGGTGGGTGAAGTTGGCAGACTTCGTTCCAGGACAATTCGATGATTCGTGTTCTGCCTCATTCCTTTGCACACTAGTTGATTACAGATTAAAATAGCGCAAACCCGCCCTGCAGTTGTTGGAGCGCATTACGTGCGGACCAGTTAAATTACTACAGGACACGGTCAATATAGTGGCCACGGGGAGGATGCGGGATATGCCCAGAATTACAGGTTTGTGAGCTGATGCCACCTCGTTTGGATATAGGTTTCTGGTGAATCAGAAGGTTCCGGACTCGCATATGTGCCAATAATCCCGGTGACTACGGCCGTCTGCGCATGTGCACCGGTGCCCCTTTACAGTCAACTGACTCGAGTCCGCCTCACTCAAGTTCAGCCACAATCCTGACCCCAGCTGGGGCAGACCAGATCCAGGACGTGAGCGGGAACCCACAGAAACAGACCGGATGGACAAGGGGGTGGAGGGACCCACGCGACCGCCCGGCTGCGCGCCAACAGCTCTCCCACACAGGAGACTCCCCTTCATCCCAAACCAAGGAAGAATAAGCATGGCCGAGCATGGCCCACGCTGCCCATAGCTCCTGGTCGGCTGCTGTTGCATCAAAACACCCGAACCACTAACCCATCGCTTCCTTAGAAAACAAGTGCAGACGTTGTCCACGATGCTGAACCTTGCCGGCTGCCATTCAAATAGAATGTGGCCCACTGTAAACACATTCACCGCCAATAGGGCGGGCGGCGACAAGAGCCCGCAGGGACGGGAGGGGGGGCGTCAAACCTGGAACGGCATCCCGCACACTCTGCACAGTCGTCCAACAAGGAACCCCTTCCGCTGTTTCATGCATCCAGACACAGCAACACGTTCAAGCACCGGAACGGATATGTTATCATGCCGAGCTGCAGGAGAGGCCCGATGCATTTATAAGTATAGTTACTGTAATACGTGTTGTGCTAGAACAAGCCCATTCCCGCACAGTGCAAGTACTGTGAATTAACCAGTACTCCCTAACTCAGAAGCCCACATGTTAGAAGAGGCAAGTGTAATTGTAAGAAATACAATGCACGACATGGCCGCGCCCTCATGAGCAGCCAGGACTCGTGATAGGCCTTGCCCCGCCCCCAGCGTGTCGCTTCCCCCGCGATGGAGGCTGAGCCTGGACTGGACTTAGGGTCGTTGTAAATACGGTGAGAATGGACTGAAGCCACGCACCCCCGCCACTCTTAAATTACTTTCCCCCAGTATTAAATGGTGCAGACTCAGCCCAAAGATACATCGCGCTTGAAGAGCATTGGTAGTGTTGCCTACATTTTGATGGGCAGAGGGACATGCAGAAAATTGCCCGAGGGAGGGTCGGGTGAACCTGCACGTTCATCACAGTAGGGTGACCAACCATCCGAAAATGTTACGGACCGTCCGTAAATTGGACCTCACGTCCGTTGTCCGTGAGGATCCTTTTTACGGATGCCTTTTGTCCGTAATTTTGGGCCTTTCAGGGAGCAGAGCTGTTCCCCTGTTAAAGGCCTCAGCTCCCTGATGGGGCCGCCTCACACTCCTCTGAGCACAAGAGCAGCCCCACCTACCCATTGTCATTCTGAATGCGGTTGATTGCCACATACAGAATGACAATGGGTCAGTCTGGGCTGGAACAGCATGTGGTGGCCTCCTCCATCTTCGGTCTAGGGCAGGGCATTCTGTCACATGGAAGTGCAAAAAGTAAACGCCCATGCTGCTGCTACGTGAGAATCCAGTTAATGAAACGAAGGCGGTGACAGAAGTTAGAAGGAAAGGATTATAGTTCTCTGAGAGTCTCATTATTTTAGAACTGAGGCATTTTCAATATTATATTCAAGGAAGCCATGGTTGCTGCTTTTTTATTTTATGCAACTAACAACCATTGACAAAGCCAATAGTTCTGACTTGTTGTAGGTGTAACGTTACTTGTTCTAGGTGTAACGTTACTTGTTGTATTATATATCTGGATGCAATGACAGAAGCAACACAAATACCAGTCAGACGGCACATTATACTAAGCACAGATTTTTAGCTTATGTGTTTTAAGCCACACCCTTAATTACATCGAACACCCCCTTTGGAGAGACCCCCCTAGTTTTTTCATCCCACTTAAAGCTCTGGAAACAACACCATGTCACAGTCGCCTCACGTCCAGGCACTGTGCATCATGCATGACTCATGCCTTCCACTTTTTCAGATTGCCTATGTGCAGCGGGCATAGTGAACCCTCCCCCACCCCACCCCTTGCTTTAGGAACTACAGCGAGGGTGGAGTTCTTGATGGGGCTCTTCTGTCGGCAACTCTGCAAACAAAGGCTCAGCTCAAAATTAATGTGAAAAGGTGAGTGAGTAAGTAAGTGAAGGGATGGGTGGATGGATGAATGGCTGGATGGATGAGTGAAATGATAGATGGATGAGTGAAATGATAGATGGATGAGTGAAAGGGTGGATGATGGGCGAGTGAATGGGTGGATGAATGAGTGAAATGATGGATGGATTGATGAATTGATAAGTGAAAAGGTGAATAAATGGACGGATGAGTGAAAGGGTGGATGTAAGGCTGGATGAGTGAGTGTAAGGGCGCGTTGATGGACAAAAGGATGGATAGATGAGTGAAGGAGTGAAAGGGTGGATGAATGAGAGAAAGGATGGATGGATGAGTGAAAGGATGGATAAGTGATAGGTTCAATGGATGGATTCATGAGTGGATGAGTAGATGGATGGGTAGGTGGATGAAAGGATGGATGGCTAAGTGAAAGGGGGATGGAGAGAGAAAGGGAAGATGGGTGAATGGATGACTAAATGGGTGAATGGGTGAATGGGTGGAAGGAAGAGTGACTGAGTGGATGAATGAGTAAGTGAAAGGATGGCTGGATAGGTAAATGGCTGGATGGATGGATGAGTGAATGGATGGATGGGTGGAAGAGTTGATGGATGAGTGTACGGATGGATAGGGTGAAAGGGTGGATGGATGGATAATAGATGGATGAGTAAAAGGGTGAATGGATGGATGGATGGATGAGTGAAATGATGGATGGAATGATACCTGATGGATAGGTTTGTAAATGGTTGAATGTGGAGATGGATGGGCACACAGATGGAAGGACAGAATGAATGGTGAAAGACTGAATGATGGATGAAAGTATGATTACACATTGTAAGCCCCATTATCTTAAGCAACATTTCCTATACATTAACTTTCAATTTATATGAGTCATTGTCCCTATATAATATGTGTGTGTTGTAATACACTTCGACACTCTGCCCTACATACTTGGGATGAGTAGCACTATAAAAGAAATTATATACACATAAAACGTACCTTTTGTCCTGAATTTTGACCTCCTGTCCCGAATTTTTGTCCTGAATTGTGACCCTTTGTCCTGAATTTTTACACTCACTGTCCTGAATTTGCACCCATGCCAGTTGGTCACCTTACATCACAGTGCTATGCAGGCTCACATTTCGACCGGCTCTCTTAGAAACAGGGACAGAAGTTCCCTTCTTTAAACTCTCCTCCTGCGCTGCTTCGCCTCATTTAAGCAGCACAGCAGGATTTAATGAGGTGTGAATCAGGACTGCAGAGGCCATAGGGCAAGGCCAGGCCCACCAGCAGCCGGACACTGGAGCTCTTCACAGAACAGGAGGTAATGTAAAAATAATTTTCTTTAAAAGAACACAAATTTATATATATTCACTGAAACATTATAGTTAGAAATTATCATTTACAAAACCTTTGAAATTCACTGAAAAAACCATAGGTTCCAGGGGCATTATAGTTAGAAGTTATCATTTAAAAAACGTTTGAAATTCACTGAAAAACCATAGGTTTCAGGGATGTTATAGTTAGAAATTAGCATTTAAAAACCTTAGAAATTCAATGAAAAAAACACAGGATTCAGGGACGTTATAGTTAGTTGGACATTTCACTCGTAGAAAACCAGAGAAATTCAGCCGTTATAGTTAGTTGAGCTAACTATAACTCACGCCCCGCAATGCACTGCTGATGATGTCACATATTACATCACTCATAACATGGTCAGTGACATCACTCATGATATCACTGATGACATCATCCAGTGACTGTGTGTTTCTGTAAAGTTTAAATATGTTTTATATATATAAATGCCAAGGTGTATTGAAGAATGAGTGGGTGTATGAGTGTCTGAATGGATGATTTAGTAGGTGCGTGACTGACTGTATAAGTGAGTGATTAAACATGTCTTACTAAATGCAGGTGTTAGTGACTAAACTGTGTGAATGTCTGTATCAGTTTGTTAGTTGGTGTGTAAGCGGCCGCATGGGTTGGAGGGAGTAGGTGATTGCGTGGTACTAGCAGCACCTGAGGAAGGCAGACTAGCCGAAATGCATTGTGCACTGCTGTACCGGTGAATAAAGAGCTTCCAAAGTATTCCCCGCTGTGTCCTTGTGGTTTACTTTGAGGAGTGGCCTGTTGGAGATGTTTGTCGCGGTGGCAAGCAACGCAAAACAAGGACCCGCCCTACAAAGTGTCCTGGAATTAGTTGGCAATGGACTATGTCAGCGTTTCCCAAACTGTGGTCCGCGGACCCCCAGGGGTCCGTGACACATTCCCAGGGGGTCCGCGGACTGGAGTGCCTTCGAGTCAACTATTTTTAAATATTAAGCATACACGCTAAATACCAGCATTCCGGCACCTCGGACCACTACTAGAGCACGTGAGTGTTTATTTCTTAATTAATTTTCAAAAATGTTACATTTACAGCTGTTGGGCAAGGCCAAGGGAATTAGGACGCCATGTTTATTTAGGCCGGGTGTACCAGTCGCGCAACACCCATTGGACTCACGTTGTGTGTGTCGGCCCTCAGCCCGGGACGAGACTTCACCCGAGCACTTCACAGGTATTTAAAAGCCCATTTGCACGTTAATGAGGCCTTACTGTTTCACCCCTTCTAAGAGCCCCGCAGCTCCAGGGCCGGCTTTAGGGCGGTGCGACCGGTGCCACTGCACCGGCCACTGGCTTCCTGGGTCCGTGTTTGAAAGTTTATTATGATTTTGAAGCACCTGCTGCAGCGTTTCTTTCCGCCGGCAATTACCAGGCCTCACATAAATGTCAAGATAACTCCTGTGATTAATAATCTTCCTGGAGAGAGATCAGCATTTTGTATAGTTGAGGTTTTGACTTCTGTGAAGTTAGTGCAGAGGGTTAATATGCCTGCTGCAAAGAAGTGTGCCAAGTAGATTACAGAGTGGGTATGATAAACAGATCAAATATTACTGCTTTCAAAAGAGACATCCTTTTGTTACTTGCAATTTATAACTTAAATTCCTAATATAGAATAGTGAGCTATTAACTTTCATCCTGCACTGCATACACACTGCAAAGTATTCAATATTAGAACATTGATTAATGTTGCAAAAAGGCTAGAAATCGATTCTTGTTATTAAAGAAAACTCCCAACTATGCTGTTTCTTTTTCGACTCTGAGTTTGTGCTTCTCCACACCAAGCACTCAAACTATACTGCCTACCAGTATGGATGACATGTGACTCCTACACATTCAGTCCTTTGGCTTATGTAATATTTCCTATACACTGATTTACATACGTATGATTGATTGTCTCGGTGTAATGTGTGTGTGATACAAAGTGCTCGGACACCCGGGCCTACACTGGTATTAATTCAATGCATCTGAGAGTGTGTGGTTATGGAGACTTGGTCACTGTTAAAGGGTGCTAGTGAGCGAATCCGTGGTGGAGGTGGTCATTGGGGGGGCGTCAACAAACATTGTCGTACAGGGCTCCACCAGCACTAAAGCCGGCCCTGTGCAGCTCCACTCTGCCGTTTGCTTACACTAGATTCAGCTCCCCCCGAAATTTTTTCTTAGCCCCCTGCCCCCCACGATATTTGGCTCTAGTTGCGCCTCTGGTACTTACTAAATACATTACAATTTGGTTGGAATTGTCCCACCTCTGGGTAAGCCCTGTTTGCGCAGTGATTGGGTGGTATTCACTGCGTATGTAATTACCAGGTATGTTAAATATTGCACCCTTCTTAAAATTTAGGACGGTCAAACCTGCCGTAAACTTACAGGGGAAAAGTGTGCTATTTATAGTACCAAAGTACCACAGTCTGCATGTTAGTCTCCAAAAACTCAAAACAGATGCTATTTATCGTGCCCCATTTTTCTTGCTTGATTTGAATTTCGTCTCAGATTGAGGATAGTAACAAATAAGGTTTTATTCAGGACAGATTTGGAAAAAAGGCCTCTCAGACGTTCCTGCAGGTCAAGCTGCTGGCGGATTCTGCCCTCTCTCATTAGATCTGTTTGAGAGGGTTCTGTTTCTAGCTTCTGATCACTCAGTCTGGGTTTGGTGACCATTTGCGTATGCCTGGTAACTTGTACCTATTTGCGCTTTATGACTTGTCTGCTTGCTCCTCAGTCAGTATCTGTGCAATGTGTACAGACTGCTATTGTGCTGCTGTTCTCAAAGTCTGTTTACTTTAATGTTGGCATATTCATGCACTCCTTTTGTAGAATGTTAAAGAGTGATATTATCACTGTATTTATGACAATATCACACACCGCAATCTGAAACCTTGGCAGCTATGATTTAGCAGCAGCCTTTCTATAATTCTTCTCGTTTGTGACGAGTGATCAGCTTGTGTGCTAGTAGCAGTGACATTATGGTTTATTCCCGCCGTCAGGGTTGGTTTCATGAAAAGTGTGGCTGCAAGTGTAGTCCACTCCAAATTATTGCATTGATTTTAAAATGGTTTATTTTAAAATGGTTTCTTCATGGCACATTATGCAATCAATGCGTGTAATGATGTAATGATAATCCTCATTCTGAAAACTGTATTTACCCGAAGCAGGTGAAGCGTGATGGTCATCACAATGTCACATCATACACTTAGTACTTTCCCCCGCAGGAGACACAGCCCTGCCTTGATGAAATATGCATATGTTCAAAGCGTATGCACGCATTTAAAAAGTGTTTCCTTTTTATTTAGGTTATCAGCCTCATGGAAGTGAAAGAGAACAGCGCAAAACAACAATCGATGGACAGACTGCAGAACAATGTCATACATTCACCCCAGTACAGAGATCTGGGCCTAAATCCATCGTATTTTTGATCACCATGCCATTCCAGTTTGGACCCAGTCATATGCAAATGGGTCCAAACTGGGGTGACGAAGTGAGCTAAAGAACGATGATGGATTCAACCCAGATCTGTGACTGGGGGGTTGGGGGGGAGCGGGGGGGGTATGGGAGTGTCCAAAAAGTTTCAGCACTCCGTCCATCATCTCCTTGTGTTTGGTATGGCTGAGAGCAGAAGCCTTGTACTGCTAAATGCACCACTGCAGTCATACATTCCAATAGACCTGATTCAGGCTGTCTCCCGCATGACATTTCCTGTCCTTCAATGGATGTAAAAGGGGGAAATGCTTTCTCCCAAGTATATATATTTTTTTAAATAACCCACTTTCCTCTTCTAAAATGTTGGCATGTATTTGTATGATTTAATTACTATTCTCGGTGTCACATCAGCTGCTCATGCCATGTGCCATGGCTGCCAGCAAGCCACATAGGAAACTGTGACATCCTGGTTTGAATTTAATCACAACCTCAACACATTTACGGCCAGTGTGTAGCAGACAAAATGACTTTCTGAAGTATTCTCGCTTAACTCCAACCCTGGTCATGTTTTCCCATACTATTGAGCGAACCTCTCTGTGCAATCAACAATGGACTGCTTTCACAGTGAATGAGCTATGTTTAATTAAACTGAGCAAATGGAATTATCTTGAACCCACAATACATAAAATTACCATATCCATGCATATGATTTGCTAGTGTCCTCTGTCTTTTCCTTGAAAGCAGTGCTCATACAGTGTTAAAATCTTCTTACAGGTGCTGTTTAATCTCTCAACGTCAAAGCATATGTAGTCTGGAAACATCTGACGAGGGCAGCCTGTAGTAGGTAAAGTAGTGAAGTTCTAAATATGTGCTTTACCAAATAGCTTTGCTAGAAAATTATTCTACATAACCAAATGTGTTTCAATATAGACTGGTCAGCTGTGGGTATCCTAAAAAACATAACGACGATGGATCGCTGGCTTAACCTTAAGCGAAAATCTACTGAAGACATCAATGATGGGCCATCATGCTCAAAACAAAGGGAGTTAAGTGAAAAGAAAAGGAAGTTTCGCAAGTACGATGGTGAATATTTATCATTGGGTTTCACATGTTCAGGTTCAGAATATGAACAGCAACCAAAATGCGTGCTATGCTATGAAATTTTGTCAAATGAGGCCCTGAAACCTTCAAAATTACAAAGACACTTGGAAACCAAGCATAAAGAGCATGCGACTAAATCCATAGAATTCTTCAAGAATAAAGAGCAAGAGCTCCTAAAAAGTAGAAAAATAATTAAGAAAACTGCAACGGGCTCCGTTAATGAAAATGCTCTGAAAGCTTCATATGAAGTGTCCATGCTCATAGCAGAAGCTGGAAAACCGCATACAATTGCTGAAGAACTAATAGTACCTGCTGCTAAAGCCATGCTGACAGCAATGATTGGAGAAAAAGCAGCAAAAGATTTAAATTT
Source organism: Triturus cristatus (assembly GCF_964204655.1). Classification (NCBI taxonomy): domain Eukaryota; kingdom Metazoa; phylum Chordata; class Amphibia; order Caudata; family Salamandridae; genus Triturus; species Triturus cristatus. Next base: position 867,287,933 of record NC_140581.1, read on the forward strand.
GGTGCCATTATCTAACAACACTGTAAAAAAGCGAATTGACAACATTTCAGACAACATGAAGGAACAGTTGATCGAAAGAATTTGTAAAAGTCTGCATTATAGCCTACAAGTAGATGAAAGTACGAACATAGCAAATAAATCTCATCTCCTGTGTTACGTTAGATACGATTTTGAGGGGAACATTTGTGAGGATTTACTGTTCTGCTGCTATTTGATACATACCACTGCTGAAGAGTTCTTCAGCAGTTTCAATGACTTTCTGACATCAAATGGAATTCAGTAGTCCAAATGCATAGGAATCAGCACAGATGGGGCACGTGCCATGTCTGGGAGACTAACTGGACTTGTAGCACGAATAAGGGAAATTAACCCTTCAGTTGTATGGCATCATTGTTGCATTCATCGAGAAGCATTAGCCACTAAGAAGATACCAGAGGAATTAAAAAAGGTCTTGAATGAGTCCGTCAAAATTGTAAATTTGATCAAAGCTAGGTCACTAAATTCAAGGCTTTTTGAACAGCTTTGTCAGTCCATGGATAGTGATCATCATCAGCTTTTGCTGCATACAGAAGTCCGATGGCTGTCTCGTGGTAGAGTTTTGTCTCGCCTTTTTGAATTAAGAGATTAAATCAGAGTTTTCGTCACTGAACTGGAATCTCCATTTCCACTTGGTGAGCGCTTACATGACCATACTTGGTTAGCTATGCTGGCATATATGGCAGACATCTTCACACATTTAAATGCACTCAATTTGAGTATGCAAGGAGTAGGTATCACAATTTTTAATGTTGAAGACAAGATTGAGGCAATGATAAAAAAGTTAGACTTATGGGCTCGTCGCTTAACACAAAGACATTTTGATTCTTTTCAGAACCTGAAGACATTCTTGGAATCTGCTGATGATGAATTATCGAACAAAGTCTTAGAAATTTGTATCCAGCATCTCCAAGATATGCGGTGTAGTTTCCGTCAGTACTTTCCACTTCCGGATGAAAGCAAAAACTGGATTAAAGATCCTTTTAATGTAGATATTGACAATTTAATGGGACTGACAGCATCTGAAGAAAACGGTTTGATTGAAATCTCTACAGATAGTGCACTTAAACTTCTATTCAAGGAAAAGTCTCTGAGTCTGACAAACTTTTGGCTGCAAGTACGAACAGATTATCCTGAATTATCAAACAAGGCACTTAAGGTTCTACTTCCTTTCCCCACCACATATTTATGTGAGAAGGCTTTCTCAAATCTTATGTACCTTAAAAATAAGAACAGAAATCGCTTGCAAAATGTAGAATCTGACCTAAGGATTCAACTTTCCGAAATAAAACCAAACATTGAAAAGTTAGTCGCCGAGATGCAGCACCATCCTTCCCATTAAAATGTTTTAATTTTTGCATATTTTTCAAGATAAAATAATAAAAGCTTTAGTAATGCAAGTATTTGTTTGGTGTGTACTTGTTTATGTATTTTTTGCAAATTATTGTTTTAATTTTTTTAAATTTCAATTGTAAAAATTGCTTGGGAGTCCCCGGACTCCAGTAGTGATTCAGTGGGGGTCCTCAGGAGTCAAGAGTTTGGGAACCACTGGACTATGTGTTTCGAGGGATCGAATTTTCCAGGACCGCATCGACAAGGAACTAAGCCTGTGGCTGCTGCCTTGGCAGCCTGTGACTGCACGGGGAGGCGGGTGAGATTTCTGCTTGCCTCACAGCCCGGTCTGTTTCCACGTTGGGCTGGGGCTTTGGGGACCGGAGGGAGCTCTCAACACATTCAGCTTGCAATCGCCAGTTGGCATAGAGCCCCCACCTTTTGCTTGGCACAACACAGCCCTCACAGAAGTTACATCGATCCAGCTGTTGCACATACCTTCGTGATGCATGCTGGGGGTAGTAGTCTCCCATTAGACTGCTCCGTTCCCAGTGCAGTTTGGTCAGCTGATCTCCTGCCAATGGGAGTGCCTGAGGAATTTCAAAAGGAGGGAGTAGGTGATTGCGTGGTACTAGCAGCACCTGAGGAAGGCAGACAAGCCGAAATGCATTGTGCACTGCTGTCCCGGTGAACAAAGAGCTTCCAAAGTATTCCCCGCTGTGTCCTTGTGGTTTACTTTGAGGAGTGGCCTATTTGAGATACATATATATATATATATTCACTGAAAAAACCATAGGTTTCACACATGTTATAGTTAGCGGAAATTTTACTGATAAAAAACCAATGAAATTCCCCCGTTATAGTTAGTGCAGGCAACTATAACTCACGCGACCGCAATCCTCTGCTGATGCTAATACTGTATTTAGACACTTATTTGCCCATGTCTTCTTCCATAAATTTTTAGCTATACATATATTACAAATATTTTTTTTTCATAAAGACACATATGTCATCAGCAGAAGATTGCGGTCACGTGAGTTATAGTTGCCTGCACTAACTATAACGGGGGAATTTCATTGGTTTTTTATCAGTAAAATTTCCGCTAACTATAACATGTGTGAAACCTATGGTTTTTTCAGTGAATTTGCAAGGTTTTTTAAATGCTAATTCCTAACTATAACGTGTGTGAAACCTATGGTTTTTTCAGTGAATTTGTACGGTTTTTTAAATGCTAAGTTACTTTACGCCATTCGTGGCGTGCGCGCCCACTTAACGCAGTTCGTTCCGTGCGCGCACCGTGCGCGCACAGTGAGCACGCGGTGCGCTTCGCGCACCACGCGCCCACTTTACGCAGTTAGTGCCGTGCACGCACGGTGGGCACGCAGTGCGCTACGCGCACCGCGTGCCCACGTTACGCTAGATGGGCCATGTACGCACGATGCGCTTCGCGCACCGTGCGCACATGGAGGACATATGATGCATTTCGTTTTGAAAGGTAATATTTTAATTTTTCACACCTGTTGTAAGCCATGCACAAAAGGTGCCCTTCGGGCACCATTTGCACACGGGGTGGGGAGAGTGTGGATAATTTTTTTTTTTTAACATTTTTTTACCGTACGCGTACGGTAAGCGTAATCGGCGAAATTAGCGAAAAAATAAAAATTCCGTTTTTGGCCTTGGGGGATCTTTGGGGACTCCCTCAACATGGCTAGGTGTTTTGGAGCTGTCCAAACAGCCCCTTTACATGTTTTTGTGCTTTGTATTTTAATCCACACTCTCAGTGCGAGAGAGAAAATGGCGGCCGCCGCTTCCTGGTTTCGGCCGATTCGAATGTTTACTAAGATCTAAGAGCCAATCAGAATCGCGCTTGCGCACGCCACCGTACGCGTACGGTAAGCGTACCGTAAGCGCACCGTAAGCTGGCTCAGATATATATATTGATTTAAAGGCTATTTTCTCAGAATCTACTGAACAGATTTACACCAAACCTACAAAAGGCACTTCCTTGACCTGAGGACTACCTCTCTGCCAAATTTCTAGTAATTCTGTTCAGCCGTTCGGGCTGTAGCTGTGTCTAAAGGTCCTATGGAAAAATGCATGGGAAAAACGCGTTTTGGGACCCCCCTTTTATCTCAGCCCCCGCTTGACGAATCCCCCCGAGACTTTCAGGGTAGGAGCGGAGCAGAGCGCCCCACCTATTTTGAAAAATTCGCGAGGATTCGTCGACCGGCGCCAAAGTTATTCAAAATAGAATGTTGGGATTTCCTATGGAAACGTGGTCCTAACTATAACTACCTACTGGCAACCGCCAGTAGGTAATATATATATATATATATATATATATATATATATATATATATATATATATATACATATATATATATATATATATATATATATTACCTACTGGCGGTCGCCAGTAGGTAGTTATAGTTAGGACCCCTTTTCCATAGGAAATCCGCAACATTCTATTTGGAATAACTTTGGCGCCGGTCGACGAATCCTCGCGAATTTCTCAAAATAGGTGGGGCGCTACGCTCCGCTCCTACCCTGAAAGTCTCGGGGGGATTCGTCAAGCGGGGGCTGAGATAAAAGGGGGGTCCCAAAACGCGTTTTTCCCATGCATTTTTCCATAGGACCTTTAGAACGAGCTACAGCCCGAACGGCTGAACAGAATTACTAGAAATTTGGCAGAGAGGTAGTCCCTATGTCAAGGAAGTGCCTTTTGTAGGTTTGGTGTAAATCTGTTCAGTAGATTCTGAGAAAACAGCCTTTAAATCAATATATATATCTGAGCCCGCTTACGGTACGCTTACCGTACGCTTACCGTACGCGTACGGTGGCGTGCGCGAGCGCGATTCTGATTGGCTCTTAGATCTTAGTAAACATTCGAATCGGCCGAAACCAGGAAGCGGCGTCCGCCATTTTGTCTCTCGCACTGAGTGTTATTTATCAAACATGATGCCCAAAAACATGTTACGGGGCTGTTTTGACAACTCCCTCCCACATAGTCATGTTGAGGGAGTCCCCAAACATCCCCCAAGAGCAAAAACGGTTTTATTTTTTTTTCGGCAATTTCGCCGAGTACGCTTACCGTACGCTTACCGTAAGCGTACGGTAAAAAATAGAAATAAAAAAAACACTATCCACACTTACCCCACCCCCTGTGCTTTTGGTGGCCGTAGGCCACCAAATGTACAGGGCTTATTACATCAGTAAAAAAACTATATTTTGGCAACATGAAATTATAAAATCGAAATAAAAAAAACACTATCCACATTGACCCCACCCCCTGTGCTTTTGGTGGCCGAAGGCCACCAAATGTACAGGGCTTATTAAAGTTGATAAAAACCGTGCACGGAACGCACTGCGTTAAGTGGGCGCGCACGCCTCGAATGGCGTAAAGTAACTTAGCATTTAAAAAACCGTACAAATTCACTGAAAAAACCATAGGTTTCACACACGTTATAGTTAGGAATTAGCATTTAAAAAACCGTGCAAATTCACTGAAAAAACCATAGGTTTCACACATGTTATAGTTAGCGGAAATTTTACTGATAAAAAACCAATGAAATTGCCCCGTTATAGTTAGTGCTGGCAACTATAACTCACGCGACCGCAATCTTCTGCTGATGACATATGTGTCTTTATAAAAAAAAATATTTGTAATATATGTATAGCTAAAAATGTATGGAAGAAGACATGGGCAAATAAGTGTCTAAATACAGTATTAGCATCAGCAGAGGATTGCGGTCGCGTGAGTTATAGTTGCCAGCACTAACTATAACGGGGCAATTTCATTGGTTTTTTATCAGTAAAATTTCCGCTAACTATAACATGTGTGAAACCTATGGTTTTTTCAGTGAATATATATATATATATATATATATATATATATATATATGGGAAGAAATTTTCCGTACAGACCCTCAGTAATGAATACCAAGTCCCAGAGGGTCACAGAAAGGCAGCACACCAAACAGCAAATCCAGGTAAGTTCAAGTTGCTCACTTCATGTTTATTTGCTTTTTTTCTCCTTAATTTTCAACCATGCAAAGTGCAGAGTGCGTCAAGTAACAAAAAGACGACCTACGCATTTCGGCCTATATATATATATAGTGCCCTGTGCCCAACCAGGGAACCCCAAACCTTTATTTTTATTAGGGGGAGCCCCAGGGCCCCCACGTCCCAGCCAGCTCCCTTTTCCTGCTGGAGCTGGCATTGGGTTTTGTAGAGTGGGAAGAGGGACTGAGTCCTGAGTCTAAGATGGCTGCCGCCACATTGATGTTGATGTGTTGGCGGCTAATCAGATCTCAACATGAAATGTGTCGGCTCTGCGGATCCTCTGCAGTGTGATAAATACAAAGTTTGGAACCTTTTCAAGAAGTACAGAAGAGATTCAAACCAAATCACAAAAAACACTGTTTCTGGACTAAGAATTAGCTTTCTGAAAAATTTGGTGTACATCAGTTTAGGCATTTGGGCTGTAGCTGTTTCTATAGTTCCAATGGAAAAGTCTTGGGGAAAACGTGTTTTGTAACTCCCCTCTTTTTCGTGGCCCTTGAGTGGCGGATCCCCTCTAAAACTTTCCAGTTTGGAACTGAGGTGATAGAATATTTTTGGGGAAAGTTTTGTGAAGAAAGGTAGAGGTGCAGGTAGAGGTAAGGGTGATTCTTGTCTTAAGGGGTAAGTAGAGATAAAGGAAAGTCAGGTTTATTTTAGGATTTAGGTGAGGGTATAGGTTAAGGGTGGTTATGGTGATTTTAGGGTATAGGGGTGGGTAGAGGTAAAGGGTGCTTTTAGTGTTTGGGGTGGGTAGAGATATGGGCAGATAAGGGTGATTTTAGGGTTTGGGGTGGTAGAGGTAAAGGGAGATTAGATTGATTTTAGGGTTGGGTAAAGGTAGAGGGGTAAGGGTGATTTTAGGGCTTAGGTGTGGTTAGAGTTAAAGGGAGGTAAGGGTGATTTTAGGGTTTAGGGGCGGGTAGTGCTAAAGGCGTTGTGAAAGCCTTGTGTCGGATGATAATGCATTGTGAAGGTTAATTAGTTGTAATACCCACGGAGTAAAGGCATGCCAAGTAAATACCCACACCAAAATGGCTCATTATTGTGGTTGGAAGGGTTTTACCTTTGGAGGCAGGTTGCAATCCACATGATTCAAAAGAAGGAGCAATTGTGGAAATCCTTTTTAACAGGTTGGATTTTAATTGTTGTTCTGATCCCCAGTGGAAGGTGGAGTCTTTCTAAGTTAGTTGTACAATGGGTGCAACAATATGTGAAGCCCAAAAACCTTTGAACCTCCTACACTGTTTGATGAAATGGTCATTCAGACATAGATTAGACCTTCTGTGGGCCCATATTGAGACCATGGTCAGCCAAGATAAATCCTAAAAAGGATACTGATGTAGTCTCAAAACCACATTTATCTAATTTAGTGTACAGGGGTGTGTGGCCTTAGGCACATGGAGGAAGCTGTCTAACTGCTGGGCTCCAGCGCTCGAGATCGCTGTGAGGACATTAATCCTGCTCCCTCCCAGACTCTGAGGGCAATGGTGAAGAGCCTGAGTCATGGGTAGCATCCAGAAGGCTCCAAACAGGAGTGGCGAGATCAGGGAAACAGGGGACGCACTCTGTCGTGAGGGCCCACAGCCCTCTCAAGCAGCCAAATGGCCCCGGTGTCGGTTGCAGATTGAGTTCTCATGGTGAGAGGCAGTGCAGGACTGCCAGCGCAGCCCTGGATGATTTGAGAGTGCTTGGGGCTGACGCTCCTACCTTCCTTTGGGAGCCCTGGCGGTGAGGGGGTCACACCTCTCTCCCCTTAGCAGGGGTAGGAACCAACCTGGTTGTGCGGGAAGGCTCCTGGGATATTGATCACAGACACAAGCGGTTTCCCCCCCAGGTCTCTGAGAATTAGAGAGAGCAAACTGAGGTGGGTGGGACTTTTTGAGGACACGCTTCTGGGCCACAGCAGGACTGTGGGGGCTCCTGCCTTTTGTGGAGATGACCCAGTTAAGACGGGGATGTACCCAGCGACACAGTGACGGTGAGCTGGGTGGTGGGGGAGGCAGAAAGGCCTCTAGCAATCAGAAAGTGACAAGGGGGTCTAAACTGTGTACGCATTGGAAGCTCTGGGACACCCCACTCCCATTACCCCCGAGCACAAAAACTGACATAGGCTGCCTGAGCAGTGGCTGGGCCAATGAAAGACCCTGGAGAATGGTGAACGGAAGGCACGATGAGACTCTGTGATGCAGGGGGAAAGAGGAGTGGACATAGTGCCTCCCCACAGTCCATCACAAAGCCCTCACGAAGGTGGTTCTTCTGAGGTACATGGTTCAGTGCAGGAACATCCACACGCAGCCACCGTTGGGGGATTGTAGAGCCCTGCCTGGTCATAGGGAGGTGCTGAGTGACGGCCGGTGATGGAGCCTGATCAGAGAGAATAACAGCGGAGAGACCAACAGGGGTACACATGCCCAGGGTGCTGCGGAATAGAAGGGCGATTCTGTCTCGAGTGGAGCCTGCATCGCCCGCCAGAGGCAGCCTCGTGAGAACTGTGTGTGGGGACATACATACTGCCCCAATTGGGCGTGTAGTGGGAGCAGATATGGTGTGTACCAAGCTGACCACATCGTTGAACGGGGAAGTGGTGGTGTGGGTTGCCAAGATGCCCACTCAGACAATGACAGCACTGGTGGATCGGAGATTGTAAGCCCACACAGTGACTATCCTTGCTGCCATCAAGGACACAAAAGAGTAGCTGGAAAAGAAAATCATAATTGTGGGCCATAATGTGAACCTACAAAGAGAAGACCATAAGAAACTAGTGGACAGGGTGGTGGACAAAGAATCAACCATGTCCCAGACTCGCCTGACGGTGCTTGAATATTAAACCCAAATAGCACAGTTGGAAAGGGAATTAGTGCTACTGAGGGGGGAGGTTGAAGATGCAGAAGAGCATTTGCACTGGAACAATTCTAGGGTGGTGGGCCTACTCATAAAGTCAGAAGGCCTGTCGATGGAATGGTTTCTTGAGGATTGACTGGCTGCGAAAATCTTGGAGGGTAAGACCTCTAAATTGTTCATGGTAGAATCTGCTCATAGAATCCTGGGTATGCCCACCATCAGTGGTGAGAGCCATGGTGGCACAGGTGCTGAATTATCACAACAGGGACGTGATATTGCAACCAGAGAGAGCGCACGTAAACTGGCAGTTGGAGCATGCGCTTGTCAACATCTACCCGGACTACACCACACTGGTGCAGAAGCAATGCAAAACATTTATGGTGGTCAAGAGGCATTTTAGGAGTCTGGAGATCAAATATACTGTTTCCTGGCCTGGCTCTGCATTATGGTGGGCGATTACATTTAGTTCTTTCCACACTGGCGGAGACATGGGAGTAGTTGGGGAGACGGGGGTACTGGGCCCAGAAGAATGTGCAGGGAACACAGTCAACTTCAGAGTGGCAGGAGCATAAACAATGCCACAGGCCTCAAAGGAGGGGACCAGGTGGAATCCAAATGAAAAAAGGTGGTGGCGGCGCTACATAATCAGCGAGACTGAGTTAATGGTACCAGGTAGAATGTTCTTAGGAGCAGTACAGAAGACTTAGCTGAGGAGATGTTGAACCTGAGGGCTAGGGAGGGGGGGGTCGCCCCACAGGCAGTGACAATGCTGACTTTGGCTGCAATTCTCTGAGACATTTAAGGGCCCTCGGGCCTGCTGTACTGCAAGCAAGGCGGAACTTCTTTCACTGGCCAACATAACTGGGAGGCCGCAAACTGAACAATCGGAGCAGAGACGGATTAGGTTCACACCTAATAGACCCCGCCTCATCGACACTGTGTCTAGGACACTGAGCTTCATTGAGGGTGAATGTATGCGTTGCATTGATGGAGTGATCAAGGTTCCGTGAATGGGGGGGGGGGGGCAGCCAGTTTTAAGACCGCAGCACGGTAAATTAAGGTGGAGTGGGACTTGGGGTTTAGTTCAGCTATTGGATTTGTTTTTCTTTCAGAGGGCACGGAACCTGAGATCACCGGATATGAAAGGGGGCAGCATGAGGAGCCTGATGTGTCAATGGTCATGGGGTCAACACTCTCACATTGTTGACCTGGAATGTGAATGGGCTGGATCATGGAATTGAGAGGACGGGTGGCGAAGGCACTTGTACTATATTTGACAGATGTGATATTTCTGTAGGAGACACACGTGAGGGGGAGCCAAGCCCCTGCTTTAGGGTGTGGGAAATATAAAGTGCTCAGCCACGCAGGCTTCACTACAGGCTCCAGACAGGTGCTATACTGGTGAAAAAATCCCTACTGCTCCAGGTGATGAAAGTGTGAACAGAAGCCCTAGGATGTTATGTAGTGGTCTTGGGAAGGCGAAACACTTGCACTTATCATTGTCTACATCCCCTCTGGGCTACAAGCTGAAAAGCTTTGCAACCTGGGGTGTGTAGAGGCAGATGTCTCCAGGCGGTGACCTTCCTGGGGTGTGACTTCAACATGATAATGCCTCCCACATAGACCATAATTATATTTGGCAAGTGCAGCAATCTAATGTGGGGTGGTTGGAGGGGTTCGTCCGGGTGCTGTGTCTGGTGGATATCTGGAGACAACTGCATAATCAGACCAGCGGCTATTCCTATTATTCAGAGGCGGACTATAAGGCCCAAGGAATCCCTGATCATGCCCTGCTGGAAATTACACTGGCCATGCCATGCTTGAGGGGGCAGGTGAGTGGTGAATGGCAGCATGACGACTCACTGACCCCCTAGAGGTGTAACCATTGACCAAGGTCACGGAATTGTACTTCACGGAAAACACAGATTCAGTGGGTAGCACTGCCATCCATTGGGAGGCTTTTAGGGTCATGTTACAAGGAGAGATAATATCGTGAGAGGTGGGTAATAAAAGACAGAGGGCAGATTTACAAGGAAAGTGACCCAGTGCGTGTCGCAAGCGAATATAGCACGTTACAACGCATGCTTATACTACGCGGTATTTCACAACGCGGTTGTTGCAACGACCACGTTGTTACCACGCAGTCCCATTACTACGCAAGTCATTACATCGACTTGCAGTAGATGGCGCGTAACATTAGGAATATATCATTTACTATTCCAACTCCAGCCTACGTAACAGTAGGGAAGGTGTTGGAATAGTAAAGTATACTATTCCTTATGTTAGAGCACCATCTACTGCAAGCTGATGTAATGACTTGCGTAGTAATGACATTGCATTGTAACAACGCGGTCGTTGTAACGACCGTGTTGTAAAGGCATCGCAGTCTAATGACTGTGATGTAACGGTTGTTTCCCGCGGCAAGCCATTTGGCTGCGCTACACTGAGCCACTTTCAAAGCACAGGGATGCTACATATTCACAACAATATGTCGCATCTCTGTGCTTCCCCCTGCGCTGGCGCACACACCGCTGCCATGCGCCGGCAGAGGCACCCTTGCACCATGGTGCAAGGATGCCTGTGCCATGGGGAGATTTTTTATGTACAGGAAGGTGTCCCTTCCTGCACATAAATAATCAGAAATGGCGTTTTTCAACTTCTATGTGTGCTGCATTAGCAGATATAGAACTTGCAAAACGTCATTGTTTTACAGATTGTTTACATGCAGGAAGGGACACCTTCCTGTACATAAACAATCACCAGAAGTGATTTCCTCTTTCTATGCATGCTGCAGAATGCAGCACGCATAGAAAGAGGAAAAAGCGAGGAGAAATGAATACATGTCTCCTCGTTGCTCCTCCCTATGCCTCCCCTGGGGAGGCGTAGCATTCAATTGCATTTCCAGATTTACGATTTCTCGTCAATCTGGAAATGTGTCTGGTTCCATGGGCATTGCGTGTGAGCACCCACAGCAACACCTATTTGCTGCAAAGTGCTGCGTGCAAAGGGGCCATATTTACAAGAACAGGAAAAGTCACGCAGGGTGGCTTTTCCTGTACTTTTAAATATGAGGCACAAAAATGCGCCACAAATGCATCACAAAAAGTGATGCACCTGTCGTGCAAGGGGCTTTTAAATCTGCCCCAGAGGGAGCAGGACTGCTTGGAAACAGACCGAGACCTCCGCAGTCTAGAGGTGATGCATGCCCACACTGGACTCCAGAGATTACCTGTAGACTGGTTTAGAAATCGGAGGAACACCCAGCCTTAGTGATCAGTGAAGTGAGGCAGGCATGCATGGCCAAACAAGACAGGATATAAGAGGTGGGAGACAAGCTGGACAAGTTACTAGCATGGCTGGAAGCTAGGGAAACAGAAATATTGCACATTAGTGATATTTGGGGCTGCAGGTATTGAAGACATTGTGGAATCATGGCAGATTACCTGACGCGGTGGAGTGCTGCTAGTTGCGCTGCTCGTACCTCTAAGTAAATTTGCAGTTTGCACATGATTTTACTGAAATAGCTTTTAAATCGTTTCTAATTCAATCGTTCTTCTGAAAACTGTGCTTATTGTGGAGGGTGGTGGGAAAAGTTACAGACCTTACAGTTGTTGTGACGTCGCTGCCCTGCACCCTGGTCCGTCGCGGCAAGTGCCGTCTGAACGGAGGGTGGACCTTGGGCGCTGACTCCTCCCCCCTCTTCCCCTCACTTCCGGGACTACAGGGTTAAAACCCATGACAACACGAGCGCGCAGCGGACGCGGTGGAGTGCTGCTAGTTGCGCTGCTCGTACCTCTAAGTAAATTTGCAATTTGCACATGATTTTACTGAAATAGCTTTTAAATCGTTTCTAATTCAATCGTTCTTCTGAAAACTGTGCTTTATTGTGGAGGGTGGTGGGAAAAGTTACAGACCTTACAGTTGTTGTGACGTCGCTGCCCTGCACCCTGGTCCGTCGCGGCAAGTGCCGTCTGAACGGAGGGTGGAACTTGGGCGCTGACTCCTCCCCCCTCTTTCCCTCACTTCCGGGACTACGGGGTTAAAACCCATGACAACACGAGCGCGCAGCGGACGAGCGCTGCAGGCGCGCCGAAGGCGCCCCAAAGGCAAGCCGTCCGCGCCCGTCCGCGCCAAGGACGTGCCTAAGCCTGTAACCCCTGCCCAAACTTTTCCTATACTTACGTACAGCTCTGAAGCTCTAAGGTCATTCAACAACCGGAGTGAATGCAATAACCCTGTTGCCCCAGATAAATTATGGGGCTCCTTCACATGCCTCAAGTGTAGACAGGCGTTTCTTCTCAGCATCCCCACAGTGAACAATAACTCGACCTCTACTAATCCTACTCGCAAAGTCGAGTTACAAGGTGGACTTATTAATGCAAGGTCACTTAGCAAACATTGCCAAGATATTAGGAACCTGATACTGGATATGCAGCTCGATTTCCTGTTTATCACGGAAACTTGGCTGAAAGTGTCACGTGGTTTTAGGCCACTCCCTATTTACAGTGCTAAGTTAGCTCAATCACGTTAGCTGTTAGACAACCATCTTGCTGCTTTTGCTGCCTTTGCACCCGACACTGTTGTTACATGTTATTCATTTGAGAAATGCAGACTCGCTCTTGTCTCAAGTGAATGTTATTTATACATCCTTAACAGTTGCTAGTGCCCTTGGTCTGTACATCGAGTAAAGAACTGTTCTAGGACACTAGACGGTGCCGGCTGATTGTGTTCAGGGTGATCGTACCACTGTTTAGTCATAACATGCACGCAGCTGCAAATACCAGAAAGTCGTAGGCTTTAATATTACAGCGCAGCATTTTGTTAGGGCATTCGATAGAAGAGCTGAAGCAGAGAACACTGAGCTGATCCTGTGATGTGATACACCTAAGCTGATCTATACGGTATGGGGTCCCCTATGCAAGCCTATGAGACCTTCTAATAGTCTAATAATATTTTATTAGTTGCTAGAGAAAGGAGGGTGGTTGTTTTCCACTGTCATTATTAATATGATCGCTCCTTTCATTTTCTATGGTATTGTAACAATGCTAATGGTAATGATCTTAACCATTTGTCTGCTTATGTTAGCCAAAGTACTGTATAACAGGACTCGAGGTTTATGAATAAATTCTTTAAACTTTACTGTGTCTTAGTTATTCTGTTGTGGACTGATATATATGTGCAAATGGGTATTTCGGGTTCCCACCATTCCTGAGAATAACTAAGTCGCATGTTCTGGGTTGTCTATACATTGGGACCGCCGAGCTAAATCTCGGATAACGAATGTGACACTAAGCTAGTCGGATAAGGGGTTCTTAGTTCTGAGGGGAGTTTCTGGTACACCACAATTCTCTAAGGTTCTGGTTTCCTGCGCATAGTTCTGTGCATACGCAGAATCCCTACAACATGGCGCACCTAACGTTTGGTCTTAATATCTGAGATGCCTTAGTAATGCTTTTATTAGTCCACAACGCCCTCACTCTAGTTTCCGGATAACGGGAGTGACGGTTTAACCTACCTAGGTTTTAGGCTATAGGTTCTTTCAAGCTTGATAATAAAAAAGGTTACACTAATCTAAGCCCAAGTGCTACTAAAGATCTTGTTGTATCTTCTTTTTCGTCCTAATGGCGGTAGAAATTCCCGCTCATAGTAGGGTGTCTCTACGTGCTCATTTGAGGACGTATGGGGTGCCTGATGACGGGATGGCAGTGGTGTTTGTCGTTAGTGCAAATGCCACTTACCCTTATGAGTTGTTTTACTCTTGGGTTACCTTTGAGGCTGTGGAAGATGTCGATAAAACGTTCCACAAATACACTGCTACGCAGGTGCCTCTTCATTATACCCCATATATGGCTTTAGAAATTCCTATTTCTACCTGGCAGCACACTATTTGGTTTAATGGCGCCCTCCCCCACACGGTCACCCCGGCGAGACTGGGTCCTTTGTCAATTGAAGGAGCTACTTGGCCGGTGCTGGCCGGACATACACCTCATCCACGCTACCTGACGGTAGGTGTGGATAGCTTACGTATACTACACACAACCCTGATTACGGTCCATAGGGCTTTAGTGCAGTATGTGTCGCGCACTGTACAGGTGGGGGCACCTACAGTTGCGGGACACGGGGCTGATCACCATCATGAGGTGGTGATCAGTCCTGTAATGGTAAACGCGGTTGTTGGCAAGCGCCCCCAGAATAAGGATGAGTATCCTTATTGGCTTGCAGAGAAATTCGATCAACTAGAAGCCGTGTTTCCTAACACTAGTCCTGTGGAAAAACACAGGATACTCACTATTACTTTGCCGAAAGAACTAGTCCCGGACATTGTCGATTGTGACAATTGGGGCAAGGTCTTTGCCGCGACCTATTCGAAGTGCTTCGGCACTACGTCTATGTCGGTACTACCTTCCGTTATCAAAAAAGTCCAGGAGGATCATGGTGCGGAAGCAGCTATTGAGTTGGGAATGCGGCTTATCGACAGCTTCGATATAGTATGTTCCATGATTATGGGAAATCTCAAAGGAGATGCCATGCAGTTTCAAGTGGGAAACATGATGGCACTAATTGCGGATGAAGATAAGCCGAGGGAGTTTGCAAAAGATATTGCAAAAGCCTATAGGATGGTTGGACGTAGTGCACTAGGCGTGAAACCCGTCATCAAAATTCCTGATGTAGTACAGCACACTAAAGTGAGTTCGTCTACAAAAGACGATAAACCCAACTTTCCAAAACAAAATTGGCGAGCTAAAAAACAAGATAAACAGCAACAGAAACAGGAGACTCGTCCTGCATCCCCTGTTCAGGCGTATGTTGAACGCACTTATGATTTGCGTGATCGTTCTCGTATTAAGTCACCTGATAGGTTTCAGGTTCCTGACCAGCGCTCTCCTCGTTCTTCACAGGAAACAGCGGCTTCACACTTTGGTGGAGGAGACCGTGGGAGAGGCCGGGGTGCTCAAGGACGAGACCAGCCCCGACAGGCGGACGGAAGAGGCAAGCAGGAGGATTCTGCACGTCCACGTCCTCCGTTTCAGAAAAAGAAAGTTGCTGCTATCTCAGCAAAGTATGCCTCAGATGGTACGGACACAGCTTCTGAACATGAAATGGGCGCTGACGCTGCTAGACAGCGCGGCGGAAGTTACAGTAGTGCTGGGAGCACTGCGTCCATTTCTGGAGGCGACAGCAACTAAAATCTATGTAACAATAGAAACTGCTGAGACTCGCGTAGCCCCCCCTGAGAGATTATTTGACGTAGTCCTCAATATTGAGGGTGACATACAACGAAAAATTAACGCGGTATTTTGGGATAATCTGACGACCACCTATGATATACTATTGGCGGAGAAAGATTGGCCCCCGGCTTTCGTTCTAAACGCTCCAAGGGGGGAAGAAGTCATTCTTCCTTCTTTTGGACACGTAGTGCCCAAGGAGGAGTCTGGGAAGTTAGCCGAGGAGTGGGCACGGGTGCTGGCACCTGCGTTGTATCGTAATCAGGTGGGGTGGGATAAATGTTCTACCCTCCACGAAATTCCATTGCAGTCCGACCCCCAGCCTCAACCCCAATACCCTATGCGTCGAGAGGCTAGGTCTCACGTCGCGTCTATCCTTGAACAATTGGAATATCAGGGAGTGATTGAAACGTGTGTGTCACCAATGAATAATCCTTTATTCACTGTAACGAAGCCTGACGGATCGTACCGCCTAGTTTTGGATTACCGGCACTTAAACTCGCACTGCCGGAATTGTGCGGTACAAAATACCCATAGTTCGGCTCTCGTCGATAGTCTTGTGAGAAAGAGGTTCAAAACCACACTCGACTTGTCCAATGGCTTTTATTGCCATAACATATCCCCTCATAGTTATGAGTGGACCGCTTTTACTTCGGGTGGTAAACAAAAAGTGTTCAAAAGGCTTCCAATGGGCTATAAAAATAGTCCTGGGGTATTTGCTGCCCGTGTGGTCTCTCTCTTAGAGATGGTAGACCCGGAGGCATACTCGTACGTCGATGACATCTACTTAACAGACGACGAGTTGCTTCCACACCTTGCTCGCGTGGACAACATAATTACTATGTTTGCGGACTTTGGTTACAAGTTTAACTTTAAGAAGTCCCACATTGCCGAGTACACAGTTTTATTCTTGGGGTACGAACTCAACAATGAGGGCCGCGGCTTGGCTCCGCAGTTCCTTGAGAAATGCGCACGCCTTCGTATCCCTGCGACACTGAAACAACTACAATCATTGCTGGGCTTTCTGAATTTCGGTCGTACCTACATTCCTGAATATGCCCAGCGTATCAAGACACTATATGCCTTGGTGCAACCTACTTTTACCAAATCTTGCTGGCTGCCAGAGCATTCGGCTGCATTGCACTCTTTGCAGTCTGACCTTCTTACTGCGAAATATTTACAAACTCGTGATAACCACACAAACCTGGTCATAAGAATTGTACCGGGTGTGGAGGGGTTCACGTACTTAACATACAATGAGGGTGACACAGTCCCCATTGCATACAAATCTCATTTATATACTTCGGCTGAAATGCGTTTCTCCACTGTCGAGAAAGTTTTGACAGCAGTTCAGATGGCAATCCTGAAAGAACGAGCGCTATCACAGGGGAATCGCATGATGGTGGTGACACCATTTCCTGCCCTAGAGGCAGTCACTAAAGCAAGTGTGCCGAATTCTAAAGCTTTGCATCCAAGGTGGATACAATGGGCGACCTCCTTAGCCTCGCCTGACGTCGAATACATCTTTGACGCAGGGCTACAGACTCAGGAGAGTTTGGAGTATGAATTAGTTCATCCGGCTCCACTTACATTGCGCCCGTTGGAGGAGTTCCATTGTGTCATTTACACTGATGGGTCCGCGCAGCCCGCAACTGGATCAAGGCACGCTTATTCAGCGGCTTGCGCAATTGTTGTTGGTACTTTCGTGAATGGAGAATTCATACAGGATGCGGTGCATACGCAGACTTTGGGTGATTGTACCGCACAATTGGCGGAGCTTAGAGCTCTGGTGCTTGCACTGGAGTTTGCTGATTACAGAGTCACAACTCTTATAGTGAGTGATTCTTACTATTGTGTTCAATCTTACAACGACAATCTGATGTTTTGGATCGCGAATGGATTTCGTGATTCAAAAGGTAGCACAGTGAAGCATAAAACGCTTTGGGCTAGGGTGGCTGAACTAAAAGGCAGTCAACCCCTTGTGAATGTTATTCACACTCTTGGTCACCAACGAGTTGGCGTCCATGCTGTCGGTAACAGTTTGGCTGACGAGGCAGCTAAAACAGCAGTGGCAACATACTTAGTAGCAGCAGTTACAAGATCCAAAAGTAAGATCGATGATGACATCTTGGCAGCCATTGCTGCTTCAGGAACTGGGAGAAACTTCCCTAGGGGTTTCCCGTCTCGATACCATTATCACTTAAGTCCTGATAACGTCCCGTTAGTGAGGATTAATGATGTTGGGGATAGAGTTATTCCCAATTCGGACTGCAGGCCTGCTTTGGTACAAGCTGCTCACGAGGGTGTTGCGTCAGCGCACGCCGGAGCGTCCGCAACTGTGTCACTGTTGCAACAGCGTTATTGGTGGTACGGTTTGTACAAACATACGCGGACTTATGTCCTCAATTGTGGTATTTGCCAACAAATAAAGCCATCTACGGTGGCGCGTCCACCACAAACGCAGCTGCATATATCTGATCAACCGCTAGCGTGTGTTTATTTAGATCACTGCGGTCCTTTTTCCTCAGACACTGCGTACAAGTATATCTTGGTTGCAGTAGATTCGTGCACACGTTTTCTTTGGGTGTGGCCACACAGGAGTGCTGACGCCAGGACTGTCATCAAAGCATTGCGTGTCTTTATAGGGAGTTTTGCATGTGGAACCCTCCATTCTGATCAGGGCCCTGCGTTTGCCTCTAAGGCGTACAAAGAAGCTATGAGAAGTTTGGGAGTCCAAGTCAAATTTTCGTCTCCATACCGGCCTGAGGGCAATAGTGTTGTGGAACGAATGAACCGTGACCTAAAGCAATCATTGACAGCCAGGGTGTTAGGTACTGGCAAAAACTGGCTAGCTCATTTGTATGACGTCCAACGTGCACTTAATAATCTCCCTAGAAGGTCTCTGGGTGGGAGGACCCCGTATATGATGCTCTTCGGGGTTCGAATGTTTGTCCCAGACCTTGAGGGTCTCGACATGGCGGCAGCAGCCGCGCCTTTTGACTTAGATGACCACTGTACTGTCTTACAGAATCTTCAAGAAGCAAGAGACACTCTAGCAAAGGAGCACATATCCTCTGCATCCGAAGCTGGACTTCAAATTCCGGTAGTCGGCTGGCTACCCAGAGTTGGTGATCTGGTCCGTGAGAAGGTGGAGAAGAAGAAGGAGTTTGGCCCCTCCTATCGTGCACCAGTGCCGGTGCTTGGAGTTGAGGGTACCCGTACAATTGTTTTGCCTCCTCTTCCTGGTCACAGAGACAACAGGTACATTTCAGATGACAATGTCAAGCTACACAGGGTGGCCGATACTCCATAGTCTGACACCTTCAGTTTCTTGCCCTTCAATGATGCGCAGTTCTGTTGTGGTGCCACCATCTGACATCGTGCCTGAGGTTGCCATTGAAATGCAAGTACTTTCTGATTCTGCTGTGTCACCTGAGGATGGTGATTTGCCTGATGATGCTGAGTATTCTTATCCTGCTGATGTTCCATTGCCCCTTTTGCATACAACTGACATTATCCAGTCTAATTCTTCCTTTGGAACTGAATCATTGACTTCCACTGCCCCTTCCAAATTTTCAAAATTCTTTGCCTGGTTCAAGAGACAATTTTTGGTTCCCCCCTGGATTTACATTTGGCTGGTGCTCATTTGCATTTTTTTGTTCATGTCCATTGGTTTTGTGGTGGTGTTTTTTAGGCTTATAAATGGACACTACCTGAATGAACGTTCTACAATTAGATTAATTAATGGAACTTTGGCCCCACATTCATCGTCACACATCATGAAGAGGGACCAGACTTTTGTGGCCTGTCCGTGATGGAATAGCATGGGATGCTGTTAAATTTCAAATTCATGGGCCCACGGAAGTGCTTAATGTACCATCTGTATATCGTGTTTCTATGGGTGATGTGGTAAAACAGAACATTCGATCTGATGATTGGGATGTAAAAACTATAGAGACACTGTTTTCTGATTTGAAATACTATGCCGCATTTGATGCTGAGGATTTGTATTTGAATACTGAAAACTATGCAGAGCAGTTTTGTTATCAACATTATGGTACTCATTTTCTTCATAGGGCTAACACATTTCGTAGTTTAGTAAACTTTACTCAGTGGGAACATTGCCCTGCCCCGATGGTTGGTAGTTCAAAGACATTGGTCAACAAATTTTCATATTTTTCTGATTTCAGTGTGTCCAATAATGCATCCTTTTATTTTAAAATTAAGGACGAACCTATTACAAAGGTGCGTTTGACGCACACTAAATTGTTGTTTTCAAAGTCCTTTATGGACGATTTGGCAATTGGAGGGTATGACGTTTGGAAAGATACTATTGATCTCAAATCGGTTTGGGGCACTAAGCCTTGGCAAGTACAAGGAACAGAAGCTTTACATCGTGCCTGCCTCATCCCAAACCACATGTTATTTTTAAATTCCACAATTTTTCAGACAACCTGTTTTGGATTGGCTATTTCTAAAAAATTAAATTCTCCCTCGATCCCGGATCTGTGTGTTTATCCTGGTTGGGGGAATCACACAGATCTGTCCATTACTATGTTGCAGTCTTTTATTTCCAATTCCACTTTCAATATTAGTGCATTGAACCCTAAAGGTTGGTTGGTATGGCAGAGGAGTTCGGATACCTGTCAACGTAGATTTTTGGGGTTAATTCCCGGATACATACAGGATAGAGTAGACCCACGTTTTCTGTCCTCACACACTGTCACTACCTACTCGGTAGGTAAGTTGTGCCAGACATGGTTGCAACATTCCACGTTGGATTCTGTTAAAATTCACTTGTCCCGTTTGCATGACAAAATTGATTTGAATGATTTTGTTAAAGGTCCCGCATTGGGAAGATCCAAAAGATGGGTGTATGCTGTTTACAACGAGGTTTGGAAGTTGTCGCAGATTGAGGCTGCTTCCAGACTCCGTGCTATTGACCAGGCCAATATGGAAAAAGTATTGGCAGTAATAGATAATAGTATTAATACCTTATCTTCGAGAATATATACATTGGATAACATTGTTTCATCTGTTGTGGATATTGTCCAGGAAGATGTGTCTGTGTTATATCATGGTCAAAATCAATTACGATCTATTATGCAATTTGCTTGGACTTTGCAGACGTTAAAGGCGGGGAAAGTACCTTGGGATTACATGAATATTTCTTCTTTATTCCGCCCATTTAATCTGACAGCAAAGCAGCAATTTATGTCCATGAAAGATGCTACGTATTCATTACTACATATAGAAAAGTTAGAGCCTTTGCCTTTTTCAGTGGCTGAGTCTGATTATGCAGTGTGGCTCATCCATGGGATGGTCACTCTCCCGATTTCTATGTATAGGTTTAGTTCGTGCATGAAACATTACGCCTTGGGCAGATATGAAAAACTTGGTTATGCATTTTTGCATGAAGTCTGGTCTCTCCCGTTTACATATCGATGTGAGAGGGACGGCAAAGAAGTTTATTTGAAGGGTGAGGAGTGTACGACTGCTCCTGATCATTCCGTAGTGTGTAGACATATACAATTACATGGATCGTGCAATATGAATGCCCCTAATTTAGCTTGCGTATTGAAGGGCATTCCTGTGCCAGTTATAACGCCGTCATTTACGCTGCTTGCTAATGGTAGTTATCTGCTTTTAAATAGTGAGGCTTGCTGTGGGATGTTAGCTGGAATTCCCTATATTGTTTCAGTTTCACGAAGGGTAATTTGCTGTAATAACGTGCTTTTCCCGCCCCCGCAAGGCCGACTGGATATATCCATCTGGCCGACGATTCCAACCTTGAAAGCAGAGTTCAATAGGATGAGCAGAATAATGGCTCTTTTGTCTCAAAAGGAGGTTGCGTTGACTTCGTCCCGTGAAACATTTCTCCTTCAGGTGGCGAACACTCGCACAGAAGTTCAAGCTCTTTTGAATACTGACCTCCCCCTGCATTTTGGCACGTTAATACACACTATCTTCAATGCTTCTTCCACGACTGGTCTGGTCCATTTTTTTAAAATTGTAGGCTCTGGCCTTGTGACGTCTTTCCAGTCTATCTTTGGTATAATACCAGCTATTTTTCATTCTATTTTTTCTGGAGTTTTCGGAGGGTTTCCTCTGATTCTCGCATTAATTGCTGGCATACTCCTGTTGGTCTGCGCTCTACGCTATGGATGCACGACTTGCGCTACTCGACCACGGATTCAGCCTGTTCCATCTGCGTAGCCGGATGTGGGAATCCTATGGGACTTTACCACTAGCTACCTTGAGTGTCGCTTATGGATTATCCTTCCGGTTCCCGTTTTTTACTTGTGTACAGCCTGTTTTTCACTGTCTCGAATGTCCATTCCAATGGGCTCTGGATATGTGTTTGTCAAACTTGGTGTCGCCTGACCTGGATTTTGATCGATTTTAGGCCACTCCCTATTTACAGTGCTAAGTTAGCTCAATCACGTTAGCTGTTAGACAACCATCTTGCTGCTTTTGCTGCCTTTGCACCCGACACTATTGTTACATGTTATTCATTTGAGAAATGCAGACTCGCTCTTGTCTCAAGTGAATGTTATTTATACATCCTTAACAGTTGCTAGTGCCCTTGGTCTGTACATCGAGTAAAGAACTGTTCTAGGACACAAGACGGTGCCGGCTGATTGTGTTCAGGGTGATCGTACCACTGTTTAGTCATAACATGCACGCAGCTGCAAATACCAGAAAGTCGTAGGCTTTAATATTACAGCGCAGCATTTTGTTAGGGCATTCGATAGAAGAGCTGAAGCAGAGAACACTGAGCTGATCCTGTGATGTGATACACCTAAGCTGATCTATACGGTATGGGGTCCCCTATGCAAGCCTATGAGACCTTCTAATAGTCTAATAATATTTTATTAGTTGCTAGAGAAAGAGGGTGGTTGTTTTCCACTGTCATTATTAATATGATCGCTCCTTTCATTTTCTATGGTATTGTAACAATGCTAATGGTAATGATCTTAACCATTTGTCTGCTTATGTTAGCCAAAGTACTGTATAACAGGACTCGAGGTTTATGAATAAATTCTTTAAACTTTACTGTGTCTTAGTTATTCTGTTGTGGACTGATATATATGTGCAAATGGGTATTTCGGGTTCCCACTATTCCTGAGAATAACTAAGTCGCATGTTCTGGGTTGTCTATACATTGGGACCGCCGAGCTAAATCTCGGATAACGAATGTGACACTAAGTTAGTCGGATAAGGGGTTCTTAGTTCTGAGGGGAGTTTCTGGTACACCACAATTCTCTAAGGTTCTGGTTTCCTGCGCATAGTTCTGTGCATACGCAGAATCCCTACAACAAAAGAATGTTCGAATCCAGACATAGCTATCGCCCTCCCTCCCAATTACAATATTTATAGGAAAGATAGGACAGACAGCAGAGGAGGGGGACTAGCCATCATTAGCCGTGACTCCCTCTCTTGCTCTATTTTAGACTCAGTCTCCTTCAAAGGCGCAGAAAGCTTAGGCTTTAATATTTCTCTGGATGCCTCACTATCATTCTCGGGTGCCCTTATCTACCGACCACCCGGGCAAAGTACCATTTTCCTAGATTCACTAGGAGATGCTTTAAGCCAGCCACTCATTAAATACGCCAATTTTACAATGTTAGGGGACTTCAATCTCCACTTGGAATCGAAAGGTTCTCCGGGAACCGACAATTTTTTACAAACTATCGAATTCCTCACTTTAAAACAACTGGTCGAGCACCCGACCCACCAGGCTGGTCACATCTCAGATGGGATCTGTTCCAATTTTACTGCCCTTACGGTGAATCTTCCCATCCCATTAATTTGGACAGATCATTACATGATCCCTCTTAACCTTGAGTACTTGACGTTAGGCAGTCCGGTCTATACCCCCCCCAATCCTAAACCCGGCCGCAAATGGTCCAATCTTATGAACAACCCCAAGCTTCTGCCTCTTGCCCAGGCTTACATGCCCAGCCTCACAGGCAACCCAAACTTAGACTCAGGCCACTTTTACACTTGGCTCTCCACCATTTGCAATGAATTAGCGCCCCTAGAGCTCCATGATAATAATGGCAAGAGGAAACCTAAAACTCAGAGACCACCGTGGTTCACTCCCGAGCTGTCCAAAGAACAATACCACTGCAAGCAAAAAGAGCGTAAATGGAGGAAGTCCTATGCGCTTGAGGACAGGCAAGCCTATAAAACTTGTAGAAGATCTTACCATGTCCTTATCAAATCCACAAAAAATTATACTACTCAAAAGTTATTTCGGAGTCTAAACTCGACCAGAAATCTAGTTTTAAAATAGTCAAATCCTTTATGAATCCTAAGGGTCTGCAGACGGACCTACCCCCCTCACAATCCTTATGCAATAATATTTCTAACTACTTTGAAGAAAAGATCTTCAATATACAAGAAAACTTCCCGCCCACCTCTTCTAGCATTGAGACTGAAACCACCAATCGGGGTCCAGCCTCCGCGGGGTTCTCTACCTTCACTCCTGTTCCTCTAGACTCCACCTCCAGGGCGATAATGACCTGTAAATCAGGCTCCCCATTGGATGCCTGTCCCCCCATGATTTTACACAAACTCATTGATATAATTAATCCAGTCATAAACCAAATTGTTAATTCCTCGTTAAATACAGGCATTGTCCCAGATGACAGGAAACTCGCCTTAGTTAAACCTCTAAAAAAAAAAAAAAATGTGGACGTTTCGGTCCTCTCTAACCTACGGCCCATTTCGCTGCTCCCGGTGCTAGGAAAAATCACAGAGAGATTCGTGCTTAAAGAACTTTCCAACTTCATTGAATCCAATAATATTCTCCACCCTCAACAATCTGGCTTCCGTCCGAGACATTCTACGGAGTCTGCCCTCTTAGAGATCACAGAGGTGCTAAAAACCCTTGCCGACTCAGGCAGGAAAGCGGTTCTGATCCTTCTGGACCTTTCCGCCGTGTTCGATACCATCTCTCATGACATCCTTTTGGCTAGGCTCGAACGTGGAGGTATCACGGGCACCGCCCAGGCATGGATCAGATCCTTTCTCACCAACCGTAGACAAACCGTCTCGCTTGGCCCCTTTCTCTCTACAGAGAAGGCCATTGCTACAGGGGTCCCCCAGGGCTCCTCCTTGAGCCCCCTGTTATTTAACATTTACATGGCCCCCCTTATCTCCCTTATAAAATCGTTTGGAATTGAAGTCACCTCATATGCTGACGATACCCAAATGATCGTCTCCCTGGAAAAAATAATATAGAGGCCGAAACCAATTTCAAAACATGCCTTTCCCAAATTTTACAGTGGATGAAGAACAACCATCTGCAATGCAACACCGACAAAACCGAAATTCTACCTATCGGTACAAATGTAACCTTCATCCCTAATAGATGGTGGCCGGAAGGCACCTCCCCGCCACCAGAAACGGTTAAAGTAGCCAGAAACTTAGGAGTCAAGTTTGACTCCGCCTTATCTTTCCTCCCCCATGCCCTTGCCACGGCTGGCACCTGCTTCAGCCTATTCAGGTCTCTGAAGAAATTCTTTGATCTCATTCCACTGGCGGCCAAGAAATCAGTCACAGTTGCTCTAGTCCTATCGCGCTTGGACTACTGCAACAGCCTTCTGGCAGGGTCTAACAAGTCCACAATAAAAAGAATGCAAGTAGCTCAAAATGCGGTAGCCTGTCTGGTCTTAAGGCTTCCATGCAGATCCTCTGCTTCTTCGGCACTTAATACCCTGCATTGGCTTCCCATCCATAAACGTATCCTTTTCAAGATTCTACTGATCACCCACAAAGCCACACGCAAGGCAGGGCCTAGGTACCTTTCAGCACGTTTCTCCCCCTATACCACTACCAGGACTCTTAGATCTTCCTCAGCCCATCTTTTAAAAACACCCCATTACAAACTCACTTCTAAAGGAGGAAAAACCGTGGCCTACCTCGGCTCTAAAGCATGGAATGTTCTTCCTATCGGCCTACGAATGCAGGAATCAGAACCACTTTTCAGGAAGGCACTAAAAACTTGGATTTATAACTTCCCGGACGACCGTTGCTTAGCACTTATTTAATTTTCTCCATCATCTTGTTTGCTTCTTTCCAGCTTCTCCTACCTTGCTCCCTCAGCGCCAGGAGGCTCCTTACGGAGTGACAGTTTGCGCTTTATAAATGCACACTTACATTACATTACATTACATTACATAGTTACTATGCAGGGAGGTGGCCTGTTCATCTTACCCACCTTCAGGACTTTATCAGGGCTTCTCCATGTAGAATGTTGGAGTGCTAGAGGGCACTCGAGCTTGAGGAGGATTTGGCGGAGGGTGAGTTACGGATTGTGCTTTCTCAGCTACAGGCTGGGAAGGCCCCAGGAATCAATTGGTTCCCAGTAGAGCTTATGAGGTGACTGTCTGCAAAAATTGTAATCCCACTACATAAAATGTATATTGAGGCTCATTAGATTGGGGAGTTTCCACGGGATTTGAGGATGGCAATAGTGATACCTATCCTTAAGCCAGGGAAACCGCTGGATAGGTGGGATTCTTACCAATCTATCTCCCTCCTTAATATAGATACTAAAATTCTGGCTTTGGCCAACAGGTTACGGTGGAGGGGGGGTTATTGGGCTTGGTCCATCTGGACCAAAATGGTTTCATGCCTCAAAGATCCACTAGGCTCAATCTTTGGAGGCTCTAGAATAAAATAGTGTTCTACGGTTCCCACTAAAATGGTAGGACTGCTTATCAGGACAACAGATCTTCAGAATGTAGGGACTGAGTCCATCAACACAATCAAAGACTGCTGGCCCAATTCCTAGCTAGCGCACATTGCCTCACCGAACCCCTAACCTTCCTGGGGTGGCAAGTGACTTTGGCAAACTCAAATATGACACTGATCTCCAAGGGAATCGTGGAAACAGATCTTATCCCTTTTGTTGTTTACTTGTGCATGCCCATGGTATACAGAAGAAAGATACAAATAAAGTTATCAATACATTTATTGAAACAATCATAGTCTTGCATAGAAAGAATGAATTGCAATTATTAGGCAAATACAACAAAGCAATGTAACCAGCAATATTAACATGAAGGAAAGAAAAATCAAACCATGCTAGTCTGATTTCTACATATTTCTACCTATCACCACCCCTACTCTGAGAGCATGGTGGGTGTACTCTTTGCCTGATCTCGAAAGGTAGGCTGAGCCCCCATACCAGGATAACTGAGTCAGGAAATTGGCCTGAAGCGGAGTTGGCAATCCTCTGCAGGATGGAAGATAAGCATCAGCAGAGCTGCATTACAAAACCACAGAATTCGTTCCAGAACTATTGTTGACCGGAGCGCTCCTCTGACCCGTAAAGGGCATTGCACCATTTATATTATAAAAAAACACACTGTGTTAGCGGTACAGCTCTGATGCAATAATTTATCAATAAGCGATAAGCTGTCTCCATAAGGGCAACACAAGCACTAGTTTATCTTATTCTGTGTTCCTAGCCTTCAGCAGTTGTACAGATTACATAGCGAGAAATGTTTTTCAGAAAAATATCGTGCAAGCATAAACATGTAAAATATCATTGCTAAAATGATGTCAGTCTAAAACCTGTAAAATGTCAAACTAAAATTGAGAACCAAAGTGGGTCAAACAAGCCCTCACAACACTAGCACCCGCCAGGGTACCAGTTGTGCCGCAGGCCGTGGTCACCATTGACACCCATAAGACCTTCAACTTTGTAGAGTGGCCCTTTCTATTTGCAGTTCTGGAGAAAATGGTCTTCGGGCCAGAATTCTTGGCCTGGTTCTGCTTACAAAATATAGATCCAAAGGTGAGGCTCAAGTTCAACGGGCCACCTCCCGGGACTCCTGTTTCGGAAAGCAACAAGACAGAGTAGTCCTCTATCGCCAATGCTGTTTGCATTAGCGATGGAGCCACTTGCTGAGTGGGTGAACATCAACGCCCAGATTGAAGGTTGTAGATGGGACCCCAGGTGGGAGGACCGCATCTGTATGCAGAGGATGTTCTGTAATGCTTATGCAGATAAGAATCTGTGTAGAGTGGAGAAAATGTTTGAGATCTATGGGAATCATTCAGGGCTCCAGATTAATTGGGATACATCCTTGGTCTTTCCGGCGGGTACCTGGAGGATGCAACTGAGACTCCCCAAACCGCTCTAGGTTGAGCACAGGTGTTTTAAGTATCTGGGGATGTGGATCTTGAGGGGGGGAACTTCTTTTATTATGAGGATAACCTAGAAGTTCTGCTCCAAAGTCTGGAGACAAACGTTAAACACTGGGGGGCGATTCCGCTCTCTATGATGGGCAGAGCAGCGTTGGTTTAAATGATAGCCCAGCCTTGTTTAACGTATATTCTCCATGTCTGTATGGCATCCCGGAGTCGTTTTTCAAGGTGGTTGATGCTCACCTGACGAAGCTGCTGTGGCAGGAGGGCCCCTCCAAGGATAGCACTGTCCACTCTCCAGTGCTGGTTGTATGAGGGAGGCATAGTGCTCCAGAGTGCACGGCGCTACTATGAAGCCTCCCAGGTCAGTGTTGGTAATGGATGGACATATGCGCAGTTAGGTGACCCGCTAATCGCCTGGACCGGGAGGCATTTGGGGAGAAGGGGTATTTGCACATATTGTATGGGGGAGAATGCCTAAGGGAGCTCCCCGGCAATGAGAATGGTGCTAGCATTCTGGCACAAACTGAGTAGAGAAATGGGCTAGCATAAGAGGCTAATGCCAAAGACCCCTCCTTGGCTGGGCACGAGGCTGGGTGCAGTGGCGGCTCTTCTGGGTTTCTGGCTGTGGAATGGCATAGGTATTCATTCTCTCACAGAGGTGAGGGATGAGACTCGGGGGGGTTCCATTTGAGCATCTCAGGGTTATATATGATATGCTGGGACCAGGTGGCAAAGGGATGTGGGCGAGATAGAGGATGATGACTGGGGAGTGGCGCTGCACTTTCCGAGGCACGTGGCGATAAAGGCCTGCTACCGTTTAATACAGCTTAAGATTTTACACCACATTTTCAATATTGATGGGTGAGTGAGGATTAGGATAAGCCAGGGAGGCCACACGGGACTGAGTGGAGTGGGAGGCAGGACACCAGACCATATGAGGATGGTCTTTGAAATACACAGACAGTGGCTGGCTATGAGGTGATTGGGACACCCACCTCTACTGAGAGGGGGAATGGGTGTGGGTAGAAATATGGTGACCCAGGGGGTGGAGGAGGGAGGAGGAGGAGAGTTGCTGGTTGAATTAGTTGCAATGCTGTTTTGCTAAATAAATAAAATATGTTCACATAGACGACACAAATCTTCTCTCACATGTTGTCAATGTTCTGCCAGAGTCTGTGAGAAACTGAGTATATCATCTGTATTTTCTGCTGCTATTGTGTATCCATTGTAATGTTCCGTGCTTTGACTTTAATGATTTTATCTCTAAAATCGAATAAAGTTTTATTGATTGATTGATTGAGTATATCATGCAAAAAAGTATTGTGAAGGTGGCTAATAAAAGTCATTGATCAGCTGTTGGAAAAAGCAGGAGCATGGCTAATGCAGAAATGCATAACTAGACTCTCCAAATATCTGTATCTGGTATTAAAAGCAGTTTCCTCTCATCTCTTGCTTTATTTCAGATGAGATCATATGCTCCTTTGAGGTCTAATTTAGTGAAGTCTTTCTCTAAGGTGACTTGGTGTAACAATTCTGAAATTAAAGGTAATATATACTTATTCTTCACTGTGATGACATTTACTTCTCTACCCAGGGTCATACATCTCCATTCATTTTGGGAGGAAAGAAGATGGGTAGTCCAGTGGGGGACATTAAAAGACTATCACAACCTTTCTCCAGGTTCTCATCAGTATATTGTTTCAGGTATTCATCCTTCTTCTTCATTAAGGGATAGATTTGGCTATGTGGTATCTTGGTATCTGATCAATAGAGTAATTGTATTCTTTGTGGGATGTCAGTGTATCAGCACCTTTTTCACTAAACACATCTCAAAATTTAGCAAAGGCTTCAGGAATATTGTAGTTCTTCACTCAAGAATTTAAGAGTGTGCCATCCAACAAATATTAGTTGGAATAGCGATGTCTTTAGGAAATCATCTTTGTTTGCCCTCCACGACCTAGGACCTGCCTACCTTAACCATCGACTGAACTTCCACCAACCTGCTAGAAACGTGCGCTCCTCTTCACTCACACACCCCCACATCTGCAGTGGTGGATGCTCCTTCTCTTACATCGCTGCCAAGACCTGGAACAACCCCCCCCCCCCACCTTCGTACAGCCCCCTCGCTGGCAGACTTCAGAAAGAGGCTAAAGACCTGGCTCTTCCACAGAGACATAGCACCCAGATACCCCTAGGGTTGACATTGTTGTGCTTTACAAATGCTGTTTGGCTGATTTACAGTATTTTCTAGTAGATGTGTGGGTTGTATTGTCATAGCCAGGATATTCCTAATATGATGTGAAAATTTGGAGTATCTATGAGATCAAAACCAATGGTCTCACAATGTCCTAAATACGTAGCCATGATTACGTTTTCTGTTCCTTGTACACTTCTGCTGAGGAAAGTAGAGTACCATCAATCCTTTTGATAGGTGCAGATTTTAGTTACCTTCAAGTAGGAATATAATGGGCATCAGCAACTTTAATGCCTATAAAGCACCCTGTCGCTCCTGAATCTAAAAGGGCCCAACATTCTAATGGACCTGTTCATGTCACTTTCAGCTGGAAATGTGTACAACTTTCTTTAGACACTTGAATTTCATTCTTGTCCTGTCTTGCACTGTGGCTTAAGACTGGGCTTGTACAATTCTCTTTAACTCAGGCTGTTTTTTACAACATGGCTGCGTTGTCCATCCCTAGTCTTCCATCATTTCTCTCTCTCTTCACATGAAATCGGCTTGTGTGCAATTCCAATTTGCATTGGTACTTCGGGAGTCATGGCAAAAGAAGGTTCCAGTGGAGTACCTGTTTAATCAGGTCAATAAAGATCCTATACTGTTGAAACCATGGACTCTGGTTCAATGTCAAAGGTGAGGCCCAGATGAGAATGGCCTTCGTTAAATTGGAGAGACACTAACAGGCACATGCATCAAGCCTGCATTTTGCGATTTCTAAATAGCTAATTTTACCGATTCGCTATTTACAAATAGCAAAATGCAACTCATGTAGGAATCGCAAAAAAATGCGATTCCTTAAAATTCCTTAATTGCTACTCGCAAATTGCGAGTTGCAATTAAGGAATTTATTCCCATTCATTCCTACAGAGCCAGAGGCCCATAGAAATTAATAGAAATTGCATGCGCAATTTGCGAGTACCCAATAGGTACTCGCAAATTGCGTGTGCGATTTCAAGGGTGCAAGGGTTCAAAAGGATACCCTGTTGCACCCCTGAAAATCCAATTTTCACACATGCACGTGTGTGTGTAAAATGTGACTTTGAAAACTGCATTTTTCAAAGTTTTTTCAAATTACCATCAACTTGAAGTTGATGGTAATTTGCGTTTCTTAAAATCGAAATCGATATTTTTCTTTTGTTGCATTGCATTTAGGGGATCACAATTTGCGATTCCCTAAATGCAATCGCAATGTAAGTAATCGCAAATTTTGCGTTTACTTAAATAGCGATTTTTGCATTTGGGATGATGCATCCCAAATGCAAAAATTGCGGTACCAATTGCGAATCTGCCCCTTTGCGAGCGCAAAAAACAATGATGCATGTGCCCCTAAAAGCTGATTTTGCTGAATCAGATGCAAATTAGGTAGGGCTAGTTTTTCCTGGTCAGGTGCCACATTATTCTTCGCACAGGATTACTCTAGAGCTACAGCGTCACGCCGTAAAGCCTTCCTTGATATGAGACCCGCTCTTCGGTCCATGGGCGCCAGATATGGATTATTTCATCCTTGTCTGTTTAAGGTTACCTACAACAACAAGACTACTTCATACGATGAACCCATACGCCTGCAGAGCTTTATCAATGCACACAAGACGGATCTTATGGACTCTTCGAAACCATCCTCTTCGTTTGGCACTTGATCCTTCTGATCCTCACATTCAAATTGTCATCCTTTTATTAAGAATAATACTGTTGTCACTATTTGTTTTCACTTATTAATTTTTTCATTTCTCTTTTTTCTTTTTTACTTACATTAGTGATGATATTGATTAATTTTGCATGTTTTCGCTCTCCTTTTGTTCTATCAGAGATAATTTTGTTTTGACACTTCTCTCTGCTTTTACAGCTACATCTATGTTTGACGTGTTGTCTTTGCTCCTCGGCCCGGCCCTCGTTGGATGTACCGTCTACTCCACGTGGTTCCACCCTTCCCCATCCTCTTCTTCCATTAGTGTAGGTATGTGGTTTGTTATGTCTTCTGTTTTTTGTTTTGCTTTACAATTTCTTTCTTTCCTCGCTTTTGGTGTCTTTTCTAACTTCTTTAAGTCTCCTCCTCACTTGCTAGCTCAATATTTCACTCTCTTTGCTCCTGGTCTCTTCACTTGCGTATCATCAACTTTCTTTTCTTCTTTTCTATTTCACTCGCTTTAGCCTCATGTTTACAGCTTTTTTCACTTTATGTTTCTCCCTTTTCCAAGCTTTTTTCCTCTTTTCCACTATTTTCATCCTGTCTTATTAATCTAATATGCTATTGTAACGAATCAGATTTAAGTCTCAAAGTGTTGGTTCATTTTGTTATTGATTGCTTATGGCTTTGAAAATCATCTCATGGAATGTTAGGGGTCTGCATTCTCCGATCAAAAGGCAAAGGGTTCTTACTTACTTGGCCAAATTAAATGTTGATTTGGCATTTCTACAAGAAACTCATTTAACAGATATTGAATCCTTAAAATTGAAAAAAGGTTGGGTAGGGGAGGTGTTCTTTTCCCCGGGGGACGGAAAACGGAATGGAGTAATGATACTGTGTCGCAAGACATTTCCGGTCTCACTAGTGTCGCAAGAGTCTGACGATGATGGTAGATGGCTGAACGTTAAATTGCTGTTAAAAGGCGTTCTGGTTTCTCTTTTTAATGTCTATGCCCCCACATGTGGTGATCCCTCTTTTTGGTCCACGTTAGCTAAACAAATCACACACTCCATAGAGGATAATTTCATATTGGCTGGTGACTGTAACCAGGTTTTTGATTCATTTGTGGACAGAAACTCCAAATTCCCCTTTGTTCCAAATAAACCACATAAAGCTTTTATTCATACTATTGCTCAACACAAACTCCTAGACGCTTGGCGTCTGTGTAACCCAACTGTCAGAGAATTCACTTTCTACTCCCCTACTCATCACACCCAATCTAGACTTGACTACATTTTTGTTTCCCACAACATATCTCAAACGCTCACTTTTGCATAAATTGGTCCTATATTAATTTCAGATCATGCTCATGTTTTTATTGGTGTCAATATTTTACCCAAATCCTCCGCCCCTAAAAGATGGCGTTTTAATAATGCTCTTCTTTCTAACCCGGATTTCACTGCCTCTTTTATTAAATTCTTTAATGAATATTTCGACCTCAATTATACCGACCGCCTGCCGTTCTCAATTATATGGGATGCTTATAAGGCTTCGGCAAGGGATTTCATTATCGGTTTTGTTGCCAAGCAACGTAGGAATGCACGTGCTCATACCAAGCACCTTCTTCAACACATCAAGGAGTTAGAGCATTCCTATTACACCTCGCATTCACACGACTGTTTGGAAGCTCTTATTAATGCAAAATTGCAATTTAATAAAAAATCAACATACGATGCTTCACTATTTTTATTAAAAACTAGCTGAAGGTTCTACGGAGGCAAAAATAAAGCTGGCAAACTATTGGCTAATTATTTAAAGATTAGACAGAACAAATTGAATATAGAATCAATTTACGACACTGATTCCAATTTACTTTTCAAGGACACTGATATTCTGAACGAATTCTCCCTCTTTTACAAGTCCTTGTATACGTCCGAAACACAACCAACTCACCGCTCCTTATCGCGTTTTTTTTCGAATGTACCAAAATCTCACTTTTCTTCTCTGGATTTGTCATCTCTAGAATCAGACATCACACAACAGGAACTATCATCCGCTCTCCAACTTCTTAAAAAAGATAAGGCTCCGGGTCCTGACGGTTTCACTGTTGAATTTTATCTGCATTTCTCTTAACTCCTTTTGCCTAAATTGCATTCCTTGATGAACTTCTTTAGTTCTCAAAATAAATCCTCTGGTTCTTTTTCAGAGGCACACATTTGCATTATCCCTAAGGAAGGCAAAGATTCCAAATTCTGTAAAAATTATAGACCCATCTCTCTGGAAAATATTGACAATAAAATCTTCTCTAAAGCATTAGCTATTCGATTGGATTCCTTTTTACCTAGTTTACTAGGCATAGAGCAATCTGGCTTTGTCAAAGGACGTTTCATCACAGATAATACTCGAATTGTTTTTAACATCTTATCCAAATCCCCCCTCCTCCAATGCTCGCTGGCAGCAATTGCATTGGACGCGGAAAAAGCGTTTGACAGGGTTGAGTGGACTTATTTGTTCCATACCCTAGAATGGTTTGGTTTTGGCCCTAAATTTATTTCCTTGATTTCTCTTCTTTATTCCAATCCTCGTGCTGCAGTTTGTGCTAACGGTTTAATTTCTCAATTTTTTGACTTGGGTAGAGGAGTTCGTCAAGGGTGCCCCCTATCTCCTTTCTTATTTAACCTAGCTCTGCAACCCTTTCTTTCCAAACTACGCCAGAATCCACAAATACATGGCTTCCAAATAGTTGATCACCACATTAAACTCGCAGCTTATGCTGACGATATTTTGCTCTTTATCTCTAATCCAGGTGACTCAATTCCCGCCTTTCTGGCTAAAGTCTAAACATATTCCCTCATTTCAGGCTATAAGTTAAACAATGATAAATGCGAAATTCTGCCCTTAACTAAATATACCTTCAAACCGGATTTTGCTGCCTCAAATTTCACATGGAGTCCCAACCACATCAAATATTTAGGATTACATATTACTCCTTGCATTTCAGACACAGTTACTTTATGCATGAGCAAATGTACTCAAAAACTTTCGGACCTAACGGCCAGATGGCATCCTCTTTATCTATCCTGGTGGGGTCGCTTGGATACCATTAAGATGATGTTATCACCCATAGTTTTATATACCATATCTAACATACCTATTCCAATTCCGGTTAAATTACTCAATAAAATTAATTCAATTCTTTCTAAATTCCTATGGAACAACAAAAAACCCAGAATGTCTCTGAAGAGGTTAATTTGTTCCAAGGCTGAAGGCGGAGTTAACTTTCCAGATTTCCTCACGTATCAGAAAGCATTCCTTCTACGCCAGGCATCTTTTTGGCTACTCGATCTCACAGATGCCTCTCCTTTGTGGGCCTCAGTTGAATCTCTCTTTCTTTCTCCCTTTTCCTTTCGGGAATATCTCTCTTTCTCACGCAAACCACAAGCTGTGTCTACCCCCATAATTAAATTCACTTCCAAACTCCTTCAGCCGCTAACTCCTTCTATGTCGCACACTACAGACTCTTTCCTTGCTTCAACTATTTGGAACAATTAAAATTTGCTCATTCATAATAAACCTTTTTATTGGAAGTCTTGGAGACAGAGAGAACTGATTTGGGTCCATCAATTATTCGCCCAATCACTCTTCTTGCCCTTTGCCTCACTTAGCAGACTGTTTAACTTGCCCACTTCATTTTCCACCAAATATAACCTATTGAGGGAGGCCGTGATGTCCACTTACACTCACGTATCCAGCACATCTATTTCCTCCAACACTTCTGACCCCTCCTTGCATTTGCATACTATGTTAAAAAACACACCTAAAGCATCCACTATTTATGGTTTTTTGCGCGCCACTGCCACCACTAGACAGAAATCTAAGGCAGAACTAGCGTGGGAGAATGATTTCCAAACCTCCTGGCCGATTTCTTTATGGAAGAATTTATGGATCAAAATACGCAAATCTTCTAGAGCAGCAAATACGACGCAAACACTTTTTTTTGTATACAACAGACTTTTATTATCACCACATGTTTTAAGCAAAAGTTTTTCAACTATACCGTATGCTTGCTGGACATGTCTATCTCCAAATGCTGATTTATACCACATGCTGTTCTCCTGTGACTTTGTTTGCAAATTCTGGAAGCAAGTATGGACTCAAGTCAACTTAACTTTTGGTGTCAAATCAAATCAAATCAAAACTTTCTTTATTCGACCTCCCGAAGAAAGGTCATAAAAGATACATGTGCAAATACAGCAATATAAAAGCAAAATTACTAAAAAACAATTTTACTTGATTTAAAAATACAATAAACGAAATATTACACAGCAATTTCATCGCAAATTTAAAATGGCAAATAAGTAAAAAACAACTGGGAACAAATATATATGATCAGCCTAAATTTGGTCTATGCCTCATGATAAATTTTAAGAAGTTTAATACAATATGAGTCAGACTCTCGCCCTCCAGTAATTGTAGGAAGAGTAGTGCTGGGCGGCAAGTTCTAAAGCCCTCCCTCTTTAAGACTGGGATAAGAAGTTTTCTCCGATGTTCCTCGTAAAATTTACAAAAGAGAATGGTATGAATAGTAGATTGGGAGGAACTCCCGTCACAGGGGCAGGGCAATAAGATTTTCTCCCAGGTACTTCCCAGCGGGAAAAGAACTAGCCGGTGGAAAAGGTTCAGCCTAAACCTGACCAATAAGAACAATTCATATGATGTTAAACTTAAGGTTAGGTATGGCTGAATACCAAATGTAGACTGAACTATTAGACTATGTCTGACCGATTCTTTCATAATCTCTGAAGTTAATCGTAACTCTTCTAGATGGTCAGAGCAAAGGTTATGAAAGGACTTCCGAGAAATCTTGGAGATCGAGATAGGGTCAGCATAGTATTCTGGTAGCCCCAGATCCGTTAAAAAATGTTTAATGTAAACCAACCACTTAGATTTATGCACATTATCGAGGACTAAACAGTCTTGAATAATTTTTTGAGTAAAAACTGCTTTTTCCGATGACCAAATTCGGTGCCACAATAGCAACGGTTGGATTCTCGCCAGGTCAGTAATATAAGGGAGGCCCAATTCTAGGTGGGAAGAATAATTTGCCGCGGAGGGTGGTAGAGCAAGCAGATATCTCAGAAAGGTGTTTTCTACTGCCTGAATGGGGCCCACTGCTGCGTGGCCCCAGACTCCCGCTCCATATAATGCCACCGATATACATTTAGCTTTATAGATTTTAATCATTTCGACCGGTGGTTTTCTTCCTAACTTCCTAGAGAAATTTATGAGTGCATTTGTCGTTCTCATAAATTGAAGTTTCCTAACCTCCACTGCCTGCTTCCAACTTAATTTGTGGTCCATCATGACACCTAAGTAAGGGTATTTATCAGTGGTCAGTATTTTTTCATTTTTCAGGAATATGGATTTAGCTTTAGTTACTCCTTTTTTGCCTGCTTTCATGACAAAGGTTTTCCCTATGTTAATTTTTAGATCTAGCTTTGCCATAAAGGATGCATATTTGTTTAGGGCCCTTTGAAGTTCGTTTGGAGTACGGGCCAGTATTACCGCGTCATCGGCGTACAAGAGAGCTGGTATGGGGCGATTGGCTGCCATAGGGAGGTCACGGGCTTCGTTCAACATCTCCTCCTCTAAACCATTCGTGTAGAGAGTGAAGAGGAATGGAGCCAGAACGCAGCCTTGTCTAACGCCCCTCTCCACGCCAAATGGCGCTGTAAGTTCTCCTCCGGTTCCAAACCTTACCCTGGCTGTAGCGTTACTATAGAGTTCCCTCACAAAAGTGACTATGGTTTGATCCAGCCCCAAATCAAGCAGGATAGGCCATAGTTTTGAGTGACTCACACAGTCGAATGCTGCCGATAAATCGACATAGACCATGAAGAGCGCTCCAGCCTTTATATTTACATATTTGTCGATCAATAACGAGAGATTTAGGGCTTGATCTATTGTCCCCATACCTTCTCGAAACCCAAATTGCAAATCAGACAGGATGTTATTTTCCTCTGCCCACTCCTGCATACGGTCAAGAATTATCCTACCCATCATTTTCCCTGTGGAATCTAAAAGGGAAATGGGTCGATAACAAGATACTGAGCTCCTGTCCCCTTTCTTGAAGATTGGGACCAATATAGACTTCTTCCATGACTCGGGTATTCCAACGATACACAGCGAATTTAATACCCTAGTTAGGAAGGGAATCCACAGATCGGCATGGATTTTGAAGAAGTCTATTGGTACTCCATCAGGACCTGGAGCCTTCCCTTTCTTACAAGCATTTAATGCCCGTGTAACCTGGTCTAAAGAAATGATCAAGTTTTTAGGAGGTAAGACCAATTGGTCATGAGAGCTGCTTTCGTCGATAGGGATTGGTTGCTGGCCAGACATGAAAATCTTAGAAAAGTGCTCTATCCAATTCTTTTCGTCAATAGCCACCTCCATTCTTGGAGAACAATCGTTTTCCGACAAGAATGGAGATTTCACAACTTTCCAAAAAGCTGCGCTATTTTTACTAGAGCAACTATCATGCAGCTGGTCCCAGAGCTGCCTTTTTAGCTCTAGTTTCCTTAGTTTAGTGGCGGATTTATAAGCCCTTCTCAGATCTGAAATCTCGATGGAATCCCTTACCGTTTTATGCAGCGCTAATTTTAATCTAGAGTAAGCTGCCGTGCAGGAGTGATTGAACCAGCCCTGCTTGGTCCCTGGGCGTTTCTTCTTTTTTACTGTAAGGGCTTTATTGATTGACTGCATCACATTGTTGAAGTTAGTGATGACATCAGCGTCTGAGGTGTTTACATCCAGACAATTGATAATGGATGAATAAGCTTCAGTTATCACAGTATTAATAATTTCATTTGGATCAACCATATCCCATTTAAGAGAATAGCCATTAACTGTAGCTAGGACTAGTGCGTTTTCGTCCAAAAGGCTTGCGATTTTAACATCGGGCCTATCCAAAAGAGAGAGGCTGATACTAAGAGGATAGTGGTCGCTCAGGACAATCTGATGGGTACGAAAAATAGCGTCCCTGGTTGATGCACCATTGGACATTAGTATATAGTCGATGGTGGAACTGCATCCTCTCCCGTGAAAGGTTGGGGCCATATTCAGAATAGGGTTAGCAAAGTTATTGGCAATTACCAGATCTAATTTAAACAAAATTTCATTAAAAGTATTACCAAGAGTAGAATGTATAAAATGAGAGATGGGATGATCGAACTTGTCGGTTAAACCGCATGTGACTTGATTTACGGGACTACAAGTGTACAAATTAAAATCACCTCCCCATATGATGGTAGGCTCCTTAATTGATTTCTGTGTTGTGGATACTATCAAGGAGCAGATATTATTAATTACTTCCACTACATCCAGGTCAGGAAGATTATTATAAAGATTTACCAATAAAATTGTGTCCTTTGAATTAACTTTGAGACTGAGGAATTGAAAATTTGGATCAAGCTTAACAACCCCAATCTCGTGAATCTTAATCAAGTTTGATATGTAGATCGTAAGTCCACCCTTTGCCCTACCAGATTGGGAAGATTGGGCGGGTGAAAAATAGGTTTTAAACCCATCTAGATGAATTGCTGTGGTTAACCATGTTTCCTGCAAACACAGGATATTAAAATTTGAAATAAAATTGGTCCAAACATCGTTCCCCGTGTTAAGACGTTGCCCTGCTATATTCAAGCATGCAATCTCTAATTTAGATTTAGGGGGGTCCTGCACAGTCATTATTAGAGGGGTTGTTGGTAATAGGAGCGATCCTTGCTTCTTGTTCAGCGACTGAGAGTCCAGGCCTATTACTTTGTCTAGCGATTTTCCATTTAAAGGGGAAAACAAGTTTAAAACCAGAGGGACATTATCACTGCTCTTTTTGGCCCTAAAACCCAGATCATGGGGAATTCTAGTAGGTTCTCGGGTGGGAAGTCAATCCACTTCCTCTAAGCCCCTAAGAGGGAGAAAACGATTAGAAGTAGGAATGTAAGATCTTGGGCCCCCTGATTCCAATCGTTGGTAAAAAGTAGACGGGGTTTTTTTTGTTGCTAAGGCCTGGGGATAAAAATAGGTGAGATCGAAAGTTTTGATAGCACTTTGGGTTAAATAATCAAACCAGTTTGTTATGTGCCTAGTGGCTCTTTGGTCTCTAAAATTAATTACAATCACGTCTCCCTCAATGTCCTTTGGACGTGAGCCTACCCAACCAAGTCTTCTAACATTCAGGATTTCGCCGTCAATATGAGAAGGTAAAGGTCTGTTTTGCCCTAACCAATAAATGACCTTATTCTTTAGATCGTAATAACCCTCTTTTTTCCCCAGTTGTAAAATAGGAACACCTGCCAATATTACAGCATATGGGGCCGCTTCTGGGGGGAGATCTATGTGTTGATGGTTTATGCCATCGGAGTTTGCCAATGGATCAGTAACATGAGTAGTACGAAAAGAGGAGTCAGACCCGGTTACTTGAGAAATAGCAGGTATCTGGCCAGATGGTAAGTATGTTTTGTTTCTCCTACTAGTTGGCTCTGCATCTGGGCCTGATAGATGAAGAGGGTGTTTTTCGTCCTCGATCCCTGATTGTACATCTCCCTTTGGTAAAGATGGTTTGGGAAATCCGGGAGTTTTTAAGGAGGCTAATCTTTCAGACGAGATGTCCTTAAGTAAGTCAGTGTTATTTTTGAGCATTTTCTCTATGGAGCCGAGTTGGTTAAAAACTCCTTTTAACCTCTCTTGGAATGGAAGAAGAAGGGATTTTATGAGTTGCTCCAAATGGCCCAATAGTTCAACTGTTAAAGAGTCAAAATTGTAAGAAGTTGGCTGAATCGTCGTGGATGATAGGTTTGTAACAGACGAAGATGAGTCAATAATTTCTTGATTCTCAACAGGTGAAGTGTTGGTACTGACAGGAATGATAGTTTTATTTTTCGTTTTCCCTCCCCTCTTTCTTTTCTTTAATGGCGGAGCTGCAATAGAAGGTCCCTTAGATTTAGCTTTAAGTTTGTGTTTGGGAACCGATGTACTGACATTAGGTGGAAGGGTTGAGGGTGAATTGCGAGTAGATAATGAAGAATCTACAGGGAGATTTAAATCTAACGTACACGGAGTTGAACCACAGTCTTTCGAAATGTTAGTTATCAAAGGGGGGACAAGTGAAGCCGGGGGCGGTGAGATGGCCGTCTGGATGAGGCCGATTGAGGAGCGTTTGTTCTGTAGGAGCTCCGATGATAGGCGTCGTTCTACCATAACAATCTCCTTTTCCAGTACTGACGCGGCCCTTGTAATAAAATTGTCCAATGTACCCCGTACTGAGCCACCCAACAATGAGGATCTTCTCTGTGGGGTTCTCGATGGCATGGTTAAATAGTGGTTAATATTTTATGTAATACGGGCCAGGAAAGAGAAAGTGACTAAAACGTACAAGGAAAATGGGCAAGATGAGAATATACAGTGTAACGGTAATTCAACTCACGAACAGATGGTCATTTCGGGTGCACGCAGGTCAATGTTACCAGTTAGGGAGTGGGCCCAGCCCTGCCTCCTCCTGCCCCGGACGGCCACAGACGGCCCGCCCTTTGCCCGGGCTTAGCCCGCGCGCGGTCCCGCGACGCGGGGGCTGTTAGTCAGTTTTATGCGCCTCCTGGCGCGGAAATCTGGTTCGGCGGCTCTCCTGCCGCAAGAGGTGCCGGGAAATGTAGTTTTCGGTCTCCCCACCGCGGCCGCGAAAGGTGAAGACGCGGCGGCGGGAGACTAGAGCAAACGGGATGCAATGCGGGCACAGGGAGCACAGTCCTCAAGGCAAGGCAAGGCACTGGTAAGCTTGTAAAGAAGAGTAGGACCCGCTCTGCCGGGGCTGTTAGTCAGTTTTATGCGCCTCCTGGCGCGGAAATCTGGTTCGGCGGCTCTCCTGCCGCAAGAGGTGCCGGGAAATGTAGTTTTCAGTCTCCCCACCGCGGCCGCGAAAGGTGAAGACGCGGCGGCGGGAGACTAGAGCAAACGGGATGCAATGCGGGCACAGGGAGCACAGTCCTCAAGGCAAGGCAAGGCACTGGTAAGCTTGTAAAGAAGAGTAGGACCCGCTCTGCCGGTGCTGTTAGTCAGTTTTATGCGCCTCCTGGCGCGGAAATCTGGTTCGGCGGCTCTCCTGCCGCAAGAGGTGCCGGGAAATGTAGTTTT
This sequence comes from Triturus cristatus, assembly GCF_964204655.1. NCBI lineage: Eukaryota > Metazoa > Chordata > Amphibia > Caudata > Salamandridae > Triturus > Triturus cristatus. Next base: position 867,329,649 of record NC_140581.1, read on the forward strand.
CGGTCTCCCCACCGCGGCCGCGAAAGGTGAAGACGCGGCGGCGGGAGACTAGAGCAAACGGGATGCAATGCGGGCACAGGGAGCACAGTCCTCAAGGCAAGGCAAGGCACTGGTAAGCTTGTAAAGAAGAGTAGGACCCCTTTGGTGTCAATTTTCCCTTTTCTTTCACTAATATCTTTCTGGGAAGTCTCTCACCTGTTTGGGAGGATATGACGCTAAATGTTAAAATTCTCGATCTATTATTAGCTGTTGCCTTTCAACAAATCACAACTAATTGGAAAGACTTTACACAAATTTCTTATAGAGCCTGGTGGTACGCCATTTGCCACAATCATAGATTGGATACTGCTTTTGTTTACCCTGTTAATCTGGCAACGAAACGTTTGGATTCATGGTCCCCTGTTACGACATTTCTTGACGTGAATGCCAAAAAGTTTTCCCAACCACAACCCTCACAGCAAGAAGTTCTTAAACCCCCATGACCCCTTCCTACATTCTTACCTGTTTTTATAACTTATCAATTTTTAGATTACATATGTATTAGTTATTTTTGTTGGTTTTACATATTGTTACTTATATGTCTGATTCGTTTAACCGCAAATGTGTATATCTTGGATATTTGGTTATGAGGCTTTTTACTTTAGCTTTTTGACTGACACCTTTCTATTCATCAATAAAAATCTTTGAACTTAAAAAAAGGTAGGGCTAGTTAGAAAATACCAGCTACATTGTGTTAGAAACAATGGAAACTATTAAGGATCTCTGCTAAACTTCTTTGGTGGAGTCATACCCCCAAAAGAGTGTTGTTAGGCATTACAACAAGGATACTGTTGTAGAATTGTGTCTGGATTCATCAGTGGTGCGAGAGGCTTTAATTGTTGGAAAGCTGATTTAAACCATTTAAGATAGAATTCCGCTCATTGCGAGCAATCTTTAGATCCTCTTAGATTTTTTAAATAGCCTGTGCCCTAGCTTGCAACAGATTAGCTCAGAACTCATCTCCGAATTGGTTGGGCCTAGCAAACTGTCAGGTTTTGTGAGTGTTATCCGACAAGTTCTGATGACAATCTGGCTCACTCTCCTGAGTGTGTCCCTCTCAATACCAAGGTGGACATACCAGACAGGGTCATACACCAGAGGGACAAGCACATGGGTTTGGGAGAGATAGAGGGAGAGAAACAGCGTGCTTAGTCTCTTTAACGTGTCTCTCTTGGAAATTTGTCTATGGTTGCAGTTCAGGTATTTATGGACACAGGCGGTGGCAGAATGACCCACTAGTCTGAGAAGGTATATGCATAATTGTAGTATTAATAAAAGTCACATGATATTCAAAATAAACATATACTAAGCATGTATACTCACCAGCTTCAGGAAGGAGGGCCACAGTGACCTAAGCCAAGTGGAAGTGAAGTAGTTGGGCATCAGACTCAGGAAAGGGATTGGGGCTCATCTGAGTAGGGAAAAGGGAAAGCACAGCAATCCCAAAAAGCCAAGAGAGTCCAGACAGCAAGGTCAGTTAACAGGGGAGGAGGTTGAGGAACTATAAATAGAAAACGTGATACTACACCAAAGATGAAGCAGAGTCTGAAGTGCAAGGTCAAAGTAATAGGCAAAGTGGTCAGAATACCAAGACCCATAAATGTAGAAAATAACAAAGGTGAGGGACGGGAATCAGAGAACGAAATAGTAATAAGCGAAGAACCAATACAACATCAATGTCGCCATGTAACTTCCTAATGTCTTTGTGATGTTTTAATATTGCTGATGCGATCCAGACGTCCCGCCATTGACCCAGGCTGGCTAGCTACTCATGCTACCCCAGTCGCCACAGGCTAGTCCACCAGCCATCGTCAAACCTTTGATATCTTGCTGATTCCTGACAGAAGTTCCCAGCTAAACGGGTCCTTTCCCTGCAGACTTTGTTTTTCTTTTGTAATGCAGAGCATGATTCCACGAGGGCAGCCCTCTGCAGTTTACAGCTGGGTTGGTGATGACCATCGTTTGAAAATGACCATACCATCTCAGTTGAAGCTATGATTTACGCTGGCGCACCTTGATATCTCCTTCATGTCTTGGTTGCTGGACATGGCAAGCCTTGATTTGGCTGGTTGGCAGACCTAATTTTGCCTGTGAATGGCAGCTTTTGAGACAGCAAATTGGTTGTTTGCAATAATTCAGTAATGCATCCTCAGCTATATATACATTTATCAAAGCTGGAAACACAGGAGGAAAGTAAGGAAGAAACATGGGCAAGTCCATTAGTATTTCATGAGTTCTCACCGTAGTTCATTGGTTGGAGTTAGTCTCATTGATAAACGGGCTAAGGAGCAAGGCATTAGGTCAGTTCAGTCTGATTTCAGAACACAATTTTGAGATTTTGTTTTTCAAAACCCCATTGTATCGTTCTACCTTTCTTCTATAATCAGGGTGATAAGCACAATGAAATGTTGGTAAATATGTATAGATTTGTATGGGTCTCGGGTTATAGATGGCACCAAATGACTCCCTTTGTCACTGCATATCTTGAGGGGTTAGCCGAACTTTGGAATAAGGTCCCATATAAACCTCTTATAGAACCATATAGAGTCGACCTAACAAAAAGGAAAGCTTCAAATCATCTGGAAAACAATCAAGGCCAATTCACAAAGGGCCTCCGAACTCGTGGCAGGGGTCCCGCATTCACTGCAGTTTTCCATTGTGGAGGCCCCCCTTGAGTGTGGGCCCTCTGCCATAAGTGCAGAGGCAGTTGTGAATCGGCCCCACAAACTATAACTAACATGTAATGTACATACCAACAGCAGGAGATCTAAATGAAATCTATCTCAATGTACACAAATATTCCCCGTGGGGCGAGGGATCCACTTTGATAGTCTTGACGCCTTTACCAATATTTTATGTTTGATATGTGTCACATGAATAACAGCACTGTCGAACCACAGGTAGAACATATGGAGCGAACCGATGAGTGTTGGCAAAATACGAATCCGTCTTTACTAACATAAGCAATGCCATGATACAAGTGTGTACTCGAGTACTGTAACCGGATCCTGTTGTGCGCCATTTTATCATCCTTGGATGTCTAGAGCCATCCGTATGCACTATTTATGGTTTTTTGCGCGCCACTGCCACCACTAGACAGAAATCTAAGGCAGAACTAGCGTGGGAGAATGATTTCCAAACCTCCTGGCCGATTTCTTTATGGAAGAATTTATGGATCAAAATACGCAAATCTTCTAGAGCAGCAAATACGACGCAAACACTTTTTTTTGTATACAACAGACTTTTATTATCACCACATGTTTTAAGCAAAGGTTTTTCAACTATACCGTATGCTTGCTGGACATGTCTATCTCCAAATGCTGATTTATACCACATGCTGTTCTCCTGTGACTTTGTTTGCAAATTCTGGAAGCAAGTATGGACTCAAGTCAACTTAACTTTTGGTGTCAATTTTCCCTTTTCTTTCACTAATATCTTTCTGGGAAGTCTCTCACCTGTTTGGGAGGATATGACGCTAAATGTTAAAATTCTCGATCTATTATTAGCTGTTGCCTTTCAACAAATCACAACTAATTGGAAAGACTTTACACAAATTTCTTATAGAGCCTGGTGGTACGCCATTTGCCACAATCATAGATTGGATACTGCTTTTGTTTACCCTGTTAATCTGGCAACGAAACGTTTGGATTTATGGTCCCCTGTTACGACATTTCTTGACGTGAATGCCAAAAAGTTTTCCCAACCACAACCCTCACAGCAAGAAGTTCTTAAACCCCCATGACCCCTTCCTACGTTCTTACCTGTTTTTATAACTTATCAATTTTTAGATTACATATGTATTAGTTATTTTTGTTGGTTTTACATATTGTTACTTATATGTCTGATTCGTTTAACAGCAAATGTGTATATCTTGGATATTTGGTTATGAGGCTTTTTACTTTAGCTTTTTGACTGACACCTTTCTATTCATCAATAAAAATCTTTGAACTTAAAAAAAGGTAGGGCTAGTTAGAAAATACCAGCTACATTGTGTTAGAAACAATGGAAACTATTAAGGATCTCTGCTAAACTTCTTTGGTGGAGTCATACCCCCAAAAGAGTGTTGTTAGGCATTACAACAAGGATACTGTTGTAGAATTGTGTCTGGATTCATCAGTGGTGCGAGAGACTTTAATTGTTGGAAAGCTGATTTAAACCATTTAAGATAGAATTCCGCTCATTGCGAGCAATCTTTAGATCCTCTTAGATTTTTTAAATAGCCTGTGCCCTAGCTTGCAACAGATTAGCTCAGAACTCATCTCCGAATTGGTTGGGCCTAGCAAACTGTCAGGTTTTGTGAGTGTTATCCGACAAGTTCTGATGACAATCTGGCTCACTCTCCTGAGTGTGTCCCTCTCAATACCAAGGTGGACATACCAGACAGGGTCATACACCAGAGGGACAAGCACATGGGTTTGGGAGAGATAGAGGGAGAGAAACAGCGTGCTTAGTCTCTTTAACGTGTCTCTCTTGGAAATTTGTCTATGGTTGCAGTTCAGGTATTTATGGACACAGGCGGTGGCAGAATGACCCACTAGTCTGAGAAGGTATATGCATAATTGTAGTATTAATAAAAGTCACATGATATTCAAAATAAACATATACTAAGCATGTATACTCACCAGCTTCAGGAAGGAGGGCCACAGTGACCTAAGCCAAGTGGAAGTGAAGTAGTTGGGCATCAGACTCAGGAAAGGGATTGGGGCTCATCTGAGTAGGGAAAAGGGAAAGCACAGCAATCCCAAAAAGCCAAGAGAGTCCAGACAGCAAGGTCAGTTAACAGGGGAGGAGGTTGAGGAACTATAAATAGAAAACGTGATACTACACCAAAGATGAAGCAGAGTCTGAAGTGCAAGGTCAAAGTAATAGGCAAAGTGGTCAGAATACCAAGACCCATAAATGTAGAAAATAACAAAGGTGAGGGACGGGAATCAGAGAACGAAATAGTAATAAGCGAAGAACCAATACAACATCAATGTCGCCATGTAACTTCCTAATGTCTTTGTGATGTTTTAATATTGCTGATGCGATCCAGACGTCCCGCCATTGACCCAGGCTGGCTAGCTACTCATGCTACCCCAGTCGCCACAGGCTAGTCCACCAGCCATCGTCAAACCTTTGATATCTTGCTGATTCCTGACAGAAGTTCCCAGCTAAACGGGTCCTTTCCCTGCAGACTTTGTTTTTCTTTTGTAATGCAGAGCATGATTCCACGAGGGCAGCCCTCTGCAGTTTACAGCTGGGTTGGTGATGACCATCGTTTGAAAATGACCATACCATCTCAGTTGAAGCTATGATTTACGCTGGCGCACCTTGATATCTCCTTCATGTCTTGGTTGCTGGACATGGCAAGCCTTGATTTGGCTGGTTGGCAGACCTAATTTTACCTGTGAATGGCAGCTTTTGAGACAGCAAATTGGTTGTTTGCAATAATTCAGTAATGCATCCTCAGCTATATATACATTTATCAAAGCTGGAAACACAGGAGGAAAGTAAGGAAGAAACATGGGCAAGTCCATTAGTATTTCATGAGTTCTCACCGTAGTTCATTGGTTGGAGTTAGTCTCATTGATAAACGGGCTAAGGAGCAAGGCATTAGGTCAGTTCAGTCTGATTTCAGAACACAATTTTGAGATTTTGTTTTTCAAAACCCCATTGTATCGTTCTACCTTTCTTCTATAATCAGGGTGATAAGCACAATGAAATGTTGGTAAATATGTATAGATTTGTATGGGTCTCGGGTTATAGATGGCACCAAATGACTCCCTTTGTCACTGCATATCTTGAGGGGTTAGCCGAACTTTGGAATAAGGTCCCATATAAACCTCTTATAGAACCATATAGAGTCGACCTAACAAAAAGGAAAGCTTCAAATCATCTGGAAAACAATCAAGGCCAATTCACAAAGGGCCTCCGAACTCGTGGCAGGGGTCCCGCATTCACTGCAGTTTTCCATTGTGGAGGCCCCCCTTGAGTGTGGGCCCTCTGCCATAAGTGCAGAGGCAGTTGTGAATCGGCCCCACAAACTATAACTAACATGTAATGTACATACCAACAGCAGGAGATCTAAATGAAATCTATCTCAATGTACACAAATATTCCCCGTGGGGCGAGGGATCCACTTTGATAGTCTTGACGCCTTTACCAATATTTTATGTTTGATATGTGTCACATGAATAACAGCACTGTCGAACCACAGGTAGAACATATGGAGCGAACCGATGAGTGTTGGCAAAATACGAATCCGTCTTTACTAACATAAGCAATGCCATGATACAAGTGTGTACTCGAGTACTGTAACCGGATCCTGTTGTGCGCCATTTTATCATCCTTGGATGTCTAGAGCCATCCGTATGCAGAAGATACCGATACCATCTCCTTGCTTTTACTGACTATCGTGTGTCTGCCCTTTTAAGAGGACAAAGTCATTTAGGGTATGTTTACGAGGTTCAGAGTTAAGAGTAAAGTAAAATGAGACTGTAGCATTGGGTGACAAAATAAAATTTTTAGCTTCAGAATTAATAAGAGTATTCCCTTGGTACACTCTGTCCTGCCAGAACTGATGGGCAGCACATTTTACAACAGTCCTTTCTTTCAGACGTTATGTAGCATCAAACACGTTCTTTAAATGGGTGCCATTTTTAATTGATGTACCAGCAGATATGAGGAAACCCCCTTGTAGCCACAATACCCCAAGACATCGCCCCACTGAAATGCATATTTGGAATTGGTGAAAAAGCAATCTCTGGTAAGGACAGCGAGGTCAGCCACAGAGTTATTTAGGATACATACAGTGCAGCATGAAAACACCTTCCCATCATTATTCCTGAAGCAGGATCCATCGACATAGAACAAAATATCACACTGCATGGTTAGAATATCTCTATGATCAATTCTGGGCTTTGCGGGGTAAGCAGTAGTTACCAAACAATCATGGGGCTCGGCATCTTGGAAGGCAGGGACACTCTGGACTTTGTAAGGGCCCAACTTCATCTCCCTGCTTGTCTGCTGCATCGTCTGGGTCTGTGCTTCATAAAGAAATCCTCAAAGACCTTGAAAAGATGTGCGGTAGTGAATCTTTGCCGGCTGTAGTTAGCCCGGTCTTCAAGCGTGACACACTATGCACTTCGGTTTTTGATTTTACAAATTTCAAACCTCTACATTGTTATTATTGTCATTTGACCATTTGAGATACACATAGAGATTCCATTGGAAACCTTGCCTTTTATGCCCGGGTTGGTACCCTGCAGCACCTACTGGACCGCTCCTAGCCCTGAAGAAGCCCGCAAGGGTGAAACGCGTTGGCTGTTTTGCATTGTTTACCTGCATGAATTAAAGGATTGACCACAGCATTTGAAAAATTCGCCTCTGTCATTGTGCTTTTTCTCTTTGTGATATGGACTAATCCTAGGACTATGGTTTAGATCACTGGCATAACGAAAATTGAGGGGGGTCTCTGTATATGTGCCTCTCTTATCTCTGTGTTCATATGTGAAATTAAGGGCCACCAACGGTGGCTGAGCCTTATAGGTGGGCATTGTGCATGAGTCTCTGTAGGAAACAGTAATTAAGTTTCCAACATACTTTTGCATAACACTGGTAGTTGTGAGGCATCCTATACCCTGCCACCGTGGTTATGTGTGTCAGAAGACCTGTGGAGCTTCAAAGACCCTTGAAGGAATCTCCCTTAAAGTGAAGAAGTCACTTCCCTGAATTTGCAGGCACCTCAACACTGTTTACCGGTCTGCTGATCCTGAACTCCTGCGGCCTCCAAAGGGTTCAACACACAGGTGAGGATTTTCTATGTCCCTCGAGGCCTGAGCTGTCCTCTCACCAAGTTTGAGGCTAGTTTCCCTCATGGGTGCTGCAATAACTGAACACCTGTGCACAGTGTTCTTTTGCAAAGGCTTGTTGGCAACTTTGCAACAAGTGCATTGGGCTCCAAGTGCCCCCAACCTCCAGCAACTCCTTCTACCAAGATCTTCAGCCACACCGCCTCGTGGGCACCGTGGCCTGCTCCTTTGGTGAGCTGCTCGAGGTCCTCTTGTGACTCCAGTGTCTCAGCCTGTGGGTCCATTTGAGGGTCACCTTTGCTTCCCTTGGGCTCCCCTGATTGCTTGGGGCTGGCCCTTACTCCCCTGCTTGTGGTGAGACCTCTGGACCTTGCTGGTCCAAACTTTGCACCTTCTTGACTTCCTGCGTGGGCTGCATTTGCGAAGGCTTGTTGGTGCTCCCTCCAGATACCGACCCCTCAAAACTCGACATCCTTTGTGGGAAAGCTCGTATCCAGGGCCTGGTCTTCCTCAGCTTTGCCTGGTCCTCACAGCTGCAGAGTCAAGGTCATCGTCATCTTCCCTGAAGCATCCAACATCGGAGGGCATTCGTCTTCCAAATCTCCTAGTCACTCCCGAGTGACATAAACTACATCCCTCTGCTTTCAGGAAATCTTCTTCAAGAATCCACATTTGGATTCCCACGGACACTTTCTCCTCTTCCAGCAGCGGCACTTGCCTGAAGTCCTCCATTGGGTTTGATGGCAGTTTCCCGACACCACTTCACTTATTCTATACTATAAGATTGCATTCTGGTAAAACAAGCTGCTTTACACTCCTTCTGGACTAAGCCTGAAGGCTGTGCTCCACAGCTACCACTTAGAGAGCTTTCTAAGGTTGTCTAAGACATCTTAAATCACCATAAGGGTTGTCTTGACTGGTGCAAGGTGTCCACTTACATAAGTGTACATCATATACCAGGCCAGCCTCTCACAATTGTTAATTTTTTTTTAAATATTCTTAAGATTCCCTGCATCAACAGTGTTTTTCACAGTTCAAATCCTATTGTTATTCAACCCTACCCCATGTAATCTAACACTTTGTTGTTCTCTCTTAAAAAGATTACAAAGGTAAAAAGGTTTTGCATCATCTATACCTTTATAGTTTATATTTCTGTAGATTGGAATCTATATGAGTCCAATATTGTGTATTTGTACAACATACTATATGCTTGAACAATTCCTCAAATAATCTACTAGTTCACTCTACCCATATATATTTTTAAAGCTGCATACACCATATTGAAAATCTTTGAAATTCAGGTGAGCATATGTGACAGAGGTCTGTTCAACATCCACGATTTGATAATAATATGAAGAAAAATCAATTCTGCTGTGGTTTTGTTATAAATAACTCAGAAATAGTTTTCTTCTGAATACGTAATAATTTGTAATCATGTGGTACTTCACCAAGATTTTTTGTAATTAAGGCTTAGTAAATTGCTCTTTATATTGTATTTTATATTGTATGGACGAATGTCACGTGTTATAAAGAATATATGGCTGGGTACTTTATTGTAATTGTGACACAATGTGAGTTAGATTTCTGCTCAAATGAACATTCCAATGACAGTATTAATATATGTTATATGGATTCCAAAACAGTATTGTCAACATATACAAATTAATTGTCTATGTTCCTTTAAATTTAGCTTTATTTGGTTGTGGGAGGGACCAGTAGAGTCCCTATTTATTGACACTCTCTACAGCACACTCTATGACCCAGACAAAGGCCTCAGGGTGAAACACGTTGGTCTCCCTTTTTTCCTACTTGCACTTGGCTAATAATTGAAAAAGAAAAAAGAATAAAATCGTCTTCAAAACAAATAACGGATCCTGCTGCCTCTCCTACCTGATCAGTGCTGTTTTCCTGTGCAAAATGCATCATGAAGTCCGTGTCATTGCCTGTTGCCGCGAGTTCCAAGTAAAAGTAAAAAAGAACACTCGTTTGTCTTGTTTTAACCGTGCACATGGACTAGATTTGCCTGTATGTTAATGAAATTCTCTGCAAAAATATTCCAACCTGATCAATGTAACAAGGAGAAAACCATCACTGTTAAGCTGCAGGTCAGCATACATTCAAAGTTCTAAAAACGATGTTCCCATAGTGTGTTGTACGAAATCTTAAAGTTATTTTTAGAGCGCAATATTTAAAATTGTTGGTGGCCTGGTGCAATTTCATTTATTTAATACTTTTAATGCATGCTTCATTAATTTACATTTTAAATATTTTTCCTTATATAAAAAAGATTTAAGCAATTATATTACAATTCCTTAACATGCTACCAGTTGTAACATTTATTTTAGCATTTTGTAACATCTTCAATAGATTTTCATACAATGCTCATTTTAATAAAATAATAAATATTGTAGATAAATTATATTTTATTCATTTATCAGTTTTTATTTATGTATTTCAAAAACTACATTTGTAGATTTATTTCCATAATATTATTACTTTTTCATACTTTATTTCCATTTTACATACATTGTTAAAATACATTTTTAATAACTATCCTTCTATTTGTTTTAATGGAAAGACAGGTCCTGATTTAGAGTTTGGCAGACAGAGTTCTCCATCTCACTTGTGACGGTCTACCCTGTTTGCCAAACTCTCGGTCCACTTGCCATGCTTAGAGTTGGGCTTCCATCAGCTTTTCATTGGCAGTGACGAAGAGTTGGATGTTGGAGTAAGAGGTTCACAACCAACAACAGTTCTTCTTTAGATACAGAGATCATTGCTGGGCTGGTAGTTCTCTAAATATGGGGGCCTTCTGTCCATCAGGGTGGTGGATGTAATGTCCTCCACAACTCTGACGGACAGAGTAAAGACCACCACAATCTAGATCAGGCCCAAAGTCTTTTTAATATTTACAATTTGTATTACATTTTTCTGGTGCAAGAACATGTTTTAACTAATTTCTCACGTATATATTGGTGGGTCAAGGGGTTGTTACATAGGTTACTTTGTTTAGGTCACTATAATTTAAGATTGATAGTTAGTTAGGATTGAATTATTGTCAGTACTGTGCATGTGGCAGACCTTAATGTTTAGGGCTATATTTCTATAATATAAATGTTTCTATTTTTTTAAGTAAGGTTAGATTTTATTATATGTGTGGGTATTGTTTGTGGATAGATGTTTTTTTGACGTGCCTGGGGTTTTTAAACACAAGCAAATAAGTTGAGAATTTGTTTACCAACTTTTCTTACATATATTTTCTGTGATTTTTGTGCTTTTCCTGATGCATTTATTATATTTTTAAATATTATTGGGGTTTTTCTGTAGCTTCCTTTGATTGATTTCCTATTTTGTTTGAACTATTTTTGCATTTATTTGTTCTTTTGGGATACTTTTTACTTCAGTCTTTTTTTCATAATTATATAGAGTATGGATTTTGGATTAAACAAGGTCTTTTTAACACATAAGTAATATTTTTATTATGAAAATATTGGCTTGGATATGTTTTAAAAAAAAAAATATATATGTGTATGAATTATTATTTAAAGTTTCTGTGTTTTTGTGGATCTGTGTATTTTCTATTTGAATTTTGTATTTTACTTACATGTATGTTTATTTAATGGTGAATGCTATTATTATAAAATGTATTTATATTGTGAAGGATTTAAAAAAAAAATCATGTTGTTATATTAGTTTTAAAAAACTGTATTGATACCTCCAAATTTCTTGTTAGAGTGGTATAGCATCTTTGTATGGATACCTGAGGGTATATTTTTATACCAACTTGATTTATAAAATTTGGCACAATATACTTTTCATAATTCACAATTTTTCCATTGAATCCTAACAAAGCAAAGTACAATCTCATTATTATATTTATTATAAAAATATTCCTTTTTATCAAGGATTATATGGAGGAGACATTATAACTAACTTGATTGCCTTATGGTGTCAGGTAAATATAGAGCTGTATCACCAGGTGTTAAATGCTCTCGTACATAATAGACAAGACCACACTCCTTCAAGATTAGGAATGGTTTTATGGATCACTGCTGTTAATTGTTCCATAATTTTCCACAGTTTAGTCCACCACACACTCAGTGGTGCTAGTGCATTTGATTTCCAGAAATGTGCAACTGACAATCTTGCAGATAATAGCATATGTATAAAAGGTTTAACCACTGGTGTTGTTAGGGGGCAGGGGACATGGTCCTGCAACTCCAGTGCAGCCGAAAACAACAATTAAACAATCAATTGGTAGGGAAAGACAAAATATAATATTAATCAGTGATAAAATAGTTTTCCAATATGATTAGATTTGTAAAAATTGCCACCACGTATGGGCCATTGTTCCCTCATCTTGTCAAGTTCTTAAACACAATTGAAATACCAAACATGGAACCCAACCTAGTTAGGGTGAGGTACCATCTCAACAATATTTAATATGAGGTTACTTTATGTTGAGAGCATATCAAGGACTTTGCAACTCCCCGCCAGAAGAGTACACACATATTCTCTTGTATTTCTTTGCCTGAGTTCTGCTTCTTATTTCATCATATGCTTTTTTTGGGGGGTTTTTCGTCTTTGTCCTCATTCACCTCAGAAAAATAGAAAGATGTCCATTTTTTCTGCCCTTGTTAATGGAAAGAGGTACTGACTGCTACCGGGCATACTACAATAGGCACCAACCTTTCTGCGGCTTTCTCTCTCACACGGTATAACACCAATACTGCTTAGATTTCCGAAGTACGTAGGGGCCCTGAAGCAGTCCAGGAGTGTTAGCCGGTGTAATCATTGGACATAATTATATATTTGTATCAGCAATTTGCCCTCAAAGATTTTCTTTTTTCACAACCCTCCTGGGCTCTCCAACCATGCTAATAGGGGGTTCCAGAAAGCTTTCTTCTTAGACTTTTTACCTGCAAGATCCATCTTAGACATATATATGAATGATTCCAACCATTCTGAGTGCTGTGGAGGTATGCTACTCACTCATTTGCGACAAACTTCCCTTTTAGCCAATAATATTGCATAAAACAACACATCTCTGGTGTTACCTACGAGTTCATCAACCACCCCAAAGATAACCAATGAAAGGCTTACTTTATTTTTTGACGCAAAATACCTCTCAATGTTCTTTGTACTTTTTCCCAGAACTCGCTGATTGTCGCCTTTTCCAAGCCACATTTAGCACAGCAGGTTCGGCTTCCTTTCCCCATCTTAGATAGTTTTTTGGGTGTTAAATATGCCCTATGGAGTGAAAAAAGGTGGTTTCTTCTCAAAAAAGCAGGTTTAACTGTGATGTAAAGTGTGCGCATAGATACTTGCCAAATATTCAGCAACTGCTCCCGAGGCAAGTAATTTCCCCACAGCTCCTCCGCCAAAGTGAATTTTCCATCCATGATGTCTTGAAGATGCCAGTACCAGAGTGCTACTTCTTTGTTTCCTGGTATTTTAGTTATCAGTTGATCTTCTAAGATATTGCCAATACCCAAAGTCGATTTCCTGCTTTGTGCCCAACTTTTTAGTTGTAGCTATTTAAACTTTGAGAGGTTACCTTTCATCAGTCAGTTTAAATCGTACCAGGGTAATAAGTTTCCTTCTCTGCTTAAATCACCCCAGACTTTTAGGTCAGCATCTCTGATTGGTAATGCCAACTTGTCGTTGAGACATTCTGGGGTTCCTGGAGAATCCCACATCGGGGCAAAGTGGGAGTAATAATCTGATTTCGAAAGGCATCTGATGTGGTACTACATTAATGCCATTGAATGTAGCACCTTCAGTTTAACTTTATTTTAAAATTTGGGATCTCCAAATTTAAAAAGGAAGCCGTCTGGATTTATTGTACATTCTTTTAGCATGGCTGCATACATTAAACCTATTATGGATCCATCAGGAATCTTTAAAAGCATCCTGGAATTTTTTTGTTGGAAAGCCCACGCATAATATTGTATGTCTGGTAAAGATAGACCTCCCTTCTCCCTTCTTCTTCATAGTTTCTTCCAAGAGATCCTAATCCCTTTATTAGCCCAAATAAATGAATTTATTGTTTGCTGTATGCTGTGTATAGTAGCTTTATCGAAGTGTAATGGTAGTGAGTTAAAAATAAAAGTCATCTTTGGCAGGATGCTCATCTTGATCAAGCTAACTCTCTCTAGAATCGTTAATGGGAGGTGTACCCAATTCTTCATTAGTTTGACGATCTCTTTAAACACCCTTCTTAAGTTTGCTTCAGCGATTAAATTGATATCTTGGACTATTCTTAGACCAAGATATTGCATCTCCTTTTTAATTAATGGGTTTCTGCTTACTTGGTTCCATATCGTTGTTTCAGTCTTGAGCTCATTCACTGCATACCCCGACATTTCTCCAAATTCTTTCGCTATACATAAAATTATTGGTACTACAACGTCCAAATTGGAGGAATATATCATGAGGTCATCTGCATATAATGCAACTTTTTTAACCCAATTATCCTGACGTAAAGATGGAATGTCAATTTAGTGTCTAATTCTAAAGGCCAATGGCTCCATGTAAAAATTAAACAGAAGAGGGGACAGGGGGCAACCCTGTCTTGTACTTCTAAGAATTTTGAAAGGCGAGGATAGCTTTCCATTCACAAGAACTCTTGCTACTGGTTCTTTGTATATTAGCTTTATGGCTTGACAAAAATTATCCCTCAAATTATATCTCTTTAATACTGAGAATAGATAAGACCATCTCACTTTATCAAATGCCTTAGAGGCATCCAATGTTGTTATTGCTACAGGTGTATTAAAAGTTGTTGCGAAATCAATAGCCCCAATAAGTTCATAAGTGATCTCCATGTATTGTGTCATCTGCAATTTTTGCAAGTCTACTACATAAAATTTTTGTAAACAGCTTGTAGTCTGAATTTAAAAGAGATATTGGTCTATACAATTCATAAACTGCCGGATCTTTACCCAATTTTAAAATAAGGGTAATTGTAGCCTCATTCCACGATTTTGGTAGTTGTATTCCTTGACCTAATATCTCATTCATTACTAAAGTCAAGAGGGGGAATATCACCTCTGCTAAGATTTTATACAGCTCCGTTGGAATGCCATCTGGCCCTGCCGCTTTACCCCCTTTGCTAGTTTGAATAACTTTTACTACTTCCTCCTTGGTGATCTCTTGATTTGGAATTCTTTGTTGACTAGCATCTATAAGTCGAATAGATTCAGCAAGCCAGCCCTCTGCCTCAGTGTCAACTATATCATCTTTCTCTCTATATATAGGACACTAAAAAATTCCTTAAAGGCTTCTCTAAACTCAATCTCACTATTCAGGGTATCTCCAGTCTGATCTTCCTTGATCTCTTTGATCCTATTTTTGTTTCGTTCGGTCTTAACTTACCAAGCAAGACGTTTACCCGCTCCCTCTCCATACTCAAAGTGTGCCAGCTTGCTAGCCTTCCACCTCTTTCTTATTCTTATTTCGAGGATCTCAGATAGTTGATCCCTCATGAGTAACTGCTGTTTTTCTAGTTCTACTTTATTCTCTTCCGAGTCTGATCTTTTTATTTCCAAATCTATTTTCATCATCTCTTCCTCTAGCCGTGAGATTTCTCTTCTGTAGATCTTATTTCTATAACATGTTACACTGGTGATCCTACCTCTTATAAAAGCCTTTAGGCTGTCCCAGACTACTCCATTTGATGCTGAGCTAATATTGACCTCCATAAACTCTCTAACCTCTTCTTTAAGGTTCTCCATAGCTTCACTATCTGCCAATATGGTCCGATCCAGAGTCCATCTATTCTCTTCACACCTAATATTATTTTTGAGTGTTAAAAGAACTGCTGAGTGGTCTGATAAGTGGGCAGCCTTATATTCAATGTCCGAGATATCTTCTCTAAGGATCCAATCTACTAGTAAATAATCTATTCGAGACCTACTACCATATTTCTTGTTGTGGAAAGATGTACCCTGTAACGTTCCTGCTCTTTCTCTCCAGAGGTCGCACAATGTATGCTGGGCCATTATATTTTTTAATAATGCACGTGAATTGGGAGTTGGTGTTGTTCTGGTTTTAGTTGATTTATCTAGTTTTAAGTCTAAAACGACATTAAAATCCCCTCCCATGATTATTGGGCCAGGGAAATCTAAGAGATTGGCAAACAGATTTGTTAACGGTTCACAATTGTCATGGTTTGGGCCATAATAACCTACTAGCGTTAATGTCCTATCATCTATTTTGACATCTGCTATAATCCATCTTCCCCCTTTGTCTGCTTTCGTACGTGTTACCCAAATGTTTGCTTGTTTTTTCACAATTATTGCAATCCCTCTGGCATTCCCACTCTGTACAGAAAACTTGTTGTACCCATCTTTGTTTTTCAAAGAGATCAAGACATTCCCTTTTCAACAAGTGTGTCTCCTGTAACACCAAAATTTGTGCTGGGAGAGTCTCTAAGGTATTGGAGCAACCTATTTCTTCGGCCCTTCACCCGTAACCCATTAACGTTCCACGTTAGTATCTGTATGTGCATAGCTATAGTATTGTGGTTTTAATTGCTGATACTAATACTAATACTGATATTATGGTGTTTGAGGATTTTTAAAATATTTTTTCCCAAATACTCCCCACCCTGTGACACCCTACTGCCCCTCCCCCACCCAGCTTGCTCTGGAGAATCCACCCCTGCTTCTTCTTCTTGGACCTGATTTTAGTCCAATTAGTCTTTTGCTCCGTTAGCTCCCCGCTTCCAGCCTCAGTAAGTGAGATAGCTATAAAATTCAGTGTATGTTTCGAAATCAAAATTCAATATACGTGACAAGTGAATACAAACGTATTTTATTTTTACCTAACTACCCCCGCCACCTCCCTTAATACTTTCTAGTAGGTCATCTGCTTCCCTTGTATTCCTAACCATATGAATTTTGGTATTAAACATTATTTGCAGAGACGCTGGAAATCTAAGTTGCACAGTTGCCCCAGCTTTTTTAAAGGCATCCATGCGTCTGCCTAGTTCTCACTCTCTGTCTAGGGTGACTCGCAATAAATCCAATCTTATTTCAAAGGAGAAGTCGGGGCCCTTTAAAATTTAAAATTTTAGTGCAGCTATCAATATTTTTTCTTTGAGTGCATAAGTCTGGAAATTAATGAGGATCTTCCTTGGTTTTGTTCTTCCCGGGGTTTTTATGAAGGGATCCCTATGTACTCTTTGTATGTCTTTAGCGATATCCACTTCACTTTCCTCCACCTGGACTGCGGCTTTTATGAGAGCTGCCACGAATGATTTTAAGTCCTCTCTCTCCTTACCTTCCGGAACATTCAATATCCTCAAATTATTTTTTCTAGAATTATTTTCATGCTGCTCAACATTTTGTCCTGAAGGCTCTGTTCCTCTTTGCGCAGTGCCTGGAGTTCTGTTTTATTACTAGCAAGGTCTTTTTTTAACTCCTCAACTGTATCTTCTAAGATTTCTGTCCTGTCCGATAGCATGTCTAATTTCTTTTCCAGCATCTCACAAAACCCTTGAATTTCGCGCTGATTTGCCTCTGATACCGAGAACCCATTCCTGATCTCTGCAGTTAAGTTTCCCATCATTGCCTCTAGTCGACTGACCAGAGGTCCACCCAAAGGTCCACCCGGATTCCCAGAAGCTGCAATACTTATAATACTTGAATCTGGTCTGCCACCATAGTCACCCCAATCCTTTTCTCCTTCATCTGGGGTACCCCGAGTGTTGCCACCATTCTGGTTTGTTATTACATCAGGAGTGTCAGGGTTATCAAAGTTGTACTTTTAGCACTTTTTTCGACAATATCTTGATTGGGTTTCTTGCCACTCTCCATAACTAAGGGTATGGTGTCTGTGATAGTACCAGTTAGTGGCTTATGAATATTCTCTGAGTCCTCTGGGTCCCCTGAGTCCTCTAATTCGA
The DNA here is from genome assembly GCF_964204655.1 of Triturus cristatus. Classification (NCBI taxonomy): domain Eukaryota; kingdom Metazoa; phylum Chordata; class Amphibia; order Caudata; family Salamandridae; genus Triturus; species Triturus cristatus. The sequence goes on from NC_140581.1 coordinate 867,347,391, forward strand.
CTAATGGTGGCCCTTTTAGGTCAAGTACTTTTGGCTGAACTTTAAAGAAAGAGCGCAGAGATGGTGTAATTTTAATTTTTGACTCTGCAGGCTCTCCTTTTTTCCTTTGTTTACTGCCTCTCTTTTTAATTCTTGCTTTACTTTGCCCCTAGGGAGGTCTTTTTGTGTGTTTAGTATATTTACTGGGGAATCTGCTGATGCAGCAGGAGAGGCTGACCGAACAGCCAAATCGCAATGGGGAATCTGTTTTTCTTTATATCCCAATTGCACCTCTATTTTAGACTCTGGCCCCACTGTAGCCTGCTTTCTGGACCCAAAAAGAAAGACCCCCGCAGTGGCCCCCCTACCTACCAGCTCCTGATGTCCTTTGCTGTCAATGGCTGCCGGCTGTTCTTGTGGAGCTCCAACCTCCAATCCACCTAAGCCTCCCAAGCTCGTGGCTACAGATATGCTTTTGTTTATGATCTGTGAATACATTTTGGAGAGTCCTACATGATTTCCATATCCTTTTCTTAGTTTGCTGTTGCATAAATACTGATTTCATTGGGAATTGTTATTGTAATCCTCCCTCTATATACTACCGTCCATTTCAGCCTAGTGTAATAGTTGAATCATTCTGTAGTTATCAGTCGGAGACCCATTGAAAACATCTACACGAGTTTCTCCTTTGAGCAACTCTCCTTTGCATACAGTTCTTTAAACTCGGGGAGGGGGAGTCGTCGTTCTCTCCAAGTCTTAGCATGGGATTCATGGTCTCTGGCACAAATCTGGGTTTGATATTGTTGGAGTTAATTGGGAGACAAAGGAAGTGAACTATTCACCTCACTTCTATTTACCATGTCTCAGTCTTGTAACAATGTAATCACTGACAGAAGCATGAGATTGGCATCTTTGAGACAGCTCTCTAATGGTTGCAAGACTTCCTAAGAAAGAGATCTCAGATCATCTCGTTGGGTACCTGCAGGTCCTGCACTATGTCAATTGACCAGGGAGTGCCTCGGGTCTCATGTTTAAGCCCCACATTGTTCAACATCTATATGACCCATCTGGCTAATATAGCAAGATCCTGTGGTTTTGAAATTATATCATATGCGGATGATACCAGGCTTGTCCTCTCCTTTGGGGATGACCTGGAGAGGATTAAAGATTTGTTTTCAAATGGCATGAAAGCTATTGCAGAATGGATGGCTACCAACTGTCTGCAATTAAATACAGAGAAAATGGAGATTATGTTATTTGAGAAATCACAGCAGTTTTGGAGCCCAGAATGGTGGTCTATAGAATTAGGCCTCACTCCTATACCCAAACAAGTAGTGAAGAATATTGGCCTTTAAATAGATCAGTCTCTGTCCATGAAAGATCAGGTCATTGCCACCAGTGCAGGTGTTTTAACATGATGTGTCTGCTGAAGAAATCTTTCTCCTAGCTCCCTCCTTCTATTAGGAAAACCTTAGTTCAGTTTCTACTCTAGGTGATTTACCCTCCCAGATATAGGCAAAAAACTTCTGCTGTATTAATTGGTGGTTGTTTGTGGATCATTCAGGGAAGTGCTTGCTAAACACGCAGAAGACAGGGCATAAAGTTAAACTTTTTGCTAGTCACCCATTAAACCACAAGCGCTCTAATCAAACCTCCCAATATAGTTCTTTAAACAATATATCCAAAGTGTATGGGCTATTGTTGTGGCATAGAGTAAGGTTATCGTATTCTGGATTTGTAGTTCCAGGTATTTATTAGGGCCTTCTGTACAACTTAGACCTGCCTTCATAAGTGTGATTCTATGGTTTTAAAATAATGAAAGACTACCATCCCAATAGATTTGGATAAATTCATTTTAAACCCTGAAGCTCCAGAGTATTTATTTCTACTAAGAGGAGGGGAAGAGTGACAGATGGATTGGTTAAGAAACACAAGACATCATCTGCAAACATTGTAAACTTTTGGTGTTCACTAGTTCTTTTTCTGTATATATTTGGTTAGGCAGAAATGGCCTTTGCCTGGGGTTATAGTGATAGGGCAAAAAGAGGGGAAAGTGGGTTGCCTTGTCTTGTTCCTCTGGTCTACTAAATTGGTTGTGTAAATCTGGCATTTATTATAATTCTGGTCTAGAGTCTCATAATGTTTTCTATAATATATGCTCTCATATTTCATTCAAGGTCTCTTCTATCCAATATTTGGGATAAGAAGAGCCCTTGTACCATATCCAAAAACTTTTTGGTATCTATTGGTAATAGTATCACGTGTTATTTTGTTACGCTCTGCTCTAACAATTAAGTCATTTACTAGCCAGGTGTCATGCTCCCTTTATCTACCCTTTGTGAGTCCGGACTGATATAGTGACATCAGTGTTGTCCAAACAGAGTTAAGACATTACACCAGGACCCATGTGTATATTTTACTATCATTATTTAATATTCTGTAGGACTGTATGAGTTTCATTCTAATGGATTTTTCTCAGATTTTATGATTAAAGTCAGTATTTACTCCATCGCTGTTTCAGTAACTTGTGCAATATGCAGGAAAGAATTAAAAACCTTTGCCAATGGTCCAGTTATGTTTTATATGTGTCTGTAAAACCATCTAATCCCAGGGCCTTATAGTGTGGTTAGTTTTTTTATCACTGCCCTGACTCTTGTCTCATCTATGGGAGATACTGACTTAACTCATTATTGTAATTCAGCTGGGGAGGGAGAAATTTCCCAGATGTTGTCTATGTTTTGAGAGGAATATAGGGTTGTGAAATACTCATAAAATAATTTCTTATGCCTGCCATAGAATTTTGGAGGAGGTTTTGATTAGCTCTGATATTTTTTATGTTGTTGAGTGTTTGTGCTTTTTTAAGCTTATATGCTAAAAAGTGGTCAGTTTTATCTTCCCGTTCATAGTACTGCTGTTTAGTGAATAACATTTTATGTGCAGTCTCACCACTAAGGAGGTGTTCTAATTCAGTTCTGCCTTCTCTAAGATGTCTATGGGTTTTACTCAAACTTTCCTGTCTATGTAGGCATTCCAATTTTAGATTGTAGCTTCTAATTGTTGTTATCTTTGTCTTTTCAATTGGAGTTTTGTTTAGGCCTGGGTAGTGAACTCCGCTCCGTTCGCGGAGTTTGGAAAGTTTTCCGCATTCCTCATGTGATAAGATTAGGGCTACTGGAATTATACAGCAGTGGAGGGTCAAATTATGCAGCAGTTTTGAGCAAAATATGTGGCAAGAAAAGGCAAATTATGCTGCATTATGAATCAGAATCACATTTTGCGATAGTATTATTTCATTATTTTGTCAATGTTAAACTTGTTAACACTGTCTGGGCATTAGTTGTACCTCTTAAGCACAAACTTTAACACCTAAATATAGCAATAAGCAACAGAAACGTGACCAGTCCACCTTTACAATGGGCATTCCGCTGTGCGGCAACACGTGTTACTGCGTGTTTAGTAACGTTTCAACCATTTGAGCTACAAAAATGTTTTTGTTTGTTAAAAAACGATGGATTATGTGCCAAATGCGGCACAAATTATGCAAAAATCGCCACAGCCCTACAATTGTATAATTCCATTGGGTTTGGATAAAATGGATGCTAAGTGATATATAATCAAAGGTTACAGTGTGTGACGCGAAAGTAACCCTTATCTTGGATTCATTGGCACTCACCAGGATATACTGGGGCCCACCACAGCTGAATACATGTTTAACATAGGTCCAACTTGATGAAACTTCTGTGCTAAATTCAATTTATAATGTAATTAAGGAAGATAATAGGGAAAGAGTATTTATAATCTGTCAAACTCTCCTTTTGCAGATGTGCTATGCGCAAGGACAAAACTTTAAAGCGGAAAAAATCAAAAGTACCTTACAAAGGTTACATTAGCTTATAGTTCATATTGTGTTTCAGTCGGAATTTCAGTTTTGGATTCCTATAGGTCTTTTCGACCAGTCCAGTAACGAGTTTAGTTTCCTGACTTCAACTTCAATGCCGATTGCACTTCTGCTTTTGGTTAGAGCATACAGTTCTCCAGGGCCCGGTGCTCAGTTTGTGGCTAAAAGAAGTTTGAGGGGGTGGGTTGGCCCCCTTATCAGATTCATAGATGTGTAGTGCCTTTGAGCCTTATCAAATGTCTTTAATGTTGAGCGCAATATTTTCTTTTCTAACAAATCTCGTCGTCTAGACTGTGTAGTTACTGACACATCTTGAAATAGGAGGATCTTGCCAACTTTATGGGCCTAATTATGATGCCGGGCGGATCACCACTGACAGGCCATCGGTGGCGCACCTTAGCCGGGGGGGACCTCCAACAGGCTCAACTGTGACACCGCTGTAGGGATTAGGATGTCAGTTTCTGACAGCCTTTTCCTGGCGGTCTGACCGCCATGAAAAGGCAGTCGGAAAGTGATTTTCGGGCCCCCAGAAAGGCCCCCGTCACCCGTGGTCCTCCGCTATGCAGCCTGGGGGGCACATGTGGTGTCCCCCCAAATATCCACGCACCCTGTGCCAGGCACCATAATGGTGGCTGGCACAGGGTGCATGCATGTTTAAAACATGCCTTTTTGTACTGCTGCTGGTGCTGCTGCCCTTTTCCAGGCTGCAGCACAAACCTCAATAGAAAATGGCATATTTCAAACCACACACATGGCGGTCGCATCATAATTTGGCAGGTGGAGCTGCCGACCACATCAGGCAGTCTCCATTCCGATACAATGGCGGTCAGACGCTCGTCCAACCACCATCGTATTGAGGGCCTTAATATTAAAGTCTTTAAACGTCTGGTACCTGCAAGAGTCCTTTGTTTCATTTTGAAAAAGGTGATTCTAGTTAGCACATCAGGATGTTACATATGCAGCAGTTTTAGAGATTTTAGGATCTGTGGATTGTGATAAATAATCTTGAAAATATGTCAATTTTTTATAAATTAATAAATTATATTTAGTAGTGTTATATTTATTTTTATCATTTGACACTATATACTTACATTTTGTCTTTTGTTTTGTTTTTTGGAGCATTTGTTGTTGCATTTTGGGAGCTATCATTTTGTCTTCATTATGTTTGCTTTTTTCAGGTTTATTCCTGATCAATATATGAGTTTAAAATATTTACGTATAGAATGCTAATCAACTGCTTGTCTTTCTTTTAAAGAGACACTGTTTCTCTTGTACATATCTTGGACATTGGTTATTTCCAAACTGCGAACCGTACCACTTCTGCTCAAGCTGAACTCGATTGGAGCTGGTGTTTAATCTTACCCAGTTCCCCCTTCTTTCCCATTTGACATACCCTGTTCAGTGTATTTCTACTGACAAGGCACCATAGTTTGGAAGTCTGAGTAATTGGCAATGTGACTTCGTTATAATATAATTTTCTCTGTATCCTGACACTCTGATAGAGGACTCCCAGCCCCACCCCTCTGCTGTACTGACCCTAGAGGACAAAGAATATGGCGTAATTAGTCAGGAGGAATACACAAAACACCAAAGTTGCCAAAACAGTCCCATCACTGGTTCTGTGTAATCCAATACCTCTCTGCAAATTGAGTTGAAGTATGGGCAGAGGCCCGCAGTTGAAGTGCCAAGATTTCTCACCGACAAGTACCAGGGACCCCATGCTGGTGCAGATAGAGAAAGACCTTTGACCTTCATTGTTGGGCTCACTGACTGCCATCTTCCCACGACAGGTTTGGGAACAGGGGCATGTCCTCTATCACACTGGAAGAAGCTGCCTTGAACGATCTTGCTGGGAATGGGTACTGGGTATAATTATGCACACAAGAAAAACTGCCTAGAAGAGGGCTTGTAGTCCAAGCAAGGCTATGCACCGAGAGCCCCTATGATGAGACCTTTTGACCCAGAGCGTGACAACTTGCTCCATGCACCTCATTACAAGTGGGCACTTGCAGCTTCCCCTCTGGACAGCTGTGGAAGGCGGGCATTGAGACCTAATAGCACTATGAAGGATAGATCAAATGATGCAGTGGCTTACAGATTGACACTAGAGGGCCTATTACGATGGCAGACGGACTTTGTCCGCCCGCCACCGCAACGGAGCACGGGACCGACCGCCGATGTTGCGGTGGTCCTGCCATGCAAAATTAGGATGCTCCCACCACACTGGTGAGCGCATCCTGGGCCTTTCACATTGCGGGCCCACTCGCAATGTAAAAGGATTGTGCACAGCATTGTCATGCACTACATGGCAGGCACCACGTGGTGCTTGTCACGTAGTGCAGTGCAATGTCGGGGGTACCATAGGTACCCTCCATGTGCACCCCCCACCCCCCAATGTCAAGGACCGCACGCCTATCCCTGGTGGCATCGCCGCCATGGAAAGGTCAATGACTGCATGCATCATAATATGAATGGCGGTGTCTTGCAGACACTGCCACCATATTGTGTCCCTTTTCCGCACGGTCGACAATTTGACCGGTGGAAAAGCGGCGGACGGTCTTTCCGTCCGCCGCGGTACCCCCGGCATACTAATATGACAGAGGGAGAACCAGGGACATTTGGCGGGTGGATCGCCACCGCCGGGCCGGCGTAATCGGCCCCTAAGACTTTTGGTGGTTTCACCACAACTCCAACAAGATCACTACTGTGACCTGGAGTGGGCACCATAGTTGCGGGATTGGGACCTGCTGACAAGTGGTCGGCGGTCACACCTGCCAGATTAGGATGTGACCGCTGTATGGGTGGTCGGAAACATCCCTTTTTCAATTGCGGTTTGTGCTGTGGCCGGAAAAGGTGCCTGGCACACAGTGCAAAGATGTTTGGGGAGGCCAAATTCCAGTGGCCCACAGAGTACGGGGGCCCTGCTAGGGGCCCCCAAAGATCCTTTCCGGCTGCTTGTTCATGAGGGTTGGGACCGCCATAAACAGGCAGTTGGAAAGGGATGTCCTAATCCCTACGGCGATGCCTGCTCAGGCACCGTCCTATTGAAGGGATTAGGAATCTGACTGCCGTCCCGACGGGATCTGTCCCTCTGACTGCTGTGGTCCGGCTGACCGCATCGTAATGCGGAGGTCAGACCGCTATCCTGGATGTCGGTGGGTCCGCCACCGACGGTCTGTCGGTAGCTGTCGCACTGACATCCTAATGAGGCCCTTTGTGTGGGTAGTGAGCTTGTGCTTTGGGGCTGAGAAACATGCACAAAATAAGTGTCCCCCTCTGTCTGCATAAGTGAGTTGAATGTGCCCCCATCTTTAAAAATTGGGAGCAGGCACAGGTGCACAGTGAAGGAGACCGAAGATGTTGGTAGGGCTAGTGTAGGTTCAGCGTGGCTTATCTCTGTGGTACATGCACAAATGCAGAAAACTAGGAGTGACACATTCCTATCTTTTAGTGACAGACATCGCGACAGTTGGAATTTTGATCTGATAAGAGAAGAGCCAGGAAATTGTAGCCTACCAGTCCCCCCTGCCAGTGGCATTTTATTTTTTTCATACTAAATGTTCCCTTACGATATTCTTGACTGTGAGAGTCTAGGAGCAGTCAAATGTCAGTAGTCAGTGATCATTAATAAGTGTGTGCATCATTCCGCACTCTGTACTTTTACATGTGATATTCAGCTGTGTACCGCGAATAAAGTAATTTTTCTTTTCTAGTAAAACCACTGGATAGAAATTTGAGATAATAATTGTTGTTATATGCTTCAAGAGTTCTGAGTCTGTATCCCACACCACTTGTCTGAGCAAACATTCTACAACTCTGCCTAACAATGCTGAGGTCCAAGTGCTAAAGTAGTATTTTCATTTCTGGTCCACCAGTAGGGTAAGCTAATGTCGTAAGAGGCCCTAACTTTTTACATTTTGGGAGCAGTAACCCATGAATATTTTGGGACTCCTGAAACAAATTCCCACAGCAAGCCCATGCATTCTGCCCAAACCTCAAGTGGGTCTGTCATGTATACAGTGCAGAGAACCACTTTGGTCATATATTAAGCTATTGAAATTTTAAGGCAGAAGGCAATGCAAACCCATCGATTTAATGTGGCCATAGGTTTCCCACTTAGAGTTGCAGGACCAAATGCTACTGAAAACGTAAAAGTTACAGTAAGGTAGACTTCAACTGTCCTCCCTACATCAAGAAGCGTGAGTTGATATCCTCTCTTTTTTTCCTGAAACAATTTTTCATTGTCTTTTGTAACACACAAGAAATTGCAATTTGCACCAAATGTGCTAAGCATGTGCTGGTATCGCATTATCATTGTACGTACATATAATTTTTACAGTCTTAGAAAAAGGAAGACACTGCATAATCAAGTAATTAAATCTGCATGTATAAGATACTTCACACCTTTCACACATATCCGATACACAGAAGAATGTGGATATCAAGGAAAAAGGGAAAATGTGAGCATCCTGCATGGACTACATGCAATAACCCAACATGATGAACAAAAAGGAAAAAAGGTCTAAAGCAAGGGGTGGCCATGCAGCAGGACTAATTTATTAACAAAGACTTCAAATGGGGTTAGCATTTCTGAGACAGAGCATTTTGGAACTCTGTAGTAGTGCTCAAGACACACCATTAGGGTTGGAAGGGGGTCCAGTTAAGCATTATAAGGTCTCACATCACTATTGGTCAACTACCTTGAAAGGAAGACAGACGGATTCAGTAATGAGTTCTCAGAAGTTGGGTTTAATGTAGAAGGGGTACAGAGAGCCATCCCAGGTGGCACAGCCAAGGCACAAGCAGTAACTGCCACTGAGAGATCACCCAGGGCAAGACGCTTGTCAACACTCCAGGTGACATCAATAGATTCTGCCAGCATCGCATCACCACACCTCCTCCCTTTTAATAAAACAATACTAAATAATGAGATAGGGGAGGGGGTACAGAAAGAAAGAAGGATGAACAAAACGAAAAACATTATGAAAAAAATAAACATGTCCATGGAACCTTTCAGAAGCTCTAAAGATAGAGCATAATTAGCATAATTATGAAATCTACTTGGTCTACATGGGTCCGATCTAATGATCAACATATTCATGTAATCTGCGTGGTCTAACATGGACCCTGGTGCTTTTCTTGACATCATTCCTCCGCAAAACACATTTGTCTGCATTGACTGTTTCAGAGGGAGAACATCGGTCTTTAGCAACACGAGAGGTGCTCCACCAGTTCCCATTGGACAATTTTACAGCATTCTTGCGGATTTCCACAATTTGCTGAGAATTCAAAAACTTAGATAGACCTTTTTTTGACAGAGACAGAATGTTTTATTCTAACCCAATCCCGACATGAAGTTATGTTATGTTATGTTATGTTATTGGTTTTTATATAGCGTGACAATTACCCGGAGGCGTCCTGGCGCTGTCTAGCAGATCCTAAGAAGGCTGAGTCAAAGGCAGATGGAAGAGGAGATCAGAATTATTCATTACGGAACAGCCAAGTCTTAAGTTCCCTTCTAAAAGACAGCAAATCCGTTGCCGACCTAAGGTACAAAGGAAGTTCGTTCCATGCCTTGGCGGCCCCGCAGACAAAACTTCTGCCTCCCCAGCGAGCTTTCCTAATTCGCGGGACCTGCGCCAAATTGGCTTCTTTAGAGCGTAGGTTTCTGCCTGGCACGTACCAGTGTAATCTATTCTTTAAGAAATCTGGGCCTAAGCCATGCAGAGCCTTAAAGGTCAGGGTCAGGGCCTTGAACTGAATGCGGCTATTGACTGGTAACCAATGCAGAGTTTTTCTTCCTGCAGACGCCGAGGCAAATCGTGAGGCGCCCGTGAGGAGGCGGACAGCAGCATTCTGTAAAATCTGAAGCTTGCTCAGTGCTCTACTTTGCGCATTTAAATACAGACCGTTACAATAATCCAGCCTGGCAAGTACCAGCCCCCTGACCACTGTGTGTCTACTGTCCGATGGAAGTAGGGGTAGCACTTTCCTCAGCATCCTAATGGTATAAATGGTTTTGGACGTCACCTCTTTAATATGAGAGTCAAAGGTCAATTTGTCGTCCAGGATTATGCCAAGGTTTTTTGCTTTGACGACCGGGACTGGAAGCGTGCCAAGAGAGTCCGGCCAGCAGGCAGGGGTCCAGAAATTAGTAACATTTCCGAACAGAATAACCTCTGTTTTATCTGAGTTTAGTTTGAGGCAATTCTTCGCCATCCAGCTCCCCACTGCTAGCATACAGTCCTGTAGGCGCTTTACCGTGTCTAGCTCGCCCTCAGGTGTCAGAGAGACCACGATTTGGGTGTCATCTGCGTAGGAAGTGATTCCAAATCCATACGCGCTGATCACAGGGGCCAGAGCGCTCACATAAATATTGAATAGCGTGGGGCTAAGTGATGACCCCTGAGGGACGCCACAAGGTGTGGAAAAAGGTTTAGAATGGAATTCCCCCAAGGTGACCACTTGTTCTCTGTCTGTGAGAAAAGATCTAATGAGGTCCCATGCTTTTCTGCCAATTCCGCACATTTTTAGGCGATTCAGAAGAATAGAGTGGTGGACGGTGTCGAACGCAGCCGACAGGTCAAGCAGAATCAGCGCTGCTTTCCCTCCCTGGTCCACCGCCTCTCTAATTTCTTCCGTTGCTTTGATCAAGGCAGATTCAGTACTATGACCTGGCCTAAATCCGTATTGTGTGGGGTCGAATGCTTGAGTTTCGGCTAGGAAGAGACTAAGTTGCTTATTCATGGATTTTTCAACCAATTTAGCCGGAAAGGGGAGTCTGGTCGGAAGCTATTGGGGTCATCTGGAGGCAGGTTAGGTTTTTTTAGAAGAGGTAGGATGGAAGCAAGCTTCCATTGCTTCGGAAATCGGCCGGTTTCGAACATAAGGTTAAATATGCTCGTAAGCTTCATTCCAATCGGACCGGACGCAAGTTTTGCCACTCTGCTGGGGCAGGGATCAAAAGGGGAGCCAGAGTTGATTTCCCTCATGCCAGTTTGAATGTCTGAAAAGGGGATGGCCCGAAATTTATCGAAAGTTGGGCTGGCAGCAAGCTCAGACCCTGGGCGTTCCATCCACAACTCCAAAGTGTCATTAGATCCCTTGTTAAAGGGCTCAAAAATGCGTTCAACCTTAGTCAGGAAAAAGTTGGCCAGCTCCTCACAGAGTTGTTGACTAGGTTGGACAGGGCTTGACTTAGGTGAGGCCAAAAGTTTGACAGTCTTGAACAGTTCATTTGCTGAGTTTTTAGATTCTGAGATCTGTGCAGCAAAATATATTTGTTTAGCAGAAGCGATTGTCTGTTTGTAGGTATGAAGGCTGGATCTATACACTTTCCGCTCAGCCTCGTTATAATTGCTCCTCCAAGCACGTTCAAGTTTCTTGCAGATTGCCTTTTGAGTTCTCAATTCCTGTGAATACCAGGGGGCCGAAGGTTGTGCCCTCTTCGGTCGCAGTTCTTTGGTCGGAGCTAAACTGTCACAGGCCCGCTGCAACCAACCCGTATAGTGTTGGCAAGCGCTGTCCACATCGTCCAGCAGACAATCTGTTGGAGACGATAGCATTTTGTTAAATGGGACTTCCTTCAGCTTATTCCAGGCTCGGATTTTTATATAGTTCTTTCGATTGACGGCTTCCTTGCCAGGAAGATCTAGCCATATATCGAAGCTAACTGCGCAATGATCGGACCAAGTTAACGGGAGAAGGCCCCTAAAGTGGAGGTTACTGAAGTTGGAGAATATCCCATCCAGGGTATGTCCTCCCTTATGCGTAGGCCCTATCACATGTTGCCTGAGATCTCCTAACATCATGAGATCATGTAGAGCAATTGAGTCCGCGTCTCCTCTTAACTCAAGATGAAAGTTAAAATCACCCAGGACTGTGAAGGCTGGAGAGAGCATCCCCTCCTCCACTAACGTACCAACCGAGGCCAGGAACAGATTCCGATTCCCCGGTGGTCTATACACCAAACAGCCCTTAAAGGATTCATGTTGGGAGAGCGTAAAGTTAAAAAATCTGTGAGTTTCTTTTCTAACACTAGGCTCACAACTCTTAAAACTGACTTCAGCAGATTTTTTATTTACAGACTCCCACACACACCTCATATCACAACCCTGGTGGAAGGACTTTACCATCCAAAATGGGTAAACCTGTAAGGATGCTTTTCTTCCACTCACAAGTTCAAAAGGACTAAAATTGGTGGCAACATGAGGCGAAGTACGATATGACCAAACCAGATCTTTTACAGCTTGAAAAACACACGACATGGACCTGAAAGCCGCTTGGACACACTCCACAATGACTTAATTGAACCTTTCTGCTTTACCTTTGCTCTGTGGGTGGTAAAGTGGAGTCCTGGTATGCTTGATACCGCAGGAGCGCAGAAACAAATTCATCTCCTGTGAGACAAACTGAACGCTGTTGTGTGTTAGAATCTCCTCAGGATAGCCTTCCCTAAGGAAAATCTTGCTCAAACAATTGATAACGCTTTTGGAGTTAGGGATGCTGATTGGCTCAACCTCAACCTACCTGGACAGATTATCAATAAGGACTATAAAGTATCTCGTGTTGGCAGGTAGAACATGGAAAGGCCCAAGAAAGTCCATCCCTAACCTCTGCCAAGCTCTTCCGGGCAGAGACACAGGAGAGTCAACGACACCTTCCAGAACCAACACCTTGTCACTGGCATTACATCGTACACATTGCTTGACTAAGTCGTCAATCTGGGAATCCATCCTAGGCCACCAGAAATCAGTTCGGACCTTTCTCTTAGTAATGGTCGCATCAAGGTGACCTGAATGTACGGTCATGACTATCTTATCTCGATAACACTTCGGAGGCACAAGTTTATCACCTCTAACCACTTTGCCACCCTCAACCGATACTCATCGTGGACCTTCCAGAACATTTGTAGATCAGATGAGAGACACTTCTCCTTTGGCCAGCCTTTCTTGATCAGGGACACAACCTCTCTGAGCACAGCATCTTTGTTCACTTCTACCACCTAGTCCTCCTCAGCGAAAGACAGGCTGTCTTGACTAATACAAGCCACAAAACACTCCTCAACTTCAGTCTCCCAGTCCTGTTCCTCTGTATCAGTGACAGGACGCCTAGACAAGCAATCTGCTCTACAATTTCCCCCCCCCCCAGAATGTACTCTACACTAAAGGTGTACTCCAAAAGCTTGGCAGATAACCTGGCTAAACGGGCGGTGGTGTGTTTTATTTTCTTCCCAGACAAGATGTCAACTAAAGAACGATGATCGGTCTTAAGTACAAAAGATCTAAATACAAATACGGCTTAAACTTCGCAATACGCCAGACACAGGTCAGAAGCTCTTTTTCTAAAAAGGAGTACTTCCGTTCCACAGGACAAAGTGTTCTGGAGGTGAAGCCCACGGTGTGCTCTCTACCTTCTGCAAACTGGGATAGAACAGCCCCCGGACCATACTCGCAGGCATCAACTGTGACAACAGTTTGTCTTCCCTCCACAAAAGTTTGCAAAGCGGAGGCCTTCATAATATGGTCCTTGATTGATTGAAAACATTTTTCACACTCTTCTGACCATGAATAGATTGCCCCTTTCATTTAGCAGAGCCCTGAAACATTCAGTGGTTTTTGCGTAATCTTTTATGAACTTGGCATAAAACTTGCACAGCCCAAGGAAGGACATGAGCTGCTCTTTGTTTTGTGGCGCAGGCGCTTCCACGATGCTTCTGACCAAACCTGGTCTGGGTTTTATGCCATGCTCTGAGATAATGTGACCTAAATATTCTATTTCTTTCACTTTGAATGTGCATTTGCTCTTCTGCAGAGTAACTCCCCTATTCCCTAGAATGTTGAAGACTTGATTGATGTCTAAATCGTGTTCGGCCTCAGTTCAAGAGAAAATAAGGATATCGTCCTGGAAGACAAAAACATGGGGATTATCGTGAAACATTTCTGTCATAAGCCTCTGGAAGACGGTAGCCGCCGAAGCTAAGCCGAAAGGTAGATGGCAAAACTGGAAAACACCATCAGGAGTGACAAAGGCTGTGAGGTGTCGGGACTGAGGATGCAGTTCAACCTGGTGATAAGCAGCCTTGAGATCCAGTTTAGTGTACCACGAAGAGGAACCAACTTTAGCAATTATTTCCTCAATACATGGGAGGGGAACCCGTCGACCCAGATGGCCTCGTTGAGGCTCCTCAAGTCGACACACATCCTCAAGTTCCCAGACCTCTTCTTGACCAGAACAATGGGTAGAAAGCCAGAGGGTAGCCTCGACTTTCTCAATTATGCCTTGATTGCACAGAGCTTTTAAATGTTTGGATACATCAGCCCTAATGCTGAGAGGAACATTGTGTAGTTTATGCTTGACAGGGCTGGCATTTTCTTTAACCTTGATGAAATGTTGGAAATCAGGGATTTTGCCACGGCGTTCTTCGAACACCTTCTTAAACTTGTGCTCCCACTTGTTAGCTATCTCAGTAGCGGACAAAGAATTGATGTCCTTCGTGGTTTGGGATTGATCCAGCGCAAGCTGTTTGTCAATAAAAACAGGTTTGGCTAGGCCAGGATTGATGGTTAAAGAAAATTCAGCCTGGTGAAGTAACCCAAGGACATTAATCCCCTTTCTTGCCACATACACCTTTCCTTTGATGACTTCCCCCAAAACGCTGATGGTAGCCCAGAAGTAGCCTAGCAATTCAATTCTGCTACCTTCAAAAGCCACCGTGAGTACGTCTGGTGGTAATAAACTTTTTCTTGCCCAGAATTTGAGGTACTTTTCTAGTAACACTATGGTGATTCATGCTCCTGTGTCTACAAGAAGTTGAATGTGAATAGTTTCAATAGTGACATCAACCTCAGGGTCAGGAATGGGAAGCGTGTTCTGTTTCTCGCTACGGTCTTTCACTACTACAACGTATTCCTGACTGGTAACATCCTCATCATCATGACACTCAGGCTCATTGAGGACATACCTTATGTTTCTCCTTCTTGCTCCCATACAAACTCTGGCAAAATGACCCATTTTACCACACTATGCATACTGTTCATTGACCGCTGGACAGTTCTTGAAGGATGATAAATGCAAAGGTGAACCGCACCTAAAACAACTGATTTTTTGGTTAGGTGGTCTATGTGGTGTTAGACAAAGCAGTTTTGAGTTGCTTGGCATCCTCCATAGAACTCTCAATGCTTTTAGCAATATCTACCACTTTTTCTAAGGAAGGATAAGTAGTTTTTCTTGTATCTTTTTACAATAACACCTGGCAACAAGTTGATATCTCACAAGTTGTGACGTAAAGTTATCAAACCATGACTTTCAATTTTGTAATGAAAGTGTCTATACTTTCGGTCGGTTTCTGCATTCTGGTAAAGAATTTGTATCTGTGTACTACAATGTTCTTTGTCTTTGTAAAGTACTTAGCTAATTGAGCTACAGCTATATCGAATTCATCAGGATCCTGACCTTCGGGTGGGTCGTAGGGAGGTAAGTGATCAAAGAAATTGTGACCCTCAATGCCTAAATGATAATACAAAAGGCTTTTCCTCCTCTCAGGTCTGAACCTTTGTCCGTCTATGGCACTTAAATAAGACATAAAAGATCTGATCCACAATTTCCATTCCTGCGGTGGTTCTCCCGGTTCCTGCAGAAAAGACGGTGGAGGGGTAACACTCTGCTTGTTGGCTGGGTACCTGTAAATTAAAAGGTTAGGTGTAGAGAATTATTTTTTTTTTAGCAATGTTCGTCAACTTCAAAGTGTGAACATGACTTTGTCTTGAGAAATGGAGGAAGAAGCTCCTTTTTCTTGTTGCAGTTAGATAGAGTGAGTGTATCACAGACTTGACACACAGGGGAAATCCCAAGGTAATAGCTCAGTTCGTCCACTAGATGTCAGACTTGGATGAGGTAAGAGGCATTAGGATCCTTTAGAATTTCACATTCAGCAGGAAGTGGAAGGCGGGACATCCGTGTGATGGAGCTTGGAGCAAACACGGAATGGGATCCCCGACAGTAATGTCCTTTTTTCGATGTCGATGTTTGAAGAACTGACACGCTAAGGTAAGTGCTGTGCGTATCAGCGCGAAATGACAAGTAGCAGGAATGTGACTCGCTGTGTGCATCAGAACGTTGTCAAGAACACGGAGAAGCTCCATGAACAAAGCGGGTTGCCCGGGAAACAGGACACTCAAGCGAGGTCAGCTGTGGAAGAATCTGTCAAAATAATGGTAAAGAAGCAGTGCCCCAAGGGCTGGACATTAACAAGTATAGAGAGGGAAGCCATAGAATCAGGAGCATAGAACTGAGGTAGTCAATAAAGCCATTTAATCATGAGCAAGGGCCTGACCCAAAACCCAGCCCACTCGTATTTTTACATGTTAAATATTTAGCCTTCGACCACAGACTAGTGGAGCTTGTCTGTAGGTGAGACTTAAACATTACTCTTCAGAGGCAGAGCAAAAACTTTGGAAAACACCAAAAGATAGGCCTTATTCTAGGGTCCACTGCAAACACGTGCACAAATACATACCATGTGTCAGGGGTGACACCACAAAGTCAGAACACAAGATGATCCTCACACGTCCCTCTGGCTTCTCACCTTCTTCCTAAGGAGTACAGTGCTCTGAACAAGAATCCCTTGAAATGGGGGAAGGGAAGAGATTAAAGGACACACCAGTGCCCTCTATTTCTCTCTCATGCCTGGTCCTGCTTCATGGCAGAACAATCAAGTGCAACAAGATCCTAAGATACACAATGAGAATAAGTAGCCCAATGATAACGATGAATAAGATCATTAATTTAAACAATGATGATTGCTCTGACGCTGCAGCGATGGACCATAATATGTTGTAAATTCAAATTCATCAAGTCCCATTTCCAAGTCTCCACAGCCCTGCCTGCCATGGCCACCTTGCGTTTCATCCACACTGAAGATGCTCGCTCTGTCCCTGCCTTTAGGTGAGTGACCCCAAACCAGGCCACAAGAATGTGTCCCTTGATAAGCCTTACCACAGATTTCCTGTTTCTCCTTTGCAGAACCTTTACACCAGCACACCAATTCCAGGCCCTAATCCTAAAACAATGTTAATGCATGTTAAGACCTCTATATATATTAACATGATCAAAAAACCTTGGGGCGTGGGCAAGATGGGGGCCTTTGCAAAGATTTACTCGGGGCTCTGCGTGCAGACATACAAAATTCTGCCTTACCCTGCCCCCACCAATCTCCGGAACCCGATTGCCTGACCATGGGAACAGCAGCGGAGGGGAATTTGATTGAAAAACCGCCCAAGCTTTAATCTCAGAGAACATATATTCGCGCAACTAAAGAGGGTCCCGGGCCGCGATAGCCACGAGAGAGCCCGTCAGAAGACTGTGGCCCCGCATTGGTAAAGGAGCAGCAAGAAATGCTCGACAGCACCCGAAAGCACAACACTTGGCTGCAAAGAGGAGACAGCACCGAGGAGACCATTGGAGATGGCGACAGCAGCCTGGGGGTGTACCCACGCCGGGACGGGGAATTGAGCCTGCAGCGAGGTACTACGCTTCTCAGGCCTGGGTGCGGGCGGTCACCAGCCCATTTCATTGACTTTAGCCAGGCAGAAGCCTGGAACAGAGCTGAGGACAACACTGGAGGCCCTCTCTAACAACATGTGACCTCCCATACAATGACCAGACAGCGCCCCAATGACATACTGCAAGAGTTAAGTACAGAAAGATACGGGTTTAGAGTCTGCAGGAAGACATGGCGCTCAGCAGGTTAACGTATAAGGTATTTAATTACAACAAATAGAGGTGCTAACTGGGAAGGGGAAACCCTAAAACCCCTTAATTTGTGCAGGGGGACCCAAACACATAATAGGAATCTACAAAAACCCGTGCACACATACAAAATTACATAAGGTAAGGTCCATGCATTAGAACAGAGATAAGCCGAATCCAACGAAGATATCAAGTCTTCTTTAATAAGTTGTACACAAGAAGCCAGCCGACACGTGTTTCATCAGAGAAAGAGTCTCTGAATCTTCAGGGCTGTATACTAATTCCAATGCAGCAAAATCTAAGAGATCATGCTCGGTCATGAGCAGAAATCTCTATCGAACGCGAATCATGAATGACTGCCGGGTACAGACCACTGATGGCAAATACTAACTGATAATTACTTCAAGAAATAGTTTATTTTAATGGTGATCGTATATACCCAAAGGGCGAACAAAGTAATCTTAGATACACAAAAGTATCACGAAAGAGTCACACCAGTAAAGTCAGAATCTCACATAGAGTCAAATCTCATAAAACGATCGAAAGTGTGTCTCAATGATACGAGAACGGGTGAGACACGTGTATTGTGTCAAACTCACCCCCTGTAAAGTTTAAAGCGAAGAAAAAAGAGCGTCCTGGCGGCCCCACTTCAATCCTGGAGTGACATACTGCAAGAGACAGCTTAAGGTCAGTCTACCCAAGAGTCTAATACTTATTTGGGAAGGAGGGGGGATCAGGCTCATTCATTCTGCACTAAAGAGAACCCCTGCAGAGTTCACAAACTGCCCTTCCTCTTCATACACACTCCAAGCTGGCACCCTGCTCTCGTTCCAGGGTAGAGTAGGCAGCACTCACCTGTGGTTTGTGGCACGACTGGGAGAAGGCGCCTCGGCCATCATGGTGAAACTTAAAGCAGAAAAGATAATGCCCAACACCCCAAAATAATGGGGATGTGCTCCTGACCCACCCACCAGGAAGGGAAGGGGGGTGCTAGATCATTTGGAATCAGCCTTGGAGAAACACTTTTATCAATTTGAATGTAATCTACAGGTCATACAAAAAGTTTAAATTGCATTGGAGTTGACACTTTCATAGTAGAGGTATCCCTACTCTGTGCTGACCACAAGAAGTTGTCGGAGAGGCTGAAGGAAGCTGAATCATCACTTACTGCACTCTGCCCCACAGTGCAAGAGCTGCAAGATCAACTATGACAGCTAACTAGAGACGTGAAGCAACTCCAGGAGAGGGCAAAGATGCAAAGGGCTGATCTAGCTGCAATAATATTTGGCTCCTGTGAATACTAGAGAGAGCGGAGGGCACTAATGTGGAGTTGTTCTTTGAGCACTGGATGGCAAGCTCCCCCCCCCCCCCGATTCTTCTCCATTGATACAGTACATTCCATATTAGGATGCCCACCACAGCTGGTGGTAGCCCAACAACCAATCATTGCAGGGTTACTAAATTACAGAGACTTACTTTTGTAGCCCTTCTACGCTAAAGGGCCCTGGCAGGTGGAGGGGTCTACTGTAACTGCATATCCAGATTATACTGCAACTGTCAAACTCAGTGTACCTCCTATGTGGGAGTGAAACGACAGCTCAACGCATTTCTTTAACACCACTGAGGAGGCGTGGGCCTGGTTGCACAGTAAAGGCGTTAATGCACACCTGGATGGGGGAACGACTGAGTACCTGCGAGTTCAATAGGTCAAGGAGAAGGCAAAATCATCATGCCCGAAACCATCACTCGGAGAAGCAGGAAGCCAGGGCCAGAGCACAGGTTGTAGCAGAAGTGACGCATAACTTCAAAAATCAATGCCAGCCTCAGAACATGGCACGGACCTACAGGAGAATGCCAGTGAGTCAGGAACCTTGGATGGAATAAAGAAGCAGGGACCAGTGCTAACCCCTAAACTAGCAGATGACCTCTAGGTGTGAAGCCTGTAGTATACGCTTGGGGGACATTAAGGCAATAGGTACAGGGAGTTGCTGGGATTGAGGTAGGGGATACAGTGGCCTGCACTCTGGAGTACCTGTGACGTCAGGACCAGGGTCTTACTTTGTAATGAACTTGGATTTGACCCTCTCCGCCCTGTTAGTGGATGGGTTCCAACCACTGATGCATAATTATAAATTATTCGTTAGGTATGGACAGAGTTTTTCCGATTTTCAGTCTTGGGTGAGGGTGCTGGGGATATTATGGCTTATTGTGGCGCTACCCTAAAGAAAAGGTTAACTGTATATCTAGCTTTAAGGAGGGTAATGCCGGGTTGGAGGCTTCTTGCGATTATGCACGATTCGCCTGATGAGGTCATTAAGAGTCCTAACATGGAATGTGAGGGGACTTAAATCCTCTAGTAAGCAACATAATGTACAAGCATACCTCAAGCGGTGGAAGGCTCATGTAGTCTTCCTGCAGGAGACACACTTGACTAGTGCAGAGGGCTAGGCACTACCTAAGCAATGGAGAGGCAAGGTTTATTGCACAACTCTGCATACGCAAGGGAGGCACTAATATGGATATGAGCTGGGATCCCCTTTTGTCCTCAATTGGAGGCGGTGGAATAGAGAGCGGTGCTATGTACTCCTAGCAAGGCAGCTGGATGGTAAATATATTGCATTCCTTAATATATATGCTCCTAATGTGGATCAGTGCACTTTTCTAGACACACTGACCCTGTTACTGGCTAAAACCACTCATTACCCCCTAGTGGGGGAAGGAGATTTAAATTGCGTAGCTGACACGCTACTAAATAGATCGCATCCCCCTCTGCCCTGTGCCACTCCTCACCAGATTGCCAGGTAGTTCAATGGGATTTGGGGGACGTGTGGCGACTCCTACATCCCCTACAGTGGGAATATTCTTATTATTCGTGAGTGTGCTCTTATATGTGCACCAAGATAACTTTCTATGTAGGCAGAGGGCTGTCGGCTGACTATCTGGACAGAATGCATTCTGACCACAACCTGCTAATTTTGACACCTATTTGGGGCACTCCTAGACCCCTGATTCCATCTTGAAGACTAAATATGGTATTATTGGAGGAATTGTTTTTCTGGGATACACTGGGGGGACACCTTAGATCATTCCTTCAGGGAGAATGAGGGAACTGCCTTCACCAAGCTGCTGGAATGGGGCTCTTTCAAAGTAGTGCAGACCCCGCATAGCAACGGCATGCGGGGTCTTCACAAAATTACACGCATATATTCATGTGCAGGAGCACCTTCTTCAGCGCTAGGAAAAGGCGGTGGACGGGGAGGCCGCTGCTGAAACAAGGTTGTGCAAGTAGAGAGAATCTCTACTAGCGCTGATGGAGTGCTTGCAGGCTTCCAAATACTGTTCCTATATCACCAAAGCTCATGATGAATGTGATAAATCCGGCAGATTACTTGCTTGGCTCGATAATCCTGAAAAGAGGGGGGTCTCAAATACTCAGCATCAAAAACGTAAATGATGAGGTGGTTTACTCACTGATGGCAATTAATCAAGAGTTTCTAGAATACTATAAACAATTACATGCACCGGTCGAAGTATGTAGAGCGCAATTACTTCATGACTATGTCCTTAGCGCTAGATTGGAGCGCCTACCGGCAGCGGAGGGGAATCGCTGGGAAAGGCTATATTGGAACAAGAAGTCAGGGGAGCGATCAGGGCTATTTTGCAGGGAAAGGTGCTGGGTACAGACGGCCTCCCAGTCAAGTTCTATACCACTTATATGGACCGATTGTTCCCCAGGCTGATATTAATGTTCAATGCGGGCACGGAAGCCAGAGAACTTCCAAGTAGCATGCGAGAAAAGCTAATACTGGCACTACCTAAATCTGGGTATGATAAATCGAGAGTTGGATCGTACTGAGCCCTCTCCTTACTGAATGTAGACTGCAAGATACTGATCCACATACTGGCCGTCAGGCTACTGCGCCATATAGAGGGCCTTGTTCACCCTAACCAGTATGGGTTTATTCCTACACGTAGCACCTTCCAAAATATTCAGTGGCTGATACAGGTGAAGGACCTGGGACTTCCTTTAAGTAGCAAGGAGGGGCATGGGACTTGGCACGGATTCATTAGCAAATTGCTTTATACAAATCCAACAGCCTGCATAAAGACTGGTGGAGTCATTTCTGACAGTTACAGGGTGGGCAGGGCACACAACAGGATTGCCCGCTATCGCCCATGTTGTTTACGCTGGACCTTGAATCACTGGCCAATATGATTCGCCAGGGAACCTCTGATGAATGGCTTTGGACAAATGGAACCTCAATTTATTTATCACTGTATGGGGATGACATGATGCTATATATGCCAGGTGGTGCTGCGGACATACAAGGGGCATTTGAAGCATTGGAACAGTTTGGGGCACTCCATGGCTTCAGGGTCAACTGGGAAAAGTCTTGTGCATTCCCACTGGTGACCACTGGAGGACGGACTATTCCTGAAGCTCTGGTGGACACTCTGCACAGGGCACCCACCATGATTAAGTATCAGCATCTATCACACGACAGATCAAGTAGTAGACCAAAATGTCCTGGTAGCGGTGACCTCATTGCACCCAGCTGTCAGGTTCTGGCTGACACTTCCTTTATCCGTCATGAGGAGCACTGCCCTCATAAAAATGATTATTCTCCCCATATTGCTGTATGACTTTATCAACATTTTCATAGTAATTCCGAGGAAGATGTTCCAGGACATTGATGCCCTGATCTTACGGCAATATGGGGAAGTGGCAGTAAAAGAATAGCATTGGAACGGAGGCTCTCCACTTTGGAAAGGCAACTAGCAGTTCCAGATTTTGAACTATATTATCTAGCGGTGCAGCTGTAGTGGGCAGCACTGCGGCAGGAGAATTGCTGGTGAGATCTCCAGGGAGAAAGCCATGACTTCCCCTTGAGGAAAGCATTAGCGCACTTACTACTAGCATCAGTATGCCCGCCTTGAGCTGGGAAAGAAGGGATCCTGATAGCGACTCTCCGTAGTGCATGCTACAGTGCACTAACACACATCTGCCCTATGCCAGGGAACTGCCACTGCTGTCACCACTTTACAGGGTCGTATTGGTAAGGCGGGCACTCGGGCAATGGCCAAGGGGCCGGTATCCGAGTTCCAGCTGTGGGCTGCTTTTTTGGGCAGCCTGGGGGCCCGATTTGGGCTGTGTCTGGTGTGTTTAGATGCTGCCAGCGGCCCAGTGGGTGGCTGAGTGGCCTTTCTGGAGGCAGATGAGCGTCCATTACCTCCCTTTTATCAACGGGCAGAGGTGTCACTCCCTTTCTCTCGCTGGGCCGGCCCATTAATGTATGCATATTGAGCAGGGGCAAGGGGGCCTGAGCAGAACCTGCCTCGCTTGTTTTCAGGCATGTTTTTTATCTAAGTAAAGTTAAGAAAACATGCCTCTGTCAGAGCCCCCCTCCCCCTTCTTTTTATAAATCTTCGCCAAAGCAGTGTTTTGTGGAAAGGCAATATGCAAATGTGGGCCACTTATTTTTGCGTGTCCGGGCTGATTTTTAATCCCAATCCAACCCTGCTTGTCCTCCCTCACTGAGGCAACTGGAGGGAACTCCAGGCCTGGCTGGCGCTTCACCTTATCAGAGTGGGTGATCTATATATGATTGGCACACTGACGGACTTTGAATGCCTGCAAGATCATTACAAGAATCGGGAGCAACATTCTTTAGTCCACAGGGCACTCACGGCAGAGATGCAACAATGGTGGTGCTCTGGCTTGGCCAAACCTGTGATTCATTTGGGCTTACAGAGTCTTTGTGAGATAGTTGCATACCTGCCAACTTGAAGAACAATCTCACCGTGTGAGTAGGGGGCTGGGCCTTGAAGGGAACGAGGCCTTGTGCCAAGAAGTACCTACAAGGTACTTTTGAACCCCATTCTACCCCGCACCCAAGCCACATCCTCCCAATTAAAAAAAAGCATGCTGAGGCTGGTTCCGATGTCCTGTGGTGTTTTCACACCCCTTGATGGACATCAGCAGTTCAAAGCCTCGGAAAACAAGCTGAAAAATCACTATTTACAGTGGTTTTCACCTCTTTTCCCTGCCACCATGTGATATCAGCTTCTCATCAGGAGACCGTGTGATGGGAGCCGATATCGTGTGTTGCACAGTGGCAACTTGTGTGTTGACAGGTATGTATAGATGCTTGACACACTGGTGGACTTTGAATGTCTACAAGACCAATACGAGATTCTGGGGCAACATTTTATGCTCTATGGGGCATTCATAGCAGAGATGCAACAATGGTGGTGCACTGGCTTGGCAGTACCTTGCAGAGTATTTTGCTATTGGGTGCTGCTGGGCCAAGCAAAAACACACCTCCGTCCACTCTGAGAACACTGGGAATTAGACTTGGGGTCCCCCATTAGTGACTCAGACTGGACCAAAATATTAGCTAACACCCCCAACGGTCTCGCGTAACGCATGATTCAAACTCATGCAATATTACTACCACCACAGGGTGTACATTACACCGAAAAATGTAAACTTGATGTACCAGATGTGAATGCAAGTTGTCCCGGATGGGGTGAGGTTGACGCCGCCTTCCTTCACATGGTCTGGCAGTGTCCGACTCACATTCGTTACTGGGACAGAGTGATGGAAGTGGTGACGGTGATGACAGAGTACCCATTGACTACAAAGCCCAGGACTTGCCAATTGGGTTGGTTCACCCGACCTAAAGCAAGTGCCGCAGTGAGCAGATTTATAGATTTAGCATTAACTGTTGCTAGACGACAGAGGACAATGGCTTGGAAGACCCTAGGGGGGGCAGAATACATGGCTGGCTATCAGAACTTTGCAAATGGACTTGCTATGAGGAAATGGTAATAAATCGAGAGTCTGATAAGGGGTTGTGGCCTAGGAGTTGGTAGAGGCCTGGACACTAATACTAGCGGACATACCACAACTGGGGAGGAATGGGCAGATAGTCTGTTGGTGCTGCGGACATACAAGGGGCATTTGAAGCATTGGAACAGTTTGGGGCACTCCCTGGCTTCAGGGTCAACTGGGAAAAGTCTTGTGCATTCCCACTGGTGACCACTGGAGGACGGACTATTCCTGAAGCTCTGGTGGACACTCTGCACAGGGCACCCACCATGATTAAGTATCAGCATCTATCACACGACAGACCAAGTACTAGACCAAAATGTCCTGGTAGCGGTGACCTCATTGCACCCAGCTGTCAGGTTCTGGCTGACACTTCCTTTATCCGTTATGGGGAGCACTGCCCTCATAAAAATGACTATTCTCCCCATATTGCTGTATGACTTTATCACCATTTTCATAGTAATTCCGAGGAAGATGTTCCAGGACATTGATGCCCTGATCTTACGGCAATATGGGGAAGTGGCAGTAAAAGAATAGCATTGGAACGGAGGCTCTCCACTTTGGAAAGGGAACTAGCAGTTCCAGATTTTGAACTATATTATCTAGCGGTGCAGCTGTAGTGGGCAGCACTGCGGCAGGAGAATTGCTGGTGAGATCTCCAGGGAGAAAGCCATGACTTCCCCTTGAGGAAAGCATTAGCGCACTTACTACTAGCATCAGTATGCCCGCCTTGAGCTGGGAAAGAAGGGATCCTGATATCGACTCTCCATAGTGCATGCTACAGTGCACTAACACACATCTGCCCTATGCCAGGGAACTGCCACTGCTGTCACCACTTTACAGGGTCGTATTGGTAAGGCGGGCACTCGGGCAATGGCCAAGGGGCCGGTATCCGAGTTCCAGCTGTGGGCTGCTTTTTTGGGCAGCCTGGGGGCCCGATTTGGGCTGTGTCTGGTGTGTTTAGATGCTGCCAGTGGCCCAGTGGGTGCCTGAGTGGCTTTTCTGGAGGCAGATGAGCGTCCATTACCTCCCTTTTATCAACGGGCCGAGGTGTCACTCCCTTTTTCTCGCTGGGCCGGCCCATTAATGTATGCATATTGAGCAGGGGCAGGGGGCTTGAGCAGAACTGGCCTCGCTTGTTTTCAGGCATGTTTTTTATCTAAGTAAAGTTAAGAAAATATGCCTCTGTCAGAGCCCCCCTCCCCCTTCTTTTTATAAATCTTCGCCAAAGCAGTGTTTTGCGGAAAGGCAATATGCAAATGTGGGCCACTTATTTTTGCGTGTCCGGGCTGATTTTTAATCCCAATCCAACCCTGCTTGTCCTCCCTCACTGAGGCAACTGGAGATCCACTTTAGGAAACAACTGAAAACCTGGATTTTCAGCCTATCGGACGAGTACGTACTGGCCGCCATCTAATCCCGCCTTCCCTCAACCTCAAGCATACCTTCTAGTTAGCGCCAGGATGCTCCTTTCGGAGCGACAGTTCGCGCTCTATAAATACCAATACCAATACCAATACCAACTCCAGGCCTGGCTGGCGCTTCACCTTACCAGAGTGGGTGATCTATATATATGATTGGCACACTGACGGACTTTGAATGCCTGCAAGATCATTACAAGAATCGGGAGCAACATTCTTTAGTCCACAGGGCACTCACGGCAGAGATGCAACAATGGTGGTGCTCTGGCTTGGCCAAACCTGTGATTCATTTGGGCTTACAGAGTCTTTGTGAGATAGTTGCATACCTGCCAACTTGAAGAACAATCTCACCGTGTGAGGAGGGGGCTGGGCCTTGAAGGGAACGAGGCCTTGTGCCAAGAAGTACCTACAAGGTACTTTTGAACCCCATTCTACCCCGCACCCAAGCCACATCCTCCCAATTAAAAAAAAGCATGCTGAGGCTGGTTCCGATGTCCTGTGGTGTTTTCACACCCCTTGATGGACATCAGCAGTTCAAAGCCTCGGAAAACAAGCTGAAAAATCACTATTTACAGTGGTTTTCACCTCTTTTCCCTGCCACCATGTAATATCAGCTTCTCATCAGGAGACTGTGTGATGGGAGCCGATATCGTGTGTTGCACAGTGGCAACTTGTGTGTTGGCAGGTATGTATAGATGCTTGACACACTGGTGGAATTTGAATGTCTGCAAGACCAATACGAGATTCTGGGGCAACATTTTATGCTCCATGGGGCATTCACAGCAGAGATGGAACAATGGTTGTGCACTGGCTTGGCAGTACCTTGCAGAGTATTTTGCTATTGGGTGCTGCTGGGCCAAGCAAAAACACACCTCCGTCCATTCTGAGAACACTGGGAATTAGACTTGGGGTCCCCCATTAGTGACTCAGACTGGACCAAAATATTAGCTAACACCCCCAACGGTCTCGCGTAACGCATGATTCAAACTCATGCAATATTACTACCACCACAGAGTGTACATTACACCCAAAAAAGTAAACTTGATGTACCAGATGTGAATGCAAGTTGTCCCTGATGGGGTGAGGTTGACGCCGCCTTCCTTCACATGGTCTGGCAGTGTCCGACTCACATTCCTTACTGGGACAGAGTGATGGAAGTGGTGACGGTGATGACAGAGTACCCATTGACTACAAAGCCCAGGACTTGCCAATTGGGTTGGTTCACCCGACCTAAAGCAAGTGCCGCAGTGAACAGATTTATAGATTTAGCATTAACTGTTGCTAGACGACAGAGGACAATGGCTTGGAAGACCCTAGCGGGGGCAGAATACATGGCTGGCTATCAGAACTTTGCAAATAGACTTGCTATGAGGAAATGGTAATAAATCGAGAGTCTGATAAGGGGTTGTGGCCTAGGAGTTGGTAGAGGCCTGGACACTAATACTATAGGACATACCACAACTGGGGAGGAATGGGCAGATAGTCTGTTGATAAGAAGCAGAAATGGGATCGCCCTGAGGAACAATACCTAGATGAAACCCCGCACCAAAGATTGCTGGAGGTCTATCCTGGATGGCCGCGGACGAAAGCGTGTAGATAACCCTACCAATAGTGCATACCCAACATAATATCTCTGATTGATATAATTGCATCAAACTGTCACTAACAAGGCTGGTTTGTGGTTTAAAGTGTTTTTTTCTTTTTTCTCATTATTGATTAAGGATCAACTTGTACTCCTGTCGCTCTGCCGTGTGGTACTCATTGTCAAAACTATTGGAATGTTGACACAACCATGGATAGTATATGCTTGATGATGATCACCTTGAAACCAGTCAGAAGTGATGGAGGGGGGAATAAATGTGACACTATACGATGTACCTGTGTTGTGAAAACTCAATAAAATACGTTTGAAAAAAAACACCATTAAAACATATATGGGAGAGCTTGCTGCACATGTAAACCCACACCCCCTTTGCGTGTGAGAATGTCACATGTCTAAATGTGCAAATAAAGAATTCTATAAAATACTCAATGAATTTGGCAAACCAAATTACCTAGAAGGAACTCATCCTGTTACTCAAGAGTTCACAGATAAACTGGCAAATCATTACACGGACAAAGCAGACTCATTGGACTCCTACTTAAAACAGAAACAAAGCACCAGCACTAACTCTTGTACAAAACAATAATCAAAGAATACTCTAATCCAGCCTCTCCGTTCCTTCCAACACATCTCACACGATGAATTTATGGACCTGGTCAAAGCAAGCAGGCCTGCCGGCAGCCCGTCTGACCCCTGTCCACCACAAAGTTTTCAGACAATTCTTTTAACAACCTCTGCTGCCACTCCAGTAAGAAGAATCATCAACGACTCCTCAACTACCTGAATATTTCCAGAAGAACACATATGCCCTTTACTGAAGAAAACAAACTTGGACCCGCTGAACCCTGACAACTACAGACCCATTACAAATGGACCTTTCCTGGGCAAACTGATAGAAAGGGCAGCGTTCGCCCAGATGTCACAATTCATTGAAGAGAATGACATACTTTCAGACTTCCACACAGGATTCCGTCCGGGAAGAGGCACTGAATCTGCCCTCCTTGCCATCTGGGATGACCTGAAGAATACAGTAGACCGCAATGGGGTTGCTGCGCTACTCCTCTTGGACCTCTCCGCTGCCTTTGACATGGTTGACCATGACACTCTGAAACAAAGACTCTATGAAGCTGGCATAGAAGGAACCGCTCTAGACTGGATTGCGTCCTACCTTTGAAACAGAACTAATGTCATCCATACCCTACCTTTCTCGTCCAAACCATACACCACAAAAGCAGGGGTCCCTCAAGGCTCTATCATTTCGCCCATGCTTTTCAACATCTACATGAAGTCATTACCGGAACTGATCAATCAATTTCACCTCACGTGCTATAACTATGCAGATGACACGCAAATACTCCTTCAACTGGAATGCCCCAAAGACATTGGAAAATCCCCAATTTTCAGTTGTCTCAGAGCCGTGGATCAGTGGATGACTTGGAGCCATCTCAAATTGAATGCTTCCAGAACGGAAATACTCACTTGTGGCAATTGGAAACATTATGACACGCTTGGCCTGATGAACTGGGATCACTGCCTAAAAGATTCAAAGGAAGTAAGAAACCTCGGAATGACCATGGACTCCAAGCTGTCAATGAATGCCCAAGTGGACAAACTAGCAAGATTAAGCTTTGTCACTATAAAAACGCTGCGACGAATTTTCCCTCATTTGGGATTTCCACACAAAGTCCAAGCTACCATCTCCCTTGTTCTGTCCAAACTCGATTACGCCAATAGCCTCTACCACGGATCACCTTTAACGACCATGAAAAGACTACAACGGATTCAGAACTCGGCTGCCAGACTACTCTTGCATATCAAACCGCGAGGCCACATCTCACCTGCCTTGAAAGCCCTGCATTGGTTACCGGTTGCCAGAAGATCCACGTTCAAGCTACTTTGTATCACCCTCAAAGCAATACATGGAATGGGACCGCTCTTCATCAGGTATAAAATCACCAAACACATTCAACAAAGGAACCTCCGCTCTAAAGGGGCATCTCACCTCAAAATTCCAACATACAAAGAAAAAACCATGGGTGGCACATCCTTCTCTGTTCAAGCAGCCAAACTATGGAACTCTTTACCCTCCAACATAAGATCCACCGACATCCACCTTATCTTCAGAAAACTACTCAAGAATTGGCTCTTTCCCACATAAGCACCATACGCAAACAGAAATTTACAGCATATCCCTCTGTATATAAGCGTTTATTTTCACCATAGATGTGTACCTATCTTTGTGTATTGCTTTATATAAACATGTAGAATAATTATGTTGTTAAAAAAAAAGACATCTCTGGTCTCCGTGTACTTGCTTCCATTGTACATCTATGTACCTCCATGTACTTGGATCTGTGTGTCTGTTACTTTTCTCCTGAAAAAGAATATCCAATGCGCTACCCTATTTCTCATCCTGTACCTCTATCAAAATCTTTAATCTACATATACTTACCTCCTTTATGCATCTATATACTTTCAATGTACGTATGGATCTATATATTTATCACTTTCTTCTAATTTGGCATTTCCAATGCACTACCCTATTTCTCGGCCTATACTTTTCTCAATATATCTTCTAGCCCAACTTTCTGGCTCACCTCAAACTTCTTTCTACTAGTCTTTCCAATGCACTACCCTATCTCTCACCCTATACATCTATCAATATATCCTCTACATCCACTCTCTCATTTATCCCAAACCCCATACTACTACTATGATCCCCAAAATAACTCTTTCTAGACTCTCTCCTACTCTACCCCTCCTTGCATCATCTGACACCTCTTTAGCTATACGATCCCCCAAAACAAACCTTTCTAATCTCTTCCCTCTGACTCTTCCCCTCCAAAAACCCTTTTTACTCACCCAAAAGCCTCCTCCTACTGCTATGACCTAAAAAAAGAAATAAAAAAATCCTTCACTCTTCTATCCCTCCACTATCCTTTTCAATCAAAATAACAGACTAACATGTTCACTTCTTAAATTCCATATTCCACTATACTAATTCCCCACTAATCCTTTGTGTGCTCCAGAGTAGCGTGCTACTCGCCAATAAAGCGTTTCAACACCCCATAAGGGTTACAAGCGCTATGTAAATGCAAACCTTTTTCCCTTTTCTACCTCTCCCCAACCCATCTTAATCCAAATAACTGACTAACATATCCACCACTCAAATTAATTTCATGTTTCACCATACTAATTCAACACTAATCCTTATGGGTTCCAGAGTAGCGTGCTACTCGCTAAAAAAGCGCTTCAAAACCCCATCAGGGGTAGCAAGCGCTATATAAATACAAACCTCTTTCCCTCTTCTATTCCACCACCTACCCTTCTCTATCCAAATAACATATCCACCACTCAAATTACTTCATATCTCAGTATACTAATTTTCAACACTACTCCTTTATGGGTTCCAGAGTAGCGTGCTACTCGCCAGAAAAGCGCTTCAACACCCATCAGGTGTAACAGGTGTTATATGAATGCAAACCTTTCCTTCCCTTCCATCCCTCCGCTATCCTTCTCACTCCAAATAACAGACTAATATCCACCACTCAAATTACCTTCATAGTTCACCATACTAATTCACCACTAATCCTTTATGGGTTTAGCGTGCTTCAACACCCCATCAGAGGTAACAAGCGCTATATAAATACAAACCTTTTTTCCTCTTCTATCCTTCAGCTATCCTTCCGAATCCAAATAACTGACTAACCTATCCACCACTTAAAATGTACTTGCATGTTTCACTATACTAATTCAACACTCATCCTCTAAGGGTCCCCAAGTAGCATGCTACGCGCCGAAAAAGCCCTTCGACGCCTCGTCAGGGGTAGTAAGCGCTATACAAATGCAATTACAATTACATTAGAAATGAAAATTAAACATCTCTTTCTTCTATGCAAAACTAAACAGGGAAAGGTGCATTCGACAAATTATGCACTAATGTGAACCATGAATAACTAAGGTACAAAGCAGTAGAAATTGCACAACTGAAGGCAAAAGGTGGTTGGATATTTCACATTGTAGAACTGAGCACACAAAGGGCGAAATTACTCCTGATGAAACGAAGGTAATGGCAAGTGAATTTATTCATAGTCTTTGCTTAAGATTGGTGCTAATTATCAATAATCACAAGAAAACAGAAAGTGCCAAAGCAACAACATGCAAAACTGTATATCAGTAGTGCTGAGCAGCTTGCTATTGCTCGGAACAGGAGCCATCTCTGCAGAGGAAACACAGACAAACTCCACAGAGAGGTCGATTTCAAAGGTTCCTTTCCACAGAGTCGATGCTATGATGAGAACCGTTGGGT
Organism: Triturus cristatus; assembly: GCF_964204655.1. NCBI lineage: Eukaryota > Metazoa > Chordata > Amphibia > Caudata > Salamandridae > Triturus > Triturus cristatus. Next base: position 867,379,182 of record NC_140581.1, read on the forward strand.
ACATAAAACATCTGCTCTTGTGGACATCCTGAGAGGCACTGGTTGAACACAATCCGTGAAGAATAAGTAACACCTTAAATCCTGGACCCGTTTTCAGAAAACAGTTCAAGCACCATCGCCATTAGAGAGCCCTGTTGACCCAACTTCTGCAATGCTGAAGTTATTTTCGAAGAGAAGCAGAATCTCTCGCCCCACCATTAGTCCCAAACTTGAAAAAAATTGAAAAAATAAACACATCTGAAAAACTATATAATTCCAAGGTATCTCGTCTGACCATGGATCCTAAAGTATGAGAGGCACTTACCAGTCCTGCCCCCCACTGTCTTGAAATGGGTAACTGCACCTGAGTAGTTGGAAACATTGAAGCTAGAGCCCAGTGCGTCAGTGAACTAAAGCGGATGCCCTGCTTGTAACTGAATCACCGTTGGTGCACTGTGTGCTGTGTGTAATGCATTGGAATCCGCTGTGCATCTTGTATCAACAATATTAAAATTAGGTTTACTAAATTTTCAAGATTTCTGTTACAAAAACTGATCATTTTTAGGTAACTAAGGCAATAACATTGCTTTTTGTGATGGCGTGAAAAAAAAAATCACAAAAGTTAATGTGAACTTTTAGTTTTAGTATGCAGATGAAACCTGCTAGCAAAGACAATCACAATTTTGGAAGGCGGATCAGATAAGATGCGTAAACCTCAGAAAGTATAGCGTTTGTATCATTTAGTGAACTTTTTTTCCGGAGCCCTGAACTTACATTTCAAATGCAAAGTAACTCGTTTATAGATGAGTGAAGCACCCAATGGATTGTTACATTCCAAAATGTTCAATAATGCAGGTGATCTATTGATCAAACAAACCAATTCATATAGCATTTTCCATCGATAGGACATATTTTAGAGTGCTACCACATTTTGTTGAACCTTTTTCTAATTTTCAAGTAATGGTAAGTAGAACGTATGCAATGTATTAACCAAGAGAGAGAGGCTAGGTTTAATATATGAAGTGTAGCAATACAAAACCACTTTGTATTCACAATAAAGATGATATATCACCCCTCGTTCTCATTCCACGCTGTCCAGGATCAAGACCATATAGTTAGAATACAGTGTACCATTGAGAAGAGCTCAAGGGACAGTACATCTCTAGTGTCTGTAAATTAGATTGCAAAGCAAACACACCCCTTTGTTTTTCTTGTTGCGTATTTTTTTGTTACGGAATTTTTTTTTTGATTTTCTCACTTTACATAACAAATGGTACATAGAAAGGGCATTTAGCTACCATAATAACAAAGTATACAGAAAGATGAGCCATCATACCCTAAAGAGTCTCTTTCCACAGCCCAAACTCGGACATCTGTAGTTGAGGGTCTTCTCTTTCCCAATCCACCCACATCTCACCTTTTTGTGTCTTCTGAGGCTAGAGTATCTTTCATAATTGTAAATGCTGAGATGAGTTCAGATACAGAATACACTCTTTCATTTATCGTACTAAGGTAATTTTCTAGAACTCCAAGATAAATTATATTGAATATTCACTTTGCTGCTTCTCTTGAATACTACAATGATCTTTTGCATAGGTGCCATAACTGCAAGTGAAACCAGGCCTCATTAGGATGTGATAGAACTCTTTGGACCTTTAAGAAATATGTGTGTGTCTTGAATGGGTCAATGTTCTGCATAAGGAAGTTAATAAATGTTCATGAGACCACATCCGGCAAAGCTCACCAAGACGTGCCTTAAAATGTCTCTACACACTCGGTGCAGAGTGTGCAAAGGATCCATGTTAGCCTCTCTTTCACCAACAACAACCAAAGTGTTTACTGTTTCTTTGGTCGACTGCAGGCAACAGACAGAGCTTTTGGGTTGATCTGTAGGCTCTGTGGCAGTGTTACCAGACGACAGTAACAAATGGACCACAAGTTGCAGTTCAGCAGAGTCACCTGGTACCTGCCTCATCTTTATTGAACCAGACAATAGTGGAAGTATTTCAGATCTTTTATCCTTTGTCCAACCTTCTGGTACATGTCCAAAACAACCTCTTCAGGAATCCGGTCAGAAACACGGTCACAGCGTTTGGTAACCAGCCAACAGTAACAGGTGTGGAAGGGGGGGAGTGAGGAGAAGCTTCAGCTTATAACAGGCATTATCAAGTCTCCTGCAAATCCTGTAACTGAAAAAAGCGTGACTGATCATGAGAATCTGCACCCCCGTGGGAGATCAGGTACACACATTTTATACCCAAATTCGGTTTCATAATTTGCATGGTCTTGCAATGCATATCTCAGTAAGTATCAAATGCTCTCTGGGCACAAAGCAGTCTCTTTAGTCATGGTGCAGCATTTCTTAAGACCCTTGCAGTAAAGGCCTCTTTCTGCATGTTGTTCGACCTATCTTTGACTCCCTTTGATTGCAGTTTGAACTGATGTGATAATTGAAGTCGCGCATCTCATTCAGTGGGAGCCCTTCCTAGCACTTTAGAAGTGAAAGTCAGCTCTTGGTCTGATTGAAAGGTGGGAAGGCCATTTTCTGCAAGGCTAGAAGTGCATTAACTTAGACTTAGGCCACCTGTACTGTGGAATATCCTAGAGGGATTACATGACTGCGCTTAATTTTGAACTCTTTATTCTCAAATGTCGCGTCAACTGCTGCCAAGTAGTGCTGTCTGGCGCCCACCGTCATCACTATAAGACACTGTGTGGCACTTATATGGAAGCGTGGTATTTGGTGTATGCGTTACAGCCTATTGGCTTTGAAGAGACTTGCGGTTTTCACTGCTGGATCATATTCAATGTCATAACCTGTCTGCAGTGCAGCCCGCTGCACATATTGTGCAGGGCTCTAGAATTAGGCATGCACGCCTTAGAGGCTGCCTCTAGCGCACGCCTTGTAGTGTAGGTTGCTCCTTGATTATAGTGGTTTCTGCTGGAGTGAAAATCTTCTTGGCTGGAGCAAGATGTATAATCTATGTGCATGGCCTGATCTTCAATGTATACTATGACATCGAACAGGAGTGTTGCGTTGTTCGTATATATGAAGAGGCAATCACATCCCTTTTGTAACTCTCTCAGTATGAGGGATTTTCTGTCCAATCCTTTCCAGTCAAGGTGGTAGTGACCAGTTGGTATAATGGTTTAACTCTCTCATCATAATGGGGGAGGTGTGTTGGACCAGCACGTTATGGAACTCTAGTCTAGTGTATTTTATTTTTCTTAAAACTTAGGAACTAGTCCTTTCACCTCTGGAGACTAATAATAGCCCAGGAAAATCACATTAAAAACAAGGGTTTGCTAAGGTTTATTCTGTATCCCGCTGCAGCAAGCATAGTTGAGATTTTATTTAAATATTGCAGCTGTTCAACTGAGTATCAGTTATTAAAATGTCATTAACATAGAACACTGGACTTATATGTTCCAGTAATAGCTTAATTATGCATGCAGAGAAAATCCGGGATTATTCTTATATAATTGGATTTAATGCATGAACACACATTAGGTTCTCCAAATGGGAACGCTGCCAGGCATTGTGAGACAGGCACTATTAGACAACATTAGTTAAGTCAATTGTATTTTTTGTGAGTAAATTGTAACATCAAAACTGTATTATGGGCAGGGCTACTGAACTTATGCGACAGAAGAGCCCCAAATAATGCGGAAGGTTTGACTAAATCATGCAGCATAATGCAGAATATTTGTTGATAGCATTACTTCATTCTTTTGTAATTTTGACACATGGTAATACTGTATGGGCAAGGATTCCTCATCATTAGTACCGGTTTAACAACTGAATGCAGAAATAAGCAACTTTAAAATGATCAGTTAACCTTTGTGAAAGAGCCTTCTACTGGGTGTGAACTTTTGATCCAACTGAGCTTGGAAGAATTATTTTGTTAAAATCTGCAGATTTTGTGACAGATGATGGAGTATGTGGCAAATGCAGCAAACCCATAATTATGCAAAAAAAAAAAAAAACAGTGGCCACAGAATCGCATTGTTTCAGTGTCCCTGACCATGGGTGTTGGGGACTGCTTACGGTTTACTCAACTATTGAGATTTCTGTAGTCCAAACTCAATCTGCAGGATCCATCGGGCTTTCAAACTGGAAATACTTTTTCAACTTAAAAGTAATTTTATTGAGTTTTACAAAGAAAGAAACAAAAAAGAAAACAGTCAAATTTACAATACGGTCAAAAGCTGGAGAGTGGATCATAGAGAATTCCCAAAGTACCTAGCCCAGTCCAACATGGGTGGGCAATTATGGGACACTCTCGCTGAACGCTGTGCCATACAGACAGGAACACTTACCTGCCGTGAGGGGAACGGCCTGCAGCGGGTTCGCTGGGCAGCACTTTTCAAGAACTTCGCCGCCGTGAGGGGAACGGCCCGTGCAAACTTCATTTCCCGGCACTCCCTGTTCTGGCGCATGCCGATGACGACGCCTCCCAGCGCCGGAACAGCTTAAAGCCAACCAGGCGCTCACGCAGCGCGGGACGCTCTCGCTGAACGCTGTGCCATACAGACAGGAACACTTACCTGCCGTGAGGGGAACGGCCTGCAGCGGGTTCGCTGGGCAGCACTTTTCAAGAACTTCGCCGCCGTGAGGGGAACAGCCCGTGCAAACTTCATTTCCCGGCACTCCCTGTTCTGGCGCATGCCGATGACGACGCCTCCCAGCGCCGGAACAGCTTAAAGCCAACCAGGCGCTCACGCAGCGCGGGACGCTCTCGCTGAACGCTGTGCCATATAGACAGGAACACTTACCTGCCGTGAGGGGAACGGCCTGCAGCGGGTTCGCTGGGCAGCACTTTTCAAGAACTTCGCCGCCGTGAGGGGAACGGCCCGTGCAAACTTCATTTCCCGGCACTCCCTGTTCCGGCGCATGCCGATGACGACGCCTCCCAGCGCCGGAACAGCTTAAAGCCAACCAGGCGCTCACGCAGCGCGGGACGCTCTCGCTGAACGCTGTGCCATACAGACAGGAACACTTACCTGCCATGAGGGGAACGACCTGCAGCGGGTTCGCTGGGCAGCACTTTTCAAGAACTTCACCGCCGTGAGGGGAACGGCCCGTGCAAACTTCATTTCCCGGCACTCCCTGTTCTGGCGCATGCCGATGACGACGCCTCCCAGCGCCGGAACAGCTTAAAGCCAACCAGGCGCTCACGCAGCGCGGGACGCTCTCGCTGAACGCTGTGCCATACAGACAGGAACACTTACCTGCCGTGAGGGGAACGGCCTGCAGCGGGTTCGCTGGGCAGCACTTTTCAAGAATTTCGCCGCCGTGAGGGGAACGGCCCGTGCAAACTTCATTTCCCGGCACTCCCTGTTCTGGCGCATGCCGATGACGACGCCTCCCAGCGCCGGAACAGCTTAAAGCCAACCAGGCGCTCACGCAGCGCGGGACGCTCTCGCTGAACGCTGTGCCATACAGACAGGAACACTTACCTGCCGTGAGGGGAACGGCCTGCAGCGGGTTCGCTGGGCAGCACTTTTCAAGAACTTCGCCGCCGTGAGGGGAACGGCCCGTGCAAACTTCATTTCCCGGCACTCCCTGTTCCGGCGCATGCCGATGACGACGCCTCCCAGCGCCGGAACAGCTTAAAGCCAACCAGGCACTCACGCAGCGCGGGACGCTCTCGCTGAACGCTGTGCCATACAGACAGGAACACTTACCTGCCGTGAGGGGAACGGCCTGCAGCGGGTTCGCTGGGCAGCACTTTTCAAGAACTTCGCCACCGTGAGGGGAACGGCCCGTGCAAACTTCATTTCCCGGCACTCCCTGTTCCGGTGCATGCCGATGACGACGCCTCCCAGCGCCGGAACAGCTTAAAGCCAACCAGGCGCTCACACAGCGCGGGACACTCTCGCTGAACGCTGTGCCATACAGACAGGAACACTTACCTGCCGTGAGGGGAACGGCCTGCAGCGGGTTCGCTGGGCAGCACTTTTCAAGAACTTCGCCGCCGTGAGGGGAACGGCCCGTGCAAACTTCATTTCCCGGCACTCCCTGTTCCGGCGCATGCCGATGACGACGCCTCCCAGCGGCGGAACAGCTTAAAGCCAACCAGGCGCTCACGCAGCGCGGGACGCGCGCGGGCAGCGCCCGGGCGAAGCCCGGGCCAAGGGCGGGCCCGTCCTTGCCCGTCAGTGGCCGTTAGTGGCTGGGCTGGGCCTACCCTCTTGGTGTTCAGTAAGAGATCGTGCTAGGGTCCTATTGTAGCACTAAGTACTTGTTTGTGGGGTTTTTTGGTGGGCCATTTGTTGTGTAGTTAACTTCTAATATGAGTAGAAGGAAGGCTGAGGGAAGGATGGCGGGCACACTTGATGATTATCTCACAAAGGTTGAACTAGAAATAACTGATAAAATCCTAGCTGTGGAACGTAGGCTGTCATTGGATCCCTCTACAGCTTTGCCTTGCACTTTCCCTACAGCTGTTAATGACCCCTTATTGGAAACACGTTCGGACTCTTGTACATTGAGGGGTTCAGCAAACGCGTCCTCATGTTCTGGTCTCATTGATACACCTCTCCCCTCTAGCCCACCATCTACCCCAGCAATGGTAACTACTCGTGCGAATTTTAGAGCAGCAGGTCCTAACGTCAGAGAACCTCCATGTAAAAAGAGGAAAAGCAGGGTTCAAAATAAACCCCCCATCCCTCGAGTTGCCACAGGTCCCTTGGGCGGGCAGCCCCCAACTCCAATCATCGCCCCATCATGCATAAATAATACGCAATGTTTAGGCCAACAGAGTCTTGATAGCTTAAGCTCCATATTGAGGGACCAAATAGCGATACTCATACAACCTGTTTTGGCTAAACTCGATACTGTGGTAACTAGACTTAATCACATCGAAGTTAATCTGATGAAACTTCAGACTCTAGCTGTAATAACACCAGCACAGAATAATGAGGACGAGGTTAGCAGTTCCAGTGCAAGGTCCACCACTGGTCAAAACATTACAGGAACCCACACTAGTAACCCCCTGGTCTTATTAGCACCTAGGGCTCCATCTACTAGACCCCCGTCCGCCCATAATGTAGCAAGAAGTTTGTTGATCGATCCCCAGCCTATGGATGAATTGATAAGGCCTGTGTCACTTAACTCAGTGGCATCGGCAGATTCAAGGAGCCTTCACCTCCCCCCAGAAGCCACTCCCTATACTATCTTTCTAGCTAATGTTCCCCAACTGGCGGTGGGGTCTAGTGAGCATTGGTCTAATCTAAAAAACAAAGCTTTGTATTTTCTAGGCAGAAAGTTTGGGGCGACTCAACCATTATTTGATGAATTTAAAATGGTCAGGCGGGTGTCCTGGGTTGGCCATGACCAAAAGGCCCTGAGAGGTGATTGTGTCGTATTAAGCTTTAGGTCCCCCCTATTGGTAGAACGTATCTTGGAGCAGGCAATACACCATGCTTCCTCCCAAGATGAGATTCTGATTCTGCCCCTAGGTTATTTTTACAGGCCTGTAAGGGCAACGACCCTTATGCTGCAACGAGCCCCCCATTGTGTCCCACAACCTGGCCCCCAACAAATTAGGTTAAAAAATCGTTTTGCTGCTCTTTCCACCCTGGAGGATAACGATTGACAGGGGGATAGCTTTGTGATGTCATGGCCTGTTTTAAAAGGGAGCTCCTTGTGTGCCTTTCGGGAGCCACCTGCTCCCTTGCATCCCCTGGCACAAGCTATCGAACCTGTTTCATCTGTTACCCCTGTACTTACGAGCTTACTTCCCGTTTGTTCCATTACTGACCCCTCTATGGAGACACAGTTATCGATTCCGCCAAATCTGAGTAACAGCCTATCATTTTCCTCCTGGAACATAGCCGGTCTCCACTCTAAACTGGCCTCTCCTGATTGGGTGGCGTTTGTAGATCAGGTTGATATTTGGTGTTTCCAGGAAACATGGGCAGTGGATCCGATTTATCGTGTAAGGTATGTTAATTATTTTAAACCAGCTGTTAGGGGTATTAGAGGTAGACCGGTGGGTGGTCTGTCAATCTGGGTACGTCAATGCGAGGGTATTGAAGTTAGGGAAGTCCCAACGGACAGCCCCGACATATTGGCCATACAGGTCTCCTCTCCTAAGGGACTTAATATTCATATATTTAACACCTATCTTAGGGGAGTTCCCGGTGGTAAATGTCCCCCCTCTGCTTTTGTATTGGACCTATTACTTCGTAACACACCTAGAGCTGGTCACAGGGTGGTGGCAGGTGACTTCAACACTTGTTTCGAACCTTTGGGGTCTGACGATGGGTATCTTTCCGAAGCTGAGGATTCAGTGTGGGGTATTCTAAACTAGGGTTTAGAACTAAACCCTATTAGCAAATGGACACAAGTAGCACTATTTCTGAAGGGGCTTTGTTTGGAAATGGGGTTGCGGGCTGTTAATGGAAGAACAACCTCGGATAGGGGAGGAAAGTCAACCTTTGATAATGGCAGAAGTAAGAGCAGAATTGACTACATTCTGGTTAATTGTGAGTTGTGGGTAGATGTCATTGACATGGTGGTGACGGATAGGTTAGAGAGTGATCATAACCCCCTGATGCTGACCCTAACCGATAGTAGTTTTTCAGGATGTAGTAATCATGATGTATGCTCTCTGCAGGTGCAAGCTACCCTGTCAAATGACATGAGAAGGGTCCGTTGGCCTAAGATTGCCCCTGATCCCTCTGCTCAGGCTGCTATTAGGGAATTGGTTAATGTTACTATGTTTAAGTTGTCCTGCTATGACGCCAAGGAAGAGATCATTAATCTCATTCCGGACATTCAGAGTGAACTATTTACAGCCCTTAAAATTTTTTTCATCAAAAGTGTTCCAGCTACTGTTAAACCCACTCGTCAGAGGGAAAATTCGTGGTTTGATGCAGGTTGTAGAGAGTCACGTAAAGCATTAATCCTAGCAATTAAGTCAAGGGACCCGATAAAGATCAGGAGCTGTAGAGCTGCATATAAATCTGCTCAAAGGTCAGCAAAGTTAAACTGGGATGAATCTCGCTGGCGCGAGCTATATGAGGCTTTTGAGGGCAGAAATATGTGCCATTTTTGGCATCTCTTAAAATGGGGAAGGAACCCGCAGGCTATGATTCCGGCTAATCATGTTGCACCTGCTCAGTGGGTTAGTTATTTCGAAAATCAATTTAAGTCCACCGAAAACACCCTAAATGCCCCGCTGCTACATAATGATACAGGAGTATTAGAGTTCACCTGTAGTGAGGTGATGTTAATTTTGAAATCTCTCCCGAACGGCAAAGCCCCAGGCCCTGAATGTATCCCTGCTGATTTATTCAAACAGGATCAGGATCTTTGGGTACCTTACTTAAAAACCTTAGCTAATGCCCTGGCTAGTGGAGCGCTGGTTCCGGACTCTTGGTTTGGGGCAGAGATTTTGCCAATCTATAAGAAGGGCGATCGCTCTGCCTCAGCCAACTATCGCCCGATCAGCCTCATAGATGCGGCCCAAAAAATCACCGCACGTTTGCTGTTGGGTCGCATCACTAGTTGGATTTCCGATAATGACATCTTGACGCCTTTTCAGGCAGGTTTCCGAACACATGTCGGAACCATAGATCAAGCCTTTAGGTTTACACTACTATACTGGAAGGAAGTCTACCTAGGGGGGGGCATGCTCTTTGCAGCATTTGTGGACCTCAGGTCTGCATTTGATATGGTGCCAAGACCCAAACTGTGGGAGGTCCTCCGGGAGGTGGGTATGCCGGCCGAGTTTTTGAGGCTCTTAGTTAAACTGCATGCTCACACATATGCCCAGGTTAGATGGGGTAAACCAGGGGAAGTAACTGTGAGATTTGAAGTGTCCAAAGGGGTCAGACAAGGGTGCGTTCTGGCCCCTACATTGTTTTCCCTGTTTATTAATGGTGTAACTAGTTATTTTTCTAACTTTCCGACTGATGCACCCTCGTTGGCAGGAATGAAAGTCCCCTTGCTCATGTTCGCGGATGATACGCTCCTTATTTCCAAAACCCGACAGGGGCTCCAACTGGCTCTATCTAGGTATGAGCTATTTTGCCGCGAACATGAGCTCGAGGTCAATGTGGGGAAGACTAAATTCATGGTCCTCCGTGGCCCCCGCCCCGTAAAAGCCAGGGTAGACATGGGTGGTGTCAGGCTGGAACAGACGCCCACATTCACATATTTAGGGGTCACTTTTAGTGACAACCTAAGTTGGAGGCCTCAAAAAAGAATTGCTTAGTCTTAAGCACTCACAATTAGGTGGTGCACTACTAAAGGAACACAGGCAATCCTGCACAAAACCTATAGCACAATTGATGCAAATCTACGGGTCTAAAATCCTTCCTGCAGTTATGTATGGCGCCGAGTCATGGGGGTTCAGTAATCTGGACTCCTTGAGGGTGGCCCAAAATAACTTTTTGAGGTCATTAACAGGGCTACCCCTTTCTACTCCACACATCCCCCTGCTATTCGATCTGGGTTGCCAACCTATTGAGGATATGGTCCGGTATAGGCCTCTGGCGTTTTGGCGACGCCTATGGACTACCCCAGAGCTATCCCTTTATGCTAAGGCGCTGTGCGAGGTAAAGGACATGGGGGGCTCTCATAGAATTAGTTGGCTGTCAGAAATCAAACTTATTCTGACAGGAATGGGCATGGGTGATTTGTGGTCTAACCCTGCGTCGGCAGTCTTTCCCCCAAAAAAAATCTTTAAGGAAGCCTATTGGCAATGGTCTTTACACAATCGCCATACTCTTCTGATCGGTAGCTCTTTGACCACAACTTATTTGTCCATTAAGGATCAACCCTCTCTCGAAGCATACTGGGATGTAATAACCAAAAAGCAGGATCGGAAACTATATCACCAATTTAGAATTGGGACCCTACCACTATGTTCCTTTACCTCAAGTTGGTCCCCAAATGGCAGTGATAAATGCCCAACCTGTAAAAATTTGGTTGAAACAGTTGATCATTTTTTATTTGTTTGTCCAGTATACCATCAACCTAGAAGAGTTTAATTGCGTCCTGTGTGTCGTGAATTGGGTGTCAGATCAGCCCAGACCGCTAGAAGGATTTTAAAGACAGATACATCTTCTCTTGTGGTTATTGGCTTAGCCAAATACATTAGCTGGGCATGGCTCTTACGGAATAGATGAAATTTCCCCACTGGTTCATATATTGCAGCTTAGTATTACCCTCATTATCGTGTAGTATGTTATAATTAACCTCAAGTCGATGTAAATTGAATTGTTTAATACTTTTTTATTATTGCTTTTAACTTGTTATTTATTAAATGTTTTTATTTTATAATGTTAATAATCTTACTCCAATTTTAATTGTCATGATGAATTATTAATATGTCTTTTAAGATGAAATATTCGAAATAAAGACTATTTTGACTTGAATTATGGGACATATATCTGTGAGGGTGGGGTGTCATGCATCACAGGCAGCTATTATAAAAAGTTAATCATATACCAACCAAGAGAAGAACAATATCCCAGAAAATGAAGTATCTGCAATCCATTGATGACTGAAAGATAATAGTAACCAACACATAAAGTACCTTAAATTAAAACATCAGACTAATCAGAGGAGAGCAGGGGGAGGGATGGAGGAGGAAGGGGAAGTGGTGGACAGTATTGTGACAGCGAAGTCCACCCTAACCCTATAGCCAAAGGTGTCAAACAAGGCACTTGCATCCCATCTGGAGCTTTTCGACTTATCAATCACCTGCCCTTGAGGGGCTCATATAGAGGTTACTGTTATAATAGTGTAAGGTGTAATGTATGTACCCCAAGTATGGTAGGTGACACAAAGGATTACAGAGATTTGCATTGCTGTAAGCACTCGTCAGGGCTGCCCAAGATTTGTCTTGAGCTATGGAATGAATGGCATTTCAAGCACATTATGTTTTCCACACTTTTAGTGGAACAGAGCATTGATCTCCATTTTTTGATATGGAGGCTGACTGCAGTTCCATCAATATCACTTTGGACCCTAATGCCAGTAACAGGTCGAGGAATTGCAGGTCAGGAGTAGACAGGGAAGACAAAATAGCATGAACAAAAACCCCAAATGCAGCTGCCGGGCAATCAACCGTAAAGGATATCATGAGGTCACCTCGAAATATACTTTGCATTCTACCCCAGAAGGGCTTAACATATTTACAAGAGTAAAGCATGAGATTTAAGGAACCCAAAGGTTCACGTGTTTCCAGGAAAGCCCTGGCTGAGCCAATTCTAGTTCGGGAAGTTTGGCCGGAGTCCAATATGTTTTATGAATGGACCAGAATCCCGCAGCTAGATGGATGAGGAAACCAACAAAATTGTGCAAGCACAAAGGTCAGTCCGACCTTCCAGGAATGAAGAAAACTATGCTACAACTGAGAATGACCTGTAATTCTCTACCTCAGTTCTATCTCGGTTGTTTTTTTTTTAAGATGAGGTATAACAACTCCTGTCATCCACTCCTGTGGAATGGATCTGATAGGGAGACAGAAACTGATGATACAGGATGGGTAAAAGACTCAGTGGCGGACGGTGACATTTGAAAGTGGTGGGTGTAAAATGTTTGGCATACTTCAGCATAGCGAGCGAGCGTAGCGAGCGAGCCCGAACAACCGAGAAAATTTTGAAAAAGAGTGGAAAAATGGTGCATTTTCAAGCAAATTTGAGAAAGCAGAAAGCAATGAAGAAAGTGCAGTTATTACAGTAATAAAGAGATCATGTCATATAACATAGGTACCTGCTTATTCAGTATAACCACAGAGCTTCATAACAGACTTTGAGATATAATGCATTTCTGAGTACCTCACAGGTGTTTTTTATTTAACAAACAACTAAACAGGTGGTCGGAAACTAGCAGCATTGCACATACATATGTTTACTTTTTGTATCTAAAATCAGCACGTCTGTCTTTAAGAGCAGCAAACTTTTCAATTACTTGAACGTTAAAATCAGAGATATTTTGAACTAACTTGCTCTCTATAGAGAGCATTGCCAAAGCATTTAGTCTTTCCTGAAGCATGGTGTGCAGGCATCATCATGCATAAGAAGCACCACATTTTACAGATAACACATTTTGTTGTATATCCGTAGCCTGAAAACAAATCTGCATAAAACCCCAATAGGAACAATGCATATACCAATCCCCTATTTCAAAGCCATATAGCCTTTGATGTAAATCGGAAGAGTGAGGCCTCTGGCTGGTGAAGCTGTCAGCCTGGTAAGCAGCAGCAGGAAGTTTGGTTCTACAAGATGCTTTCCACAGTGCTAAGCAGCCTTTGGGTGACGCAAAGCTTCCTAGTGTGTCACTTGCTTCGATGTGGGGAAGTGCACACTCATGAGCGCAGCATGGGCAATAAAGTGCGCCTGGCACGGGAACGGAAAAGCACTCACAACAAAACCAGGGCCCCCTGAGGAAGAGCTCCGAGAGGAGTAGGAACTAGTTGAGTTGGGTTTCAGTGTCACTGGGATCACAACTAGAACACTACTGCAGCTGTAAGACAAGGCACACAAGACACGTTCCAGTGCACGGATACCGCAGAGCGTGCGGGGTAAGCTAGTGGAACAACGAAGTGCACCAAAAAGAAATAATAAAACGGTAAGTGTTGAGCCCTTTATGTGCATTATCACCAGGCTCTCGGTTGGAACAATATATGACACTTCTCTCAACCGCATCTGCGGAAAGACAGTGGCTCTGAGTAAAAGCAGAAGGCAATATGCATAGCTGAGGTACGACCATGCTGCAAGGCTTACGTCTTAAAACCGCCAGAATCAATGTGTCTTTAGAGACCAAAAATGTGTGTCCCCACACGCCAACAAAATCTGATTTCTTCCACCTGCATAGCTCCAACATCAATGCAGCCCCACACCCCCCTACCATAGGTAACAATTGGGAGACATTTCCTTTATAAATTTCCAGAATCGGTGCATTCAGTCCAGAGAGAGAGACCTTGTAAGGATGTTCTAGCTAAACACAACTGTAGTTTTTGTCACACTTTGCAACTCGACACTACTTTGGCTCTTATAGAACCAACAGAAGCTAGTAAGCAGCGTGCGAGAATATAATAATTAACGCTGCGTACTTACTAGAAAAGCAATACTCGTTCCCAGGAGACAGAGGAGCAGAACTGCGTGCCTCATGTTTGAAATTGCTACCTGCATCGATTAACAACCAGGTGTTATCTTTGGGTGTCTGATATTCATCCACGGAAACATAGAAGATGGATGTCAGGAGGTTTGCTGACAAACAGACTCACGATCCACGCCCTCATGCTTGTCCACCTTTCTAAAAATTATTTCAAGCTGCATTAAAGTCAAATTCGAATGTTGCCTCTTTTCTTCATTTTTACATTTATTTGCAGAACAAACAAGCAGTCCTTTCCACGCCTTATGAGAGCACTGGCTATGTTGCTCATCAATTACCTTTCATAATTACTAAGACCCGAGATCTCAGTTTAGATTCAGCACCAACGAGTCACTGTATGAAAAGAAAGATTACATACTGCATGTGACCTGTACCATTTTATGCTGTAAAACGCAGTGACGAAAGTATTAGATGTGTAAAAGAAACTGCATGACTAAATAAACCATATGTACAGAACGTTTAAAAAGAAGCATTTGGGCGAAGGCAAACACTACTCGTTTCTTACATCTGTATCCTTTGGTGTAGTACACACTGGTTGCCTGGCTGGTTAGTCACCGGAATATGACAAACAAATAAAAGCTCTGCTTGTTGCTTAACTCAGAGCTGACCCGCTCTCGTCGATCGCAGGCCGGGCTTCCGGTTTGTCTGACAAGAGGAATTTCAGCTTTCACTAAGACTCTGGTTCTGGTGATATCATATCTGGAAGGGGCGCAGGTAACAAAACTCATGCAAATGTAGACAGATGCTCTGGAGAAACCTATTGAGCTTACTGATGTTATCTTAGCTATAGCACACTTAAAACCACTTAATCCCCAGGACAAGACGGCGTCATGCTTCAATTAAATAAGACTTTCATCCACACTCCCTATACATCGGGGACATGGCAGGGCTGTCCTATGTCCCTGCTCCTATTTGCTTAATACATGGAACCCCTAACACAGTGCATTCAAGCGTACCCCCTCATTACTGGGTTGCAATTCAGGGGGAACACCCACCCCATTAGTCTATAGGCGGACAACGTGTTGGTGGCCTTGACAGACCCTATGACTTCACTCTCTGCCTTAATACGGAATTGTAGCATTTTGGGGACATCTCGGGGTTTAAGGTCAACCTTTCCAAATCCCAAATAATTCAACTTACAGTATCTAAGACACATCAAGATCAGCTGAGGGATCAATATCCGATCACTTGGGGCCCAGCCTCCCTCCCATACTTCGAGTACAGCTTACTTCCATTACGGTCACAACAGCTTAGGTTAACTAAAACTGTCTCATTAGGCAAGTGAAAGCGGAACTATTGATGTGGCAGCACCTCCAGATTTCGTTAATGGAGTCAATTGTTGCGATTAAATTTACTATTTTACCTAAAATATATACATTCCAAGCCTTACGCATAACATGACCGAGAAACTAGCTGACAAGCATGCAGCGGGAGACTGCACTATAGAGTAACCGCCTTTCTGGCGGGATACCGCGGCAGTCGCGGCTCGCGAGGGGAGAAGAGGGGGGTGTCGTCGTGTCGCGTGGGGGAGGGAGTTTTAAAATAATTAAAACCGTGTCGCGCGGGGGAGGGAGTTTTAAAATAATAAAAATCAATCCTACCTGACCAGGTCTGCGCCGCCGGCCTCGGGTCCGTTCTGGCGCCAACAGTGGAACAGCCGCATCACTGCTGGGAACTAAGTAGCAAACCCTTCTAAGCCAATCAGAGCAGGCGTAGGGCAATGTTACGCTTTGCCCGCCTGCCCATTAGGAGACCGAGGTTCGCTCTCCTAATGGGCATGCGCCAGCCTGAGCAGGCACCAGTGCGCATGACTGGGCACGGTGCAAAAATTCGCCACCATCCCCACTTATGCGCACTTGTGCTTGTGCTTGCCTGCTGCCTGCCCCTGACAATCATGACTGTCAGTCAACATGACGCCAGACCGGAGACCGCCCACCCCCTTCAGACTCTGAAGGAGGTGGGCGGTCCGTCGTCTGACTCATGCTGACTGACAGTCATGATTGTCAATGTCAGTTCTCCCTCGGAGCCGCTGCGGGCTGCGGCTGAACTTCAATAAAACTAAGAGTTACGGTGCGGGTGCGGGCGGGGGGGGCAATGCCCCAACGCCCACAATGGACGCACCGCCACTGAAAAGACTGAGAGCATGACTGTAGAAAACATAGTGGCAGAGATTGGTAGGGGAACCGGATTTAATATATCTACCTTAAAATGAAACCAACTTGCTCCATATTGGCGGGAGTAAAACAGGATCAGCTTATCAAGGAGTAAAAGTACTCAAAGGAGAAGGGAAGTTTAGTAGGATTGGAATTAATATTGTTTGTTTCAGAGTACTATTGGAAGACAAAAGATGTGCAAATGTTTAGATTTTTTGTGAGGCAGCAGTAGAGTGAGACTGTAATAAAAGACCTCAATGTCTTAAATACTTCTTTGGCCGTGTTGGTAGGATGCAAAATATGCTTACGGAGGTAGGTTACGTTATAGATTTTCAGTTGATGTTTGTAGCTTAATGTGTAATTTCTGCATTGGAGACATGGCGTTTGCGTTCCAGCTGTCTCAGTGTAAAGTTACTATTGTTTGAAAGTATCGGAGAACCTTTTATTGAAAGATTTAGGATGGTTTTTGTAATATATAGCTGGAAATTCTTGATTGTGGATAAAATGTTATTAAAATGGGATATACTTGGAAACTTAGCAAAAGTAGAAAAGTAGTGCAGAGAAGACTTTCATGCTTAACCCCTTCGTTGCTAGGCCTTTCCCCCCCTGTGCTAAGCCTTTTTTGGATTTTTGTGGTAGTTCATGCTTAGGCTCCTGTAACTTTTTGACCACATAAGGTATCCACGCCAAATGTGCGTTCTTTTTTTCCAACATCATGGGGATTCTAAAGGTACCCAGGGTTTGTGGATTCCCCTGGAGGTGACCCAGAAATTAGCCAAAATACAGCTAAATCTGTTTGTTTTTTGGAAAAATGGGAAAAAAGGGCTACAGATGAAAGCGTCTGGTCTTTTCCCAGCAAATGGTATGAAAAAAGGGGCATCTTTCCAGCTTTCAGGGACAAGCAGACTTTTGTCAGAAAACCACACATTTTTACACAGTTTTGGCATTTTTCTGGGACATAGCCTATTTTTGCTATTTTTTGTGCTTTCAACCTCTTTCCAGTTAATGGTAGAAATGGGTATGAAAGCAATAATGGATCCTAGACAGCTATACATTTGAAGAAAGTAGACAAATTTCTGAATTCAGCAAGGGGTCATTTTTATAGATCCTTCAAGGTTTCTTAATAGA
This sequence comes from Triturus cristatus, assembly GCF_964204655.1. Taxonomy (NCBI): domain Eukaryota; kingdom Metazoa; phylum Chordata; class Amphibia; order Caudata; family Salamandridae; genus Triturus; species Triturus cristatus. Next base: position 867,396,579 of record NC_140581.1, read on the forward strand.
AACCAACCGTTGAATATAGGAAAAATTGAAAATGAGTTGAAAAAAACAGCCATTTGTGTCAACGTTTTCACCTGTAACTTCTTCTAATTATGACAGGTGTTTGAAAGCAATATACTGTTACGTTTCTGGTTGTGGGGATATATAGGACTTGTAGGTTCACCAAGAACCTGACGAACCCAGAGCCAATAACTGAGCAGCGTCTTGCAATGGTTTTTTAGTATGTACCAGGTATATAGCAATTAATTTGGGAAAATATATACATGGAAAAATCGGTATGAAAGACACCTATGTATTTCTGAAATTGGAACAAAATATAGAGTTTAGAAACAGTAGATAATTGCACATTTCCAAAATTGTAAGTACCCATACTAGCATGAGAATTATAGGTCATTTTTCAAAATGACTTCTTTTTTACACATTGTCTTTCATTTGGAAGGCAGAAATACATCAAAAGTCAATAGGTAATAACAGGTGCTCTACAATTCTGTATTACCCTAAGTCTCCCGATAAAAATGGTACCTCACTTGTGTGGGTAGGCCTAGTGCCCGCTACAGGAAATGGCTCAAAACGCAACCTGGACACACTTTGTTTTTTACAGTGAAAACTGACCCTTTTTTCTAAAGTGCCTAGCTGTAGATCTTGAACCCTAGCTCTGCCGGCACCTAGGGAAACCTAGCAAACCTATACATTTTTTAAAACTAGACACCCAGGGGAAACTAGGATAGGGGGACTTGACTGGCTCTCACCAAGTTCTATTACTCAGAATCCATTGCAAACCTAAACATTTGTTCAAAAACACACATTTTCCTCACATTTCTGTGGTGGAAAGTTCTGGAATCTGCGTGGATCCACAAAATTCCACCCATGCCGCATTCCCCAAAGTCTTCCGAGAAAAATGGTACCTCAGTTGTGTGGGTAGGCCTAGGGCCCGCAACAGGAAACGGCCCAAAACGCAACATGGACACACCACATTTTCATAGTGAAAACTGACCCTTTTTTTGCAAAGTGCCTAGCTCTAGATTTTGAAGCCTAACTCTGCCAGCACCTAGGGAAACCTAGCAAACCTATACATTTTTGAAAACTAGACACCCAGGGGAATCAAGGATGGGGTGACTTGACTGGCTCTCACCAGGTTCTGTTACCCAGAATCCCTTACAAACCTAAAACTTCGTTAAAAAAAAACACATTTTCCTTATATTTCTGTGGTGGAAAGTTCTGCAATCTGCGTGGATCCACAAAATTCCACCTACCACGCATTACACAAAGTCTTACAAGAAAAATGGTACCTCACTTGTGTAAGTAGGCCTAGTGCCCGCGACAGGAACGGCCCAAAACACAACGTGGACACACCACATTTTCACAGTGAAAACGGACCCTATTTTTGCAAAGTGCCTAGTTGTAGATTTTGAACCCTAACTCTGCCTGTACCTAGGGTAAACTAGCAAACCTATACATTTTTTAATACTAGACACCCAGGGGAATCTAGGATTGGGTGACTTGACTGGCTCTCACCAGGTTCTGTTACCCAGAATTCCTTGCAAACCTAAATATTTGTTTTAAAAAAAACACATTTTCCTCACATTTCTATGGTGGAAAGATCTGGAATCTGCGTGGATCCACAAAATTCCACCCACTCCGCGTTCCCCAAAGTCTTACAAGTAAAATTGTATCTCACCATTGTGGGTAGGCATAGTGCCCGCAACAGGAAACAGCCCAAAACGCAACGTGGACACACCACATTTGACAGTGAAAACTGGAACTATTTTGTAAAGTGCCTAGCTGTAGATTTTGAACCCTAGCAACGCCGGCACCCAGGGAAACCTATACATTTGTGATAACTAGACACCCAGGAGAATCCAGGATGGGGTGACTTGTCTGGCTCTCACTAGGTTCTGTTACCCAGAATCCCTTGCAAACCTCAAAATCTGTCAAAAGAAACACATTTTCCTCACATTTCTGAGGTGGAAAGTTCTGGAATCTGCGTGGTTCCACAAAATACCAACCACACTGCATTCCCCAAAGTCTTCTAAGAAAATTGGTACCTCACTTGTGTGGGTAGGCCTAGTGCCTGCAACAGGAAATGGCCCAAAACGCAACGTGGACGCAACACATTTTCGCAGTGAAAACAGACCCTTTTTTTGCAAAGTGCCTAACTGTAAATTTTGAACCCTAGCTCAGCCGGCACCTAGGGAAACCTAACAAACCTATACATTTTTTAAAAAAAATTGACACCCAGGGGAATCCAGGATGGGGTGACTTGTCTGCTCTCACCAGGTCCTGTTACCCAGAATCCCTTGCAAACCTCAAAATTTGTTTGAAAAAAACACATTTTCCTCACATTTCTGTGGTGGAAAGTTCTGGAATCTGTGTGGATCCACAAAATTCCACCCAGCCCGCTTTCCCCAAAGTCTTCCGAGAAAGATGGTACCTCACCTGTGTGGGTGGGTCAAGTACCCGTGACAGGCAAGAGCCCATAACCTATTGAGGCGACTTCAAAATGACCTATTACAAAACAACCTGGTTTTGCAAGGGGGGGTCCCATGTGTTTTTGGCCCCGGGCTAAGCTGCCACCTAGGGAAACCTACCAAAGTCAAACATTTCGGAAAACAAGACACCCTGGGGAGTCCAGCAAGGTATGGCTTGTGTGGGTCCCCCAACATTTCCCTACCGAGAATCCCCTGCAAACCTCAAATTTAGAATAAAAATCACTTTTTTCTCAAATTTCTGTGTGGGAAAGTTCTTTAATCTGCGTGGATCCACAAATTTCCTTCTACGCAGCAATTCACCAGGTCTCCTGATAAAAATGGTACCTCACCTGTGTGGGTGGGTCAATTACCCGCGACAGGCAAGGGCCCAAAACCTATTGAGGCAACATCAAAATTACCTATCACAAAACAACCTGGTTTTTCAAGGGGGGTCCCATGAGGTTTTGGCCCCGGACTTGGCGGCCACCTAGGGAAACTTACCAAATCCACACATTTCTGAAAACTAGACACCCGGAGGAGTCCAGCAAGGTTTGGCTTGTGTGGGTCCCCCAACATTTCCCTACCCAGAATCCTACATTTTGTTGAAAACATCTATTTTTTCTCACATTTCTGTGTGGAAAAGTTGTAGGATCACCGGACTGACACAAATTTCCTACTACCCAGCGTTCCCCAAGGTCTCCCGATAAAAATGGAACATCACAGGTGTGGGTAGGCATAGTGGCTGCAACAAGAAATGGCCCAAATCGTACTGTGGAGACTTCAAAATTACCTATAACAAAACTACCTGGTTTTGGGGGGGGGGGGGCACCTGTTTTTTTGGCCCCGGGCTCGCCGCCATCTAGGGAAACCTACCAAACCCATACATTCTGAAAAGTAGACACCCTGGGAAGTCGAATGAGGTATGGCTTGCGTGAATCCCCCAACGTTTCCCTACCCAGAATCCCCTGCAAACCTCAAATTTAGCTGAAAAAACCCTCATTTTCCACATATTATTGTGTGGAATCACCATGCCGGCACAAATGTCCTACCCACAGCATTCTCCTTAGTGTCCCGAGTAAAATGATACCTCACTTGTGTGGGTGTCCTATGCAGAATTGGCTAAAAACTTATTTTAAAAGAAATATAGCGCTTTGAATTGTCGGTGCTAGACCCTAAATCCCTACGTTTTGGGCTCTTCTCAGTCACAGGCCCTTGCCCCAGCCTCACAAGTGAGGTATCATTTTACTCGGGAGACTGAAAGAAACGCTGCGGGTTAGGACATTTGTGCGGGCACGGTGATTCCACCGAACAAATATGTGGAAAATGTGTTTTTTTCAGCTAAATTTGAAGTTTGCAGGGCATTCTGGGTAGGGAAACATTGGGGGATCCACGCAAGCCATACCTCGCTGGACTTCCTCGGGTGTCTCGTTTTCAGAAATGTGTGAGTTTGGTAGTTTCCCAAAATGGCCCCCGAGCCCTGGCCCAAAAACCCAGGTGACTCCCCTTGCAAAACCAGGTTGTTTGTGATAAGTCATTTTTATGTCTTCTCAATACGTTTTGGGCCCTTGCCTGTCGCAGGTATTTGACCCAACCACGCAAGTGAGGTATCATTTTTATCGGGAGACCTGGGGGAACGCTGGGTGGTAGGAAATTTGTGGATCCACGTAGATTCCAGAATTTTCTCACACAGACATTTGTGAAAAAAGTGATTTTTTTTAGCTAAATTTGATGTCTGCAGGGCATTCTGGGTAGGGAAACACTGGGGGATCCAAGCAAGCCATACCTCCCTGGACTGCCCTGGGTAGCCCCCACCCCTACTAGTAGAAAGGCCAGGATAATCGCTGGCGCCTAGTGGACTTTCTGCCCCCCCCCCGGGGGGCAGATCAAGGTCTACTGCCACCATCCACCTAATTGGCAAAAAGCCTGTGGAATCTTTTTTTGGGGGTGGGGGCATTGGCATGCCCATTCTGGGCAACCCCCACCCCCTACTTTGGAAGAAAAAAAACTCCCTGGTGGCTAGTGGGCTTTCTGTCCCACCCCAGGGGGGTGAGCAGAAAAAGGCTATTTTTTCCCCATCTGCCTCCCGTGGGGGGACAGAAAGACTACATCATTTTTTTGAGGGGTGGGGGCCTTGACATGCCCATTCTGGGCAGCCCCCATCCCTACCTATATAAAAAAAAAATCCCTGGCGATTAGTGGGCTTTCTGCCCACTCCCGGGGGCAGAGCAGGGCTATTGCCCCATCTTCCTCCTGGAGGGCCAGTAAGTCTTTAGTTTTCTTTGGGGGGTATGGTGGTGGCATTTGCATGCCCATACTGGGCAGCCCCCAACCCGGGCCTATAAAAAAATACTCCCTGGTGTCTAGGGTGCTTTCTGCCCCCAAAGGGAGGCAGATTGGGGGCTATTGCCCCCATCTGCCCCCCAGGAGGGCCAGAAAGACTGGAATTTTGTGGGGGGATGGGTGGGGACATTGCCATTCCCATCTTGGGCAGCCCCCACCCCTAAATTAATTGTTTAAAAAAAAACTGGCGTCTAGTGGTCTTTCTGCCCCCCGGGGGGGCAGATTGGGGGCTAATGCCCCCGTTGCCACAGGGGGGGCAGAAAGACTCTTAATTGTGCATGAGGGGGTAGGGGCATGGGCATGCCCATATTGGGCAGCCCCCACCCCTAATATTTGTAGTAAAAGACATTCCTGGTTCTAGTGGGCTTTCTGCCCCCAGGGGGCAGAAAGACTGAATTTAGCACAAAATGTATGGGGGGAGAAAAGGCCCTTGCGCAAGGGGATGCTCCCCCTCCCTTGTGCCTAGTGGATGGATCCCTGCTTTCCAATGATACCTCTCCCGTCTTTCTACGTGCTTGGGGGGCTGAGATAGCCCCCTGAGCACGTAGAAAGTGAAAATGAAATGAGCCTCAAGGCTCAGTTCAGTTTCGGTTTCACTGAAATGACATCAGCGCGACGTGCGCTGATCGTCATTTCAGGGAAACCAAAGAAACAGCCTCGGGAGCTGGGGAAGCTCTTCCCTAGCTCCCGAGGCTGTTGGGGGGGGGGGGGGGAAAGGGAATCCAAAAACAACAGTTGATGGACAAAATGCAAAACAATGTCATACATTCACCCCAGTACAGATATCTGGGCCTAAATCCATTGTTTTTTTGCTCGCCATTCCAGTTTGAACCCACCCATATGCAAATCAGTCATTTCCCTGTACCTCATGGGAACAGTCCAGCCCGAACTGCCAAGCCAGATCCTCCCTGGACTGGAAACAAGCCTCCTAGGAACGGTTTTGGAGTTTCACCCCTCTTCAGCCAGGATGGCATGATTCCAGTGGCATGAAGAGCATGGTACCCACGTCTGGGCATACCCTTCCCACTCCGGGTGACAAATGCAAAAACAACAGTTGATGGACAGAATGCAGAACAATGTCAAACATTCACCCCAGTACAGAGATCTGGGCATAAATCCATCATTTTTTTGCTCACCATGCCATTCCAGTTTGAACCCAGCCATATGCAAATCAATCTTGACCCTGTGCCTCATGGGAACAGTCCAGTCTGAACTGCCAAGCCAGGTCCTCCCTGGACTGGAAACAAGCATCCTAGGACCGGTTTCAGGGTATCGCCCCTCTTCAGCCAGGATAGCTTGATTCCAGTGGGATGGAGAGCACGGGACCCACGTCTGGGCATACCTGTCCAACTCGGGGTGACAAATGCAAAAACAACAGTTGATGGACAGAATGCAAAACAATGTCATACATTCACCCAAGTACAGAGAACTGGGCCTAAAGCCATCGTTTTTTTGCTCACCATGTCATTCCAGTTTGAACCCAGCCATATGCAAATCAGTCTTGACCCTGTGCCTCATGGGAACAGTCCAGCCCGAACTGCCAAGCCAGGTCCTCCCTGGACTGGAAACAGGCATCCCAGGACCGGTTTCGGGGTTTCGCCACTCTTCAGCCAGGATAGCTTGATTCCAGTGGCACGGAGAGCACGGGATCCATGTCTGGGCATACCCATCCCACTCGGGGTGACAAATGCAAAAACAACAGTTGATGGACAGAATGCAAAACAATGTCATACATTCACCCAAGTACAGAGAACTGGGCCTAAAGCCATCGTTTTTTTGCTCACCATGCCATTCCAGTTTGAACCCAGCCATATGCAAATCAGTCTTGACCCTGTGCCTCATGGGGACAGTCCAGCTCGAACTGCCAAGCCAGGTCCTCCCTGGACTGGAAACAAGCATCCTTGGACCGGTTTTGGTATTTCACCACTCTTCAGCCAGGATAGCTTCATTCCAGTGGCACGGAGAGCACGGGATCCACGTCTGGGCATACCCATCCCACTCGGGGTGATAAATGCAAAAACAACAGTTGATGGACAGAATGCAGAACAATGTCATACATTCACCCCAGTACAGAGATCTGGGCCTAAATCAATTGTTTATTTGCTCACCATGCCATCCCAGCCATATGCAAATCAGTCTTGACCCTGTGCCTCATGGGAACAGTCCAGCCCGAACTGCCAAGCCAGATCCTCCCTGGACTGGAAACAAGCCTCCTAGGACCAGTTTCGGGGTTTCATCCCTCTTCAGCCAGTATAGCTTGATTCCAGTGGCATGGAGCGCACGAGACCCACGTCTGGGCATACCCGTCCCACTCAGGGTGACAAATACAAAAACAACAGTTGATGGACAGAATGCAGAACAATTTCATACATTCACCCCAGTACATAGATCTGGGCCTAAATCCATTGTGTTTTTGCTCACCATGCCATTCCGGTTTGAACCCAGCCATATGCAAATCAGTTTTGACCCTGTGCCTCATGGGAACAATCCAGCCCAAACTGCCTGCCTGCACCAGAGGGATTCCCAGTGCCATGTTATCAGACGGCCCACGGCTGTCCAACACACCCAAGGGGTTAAACTGTCCTAAGTGTCAGTATCTCATCTGGTAGTACCACAAGAGTGAAAGGAGGCCACTATGCTAGGTCCCAACTTTCTTATCGATCAAGATAACCCAACAATAGTCAAAGTCAACCGTGATCGAAGGAGAAGGGAAGAGAAAAGAGTGCGTTCACAGATGACTGTGCTGCAGTCTATCGGGACCCGTCTAAAGCTTTCCCTCTATATGAAAGAATCAAAAAAGTGTATCAGAGAAATTACCTATCAGTAAATCTCTAGTACTTCCTATGAGTGTGAATATCAATGGTAACCTAATACCTGTACGAATCTCCTCTTCCGTCTAATGGAGAGGTAGCAAGGTCAACTGGTAATACCACAAATATAAAAGTAGAGAGGAAAAGAAAAAAAAGGTGAAACACTAGTGGTTAGGAATCAGCCACCACTATAGAACTTCCGGAATTATTAAATGTACATTAATCATAACATACCTTGTGTTAATTAAGTCCTCTCTAAACTTAGGCTCATATGGCATGGCTCTAGATGAACATATATAAGAGAGAACATATTGGACAAGTTACTTACCTTCGGTAACACCTTATCTGGTAGAGACATTATCTAGCTGCAGATTCCTTACCTTTGAACTTCCAGGCATCAGGCTGGATCCAGACGATTTTTGATAGCAGTACCCCTGCGTGCTGGTAGATTGAGTCGGTCGACTTCGTGTGACGTCGTCGGCATTGGTTCGTCAATATAACTCTCACTCTGGCACACGGGCGTCAGTACTTTTCACGACTTTCCATGCCAGAAGCGCAGAGCCATGAAGTGTCTGACCATGGTGTGTTAAAAAGACAACTAGGGCTCTGAATGGGAACAACCTTGATACTAAAAACTGATCTGCAGTGAGGGGAGGATGGGTGGGTCGTTAAGGAATCTGCGGCTAGATCATGTCTCTACCAGATAAGGCGTTACCGAAGGTAAGTAACTTGTCCACCTGATAGCGAGATCTAGCCGCCCATTTCTTACCTTTGAACAGATACCCAAGCAATACCCACCCAGAAGGTGGGACTGCAGAAAATCCTGCAAGACAGAGCAGTCAAACTCGTCCTCTCTGCGAACCTGAGAATCCAGGCAATAGTGTCTGGTGAACATGTGCAGAGATGCCCATGTGGCCGCTTGGTAGATATCAATGATTGGGACACCACGCTGGAGCGCCATGGTAGCTGCCTTCGCCCTAGTAAAAAGGGGCCTAAGGCCAACAGGAGTTTGTTTCTTCGCTAAGGCATAACACATTTTGATACTGAGGATAACCCAGCATGATATGGTCCTCTTTTGGACAGCACGCCCCTTCTTTGCTCCCACGTATCCTATAAAGAATTGGTGATTCACCTGCAACTCTTTGGTGCAATCAAGGCATAACGATAATGCTCTTTTTGGGTCCAGACGGTGGAGACGCTCCTCTTCCTTAGAAGGATGCAGAGGTGCATAGAAAGTGGGCAGAGTAACAGACTCTCCGAGATGGAAGGGTGTTACCACCTTAGGCAGAAAAGATGACCTAGTCCGGGGTACCACTTTGTCCGGAAAGACGGTCAGGTAAGGAGGCTGCGATGACAGTGCCTGCAATTCGCTCACCCTCCTGGCAGAGGTGATTGCCACCAAAAAGGCTGTTTTGATGGTGAGCAGCCGTAGAGGCCAGTTTTGTAGCAGCTCAAACAGTGTGCACATCAAAAAGGTACGAACCAAGTTAAGGGCCCACTGTGGCACAATAAAAAGGTAAGGGGGAAACAAATAGGTTAACCCCGTCAAAAATCTTTGCACAAAAGGGGATTTAAAAATTGAAGGCTGATAAGGCAGCCGAAGAAAGGCAGACAGGACTGAAAGGTGGCCCTTCAGAGTGCCCAGAGCAGAGCCCTGCTGGGCCAAGGAAAGAATAAACAGGAGAACATCTGACAGAGAGGCAGAAAAGGGGTCAATAGGCCTTTCTGTAAAATATTTACAAAGTGTGTTCCATCGGCAGGAGTATATTGACTTTGTGGAGGGACGCCTGGCTGCGAGGATAACTTCGCAGATTTCAGCAGGAAGGTCAAAAGCTGTCAACTGTGGCCGCTAAATCTCCATGCAAGGAGGTGAGAGTAGACAGGTTTGGGTGGAGAACTCTACCCTGCTCCTGCGACAGAAGATCCTCCAGAAGGGACAGCCTGATCGTAGAATCAATGCTCATTGGCTGAAGCTCAGGATACCTGGTGGAAATGGCCCTTTTTGCAGGGTTATACCCAAACTTTTTGCTTCTTCCTCCTACTTTTTCCTTATCTGTGGTTGTTGGTTTTAGGACTCTGGGCACTTTACCACTGCTGATCAGTGCTAAAGTGCATAGGCTCCCTGTGTAAATTGTTATTGTGATTGGTTATCCATGATTGGCATATTTGTTTTACCAGTAGGTCCCTAGTAAATTGCACTGAGTGTGCTAGGGCTGGTAACTCAAATGCTACTAGTGGGCTTGCAGCACTGATAGTGCCACCCACATGAGTAGCCCTAAAAAGTTGTCTCAGGCCTGCCACCGCAGTGCCTGCGCGTAGTTTGTTAACTGCCATTTCGACCTGGCCAGTGTACCCACTTGCCAGGCCCTACCCTTCCCTTTTCTTATACATAGGACACTCCTATTGTAGGCCCAAGGTACCCCCCTGGGCAGGGTGCAGTGTATGTGAAAGGTAGGACATGTACTGGTGTGTGTAACATGTCCTGATAGTGAAATACTGCCTATTTCATTTTTCACTATTGAAAGGCTATCTTGCCCATAGGACAGAATGGGAAATGCTTTGTAACATTTTACAAGCATATCTTCCCATAGGGATGAGATACAAATTGGAATTTAGTACCCCTGAACTCAGAATTTAATAACACATCTTTTAGTAAGGATGTTTTTTAAATTTGGTGTTTGAAAATAGCACTTTTAGAAAGTGGCTATTTTCTTGTTCAACCTTTCTGTGTGCCTCTGCCTGTTTGTGGATTGACAGTCTGGCTTTGGAGTGACAGAGGCTGGGGTGGCTCCAGGAGTCTGGGTGAGTCAGCGCTAGGCTGAATAGTCCGATCTCTATTGGGAGTGGTGGGTGGAGTAGCACCTGTACCTGAATAGGGCTGTGCCTGCCTTCCACAAAAGACTGGCTCCACCTGGGGTATAAATATTAGAGTTGAAACCCCTAATTTTTAGACTACTTTGTGATCAAGATGAACCTTTGCCAAAGAGGACAGCTGAAGACACTGAGGAGAAGAACTGCCCTTGCTGCGTGTCTGGAGTTGGCCTGCAGTTTGCTGTTTCTGCTGAGGGAAGGACAAGGGACTTTGCTGTGTGCGGTGTCCATCTGTACTTGAAGAAGAGTCCCCAAGGGCCTGAGTGAGCTGGCCACCTGTTGTGGAAACTCAGGAACATCGAAGTTTCCAAAATCGTCTCAGCGATGCTGTGTGTGTGTGTCTGCCCACAGCTCTTCCTGCACTGAGACTGTCGTGAGGCCAGCGCTGTGTATGTGTGTCTGAACACAGCCCAACCTGACCTGTAACCTGCAACGTGACCATCGGAGTGCTGCGTGTTAATCACCGCCACCGGCTCGAGCCATCATCAACGAGAAAGTGCTGCGAGACCGGTACCACGGCCGGCCGAGTCAACGGCCCAAGATCAAGATTGCCCAAGAAGGAGTAGCGCCGTAACCTGATTGGCTACGAGGCATTGCCCGGCAACCGGGATTCCCCTGCACAGAGCAGCTGTTGCTGACGGAGCTTCCCAGCAGGACGTCAGCCGAGAAGGAGATAGAACGCAACCACCAGGTAATGCTCGGACCGAAGTCCTGAGCCGCTGCATGTGTCGTTGCCTGGGCGGGTTGCTTGTCTGTGAGGGACTGCTCCGATTTCCATTCAGTAGCGGAGCATCCTCTCTGGGTGAATCCGTCGAAGAGAAGAGAACGACAGTACCGGGAGCCCATGTTGCACAGTGCATCATGCTCTAAAGCATTTGTGGGCATATTTTCGTAATCGCTGACCACGGAGTCAGCAGTCACATGGTGAAGAGTGCTGTAGCCGCAAGAGCACCGTGTGTCGGTGCTAACGGAGACCTGGTCTTGTGGCATTGCATTTGCTTAAAAAAATACAGAGTCTACAAGTTTACTTTTGCAACATCTTTGAAAGACAGAGTCTACAAGTTTATTTTTGCAACATCTTTGAAAGACATTTTCTCTAAATACGCATATGTTGGATTTTATTTTTTTGTCGTTTTGGTCCTGTCAAGTTTTGATAAAGATACATTTATTTTTCTAAACCGGTGTGGTGTCCATTTGTGGGGTTATCACTGTGTTACTGTGAGTGTTGGTACAAATACTTTACACATTGCCTTGGGAATAAGCCTGTCTGCTTGTGCTAAGCTACCAAGGGGGTGAGCAGGGGTTATCTAGAGTATGTTACCCCTTACCCTGACTATAAGCAAGGGTACCTACCTCTGCCAACTAGAGACCCCCAATTCTAACAATACCAGACTCTCTGTGCCAGTCCAGAGCCACAAGAACTATTTGTGCTCGGTCGCTCCTGATCTTCTTGAGCACTTTGGGCATGAGTGGTACGAGCAGAAAGGTGTACAGGAGGCCTGAGTTCCACTCGTGAAGAAAAGCATCACAGAGCGAGAGCAGCCTTGGAATCTCCATTGCTCAAAACTGCTGATATCCTGTATTCACTTCGGAGGCGAATAGATCTAATCAAGGCTCTTCCCACCGCTGAAAAAGTCCTTGCACCACCTCCGGATGGAGATGCCACTCGTGAGCCGCAAGGCACCGTCGGCTGAGTTTGTCCGCGCTGGCTTTCAGAGAACAGGACTAATGTTGAACCACCAGGAAAATGCCCTGTTGTTCCAGCCATGTCCAGAGACAGAGGGTCCATGACCTCACACCGCCCTGTTTGTTGCAGTACCACATGGTGGTAGTGTTGTCTGTGAACACCTAACTAGCCTTCCCTTGAATGTTTGTAAAAAGGCTTTCAAAGAAGAAGACTTCGACCCCTCGGAGCACTGCTCGGACCTTCCTCTCGACCAGAAGCAGGAACGAGATCGTCGAGGCAACCTCCGTGGCGCTGTATGCTGGGCCACAATCAGCTTTAGTGACTACTCCCTCAAAGCCTTCGGGACCATGGCCTGGCAGTTGGAGCACTACTCTGTGTCATGGTCGTGCTCCAGGCACTAGAGACATATTAGGTGGGGGTTCATGACCAACATGGTGCGATAACAGGCCCCGCACGGCTTGAAGCCAGAGGTCTTCTTGCTAGACATCCCTAAGACACCAAAAGGAGTCAACAAATAGTCAAAAAAAGTTTGTCAAAAAATAACAGGTGGTAGCTCTCTTCGACAGATCTGCGCTATCTGGTGTGGAAAGAAAAGAACTGACGTCAGCGCGCCGAAGTGGCGGTTATATTGATGTCGAGGATGTCACAACAATGACGCCGAACACAACGCCGATGATGCCACGCGGAGTCGGTCGAAGCGATCTACCGGCGCGCAGGGGTACTGCTATCAAAAATCTTCTGGATCCAGCCTAACGCCTGTAAGTTCAAAGGTAAGGAATCTGCAGCTAGATGTCTATCAAATATGTACATATACTTAAATATGTTCAGTACATTACTTCATGTGCCCCATTCAAAAAAAAAATCAAAAAATACAGAGCAACCATAAGCTTTAACAAGAAGAACAATTATGCAGAGAGTTAAAAGTGGTATTAGGTTAGGATTCAGTTCAGTATAAGCAATAACACTGCTTGTATTTCTGTGTTTCCTCAGGATAAGAAAATAAGATTTCCTTCAGTACCCACAGCAGAACAGAAGTCTTCAGAGTCAGATAAGTATAGCATTGAAGGAAGACTTCGGTTATGCATACAAGTGCGCTATTGTGTTACCAGTGTGCGTAGCAACTTTATTCTTGATTCTATTCTTTCTTTTCTTATGCAGGAGTGTTAACAGAGAATATCCAGGTTCGCTGGAGAATATGCCCCGGGAAGAAGGTCACCGTAGAAATGTGATGGAATTCAGCTCGATGCGAGGAGCCAATGGAGGATGCTGATATCAGCGAGGGGAAACCGGAAGCAAGGTAAGAGACACGATGGCAGGAAGCTACATACTGAAACAATTAGAACCACTAGCAGCTTCTGCCCACCAATTCTCTCTTTATTCCCCGAGTGCTCTGCCCCTGCCACACTGCGAAGATGGTGCAGGACCTCGGCAATCGTGAAACCTAAGTAAGTTGATATTTTTCCAGGAATGGGAAGTAGATAGCTTGTGTTTAGCTTGAGGGCACGCTTTCTTGTCTAGTTCGATTTGAAAACAGATCCAGCTGTGACCTGACCATGGTAAAGGAATAACATCCAAGAGCCTGATGGTGCCATCTCATGCCCAGATATGGTCTAAGTAGATCCTTGTTTGTAGGTGCCTTTTTAATTTGTGACATTCCAAGAAACCATAGGGTCTACAAATTCCAGGGCAAGAGGTCCTGAGAATTGTCAATGTTCAAATTGCAGCCTTCCAAAACAGTAGGCATAAGAGAAGCGAAGAAGTGTTTGCCCTAGACAATCGTAAACGTCAGGAAGAGATGTGGCTTCATGTTTCAATGGAAGATACATCAATACAAAAGGCAACGACTGCTGTGGAGAAATTGAGTAGTTGCAAAGTAAAGCCTCAAATTTTTCATCTATACCTGTGGCAATAATGGTACAATATAGGCGTTCCTTATCAGCTAGGGAAATTCCCCCTACCTTGTATGTGGTACACTTGATGTGGATAATACTATAGCAGCTGGGGATGGCATTTTCCAAGTCATGGCTGATTTCTCATTCAGCCACATTTCTGTTATGAAAGAAGATCCCAAGCCTATGAATGTGGTGTTTTAGTATTTTGCTATATAAAGTGGTTGTTTTTTTAGAGCTGTGCCTTTCTTTCTATGTCCCTTTCCCTTTATTTCTCTTGTGTACTTTTAACTCTGGCACCTGCCATGCAGTTGGCAGTGATTCCACTTAGAACTGGAATCCCCTTCATTCTGATCCTGCCTGTGGACTAAACAGTACTGTGCCTTGTGGATTAAACTTCTTGAAACTCAATCTGGATTTCCTGCTTCATTTTTCGGATTTTACACTGGCGACGAGGTTTACTACTGTACCTGCTACTTCTCCAGGCACAGGAGCGGTACAACTACTATTAGGGATTTTCATCAATTTTGTACTTTATTTGCTGAGTTACTTCTTTGGAATTTCTGCCCTGAATGATTTAATGAGGATTATGGTTCATTTGCTATCCACCATCGTTGTTATCGTTGTTGTTCCATTTCTGTATCTGTGACTGCAGCGGAAATATCATTTTAATACACACCGCATTTTTCGATCTGCCAACTGCTGCCTTGCCTGCATGTGTGAAAGAAGATTCCATCTTCTGTGCGTGGTCACGAACTACCACGTCATTCGTTCTGCAGTACCCACGCGAAAGAAAGCCAACCACCGGAGACAAACACAGAGTGTTCCCGCTGCATCGCTGCGAGACGAGGGGTCTAAATTCCAATTTCTCCTCACAACGCTGTTGCTGCAACATTATGCCGCCGCATCACTACGTCGCGCAACGTCGCATTCTGTGACGTGCCGCCATTTTAGATTGGATTTGCCTGACATCTGCGTCGATGCGCACGACTGCGCACTGATTCCTGTTTACCTTTTGTTTCCAGAGTTAGCACTATCTGGTGCACGTTGTTGCACACGACTGTGTATCATTAACACTTTTCTGTCTTGTTTAATTTGTACTTGGAAGTCAATATTGCTTATTTCTATTGTATTTTCCATTCCCTATTGCCATATATTGTGTGTGACCGTTTACTGTTTCCACATAACTACAAGTCTTTATAAGCTTGTAGTGTTACCATGCAATTCAAACCGCCTTCCATATTTTTGCAAGCAAAGGGTGATCCCCCTATTCCTTGGTCTAGGTGGACGGAAGAGTTTTTAACCTACATGAAGGCTATTGATGGGGATAGGATGGGGAATGAAAGGGAAAAAAACAATCTACTTCATTGCTTGGGGTCTTAATAGATATACATTTTACACGCGCTCACAAAAGGAGTCAGAGTGATTTGATGATTTTCTAACTGCCCTCAGATCGTTTGTTGTTTCATGTAATTTTGGACTTATAGCAGACGAGATGATCAGGGACCAAATAATCGTTAATGTTAGAGACAAGAAAACGCAAGAAAAGTTATGGGTTTTGGGTAATTCCAATTTGCATGACAGAATAGCCACTGCTAAAGCATTCAAACAGTCCGAAAGATGGATGAAGACGATCGAGGAAGTGAGTTCTAAGGGCGACAAATGTGATAAAATCATGGATGAAGTTTATGCTCTAAGTACCACTCGAAAATTTCCTCAAGTGGAGAAAAATGGTGACAAAAACATTGTGTGTTATAGATGTGGGAGCTTCACCCATGTTGCTTCCTTTTAACATTGTCCAGCCATAGGGAAAGAATGTATTAAGTGTGGTAGACTTGGACATTTTGCCAGGGCCTGTAAGGATGACAAGAAGAGAGTGATTAACAAAGGGAGGGCATTTCCCGCAAAGAATAGTGAAGTCTCATGTGTGAGATGTGCGCACATTAATGATGATGATTCCATTAATGAACAAGCATTGGCATAGCCAATAGGTCTCGCTTTCTGGACCTTATAAGTATTTAGTTATGCAGCACAATATCCTTTGTGCAACAACATTAATCGTTGAATGGCTAAACCTTCATAAGGTCCCCAAGGCGAGACCTATTGGCTATGCCAATGTTTTTTTTGGGGGTGGCATAAATAACAGGACGGTGAAGGTTAGTTAGTTAGAGTAAGTGAGAGAGTCAGTAAGTGAGAGAGAGTTAGTTAGTGAGAGAGTTAGTTAGTGTTTTAGTGAGAGGGTAAGTTAGTGAGAGAGTGAGAGTTAGTGAGTGAGAAAGTGAGAGTCACTGAGAGAGTGATAGAGTCAGTTAGTGAGAGTGAGAGAGGCATTTAGTTAGTGAGAGTTTGAGAGTTAGTTAGTTAGCGAGAGTGAGAGTCAGTTAGTTAGTGAGAGAGTTAGTGAGAGTGAGAGTCAGTTAGTGAGAGTGAATGAGAGTGAGTTAGTTAGTTATTGAGTGAAAGAGAGTGAGTTAGTGGGATAGTAAGTTAGTGCGAGTGAATAAGTGTTTTAGCGACAGTGAGTTATTTTTTCAGTGAGAGTGATTTTGTTTTTTAGCGAGAGTTAGTTTATGAATCTTGGGGATTCATAAACAAGAGATCAGAGAATTCATAATGGTAGTGAGTGGAATATTGTCAGATTACCACACGAGGGCTCCACATAGCTGTGTGTGGGACTGGAGGGCTGCACCCTCAGGGGGGAGTCAGAATGTAACAGAATGATTAAATCCACACTATAGAGCCTCCTGTAAAATGGTGATCTACAGTTTAACACACTTGTCTGATTTATAGGGGTGGAAATGTATACTGGAATTACGGTATGTAATAACTAATGCACAAGAGTAATCAATCCAATATGAGAATGTGGCAACTGTCTATTTGTTTGTTATTTCTGTTTACAAATGCCAATAAATAAAAAAATAAAAATTACATTTTGCTATTCGTTCATTTAGTAATTTGTTTAAGTTTTTTATATAGGAGGGAGGTGTATGGTAAAGTACTTATTACGTCACGTTTAACAATTCTGTGTTCTTTTCTGTTTGAGTGCACTGCCAGGCACAACCTAGCTTTGTAACCATCTTTATGGCATCATGGTGTTTTCATGTAACTTGGGTTCGACATTCGAGAGCAGTTGCTTGAACGTCTGCCATCTATGTGGATGCTCCAATAAAGCTTTTTCATAAACTTATATAATTGTGGAGAGTCTTAACTACCACAGTATGGTAATGACAGTACAGAATTATTCCTAGTGAACTACCCATCAAGGAATGATGAAAGGCTGAGTCAGTTTTGTAGGTTTTTAACGCTCTTGCTCTCTCTCTCCCTACTAAGGTTTTCAAACCACTAGAATATAGATACAACTCTGTGGCCAGCGCTGAATCCACGGAGCTATTTTCATTATTAATATGCTTGCGTAGGGTTTTAGTTTCTATCCCAAACGAAAGGCAGGATAATTCGCATAGCAAGACGAGGGGTTGTTTGACAGGAGAGAAAGAGTACGAGGGAGAGCAACACACAGGGAGGCTGGGTTGCGGGGTAAGGGCACGAGACGGGTTGTTTTGCAAGGAGCAGAAGAGGAAGAGAGCAACACGGGGGCAGTGAGATATTTGTAGGGTGACCAGATTTTGAGAAGAAAAAAATGTGACAGACCAGACATAAAAGTAGGGCTAAAGCCTTTTGCCTTACTTTTAAGACTGGCCTGTTCTGATACCACAGAACTACAGGCGAACACCCGCCCATCTCCACTGTAGTGTTCAGAAAGAGAGTACTGCACTGACCGGTTCAGAATCAAAAATTAGCTAGCATTCGCGCCAAGAATTTTCAATTCTATTAAGGACACGGAGGCGAGGATTATGCTTCTCTTTCTATTTATTGCTACCCACAGCAGCCAATGAAAACTTTTGTTACATGAAAAAACAACACTTTTCTCATGATGCATATGTCACATCACTTCCTGCAGGGCCCCATAAGAGCCAGCCATACCGGAACTAGTCCTCTTTCTTTGCTCCGACCAGAAGTCCAATAAGTATTAAAGTTCAAAAGTATTAAAGTTCAACAACAACAGCTTCCAACGTGGAAGAACACCAGACCAGCTGGGAAACACGCCACTCCGTACAGCGGATCAATCCATCTTCTTGTCAGATCCTGAAAGAATAGAAATAAACAGCCCGTAATTTCTGTCAAAACAGAGTATATACAGCACGGGTGGGCAAAAATTACATTACAGTAATTTAACCGGGTGGGATAATCCTCGCCTCCGTGTCCTTAATAGAATTGAAAATTCTTGGCGCGAATGCTAGCTAATTTTTGATTCTATTACAGGACCGGAGGCTTCGTATTATGCTAGTTTAACGCTGATTAAAAACAACAGAGGATATATCTCCCACCGGTTTATAATAAAATTGTTTAAACGTGGATTCAGACGACCAGTCTGCAGAACGCATGATATCTTGCACCGTAGAACCCAGCATGAAAGTCTTGGAGGCCATGGCGCCTCGAACAGAATGTGCACCAAACACTTGGGTATCTACCCCTGCCTCTTGCATAACACCTTTCAGCCATCTAGCTATGGTAGCCGCAGTAACAGGTTTATACGGTTTTTGCAGAGCAATTAACAGTTGTACCACACCATCAGGCCTGAGAGACCTGGTACATTCTTCGTAAGCCTTGAGACATTGAACCACACAAAGTTTAGCATTATCAGGAAAAGCATGATAATCCACACTACGTGACAAGGTTTTTGTTCTAGCCGTAATATTAAACGAAACGCCCTCTGGGGTAAATACTCTACCTGTAATATCGAGCGCTTTGACATCCGAGGAACGTCTGCAAGCCGCTAGGCAAAGTAACATGGCCAGTTTGGCCGACAACTGCTTCCTGGACAACCTATTGTTGTCCGGCCAACTATTGAAGAGGGACAGAACCAGCGAGACGTCCTACAAAGAGGAATACTTTGGTTTGGGAGGATTGGCTACTCTAATGCCCTTTAGGAGTTTACAGATGAGAGGATGCATCCCGACAGGCTTCCCTCGATCTGAGAGTGGCCTGCCGAGATGGCGGAGCGGAAGTTATTAACCGAGCGGTAGGCTAAACCCTGCGACGCCTTCTCCGAAAGAAAATTTACAACATAGGGTAATCCTGCCCCCACGGGATCCACATGTTGTCCCACGCACCAACGAACCCAGCCTCCCCAGGCTGAAGAATATCGTTTCTTGGTAGAGGGGGCCCATGCCTGATTGATAAAGCTTGCAGCCTGGTCCGAAAATCCTGGCATTTGCCAACGCTGCCTGAAAGTCTCCAGGCCATCATGGTCAGGTGCCCCGATAGCACCATCGGGTGTGTCTCCCCCTGAGGGCCCTGGAGCATGGTCGAGGACCAAGGGATCCGCCTGGGGAAGTCGCAACTCGCCTCCATCAGCAACGGGAACCAAGGCTGCGACTTCCACAGGGGAGTCACCAGTATCACCTCCGCTCTCTGTCGCATCACTTGAGTGAACACTCGGGGAATGAGGATGAACGGTGGAAACGCGTAGTTCAACTGTTGAGTCCACTCCTGAGCCAAGGCATCTGTCGCCAGCGCCAGAGGGTCCGGCCTCCAGCTGAAAAACTGCGTCATTTGACGGTTCAGCCTGGAAGCAAATAGGTCGATCTCGCAGCGTCCCCAAATCTCCTGTAACCAGTGAACCACTCGCGGGCAAAGTTGCCAGTCGCTGTAGTCCCTGAGGTGGCGAGAGTTCCAATCCGCCACCACGTTGGACTGACCCGGAATGTACTCCGCTACCACCGATATCTGGTTGGTTAGGCAGTAATGCCAAAAGGCTTTCGCTATCTCCACCAGCATCGAGGACCTCGTGCCCCCCAATTTGTTGATGTATCGGACTGCCGACACGTTGTCCATCCGAAGAAGGATGCAACATGAGATCTGCCGGGGGGCCAACATCCGGATCGCAAAGGATCCCGCGAGGAGCTCCAGACAATTTATGTGAAGATTTAACTCCTCCAGGGACCACCGTCCCCCTGTGGAAATATTTCCGCAGCGCGCTCCCCAACCCCAACGGCTGGCGTCGGACTCTATGACCACCTCTGGCAACGAGCCGAAGATTGCTCTGCCGTTCCACGCCTCGACGTGGGCCAACCACCACTGCATCTCCTCCCTCACCTCCTGGGTGAGGGGGACTACGTCTGTGTAAGAAAGGCCCTTCTGTAAGTGCTGGATCTTTAGGCGTTGAAGGGCCCTGTAGTGCAGGGGGCCCGGGAATATCGCTTGAATGGATGACGCAAGGAGGCCCACTATGCGGGCAATCCCCCTGAGCGAGACCATCTGCTTGGATAGGAACGAGCGTAGCTCCTTCTTGATGTCCCGTAGCTTGGAGCTCGGGAGACAGAGTTGGGCCGTCTGAGAATTTATGACGAACCCCAGAAGTCTATCGTCTGCGTGGGAGAGAGGACTGATTTCGGTTCGTTGATCACGAACCCCAGGTTCTGCAAAATATGAATGGTCATGCGCAGATGCCGACCCACTAGCTCTGGGGACTGCGCCATAATGAGCATGTCGTCCAAATAGACAATCATGCGAACCCCTTGTTCTCTGAGGTAGGCCACGACCGGCTTCAGCACCTTGGTGAAGCACCACGGTGCTGAGGAAAGTCCAAAAGGAAGGACCAAATACTCATACCACCGGTTCCGCCATTGAAACTGAAGAAATCTGCGGTGGGGACGATATATGGGAACGGACAGATAAGCGTCCTTCAGGTCCAGACGGACCAACCAGTCCCGTTGTTTCAGTAAATCCGCCAACAGATGGATGCCCTCCATCTTGAAGTGCTTGTAAGTAAGAAAGTGGTTGAAATCCTTCAAATTGAGTACCAACCTGTAACCGCCTCCTTTCTTCTGTACCAGAAAAATATTGCTGCAGAAACCGCGAGGGCCCTCTTTGCAAGGAGCTATCGCGCGTTTCTGCAGCAATGCGTCTATTTCTGAATCTATGAAATCGCACTCGAGTTGGGAAAAAGAAAGCTGTCTGGGGCGCTGTACCTGACGGGGCGTCTGAAAAAACTCTAGTTGGAACCCTTGAACAGTCTGTAGTACCCAAGCGTCTTGTGATATCTGAGCCCAATTGTGAAAGAAATACCGAGTACGCCCCCCCAAGGGAAGAGGAAGTAAATCTGGAGCGCTCACCTGAGGAATCAGCGGCTTGGAATCCTCCACGGTAGGAGCCTTTGTTAAAGCGCCGTTTGTTGAAGCGCTGTCTGGTGGGGTAGAAGGTACCACCACGGGTGGAGTCCCAGTCACCCCTGCCGCGTCCGAAATCTCCTCGCTGGGGACCTTGAGAGTGCTGACGGCCAAACGAGCGTCCCCGCCCTCGTCCGGCCCTATTGAAAACACCGGCGTGAAACACGCGCTTGATCCCTGCTTGAGCCTTGTCCAGGGTAGTGAACGTGCCCACATACTTCGCAACATCCTTAACAAACCGGTCCCCAAAGAGGTTCCCGTCTGCCAACGGCCCAGGTTCCGACGCAGCCAGCTCAGTAAGGTTGGCGTCCATCCGCATTAATATCGATTTCCTGCGTTCTGTTGATATCGCGCAGTTGGCATTCCCTAACAAGCAGATAGCTCGTTGGGTCAGGCCTGCTAGCACGTGGGGGTCGATCGCACTCCCTGATTCCTGCGCCTCCAGGGCCATTTCCAAACTTTTTGCCAGGGGCCCGACCACGTCTAGGAGCTTGTCTTGGCAACCCCGCCAAGCGCGATCAATCCCTTTCTTGGGATCCTTGGCGAACTTTTTTAGAAACGTTAGCATGCTGGGGTCAATGTCCGGCGTCTCCGCCACTTTGTCCGAGAGGTCCGGTCTTGGGCATTCTGATTTTAGCCTACTGCGCACCTCCTTGTCAAACCCCTTGCGTAAATTCTTGTGCAGGTACGCAGCCACCTCCGGAGCCGGTAACCAGTCTGATGATCGGGGGTGCACAATATCTGCGGGGTTGAAAGTAAAGGGTGTAGGAACCTCTGGAGGTTCCGCATGCTTAGTCTTCCTGGACTTCTTTTTAGGAGGGGAGTCGTCCGGGGTGTCCGAGGAAGTGGACGTAGGCTCTGTATCAGTGTCTTGAACCTTCTCACGCTCTCGATTTGGGCGCGGAAGCGCCTCGTAGGACTCTGAGTGCGGCCAAGGCTGACCCCGGGAGTCCCCTGACGTCCCCTCTGTTTGTTTAGGGAAGCCATGCTTCTTTGCAAACCTCTCCAGCTGCTTAGTGATGGGCTTTAAAGCCGTCGCCAGAGCTTGTTGTACAGTTCCAGGAACTGCTTTTTCTAGGGCCTTGCTAACCGACTCCTGGACAGAAGCATCCAGGGCCTCAACAATATTGTCCTCAATGGCAGGTCCTCCTACCTCCTCCTCGTACAAGGTATCATCCTCCTCATAATGCACCCACGTATCCATAGTGGAACCACACTTGTAGCGGTACTTGCTCATAAGGCAAGAGCAAAGAGGAATCCAAGGGGGGAGCCAACCCACATCACAGCAGCACCGGTACCTAGCTCCTCAGCAGCAGCTGTAGAATAATTATTTCAGCCCCCAGGGCGTAGTGGAGCCAAGAGCAAAATCAAATACAAGGAGGTGTGCACCCTCCAGGCCCAGGTCGTTTTTCCAGCCAGCCAGGCGTCAGCAGTGCTCTTCGAGTAAAAACTACAGTCCAAATGCCTAAAAAAAAACTAATCGGGTCGTTTCGATGTGCTTTGCCCAAATCCTACTAAAACTACCAGATTGGGCTACGCACGTGGAAACGCTAACGAAACTAAACTATCCGGCTCCTGGCGTCAGCGGCATACGAGGGAAGCCCAGCGCCCATAATCCATAAAATATTTTGAACCCGCCGAAGGCGGGACGGTACCAGGTGCTGAGAAGGATACAGCGCAGCGCGCTAGTGGGGCATGCGAAGCGGCCGAGCGCCGCGTTTGATCTATTCAAATTTCACAAGATACGCTCTCGCGCCTCGGTCCGCTCGCCGCCCACAGAGACTCCGATCCTACCACGCTACTCCGCGGAGATCACCAAGCGCCGTAGCACGATTCAGAAACCCCTGAACCAGAAGGTAGCAAGCCAATCAGGGCTCTCGCCGTTAACCAACAATAACGCAACCTAAGCGGCTGACCCCAAACATTAGCTATCGCTAGCAAATCACATATCACACATCAATGATAACATACACAATCAATCTTATTGCCATAAAATCGGAGCTTTCGACTTAACTGTCTGCGTGAGCAGCAAAGAAAGAGGACTAGTTCCGGTATGGCTGGCTCTTATGGGGCCCTGCAGGAAGTGATGTGACATATGCATCATGAGAAAAGTGTTGTTTTTTCATGTAACAAAAGTTTTCATTGGCTGCTGTGGGTAGCAATAAATAGAAAGAGAAGCATAATACGAAGCCTCCGGTCCTGTAATAGAATCTTTTAATGGAACAACAAAGCAACAATCGCAGTAAAAGCAGAGTGTTTGCAGCGCTTCCTTCTCATCATGTCTTGGAGCTCTTTACCTCGACTCAAGCTGTGATCTCAGAATTCACTAGAGACATTTCATAAACACCATAGTATGTGGGGGTAGGGCAGCTGAAGCCAGATCTTAACAGAGCCGCTCACGACTCCTTCCAGTGAGGTTAACATGTCAGGAATGTTCCAGGTGCTGCAGATGGGCATATGATAGCCAAGTCCATGAGCAGATGGAAAGATGACCTGTGCCCTCAAGTTAATAGGCACTCTGTTCTTCCCAGACTCCCTCCCCCGTCTCTGGAGCCCCACAGGCAGTAACCCTGCAGCCAGCGTCCTTGTAAGAGCCAAGCTGAGCACTGGTCTGTGTACAGATCTGTCTGCCACGGAGGGCTCTGGAGCAGCTGCAAGGTACAAGGCAACAGACCGAAAATGTTACCATAGAATGTGCTTCTGTCGTGTTTTTAAAATGCTAACTTTCCAGAGCGATGGAAGCTCTGCATTGTGAGACGTGTGATGTTTCTTGTGTTCTGCTTGATTTTAAACAAATCCCTGACCCACTCACACCTTGAGGATGCTGGCTTCTCATGGGAAGGAGGACAGTGTGGACGCTTTAAGATAAAGCAACTAATTTGCATGTAGTGCGGTGGCCAGACGTAAAGCGGGGACAGAGTGTTTTTAAAAGAGAAAGCGCTGCTTCTATTATTGGCGCCAGGCTTGAGTATCGAAAATAGGGCAGGTTAGTAAGTGGCAGGGTTGTAATGGCTGCAAATAAAACAAAAGGTCGAGGTAGGGTGGGTTGGTAAGCAGGAGGGTTGTAATGACTGTAAATTAAAAAGGGCACTTACTTACCAAAGCGCGGGCAACACAACAAGCATTGGCCGCGCGGCCATTAAAATCCCCGACAGCGCAGAAGGCACTGACTTACCAAAGTGCGGCCAACACAACAAGCATTGGCCGCAGGGCCATTAAAATCTCCGATAGCGGTGAGTGCAACACTTTAAACCCGGCAAAAGTGAAAGCATATGCAGCATCGCGCGCGCGGTGCAAAAAGTGAAAGCAGATGCAGCATCGCGCGCGCGGAGCCAAAAGTGAAAGCAGATGCAGCATCTGCATTGGAGAGGCAGAGCGAGGTGCAAAAGACTTTGGTAGCACTTTAAAAAGCTGCTACTAAATGTCTCGCAGTGCAACCAATGCGCTGGCTCAGGCGAGACCTAAAAAGGGATTGTTGTATCTATTACGGAAGTTTGTGCTCTCGAGGGTGAGGTTTTGAACTCCCCTAAATGTGTTGTTCGTTTCTTAAACAAAGACTTAGAACTCATGGCAGACTCAGGCTCTCCATGGTCGATTGTTACTGAGAACTATTTTAACGAAATATTTAGTCATTCTCTGGCACATGCATCAAGCCAAAATCCAGTCGGTAAAATACCGAATCGCTAAAATCACCCGTTAGCGAGTAAAATAAACCGAATCCCAATGCATCAACCCAAAATGTGAGCAAATAACGAATCGCTAAATGAAATCCGGTAAAATACCGAATCGCAAATAACCAACATGCAAAAATACCGAATCCCTAAATACCGAATTCGCAATCACCGAAATCACTAATAGCTCCCGGCAAGTGCCAATGGCTAATAACGAATCGCAACCCAATGCAACAACAGTCGCAAATACCGAAAATCCCAAAAATCGCTATTTAGCATGAGCTAAATAAGGGGAATCAGAACCTGGAGGTAAAGTTAAAAAAGAAGTCATGTGAATAAAAAAAATAAAATAAACATGTGCAACTGATTGTGTTAATCACCAAACCCTTAAATGTGGCCAAGGAGACCCTGTTGGCTACCACAAAATGGCAGCCCTCTACGTGCTTGCAAGGAGGATGCGTATCAATGCGGCAGGACAGCGCAGGAGAAGGGTCCAGGAGAGAGTTTTCAGACTGCGCATCACCTTGCTCGGGCAGAATGAGGAGGAGGTGTACGAGAAGTATCGACTGAATCGTGCCATGATCATGCGCCTCATTGCAGACCTGGAACCATTACTGCAGCACCAGACACACCGGACCAATGCAATCCCTGCGCACGTCCAGGTCCTATGCAGCCTGCACCTACTGGCCTCAGGAAGTTTCCAGGGGGTAATTGCGGTAGCCGGAGGCGTATCGCAAAGCGCACTCTCACGCTTCTTCAAGAAATTCCTAGATGCCATGCTGACAATGCTACACACCCACATCAGCTTCCCCACAACCCCACAGCAGTTGGACCGCAACAAACAAGCATTCTACCAGGTGGCACAATTCCCCCATGTAATTGGATGCATCGACTGTACGCATATCCCCATATGTCCACCCGCAGCAAATGAGTACATATTCCGTAACCGCAAGTCATACCACTCAATCAACGTGCAGGTTGTGTGCGATGCCAATCACATCATAACGGACCTAGTGGCACAATTTCCGGGGAGCACACACGACTCCTACATATTCCGCCACAGTGAATCCACAGGCGTCTACTCAACGGAGAATTTGGAGAGGGACTCCTGCTTGGTACGTACAAATTCCGCTTCCCCACATGAACACCACACATGTATGAAGATCACCATTGCTAAGTCTTTGCTTCTATCTTCTAGGAGACAGTACTTACGCCCTGCGTGAATATATGCTCACCCCATACATCAATCCAGCAACCCCACAGGAACAACGCTACAACGCAGCACACATAAGCACTAGGAATGTCATAGAGAGGACATTTGGGATTCTGAAGAGTCGCTTTAGAATCCTACATAAGACTGGCGGCGCCTTGCTATACAAACCTGAAACCTGCTGCAGGATTATTGCTGTATGTGCAATGCTGCACAACATTGCGACCAGAAGGGGGCTACCCATAGAGGTGGGACAGGAATGACGACCACCGGGATGACCAACCACCCGCCCAACACCGACAGGCACACGTCCCTAACACAGCAGAGGGCCATAGGAGGCGGACATACATCATGCAACATCATTTCTGAATCAGGTGAGAATGATACATTACTATTTTGTTGGTGGTGCAACTGTTTAATGCACAGTAGCACTGCGGTATGTGCAACCAAACAAGCGATGTAAATAATGCTCCACATGACAAAAGTTATTACAAATGTGCGTTAAAGTCACGGCTGTGCAGCCTCAGGAAGGGGAGGACCATGGTTGCCCCACCACGGTCAGGTATGGCTGTAAATCTGTCTAGTGGCGCTTGCCACGTACACCAAGCCTCCGCTCAGGTGTCTCCGACGCCTCACCACGGCCTGTCCCCGTGGAGGCCCGCGAACTGCGGCGCCTGGTGCTGGCCTCTGCCACTGACACACTGCTGACACTCGAGGCAGCCTCACTGCCGTCTTCCCCTCCCAATGCACCAGCACTGAATGTGCCGCTCTGTAGGTGTTCGACAGCAGCGGTCATCTGCCCTAGTGCCTTGGCAACATCCCCGCAAAAGTGCCCAAGGTCCACCTGCAATGACACAGAGCGGCGTGCCAACACTGCTGTGCTGTTGCTGAGATGTGTGATGGCCTTTGTAGAGGCCGCGGACCGCACCAATTGCTGACGGTGCCTCCTCCTCTCGCACTCATGGCCCACCCTCATGGCATGGGTGAGCTCATGGATGTCCTCCCTGAGGTGCCCATTGCCCTCTGCTACCACAGTGGTCATGTCCCTAACCGCCGCAGTCATGGCACGCATTTCCCTTGCAAGGCGCACGATATTTGAGCTTATTGTTGCCATGTGTCGTCCCTGCAGGCGCTGTACACGCAGCAGCCTCTCCTCGATGGCAGAAGTTTGTGGGAGATCAAGGTCGCCTGAGGAGACAGAACTTGGCCGAGCCCTGCGCCGCTGTGGCAGTCTGCCACATCCAGGTGGTGCAGCAGGCGGTGTGATGGTGCACAGACTTTGTCCCAATTGTGTGGAGGGTGTTCCCATCACCTGCAAGTGCGCAACTTGGGACCTGCGCCTCGGCGCTTTAGTGGCTGTTGTAGCTGCAGCTGGTGTGGCTGGTGCTGGTGCTGGTGGTGCTGGTGCTGGTGGTGCTGGTGGTGGTGGTGGTGGTGGGGTGGCAGGTGGAGGTGATGTATGCGCATCCTGCGCTGTCTCCATGTCGGAATCCACAGGTGTCTCGGATATAATCAGCTGCCCGCTGTCGTTCGATTCCCCAGGAGATGCATCTGTGTGTGAAACAGTGCATGGTTAGTGGGATAGTTACACCTACGTAGTGTCGTACACATACATGTCCCTCTGTGATCCACAAAATAAACAGTCTCTATCCATGTTCAACTTATGTGGTGATTCGTAATTGTATTTACGCCTGTACATGCACACTGGGCTGACTAGACTACAACTCCCATGATGCACTAGTGTTAACAGTAAAGCTGTGTGGGCCAAAGCTGCATGCACACTCAGATCCTGCTGGGGGCATGGGAATGGATTTACGCTATGCTGGGTATGGGCACAGTCATGCATCTTACCTTGGGCACTTGTGGCTGCGCCGGAGGTGTCCATCTGGGTCACTCCCACGACGGCTTCACGCTCGATTTTCCCTTCCACCAGCTCCTCCAGGGCAGTGTTGGCTTGGACCGTCGAAGGGCCGCCTCCGGTTCTGGTCGCCTCCCGGAGCCTCTCCGCAATCCTCTCCTTAGCACGCTTCCGCAGGTCGTACCATCTTTTCTTGAGGTCGTCAATGCTGCGGGGCGTCACACCAACAGCATTCACCCTCTCCCGAATGCGCAGCCATATGCGCCGTTTCTCCCCCTCAGGCACCTTGAGGGACAGCTTACCAAAAAGGCGATCGTGCTTGCTGCTGACTCCCTCTATCAGGTGCTCCAGCTCCCTGTCGGAGAACTTGCGCTTGCGCTTGCGTGCAGCCTCAGCGCTGGATGGTGCTTCCTTCTCCATGGTTCTTTGGTTTGGCGGATAGCTCAGTCGGTGTGGCTTCACTCTGCACAGGCAGTCTTCACTCACAGCTCCTGTTTGCTCCTCTGTCGAGGCAATGAGGGTGGGGCTGCAGTATTTCCTGGTTGGTGATGTCATCTACACGTTCCCGGAGCGACGCGGTCATTTGCGATTTCGCTAATACCGAATTCGCTATTAGCTAATTCGGTATTACCGAACTCGCTATTAGCTAATCGGAGTTTGCATGCCCCGCTATTGATTATTTGGTAAAAATAGCGATTTTTAAGGAATCGCTAAAATTTACCGAATCTGTTGATGCATGCCCAAAAGCGATTCCTTAATAACGATTCCTTATTTCTCGCTATTAAGGAATCTCTTTTTGTTTGGTTGATGCATGTGCACCTCTGTGTCTACCAATGATCTATGTCCCTCTGATGTCACTGCTCAGGGTTTCGACGGTTCGACTATCGACCTTATGTGGTATGTTGCCTCTGATATTACGTTTAAGGAGAGCACTGCCTTTATTAAGTTATATGTAGCAAAAAAAGGAGTGAACATGTTGGGGTGGAGAGACCAATGGAGACTAGGGATTATACATAATCCTCGCAGTAAGTAACCTCTTATGGTAGTTGAGGACTGCACCGATGTTAAACTCATTGAGGATGAGTTTCCAGAGGTTTTCTCCGAAGCATTAGGAAAACTCAAGGGTTTCACCCATTTAATTAAACTCAAGCAAGGCGCTTCTCCTGCCAGACAAAAACTTAGAAACGTTCCCATTAATGTGAGGGAAGAATTGGGAGATGCTTTGAAAGAGATGTTGGATGGGGGTGTAATTGAAGAAGTAGAATCGTCAGAATGGGTTTCTCCGATTGTCTTGGCATGTAAACCAGATAAATCGTTGAGATTATGTATTGACCTCAGAGCTTTGAATGCTAACATTATAGTTGACTGTCATTCATTGCCGAATATCAACAAAGTTGTAAGCATGCTCGGAGGTGCCACGATCTTCTCTACCCTCGATCTTCACTCCGCATACCATCAAATAGAACTGGCCATGGAGTCACGCCATATGACAGCTTTTATTACACTCCAAGGATTGTTTCAATTCAAAAGAATGCCCTTTGGGTTAGCGTCGGCGGCCTCCGTCTTCCAGAGGTCAATGTGTCACCTTTTCAAGGACATGCAGTCATTTGTGAAGTGTTTTCAAGATGACATTCTTATATTTTCATCAGATAAAAAAACACATACTGATCACCTCAGAAGAGTGTGTGGAGTCCTCAAGGAGTATGGGTTTAACTCTCAAAAAGAGCAAGTGCAAATTATATCGAGATTCTGTTGAATATTTAGGGCACACCTTGTCTAAAGAGGGTGTGGTGCCCAAAAGATCGCTCATTGATGCCATTTTGAAGGCACCTGCTCCTGACTGTAAAGTTAAACGTCTTTCCTTTTCAGGTCTATGTGAATATTACAGCAAGTTCATCATGAACTTTGCCTCCAAAATGGAGCCCTTAAGAGAACTCACAAGGAAAAATGTTGAATTTGCATGAACGGTGGCAAAGCAACAAAAGGCTTTCGATAGTATCATAGCGGAAATGATAGCTGCCCCCACGTTGAAACCTTACTGCATGAACAAAACGTGCATTCTCACTGTAAATGCGAGTCTTTATGGTTGGGATGCGTTTTGTCTCAACGTGCTGGGAAAGAGGAATGGAACGTAGCATTTGCCTCCCGTACCGTTAATCTCACGGAGAGGTGTTATGCTGTAATTAAAAGGGAATTGCTGGCCTGCGTCTGGGCAGTGGAGCATTTCTGCAACTATATTTGGAGTGCATGTTTCATCTTGAGAACAGACCACAAGCCTTTAGTGTACATCTTGTCTCCCGGGTAGGGACACAACTGCCCGCATAGCAAGACTAATGTCTAGTTTACAGGAATACCGTTTTACAGTAGAATATATTCCTGGAAAGGTCAACGTTACTGCTGATTGTCTGTCCAGACTCCCTTGTAATACGAATTAATTGTGTGACGATGAGCAAGTGGTTGCTAATATTTGCGAAATAGTGTCTGGAAAATGTATTTCATTTTCTGAAACTATGTGGAAGCGTGCCATGTGTGGGGATGATGTACTGCGTAAGGTCATCGATTACACCACAAAAGGCTGGCCCTCCAAAAGTGAATTATCAGCTGAATTATTTCCCTTCTGGCAAATCTCTAACAAACTGGTTATCGAAGGAGATCTCCTGTTCAAGCAAGGGAAATGCATTCCACCTTTGTCTATTCGTGATCACATTTTGTCTGTAGCTCACGAAAGTCATTTGGGAATGTCGTCCATGAAGAGATTAATTAGATCTGTGTTTTGATGGCCTGGTTTAGACAGATTTGTAGACAGGATTGTGAGAGAATGCTCTGAGTGCGTGAGTAGTGAAAAAATGCTGAAGTGTGATCCTGCTCCCCTTATTCCTGTAGAATGGCCCGAATTTCCATGGCAAAAGGTCAGTTTTGACATTGCTGGTCCCTTTAATTTCTTGCCTCAAGACTGCAGATTTGCCTTAGTGATGGCTGACTATCACTCCAAATGGCCCGAGGTCAAGCTAGTACCGCATGCCAATTCTGAGAGTGTTATTATTTTTTTCAAGGAGGTTTTGCCCACGAAGGTTACCCAGAAGTTCTCATCACCGATAATGGTGTACAGATGAAGTCTCGTGAGATGGCTGACTTCCTTGAGTTTTTTAATATTCGTCATACCACCAAAGCCTTGTACGAACTTCAAGGTAATGGCCAGGTAGAAAAATATAATAGAGTTTTAAAACAAGATATTCTATGGGCATGAAAATTTGGGGCTCGGTGGAAAGACAGGTTGAGAGAGAAGTTATGGATGTAACGTATAACCCCTCATTCCACTACTGAAGTCTCTCCTTTCCAGTTACTAAAAGGGAGGGAGCCTGTTTCTAAACTATGCCCATGGTGGTTTAAGAAAGCTGGAAATGCCAATAGTTCTGTGGTCAACAGAGAGAGAGTGTGGCCCTTAAGGGGAAGGAAAAGCATGAAAGATATAAACAATATTATGATCTTCGCATGAAAGTGAAATAACCTCAATTTGTTGTTGGAGATTTGGTCAGGATACACAAACCAGTTATTTTACTTAAGGGTGAAATGGAATTTGGTAGACCCATCAAAGTTGTTAAGATCAATCGCAACAGCATTGTTACCTAAGATGGCAAGGTATAGAATGTCAAAAGAGTGGCCAAATGTGTAAATGTTTCTTCTTGAATTTTCAAATATCTAGGTGTTCCGTCTTGAATTTTCCTAAGGGAGGAAACGTGTTACATTACGTGTATTTTTATCCTTTCTTTCTATGACCCTTTTCCTTTATTTCCCTTGTGTACTTTTAACTCTGGCACCTGCCATGCAGTTGACAGTGATTCCACTTAGAACTTGAATCCCCTTCATTCTGATCCTGCCTGTGGACTGAACAGTACTGTGCCTTGTGGATTAAACTTCTTGATACTCAATCTGGATTTCCTGCTTCATTTTTGGGATTTTACACAAATGTAATAAAAAATGTGTACTGCCTTGGAAGAGAAAGGCAGAACCGATGTTACCGGAAAAATATCTAGTCGGTCCTCCAAAGTTGAATTAAGTTACTTTCAGTTTGAAATATCATTGTGTTCTGAGGTGTTTCTAGGAATTGTTTTTGGAGGTGCTGTTGAACATCATTGATCAACATTCTCTTCCCACGTGGAGATTAGTACAGTACCTGAAGGGAACAGGGTCGGCGTGTATGCTTTTATAACGGTGCTGTGCTTCTCAGTGTGGTAGATGAATGCCAATGTGGGAAAAGAATATGGTCTCGGTCTCTGCACATATAGTGTTGCTGTGCTTCCTTGTGAGTCAGAGGATTGCCAACACAGGAAAGAGTGTGATCTGCATGTTTACAATGACTGTTTGCTCTGTTTTCCCTGGTGGATGAATGCCAGTGCAGACAGAGTATGGGCTGAGGTCTCAGTGTGATTTTGTTGCTATTTTTCTGAGCAGGTGAGAGTAAGACCAGTGACGGACAGGACTATGGCTTGCGTTTCTGCTATAGTCGTGTTGTAGGGTTTCCCCATGTGGCATGTAAGTGCAAGTGCAGGAAGGGGGGTGGTCTGGTGTGATCATTTATAAAGCACAGGAATACACCGGACGGTGTGTCTCCGCTCTGTACACTGAGTACTCATAGGAGTAAAACAGTAGAGATTCAAAGAGTCAAAGGAATGCCCTGAGTGAGTTAATTAGATTAGAAGGTCGTTACTATAAATCAAAGTTTTCAGTTTCTTTCCAAAATCAGTTTTATAGGTGAATTTCAGAACCCTTGGAAGGGAGTTCCATAGTTTAGGCGCTAAATAGGCAAAGCATTTCGCTCCCATTCTGGCCCTCCTGACCTCCTGCTAAATTAGCATCAAAGGAACTGAGATTACAAGTAGGGGCATATTTTTGCACTAAGGAATGAAGGGAGCTAGGGCCCCGTTTCTTTAAGATTCGTCGGCAAATGCATGAGGCTTTGAAGTGGATCTTTAACGTAACTGGGAGCAAATGTAGCAGATTAAGGGAGTTAGAAGCTTGAGATCTTTTCAGGAGATTTAAGACCAGTCTAGCTACAGCATTCTGAACTCGTTGGAACAGTTTGAGACTCTCTCTGGGGGCACCTAGAAAAAGTACATTCCCATAGTCCAGCTGTGAGGTGATAAGTGCATGGACGATGGTTTTCCTAGATCTGGTGGGAATTAGATCAAGGATTTTTCTTAGAACCTTTAGGGTACCAAAGCATTTTCCTGCTGTTTTCCTGATTTGGTCTTCGAAGGTTAATTCTGAATCGAAAATTACTCCCAGGTTCTTGGCCTTGGACTTAGGAACTGGGGGTTCCCCCAAAGACACTGGCCACTAAGCTGATACCCAGATAGAGGGAGTTCTACCAGCTAGTAAGATCTCCATGTTGTTGGCGTTCAGTTTTCGGCAATTGTCAGTCATCCACCCTGTCATCTCAGATAGACAGGTCTTAAAGCCATCGGCCCTAATGGCAGAGGGATCCAACAGATTAACTATTGGTTGGGTGTTGTCGGCATACGGCAACACTTGAACTATATGCCTTTTAATGATGTCAGCCAGGGGTTTCATATATATATTAAATAGGGTGGGGCTCAGAATAGAGCCCTGAGGGGCCCCTTTCGTGGAGTGGAACTGGTCTGACAGACAGGATTTAAGTGTAACTTGAAAGGATCTGTCCTGTAGAAAGGAGATAAACCAGTTTGGTGAATTACCTCTGTTCCGGCCTCCTGAAGCCTGTAGATTAGTATATCAGTTGACACTGTGTCAAAGGCTGCACTCAGGTCAAGTAGTATCAGAGCCAACATCTGACCCTTGTTGGCATACTGTCTCAATATTTCTCCCGATAGGAGAAAGGCAGATTCGGAGGAGAATGTGACTCTGAAACCCGATTGAGTGGGGTCTAGCAGCTCATTTGATTCTATAAAGCTAGTCAGGCAATTATTGACATGCTTTTCCAGTCCAGTATATTTGAGAGAAATGGGTTGTGACATTATCTAATAGGGACGGGTCTATTGAAAGATTTTTCCTGATAGGCATTATCATGGCATGTTTCCAGTATTTGGGTACCAGGCTTTAGCCTATTGATAACTTCAGGAGCTCCCGTAGTGAGAGGGCTATCACTGAGACCCCCAATTGCAAGATTCTGGGTGGGGCTGAGTCAAGTGGGGAGCCTGATTTGATGGACGTAAAGATATTAACTTCTTCTACCGAAGGAATAGGGAGATCTATTAAATTGTTGGTAAACGTTTTGTATATTCTAGCCACTTTATTGGAAAAAAAAGGTTGCAATGTTGTTGCACAGTTTATGTGACGGGACAAGATTAGCGAGGTGCGTTTTGCCTTCGTTAGAGATTTGAGCAGGGAGAATAGTTCTTCGGTTGGATTACACGCTGAATCAATCGTCTGGGCAAAGAAATCATTTAGTTCTAGTCTAATATGTTTATGATAGGTTTTCAGGGCTACTTTGAGACGAGTGTGGGCAGTGGAACTGTAGTCCATCCGCCATTCACGCTCAAGGCATTGCATTGTTTTTTTTATGCGCTAAATGTTCATTATACCATGGCGAAGACGGTGATTCTCATGCATTCTTTCTCGTGGCTATGGGCGCCATGATGTCGATGGTTTCGGTTAGCCATGTCTCCCATTTTAAGTGTGGCCACTGCCTTCTGATCTTCCCTTTCGATATTAAGTTTTTTTTCCCTAGGCCTTTTATAAATTTCTCAGGTGTAATTTTATTCTAGTTCCTGCTCTGGACTGGTAGGGTTGCAACCTTGGCCCACCTACTATTAATTCAAAACCAGAAAGGAATTAGAAAGTGGTCCATCCAAGGTAGTTTCACCGCATCCTCCACCACTAAGGAGGGGTCATTAGAAAAAATAGGATCTAATGTATGACCTTTTTCGTGGGTGGGGCCCTTGACTAGTTGACATAGCTGAAGAGTTTGTAGGTCCCTGATTAGAGATAGGACTGTCTGGAAGTCCTGAGATTCAAAGTGGATATTGAGATCCCCCAATATGACCAATTATTTGTGACTTAAGGCTAGCGCCGGAGCAGATTCCATTAGCTTAGTGATGAAATTAGCTGCTGGACCTTGGGGGCGGTACATCAATAGGCCTGTAAGAGATTGATTACTGGACATATGAATTGTAAATTGCACCGCCCCACTATCCAAAGAGTCTAGTTTATTGAGGGAGCAGTTCCAGATTCTTTTTTTTAAATAAAGGCGATTCCACCACCTTTCTATCCTACTCTGTCACATCTTACAATGCTATAGCCTACAGGTAGCGCATCTAGAACATCCGGCTCAGAGCAGTCACCCAGCCATGTTTCTACTAAAAAGAGTGTGTCAGAAGTTTGCTCATTAAGTATATTAAGGATATCTGCCTTGTGTTTCAGGAGGGAGCAGCAGTTAAGCAAAAAACCTTTAAAAGAGCCATTTTAGGAGGTAGGGTTTGCAGTCTGACTAATGCTCTGTCATCACCTGAATGGAGCCTTTAGGCCTCTAGGGTTGAGGGGGCCAGGTTCCTAAGATTATCTGAGGAGAACTGCAGTCAATGGCTATTTAAACGGGCAGGGGGACTGGTACCTGCCTACCGCAGACGTGCGCACCATTGGCGCGCCCGCTGCATGTGTTTGCTGCACGTTCATGCACAAGTAGCCTTATCAGAGGAGGCGACCAATTAGATGAAGGCGGGGTGGGGCCGACCGCCGGGGCGGGTGCCACCCAGCAGTAGGGAAAGAGGATCTCTCAGAGGCAGAGCTCGTCCAGAACAGTAAGACAGAAAATCAAGGGGGCAGAAGAGGGGAGCCACGCACCTCCCAAGCACCATAGGTGCTACAAGGAAATCAAACTGGGGATAAAAGAGTGCAAACACCATCTAAAAACGGGAGCCAGGCACCTCCCACACAAAGAGTGTTACAAGGAAAATAACATAATTAAAAACACAACTTCAGAAAGCCGAGTTAAAACACTTCATAACGGGTGAGAGAAACACTCGGCAGGAGTGGGATTTGAACTCCAGAACGGAGTGAGGATTTCTCTTCCGAGATCAGGTCTGATGCGTCCGCGCATCGGACATGATCAAGTAGCTTCGTCAGAGGAGGCGACGAATCAGAGGAAGGCAGGGTGGAGCCAACCGCAGGGGCGGGTGCCACCCAGCAGTGGGGAGAGAAGATCTCTCGGAAGCAGAACTCGTCAAGAGCTATAAGACAGAAAAGCAAGAGGGCAAAAGAGGGGAGCCAAGCACCTCCCAAGCACCATAGGTGCTACAAGGAAATCAAACTGGGGATAAAAAAGCACGAGCACAGTCTAAAAATGGGGAGCCAGGCACCTCCCACACAAAGTGTTACAAGGAAAATAACGTAATTAAAAACACAACTGCAGAAAGCCGAGTTAAATCACACCAGAACGAGTGAGAGAAATACTCGTGAAGGAGTGGGATTTGAACTCTAGAACAGAGTGAGGATTTCTCTTCCGAGATCAGGTCTTCTCCATTTGGTTGCATGCACATATAGGTATCATTTGTACCAGAGTGCTGCATCTTAGTAACTGTGCTGCAATGTGCTTATGGTTATTATGGATAATGGTATTGTTCACCAAGTTTCATTGTTGTGTGAAGGGATGAGATAGGTTGCTGTGAGGCAGTAGAATGTGTTGCAAAACCCTCTACATGCTATTGTGTACCAGGCATCCTGTTACCACATGGCCCAGACAATACTAGTTGCAAACCCTGCCAAAACAGGCAGTATAGAGTGTTAGGCCAGCATATACATTACAAAACAGATTCCAGTCTCAAATTGAAAAGACAGTAACTTGCAGAGTAGCCATGGCACAGTGAGGTTACTAGTTATGAGTATTACTCCTTCTGTTGTAAGTTCCAGAAAAAGCATACCCCTCCAGGAGCAGTACTTATTTCAAGGTCAGCCGTCTGCTCGAAAATGCCACTGGACCTGCGTCATGAGGGTGTAATTGAGGCTCTTTCCTGCTGGGGTACTTAGGGTGGTTCAGGTTTGTATCTGAATTGAAGATTTGTGTCTGTGCATGCAATGAGTGCCCCTCCAAAGTTGATTTGTTACTTTCATGACATGAAGTAATGCACATAGTTGCACAGAGTGGAATGCTATGGGCTGAATGTAGTAAAAGAAAGAGCACAAAACTGAGCTCGAAAGACACGTCACCACAGTAGGGAGTTCTGTAATTGAAATGTACATCTTCAGAATAAAGCTCAACTATTAACTTAAATAGTTTGAGCACAGACATCCTTAAAGAATGAATTAACTAAACTTGAGGAAAACATCCATGTGATAGACAGGGATCTTCCAGTGAACCCCCGTATCCAGCCCAGATTAACAGCAGAAAGAGATTAACATGCAACACTGTTAAAAAAAAGCCATGGTCCATAACCTACTGTGGACACTTACACTCCATGCACTATTAGTAGGGAAGGGCAGTAAAGATGCTGACTTGGTTTGTACAACCTTAAGGGAAACTTTTACAGCAAGTCAGATTAGAAACGCGGCTGGTGGCACGTATGTACCCAGTAGGACATTCACAAGGTGTTCAATCAACACTATTAGGCGCTATAGAGTGATTAGCCTCCTGTTCTAGAGGAAGACATTCAGGACTTTCTAGATAGGGCATCACTTGTGACACTGGCGGGGGAAGAAGGAGAGATATTAGGTGGGCCTATAACTGAGTCTGAAATTAAAGTAGGCATCAAGGACCTCGCTGGGGGCAAAACATCGGGGTCTGAGCAGTTACCAGTGGAGTTTTACCAGAGATACATATCCCATTTGGCTCCATGGCTGGCTTTGATGTATTCTGGATCTTTAGACAGTGACTCACTGCCTAATGCAGCTACTGAAGTTTGGTTTTCTCCATCCCCAAGACGCACAGTGATATGTTGGAGGTTGCCTCGTACAGACCTCTCTCTACGAGGAACCTGGAATACAAGAACTTTAACGTATTGGGGAAGCCCCTCCAGCTGTATGTGCACACATAAGGTAACCGGGACCAGATTTGTATCATTCCCCAAGGCATCAACTCCCTCAATATTAGTCGTCCATACCGCATCCTTAATGAGACACTGAGACAATATCACCCTGGTGCAGTCCATTGATCTATGTAGGTCCTTCGACATGTTCCATTGTGGATACCTGCGTGCAGGGATGAGGCAAATTCATTTGAGTGCTGGATGGGAAAAATGGGTTGCCCTACTATATTCTAGTGCCAGTGTCCGACCTGGGTGATGCATCTTGGAGGCGTTTTCAATACTTGGGGGAACCAGACAGGAAAGCCCATTATCACCAATGTCATGTGCCTTAATGATAGAGTCGTTTGAAGGAATGGTGGTAGCAGGCAAGGGCATACTGCTGCAAGAAAGTTAAACACATGCAAACAACATACTCCTTTAACTGCGGGTGCAGAAATTGGCCTGCCTTGGAGTATAGAAGCACTTAAGGGCATTGGAAAAGTATCTGGCTTGGCACTAACTGGGACAAGACTTGTGCTTTTGCCATCTCCCCTGCACTCTTGCATGCCCCATCAGCAGTTAGTTGGATAACCATTAAATAAGAACCACAGATATTTAAATGCCTAGATGTTAGAATGCATCACGCTGACATGGACGTCAGAGAATTGAATTTGTATAGTACCCTACATGCACTTAAAGAACATGTAGCTTTTTGGCACTCCCGGAAACTGAAACCACAAAGGAACCCCTGGGTCTGCAGATTGCAAAAAAAAAAAAAGTGCTAACGGAGTGTCCTTTTTAAAAGATGGTTTCCCCCACCCACCCAAAGGATGCATGCTTCATCATAGGTTAACTTCCTTGCACCATGAACCTGGACATGATGTGGGCTACAATCCTCTCTCTGAGAGGGAGGAGCTCAGGGATGTTTTCTTGCGTAAAGAGAGGTATACTAATTACCTTAGGTGAGAAGGGTGTGATGAGGGGG
The DNA here is from genome assembly GCF_964204655.1 of Triturus cristatus. Lineage (NCBI taxonomy): Eukaryota > Metazoa > Chordata > Amphibia > Caudata > Salamandridae > Triturus > Triturus cristatus. Next base: position 867,435,568 of record NC_140581.1, read on the forward strand.
TGCATGAACAAGATTAAATGTGAAGTAAAACTAATTCCTGGGTATGTCATAGACTTTATTGAAGTGGCTCTAGACCCGGATTAAAACCAGGCTATGACAAGAGGAAATGTAACCTGTCAGCGTGAAGAGTACGTGGACATGTTTCAGCTGAATACCCTCATAAGAGGTGTGGTGGCCTTCTTCAGGACCTAGCGTGTGTTACTACAAATGCGTGTAACAAAAAGAAAATGTATCAATATACAAAATCAGTGGTAGTCTACTCAATCAGGATTCCACTGATAGATATTTGTCGGCAGCTGTCAGGTTAAAGTACCCCAACTTAACCTTGGTGCAAACAAAAGGGGACATCAAATCCTTAGTGAACAGACAACAAACAGTAGTATTGTGCTGAGGAAGGTTGCATTACGCGCTGTTTGTCATCTGGTCACTATATCAATACATTTTCTTTTTGTTACACATATTTGTAGTAGCATACACTAGGTTCTGAAGAAGGCCGCTACACAGCTTATGAGTACCCTCATAGGCTAAATATCATGAAGCACACAAATGGCATGCGTTGTCCCTCCGTGACTTAGTTGATGTAGGCTTTATCAATATGGACTAGAGCAGTCCTGGAACACTTTTGGACAAAGGTGGTGGCAGACGTCGAGCACACAGTAAAAAGGAGTGCGTGATGCTTGCTGAAGAACAAGTTACTTATCTTCAGAAGTCCTTATCTGGTAGAGACAATATTATTTTTTTTTATTTGTAAACTTTTCATTGAGAACGCAAAATAAAACAGAGATATAGCATTCTTGTTGTTTCAGACACAATACACGAAAATCAACACTACAAGACAGGTCTAGCAGTCCATAGTGCTTCGTATCCATATAATCTCTAGACAGTTCACATCAATAGTCTTTTTATTACAGTTCAATGTTGTCCCCACCTAGTACTTAAAGCTGAGTCTGCGGCATAAACAGAGGGCCCCTAAGCCGGGTCCCCTGTTAAATCCTACACCGAGCCACATATCTTGCATATCGTACATTTGTATTATGCTTCAGGAGAATTGGCACTGTGTGACTTGTTTGTTTTGGTAATCAAATAAGCTTGGTAAAGCCCCTAGAAGTTTTTAGGTCTATTGCGGGGAGGTAATAACTCGCTATAGTGTTCAGTTTGTGTGCTACCGTACGTAATGTCGTGAGTCCATTCCGTCAGGGTGGGTGTCAGGCCTCGGGACCAGCAGATCGCCACTCTGGCGCTTTTTTGTTTTGATCCATTGTATTTTATGTTATATTGTATTGTGTTTTGTTGTTTATTGTAGTCCTTACATGTATGAATTTGATATATGCATTGTATTTTATAGTATTTTGTGTTGGGCATATGATTGTGTTTTCCAAATCACTTATTATGCTATGAATGAATTTACAATGTTTGGTCTTATATGTAACTAACTAGTGTGATTCTTCTATTATGTATAGTATCATTTTAGATAAATAAATGAAAATGAAAGAAAAATAATCTAACTATCCCTCTCGGTCTGTGGACACATTAATATTTATGGACTTACTGCCTATCTAGATTATATTAGTGGGGGGAATGCGCTTCTGTTTTTTGTACTGATTATTCCCTGACTCCTTTCCCCTCCTACTTATTGACTCAGGGTCCCTCGAAGTTTTTCTATAGATATCGCCACTCTGTGTTTAGCCATAAGAAGCCCCATATCTACCAGGCGCCTGATTCTCTTAGGTAAATGTTTCTAGTACCCCAATAGAGTGAGCATAGGGTCCGGGTCAAGTGGAATATCAGTGATCTCACCAAGTGTCTTAAAGATCAGAAAGACGCTATCCTAGGACACAGTCAGGCCAGGTGATAAAAATCTGCCGGGTCCGTTCCACAGCGTTCACACGCCGCGGAGTCACGTAAGCCATATCTGCAGAGTCTCTCTGACGTGTATTATACCCTATTTATAAATTTTAAATGTATCAGCCTGTGACGCCCGTTTAACGAGATACATTTCGGATTCTCGCAGCAATACTTCCAAGTTGTGTCGTCAAGTGCTCGATTCAGGTCTGTCTGCCACGCCAGTCGAGCCTTGGTACAGTGGTTGGCACTGTAGCCCTGCGCTATATTATAGATTCTTGGGACAATACGTACAAGAGATACAGCTTTGATCACTTATGTGAGTGGAGCAACCTCAGGTGTTTTTTTTAACTCAGGACCCAGAATGCCCCTTAGTGAGTGTCTTACCTTGTGAAATTGAAATTGGGTCAGTGTAGTTGTCGTCCGACCCTCCAAACTCACATCCTCCCATAATATCGCTTTGCCTTCGTCAAACAACTCCCCTATCCTGTGAATGTTGATAGCTTTCAGAGCCCTAACTACCCCTTTTCCCCTACACGGGGGTAACCAGTTGCACCAGTCAAGCGGTGTCACAGGGGAGTAAACTATAGCGCCAGCTTGTAATTTCAAAAGGTAATGCCAGGCATGTGTTGTCGCATTAACAGAGTCAAGTATCCCTGTTCTACGATCATGAGGCCTGAACAGGAGTGCCGGCAATGCAGTAGGGCCGCCACCACCTATCTGGAAATGTGGGGCATCCTTGGGACCGTGTATCCAGTGATGAACATGAGCACCCTGCGCCGCTCTATAGTAAAGGTCTAGATCCGGCGCTCCCAGTCCACCTATGCTGTATGGGAGTGTGAGTATCTCCCACTTGACTCTAGCATGTTTCCCAGCCCAAGCTAACCGCACCATCAGAGATGTCAGTACCCGAAAAACAGAAAATGGGAGGACAATAGAAATGTTAGTAAATAAGAATAGAAACCGTGGTAGTACCACCATTTTCATAATAAGATTCTACCCACAAGGGATAGGGGTAACTGTATCCACCTGTCCACATCATCTTCCAGTTTGGATATTGCTGTCCCGTCATTTTCTTTAACCCCTTCGGTGCTCAGGTTGGCCGGGAGCCGTTCTGAGACACAGTGGGCATGTGCTCACAACGGCTCCCGGCCGTCCTGGCACCCACCCACAGGGGGAAGCGCTGGCGCTCCCCCTGTGGGCCGCCCATAATCCTGCCCCCACCCACAATGGAAGGGAAAGCCCTTCCGCTTCACCCCCCGCCCCCACCACACCATGTTATGACGTCAGCGCGCTGACATCATTACATGATATCGGACGCTCTGGAAGCCATTTGCTTCCTGCGCGTCCAGCAGGTAAGAGGCGAGTTTGGCCTCAGGGAGGTTGGGGGGGTCATTTTAAAAAGGCATTGGAGGAAAGGAAAGTGTTTTCCTTTCCTTCGATTTATTTTTCAAGCATTCCTGCTACACGATTGCGCATGGGGCGCGATCGTGCAGCAGGAAGGATTGCTTTTTTTTTTTTTAAAGGGCCTTTTGTTTCGGGGAGTGGCCCCTTGGGCAAGGGTCACTCTCCTTGAGGGTGAAAAGTTTGTGGATGGGTCTGCCCCCCTTGAGGGGGGGGGCAGACCTATAGTTTTTTTTTAAAGTCATTAAGTGACCACTAGGCCACCAGGGATTTTTTTTATTTATTTACAAAGTGCCTTTGTGTCAGGGAGCGGCCCCTTGGGGGTGAACATTTTGTGGATGGGTCTGCCCGCCTTGGGGAGGGGGGAGGCAGGTCTAGAAATATTTTTTTTTAAAAGGCATTATGTGACCACTAGGCCACCAGGGAATTCTTTTTATTTACAAAGTACATTTGGGCAAGGGTCGCTCTCCTTGGGGGGATAATTTTTTTAGTAGTGGTCTGCCCCTCTTGTGGGGGCAGATTGAATTAATAAAAAAGTCGCTATGAGCCCACTAGGCCACAAGGAATTTTTTTTTTCTTCAAATATGTTTTTGGGGAGCGGCCCCTCAGGCAAAGGCTGCTCCGCTTTGGGAATCATTTATTGTGGCTGTTTCTGCCCCATCAGCCTTGTTATTCTAGACCCATCTGCCCCCAAGGAGGGCAGAAGCCATTAGACACCAGGGATTGTTTGAGTTGTTTGGGAGTGGCCCCTTGGGCAAGGGTCGCTCCCCCTTATGGGGTATTTATTGTGGTCGTTTCTGTCCCCTTTGGGGAAAGATCGGCCATATGTTTTCAGGCCCATATGTCCCCTAGGCGGGCAGAGGCCACTAGAAACCAGGGCTTTTTAAATGTTGGTGTTGGTTAGTAACCCCTTGGGCAAGGGTCGCTCCCCCTTTATGAGGGTGAATCGTTTGGCTGTTTCTGCTCCCTGTGGGGGCAGATCAGCCTCATGCTTTTAGGCCCACCTACCACCTTTGCTTGGCTGGTGAATAGTGTGTTGACCAGTGCATTATTTGCATATGTGATTGTAATGTGTTTTTTCTCCTTTTTATTCTAGTGGAAAGCTTTTGATTCTTGTTTACGGTTTCGGCAGTGGTTGATCCGCAGTTTTGCATGGTTACATTTTTTTGGTAAGAAAAACATTTTCGTGGTGTTTACTCCAATTGAGTATTAATGTCATGCATGAATGCATTTTTTGTAAGTGGTGTCAAAATAGCAGCATATTTAGTTAGTGTTTTGTGCGTGAAATTCTTTGCGATGAGTTTTGCGTTGTCTTATGTGTAATTTTGTTTTCTTTTTTAGAGGGATACTGTTGGTCCTTACTGTGTCTGTGCAGAGTAGGTGGTGGTGAGTCTAGCTGCTTCTGGCAAGTGAGTGGTATAGTGTTGGAGTATATACGTTTTTGTGCTAAAGCTACATTTTGTTTATTTCTTTTTTTACAAAGGATTTGTTGCTGTTGACTTGTTTGACAAGTTACCTTTATTAGTAAGCATTATGGCTATCCGTTGAATTACTGCTCAGCAGGTGGTTGGTATGCTTCTTGAATCAGGCAGTGAGTTTTCTCTCCACATGGAATCATCGGATGATGAAGCTACTGTCAGTGCAGATGAAGCTACTCTCAGTGCGGATGAAGTGCCTGTTTTAGAGGAGGACACTGATGTGCCGATGGTGCAAGAGGCATCTGGATTGCAGCCTGGGGCTTAAAGGCTCCCATTGGAAGTGCTGGGCTCTGGGTTGATCCAAACATGGTGCAATCGGTTTTGTCTGCCTTTAGTGGTGATGCAGGGTGTACAGTGGATTGTGAATATTTTTTGCCTATACAGTCGTTTCAGTTGTTCATGGATGATGTATTTTTGGGTGAGATTGTTGAGCAGACTAATTTGTATGCTGAACAGTTTTTGAGGGACAACAGTGGACTCCCACAAATCTGGATGAGATGAAGAAGTTTTTGGGTTGGACTTCTTTGATGGGCTTGATAAGGAAGCCATCCCTGGCTTCATATTGGTCTACCAGTCCCTTGATGGCAACGGCCATATTTCCTGCAATAGGATTACCCTGACTGTGACAGTCTTTTTAAGATTCTGCCTGTTCTTGATCACTTTGTAGATCGATTTTCAGAGATCTATACTCCAGGGAAAGAAATAGCTATTGAGGAGTCTTTGATCCTGTTCAAGGGTTGTTTGGTTTTTAGACAGTACATTCCTAGCAAGAGGGCACGTTATGGAATTAAGCTGTATATGTTGTCTGAGAGTAGTACAGGATATGTCTTTAATTTCCAGGTGTACACTGGTAGGGATTCCACTATTGACCCCCCTGGTTGTCCTTCCACTTTTGGAGTTTCAGAGAAATTTGTGTGGGATCTTGCTAGAGGACTGTTAAACAGAGGCCCCCATTTGTACCGTGATAACTTCTACACTGCTGTGCAATTGTTTAAGGAATTGTTCAAAGTGGACACTTTTGCTTGTGGCACAATCCGCTCTAACCGTAAACGGTATCCAAAAGAGATTGTTTGCAAAAAGCTTCAGAGGGGACAGTGCAGTTCATTTTGTAGTGATGAACTACTAGCTGCATGCTGACTACCATCCACGATGAGAGTACTTCACCTGTGGCTGTTTGGGGTCAGATTGCTGAAGTGAGCAAACCTGTGTGCATTTTAGACTACAATAAGCACATTGGTGGTGTTGATAGAGTAGATCAGAGGTTGGAACCTTACACTGCTATTCGTAAGGCTTACATTTGGAATAAAAAGTTGGCCATCCATCTCTTCAATTTAGCAACTTTCAATGCTTTTGTTGTGTACAAGGAGTGTTTTCCTGCGTCAGATTAGACTTTTGTTCAGTTACAGCAGTTTGTGATAGGCAGCCTGGTTGTTGTGGAACAGGCAAGTGTTCCTAGGGTTGGAGAGGTGGAAGATGTGGCTAGATTGAAAGATCGCCACTTTCCTGATTTAACTCCTCCCACGTCCACAAAAAACAATCCATGTAAGAGATGTAGAGTCTGCTTGCGAAGAGGTGTGCAAAAGGAGAGTCGTATGCACTGTGCGATTGTCCTTCTAATCCTGGGCTGTGTGCGCCCACATGTTTCAGATTGTATCACACTCAAAAGAGTTTTTGGGAGCAACCGTGAGTCTAATACTGTACTGCCTGGTCTGGATGGTTTTATATAGTTATTCAGTTTAACATTTGGCAATAGAATTATGTCTTTAGACCCATCACTCACCCTCGTGCCAAATCCAACCAGTATGTCTGTGTGCTTGAAGAATAGGTGGTTGTGCAGAAATATTTATCTTTTCTGGCTTTCTCAAGCAGGGGGTACCTTGTCCCTTTTTGTGAATGTTGTAATGTGTTGGTTTCGTGCCTGGTGGTGTGAATGGTCTTGTGTGTATCACGTATGAAAGGTGTGTGAATGGCCTGTAAAGCGCTTGGGGCCTTGATGTGGCTTTACAGCTCACGAGCTGCGAGTCACTGGTTCCGTTTTTTGTCCTTTCAATTATTGACATGCATTTCATTTTTGTGAAATCTCGTTAATAAAATGTTATATTCTGAACCATCACTCGCCCTCGTGCCAAATCCAACCAGTATGTGTGTGTGCTTGAGGAATAGATGGCTGTGCAGTAATCTTTGTCTTTTTAGTCTCTCTGCCAAGGTCTACATTCCATCTAAGAATAACCTACCAACTGTAGATATTGTCGTAAACTGAACACCCATGGGAGTACATGGTGAAGTCTCTCTTGTGGAGCCCAACAAGTTATCTTACCCACAATGTCCTGCACACCTCAAAATGTGTTTGTCACATTTTCCTTGCATTATTGTGCCAAAATGTTCACGCTGCAGAAAGAAACAACAAATTTCCTACTCCCCCCTTTCTCCAAGTATCCCAATAGAAATGGTACCTCGCTCGTGTGGGTGGGTCAAAGACCCGTGACAGGCAAGGGCCCAAAAGGTATTGAGGCGACATCAAAATTGCCTATCACAAAACGACCTGGTTTTGCAAGGGGGGTCACCTGGGGTTTGGCCCCATGCTCGGCGGCCATCTAGAGAAACCTACCGAACCCACACATTTCTGAGAACTAGACACCCAGGGGATTCCAGGGAGGTATGGCTTGCATGGATCCCCCAACGTTATCTTACCCAGAATCCCCTGCAAACCTCAAATTTAGCTGAAAAAAATCACTTTTTCCACACATTTTTGTGTGGGAAAGTTGTGGCATCACTGGGCTGACACAAATTTCCTACCACCCAGCGTTCCCCCAGGTCTCCCGATAAAAATGGTGTCTCACTCGTGTGGGAGGCCCAAGTACCAGCGACAAGCAAGGGCCCAAAACGTATTGAGGCAACATTAAAATTGCCTATCACAAACAACCTCGTTTTGCAAGGGGGGTCACCTGGGTTTTTGGCCCCGTGCTCGGTGGCCATTTATGGAAACCTACCAAACCCACACATTACTGAAGACTAGACACCCGGGGGATTCTAGGGAGGTATGGCTTGTGTGGATCCCCCAACGTTTTCTTACCCAGAACCCCCTGCAAACCTAAAATTTGGCTGAAAAAAATCACTTTTTCCACACATTTTTGTGTAGGAAAGTTGTGGCATCACTGGGCTGACACAAATTTCCTACCACCCAGTGTTCCCCCAGGTCTCCCGCTAAAAATGGCGCCTCACTCGTGTTGGAGGCCGATGTACCCACGACAGGCAAGGGCCCAAAACGTATTGAGGTGACATCAAAATTGTCTATCACAAAATGACCTGGTTTTGCAAGGGGGGGTCACGTGCGTTTTTGGCCCCGTGCTAGGTGGCCATCTAAGGAAACCTACCAAACCCACACATTTCTGAAAACTAGACACCCAGGGGATTCCAGGGAGGTATGGCTTGCGTGGATACCCCAACGTTTTCTTACCCAGGATCCCCTGCAAACCTCAAATTTAACTGAAAAAAAATCACTTGTTCCACACATTTTTGTGTGGGAAAGTTGTGGCATCACCGCGCGGACACAAATTTCCTACCACCCAGCGTTCCCCCGGGTTTCCCGATAAAAATGGTGCCTCACTCATGTGGGAGGCCCAAGTACCTGCGACAGGCAAGGGCCCAAAACGTATTGAGGCAACATCAAAAGTGCCCATCACAAAACAACCTGGTTTTTGCAAGGGGGGTCACCTGGGTTTTTGGACTTGCGGGTACTTGGTGATTTTTTTTCAGCTAAATTTGAGGTTTACAGGGGATTCTGGATAAGAAAACGTTGGGGGATCCACGCAAGCCATACCTCCCTAGCATCCCCCGGGTGTCTAGTTTTAAAAAATGTATAGGTTTGCTAGGTTTCCCTAGGTGCCGGCAGAGCTAGGGTTAAAAAACTACAGATAGGCACTTTGCAAAAAAAGGGTCATTTTTTACTGTGAAAATGTGGTGTGTTCACCTTGCGTTTTGGGCCATTTCCTGTCGCGGGCACTAGACCTACCCACACAAGTGAGGTACCATTTTTCTCGGAAGACTTTGGGGAACGCAGGGAGGGTGGAATTTTGTGAATCCACGCAGATTCCAAAACTTTCTACCACAGAAATGTGGGGAAAATTTGTTTTTTGGACGATTTTTCAGGTTTGCAAGGGATTCTGGGTAACAGATCCTGGTGAGAGCCAGTCAAGTCACCCCATCCTGGATTCCCCTGGGTGTCAAGTTTTCAAAAATGTATAGGTTTGCTAGGTTTCTCTAGGTGCAGGCAGAGCTAGGGTTCAAAAACTACAGCTAGGCACTTTGCACAAAAAGGGTCATTTTTCATTGTGAAAATGTGGTGTGTCCACGTTGCGTTTTGAAATGTTTCCTATTGTGGGCACAAGGCCTACCCACACAAGTGAGGTACCATTTGTATTGGGAGACTTAGGGTAAAACAGAATTGTAGAGCAACTGGTATTACCTATTGACTTTCGATGCATTTCTGCCTTCCAAATGAAAGACAATGTGTAAAAAAGAAGTCATTTTGAAAAATGACCTATATTTCTCATGCTAGTATGGGTACTCCCAATTTCGGAAATGTGCAAATATCTACTGTTTCTAATATATTTTGTTCCCATTTCAGACATACATAGGTGTCTTTCATACCGATTTTTCCATGTATACATTTTCCCAAAATAATTGCTATATACCAGGTATATAATCAAAAACCATTGCAAGACGCTGCTCAGTTATTGGCTCTGGGTTCATCGGGTTCTTGGTGAACCTACAAGTCCTATATATCCCCACAACCAGAAAGGTCCAGCGAATGTAACGGTATATTGCTTTCAAACAGCTGTCATAATTAGAAGTTACAGGTGAAAACGTTGACACAAATGGCTGTTTTTTTTTTAACGAATTTTCAATTTTTCCTATATTTAACTGTTAGTTTCTATGATGAAACCTGAAGGAATCTACACAAATGACCCCTTGCTGAACTCAGTCTACTTTTCTAAAATGTATAGCTTTCTAAGATCCATTATTGCTTTCATACCCATTTCTACCATTAACTGGAAGGAGGTTGAAAGCACATAAAATAGCAAAAATAGGCTATGTCCCAGAAAAATTTCAAAACGGTGTAAAATATTTTGGTTTTCTGACAAAAGTCTGCTTGTCGCTGGGAAGATTGTGATTTCAGCACCATAACCCCTTTTTTGATACCATTTGCAGGGAAAAAACCAGACTCTTTCATCTGGAGCCCTTTTTCCCATTTTTCCACAAAAACAACATTTAAAAAAAAAAGGCTTAGCACAGCGGGGGGGGGGGGGGGGGGGGAGGGGCCATGGCCTAGCAGCGAAGGGGTTAAAAACCGCTTCCGAGTCAGTATGCACTTTGATACCCAAGTACCTAACTGCTTCTGTTGTCCAAACTAGGGGGTAGTCAGGTGTGAATTGGGCTGTCTCTGCCATAAGCGAGAAGATGATCAATTTATTCAAATTCACCTTGAGGCCTGACCTAGTCCCAAACAGAATCACTTCGCATAGCACCATTGATAGATTCTGTTCGGGGGTTTCTGATGTATAATAAAGTATCGTCTGCATACGTGGATATGATCAGATTGTATGTCGGAAATCGTATGCCCCTGTGGCAGTGATTTTCCCGCATGGCACATGCAAGGGGTTCGGCAACTAAGCATATAACAATGGTGAGAGAGGGCACCCCGGTCTTGTAATATTAATCGGGTCTGTGACCAGATCTCTGATTCTAATTCGGGCTGTAGTGGAGTTGTAAGGCACACCCATCATTTGCATAAGATACTCTCGAGCCCCATTCTGGTCAGTACATGCTTCATGAATTTCCACTCCACGGAGTGAAACGCCTTCTCCATATCGAGGAAGACCGCCACAGCTTGAGTATCCAGTCGGGTATGTTGTATAGCCCCAAATACGGTTCTAAGGTTGTAAGTGAGGTTTCTCCCAGGGACAAAACCAGCTTGTTCTGGTGATATCAGCATCGGCACTAGGGGAGATAACCTGGTCGCTAAGACCTTTGCGTAAATTTTATTGTCTACATTGAGGAGCGATAGTGGCCTGTAGGAGCTGCAGGCGGTCGGGGGTTTCTCAGGTATTAGAATAGCAACAATTAATGCTTCCCGCATAGCAGGAGGCAGTAAATCTGTTTCAATGATTTCCTCAAACAGTCTGTAGGTGCGGGACCAGTAGGTCCTTGAACTCTTTGTAGAATGAGACAGTAAGGCCATCTACCCCGGGAGCGCTATTGGATTTCATTCCAGCTAGGGCTTCAGTTATTTCGTCTACTTCTAGTGTGCGCATGAGGTATTCCCTGTGCCCATTCAACAGCCAGGGTAGTTTAATAGGAGTGAGGTAATCTAATATAGCTTCGTCATCACACCCGTTCTCCGAGCTATTAAGGGATGCATAGTATTGCTTGAATCTATTGGCTATGTCGAGTAGATCCGTTAGGGGATCCCCCTTGGCATGGTTTGGTGTTGTCACATTAGACTTCTCTCTTCTGGTATTGTGCAGGGAAGCTAGTACTGACACCGGGCGATCACCCTCCCTGTATATGTGAGCTGTCGCATATTTGCCTAGGTGCGGCAGTTCGATGTCAGCTGTCGAGTTATACTCTTCCAGAGTGCGGTGTAATTCTTGTGTGATACCTTCGTCCGTTCCCGATAATAATTGTTGCTCCTGGGTAGCTAAGGTGGATTTTAGGTCTGTGAGGCACTGACATATAGTGCAGAGGACTCCAGAGTGCTTGGACATGGCGAAACCACGGATATACACCTTGAAGGTTTCCCACACTGTGGCAAAAAAGTCTACTGATCCAACATTGACATCAAAAAACGTCTCAATCGTTTCAGTCAGTTCCGCCTTAAAGACTGGGTCTAGTAATGAATACGGGGGAAATCTCCAAGTAAAGGGAGGTATGACTGTCTGCGGGGTTTCCAAGTTAATCTGTATTGGTGCGTAGTCCGAGAGCGTGCGGGGCAGGACCGCACAGTCACGGATCTGTGTGAACTAATCCCTTGAAATAAATAAGTAGTCAATCCTAGTGTGAAGGTTATGATAGGCTGAGTAGTGAATGTAGCCTCCTGGGCCCTGAGAGCGTGTGCGCCATACATCGCATGAATCTAATTGGGCAGTGGCTGACCTTATGGACCAGGCGGAGGCGGTTGGATGTCTACACGGGCCTCCTGATCTATCTAAAGTGGGGTCTAATACACAATTAAAATCACCTCCCCAGAGTAAAGGAACTGAGCCATAACGGCTCATGCTCTCTAATAACTTTGTGAAAAAGGCAGGGTTATCAAAATTAGGTATCACAAATCTGAAGAGACAAGGGACTGAGCCTTCTCGGACTCCCTTACCAGAATCTAAGTCTCACGCAACAGAGAAGAGCTAAAAAAAAAAAAAAAAAGAAAAGGATTGTTCTGTTCCCCAGAATGAGGGACAGGGCGATGCTAAAAATTCCCCACCTACCCACAGTGGGATAGTATGTCTCACGTACAACCCTACCAAAAACAAAATAAGGGAAGACAAAAAATGTCTTAACACTGCCCTCACACATTTTGCAGTGTCATGCTTCATCATAGGGCTGCATCATACATCCAGGTGCAGACCAACACACTGGATGGAGCGCAAGTTTTTTTTATGAAGAATAGTGGTGAGGGTGGAGTAAATGTGAAGAGACACAAAACAAAACGCAAAGGCGTAACACAACTAAAAGGAAAAACATATATTCCCCTTAGAGACGGGACCAAAAGAGTGCAGATACATATAGTTAAAACTACCTAGTGGTCAACACTCAATTTTTTATTTTTATTAACCCCTGGTAGGATCAAAACTTAAGATCTGGGGTATTCAGGAAAGGTAACTACCCTTCTATCCCCACTGCAAATACCAACATGTTTCTGCCAGCTTTTTTTTGTGCCCAACCGTGTCGCTCTGGCTTTCGTCAGGGTGTTCGTCTCTAGTTTATGGTCTTCACCCCTATTTGGGTGTTTTTACCTTTTTATGTAGTGCGTTAGACAATGTCCAATTGTCATAAACTCTGGAAATTTCCAAGAGGAATCATATTTCTGAAAAAAAAGGGAAAAGAAAGAAGCAAAACCTATAATTATCATGCTAACCAACTTTTTTATATTCCTCTTTGTACATTTTAAGTTTTTTTATCTTCCTCCATTTGCCACTAAAACACAAGTATTTTCTCATTGCAGCCCAATATTCCATACAGACACATATATGTCTTGTTGGAAAACACCACACCACGAAGGAACACAGACACCCCCAGTTAAAGTGAATTTAAAAAAGAGCCTCTAATCCGCTCATATGTTCAAAGAATTGAGATCTTAATCTTACTCCTGCAGAAACCGGTCACACTGTGTTGTTATTATGTTATCAAGAGAGTGGTACCGATAACCTTATCCCCATGAAACGCACATCTCAAACCTGAGCCGATAGTCTTATGGCTCAATTTTACTCACAAGAGTTCACGAGTACTTCTATGAACCCGGAACCTTAGTGGGGTGTACTCTTGTCGTCACACTCTAGAGTAGAATAATACATAGGAGAGGGAGAAAATGAGAGAATAAACGGAAGCGGTGTTGATTAGATAGTATTCAATGATTTTCCATATACACACGCCTCTCGTTACTCTCTTATGACTCAAAAACGCTGGCCCAGAGAGAATAAGCCTCTCAAATTCCGTTCAATCTAACAGAGTTTAGAGATCTCACAGTGTCACAAAAATGAAGAAAGCTCTTGGTTGATCGAGTCTACAAATGTACCTGAATATATCTAACTCCCTCTCTACATCTACTTACTACACTCCAAAGAGACACGGTCTCCAATGGCCTCACGCTGGTCCTCCGCTGATTGCGATTTTTTACCGCTTGCTTCCTTATAAAGAGCCTCGCAGTGTTCAAATCACCCATTCCTGTCACGTGAGCGCGTCTCACGTTCGGCAATGCAATTCATAGACATAGAAAGAGTACCAAGCTTTATACAACACGTCGGAGATGACCAAATTGGCGGCCATTTTTAAGATGCATTTTCTTGATGATGAACAACCTCAAATATATATTAAAGTGAGATTATACTTTTATTAATTCATTGAAATCCTAAGAAGTTTAGTTTTTATTAAAGGGCCACATACTATTAAATCCCCACTGAGGATTGCACTACGCACTACCCATATATCTACAAAATCGAGTTTAAAAAAAAAAAAACAGCAGGAAAGCCACAAGCTATTTAATCTTGTTATGATATTTTATTTCTTTATGATTCCAGGTCTTATTTCTTTATGATTCCATGTAGTTGGAACCAGGGGATACAATCATTGAGTCCCTTTACACTGCTCTTCAGCCTATCCACCCAACGTTGCTCTCTTACTAGGAGGAAATTGGCAATGTCACTCGTGTTTGGTGGGATAAAGGGTTTGTCCAGTACAGTCCACCTTAACTCTCTTTCGCTGGGTTTATACTCCTTGAAGTGAGCAGTCAGCTTGGTATTCATTTTACCACATCGTATTGTGCTCATATGTTCCAATATGCGGGTTTTAACTCTCCGAGTTGTCATACCCACATATTGCATATCACAAGGACATTTAATTAGATAGATGACATTTTCTGTGTTACATGTGGTATGTTGTCTCAGTTCCCATGGGCAGTTCAGCCCGATGTCTACACTTTTCCCATTGATTGACAGAGGACAAGCCCTGCAATAGCCACATGAATAGTGGACTACTACCAGTGGTAAGAGCTGATTCTGGTTATTTTCAAGGTTCCTCTGTATCCTGGGACATGTACTCACAATCTTGTCCTTAATGCTCGCACTTTTCTTAAAGGAAAAGAGAGGAGAAGATTGATCTAATCCATTTACATTCAGAATTCGCCAATTCTTTTGTATAATTTTTTTCAAATGATTAGATACTATATTAAATGTCATTACACAAATGCTCCTTTCTACAGTCTCTCTTTCATTGGTCTCCAGTAACGCTTCCCTGTCACAGTTTCTCGCTCGTTTCTGTGCTTTCTTATTAACATGTTCAGGATAGTCTCTGTTTCTGAGCTTCTCACTCAAACCATCAGCTTCCTTTTTGTAGTCTGTGATCAAGGAGCAGTTCCTTCGAAGTCGGAGGAACTGCCCATAAGGCAGGTTTTCCCTGAGTGAACGGGGATGGAAGCTATGGAAAGTTAGCAAATTATTTCTGTCTGTCTGTTTGTGATAGACACTGCTAATTAGTGCCCCATTTTCTGCTCTAATGTTTAGATCCAAAAAGGGAAGTGAGTCAATAGTTGTCATGCCCGTAAAATATAGGAACGGGTTCCTTTGATTGAGCCATTTCAAAGAAATCTGGGCAGAGTCTCTACTACCTCTCCAGATGATAAAAACATTGTCTATATACCTACGCCAAATCCTAATATGATTCAAAAAAGGGTTGGCCGGTGAGAAGATAGTTTCCTCTTCAAATTTAGAAACATATAGGCAGGCTAGACTGGGGGCACACGAACTGCCCATGGATGTACCATGGGTTTGTAGGTAAAATTGTTTTTCAAATTTGAAGACCTTTTTGGTGAGTGCTAGCTCCAAAAGACAGAGAATAAATGACCGAGGAGTCAACAAGACATATGTGTGTGTATGGAAGTTTGGGCTGCAATGAGAAAATACTTGTGTTTTAGTGGCAAATGGAGGAAGATAAATAAACTTAAAATGTACAAAGAGGAATATAAAAAAGTTGGTTAGCATGATAATTATAGGTTTTGCTTCTTTCTTTTCCCTTTTGTTTAGAAATATGATTCCTCTTGGAAATTTCCAGAGTTTATGACAATTGGACATTGTCTAACGCACTAAATAAAAAGACCATAAACTAGGGACCAACACCCTGACGAAAGCCAGAGCGACCCGGTTGGGCACAAAAAAAAGCTGGCAGAAACATGTTGGTATTTGCAGTGGGGATAGAAGGGTCGTTACCTGCCCTGAATACCCCAGATCTTAAGTTTTAATCCTACCAGGGGTTAACAAAAATAAAAAATTGAGTGTTGACCACTAGGTAGTTTTAACTATATGTATCTGCACTCTTTTGGTCCCGTCTCTAAGGGGAATATATGTTTTTCCTTTTAGTTGTGTTACGCCTTTGCGTTTTGTTTTGTGTCTCTTCACATTTACTCTACCCTCACCACTATTCTTCATTAAAAAAACTTGCGCTCCATCCAGTGTGTTGGTCTGCACCTGGATGTATGATGCGGCCCTATGATGAAGCATGACACTGCAAAGTGTGTGAGGGCAGTATTAAGACATTTATTGTCTTCCCTTACTTTGTTTTTGGTAGGGTTGTACGTGAGACATACTATCCCACTGTGGGTAGGTGGAGAAT
This sequence comes from Triturus cristatus, assembly GCF_964204655.1. Lineage (NCBI taxonomy): Eukaryota > Metazoa > Chordata > Amphibia > Caudata > Salamandridae > Triturus > Triturus cristatus. Next base: position 867,451,671 of record NC_140581.1, read on the forward strand.
TTTTAGCATCTCCCTGTCCCTCAATCTGGGGAACAGAATAATCTTTTTTTTTTTAGCTCTTCTCTGTTGCCTGAGAATTATCAAAATTAGGGCCATAAACGTTAATAATAATCAGCCCAAAACCTTTCCCACTGCAGGGCGAAACAGCAAAACGCCCCTCGGGATCAGTCTCTAGTGCTTCAAGGCAAAGGTCAGATTTGAGATTCACCCATGTCAGTACCCCTCGAGCATGAGAAGTAAATCCTGCAGCGTGTATGTTGCTCCGTAACCCCCCATGTTGTAAGAGGGCACTGTGCGAGGGCAAGTGAGACTCCTGTAGGAGAGCCAGGTCTATGCCACGCCTAGTGAGAAAGGCTATAACTTTCCGCAGTTTTCTATGGTCATTGAGACCCCGAACATTCCAGGTTAGAATTTGTAACTTCCGAGAACTGTACAGGCATCTAGACTTAACAAAAATCGAGATGTAGTGCATACAACCGTCTCCGTGTAAACCTGTGTACCTTCGTGTTGAGCCTTGCGGCCACAGTGTGTTAAAGCAACCCTGTCGATATGTTGAAAAACAAACTGCTTTGGTCTCTGTAACAGCCTCCCCACTCACGGCATGCATCCCCCAACTGTGCATGCATGGTATGACATCCCCCCCACCCAACACAACATCAATAAGATAACAGGACTAAGCCACGGTAACATGGCACAATACCCCAGAGTGTGCCCCGTTGGCTCTCAAAATGCTCGTTAAAATAACAAAAATACGACCACGTTGTAAGCAGAACAAATCCCCAATAGTGTGCTACACGGGTAGGCAGAGGTTGCCAGCCCAGTAAGTTGAGGAAACCTAACTAGATTAGACAATGAACTCCCACAGCCATCTGTCCACGTGCAAAAACGGTGCATCTTGCAAAAATAACACTGTGTCAACCCCGTCCCACTCATAACCCATCCTGGGTAGTTAAAGCACACGTGTTTCGTGCCTGCACATTCTGCTGTTGATACTTGGGTCTAACGCCTCAGACCACAATAACTTGCTAACCATTGCAATGAACCACCAGTGCTATTTCCCCAGTCAAAGTCATTTGGCCCACTTGATCATTCTCACCAACCACCATCTTAGCTGTATCATGAGCGGCCAAATCCTTAGTCCTGGTCATCAAGACTGCCTCCTGTCGCTCCTTCCGAGGTGTTCTGCCCCGTTTCCATCCGCTTTTCCCTGGACCACTCCTTCAGGGCTTTTTGCAGTGTCTTGGGGTCCGTGTGGATCCGCGATTTACCCTGATGATTTACTCGAAGTCTTCCGGGTATAACATGGCGTAGTCCAGGTTTTGGTCCCTCAACTGTCGTTTCAATGGTGCAAATTGTCGGCGTGCCTCCTGCACGCGGATCGTGCAATACGGAAATAAGGTGTCAGCCGAGCCCTAATACTGCAGATTTTGTTTCTCTTAAGCCACCCTTAACGCCTCATCTCTGTCTCTGTAGTTCAACCGTTTGGCGATAATGGGCCGCGGGGGAGCGCCAGGGGCAGGGTGCAGCCCCAGCGAGCGGTGTGCTTTTTCCACCACAAACATGTGGGAGAGAGTCTCGCTTCCCAGCAGTGTTACCAGGAGTTTTTCCAAGAAAGAGCTCCATGTTTCCGACCTGAGTCATCTCCGGCAGGCCCACGATGCGGAGATTGCGGCGTCGAGACCTCGCCTCTAGGTTCTCCGCCTTGTCGTGAAGGGCTTGTAGCGCCTTTCCCATTTGTTTCTGTTCTGTATCTAGGTCTGTCTGAGCCTCCTCGACCTCCGTGACCCTGCATTCGGCCATATCAAGTCTCTCCACCTGCTTATCCATCCGTTCAGTCATTCCGTCCATGCGATAGGACAGGGAGTCCAGTTTGTTTCCCAGGGTCGAGAGGCTGCTCTGCAAGCTCTTTTCCATGGCCTCTACTAGGCCATGGATACCACCATCCGTCGCTGTTTGCGGTGTGTCTTGCGCATTGTCTCCTTCTTCGAGGACGTCTTCCCGCCCTCTTGACTTGCGCTGGTCAAAGGTGAGTTTGGGTTGCAATTTGTCTACTCTACCCATTACGGCCAGGGTACATGTAACTGCGGTAACTCCGCTTTCTCAGGCAGGTTAGGCGTACTTTTTCTCGCAGGTGGAAGGCGTTACGGGCGCAGCTTCGTGCTGCGGAGGTCCAGCCGACAGGATACCAATCCTGGATTACAGAGATATGTCCCCGTGACTATCCGGCTGCACTGCAAAGAGCTCGTATCCACATAGCTCAACAGCAGTCCCAATGGTCCAATAGAGCGTACCAAATTGTGCACAAATATGAGGTTAGCAGGTAAGTTTGTAAAGCGTGCACCCCCTGATTTGCACTCAGGGCCAGCTAGACACCGTGAGAGAAAGTAGTGTTCAGGAGAGGGGCTCACTACCCGGGTCACAACAACTGCAGAGCTCCGCGTGGGCCGGCGTGTCAGCACAGCTTCACCCTCAGCCCACCACCTCTCAGCAATGATGCGGCAACACGTACCGTGCTCCGGGCCCCTCGGTGCGTCCAACCAGCAGCGCAGGCTCCACTCCAACACGTGCAGGCTCACATCAGCTTAAGCGCAGAGATATCCGATAGCCAGTAGCGGGGGACACTGTGCCACCCCTCCGCCGCTCCTAATACGCTGAAACGGTGTACTGTGTGGCGATTCAGCTGCAATGCTGGCGAGGCTCTCAATATGGCGGCGGCCGGGAGCCCAGAACGACCTCAGTCCATTATCTACTTCTTCCTGGGACCGCAGCAGGGTGCCACAGCGTAGATCATCCGTAGGCACAGGTAACAACAGCAGAGGCTGGCGGCTGCACCCATGCACCAGTCCCCAGTACTCGGCTGCACCGGGCGTGAGGTGAAGGGCCGACCGGCCCAAATATCAGCCGATGAGGACCGCACCACCCAGAAGCTTGCACATAACTTGCGCCCCACCGTGCTGCCGTTCTCAGGGCCATGAGGGAACACCATGTCTCAGCTGTGATCCTCAGTGTGCAGGGTGAGCCGGCCCAGAAGGCAAGTCATCAGCACACGCAGACGTGCGCATCCAGGTCTCCGCCTCCGCGTCACTCGGGGGTTACAGCCTAAGGCAGGAACTCCGCGGTCCTCCTCAGCTGCAGAACCCAGGTGCAGGCGTGGGGATCTCAAAACAGCACAAAGCACACGCAACACCTTCCGGGGCAGACTAGCATGGAAATCACGGCAAAAAAGTCAGCACCAGTGACAGATTAATGGAGGATATTGCGACGGCTCCACTGAGCTATCGAGCTACACGGCCATCTTGGGCCCAGGCAAGCTCTGCCTCCGTAGAGACAATATGTAGCTGAAGATTTCTTACCTTTGAATTTCCCCAGGCATCAGACTGGATCCGGAAGACTTTACTTTAGCAGTACTCCATCACGCCAGTAGGCGGTGTTGATCAGCTCTGCGCGTCATCAGCGCTGGAAGTGACATCCATCTCAGCTATTTAGGTGCCACCTTGGTGCGCTGACATCAGTCACTTTTCACGACTTTCCATGCCAGAAGGACGGAGCCATGAACTGCACTGATACTGATGTGCCCAAACCAGGGCCCTGAAGGGTATCATGCCTGACCCTAGAAATCTGATGATGAGTGGTTCGGTAAGGCATCTGCAGCTAGATATTGTCTCTACCAGATAAGCTGTTACCGAAGGTAAGTAACTTGTTCATCTGATAGAGACTTCTAGCCACAGATTCCTTCCCTTTGAATAGCAACCCAGGCAATACCATTCCCGGTGGTGGGTCTGCGGGCAAATATAAACTAGGAAGTCCTGCAGGACCCAACGGGTGAAATGTCCATCCCTGCGTACCTGACTGTCCAGGCAGTAGTGCTTTGTAAATGTGTGCAGGGAAGCCCATGTTACTGCCGGCAGATGTCCAGGACTGGGACTCCACATGCTAACACATTGGTGGAATGAGCCAGTAAGCCTTCAGGAGGCTGCTTCTTTGCCAGTGTGTAGCAGATCTTGATGCAGAAAATGACCCATTGAGAGGTGGTCGTTTCTGCACAGCCCACCCTTCCTTCACCCCAGCATACCGCACGAAGAGTTGATCAACCACTACAAACTCTTGTGTGCAGTCAAGATAGAACAAAAATGATTTTTTGGGGCCCAGATGGTGGAGCATCTCATCTTCCTTAAAGGGATGTGGAGGAATTCAGAAGGTGACAGATTGGCCCTCATGGAATGCTGTCACCACTTTCGGCAGGAAAGAAGCTCTAGAGCGAAGCACCTGTTTGTCCGGATAAACTTAAAAGAATGGAGGCTTGGAAGATAAAGCCTGCAGCTTGCTTTCCCTCCGGGCAGATGTAATTCCCACAAGGAAGGCTGTTTTAATCATTAGCAGCCGGAGGGCACAATTGTGAAGAGGCTTGAAAGGAGCACACATTAAGAATGTGAGGACCAAATTAAGATCGCACCTAGGCACAATACAAAAGGAGAACGGGGAAACATATGCAAGGCCCTTCAAAAATCTATTTACAATAGGTGACTAAAATAAAGAGGGTTGGGCAGGCAGCCACAAGAAGGCAGACAGAGCAGAAAGATAACCCTTGGGAGTGCTCAAAGCAGAGCCCTGATTGGCAAGGATAAGAATACAAAGCAAAATATCAGTAAGGGAGGCAGAAAATGGGTCAATGGACTTTTCTGTACAATATGATGCAAATAGCTTCCAATGGCAGGCTTATCTAGGCTTGGTGGACGGACATCTGGCTGCCAGAATAACATTGCAGAATTCGAGAGGAAGGTCGAAAGCTATCAACTGCCACTGCTCAATCTCCACTCAAGAAGGCAGAGAATTTACATGTTCAGGTGGAGGACCCTCCCATTCTTTGGCGATAGAAGATCCTTCCGAAGGGGCAGCTTCATCAGAGGATCGACACTCATATTCAGATGTTTGGGATACCAGACTCTCCGTGGCCTGTTATTAGTTACAAGGATGACTTGGGCCCGGACCTTCTTGATCTTTTTGAGAACTCTGGGCAGGAGTGGTATGGGCGAGAAGGTGTACAGGAGGCCTGAGCTTCACTCAAAACGAAAACGGTCTCCAAGCAAGAGCCACCTTGGAAAATCCAGCATGCAAAACTTCTGACGTAGCGCATTCTCAGAGGAGGTGAACAGATCTAACCAAGGCTCTAACTACTGCTGTAAGAGACCTTGTGCCACCTTTGGGTGGAAGCGTCATTCGTGATCCACTAGGCATCAATGGCTAAGTTAAATTGCATTCGGGGAACCTGCGAGCTGTTGAAACAAGAGTGAATTTGCCCTACTGTTCCAGCTATGTCCGCCCTGTTTGGTGCAGTACTACATGGCCATGGTGTTGTCCATGAACACCTGCACTAGAATTCACTTGGAGGGTAGCAAGGCTCTCAATGCCAGTCAGATCGCTCGGATCTCCAGCATGTTGGTGTGGAGTCCGGATTTCGCCAGAGACCAGAGTCCTCTGATCTCCACTTCTCCCAGGTAGCTGCCTCATCCCAGGAGTTATGCACCTGTCACTACTGCAAAATCTGGTTGGGGAAGGGAGGGGGGACTGCCTCTGGCCCAATCGCTGTTTGTTAGACAACTGCAGGTCCTTTGCAGTTCCCTTCGAGGTCTGGACTATGTCAGAGAGATTCCCCTTGTGCTGTGCCCAATGGAACTTCAGGTCCCACTGCAGAGCCCACATATGCCATCTGGCACGCATCACCAGCAGGATGCAGGCAGCCAGGAGGCTGTGAGGCCCAGCAGCCTCAGAGTCCATCTCACTCAAACCCAGGATAGAGGCTGAAACATCGGTAACATAGCCTGAATATCCTGGACTTGCTTCTCAGGAGGATAAGCACGAAACTGAACTGTGTCCAGAACAGCTCCAATGAAAAGAAGCATCTGAGAGGGAGTCAGGTGCGACTTCAGCACGTCCTTAAAGCGCTCCAGAGCAAACTCTGCCTTGTGTCTGCAGAGACAGGTGCCATTGAAGTGCATGTCCAGGAGGGAAGCCTGGACATCCACCGATAATGCAGATGTTCTCAGCCAGACGTGGAGTCTGAGGGCCACCATTGACGAAACCGCTCTGTCCAGCGAGTTGCTCATGTCCAAGCCACAGCATGTAGTGAACTTCACTGCATCACTCCCGTCTATAACTATTTGGGAGAGAATGTCCTGGGCCTCCTCTAGGACCTGTGGACTTGCGCAACCGTTTCCCACAACGTGTGGGAGTAGCAGCTCAATAGCATGCACTGTTCACTGACCACAATGCAAGGTTGGCAGAATTTCTTTTTTTTTTCCCAAGCAGTCCAGCCTCTTGGATTCCCGGTCCGTTGGAGTGGCAGGATACGTGCCATGGGAAGTGGAGGCTTGGACCACCAAGCTCTCCAGGGTAGGATGTTTGGTGGGGAAACTAGGGTCCCCTAGAGTGTGGTTGTGGCAGCGGGCAATCATCCTTTTCAAAGGAGCCCCTGTGCTGGGTTTCGGCCAGGTCCCCAGAAGGACATTGGTGAGGGCTTCATTGAACGGCAGTAGGGGTTCCGAGGAGGAGACTCCCAGTGGCAGTACCTCTGTCAAGATGTTGGTCCTGACTGCCACCAAGGGCAACTAAAGGTTGAGAACCGCAACCGCCCTCCGCACCACCATTGTGTATGTAGCTCCCTCCTCCGTAGCCATGGTAGATGGAGAAAGCATGCAGGTATCTGGAGACATGTCCAGTCCGCTGAAATCACCCAGTTCCTCACACCAGTCCACATTCTGATCATAAGGCTGGTATTCTAAAGGGTTCATCGACCCCTACCATTCCTCTCCGAGGCCTAGCCCTATGGAATAGGGCTCAGGCTCCGATCAAGGACACAGGGGTCCTGTTGGCGCCGGAATCAGCATCAGTTGACGCGGTTTGGGCTGTGTCAGATTTGGGGATCACAATAGGGCTGCACCAATTGTGGGTGGCGGTGGTGGGAGCATCATCAGGGCTGGCGCCGGGGAAGGTCAGGGTGGCACGACCGGTGCCAGTCTAGATCCATGACCACATCCATGAGGGCCCATCGGGGCAGGAGCCGCCGGCGCTGAACCACATGGGGCCCCCTCTGACCCCCACAGGACCCGAAGGCACCCTGGTGGGGTCGGGCTGCTAAAAAATGAGACACATTGCCTCCTAAAACTCTACAATTTGACATTGGTTGCTAGGTAGGTACGGCAGAAGTCTCAGAATTGTTTTCATCAGTGACCTCCATAGTGCAAATTAGTGTGCTCTAGAGCAGCAAGGAAAAGGGAAGATAGGCAGGAGTGCTAGGACCCTAGCACAAACTCCATAAGGATGAATAAGGCATGGAAAAGCATCACTGATTCAGCCACCTGGGCTTCTCATCTAGCCTCAAGCATTAACTGGAAATAAGCTAAAACCAAGGGAGCCAGTGTGAGTGAAAGATGCTTTCTTTCCTTCCTCTAAGACAACAGAAGAAAATAACTGTAGGGTCCTTCCCTTTCCGTTTTTGGTTTACCTCCCTCCACAGGTTGAGCTGCAGCAGTGTGGATGTAACCGAATGGTGGCTCAAATCAAAACATGGGGCGCCCTTGGCTATCCACAACTAAGAAGGAAGGAGCACTAGCAAAGCCAATAGGTCTCCCCTACGACACCTCTTAACAAAGCTAATAGCACGAATAAAACAAAAATTAAAATGGGAGCAGGTTGTGGTGAAGGGAAGCAAGTTGAAGGGCGGGGAAAAAGCAGTGGGAATGGAGGGACCAGAGAATTTTTTTTAAACAATGGAGAGTATGGGTGGGGGGTGAGCGACTGGAATGGAGGGCGGGTAGAGAGAAAAAACAAGGGGGTGGGACGGTGGCTGTGGAGAAGCTTGACAGATAGAGGAGGAGAGTCGCACAACGGTGAGTGATGAATGTGGAGCAGACTGTGGGAGAGAATACCCGAGCGATAAAATGGAGCAAGGGGGGCTGAAATAAACAGGTAAGAAAGCTGCAGCAGAGAAGGAGGGAAACAAAGAAAGCAAATGAGAGGTGGCACATCACTGAGGAGTTACAGGGGGGCGTACACATGGGGTGTGAGCTAGAAAATACATGCACTCTTATATGGGGCTTGAACAAAAAGGAAAAAGTAGCACCTGACAGAGCAGTGGAAGATACAAGTAATGAGTCCATGCTCCTTTAAGGGGCAGACCCAAAAAGAGGAAGAAGTCCACACATGCTAATTAATAAGACGCAAGCAATGAGAGCTACAGTGAAGCCAACCAATGGTAAGCAAGGTGTGGGATCTTAACCCACTGTAGAGTAACAAAATGTCTTGCAACAGACAGCACATGTGCCCGCTTAGGTGAGACCTAAAAAGCACATGCAAATAAACAGTGGGTGGGACTCACTATTGAAAAGAGAAAGAAGTACTTTCGCAAGGAATGTTCCTAAGATGCAGAATGATTAGGGAATTTGAGAAGAATATTAAGAACAAATCTAGAACAATGGCAAGCACTTTTAAATTGGTATGCAGACACAAAAAAACAGAAGCAGGAGTCACAGGTTTGCGGGATGACGGAAACCCATGAAAGACTCCAATATCAAATTAGTAATTTGAGGGATAGGGTTAGGGCTCTTACTACTACTGACCCACCTCCTACCTATTCCAACAAAATTCCTCTGAATGACCGCAAAAAAGGGAAGAGGATATTTTAGAAGTTATACATTTCCCCACACATGCAGGAGATTCTAGGGGTGCGTCTATGGCTGTGTCTGGAAATGGGAGCAGAGCAAGCTATACAGCCAGAAAGCAGGGCGTTTGGAAACAACATGCAAGCGGGTGCAGCAGGATACATGAATGGTATGTAGCACTTAGAACGTGTAGCTGATTCCATAACCTTGCTCTCCCACCCAAGACTTCGAGTCCACTTGGTCGCCTGAGGCCACCAAAGAGATTGGACCAACCATAACCTGCGATCATTTGACACAGAATAGTGAATAGCTACAAACTGAGATAGAAACTAAAGTCATGACCAACATACCCCACTTTTTAGTGACGCCAAGAAACCCCTCACAGATTCCCCTGATGCCCGTCTCCCTTTTAGAGATTATCCAAAAATTGGAGGGAGGTGGGTTAATGCTCCATATCCTTTGACCCCAGACGATTTAAATAACCTAGAGAAAAGGATCCCCAGTATTTTTTTAAATCCTTAAACATTGCAAGAAGAATTACAAAGGGTGTTTGAAATGTTTGAACTGAATTGGGCTGATGTAAACCAGTTGTTGAGATTGTTAGTGCCAAGCAAAGTGAGAAATTGTTTGGTGAAAGGTTAGCCATAAGTGTAGGCTGATGTTAGCACTTTAGCAGCGGCAAAGGATGAATTAACAAATACTGTTGTAGAAGGGTGCCAAGTCAAGGCAGACTGGACAAAATGTTGAACTGTATGCAGAACAAGGGAAAGTCACCAGCAGATTATCTATATAGGCTATAGGATGTGTTCAAGAATTACTCGGATATGGCTCAGGAACTAAGTAAGGAAGCTGTAGAGGCTGCGTTTTTGCAAGTGCTACCATCGAGAGTATAGAACCAACTCCAACTTCCTTTGTATCAGATGACAAACTAAGAACTTAGCAGAGTCAGTTATAGTGGCAAAATATCCATGGGCATGCAGGACTGGGAAAAAAGAATGGCACACATCTATAACAATGGCTTTATAAATGCAATCTTTTCAGTAGACTCTAAAAGGGAGGAGGAGGGATAACCAGCAGAGGAATAAAACAGAATGGACAGGGAGATGGAAGGGCTGGTCTAAACAATAGAAGTGACATATGCGAGCTATACTCCAAGGAAGCTCATGCTGTAGCTGGAGACAGCTGCGACATTGGGGGATGCCTTTTTAGCCAGGTGCTCCACAGTGTACCCAGGATACACTGTCAATATCCCGATTACTAGGACAAAACAAGAGGTGCTGACTGTGCTGTGAATACACTACTTATGGTCAATCAAGCATGTGCCTATGTGAAGCTAATGGTAAACTTAGATTTTATCTCCTTGACACCAGCGCTAGTCAATCTGTACTAAAAGCCTCCACATTTTCTTCATTACTTCTCTTGGGCTTTTACATTGACACATTCAGTAGCTCAAATACAGGAGTTTCCCACCCGATGATCCTGTTTCCGGTATATTGTGTCCAATAACTTACACACATGCCTTTCTACTCAACCCTACATCACCTGCCAACTTGTTGGGTAGAGGTTAATAGGTATATTGAATTGCACAGCATTTCCTACCATTGACTGAGTGTTTCTTAATGTTCCGCATACTAATCAAAGATTTTGGTTGTATTATGTGCATCTGACAATCAAAATATTCAATGTGAAACATCAAAGTCTGAATCTTTAAGTAAATTAATTGAGCACGTTCCTCCTATGTTGTGGACTACATATGCAAATAATGTTGGGTACATTGTCTCGATTGAACCCATTAATTTCAAGGTAAGCCCTACAAATAAACCACCCTGTGTCCCACGGCAGTCCTTGTGTCCTGAAGCTAGGTTTCACTCAGTCATTGTTGATTTAATTAAGCATTATGTCCTATTGCGTCCGTGACTACCTGTAACACTGATCCTCCTGATTAAAAAACGCAGGCAAGAATTTAATAGTGTACTTATCCATAACTTCTCAGTATCCCAGCCACTACCCGATGGTTCAGTGTAGTGCATTTTTCTCTGCTTCTTCGCTATCCCTATAAATTAGGTAAGTCAGAATCTCTTAGCTTTCCAATTTCTCCGTGGGCAACACAGGAGTTTCCAGAGTCCACATTCATATTTTTCCAAGCTTTAAAACAAGATCTTGACAGCTAGATCTTTCTCAGGGGTTCCACACTGGTGTAAGTAGGTTGATGATATGTGTTACTGCATCAGCCACCTTAGAACAATGGAAGGTAGATTTCCTCTACCAACGTACTAAATTAACAAATAAGGGGCATTATGCATCAAAAGAGAATTATAATTTCAGATTCAAGCCGCCCAAGACCAGCTGTCCGGTACACAGCTTTTTGGGAATGGGGGAGTTAGTATACAATAGATTATAAGATTTGCTACCAGGGTACGACTCCTCTAAAATATGTCAACAGGACACTCCTGAAGTCTTGCACTGGACTGAGGCAGAAGAACAAGCCTTTGTGCAGGTTGAAGCAGGCACTGACCTTAGCATCTGTAGTAGTGCTTCCAGATTACTGTAAGCCCTTTACACTTCCTTGTCAGTAATGAATAGAAGTTTGCTGTTGCTGTCAATTATCCTCCTGCTCCTGACCCTGTAGCAGCAAGGCACCTTCCTTGCCTGTGCTCTTTGACTGTAGCAGCCCATCTTGTAGAAGCTATAGAAAAAATTATCTTGGGATCCACTCTTATTGTAGCTAGTCCCCGTTCTGTAGCTTCCCTTTTGTTCAGAACAAAAACACTTTTCTACTGCATGATTGACACGAATTGAGATTTGTTGTCAGCTTCCCACATCAATACACAAACAAGCTGCCAGGGGTCCAAAATAATCACACAACTACAGGGGCACATTAATCCTCTAGAATGATCTTCAACTAAGGGAGATAAACTACACAAATTGCTGTTTTAAGGACAGGAAACCCTCACCCACCATCCTGGTGGCATGCTTCATAACTGGATTCCTCCTCACACCACTAACAGGTAAGTTAGCGGTGTGGGCTAAACCCTTTCACAAAACTAGGGAGCAGCTTTAAGAGAAACCAAACTGAAGTGGCCTGATGTCGTGCCCTTAGCCAAGCCGTCACAAAGAATCAGTCTGTGTGGGTGAATACATTGTTTGATTTCTAAGGCAACAGCACAAAGAGCCGACTGCTAGTATTAGTTATGGCTCTAATGGGAAACTACTAACCCTTTTGAAGTCTAGAGGGGAGTGCGGCTGAGCTGTGTGCTCACCCCTTTCCGGTTTACATTGTACATTAAGGACTTTGAGAATGATTTGGTCAGTGAAGAGTACAGATCTGCACCTGGTATGCACCATCTAATTCCAGCATTACTTTACGCTGGTGTCACGGTTATTTTGCCAGGACCCCAGCAGGGCTCTGCTGAGTGCTGGACCGGTTTTTCAGGTTTATGGCCAACCTTGATCCGATCATACATCAATCAAAAATCTACATTATGTCTTATGTCTCGAAAAGGAGGAAAACAAAACCATATACTGTTATAAAGACCACAATTAATCAGGTAAGTTTCTACCTTTGCCTACCTGTGTGTTTTACTTGACAAACTTTGCACCTGGAAGCCATTGGGACGAGTAAGGTTTGCTGACTTTGCTAGCAGTGTGGATGCGCCATTTTGCTTTTCTTAGAAATTAGGGTTAAAACCCTTTAAAGACTTGGTGACAGTATACAAAACAAAATACCTCCAGATTGCTAGTTTTGTTGTGGGACACTAGGAGGAGCTGGATTATTTAGGTCTGCAGAAAATAGAGAATGTGTTTTTGAGAAAACTGCTGGGTGTACCTGATAGCACTTTGACTTATTTGTGCCACACTGAAGTGGGAACAGATTAAATTACAAACTACATTAAACTGTGCTCCCTTGGGCTGCGGTTATCGGTGTGACCCAAGCAGATAAAAATTTTAACCAGCAAGTACTATATGATTGTCTCAAATTAGACAAAACCATAAATATTCCTTGGCCAGGCTATATAAAGAAAGAGTGTATAAGCTTGTACATGCCAGAACTATTCTGTAATCCATTTTTCTTTTTCTTCCTGTAGGGACGCTTTAATGGCTTGCTTTAATACACTGTGTAATATCGCAAGAGACCATATCAAATTGTTGAAACACAGTGATCGAATACTTATTGGTCACAACGATGCAAGGCATGGAACCTTATCTAACCTGGGTTACCAACATACAGCTCCTTACTCATGTGTTTCAGGTGAAAGACCATACACTAACGGACTGCCTTTCCAGAATCTGGACAGCTTTTTGCCAAGCTGCCTTCATGTTCTTGCAGGTCATGTTCTTCTCAAACAACTATGCAATGTATGATTTCTTGCAAATTTGATTTCTTTCAGAAAACACTTTCGGATCCCGATCTTGAGGTACGCGGATTTTAGACAATGTAGACCTGCCATGCTTTTTATTCCGTCATTAGCCTCTAATCCCATTTGCTTCACAGTGGCTAAACACATCCAATATGCAATTAATTTGAGGAAAAATGTATGAATATATGCCTGTTGTTTTTGTCTGCAGTCCAATAGATTGAGTTATTTGCACATATTTATCTTCCCTTGTGGCCTTTTCTAATCTTTTTAATGAATGTTTATTGGAAATGTTTGCCTTGTGGTAATGTTTTAAAAAGTTTGTATTGTTTATGCACTGTGGATTTATGAGATGCCCTGTATCAATGTTTTTATACATGATTGTATCTTTCATGGTTAATTTTAACCTAATAAAGAATACTTTAGTTTTAAGTGTGCCTATTTTCTACAGTATTTATTTAATCAGATATAATAAGTTCTAATAAATCAGTTTGAGAGTATGCACAATAAATTCTAACAACAAACATTTTGGAATAAAAATTTAGTTCAAACTTAAAACCAGTAAAAAGAATGGTTTTATCTTGCTCTAGACATAAAAACAATAACTTACAGCTGTGCCTAGTACAGTGTTTACTGAGAACATCTAAAACCAACAATAAATAAGTAAACAAAATGCAATTTCCTAAAAGTTAACATAACAAATATTGTATTTTCTACATTATAAGGCTAGAATTTCAGGGTTAGTTTGAAAATGTGGCTTGCAACAATATATACATTTCTAAACAAAAATCAATGTTTAAACCAAATAGTCATGGTATAAAGCCAAGTAAAAGTTAGTGTCTGCAACTGAAAAAACAATGGTAAGAAAATGCATCAACACTATGTATCACTGCTCAGTTTAGGAAACAGAAAAACATAAAATAATACATTCAACAAAGAACATCAGACTACTTTATCCACTTAATTTCTTTTGAATCTAAGTGAAACAGGAGGATTTTTGTTCTTTATCAAAGCAGTGTTGTGCTCTGCATATCAGAAACAGGGTACACAGTGTACTTGATCAGTAATATGCATGACACAACTAAGCACTGTTGTCTATAAGTGCGTACTAATAAAGTGAATTTGTTCTATGATTACATTTGATAAATACATTTTCGGACAGAATGGTCAGTCAGTGCCTCCCTCATACACTTGAGGCATAAGTCGTAGAAATCAAAAGCTAGTTACTTAAAATGTGCTAGAGCTGGAAAAAATGAACAAAAAGGATGGAAAAAGAACATGTTTTGCCACGGGTAGTCAAATTGGCAGAATCTATCCCACAATTTTATAATGTGCTCGCATTGTGCCACCTGAGAAGCCAAAGATTATCAAAAACAGAGTATGCCATGCTGGATAGAATCCCAGTTCTTCAGCTCCTGGAAATAGTTCAACAGAGTTTTATTGATTTTCAGCTTCGCAGTCCAACAAGTGGGTCACAAAACATATGTCAGTCTCTATCATTTTGATGGCAGAGTGGAGGGAGGCACAAGATGTGTCCAAGATTATTTCACGATGGCTAGATACATACCACATTTTCTTAATGCGCAACAACATTGTAAACGATTCTCGTTTAATTAAGTTGTATGTGGATATCTCGAAAATCTATTGAGGATCTGGCCTTCTTGGACCAGCACTGGACACTCCTGCACTAAAAGAAGTCCATTAGAATACTGATAGTACACTGCTTTGTAGAGTACCTCAAGAAGAATGTCAGTTCTAGGTGTCCAATCTAAAACATGGAGGCAATGTACAATAGATTTACAATATTGAAAAACTCATGAACAAGAAATGTACAGAAATATGGCTACAATCCTACTGTTAATATCACTAACCTATTTAAGCCCATTCAACTATAAAGTTGCAAGCAATTCAGTCTATTATTGCTTACCATGTAAAGCTTATACTGTGCTTAAAAGCTCCTTGGCAGCACAAAGTGTGATTCACACATGAAGCATTTCCATATATTTAGGATATAAGAACTGCTTTTGTACTTAGCACTAGGTATCAGTCTTTGTTCTGTAACATCCAACTCAGAAGTACTCACTAATAGTCAATGGAAACCTTTACTGACACTATGCACCTCAAATCAGCACAGACACTTTCCTCTGAGAAATCTATAGTTTTCATTGTTATTTCTAATGATTTTAACTTGTGCCTCATTTTATCCTACAACTGCTCAATAAAAAAGGTAGTGTTTAATCATAAAGCACTGCAGCAAAAGCCCCTAATGTTAAGCTTGCTTAAGGATTTTTATTTCCTTCATCATCCCATATGGTCTCAAAGGGGCTAGTCCTAAATCAAAAACCTTGGAAGTTAAAATAAGCACTGGCCCATGGCCTTGCAATAATCAATCTGAGCCTTTTGACCAAGTCATACAGAGATGCAAGTACAAATCTTGATGAAACTAGAGATTGTTAAACAGAAGATAAAATGCGAGAGCAAAAAAAGAGTATGCACAATCTTAATCAAAAGGCAAACATTTTCGAAATGTTGGGAGGTTCTTATAATCATAGTGTAAACACTGTAAAAAGGTAACAATTTACATAAAAGCGCTGCTCTGCTGCCTCTTTAATGTCTTCTCACTAATGAGAAATTGTGCAAAAAGTGGCTTCTAGTTAGGAAACTGGAGCAAGAAATCTGATTGGTCAAACCGCTCCTTGATCTATTTTTCCAATGCCTTAGTAGAACCAATCCTCCTTTTAAATATGAAGGCTGAGACTGAAATGCTCTGGTACAGTTAAAACAGATTTGTGTGGGAAACTCAGACAGTGCCATTTCCTGAGAGGATGCCAGCTCCAGCCTTTAACATCGATATATGTTCAATAGCTGAAAGATGGTTTGTTCTAGTTTCTACATCAAACAAGCATTGGCAAAGCCAATAGGTATGGCATTGGCCACCAAACTTTTGGCTCGGTCATTGCTTGCTTTGTCACGGTTTGTGCAACTGGTGAATTAGCTGCAGGACCCACATGTATCTAAAAGCAACATTGGCTAAAAGCAAAAATATTTTTGATCTCAAAAAGCATACATTGCCATAGAAATCCCAGGTATTTAAGGGTACTATCTTGGTTTTGGGTGGCCCTTTTTGTGAAAGGGCAGAATGCAGTCAATCATAGCTAAGTTAGCCCATGGCTGAAGAGTACTTACTCAATCTGTTTTCAGGGAAAGAGCTGGCATTTCTTTAAAGAAAAAAAGAGCTGGCTAAAGCTCATTGAAAAATTCCTACTACCTAAAATGGACAAAAAGGCCACCCATGTAGATTAACATGCTTTAATGGGCCAAAACTACAATGAAACTTCAATTTACGATCTATAAACAGTGCGTCCAAACCACAACAGTAGTGGAGTGCTGTACACAGCTATTTCAAAATAAAATTGACAAGCAGCAATAAACCACAGGAAAATACTATAAACATAAATTAAGTATAGCTAGAAGAGCAACCTAAATTAGAAAACACAACAGAAATAAAAAGGTGAAAAAAGGCAGCTACATTGAAAAAAATATAGTAACTTCAGGAACAACACACATGATTCAGCAAACATTCAGGAAGATGACCAAATGGAAAAGCAGATTTAAAAAAAAAAATTTTTTTTAACTGGATATGGGTAGGAGCTTACTGAATCTCAGGAAGCATTGAGTAATTAAGACTAATGGCCTGATTTAGATCTTGGTTGATGGGTTACTACGTCAGAATGGTGACAGGTATCCCGTCCGCCGAAATATAAATCCTATGGTATATATATATCAGTAGATGGGATATCTGTCACCACTGTGATCGAACAACCCGTCCGCCAAGATCTAAATCAGGCCCTAAGAGTCCCAAAAAAGAAGGCATGGGCAGGCATTTTGAGTTTTCAAAATAATAGGTATTTCTAAGTAAGGACTTTTCGGAGGGTAATCCAGAACAAATGAGCAAAAAGGAGGGGACAGATTTTGGAAAAATTCAAAAGTGTAAATGCAGCTAGTGCAACCCAAAAAAACAAGGGTCTGATGCAAGCATATTTGTAGAAGTGTGTAACCAATTGAGCTGCAGATTAACGTTCAGAGGTGAGAAGAAGCAAGGCGGCTGAGTAAGAGCCATTTCTGCTGTCTTGTTTACTGACCCACAGAACGAAAGTCAAAGGCCCTAGCTTCATGCATTGAATTAAACTCCAACAACAGCAAAGAAATCTTCAACATAGTCAAGGAATTCTCAAACCCCTGTTTCAACAAACATCACCTCCTCAGAGGAACTCTGTGACAACCTCACAAACTTCTTCCACAAGATCCCCAAAATCTACAGGAACCTCAATCCCCAGGCAACCTCACTGACGACTTCAACTAACAAAACTGCCCGCAACCATCGCAGACAATCGACTGACCACACGGAACCAGCTCGCCCCCAGGACACCACCATCATCATTTTCAACCCAGATCAGCCACAAACCCAACAACCTGTCCAACTTTGATAACCATGGCCAAGTTTCCTGAGGACTGGAAGCATGCAGAGGCCAACACTCTAGTGAAGAAACAATCAGCTGACCCCAGCAAACTCAACAACTACCGACCCATCTCCTTGCTCCCATTCCTGGCTAAAGTCTTAGAAAAAGCCATCAACCAACAACTCAACACACATCTAGAATGGAACAATCTACTTGATTCTTCACAATCCAGATTCCGCAGCAACCACAGCACAGAAAAAGCCCTAATTGCAGCCAATAACGACATCTGAACCCACCTTGACCAGGGAGAGACAGAGGCATTGATCCACCTGGACCTCTCGGCAGCATTTAACACAGTCTCCCACCACACGCTCATTGCAAGGCTGTACAACATCGGCATCCAAGTAGCCGCTCTCAGATGGATCGCCTACTTCCTCACCAGAAAAACACAATAAATCCACCATTCACCAAAGAACCCAAAGAAATCATCTGTGGAGTACCTCAAGGATCATCGCTCAGCCCCACCCTCTTCAACACGTACATGACACCACTGGCCAACATCCTCAGAGCCCATGGACTCCACATCAGATCAAACGCCGACGAAGACTCCACCAACACCAGAACCAACTTCCACAACTGCGTGATCAGCATCGCCAACTGCCTGAAGCTTAACGCAGGCAAGAAATAGGTTCTGACCTTCAGCAACAATAGCTCCTCCTAAAATGCTTCAGGGTGGTCCACGGAACTTGGACCAACAATAACCTGACAGACCACGCCAGAAATTTAGACATCATGCTGGACAACAAACTAATCATGACGTCTCAGGTTAACTATCTTCTTTTCCTGCTCCTTCATCCTACGCATGCTACTAGACATCTTCAAATGGTTACCCCAGAACTCAAGACACACCATCCCTCAACTCCTCATCTCCAGCTGACTAGAATACGGCAACGCTCTCTACGCAAGCATCTCAGCCCATCTTCTCTGAAGGCTACAGTCCATAGAGAACTCTGTGGCCAGACTCTTCCTTGACCTTCCACAACAAACCCACACTACCCCTCAACTCAGAGAACTCCACTGGCTTCCAGTACAGAAGAGAAGCCAGTTCAAACTATTCACCCACATATACAAGGCCCACTACCACTGCAGACCTGCATACATGAACCACAGCCTGAACTTCTGAACTTTCACCAACCCACCAGACACCTCCGCTGTGCTCCCCTCTTGCTCGTCCACATGCCCCGCATCAAACAAAATGATAGCAGAGGACACTCCTCCTACCTAGCAGTGAAGACGTGCAATGAACTCCCCCTACATCTCCACTACCGGAGTTCCAAAAGTCGCTGAAGACTTGGCTTTTCGGTGAACCACTGGACCCTGCCAGCACCTAGATACCCTCATGGGTGACAAGCTGCGCTCTACAAATTGACTGATAGATTGATGGAGAGGTCGGCATGGAATGTCTGATTCTTATGAGAATATGGAGATATATAGGGAGCAAGCCGTAACTAATGAGGAGAGCAGAGTCTCATGTACGGATCGGAAAAAGGTTTGCTGAGGAAGTACCTACATTCTTGGCACTGTATTATGAATGTTCAGAGAGAGGCAACAAATTAAACAATACATCTAAAGTACTGCTAAGAGCATCCCTGTAAAGGAACTATTAGACAACATTATGAAAAAGCATACTGATAGAAATGCCCACTGCAAATATGTACTGTACTACTTTGGATTGACCCGTCTTGATGCTACTAGATGGACTACAGAGGAAGAAGACAATTAAAACCAAGCGCTGGAAACCAACAAGATTAATGGCCCCATTACTGCACTTACGACAGTTATAAAAATGAAAGGTTCCGGGTAAAACAATCTAAAAAGTAGTACTTTGAGTAGGCCATGTATAGATGAGATAATTAAATGTGGGTTGACACAGTGTAACTTTCAGATGTGAAATGGTCCCTCACAAACTTCAGTTGAGACACCTAAATAGCTAACAGAAAGAAGGGAAGACAAAAATACTCCTGTGGGCTGATCTCTGAAGGTTTCAAAGTCAATGAAGAAATTGGCTCAAGGAGGCTGAACCACAGCCATTCAGTGTACGCAAAGATTATAATACATTCACCAAGAACGTCATAAGTCTAAATGCACACCACACTTCGGAAAAACAGATAGGTTTAGGGCCTCATGACTCCCGTCTTCGATAGAAAGATTTATAGTCGTGCCAAGTGCTATACCCATGCCGTTTGCTTTCCTCAACATCTGTATATTGCAATATCACTTGCCAATATTTTGATACAGTATAAATACATCAGAAAGACAAAATTCCATTATCACTATTTATATTTCATTGGGTTGAAGATTTGATATTTAGGTTTACAGAGAACGTTGTAAAGCAGATAAACATGGTACCCAAAAAATAGACTAAACAGTCACAGAGTGAGGCCATCAGTTTTCTTTTTGTCAAGATAAGCATTTATGCAATAAAAACGAGACTTCACTGAGGTTTTTCACACCATGAACCACCCAATGATCCTTATTAATAAAGGTGATGTGGTGGGATGCCATATAAGACCAAGCAACAGCTAAAATTCTTACAATCCAATAGGAAGTAAAGATTAGTGATTGGTCACAAGCATGCATTTCAGGGTCTTGCGTATCCTTGTTACCCTTAATATGTATGTTCAACCTCGGAATGATCTGTTGCTGGAATTGGATGTTATATTTCAAAATTATGAAGACATGCAATTGGTATTTCATCAATTGCAAGATCATTTTAGGGCTAGGACAAGAGTGCCCCAAGTCTTTTCTAGCATCCAGGAGTGGATGGAAAAAAGTTTGCTCAGACTCAGTGTTTAAAGATCGAGTATTTCTTGTTTGGCACTGCTCACTGGCTGAAAAAGAATATTCCTTGTTAACTACAGCTGTTCAATAGTTCGGAAAAAAAAAAGAATTCCAGTACAACCACAGCTGAAATCCCTAGGGGGCTACCTTGATTCCCAGATTTTCTATGGACTTTACAACTACTGTCCTAAGATATTGAAAAGATCAGGGAACCTGCTCTCAGAGAAGAAGAGAACAACTATTTCCAGATCAACTATAAAAGCAAATATTCATTATGAGAACTCTTTGTTGGCAGGCACATCAAAATCTAAAGTTAATGTGTACCATGTAGCAGAATGTTCCCGCAAGACCTTTATTTTATGTGGATATTTAAAATATCACCTTTGATACAGAACTGTGGAAATTCATGACAATAATGATCATCCAAATGGAAGACTCTTAATGTACCTGAAACAAGGGTTTTTCCCTACTGCCTTATTATGGCTCCGAGATCAGCAGACAAGAATTAACTTGCCACATTTAAACAAGCTATGAGAAGACAGGAGGTCACGCCGCCCCTGCAATGTCACAAAATTGGTAGAACTTAGTACCCGATGCTTTATGGCATCTGTTGTCTTTCAGGAAAGCCCTGAAGAACTACCAGAGCTAAACACACACATTCCTGCCGCACACAGAAGCTTCACGGTTGTTTACTGCTACAAAATCACTTTTGAGATGTAGTTTTCAGCTGCGCAGCAATATACTGTGGACTGAGGAACTGGTGTTCTCCATTGAAATATTTTCAGACGAAATTAGAAGCATTAGATTTATACACCAAGTGTGACTTGACCATGGTATTATATATATATTTTTTTAACTGGAGTTCTAAAATTCCAGATTTTGACCTACTATTGTAGTTTCTAATTTTACGTTGCTCGTTCTTGCCTTTTTTAACTATCCACGTGTTGTTTGGACTGGGTAAGATATTTTTTTGTTGTTGTGTAGGACCAAATTAACTTAATGACATAATATTATGTGAAAAGGTTGGAGAACGTGATCACTAATGGATATCTAATTACTAAGGTTAAGTTTGCCAGAACCATTTGTGGGATAGCAGACAACTTCCAACGCGGAAGGAAAAGTATTCTTAAGCAGAAATAGGGATGCCCACAAGAACGTCATTTGAGGTTTGGGTTTGATCTTAAAATATACACCACTGAAAACATCTTGCGGTGGTGAGACTAAGTGGCATCGTGCAACATTAAGCCATTGCCCTACTTTCATCTCTTTGAAGCTGCTTTTTTATGATTAGGAGCTTGTTAACCATTGCCCTTAACATAGTTAAGGAGACGGCGCCATATGACTAGGATTGCTAAGTGAAGTCGGAAAAATCCCACAACTTGGTACACACAATGTACAATTGAAGTGTAATTCATTTAAAATAATTTTTAACCCTTATTTCTGTTTAACGCTGTTGCACCCTGCTTAGCATAATTCTAACCTTTACCTAAACAACTATTTAAAATACACAATTTAATACTCAAATAGTCATAGCTGCCATGTTTTCAGATTGCCTGTGTGTGCCCTTTCCATGCTTTCACTGTACATATGAGTGACATTCTACTGCAGTGTGACACTGAGTGACATTTTTCATGAGTAAAACTCAGCAAGGACGCCCAGGGATAAATATCAGAATTTACCTCTCAAGAAATGAAAAGTTCTAAAAGAGCTTTGAAACCGCTGCAAAATCCCTGAAATGGAAGGTCAGTGACCTACTTGACAGTGAATGCACTTCCGGAGGAAATCTGTGTGCATTCTAGTCACAGGTTTGGCTCATCATAAAATGCCATAGAAAGTTCAAGTGCCTGCTATAAAGCACACCGTATAACATGCAGGTCACCGATTTATATTGTATGTAGGCTGCTCAGTGGGTTTCACCTTTTGCAACAGAGGTGATGTTGCAATTTGTAGGTCACAAGTTCTAATCATTTTAATTTAAATCAGTGAGTTATGAACTGGCATCAAGGAGTTGCATGCACACTGCAAAGCAAAAGTGCATTTTTTTTTATTTTCTGCTCTTTCATTATACTACGGTTGCTAGAAAATTGTTATTTTGAGAAATAATAACGACTTCCTGAGTGCAACCCTTCACTGTAATGTGAAAATCTGCCTGCTCCAGTAAATATTAGAAATGCTTGCTATACACCTAGCTTATGAGTGCTCAAGCATGAGCCAGCCTGGAGTGCTAACAGCTGTGCGAAACATTGTTTTATACATTGATCTGTCTCCAGGGAAGCCTGATCAGGCCTAAAGAAATATACTTGCCCACTCGCTATGGTCATTCAGGTTTTATCAGGGCGAGCTATATTTTTTCTAGCGAGCTGGCAAACAATAGGTGTTCTGTTCACTCACAAAGTGAAGGAGCATTAAAGATGGCTTTAAATCTTGTTTTTATCTTGTCACATTTATTCCGTGTTCTATAATTACTTTTCTTTCTCTGACTGCAAAGTTCGAAGATTTTGTAACCTGAACTGTGACAAAGGCTATAGGAAGCAATGTTTTAACCCCTTGCCTGCTCATGACGGAACCACTCCGTCATGAGCCACGGGCGCCGTGTGCTCATGACGGAGTGGTTCCGTCATGCTGCGGCCGTTGCGGCCGCTCCGCCCACGCGGCACTGATTCCCCGCCTGTGCGGGCGAACAATGCAAGTGGGAGGAGTCGTGACGGAACCACTCCGTCATGAGTACAGCGCACCCGTGGCTCATGACGGAGTGGTTCCGTCACGAGCATGGCGGCGCTGCTAACACCCCGAACCCCCCCAGCGCCGCGGCAAAATTCGTGCCGCGGCGAAGGGGTTAACCTAACGCACATATAAATAGGTAAACCGTGAACTGTACAAACATTTCAAAATACATTTCAGTACTTAAGAAAGCCCTTGTTTTGTAATTCTGTGTGATGAAAAAAATATTTGAATAGGATGAAAACAAATCAGAACACTTTACTTAGTGATGCACAAATGATAACAAATATGTTTGCTGAAGCCCAATTTCTACAAACTGTTTATACACTAAATAGATTTATAGGTAAAACAGCATGTTAGTGGGAACATTTATGGCAACTGCAATGGAAAATGAGTTGCCTGTTAATGACAGTGCACTGCCACCTCATGCTTTAGTAATATATGTATTAAAAGTAAATTTTTAAAGATAAACTGAGAAACAGTCCTGCCACTGCCGTGATGGCAATGCTATTAGTGAACTAAGAGGCAAGTCATGGTTCACGTGTACCCCGTATGTGGGCTAGAGTTTTATTATGCATGGAGCAAATGTTTAGTCTACCAAATAGACTTTTTTGTACACCAAGAATGCTGAACTCCCGTATTGGAAGATGCTTTTATATGTGATAATGAAGAAAAAGGTGGCTTTGCAAAATACAATATTTGCCTAGGATGACATAATGAGACCAGTTTATGTGTCAAGCACATTACAGACCTGCAGGTCTAGTAAGATTTTTATGATTTTCCGAGTTCTGCTGATCGACACTTCAAAGAGAACTGTCCCACCCCAATGGGCACTTTACAAAGATGAAAAACATTTAATCAGCAGATGAATAATGTAAAAACATGCTAGAGAGGCAAAAATATCTGTGTACAAAGAAAACAGCCATTCTGAACTCTACCTATTTCAAGTGGCCAGTTGGGTATCTGCGACTGACTAGAGACCACAAATCTCCCCCTGGCAGGGCCATAGCCACAGGGTATCTAGCAGCCAAACTGTCCTCCCTCAACAACAGTGAAGCTGTTCAAGAACAGGAAAGACAAATGTCATCCTTTGCCCCCTACATTATCATAATGTTCTGTATTTAAAAAAAATCCATGCTCGCTTCTATACACAGGCACACATGTATACACAAACACCGAAAGCTACCACGATGGGCAGTAAAGAGTGCCTTGCTTAATTTCAATAACAAAAAAAATATAGGGTGGAACACTAACAGGATATGAATAATGGGGAAAATGTCTACTTCTGGAAAGAATGTCTCCTTTAAGCTATACAAGGTGGTACCTCACTCTCTGGACTACCTGCATTCTAATAGCGTTTGTACTCCTACAAATAAAAATAAAACAATACAGTCCCAAAATATTTACAAGAACCCAACTAAAGCATGTATGCATTCTACAAAAGAGCTGCCCCTTTGCTCCATTTCTTAGGGAGAGGGGACATCACCACACTACACTGAGCACCATATTGGACTACACTTTAAACAACCAAATAAGACTTCTTCACACATAGGGGCCTATTACGATCCGCCCGCCACCGTATCGGGAAACGGGACCGCCCGCCATGGTCGCGGCGGTCCTGCAAGTGGCAAGCAGCACCGCCGCAATATATAAAATGCATGTTGTGCATTTGAATGCACAACGTGACAGGCACCGCACGGTGCGTGCCACCTTTTGCATGCAAATGCAGGGGGTACCATAGGTACCCCCCATGTGCAACCCCCACCCCCCGAATAACCTGGGGGCCCGCAACTGGCCCCCAAAGACCAAACCGCATGCCTTTCCATGGCGGAGTGTCCGCCATGGAAAGGCCATTTTCCGCCACAATGATAATATGGATGGCCACCATATTCCTGGGCTTTTCCACCCGGTAGGCAATCAGGCGGATTGCCTGCCGGCAGAAAACCGGCAGACGGTCTTCCCGTCAGTTGGGGTACCCCCCGCCATCCTAATGTGGCGGGGGGGAAAGTAATGCGGGCAGGAGATTTTGGCGATCCACCCGCTATAATAATGACCCCCATAGCTCAGCAATGAGGAGACAGCCACTTGCAACATACTTTGCTCTACTTCAAGAGATGGCCTCAAGAAAAAGAATGCTCTATGAACGTGTCCTTTTAACTGTTCAGAGAGAGCAAGTGTAAGAGACTGCTCCTTGTCAAATATATCCAGAATCATGAGACAGGATGGGAGTATAAACAGCTGAGTTTCAAGACAACTATCTTGAAATAAGAGACACCCATGGAAAGATACTGCATTACTCTAGAGTTACACACCTGAAATTCCTTGACTAAATGCACCACTTTCCCAACCTCGAGAGCAATGGCCCCTGCTCTGAGCAGACTTCACTAACACTAGACAAGATGAGAACAAGAGCCCCTCTTGCACCACACATTAACACAGGACTTGGATGGCTTGTCACAGAGAAGGGAGAAAGATACAAAGTAAACAAGATGGGCCTTGGATTAGAGGACTGGTATCCATGGTAACCTGTCACCTCTTTTGGACCCTTTGTTACACTCTTAATGGCGCATACTACCACCTGGGGCAGCCCTCAAGTTTGCTGCCCGATGCAGGTAAGAAGCAGGGGCAGGAGGGGTTGGGGGGCAACTTATTCCGCCAGAGGAAGATGCCATCCAATGGACAAACTTGTTCTCTGGACAGCCCTGACTAGTTCACCTCCGCCGCCCCAAAAACAGTGTCCCTAGCAATGCCACGGACTACAATTGGATCATTATCTGCTGCATACAATGTGTACATACAAAGGAATAGGCAACAGCAACTTAAAGGCCATTTGATGTTTGCTCTTTGGTAATATGATCAGATACCTTTGGTTTTATCAGCAGATCTAAGATAATAACAATAAAGGTTGTACATAAAACTATATGTTAAACAGTCTGCCTCTGAAAACAAAGATTTGTCTTTGTTAAAGCTTGTGGAAAGTCCTGACAGCAGGGCGCTATAGATCACCGAACTCTAAATGTGTCAGCCTCCCTACAAGGGCCTAAAAATTTCTGAAGCAAAGCGTGCGTCACGAGCATTGTCTGTTATGCTGGTGCATGAAAATTATGCTATCATAAAGACACTTGTGAATGCAATCAAATAGGCAGCTGGGTCCCTCATTCCACATTGTCTGTATCTGTTGAACAGGAAGCCTGGGGAACTTAGTGCGCATGCAATGCACATTACAAAAAGCACGCACGACTTCATAGGTTTCCAAAAGGCGGATTCTAAAGTAAGGCATATGCCTAAAGAAAGCAAAAAATGCAGAGACACTCTACCACTCAACCTGAATCCTTCATTTAACCACCCTGCAAAATCTGCTCAGTTTATGACTAAAATGTTATTTTTAAAATTGAAGAAATACTAATAGCATCATAATTAGAAATACAATTTTCCCTCTTTACCCCAGTCTAAAGGCATGGTTAACTAATAATGCAGGAGGAATTGGATTCTTAGTCCTTGCTTCAGATGTTCATTAGGTGGCAGGTGGTTTTGCAAACAAGGGCAGACATCTTGGTTTCTTGAATTAAACACCAGGATTCTCTTGCGCTTAGTGCATTTAAGATTGTCTTTACTCTGGAGGTTTCCTTTGCACAGATCGATGTTAACTCATATATGGTAATATAGCGTGCCGAGCTACACAAGTATTGGGAAAACGAAGCTCTAAAAAATGTTTGCATTACGGATACTAGGCAGGTTCAATCTACCCTGGCATGAGATGTGGATAAAATGACTATTGTTTTGTTTTACTTGTCTTCAGTAGCTCAAATTGTACTAAACAGATCTGAGATTTTGGTGTTGAATTATAGAAGGAAGTAAAATCACCCCAAATGGATTGAGAACCTAGCACAAAGTATTTTTTAAACTGAGTCAGTAGTTCGTTGTGGTGGCAAATGGAAACGAAAATTCATGAACAATGGGAGATAGAGATACAGTAAACTGGACAAATAAGTAAATGTGAACACGAGTCGATTGTTACAAATAATGAGTGATAAATATTAACAATGCTATAATTTACACATGGTGCCAACCAGACACCACCAGGTGCTAATGTAACAAAGATTTTATATAATATAGTGGAGTTTTCAAATATCTTTATTATTCCTAAACCAGGGCAACATGTCGATTTTTTTTAAGTAATGTCCTGAAAAATTCATGGGTATACAAGTTTTTCAGGGGGACATGCTAGTACTCTCCAGCAGTATCTCTTTCGACAATTACGTATGATTTGCAGTACAATAATTCCCATTCTAGTGTTTAAGTTTTGGATTAGTATGAAAGTTATGGTACCAGGTTTGAAAAATATATTTTAATATATAATAAACAGTAATTCAATTAAAATCATGATCCATAAAATAACATTGATGGGGTTAGGGACAACATTATGGTCAAGTTAAGGAGTTCTAGTTTTAGAAACCAAATTAAAGTATTTAAACAATTAAATAAAATTAAATCTCATAGTTACTATAATGAAATTTTAAACAAGGATTGTTATCGAGAGGACTAGCTTTAAGGGTAAGGTACCATATTGTCTAAAAATAACAGGTGAACTCATTTAAATACTTAAGGATTTATTGAGTATGGTTAGGTTTTAGGTCAGCATTAGGATTAACTTATTTACATAAAATGTGTAGTTTTATTGGTAAAGAAATGTTAGTATATGGGGCAATTTTATTTATTTGAACTGTATTACATTTAAATACTTAGCATATACATGGGGTAAATGTACAGCCAGAAAAATGGTTATGGTAAGGGGGGACATTATTGTAAATGAAAAAAATATATACAATGTAATTAATTATTTTTAAAAACCAAAAACTTTTATCGTAAGAGCTAGGGTTAGTGCTTCGGCCTGGACACTAGCAAAGAGGTAAAGCCCATCTGCTGAGATATTGGCAAACTTCATGATCAATATAGGCTTTCTACGAGATGAAAGTAGAGGTGAAATGTTAATGGTACTAGAAATAATAGCATGAAAGGTAAGTGTTGCATAGGTAACGGTAGCAAATTCAATGGGAGTAGAGGGAATAGTATGCCTCTGCCATCTGATACATAGCTGAGTTCAGCTCTTTAAACTCTGCCTTTTGCAACAGATCATTTATCCCATAAGTTCATATCAACTTAAAGCAAACAGTGATGGCAGTTAACAAAGAGGAGCAGCTGACACCGAGGCAGAACCTTGAAGTAATGAGAGTATCAAGCCAGGAGCACCATTCAATTCTAAGATGTTTCCATCTTGTGACATGGGCTACAATGGTGAAGGGAGGGGAGCCCCAGCACAGAAATAGGAAATAAATACCTACTGTATTGAAGCAGGACTATGTACTGTCCCCTCCACGGTTTATTCTTTATCTTTCTAAATTTCCGAACATCCTTTAGATACTTATTTCCTCTCAAAATTGATCTACCGTTTCATATCCCATACAACACTGTCCTTATCGATAAGAATCATCTCGGTTTTCAGGTGTATCTTGAATCTGTGAAAAGTACTGCGGAAATAATAGGCATACTGGAGACAGGACAGGAAGATCTATTTTTTGGCAGTAAAAGATGAAGTAATATGACCTGCCATTGAGGCAAAAACTTGAGTAGTCTCTCGTTCCATGTATTTAGGTCTAGTTTTTGTAAATATCCCATTTGAACGGCTCACCTGCAAGCTACAAAATTCAAATAGAAGAGAGCAATAGATATCTTTGTAAAGTTTAATTACAGACTTCAGGACTGAGAGGTTGTCCACTCCCTCTTAAACTTGAGCAAAGAAACACAAAATAGTTTGAGTGGCACTGAATGACTTAGTTGAGGTTCAGAGGCAAAGTGTCTCTTCAACACGCTCATAAGTCTTCTTTGAAACCAGGCACTAATGATTCCAAATCCCACAATTATGAAGGCCATATGCCTCGAGCCCGAGTTACATGTCCTTGTGAAGTAAAATCCATTGTTTTTTAAGTTTAAATTGATGTTTCCACAAACTGGTATTCAAAATGTTGATAAAACGTGTCTTCATGAACATTAATTTGCAAATGCTGGATGTTGTGCTCCAAAGTTTGTTAGTAAAGGCAGCAAAAATTAGGTTTGTGTCCCCACTGGCTTTAATGCAGTAGTACTAGCTACTTGTACTAACATGCTGATTAAAATAAGACAAGTAGGTATAGCAATATTTAATTAAGACAGACAACCCAAAGTTTATGAGTGCGTTGGTGAAGTCAAGTATGGGTTTTTGATATCATATCTCTACACACTACTTTTTTGTGATAGGAAATACAAATGTGAGTCGAGCTAGGCTCTTAAAATTGTTCCTGGATCTTAATGGAGCCATTTTAAAGCCCATTTTCTAAATTATAGACAAAACAGAATGGGTGCGGTGGTGTAACTGCTAAGTTGTGGTAATATGTTTGATTTTGTGAATTTTGGGATAAATGAACTATATTGTCTGCATATGCATTTTAGAAAAAACCTAAACGTATGCTAGCCCCTGGCTCTCTTTCTGCATGGACAGCACCAAGACTATGTCTGAAATATCTTAGAATGGAAGAGAACAGCCCGGTAGCAATTATGGTCAGGCCTCTGACTTCCATTTATAAAAAGCCTAGGAATTCATCCCTACCTATTACCTATCAGAAGGTGATAACTATCAGAGAGGTCCTTACTTACATTAATTGATTCCTACTACAGTTTACCCATATTGTTGAAGCGAAAAAATGAAATACACAACTAGCTAAAATTCAGGCCACAATAGTAGGAGTTATATTTTAAAATATATGTGCAACACAGATCTTAATTAGGAAGCTACCCTTTGTTTCAAAATGGGCACGTTCAGCAATGTTGTAAAAATGCTCTACAATCCGGCTTTAGGAATGTTATACTAGAACTGAAAAGGGATGGTACTATACAATAAAAACATATGCAGATAATATACAATATTTGGCATATTATTTAGCCAGTTATCTTTATCTTGTTTTTTTCAGTGTTCTGATGTTGTACCCAACCTGCGTCCACCTATGCTTATTCGAATATATAATTTGCTTCCATCTTGTGCCAAGGAAACTAATCGGTGTTAATGCATGCTCAAAGTTAAACTTGATTGTGGCATCCAAAAAGTCAATAATAGTTTTGGAACATGCTCACCAACATTCTGTTCTAATGAAATACTTCAAACACAATCTTCAAAACAATGCTACTACACAAAAAAGATTTGTGTGAGGAAACAGTAGATCACTCCACAAGCAAAAGCTGATCTTCATTCACAAGGCCAGTACTTTTGCATGTCAAGATTTCACTTACACACACAGATATTGTATGGGGAACCTTCCCCATGTGTGGCTCACTGAGCAGGTGTTCCCACACTGGAGTTGCAAAGAAAATGAAGTGAACAACCAGGACTCTTGTTATTTTATGACTGGTCACAAACTTTTCCAGCCCCTTTACTACGTTTTTCATCCAAACCTACGCCCTAAGTAACCAGACCTCAAAGGCTGTGCTCTAAGTAGCCAGGGCCTGCCACAGCTGGGCGCTAGCAATACAAATAAATGGAAATTGAACCAGGGTCTTAAGGGACTGTCATTCACCGGCTGAAGAAAAAACCCTACCTCCCTGCCTGTCACATGATAGTGCTGCAATGCAATGCCACCAGATGTCCCTTTTTTTAAACATGGACTAATAGACATGTGCCAACTGTTGTTTACCATTGGTGTTTCAGGGGTTAAAGCATCATTTCATTGCAAGTTCAAATGTAATGTATTACCACTTACTTTTGAAACTACAGTCTCAAGTTTGTTATTGCTTTTGGCCCTGGATAAAGGTGCTATTAAACATATTTCATAAAATATCCTACTGATTTGGAGCATGATTTGTTCAGTGAGACCCCTTTTATGAATTTGTCGATCACTGGATGCTATTTCACATGCATTAAATACATAGGTCATGCCTTGTCTAAATGCTTCTCAAGTCACACATGTTTTGGGGCCTTGCCATCTTTTTCATCACACCCCAAAGGTACACAAAGTGTGGATAAGCAGATGGAATACCTAGAGTGTATCAGTGTGCGAGGGAAGGGAAGTCTTCACATGCCAAAAAGAAAAAAGGTATTTATTAAGTTTACTAACTTTATACAGGTGTATTTGCCACTGTGTGTCTATTTCTTATACACATGGTTAAGTTAAAACAGACAATTATAAGGAAGTCGGAAAACCCTATACATTTCCTTTAAGTATGCATCAAGGTTTTTATGAATAAGGAAAATGATTATATACATCTACCAAAGGATATGTGTAAGTGTACGTAAGCAGAGATCTATATTTTTTCAGTGAAATGGTGGCCTTACTGATAGCCGCTTTTACAACATATTACAAGCATAAATTAGATTAGAAAATTTAGGTATTTTAATACTAAAATAAGGTCTCTTCCACTGCTTTCACAATAGGCTGATGTGCACTTCCTGACTATAAATTTTCAGTCTTGTTTCCCATAATGCTTTTTTCAGTCCACGTATTCTAATATATGTTGAATTGAATGTTCAATCCAATTAACTGCATTGTTTCTATTACGGCTGGGGAATTGCAAGATTGAGCAATAAACAGTTGAATTATATATATGATGAAACACATTGCAGGCATTAATGACAATAAGAAAATACAAGTAGACAAAATGTTCGGCATATTCGGTCTCATCAATCTATACCTTGCTATTGCAAATAATTTTAAAGATTTAAGAACTACGACTTGCTACTCTCCACCTTGCTCAACAGTTAGAAATACGTGAATGTACACGTTCTAAATATATGCACACAAACTTGCAGATTCTATATATCAATTGGTAGGACACTAGGCCTATCTTTAAAGTTTGGTATTGTCTGCTTAATGTCGTATTTCTCAGTAGGTGAAGATCCTCGCTGCCCATTAGATCTGTGCGTCATCAGTTTCATTCCTGTTTTGTTCAAGACACATATCGCTTGTAATATATGGAAAAAAGATACTAGTACTGCTACCCACATTGTTTGAAAATACTAAAACTGTTAATCTGAAGGAAAGATTATCTATTCAACCTCTGAGACTTCGTGTTGACAAAGCATATAATCCTTGCAGTTCTCAGATTCTCATGGAGTTTGTTGAACAGTTGCAGGCCTAGAGTGTGGATTGAAAGCAGTGACTAATACTAGAAAGTATAAGAAGTATGCAGTATTTTTGGTAGATAGATGGGGTTAAACAAATCGGGAATTTAACCACATTTTAGAATTACGCTAGCTGCTACGGATAATTATGCTATACAAACATTGACTAAGCCAATACGTCTATATTTAATGTGATAACTCATGCAGTGCTCGCTCCGCAGGAATGGGCGCAGAGGGCTATAAATATAAAGCAGTCCCTGGTGCAGTTCAATGCAAGCATTTTGGTGGAGGCAGAAGAATACATCAAAACAGCCAATACCATTAAGTGCGAGATGGATACTCCCCTGGGATGGTAATTGACAAAGTCTGAAGCAAATGGCAGAAAGTGGCTGGTTGAAGAAATCCAATGGTTGAAAGGGACGTGCACAGCGCACCCTCTGTAAGTTATTAGCAACAGGTCTGTTTTAGTGCTGCACTGTCAAAATCCAGCTGTAAAATGTAGGCAATGAAGCAATTAGACATCACATGTAAACTTCCTTTGTTTAATGTCTTTCTAGCCTGAGTGGTTTTACAGTTTTAATAGGGTATGTACCTTCTTTCTTTCAGTAATTACAAATGCTCTTATAATTAAATTGTAATTTATAACCTGTTCAGACCACCACTCTAAAGCACT
Source organism: Triturus cristatus (assembly GCF_964204655.1). Taxonomy (NCBI): domain Eukaryota; kingdom Metazoa; phylum Chordata; class Amphibia; order Caudata; family Salamandridae; genus Triturus; species Triturus cristatus. Next base: position 867,484,523 of record NC_140581.1, read on the forward strand.
GCTGCCACTTTTAGTAGAAGACTTTTAGGAAATGTATTTAAATTAGAATTGGTGATCTTGCAAAGATACTTTATGCAGCAGAGTCTGGGATACAGTGTAAGGTGCAGGTTCGAAGAAAGTCATGGTACATTAATCTCTTCCATTTCTTTTTATGAAGACAAGCTTATTTCTTAAAATAGTGTGGTTTTATTTAGAAATTTTAGATTGAAGAAAATCTAGAGCTTCTAAACCCCTTTAAAATCTGAGCTGGTAGATCTAGGCTTTAGGAATATGGTTTAGAACACTAACACAAGCTTTTGCTAATATCACCATCAACAAGTCCAGCACCTTAGGGTCAACTCTGTCTTCATCCAGACATAAGCTACTTGATCTTCTAATATCACTGAGAGAAACATCTACCTCATTCAACTGAAAGGCAACTTACCGTGCTTGAAGACTGTGGATTAACCTCACTACTAGCAACCTGTAACCCACAACAAAATACACAATTTCATCATTTGAGGTCCCTCAATCTGATCAAAGGCTACAGAGAACATGTAAATTGCCTAATAAATAAATTGTGGAGCTTTACCTTGTCAACCAACAGACCGGCAACTTTCCCCACATATTTGAGATCTATGGAAGTGTCTACCTTGAGGATAATGAATCTAAACTTGTCATTTTACCTGCACAGAATTTTAATAGAAATTGTTTTCACGGACTGACAGCTCATTATAAAATATGTGCTGAATTGGACTTCACGTTATGACATGATTTCTTTGAATAAAAAATACGGTCTACACTTCGTGTCGCTGAAATCTTTTATTGTCTAATAGACAACTGATTTTTCCTCCTTATTCCACCTTGCCTTACCAATCCTCTCATCCTCCGTTTTTTTTTTTTAAAGACCAAAAAAACAAAGGTAGTATTTTGTAATAGATCAGAGCACTGCTATAATTCTAGATTTAATCACTTGTTTTACAACTTTATCCACTGACAATTTTTTTTTAATCTTCTGTTATGATGAGATCAATGGTATGGTGTAAATATTTGCAGAAATATTGTAATAATAATGTAACATTTTCGTCAACTAAAAAACATTAGCAGTGTGCCTACATAAGAATGTTACAAATTGAGGATTTCACAGCCAGTGTATATTTGCTATTATCTTTCCAGTGCATGGCGTTGCCGATATTTTAATGTGTAAACTCTTGATTTTCTGAACGTGCCAAATCTTCAGAAAAGCAACAACCTGACTAGAACAAGAGCACACCCTTACAGGAGTAGGTTTATTAAACATAAGAAAGTATGGATTAGCACACATTTTTTTTGTCAACTACATCCGAAAATATATTTCTACTCTGTAACGCAAGATCCAGAATGACACTTTGCTCAAACGGATAGAGCCCGTGTCAATCGCGTACAGAGTTAAACTATATGCAGATGAATTAGAAGCTCTGTGGAATACATAGATGTGGACAGATGCTGCTTTCTGGTTCTATTAGACAATCTAAATGTGTTACTTAAATTGTGGAACAGATTGTAACATCATCTCCAAAGATGTAACTGTAAGGGATCTTAAAACTTGTGTAGGTGAATAAGTGTCAAGTATGGTCTGAGAATTCCTGTTGAAAAAGAAGACAACTACCACTAGTAGTGAGGTCCGAGAGCCACGCCTTTACATCTTTGTTTCAGCAACTAGGTCCAATGGACACATTTAAAGACCATAATCAATAACAAAAACACAGCGATGCACGAGGCCCTATCAAATGCGCAGAGAAAATCTTGTGTCTCATCAACCATTAGGTCCTCACGATCAGTAGGAGTACACAGAGTCTAGGGGCAGAATACAACCTTCCTTTCATTTCAACGCTCAGAATGCTGTCAGACCTTCCTTTCCTGCAAGCAGAAAGAGGCATTGTAAACGCACGGTATGTACAAATCCACTGGCATAAACACTTTGGGTGATCTCACTAGCAGGAAGTCAATAGGAACCAGAGTTCGATTTAGCGTGAAACTCACTTTTAATTGCCACAAAATAAAAATGGTGAAATGCACAGCAAAAAACCCGGCTGCCAATGGTGCTCACTCATCCCATTAGTGTCCTGACCTCCACACTATGAAAAGGCCCCTAGTGTGTTACTTAATAGCCTCCAGCTGTACTTATTAGCATTTTCTGCACATTAAGAGCTACTAGCTCGAAACACGAGTAGAATAACAATTTCACCCTAAGCACTAATCTACTTCCAATTGATACTTAAAAACATATTACATTAAGGGCAGTACTCATAAAAATCACAGTGCTGGACAGAGTTGCTATCTGCACTCTGAATCCAAGATTCTATAGATATATACGTTAACGCTAGTCTCCCTAACTAGATGGTTATTTGAAGTGTAGTTTACAAGCTTTCGAAAAAACTTTGAAAGGTGCTTCAGTCTGAGAATAGAGGCCACATATGTGTTTAAAGATCTGGGATACCAGATGCTTCCGTGTTCAACAGAACATTTTGTAGTGTAGAAGCAGGTTAAGGAAGGCTGGCTTCTCAGTGTTTTGCCTCGTCTACATCAACTCTGGATGTGAAGCCTTTTTCTACTGTCGTTACCAACCATGAAAAGGGAAAACTACATGTCTGATCGCTACAGGAAGACATGACTTGCAGATTGTGATAACATTATCTGCCAATTCTCCTTTACCGCACACTCACAATACATGAACACTCAAATACTATCACGCGCATGCCCATACATGTATATGCCTACTTCCAAATGGCCCCCCACTACAGTGCTTTTAGTACAAATCTGTTGAAAATCTGAGGTTTCTTCGAAGAAATCATAATTAGCACATGGATGCTGTGACAAGCAGAGGATAACAGAAATCAAAACAGCAACGCTGGATATAAGTAAAAAAAACAAAATTGAACTAGTCAGGTGTAAAAAAAAAAAAAAACACACACACAAAAGCACCTGAACTGCTGAACATAATCTGTTATCAAGTACCTTAGAAACTCAGTAATAAGTGAAGAAACACCTGGTTCCAGTTTTCAAACATTCTTCCTGGCAGAACTGTGTGCTTTACCAATCTTTTGCAAAGCGTTTCAGCGAGCACAAACACATTTGCAAACATCAATATGCCATGCTTTACCCTTCTGACCATCGGTCTACAATATTTCTTATGATTCATGAGAGGAAATAAGATAAGACAGGGGCACGTTGTGTAGTGTCCCCCTTTGACTCCATCGTTGCTTCTTCAGAGCATGTGAGGTGCATACAAGCACCAGTACTGTGCCACAGTGCAGTACAAAATGCCTCTCCCAGGACAAAGCCGCCAGACCCTTGCTTCTGTCGCCACTTCCAGTACTGTCCAACATGACTACATATTGGTCGTCTTCAACACGGTGAACGATTACAAAGTCCCCTCTTGGTCAACTAAGTTGCATTTGTCCTTCCAGCAGCATTCCTGTTTTTGCGACCTCATTTTAGCAATACTGAGAAGATTAAGTTTCTCAAAATTCCTTGAGATAGTCTTCATATGAGCTATATAGCTCAGATCAACACGCTTTAAATGTGCGGCTCCTTTCATGACACTGGAATAAGCCATCAATGAAGGTGCTAAAAGATGGGCATGACAAAGCGCACCTGGAGAGGTAACAATTGGAGTTTGTAAAAAAAATTACTTCTTATTCACCCCTCAAAATAACACAAGCTACTTTGCTTCCCATTGATCGTAATCCAAAATATTTATGGGGTTTACTCGATTTATTTCAGCTTTTGACCATGGTTTAAAGGGGAAAAAGCAGGCAAATCATGGCTATGAACTTTTATCCAAGATATGCCACTCCAAGCATATGGGTCTACTGCACTATATATGAACCCTCTCATACTTCCCCAGGAAACCAGCAGATTTCATTGTCCTATAAAGGTGACCAGCCATTTCTTGTATGCAGCGGCAAACCTGACCTGCTCGCTGTTTCTACAGGTGGACAGCATACTATCAATGAACCCCAGCTCTGCTTCGGAGGAGGCGGGAAGTTGGGCAGGCGCCCGCTTCGGGCGTTTGATCTCTTGAGAATAGCAACGTCTGTGGGAATATCGCTGCATGTCAACATCCATGGCCTGGGCGTTTGGGAAGGCGGGTGGCCCGGTAGGGTGAGTGCTGATCAATGATCCCTCACCGTTGCCAGTGGCTGCAAGTCCTCCTGTGGTGGAAGATGAAGTCTCCAACTGATGCACTAGATAGAACACACGCCTCCTGCGGAAATGAAATAAAAGAAAAAGAAGCTATTAGGAGTCAGAACTCAATTGCAATTCCACTCAACAATCGCACTCACTTCTTAACATATACAGCAAATGCGGTATGAATGACCCTGGAGTGCAGTGAAGATAAACATGCTAAAACCTGATGGTTAATAGCACCGATTATGCCGAAAATAATCATAATTTCTAACAGGCGTGTGGCTGCAGTGAAAGGGTTTCAACATGTCCCTCAGTGAGCCAAATCAATTGGGGGTGCGGAGGTGAGGGTCGTGCAAAACCAGTATTGTTATTCCATTCGTATATGGTCTCACTGGTAAATGTAAAGTAAGAGTTATACAGTTTGGCCACAAGCTACAAGAAGGATCTGCCTCCTTGTCTAGTCAGATTGGTTTTATAGAAATAACTAGCCGATACCCTGGGGCTGAACGTAAGCTACAGGCTAGAGTACAAAAAAGAAATATTTTGTTTTACATAAAAACTGGTCAGGTGATACGAAGGACTCTGTCAAGCACAGGGCCTTGAACATTTCATGCTTGAAGACTGATAACCAATGCAGGGAGCTCAGGTGTGATTTAATTGACACCTGTTTGGAGATATTAAGAATTAGTCTAGCTGCCGTATTTCGACATGCTTTAGAATGTGTAACATAGCTATCATATACAGAGTTCTCATAATTAATCCTAGAAATAATTAGTTCTGAAATCACGGATAAAGAATTGTACAGATTACTCCCAAGTTTTTAGTAGAATTCACTGGCAGAGGGAGAGAGCCCAATTATGGAAACTCACTTTGGTATAGTCAAGGTTTTTTTAAATTGATACAATCAGGCGCATGTCCGCTGCATAGAAGCTGGTTTTAAAGCAGAACGATCTTACCAAGGAAGCCAAAAGGGACCTGTAAATATTAAAAAGTGTGCAGCTCAGGGAAGAACCTTGAGGGACTCCACAGCATAAAGAACAAGCATTGGCATAGCCAATAGGTCTCGCCTTTGGGACCTTATAAGTATTTAGTTATGCAGCACAATATCATTGGTACAACAGCATCAACTGTTGCATGGCTAAACATTTATAAGGTCCCAAAGGCGAGACCTATTGGCTATGACAATGCTTGTTTAAAATAGCAAACCACATAGCTTTGTACCCCCCCCCCCCATTTTTAAGTATCACAATGAACAAGAAAGAATGTGCAATTCACGTCATGGCATTTCGTACAGAACTCCTGACAACCAAATACTGGGAAGCTACATAATACAAGTTTTGAAAATATGTAATAGTATAATTTAATGACAATAAATTAATCTAAAAAGGCCATGTGTAGCATGTAAAGAGAAAACACGGTCAAATACTTGAAATATATGTAATTATGTCCTAAAATACAAAGCTTTTATTTGCACTACGAATGCAAGCCTTCAAAATCACGAAAAGCTTATCAGCTGCAGCATAATCTGATGCACAATAAACTACACATCCATTGCTCAGGCAAACCTCGAGGTTTTTTTTTTATTCGAGTCCTGCAGTGAGGACCAGCAGGAAGTCAAGGCAGTAGTGGCTGGGACTGTTCTTGTAAATAAACGTGATTATACTCAAGCAGTACTGCTGCTAGGCTGTAATTGAGAGCCCTGAATGCAGTCATACAGCCCTAATCAGAGGCAGGGCTCGGATAACCTTGCGAAATCCACCGAGGGTGCTTTTTCGCACACATTCACGGTCCATAGCTTCGAGGAGTAACAATGTTTACATGAGCAGAAGTAGCTCACATTTTTCCCCCCAATGCAACTCATGAAAATAAACTTGCATTGTTAGGAGGAAAAAAAGCATTAGCCACACTGCTGCTGCTTTGGCTAAGGGGCACGTTTTCCACCCAAAAGTTTGTGTTCTTGCACTCCAATTTCATTGCGCGCGCTGAAACGCATTCCGTTCTCGGAACCTCATTAGTCTGTGGCATATCTGCTGTACCTTAAGACCCAAGTAACTGTGAAACGTTTAGCCTTCTCCAAGGTGTCTGAAGACCTGGACCTTTGCGAAAACCTTTGCTTGAATAATTTACAATTAATGTATCTGTCCCTCCACCTCACCATCCTCTAGCCCAAACCATCTTTGTCAGGCGTGTCAAGGCTCGTTTCATTTATTTTGGACAGAAGTCCAAAATAAATTAAATTAATACATCTCAGGCCCTATAGAAATTTCCAGTAGTTGGCAGAGCCCATCATTCCTGACTTAAAACAAAATACGGTGTCTTACGAGCCTCCATAGGGCCACGACTGGTGGGAAAAGAATCTATCTCAGTATAGACCAAAAACATCTCCTCGAGAAGCACTAAAAATAGGGATGGAAAATGACTCGTAGCAGGGACAGAAACAGAAATAAAGGCAAGTAAGTAAGAGATATGGACACATTTGAAATAAAAGGATTTCAGAAGCCTAAATGCCTGACTGTTTACTACGTCCCTGCCCTTCTTTACAAGCATAGATGTTTAATAAAATTCTAACATTCCTTTCCAAAAGCCTCTAGCCGAGTTTGAGCTCACACGGTTTGGTGCAAAGTAAATCTGTAAACCTACCACAAATATTTACAGCAGTTCTAATCCCCTTTTATGCTCCAGCTGTTTTTCATAACAGTCGGCACTTGATGCGCGAGGCAGGCAGCACGTTAGTTCTCAAGCAAGCATCTGAGTTTAGAGCGTGCGTCTGAGGCAGCAATCTTTCTTGCGTGCTTATCCGGGGGCCACTGCGTTCGTGTCTGAATACCCTGGCTTTTCACATGCTGTGCTGTTTGGCAAAGCATCAGGCTATCGGTCAAAAGCAGAAAAACTATGCTCCTTAACCAACCCAAGCATTGACCTGTGGGGGCCCCACGCCACGGTATATGGAATCTGACTCCGGCACTCTCGCAGAGAATGCTTTATTGACAAGCCGGTCTTTATCCGGGGGTCAGTGCGTTCGTGTCTGAATATCCTGGCTTTTCACATGCTGTGCTGTTTGGCAAAGCATCAGGCTATCGGTCAAAAGCAGACAAAACTATGCTTCTTAACCAACCCAAGCATTGACCTGTGGGGGCCCCACGCCACAGTATATGGAATCTGACTTCGGCACTCTCCGCAGAGAATGCTTTATTGACAAGTGGGTCTTTTCTGAAGATTTTGCAAATGTAAACAAGCGGCCGTGAAAGTGAAAGCGATTGCGAAAGCGATTGCGCGAAGGTCACGCTAATTAAAAGCACAAGCGAAGCGACATTTTCGTTGCTATGACAACGAAAGCTTCGCAAGATGGCGTCGGACTGACCACAGTCCGACAGACACGCGCATGCTGTTTGCTATGGACAAATGGCAACAGCAGCCATGTTTGCCCATGCAGACACGTGCATGAAAGCCCTCTGCAGAATCGATTCCAAAAGGTAATCGCAATAGCGAGAGCAGCGCATGCGCTGCTTTCACCAGGCGAGACCTAAAAAGGTGTTGACTGAAAAAGGAGGGAGTACAACGGTCAGGGAAATATCTGAAAGAAATTAATAAAGCAATTCCAGTGCCTTCTTGCAAATTCCACATTCTGCAAGTCTGGACATTAACACTAAATGAGAGAAGGTGTAAAGGCAGCAACTAAAAAGAGTACTAGGGCAGCAATGCTACTCTGGTTCAAGATAAGTCTAATATTGTCTGTTATTGCAAAAAAGTGCAGATTATATTCTATTTGACAGCCTGAGTCAAGACAGGGTTGGGTCAAGGAGCTTGTTAGGTTCCAAGTAGTACGCTAACTGGGTGTTCAAATCTCTTTCAGTAATTTTGGCCGGAGAGTCAAAAAACAGATAAACTTCTCTAGTTGGTTAGCGAGGAAGGATCAGCAGTGGTTTTCTTAAGTAGTGGTGTAATATTTGTTCTTTCCAGGCAAGGAGTATCTGTATCTAAGTAGTTGTTACACATATTGGTCATGGTAGGCCTGATGACATCTGCTGCTAGCTTAACAAGCATTTGCAATGCAATAGGTCTCGCATTTGTGAAAGCTACAGCTCTTGAAATTAAAAATGGCAATGTTGTTTCACTTTTGTATGTAGTGGAATGATGTTATTTGCACAGTGCTATTGTTATTCGTATGACGTAATTGCGCTGTAGAACCCGAAAATTGGAAATACGTTATAAGGAAGGGGAGACAAGAGTAATATGCTGCTTGGGGAAAAAAAGTAACAACAATGGAATTCTATTCTCCTGAAGCCACAAGTTTTTAAAGAGGACTATGTATTTTATAAATAAGACACAATCTACAACCTACTGGATAATCTTCGAGTACAACAACAAATACATCGCAGCTTAAACGAAGACAAAAAATAAAGCATGACACATGGTGCTGGACACTGGCATGTTCTCTCCAAAGTTTAATATGTCACTGTACAGTTGGTGATTGTTGAAGTTAAGTATTAAAGTGGTACTATTGAGGTTAATATTTTCCGCAGCCAGTAGTTGTTGTCACAGTTATTGTTTTTAGTAAAGCACTCTTAACAACTTATTACGTCCATTGGTTTTATACATAAACAGTTTGACGAACTATGGCGACTTTTGATGATGAGAGAGACCAGCTGATAAGGGAACTGTTCACAGGGACGCTAGATAAAATTTCGACCAACAAAATACACCCAGAACAAGAAGGTCTAAAACTAAAGTTTATTAAGTTGGAAAGACTGAGAAAGCAAGAACTATCTAGGTGGTGGGACCTAACTATTCTTAAAAGATATATTAACATTAAACAGGTCCCACGTGGCCTACGAATAATAATCTTCGCAACATTTGAGGAACTAGATCTTCAGAAGGAATGGGAAGAACTTATTTTTTCATCGTCATATAATATGATGGATATTTTGATTAGACATGCGGAACGTAAACGGACCAAATTGTTAGATGAAATAGAGAAGTTAGAGTTAGAGATCAAGAACCTTAATCTACAAGAAGCGACAGAATATTTTTTTTTTTTAAATCTTGAAGGATGTATTAAGTGCACATCAACTCTACATAAAGGACAAGAAAATGAGAAAGCTCAAAAGAGACGAGAATGACTATAAAAATAACAGAGTGTTCACGTTCGCCAAAACATTTGATGAGGTAAAATCACGTCCCGCCACTGTGAACGCCAAACCTAGCAACTTGGAGGTAGTGGCATCCACAAGTGAGTCTGACATTTCAAGTGTACACAGTGAAGTCAGTTTTGGGGGCGACGTGGTTTCAGGACATTGGGGCCCTGTACATGAGAACACGTCCTCGTCTTTTTTTTTTTTTAGAACAGATGACAAGATTCAGGAAAGGTACCAGACAGATTTACAACAGACCAAATTAAAAAAAACAAGGAGGGGGCGAAACCGGTGCAAATATGAGAGAAGGGGCAATGACCAGACCAGTCTCATGCAATCTGAAGAATTGAAATAGATCTCATCCTTGGCACAGGCCAGTGGAAGTATGTTACATGATTCATCTGAAAAAAAATGTACCTATTGTTAATTTGCCTGATTGTGAACTCACAAAATGCGATGTAGATGTCCTAAGCAAGGGACTGAGTTTTTGTCCCACATCATTGCCAGACTTCACACGTATTCACATTGACCTAAATAAGTTTGTTCGCCGATTAAAATTGAAAAAATTCTTTGAGAATAAAAACAGCTGACGTGCAATGTGTGGAAATGACAACACCACCTTGTAATAAAACAATCAAGGAAATACAAGATCTGCATTTGTTATCATTAGATGATTGTTCCGGCACATCCCCGTCAATGTTAGACATTCTTGCTGACTTGGATATTGTACCCAATCTCAGTTTAGACAGTGGCCTCAAACTGAAGTCCTTATTTATACCGCCTTTATCACCGGACAATCTGGTGGACGCCTTCTACAAAGCAGTGACTTACATAGATTAGAAGATTCTTCAGCCTCATGTCGTCAGTTCTCTAAATGTAATCTTACAAGACAGGAAAATGAGGCTCTAAAAGCTCTTGCTAACAAGTCAGACATCATTATAAGGGAGGCGGATAAGGGAGGGAATATAGTAATTATGCGAAACACTGACTATATTCAGGAGATTGAAAGGCAACTTTCAGATGGACAGGCATACATCAAACATACATGTAACCCATTAGGCGATGTCACCATACTTATTCAGGAAAAATTGACCAATCTGAGGGAACAGGGGCTCATCTCAGACATTGAATTTAAATATCTGTTCAACTGTTCTCCCAGAACACCATGCCTATATATCTTACCAAAAATTCATAAGCCGAGTGCTTTTCCACAGGGTAGACTAATATTATCTGGTATAGGTTCTTCCACTGAGCGAATTTCGGAATTTATTGATGTCTACCTACAACCACTGGTACACAATTTACCTTCCTATCTTAGGGACACAGGAGATCTAGTGAATAAATTGGAAGATGTAGAGTGGTCAAATGACTTTTACTTTTGTGACACTAGATGTCCGGTCGCTCTATACAAGCATACCATTAGAAAAGGGACTCCAAGCCTTGGGTGAATCCTTATGTCATAGAGATGCGACATTTTATGAACACACACAAATGCTTCTAGACCTAACTCGCCTTGTATTGGAAAACAATGTGTTTTTACACCAAGGCAGCTGGTACAGACAAGCGGTTGGGAGTCGCTATGGGTTCGAAGTTTTCGCCATCATACGCAAATTTGTATATGGGTAACTTCGAACAGAGACATTTGTGGAGTGCGGGTCCTTCAGAAGTGACTGAACAGATTATATACTGGTCTAGATGCATAGACGATATCTTTATGATTTGGTCTGGTGATGAGAGTTGTCTTTTGAAATAACACGTACAACTTAAGTTTCACACACAAATTCAATCAAACAAATTGACTTTTTAGATGTTCTTCTTTATTTAAAGGATAATAAAATTCTATCGAGACTCTTCAGGAAAGAGACATTGTGTAATTCAGTTTTACATGCAACTTGTGCATATCCAAGCTCCCAAATTAATGCAATCCCATTGCGAGAGATGACAAGAATCAGGAGAAATTGTTCAGACACCTCAGTATTTGCCTTGGAGCTGAACAAACTAGAGGGACGTTTTGTACAGAGAGGCTACTCACAAATTGTTTTGGATAAAGCCAAAACAAGAATCCTTAAAACTTCCAGGCACTCGTTACATAAAACACATAAGAAAAAGAGCAATCAACGAGATAGTGACGGAAAATTAGCTTTTGTTACCGGTTTCAATACCCATAGTAATGCAATCTACAGGATTTTACTCAAACGCTGGCACTTACTCCATCTGAATAAATCACTTGTTAAACATATTACAAGAAATTCTATGGTGGCACATAGGAGAGGTACAACTCTACGCAGTATACTGTGTCCTAGCTAACTTCCTCCCATAAGTCAGAATACAACTTGGCTCCCAACAAGACCAAAAGGTTTTTTCAAATGTACGCAATGCAATGTCTGCCCTTATGCTCTAAATAAACTGACTACTTTCGATACAATACTCAAGTAAAATACTCTGTACGTGAGTTCATAAATTTTAACACCAGATATGTGGTTTATTGCATAATCTGTGTTTGTGGGCTCATTTACATAGGCAGTACATTACGTCCCCTAAAAGAGAGAATTCAAGAACATATTAGGGCAGTCAGAAATAAAAATATGGACTACTCTCGTGCTGTACATTTTAATGATTCACACCCTCTAGCAAGCATGACGGGGATCCAATTTCATGGCATCACCCAAATACAATGACAACGGGGGGGGGGGGGGGACTTCTCAATCTACGCAGGACAGAAACCCAATGGATCATTAGATTGAGAGCGGTTGAACAGGGATTAAATTTTGATAGAGAATTACATGCCTTTGTATCTGAATAAACTGTGAACCGCTTAGACTGTTTCCCTAGTGTAATGCGAAAGTGATGCTGTATTTTTAGGACATCAGAAAGCTAAAGTATGAACATCTCTATATGGTTCATATAGGAATGTTGTGAATTTATACATTATGTGGTTAACATCTTTATGCTACAATTACCATATTGTGTTTATGTTACAATTACTATATTGTGTAGGATGCGCTTTCAAGCGTGATGCTATAATGTGGGAACTGAGAACTGACATCATGACTGTGTTGAAACAGTTTGTAAGTGTTGTTTTCAACGAAATTATGCTGGTGTATTATTGAGCTGATACAATCTCTAGTTTGACCTTTTTAGATCATGAATTCTGCTTCAATTGAGGCAGAACTGCATCATGTGGTATGCAGCGTTCTTTTTCCCTTTATTTTCTATATATTCGAGAATTCTTGCAGATCGTAATTAGTAATTTCGATCTGGTTGTGCTTGGACTTTTGGGTATTATTGACTTTGGGGGTCTCCTTTTCTCCTTTTACTCTGTCACACTTCAGCTGACTAATGCCTGTTCGTATTTCTGTTCTGTGTTTCAATCCTGTGTACTTCAAACCGCTCGATTAAGTGCTGGCTTCGACACGGTCTCTTTAATCATCTCCGTTTTTACATATCCCTAATAGGTCTGGAAATTGGTCCATTCTTTAGGGGGGGGGTCGAACGATTTTATGTATTACACAAATAACCAGGAATTAAGATAACTTGCAACTTAATCGCTTGAAGAATGTACATCTTTTCCTTTCCAACATGGCGGCCGTACATTCGGCAGTAGCAAGTCCGTCCTCTAATCTTTTGACTTCCGGACATTGACGCGTGAGCGTCTTCCGGTGAACATTTCCAATTCAAATACGATTATGAGATGAACATTAGGTGTTTGGCCACAACGGACGGCAGGATACTATTGTATGACATGGACTCTTTTTCCTAGGTGAGTGAGAGCGGCCCTTTTTGGAACATAAGAATAGCGAGATAGCGTTTTAGTGCGAGCATGTTTTTCTAAAACTCAGACTATCACGTTTTCACTTTCTCTCCATTAGGTAATACTTGAAACTTTAACTTGCCTAATCACCATCCGGGATATTAGGCGTTTACCACTGCTTTTAATATACGCAGCAGCCTTACAAAACGTGCAGACCTAGTATAGGTTGTATATGTCTAAATGGTGACCTCACTGTGGGATTTACGAAGGAAAACTAGGGTGGTGTTCAAAACAGCCATTGTTGAGATACAAGTTTTGCTAAATTCAATATGAGACTAGTTAACGCTCTCACATTGCCATTGGTGGCTGCTGTAACGGGTTTAATTAAACCTAGTGCTTGCACCCGATATATGCAAGAGCCAGACAAGCGGTGAATTGGATGTGTCTTACTGAAGTTTTGAAAAGTCAATGTTTTTGGTTCTCTTTCTCGTAACTCAATATCCCATTGATCTCTAGCGTTTTATTATTTTATCTTGAGTCTTGGACTTTGAATCTTATGACTATTTATAAGGAAATCCTTAATTTGCTAAAAGACCTTGCTAGTGGAATATAAGATGAGTATTAAAACTTACTGATGTTATAAGTGCTTTCCTTTCCTTCTTCTCTCCTTTTTCTTTATTTGTTTTGTCTTTGAGTTATAGGGCCTTATCATGGTTCCTTAACTTGTGGATACACTGCTCTCTGATAACAACGACAATTATTATCATATACTTTTAAATGTAAGTGCCTCTTCTAAATCGGGTTACAACAGAGTTTTGTTCAGAGAAGTCTAGTAACCTTTGCACGTTTTGATCAGGGAAATAATTATTTTATGCAGTAATTCTCAGCTTTTCTAATATGTCTTTTGTACTTAGAATTACTTTGTAGAATCTGGGAACATCTGATCCGATTTCCATCTAATTTTGATTCAAGACTGTGTAAAATAAAAAACAAAAAAAACCACAAAAGAGTGTAGTAGACTGAAAGTAAGTGAGGTCTATATTAGTATGGCTTACCATTGACTTTTAGATTCTTAAATGGTTATAGAGATATAAATTAAATAAACTCTATTTGGAAATTGTCCACAATCATTTGATTGTCTTGTTCATATCAAATATCAGATGCAAATGCAGTACATCGAAACGTTCAAAAGAATTGCTCTACGGTACCCAAGTCATACCTTAACTCTTTTTAACTAAAGACAAGGATTGAAAGTAACTATCAGTATTTTCTTACTAGGCACTCAACTTTCTATAGATATTAGACTTCCAGATACCAATGTCTAATGAAACTGATTCCTTTCTGTTGTAACACTTTTCTCCCTTCTTAGTTTGTTCGAATATTGGTACTGTAACCTGGGAATCTACAGTTATTCAGAATATCCGAGTTAATAGGGGAGTGGATATACTGAAGCCCTCCCTGTGTGAGTTCCACTAAAGAGGTTATTAATCTTGATTTTATAACTGATAGTCTATGGCTTTTGTGTTATACTTGAGGTTTGAATGGGGACAGCTTTGTTCCCATAAGTTTTCTTTACTAAAAAGTTTCTATTTTTTCCTAAATACTTCCATTTTTCTAAAAAGTCTTTTCCCTTCTTTCCACTCTCATACTTACTGTAACGCAAGGTCTGTTGTTACTGATCTTCAGACTACGGTATTTCTTTTGGATTTACTTTTTGGATCTGTTTGTCTGGTCTTGGTTCACGTATTTGAGGTTTCCGAAACTTAAATATTGTTCACTTGTCTTGTTCTGGGTATTTTTCACGTTTTCATTTTTTGCTTTTCACTTATTTGTGTTTCTTTTCTGGTGTCGGTTACTTGAGTTCACGTTTCTGTTGGTGTCTTTTCCACTTGATCTTTCTGCATCAATTTAAGGAGGTAGTTTGTGGATTAAAAATATTAAATAACGAGAGATGGTTTTTTATATATGTACATACCAATTTTTTGTATTTATGATTACTCCTACAGAATTGAGGAAGTCACGGTGGTGACGAAACGCGCGTTGGCTGTTTCTGATGCTCCATTTGTCAAAAATTGGACTCCTAAGAACTTCATAAGAACTAATCAATTTTATGAACATTTTGGATATTTGATGTAATGATTTGATTTATGCTCACGATCATTTCATTTATGAATAAATCAGTGTTTGAATGATACATGCTTTCCTGGATGTTCTCTGTGTCAGGGGTTATTCCCTCACATCATCTCGTTTTTCTGCTCTGAGAGATCTACATCTTAAACTGTATATATAGACAACCAGAGTGCCGGGGTTTCCGTTTTTGTGCATTTCTTACAAGTCATTTGGTGGTTTGTGGGATTGATACTCTTGGTAGTGGGGTATTTCACCCCGATTTGGCACCTGTCATACGTTTGACCCTTTTATGACCATGTTTAATGGATGCAAATACCCTTTTATCTGCTTATTATTTGTTTGAATGTGCGACGACATATCCACCACTACCTTATGTGACAATTTCACTCTAAACAACCTCCTGGTCTTTTATGTGCATTAAAAAACCCTTCAAAATAAATATAGATGCACAGATAGACACACAAACGAGCAAGCACAGATACAAAGAAAACACACATACACAGACACAAACGCACACCTAGACAGGCACACATTTGGAAACAGCCACCTGCAGCTGCATACACAGATAGATGCAACCATATAAGCATACATACATATAGTCATGCACACATAAGCATGTAGGTACGAGCACATATAAACAGACACACACGCACATAGATATGCACATAAGGAAGCATGCACATCCATACACAGCATTACCAAGAGGAGATATATTTACACACTGACACGCATGTACATATATACAAGCATACACACACAGGCATTCCTAAATACCTACGCATATGTGCACACTTAGACATGCCTATGCATATATAAATGCACACACTCTGTCTTTTGTCTCACCCATGCTTGGATTACATGAACAGTTAAACTCTTTACGGTGCGGAATGGAACTGAACCGCACCTTCTGGGCAAAACAGCACTTCCAGGGCTGTTAACGTGGCTTGAGTCCTGTAAACCGTGTTTTCCAGTCAAAGAGTTGATCCAGGGGCCAGCCCCTGCGGGTTTCGCAGGGAGATAGACAATTTGTTGTAGTGGGTTAACTGGGGACAGGGAGGGGTGGCGTCACTTAGAATTGAGGGGGGCAGTTATGAGGTGTTACTGCTTGGTTCATTTTCGGCAGTACCGAATAAGGAGTTCCAACCGGTACAGTGTGCTATCTAGTTAGCCCTTTAGCGCCCCACATGGGGTAGTAACCTTAGCTTAAAGCACTGAGCCACCTTGCTGAAAAAAACATGGAATGGCTGAAGGAAAGAGAACAGACATCCGTTGGAGAGAGATGCAATTTGGGGAGAGAAGGAGAAACAGAGAGAAAATAGGAGGCAGGAGAGGGACTTGAGAACGTAGAGAAGAGGAAAAATGTGTATAAGAGCGAGACACGATGGAGACTGCGGATCTGGCAGAAGCACCCCTCCCCCCCCCCCCCCCCCCAACTACGTACTGCATCAGCTGGCTAGGCGTGTCGAGGTGACAGAGCCCCTTCCTATGCCAAGGAACCCTCACCTGAGTTTGGCGCTGTTGCTTCCAGTGAGGGCCTCTTTTTGCATGTTCAGAGGCTGCGCCGGAAAACAGGGATGGAGTTTACTTGATGTGCAGCCCGGGCCACCGCCACCTCAGCACTGTGGTGGCCACAGCCCGAGCACAGCAAGTCACAGAGGTGGTAAGTGAAAGCCCAGGGGAGGGAGGAACACGAGGGAAGCACCGGAGTGGCATGGGGCTGACAAACGGCGAGGAGGGTAAACCTTCCACCTAGGAAAAGCGAGCTATTAGAGAGAATGAGAAACAAACACTTCCTGGATCGAAACGCCAATAGCCCATTTAGTGACGTTTGCCAATTGGATATTTATGACGCGCAGTGAAAGATATTTACTTTTAATTTGAACAAACCCATACCACGCTTTAAGAATGTTTGATGTCTATGAATAGGTGAATGATTTGAAGATAAAGACATTTCTTTCGGACCTCAAATTCACGAGACACTGCCAACAACTCACCTTTTTATATCCCTTAAAATAGATACGACCGGGGAAAGCGCTGATGCTTCAGGCTAGCAAACAAGCTCTTCTCTTGGGGAACAACTTGCAGCAACCACTGGGTGTCGCCATATTTGACTACAAGCCTCACCGGAAGCCACAAAAGAGGAGAGAGATTCCGGCCCTCTAGATTACCAAATAGAGCTGCAGCGTCGCTCATTCCATTGAAATAAAAGAAGGACGACATGTGCGTTCTCATTCGTATGGAAAATGTCGGCCTTTTCGGAATAATAATTGTACGATATAAGATGTTATATTTAGTTAGATAATATGAACATCTACAAAATATTCAATGTTTGGTCAGAAAAAAGCGTATATATTGCATGACATTTTGAATTGGAGAGTCCGACAGCTGCTTTAAATAATTCGCCAAATTGAACACTTCAGCAGAATACTTCTATGGTTACTTACTCGAGGGATATAGCACAATAAATGATTAGGTCTTGCCACATCACTTTAGCTGCGTGGCAAAGCCTCATGTCACTTCCTCACGCACCATAAACAAGTGCAGACACGCCCACCGCCTCGTGAGAAGGGAGAAGCATGACGAGCAACAGACGACGAGTTCAGTCCGGGTGGGCGCGGCCTAAAGGAGACAGGGCAGACACAAACCCTGCTTCCAAAGAAGACAGACAGAAAACCAACAACTATAGTTCTCGCCAAGGCGAGCAGTGCATGCGCTGCAATGCAGGCGAGACCTAAAAATGTGAGGAGAATGCCAGTGTCCAAGATGGGGGCGGAGTAGGTCGCAGCCATCGGAGCTCTGCCAGGTGTGCAGGCCAAGAAGCCAGAGAGCTGAGCGAAAGCCGTCGGAGGCGCGTCTGCCTGGATGCCCAAGGTGTCCTGAGGCCCCGGGCCTTGGCAGCGACCGCTGTGGACCCCAGGCTGGGAATGCCGAGCGGCGGGCCTCGTGCACAGCCGCGGCCTTGCTGAGTGACACGCTCTCGACCTACCCCTACGGGAATCTGGATCCAGGGGTGAGCGGTGATCAGCCCGCTTCCCCGGCACCAAACTGTAAGTGACTCTACATCCCAGAGTGCGGGAAAGGTGGGGACTGGGGCCCTTGGATTGCCACATTGGACTCTGGGCTAAGCGATCCCTGGCTGTCCAGAACCGCAACTGGACTATGCGGGCGGTCAGAGGCACGGTACCTGATGTGGGGCAGTCCCAAAGCGGGCAGTTGGTGGCTGTCCTCCCTAATTTATACGTTTGGCTGCCTCGGGTGATCTGTTGGGGTCGTGGGGTCCACATACTGCCTGGAGACCTGGTGGGCTACCCTTTAGGCGCCGCCGGCCTCCGAACCTGGTGGCCGAGCCGGGAAGGGGCCTCCCGCGATTACGGTGTTGGCCGGAGACTTAGTACCAGGACTCAGAGTCTCCCATTGCGGGTGGAGTGGACAGCTGGGGACGAGGGTGCGCGATGGCGTGCCTTCTGCGATCCAGTCGGAGCAGACCATCCCATTCCTGTGAAGTTACATGCGAGGACATACCACCGTTTGGATTGTCCTGTGGGGAGTGACGGAGAACATGGGCAATGCCTGGTCTATAGTTGGATGACTGGTCTGGCGTTTCCCCCATTGGTGAGGCCCGGATTGCCACCCTGTTCTCTGGACCGGTCGGTGGACCAGTGGAGGCCCTTAGCGATAGCGGCATCGGACGTGCTAGTTGGAGTGTTGGGCTACGGCCACTGCTGGTGGTGGGCCCTGTAGGGGACGAGGGCTTGCGACAGCAGCCTTCTGCGTTCTGAAGAGAGGAAGACCGTTCCGTCCCCAGGAGACTTGCTTGCTGTCCCCAGCCCAGGGTGCGAACTCAGGGGTTCGCCCATCAATTTTAAGGAGGGAGTGAGCGCTGTATATAAAGAAAAGGTGTCTCGCGCGGCTGCGCTCTGGGGCAGCGGAGCGGAAGGTATCTATGATATAGCGACCGACGGCCCTGACAGAATTTACTTTTGACGGGTGAGCGGCCACGAAATGCGTGGTATCGGCCATGGAAACATTGGGGCTCACACAAATGATCCATGAACCCACCCATATAGCAAGGCACATATTAGACAACATTTTTGCCAACATGGCCCTTTCAGTAGATCCCCCACGGGTATTGTCCTGGACTGATCATTTTGCTCTCAAATTTACTACTAAGGTGATTGGGAGAGGTAGAAAGCCCGAATGTAGACTGACCCCCCGGAGAGCATGGAGGAAAGTTACTTTGGGGCTGTTTAGCCAAGTTTTCAAACCTCCCTCTTTTGACATAGCAGAGGCAAGTGATAAGGCCGTAGAAATATGGGAGGCATCCATTG
The DNA here is from genome assembly GCF_964204655.1 of Triturus cristatus. Taxonomy (NCBI): domain Eukaryota; kingdom Metazoa; phylum Chordata; class Amphibia; order Caudata; family Salamandridae; genus Triturus; species Triturus cristatus. The sequence continues at coordinate 867,504,016 of NC_140581.1, forward strand.
AAGACATTTTAAATCTCATCGCACCACTTAGAGTCACACACACACAGGAAAGAGCCTGCTCTGCCCCCTGGAATTCGGAGACTTTAAAAAAAGAAAAGACTCAGTGTAGATGTCGAGAAAGGAAATGGAGGAAAACTAAGATCAGAGGACAAAGAGGCCTTTTTAGCACTACATAAAGTATACCTAAAAAATTGTAACCAAGCCAGAAGAGACCATCTGGGTCTGCGAATTCAGGAGGCAAAGAACTCCTCCAGGGAGCTTTTTAAAATTCTGAAGGAGTTTACAAACCCAAATGCAAACACTGCCTCTATCACTCCTACACAAACGCTATGCAATGATTTGGCAAACCATTTTAAGGACAAGATAGACAAAATTTACCGATCCTTAGCGGTAGGAATAGTCGCTGAGGAGATAACCCCGGTTGAGAGAGACCCCTCACTTCCCAGACTTGACTCTTTTACCACCTTCACCACAGAGCAAGTGCAAAGCTTTTTGGAGTACACAAGATCTGGTGCTCCCTCGGATCCGGTGCTGCCATTTATAATGGCTGAACTTGCCCCATCATTAACCGAGGTGTGCAACATTTCTTAGGCTACAGCCACCTTTCCCAGAAGCTGGGCACATATAAAACCTCTACTTAAAAAGGTGCTGTCAGACCCCACAGAGCTGCAAGATTATAGACCAATCTCCCTCCTTCCGAGCAGCTCAAAGGTCATGGAGACATTGGTTAATAGGCAACTGATGGGATACTTAGAACGGCATAATTTACTAGGTCCTTCGCAGTCAGGATTCCGCGCAGCCCATAGCACGGAAGCGGCACTGGTAGAAGTGGTCGACACCATCAGGATGCTACAGGATAGAGGATGCTACAGGATAGAGGGTGCTCCTATGCTAGTGCTTCTAGATCTGTCTGCGGCCTTCAACACCATCTCCCACCATGTCTTACCGACCAGGTTACAGGAGATTGGTGTCGGAGGACGAGCCTGGGCCTGGTTGCAGAGTTTTAACAACAGAACTCAAAGTGTCCAATTAGACACCTTCATCTCTCAAACCCCAGTAGTGGATAAGGGGGTGCCGCAGGGCTCAATTCTTAGCCCCACCTTATTCAACATCTATGTGGCCCCGCTTGCAGCCATCATAAGATCCTGTGGTTTTGAGACAATCTTGTATCGAATTTAGGTCCTGTATGCTACAAATCGCCACCTGGATGAGCAAGAACTTTCTGCAGTTAAATTCCAACAAAACTGAGATCCTTTTGTTCAGAAAGGCCATGGAGATTTGGTCTGCAGTCTGGTGGCCACCGGAATTAGGGGAAGCTCCTAACCCTACGGGCCTGGCACGTAACCTGGGTATTCTGATAGACAACAAGCTCTCGATGGAGGAGCAGGTAAAAGCATTATCGGGAACCTGTTTTGGCATCATACGAATGCTGCGGAAAATCTTTCCATGGATCCCTATGCAGGACAGAAAGACCTTCGTACAGGCCCTACTAGTCAGCAGACTAGATTATGGCAATGCGCTTTTAGTAGAAATCAGGGATGACCTCGCAGCAAGACTACAGGTAGTGCAAAACACAGCGGCACGGTTCGTCCTGAATAAACCTAGACGTACCCCCTCCCGCCCTCTGCTACAACAATTGCACTGGCTACCTGCTAAGAGAACTGTGTTTTAACTACTGGTGACGGTATTTAGAGCACGACAAGGGACCAGTCCGCTCTATCTAAAGAGGAAAATAACAGCCTACAAGCCTACAATCCGGCCCGGGCACTAAGATTTAGCAACCAGAACCTGCTTCTCCCCTGTAAAATCAAGAAAACCAAATCGGGAGGACGTGCATTTTCATATCTTGCCCCTCTCCTTTGGAATTGTCTGCCGGATCAGCTACAGGCCTGTCATAGTGTGGAATAATTTAAGAAGCTCCTAAAGACTTGGCTCTTCTAATTGCTGTTAGCCCTGTCCTAGTCCTCAGCATTGTGTTTCCCAAATGCGCCGAGAGATCCCTGTGGTGATAATTCGCTGCGCAACACAAGTCCTAAATAATAATAATAATAATAATAATACCCACTGGACCGCTAAGGAGGACATGTCTGTTAAAGATATGTTCACTAAGTCCTCTACAAGAAGAACAGAGGCGGCCCCTGAAATAGACGACCCGGAGGCAGCAGGGGAAGTGGCCAACGACAATGCGTCCGGGGGGGGGGGCACAGGGGGGGTTGTGAGCGATGAGGTTGACTCCACTATCACTAAATCACTCCTTGAGCAGCTCTTCGTATCCCTCCGCAGAGATTTTGCTGAACTTAAACAGGAAATAGCCACTGATATTAAAGGGTGACCTCCCTGGAGCAGAATCACGAGGCCAGAGAGGAGGAACTGGAGAGTCACTCCCAGTAGCTCCTGAAACTGCGTGACCAGAATACAGAGCCCCAGTATCAGCTGAAGGACTTGGAGAACAGATATCGGCGTTCCAATATTCGTATTAAGGGAGTTCCTCAACAGGCAGTCACGGGCAACCTGAAAGACTTTGTGTCCGTCTCTTCAAACACGTCGCACCACCACTGCAGGACGAGGATATTATCCTTGACCGAACCCATCGCGCGGGTAGACCAGCTTCCGGACCAGGCCAACCACAAGATATACTTACTTGCCTCCAATATTACCGACAGAAGGAGGCCATAATGACGGTGGCACGAGATTTGAAAGATATTGAATACGAGGGCCTCCGGATCTGGCTGTACCAGGATCCTTCCGCAATCACACTCCAGTGACGCAGATCTTTTAAACCACTAACAGACTTTCTGCAGCTACAGAAGATCTGATACAAATGGGGTCACCCCTTCTGCCTCCAATTCGTCTGGCGAGATGAAGCCAGAGTGATCCGCACTCTGGAAGAGGCCGGCAACTTGCCAGACATCCCGATGCTGGGCAACTCGGGCCGTCTGGATCGCCTGTGTGAGGTTTGGAGAGGGGCAAGTAGGGCTCCAGTCACTCAACCAGGCATGTGAAGAAGATCGTGGGCTACCTACGGAGGCAGATAGAAGAGAGGAATGGTCTAGGCTACTCCACTATCTTCAGCAGAAAGAAAGCAGATGTGGCTCTCTCCATGGGTTCAGCAGCTGAGGCTCCTGTTTGGCTGATGTGCAGGCCTCCCCCGCTCGGCAAGGAGAGTTGTGTCTGGTGGAGCTCCAACCTGCCGGATGGCCGTTGGTGACTGCGCTTGCCTGTGACATGGATCCATCTCATTAGGACTCTTCAAGTGCCCCCCACCCCCCAGAGGGGGAAGTTCATTGTGGTGATATTTTTGTTTCTTCTCTATATCTTGCTTTCCTCGCCCCACCTTCTTCTCACCAGGAGGATTTTCCTTGGCTTAATCCTTGTAGGGGGTGGTTCGAAGTATGCAGGTAGCTGCGGAAGGTACACAAGCTTCCTCGAATATTTCCTCATGGTTGTGTCCCTGATTAGCCTCAATGTCCAAGGCCTTAATACCTCTGGGGGCGGCCATCTTGCTTGCAACACACTTTGCGGGAAGGGTGGAGACATACTCCTGGAGATCCCAGGTAGGATGCTGGCATTGTGGTCACTATTCAGTGTGCCAGGCTCACGGTTGCTACCACTTATGCCTCAAACGAGCAGCAGGAAGATTTTTTTTTTAGGGATACACTGGGCCTGCTGCTTACCTCTCCCGATAGGGAAATAGTTGTGGGTGGTGACTTCAACATAGCAATAGACGCCCAACAGGATAGATCTGCCTCCAGGACAGGATTGGGGACTGACAAAGGGTACCCGGCAGTGATTGGGTGAGGCAGGCTTTACGGATATCTGGAGACACATGCATCCAGGGCAATAGATGACACTTTCTTTTCTGCATCACACCAGACGTATGAGCGCATAGACTACTTCCTCACTACATCCCAGATAAATCAGGATACACTCGGCAGAAACAGGGGCAGCCCCACTTTCGGATCACTCTCCTCCAATTCTGTGATTTAAATATGGGGGACAGACACCCACCCCTCTCCACTGGCGACTAAACACTAAACTTTTAACATATGAAAAAATAAGAGCTGATACACAAAAGGTACGCCACTCCTTCTTGGAAATTAATGATCTCCCCGAGACGCCCATAAATATCCTTTGGGAAACTCTGAAGGTGGTATTGCGAGGGCACTTTCTAGGTATATCAGCAGGTTTCAATAGAGAGCGAAGGGAGAAGAGAGACAGGCTGGAAGCACATATTAAAGACATGGAGCCGGCACATGTCCGGTCAGGATCAGTAGCAATCAGTCGCCATTTGAATGTGACAACGAAGCAGCTGAGAGTGCTAGATATGGGACGTGCTGAGTATGCCCTTCTTAGAATACGTCAGACATATTATGCAGGGGGAAATAAGGCAGGGCGCACTTTAGCCCACCACCTTCGAGCACAGGCATCGGATCGATGGGTCTCTGAGGTACGGTCTATGGACGGCTCCCTTTGCTCCTCGGACGTAGAGGTAGGCAATGCCTTCCGAGATTTTTACCAGAAGCTTTATCAGGCCGAATATCTCTGCGATGTGGACACTGTGGATTACTTGGCCCCGGTGCCTCCAGGCGAATGGGTACACCTTTAAAGTGCTAGAAAAGGACATAAGCGCAAAGGAGGTTCTCCTTGCAATCCAGAAACTAAAGACTAACAAGGCCCCGGGCCCTGATGGGTACGGGGCAGAGTTCAATAAACTCTTTGGTGTACAGATAGCCCCCATCTTGGCAAGGGTGTACAATTCATTGAAGGATGGGGATACGCTGCAGGAATCGATGCTCCAAACCACTATCATAGTGATCCTGAAACCAGGAAAAGACCCTAGGGACTGCACATTTTACCGCCCAATTTCACTTTTGAACGTTGATGCCAAATTTTCACCAGCATCCTAGCACACAGGCTGGTCCCCTACGTGCAGGTATTGGTATACTCCGACCAGGCCGGTTTTATCCAGGAAAGAGGCTGTAGCGACAACACAAAGATTGTGCCATCTCCTGGACAAAATTCAACATACGCAAGCCCAAGCCCTAGCGTTAACCATCAATGCTGAGAAAGCATTTGACTGCGTACACTGGGCTTACCTATACCGGGTGTTGGAGTGATTCGGATTTGGGCCCAGGCTTCGCTTCTGGATCCATTCCGGATACTCTGCCCCCCAGGTGAAGGTACAAGTTAACAGCATTAAATCATCTGCCTTCCCTATTAAGAGAGGGACCAGACAGGGCTGCCCTCTGTCGCCACTACTTTTTACACTCAAAATGGAGCCATTTGCCGAAAGAATAAGGTTTAATCGACTTATCTCTGTGGTCGGTATGGGAGGCAGGGAACATGAGATAATGTTATATGTGGACGATGTGCTTCTCATGCTCACGGACCCTGACACCTCGCTGGATGCGGTCTCCGCTGAGATGGAAGAGTTCGGAGCGGCCTCAGGTTTTAAGATCAACCCCCGAAAGTCCCTGCTCCTCGGCCTGGCCATCTCTGAGATAGAGCGATCTCGGCTGCAGGGCAAATATCCATAACAGTGGGCAGACAACAGCATACCATACCTCCGTCTACGGGTGCACTCCACAACCAGAGCCACTGCCGCTCACAATTATGGGGCCCTTCTAGCACTTGCGGGGCACAATCTCACCAAATGGAAGATGCACAAGCTTTCACGGCTGGGCCACTTTGAAGCAATCAAAATGACACTCCTTCCTAAGTTCTTCTATACCATGCAAACACTGCCCCTTCAGCCTCCACCACGGGACTTGGATAGGATACAATCCCTCCTGTGGGGTTTCATTTGGGAGGGCAAGCGAGCACGTATATCCAAGGCCTGAGCTTACCTCCCCTGGCCGCTGGCGGCTTGGGCATCCCGAACCTGCGGTATTATCAGGCGGCGCAGCTCCGCTAGATGGTGGAATGGTCCTGTCCACACACTGAAAAACATTGGTGCTTCATTGACCAGTCCATCGCAGCCACCCATATTTGGAAGATACCCTGGTTACCACATGGGCGTGTATGTCTTCCCAGTCACGCGCGCCCCAGTGGGGGTGAGGGATAAGGTACAGCAACAACATGGGCTCTCCACTCCAATATCGCCACAAACGCCTTTGATTTGCAACCCAGACTTTCCACCGGCACTCACAGGGGCAGCATTTAATCCCTGGCAGGAGGCCAACTGTAAGCGACATGTTTGGAGCCGATGGCCTTATGGATTTCTGCACATTGCAAACCCACTCCAACCTACCACACTCGACACAGTGGCAATATCTCATGGTGGCGTTTCTCAGGGTTTCTCATTCCTGGATCTGCCCACATGCCAGTGGACCTCTGACGGCATTCGAGAAGTGGACTCTCACCAGAACCTCGGATGCTAAGCTACTCTCATACATTTACACCTTCTTGGTAAAACCGATCCGTCCCTTAGCCTCGCCGGCCCACACCCACTGGGAGAGAGAATACGAGCATACTTTTACGGATAAGGAATGCAATGACATACTCCACAGAGCGCGCACCTCCGCATTGAACACCACTAGCAAAGAGATGCTCCTCAAGATCGCCCACTACTGGTGTCACATGCCTGACATAGTGGCGGCGTGGAACCGGTCCGGTGATGGTAGATGTTGGCGCCATTGTGAACAACAGGGCACACTTTCGCACATGCTCTGGCATTGTCCCAAAGGTGGAACGCTTCTGGTCCAAGGTTTTGGATTCGGTCAACACTATATTTCAAACTGATATACCCAAATTTCCCAAGCTACGTACTCTTAGGCCTTCCCATCCCCTCACAAACTTGCTGCGTTTGCACAGATGTAGAGCGATCACTTTGCTGCTGAGTGAAGAGAAACAACTCTTGCTTGCAAAGTGGGGAACCAAGGTCTGGGACATACTGGGCATGGAAAAGTTGACGGCTATAGCCACACAGCAGCTGCCTCGCTTTGATAAAATGTGGCACCCCTGCATACAGTACTTGTAGTGCGAATTCCGAGAATTGTCCTCTCCTCAATATTTGAAAATCCTACGCTTAACGACAGACACCAGAGGTGGATACATAAAGTACCAGAGTTAACAAGGGAAGCCATGAATGTACATTCCACTACCGAGACCGCCTCCCCCCCTCCTCCCTCTCATCTCCCGTTTTGGGCCTGAACTTTCACTCATTTAGTTTATTTTTATTGTTATTAAATGACACTCACAGCATGCTAGAAGTTCCATCATCTCCGGCCGGCAGATGTAGGCGGTTCGCACTGTAATGGAATGTGTCAAATTAATAGAGATGCTAATCCAAAAATGTGAGGGAAGCGGTCTTAGTGGTGGCTCTGGCTTTGCTAAGATGAGGTTGAAGACTTGCTTTACAGAAAGGGGGAGAAATTCACTAAGTTTAGAACCAGGCTGCTTACAAATGTAAAGGAGACACCTAAATTTGTTTTTAGAGTAGTTGGGAAGTCTAAGTACATGTGTTCAATTTCTCTTTGAATAATGAAGCTGGGTTACCAAATTGGGCTTGTGAGGAAGGTACAGGGTATATGCAGACCTCCGGTTTGGAGATTTCATTGACAATGGAAAGTAGGTCTCAAGTAGGATTCTTTGATGACAAAATCGAAGACGAGTGGTAAGAAGCTCTGCCTAGTTTTGATAAGCTGTTTAAATCATTAAATGGCAGTATGATACTGACAACGGGACAAGAATACTTTTTTTTTTTTAATCTCGAAGGACTGAAGTGTACCTTCCTTTTTGACTTAATTTGCTTCAGCTACTGAACAACTTTTACTATCTTATCAAGGCGGTAAGCCGGCGTGAATACCTCTTACTGTCAATCCACCTGGGTGACACACCTTATTTTCTCTAACTAGCATAGAGGGTACACAGAACTGTGCTTGGTGACAAAAACTTTTACTCATCTCTTGTCTTTGCCTCCTAACAACTGTGGGATGATTTCGCCCTTACTTTGCTTGCAAGCAAGGTGGATCGGGAGGGACATTGTACCAATGGGAGTGTGAGATATTTTAATTATTAAGTAATGTTTGCTTAGTACCATGAATGTTTTGCAATAAAAAATAAGCAACACTGCATTTTACACAACTGTGTTTTGTTTTTTTTTAAACATTGGCTAGACATGGCCTAGACTCAATCATGAATTTCCAACGAGGCCAAGATTTCATTTCTCATTGACAGTGCAGGCATCGAAATGTGCACGGATGCTTTGTGATGGCAACTGTTCTTGGTGACCTTCAGAGGAAGAGGTCTTACACGGTGTAACCATTCAAGGTACTTCCTGCGTTTCAGACGGCCTTTTCTTCTTATGAGTCTGTCACTGATTTGTGTAGCTAGATTTGTGCGGTCACATTAGGTCAGAAGGGAACACAAAATATTAATTTTGAGGCTGGTGCTGGCGTTCGATTATTCTGTATTCGATTTGCATTATAATTTACTGAGACCATGTTACATTTGGCTGCCCTTCTGCTGACTGTGCAATATTCTTTGTGAATTTGTTATAACAAGAGCATATTCTGGAGGTGAGCTAGACTTTTGGCTTCCATTCTTAGAGAGGGGACCCATGCCAGTCGGTCTCATACTTAAGACATAGATCATTCTGGCAGACTTTCTGCTGCATTTGACTGAGCTAAATGCCAATTCCCAATAGATGATTCCCTATGCATTAGATTGATTTCAAGACTAATCATATTTTGCCTCCTGTAATACACTTCAATAAAACGTCAAGGTTTTTTACTTATTTGTCTCAAGAAGGCATATTTAATTGATTATGTTACTTGGTTTTTGCTGTCTAGAATCTTACTTATAAGGGCCACATTATCTCATCAATTCTTGAGAACACCACTGTTCCTGATTCTGCGAAGGTGCTTTATCTTTTATCTCATCAGATTAGCAAATATAACTTCAACAGTTTCACACACAAATTATGAGTGTCAGCTGCTGAAAGCACTTGAAGACATAAGGTCTATTACTTAATGGGCAATACAGTGTAGAGAAAAAAAATACCTAGCTCTACTTACCTAATGTTCTGCATCTCTTATAATGACAAGCAACAGGAATTTTTGAATGTTCCTTTGTTTCATATTTTTGGCTGTGGTTTTGTGATAACTTTTACTAGAATGGGCCCTTTAACGCAGTAGTATTGCACCATAAGTTATCCAAGTTGTAAGAGAAAACATCAAAAGTAGGCCAAAACGTTCCAAATGAAATTTGGGGTGGCCGAGGTTGGGTAGTGGTTTTAGAAGTCTGGACAACCTTTAGATGTTTGTGGAACATGAGAGAAGTAGGTTCTGACCCCACTGTTTGCCAGAGAAAAATGAACCGGTTAAGGTGCGAATATGTGATGGGAACAGGGCATATCATGTATGATAAATGCATGCATGGTGCCTGCACACAAAGCTCTAAAGAAAAACTACAGATGTTTTCTGTACGGACAATGAAGGACAGTTTTCCGTTAACCTGAGATTAAGAAAGAGCCAAGACATAACAGTATTACTTTTATTTTATGTTGGTATTAATTGGATGACTGGGTGTAAAGTAAACCTTTTATTTAAATTGTAGCTAATGCAGGTTGGGAGGCCGGAATTTCCTAAATAGACTTAAGTCTTCAAAGATGATGTTGGGTAACTGAATGATTTGCATGTTAAAAGGGTTTGGTGTAGTTACAGAAAACTATATTGTTGTGGCCTCAATAAATGGCAAATGAGGTTTAGTTTAATGACTTTAGGTGGGGGCTATAAGAAGGAAATCAAGAGAAGTTCTAAAATGCAGTGTGATGTGGAATCCAGTTAAGAGATTCCGAAATTAGACACTTTAAGTTCCTTTTTTTGTGGACAATCTGTACCATACCGAGTGCTTATTTCATCTAAATGTGATAGAAATATTCATCTTAAGAGTGGGTTAAAATTACGGATACACTTGTGAGACTCATATAGCTATGTTGAGCCCATAATGGTGGGATACAGAATATTGAGTTTTAATATGTGGGGAATTCTATCCAAGTGGAAAGTGAGGGACCATAAAGAAAGTTAGACCAGCCTTAAATCGTAGGTGACTTAGACACTGCAGAAACCTGAAATATCATCAACAGGAGCACAAGGCCAAAATGTTAGGAAAGAGGAAAACAGATTACAGGAGTATTGCAGAAGATCCATCCACAGTCCAAGAACAGGAGTCTATCAAGCTGTTCTTTTTAAACACAGAAGTGTGAACGTAAAATTCAACTTCAAAGTATCTCACATTTAGAATTCTTTGAAATTCAAAGTATTTCACATTTAGAATTCATTGAAATTCTGTGTTAGAATTCCTTATTTGGAGGGCCCGATTAGCTTCTAATTTCATCATTAATTTGCAAAACTGTCTTGAAACATTCCTCAGAAAGCATCGTAATACGTGAGGCAGACAAAGGTGGCAATTTGGTCATTATGAGTCGTATAGATTATCTCAATGAGATTAATCGACAACTTGGTGATAGCTTCCATTACAGACTAATTACATGTAATCCTATCCCTAACCTGATCACAATAAATGCCAGACTTAATGAACGGAGAGATATATGTCTTATTTCTGAAGACAAATACAGATATCTCAAGGTTGACTGTCCTTCTTACCCCTGCATCTATATTTTACCCAAAATACACAAGGGGGGTTCCTTCCCCCCTGGGAGACCTATTATTTCGGGTGTGGGGTCACCTACTGAAAAACTATCTAAGTTTGTTGATATCAAACTACACAAACATGTACTTGACACACCATCATATGTAAAGGACAGTAAAGACATTCTGGTAAAATTTAGGGATTTTCAATGGTCTGATGAACTTCGGTTTGTGACGTTTGACGTCGAAAGCTTATACACCTGTATCAACAAACAATTCGGAACTATGGCCATGCGCTCATTCCTGGATAGGGAGGGCGCTGAGTTCTATGAATATAATGAAATGATTGCTGAAATGGTTGACATCATTCTTATGAACAATTTTTTCCTACATGACACTTGCTGGTACCAACAGATCAAAGGTGTTGCGATGGGTTCCAGGTTTGCTCCCTCGTACGCCTGCCTCTTTATGGGGTGGTACGAGAAGGAGCATGCCTGGGCCCGAAGTGCCTCCCCCTGGACGGAATTTATTGTGTTCTGGGGGAGGTACATAGACAATATTATCTGCCTTTGGTCTGGATCTATTGAAATGTTACAGCAATATTTCGTTTACTTAAACGATAATATTTTCAATGTCAAACTTACGATGTCTTATCATAAGGATAATATTAATTTCCTGGACATCAATTTTTACATTGAGGATGGGGTGATACAAAGTAAACTATATAGAAAGGAGACAGCGTGCAATGCTGTGTTGCATGCATCTAGTGCTCATGCTAGCTCTGTTATCAATAATATTGCATTCGGCGAGTTAACTCGCATTAGGAGGAATTGTAGTACACAGAAAACCTTTCTATCAAATGTGAATGAAACAAGAAGAAGATTTGAAAAGAGAGGTTACAGCAATAAGATCTTAGATAAGGCTGAACAGAGAATACTTTGTATAGAGAGGGACTCGACATTACTTGACAAGACCACGACACGAGATAGCAGCAAAAATGATAACAGAGTGAGGTTTATCACACAATATACTACCCACAGCAATGGCATTTTTAATGCTTTGATAAAAAACTGGCATCTCCTTACCTCCATTCTAGGGTTAAAGGATTGCATTACGAATATGCCTGCCATTACATACAGGAGAGGGACTTCGCTGAGGAAACAGCTTTGCCCCAGCTATGTTATGACCCCTCAAACCAATAGAAATTGGATACCAAAGAAACCTAATGGCTTTTTTACTTGTGGTACTTGTAATATCTGTACAAATGGAAAAAATAGACTGAAGACCTTTTCCTACAATAGTCCACGGATATATACCATCAATCAGTTTATCAATTGTAACACCACTTATGTGGTATATATCTTGGGATGTGAGTGTGGTACTATCTATGTGGGGAGCACAATACGATGCCTTATAATTTGCATACAAGAACATAGAAGAGCTTTACTAAACAGGGACACCAGATATCCTATTACAGAACATTATAATACTAAACATAAAGATGGTAATAATTTCTGGTTTCATGGCATTGATCAGGATCCCACAGGCAGGAGAGGCTTGAATCGTGAACTGGCACTTAGACAGTTAGAGTCAAAATGGATTTGCCGCTTGCGGGCTACTACGCTGGGACATAATTCGGATTCTGAAATGCATTATTTTCTTTAAGACAAACTTTGGTTATCTGGTGATTACTTTATTCTCGATTTATCTGATGCAGTATATCTTTTCTTGGTGAGTCTATTGGTCAATTGTATGATATGTCTTTTAGCAGGGATTGTCTTGATTCTCCAATTTTTGAATATGGAATACCAGTTCAAACTTGGTGCCCAAAGAGGAAGTCTATACTGTTAATCTAGAGTGATGGCTATGTGTTGCCATTTAATTCGACTTCTCCCATGTTTTTCATAACATTCTTTCCCAAGTTTAACAATATTCGGGGCAATTTGTCTATTACCATTCCATAATGTCGCCCCAATTTTTAGTGTACTAACGGGATGTTTGATGACTCTTTTTGTAACAACTTTGGGGGTGTGTACTTATATATTTTTGTTTTAGTACTTTTGTTTAATTTGTTAATCCACGTTACTTATTATAGTTTGATTTAATTAAGTTTTAACCTTTGTTGCTTGCTTATACGGTTCTAACACCAGTGTGGGTAGGTCTCCCCCTTCCCCCCCTCCTTTGCTTCGTCATTAATGTACACGGTTTTTTTATTTTCCACTTGGTTCTTTTACCTGTATCACCCTTCATTCAAGGCGCCCCATTTCTTAGCGTATTGATGGTACGCATGATGACCTTGTATGTAATTACATCGGGGTTGCATACGTACTTTATTTCATTTTTTCTTCAACATGGAAATGCCCGGTCTTTCCATGATGTTTCTTTATATATTTTTTGTATTGATTCTTATCATTCATTCATGGTGCCCCCTTTCTCCATCGTATTACTTTGACGTACGGGGACGTCTGTTTACGGTCAGGTGACCGACACTTCCTGTGTAGATATAAAAATAGGTGAAATGGAGCGCGTTTTTGAGTATACCGTCGCTTACCTTGTTGGCGTCCAGTGTTATGGGACTTCTAAGGTAGGATTATTTCTCCGTATGATATAACTGTTGGTTTTTGGTTTCTCCAGCTGCAAATTTGATTATTGTACTTGCGGATTGTGGGAGAACGGGTCATTTGTGTTTCTTCACACATAGGCGACATTGAAGCCATGTTTTTCCCGTTTATTCTTTTTTCTTTTCTTTTTTTTAATGTGTCATTTAACATGACGTGATTTAAAAGGCAGTAGTGTTTTTGCCAATGCAGCATAGTTGTTAGATATTGGCCTTATATCTGCCAGTATTATAATACCCCCCCTTTTTTTCCGCCCTCAACAATAGGACGGGTGCTTGCACATGCGGTAATCTGAAGCCGATATTGAAGTTTTTGATGGTTACATGGATGTCAAGTCATTTTTCTCTCTCTTTTTTCCTATATTTTGTCTTATACTTTTCTCGCTTTTTTCCTCTATTCTCTTGTAATCGTTTGCTGTATAAACTTCGTGGTGTTTGTTTCTCAGTGTCTTTACTCTTCATATAATGCAGAGGCAATATAAGCTTTCTTGTGTTTATTGGTTTTAGATTTTTGGAACCCTATTGACTGCACTCTTATTATGGAGTGACACTATGAAATATTTAATGGACATATTCTTAGATGTATCTGTCCGGGCCATATTCACTTTAAGCTGAACATATTTTCTATTTCGGGTGAGATTTTTTTGATTGCTTTGATTTAATTTGAAGTCAATAATATAAATTCTCTTTGTATAAATTATACTTATTTTGTTATTTGAATTGCGTATTTTTCATCCTGATTATTATATCATTTCTTGATACTTTTTCTGATTATCAATATATTTGTCTTGGAAATACACATGTCTTGCTGCTTGACAATATTTTTAATGAGATTGTTTTCCTAAGTATACTGTGGGTCTGAAAGGGGTTTAGTCATTTGTTCTTTGCTCTGACTCTTTAGGACATATTGTTTACATAACGAATTATTATATTCTGTTATATATATATATATATATATATATATTACCTACTGGCGGTCGCCAGTAGGTAGTTATAGTTAGGACCCCTTTTCCATAGGAAATCCGCAACATTCTATTTTGAATAACTTTGGCGCCGGTCGATGAATCCTCGCGAATTTCTCAAAATAGGTGGGGCGCTACGCTCCGCTCCTACCCTGAAAGTCTCGGGGGGATTCGTCAAGCGGGGGCTGAGATAAAAGGGGGGTCCCAAAACGCGTTTTTCCCATGCATTTTTCCATAGGACCTTTAGACAGGGCTACAGCCCGAACGGCTGAACAGAATTACTAGAAATTTGGTAGAGAGGTAGTCCCTAGGTCAAGGAAGTGCCTTTTGTAGGTTTGGTGTAAATCTGTTCAGTAGATTCTGAGAAAATATATATATATATATATATATATATATATTTTCTTTATATATATTAGATTGTCGTTCTTAGGAATCTTTCATGCCCATGGGGCCGCTTTCATTGCATTTTTACTGCCGAAGGTTACAAAGCTTCTATTTTGGTGAGTGTTTGCCTTTATAAATTTTGTGGCGAACTGTTTTACTTCTGAATTCCATTATATTTCCATTACCCACAGAAAATTGGACCTTGCCCAAAATGTATGAATCACATGTGTGGGGGTCTCTTTTGGGATTTGTAATGAGATATGGTATGCATATATGCTATTAGTTTGGCATGTGTTCATATTATATTTGTATGTATTTTTCATATACGTTTTAAATGTTTTTTTTTACCTTTTGTCATTATATATTTATGTCATTTTTGTGTTGCCTATCTGTGTTGATTCTTTTTCGTGGTGATATTATTTACAAACACAAATTTCTTTGTTGTATTTGTACATTATATAGTGTGTATTTTTATTTATTTGTTGTCATGTTGCTTGTTTCAGCCCTGAAGAAGTTCTTGTGTAGAATGAAACGCGTTGGCTTAGTTTTATCTTTTTGAACTACAAGAATAAAAGACATACTAAGGACCTTTTTTCGGAATTGGACTATTTTTTGCTGGTGCACCGTCCTCTTTTGTTTCTATATTCCTAAGAAAGCAGCACAGAATGTTGGTTCTGAAAAATGCCATGCTGCCTGGGTGGAGTAACCATCTTTCTCTAATACAGTATGTTTGGACAGGTTTTTATAAAATATTAATATTCTTAACAGAACTGTATTGTTTTATGCATTTATATAATATTAAGGAACTGAATTTCAAAATCTTGTAATCCCCTAGATGCTGATGCTCCCCTACCCCCCAGAGCCGAGACCCCCCTTTTTAGTTTGGGAAACTTTGCACTTAATACTTCATCACTTTTGGTTCCCCCACAAAAGATAACCAACTCAAATGTATATTTTCCCATATTTTGGGGATTCTGTTGTTACCCAGGGTTAGTGGATTACCGTGGAGGAAACCAAGAAATATAACAAAATTATTTTAGTCAACAAAAGGGTTGCAGTGGTAAGATTACCGACTTCCCGGCTTCAAAGAAAAAGCAGAGTTGTAGAAAATATATATAATAACCACAGTTATTGCATCTTTGTAAGGGGTAAATCGATTTTTCCTTTTTTGTGGTTCCTACCTGCTTGCATTTTATGCATTTTGCAATGGAATTAAAGTTACTATACCTATTCGCAGATTCCTCACCTCAGAATACTCCCTATGATACTATGAGTAACCCCAAATTCAGAGTGAACAAATAACTACTGTTCCAAATTTCAGTATGTTGGGCACATTTAAAAACTGCATAGGTTTTCTTTATACCCGTTATTACTATATAAACTACTGCTTGATCTGTTTACATGATTCTCCAGCTCATTTGTTGGCTCTGGATATGGCATGTTTTTGGACAACCACTATATATTACTTCAACCAGGAGTATTTTACGGATAGTAACTGCATATTACTTTTGCAAATTGGCCATCGGGCAAAAAAATAAAAAATAATAATAAAAAATAAATCACAGAAGAAAATGTCATCTATTTCAGTTTTTCCTTATTTTTATTACCTTTTGATTTCAGCAATTACTTTATTTGGGAAAACCGTGACGGGACGCTATCCTTGGACACTGCCTGCTGTTTCGTTGGGGACCAGGACAACGGGTCCCAGCATCCTTTGCGGCTTCCTGTCTGCCGCCAACGAGCCACAGCTGCGCCTGGAGGTGCTATAAAAACCACCTCAGCCCTCCACAGCGTGGGCCGAACCTAGGCCAAGGGAGGACCCGTCTGCGCCCGTCAGAGCCCGGAGGAGGCTGGGCAATCCCTCTGACAACTGGACTTCTGGACCCTCGCACAGGTGATCATTTGGCAGTTTTCAATCTTGCACAGGCAGTTGTGCAGTCAAGGGTCAATGTTTAAAGTTAAAGTGCATTGAGGACATTGGCCGGTGGCGCAATATTTGCGGACTTTCAGACTGTGTGTTACGCATATTATTTTAATTGTTATCCCTGTGGCTAGAATGGGAAAGAGAAAATCCTGTGAGGGAGGCATGGGTGACGGTAAAAAAAAGAAGGCAAAAAACAGAAAAAAGAAAGGCCCAGGTCCTACTAATGACTCTGGGGTGGTGTTATGGATAGAAGGGACAGCTTATCCCAATGAGAGGGCCTTTTGCATTCCTCACTCTCTGATACAACACCCAGGAACAGCACGCAGCTGGCCCCAAGTAGTAAACTATGTAAAGGGCGCATTCCAGACAGGTTTAAAAAGCCAGTTAGCAGGATCCCTTCCCCTGAACCTTTGAGAGAACCCCAGGCAAGTGATGTAGTAGAGAGTGTTCCCCAGTTCCAATCAGACTCCCGTCAAACCCTGGCCATCTTTCCCTGTAGCAACAGGTTTTTCTACCCTGTCCGACCATCCAGATCTATCCGCTACTCCCCCCCACAGTATGACCCAGGTACATACTGCGGGCACAGGACAGAAAGTAGTATATATTTCAATACCCGGGGGTCAGACAAATTAGGTGAAGACAGGAATAGCAGCATAGCACCTGATGTTAGAGGCGCGCAATCTAGTAGTCCCACAGAGGACTCATTTCAAAGATCAGTTTCCACTCAGCTAATAGCCCTGATGAATGAAATTAGTGTTCTCAAAGTGTCAGTTAATAATCTTACTGACTCTCTAAATAAGGTGCATTCAACTGTGGAGCAGGTCAAAACCTCATTTGGAGCATACCCTAGACAAAGTCCACTTATACAACAGGATATGGGTTCCAGATACTGCCAGGTGCCACATAGCAAAGCTCAGACATCACACAGCTCAAGGGCTAGTGTGCTAACCAGGGTTCCAACTATGGGTAGCACTAGCATAAGCCACCTGCAGCCTGTCTACTCCAAGGCTTTCACCGTATCTTGTTGCGGCTTCCGCACCCCCCACAATCACCCAATTTATTCAAAGTGGTGGGCAGAGAGTGGTAGAAAAAGCAAGTAGCGAGCCAGGTACGAGATATGTTGTGTACATGATCAATGTCCCAAAGCACCCGGGAGATTCACCTAGAGAAGATGAGGGCTCCCTCTTGAACAAGTGCACTCAGTGCATTCGCCATGGTAGGGGCAGTCGGTCCATAATAAGGGATGACATTATTACGGCTAAAAGACATACCCACACTAATGCCCCCTTGACTATATTACCCTGACACTTCCTCATCACCAACTGATGAAAAACCTTGTGAATTTTGACATTCACACCCAACACCTAACCCACTCTAACATCAGACTTAAATATAATCCCCCTGAGTTGGACACATACCTTACCCTGTCGCCACTAAGGGAGGTAGATTGAAGGTTACCCTCACTCGCTGGAGCTTCTTCGGAGCATACAACACAAACACATGCCAGCGAGAGTGAAAATCTCGCAGAACCAACTCCATCACTAACCGCGACAAGAAATACACCCACAACACTCCCCCGGCTGGCAGAAAGGACGGACACTAGAGTAAATATAACCAGTTGGTGTAACGGGCAGGTCACACCTCATTCCACCTCATCAAGGCTAGCCGTAATATCATGGAACATCGCGGGGCTGAGGTCACAGGTCATATCTCTCGATTGGCACACTTTCATAGAGCATTACGATATCTGCCTTTTTCAGGAAACATGACTGGTGGACCCTCTCCATTGTCCCGGCTACTTAAACTACCACATTTCAGGTACCAGTGGGGGAAAAGGTCGCCCATCAGGGGGATTAACAATCTGGGTCCGCCAAGCCATCAGTGATAACATCCAGGTACTCCCGATCCAGAGCAATTATATCCTCGCCATTCGGTTCCGCAATGTAACATCGACATTTACAATGTCTACGCGAGGGGAATATTCGCGGGGAAGAAGTCGGACGTTTTAGCGGCTCTCGACGATCTCCTAGACCTGCATTCCTGTGATTCCCTAGTGTTGGTTGCGGAAGACTAATTCAACCTTTGAGCCCCTTGGAAATGAGGAGCATGATCTAGCAGGAGAGGAAGATGCATCCCAAATTTGGAACTAACACCTATTAAGAAATGGTCAGATGTGGTCATTCAAATTAAATACATTTGTCTAGAAAAAGGGCTACGGGCGGCAAATGGGAGAACAGTCTCTGAGAGACATGGGGCAAACACATTCAACAATGACCATAGCGCAAGCCGTATGGATTATTTATTAATCAATCTAAAGCTATGGCACACCCTTCGGGATATGATCGTGAGCGACCGCCTAGAGTGATTATAAGCCCCTATGCTCGACTCTAGACCTACAAGCACGGAGGGAACATACACAGCCAGCTAATGAAATCACTCCTGATTTGGTTCCCACAAATGATATGCGGCGTCTAAAATGGGTATAGATATTAAAGAAGCCTAATCTGTTAGCCACTATTACTAAGGATATCAACCTCATGATAGCCGAGCTAGAGGCCTGTTCTACTAACCCTGATTTCCCTAAGTTTATAATTGCCACTCATAATAAATTTTTCGCCCACTTACGCTCTTATTTCTTCAAGCAATATAGGGCCAAGAGCACTCAACAAAAGAAATCTTGCCAATGGTTTAATGAGGAATGTAGATTGCCACGTAGAGTCCTGGGGAAGCGTTCAAAGCAGGGGACCCAGGTAATGTACGGTCAACCAGGAGAAACTATAGGAGGACCCAGGAAAAGGCCAAGAAGCAATGGGATGAAAGTAGATGGCAGGACCTTAGACTAGCATGTGCCAGCAACAGTTCCAAACAGTTTTGGAACATTGTAAAATGGGACGGGGGACAGCCTTTATCACCACAAAATTACGTAGCCACAGTTCAATGGATCAGCCACTTTAAACCCCAATATGTACGTAGCACATAGGAGGGAGATCTCGTCGAGCCACCCCATTTATATTATCAAGACACAGCCTTTGTCTTGGCCGATGTCTATGCTGCCATAGGGGCAGTAACGGGGGGGAAGAGCACCAGGCCTAGATGGCATTCTGGCTGACATCTTCCTCCACGACAAGCCCAAGTGGGGCTGGTACATCTTGCTACTGGCAAACGCATTCGCCCAAGGTGCTCCAGTCCCTAACTCCTGGAAAGGGGCCGAGATCATCCTCGTGCATAAAAAAGGGGATAAATCCCTCCCGGGCAACTATAGGCCCATCAGCCTAATAGATTCCATGCATAAGGGGATGGGACGGTTGGTATTAAATAAGGTCCAAGACTGCATAGACGAGCAGGTGTTTCGGTTCGTATTAATACATTGGCGGACTGTGGTCTTAGGCAAGGGCAGCTTGTATGCATTTGATCTTGTTTCATGCAGTAAACTTTGGGCAGTGGTGCAAGAGTTGGGGATGTCACCAGAATTGCTTTCCCTTATTGCTCGCCTTCATGAGGGCAATTTTGCCAAATATAGTGGGGCACTCAGGGAAAGAACCATCCCCTTTCCAATAGAGAAAAGAGTGTGCCAAGGCTGCGTAATGGCCCCTACTTTATTCTACCTTTTCATCAATGGGACCGCTAAGTTTTTAATGTCTGCCCCAGCTTTAGCAGGTGTAAAAATCCCTATTTTAATGTTTGCTGACAACTCGCTAATTATCTCAAAAAACTCCTAGCGGTCTTCAGCGCGCATTGTTACTTTTTGAGGAGTTCTGTCTTCTTCGGTGCTTAGAAATGAACGTATCTAAAACGAAATTCATGACCTTCAACCAGCATAGAGCATTCAGAGGAGGCATACTTATGAATAATCGACCTCTGGAACAAGTTAGCGCCTTCACCTATTTGCAAAATGACATGAGGTGGAATCACCAGATTCACATGGCCACATTGAAACATCGGCAACTATCAGGCGCCTTGCAAACTGAGTTCAACGCCTCATTCACCAAGCCAGTTAGTCCAGTGCTGCAGATCTACAGCATGAAAGTTGTAAGCTCCGCTCTACATGGGGGGAGCTTTGGGGGTACGAGAATCTTTCCCAACTAACCGTTGCAGAAAACAGGTTCTTGCGGAAGATCACCAGCCTCCCGCAAAGCACCCCAGTGCGCCCTTTAGTATAAAATCTAGGTAATAAAAGCATTGGCTGACATAGCCAGGTTACGTTCCATCCTATACTGGCGTAGAATCTGGTGCACGCCAGAACTGGCAACATATGCTGCAGGTCTCAAAGATTTAATGACGGTGGTTTGCTTCCACAAAATTAGATGATTGCGGGAGCTAAGAGCCTCCCTAGTCAGCATTGGCATGTCTACCCTGTGGAAAAATCCATCGGGTGCCCAATTCCGTTCAAAGGAGATTTTAAAGGAAAAATATTGGGAATCGGTGTTTCAAAATAAACTCAGAAACAGCGACACGTCTTCACGGACGGAAGGGTTCTTAGAAGCTAAACCCCGGCCAAGTTTAGAGCATTATTTGGACCTAATACTTAAACCACATGACCGGAAGTTGTACTTCCAATTTAGGGTGGGCTCACTACCAATAAGATCTTATACAACAAAATGGGCAGCAACAGTACGTGTCCTTGTCAGGCCCAATTAGAGTCGCTGGCCCACCTATTGTTTGTCTGCCCAGCATATGCCAATTTGCAGGTTACTGGGTACCAGAAAGTGGAGTGACGCGTTAAGAATATTGCGCACAGATACATCACCCTGCATTGCTATTGCAATAGCTAAGTTTCTGAGATGGATGTGGGTTATTAGATCACACACACTTCCAGTAGACTGATGAATCTTTATTGCTATATTACGCGCCTGTGTAAATGAAGTTGGCTACGTATTTAACAAACATCGCATTAATGAATAGCATATTTTTACATGTCATCAGCACCCGAAGGTTGATTTAGGTAACAATGTTTTACCAAGTCTCATGAATTGAATCGGTTTGACCCGTTTTAGTCTTTTCAACTGCATTGTACGTGTTTTACTATTGGTTGCGACAGCCTACTAACATTCTTAACAAGGTTTTAAACTTCTCTTATTCATTATGTACTAAGCGAAGAAATATTTCAATTTTTATGTATTGTGCTTTTATGACATAACTGTTGAATAAAGCTTTTTGGATTGGAAAACCATGAGCAATCTAAACAAATTGCTGAATTTGGATTCTAGTCTACTTTTCAGAAAAATATAGCTTTCCAGGATAATTCATGGGTTTCACACCTTTCTGAAGGATACTTCTACCTGCAGATTCCTCACCTTGGAATACTCCATAGGTGCCACACTGGATCTGGCAAAATTTCACCAGCAATGCTCCCATGCTCTGCTTGGTGGCGCCATACAGCTGCGCGTTGACTGTACACCACCCCAGAAGTGGCAAAGCAGAGCCACATACAAGTACCACTCCTGCACACTGACGTACTCTCTCTGTGCCTACCGACAGATCCAGAGCTCCAATCCTAATTTCGTAGGGCTTCTGCTAATTACGAAACCAGAAAAATCCAGTGTGATAAGGAACTATGTCCCCTCCTAAGGGTACAGTTTTCAAACCATGCTGTGACTGACTGTAGAAAAGAGATGTTGATTACAGACCCCCGTGAGATGTGTCTCTGGTGTTTGGGCTCTGAACACATCGGAAAGTTGTGTGACAAGTGTGGCCCTATGCATCAAAATGTGATCTGGCATGAGAAGCAAAGCTGTATGTTGCTGAATACAAGAGGCAGTCATGGACCTCGTGCAAATCCCGCTTAAAGTCAAGTTTGAGCCAACTACTGAGGTCACTCCCACGAGAGGCCAGCTTTCCATCATTGTGTTGTCAAGAAAGGCATGACACCTGGGCAAGTGTTGTTTTAAATCTTTCTTTTTGTGTAGTTTTAGTATACCTGTCTATGGAACTGATCAACTGAAAAAAAGCTGACTGTGAACAACAGTATTTTAAATTTTACTTTCAAAGAAGGGAGTTACGGCCAGGAGCCTCAAAGAATTAAAAATCTTCCTACATTGTGGTCACACCAAGTCTGTTAACTACAGATGAAAGCAACATCTAGGTAAGGTAGTGTGAACAAATAATCAAGCAGGCACCTCGATATACCCTTGACTGGTGGGAAAAGGGAATTTGAGTTCCTCAAGAGAAATTAACCGTAAACAACAAGAGAGCATATGTAGTACAGATTGCAAAACAGATACATAAAATAAAACATAATTTGGCAATATAGAAAAACAAACAGTCTTTCAATTTATAAAATTTAACCAGCAGCACAATTATAACAGGGACAACCAGGTTTATTTGAAAGAAACAGCCACTATGGAATAATGGTTTTGTATATGCCAACACTTCTGTCTGTGACCTTGGTATTCATCGGATTTTGCACATAAGCATGTGGTCAGGCCATTTCCTTCAAGGGACTTGCTATAATAAAATAAAAACAGGTCACCAGTATTAACAAACAAAAGGTTGAGAAGCAATGGCCTGGAAG
This sequence comes from Triturus cristatus, assembly GCF_964204655.1. Taxonomy (NCBI): domain Eukaryota; kingdom Metazoa; phylum Chordata; class Amphibia; order Caudata; family Salamandridae; genus Triturus; species Triturus cristatus. The sequence goes on from NC_140581.1 coordinate 867,527,006, forward strand.
TTAAAACTACTCTAATTCTAGTCTGCTTTAGGGAAGACAGCTGTCAGCACAGCAGTCATTGTAAAGCAAGTCTGTCAACCACATGAACTGTAAAAAAGTATTAATACATTTGAATTGTGGATGATCTGTGAGGTGCTTGATCGTGCATCTAATTCCAGCTGTGAACCACACTTGTTTCTTTCTAAATGTGGAGGCAATACATATTCATTATAATGCCCACTCAGTTAACAATATTTGGGAGGGGGGCAGGGCATGGTTTGTTTGAGAATTATTTCCAGCAAATGTATACATGAGAAAATCTATTAGCAGATAAAAAAACCTGAAGAACAAGTTGCTTACCTTCCGTAACAGTCTTTCTAGTGGATACTCTATCCAGCTGCAAGAATATCCCCAGGAACGAGACTGGATCCAAAGATCAACAATAGGGTGGCCGCGCGCCAGTATGTGTCGGTGTGCGGCTCTAAACTGATTCCATACCCCAGACCAAAGCACCTATAAGCTCCACCCCTGCGTGCTGACAGGTTTCTTGTTGCTTTCCTTTTCCACGATCTAAGACATGGAGCATAGAGCAATTGTTGAGGACAGAGTGCCTTGTTAGGTATTAAGGAGGTCACGCCACAAAGTGTGGCTGTTAGGAGGGCAGTGGGGAAACTGGTCAGATAGAGTACCCACCAGAAAGAGCAATACTGAAGGTAAGAAACTGGTTCTTCTGATGAATGCTTCATATTGCAGATACTTCACCTTTACAATTGGCACCAAAAGAGTACCTCTCAATGGTGGAGGGTCTGGAGAGTGGACAGAACTCAAAGCCAAAAAAATCCTACAGGACGAAGCAATCAAAGTGACCTCTGGTGTGCGGGATTCCCATCACATGACGGCCAGGACATATTGTTTGGAGTCAAAGGCAACAGGTTATCACATTTACTTTCTCCAAAGGACAAGAAGGCCCAACTCTCTGAACCACAAACCCTATGGTTGCCAGTTTACCCAACTAATCTGTGAAAGGATGGTCTGACACTAAAGCAGGATTGTTTTATTCTTACGAGTAAACAGTTTAAACTTGTATATACAATTTCTTAAAGACCAGCACTGTAAGGAAATGTAGCAAGCTCAACATACATTACTGAATGTGGCTATTGTTCATAAACATGTACACATTTGCAGTATTAACAATATGAGCATATAATTCCCCTGATCCGTTAGTCGCACTACGAGAAGCGTGGGTGGGAGACCTCAGCAATTTAGAAGATGATGACTGGGTGGAAGCAATTCAGAGTTCAAGTGAGATAGCAATATGGGCTCAGTTTTGGCTAGTTAAGCTTAGAATTCCTACTACTTGAGAACCCTGCTAGCCAAAATTGGGAGGGGTGCAGACAAGAGGGTACATTTTTTCATGTTTTGTGGCAGTGCCCGATGATACAGGAGTAGTGGAGCGGGGTAATGTCCTGAGTAGTGTTACCAAGGATCCCACTGGATGCAAAATGGCTCCTATTAACAGTGTCAGGAGAGGAGTTCTGGCCCAAGTACCAGAAAGTCTGGCTGATGCTGGCTGCCGGGGTGGCCAAGCGGAATATTGCAAGAGTGTGGGGTAGTGCTGATCCACCAAGACTCACAGATTGGGAGTTTGATCTAGACTGGTGACACAGAGCAAAACAAGCATTGGCATAGCCAATAGGTCTCGCCTTTGGGACCTTATAAGTGCAACAGTTGATGTTGTTGCACCAAGGATATTGTGCTGCATAACTAAATACTTATAAGGTCCCAAAGGCGAGACCTATTGGCTATGCCAATGCTTGTTATCTGTGCTACTCTGATTATTTTTAGCAATCAAATACATACGCAGTAACACTATTACAAACTCAACAACAAACAGTACAAACTAATTCCATTGCCACAGACTTCTTGGAGCACGCATCCTTATTTCTTTTAGTATGTATATGCCTGTGCACTTCAAAGAGCTTCCTTTAAAAAGGTAGACTGTTGGAAACCGTTAGTTTTCACGCCAATAAAATGCAGATTTTCAAAAACACAAACTGCTCCCACTATCAGAGACTTCTTGGCGCGCACACCTCTGTTTTATTTAGCAACTACACGTCTGCACATTTCAAACAGCTTCTAATATAAGGGTGGTCTGATGTAAACTGTTACTTTTCACGCCAATAAAATGCCCATGTAAAGAAAAGCAAACTGCTCACACACGGCCAGAGACTCCGCGGCGCACGCGCCCTTTGTTATTTTTTACCATCTACGTGCCTGCGGAATTGTGAATGGTTTTTCTAGGGGGAATGGTAGGCGGCATGCACCTTTACAGTGGTTCCACCATGTTTTTGCCTTGTCCATGGAGCGCAGCCTGAAGCTGCATGTCTTAAAGCGCTCCTTGTGCATGGTGTGCGCCGGCACGGGCTTCTAAGCGCTGCGTGGTGGAAAATTCTAGTATTGCTTGTGGGTAAGGCACAATACACGCATGCCACCCTGTCCATGCCACTTTGGGTGGAGCGAGGTAAACGTTGTGGGGCAGATTTACAAGCTTCTTGCACCACTGTGCGTCATTTTTGCCATTTTAAAAGTGACGCAAAAGTGGCGCAAGGGGCTTGTAAACCTGCCCCTGTATGTTTACAAAAACAAGCAGCTAGTGCAATTAGGTATATGTGCCACAAAACATAAATACGCGCTGCCAAGCCTTTGAACTTCTATATTAAGAATGTGTGCAAGTGGTAGAAAGCAGTGTTACCATAAACAAAGAATCGCAACACTTAGCTTGGAAACGCTTTAATTTGATCAAAAGGATTGTTCGCTTCTGCTGTCAAGAAGAGTAAATTGCAACCACGAGAAAGGAAAACACTACCGTCTCCTGGATAGATGCCGGAGGGTCTCTACTCGTAAAAAACACATTTTAGAAGTCTAGCCGCAGAGTCCACTGTAGAACTTAACAGGTCGGTTTGGAAAAGGGTTTCATTTCCACATATTTTAACCTGGCAAAGTCCGAACCGATGCCTTACTGAAATAAATAATTTGCTTGCAGTGTGTGCTTATCACAAATCAAGGAATTACTTCTGAGTCCTTGCTCTTAGGGTTGCAGAGACAAATGGTGCTGAAAACAAGGCAATTCTAGAAAGTGCTTTAATGTAGAATGAATATCTGGCCAACAATGGAAACAACATGAATTTAGATGGTTTCTGTCCGCACCGACATGTGTTCAACATCAACAAGCATTGGCTGCACGGCAGTGAAAGCGATCACGCTAAGAAGCAGCCTCGAAACCAATGAAAAACAAGTGGGAGGGGTGGGTGTGCACAGAATAGAAGAGACGCCCTGGGAATGCTTCCGAACACGCACGCGCACGCGAAGCAGCAGCTGTTTGCTCTTTTTGGAAGCACATACGCGTGCTTGTGGCGCGCCCCTGCGCGCTCCCGCAAGGTTGATGCCGCCACAAGCACGAGTATGTGCTTCGAAAAAGAGCAGAACGACGGCTAAAGGTCCTCCTATGCAGCGCATGCGCTCTGTGTAGGCGAGACCTAAAAGAAGGTAGTCTATCAGAGCAGGGTCTGCCCCAAGAAGTGGGAGAAGGTGTGGGGAGCCTTGCAAGCCTAGAGGGTGTACCGACAGGCAGTGAGGGTGTTCTAGGGGACAGAAGGTACGCTATGCTGGATTGAAGGTGGAAGCCTGCTATATAAAGTGTAATGGGCTCTAAAAGCGCCACTTTCGCTTATCATCCATGTTCTATCTTTACTGCTATCAATTCTTAACTGCCATATAACACGCTATTTAACATGCCTCGTCTGTACACACTGTATGATTAGCATGGTTTCAATAAAAAAAAAGTTTTAAAAAAACAATATGAGGCTATTTACAATGCTCACAGAAATCCCCCGATTATATGCCATAGCATGAAAGCAAAATTGGCTATTTTTCGCTTCAAAATAAAAAGCATACATAAAAAAATTGTCACTTGAAAAAAATGTTTTGTTAAACTGTTGCACAAGTTTCTTTTGTATGAGGCATGTTTTAATAAATGTCTTTGAGACATGCCACTATTGAAGAATAAATGTGAAGTCAAAAGGTGCAACATAAAAGTAAGTCAAGGACCCAGATCTTAAAGAAAGACACAAAAGGGCACCCACAGATATGTATCCTTGCACTGGGGCAGACTTAGGACTTTCAGGCATTCATAAAAGATTACTGAAGTATAACTGGAAACTACTTCGAGCAAACTCTTGTGAATTACATTTTTGAATGAGAAAATATACATGGTCACAGGTTTCAATTCTGGCAGGCTGACTTAACTTTTCATCCTTCTGAGGTTGATAAAATGCATGCCATTAAATTGGGTAAAAAACATCTGTTTCAGAGGCAAGGTACCCTAGGGTGAATATGCAGTTTACAAATATGCATGTGGAGGTTATATTTGCATACATGCATAAATCTGCAGAACTATTGCACATAAAGAAATAAAAACTTAGCACCCATTTGTCCCCCTACCCTAGAACAAGGTCTAGCCTGCCTTTGTCAGGAATAAGTTTCCAATCTTTTATACTGAGTGTAGAGATTGGAGAGGAGTTAAAAAAAACCCTTCAACATGCAAATTTGTGGGTGTTCAAAGACTCACAGGGAATCCCAACCTTGGAACGACTGCTATTCACCTACTTCAGTCCTTGTACGTAGATTTGCAGAAATATAGGAAAATCATAGCCTAGCTAGAATCCAAACCCTAACAGAATATGAGCATAATTAGAGAGGCTATTATCAAAGCCCTCATATATTGAGAACACTGCCTTAATTTGTCATCTCACTGCATGCCACCAAAAGGGACAAGTGGATTTTTTTTTTTTTTTTTTTTTAAACAGTACAAGTAGATTTCTGAAGCGTTGTGTCGCTTGGGAAAGTAGATCTTTAAAAAAATGTCACACCTCTGTACCTTTTCATCGAACCTGGCTGTCAAGCCGGTAGTGCTTCATGAATATACAAATAGATGTCCATGTTGCAGATCAAAAACAGGTGCTCCTCCCACTCTAACGTTCCCCTTGCTCAACATTGTTGTAGCAGCATTAGCCCTCATGGAATGGGCACTCAAGCCCTCAGGTCGGAGGGTTGCTTTATGGCTGGTGTGAAGCAGATCTTAATGCGGAGCAGTATTCACCTTGACAGGCCCTCTTTTCCACCAGAAGAGAACCCCAAGTGTTCGAAGATGTCTTGCATGACATTGCAATGGGAATGCCACTTGTAGTCTCCCAGACGCCACCTACTTCGCTCATATGCTCTGGCATTCATGTATCATGAACCCTGCTATGGGGCTGGCGACCATGAAGATATTCTGTTGTTCCAGCCTCGTGATATCCATCTCCTCTAAACGAGCCCCATAAGCCAGCAGCAAAAAGTCTGTCACAGTTGTAAGGTCTATGTGGGGAATGGCGAGTGACCTGAAATGGTTCAGACTGGTATCTGACAGCCACCACTGCGGATCCTGAGAAGGATCCTGTGAGCCCTGACTAGTCAGCAGCCCTTATGCTAAGTACACTGGGATTAGAGGTTCTATTGCAGGGCTTCCATGTTTCACCTAACTTTATTGACGAGGAGGATGCATGAGACCAAGAAGACTCTGAGCCATCCTCACAGAGATTCAGAACTCATCCTGAAACTTGGGGATTATACCCGCATTGTCCCAGACTAGTATAGGTAAGGCCTTGAACACCACAGTGTCCAGAATTAGCCCCAATGAATGGAAGTCTCTGTGTGGGGCTCAGGAGGGACTTCAGCTCGTTAACGGTGAAAACTAACTATGTCGAGAGTTCAGTTGTCACCTGGAAGTAAGTGCTCAATGACCAGCCAGTTTTTGTGGTAAGTGTGCTACCAATCTCAAGAGATGGTCTGTGACCACTGCTATCACTTTTGCGAACACCTAGGGGCTGAGGTAAGGCCGAAGTGGAGCACAAGAAGTTTACCAGGCCCACTTAGAACCATTGAGAATGCTTGCGAGACTGTAGGACGGGTATATGGAAATACACATCCTTCAAGTCCAGAGACGTCATCCAATCTCATGGGTCTAGGGTGGAAAGATTCTAAACCAGGGTGAGCATTTTGAATTTGTCCTTCTGCTGAAAAGAAATTCAATGGGCAAAGGTCCAGAATCGGTCTGAGGCCCGGGTCCTTTTTTAGGATGAAGGGGTAGCGTGAACAGTCTGGTCCAGTACCCGTTCGATGGCACCCTTTGACAGCAAGATTTACCTCCTACTTCAGGATGGTCAAGTGATCCTCCAAAATTCATTCTGGTGGGGGAGCAAGATGGGAGGAAAGGTAGGGCAGAGATTCTTTGAATGATCTGTAAAACCCATTTGCCTTATCTTCAGTCGGGGAGGAATCCTGACAGACGACAAATTAACTGGCTTAGCAGCCGTTGCGGAGGAGGTGGTATTGGAGGACTGTTTACACTAATGTCCTGTGTGGTATTGGCCAATGCTACATCTGCAGCCCAAAAAGTCTGGACTGTCTGCTGTACCACTGGTTGGGAAGGCTGGCACTGCCTATAGGATAAAGCCCCTGGATTAGCCTTTGAATTTTCTAAATTGATGGAGAAATTGTTTTGCTGGTGTAGGAAACCCAAAAGGCCGTACAGTTGTTCAACTGTCTTTAAATCTCTCTAGCACTAAGTTCACGCTTACACATCACCAGAAAATCCACCCAGCTTCATCCATGCATGCTTTCTAAGCACAACACTGGAGCCAATAGCCCTGCCAAGGCAATACAATATAATGTTAGTATCCAGGCATACTTCACTGCAGCCTGTCAATCATGTATTGTCTGAGACAGAGAAGAACGGAAGTGCCCTATAATCGCCGGGAAGATCTCATAGACTATGTCTCACATAGCCTACATGTACCTGCCCAGGAAAGAAACCGCATTTATGGGCCTAAAGTCCAGGCTAACGGAACAAAATAATTATTTACCAAAAGAGTCAAATTCCTTTGGCTTTCCTATCTGGAGGGGTTATCAGGAAGGAATTAGGATTGACCTTACTAGTCTTTTTAAAGCGCTTTGCATTTACTGCAAATCCATTTATGATCTTCCTTAGAACAATTACATGTCTTCCCATTTAGAACCCTTCTCATTAGTTAACTTCACTTACTCTCTGTGCCTCAGTTTAGGAGCTCCAGGGTGGATGCTCCATTGCTGTGGTTAAGGCTAAGGCATGTAAAGCTCTCCTTCCTAGCCTTCCAGCTGAAAGGTGCTTAGCCACATTTTAGAAAGTGCTAAAAACTCACTTATTTACTGTTCGGTTTGTAAAGTTCTGTTTACCATCATTCAGTTTAACATCAGGACACCCCTTTTTGGGGTAATTTCATGCTTACTAAATTCAAATCAACTGACCATAAATGGAGGGCAAATGCAAATCTAGCACCTCAGCTGCATAGTAACCAGTTGGGCTTAAGTGATCTTGTAACACAGCAATGGTCGAGCTTGGGACAACATTGATTCAACATCTGACATGGGTGTCAGGACCAGGTCTTTTATGGGATCTTGTGCAGTTGATATGAGGTCAGAACCATGGCAACTGGCATGGATCTTGGGGCAGTGGACATTTGCTATGGGCTCAGTAACTGGTCCCAAGGAGACAGATTTTTTTTTTTTTAAAGATATTTTTATTGTCAGTTTTACAGGTCTGTACAGTGCGCGCAGTAAGGATAAGGATAAAAAAAAAAAAAAAAGAAACAGAGCATGGTGCATCAACGCTTATTGTCTACTTTCAGGAGTGTATGCTCCACCAAACCAATTACTTCATGGTAAGTATCTGGGAAGTCGTCCAATTATGGTTCAACATATATATACACATATTTGAAGATGCAATCATAGCATACTATTATCAGAGCTTGAAGCCAAGAAACAGAAAGAAGAAAAATATGGAGAAGAAAAGGGAGATAAAAAGAGAAGTGAGAAAGGAAACTAAGCAACTAGTGCAGGGGAGTGATGTGAACATGTCTGGGCTATGACATTTTAAACATAACCCTTCCATGAGAAGGTCTAATGGGGGGATCCCCCCGCCCCCCCCCCCCCCCACAATTGGCATCTCTCCTGTACCCGGCCAGACACTAGCGAGGACTACTCAGGCCCGAATATCCTCTTCTCAGAAATCAATCGCCTGGAGCACCAGGAGACCCTGCATGCAAGACTCGAGCCACGTCATCTATTTGTCGTTTGCTTTCTGACTATCCCCCCTCACTGCTGGCTCCCACCGTTTTCTCCACTGTTCAGCAATTAGGCGCAATCTCACTCCCTTGGCTTCCTCCCATACCAATGCTCTGCCCTCCGCCCCAGCCCATGCAATAACATCTCTGTTCCAGGCTGCGATCTGTGGCCCTCTTGATGACTTCCACTCCATTGCTATCCTGCGCTTAGCTAGGCCCAGTGCAAGATCTATCAAACGATTCCCCACTTTACGTTTAGGTGGCCTGGGGAAAAGACCCAGCAGGTACGTCTGAATCGTTAAGGCCTGTTCCCTCCCAAGCACGTCTTTGATATTGGCCAACAGCGCCTCCCAGTAAGGACGCACCCATTGGCAATCCCACGTCATATGAACAAAGTCAGCACCGGGGTGAGAACATCTGGGACACTTTCACACCTCTCCTCCATATATCATATTAAGCCGGTAGGGGGTCATATAGGTCATATGAGTGTAGTTGAATTGGATGCATTTCAACCAAGTGTTCCGGGAGACCTTACCCGGGTAGCGCAGAACCTTGCGCCACTCAGTGTCTGTAAAGATTGCCACCAATCCTTTCCCAACGCGCTCGTAATCCATCAAGGGGGCTGGTGGAAGCCTCCACTAAAGCGGCAAAGAGCCATTTGACCAGGTGGCCTGCGGTGCCAAGGGTGAACAACGCATGGAGGACAGGGTGCGTATCAGGCTCCACCCTCCCAGAACCCCACAGGTGCGCAAACATTCGCATCAGCGCCTCGTAGTTCAAGAACTGACACAGGGGGAGTCGACTACCATCCGCCAAGTCCGTGAAAGGAATCAATTCCTTATCTAAATAGCAGTCCCCAACATTTCCTAGTCCGGCCACCAACCAACTGGCTAGCTGGACACTTGTGTGTATAGATTAGGGGTCCCCATTTGGCAACCCCACCAGAGGTAGCAACATCGCCTCCACGTCTGGAAGGCTGTGCGCTGAAGCCAGGAGCAGGAAGGGGTGGGCGTAGCCGGCAGTAGTAGTTTTGCCGTTACAAGCCCGCGACTCGATGTTGGGTCTGCCAGGTACGTTCCCTCTTCGTTCAGCTCCTCCACCCACTGTGCCAACCACAGTAATTGGGCAAACCAACATATAAAATTCAAAATTGGGCACAGAGTCCCCACTCTGACATGGGACGCTGTAAAGTTTGCAAGGACACTCATGGGTGCCCGTTCCCCCAAACCAGGTGCCGCAGCAGTGCATGTAGAGGTCGTAACCAGCTTCTCGGCATCAAGATCGAGAGGTTCACGAAGAAGTACAACAGCCGGGGCAACATTACCATTTTGGACAATGTAAACATGGCCATATTAGGCAGTTGTAGGGTACACTAGAACTGAACACAGGAACGAAGGGAACGCAATGCCCGTCCCAGGTTCCCATCACTCATATCCTCCAGATCGTGAAAAATATTTATGCCCAAGTATTTAAAAGTACGTTGTGCCCAAAGTGTGTCAATCGGCAGCGTCTCCGGTCCTCGGCAGAGGCTCAGCTATGGGAAACAGATACGTCTTTGTTTTATTGACCTTAAGGCCCAAAAGAGAGCAAAATCCCCCATAATCCGTAAAGCCTAAGCAGACCCCTCGACTGCCTCTGTGAGGTACAGTAACAAATCGTCCTCGTATGGGGAGACGTGGTGCCTACACCCACTCAATGTCAGCCCCAGCCCACTCCCATCCAGACAAAACTGTTCCCCCCCCAATCGCTCCACAGCCAAGGTGAAAAGGAGCGGAGAAAGGGGGCACTCCTGTCGAGACCCCCGGGAGATCTTATACAACCTAGATATGGTTCAGTCTGTTTTGACTCTCGCAGTAGGCGAAGCATAGAGGAGCTGCACCCATCACACCCAATCATCTCCTAACCCCATACGGTACATCACCTTGAAAAGATATTCCCAGCTCACCGTGTCAAACGCCTTCTGTAGGTCGATAGATAACAACGCCGCCTGCTGGAGCACCTGTGCATCAGTGTGATAGAGCACAGAGTAGAGTCCGTAGAGATTGTAGGAGGTATTATGAGAGGGAATAAACCAGTTTTGAGCTGGGTGGGTCAAGGACTTCATATGCGGGAGCAGCCTGCCCGCCAGCACCTTACTCAAGATCTTAAAGTCTAGATTGAGCATAGAGGGAGGTCGATATTCTCTGACTCCCGTGTCAGGCTGCTTGGACTTAGGGAGCAGAATCAAGAGCACCGATTGGGTGGAATCTGGCAGGCCCCCTCCCCCCTCATATGCCTACGCATATAGTGCTACTAGACACGGGGTCAATACATCAGTGAACCGCCGGTAAAACTCGGCCGGGAGGCCATCAGTCCAGGCCTCTTACCAGGTGCCAGCGCCGCTATTGCAGCCTTGAGTTCATGCGCTGTGATCGGGCCTCCCAGGTCTTCCCATGCATCTTCCTCCAACGTACGGAGCTGCAGAGGAGCTAGGAAGTGTTGTATATCTGGCAAGGGGGCCGTAGTCGGGGCTCTATACAACCACTCATAATACTTTAAGACGGAGTCATTGATGGCCTCTGGATCATGCACCACGCCTCCCGTGTCCAAGCTCAACCTCGTGACTGGTGCGCCCCCCCCCCCCCCGACTCGGGTTTGATTAGTCTTGCTAGCAGTCGACCCGCCATTCCTCTCTTTGCACTCTACCAAGGTAGTCCTTATAGTTGTAGCACTTAGCCTGTCCAATGAGTCATTATAACGTGCACACGCTTCTTGTAAGGACACCCGGCCTGAGTCATCTGTACCCTGTAAATTGTCCAGCCTACGAATAGTCCACTCCAAGTCCAAAAGTTCCCTATTAATTTCCCTATGTGCTCCACACGACTGAGCCATGCAATGACCTCTCACACCCACCTTAAACGCCTCCCACTCCACCTGTGGAAAGGAGGCAGTGCCGGCATTGTCAAGAAAGTATGTCTCAATCTGTGCTAGTAAGAAGGCCAGAAAGGGGACAACATCAAGCAGTAGCGGATTTAATTTCCATGTAGGAATCGGAGGGCGCCGTCCCAGTGGTGGATGTAATATAAGTAGTGGGCTGCGGTCCGACAGAGTACGTCCCAGGTATTCAGAGTGAGAAACAGAACCATTAAAGGTTGGGGAACAGAGGAATGAATCAAGCCTGGTATGAACCTGTTGGACCGGCGAGAAGGAGGAGTACTCCCTATATCCTGTGTGCTGCAGTCTCCAGGTATCCCCTAAGCCCCAGTGGGACATCCAGGTCAGGAAGCCCAATGCTGTTTGGTGTGGCTGCGTCCCCGGGAGTGGAGGGTGCGAACGGTCAATCAGGACATCCACCACGCAGTTGAAATCGCCCCCCCACTATGAGATAACCTGTTAGGCAGTGAGCCAAGGAGGCCGAGAAAGACTTCAAGAAGCCGACTTGGTCCTGGTTAGGTGCATAAACATTGCCTAGCGTCACCTCCCACCCCGCCAGTCGTACCGTAAGCAGGGCATATCGCCCTTCTGTGTCAAGCCATGAACGGTCAAGAGCGAAGGGGACCCCAGGCCTCACCCAGATCAGGACCCGCTGGCGAAAGCCGAAAAGGTGGCACAAAAATCTGGCCCTGCCTCTCTTCTTCAAACTCCCGGCCTCCTCCTTATTAAGTCTCTTGGAGGAACGCAATGTGGATGTCCCTGCGCCGCATATAGGAGTACATATTGTGTCGCTTAGCCACTGTTTCCATCCCGAGAATGTTCCACGTGAGAAACCTCACTGTATTAGGTGTATTTGCCATTTCTACAGGAAATCGCCCTACAGCTACAGAGGGGGGACCTCGTTCCCTGCATGCACACAACCGCCCTCTCCTGCAAACAAACAAGAAGTAGCAATAAAGGAACCCCCAATGTTGAACAACTCCCCGATCCCAGGGCAACCTGACAACGGTCAGTCGCCCAAACAGCATGTGGAACATGTCCCTTAGTGAGGCCTTACACTAGTAAGTTACTCAAGGGGAGGTGGACAGAAAGAGCAGAAATAGGGGGGAAAGACCGAGCTGACGCACAGACCATCTGGAGCGCGCCGGGCCAACTTGAGCAGGTCAGCTCGAGACCAGAGTTCGCCATCAACAGTCCAGCAACACCCCAAGGGACAAGCCCGGCCCCAAGCACCCTTAAATGACTTCATCAGCCGTGTTCGGGGTCACCACTGGCATCTTCATGCTGCCACTATGGGATGTGGCGGAATCATTGTCCCCAGTGTCCCTTGACGAGCGGGCATCCGCCTCAGGGGTGGGGCTCCTGCCCCGAATAAGCGCCGCCGCTGCCTGCAGGGCCTCAGCCCTCTCCTTCTCAGTTTGTGACGAGGACGGTTTCTTGGGGGCTTCCCTACGGGGCGGCGCCATGGACACTTCCCAAGTTCAGCCTTGTTTCGCACCTGAGCTTTAGAGCCTGCAGGCTGGTTCTGGCCCTACAGGCCTCGATCCAGTCCCACGCCTCACCCAGGGCTGCCACAGAAATGGGTGCTGCCATCTAACTCAATCCGTAACCGGGACAGGAACATCAAGGAGTACTGGAGGCCCTCTTTCCTCAACACCTTCTTAGCTTCCAGGAATGAGGCCAGCTTCTGCTGAACCTCTAGGGTGTTGTTCGGAAAGAGGGAAACCTTACTATTGTTGACTGCGTAAGGGCCCTCCGCACGTGCTCTCTGCAAGAGCAGGTCTCTGTCCCTGGAATGAAGCAGGCGGCATCCACCGGTCGCGGTGGACGTCCCAGCGCCGGGGGCCTGGCCGGGACCCTGTGGGCCCTCTCGAGAATGTAGAAGGTCAACAGACCATCAGGTGCCACCACATCTCTTAACCAATGTTCCAGGTAGGAGACCATATCGCTGCCCTGGACTCCCTTCGGCCGGTCCAGAATCCAAACGTTGTTCCGTCTATTGCGACCTTCTGCATCTTCAGCCCTCCGTTCCAACACACCCACCCTGTCTATGAGGGCTCCCATCTGCTGCTCCAGTGCTTTTTATACGGGGGCCATTACAGTGATGCTGGACTCGGTCTCCTTCACCCTCTCAGAGAGCTTCTTGTGCTCATGCCACTGTGCTGATGTCCTGATGGAGGGTAGCCTTTGTGTCTGCAATGGTTTCCAATATCTTGCCCAGTTGTTGCTGTATTTGGGCCTACGGAGTGGTCTGTGATTGCTCCTGGGCACTGTCTTCCAGATCTTGTGAGGCTCCCCGCGTTTTGCCCATGGCGTCAAACAGCTCCCTCAGCCGTTGAATCTTGTCTGAAAAGGAAGGCAAGCCGACAGTCTGTACCGTGACTCCCGAACCAGGGCCCGGGTCGGCTGCGCTCAGGAGGACCCCATCATCCCAGCCTCAGTGACAATCCCACCGTCGATGAGCTCACTATTTCTCACTCTTCTGTGCCCACTCGGCAGCCAGGTAGCCACTCAGGGAAGGCCTCACTCAAATGTTCATGGCCCCTCAAAGCCCCACATGGCGGCGTGCCCACCACTTACTCCAGCACAGTACAGGGAACTACAGTTTCAAGCAGGGGAGCCTACCACTCGCAGAGGAAATGCTCGTCTTGCTGTACAGGCTGGAGGTCCACCAAGGCCCGGTTTCCCCGCTCCTCTGGGTGTGAACCGTCAATCCGGGCGGTCCTCGGCGGGCTGCGGCGCAGGCCGGTCTGGACAATGAGTGCTCCACTTCCAAAGAAAGGGACGGGGCGATGGCACGCCCACGCTCAAATCCGCAGAGCCCCGGTACGGGCCCCGAACACTTGCCTCGTCTTGCGTTTCTCTGATTTTAAATCAATTTTGTTTGGATCTTTCGACAGCCTGTTCCCTAAGAAGTTCCATCATCACCTTATTTCCTTTCAATAGGTGGTTGTTACATTTTTCAAGAATACGTGCTGTTTCAAATATGCCTTCACTGTAACTCTAAAATTTACTTTCGGTTATGCAAAGCCTATCTTTTAGGTCCTTGCTTCACTTTAAATATAGTCGTGATATCTATAATCATCAGATGGTCTGACAATGGTAGTTTTATGGTTTAAATGTTTGCATTAGAACTCGGACACCATCACTGTGAAACCCATAGCGGCTAATACACCAACAATTCAACACCGTATGAGCATCATTCAAATAAACCTCAGGAGAAAATATCAACACCAATCCACCTCACATCATCAACTCTCACGTGTGTCCTGGATGTTCAAAGGACACCCACCAGACAGTCGGCTGTCTCCTGCAGCACTTAAGTACAGGTAAAAACAGACTTGCCCCCTGCGTGATTTTCAATGAACCAATTTGCCTGTCCTTTTAGCAAGTCTCATATTAATGTAGAGTTAATATGTGAAGAATCTCCATACAAATGAGTAAAGTTAATGATCGGGAAAGCTTGGCTCAAGCATTGTAAAATAAACCCAAAATATTAAATGACAACTCTTATTTTCTTCCTTCAGTCCATATTGTTTTTGATCATTCATCCAAATCAGGATCAAATGGAGTATCACAGGTTCTTTCTACTACATAAAGTACAGCTAGGTTTACCTTATACGAATACAAGTCTGTAACTACCATGTTGTCTGACCGTCCCCCTCCTCCCAAACAGAAGCAATCATTTTTGTAGTCCAGGCAGATTCTAACCCTAGAAAATGCCCATCTACCAAGGTTTTCTGGAACTTTCAGAATTCTGCCCCTAACGTTTTTGCAAATTAGGATAGCAACCCACATTGTATGAAAAGTTTGTTTTGAAGCAAGAGTTCCATCCAATACATTGTATATTTTTATTTGCAGGTATGGAATAAATATGCATTTCTTGCACTGTGAAGATTGAAGTTTCTGGTGCTCTCGTTTGTTCTAAATGGTGCTCTCATTTGTTCTAACAAATTTCTCTTCAGATAGTCTAGACGCCCAAGTAAGTTACAAGTTGAAATTGTGACAACTGGATTAATCACTTTGATTTTGCAGTCTTTAGAAGTCTTCAACTTGGACAATTTATTTTGTTTATCTCAACACCCTTTGTGCAACCCTGCTGTGCCCTTCTCCACTGTCCAGTCCAAAACAATCCCTGCGAAACCTCCCCTACACTTGGTGCTTTTGTCTAGGCAAACTATCCCATTAAGAGAAACCTGCAACAGTGTCTAAGAATAACAAAAATCACATCATAGTGCCTCAATGTGATAAAAAGAAATTCAGGTCTCTATATGTAGTGTTCTAATGACTCTGCTAGTAATTAATTCCAGCAGCATATGCCATTAGATCACATAAATCCTTAATCAAATATGCACTACTCCTTTACCCTGTCCATTGCTTTGTCCCAGAAACATACTGCCTTTTCTTGCTATATTTTGTTTTATACATTTTTCAGACTCTCCAGCTCCATGGACAGTAGAGTATTTCACTTATACATAATCTTAAAACTTAGATCGATGCATGAGCTGCATCGTGTAGCCCCGCTGCCTAAATTTGATGTTGAAATACTCACAATTTTTAAAATGTTCAATGTGATATGCAGTTACGGAAAATAAATGTGAATATTGAAAAATGTGCAGAGTTTTTAATATCACAAGCATTAAAAGTAAAACATGGATGTCCTTCATTCTCTGGTTTTCTCTGACTAAATCAAAGGTATTGTCTTGGGGATAAAAGAGCTTTCTCAATAGATTTGCTTAGTTCTGGGTTCAGTGCATCCAGATTTCAACTGCTTGTGTAATGAATATAAATAATTCACATGGACCCTAATTCCATTCTTTACTATCTGTATTCGTGCTTTGATAACAAAAAGGGTGTGATGATAGAAGCTTTGCACTTAGTGCATGCAAACATAAGACAACCAAACACAGAAGTTAAGTAAAAGAAAAGGAAATCAACCTAGGGATGGCAGGTAAGAAGAGATAAAGGACGTTAAAAAAGACAAAATTAATTAACTTAATACTGACTTGAAACGGGCAAACAAGAGATCAAACATTAATGAAGAACAATAACTAAGTAGAAAAACATTAAGATATAAATTTACGTTTTAGTAGCATCAATGTATAGAAAGCGTGAGTAGGCGAATACTTGAATGCAAGAGAAGAAAGTGAGCAGTGATATGAATTAAAATGTGTTGAGAATATATATATATATATATATATATATATATATATATATATATATATATATATATATATATATTATATATTATATACACACTGAAAAAACCATAGGTTTCACACACGTTATAGTTGGGAATTAGCATTTAAAAAACCTTGCAAATTCACTGAAAAAAACATAGGTTTCACACATGTTATAGTTAGCTGGACATTTCACTCGTAAAAAACCAATGAAATTCCCCCGTTATAGTTAGTTCAGCTAACTATAACTCGTGCGCCCTCAATCCACTGCTGATGACGTCACATATTACATCACTCATGACATGGTCAGTGACATCACTCATGACATCACTGATGACATCTCAAATAGTGTAAGGTTCCTTACAGCACAAAGCCTGTAACTCGCTGACTCTATGAGCAGACGTGATGGCCACCAAAATGGCCACTTTCAAGGATAAGTGCTGCAGGGAGGACTTCTGCATAGGTTCAAAAGGAGTGCCCATCAGTTTGGTAAGAACCACATTAAGCTCTCACGGAGGAGAAGGGGCTCGTACTGGTGGATAGACCTTTTTTAAACCTTCAAGAAAATCTTTCGCCACTGGCATCTTGAAAAAAGACCCCTGCGTAGGAGACTTTCTATAAGCCGCAATTGCTGCTAAGTGTACCTTAATAGATGTAAACTGCAGGCCCGACTTAGCCAGGTGCAATAGATAAGTTCTTGACCTTTAATCGGGTTACGACCATTATTCAAGCACCATATGTAAAAGCGCTTCCACTTAAAGGCGTAGGAAGCCCTAGTAGGAGGTCTCTTTGCTTCTTTAAGAATGTTCATACAGTCAGCTGGCAAGTCCAAGTGTCCATACTGCAAGACTTCAGGAGCCATGCTGTCAGCCTGAGTGAAGGAAGGTTGACGTGAAAAACTCTCCCCTGGTTCTTGGACAGCAGGTCCGGACGGCAAGGCAACCTCCTGTGTGGGACTTCGAAGAGTTGTAGAAGGTCCGGGTACCACCACTGGCGAGGCCACTCCGGAGAGATCGGAATCATCCTGGATGTGGTCTTGTAGAATTTGGTGATCACTGCCGGAATGAGAGGCAGAGGATGAAAAGCTCGGAGACCATCTTATCAACAGAGCATTCCTGCTTGAACTTGGTTGGTGAAACCTGGACACGTAGACAGGGCATTTGGCATTTTTTGCGTCTGCAAACAAGTCTATGTCCGGCACACCCCATCTTTGAAAGATATCCTGAGCGACTTCGTTGTTTAGCACCCAGTCGTGCGCTTATACGAACTCTCTGCTTAGGAAATCTGCCTGGACATTTAGAACACCCGGCACATGGACGGCCTTGATGGTGAGGTGTCTTGCCAGTAACCATTTCCAAATGGCTTGTGCCTCTTGGGACAGAACTCAGGATCTGGTGCCTCCCTGCTTGTTCAGATAAAACATCATCGTGGTGTTGTCTGTCTGAATCAAGAAGGAGCTGGACTGAAGAGACGGGAAGAAAGACTTTAGGGCTAGCTGGACGACCCTCAACTCCAGCAAGTTGATATGATAACCCCTCTCCAAGTCTGACCATAGCCCTTGTACTTGGAGATGATCCATATGAGCACCCCAACCTTGCAGAGAGGCGTCTGTAACTATGGTCTGAGTCGGAGTATCTTGATGGAAGGGAACACCTTTCATTAGATGTGACTGCTTTGTCCACCACCTGATGGAGTCTCTGGCAGGTTGTGGAAGAGTAATCCGATCCTCCCAACTGCCTGACGCTTGCACCCACTGGTCTTCCAGAGGCTGTTGCAGGGGACGCATGTGCAATCTGGCATTGGGGACTATAAAGGTGCAGGAAGCCATGGACCCCAGAAGAGAGGACACTTGTCTGACCGTCGGGTGGTGTGACTGCAGGAGTTCTTGACATTTCTTCCTGATCGATGAAAACCTCTACGCCGAAGGACACACGCTTGCCACCACAGTGTCCAGCGACGACCCTAGGTAATGAATGTTCTGAGTCGGGTTGAGAATCAATTTTTTTAAATTGACTTTTAGACCCAACTTGCTCAGTAATTGGAGACTGTAGGAGAGATGTGCCTGAAGCAGGGATGGAGTGGAACTCTTCAGGAGCCAGTCGTACAGGTATGGATAAATAAATATTTTTGCTTGCGGAGAAAAGCTGCCACCACCGCCATGTACTTTGAAAAAGTCTGTGGGGCTGACTTGAGACCGAATGGTAGGACTCGGAACGGAAAATGGCATAGAGCAACTTGAAACCTGAGGAATTTGATGCTTCCTGGACACTGGAATATGTAAATAGGCGTCCTGTAGATCTATGGAGCACATCCAGTCTCCTTGATGTAAATGAGGGAAGATCTAGTGCAGGGCAAGCATCCAAAACTTTTATTTTCGGATATATTTGTTCAAGACATGTAGGTCCAGAATTGGTCTGTACTCCACTGATGGGCCTCTTTTTTTCGACCAGGAAATATCGAGAATATATCCCCTGGAGCCTCTGATGAACAGGAACGTTTTATGTCTTTCTTTTGCAGAAGAGTGTTTACTTCCTCGAGCAAGATGCGATGACCCAAATGGAGTCCTTCGCTCGGAGGAATCGATGGTGGAGGAGTCTTGAATCGTAGCAGATATCCATTCTCAACAATATTCAACACCCATTTGTCATTGGTTATATGTCTCCACTCCTCCAGATGACATGTTATACTTCCTCCTACCGGAGTGGCCAACGTGTTTAGAGGAAGCAGTCTCTCATTGTTTTGGTGTTTGCTTTGAAGTAGGGGCCTGTTGCTTATTGTTCCCTCTTCCTCTACCTGATCTCCGCTGATGAAAATGAGACCTCTGCTGCTTTTGGTGACTCTGGAGACGACCACTGAGAGACTTGCCCCCTTTGCTGGAATGGACGTTTATCTTAGGATTGAAAAGGCCTACGAAATTCTTTTAGTTTCTCAAGCCCCACAGCTTTCACCATGTCCAATTCAGCTTTCATTTTCGCCATTTCCTCATCCGCATGCGGACCGAAGAGAGAGGAGCCATTGAAGGGTAGATTGGAAATCTTCAGTTGAACTTCTGGTTTAAGACCAGTTAAACGCAACCAAG
This sequence comes from Triturus cristatus, assembly GCF_964204655.1. Classification (NCBI taxonomy): domain Eukaryota; kingdom Metazoa; phylum Chordata; class Amphibia; order Caudata; family Salamandridae; genus Triturus; species Triturus cristatus. The sequence continues at coordinate 867,546,355 of NC_140581.1, forward strand.
CTGAACGCCTCGAACAGATACCATGAGAGTACCCGTGAGCAGTCAGATCAACCAAATCAGCAGAAGCACTAATGACTTGATTCACCACTAGACTAAGGGTGGGCAGACAACTCCGTTCCGCCCACGGAATGTGCGGCAATTTGCCCTTCCGTGATAATAGGCGGAGATACAAGGCAAATCTCCGCACACTCGGGCATACCGGAAGTTGGCCGCCCGCAGTATTTAATACATTAAAAAAGCAATTTTTAAATAACCTTACCTTATCGGCGGCGTCCCCGGGCTTCCATCCTTCTCCAGCGCGTCTGCTTCTGGGAACTGCGCATGCGCGGGAGCCCGCACATGCGCATTCCTCGGCAGGAACTATGCGGAGAGTGCAGAGATTGGTTCCATCTCCGTGCCTCTCCGCGTAGGTCCCTTTACGCACATTACGCCCACCCTTAAACTAGACCTCCCTCTTGTAGTATTTCCCGAAAATCTTGCTGATCTTCTTTTGGGAGTTTGTCAGCAAAACGTGTCAGAGAATCCCACAAGGCTCTGTCATACCTCCCCAGCAGAGCAGAGGCACTGGCGACTTTCTTGAAAGAGGCTGAAGTGTTGCACATCCTTCTGACTAGCGAGTCCATCAATTTGCTGTCATTATCCGGAGGAGGTGAGGAGGAAGACTTAGATGAGTGCATCTTCCTAGCCACCGCCACAATGATGGAATCCGGAGGAGGATCAGATCGAAGAAATAATGGATCTTGGTCAGGAGCCTTGTATTTCTTCGCTATCCGGGAGGGCACAGACCCTACCGTCGCTGGTGTCAAAAACGTCTGTGTGGCAAGTTCAATGATGCCAGGGACAAGAGGAAGCAATGGTCAAACTGAAGTGCGGTGATGAAGGGTCTCGAAAATCCCTGAGGAGGAAACCGTCGGGACCGACATAGTAATGTTCAATTTGTTTGCTCCTCTACAGAGAACTTCATTGAATGTGCTGAGGTCATCAATTGGTAAACTCTGGATGGAGGTGTTTTGTCGTAAATGTAGGAGAATAGTCTTTAATCGAGGACCTAGTGGAAGAAGACTATGTAGGAGACCTACGTCGACTTCTCGTTCCTATCATTCTTCCCCGAAGAGATCTGTCCCTTGGACGAACATGGCGGGTATGTGGAGAACGCGATCTGCGCGGACTCCTCTTTCTGGAAGAGATCACAGTCGGAGATCTTGATCTTCCCGGTGTACTTCGTGGATCTATTGACAACCAAGAAGGAGAATTAGTACGGGAATACTCCGACCCTGGACTACTAAGGGCCTTAGACTTCCTCCGCCGCGTACCCTCACCAACCACCGGAGAGCCCTCTGGGGAGATCTGGATTATATGTAGACCTGGAGAAGATCCAGACTTTGAGGGCGAACGAAAAGCAGCTCTAACCTCCTCCGAGGCAACAGCAGGATCTTTTCCTCTCGACGTCGACCTGTGCTCCCCCCTCGACGTCGACCTCCTCAAAGGCGACCTCATCTTCAAAGGGGACTTCAACGTTGATCGTCTATGGCGTCGTGGCGGCTTCGACGAGGAGCGCTCTCGCCTGATCGACGTCGACCGTTCTTGTCGTCGTGGTGACTTCGATGGCGAACGCTCTTGCCTCCTCGACGTCGACCGTCCTTGCCGTCGTGGTGACTTCGACGGCGAGCGCTCTCGCCTCCTCGACTGGTCTCGAGACCCCTTCGCCGTCAGCAAACTTCTCGCCATCGACCTACGGTGAGGCGACGGAGAGTGTCTTGACGTCGATGGATGCTTAGATGTCGAGCGACCCATAACTTGATCATACCTCGAGTCTGAGGTAGCACACTTCGACGTCAAGGCCTTTCTCGACGACGGAGACTCACGCCGTCTCGACGTCGGAGACTGTGTAGGCCGCTACTTCGACGGCAGTAACGACGTCTACGGCGAGCAGTCTGGAACCTGCCGTTTTTTCTACGTTGAAGAGGCAAAATGATGCTGGCGATGATGTTCCAGATGTGAGGAGGGCTCCTGACCCTCAGGGCCAGTTTCCAACCGAGCTGTTACTCTCTCCACTACAGCTTGGAGGCGAATCCACTCTGTCGAGAAGGGTCCTCGCAGAAAACTTTTTACAATGATAACAAGTGTCTATCTTGTGACTGGAAGGAAGACCGGCGATGCACACCGAGTGTGGATCAGAGATGGCCATCTTCTTTCCACAGGCTGGACATTTGTGGAAGAGAGCCGGCATTCTGACAGAAAAAAGCGAAGAAGTTCTGTCAGAAAATGATGAGAAACCTTTGCCAGCAGAGGAAGAACCGCAAAAAAACAAGAAAAATAACAATTCCTGACCGAAAAGTCAGAAAACTGTCGAGCTCAAACTCCAGGATCCTCACAGAAGGAGCCGGAAAAAAGAACTGACCTAACTGTCACCGGAGGGGCATGATGGGAGCAGAGTGTTCCCTAGAGGTCTTAAAGGCAAAGTGCTTAGAATCTTGTAAGCCTTAAAGGCAAGGTGCCAGTTTTCTTTACTGTACTCAGGCAGTTATTCTTATGCAGCCTATGGGCAAAACTGCCTTCAATTACCTGTTTTGTTCCTTGTTTTGGGAAATAAAGGATTCTTGTATGAAACCATTAAAGTGTATGGTCTCTATTACGGACAGTCTTGAGAGACTTATTGTCATACAAGTAAAACCTATGTAATCGTGGCTGTTTGCCCGGATTGTTTTAGTTGGGGCTGCATATTTACATATATGTATGTAAGCATACATATATAGGTGTATGGGGTTGAAAGTAGTTTATACTTTAGTATCTGGATAGATATATATACACACATACATACATACTCCGGGATCCCGCACGTGGGCGGGGATAATTCAATACTTATGACTGATGAGTATACCCCTGGAAGAGAACCTGTGTTTTAGCGGAATTATAAAGAGTGTGAAAACATCAAGGCATCATGGGATGCAATATACCATGAAATTAAATCTTGCATTGCAGGAGTTAAAGACAAAAATGTAGAAAGAAAAGAGTTGCCCATGTACTAATAAAACAGGATTTTAAAAAATGTAATACCACAAAGGATAGAAATGTATCTAGAGAAAATTATGCTAGCTTTTGGGGACTCTGTATGAGTAAGAGAGGAATTAGTCGTGTTGAACAAATAAGTCTGATTAGGTATGATGAGAACCATGAAAGCACAAAACCGGAACGACCAAGGCAAAAAATAATGGAAAATGGAAACAAGCATTGGCATAGCCCATAGGTCTTGCCTTTATAAAGTGAGTGCCGAGCTATTGGCCTTGCCAATGTTTGTCTGTTGAGCATTATTTTAAAATAAGTACAAGAAAAAAAAAATCAAAATACTGGAGGAAAGACAAACGCAAATCTTAAGGTATCTCAAGCATATACACTGAATTAATGGTTTTAAAATGTTATAAGGAGCATGGTTTATTTTTTAAATACTTTTCACTCTGGAAGCTCTAAGCCAAATTCGAAAACATGGAAGTGTCAAAATGTAAAGGGAAAGGCCGAAGTTACTTTACACAAGATTCAGCCATTTGCTCTTCTGCACTAGCCCAGAGGGAGGATTCATGGGCAACCAGGAGAAGTGTCCTGGGAAACACAGCTAATGCCTCATCCTTCAGCTCATTGATTGTAGGAAATCCTGAGCGCCATGCCATGGCCTTTGTATGTGTGCCAAAGCTTGTGCTTTGTGGAATGCAGAAGATAAAAACACACCCTAGTCGTCTTTTTTTTTAGCCATACCTCAGGAAACAAGTATTTGCAATGCAATAGGTCTCACCTTTAGGCGAGTTAAGCTATTGGAATTGTAAATGACAATGCCTTTTTTATTTATGATTTAAAAACGAAAACAAAAATAAAAGGCATTTTCATTTGCAATGTCAATGGCTCAAACTCGCGTAAATGCGAGACCTATTGCATTGCAAATGCTTGTTTCTGTTTCCATCTGCTCCCCTCCCTCTTCAATTGTACCCGTCTCTCTCCCGCGCTCTCTCTCTATTCTCCCCTCTCCTCCTCTCTGTCTGCTGCTCTTTTATCGTCTTTCCTACTGTCCCTCGTGTTCTTTTGTAGGTGTTTGTGTCTCTCTCTGGCTTTCGCCCACCACTCTCCTTATCTCTACGTTACCTCAGCTGCCTCTCAGTTTCTCCTGCTCTCTGGCCACCTCTTGTGTTCTTTCGCTACCACATTCAAACCTCTCCCGCTGGTTTCTCATCTGCTGTACTCTTTCTCTCCCCCACCTTGCCCCTTCTCTCCCTCTCTCATGCAATGCTGGGACCTCGGCAGCCCCTGCCGGCTCGGCAGCCCCTGCCGCCTCCCCAGCCCCTTTGCCTTACCTCACAGTGCCGATCTGAATTCGCCATTGCTTGAAGGATAAAGAGGCTGCGAGTGGCTGGGGTGCGCCCTCCATGGCTGCAACCACCGGTCTCCATGACAACAAGGAAGCTACTCCCTCTCCTTCCTCATTGAGTCTCTGAAAGCATGTGGAAAGGGCTGATGGGTGAAAGGAAGGGGCTGGGCGGAGGAGGGAGGGGAATCTGGGGATGGGTGTGAGGAATGGAGCAGGGGGGCTGGAGGGCGGAGAGAGTCGAGGAGGAGGGAGAAAGCATCATGGGAAGTGCCGAGGGGCAGATAAGGGGGAAATAGCGGTGGGGATGATCAGAGATGGAGGAGTGGGGATAAGAAGGAAGTGGTGGGTAATCAGTGAATAGCGCATACAAACTCCTGCACTTATCAGCATCCAGAGACCCAGACTTCCACCAGCCCTCGCCGCGGCCCTGGGGGTACGGTGTGCATCCCTCTACCAGCGCCCCGGATTCATGGGGTGTCCCCAGCATTCACAAGCACCGACAGCCATCTACCCCCGCACCCAGGCATCTAGTGAGGCACAGTCTGCTGCTTTGTGTCTGTAGGTGAGCGCTCCCAGGGGCGTGTCCCTTTGCTGCACTCCTCCCAGTAGCGGAATCGGCTCTGTCTCTGAGCTGCTGCTATGTTTTTCGGGAAGGGCGAGTCTCCGGTTCTGCCGTGTGCAGGTTTTCACCGGTCAGGGGTGCATTTCCACATTTTGCTGAATTTCAGTGAACAGAAACGTAGGCGCTAATATTTAACGGAGCGCGGGCATCCGGTATCAAATAAATAAATGGAGCGCTGTGTCCCTAAAGTGGGCGCCGCGCTCCGATGTGAAGTAAAAAATAATAAATAAACAGCTTGCGCGCCGCGCTCCGATCTGGAATGACAATAATTAAACCGCGTGCGTCGCACTCCAGCTGGAATGACAAAAAAAAAAAAAAAAAGTCCTCACCCTCTAATTAAAGTAAAGCATAAAGCATCCAGTCCCGGTGGGCAGGGCTATAAGTGGACAGAGCGGTAACAAGGAGGGACTAAGAAGCCTCCTTTACAATCAGAAGCCAGCGTTTCGCATGGAAGATGACGCAACCCAATCAAAAAGATGGGCGGGGCTTCAAGTCCCCTTCCAAAAGCGTATTGATTACAAAAAGCCCTCCCATGGCGAGAGCAGCGCTTGTGCGCTGCTAACGCCAGGCGAGACCTAAAAACACATGTTGCTGTTCTTATACAGACAAGCTATGAGGAATAGGGAACAACATGGTGTGGGGGTGGTATTTGAGGGGTGAAACAGCACAAGAGGGAGAAAGCTAGCAAACATACTCTCATGGAGTTTTGCATAAATAAATAAATACCTTAAATGCGAGCAGTGGAAGGACACAAGTCAACCAACCTAAGGATTATAAAGAGGCTATGCTGCAAGGGAGGGAAAACGCTAGAGAACAGTAGTAAGCCATTGAAGAAGAAGCAAGAGAGTGACAATAAAGCCGACGAATGGTAAGTAATGGGCAGGGTGGTAGCCCAGTGTAAGCTTACAATAGATCTTTCGCAACCTAAAAAGAGTGATGCTCCATTTCAAAAGTAGCCAAAAGATTCCACAAGTTAGGAATTGGATACCATTTAAAGACCATGAAGAGGGAAAGGAGTGTAGCAGGGATTGAGATGTGACAACAGGAGAATGATAAACCAGGGAAGTACATGGAGTAAATACCATGAATGGATTCCAAGCCTTTAAAAGGTTACAAAAGATACAATTAAATTAGGTGAAAGCAGGTGATTGGGTACCCCAGGAACGTTTCTTGTAGAGCATGCTTAAAGGAATTAGGAAAAAGCCTTGTGGAAAGTGAAATATTTAAAATAATCCCAAGTCAAGGAAAGCACAGAATCAGGGAATTAAAGATGCAGGCACTGAATCAGACGAAGTAGTTGTAAGATGTGCCCTTTCATGCAAGCATTCTGTCTCAGAAATAACAGTGGAAGAACCAAACAAATGAATAGGTATAAGGAGGGTGCGTTGAAAGATATGGGGAAAAAGAACAACAAAAAACTATAGTTTTTTTCAATTAAAATAAAGATACGTCTGCAGTAGAAATGGAAGACTGAACAGCAAACTAATGGGATGTGTGTTAAAAATGCTTGTTCAGAGAAGCGGGAACACACTTAAGATGAGGGGAGAAAAAGTACCTTCATTTTAACACTATTTTTGGGGAAGTTAAATTGAATTATAAGCAATGTGAAGGGCAGAGAACAACGCACCATCAGAAGGAGAGTGGGTCTTTATCCAGCATTGTTTAAGTGTGCTCAAATTGCGATAAAGAGAACAAAGGGATGGAGCAAACTAGAGCTGCGGAGGAGCTCAAGGGATTATGAAAGCGCTCTGGAATATCAAAACACTGGAAAATTTTCAGAGAGACAAGAGTGCAAACCTTGGTAGAGAAAAATAAATAGAATGGGTAAGACCATATGAATCCCTAGAGAAAAAACAAACACCAAACAGCTAGTGAGAAAAGAGAGGAGAAAAAAACCAGGAAAAAGAATCATTGATAGAGGGAAGGAAAGACAAGACAATACGGGAAAGTAAATACGTTCCAAAAATAAGTCACCTTTCTAAGAGGGTGGTAAAGAAAGTATGGAACGTTGATGAGTAAACAAAATGAATGAAGAAATGGAGGTTGTATATATTGTTGAAAGATGAAGGTAAAGTACCAAGCAGAAATAAGGCAGAGGTGTGGATAGTAGTGTGTTCAGGTCTTTATAAAAAGCAAGCGAAGGTTGGTAGGCAGTAAATAAATATACAGAAAAAACAGACGGAAATTAACCATTAATGGTTTTCATCAATGGTTTTTGGGTTGCTAAAAACCATTGCAATCAGGAGGTCGCAATGCATTTAAAACAAAAGACCTAAAAACAGTTTGTGAATGCGTCTAAAATATGAGCAAAATGTATTCAATGCACTTTAACCCCGAGTGCCCCTGAATCTAAAGACGTTCTGTTGATCTTCAATAAGTAATAAACCTCTCTTCCCAATTCACTGAGGTTTACAAAACTGAAAAGTGCATAAGAAGATCTAATACCGAACTGATGCAGACACAGATAAAAAAATGTGTCAGTGTTTACCTGTTAATCAAAAACTAGCAGCCAAACATACAATGAAGTACGCTGGTTCTCAATTAGCAGCAAAACTACATATCTGCAATTGGTAATTATTCACCATTTCACTGCTGAGTAGGTAAGATAAAAGTTGCTTAAAATTCCCCCCCGAATTAAGTACAAATAAGTAATTATGTGTAGAATAAAGAGCAATTAATTCAATATCTACAGTAAGTGACACTAAAATGTGACCACAACAAACAGCATGGATCATGAGAAACAGTACAACAGAGCAAACACAAGGAGATGATGGACAGAGGGCTGAAACTATTCAGACACTCCCCCGAGTCACAGATCTGGGTTGAATCCATCATCGTTCTTAGGCTCACTTCACCACCCCAGTTCAGCACAACAGAACGCACTGAAGGTAGTACGAGTAAAGGAAAGGAAATGAGAACGGGAATTCAAGTTTCTGAAAAACAGACGACGATACAAGAAAAGGTTAAGACAAAAAACACAAAAACAAAAATAGCTACTTAGTGAATGAGCATTCTAAAAACAAAAGGTGCACCAAAGGAAGTGAAGACAAATTGTACTGCCAATGTAGGAGCAAGGAGTTGAGAAACATCCATTTAGTTCAGTTCAAATGACTTTATTGCGGCCGCCAGGGACATGAAAGTACAGACAGATAAAACAGATAATAAATGCATTAAAATGCAATTTTTACAAATTGGCACAATTCATTAAAGCATCATTACAGGTCAAGAACTGGGATTAGAAGCAATCTAAAAGATGTCAGTGTTAATCACAATATTATGTGTATAAATGCTTTTAAGGAATGCCATAAATAATACGTCAGAGGGATGGAATACGTAGGACAGACATAATCATGCGAATGGCGGTGGGGAAATAACCTTTCTCCTACGTACCGCATAGCACCCATAAACAGAAATGGCAAGCACCGCAATCCGCCCTAAGTAGGCACAAGAAAGGAGAGTGAAGAGAAGAGCAGCGTGAGGCACAAGGACGGAGTGCTATGAGAGAAATGCAGCATTATACACAAGAAGCAGAATAGGAAGAGAGCAGTATTAGCTTAAGAAAGCACAGTGAACAGCCAAAGATGAACTGATCACATACTCGAGAAAGGGATGGAAGGAGAAACCACACAAGCATAGTGTGGGGTGGTGCTAATTGTACCAGATAAGAACGAGAACAGCTCACTAATCATGCAGCGGCACATCGGCCAAGTGAGCAGGGGAAGAGGGCAATGGCACAAAAGAAAGAAGCGAGGCTGGGGCTAAAAAGGAGATGCTAACTGAGGGAAGGGATTATCAAAGAGTTAGCAGAAGTTAGGACAGGAGGTACTGGGAGAGGGCAATTGTGCAAAAGTAAAACAGGAGGAAAGCAGCCTGGGCAACGGAAGAGGAACTGTGCTAGGTATAGTTGAGTAGTGAAAGGTGAAAGTAAAGATCGCATTATTTTCACTAGAGCACATTAAGGGGGGGGGGGGGGGGGGGACAGGAAATCGGTGATGGTGCAGCAGACAAGAGAGGCTCAGAAGCTCTGTTATGTTCTAACACAAGCCCGTCTCTATCGGACTGCTGACAGGCGAGCTTCTGAGATTCCAATTAAACTTCCAGGGGCTCACAAGAGCAAGTAGCCAGCAAGCTTTGGCCTGCTGTACGTAATAATGAGCTCTCGCCGTGGTCAACTCATATTGGTGGTTGTCTCCACAGGCATTCATAAAAAAGCTGAAACCAGGCCCCGAGTCTTAGGCCAAGTGGATATTGAAGCATTACAAAAAAATAAACATAACAGGCAGGCTGTGGTCTTCTACTCGCATGGACCAGGCGCATTCTATTGTTTTCAGGGCCTGTAGTTGTTGATTAGCCCAGGTCGGCAGCTAACTGTTTTCCTGCGGCTGCACCTAATGAAACGGCCCCTAAGCACTCCTTGTGTTTGCTGACTGTGTGGCTGTCGACTACAACAGCGGGTACAAGATGTTTTCACCGATGGGGAATTGGTTTCCCCTCTAGATTACCAATGCCCAGTCCACTGGACACTTTGAGAGATGCAGAGTCATTGCTGACTCAAGAGTCAACTTGATAAAGTGCCTCACCTGCTCTCCGGTCAGAGACCCACACCTATGAGGGTAGGAGGCACCATTTGGTCCCACAGATGTTGCGGCCGCACACATAAAAGAGAAACCAGGCTCAGGCTTCCCTGACTCCTCTGTTGGACACCCTGCCAGAGCTGCTCCACACTCAGCAGAAGCACACAACTCCCTGAGCACCAGAGTGGTGTAGTCATTTGGAGCACTGTAAACTCATCCGAGCGGGCGGCCGAGAACCGTGAAAGGATTCCGGGGCTAAGTGGGTGCCCGGGCCTCTTGCTGCCTCACTCGATGCACACAGAAAGGGAGAGGGTGGGAGGAGGTAAACGCTGCGTTTGAGCTCAGAGGGTAGGGGGAGGGCTCCTACCGTGAAGCAGGATGGGGAAAGCAATCTAAAACAAGGATGGTTCAGAGATCAAACAATTGGATAAAGCGCAGCGCTCCTGAAATGGGCGCAGAGCCGAGTGAAAATACGGGAAAGTCTCTTCATTAATTAATAAAAATAGGGCTGGGCGAGCCACGCAGGGCAGAACAAAAGAAAGGCGCCTCCATCATACTTAAAGATTAAGCGCAGTGTGCGGTGCGGATCAGACAACAGCCAAAGTTGTAACCACAGCTAACAGAAAATATTTTAAAAGAGGGCACCAAAACTAAACATATGGCGGATAGTGAAAGGATCCATGTAGGAGAGGCAGTGTCCAGGGCGGGGAAAAAACAGCCACATGGAGGGACAAATGTAAACATTCACCTACAGCATAGGAATTTAGGAAGCCAGAGGAAACAACCAATGAGAAGCTCTGGGCATGTTCAAAGCACAGAGTGAATACCGCATGTCTCGAAGACAACGCATGCGTGCTGCCTAGGCTCAACCTAAACAAGCATTTGCAATGCAATAGGTCTCGCATTAACGCACGTTTGAGCTATTGGCGTTGTAAATGACAATGACTTATTTATGTTTTGGTTTTTAAAACATAAATAAAAGGCATGGTCATTTACAATGTTCTGTGCCCTCAAGGGAATGCAGCACTCATTTTGCATAACCTGTCCATAATTTATCCGGCACTGAAAAGGTGAATACTGCTCCGACGACCGGCCCGTGTGTGCTAGCACCCACGTTTGAAAAGATACGGTGGTCCCGGTGGCAATTGAAAGAAGAGCTGCGTGTTGAGAATATGAAAGAGGGAGCCGTGCTGTGTGAGGAGGAATAATATTGAGCAGTCAGCAGGCCACTGTTGTTAAAGCTAAAGCACAGCATGCACGCTGCTTTCAAAACCAGCTGAAGGAGAATTCACTGGTGTTGTTACTGACGAAGCCCGTTTTGAGAGCACCATTAGGAGTGTTAAAATTGAAAACAAAGATTAAATCGGCTGTTAGTCATCATCTGTTTCTGACTTTCAACCTGGTTTTATGACGGTGGTCATTGTAAAGAAAACCACTCGCCAACTAATAGGAATATGAAGGCACACCGCACGAGTAATCGATCTGCAATGCAGGTTGTTCATTGTCCAAAAATCACATTTAAAATGAACAACAATCCTTCATTTATCTAAAGAGCTTTGAACTCAAAGAATTCCAGTCACGGCCCTGAGGAGAAGCCCCTGATTAAAAGGGCTTCGAAACGCGTTGGCACCTTGTTCACCAACAGGGGACTATGTGTTTGAAATAATGCAGCAACTGAAGAAATTAATTCAAAATAGGTTGCTTATAAAATATATCCCCGTTGGGTGGTTGCCCTGAACCATAGGCTTTGGGCAGCTGTTGTTGATCTCTGCTTACGGCTGGTAGCAGTGTATATTTGTGATTACATGTCAATGTTGAACAGTCAATGGATGTCTTTTCTGTGTAATGTGGATTTTTGTCTAAATTCATTTCTGTCTAATTGTAGATGAAATACAATATGTGTTTTGTATATGTTTTGTAAATAATGAGAAGTGTGCATTTTTGTCCCTTATCCAACACCAAAAAATCTTTTTGTGGGCATAACAAAAATATTTAAATATTGATATCATTGGATCATTATATTTAATAGTTTGGTCTTGCAGTGATTGATAGTGGTTGAATGTCCAGCAAGCTTTTTTCTCTTTAGTGAATCTTCAAAACCCCATGAAGCAGCTCATGCCATGCCTGCAGTATGAGAAACTCAATAAAGAAAATAGTGCTTACAGACTAAATAACACATACACACGTAATAACCGAAGTAAAAGAGCCAGTCCTCATGGGAGGTTACAAATGAAGACAAGGCGGCACTAGGGCGAGACTAACAAGCCTATTTACAAATCAGAAGCCAGCATTTACGAAGGGCAATGACATAAGCCAATGAAAAATATGGGAGGAGAGTGAGCGGGGCTTCAAGTGCATACTCCAATACTGCAGCAGAGCACGGGCTGCCCATGCTCGACTTAAAAAGGGTGAAAACACCTTGCAAAGTACTTCACCATTAAACGCCTAAACAGTTTTCCTCTCCATTACCCATTCACAGATAAATGTAAGTCTCTGAAGGACACAAGTGATAGGCTATGAAAAATTTAACCAGCACCGCTCGATCAGGTCATCAAGGTTCTTTTTTTTTTTTATAGTGTTCAAAAAAAGAATATGCCTCATGTGTGTAAAAACGATGGATTTAGGCACAGATCACTGTACTGGGGTGAATGTATGACATTGTTCTGCATTCTGTCCATCAATTGTTCGGTTTGTATTTGTCACTCCGAGTGCGACGGGTATGCCCAGACGTGCTCTCCATGCCACTGGAGTGAAGCTATCCTGGCTGAAGAAGGTAAAACCCCGAAACCGGACCTAGGATGCTTGTTTCCAGTCCAGGGAGTACCTGGCCTGGCAGTTCGGGCTAGACTGTTCCCATTGGGCGCAGGGTAAAGACTGATTTTCATATGGCGGGGTTCAAACTGGAATGGCATGGGGAGCAAAAAAAGATGGATTTAGGCCCAGATCTCCGTACTGGGGTGAATGTATGATATTGTTCTGCATTCTGTCCTATAGGAGAGTGGGTGGGGCTACAAGTGCATACTCCAATACTGCATGCCTCGCAACAGAGCATGCGCTGCCCACGCTCGGACTAAAAAGGCTGAAAACACCTTCTAATGTAGTCCACCATTAAACGCCTAAACAGTTTTCCTCTCCATTACCCATTCACAGATAAATGTAAGTCTCTGAAGGACTCTAGTGATAGGCTATGAAAAATGTAACCAGCACCGCTGGATCAGGTCATCAAGGTTCTATTTTTTTTATAGTGTTCAAAAAAAGAATATGCCTCATTTGTGCGTGATCACGTACGACCTGGAGTCGCTGCAAAACGAAGCTTAACAGACTAAATTCACAAGCACTTTCCAGTGCGCTTTTGTCACCTTTGCAGTGTCTCAGTGCTGAAGTCTGAGACACGGACATTTTTCCGCTTCACCTGCAGGCATGTTTATGTGTTACTGTTATTAGAGGTCTTGCAGGTTAGAGTTTTTTTAAGTATCTCAACGATGGTACCATTGCCAGGCTCTACAGGGGCTACAGAGGATGTGGGGTGCAGGACATGGGGCACTAGAATCACTCACTGAGGAATTTAAATTGCAAGTAAAAACATATAGGGGTAAGGTAGGGTGAGGGATTGTAGCAGGTTCTCTGCAAAGCGTCTGAATTGCCGGTCTTAGAGAGTCCCAGAACTTTGAAATTCCTAGCTCTTCCTGTGTGTTTTCCCACGCCTCCATCTTAGAGCAAGCATGAACATAGCCCAGGGGATCCCCTTCTGCAACTTCGAAAAGCTCCTTGACCCCACCTCTTTGCGCCCCAAGTCACCTTAAGCTTGCTGTCATCTAGGCACAGCCTTTTTTACTGACGTTTTGACACAACTCATCTTTTGCTCCAATTTCTCAAGGTGGGATTTTGCCTTCACAGTGGATTTTTCAACGTTGTTGGTTTTCCAGAATAACATTCACAAACCCATCTCCTCTTTTGGTTCTTTTGACAAGTCCCTGGTCACCATATCTTCTCTCATTTAGCACTAACAACTTCCTTTGCGACCTCCGAGAAGGAGGCATGAAAAATTACACTCTCTTCCTCTTACAGTAACTTTCGAACTCCATGACCAAACCTATCCACCACACTGACATCACGCTGTTACGAGTTCTCCCACACTCGTGCTGGGAATGACTGCTTCTTCCCAGAGGCAGCCTCTCTGCATGCCTCCACCCAGAAGTCAAAAAAGGATAAGGTGACCCTAGGTATGGCAACACTTATTAAGAGGACACTCAGCTTGCAGCACACAGAGAACCATAAAAGGCATCAAACAAAAGGCGATGGAAGGAAGCTTCCATAAAGTGTAACCACTGACAATCGCTTGAGGTAGCATGCCAATCCTTCGTTCTTTTGCCCATCATGCCATTCCATCGTTCTATTGCCACCTGAGTAGACCCAGCCATAAGCAAAACAGTCTTGGTCCTGTTACAGTGCGAACAGTACAGCCCAAACTGCCATGCTCTCTGAACCTAAACACAAGTAACCCAAGACGTTTCACCCAGATTGGGGCTCTTCAGTTGGGTGTATCTTACTTCCAGTGGCACCGTGAGCAAGAGACCAATGTCTGGGCATACGCATGACAACTTAGGGCATTATATCACACACACAAAAGGTGATGGAAAGATGCTTGTAATAAGTCTAACCACTGACAATTGCTTGGTGTAGCATTCCAACCCGCTGTTCTTTTGCCCACCAAACCTCCTCAGATAGGCCCAACTATATGCAAATCAATCTTGGTCCTGCTCCAATGGGAACAGTCCAGCCCAAATTGCCCTACTGCTGAACTTATTGCAAGCATTTCTTCATTACCTTTTGTATGTTTAATGTACTCCCCTAACAGGCCTGCCAGGAGCAACAAAGCAGATGCAGCACAGGAGCTAGGGCCAGTTCAATGTTTTAATGATTAAAAGAAGAAACCAAAACAGTTACACTCCATTTGGTATTAAAACAATACATTTTTACTATAGAGTGACAATGAAATAAAACAGAGCTATAAACATGCTGACTGGACACAGCAGATATGTGAGCAATTGTTACCACAGACAATGATACCCTGAAGGGCAATCAATTGAAGGGCTCGCCCTCTTATTAGTATTTTTTAAAATAAGCAAAAAGAAATTAGATTTATTTTCACAGACTGTTTCAACTTTATCAACCTCAAAAGCAGAATTAAACACCAGAGACAAAGAAATCGAGGCCCCAGAATACAACTTTCATCAGCAACATGGTCTGGTATTCTAGGAGCTGTTCGAAAGGGGTAATCCTTCGACTCTGCCGTCTCCACCAAAGGAAAACACACAGATGTAATTTTAGTTTTTGTATAAGAGGGCAATCACCCACAAGAGCAGCAATTGCATTTGTGGCAAAGTCTATGTCCTGGTGACAGACAGCTAGCAATTGTGGAAGAAATTGTGCTCAAAGTTAAGTTTACCTAGGATGATGATGATGGTGTTGTATTGTTAACTGAAAGTTGATGGCACGTCCAAGAACAACATCTTTATGATTCTCAAGCTCTAACTGGCAGGTGCATATCTAGTTATCGATTCTCCAGGCACCACAGGCAGATTACCCACAGTAATCAGATCAGCTTTTTCTGTTGACTTCTTAAATGTCGTGCTATAATAGGTACTTTAGCTGTAGTTATATATTAAGAATGCCTGTGGCACACAGACTTGTGCCACAGTGTTACTGATGCACTGTAGGGTTATTGTCTTGAAAGGTACCTTTTGAGTGTAGTCGAAATTCCAAGCCACAAATCACCTGAAGCCGCAGTTGGGCTGCCGGGGGAATAAAGATGCGCTATCTTACCATTTGCTGTTCTCCACTTGTTCAGATTTAATAATCACCGCACTGATGAAGTGTGGTGACTACAGCCCATCGACATTAAACCAAGCAATAATTTTTTAGCTGTGCTGATACCACAGACATGTGACATAACACAGACATGTGACATAACACAGCCCAAGTGGTGCACTATCACAGACTTTAGCGAAAATTAATTGTATTCCTTTATAATGTGGGAGCCTTGTTTTACTGGTTATTTTTTCTTAATGTTAATCTTCTGACTTTTCCCCTCTTTCCTTGTCCTTCCCTCCCTGCTACTGTTCAGCATGGTAGAGCCCATGGAATGTTGGTGGGGACAAAGTAGTTGGGGACTGTTGGACCGTTTTTAAGGATGTGCTCTCCTCGCGTTACGTTTGAATAAAGTGGCTGTTGCTTACCTCTCATCTCCTCGGAGTTATTACATGAATCACCACTGGCATGAAGGGTAACGTCCTGTGGTCTCCGCCTCAAAGCCATTTTGGCGACTGCTCCTGTTTTTCAAGGTGTGCTTTTCTGGATTCTACAGGTGAGTTCGAAGGCCAGTCTATTGCCTTTTCTTCAGTGGGCCACAAATTTGCTACATCAGTGTGCACTCCACATACCGTGTATGTTATGTGCAGCCTTTCTGAAGTTAAAGAGAGTTTCTCAACCTTCATGCTGCGAGTTGGTGACTGCACACAACTAGTTCATGTCAATAACCATTAACAATCTGAACAAATCCATGATGCCTACTTAGGCACGGTGTATCCGTAATGAACAAGTTACTGTATCCACCAGAAAAAGCGTTACCAAAGGTAAGTAACTTGTTCTTCCGATGGATACTTCTGCCTGTGGATTCCTCACCTTATGAATAGACTCCCAAAGCCGTACCTCTCCTGGAGGAGGGTGTCCACCTGACTAGACCAAAAAATCTTGCAAAACAGAACAAGCAAAATGGCCATCCCTCCTAACCTCCGAGTCCAAGCAGTAATGCTTCGCAAAGGTGTGGAGGGAGGCCCGAGTTGCTCCTTTACAAATATCAACAACAGGAACACCTCTAGCCAAAGCAGAAAAAGTAGACTTAGCTTTGGTGGAATGAGCTCCGATACCTTCAGGAGGGTCCTTCTGGGCCAAGGCGTAGCAAATCTTGATGCACAAGATAATCCACCTGGAGAGAGTCCTCTTGTGCACAGCCTTGCCTTTCATCTTCCCAACACAGCCCACAAAGAGCTGATCGTCGAGCCTCAGATCTCTTGTCCGATCCAAGTAAAAGCAGATAGCTTTTTAGGGTCCAAGCGATGCAGTCTCTCCTCCTCCTTGGAAGGGTGAGGGGGAGGATAGAAGGTAGGTAAAGTAATGGACTGTCCCAAATGAAAAGGGATAACCACCTTGGGAAGGAAAGCAGCGCTGGTCCTTAAAACCAACTTATCCGCATGAATCGTCAAGAAAGGAGGTTTCGAACTAAGAGCCTGAAGCTCACTTATCCTCCTAGCCGAGGTAATGGCAATCAAGAAAACCGTTTTAAAAGAAAGAAGCCTCAACGGGCAAGTATGAAGAGGGTCAAATGGAGAACCCATTAAAAAGGTAAGAACGAGATTCAAATCCCACTGAGGCATAATGAAAGGTGTGGGAGATAACTTATTTGTAAGACCCTTAATGAACCTCATGACAATGGGGGACTTACATAAAGACGGCTGGTCCGGCAAACATAGAAAAGCCGACAATTCCGACAAATAGCCCTTAACAGTGGCTACAGTACAACCTTGCTGTGCCAAAGAAAGTGAAAACTCCAGAATATTAGACAAACGGGCCTTCAAAGGGTCAATGTCTCTCTCTCCGCACCACCTAACAAATCTGGACCATCTGGAGTAAACAGACTTAGTGGAGTATCACCGGGACGATGAAATAACATCCACTATATTCGGTGGGAGAGAGAAGGGACTCAGGTTGCCCCGTTCAATCTCCAGGCATGAAGGTGCAGGCTCTGGAGGTGGGGGTGTAGAACCTGCCCCTGCGAGAGGAGGTCTGCCCTGAGAGGGAGATGGAGCGGAGGGTGCTATGAGAGGTGAAGTAGATCTGTGTACCACACCCTTCTTGGCCAATCCGGGGCGATCAATATGACTTGGGCCAGGTCGTGGCGAATCTTCCTCAGAACCAGAGAAATCAAGGGTATGGGAGGAAACGCGTAAAGGAGCTGTGAGCTCCAATCCAGTTAACCCCTTCGCGCTGCGGGAATTACACCGCGGCGCTTTGGGGGCGGGGAGGGGGGGGTTTGGGGGCACTGCGGTGGCACCGTGCTCATGACTGAACCACTCCGTCATGAGTCACGGTTGAGCTGTGCTCATGACGGAGTGGTTCCGTCATGACTCCGCCCACGGCGCTAATCGCCCGCACAGGCGGGGAATAAGCGCCGCGTGGGCAGAGCGTCCGCCAACGGCCGCAGCATGACGGAACCACTCCGTCATGAGCACACGGCACCTGTGGCTCATGACGGAGTGGTTCCGTCATGAGCAGGGAAGGGGTTAAAACACGTCCCCCAGCGCTCTCCGCATCGGATACTGAAGACTGAACGACGGGCAGAGCGCGTTCTTGTGAGTGGCAAAAATGTCCACCGAGGAGACCCCCACATCTGAAAGATGCAATGGACCACCTCCGGATGAAGCCGCCACTCGTGATCGGCCGAGTAACGCCGACTGAGACGGTCCGCACGAACATTCAGCACACCGGCCAGATGATTTGCAAAGACACAAACCCGATGGTTCTGAGCCCAGGACCAGAGCCGCAGAGCCTCTCGACAGAGATGAAACAACCCTCGACCTCCCTGTTTGTTGATATACCACATCGCGGTAGTGTTGTCCGTCAGGACCTGAACCGACTGACCGCGAAGGGAATGGAGGAAGCCCTTTAGTGCCAAACGAATCGCCCGCAATTCCAGCAGGTTGATATGAAGCAACCTTTCTTCTAGAGACCAAAGACCTTTGATCTCCAGATGAGCACCCCACCCTAGAGTGGAGGCATCCGTGATCACTGTGGCCACCGGTGGAGGCGGCCGAAAGGGCTTTCCTTGAGACAGATTGCCCTGCACACTCCACCAAATCAGCTCCGCTGCAGCTTCTCTGGAGATTTTGATCTTCTCCCCGAGATCTCCGTTGTGCTGATACCACTGCCTGCGGAGGCACCACTGGAGTGCCCTCATGTACCAGCGTGCATGGTTGACCAACAGAATGCAGGAAGCGAACAGACCGAGCAGGCGAAGCACCTTCAGGACTGGAACAACCGCTCCATCGTGAAATAAAGGAATAATTTCCTGAATGTCAAGAATCCTCTGCGGAGGAGGGTAAGCACGACACACAGAAGTGTCCAGCATTGCCCCAATGAACAGGCTGCGCTGAGAAGGCACCAGGTGAGATTTGGGTACATTTATCGAGAAACCCAATTTGAATAACAGATGAGCTGTTACCTGCAAGTGGCGCGAAACCAACTCTGGAGACTCCGCTTTCAACAGCCAGTCGTCCAGGTAGGGGAAAACAGGAAGGAGTAGTTTCTTACCTGTAACTCCAGTTCTGTAGTAGGGGTATCTCTGTTATAGTCATAATCTATGAATAGTCCCGCCCATGTGCGGGGACCCCGGAGCAATCAAAATATCTCTTAAGCTGTCCTGCGTTTGCAAACCTGCAAAGACACTTAAGAGACAGACAAAATAATACAGCGTAATAACAATATGGCTGCACTGGCCAGCACTTCATCTGAAGCGAACACACAAGCCAAAATAAAGTTTAAATGTCATTTTTATTCACATCTGACATGTTCCTTTATTGTAACACACTCCCTTCACCAAAATCCCTTTAAACAATAGAGAGGAAGGGGTGGACAGACAAGCCCTATAGGCTGTCATTATGTGTCTGCTAAAAGGATACCGTGCCTTTAAGGAACTCTCCAGAGACCCCCGGTATCCCAGGATGCACAGCCAAAGCAAGTTACTTTCAGTTCTTTTTGAAGGTGTATAACAACAGGCCTGATACTGTCAGGTTACTCCACCGGGGAGGAGGGAGGGTCGCTTATGACTATAACACAGATACCCCTACTACAGAACTGGAGTTACAGGTAAGAAACTACTCCTTCTGTAGTAGGGGATCTCTGTGTATAGTCATAATCTATGAATAGAATGGCAAGCCCATCCCAACCAACAAACAGCAGTGGAGTAAAAACCGAACACCAACAAATTACTGTGCAAACAAATTCCTCAGCGAAGCCTGTCCAACCTGCGCATCTGCCCTAGCATCAGAGTCCAGGCAGTAATGCTTTGTAAACGTATGGACCGACTTCCAGGTGGCAGCCTTACAAATGTCAGCAATTGGAACATTCCTAAGCAAAGCCGTAGTCGCTGCTTTGCCCCTAGTCGAATGCGCTGTAGGCTTACCCCCCAACGTCTTATTAGCTTTCTGATAACAGAGCTGAATACAAGACACAATCCATCTGGAGATGGACTGTTTCGAGGTAGCTAGACCAGTTCTTACTGAACCATAATTTACAAACAGTTGATCCGACCTGCGGATGTCTTTTGTCTTATCTAGATAGAATTTCAACACTCTACGCACATCTAGCGAATGCAGAGACCTCTCCGCCGGAGAGGAGGGATGCTAAAAAAATGTAGGCAAAGTTATCATTTGATTTACATGAAAATCAGATATCACTTTAGGCAAAAACTTAGGATGAGTACGCATTACCACTTTAGAAGCATGGAATACAGTATACGGCTCTTGACAACACAGAGCCTGAATCTCACTTACTCTCCTGGCCGATGTAATGGCCACAAGGAAGGCGGCCTCCTAGGACAAATGCTGCAGAGAAGCCTTATGAATAGGCTCAAAAGGCTCCCTCATTAATCTGGACAACACCACGTTCAATTCCCATGGTGGAGAAGGTCGTCTAACAGGGGGAAACACCTTACGCAAACCCTCCAGAAAATCTTTAATCACAGGGATTTGAAAAAATGAGGTTTGGGAAGGGCCCTTTCTATACGCAGTCAAAGCTGCGAGATGAACCTTAATAGACTGAAAATTAAGCCCAGATTGAGCTAACTGCAGCAGATAAGGCAAAATAACATCTTTACAGGATGTAGGGTCAATGTCCTTTGCCGTGCACCATAAGCAGAATCTCTTCCACTTATAGGCGTAAGAAGTCCTCGTAGACGGTCTCTTCGCCTCTTTCAAGATCTCCATACAGTCCTGAGGTAGGTTCAAGTGTCCATACTGTACTAGCTCAGGAGCCATGCTGCCAAACTCAAGGACGAGAGATTGGGGTGAACCATCTGTCCTCCGAACTTCGTGAGAAGGTCCGGCCGACACGGCAGGCGCCGGTGTGGCAGAACAGACCGGTGAAGAAGGTCGGTGAACCACCATTGCCTCGGCCACTCCGGAGCAATCAGGATCATACTGGCTCTGGATTGCGACAGCTTGATCAGCACCGCCGGAATCAGGGGAATGTGTGGAAAGGCGTAGAGAAAGCTGTTGCACCAGCTGATCCATAGGGCATTCCCCAGTGTCCCTGGTTGGTAGTACCTGGACGCGAAGTCGCGGCATTTGCTGTTTTCTGCCGTAGCGAACAGATCGATATCCGGAGTGCCCCACTCTGCGAAGACGTCTCTTAGCACATCGTCGTTTAGCACCCACTCGTGATTTTCTTGAACGAGCCTGCTGAGCGCATCGGCTTGAGCATTCTGCACTCCTGGCAGATGGGTTGCCGTGATCGTTAGGTTCCTGGCCACCAGCCAATTCCAGATCGTCTGTGCCTCCCGAGACAGAGTGCGTGAACGGGAGCCCCCCTGCTTGTTGAGGTAATACATGGTAGTAGTATTGTCCGTCTGAACTAGCAGGGAGTTCGTCTTGAAGGAGGGATGGAACGCCTTCAGGGCCAAGTGTACTGCTCTGAGTTCCAAAAAGTTGATGTGGTAAGTCATCTCCGTCTGTGACCATGTCTCCTGAATCTGAAGAGGGCCCGAATGTGCTCCCCAGCCCAAAAGAGACGCATCGGTCACTATGGTCTGGGCGGGAATATCCTTGTGAAAGGGAGTCCCCTTGCAAACATTCTCCGAGGAGCACCACCATTTCAGAGACTGTAGAGCGTGTTGGGACAGATGAATCGTGTCCTCCCAACGCCCCCGCCTCTGGTCCCATTGATCCTCCAGACATTCCTGTAGAGGCCTCATATGCAGACGTGCATTGGGGGTGAGAAAGATGCAGGAAGCCATCGACCCCAGTAAAGAGGACACCGTCCTCACTGTAGGAGAGTGGGCTGAGAGGAGGTGCAGGGCCTTCCAAAGGATAGATAAGCGTCTCTCCTCCGAAGGACACACGCTTGCGTTCAAAGTATTGACTGAGGCCCCCAAGTACTGGAGACACTGCACAGGGATCGGCACTGACTTCGACATGTTGATGTACAGTCCCAGGCGATGAAGCAAGGCGGCTGTCCTGTTGAAATGACACTGGGCTTCCTGGTATGAGCAAGCTTTGATCAGCCAATCGTCCAGGTATGGATACACAAACACTTTGTCCTTCCGCAAGCGTGCTGCCACCACTGCCATGCACTTGGAGAACATCCTTGGTGCAGACTTCAGACCAAACGGGAGTACTGTATACTGGTAATGGTTGTTGCCTACCAGAAACCTCAGGAACTTGCGATGCTTTGGTGCGATCGGCACATGAAAGTAAGCGTCCTGCAGATCTATGGCGCACAGCCAGTCTCCTCGATGCAACTGAGGGTAAATCTGATGCAGGGACAACATACGAAACATTTCTCTGCGGATCCACTTGTTTGCTTGACGCAGATCTAGAATAGGCCTGAATTCGTGCTTGTCCTTTTTTCTGACGAGAAAGAACCTTGAGTAAAGACCTTTTCCTTTTTGCCTCAAAGGAACAGTTTCTATCGCCTTCTTCTTTAACAGAATGTCCGCCTCCCCCTGGAGCTCTCGCACCCTGTAGGGAGAGCGCACTGGTGGAATCTGCGGAGGCGGGCTGGTGAAACGAAGACTGTACCCATTGCAAACAATATTCAGCACCCACTTGTCCTGAGTTATTGTTCTCCACTCTGCCAGGTAGTATTGAATACTTACCCCCACCGGAGCGGGCAACGGATGAGGGGGAAGTGACCTTTCAGGGCTTCGACCTGGCCGGGCCTTTGTTCCCCGACGAGGATTGATGCTGGCCTCTGCCCCTCTGGCGCTTTTGAAAGGACTGCCTCGGGAACGGGTGTTGTTGCTGGTGTGGGTGTTGACCAGACGGACGCCCTTGGCCGCGTTGTTTAGAGTACCGCCTGCCATAGGAACGGAATCACCTCTTCTGTTCCTTGGGTTTTTCCAACCCCACGGCCTTCAGGGTTTCTGCTTCGGCCTTCATGCGGGCCATTTCGTCATCCGCATGAGACCCGAACAACGTCGTGCCAGAGAAAGGCAAGTTAGCAATCTTTTGCTGCGCTTCAGGCTTTAGAGAGGTAAGCCTCAGCCAGGAAGGTCTCCTCATGTGTACTCTATGACAGTACCCATGGTCCGCCAGCAACGATACATTCCCCTGCTGCACTGATGATCTGGTTGGAGACCATCATGCCCTCATTCAACACCTCCTGGAAGTCCTCCCGTTTATCCCTAGGTAGGGAGGCAGCAAACTGTTGCAGGGAGTCCCAAAGCGATCGGTCATAGCGACCCAGCAGAGCGGAGGCACTAGCAGCCTTCATAGTCGTGGCCGACGTAGAGCACATTCTCCTCCCCAAGGAGTCCATCTTGCGACTTTCCTTATCCGGAGGAGCCGTGGAAGACGGCGTCGTGGAGTGTTGTTTCAGCGCCGCAACCACAATGACAGAGTCCGGGGGAGGGTCCACCCTGAGGAACGCCGGGTCCGAATCAGGCACCCTGTACTTTTTCTGCAACCGTGAGGGAGCAGACTTCACCACGGCTGGTGTCAAGAAGACCTCCATGGCTGGTTCCTCCAAACCTGGCACCAAAGGAAGGAGGGGGCGTGACAGGTGAGCCTTGTGCAATGTCTCAAATATCACAGAGGTAGTGGGAACCGGCACTGCCACTGAGATTCCCAATTTCGCCGCCCCCCTCATCAGTACATCCTGGAAAGTGGCAATATCATCCATCCGGCGAGATTCTAGTAGGCGGCGTTTCCGACAACGAGGTGGAAAGCCGTCCATTGCCAGATGAGTCCGTATACCTCGTGCCTCTGGAACGAGATCTATATCTCCGTCGTCCATGCCTTGTGTGAGTGGACGATCTGTGTCTGCTCCGTGACCTCCGGCGAGATCGAGAGCGTGATCTCAGTCTGCGTGGGGCCTTAGGAATCACCGGTAGCCGAGGAGACGGCGGGAGTTGAGGCACCGGCGGTGGCGGAGGCGGCGTAGGTCGCTTAGGAGGAGGAGGAGGAGGAGTAGGAGGAGGAGGAGGAGGAGGAGGAGGAGAAGGAGGCGTAGGAGGCTTCTGAGGCAGCGGCTGAGGGAGAGGCTGCGGAGTTCCATCACTCCCTGCAGGAGAACCCGGACTAGCACTGTCCGGACTTCCGTCCACCCTTCTCTTCTTGGCGGGCCTATCCCGAGCTGAAGTAAACGAGGGGGAGCGCCCTCTTCTCCTAGATCCACGACTGGATATCGTAATCACCGAAGTGTTACCCGATGTCCTCGACGTCGAACCAAGCGTCGAACTTGTACGGCTTCTCCTCGCCGTTGACCGCAAACGGCGTCCCCTCGACGTCGAACGGCGGTCCTTCGACGGCGATCTCCTGCGCCTCGACGGCGATCTCCTTCGCCTCAACGGCGATCTCCTTCGCCTCGACGGCGATCTCCTTCGCCTCGACGGCGATCTGTGCCTCGACGGCGATCTGTGCCTCGACGGCGATCTGTGCCTCGACGGCGATCTGTGCCTCGACGGCGATCTCCTTCGCCTCGGCGGCAGTCGCCGGTGTCTCGGCGTCGATCCATGAGCTGACGGCGAAGGTGACAAGCGGGTTCGCCTCGACGGCGAGCTGCGCTGTCTGTGGGGCTCGGTACGACGTCGATGGTGTGTCGACGTCGACTGTGGAATCCTCGACGGCGACCTAGTCCTAGGTCTCGCCGGCCCCTCTCTCGACGTCGAACGGCGAGAACGCCAGGATCCAGAGCCCTGGATCGACGGCGAACACACCGGTGCTTTACCTCTCGCCGTCGACGTCGTCGCCTTCGACGTCGAACGCTATCTACCAGCCGGTAGGTGTCGTTTCTGCTCCTTTTTCTGCCCGGAGGTCCCTCCAGTGGCTGAAGCATGGGCAGAGGAAGGGGAATGAGATCCTCCATGCCCCGAAGTCCCACCTGTTCTCTGCTTCTCCTGTCCCTGAAGGCGAATCTTCTCTCTGTCTCTCAGGGTCCTCTTGGAGAAGGTCTTGCAGATGTCACATGTAGCAGGGACATGTGAAGACGATAAGCAGAGAATACAGACATCATGTGGGTTCGTCTTGGCCATTTTCCTCCCACACTCAGGGCATTTATCAAATAAAGCCATGCTAAGAGTGGGTCAAACTGCACCAAATTGCAGGATGCAGCAGAGAAAGGCTCTAGACGTCGAATGAACAACTTCTTTTATCAAAAAAACCAATTATTAACCAAATATCCACCCAAAAGGGAAGAGCTCAAGCTCCAGGGTCCTGCTAGCAGGAGCCGGAAAAAAGAACTGAAAGTAACTTGCTTTGGCTGTGCATCCTGGGATACCGGGGGTCTCTGGAGAGTTCCTTAAAGGCACGGTATCCTTTTAGCGGACACATAATGACAGCCTATAGGGCTTGTCTGTCCACCCCTTCCTCTCTATTGTATAAAGGGATTTTGGTGAAGGGAGTGTGTTACAATAAAGGAACATGTCAGATGTGAATAAAAATGACATTTAAACTTTATTTTGGATTTTGTGTTCGCTTCAGATGAAGTGCTGGCCAGTGCAGCCATATTGTTATTAGGCTGTATTATTTTGTCTGTCTCTTAAGTGTCTTTGCAGGTTTGCAAACGCAGGACAGCTTAAGAGATATTTTGATTGCTCCGGGGTCCCCGCACATGGGCGGGACTATTCATAGATTATGACTATACACAGAGATCCCCTACTACAGAACCTGACCTTCTGAGATGAGCCGCTACCACCGCCATCACCTTTGTAAAGACTTGAGGTGCGGAAGTAAGACCGAACGGAAGAACCGCAAACTGATAATGTTGCCACCCTACCGTGAACCGGAGATACTACCGATGCGACCCTAGGATGGGAAGATGAAAATACGCATCCTGTAGATCGATGGACACCATCAAGTCTTCCTGTTGCAGCGCGAGAAGAACCTGAGCCAAGGTCAACATTTTAAACGTCTCCTGTCTGAGGAAAAAGTTCAAAATCCTGAGGTCCAGGATTGGCCTTTAGTGTCCGTCCTTTTTAGGGGTGATCCTGAAATACCGGGAGTAGCAACCCTGACCCCTTTCCTGCCCTGGAACCACCTCTATCGCACCTTTCTGTAGCAAGGTAAGAACTTCCTGCTATAAAAGCAATAAGTGGTCATCTGAGCACCAACCCTGGCAAGGAGGGTAAGGAGGAGGAAACTCCAAAAAGGGAAGGGCGTACCCATACTCTAGAAGATTCAAGACCCAACGATCTGACGTGATCAGTCTCCACTCTTGTAGAAAGTGGGACAACCGACCTCCAACTGAACCAACATGTTCTAAGATGGGGGATCTAGAACTGCTTTCCTGATGTACCAACAGTGACGGGAGGGGAAGTAGAGGAAGAGGATTGTTGTTGATCTGCACCCCTAAGGCCTCTTTTCTTCTTCAACGCTGTATGACTTGTACAAGGGATTCTGCTGTTGCTGGCCCTGTTGAGATTGCTGGCGGCTACGAAAGGAAGCAGATCTCCCAAATCCACAATACTGCTTATAGCTGCATCCTCTCGGCTGCACCTGGAGGTCTAGAGACCTTGCAGTAGCCCTGCTGTCCTTAAAACGCTCTAAGCTGAGTCCGCCTTTGAACCGAGGAGTTTTGACCCATCAAAGGGCAAATCCAGCAAAGTCGCCTGAACATCAGGTGAGAAACCAGACGAACAAAGCCAAGCCTGTCTACTTGCAGCCACAGATGACCCGAGCTACAGAGTCAGCAGTGTCCAGGCCCAATTGAATCACCTGACGTGCCGCAGCCTGCGAATCAGAAAGGACTTCCAGGAAATTATCCCGATCCTCCTCAGGCAATTTTGGAGCTAGCTGCATTAACGCATGGATATACCTTCCAAGAAGACAGGTTGCATTAGTGGAGCCATACTTGCAGAAGAGAACACCTTCTTTGCTGCCTGCTCCATCTTTTTAGAATCCCTATCACCAAGAATGGTAGGGCAAGAACCAGAAGATTGCTTCGAACAAGAAGCCTGGACAACTAAACTTTCCGGCATAGGATGTGAGGATAAAAAAGCCGGATCACCAGGAGCGGGCCTGTACCTTCTAGAGATGGAACGAGAAACCGCAGGAGCAGACAAAGGCTTCTGCCACACCTCCATTATTGGCTCCGTCAAAGCATCCGTAAAGGGGAGCAACGGTTCAGAAGATGAAGAAGTATTAAGAACCTTCGTAAGAATATTAGATTTCCCCTCAGCTGAGGGAAGCTGTAGACCAAGCAAATCAGCCGCTTTCCTTTTCACCACATAAGGATCAATGTCTTGCACAACACCAGCATTCGCAGATGGGAGATTATACTCAGGAGAAGTATCCAAGCCACTAGCCTCGCGGAGGCCCGCAAACTCATCCATAGAATCAACGATCTCTCCTTCCTCCTGATTCTGTGCATATTCCTCCTCTTCAAGGAGCCTCTACGCCTCTCTCCTAGAGCATTGTTTAGGAATCGGCGGCGCCACACGCGACGCCGATGAAAGCATCAACTGCGTCGACGGAGGAGCATCGACTTCAAACCTTGACGCTAATTGAACTCGAGGCGGCGCAGAGTCAACAGCCGAAGGAGTCCGAGGAGCTGGAGTGGAGGACCTCGGCGCTGGGAAATGCCAAGCCGGAGTCGACGGCAAGAAAGGCATAAAGGGTGCCTGAGGATACAATTGAGGAACACCCAAGTTAAAGGACCCACGGGGCCTGAAGGCGCACAGGATGGAGCAGAGGCCCTGGCAAACATGCCAAACATCGCATTAAGGAAATGCGAAGAGTCTGACCCAGGAGCAGGAAAAGCAGGATATAGATCCGTACCTTCCTGGGGTCGAGCTGGAGGCTGCGGAGCCGGGGACGGCGCCCACACAGGTGAAGCCACCTGGCCTGGAGACGACGCCCTAGGCACTGGAGACATCGCTGGAGTCGGTGAGTCTTCATGCAGCGAAGAGCCTTTCGAAGCCTTTCTTCGAGGCCGCTCTGCCAGAGTCGGCGACCTCGACCTCGAGGCCCTGGTCTTCGAAGTACGGTGTCGAGAGTCATGCCTCCTCTTGGACTTCTTATGTTTCTTCGACTTCAATGTATGAGAAGACGAAGACTTTGCCCTCTTATGACCCCTCTTCTCCTTTTTGGCTTTGGCCATAAACAATTTAGCTCCACGCTCCTTAATAGCCTTGGAATTCATCTTCCTGCAGCTTCGACACTCTTGGACGTCATGATCCGAAGATAAACACCAGAGGCACTCCTCATGCTGGTCCGTGATCGATATATGCCCGCCACACTCTCTGCAGGATTTAAATCCGGTCTTCCTGAAGCAGCCATCAGAAACCAACAAGAGATACAAAGTTTTCTTCGAAGAAAATGGAGAGCCCCTAGAAAAACTGTTAAGCGTCGACGGTGCGGAAAAAAGGGAACTGGCGTCAGCACGCCGACGAGGTCCTCTTATGGCTTCGATGACGTCATACGATGTCGCGAGTGGAGCTGTGCTATTGTGACGTCCTCATCGACGTGGGAGAGCTAGGAAAGAATTTCCGCTGAATGCTGGAGCAGGGGGTATTCATAAAGTGAGGAATCCACAGGTAGAAGTATTCATCAAAAACCACATTACATTTCAAAAGGAGCAATACATTTACAGTGAATAGGAGAGGCAGTATATCAGTGATACACACACACGACTCAATATGTGTACGAATAGACAGCAGACACTGGGCCCTAAGATAATCTATGATACGCATTGAAAACCAATATCATTACATTACGTTTTGTCCAGTCAATGTACTTTGAACCTGTATTTCATACAAAAGTGTGCAACCTGCTCTGCTATACCAACGTCTGCTTTTCTTTACTAGTCTTCAGTTGATAATCAGCACAGGTTGTCATCATTATCAAAACAAGAAAACTGTAGACTGTTTGTTTTTTCAATAATATGGAATAGTACATCTAGGATGAAAATAAATTAGCAGCAATCCTAGCTTAGTATAAAGACTTTCAGTTTCAATCTGTGCTGATCTGCGACAGAGAATCAAGCAGTTATGTGGGGATTATAAAGGGATGCCAGGGCATGGCTTGAAATACAAAGTGACATATACATGTCCTGGAAATTAAAATACATACACATTCAATATACCTCTTGCCCCAAACTGAGGGATGTAAGCAGCACACAATTGGCACTTAAATACAATCAAAGTAATTTAAAACCACAGAACAGCTTCTCTTACCTGTGACACCACAGTGTTTCATGCCCTGGATAAGAATCAACGAGATCTGTTATAAGTTCCATTTCTTCCTCTAGAAGCAGGGAGAGATTGACTCTTGGTGCCTCCGTACTGGCTCCATCTTCTTTTAGAAGACCAAGGGGTTGATCATTTGCCAGTTGGTTATGGACTGACACAGTTCTGCCTGCCCCTGCCTTGTTGATTAAAGACTTTATTAGGAACTGGCGGTAGTGAAATCCACTGTGGTCTGAAACGTGCATTGCAACCCAGAGTTTCGTAGAAGATAATTCATCAAGAAGTATCTGAAAAAAATAACATAAGGTAGTTCCATCAAGATCTATGAAAGGAATATCACAGTAAGAAAAGTGTTCAGTGTATTCTGGGAACATAAAATGCCATCTCCAAGCCAAGCCAGCCCTGCACTGGAGTTTAATTCATTCTTGCTGAGAATACAGCTTACAAAATGTGCTTTATTGCTTTTGTCTATGAACATCCCTGTACGACACTTAACATAATTACTGTAACAGTGCCTACAATAGCACTCACTTTCTCCAATTCAAAGCGTATTTAATACTGTGACACAAAGCAGTTCTCAGAATCAATCCTTTGGACCAATTGTGAAATGGTCTTCTTGACAAGTGGCCAGTGTTGATAGTACTAAGTAGTTCAAGTAAAGAAGTGACAGGCTCCCAACTAGGGACTGAATTTACCCTAATGTTTCTACTAGAATGTTGCCAATCTGTTGTCAGGATCAATTCACTGAGCCAATCTCTCAATTGAAAAGTGAGGGGAAGGCTGGAGGAGAATGGGGGAAGATATCAAGGGCAAGAAGGAATGAAAGAAATTAAGGAGAAAATAAAGAGAAGGGCAGGGGCAAGATAAAGGAAGAGCGGGAGAGGAGGGGAACATGGAATAAGAGGAGCATAGGGGTGAAAACAAAGGAGAAAGAGAGTGAATCTTTCTCATCACTGCACTCTCCTCCCCTGCTGGGAATGCTGAGCATGATGGGGCATACCTTGGCAGTGTAAACTAGAAACACTGAAAGGGTTAAATCCATGAACTTATTTTGAATTTCTGAATATAGACCAGCTGAAAATATCCTCACCCCTCATCCACATTTCATGTGCCAACGTGTGTAATATCTGCTTATGCCCAGACTACCCAATTCATTGAAGAGCTTCTCTTCCTTAATTAGGGCATAAAAACTGATCAGAAAAGTGAAAGGTTGTATATATTTTATGATGACCAATTTATGCAAAGTTCCACTTGCTTTCGACATGTAAAACAGTTTTGAAGTTTCCATCTCCAATTTAAACTTTTTAGTGACCCTGTTTTTCCTAAGTCATACTCTTATGCTCATCACTTTCTCAGCGCTGTAAATTAACTGTGCAACCCTGTGCAGCCACTCATCTTCCCACAAGCGGAGTCTTTGGACAAGCGCTGCACAGAATCAATAGTCTATTAATTATTTGAACTTGTGTATAGCACAACCAGGACTAGAGAGTTACCAAGGTGGTTTACATTAAACCTGAAACTTAAAACAAGAAAGTAGATTACAATAGACAGGAGGGTGAAAGTAATGAAAGGACAGGCTTAGAAACGTAAGGGATCTCTACATTTTACAAATATTTAGCATGCCATAGATATGACGTTAATTTAGTTCAGAAATTGTTTAAATCACTGATTCACGCTCTTATGAAAAGACTATATGAGACCATTCCACAGAACAGGGAGGAGGGTTGGTCAGAAAGCAACCTATGGTTAGACAGAGTCTCTTCCAGAAAAGGCGTTATCGAAGGTACATAGCTAGTTCTTCTGACAGAGACTTCCAAACACAGATTCCTCACATTGTGAGCAGATACCAAAGCAGTACCTCCCCAGGTGGTGGGTCTGTGGAATGACTAAGACCAGGAAATACTGCTAGACATATTGGGCAAAATGCCCATTTGCACTTGACATGGTGGTCCAGGAAGTGGTGCTTCGTGAACATGTGGAGGGATGTCCACGTTGCAGCCTAACAGATGTCTAGGACTGGCACACCGCATACAACTGCAGTGAGAGCAGGTCTGGTTGGATGAGCGTTCAATCCTTCTGGGGATTGACTTTTACCCAGCCCACAGCAGATCTTGATGCATAACACAATCAATTGGGAGACAGTTCTCTTTTGCACCACTTTGTCCTGGTTTGCTCCAGAGAAACCATTGAAGAGTTGGTCATCTGGTTGGTTATTCTCATCGCTGAAGAATCTAAGGGCCCTCTTAGGGTCCACACGGTGGAGCCATTCTTCTCTCGTGGAGAGATAGGGTGGTGAAAAATAAAATCTGCAAAGTGATGGGTTGCCCTATATGGATGTCAAGAACATCGCTTTTGTCCAAAGAACCAGTTTGTCTGGGAAGAATGCAACAGACAATGCATGATGTTCACCAACTCACCTTGCAAAGGTTATGGTGATAAGAAATGCTGTGTCGATGATCAGCAGATGGAAAGGGCAACTGTGCATTAGATCAAAAGGAGTGCACTTCAGGAAGTTGAGCAACACATTAAGGCAAATGGTGTTGGCTAGAAAATATGGATGAGCTCCTTTAAAAACTGCATCAGAACTGGTAACTTGAAGAGGGA
The DNA here is from genome assembly GCF_964204655.1 of Triturus cristatus. Classification (NCBI taxonomy): domain Eukaryota; kingdom Metazoa; phylum Chordata; class Amphibia; order Caudata; family Salamandridae; genus Triturus; species Triturus cristatus. Next base: position 867,577,968 of record NC_140581.1, read on the forward strand.
TGGCTGATCTGGCAAATGCAAGATGGCTGAAAGGAACCCTTAAATGTCACCACAGCAAGACCTTGTTAGGCTAAAGAAATACAGAACACGAGAAGATCAGAAAACTGTGCATTCAAGGGTTGAATGTTATGTAACGAACACCAAACAGCAAACGTCTCCCCGGAGTCCAGAATAAACCGTTTTAGTAGATGGATGCCTCATTGCTAAAATCACGGCAATCACATCGGTAAACAGACTGAAAGTCAGTAACTGTTGGCTTTCATTCTTCACATATGGAGGTATAGGTTGTGTAGGCTCAGGTGCAGGACCCGACCCTGATGCTGCAATAGAAGGTCCTCTTGAAGGGCAGCTGAAATGGAGGACAGCTGCTCATGGCCAGAAGTACTGGGCACCACACTCTCTTCACCCAGTCTGCAGCCAGCTAGGACCCGCTCTTTCTTCACTCTGGGCAGACGAGGTAGGAGCAGAAAGGCATACAGGAGTACCGAACCCCAATTCGGACAGAAGGCGTCTCCAAGACAGAACTGCCTTGGGAGCTCCAATGTGCAAAACGTTTGACACAGTTCTCTATGGTGGCAAACAGATCGAGACAGGGTTCTCCCCAGTTGTGGAAGATGCCCTGTGACACATCCGAGTGCAACTGTCATTTGTGATTCTCTAGGCAACCTTGGCCGAGTTCATCCGCACTGACATTTAAAGATCCCCCTAGGTGCTATGCGGTCAGAGATCCTGTGAGCATTCAGCCACTTCCAGAGACACAAGGCCTACTGGCAAAAGAACCCTGACTCCATCCCACCCTATTTGTTGCAATACCACAATGCCCTGGTGTTGTTCTCGAGAATCTGTAACCGTTCCGCCCTTATGTTCAGGAAGAATGCCTTCAGTGGCAAGCGGATCGCTCACATCTCCGGTAAGGTGTTGTGGAGGTGGGTCTTCGCCAAAGAGCAGAGTCCTCTGATCTCTACTTCACCCAAATGACCTGCCACAATGTCAACCAAGCAACAATGCATCCGTCACAATCGCTACATCTGGGTGGAGTAGGGACAGGGGGTCTGACTTTGGTCCAATTGCGGTTGAACATCTATCACTGTAGATCTTCCGTAGTCTCCTTTAACAATTGGATGGACCCCAATAGAACCCCTTAATGCGAAGTCTACAGAGTGCAGGTTCCACTGCAGAACCCGCTATGTACCATCTAGTGTGGTACACAAGTAGCATGCAAGGGGCCAAGAAGCCTCAGAAACGCTCTCATGGATTCAGATCAAAGGACAAAACATTTGCATCATAGCCTGAATGTCCTGGACAAATTGACGCAGGGCGAAGGCTTGGAAGAGCACCATATCCAGGAGGGTTCTGATGAAGAGGAACCGTGGTGAAGGAGTCACGTTGATAGAAAAGCTTAAAGATGTCAACAGGTCAGTCGTTGTCAGGAGGTGGTCTACAACTGTTGAGGCCAGCCCACTTTCAGTGGGAAGTTGTCAGGGAATGGGAAGACAAGTATCCCAACCTCTGCAGGAGGGCTGTGACCAGCACCTTTGTGAAAACCAAGGTGCACGGGTTATGCCAAAGGGGAGCACTGAGAATTGAAAGTGTTCTTGGCATATCTGAAACTGTAGGTAGAGCTTGTGGAATTGCAGGCTAGGGATGCAGAAATAAGCATTCTGAAGGTCCAATGCCACCATCCAGTCTCCTGGATCCAGGGCTGATAGAACCTGGGACAGGATAAGCATCTTGAACTGGTCGTTCCACTAGGAGGAAGATCAGATGACACAGACTGGGAACAGATAATAGCCAGTGACAATACCCGATGCCAGCACCCTCTCTATTGCTCCCTGCGCCAAGAGAGAATGAACGTCTCCACAGAGTATGGAAAGGTGATGCTCTGGGGGGTATTGTGGTGTGGGTGGCATATGGGGGTGGGAGGGGCCGTGGGGGGGGATTACAGGAAAGGTATGAAACAACCATGTTCTGCCCATTGACTGGATTTGATGTTCCTCCACCTGGGGAGGTAGAAAGTGATACGGCCTCTCACTGGACGATCGTGAACTGCTGAGGATAATCTAAAGCGGATTTCCAACAGCTGCGGAAGCCGCAAGGACGCGTGATTATTCTTCCATAGAAAGGACTAGGGCAGCACACACCCGTATTATGCCTTGACCATACCGTCAATATGATACAGACTCCACCCGTTTAAATCAAGCATTCCAAATTATTATAATCTTTCTGAAACCTGACTCGACGTATTCCCTACTCGCGGTACTGGTATTTTGCGATATTTGAAACTAAGATCACCACAATCTACTCGTAACTTATCAGTGAATACTGTGAGAAAGTGCCATCTTTCTTGCATGGTATGCCCCCACTTTTTGCTGAAATGCTGAATGTACTTTGACTGAGTGTGCCCTGGACTCCTGCCAATCAGGTGCCCAGGGCCTCTGTTCCTTCCCTAAACAAAAACCTCAAAACCAAATTGGCAAACCCTGGCCACATGTCAGCCCCTGGTAAATGGTACCCTAGGTACTCAGGGCCTTGTGACCAGGGAAGGCCTCTAAGGGCTGCAGCACTCATTGTGCCACCCATAGAGGCCCTGTACCCTAACACCCACACACTGCCCTGGCAGTCTGAGTGTCTGGGTACAAGACAAAACAGAGTCGACATGGCACACATCCCTGTGTGCCATGCCCACAAACTAGACTGCCCTGACATACATCAGCCACCCCTCTAGCTGGGTGCCCTATGCCAGTGGTGTGGGCACAGAGGCAGGAGCCCTGTGCCCCTACAGTACCCAGGTCCATTCTTGGGCCCTGTAAGTGCAGTGCTGCCATTTAAGAGTACATGGTGCTGGGAGCTTGTCAAACAGGAACTCCACAGCACCATAATGGCAGCACTGAAGCCTGAGAAGTTTGGTATCAAACTGCTCAGCACTTTAAATCCACACTGATGCCAGTGTGGGATTTAATGTACCAAGCACCACAGAGGGCATCTTAGAGAGGCCCCCTGAAACCTAACCCACAATCCACGTCTGTTCTGAGGCTGCCTAGGCTGCCACACAGCAGACATGTTGCTGGACCCCTGGGTAGGAGAGCCCCTGCTCTCCTGGGCCTGCAACAATGCACATCCTGGGTGAGGTGCTAAATCTCCTCCCCCAGGATGGGCAGAGGGAAGCTTCAAAGGCATGCCACCTCTGTGAGCTTCCCCAGGCCACTGCAACCCCCCACTCGGGCGGGAATCTTGGCCAGAAACCCCAAATAAGGACAGGGGATGTGCCAGCCTGCCAACCCCACCCGTCAGGTGGGGGAGGCGAGGTGAAGCACATCCCTGGGCTCTCGCCATCTTGAAGATGGGAAGCCCTACCCAATCAGGACAAGGCTACTGACCCCCTCCCACAGGAGAGAGGCAGGATAGGGGGTGTACCCACCCCTGGACAGGGACCCATTGGTCCCTGCCCTTCACCTACCTGTAACGCCCCTAAATCTAGTATTTAGGGGCACGCTGAACCTTCCTTCCCCAGATTCCAGATTCCAAAATCCGAAAAAGAGCTAGAAGAAAGAAGACCTGCCCTGCAGCTGCTAAGAAGAGGAAGACACAAACTGCTTTGGCCCCAGCCCTACTGGCCTGTCGACCCTCGAACCTGCTCCTGCTCCAACCCGGCATCTCTTGTTGCCAGCAACCTCACAAACCCTGGAGGACCTGGATACCTTTTGACTCTAAGCCCCTGGAACTCCCATGAGTAGAGGCTCTACTCAAAATCTACTTCTAATCCCTGGCAGCAGCCTGGAACCGCTAACCCAGCACACTCTGCACCAGCCAAGCCTGGCCTGTGCCGGAGTGAACAAAGACCACGAGGACAACCCCACGGCGACTGTGACCCTGAGTCCGGCACCCAAGGAGCTCCCTCGACACTCCTGAAGAAGCCTGCAGCCTCAGAACAAGGTGCCCCCACAACCGCGATCAACAGAGGGTAAGATTCCCCGACAGCAAAAGGCACCCCTGCACCCGGTGCCCCGCGGCCCCCTGTGCCCAATCCCGGGGTACCTACCTATCCTCCAACTACCCAACTTACCTCTCGAAGTGGCGGTGGCACCTGAAGAATCCTCGTCCCCGAGCTTGCAGTCTTTTTTCTAAACCGTAGATTTCCCATTGAAATCAATTGAGCGCCCCCGAAGGCTAAAAAGCACCCTGCACCCAGCCGCCCGAGTGGCCCTGGCAGTGCAACCTCTACACCCATCTACTTCCCCACTCACTTGCCCTGAGTAAGTGACCAGGAGCCCTGCTCCCACAGCCGCGTGGCCTGCTAGTCAGCAGCCACCAACCAAGGCCCCCCTAGCCCTCATAGGATAACATTGGGCCTAACTCTCTCTGCACCCGGCCGCCCTAGTGCTGCTGGGGGTGAACCAACTGTACCTACCTGACCCTGGGGGACCCCTGAGTCTATGCCCAGAACCTCAACTCTGCCAGTCAAGTACTTACCTTAAAACCGATAACTCAATTTTCTTCATAGGGTAACATTGACTGGCTTTTTCCAGAAATTTCTTCTAAGTGTGGACTTTTCAAATCTTAAAATATTCACCAAAAATTAGCAGAGTAACGAAAACGAAAATACTCACCTGCTCTTGGGTGAGCTCCCAGTGCTGGATCTTGGTGCCCAGTACTGACTCTGAAAAATACTTACAACTGTACTTACCAGTAACCCAATTTTCTCCCATAGGGAATCATTGACTGTTTTTCTGTGAAATTTCTTCTAAGTGCCAATTTCTGCAAACTTTAAATATTCTTTAAAAATCGTATAACTTCTGAAAACGTAATTGCTTACCTGTTTTGGATAAAGGTCCCAGTACGGAGTCTAGGTAGCCAGTACTGGATTACAAAAGTAACGAGAACATACTATACCTGCAACTTGAATGTTCTTCCATAGAGAATCATTGACTGTTTTCTATGAAATATTTTCAAGTGTCAACTTTTAAAATAGCAAAATATTGTCTAAAAATCATCACAGTAATTAAGTCGACTTTTATCACTTGATTCTAAGTACTGACCCAGGACTGAATCTAGGATCCAGTCCTGGAATTCCAAAAGTAATCTGTGGCAAATAACTTGAAACTTCCATTGAACTCAATGCATTATTGTGTGTAAAATAGTGTTGCCTATTGCAACCACTTGTAACGGTTTACAAAAGTCAATTGCATATTGCAAAAGTATTTATATAAAGCATCTCATTCTGAGAAAGTTTATTTTAATTCCAATTGTTGGTTCTAAAATAAAACAAGCATATATTTTTTATATATAAACCATTGGCCTAGAGTTCAGTTATTGAGTGTGTGAGACCATTTGCTGACTGAGTGTGTACAACAAATGCTTTACACTGTCCTCTGATACTGCCTTACTGCTCGACCAAGCTACCACTTTAGAGAGTAAGGTTATATCTAACTTTAGCCTCTGCCAAACCTCTGGGGACTGTGGACTCTGTACACCCTGTACCTATTTGGGAACAGTATATACAGAGCCACTTTCTCACAAATAGGCATCAGGATAGCCGGGTTGGAATTATCACCGGCTTTCCGTATACGTTGCATCACTCAGATTCTGACAGACGCTCCAATTTTACTGCTTTGAATTCCCATTTTTGTAATAAGCGTGCCCTGCCAGGCTGCAATTATCACCGGTCCTGGGCTGTTACCAAGATCACGTAACTTTCCACAGCCCTGAAGAGTCGAGGGATTACTTTTCCCTGACGAAACACTTGTCGTCTGGTTGCGTTTTTCACCATAATAAAGAAACTTTCAGCTACACTCAAGAACTCTGTACAGTTTGCTTACGTCAACAATTGTATTTACTTGTTTTTACCATGTATGTGTGCACAGGAATTAGCTGGATAGTTTTAGTGACATATACCCACAGGATGTGGTCACTACTGTGGCGGATTAGAAGCAGGACTAGATACCAATTGGCTACTAGTCCTCACACACACTAAAATCCAGGATTTAAGGGGCACCCCAGACACCAGAACCGTGGATTCGAAATGATATCAAGAAGAGACCCATGTCCACGACAAGGCAGGGCACAATGAAGATCGGCGCTAATCTCTGCACCTGTGACAGCCAACCTGTACCCGCTGGATTGCAACTCGAGCAAGGAAAGAGACTGATTCCACAAGGAAAGCGAACCCCTCCGCAAACTCCAGACTTCACAAGAACACAACTGCAAAGTTCACACCCTTGAAGCCTTGCACGTCGAGCTGTCCAGTGTGGTTGGTCAAAGTTCCTGAGCAGGTGGCTTCTGGGAACTATAGTCCCAACCCTCAGAGAGACGAAGCTTTCTACACCGTTACCCTAGTCCTCTGCATGAAGATATCCTCAACTAGAATGCTTGCAGGTACCAAGGCTTGTTGGTTGTCAGTTCGAGTACTACCTGCTTTTTCAACACTTCAAGACATTCATCTGCTTGAACGAGCAATCACTCCTGTGGCTTCATCGTAAAGCTCTTGCATTTGTTTTTTACCACTCTTGGCACACCTGCCAGCTCCTCTGGCCGCGGATCCAGTTCAGCACCACGGATAGCCGAGAGCACTTCTGCACCAGAGTCCCCCGAGCCAGGTAGATCGGATCTGCCTGGAGACCCCTAGTCCAGGGCCAGCTCCTTGCTTTTCTTCCAAAGGGTTTTGCTCAACTCCCCTGCAAGTACCTTTTTGCTAAGGTAACCATTTCAACACCACAAGTCTGATTGACAGCTCTGTTTGACAGTTGAAAGTGCACATTTGCACCCCACTCCCCTGAGCCATGTAAAATCGTGCTAGCTGTTGTGAACTGGTCTAAGGACTCCTAAGATCTTAACTCTGAGTGAGTTCTGTTGAACTCACCCTCTAAAGTAACGATTGCATATATTTTTTACCATTGCCTGCAACGTTAATGTTTTTTACGTTGCAGAGTATTGATTTATTTATTGCATGAAAATTGAAAACTCCAGTTATACTGTATATATTAATTTTGTTTTGGTGTCTAAAAATACATAACAATCAGACCTATTTTTATAAATTGGTGTCAGATTTCTCTCGAGTCGTCTCAATTATTTATCATCCATGTTGGTGATGTGAAATGCTTGATTGAGATTAACACACAGAAAACATTTATATTTTTGGTTCACTGGGTGTCAACTACACCTCCTGGGTAAGGCAATGCTTATATTATTTTAGTCATACCCCCCATGTGTGTACATTTATTTTCAAATAAAACATTCAACCACAGACATGTCCCAATATTCCTAAGGATTAAGGATGATACTGGCACTTTCATGCCAAAAAAATTAAAAGTGACCTAACTCAAACAAATGTGAGAATGAGAAAGATGTAACAAATAATGGTGCTACCTACCCTCTCTACCCCGTAATGTGCAACAACGAATCACCTGAACTCCCCATTAAAAAAAGGTTGTGAACACCTATCATATGTATTTAATATTTGTCTAGTGTCAGGCCTTTTTGATGAGTAACTGTGTGAGAGGAGGGCGGCCTGGTTTTGTATCCCTCTCATGCTTCTTATTTAAGAGTTGATGTGAAATGCTTAACATGTTCCCCAAAGTAGCCTGTCTGCTCTTTTCCACTCTGTTAGGACTCAGAGAAAGTGCATTAACAGAGTACCCGGGGTCCGTCTTTGTGTATTGCGCTAGTATTAAATGGTAATGCAGCTGTGCCATACCTTATAATACTTTCACCTAGCAACAATCTGGGACAGCTTGCAAGAGGTATGCCACTCTGTCTTACAACGCACACAAATATCTTCCCAGTAGGCAAGAAGTGTTGACGGACTGGTGGGCAAGGCTGGAAGAAGAGAGCACACATTCAGCGAATGTCTGAATTAGTTTGACTCCATCAAGGGGATTAGTGGGAAATGAATTGGGGTTCAGGCGCCTTGTGGACATCTGCTCTATCAGTCTCTCAAAAGAGGGACGTTAAAGAAAAAAATCAGGATACCCAGGAGCGGGTCTCTGTTGCCTTGCCATTTGCTTATTAACAGGAGGACAAGATACAAACTTTGCCCAGGTGACCACCAGCACATCAGTCAGGGCCTCATTGAAAGGCAGTAGAGGTTCTTGGCTGGTTTGTCCAGGGTTGAGGACCTCAGAGGGGAAGTTTGCTTTTACCTCTATTGTAGGCAGTGAGGTTTAGCAACTTCGCCACTCTCCGAATTAGCAGCGAAGGAGGCGGACTACTGCGTTGCCATGGCCATGTTTAGGGAGGAAAGATGAATGTTTTAGGAGGTATACATGCCACTGGCATCCTGTAGGTCATCAAAGAGATTCCCATTGTTGTAAGGATCAATGTCATCAACATCATCAAGAGGGAAATAGGTCTCAGGGTCCAAATGAGCATATTGGCGTGGTCTGGGTGGTGGGGGATATGTTTCAGAGTCCGACAAAACTACTGGCTCAGTTTCAGGAGTCGGGCTTAGACTGACGGTGCTGATCGTGGTGTCGAGGGTGGCGTTGAACATTGAACCTGGGCTGGAGGTGCTCAGTCCAAAGAAGGAGAATCAAGATCAAATGGCGTAGATGGTGTCTAGAACAGATCTGCCAGGAGTAACCCGACTAAAGGCCACCTCAGATCCTTGGAGCCCAAATGCATGCCAGAGGGACCCGGTGGAGCACCGAAGATGGTGTTTAAGCCCAGTTTCTGCTCACAGAGCTATAGTGGAGTCACTGATGGTCCAGGGAGGTAAGGGTGCCTCAGGATCAGCGCAGGAATAGGAAGTGGGGGTACGACAGAGATCAATGCTTGGACTTTTTGTGCTTCTAAGACTTCTTTGACCTGCTGAACTCCGTGACCTCGACAATGATCAGTCATGGAAGCCTCATCGGGAATGAGTGCGTAACTGTGCATTCGAATTCAACAAGGACAGTTTTGTGAGATTCGCTTCACAGTTGCAGAGGGCTTTACAATTAATCTTTGCACAGCACTCGCATGACGTAGAGTCGTGTTTGGATCCGAGACACCACAGACTGACACCTTATGGGTGTTGGTGACCGATAGCAGTCGCAACACTGCTTAAACCCTGTAGTTTAGGGGGGGGGGGGGGGGGGGGGGGACATGTCTGCATACACTAGGTTTTGATGGAAAAATTGTCAAGATGACGGGATTCGAGAAGCTCCGGATCCGCATTGGAAAAAGTGGAATGAAAGGAATCTATGTCAGCGCGTGAATGTGGTGCAGATATCGGGCTGCTATGCCACATCTGGGGCTGGACAGAGCTAATCAGAGCCTCATGATGCCACCTGCCTTTTCCGAATTCAGTAAGATACCTGGGAAAATTCATAAGGTGAGAAAGCCTCCATCAGAAATGATTTGCATCTATTCTTGGACAGGTATTCAAAGACATATTGCAGTACTTGAGTTTAGCTTTTTTGCAGCTATAACAAATTTATTACAATCTCCAGGATTATACTACTTTAAGGCAGCATTACATTGTGTTCCCTATATCCAGTTATAAAAACTTCAGTGGACCCAGGAATGCTGCTCTCTGCATTGTTTTAGGTCTGGGTAAACATGACCAAATAACTCGAGCCTCGACATCTCCTCAGTCTCCCCATCTGTGATATGGCTCGCGAAGCACTGTGCTGGATGCACAAGCCTCGCTATCAGGCATGATCTTCCTTTTTCATTTACTGTTTTTCAAATTTAGTTTTATTACCACAACCTTCACTTCACCCAGGTGCCTTGCCTGTCTTTTCCACCACCAAGAACGTTCAATCTTGGTTGAATGCATTTCTCAGTCCAAACAGATTCCCTTTGGAACAAAATAGCTATATATTTGTGACCCCAGCTTGACCTATAAATACCTTGCTGTATCCATCGTAATTAATCATATTAGGCAGTGTCTATGGGGTCATGTTGCGCTTTAGAAATATTAAATTCAAATAACTACTGAGGTGCTATCACAGCCTCTGAAATACACTTATGTATGTAGTGCAGATTACTTGCTAATAAAGAAGCAATACTGGTTACTTTACCTTGCTATTCAACTTTGCCAAGTGTTGCAAAACCCAGATGCGATGAGACCAGGCATTGTAGTTACTGGGATATCTGCCGGCGGCTTCAGAACAGACTTGCATTTCCTCCCGGACTATTCCATCAGTTCTTTCGGTAGGTAATGGGCCTGCATGCCCTTTGTTCACAAAGGCGTTAAAGGCATTGCCCCGATGTAACTGTTGCAGCACCCAACGCCTGTTGCAATGAAAATGAAAGGAAGAAAAGTGGTAAATGCATTCGGTTTCTCGAAAAAAATCAGCAGGCTTGGAAACCACAGGGTGGAGAAATGATATGCTGTAGCACGAGAAACAGGAGCTGTATAGCAAAGCAAGCCTGATAAGTTAGACATTTTCAAACTACTCCGACGTAAAGCCCTCACTGCTAATGCTGTTCGATAAGTGGAAAAACAAAAATATTAATACAATTACAAGAAATTAACGTATATAAAACAGAAATAAAATTGTTTTTAATGTCATCAGCGAATTTTGCTAATTACCAAAGGTAAAATGTTCATTTCATTTGCGTTTTTGACTGTCGTGCATGTTTATCCCAGAAAAGCTGTAAACGTATCAAGCTGCGCACTCAAACCTATGATCGTCCCTCCAAAGCAAACACCTCATCCTAATGTAGTGTAAAACCCTACCGGTTTATCTGTGGGTTCCACACAAGAAAACTGGTAATATCAGCTCCCTATCACATATCATTCACCAGCCTGAGATGGAATGTCCCAATTCTGCACACCCACTTTTCACTGGCTAGAGACAAGGTGCTGGGGTTGGTGAGGATCGAGGGTACAGTAAGAAGTCATGAAGTTGAACAGATCAACAACAGGATGGAGCCCTCAGTAATCATTGCCTCTTACCCCAGCTCGGTATGGCATACAGCACTCGGTAAGCTTCTCAGGAATAACAAGCATTGGCAAACCCAATAAGTCTCACCAATGTGAGATCTATTGGCTTTGTTAGAATGAAGTGGAGTGGCATTGCACTGAGTGGCACGGAGTCGAGTAACATTGTGAGGCGTGGAGTGGCATTGTGTGGAGTGGATAGGTATGTGAGGCACAGAGTGAGGTGGAGTAGACTGACACTGAGGCTTTGAATGGCACAGTGTGGTGTGAAATGGCTTTCAGTAGCGTGGAGTAGCACTGTGTGGAGTGGCACTGTGTGGTGTAGAGTGGCATTATGTAGCGTGGAGTGGCATTGGGTGGAGTGGCAAAGTGTGGAGTGGCATTGCATGGAGTTATTTTATGTTATAACAATTTATAAAGCACCTGGGCCTTCGCAGCACTAGCATAACAGAACAAAGCAGATCCAGCGGATTAGAATAGCAAAGTCCTCTGCTGCTTATGGAAAATATCAATACAAGTGCAAAGCCTTAGCTAGGAGGGCAGAGAGTTCCAGTTTAGGCCCAAGATAGTTGAAAGAGCGCCCTCCCTATCATGCCAGATATATTTGTAGAAATACCACTAAATTCAGATTACAAGAGTACAAAAGGTGCTTATAGAGGTATGAATGCACTAGACTACTTAAATGTTGGGGTCCGGTCTGAGTTATGGCTTTGTACATAAAGCTTAGAGTTTAAACTTATACACTTCTCGATAGTAAGGCAATACATTTTCGAAGCTGGGCAGAAACGGAAATTTGGCTTGGAACATGACAAAGGAGACGAGCTGCAATAATCTGAAGCCTCTTTAGAGACGACTTAGAAGCTCCGAAGTGGAGCACTTTGCGATTGTCTAGGCGAAAGATAAGTGCTTGGGCAACAGTTCTTTGAGTGGAAATAGGGAGGAGCCAAATAATCCACTTCAGGCATCTGAGAAAGCCAAAAGAGCCAGCTGAAGCCCTACTCATTTGATAGTCAATCAAAAGTGTGCTAATCAGCCAAAACATCATGATCTTTAACAGCTTGTTTCAGAGTAAGAAATAGCCTCAGCTCTTTTGGCCATCGAGTAGAGTCGTAGTGATTGGCGTGGAATGTCACTGAATGGAGTCAAGAGGCATGATGCAAAGCGTTACAATGTCTTGTCAGGGGCAGTAAGACATATATAAACAACATTACAATTGAGTGGAGTAAAGTGGCATTGAGTGGAGTGGCATTGTGTGAAGTGGAATGCCATTATGTGGTATGGAGTGGCATTTGGTGGGACAGAGTGGCATTAAGTGGCACTGTGTGGTGTTAAGTGACACTGAGTGGAGTGGAATGGCAATGAGTGGAGTGCTGTAGAGTCGAGTGACATGCTGCAAAGCGATTCATCACCTTATCTGGGGCAGTAAGCGCTAAAGCAAAACAACCGAGTAGGGTAGAGTAGCACTGAGTGTAGTGGCATTGAGTGGAGGTTAATTCCGCAAAGCACTTCAACGCCAGGGGTAGTAAGCACTATACAAATACAATTACAATTGAGTACAGTGAAGTGGTATAAAATGGAGTAGAGTGACATTGTGTGGCGTGGAGTGGCACTGTGTGGCGTGGAGTGGCACTGTGTGGCATGGAGTGGCACTGAGTGAAGTGGCACTGAGTGAAGTACTATGCTGCATAGCACGTCACCACCTCACGAGGGATAATAAGTGTCATATAAATACAATGGTGTGGAGTGGAGTAAGTGGCACTATGTTGTGAAGAGTGGCACTGTGTAGAGTACAGTGGCATTGTGAAGAGTAGAGTCATTGTGTGGTATGGAAAGTTGCCCAGGTTGCCATTGCCCTATAGTACTTTAAAGCCTTAAGCTATATAAATGGAATATAATACACTGTCACCAATGATCTCGATCCTACGATTTATGAAATCATCTGATGTCTTTGATGCCAATACACAAGCTTGTTAGAACTGGTTTGTTAACAGATAAATGAGTTTTAGAAGAAGCCACAGGGAGAAGGGGTGGGCGGGAGGGGGAAGAAGCCACAGGGAGAAGGGGTGGGCGGGAGGGGGAAGAAGCCACAGGGAGAAGGGGTGGGCGGGAGGGGGAAGAAGCCACAGGGAGAAGGGGTGGGCGGGAGGGGGAAGAAGCCACAGGGAGAAGGGGTGGGCGGGAGGGGGAAGAAGCCACAGGGAGAAGGGGTGGGAGGGAGGGGGAAGAAGCAACAGGGAGTAGGGGTGGGAAGGAGGGGGAAGATGCAACAGGGAGTAGAGGTGGGAAGGAGGGGGAAGATGCAACAGGGAGTAGAGGTGGGAAGGAGGGGGAAGAAGCAACAGGGAGAAGGGCAGGGAGGGGGAACGAGCAACAGGGAGAAGGGGTGGGATGGGGGCGGGGAAGAAGCAACAGGGAGAAGGCATGGGAGGGAGGGGGAAGAAGCAAAAGGGAGAAGGGGTGGTAGTGAGGGGGAATAAGCAACAGGGAGAAGGAGTGGTAGAGAGGAGGAAGAAGCAACAGGGAGAAGGGGTGGGAGGGAGGAGGAAGAAGCAACAGGGAGAAGGGGTGGGAGGGAGGGAGAAGGGGTGGGAGGGAGGGCGAAGAAGCAACAGGGAGAAGGGGTGGGAGGGAGAGGGAAGAAGCACCAGGGAGAAAGGGCTGGAGAAAGGGGGAAGAAGCACCAGGGAGAAGTGGCAGGAGGGAGGGGGAAGAAGCACCAGGGAGAAAGGGCTGGAGAAAGGGGGAAGAAGCACCAGGGAGAAGTGGCAGGAGGGAGGGGGAAGAAGCAACAGGGAGAAGGGGAAGGAGAAGAAATAGCACCTCAATTGCAGCGCACACTATTTAAGATGAATGCATCTGTGCTTGGTCCATGCTCCACTGAAAGTATAGGAAGTGGCGCTCAGCACACTCTGGCCAATTAGAAGGCAGCATAGAAGACTGACAATGTTGCCAAATGAAAAGCAAATCGGCGGGCTCCAAGCCTTTTATAGTAAACAATACACCTTCGCAGTGACCAAAACATGCGCTAGCAGTGGGTGAGACCTAAAAAAAGTGTGCAGTCTCCATCCCCTCCACTCTGCTTGGGGTGAACATGTCAAAGATCAGGTCACTGGCTGGTTTGCAAACCAGACGGACTTGCGCTTCCTGGTGCTGGGCATACGAGACCTGTTCATGAGCCGTTTGAAACGCATTGAGCTAATCTCCGCTAAAAGGTCTCCAATTTACATCCCCTTTAACAAAATACATTCGTACAGCAGATCCACTATACAACCTTGTTTAAGACTGTTGCAGGCCTACAGGGGAAATGCAACAAACACTCTTCACCTACGTCTATTAAAAATTACAACCGTTTTTTGGCTAGATATAAGTTTCAAAACAGATAGGATTTTAACAAGGAAACACCAAACAAGCAAGAATGACACCGTCACTGCCAAAAGAGTATTATATGGCTAAAGCTTCAGGGAGTCCAAGGCACAAGGTGACACGTGTCTGAATATTCAAATAGAGCAATAAATAAATGTGAATTCTGATACAATTAACATGATAAAAAGAACGCATTCCACTAGTGCAGGGTTTAGGCAACAGTACGCGAATCGTTAATGTCTCTTTGGAATTTAATTAGTTCTCGTTAATCTGGTGATTGAGTAGCTAAATTCAAAAGAGCACAAATAAACCCAATCGTCATATTTTAGACCCACCTATATTAGTTCCTCTAACATCTGCAAATCACAAAATGTTAAAGTAATTTCTCAAATAAACATACGTGGCAGAAGTCTGTCTCTGGTGAGTCAAACAAAAATGTACTCATCTGTAGTAACTCAAGTATACACTGTTTAAAGGCTCTTCAGGAATGAGATATATTCTAGTATACACTGTTTAAAGGCCCTTCATGAATGTGAAACACACATTTAAACACTGGTCATGAGTACGATATATTAGAAACCTTGTTTCCCCTCGGGCAGCGAGAAGTACTGTGGGATTGTGGCTGAAAAGTTTTAGAACTGGTATGAGACTTGACACCAAAGCCCTCAGTACAGGTTGTTCGAGAATACCGGGAACAGGCTTAAAACACGGTGCAAACACAATTGAATTTAGAAAAGTGAGATAATACTGAAAACCTACAATTTCCCCCTTTCATTCTTCGACTAGTAGTACCTGAAAGAATTTGCAAAGGGAACGGTGGTTCAAAATAGGGGGAATAGTGCATAGATATGGTATGATTACTTAATACTGCACATCACTCCTCATTCCGAGCAAGAAAGATCCGTTCTACAGCAATTCTACCCGAGAAGAAAATGTAAATTACAATAACACATTTTCGCTATGGTAAGATTACCACACAGCATTCCCAGCCCACTTGCAGCAATGAGGGTCTTAGTACACCACTTGCACGCCTTCCTGTAAACAGCTCCATGTTACCTAAATCATCGAGATTGAATGAATGATTGACTTGTAATTTTTAAATCACAACAGCGAACTCAATGAGGTATACTGGCACTGACAAAGGTTACAACCGAGCCAGCAGACTAATCCAGCTAAAATAAAATGCAAGTAGAACCCAGATTGTACGCGTACCAGGGATGAAGAAAAGGTAAACGGGCAGCAACCTATGGACTCAGTACACGACTGGGTGCACATTAACAATTACCACCTTTGATGGAATCTAAGGAGCGGGACAACCAATCGGAATGTTATCGTTTATAACTAGAGCTAGCATCACTATCCGGCTGGGACAGAAAATAGGTCCAGGAATCAAACTAAGAATGCCCCATCAGCGAATTAGACCGCTAAAAAAGCAGCAAGCACTTACAAATCGGGGCAGTTGTAAACTTGCCAAGACAAGCTGTATATGTGTTTTGCAAGGTATGGAAGACTGCATGCATTTGTGCAGCTGCAGGAAACTTCTGTGGCAATGGAGAAAACAACAGTAAAATGCAGCCCGCTAGCTCATAACACAGGCCGACAGCCAGCAAAAACAAAAAAAAAAAAGATATCAGCCCACACACTGACCTGTCAGACCAGGCATTCGAGCACTGCCAGAATTTCCTATAGCTTAGCCTGTTCATAGCCCCACTCAGATAGTACTCTGTGCTGCCAGCTCTCTGTCCTCAAGTGTGCTGGGACCCTATTTCCCTGCCTAAGGGCCAGAACTGGAGAAAATAGAGAGCAAAGCCGAGGCAGGAGCCGGCTCTCACCTGAAGCATGAGGGATTGGAGGGGGAAGGTGAAGAATGGTTGCATTCTGTGCTTCTCGCCTAGCTTTGCTGATGGTAAAGGGCAATGAACCAAAGAAAAGCGTCAAAATATAAACCAAATTGCTGGTTTATTTTTTAGGTCCAGCTAGAGTCAGCGCACATGCGCTGCTCTGCGAGGCATGTAGTATTAGAGTATGGACCTGAAGCTCCGCCCATATTTTTTTTATTTGCTTGCGTCATTGTCCTTTGTAAATGCTGGCTTGTGGTTCAGTAATCAGCTCTTTAGTCCCTACTTAGTACTGCCTTGTCTTAATTTGTAACCTGTTCCTATGGGTAAGTAGTAGCCCATTCGGCAGTGTAGAGTATAGGTGAAAAGCGAGAGTAGTTGGAATACGCCTATCTTAGTTAATTAGTGAAGGTTGGATGCAGGGGAAATCCTCAAATTTGAAGAGTAGCCCTCACACACCTGTTAAGGTGTCATGCTTCATCACTGGGCGTTATGCTTCTTGTGGGGTTGGCGCTGCAGTCCCCCACGGGCCCTGCGAGACAGCTCTTTGGCGCAAATCTTTTTAGAGGAACGCCGCAGTGGTGAGTGTGGGTATGTGTAGGTCTCGCATTTAAAATAATTTGAGCTATTGGAATTATAAATGACAATGCCTTTTATTTATATTTTAATAAGCAAAACAGATCAATAAAAGGCATGGTCATTTACAATGCCAATAGCTTAAACACTCGCAAATGTGAGACCTATTGCATTGAAAATGCTTGTTCTACCTATTTGTGACAATCAGCCTTACACTTCACTGCTGCAGAGGACTGCAATGCTATAGTGGAGAATCCTGGGGCGATAGATGGTCACTGCTAAGCCAAGGCAGGCAATACAAGAACAATTACCAACCTATCCAAACAAGGCTTTTGCTCGTATCCTGGAATCCAGTGGGATGGCCAACATAGCTCTTTGAAACAGAAATTAATATGTACCAAGCCACACCACAGCCTATGTCATGGGCCCTCACACATACTCATTTAGGGTGTGCTGTCTCTAAACAGCAGTAACAGAACACAAACTGACTGACGCGTTTACTAACCCTTATTTGTGCCAGTTCCTGTATTTTGAACACTCTCAAGTGGTTTTAAGCAACAACAACAGAGTGACAACATTTTATGAAAGACATTTTAATTTCCGCATTAGTGTATTGTTAATCTGCTACTGGATTCCCGCTCTGCATTCACCCTACTGGCTGCTACAGAGCAGGTGCCTCGGCTATACATGAAATTAACTGTGAAAACGGTTCAAAAATATCGAATATCTCCTAACAGGACTTCCAAAACAGAACTATCAACTTTAGCAGTTTGAAATGATCCTCCTTGCTTAAGGCTGAACAGCATGTCCAGCCATGAACAAGGATAATTATTTCAGTGATACTTGGAATGCCAAAGTACTGCTGCTCCACAGTTGCTTCATAAATTGTTATGACGCGCATTTTGGTGGTTCTAGGAAAGTGTTTTTATGGAAAGGAAGCAGCATTCCAACAAGATCCTTTGGAGATAAGTTTCTTTCAAAAGGCCCAATAATTCAAAGACAGTAACGTTAAGGGCATTCACTAGGCTGTGGGCAGCCAATGAAGTCTGACTCTCTGGACCAACAAAGTCATATCTTTTCAAGGTCAACAATTCCAGGACTACCCTCTTTTGAGAGATCTTGAGGCAGCAGGAGGCCAAATGTATACTACACTTGTCATGTCTAGTCTACAGTGTGTACTTGTGCTACTCAAAGATGATCATAGTGTGGCTTCAAAAGGGGTGATGTAGGAAAAAGTTAGTGTTCCACCACTACATTTTTAGAGCAGAGATACTGATCAACCATGAACAGGTTTTAAGTGACATTATTGCTACCAATGCAGGGCTAAATTTTCATGTTGCACTATCCATAAACGCACAATATTCCTCTTCCAATCTTGAACACAGTTAAAGTCTGTAACTTAGCAGCTACCATGTTTCGAAGCAAAGCTCAGTCTATAGATTAACAACGCAATATCCTTCAGTGTCACTGGGTATACTTCCATAGCTACAGATACATAGTATTTTAAATTGTAAGCTACTATCCATAAAGAAACACTGCAGTTTCTACCACACCATTCCAAGTAATATCAGAAACATTAGCATCAATCAAGTTACCTACCCCACGGTAAGGAACACAGAACTCTGGTCAAACTTTAGTAACATATGTAGAAATGTAGGTATTTTAACGTTCCAACCTGCCATCTTCCCATCTTGAGTCAACGTGGCAAATATTATCTCCTCCTGGTCGTCCGCCTGGGTCTTCATGCCTGAGACTCCTTCAGATAGCATGTTATGGCGGCCCGCCGGTTCCGAGACCAGCCTGCCCGGTGTGTACGTCGCACCGCCCACCCAGACCCTACCCTCAAGCTACCGCGGCTGATACCCCAAAACAGACCCATATTTAACCGAGAGCTGTTTGAACTGGCAACGCCGCCCGGCCTCCGGACTTCCAGCACAGCGCCCCCGCCTACCGAGGAGCCAGTGTGGCTGACGCGCTGCTCGCCACCGACAACGGAGGCCGCTTCCTCACCCTGTCACTCACCAGCCTCCACCCGCAAATCACATCAGGTGGGGAGCCAACATGCCCGGTGCGCTTCCGCGGACCTGATTATCGTCACCGCTGGCTGCCTCCAGCCGGAGCCCACAACCGGATTCCCCGATAACAGCGGCCACCACTCGCGGCCGCGCCTCCTGCGGGAGGCGAGGAGCGCACCACTGCCACGCTGGTGAGTGCCTGCTGGTGAGTGCCAGCAGTGTGGCCAGCACCAAAGTCTGGTACAAACCTCTGGAAAGGAGCCAGAACTAGAGGTTGAGTGGTGCCAGTAGCTGTTCCTTTCACCCTGGGCACTCTACCAGACACTGGTATGGCACAGGGGCCCCCAGAGGCACCCTGAGGGGGGGGGGGAAGGCAGTAATAGCAGGGCCCCAGGAAGGGTCTTGGCAATCCTTGAAAAGGACCCGGATGTGGGGACCCACAGGGGTTTTCACTCCTTGCCTGACCTTAAGATGGCCGCCAGGGGAGACTTCACCACGAGGAGCTCTGAACTTGGAGTCTGTCCCTACCTCACCTCTCGTCTCACCATCTTTGTCCCAGTGGCCAGCTGGAGAATGTAGCTGAAGGCTCTCCCCAGTAACACCAGGACAGATTTCTCTCCTGACCTTACTTCCCTCCTCCCCTTTCTCCCTACCCCCTACCCCTCTCGAGTCTTGACTTTGGATCACCTCCTGTTCCTCTCTCTATTCTGGTGGAACCCGAAACGCATACATGGCTGATTCCCGGTGGAGCTGCACCGACAGCTATAGGGGAGATTGGCTCCGGCACTTCTTCAGACTTCTGACATTTGTCTCATTTCTTCCCCGCCGCTGCTTTTGCTCTTGAATTGTTTTCCCGCTGAGACCTAGCTGTTTGGCTGATGCCCGGTGGAGCTACCGGATAGCTAAAGAGGAGATGGACTGTGGACTTCCCCCCTCGGTCATCACCTACCCAGCCGGACTTTGGGCAGACCCTCCTTCGTCTCTCCATTCTATCTAACTCCTACCCCTTTACCCCACACCCCCTTACCCTTCTAAACTCCATTAATTTAGTCTTCTACACTCTTGAAATGTTTTTCTAGTAACTGATGTAACGTGTAACTGAAGTAATTTTATAATTTCTGTGGAACCTTATGTAAAGCGTTCTGATACCTCCGGGTCTAGCCAGCGCTATATAAAACTTTTAAAATAAATAAATAAAATAAAGTGTTTCTTCATCGCCGTTTGTAATTCAGATTCACACCAAGAAAAAATGAATTTGGGGAAGGCAATGGGGACAGAGGTGTCAAGGTAGAATTACTTGCTTGCTTTGCTCTTCGGGGACAGAGGTGGCAAGGTATAATTAACTGCTTGCTTTGTTCTCCAGCAAGAGAATTTTCATTGAAGAAAACGCTCAATAGTTCTACCAATGTGCATTTATGATGAACCGCTTAAAATAAAAAAAAAGTTTCCTTTTTTTGCTGTCAACAAAAGTTCATCAGCCTGCTATGCTGACAAGCTTCCTTAGAATGATTGATTATGAGGAGCTAAACTTAATAGTAAACAACCTTTTAATTCTCAATCATGGGAACTTCATAAACAAACACTGAATAGAGTAGCAAATATGCTTTATGAAATGCTTTAAAAGAACCCAAAACATTTAGACAGAATTATGTTACATTTCCATGGGCTAATGTCACCTAATTAGATAGAACAACCTTTTTATATGCCCCCAAGAAGTCCTCCTTCACTGAAACTGAGAAATCAACCCTGTGGGTTGTTCTTTCGGTTGTCTTTAACCAGAGCACGGTGTTACTTTATGGAACAGAAATGCAGATCTTATGTATTCAAATGATGCAGATACAGTAGATTCAGCAGAGCTGCTCCTTTTGGCAGATGGTAGAAGTAATATATTGATATTTTAATCCTGACCTAGGCACACAAGAATTAAGTTGTACGCCTGCTCTATAGTCCGCTTTAATCACCACAATCAAATTTTTGCTCAGGTATTTGAGGCTCTGTTAGTTTCACCACCCTTTGATCTCCATATGGCTTCTACAATATTTCAAAACATCTGAAGAGCTCTTTCTTAGAGAAGGAGTTGTAGATCGCACCGTGATCTGCTGTCACGGTGTGAGGAGAGTCCCAATGATAAAGCACAGCATCTCTAGTGGGTGAGGGATTTTGTCCTAAAAAAGAAATACTTTTTTTCTGCTAGGTTTCTAATTTTCTCTTAGACCTGGGCATTTCTCTGCGTGAAAGATATATTAGTTGGGAGTGAACACCCCCAGGTCTCTGAACTCCCCTGGCCCTTCTTTTGTGTTTGACTGATCCATGTCGCATTTCAATCCTATGAATCAAAGGAATTGAGGGCCCACTTGTAACGGAGATATAAAAATAGACAGTGATCACACAGATCAAGTGCCCCTGTGGGAGTAGAAGGTATATCTCGAGAAGGTATGCAATTCTGAAAAATTCTTAGATTTGATAAATACGGGCCTGATTTAGATCTTGGCGGACAGGTTACTCTGTCACTACGGTGACAGATATCCCATCTGCCGAATTATAAATCCAATAGGATATAATAGGATTTATATTTCAGCAGACTGCATATCTGTCATCGTTGTGACAGAGTAACCCATCTGCCAAGATCTAAATTAAGCCCTTAGTTACTTACCTTCCATAACAATACCTCTGGTGGATACTGCGTCATTTTGCAGATTCCTCACATCATAATTGTTCCCAGGCTAAAACTGGATCTGGAAACTTTCTCCAAAGCCACCAAGAGCTGCTATGAGACTCCAACTACAGCTCTACAATCAGCTGTGCCGGGACTGCTGGCATCAGTGTCTTGATTAGTTATGTACCCAATCGAGGTAGATAGAAACTGAAACGTAACCTTTAGCAGGCTATTTTACAGCAGAATATAAAGAGTTAGAAACTTGGCACTAGATGCTCAAGTCCAAAAGTTCTGTGTACCACACTCTACACACAAGTTGATGCCACTAGGATAACTTGGAGGAAGAGGAAGAGGAGGAGGAGGAAGAAGAGGAGGAGGAGGAAGAAGAGGAGGAGGAGGAAGAAGAGGAGGAGGAGGAAGAAGAGGAGGAAGAAGAGGAGGAGGAAGAAGAAGAGGAGGAGGAGGAAGAAGAGGAGGAGGAAGAAGAGGAGGAGGAGGAAGAAGAAGAGGAGGAGGAGGAAGAAGAGGAGGAGGAGGAGGAAGAGGAAGAAGAGGAGGAGGAGGAGGAAGAGGAAGAAGAGGAGGAGGAGGAGGAAGAGGATTAAGAGGAGGAGGAAGAGGATTAAGAGGAGGAGGAGGAGGAAGAGGATTAAGAGGAGGAGGAAGAGGATTAAGAGGAGGAGGAGGAGGAAGAGGATTAAGAGGAGGAGGAAGAGGATTAAGAGGAGGAGGAAGAGGATTAAGAGGAGGAGGAAGAGGATTAAGAGGAGGAGGATTAAGAGGAGGAAGAGGATTAAGAGGAGGAAGAGGATTAAGAGGAGGAAGAGGATTAAGAGGAGGAAGAGGATTAAGAGGAGGAAGAGGATTAAGAGGAAGAGGATTAAGAGGAAGAGGAAGAGGATTAAGAGGAAGAGGATTAAGAGGAAGAGGAAGAGGATTAAGAGGAAGAGGATTAAGAGGAAGAGGATTAAGAGGAAGAGGATTAAGAGGAAGAGGATTAAGAGGATTAAGAGGATTAAGAGGAAGAGGATTAAGAGGAAGAGAAAGAGGATTAAGAGGAAGAAGAGGAAGAGGAAGAGGATTAAGAGGAAGAGGAAGAGGAAGAGGAGGAGGAAGAGGAGGAGGAAGAGGGCTATGTGGTTTGGGGAGAGGACTGCCCTTTCCCTACGTTTCTTGGGTGCTAGCTCCAATGACATGGACCAGAAGAAAGAATTCCTCTTGAAGGGGAGTCTCCTGGTGTTTGACGCACTTGCAATGGCTGGTGCTAAACAGATGATGTGGATTGACCCCCTTGGCTGGAGGCTTGTCAGGCTCCGAAGCCTTTTGTCGGTACCAACTAGAACTTCCAGGCGGTGGCAGCACGCGGCTGGCCATTTCTCGGATCCTGTGCTAAAGATTCTGCTTTGCCGTGAGATATTTTACGGGGCACTGGCTTGGTGATAGGAGTCTCAGGGGCTAAACCCATAATCACAACCCATGGCATGTTTTTTGAGCAAGGGCTGGTCCTCAGCCCCGGGTCAACATCCTCCATGCGCTGGTCGTCAGATTAGCTCAGACATAGTTTCTGTGCTGGGGATGAATGTTCTTGAGGAACAAGTTTTGCTAACTAGTAAATGTTCTAGAGCGGTGGCTTAGGATCAGCTGAAGCACTCTGTGGTCAATGGAGACTGAGTCCCACTGGGTCAGCAAGAGGGAACCGTTCCCCTTAATCGGAGACTGATGGTATAAAGCGAGCAAACCAGAGTAGTTTCGCTGCAGGAGAGCGAGCCGAAGGAAGCGGGGAACTGGAGAGCTGCTTCTGTTGCTATAAACTTTGCATCCTCACCAGCAAGAGTGGAAGAATTAATGTAGCATCTCCATCGGCTGAAAATGTTGTTCCTGCCATGAAGTTAGGCACTTACTGTTTTGAAATGAAAATGTTTTGCTGGAGATGCCAGCCCATTGGCACAGCTGTTCTTAAACTGCTCAGAGGAGTTTGCTTTTTGCTGAAGAGCGTCTCACTATCAAATGGCAATCAATTAATGTAGCCGGATATCTGAGGAAAACCTTGCCAAGCACATCTAAGCGTGCCTGCACAAGGTTTCTGCAGTCTCCATGGAACAGGCCATAGTGTCGTCTGAGTCTAGACTGCATATCAGAATTTGTTTAGAACAGTCAAGTCTGCCTCTAACAAGTTTAGAGAACAGACCCCGCATGTTCTAGGAAGCTACTGGTATTTAGTTTTGCCATTTGCGAGAAGATGTTAAAGAGGAATGTGGAATTGGATGCGCACAAGGTCAGACTGCCTGTGGGAAGTACTTTGCATTTGCACCTCATGGAGTCAAGACATTTGGACTCACAGTTTGGGAAAGGTCTTTGAGGTTTAGTTTGGCCAAAGATGCTTGAACCACCAAGCTTTCCAGAGAAAGATGAGCAGAAAAACTTTAGGTCACAAGGTGCAAGCCTATGGTGGTGGACAACGTGCCTATTAACTGCAGAGACTAAGAAGGGTTTGTTCCAAGCAATAAGCATAGCTCTAGAAAGACTTTGTTGAAAGGCAGAAGAGGTTCCAGAGCCACAGTCTGGTGGTGGTCTTCAATGACCATGTCAGACTTCGGCTCAGCAATAAGAAGAGGCAATTCTAGCCCATATGATGCTTTATGTACAACTTCCTTGAAGGAGCAAACTGCATGTGATGGAGGGCCCACGTACGTATCAAGGCCATTGGCTTTAGGAAGACTCTGGTAGGGGCAGGAGGTTATCAGATTCTAAATCATCTCCTCAATGCACTGGAACTTTGGTGTATTAGGTGAGTCTGTATCAGAGCCAAACAGTTCTTGCATGAATGTGAATCTTTGGGCATAGAATCAGCAAGAGGCTGCTCCTTAAAGGAAGCTATGATCTTTTTCTCAGCATAAGAAGCCTCTCAGTGCACCAAATGTGAAGAAAATGGCATTATGAAACTAGGTACTACAATGAACAAGAGAGGCTTCAATACTAGTGGCGCTGAGAACTCACCATAGCCTGTGAAGGTACAGAGTCAGGTGGCATTAGGCCAGAGTCGTTGGAATCACTGGGACCGAAGTCTAAAAAGGCCCACTATGGTTTACTGAAAAGCCTCCACCTAAGGCAGATTTGCATACTGAGCCTGAAGTGCTAGATGAAGTTTCTTGGCTTTGATGAAGAAAAGAAAAGCCCGGAGTCAAGCAATGGTGCATTAAGCCTCTGAACGATCCCAGAAGTGAAATAGTTTCCTAGAGGAGGAAGACGAGAACTTGTCCTTTTAATGGTGTCTTATGTGCCTGCTGTGAGAGGACGTTTGGAGAACTGCGGTCTACCCAGAGAATTAGGTGAGGGCGGTGAAAGAACATTTTTGGGTCTCCTTAGAAGTACTGGCAAGAAACAACTTGGCCTCCCGCTTCCTAATGGTTTTTTGGTGGATGAAGGCACAGAAATCGCATGCAAATATCGGAAGGATTGCTTAGGGCTATCTACTATGTTGACAGGCTTTAAATCACAAAACTTTGCGGGTGACTTTTGACCTAGTCTGCTGAACAAGCTTTCTTGGACATTTAAAGAAATTGGTAAAACTGAAGAAATGCTTGGGACACAAACCGATAAGGCGTGGAAAATGAGGAACTGACGTCCACACGCCAGGCTTCACCCAATATAGGCCTTTATGGTCACCTCAGGCCTGGGCAAAATGAAACCATGATTAGTGTCATGTGGCACTTTCTGGTGGGACTGCAGAGCTACTGATCGAAGAAAAACGTTCTGGTACTAGGATCGTGCTTTGGTATATTCTTAAGGTGAGGAATATGCATAAGAGAAATATGTATCAGAAACATCTATTGTCAGTTTCAAGTATAGGAGGGTCTGACCTCGAGTTTCTGAACTTTCTTTCACACAACAATGCATCAAGAAAAAAATCCCACTTTCTTTTTACCTTGAAGGAAATGGTTGAACTGTGGTTTCTGCAGTAAAATGCCGATTTCTATTTGAAGACAGTCTTTTTGATAGAAGGATATTTTTTGGATACAATGGCAGTAGGTTGTCTAGAACTACAAAGCATAGCCGTTTTGCACAATAATTAGCATCCATTTGCCGTTTTGTGCCACTCTGATGTTAATGGAGATGCTTCACCCCTAAACGAAATGGCTGACAGGAGATGTAGAAAAGGCAAATCATTTTTCCCCAGATGCAGGAAGCTTCCCTGTTGCCGGTGACTCTTCTCTGCCATAGATGTTTGCACAGATGAAGTGACTGCCTTTTTAGGTCTCGCCTGACCCAGCGCATGCGCTGGTCTGGCGAGACTTATTGAGAGGGCTCCAAAAAGTGCTACCAGGCCAGCCTAGAGCTACAGTGCATGTGCGCGGGCGACGCGCTTTACCGCGATTACTTTCGCTGCCACTTTGATATGTGTCGCGATCACTTTTCGCTTTGCATAGCCAATAGGTCTCGCTTTTGGGACCTTATAAGTATTTAGTTATGCAATTGTTGCATGGCTAAACAATTATAAGGTCCCAAAGGCAAGACCTATTGGCTATGCCAATGCTTGTTTTCAGGTTGCTGTTGCTGCCAGTTGAAGGTCTTAGCCCCCAGATGACAGCGCTTTTTCTGTTGAGACCTAGGACATCTTTGATAGTTTCTTTTCTGTCTAGCCCAATCACTTTCAAAGTTTCTGGTTCCATTCACACACAACACGTTTCATCATTTGTACCAAGAAACAATTCGGACTTGCCAGTGAAAGAAAGGTGCTCAATTTCTACAAACTGACATTACAATTACCAAGTCCGCGGGAGAATATTCTCTCGAGAATGGAAAGTCATTTATTTTATAAGTCTTAGATACCTTGTTGTTTTATAAGAACCTTCCTAATTGCTTTTTTAACAAGTACTGCAAACTTCCCACAGTGCAGGAAGCACCATGGCTGTGCCCGGGCGAACACCAGGCCAAGAAAGGCACCTCAGAGACAGGAAGAGGCAGGGCTGGAGTACCAATCTGAGATCTTTGTTTTGAGTTGTTTCCAATATTTAAGTTATATTCTAGATGTTTGTGGTAAGGTCAACAAAGGTAAGAAAAATCTACAAGTGTTTCTGGTAGTAGGGATAGTGCTGCTACTTCCTCGAAAGCTCATTTGTAACAGGAGCAAGCAAAGTAAAAGCTTGATTGTGCTTGTGACAGAGGGTTGAATTAAAGGCAATGTGTTGGTAGGCCTTTGGGGACCCTAAATTGGAGTGTGAAACCTCCCAAAGCACACGTTGATCTCTCAAAAGGGGAGTGGCTGGTGATCTCGGGCAAGGACACAGTCTCATTCCCAGAATCCAAGAAGACCCAAAATAGAAAGCCACTCAGAAACAGGCCCTTAGCTGTGGGTTTCTAGGAGATTATGAGCAAGGGAGTTGAGCCACATGTAGCATTTGAGGCTGATGCTCAGGGCGATGTTATGCTCTTCCACAAGGCCGCCCCAATTGCTGCTGCCCGAGGCTGCGCCAACTTCATTGACCAAACCGTAGGCACCTCTGTGGCCTTCACATACATGAAACTGTCCGCAGCAAGCCTCTCCACAGCACTCAAGCTGTCCCAGGCAATAATCCAAGGGACTTGTCCCAAGGGTGGTGCTATTAGAGTCATTCAAGGCAGAGTTTACCCGTTGCTTTTAATTCCCTATCAGCAAGCAAACACGTTTGGTGACCTCAAGCTTCACTCAGAATAGTTGACATGTATGAAAGGTGCTAGTGGAGACAGGCGGTCAAAGCAACATGCTATAATGCAATGCACTGCAATGACAGTTATTTTTCAGAAGGGATGAAAGTACCTGTTGGTGGTTATTCAACTTGGCATTTTAGTGACAACTGTACCCTCCTCTAGAACTATCACTGCAAAATGTTTGCTCTCTTTTAGGCTGTCACAAGACCACAAAAAGTAAAGTGCATGCTCTATACAGTTATTCCACTACCTTCCCACTTGCCAGCTTTGCAGTACGGATAAAGAACAGAAAAACATGGGCATATGTGTTGACTTGCAGAGTGAGTATGTCTGTAAAAGCAAGAACAGTGGTGAAATTGAAAGAGCAATGGCTAAACTTAGAGAACAACAAAAACATCCTGTGCACATAGCTATGTTAAGCTTGTAAATCCCATACCCTCAACCACTTTAGCCTAAATGTAGTGCCTTAGCTATTCCTGAAGTCCTTGTTCTAGACTTAACGCCTGCATATATGATAGGAAATAAATCTAGGGTTTCCAATTGACAGAGGTCTCCATTACTCCCAAAGTGAATGCAGTGGTGTGATACATTTTCAAGTTAACAAGCTCAAGCCTCTTCTCTTACTCTCTTTCCAAGACATATGTACTGGTAGTGGGTACCGCGTTCAACGTAAATATAAACAAATGTAACGGCATCAGCCTTCCTAAGAACAGTTCCATTAGGCTGCAACAAACCAAAAAGGCCAGTGTGATTTATTTATTATCTCAATAATGTGTGTATGGACGTTTCAATTACTAAAGGGAGAAATGGGCATAGCAGGACTATAGAATCCTATTCAACCAAAAGGACAGTGCTTGCAACATGCTACAATAAACATTCAATCTCTCAACAACATACTCGAAGTTCTAGTAAGGGAGTGTCCTATACTTTAACATAGTTTATATGAAGCAAGTGATTCAGTAAGGAAGCTTCAGAGGGCCTCTATATTTTGGGCCAGATGAACGATGGCCAAAATAGCGCCTCGCAAATTGCGAGTCTTTTGCAACTCGCAATTTGCAAGGCGCTATTTAGGAGGTACAACAGTGTGAAACACACTGTTTGCGATTCCCAATGGGGTCGCAAATAGAGAGGCTCATGAATATTAATGAGCCTCTCGCAATTTGCGACCCCATTGGGAATGGTAGGCCCTCCCAGGTATGGTGGCCTGCTGGGCTCAGCATACCACCATGTCTGGGACTGCTTTTACATCAAGCAGTTTTTTTTTTTTTTAAATGCAGCCTGTTTTCCTTAAAGGAAAACGGGATCCATTTGAAAAAATTAAAATGAAACGTTTTTGTTTCATTTTTTAAGGGCAGGTAGTGGTCCGTGGGACCACTGCCTACCCTTAAAAATATTTTTAGAGTCAGTCACAAAGTGGAAGGGGTTCCCTGGGGACCCCTTCCAAATTGCGACTGCATTACCACCCTCTTGAGCCAGGTACGCCCCTTTCCTAATTGCGACTCGCAATTCCTAAATAGAGATTCACAAATGGATTGCGACTCGCTATTTAGGAATTGTACATGGCCCAGACTGAAACTGCATGCCCAAACAGGTCGCAAACCTGTTTGCACATGTAATTCTAGGTCATACATCTGGCCCTTGGTGTGTAATTTCAGTATGGAAAAAGTACAGCAGCATACATTTAATTATTTAATATAAACTCAAGCAAACCCAACCA
Source organism: Triturus cristatus (assembly GCF_964204655.1). NCBI lineage: Eukaryota > Metazoa > Chordata > Amphibia > Caudata > Salamandridae > Triturus > Triturus cristatus. The sequence goes on from NC_140581.1 coordinate 867,606,685, forward strand.
GACCTGTGTATCCATGTTTCTGGACTCTTTGGAAACTTTGTTAGAGCCAATTTCCCAAGATGCAAATCCTTGATTGGGTTTAAAGTCCCAGACTGGATCAATTCTTTCCTGTGTGAGAGACAAACAAAACACAAAGGTAAAATTGTATTTCTTCATTTATTTCCGAAGCTCTCCTGCAATGGAAAAACGTTCAAGTGTCAAAAATTATAGTTTCATAGCCGATTCTGTGTTAGGTTCTCTGTAGGTACATTGGTTCTGTATCTTGCACCAACACACTTGCACCACATTAAAACTACTGTCTTAAAAATTTGTAAAGAAACATTTACAAATCATCTTCTCTACATTCAAACTATAACTCCAGTCACATGGTCAGACCACCACTTGCTTGCTTTTCAACATAAAACACTAAGTGACTCACCTAAAACTACCTTACATCCATCCACCTATCGGTCATGGAACAAACTCAATTTGGAACACTTAGAAACACAACTAACATCCAGTACAAAACTGGAAACAATAAATTCTGTTAAAAAAAACTATGAGAGGCTACAGGATGCTTTTGACATCCCAATACCACTCAAAACCACACAACAGAACAAAAGAAGAAAAGCGCCTTGGAGAAACATAGAAATAAAAGACATAAAACAAATTAGAAAGCTGCAACGTACCTGGCTCAAAACAAACGCCAAACAAGACAAACTTCACCTACAGAAAATTAACAGATCATACAAGTCGGCTATTAAAAAAGCTAAGAAAAGGTACTATTCAGACAGAATTCAAAATGCTAAATGTGCAAATAAAGAATTCTATAAAATACTCAATGAATTTCACAAACCAAATTGGCTAGAAGGAACTCATCCTGTTACTCAAGATTTCACAGACAAACTGGCAAATCATTACATGGACAAAGCAGACACATTGGACTCCTACTTAAAACAGAAACAAAGCACCAGCACTAACCCTTGTGCAAAACAACAATCCAAGAATACTCTAACCCAGCCTCTCCGCTCCTTCCAACATCTCACACGATGAATTTATGGACCTGGTCAAAGCAAGCAGGCCTGCCGGCAGCCCTTCTGACCCGTATCCACCACAAACTTTCAAGACAATTCTTTTAACAAACTCTGCTGCCACTCTAGTAAGAAGAATCATCAACCATTCCTTACCTACCGGAATATTTCCAGAAGAACTCAAAAAGTCACACATAGGCCTTTTACTGAAGAAAACAAACTTGGATCCGCTAAACCCGGATAGCTACAGACCCATAACAAATGGACCTTTCCTGGGCAAACTGATAGAAAGAGTAGCGTTCGCCCAGATGTTACAATTCATTGAAGAGAATGACATACTTTCAGACTTCCAAACAGGATTCAGTCCGGGAAGAGGCACTGAATCTGCCCTCCATGCCATCTGGGATGACCTGAAGAATAAAGCAGACCGCAACGGAGTTGCAGTGCTACTCCTCTTGGACCTCTCGGCTGCCTTGGACACGGATGGATGACCATGACACTCTGAAACAAAGACTCTATGAAGCCGACAGAGGGAACTGCTCTAGACTGGATCGAGAACTACCGTTGAAACAGAACTAATGTCATCCATACTCCACCTTTCTCGTTTAAACCATACTCCACAAAAACAGAGGTCCCTCAAGGCTCTATCATCTCACCCATGCTTTTCAACATCTACATGAAGTGACTACCGGTACTGATCAATCAATTTCACCTCACGTGCTATAAATATGCAGAGGACGCACAAATACTCCTTCAACTGGGATGCCCCAAAGACATTGGAAAATCCACAATTTTCAGTTGTCTCAGAGCCATGGATCAGTGGATGACTTGGAGCCATCTAAAATTGAATGCTTCCAAAACGGAAATACTCATGTGTGGCGATTGGAAACATTATGACCCGCTTGCCGCCTGGCCTGATGAACGGGGATCACCGCATAAAGTATCGTAGGAAGTAAGAAACCTCGGAATGACCGTGGACTCCAAACTATCGATGAATGCCCAAGTGGACAAACTAGCAAGATCAAGCTTTGTCACTATAAAAACGCTGCAACAAATTTGCCCTCATTTGGGATTTCCACACAAGGTCCAAGCTACCATCTCCCTTGTTCTGTCCAAACTCGATTACGCCAATAGCCTACCACGGATCACCTTTAACAACCATGAAAAGACTACAACGGATTTAGAACTCGGCTGCCGGACTACTCTTGCATATCAAGCTGCAAGACCACATCTTACCCGCCTTGAAAGCCCGGCATTGGTTACCGGTTGCCAGAAGATCCACATTCAAGCTAATTTGTATCACCCACAAAGCAATCCATGGAATGGGACCGCTCTTCGTCAGGAATAAAAATCACCAAACACATTCAACAAAGGAACCCCGCTCTAGAGGGGCATCTCGCCTCAAAATCCCAAGATACAAGACAAAAACCATGGGTGACACATCCTTCTCTGTTCAAGCAGTCAAACTTTGGAACTCTTTATCCCCCCCAACATAAGATCCACGACAACCACCTTATCTTCAGAAAACAACTCCAGAATTGGCTCTTCCCCACATAAGCCCCATACGCAAACAGAAACTTACTGAATATCCCTCTGTACGTAAGAATTTATTTTCACTATAGATATGTACCTATCTTTAAGTATTGTTTTGTATAAACTTGTAAAAAAAAAAAGAAAAGAAAAAAAAGATTTTTGGTCTACATGTACTTTTTTTTTTATTGTGCATCTATGTACCTTCCATGTACTTGGATCTGTGTGTTTGTTACTTTTTCTCCTAAAAAAGCATATCCAATGCAGTACCCTATTTCTCATTCTGTACCTCTATCAATATCTTTAATCCACATATACTTACCTCCTTTATGCACCTATATACTTTCGATGTACTTATGGATCTATAGATTTATCACTTTCTTCCAATTTTGCATTTCCAATGCACTACCCTATTTCTCAGCCTATACTTCTCTCAATACATCTTCTAGCCCACCTTTCTGACTCATCTCAAACTTCTTTCTACTACTCTTTCAAATGCACTACCCTATCTCTCACCCCATACGTCTATCAATATATCCTCTACATCCACTCTCATTTATCCCAAAGCCCATACCACTACTATCATCCACAAAATAACCCTTTCTAGACTCTTCCCAACTCAACCCCTCCTTGCTTCATCGGACACCTCTACTTTTACTATACCAATCCCGCAATACAAAACTGTTACAACTGGGGGTCTCTACTTGGCAGAGGTAGGTACCTTCGACCAAATAGGGACCCTTGCTTCTGGTCAGGGTAAGGGGGATACACACTTTAGATAACCCCTGCTCACCCCCTTGGTAGCTTGGCACGAGAAGACAGGCTTATCCCAAAGGCAATGTGTGAAGTATTTGTAACAACACTCTCAGTAACACAGTGAAAACACCACAAATGGACACCAGTTTAGAAAAATAAAATATCTTTACCTAAACTAAACAAGACCAAAATGACAAAAATCCAACATACAGAAACTCAGTAAAATGTTTTTTAAAAGATGATAAATGCAGCACTTTAGTCTCAAAGTACCTGGGATGCTTCTCGCAAATCAAACAAAAGGGGCGCAGAGAAGGCTATGCATCGATTCTTCCTGCTCTCCAGTTCTGATGCGACAAGATGGCGTCTCGATGTGTTCCGATGATCCGGTGCGATGCGACGAAATGGCGTCTCTGTTGTGATGAGACAACATGGAGGCGATGCGTGCACGCCCAACGGGCGTGCGGCGAACTCAGTGGTTTTCTGAGCCACGACAGGCTTCTCCGGTGTTGCGGCAGCACGCTTCTCCGGTGTTGCGGCGGCAATCAGTGGCAGTGCGCTTCCTCAGCGATGTGACGACCATGCGACACGCTTCTCCGCTGATGCGACGGCAGCACCCTCTGTGGTGGCGGCACGCTTCTCTGGTGATGCGACGGGTTAATAGCAGCAGCGGTGACACGCTTCCTCGATGATGTGACAGCGGCTGCTTCGGCGGCATCATGCTGCTCTCTCGTTGTGTCGCGCTTCCAGCTCCCACCAGCAAAAAGGCCTCACACACAGTTACAGGACCCCCTGGCAGACTGGAACTCCCACCAAGGCAGTTCAGAGAGCTGGGGGGGGGGGGGGGGGTATTGGAGTCCTTTTGTGTCTGGGACTTCAGAAGAAGGAGGACAACTCTGCTTAGGCACTTGGAGACTTCTCTTCAGTTGGACACAGCACTCAGCAAAGTCCTTCTTCAAGCAGAGGGGACACAAGTCCCTTGGTCCTCTCCTCAGTAGAAACAGAAAACTGCAGGCCAGCCCTAGACACACATGGGCAGTACTTCTCCTCAGTCTCTTCAGCCGAACTTCGTTGGCAGGGATTCCTCTTGATCAGGAAGTAGTCTTAAGTTCAGGGGTTTCAGCTCTCATATTTATACCCCAAAAGTATTTGTTCTCTATGTGTCAGGGGTCCTGGACCCAGTTCAAACCAGTTCTGGGGGCACTCTGCCAGTGCACATCTTTTTCCTTTGTGAGTGTGGGCCAGGGCCATCAGACACACCGCAGGAGGTGGAGCCAGCATTGTGGAAGGCAGGCACAGCCCTATTCAGGCCCAGGTGCTACTCCTCCCACCACTCCAAATGTAGATCGGTCTATTCAGCCTAGTGCTGACTCACCCAGACTCCTGGAGCCACCCCAGCCCGTCACTCTCAAACCAGACAGTCATTTCACAAACAGGCAGAGGCACAGAGAAAGGTTGAACAAGAAAATAGCCACTTTCTAAAAGTGCTATTTTCAAATACGGAATTTAAAACCATCCTTCCTAAAAGATGTTTTATTAAATTCTGAGTTCAGGGATACCAGACTCCAATTTTCTATCTTGCTCCTATCGGAAGATATGCAGGTAAACATTTTACACAGCATTCCCCATTCTGTCCTATGGGCAAGATAGCCTTACAATAGTGAAAAACGAATTTGGCAGTATTTCACTATCAGGACATGTTACCCACGTTAGTACATGTCCTACCTTTCACATACACTACACCCTGCCCAGGGGGGTACCTTGGGCCTACAATAGGGGTGCCCAATGTGTAAGAAAAGGGAAGGGTCAGGAATGGCAAGTGGGTACACTGGCCAGGTCGGCAGATAAACTGCGCTCAGGCACTGCAGTGGCAGGCCTGAGACATCATTTTAGGGCTACTCATGTGGGTGGCACAATCAGTGCTGCAAGCCCACTAGTAGCATTTGAATTACCAGCCCCGGCACACTTAGTGCACTTTACTAGGGACCTACTGGTAAAACAAATATACCAATCATAGATAACCAATCATAATAACAATTTACACAGGGAGCACTTGCACTTTGGCACTGATCAGCAGTGGCAAAGTGCCCAAAGCATCTAAACCAGCAAAAACGAATTCCAGCACAGTGTCAAAAATACAGGAGGTAGAGGCAAAAAGTCAGGTGAAACTACGCCAAGGATGCCAGATCTAACAAAACCTTTCTAAATTCTTCCCTCTGACTCTTTCCCTCCAAAACCCCTTTTTACTCATCCAAAAGCCTCCTCCTACTGCTATGACCAACAAAGAAAATAAAAAAATCCAAATCCTTCACTCTTCTACCCCTCGCCAATAAAAGCGTTTCAACACCGCATCATGATTACAAGAGCTATATAAATGCAATCCTTTTTCTCTTTTCTACCCCTCTCCAACCCTTCTCAATCCAAATAACTAACCTATACACCAAAATATCAAATGGGGAATGGATCACTAAGTGATCCATTCCCCATTTGATATTTTGGTGTATAAGTAAAGAAGCTGAGTGGATCACGGATCCTTCTTTCTCTCCCCTTGGTCATTATAATTAACATATACACCACTCAAATTACTTTCAGGTTTCACAATACTAATTCAACACTAATCCTTATGGGTTCCATAGTAGTGTGCTACTTGCCAAAAAAGCTCTTCAAAACCCCATCAGGGATAGCAAGCGCTATATAAATATAAACCTCTTTCACTCTTCTATCCCGCCACTTACCTTTCTTTATCCAAATAACTGCATAAAATATCCACCTCTCAAATGACTTCATATTTCACTATACTCATTTTCAACACTAGTCCTTTATGGGTTCTGGAGTAGCGTGCTACTCGCCAGAAAAGCGCTTCAACACCCATTAGGGGTAACAGGTGCTGTATGAATGCAAACCTTTCTTCCCCTTCTATCCCTCCGCTATCCTTCTCACTCCAAATAACTGACTAATATCCATCACTCAAATTTCTTACATATTTCACCATACTAATTTACCACTAATCCTTTATGGGTTTCCGGAGTAGTGTGCTCCACGCCCCAAAAAAAAAAGAAAAAGAAATCTCTTCAACATACCATCAGGGGTAACAAGCGCTATATAAATACAAACCTTTTTCCCTCTTCTGTCCTTCCGCTATCCTTCCGAATCCAAATAACTGACTAACCGATCCACCAGTTCAAATTTACTTTTATGTTTCACTATACAAATTCAACACTAATCCTCTATGGGTCCGGGAGTAGCGTGCTACTCGCCGAAAAAGCGCTTCGACGCCTCGTCGGGGGTAGGAAGTGTATTGTAATTGCATTTATATAGCAATTACAATACATTGCCTTCATTTAGGTTACCAAGGATCATCACTTGGCACTACGTCACCCACATGCAATATTTTCAGTCCTGGACTTTGTTTTTATAAATTACTGCCTTCAGGTATTAGTTAATAACTAATACTACAACTTTATTTGATGAACAAAAAACACCTTGTCTTAATTATGACCGCCATATTTTCTTTATTCCCTTTGACCTACGAATCACAGGAATGACAAAGTCAACCGTTTTGGCTTTTCTACAGTGGAAAGGTTTTTCAAAACTTCATCATCACAAAAGTAAAGCACAGAGAGCAGCAGTAACACAAGCACAAACCCAACATGGATCACATGGATAGACATAACAGTTTGGAAGGTGCAACACCAAGGTGGTTGCCCAGAGATCACGCAGTGCTGCGAGTAGGAAAATGATTGAAAGAGGCTGATCCACTTGGGGGAGGGGACGGAGAGGGCACTGGAAGCTGGTATTACAGCACGAGTGTGTGCATCATCATTTTCTCACACCTCAAGTTGATCGGACAGAACTAAACTGGAAAATAGTCCATTATAAACCACCAACACCAGTTGTGATTGCTCAACAGTGATACCGAATGAGTATATGGAAAGGCCCTGCTTTTAGTAAGACTTTATAAGGAGGTCACCTGTTTTTCACTGGTGCTCCCTCTTATGGCTGAAATGGGGTGAGGGTTTTGTGGTTTGCAAATGGGCTTAGAACTCAAGCCCTTTGGTTACTGAGTATTCAATTTAGCCACCCAAACAAGGGGTTGAGCGGTAAACTACCTATGTCCCCTAATCAAGGAGACAACGGCATGACAACCAGTTAGATGCTGTAAAGAACATATGCGTACAGCAGGCAGTTCTTTAACATTGCAGGAAGCCAGACATCTGTTGAGATCACAAGTTGATAGGAAGTCCACTTCTAGTAAAAGAGGAAACAAAGTCCTGCCGTAGCTACTACACATGCAGAAAATCAGGATTAGGCTGCACATTTCTGGACCACTCAGCCCAGAAAGTGTGATTTGTCCTGCGTGAGGAATGAGGAGGCAGAGGCAGTTGAAATCTCACAAGCGTCCATGAGCTACTGCACGAGTACACCTCCCACTGGTTCAGTATCGTACTAGTCCACAGAAGACAATCCCAAAAATGGCATATCTTTCTGATCGCCCACATGATCTATCAGCGGATGAAAAAACATGGCTTCTGTTCATCCCTAATTGTGCGGACACAGTCAATGACTCATTTAACAAATCAGTGCAGTCTGGGTGTTGCAGTATCCATTTGCTTCCATTGGGCTAAAGCATGTGATAACAGTTTATAAATGCAAGCAAGTGGCTGGATACATTGTGTCCTTACAACATGAAGCAATCTGACAATCCTGGCAGCAGCAGCTCTTCTTTCAGAATGTAAACAGAGAACGTGCTTGTGAACAGGAGTTCATGCAATTGGAAATTATTTCTAGTATCATGGTTTTATTATTGTACTGTAGACAGTTAGCATGTAAGCAAGCTAAGTCAGACACCTGCCTGAAGAGTGCTAAACTAACTGGATGTGCGTGCATGCACTGGCATTCTGTCCGCTAGTTTAAGCGTTTGAAAGGCCCACACTGGATATACTCTCCATTTAGGAAGGAAGGAAGGAAGGAAGGAAGGAAGGAAGGAAGGAAGGAAGGAAGGAAGGCGCACACACACACACACACACACACACACACACACACACACACACACACACACACACACACACCATCCCCTCAAGAGACTAAAGCAAGAGCAAACAGACAAGATAACAGACAAAAATCTCCACACTGGGAAGAAGCTAGAGTGTTGGCAGTCGATTGTACACTCCTGTAAATTTTGGCAACCAACTGACCATTTCAGCAAACTTTGGAATCATGCAAGCTGACCCTCACCAACAGTTACTAGAAAGAAGCTTAAGTTTGATCTCGAATATTTAAAGTAAAATCTAGGAATCGCTGCTAGCTGCTTCTGGCAGAGGACACAAGGGGCTGGTAGAAGGGAAAAGAGAGAGGTATGTAAGAGGTCTAGGTGGGACGATGCAGATCTGCTGTTTAAATAATGCATAAATGCTGAGCAGCTCAAGGATCCCAGTTTGTGCAGCAAGACATTAGGGGAGATGACGGACAAATCCGCTAGACATCTGTGCTGACAGCACCACCAAATGGACAGCCAATAAGCATCTACAGATTAGAGCCCTAGGCTTCTGAAAAAAGAAAGACGAAAAACAACAATTTTGAACTTAAACCAGGGCTACCATAATCGAGTCCTCCTCTCGGAGTTAACAGACAGAAATGAATCCAAGTATTTCATGGCAGCTGCATACTTTTATTCTATTATAGAGAACAGGCAAAGTGATGAAGACACAATCTTGTAAAGCGCCCTAAATGTTCAAAGGGAATCTGGAATGCAATCCGGAGAGACCCCTCAGGTAGTGAGTTATTATAACTATGGCAGTCCGACTTATGTAATGGTGCAGCTGCTGTAATCAATCTACCAGTTATTTAATGTCGAAAATTATGGTTGCTGAAAAATGGTTTAAGAATTAAAATGAAGAGCAGAGTAATAGTGATGATGATCAGTCTAGCAAACAATCTTATGATTTGAATTTCGATGAAGTAGTGGGGGCCCGAAGTAAGGGATTTTAAGCTTATTAAACCATTCTGTGATAGCTTGAGTGCCTGTTCATAGAAGTACAGAGGAGAGGCCTCATTACCTTTCAATGCTCATGCTATTATCAGTCACACAGCGAAGAGTATGCCAAAAGCAGACCACCAGTGGAAAAACCCACACCAGCCTTGCCTCCAATCGAGTTTGGTTGACTGCTGTATGAAAACAGAATCATTAGTACCTTGCTGTTGAACTTAACCAGAATTAGTATGGATGCCTGCATTACATTTATTAAACACAAACCTAACTGAAAAGCAACGGAGCACTTCAAAATGGCTTTGAGTTTACAATAAACAAACGTTGTTCCGTAAACAATAATCCAATGTCTCAATTGTTGAAAATAATGTGACATACCTTGCATTCCAAGCCGTAGTGAAATCCGGGTTCAGTAATAGAAGCGTGCAGGTTATATCAATCAACTCTAGAAGACAGGCAAATGCTCTGCATTAATGTTATACACGATAATTCAATATATCACGCTGCACCTCCGAGAGGAGGAGCAGTTTCCTGAGAAATAACTGTTTTAAATTTGCCGATTTTCTCAACCTGGCTTTGATTAACATCTTACAACAACGAGAAGGCTACAGTATTATTTAAAATTGGAGGCTCCTTTTCCACCTACGCCAACCACTTGCTTGTCAACACAATTGGCCGCTATTTTTCTAGCCACAACTTATTTGATCATGTTTTTGCTACACTTACCTACACCGTACTCATAAGTGTAGGTAACTGGGGTTTTGTTGCAGTAATCCCACCACTTTTTGCCTAGTATTTGATTCAACTTTGATTGAAAAACAAGACAACTGGTCATTCGATCCCCAAGTGGCCAGGCTTTTAGCAGCTCTGCAAGTCCCTAGTAAGTGGTACCTCCGGCTCCTAGAGCATAGTTACTAAAGAAGGTCCCTAAGAGCAGCAGCATATCCTGTGCCACTCTAAGGGACCATGTATCTAACTCATACAGACTGCCACTGTTGTATGACGAGGTGCTCTAAAAAAGTGAAAATACAATATGTCTCACACCTGTGTGCCATGTCCCCCAACACTGCATATAATATTTGTAAGTCTCCCCTACAGCAGGCCTTATAGCCCTAAGGCAGGGTGCGTTATATATACACATGTGTGGACATACCTGCATGAGCAGATATGCCCCTGTTCTGGCCAGTACAAGTGACAAGGAGAGCCATTTTAAGTACAATAGCTCGACATTGGTCAAAAACGATACAGTTCCCCAGCTACAGGATGGCTTCAACCACAGATGTTTGCTATCAAACATCTCATAACAATAAACCCACACTGATTCCAGTGTTGGATTTATTAATACATGCACCCAGAGGGCACATTAGAGGTACCCACTGAAAACCTACCAACTACTAGTGTGCTGACTGACTGGTCCTAGCCAGACTGCCACCACAGACGTGTTTCTGACCCCCCCCCCCTCCCCCTCAGGATGTCAGGAACAAAGACTGCTCGGGCAGCAGGTGGAGCCTAGACAGGTGGGAAAATTAGTGTCAAAGAGGCGTGTTCGCCTTCTGGCTAGTTCCACCCCTAAGGTGGGCTACCTGAAGTGAATACGAAAATCAGAAGTCTGCCATCTTTGTGATGGCAAACGTAGGAACTCTGGGACAGGGTTATGCCCACTTTCTCCAAAACAAAAGACAGTCACCCTTCTATAGAAAAAGGGACAGGGTAATGTAAAACAAAAACAGATAAGGATTCCCTTTTTCCTCCTTATTGTAAATATATATATATATATATATCTTTCAAAAAAAAGTAGGCACTCAAACGAACGCCCTTTGAAAAAAAAGATTTGCTTGAGAAAAGCAGATTAACATAATCCTGCACATATTAAACAAACAATACTATTTTAAGTCCTTCAATATAGATAATTACCAAACAGTTAGCGATATGACCAAGAAATTTTCTAAGCCTCGAATATAGTGCAATGATAAAATACATAAAAAATACATACAAAAGTTAAACACAAGTACATATGTGGCTATTTTAATATACATTCATTACATATTCTTCCCAAGGAACCATCAACATATGCTATACATGGGTATCACATTTTTAAATTGGTACCCTTAATGACCTTAGCTAGATCCATGGTGAGGGCAAGTAAGGACAGAGGAATAATGAAGGTCAGTATCTACGGAGGGAAAGAGCATACATGCTCAAACCCTGAAGAGCTGGATGTAGATGAGTGAGGAAATGTCAGACATCAGCTGAGAGAAACAAGACAGCTTACAAAACAAGATACACAGTCATAAGAAGAAATTAAAATGATTAGGAAGGTTTCCAGAGATCCCATCAGCACCTTGGCTGTTCCAAACTTTGTAGTCCGCCTACTATTATATACTCTAATAGATTTTCTCGTCAAAATTCAAGGTAAGCATTTAACAACTGTACTCTTTCACTTTCTTTTACGATCCACACACTGACTGCACATTTTGTGTTCTCATCCCTATATCAGAAACCATAACGTACCACTCAGCGACAACGAGTCATAATGTGACTATTAGCGATAGTATCCAGAGCATTTTAAAATGCTACCTAATTAACAAATTTGAATTATATAACTTTATAGATACATACAAACCTGATGTGTTTCTCACGGAAACCTGGCTTCATCAAGCCGCAGCGGTCATTCCCCTCAAATTATTGCATTATCCAACGGAATAAGGTAGATCAAACGGGAGGAGGCATTGCTGTTGTCAACCTTGAACACTTCTCCTATACTATGGAACAATTCTCTATTACATCCGCCTTTAACTCACAAGGCGAGTCATACGCTTAGTGTCATTTTCAACAACCGTGAGACTTAGCAAAAAAGCCTTTGCCTCTGACATGGTCTATTCATTTTGCAATTCCTTTTTAAATTACTATCCCTGCAGTACAACCTGCTACCAAACAATCTAAAACCCAGATTACCTCCAGACCATGGAATAGAATTAATAAAGCTAACTTTGAGGCTGCATTAAGCAGTTTCCTCCTTCTCGATTCTTAGAACATTAATTAGTCCTCACATAGTTTTTGAAATTGGGTAATCTCCGAACTTGATAAGGTGGTCCCTGTTAAAACTATTACCCTTGCCTGGAATAAACCCTCCACCCCCGGTACACTAACAACTTTAGGGAATTAAAACAGCTCTGTAGAACTAAGGAAAAGGCCTGTAGGAAACATTAAGTAGAATTAGAAAAATCATGCTACTAAAATACCCTGTCAAAAAAAAATTCTAATTAAAAAGCTAAAGCCTTCTATTACACATTCTTAATAACCAAAGCACACAATCCTACAAAAAAAACTTTTTTATATTATTGCCCAGTTTAGCAATGCCAGAGTAAGCAAAACCGCTATCATGCTATCCAAATCCTTATGCAACAATTTGGGAACATTCATTAGAGAGAATACTAAGGAATTCCACAGGAGTTTTCTTCTAAATATTATTAATATTGAGCAAGCTTCGAAAAATCATAAATATTTTACTAGACCTACAGGTCGAATAACTTGAAAAAACTCCATATCGTGTGCCCATTTTGGAAATGCATAGGTTTCCTTGATACCTATTTTTCATTTTTTATATTTCACAGAATGAATTGCTGTATACCCGGTACACAATTAAAAACCATTGCAAGGTGCAGCTCAGTTATTGGCTCTGGATTCTTCAGATTCTTGGAGAACCTGCAAGCCTTGTATATCGCTGCAACCAGAATGGTCCAGCGGACGTAACAGTATATTGCTTACGAAAATTTGCCATAGTTAGAAGTTACAAATGAAAACCTAGACACAAATGGCTGTTTTTTTTCTAATGCCATTTCAATATTTTCTTATTTCAACTGTTACTTTTTAAAGGAAAACTTTGAAGGATCTACAAATATGACCCCTTGCTGAATTCAGAATTTCGTCTACTTTCAGAAATGTATAGCTTTCCGGGATCCACCATGTGTTTCACACCCACTTCTACCACTAACTGGAAGGAAGTTGAATGCATAATAATTAGGAAAAAAGGACTATGTCCCAGTAAAATGCAAAACTGTGTTGAAAAATGTGGTTTTCTGATTCAAGTCTGCCTGTTCCCTGAAAGCTGGGAAGATGGTGATTTTAGCACCGCAAACCCTTTATTGATGCCATTTAAAGGAAAATAAACAGACACTTTCTTCTGCAGCACTTCTTAAACCAGCCCCCAACCCCCCCCACCCCTCCCCCCTCTACAAATCCAATATTCGGCTGTATTTTGGCTAATTTCTCGATCCCAATCAAGGGGATCCACAAACAATTGGTACCTTTAGAATCCCCAGGATGTTGGAAACAATGGCGCATATTTGGCATGCGTACCTTATGTAGGCAGAAAGTTATAGGGGCCTAAGCGCGAACAACCCCAAATAGGCAAAAAAAAAGTCTTAGCATGGGAGGTGGGGAGGGTGTATTTACCTAGCAGCGAAGGGAATAGATTTTGGACCCTAGCTCAGCCAGCACCTAGGGAAACCTACCAAAACAATTTGTGAAAAAGACAGCTAGGGCTATCCAGGGTGGGCTGGCCTGCATTCTCACCACATTTTGTTACCCGGAACCCCAAACTTTGACAACAACAAAAAAATTCCTTACATTTCTGTGATGGAAAGTCTTGAATTCTGTAGGGAGCAACACATTTCCTTCTGCCCAGCATTTCTCCAAGTCTCCTGATAAAAATGGTATCTCACTTGTGTGGGTATGCCTAGTGACTGCGACAGGAAACGGCCCAAAATACAACATGGATGCAGCGCATTTTTCCACTGAAAACAGACCCTTTTTTTCCAAAGGACTGATCGGCTCATTTTACTTTCACTTTCAATGTAATGATATCAGCCATGGGTGCTGATCGTCATTACACTAAAAACAAAACAAAATGCCTTGGGCACCAGTGTAAGCTCTTCCCCTGCTCAAGAGGCTGAAAAATAAAAAGGAAATCCCTCTGCTGTAAACAGCAGAGGGATTTCCTGGACGTGTGTAGAGGATGGACGGAACATTTCTGTCCTCTGCATTCGCCCATCGTGGCAGGGGACAGAACCGTTCTGTCCTCTGCACGGAAGGTGCTAGGGAAACACAAATTAGTAGAACATGTGTTATTACCAATTGGCTTTTTCTGCAAGAAAGAAGTCATTTTGAGAAATGCCCTCTAATTCACATGCTAGTATGGGTACCCACAAATTCAGAGATGTGCAAATAACCACTGCTTCTAATCCAGTCGACCTAACTGTAATGTACTTGACCCGTACACTGCTCTCAAATTGTGTGATCATTCTCAACTCACCAGGACTGTCGAGTAGGCCCTAAACATAGCTTGACCTGACAAAATCCAACTCGCCATAGCGAGTGGGCGAACAGATTTTCGAGGCCTGTTCAGCAACTTCATACCTTATCTTTGGACACCACTTCTCACTCCACTCTTAAGGAATTTTCTGCACTTCCTGTGACCCAAATCACTGAGCTCATACAGACTATCAAATCAAGGTCATCACTAGATCCATTCATTCCCAAAACTCAAACTAGCTCTGAACATAATTAGTCCTGAACTCACCAAGATGTTCAATTTCTCCTACTTCAGTCACAGTTCCATAAAACTGAAAAAAGCAATTATTCATTCCAGACACCAGAAGTAGATCCTTCCAATAGGTCTAACCACAAAGCAATTTCTTTACTTCCCTTTAAGTCTGAAGTCACAGAGAAGTTAGTGAGTAACCTGATTACCTGGAAGATAATGCTTTGCTTGACTGGGCTTCAGATCTGCTCAAAGTACAGATATAGCTCTTCTTGCCATGGCTGATTATATTCGTATCATCCTGGATATGGGCAGTTCTGCTAGCCTGGTCCTTTTAGACCTAGGATTGGCATTTGATACCATGTACGATCCCGTTTTCTTATCCAGGCTTCCATAATTCTGAGTTAGGGGATCTGCCCTTAACCGGCTACACACTTTTCTGCCAAACAGACAACAAACTGCCTCCTGTCCTCCCTTTGTTTCCGAGTCATTTGTCTTGGGAGAACCCTTGTCGAGTCCCACCCTATTCATTATTTGCATTTCCCCCCAATGGGAGCTCTATGCAGATACTTTTAATTCAATATATTTTCATATGCTGATGATACTCTAATAATCACTGCAATTTCCGAGAAATATGAATTTACTAAACATTCTTTCTGCAAATGCATGGTTTCAGTTGCCAAATGGATGGCTCAGAATCATCTCAAACTTAATTCTGATAAAACAGACAATTATATTTGGAAACCAAGCTTTGCTCTGGTCCCAATGTTGATAGTCTATACAACTAGGGACTCCTTTCGCGGTAGACTCACCCCATCATTTAGGAATTGTGTTTGGCAATAAATTGACCTTTGCCAAACAGGTCAACCAGGAGGCCGCCAAACGCTTAATCATCATATATTTGTAGTGGAAAGTTTTACCTATGATACCTCTCTCTTCAAGAAACACAAAGGTACAAGCAATCGTCTATGCCAATCCACTTTATTTCGGCCTTCCCACTACTCTAATCCAGCAACTACGAATTGTCCAAAACACTGCAGCACAGGATTCTCAAAATGTCCCTACATTTTCCTCCATTGGTAATCACCCAAACTAACTCCATTGTGTTCAAGTTTATAAACCGAATCGCTTCAAACCACTAGGTTTCACTCACAAGGCTGTAAATACTGGTCCCCTATAGATCATGGGCAAATTTTCTAAATATTCTCTGCGCAAACTTTGTGATCTATCTCTTCATGCCTTCTGAAAGTTGCTAGCATTAGAAATAACAGATTAGAAGGAAGTCATTTCAAACTTAGATGCCAAACCATTCAGGATAAAGCTGAAAGCCAGGATTTTTTGTGATTCCCAATTTTCCAGTCCTTAATGGATATACAAGACTGAGCGTGTGGACATACGTTTAAGCAACTCAACAAGTCGTTCATGACTCTGCCTTCATGACAGATACACCTCTATGGGCCCTGATAATTCCACTGTACATACAACTTAACCAAAATCACATCACCTTGTGAGTGCATCTGGTTACAGACTTCTGTCAAATGGTCAGGAGAATGCCAGAGCAGAAAGGTGGTCCCCTCCTACCATGCTGGACGCAAATCCTCATGTTTGCTGCTCAACTGATGACCCCCGAAGAGAATGCCAGAACTAGTAACTTTCAAGAATTTTTTTGCACACTTAGGCAAACAGACATCTTCTCTTGTTGACCAAAGGACGCACAGGAGATGTGGGACATGACCACTTTGGCCGCACATTGGGACTGTTGCAAGTCTTGCATAATGGACTGCTGACAAGTTGTGGGGGTCCCGCTGAGGTTCTAGGATGATGGGCACACAAAACACAACAGATCACAAATAGTCACAAATCATCCTGATACACAAACTGACAGCAATCATTTTTAAACTATAAAACAACAAATACTAGACTGCTGTTGATTCTTGCTCAGTGTGGGGAGTTCACGTCTCACTTCCTGCAAGGCCAGGTGATATATTAAGTGTGATCATCACTGAAAAAACAAAGAAGGGGCAGTCTGCATATGAACTCTGTGTGAGGGTATTCATGTCTCAAGGCTACCTAACTGATGTAATACAGTAGTGTATCGCTGAATGTTCATAACTTGATCACCAACTAAAAAATTCTTCTTATGTTAAAACAGTGATGCTGCTCCAGTTACGGCAGGCCGGTCTGGCGGTGGTGTAGGTGTGTTAGACTGGGATTGGTCTTGATGAGGGCGTGGTCTGACCAGGTGACAGGTGTAGGCTCTTCGACTCAGATGGTGTGAAGGTAGTGAAAATAGGGTCAAAAAGATGTTTAGCAACGTAGGTAGGTCCCTCTACCCGTTGGGCGTAGCCCAGGTTTCCGAGGTCTTCGGTGAGTGCTTTTGAATTGGGTCAGCGTGATCTTTCAGGTGAAAGTTCAGATCTCCAAGTAGGACGTAATTGCTGAGTGGTCCAAGTGGTTGGTTGATGGTGGAGAGAAATCCACTAAAGAGACTAATGAGCAATTTGATTTGCTATTCTAAGTGGGGCAAGCGGATAGAGGACTTCAAGAAAGCAAGAAAGGAAAACGCTACTTACCAGTATGCATCTGTTCTTGGCATGTAGAGCTGTAGATTCGTATACTTGTGCATAGATCGCCATCTGGTGTTGGGCTCGGATGTTTGCACTTTGTTTTTGTCTTGGAAGAAGTCGTTGGTCTAATGTTTTGAACGTAATGTTTCTCTGGGGAGGAGAGTTATCTTCATCTTCCTCTTGGCGCTATGTTCTTTCTGGATCAAGACCTGGGAGTGTAGCATTGGGAGTGTTGTGGATTAGAGGTTCGATACTCATGTTTATTTGTTCCAGAGTTCTGCTCCTAATTTCCTTCTCTCCCCAAGCTGTCCTTTTCACTAGAGCACATAGTGAATAGTGTTTAAGACTAGAAATATGACACTACTCATCTATGCTAAGCATAGTATACAACCTGTACGTAGTCTCAAACCCCAAAGTCAACACAATCCTAGTCCTTAATTACATTAGGACCAGACAGTTCACCGCTGAACAATGAAACTTACCTTTACGCAGAACCAGATCATGCAGATGATTAATATTTCCTTAAATGTTAAAGGGATTAACCACCCAGTAAAGAAGTGGAAAGTAAGACTACTTATATAAATTAAAAAGGGACCTGAATTGTTTCAAGAATCCAAGATCATTGCGAAAGAATAAATGGAACCCTTATACATACAGCCAACAAATATATCTATTCTAGATGTCTGAATTGACAAAGAAGGCAGATGGACTCCGTCTGAACTTTCAAAAGACAGTATTTTTCACCTTAATAATCTATGCACCAAATACAGATGAATCACGATTTTGGAAACAAAAAGAAGCTCTTCTTAACAATACCTCTTCTAACTCACCAATTATATTAGCCAGGCTTTTTAACTTGCCCTGAATATCACTTTTGCCAGATGGTCTACCTGTAAATTTCACCTCTGTTAAAGCACATAAAAAACAACTTATAAACATGTGCAACAAATATAATTTGAAGGATGTTTAGAGGCTCCGGCACCCTGGCAAAAGAGACTATACTGCCTTCCCTTTCCCCCGTAAATCATACATCAGCATTAATTATATACTTCTATCCGCAAATTTTATTCAGACCTTAGGTGAAACAAATATCAATGTGCAGGAATTATCAACAACAAAGGCAAAATCATTGGCATAAGTCCCAGAAATAATAGAAAGTATGTACCATAGAGCTTCAATTAAGTTACCCATTCAAAACTATCTTAATCACAACCCGGGAGAAGATTACAATCCTCAATTCAAATGCTACATTAAAAGGGTATATGGTAAGTCTTCAAGCAAAATTTTATAAGAGTATAAAAGCATACCTAAACAAACTGGAAGAGGAAATCAAAATCTTAGAAACAAACAACTGGAAGTTCTACTAAACCTCTTAAACATGAAAAAATATGAATATAATGAAAAACTAAGTGCTAGAGCCCATTAATGGGCAGTCGTCCATACTTCAGCATAATTTGATTAGTTTAAAGGACGGTAACAAAGAAAGGAAAATACTAGCAAGATGCAGGAAATAAGCATAACAGTAACGTCCTGTCTCTTAAAGACAATTCTAACAAAAACAACATAAACCCTCCAAAAATTAATGAAACCTCTAAAGAGTTTTACAAAGAACTGTATGCCAAAAATAACCTAATCAAAGAAGGTAAGTGCATGAATGATAAAAACAAAACAAAAAAAAACACTTACGAAACGGTCCTCATCCAAAAAAGAAAGGCTAAATAAGCTCATCAGCGAACAAATAGTCAATGACCTAATCAAAAATTTGAAAGCAGGGAAAGCATCCGGTGCAGACAGGTTTATCGCTCAAATTTATAACAAATTCTTGAAAATATTAAAAATCAACGCTATTAGATTGAGTCACCCTATTCGAAAAACCATGAGAAATCAAAGGCTTCACTGCAGAAGCTCTCATAACCCCGATTCCTAAAGAAGGCAAGGATACTAGTTTATCAAAAAACTACAGATCAATATCTTTAATAAATTTAGGTTGCAACATATTTACAAAAGTGCTAGGGAAAGGAGTAGAAAGCTTAAAACCTATATTGAAAGGCCTGTATCAAGTAATTTTTAGGAAAGGGGGAGACTATCTGGCGTATTAGACTCTTTTCCCATATATTTGAGTCAGCAAAGCAAAACTCATCACCAGTAGTAGTGATTGCCTAGATGTTGATAAAGTAGTGTGGTCTTTCCCCAAAGCACCTCTAGAAAAGGCTAATCTGGGCTTACATTTTATTTAGACGTCTATGGAACAAACTTCTAACCCATCCGCTAGAGACAACTCAGCAGGTCTAATCTGACCTATTCTCAAATAACAAAGGCTGCCAACAACGCTGTTGCCCACTGTCCTTAGCCCTTTTTCTTTTCACAACTAAACCACTCCTGTACTTAATCAACGTCAATCCAAACATCTCCGGTGTATCCTTCAGGAAACTGAGTCTTAAAGGCACAGTTTATGCGGATGATACACTATTTTTATTGAAGATGCAGAACCATCAATAGAAGCACTGATGATTACACCAAAGTGTCAGGATATTCTCTAAATAGAGACAAATCCGAAGATCTATGTAACACAAATAGCCTTGGTAATTTGGGTCTAACCTAGCAAGCCAAGCATTTCAAATATAGAAGCCTCAAATTTAATGAATGATCTATAAAACATAAAGAATAACTCATGATCATGAAAGTCTCTGATATCCTAGATGGCTTGTCATCAAAATTTATACTTTGGTGGTGCAAAATGGAATCCATAAAACTGATAATCACTCCAATAGTGAACCATCAAATTTTCTGAAAATGTATTTAAGAAAACCAACAGACTTATAGACTGTTTTCTCTGGATGGTAAAAAACCCCATGCATTTTATTTAAAGAAAAAAAATTAGATTACAGAAAGAAATGGATGAAATGAAATTAGCAAAATGTTAAGAATTATGAATTAACCTTTTTATTCAACCAAGGTATGCACTGACTCTTTTCTGAATGCTACGATTACCTCCCATTGGTATCTACTGAGAAATCTCTAGTAAATAATCTGTCTTTAATGTTAATTCCCACCATTCTCAAAGTGTATCTAGCACACTCTTGAATAATTTGTGTCACCACTAAAGAGGCGATCATAAAAATTGATAAACAATCCACACCTAGAATAAAAGACTTCAATATGGCACAATTAAAAATTCAAGCTAGATGGACCAACCATTATATGTGATGAATAGCGTCAAAAAAAGGAATTCTGCTATTCAAGGATCTTGGCCCAAGTAACAACCCTTACTCCTTTGCTATGATACATAACACACACAACCAGAGTAATGCGGATTTCTACAAACTCTTAAAGCCTATATTGGTAATTAGAAAATCCACAAACAGTATACACCATGATCCTTCATTACTCTATGATTGGTAGATGCAGGAAAAAAAGTCATGGAGTCTCTCAAATCTATTCTACGTTGAAACAGAAAAGCTCTACATTTTTAGAAAAAATACAACAGAAATGGCTAAGGGAGTGGTCATATAATCACGCCTCAGATGCACACCTAATTAACTTGAAGAAGATATGGCCCTTCCTTCTGCACAACAACAAATTACACCTAATCTATCTGAGACTAAATGCTACATCCTACATAGAGCTTACAACAGATTACATTGGGTGGGTATTAACGAAGATAGCATGTGCTGGAGTTAAAAAACTAATATGGGCAACTTAAACCATGTTTTTTTCAATAGCCCATTTTTGATGAAAAAAAAACTTCTGGGACAAAATATTAATTTACTTCAAGAATATGTTTTTTATACAACCACCAAAGTGCTTCCACTTCGAAGTCTTACATCTATCACACCAGATGAAGAAACGTAATGCATTATTGTTAGACCTATTGTTCACTCTAGCTCACAAAACGAGTTTAATTAACTGGAAAGATCTTAACAAAGTATCCATGCATGAATGGTGGGCACGGTTAAGATTCATCAGAGGAGCACAAACCACCATCATACAACTTTATTTTTCAATTTCACCCAACCAGTTTCTAAGGAATAAATTAGAAAATCCCTAAAAAAAAAGCCAAATCACTAAATTTCTTCTAGAGGCTGATTGATAAAGCTCCTTTATTAAATCACTTTTCAGCCAATATGTTCTCCTTCACCACAATGCATATACAAACTATGTTTCTCACTCTTCCATTTTACTCTCCCCTTTATTTATTTGCTAGATAAGCTAATTGGTAAAATATCACTTCAAACAGAATCCTACGATGATTAAGATCAAGCTATATCATAAGAAATAACTCGTCTTCTCAGGAAACAACTTTTAAGTATATTCTGTATAATAATAGTAAATATCCTTTGAGACTATAATTATAAGCATTACATACCATTGATATATACTATTCAATCCAGGAATTGTACCATTGTTACTTGTCTAGCTCATCTCTATTTTTTGTGGTCTGTTTAATGTACAAGCACAAAAGAAAATAACTTTTTGAAATAAAAAAGGAACTAGAGAAGAACTTTCAGCTGAACAAATAAATATGCATGACACATTTTCATGTGGCTGGTGCCAGTAAAACATAACATGGTATCCTGCTGACTTCTTAATTTACTTACTCTTTCATGTTAATGGTTTTTCTAGGTGTGATAGCTGAGAAATGTGGTCTGGTTTAATTAGGCAGGAAGCGCAATAATTAAAAAAACTTTTACTGACACCAACTGCTATTCCTAGATTTCAGCAGTTCGTGCTACACCGACTCTAGCGTTCACATCAAAATGGTTTCAATCTCATTGCATTATTCCACAGATAGAAAAGAAAAGCATCCTGTTATAGTGGCATAAGGAAACATTTTAATTAAAATGAGAACAAAAAACCCTGGGCAATCATCTTACTGACAACTACTATAGAGGTCATTTGCTCCTCCATGAGCAAAATGCTACAGAGAAGAGAAACATCTGTCTGTGAATATTTAATGCATTATAATGGCAAACACTTGTTTCATAATTGCCATATGCTGCATGAATTACTGCTTAAATACATATTTTCTCACAACCACATGCATTTATGCATATGCCAGTGCAAGTGACCGAAATTTCTCCCTTCTGCACAACTTGGTTGCAGATATAAATTACAATTCTACTTCATACAGGGCGATACCAACGTTTTTGCTTTATAACAACCTATGTCAGACGAGACTACTCTACAAAACAGATGAAGTTGGTAATAAGATCAGGTGCCTTACATCAGAAGCCTCCGTCATATAACTAACTTGTTGGAGCCTCGCTCGGTGCCAAAAGGCACCTGAAAGGTAAAAACCTCCATGGCGACCACCACCTACTCAACAGGAAATACACTATTTCCAGGCTGTGGGTATCATGCCTCCTATTG
Source organism: Triturus cristatus (assembly GCF_964204655.1). Classification (NCBI taxonomy): domain Eukaryota; kingdom Metazoa; phylum Chordata; class Amphibia; order Caudata; family Salamandridae; genus Triturus; species Triturus cristatus. Next base: position 867,629,443 of record NC_140581.1, read on the forward strand.
GTGGGTCATGAACTGCTTCTCAAAGTAATTAGTTATAATTCAAAGCTCTCTGTGCCCGCTACAGGGCAATATTATTTCACCACATATAGGCAACCATGCCTCCTTCTCTTGCCAAAGTAGGCCCCCATACCAATTGCTTCAGAAAAACATACATTGATTTTGGAACCTGCCTGCACACAGAGTGCAAGGAAATGCCTCTTTTTGCATGACCACCCCCACAATTTTGGACTGATGCTGCTGGTTTATCGACTCAGAGTGCACTGAGACCTGGGTACCTAGGGCATGTAAGGCAGAGTGTCCACCCAGGGCTGCAGCACTGGTTGAGCCACCCTGTATGTGAAAAAGTACAAATTGGATCCCAGCCTACCACTGCAGACTGGAAGGGCACTGGTAACAGAGCTAATTCTACTTTGGCAAAGTCCCCACGTCCCTTAACAATATATGCAAGTCCCCCCCCTAAGAAAGCCCTCTAGAGCCCTTAGGTAGGTAGTTGTATATTATAAAGTAGGACATGCATTTTCATATTTGTCTTAACAGCAACACTTCTAAATTGTTGTTTTGATGTGGAAACGCTAGTAACTCCATTGGCTAACCCAGGGTTACCGGCTGACCCCTCAGCCTGGCTAACTTGTGTATGGGACTACTTTGCAGGATACAGAAAGGTATCTAATTAATCGCAGCATTAAACCTGACCCAATGGCAAGGATGAATTTAATACCACTATTAAAGAAATGCAACTTTTAGAAAGCTTCCTCTCTGTGATCAAGCTATCCAGTGGCCTCACAAGGGCAGTGGCCAACAGACAACATTCTGCCCACCTTGTGAGTCAAGTAAACGACTCCCAGGCTCAGGAACAATAGCAGCTTGCTACAAAGCAAGGTGTTATCTCTACTCCGCAGGAGCCCACTCAGGGTGTTAGCTCAAAAGGCGAGCTTCAAAGGCGACGCCGCCTTTGGTGAGCAGGATGCGTTGACACACCTGGGGGGCTACACCCTTTGTTCAAGTAGACAGGCTGGAGACAGGGACAGAGGGCAATACAGTGCCCAAACCGTTTTTCTAATGGGCGCGTAGCCCTCTAGTAGCCACACCTCTAGGGTGCGCTACCAAGCTCCTGACACCGAGGAAGGGTCCAGACATCTTGAGGGGACAGAATCGTGAACTCTGGGACTGCTAGAGGCCACACATAGCCGGTTAGTAGTCACCAAAAGGGAGGTCACCTCCTAGCCCATTGGCTGGTGACGCATCATCCCCCACCCAGGGCACTTTCTGGGAATGAATATGGCATCCTTGAAACCCTCCACCGCAGATAATGTAGGAACTGGAACAAGGACTGTAGAAGGACTTCCCTGCTGCTCCCTGGGCTGCACAAAGACTGCATGGTCTGCTGGACTGCACCTGCTGCACTTTGGGCTAGCACAGAGAAGACTATGCCTGTAGCCTCTGGCTCAAGGAAAAATCGTGCCCCCAACCACAGACCACGGGAGTGACTCAAAGTAACCGTAGACTGACCCCCCTGGAATGGAAGCCGCACCAGGGTCAACACAGCTCAAGCAGCCCACACCGGCAAGTTGCTAGCCACTGAAGAAGATTTGCTGCTAGCTGCCTTTTGGTGCGCCAAGAGACCGATCTACGGGAGGAAAAAGTTGCACCTGCATCTGCTGGACCCGGGAGTGTCGTCAGAGTCAAGACTGATCACCCCAGAGAAACACCAGTCTCCACTAAAGGATTTCACAAGGACCGCTGTGTGGAGACTGGTAGCCCAACCGCAGCTGGCCTTCCACAGTCTCAAAGAGGACTCCGAGGGACCCCAACCTCTGTAGCCAAAGCCACCTCACATGACCTGTGGACCAAGGATTCACTACAAAGCTACTCGTGTCGACCGCACTGCAACCGAAGCAGCTTTTCATCCTGTATCCTCAGCATCAGGATTACTCTATTATAGTCTAAGGCGGGCAAGTTGTACAGTTTGGAACTGGGCTGAAAAACGCTCTGGTGGCCAGGTAACTGTCCAAATCTACCCCAGTTGCCTCCAGACCTTTTCCCTGTCTGATTTAATCACCCCAGCCAGGCCAGAGTAGCCGAATTAACTTTCACAAACTTTTCAAAAGTTTGTAAACTCTTGATTGACCAATGCTGGTTTGTGGTTGCATTAAAAGCGATAAAACCTTTAAAAACCTTCATCTCCCAAACCCTCCAGTGGATTTTGCTCATCAAGGACTCTAAATTCATTCAAATATAATTTGTACAATTGTTACAAATTGGTGTTGTGTTTCTTACTTGCTGTGTAGCTTTCTTATTTCAGTGTTTGATATTGTTAAATGCTTTACACTAAGTTCCTTTGTTCAAGCCTTGCTGTTCACACCCATAGCTACCCTGGGTTGAGTTTAAGGTTGTTCAAACAAGTCCGACTGGGCCCCCAGCCATTTTATGTGAGTTTATTCCACAGTAAGGGAGTACAGGCATACCATATAATACACCCAAATCCTCACACCGAGGAAACATATAGCCACACTTAAAACATGCACACACCTACAACCACCCACTTCACCAAGGCCACCAGACAAACAGGACCCCAGGAAAACTGATCAATCATACAATTATGTAGGGCGGTGGTGCAGGGTGATGTGCATCAACGAAGCACAAGATAACGTGTAGCAGTGGAACAAGGCAATATTCATCAGAACAGCGGATGATGTTAATCAGGGGAACAATACTGAAGCACATTAGGGTAACACAGGGTGATATCCAAATCTACCCCATTAGTGCCCAGACCTTCTCCCTGTCTGATTTGGTCGCCCCAGCCAGGCCGGAGTAGCCAAATTAACTTTCACACACTTTTCAAAAGAGAATATTAGGGGTAGAAAGTGATAGAGTGATGTAGAGTACGATGCTAACATTGGCCCCGTTTGACGAATCTCCACAAAACTTACCGAGTTTTATTTCCCTTGGGCCAATATGTCAGACTCCTGCAGGAGCAAGTGCCGATTGGCTACCAGTAACATGAGAAAAATGTTGCTGGCAGCCATTACAGGCCCCGGTGAGCCCCTGTGCCACATTACATAAGGGGGGGTGCACGTCCCCTTCCCCAAGCCTTCAGAGGCCCCGGGGACCCCATCCCCCGGGGACGTTACATTTAATTGAGGGCAGGGAGGCCTCGCAGCCCTCCTCCCGAGCCATATCCAGGGGCAGATTAATAAAATTAAAAGGGGAGGTGGTCCCTACCCCAAGTCTCTAAAGGACCCAGGGACCCCATCCCCCGGGGACACATTTTTTTTTAAAGGGAAGGGGACTGTGCAGCCCCTCCTACCTGAGCCATCTATGGCCCCAGGGACCCCATCCCCTGGGGCCGGCTCACATACTGTGTCCTGGGGAGCCCACCCCCAGGACACAGTGGTTTTTCTGCCCGTACCGGTGTTAGAATTTGAGAGTTGGATGCTTCTGTGGTTTCCACACCGCTAACGTTAAATGGACCCAATAAACCAGTATTCTTCAAACGTTGCAATACCTAACCCCCAACCTTAAACAGAGTAAAGTAAAAAAATATCCGAGCCAACACAAGGGAGATAACCTGCAAAAATATTTATCTGTGACTGCTGAACACTTTCGTCGTAGTGCACTAGAAAGTAAAACAGGGTCTGTTAGTAACCACATGCCACTTCCTGCAATATTTAAAACGTTTCAATCATTATCAGGGCTTTCCATAAATGAAGCCAAATCCTATGCATTCTCATTTTCAGAGCAGGAAATACATGTCCCAATACAATTTGGTCAATGGTCATTCCAGCTAGCGCCAACTACTTTCAAATACCTTGCCATCAATATTTACAGAGAAAAAAAAATGTAAAAAAATAAATAAAAGTAAAACAGGGTCCGTTTACAGATTAACTCGAAAATGGGAGAACAAATATGATATTCATGGGTAAAGGCCCAGACCTAAAAAGAAAATTACGTAAAGTTTATTTTGCAGTGTATACAGAACACGCAGCAGTGCAAGCTTCCCTCACACAATGGGCAGTCAGAAGCAGAGAAAGCTTTCATACACATAGAAACAGCATGGCAGTTGCAGTGCAAACTTTCCCAGAAACACAATTGAGGTAGTAGCAATGCAAGCTTACCCCACACACAGCAAACAGATTTAGTATAGGCAGTAACTACGCAGATTTATAGTATAGACAGAACAGGTATAGCACGGGTAGCAGAAAACAACATCGGTAGTGGTATATTGCAAGGAATTCTGTCTTCCCCAACAGCGTAGGCAGGCATGTGTGTGTCGGTCAGGTGCCTGCTAAGGGGGCCTTTATACACCTGTTGATGTATGTTTTAGAGAGGGTGATTAAAGTAAGAGCAAGGGGCCCCCTCCAGGCTCCTCCTGTCCAAAATTGTTTATATATTAGGGAGGCTGTGGACAGATGCCTGCTTAAGGTGTTGAGACACTGTCATGCTGCTGAGGCATTAGTGAGCTCAAAGAACAATTATGTCACCACTCAGAGCCCCTACACAGACTTTCCGACTCTTCACTGTCCACTACGGCCCTCAGAATCACTCAGCTTGTCAATGGAAGTCCCTCTGCCTACTTCAACTGTCTATTAAACAGACACTCAGCTGGCCACCACAGACCATCCGATGGCTCAGGAGCCCTTAGCTGACACTCACATTACCGCAAGCAATTTTAGAAGACTCTCAGACACACACCCTTCTAGAATACTAGCCAACCCTAAGTGATCTTCAAGTTAGACTTCAGAGAACCATAAGCTAGCTTTCATCTACCATCAAGGATACTGTCCTAGCCCTTCGGATGACTACGTTGTGTCCCTAGTACAGTACTCACTGTCACCATGAGCAGCCCCTCCCCCAAAGGTGCCCTTAGTCACACTGGATACTACCTGAGGGGCATCTCTAGCACGTGCCACTGGCAAGAGCCACCTGGGCCACAGAAGTGACAAAAGTGCCATGGCCAATTACTATCTTTCGCTTCGAACCACTGCAGCAATCTGACCAGGATGCTATTTGTGCTACTACTGGTTTTACAGCACTACTTGGGCACTAGACTTGATATCTGTATCTTTGTCTTCTGTAACCACTACTGCAGACGCATGCCACTAGCTGCATTTGCTGTAATTGTTATGCGTGAAGGACGCTTACCTTCCGATGCCTCCCCTATACTAATCGTGTGTGAAATTTTGACTGCAGCAGCAAAATTCGTGAAATTTACAAATTGCATGTTACGCAACATTCACAAAATTTCAAATTACACAGTTTTGCATATTTGTGTCCTACAGACAGTGGTTTGTGGAGATAAAGAATCACAAGATACCGGCACAACACACTTAGGTCTCAATGTGCAATTGTGTGATTTTGCAAAACTTTCATATTTCACACAAAAAATACACAATTTTGCACTTTCCCCTCTATGTCTTATATAAGTGTGCAAGGGAAATCATCACTGCACATATCCATGTAGTATTTGTTCTTTGCCTAGGAAGAAAACTTCCACTGCTTATACCGTAGGGGTACCTGCTTTAGACTTACTGAAGCAGGAGAACCCCTTTTCAGTACATAAAAGCAAAATCAATTTGTATTGTCAATGTTTTTATTAGATTCTCTGCGATTCACTGAACAACAATGCCCTGGATGAAACATGCCACCTGCATCAAACTATAAAGTGCTGTCAACACAGAGTAGGAGGGTAACTACATGTACTGCAAAGGACCTGAACTTATGCAATTAATCAAACAGGTAAAATAAGCTTTTTGGAAGCGTGTGTAAAATCCTTTGACTAACTTTTCATGTGTGTCTGTTGAACCCATCAATAGGTACACTTTCAAAACTTCCATTTCATTGGTATGAATTGTAAGATTTACGTAGTGCTTCATACCTCCAATTTGGATTAAGTTCCTGAGTGCTCTATCAGGGTATATGGTTGAAAGGATGTTGCATGTAAATTTTCCAGTGTGGGAGATGTTGGCAGAGGTGCGCATGATAGAAAAATGCTGTGTGAATGTTGCTGCATAGAAAAATAAGGTATTGCAGGTAGTGTGTAGACAGTTGCATTCATGCATACTTAGGTCTACTATTTAAAATCAGCCATCCGCATCATGGAATGAAATAAATGGGAAGAGTCAAGTTTACAGCTGCCTGGAATTCTATGTCATAACTGGAGGCAAGGATTACGCCTTCTCTCTTCACTTTTATTAGCAGCCAATATTAACAAACATAACTATGTTTCCCATGAACCCTTGGGGAATACTGCAGAACAAAGACAAATGTCCAATCAGGAACAGTCCTGTGGCTTCCAATCAGGGACGCTTCAGCTCCAATATATAGCCTGTCCTCACTGGCCCTTATTCTCTTTCTTCGCTGCTGCGCAGCCGAGAGAAGTGTTTTCTTACATCTGCTTATTACTGCTTGCAAATTGTTGTAATTTCTTTACTGTTTTTCTAGTATTTCGCGCGTGATTATGCGCATGGGTTAGCGCGGCTCTGCCGCATTTCTCATGGTTTCTTTGTCTTTAGGCTAATTTCTTGATGGTTCTAAGATTTTCCGGAAGCGACTTTTTGACACGTTCCTATTCTCTGCGAGGTGCTCACGTTACTGTTTTCCAGTCCGCAGGAGCGTTTACCGCTCCTACGCGGCTTTCACCTGGTGAGCTCGTCGCCGACCTCCCGCCGCCAGGGGGTGTTGGAGTCAGCAGGACTCGGCGCGCGCGTTCGAATTCCTGAGGGGATCGAATGGTGCGCTGTAGTCCTTCGAGCATTCCGGCCTGAGGGGGACACCTTTGTGGCTGTAACTGATCGTGCCACCCAACTGCTTTTGGCCAATCGTATTTGTCTACACTCTGCTGCCTGACGCAGCTTTTTACTGGCAGCAGAGTCAGTACTGTGTGGAAACAAAGCCGGGTTGGTTCCGTAGCAGTCAGGCTTCTGACGCATGTTGGGGACGATACCCAGGCCGGACTTTCCAATAGAGCGCCAAATGCACCAGGTGTTTATTCTGCGCCCCAGGGCTTAGACCCATGAATCAGCGAGCTCCACGAACCATAATTCAGGCTGTCACCCAGCCCCGATAGGGTAAAGCCTTTTATACAAGGCTTTCCAGTCTGCCACCCAGACCTTTGTTATCAAATTGCATTAATCCCCACTCAGGTAAATTAGAGATGGACTATGAGGAAGACTCCCAGGGACGGGAAAACACCCTGGCAGACCTCCCTTGGGACGACGAGTTTTAGGACGCTGTAGATGTGTCAATTTATAGAGCGGTGGGCGGAGCCATGTCACCTCTAGAGGAGAGGTTAACCCTCAAGATTGACCAGGCCTTAGCGAGCCTATCTGCCCTGCCTACAGGCCCCGTCCACCAGTCTGGGCCCCCAGGGATTCCCCCATCAAACCCCCCCCAGCCAAACGTGCACGCGATACGGTGGTGGATTTCAGCGCCTTTGATAGGCTCAAGCAGGTCTTTCTTGCCACCCAGCCAATCTTGCCCCCTGCAAGTGACGGTTTGCCAATCCCACTCGACGCTATCCCCACCGACGACGCTGGGGACGCCGACAATGAGCCCGGCACTTCCAGACCTGCCTTAGAGCAGAGTGCCCCCAACTGTCCTTGGAGGGTAAGGTGGCCCTCACTCCGGAAATTGACACTCGCATGGCCACTTTCTTACAGAAATTTATAAAAGACCCTAAAAAAGGAATTGACCAGCGGCGGCTCCTCCATTGGGGTGTGGGGGCATCACCCCCACTGCTTTCTCGCAGTGCCAGAAGCAGAAACATAAAATGGTAAAACTACCATTTTAGGTTTCTGCTTCTCGCACTGCGAGAAAGCAGAAGTGCCTGGTTAAGGGCGGGAGGGTGGATGGTCCTGCTCGAGGGCACGGGGGAGTGGCTTGCCCACTGCTGTTCCTGACTGTTTGGTCGGCCCCCTGGGGCCGACCAAAGCAGCCATACGCACTCTCCCTTTTTAGGTCTCGCCTGACCCAGGGCATGCGCTGGTCTGGCAAGACTTTTAGTGAGGGCTCAAAAAATGCTACCATGGCCAGCCTAGAGTTACAGTGCAAGTGCGCGGGCGCACGCTTAGGAGCAGAGGCACCATATGGCAAACCTCTATGCTCATTAAGCGCCCGCGATCACTTTCGCGGCGCCCCTTTGATGTTCTCGTTCAAAGAACATCAAAGAACATGTTGTGTTAATGCTTTGCTGCACCCATTTGACTTACAATGTGCTTTCTCTTTCCACAAACTCGATGTTTGTGTTCCTTTATTTTGATATGCTTTTAGTATTACTGTCACACACACAACCACACGCACAACCATACAACCACACACAACCATACACAAAACCACACAACCACACACACAACCACAACTCCACAAACAACCCCACACAATCCAACCACACACAACCCAACCACACAACCCCACACGCACAACCACACCCACAACCACACAACCCCACACACACACACAACCACAACCACACACAACCAACCACACAAACACAACCACACAAACACAACCACACAAACACAACCACACCAAGCATTGGCATAGCCAATAGGTCTCGCCTTTGGGACCTTATAAGTGTTTAGCCACGCAACAGTTGATGTGGTTGCACCAAGGATATTTGGCTGCAGAACTAAATACTTAGAAGGTCCCAAAAGCGAGACCTATTGGCTATGCCAATGCTTGTTCTCTATGTAGGCTGCATGCTCTATGCAGCCTACATAGAGAAAATGGCCTCATTTCAGGCGCCCAGCTGGGTGCCAACCGCACCAATCACAAAGCTGCCATTGCAGCGTTGTGATTGGCTTAGGTGAGAAAGCCTGCCTGCAGAAAACGAAAACACAGACCCGGCAAGGAGCAGCAGGCACTGAGGCGGCAGTGCGTGACACAGGGGAAGGTAAGTTTTCTTTTATTTAAAATATCCATCTCGCTCCACAGCGCGAACCTGCGCGACCTCCTGTCCCCCCTCCCCTGTCCACGGACATGTCTTCACTTGTAACTCTCCTAATTTACCCTTCCCCGAATCCCTAGTTCCGTACCCACATAAATACATGTTGTGTAATCACATAATTCTGGGTATGCCCAGTGTGTATTACGTCCGCTGCAGTCTCGTGTCGTGCAGTTGAGAGTGCAGACTGTCTGTAAATTTCAAGTTCGGCGGTCACATTCATTTTATTTTTTAAAGCGGGGTGAAAAGGTTGTTCCTTTTATAGCTCCTTCGCCGCATAGTCTGTGTTTCTTGTTGGCTGCTTCTCTGCTGTACCTTGAGTGTCGGCACTCTGTGTGCCGCGAGCCCATGTAAAGGGGTGACAGGACACAGAAGGCTCGAGCTACATGCAGTAAATCATCATTTAAAATAGCCCATGGCTTTTTATTTTCATCTCCCCGTAAGCTCCGAATCCTCATTGCTGTGCAGACAGAGTACAAAAGATATGAAATAAGCACAGTTTATGAAGTGCCTGCACCCTAAAGACATGCTTGCTCCCCTGGGAGCGACCTGGTTTCAGAAGCGGAAATGTAGCTCTCGCTTGTCCCTGCTTCTGCTGCGCTCTGTTAGCAAACGCTACAGACTTAAGTCATGCGCCGGTTTCCTGTTGCTTGTCCGTGGATCGGCTCCCCTCAGTGCCTGTGCTACAGCTGCCGTTCTTTCCCCTCCACTTCGTACTTCATTCGCTCCTAGATGCCGACAGATTAAGGTGTCAAGATAGAGTGGTTGGTAGACAGCAGCCGTGCACTTCCTACAGGGGCATAACGCACACGCCTGGCGTGGCAGCAACTCAAACATTATAACCAATAAAAGTAAGCCTTTTTTGGGGCGGTAGCATGGCACGCGTATTGTTAGGCAGTTACTCTTTTGGTGGTGAGGATTTTAAATCCCCTCGTCATTGTTTTGCGGTGGGACCTTGCAGTTTGGCATTATACCACTATACAAGGGATCCAGGATCCAGAACGGCAGGTGCCCTCGGAGCTCAAACTAGAATGTTATTTAACAGTACATGGATGATGACTTAGTAGCCAAGGCCAGAAGTCTCCTTTCAACCTCACATCAATAGCGGGTGCCTTCTCTCACAATGCTAGTTCACAAGTTACCCCTTTTTGCAGGAGATCCAGTTTTCAGGCGTATATTTTTTTGGACATTCCCTAAGCTGCTATATAACACTTATAATTTTTAGCAGTTGTTATTAATTATTAGAGCAGACTGTTGATCTCCAAAGGTGTTTATGGATTTCACTTAAGCAGACAAAATTTCTGTTTTCTGTAGTCTACTGGACTGTCATAGCCCAATATCCAACAAACATTTACAATGCAATAGGTCTCGCAGTGACATTATTTTGAGCTATTGACATTGTAAATGACATTTTTTTTGTAAAAAATAAATAAAAGGCATTGAAATTAAAAATGCAAATAGTCAAAAGCTTTGTAAATAAAAAACCTCTTGCATTGCGTTTACAGGAGTGTGAGCTATTGGCATTGTAAATGCTAATGGCTCATATTAATGTGACTTTTTTTAAACAACATAAATATAATGCATTTTCAATGCTAATAGCATAAACTCATGTAAACGCGATACTTACTGACAACTAAAATGAAGTATTTTCCTGGATATCTAAGGAAGCAATGCAATAGGTCTTGCATTTATATTAGTTTGAGCTATTGACATTGTAAATCATGTTTTTTTTTTTTTTTAAACATAAAAAAAAAAGGCATTGTCATTTTCAATTGCCAATAGCTACCGAACGTACTAATGGGCTTTACAATGTGTGGCCTTCAATAAGGTACACAAACACAGCCTCGTTACTAAAGAATTAACCTGGTAAGGAGAACGTATGTGTTGTACAAAGTGCATATGTATTCTTTGGACGATTTGTGCTCCTGTTCAACAAGCTTGGCCACAAGTCGGCGAACAACGCATCAAACACCCACCCACGCCGCTGCAGCACTCCTAAGGATAGGCTTTGCAAGGGTGACAAAGGAGGTCGGGTCAAAGGCACGAACACGTGTGCGCAGGGGAGACAGGTTTTCTTTCACATGAAAGGGACTCAAAAATGTAGAAAGCCTTCTCTATAAACAAACGGGGGAAACTGTGATCGTGCAAACAAAATATGCTGATGGCACATGTATTTACATCAGCCTGTTTTAAAAGGGGTTTCCTTTGATGTCTCCCCCCCCCCCCCCCCCCCCTCAAAATGGCCGCAGCCCATGTGGAAACTAGCTTAAATGGCTGTTAGCATCAGCTGAAGCCATTTTGTTTTTGGCAGCCATTTTAGTTAGCCATGTGCTCGCCATGTGCTTTCTCCCTCTTCACTGTTGACTGCCCTTGTACACTGTTGACTGCCCTTGTATTCTGCTTGTGTCATGTGATATAGTTAACTCCTTCAACACTGAGCCAGGGCCTTGCACATGCTCAGAAAGACCTGTAGCTGCCAATACACCTGTCCTAGTATATAACAGTCAGGCTATTCTTACTGATGTAAGGAGAAATGTCTCCCCTCCCACTTTGTTGAGCAAGCAATTTTTGTATACCCATATTAGTCAATAACTATTCCTGTATGCGTCAGTATCTCCCCTTGGTCTCATGCTGACTATGCAACAAATGTATATATAAGACCCATGTTCTCTGTACTCCTTAGACTGTCTCATTACAGTGGCCTGAGGGTACCATATTGACGCAGTCTCCCTCATGTGAGGTCAATCTCCCTCATGTGAGGTTAATAAAACTTGTGTTTTACTATTTCAGCTTCCGTGCCAATCTCTTCTTTGTTGGTTTAAGGACCAGGTGCATCAGTGAGCCCCTTAAAAGGTTTTATTTTCTACACCCAGACTGTGTGTGGGCTTACGTCCACCAACAAACGTGCCTTCTTTCCTACCTTAGCACACTGCTCCATGCACTGTGCATCTTACAGGGGTCTCTAGAGTGTCAGCTATGCCTAGAATGGCCTCTTAGGACGAGGCAAAGAAATCCCGTCCTTTTCTCCTGAAAGGATTTTTGCGCCCCAACCCCCTCCCATGTTTATTTTCTTGTCGACCCCGTGAGGAGCTAGGACAGCTGCGGAAAGCCACAGATCCTTTGCAGATTGCTAGTGTTGTGACCCCGAGGCCCCCTTTCCTCTCCGCCCTGATAACTGAATTGGCTTGTATGTATACATCTCCTATCACCCTGCCTTGGCCCAAGTTCAAGCAGCACAGCTGTGACTGCTGCCTGGGCACAAGGTCAACTCGTACCTCACCTTTCCTTCCAGTAGACTAGTACTTTATAAATAACCTCTGTTATTTTCAGACGTAGTGATAAAGTTGCAGTGTTAGTAGAGAGGCCAAAGAGCGAATGGGCGTGAATGTAAACCTAACTCTGAAGGTTGTCAAGATTTTTGAAACGCACTGAAAAGCTTCTGCAGGGAGGCTGTGCTGTTGCCGTTTATCCTGCCCTTGTTTGGTGTTTGTATTGGGGTGGTACTAGGGCGACAAGTTTGTGAAAACCAAGAACTAGGACGTTCCGCAAATATAAGAGTAAGACTCCAGTAAGCGGCACAGAATGAGGTGTGAGCGCACACCAACTAGCAAACGATGAAGGGAAGGGGGGGAGGGGGGGGAAAAGAGGAGGACACAGTGAAGGAAAACGAACAATAAAGAAAGCGAAGGTGCAGACAGAACGAGAGTGAATCCTTACCGTGTGTGATCTCTTGTCTTTATGGGGCCATGTGTTTAAACACATGGCCCCATTAAGATAAGAAATCGCTTACGACAGAAGGAAAGCAGGCGAGCCAGTCCAAGTGGGCCAACACAAAAAGCCAAAGGGAGGCAACATACATAGCTCATTTCCAATGGCTGGCCACGGTTTAGCATACACGGTGACGCCAGCCAATGGAAATGAGGGGTGGGCTGAAAGCCCTCTTCTAAAGATCCTCTCCTACAAAATCTCTCGCGGAGGCGGAGCAGGGCTCTGCCCTGCAACGCATGAGAGACCTAAAAATGGGTTTGCTGTATCCGAGCGCGAATAAATCAGTTGCACCTGTAGAATGCAGCAATACAGTCATTCCTCAACACACTCTCTGTCTAAGTACAGCTGAGTTGAGTTCATGACACTCTGACTCGCACAGAGCCGGTAAGCACTCTAGTGAAAGATTAGCACACTGCAAGAAGTGATTTAAAATGAGTCCCCCCAGTAGACACGAAGAAGTACCCAACTACATGCACACGCATGCTGGTAACTGGTGCTTGGTGGCTTCTTGAGTCACTACGAACGGCCTTTAATGTAGAATTTACGAAGCAATATTGTTTTTGTGCCGAAGGTGCTAACTGGGGCTCATCTTTGATGTTCTCATAGGGATTATTATTCAGCAGTTATTCAAGGAGGTTAAGCCTTAACACAGAGTTGCTTGAGCTAATGGAGGACGAATAAATCCTGGAGTCTCGTCCAAAAACCTTTTTCTTCAGGACCATTTCCTCTAGTACCTCACTTTGCCGTACGGGAGCATTTCAACGCCTCGTAGAATTGAAATCCTAGACCGCAGCTGTCCATTGAGACTTAACGGCACTAAAATTAAAACTTGGCTGTTTGATTATTCTTCATTCTGGGAGGCATGTAATTCCACTCCGCAATCTATGCAGCATTTTACCAGCATTGCCCTGCAGAAAAACGCGTCAGCTTCATGGCATTTATATAATGCTTAATGCATATTCCAGAAAATTGTGCACATGTAATATTCTGTCAAAATACGTTTAAAAAGTTGGCTGCTACGTCACGTCCGTAAAGTATTGTGGTCACGAGGCAGCTGTGACATTTTTGGGTCAGTTTTAGTTTTATGCAGGTGCTCGTTCAGTTCCCAATTAAAACAATGCCTGCCTTTCGATAGTGCAAATTAACAAACAGCATTAAGAATTGAGTGGCTTTGAAGTAAATAGAAAACGATGGGTAGCGAGATCTTTAAGGAAGTGCACATGGAATGCATAAGGGAAAAATGATAGTTCATGCACAGACACTCAAAGTGCAATCACACCAGAGTGTATGCAAGCAAAAGGCACCACATAGAAATATGAACCATCCCGCTTTTATTTGGAAACGTGTCTATGTGTACGGAAGGTGTGGGCTGTTTGCTAGAAATGTGGCAACACTTTAGCTTTGTTTTTTTTAAGGATGCTGATCCAAGCTCTCTATGGGAAACAGTATATATCTGTAAATATACACACCGGCATCATTGTCTTAGTTGTATGCAATATGTAACACAATGTACATATGCTACGTAGTTTGCGGGAGAAAAGGTTACCTGTGTGTTATTTTTGGAATCACCTCATCAGTATCAACTGTTGTACTGCCTATGTGAAAAAATGCTAAGGCAGCGCCAGTTGAGTTTACGGGAAGCGTGCTGCCAGATCTTTATCCAGCGTGCTGATGCTGTCAGAGTGATGGGAGGTCCTAGTCTTCTTGTGAATAAATGCCTCACTTTGCTGCGGTGGTGCTCTCTGTGAGTGATCATCTTGTGTCTTTGCTTTCGCGGGGCTGATTTATTAACGGTTTTTGCCTGTGTCAACTTGTTAAATTCCCCCTTGCATTCTGGATCACTTTTGTGTTTTCCTGTTTTTGTGACACCGACTGTCCCAGCACTCAAGGTTGAATATGGTCAAGTCCTAACACAAACGACAAACCCTCTCACTGTTCAACTGGTCAAGTTTGAATATTCTTTCGAAAGTGGAAAATACGTCTTTACTGTACATTGCTATTAACTCTTTGTGGATTATTTATGTGTATGTAAACATACATTATGGATTCACCAAAGGTTGGTGAACTGTTGCAAGGGTAAACCGTTTCTGCTACATTTACACACTCTACTGCTACACAGTGAGTGGCTTGCACTCAGTGGAATTTAAACCTGTGACTATAGCTTTCTTAAGAGGGGTAATCGTGATATTCCACTGAGCCTTAGGAGGAGTGTAATCCTTTGCTCCAGGGGTGCCCATGGCTCGTTCAATCTTCCCGTCTTTTCTTCTCCGGGTTGCCTGTCTTTGGAATATCAGACACACCTATGTAAATAGCTGCGCACATTTACATCAGCATACGCAAAGATTGTCCTCTATAGCTAATATAAAATTGGCAATTTCTTAAAGGATAAATAATTAAATCTTACTGCTTCATTAACCTTCCTGCTTCCTCAAATTAGCTTGAAAATGCACCATTTGTACACTCTTTTAAAAAAAAATTCTCGGGGGGACAACCCACCCCGAACCCTACGCTACACTCGCCGCAGTGCACTACAACAATAAATTTACACCCCACCACTTTCAAACGCCCAAAGGACCGGGACATCGCTGTTGCAGCCACCGCTGCTGCCATGAGGGGAATGGTCAACTCTTATCACCATAAGCCATGAGGTGAACGGCCCAACTACAATCCCCAGCAGCCTTCACGCCTCTGACGCTGTAATCACGCCTGGAGGCACAATAAAATCTCCGCTGTCCTCTCGCAGCGCGGGTCGAGCGTGGGCGGGCCCGTCTGCGCCAGTCAGTGGCAGACAGAGGCAGGGCACAAAAAGGGCAGCAGGGAAGAACCTGCAAATTATAGGCTTATAAGCCTGATAGATGTCCTACAGAAGGTCTTTGCTAAACAAATTTTAACTAGGCTCACTGATTGGATGGCAGAAGAAAATGTACTATCACCATGCCAGGCTGGTTTCAGGCAAAAAACGAGTACAATAGATCAAGTATTTAGATTGATGATCATATGCTGGAAATACACAAGACTAAGATCCAGCCACCTATATGTCGCCTTTATTGACCTAAAGGCGGCATTCGATTCCATCCCAAGGGCCCAACTGTGGGAATCCTTACATCGACAGGGGGTACCGGATGAGATTTTAATTCAAATTGTTAGGTTACACCAAGACAACTATGCCAAAGTACGATGGGGCAAAGGAGGCGAGCTCACTGATGAGATCCCAGTAAAGAGGAGAGTGCGCCAGGGCTGTGTACTGGCGCCGACTCTCTTTCTCGTGTATGTAAATGATTTGGTTAAACATCTCCAAAACTGTGTGCATGACTCATCAAAATTGGGAGGTAATTACATCTGTGCCCTAACATTTGTTGCCGACACTATCTTACTGTCCCAAACTCCTAGTGGCTTGCAGAATTTGCTTCATAGCCTTAATGAATATTGTAAGGTAAAAGGTCTTGAGGTGAATCCAACAAAAACGAAATATATGACTATAAGGCCACATAGAAGTTTTAAGAACAAACTGTATTTAAATGGCACAGAGCTAGAACGTGTATCAAATTTTGTATATCTGGGGGTCACTTTGGACTCTAAACTTTCCTGGGTCGCACAGATCGAGAAGTCAAAGGCTATTTTAACACAAAACTCTATCCCTATTGTAAAAAAACAATTGGCAACGTCATCTAAAGCCATCACTCCTGCTCTGGAAGTATAGGAGGCCAGAGCCCAAACTGCTGCCCTATATGGTGCTGAGATTTGGGTAGTGGCACTCTTAAATCTCTAACTATAGCTGAAAATATTTTTTTTTAATGTTTGTTGCCCTTCCCCAACACACTCCATTGATTCCCCCCCCCCCCCCCCCACCTACGATTTGGGTATTAAACGCTTGGAGTATCTAGCAATTTGGAGAACTCTGTCATTCTGGATTAGAATTTGGATAACACCGGAGCTAACAGTGTATAGAGAATCACTTGTCGAATTCCTAGCACTTGACACCCAAATTTCTTTCCCTTGGTTGAGTCACATAAAATCATGGCTTTTGGACCTAGGACTGAACAGATACTGCTTGAACCCAAGTCTGCGGACTCCCGAGTCAAAACGCGAGATCAAATTCCTATTTTGGGAATTTGTTAGAGACAAGGAAACTTCAAGCAATTCCCATGGCAGACTAACTGTGCAATTCCTCCAGTTCAAAATGACACATAACTTTGAGACTTTTTAGATGAGATAGGATCGTTATTGGCAAAGTGTTTATACCTGAAATTTAGATACGGTATGTTACAATTAAATAGTTTCGCTGCCAAATGGTCAATGTGACAACACAAGGAGCGGGAGGTCCAATGCACTTTATGTCGAATGGGGGTTGATGAAGATATTCCACACGTTTTGTTTTTCTGCCCAGCATAAAGACTAACTAGAAGGAAATGGATAAAACCAATAGCCTGGCGCCTTAGGGTTAGGAGAATGAACGATATGTTGAGAATATTAAAAACGGACAACTCTCGCCAAATAGTTTTTGCCCTCAGCCGATTTCTATTGGCTGTTAACTTTAGAAGGGAAAGGGGAGGATAGAAATTATAAACTATAACTTTTTATAACTGGCTGTCAATCAAAGGCACCCACCTAGAGGTAATGCTGTACAATCTGGCAAGAATAACTATGACAAAAATCAAAGGGGATTACAAAATTTGAAGCATTTTTAAACTGTTGTGTATTGTATTGGTTTACATGTTTTTAGTATTAACTTCATGATTTTAAGAATTGATAGCTCTGCTTAACATTGGCATTTTATGGAACTTTTTTTTTCTTTTTCTTTATCCTCATTCGCCTCCGACCCCAGACGACTAAAACAAGTAGGATGTCATTACCGTTACTCTTCTTCAGGAGACGTAGGCAATCGAGATGAGGCCCAAAAGAAACCACCCGCCTACCGCTATATAACAAAACCTACGTAATGTCGCTGACCTCTCTTTTTAAAGGAGAGGGTGGTCGCACTCGCTTCTGATCGTAACTGAGACTGTGAAATATTGGCCTGTAGGATGTAGGAGCTGGGGGGAAAGCAAGGCCAGTACACTCTGAGAGCTTCCAAAGAAGCATAATCATAGGATCCAAGACTTAATTTTCAAATTAATTGCTCAACAGCTTAAACCCCTGAATAAGTAAATAAACTTGTCCAAAAACTAGGACAGAGACCAATTAAGCAAATAATCCCATAATGCTTGCTTTCTGCTATTCTGCAGTCTAACTAAATCCATTTTAGAGGTCTTGTATAAGGAGGACAGCCAATCTGAGTGAGCGGGAGGTGTAGCCTCTACCCATCTCCTGCATATTTCTCTTCTGGCCAGCAGGATTGCGCAAAATAAAAAACCCCTGGTAAGGCCAGTAACTGCACTGGCTATGCCAAAGATAATCAGGACAGGGGAAATTTGGACATGGGTTCCCAAAATGTTAGCTAGGGTCGCCCCTACTTTCTTCCAAAATTCAGAAATAGCTGGACAATCTTTAAACAGATGTATGTCTGAGGCATTCACTAGGCCGCACTTCTTACAACTGACAGGAGGGCCCTTTGCTATTTTAGAAAGTCTAGAAGGAGAGAAGTAAGCTCTGTGCACAGTGAAATAGTGGTTCCTCCTAAACCAGGCTGGCTTTACAACTGCAAACAAGGTGTTAAAGGAAGTTTGCCACAGCTCGTCCCAGTTTTCACCTGGCATAGAAGCTCCCCACAATTCCTCAGCTAATTTAAAATCACCGTCAATGACTTTCTCTATGGCCCAATAGAAATAGGACACCTCCTTCTTCCCCACCTGCCTGGATACCAGTTGCTCCTCCAAAGTATTCCCTTTACCTATAGGTTTTTTCAGCGTCTGGGACCAGCTCTGCAATTGCAAATATTTAAAACCTGGACATGCCCTCCTCTAACTTATTATCAAGTAGCACCCAAGGCAAAAGTGAACCATCAACGGCCAAGTCGCCACACACCAAAAGCCCCGCTGTTTTGAGTGGGACTGACAGTTTATCTTTCAGGCAGTCCGGAGCCCCTGGAGTGTCCATCAGAGGAGCCAAACTTGAGAAGTAGTTTAAGCCAGTACATTGCTTAATTCTGGCCCATATACGAGCCATACCCAGAAGGACTTTAAGCTGGATCTTCTTGAAAAACATTTGGTCTCTGTACTTTAAAAGAAACCCCTCATGTGAAAACCGCACTCCATCAAGCATAGCCAAAAACATGACCGCCCCTCTCCGACGAATCTGGGGATTTTAGCAGCATTCTAGAGTGTTAGCTGAAAGGCCCAGGCGTAGTATTGGAGGTCCGGAAGTGTAAGGCCGTCTTTCTCGCTCCTATGCCTTAGCTTCTTCCAAGCTATTCTTGTAGCTTTATAAGCCCACACAAATGAATTGATTGCTTGCTGAAGTTTTTCAATGGCCTGCTTTTCAAAATACAAAGGAATTGTATTAAAAAGAAAAGTGATTTTTGGTAATATAACCATTTTAATCAAATTAATTCTACCCAAAATGGTCAATGGGAGACAAGTCCATGATTTCATGAGTTTCTGTCACTCCTTGGAGACATTTGCAAGATTAGTCTCTGAAATATCTATATTTTGGACAATCCTAACACCCAAGTATCGCATATCACTCTTGGTCTGGTATAGACACTCTGGCAGGGTCCACAACATAATATCTGTTTATTCCGCGTTGACTTCATAGCCAGAAACCGGCCCAAAATCTTGTGACAACGTTATGACATGAGGAAAAGACGACTCTAGATCAGATGTAAGAAACAAGACGTCATCCGCATACAGGGCTACCTTCCTCTCCCATGCGCCAAAATTGAATGATGCAATACCCATCTCCTCCCTGAGACGCTGAGCAAAAGGCTCAATGTATATGTGAAATAGGAGGGGGGGGGAGAGGGGGCAGCCCTGTCTGGTTCCCCTGGTGATCTTGAAGGGGTTGGTCAATTTACTATCTACTAAAAGTCTTGCCGATGGATCACTATATATAAGCTGGATAACTCTACGGAATTTCTCCCCATAGTTAAACTTCACCAACACCGCTGAGAGATAGGACCAGTTGACCCTATCGAAAGCCTTGGTGGCGTCGAGTGACATTGCAGCAAGGGGTAATGAAAAAGTGGAAGCGAGATCAATAGCTCCAATGAAATCATAAGTGAGATCGAAAAGATTCCTGCCTCTCAAAAAACCTTTTTGATCTAAGTGCAACAATCCACCTGCCACCGTGCCCAACCTATCTGCTAAGATCCTAGTGAAAATTTTGTAATCTGTGTTTAAAAGAGAAATGGGTCTGTATTACCCACAATTCACCGGAGATTTACCCACCTTCAAGATTAGTGTTATGGTGGCTTCTCCCCACGAAACAGGAGGTCTAAACCCTTCAACTAATATCTTGTTGAATAGAGCTGTCATAGTCGGAATTATAGCTTCTCCCAGGAATCTATATAATTCCATTGGAAGCCCATCGGGCCCTGCAGCCTTACCCCTCTTACTAGCTGAATTGGCTTTCCTGACCTCTTGCTGAGATAAATCCAACTTGAGGTTGTCACGTTGGGAGGAACTTAGAGAGGTGAGCTTAATCTCACTTAACCACTCTCGAACATGATTGCGGTCTACCACATTGTCTTCATTATATAGGTTTTGTAAGAAGGCAAAGAAGGCTTCTCCAATCTCTTCATCAGCAACCACCGATGTGTTATTGTGTTAATTGTCAATCTGTTTTAGGATCTTATGAACCCGGTCTGTCTTGGCTTTCCAAGCCAAGAGTTTGCTAGCCCCCTTCCCGTATTCAAAACGGGCAAGCTTACTAGCCTCCCATTTTTAGAAATCCTTGTCTGAATGGTACTCTAGTTGATCTTTCAGGGTTCCCAGTTTCACCAGATGCTCCTGACGCTTTACCATGTCATTCTCTCTATTCAGACTCAACTCTACTATCTTCATTTCACACTCAATGTGAGCTACCTCCTCTCTGTATTGCCTGTTCTTATAACATGTCCTACTTGTGACTAGACCTCTTAGGTAAGCCTTCCAAGCATCCCATACTACTGAGATGTCGGCCGAACCAATGTTCATGTTAAAGAAGGACTCTGTCTCCTGGGACAAGTATTTGGCTTCTGATTCATCCAAAAGTAGAGAACGATCAAACGTCCACACCCTTAATTGTTCTTTCTCCACCACAATTAAATCCATCCATACCACAGCATGGTCTGACAAGTCGGGAGTCAGATAGCCAATATCTAACTTTAGCTCTCAGATCATGACGAACCAGGATGTAATCAGTCCTTGATTTGAGTCTATATTTATGGTTGCAAAAAGAGACGCCTAACTGGGAGCCCAACCTTTCTCTCCAGATATCGCACAATCCATTCTGCCTCATCATCATCATCTGAAGATATGCCCTAGACTTAGACAAAACGTTCGCCCTACTGCTTGGGGACTTATCCGTCTGAGGATTCAGAACTACATTAAAATCACCAGCCAAGACAATTGGTTCTGGGAAATCCAGCATATTTGCAAAAATAGTTTTCAAAGTGGAGGGGTCATCTTGGTTAGGGCCATAATAGCCTACCACTGTTAAGAAAGAGTTCTGAACAGATAACTTGACAATGACCCACCTGCCACCTGGGTCTATCATCAGGTTTAAAACCTGGGCCTTTGCTTGTTTTTTTTTACCAAAACGGCTACCCCCCTAATATTAGCACTCTGAGTGGAACTAACACAGTGTTCTATCCATCTGACCTTACTAAAGATTCCACAAATTTCCTCTTGCAGGAGATGTGTCTCCTATAGAATAATTATCTGAGCTGGGGAATCTTGGAGGTATTGTAAAATGTTTGCTCTCCTATTCTTCACTCGGAGGCCACTGACATTCCAGGATAAGCACTGCAGAGTTCTCATGGTGGTTTAATCGACGGGGCCTTAAGTATGCCGGGTCTCCCCGAATGCCAATCCCAAACCAAGCGCAACATTCATACATAAACCGAACAAAAAAGGTGAATGAGAATGTATTTCTTTTTCAACCCCTATGCTCCCCACCCCGTGCTCCCCTTCCTCCCCCCCCCTCCCATTGAGCCCCTCCCTGGAGAACCCTACCTTAATTTACCTGGACTAAAAGTCCAGATTCTGCGTACCGGGGCAACCTACCCTGTCCCTAGTTCCTCAAAGTACTTCTGATGCTGTGACCCATGTGTATCGATGTGGCCGAATACCTAGCATATGATAAAGTCAGACCCGTCTTTCTATAACCTGATGTCTCAGAGATCTTGATTCTTAGTTCATAATTCTGTGATGAAGGTGTATGCATAACAACATAACTGAGCTTTTTGGGGGCTTTAGCTAAGTTTTCCAACAGCTCATCCGCCTCCTGCACTGTTTTTAGATTGTACATCTTATTATTACGCATAATCTTTAAAAGTGCAGGAAATTTAAGTTGAGCAACCGTGCCAAGTTTTTTAAAGTCGTCCATTTTCCTGCCCAGCTCCGTTTGTCTATCGAAAGTAGCGCGTGCCAGATCAGAGCAGATTTCAAAAGCAAAGTCTCTGGGTTTCAAAGATTTTTGTTTGAAGGCACACAAATGTTTTCTTTCAAAGAAAATGTAAGAAAGTTAATTAAAATTTTCCTTGGCTTAGGCCTGTTTGGGTGTTTCCTGAAGGGGTACCTGTGGATCCTTTGTATGTCCTCCTCAGATTCTTCGATCTGTACCGATTCCTTTATAAGGGTCACAATAAAGGCCTTGAGATCTTCCCCCTCCTTTCCCGCAGGAACATTCAGAAGACGAAGATTATTGCGCCGAGAGTTGATTTCCAGCATCTCAAGTCTACCCCGAAGCACAGCCTCTTCCCTCTTAAGCATCGATATATCTGCTTTGGTTGCTCCCAAGTCTTCCCTGAGCTCTCCCACTGAGCTTTCTAAAGTCACAGTCTTTGAATTTAGGAGATCAACTTTTTTCTCAAGTGACTCTCAAAAGAGCCTGATCTCCCCTTGATTTACCTCGGAAACCGAAAAGCCCTTTCTAATATCTGCAGAGAGAGAAGAAAAAAGCGCATCTAGAGATGCCACAGAGGACCCCACCGTACCCTGGTCGTTGGAAATTTTCTCCACCCACTGTTACCACTGGCCTCCATGCTTTCACTGGGAAGACTTTTTCCTCCGGCGTAACCATTACCCTCGTCCGAGGTCATAGTTAAAGCCGATCCTGAAATTGTCAGTTTGTTCATAGATACATTTTGTATAGCAGAGAGGGGGATGCCTGCTGCCTGAATCACCTCCCTATCCTCTAAGGGAGGCCCCAACCTCCACGGCCCAGAACACTTCCTGTAAGTCTAACCCTGTGCTGCCACGTCTAGCACCTGCGGTTAAGACCTCAGGGAGGGAGTAATCCTTATTTTAAAATCTGTGTTACCCTTGACTTTGCCTGCTTTGATGCTTCTGCCCTTAACTTCACAATACTGAAAGGTTGAACTATTTTCAAGTTCTGTGATGGAGATTATAGCTCCTTTCTTCTGAATCACACTATTATAAGTGACAGATTTGCCTTCAGAGGGCGAGTTGATATTTTTATCGGCCAATTTCACTTTTGTCGGCCCCTGCACCTCTCCCCCATGCTTCCTAACCCTCTTCGCGTTCTTTTTTGTTATCGGGGCTTTAATATTGACAGGAGCTGTGCTTGACCTAGGGAACCCTCTCCTCCTGACCCCCCCCCCCCCCCCCAATATCTGCTTTGTTTGGATTTGCGGCGTAAAAAGAGAAGGCAGGACAAGCTTACCGACCTCTCTTGCCGGTGTTTTGCTGGTGGAAATTACGCCAAGGGTGCCCCCCCTCCTCCAGGCCCCCCTGTACCTCGTGTTGTTGCGGCTGCAGAGAAGAAAAAGTCAAAGTAAACCCACTGCTCTCTGTGGGCAAACACTCACCTGTTCTCTCCGAAAAAACAACCTTCTCCAGCGTGGGTAGTGTCAACAGCCTTCCTGTGCTGCCTCTGCCCTTTCCGGAGTCAGCTCGGAGGAGTCCGCGAGCCGCCGCTCTGCGGCCCCTCCTCAGCTCCAGGGCGGCAACGGTCCAACATGGCAGGTCCACAGGCCTGCCGAAACACATCCCCCGCAGGCTTACAGTAAGTCAAATCTCCAAAAATAAAAAGCGGGGTTCACGGGAAACAAGTTTGTGCAGAATTACGGGTAACAGCTGCGGCGCATCTAAAAGCGGGACGTAGGTGCCACCGGAGGCAAGAGACCGCTTAACTGACGTACGCCATGTTCTCCCCCCTGACTAGCATGCAATGGAACTTTTTATGAATATTTAAATTTCTCCAGCATTCTTTTCAGTTTGGATATAAACCAATTCAAGTCACTGTTCTAGCATATTGGTAGAGTATAATATTTCGTACCGTTATGCATTTATTGCACACGCACTATTTAAGAACTTGATATGAGTACAGAACAAATAGTAGTTTGCTCCTATTATATTGCACAGGCACTTTTCAAGCGAACAAGACAATAGGATAACCCCCAGACTGTCAAGACCAACTGGTGGAACTCATCTAGACTTAAAATGAATTACAATGTACTAGATGTAGCTAGAGTTGACAAAGCGAGCAATGGATGAATGTATTTTAAGAAAATTTTATCTGTATGTACTGTATCTTATTGCTCTTCTACTTTTATGGCCTTATAGGTCGAAATAAAGTATTTTGATTTGAAATGCCACCAGCCGCCACTGGAATTGACAGGTCCTGGCGAGCATGCCAGGACAAGCTCCTGGACATTTTAGGGACCCTCACAAAGATTTTGGACATGGCTGAGGAGGCCAAGCTATCAGGTTCCCTGATCTCCCCAGATTCCCTTTCAGGTTGGGCACAAAGGCCTCTGTGTTTTTGGGCAATGCCAACTGCGCTCTTTCTACGGAGCGTCGCCACCCTCTTCTTATTAAGGGACCTCAATGATTCAGAGGCATGGGCAGTGGCGCAAGGAGGGCTCTTTAGGGAGCAGTTTGTCCAGGAGCTTGGTAAATTTGTCAATACCTTTACCTCCCTTGACAAGGCGCAGTCGTCTATTAAGAAGGTATTTCCCGCGCCTTGGCTCTGGAACACCTGGCGGCGTGGATCCATCAGGACCCGGCTATCAGGGGTCTGAGATGGACAAACGGCTGGGAGGACCGTATATCGTTGTATGCGGATGATATCCTGCTTTATCTCGCCTCCCCGGCAAAGTCACTCAACGTTGCAATAGACATATTCCGCGTATTCGGCGAGTTCGCGGGATATAGGATTAACTGGTCCAAATCAGTGCTTTACGTTCTTAGTGGACAGCGGCCCCGACTTCCCCGGGATTGCCAACTGACGGAGGCCAAGGACGGGTTAAGTATTTGGGCATATGGGTATCCAAGGGCCTATCTCGCTTCTATGACGCTAACCTTCGGCCTCCGCTAGTACGTCTGAAATCTGACGTTCAGCACTGGAGGTCGCTCCCCTTAACTCTCCTGGGGCAAACAGCATTATTTAAGATGATGTCCCTCCCCCGGCTGCGGTATGCGTTGCAGAACATGCCCCTCCCGGTCGCAGCGTCGTACTTCAAAGAGCTTGAGTCTACGGTGCGGGACTTGCTGTGGGAGGGTAAGCCCCCTGCATCGCCACACAGAAACTCACTCTGGGATGGTTCGACGGTGGCATTGGGCTCCCTGACATGAAAAAATATTATTGGGCCTCGCAGCTCGTGGCTATCAACCAATGCAGGTATCGTCAGCACGATGACCCGGCCTTTCGGATAGACCGTTGGCTCCTCCCAGGAGGCAGATTTGAGGGGGCGTTGTATAAAAAATAAAAATCGGTGTCACCCGCCCTCTCCGGCCTGACTCAACATGCTGTGCAGGCATGGAAAGACACCAATAGAAGCCTGGGTTGGGGGGGTAAGCTTACTCGCGCCACACCGCTCTGGCACTGATCAACTGGGTCGGTTGTCACGTTCCCTGGGTTTTGACAAATGGGATGTCATTGGAATCTCCAGCATTGGTGACCTTTGGAAGTCGGGCGAGGTCATACCATTTTCCCGATTGCGGAAGGAATACGAAATGGCAGACTCTGAGCGATTTCGATATCTTCAAATTAGACACGCTCTGCTGGCGGTTCTCCCAAGGGATGCAGATCTCCCTGAATCCTCTCTGCTAGAGGACAGGATTCTTGACGGCGACTTGTCTGAAAAGGCCATATCTCTCATATACAAAAAGCTCCTGAACAACATGCCAGATCCTCTGATCCGTCTAAGAAGTAAATGGGACCACGACATGGCTGGGCTGGATGACTAGGAATGGCAAGCTGCAGTGGCGTCTCTGCGCGCGGTTGCCATCTCCTCTAGATTCTGACTGGTCCAGTTGAAAATCCTACACAGAAAACATCTGTCTGGACCTTCACTGGTCCATATGGGCTACACCCAAGATAGTGATTGAGCAAGACAATGTGGGCAGGAGGGCACCTTTATTCATACCATTTGGGTATGTGCAGCCATACAGAAATATCGGGAGGGGGCGACACTTAAAATGGAGGAAGTACTGGGGCAGCAGATACACGGGAATATCAAACTGATCTTATTGAATATATGGGACCCCACAGACCTCACCGCAAAAGAGTGAATCTGGGTCACCTTGGGTTACATGGTGGCCAAGCAAAATGTTGCACGTATGTGGAGAGCCCCGATTCCCCCAAGCGTTGCAGACTGGGCCAAGGATATGGACTGGTGCATGGTAACGGAGGTTCCTATACATGTCTCTAGGTGGGTGTCCGAAAAAATGGTCACACATATGGGGGGCTTGGAACTCATTTCAGGGGGATATATGTGAACTGCCTGGGAGCACGGATGACAATGCCGTTGATATTGAATAGTATTTGTTTCCCGATGACTCCTATGTTGTACTGTGCAATGAGCTTTTGATGTTTTTCTTAAATGTACTGCCTACGGATCATCTGTTCAATTTGGTGAACCGATTGTAAACAGGCCTGTTTTTCTTTTAAATAAAAAAAAGAAGGTATTTCCCCGGGTTTTCCGCGGTGCCAGTCGAGGTAGGGGCCGCTCGACCAGCCGCCTTTCCAACCAACCCGCAAGGGGGCAGGGTCCCAGGCAAAGCCAATACCAAGACCAATCCCGCTTTGGGAACTTCTACCATGCAAGAGGCCGGAGAGGCAAGGGCAGAGGATATCGAGGAGCAGCATCCTCAACCAGTCCCAGTGAGTGTTCTACCTTCTTTCCATTTAAAGGTGGTGGGGGGGGGGGGGGGGGGGGGGGGGGGGGAGGATGTTGAGGAGGATGGGGAATTTTTTCAAGGCCTGGGCTTCCATCTCAGGGGACTCATGGTGTTACAAACGGTTTGGTATTTTTCACAAAGACTGCGCTGGGGAACCTTCTCAGCGACACAGACCCCGGCCGATCCAGTTTTCCCAGCACGAATCCTCCTTGGTGGACGCGGTGGTCGCATCCCTATTAAGCCAAGGGGGCTATCGCTCCCTCATCCCCGGGGGTTCATCAGCAACATCTTCTTGGCAGAAAAGACGGATGGGGGCAAGGAAACCGTAATCAACCTCAGTGTATTCAACGAGTGGCTGGTTTACCGCCACTTCAAAATGGAAGGGATTCATCCTCTCAGAGATGTCCTGCGCCCTTCGGACTGGATGCTACGGTTGGACTTAAGACGCCTACCTAGTTATTCCCGTCTTTCCTCTCCATCAGTGGTTCCTCCAGTTCACCTGGCAGCAGCAGACCTACAAGTTTGCCGCTCTTCCTTTCGGTTTATCTTCGGCTCCCTGGTGCTTCACCAAGGTTCTCAAGCCAGTGGTGGAGTTCACAGGCAGGTCGCTCCCCACGCCGCACAGTTCCACCAGATTGTGCCCGTTGTCCCGCCCCCACTGCTGCCGCGAGTTCGCGCCAGTCTTGTGCTCTGTGCTGCCCCTCTCGCCTATCTGCCGCATGCTCACCCCTATCTGCTTTATTTGCCTTTTGCTTCCCTGCCTTGTTTTCTGCATTCTTGGTGTTCCTCCACTTCTCACCTTGTCACTGTATTTCACCTCAGCCTTAATTTGCCTTTGGCATTCCTCCCCTTCTCGCCGCTGTGTCCCCGCCCCCCCCCCTCGATCGCCCATTTGCTCCCCTCACCCGCTTCCCAGCTGCTCCTCCCTCCCACCTCCCCCTCTAAATGGCACCCGCTGTGCGGTGAAAAGAGCGACCCTTGACCCGAAGGCGCACCAAAGGCAAGCGCGTCTGCACCTGGACATCCCCCAACGCCAGACCCCCTGGCCCCCACGAGCGCCACAACACCGGACGACACTACGACGCCAACTTCCTCCACGAACTCAACACCGGCCGATCATCTACCTGCTTCCAGGCCACCCCGAAGCTCACCCACGGTCCCCTCACCTGCCGAAACTGCAGCTTCATCAGCTATCGAACACCTGCACGTCCTGCCACTCCCACCAGGGCAGGCCAAACCACCTCAGATGCATACTACTCAACACCCGCTCCGTCCACAAGCATGCCGTTGAACTCTGGGACCTGCTCGACTCATCCTCCCCGGACGTCGCCTTCCTGACAGAGACCTGGATGAACCCCTCATCGGCGCCCGACATTGCCATAGCCATCCCGGATGGCTACAAGATCACCCGCAGGGACCGCACTAACAGACCGGGAGGAGGCATCGCCATCGTCCACAGGAACACCCTCAGAATCTCGCCCAGCACCGAAGACACCCTCAGCACCGCCGAGCACCTGCACTTCCAGATCCACATCGATCCCAACACCACCCTCATAGGAACCCTCATCTACAGACCCCCCGGCCACAGTTCAGCGGCTCCATCACAGATGTTGTCAGCTCGCACGCCCTGACCTCCACAGACTACATCCTCCTCGGATACCTGAACTTCCACCTCGAGAACGCCAAGGACAGCAACTCATCCTCCCTGCTCGACAACCTCGGACTCAAACAGCTTGTCACGACTTCCACCCACTCCACCGGACACACGCTCGACCCCATCTTTTCCGTCAGCAACCACGTCACCTTCAGCCACACCACGAACTCCACTGGAGCGACCACCGCTACATCCACTTCTCCTTCGAGAAACACACCACGCACAACCACCCTCAACGAATCCCCCACCGCAGCTGGAACAAGGTCACCGAAGACCAGCTAATCACAAACCTCGCCTGAGACCCACCAACCGACCCCACCGACACGGCCACGGCTGCCCGCAACCTCAGGCAATAGATTGACGACTGCGCCAACAACCTTTCCCCGATCAATAAACCCTCAAACAGACGTACTGACAGAAGGGCCAGCTGGTTCACCACCGACCTCCAGGTATCCAAGCAGACCTGCCGAAGATTTGAGAAGAAGTGGCGCCACGAACAGATACTGAACAACCACGCTGCCCTCAAGAACACCAGCCGCAAGCACCACCAACTCATTTGAACCGCCAAAAGAACCTCCTTCAAGGAACGCATCAACAACAACGCGCACAACAGCAAAGAGCTCTTCAACATCGTGAAAGAACTCGCCAACCCCAGCTCCAACGACATCCCGCCGTCACAAGACCTCTGCGACTCTCTATCCACCTTCTTCTACCGCAAGATCGCAGACATCCACAACAGCTTCAACACCCAGAACCACCCCGACAGCCGCCGACACCTCAAACTCACTGCCCCCTCCTTCTCTCCTGGAACCACGTCAACGAAGACGACACCATCAAAATCATGAACACCATTCGCTCCGGCTCGCCATCCGACCCCTGCCCCCACCACATCTTCAACAAAGCAAGCTCCATCATCGCACTCCATCTCCGGAAGATCCTCAACAGTTCCTTCGAGACCGCCACCTTCCCGGAGAGCTGGAAACACGCCGAGATCAACGCCCTACTCAAGAAACCCAAGGCAGACCCAAAGGACCTCAAGAACTTCCAGGCCAATCTCCCTGCTCCCGTTCCCGGCGAAAGTCATCGGGAAGATTGTCAACAGGCAACTGACCCACTTCGTCGAGGAGAACAACACTTTAGACTCGTCCCACTCCGGATTCCGCAGCAACCACAGCACCGAAACCACACTCATTGCCGCCATCGATTACATCAGGACCCTACTGGACAAAGGCGAAACCGTGGCCATCATCCTCCTGGACCTCTCGGCCGCCTTCGACACCATCTGCCACCACACCCTTCGCACACGCCTCCACGACGCGGGAATCCGTGACAAAGCCCTGGACTGGATCACCTCCTTCCTCACCGGTAGAACCCAGAGAGTCCGCCTCTCCAATTCCGATCTGAAGCCACCACGATCACCTGCGGCGTACCCCAAGGAACATCCCTCACCCCACCATTTTTATCATCTACATGGCACCGCTCGACAACATTGACCTCAACATGGTCTCATACACCGACGACACCCAGCGATCCTCTTCCTCACCAAGGATCTCGCCACCGCCAAAATTAACCTCCACGAAGGAATGAAGGCCGTCGCCGAATGGATGAAGAACAGTCGCCTGAAACTGAACTCAGACAAGACGAAGGTCCTCACCCTCGGCTCCACCTCATCCGGCTGGTACGACTCCTGGTGGCCGGCCCCGCGGGGAGTTGCACCGACACCCACCGACCATGCACGCAACCTGGGGTTCATCCTGGACTCATCACCATCAATGACCCAGCAAGTCAACGCCGTCTCCTCCTCCTGCTTCAACACCCTTCGCATGCTTCACAAGATCTACAGATGGATCCCCACCGGAACCAGAAGGACGGTCACCCAGGCCCTCGTCAGCAGCAGGCTGGACTATGGCAACACCCTCTACGCAGGAACCACGGTCAAACTCCAGAAAAGACTTCCAACGCATACAGAACGCCTCTTCAAGCCTCATCCTAGACATCCCCCGCCACATCACTACCAATCAGAGAGACCTGCACTGGCTCCCCATCGACAAGAGGATTGCCTTCAAGCTCCTGACGCACGCTCACAAAGCACTTCACAACGCCGGGCCAGCATACCTCAAACGACTCTCCTTCCACACCCCGAACTGCCAGCTTCGCTCCACCGACCTCACCCTCGCCACCGTCACAGATCATTCTCACCTCAAAGACATGGAACATCCTCCCCATCCACCTGCGACAGACCCAGGACCTGCGGACCTTCAGAAGACTTCTCAAAACCTGGCTGTTCGAGCAGTAGCAGCACTCCCGCCCCCCAGCGCCTTGAGACCCTCACGGGTGAGTAGTGCGGTCTACAAATGCACTGATTGAGGATTGAGGATGAGCTATATTGGAGCTGAAGCGGCCCTGACTGGAGGCCACAGGACTGTTCCCGATTGGACATTTTCTTTGCACGACAGTTTTTCCCAAGGGTTCATGGGAAACGTATTTGTGTTTGTTAATATTGGCTGCTGTTAATAAATGTTAAGGGAGAAGGCATAATCCTCGCCTCCGAGTCCTTAACAAAATTGAAACTTTCCGTTACGTTAGCTAGGACATTTTTCATTCCAGCTCATTGTTTTATATTCTTGAACAGATCGAGCTTTAGAGCTTTACTGCCTGAAGCGAAAACCAGGTTTTGTGGCTTCCTGAAAGGAGGGATGGTCCTGTGAATAATCTTTTTGAGGGATAGGTTTAAAGCTTGTAATAAAGAACATGCGGCTCAAGTTCATGGATTGGCAGATTTGTGATGCACATTTCTCTGAATATAGTTCATTCTATGTAGTTTTTGATAACGAGCTTCAAAGTAAAGTTTGCTGGTGCAGCAGAGTTGGGAGAGCATTAAGACGATAGTCACTTGTACATTTTGGGTATAGATTAAGTATGGGAAGATTTGATGCAGCCATCTCTTCCTGAAGTTACTTGATTTACTGGAGGTAAGAAAGGTAGCTTCAAGTCCATAATCACATTCAAATTCTTAACTTGGACTGAATGGAGTGGTGATAACCCAGTTCTTGTGGTTAGATTGCTAGTCTATTTGCCACATGCAAGAATCTCAGGTTTTGAAATATTTAATTTGAGGCAATTCAATAGTATCTTGTACTTATTCGCTTGTAGGCACGGACCAGTGGTACGGGAGTCAAAATCTGATGGATTTTCAAGCTTTAGTACGATATGTGAGAGGAGATCAGGAAGAGGGCTAGGTTAGCTATGGAAGCGGAGGGGAGCAATGGCTGATTTGTGAGGTTTGCCAACTATGGAATTAAATGATGCTGAGGGGAATAGAGGACGAGAAAGTATCAGATCCATCACTGAGGTAAGTAGTAAACAAGTTCAAGACATTTCCCTGAAGTTCATTGTTCTCAAATCGCTATAACAAAGTATTCCAGTGAGTGGAATTAAAGGGAGCTACAAATGTTTAAGTAGGAGTGGCACTGCTACTCTACTTAAATCAATAGAAGAAGTAATTCGTCCCAAGTGACTAACAGTGCTGCTTCTGTGCAGCAGCTGGGTTGGTATCCAGCTAGGGAGCCAGAGAGAAGGTTATTATCTTCTATAGTCATAACACATTAAAAGGAGAGGAGAAGGGTAAGTCACAGTACATCCCTTCAAAAAGTTAAAATCACAAACAAGGATACAATGGCTACAAGAACAAAGCAAGGAATGTGTTTTATCTCAAAATACTATTTAGAAACTGACCAGGACTTAATTTAAACATACAGTCTGTCTACTCATTGTTAAACAGGCAGAACCTAAACCCACAGGGAGAAAATTAGAGCAGAAAAATTCAATTTAATTTGGGTAACTCGCATGTAGGCTATACTGAAAAATACTTTGGTATTCAATCCACTCCCAGACCAATACATTTTCAGGAGGTAGTCTGCATATCTTGGGACTGAATTTACCTTTTAGAATAGAGAATACAGTTAATTTACATACGGAATGGTATTGGCTGAATGACAGTGAAGGCAATGTCAGCATAAACATAACAAATGGCGAAAACCTATAGTCAGGGCGACAGGAACTTTGAGGTCGGGAAGGACCAAATTATTCAGCAGGGTTGAATAAATTATGCAGCAAGAAAAGGCTAATTATGATGCGTAATTAGGCACATTTGATGTTAGTATTACCTCATTATTTTGGACTTTTACATGTTCACAGTTACTGGGCAAAGGTTTAACTTCATTAGTACCACTTTGACAGCCATATGCAGAAATAAGCGACAAAAAGGCAATTCATGGAAAACCAATTTTGAGGAAAAACTATTTTACGGAAATACAAAAAAAAAAAATTTTAAAAAACGAAAATCAAAAGGAAACATTTTTAATTTTAAAGCAAAGATAATTGTAAAGAAAATCCAAAACGATATTAAACTTAGGTCGACTCTAGGACTACTGTGGGATTTTTGGGCTGGGGGAAAGATCATGTTTAGGGTGAGGAGGGGGTTCTTAGACGTAAGGAATAATTGGTATTAAGGCATAGAATGGAGGTTTTAGGATTCAGAGATGGGTGGAGTGCAGGGGTGGTGAGTTTTTTTAGGGTTTAGTGTTTAGGTGTCTTTAGCTTTCAGTGACAGGTGGAGTGTATGGGTGTCAAGAGGCTTTAAGGTTCATGGATGGGTGGAGGTTTAGGCTGGTGAGGGTTTTTATTGTTCAATTATGGGTAACGGCTGGGGTGGTGAAGAGCTTATAGGGTTCAAGAAGCGGTAGAGTTTGGGGTAGTGAGGGGTTTTAAGGATTCTGGGATGGGTGAAGTTTAGATGTAGAAAGAGGTTTTTATGGTTCAGGGATGAGTAGTTTAGGGTCACGAGTTCTTATGGGTCATGGGTGGCTGGTATTTAAGGGCGGTGAGGTTTTTTTTTTTTTAGATTTCAAGGAAGGGTGGAATTTGGGTGTGCCGAGGTGTTTTAAGGGTTATTGGATAAGGAGAGTTTAGGCTTAGAAAGGGGCTCTAGGGTTCAGGAATGGGTGGGGTAGTGAGTGATTTTAGGGTTCAGGGATGGTGGATTTTTGGGGTATGAAGGGCTTTTAGGCTTCAGGGATGAGTGTTGTTTAGGTGTAGTGAGGGGCTTTAGGTGGCAGTGATTGATAGTATTTAGGGGTTGTGAGGGGTCAGCGATGGATATTGTATGGGTGGGAATGGCTGAAGTAATTGTCTGACAATGTGGACAATATAAATATAATATGAAATAATGTCCCCTGACTAAAAAGCACTGAAATAAATATCTCCTACAAAAAGGTTTCTGAAATTAGGACCTGCAACCACTGCATATTCACATAATATAGATTCAAAAGCCAATTTCAACCCCAAAAAACTTTCTATGAATTGGTTTCTGCAAAAAGGTAAATGCCATTGATTCTGAAAATTTTCATTAAACAGTTTAGATGAAATGGTTTCTCAGTAATGATATTTTATGAAATCGTTTTTCTATGAAATCACATACTATCGCTAAGACTCCTTTTGCAAGGGACAGCACATCAACACATCTCCATTTAGTAACTGATCTGGTTCAAGTAGAAACATTCTTTATGCTGAATTCTGCAAATTATGTGGCTGATGATGGACTATTTGGCAAATGCATCAAATCCATAATTAGGTGGAAACACAGAGCCACATAATTGCATAATTCCAGTGGCCCTGCCTATAATATAGTAAGAGTGTTGTTTATTCCATAGAGTCATTTTGCACCAAAATGCATACATCGCCACCCAATGAACTCCAGTTATCAACGTTTGGCCAATATAATGTTTCTTTATCCCGATTGTCCACAGTGACAAAGTGCTAAAATGTAACCTCAGTCACAAACAGCATGAGTACCTAGGTCAGGAGGGTGAGTCAGAAATCGAACTCTGACTAATGTCAGGAAGATGAAGGTCAAGGAGAATCGATATTCCATCTTTCAGAAACGGACTAACATAAATGAGTTAACTATAACCTCTGCAATTTACTGAGTTAACATACAGCAGAAATGCACTATAAGGTGCTACAGAAAAGGGTATCATCACAAGGGCATAGTTAGCCAAAATATTATTGTTGTTAATGAAAAACAGTTAAGTGCCACCACTATAGTGGAATTGGGAAGGAGCCTCGTAAATGGTAAGCAATTTATCAAATACATTTTTATAAAAACACAGAAATTGGATTTAAAAAGTCAAGGTCAGAAGCACAAAAATCAACAAAGTAATAGAAAACAAAAAATGTGTTCCTTTTAGAGGCCCCCTAGCTTTCTTAGAGTCATCGAAAAATATTAATTGTCTGTCCTCTGGCACCAGAGGCGATCAGAGACAAGAATCGGGGCAAGAAGCAAGGTACAACTTGCACACGACCCTCATGCAGATTATAACTTCACAGTAAAATATGCTACGTACTCGTAGGTAGAAGCACAGCTAGACAGGTTGGGTACCAGCAACGATGCGTGCGCAAATGCCATGTGTACATATCATGACACTGCAATGGCCAAGAAGAATGACGTACGTGAGCTTGCATCACCATTACGTGTTAATTGTTTTCTTTACCATTCCAAGATAGTGTACTCCACTTGGAGGATAGGGCAACTTTGAAAAAAGTAACGATGTTGTAAGGTGCACAAAAAAGCTGTATCAAATAGAGAGGAGCAGACAGCACATGAGAGCTGCCAGGCCATCGGGGGGGGGGGGGGGGTGGCATGTGTGGGGGGACCCTTGTGTCTCCCCCTGCGACTGATTTGTAAGGCCACGGGTGAAGGGGGGTCACGGGCGGACCCCTGAAGTCGGCTTCCCGGTGCGTTTATGTGTCGGAGGCTCAGACTCGATCCGGCTGTCCGAAACGTGCATTGTACTGGCTCGGTCGGAAATCGCCTTCATTGCACAACACTGTTTGCTTACAGACGAGACGTACGGAGCGGTTCGGACACAAAAATGAGTCGGTCGGCGATTTCGCATTTCTCGCATCATACTTGATCGCTCGTACAGCTGTACGAGTCAGTCGGTAAACACGCGTACGGCTCGTACTTTTTCTGGCCGGATGGCGTTCGGAACCCTTCCGAACGAGATTGGTATCAGCCCCTTAGTGTACTGATTTGTTAATATTAGAATATTTGTTTCCGTCACACTTCATTTGTGCTTTCCTGATTTCGATACATTCTGAAATACTACACACTTCATTTACAGATATTTAAATGTTGCTTTTCTTTCCCAGTACCCAGTAAGATTGTCACAGGAAGCCTCTCAATTAGGAGTCAGAGAAAAAAAAGAAAATACCAACCTCCCTCAGAAAACAGAGCCTGACATTTGACCTGACTTTGAATACACAGTAGATGTGACAAGATAAGAACAAAAATTAAAGTGATCACTTGCGACAGACTACAAGGAGCAATGGCGAACAGACTATGCTCCACAGGAGGGAAGAAGACATGCTAGATAGCCTAAAACAAAAACCGTCAGCAAACAGAAAGCCAGAAAATTTTATTTACAAATCATAAAGCCATTGGTAAGCAATAGGCGGAATGCGTTCTAGGGGAGCTTTCAGAATGTCCACACAAGTCTTCTGCGCTCTCTGATAGGCTTCAACCTAAAAAGGGCCCAGCGTCAGTCCAGAAATGACCAGAGCTTTGGGGGTGAGGAGGGAGAAGAGCTGCAAGCCTGAGCATATTGTTGTTCACAGTGAGACAGACTTGAGACATTCAGATGTGTAAGCTGTGTGTCTGGGCTTCCAGTTACCCTCTGCGGGCATAGCTGTTGGACAGTCACAATATGAAACTACACCTCTCCAATTCTTTACACTAACATGTATCACCCTACAGCATCAGCTGCCTGGAATGAGCCACACAAATACCGACTGCTAGGTATAGGGTGAGGCCTGGGTCTATTGTGCGCCCATGTATGGTCTAGCGCAATCATACAAACCAGCTCTTGCTTGCATCGCCCTGCTTAGACTCTTAAATTAAAGAATTGTCCCACATATGCTGTGGACTGTGTCCTCAGCTTGAGGTGCTCTCAATTTCCACCTTAATCTCTCACTGAGTTCTACTTCTGCCTCTCCTTGCAAAGCACCTATTGCCAGAGCAACTGGTTTTCTAAAAAGTACCTCAAACAAACACAGAAGAGCTCTGCATCCTGTCTCAAAGCGTATGAATGCTGGCTTGTTCCCTGGACAGATGTTTCCCACCAAAACCCCTTGTCATACCTTTTTACCCCTTTAGTGTTATCCAACTGTTTCTACTATGCCTCCTGCATACCACACACACACTCTGTTAACTTACTCATCCCACTGACTGCCCGGTTCCTCTTCGACACATCCCCCCTCCTCCTACATTCTCTGAGCCCCATGTCCATATCACTCTTCTTACATCTTCCTACCTATTCTTTCCCCAAATTCCTACAAATCATGTAACTACCCACTACCATCTTGGTGCTTTGTTCCCCTCACTATTACCAAGTCTTCTTTCTATTCCATCTACTGCTGTAAGCTTCCTCCTACCTCTAATCGCACTTACCCAGTTTTACATTCCCATCCAATCTTGAATAACGGTTCTCTTCCCCTCGTTCCTACTCCTAATTCTGTAATATTTACTCCTGTACTGGCTCGGTCTTCATATTACCCTTACCAAATGCACCATTCTTGATAAAGTCATCCACCAACAAGGTACCCTGCCAGTTGCCTCCTTTTTTCCTCCCACCAGCTGCTGTCTCTTTCATAATGTTCCTCTCCCCCTAACTGCTTTGCCAGCTTCATTTCTTCCCAAGCTACTCCTTTCTCTTCTACTTCCCACCCACCAATATAATGCAACCTTACTTTCCCACAGCCTTTCTGTCTTTGTCCAACCTTGCCTTGTCTACCGCACTTTCTTCCATAAGCTCCAACTTCTGATGTAACAACTTTCCTAATTGTTTTGCAAATTTATATAGCGCAAACACGCCCGAAGGTATTGGAGTGCTTTACATAAGCATCAGTTACGTTACACAAGGACATATTCATGTTTAATTTGTTGGGGTAGGCAGGGGGAGATGAAGTGATTTGCCCAGAATCACAGGAAGCTGAGGCTAGAACCTGGTTCCCCAGCTCCAAAGTCGGCAGCTCTGGCCCTAAGGCCGCAACCTCTCCCCTATCAACCTCAACCTCTACCTCTAATCATGTCTTACTTCTACATACCTCCTCTCCCTATACTCTTCTGAACCCCTGCTCCCCCAACAAGTATAGTTCTTGTGCATCAAATTCATCTCTTTCTAGCTGGCACTTAAGTTGTTAAGAAACCCATAATTACCAACACAATTTGTACCGCTATTCACAACACCAAATGTAGATGATCGACTTACTCTCATTGACCCTCACTTCCCCATTCCCAGTCCCACCCACTATCATCCATTTCCCACACACTTGCCTTTCATCTTTCACAATAGTCACACTTTTACTTCCACTACTTCTAATACCTCTTATCTCTCATTTGAATTCTCTCGAAGAACAACCTCACCCCACTTAGCTTCCTAGCACCCCTAACGCTGTCAAGACCCTACTCCACCTCCCATTATCAGAAGACACGTTTTACACTTTATTTCTCACTTCCTCTGCCTCTTCAAGCCCAACAGTCTCTCACCACTAACCAGCCCTAGGAAGGATAAAGGCAGCCTCAAAGCAGGTGGGGGAGGCGGTACCTTAATTCAAAGTTCTAAAAACATACATCACAAAATGGTACCTATTTAATATTTTATTAAAAAGATAATAATCACTTATAGTTGGTAAACTGCAAGGCTATGTCCATAGATCAGGGCTCCATTATGATGGCAAACTTCAAACCCTGATTCAGACGTTCAACAATAAAAAAAATTAAACTATTTATTGAGGCAACTTACCTTAAGAGATTTTATATTCCGATGAGCGAAAAAAAATGTACTGCTAAAATTCCGCAGCTACGGCTTATCTGCACCACTTAAACAGTAACATGCTCATGGACACACAGATTTGACTTATTTTTAGTTTTGTAAAGCGCTCCAATGACTGGAGGCGTCTTGGCGTTGCTCTCTGACTTTAGGAAGATGGAGTGCTACTCTAATGACTAAAAAGCCAGGTTTTAAAAGATTTCCTGAAGGACAAGAGGTCTAGGCAGTTCTGCAGATTAATGGGGAATGAGTTCCACAACTTTGCCGCTCCCAAAAAGAAACTTCCACCTCCCAATGAAGCTCGTTTATTCTTGGGCAGCACTAGAAGCTTGGCATCAGAGGATCAATGAGCCTGATTTGGATGGCGGTCGAACTTACATCTGGTGTGAAACAGGACCGCCAGACAAACTGTCGGCAGTCCCATACCCTGAATCACAATGCGACTGCCTTCAAGGCGGTCGCAAAGTGTATATGTTGTAATATGGCAGGTGCTGCAGGCTGCATCACACGCCGCAGTACAAAATATGTGGCAGGCACCATGCGGTGCAGGAATATGTTGGGGGCACCATAGATGCCCCCTTAAGGGCCATGCCGGAGGGCCAGGGAGGAAAGGGGGACCTCTATGGGCCCCCAATGTCCCTTTACGTCTGCCTTTTCATGGCGGGTAAACTGCCATGAAATTGCCGGCAGGAAGGGACATTCTAACCCTGAAGCAGGAGTGTAAGAAACTGGAGAGAGTCTGGCGTAAGGGGTATCGTCCCGGGGATACGCTTACGCTGAGAAATAAGCAAAAAACCTATTATACGGCTATAGCACAGGCTAAAATTCTGTTTTATGGGAATAGAATTGATGCAGCCAAGAATAACTCAAAGGAAATCTTCTCTATAGTTCAAAGTTTTATGGCTCTTAAAGCGCAAGCAAGTACGATTCCATCTTTTGCCGCGTGGTGCGAAGATCTCTCCATTTTTTTTATGGAGAAGATTCCCACCATATAGCAGTCTTTTACTTCTTGCAATAAGGACCCAGGTGCCCTCCTGGCTGGAGGGACCTTATTGGCCCCTCCCTCTCATTTGCTGGCTGCACTTGTCCCCATTGATCTACCCAGTTCCCTTAAAATTTTAAAGGGTCTGAAATCAGGATCCCCTTCGGACCCGTGTGCTGCTAGACTTCTGGCCAACGTGGCGGACATGGTTAATCCAGAATTCAATAGACTTATTACTATGTCCCTTTCTGAAGCCCTTGTACCTTCCTCTTTTAAAAAAAACCCATCATTTGACCCTCTGTGCCCAGCAAATTACCGGCAGATCTCCCTTTGCCCAGTGTGGCCAAGGTATGTGAGAAAGTGGTCACCAGACAGCTGACCGACTTTGTAGAAAGGTCAGGCCTTCTCTACCCTGCACAGTTGTGTTTTAGGGCCTCCTTTAGAACCAAATCAGCTCTGGTGGAAATTTCTGAAGCCAGAGACTGCTTGGATGCCGGCAGGAGGGCTGCCCTGGTTTTGCTGGACCTCTTGGCAGCCTTCGATGTGGTTCCCCACACATTGCTGCTCACTCGACTGGCCGAGATTGGTGTATCAGGAAGTGCTTGGGGCTGGCTCAAATCCTTTTTGGAGGATTGGACGCAGTAGGTGTGGCTCCCACAGTTTTCCTCCTCACCGCAGAAAGTGACCACAGGGGTCCCACAATTCCTCTTCTTTTTAATACTTACGTTACTCCTTTGGTTCAGTTGGCTGAGGACTTAGGGGCGAAGATAATCACATATGCCGATGATATCCAGCTCCTGTTCACATGGGAAAAAATATGAGTGCTCTAGCTCTGCCGCCAAACACTGCCTGACCGCAGTTGTTCGATGGTTGACTGCAGCAGAATTGAAATGTAACGAGGAGAAATCAGAAATCCTCTCATTTGGAAAGTTTACCTCTCGGTTTAGGGAAACACTCTGGTCTTCCGATTCAGTGCTGCCTGCTTCATCAGGGAATCCTGTTAAGAACTTAGGGGTTTGGTTCGAGGAGAATCTCTTATTCGCGACTCAGATCAAGAAGCTGTCTGGGACCTGCTTTGGTTTCCTAAAAATCCTCAGGAAGTTCCTTCCCCTTCTTCCTCAGGTGG
Source organism: Triturus cristatus (assembly GCF_964204655.1). Lineage (NCBI taxonomy): Eukaryota > Metazoa > Chordata > Amphibia > Caudata > Salamandridae > Triturus > Triturus cristatus. Next base: position 867,670,029 of record NC_140581.1, read on the forward strand.
CCAAGGAGACAGTGACCCGAGCCCTTATTGTTTCTTGGCTAGATTACGTCAACGCTTTATATGTTGGCATCCCGAGTTACTTACTAAATAAATTGCAAGTGGTGCAGAACGCGGCTGCCAGGCTTCTCTTGAACATACCTGCCAGATGTAGCGTGAGACAACACCTACACGCCTTACACTGGCTGCCTATGATAGAGAGGGTTAGATTCAAGACCTTAGTTATCGCTCACCGTGCTCTGTATGCCACAGGGCCAGGTTATCTTCAGAAACGGTTCTCCTTCTACACCCCCGCAAGACACCTGCGTTCCTCCTCCCAACTCCTGGCTGAAGTCCCGCGTTTCTGCTTGCAAAGGACGGGCGGCAGTTCTCTGGCTGTGAAGGACGCTTTGCCTTGGAATGAGCTGCCCTGTGCGCTCCGATGCACTCAGGACCCGAGTCTTTTCAAAAAGAAGTTGAAAACTCACCTATTCCCCTAAATTCGGCTCCTCTTCATTCTCTCAAGGTTCGCACCAGGACACTTGTAGTATCTGTGCGCATTAGAAATGAAAATAACATAACATAACATAACAGAACAAATAACATAACCCCTACGACGGAGCCTGGCAGGTACCGCCACTGTTGTAGGGATACAAATCCCTCTGACGGAATCCGTGGCGGTCGGTCTCTCCGATCGCCAGCCATCCGCCCGCCATCCTAATGTTGCGGGCGGTAATCAGTATGACAATGGCGGTGAGACAGCCACCGACGGGCTGTCGGTGGCAGTCCCACCGTCATTGTAATCAGGCCCTATGTTTTCTAGATGGAGTACACCAGGTAAATATGTACCGTAGATATACTGGGCCAACATTATGTAGAGCTTTAAAGGCTATGCATAATGGTTTGAAGTGTATTTTTTTTTTTCCACTGAGAGCCAGTGCAGCTTGACCAGGGTCTGAGACACAGATTGATGTTTAGGAATTCCTAACAGAAGCCGAGCTGATGCATTTTGCATAATCTGAAGTTTGAGGAGAAATCTTTTCTGAATACCCATGAATAGCGGTAGTCCAACTTGGATAAAAGGGTGATCATTACTGTTTTTTGAAAATATGATGGGATGAAAGGGCAAATCTTTCTAATGAGTCAAAGTAAAGAATACGTAGGAAGCAGGGTCATTAACCTGATCTTCATAGTTAGGTTTATTGTCGAAGACAATTCCTAACTTTTCTTGCTGGCAAGGGGAGTATGCCCATTTCCTGTGGCCACCAACTTGGTGACCAGAATGAGTTATCATTACCCAAGAGAAGAATTTCAGTTTTCCCGGAGTTAAGGTTTAAGCAATTAACCCTCATCCAACTATGTATCAGAGCCATACATATATTAAATCTCTATACTGTGTTTTTAGGGTTGCTGGATACCGATACTACTATTTGGGTATCGGCTGCGTATGACACCACCAATAAGCCAAATGATTTAAGAAGCCTTGCCAGTGGGATGACGGAGAGATTGAAGAGAGTAGGGCTCAACTAAGAGCCCTGCAGCACCCCACATGACGGGCAGAACTGGTTGGAGGTAAATTCTCTCATAGCAACATGTTAAACTATTTCAGAGAAGAAGGATTTTAACAAGCTAAGAGCAAAATATCTAATTCCTAGCTTGGAGAGCCGGTAAACCATGATGTCATGATTGACCATGTTAAAGGCTGAGGAGAAGTCCAATAATATCAATGCAGCCTTTTCCCTCCATCTAGAATGGACCTGGACTCCTCTGATACGGCTATCAGCGCCATCTCAGTACTGCATGCACTTCTAAATCCATATTTTGTCGAATCCAACAGATTCTTAGTGTAAAGACATAAGTTCCGTGCTCAGAGCTTTTTCCGAGATCCTAGAAGAAAATGGTAGCCGAGAGATGGGCCTAAGCTACTCGGCTCTTGTGGATTGAGACTGGTTTTTTTTTGGGTTTTTTTAGCATTTCTGGGACAAGGTGTGCAATTTTAGGTGGACGGGGGTCTAATGGAGAGCCAGATTATATTTGGTAGGCTTAATTAAGCTTTAGAACTGCTCGATACTAAGAGGGGAAAACATGTCTAGAACAGGAGGTAAATGGGGCGTGTCACATTCGATCTGATAGGCGTGATTTGTATGTTGGTAACAAAGGTGTTGAAAACCTACTCTCCTTTTGTCTGGAAAAGATGGTCAGTGTATTGCGAAATGTCTGGCTAAAATTGTTGCGGATAGGCTCAGGCATCTTCACTAGGCTCTTTACTGTGCCGAATAACTCTTTGACAAAGTTGTTGGATTGTAAAATCTTGTTAGAGAAATTACCGTTTTTTTGCCTCCAAGATTAGCTTTTTATACTCTGCCATAGTTTGCCTATAGATCTCTCTGTCCTGAGGGTCATATAAATTAGATCTCCAACTTCGCTCTTTATGGAAAGAAGCATGGATTATGGGTGAATAAGCATGAAGGCGATACTAAAGCATAAGCAGACATTTTTATTGGGTTTTATATTTCAAACATTAAGTTCCTTAATTGACATTTTTTCCGCAGACTTTTGTTTTGTGATATCACATACACACAAGTTCTTAAATAAATATGCATTGTTTTGCCGTATATATAGTTTACAGAAAAAGATAACTCACCTTCCCGATTTAACCACTGCTTTCTTTGCCTATAGAGAAGTAGTTTGCTGTGGACATATGGCAAAAGAAACTTGATGCACCAGCTCTCTACTCCAAGCTTGTTTTCAACCAAAACTATAGGGCTGCGGTTGTACCTCGCTTCTGAGCATGGTATTAATCCAATTTCATCTCTTTAAAAAAAAATAATGAACAAAAATCAAGAACATATTATAAACGTTTCCATTAAGAGTTTGAAAATTAAATATAGACTATATAAGATAATACATTGAAATAGAAGAGCCAAACGTGTAAAGGAAGCTAATCTGTGACACTAATAAAATCAATAGGACTATTAAAAACATGAAGAAAGAATGGTTGTCCTGTTAAGCCTTTTTCGTATCTCATTGAATTCCTTGACTTCCTGCAGTTGCATAAAACTTCGCTCAAAACATCCAGGTACCCAGCACACTAAGCAAAATCAGAATCAAGACATTAATTAGCCAAATTAACAAAGAAGGCGCATCGAAGAACCTCACAATTCATCCAGCAGCAGTTCTAGTCAGTTAATTTGTCGTGTGACTGCTTCATCTGTACTCCTGCCCATGACATAGTGAATCAACACAAGAGTGATGCTCTAGCAAAAGAGATGATTGTAATCAGAGATCTGAAAATGAGAACGATATTTCACAATAGGGCAAGACCGGCATCTAACGCCAGGAAATAGAAAGTTTAAAATGGAGTAACATTTGGAAGACAAAGTCGATCAAAATGAAAATGGTGCGCTAGAAACCCATTTGCTGGGGACCCATCATGATCTATTGTTATAATATACCAATTAGGTTTGGCTGTAATTACAATTTAGCACAATTAAAATAAAAACAATTTAAGTACTTATATGCAGCACTCAAAATTATCCTTGATTGGTAAGGCTGAATGCATAGGAAAGAGAAAAAGAGTGAAAATTCTATCACTGACTTGATGGGACGGGTCAGAGCCTCCTACCAGGTTATGTCTGTCTTTATCTGAATCAATAAAGTTCAGATTTTTAATTTTCAATCATTTTTATCAAAAAGGTTAACAATAACTACAAAACTCAGTGGTTTTCAATTTAATCAAAATAATAAATGCAACTCCCTGCACTTTGGCTAACCACTCCTCTTCCCACTATATAGCCTTGGTATCTTGTATTATGCATCTATGTACCCAGTGCACAATTTAGTTCCTCAAAACCAGGTATAAATACCCAGCGAGGTTTGCGATCCAATATGTAGCTAGATGTGGAAATGTGCATAATGTGTGTGTCAATACTCTAAGTTCACTACACCATCTACAGCAAGTGTGTGGTCTCATGCTGTCACATCTATGTAGACAAACCCGGGTATACTGCCACCTATATAATATTTTAGTCTGCATTTCTTTCTCTTGAGCTTGGTGAGAAAGAGTATTTCGTCTCTGTAAAATAAGACTCCACCTTGTCTATTTCTGTGGTGACTGAATTTCTTCACTCATTATTTCCGGAAAGGCAGGCCCACAGATCCCTCTGGCTATGTTAAGATCTTGTAGGTGAGTGAGACTCTCCACAGCCATGCTTCAATCAAAGGGTGTTTGGGAGACAGCACCACCCCCAACCTTGGCTTGCCCCACCAATTGGAGGACTTGCAAGTAGCAGAAGCCCTCCTTCTCCCATAGGCCCAAATCTTTCTTAATTTGTGGGACGGATTTGATCTTCAGTGTGGAAGAGGTCCCCCACTTCCACACATCCCCCATGTCTCCAAGCTTCACAGGATTGGCTCTCCAATCTTGGAGATAAATTATAATTTCTCAATAATCCCCTTAAGAACGATAGATAGTAGGCACAACCCATTTCGACATTTAGTTCATACTTTGTGTGGTTTGCATCACAGGAGAGACAAAGACGCACTTTTATGTGGCGCCTAGGCAACCATGCATCTCCCATAGGACTCTTTCCAGAGTAAGATTTACACAGCACCATTCTTTTTTCCATTTAAGAGTGGGACCATTCCACCACAAATCGCAGGGTAATGCTTGGTATTATCTGAGCTGATGAGGTGATGTCCAAACCTGGCTCCCAGGGTTTACACATGACCACATGTCCACCCAAACAATGCTCCTTTTCTTTGCCATACACAGTTCAAAAACAAGTTGTGTACCTTTTGGATGCCTACTCATGGGATGTTAATTGAGAGTGTATAGAATAGATGGAGAATTCTGGTACTACTGTTATTCTCTGTGCGTCTTTCCTTCCCACCCAAGAGATATTATAGTTATGTCAATTGGAAAGGTCCATTTTAACTATGTATATTAGCCTTTCCATATTTTTGGTTAAAGTTTCTGGCAGAGTCCTATCGCCCAATTTCAAATATTTTCCAGAATCCACCAAAGGGGTTTTAATCTTTGGAGATCCTGTACTGTTATATTGGATGCCTTAATGATAAGTCCTTCTGAATCAGACGGTTTGACCCTGAAATCGCAGATAGCCTGGAATTATTGGAGTTTCAACATATGACATAACATGGATGTTTTTGGCTAGTGAAGGTAAGAATAATATTGCCCATGAATTGAAGCTATCCAGCCCTAATTTCACCCTTCGTATATCTGAGCTAGCTCTTATTCTTTTTATAAAGAGGGTCTCAAGGACCAAAGCAAACAAATGGTGGGGACAACGAATAGCCACGCCTCGTGCCCCTCCTTATAAGATCCATCTTTGAGGCTGCTACTGGCTATAACACATGCCTGTGGCATCCATAACTGTAAAAACATTCCCCTTAAAAACTGTACCTCCAAATACTGCCTTTCTTGGGGCATTCTCGAGAAATGTTCAATCCACCCTTTCAAATGCCTTCTGGTTATCTACTAACAGGAGAAAAGTCTCTCTGTTGTTCCTTTGGCCAATGTCCACAATGTGAAAATTCTTATTAATGCTAACGCCAGTCTCTCCATCATTTAAGATATTTGGCTGATTTAGATGTATCAACTCCGGTAGTATATTATTTACCCTCGCTGTTAGTACTTTTGAAAAAATTGCCATCCAAATTTATAGAGTACATAGGTCGAGGTGACTGGAAAATTTGGATTTTATCTTGTGTATGAGAGTTATGAAAGCCAAACGTATTGTTGGTGCAAGGGGTGACACTGGGAGGATTTAACTCATTAGTCTAAAGAATTCCTATAAACAGAGGGCCAACAAGCTTTTAAAACTCTGCTGAAACCGATCCAGGACCAATTCACTGGAGAGCCTAAGGCTCTAAAAGGCCCACAACATTTCATCCCCAGCAATAGATGACTAACCTCTACTGTCTAATCTTCAACTAAACCCGAGTCAGTTAGGTAATGTTCCCTATCTGCAGCTTTTGCTGTATTTGTAGTATACAGCCCTGTGAAAAAGAGATGGAAGCTAATGGCAGCACTTGCAAATGTATCATCCTTTATCCCTTTTATAGAAATATGAACTTGCTAAACTCATAATTTAGCAGCCAACCATCTACCTGCCTTACTACACTTGTTTCATCTAGAATTTATTCAGGTTCTAAAATAATAAACTGCATCCATCTCCAGGTTTTGCAGTTGTTCTCTTAAGGCCAGGACCTTACACAATGCCCACTGAGATTGTGTTGCTTTGTAAAAAGTCTCGCTTTGTAAAAAGTCTCTGCTCCTTATCTCACAATTTTGGCAGCAGCCTCGCTCCAGCTTTTTAAATCGCAATGGCTCTAATATAAGGTGTTCTCCCGCCACAGTTTGCAGATTGTCCATACCACACCCATACTTACTTTGATATTATTGTTACTTGCCAGGTATTCTTTAATGCACTTTTCTGTATTTGTGCGTACTACTGAGTTTTTCAGTAGTGTCTTGTTAAGCTTCCTGTGCCCGTTAATGTCTGAGAGACCTTCCCCCACCGATAAATAGTGGATGTGATCCAAGAGCATGACAGGTCCCTGTTCTACCTATTTGACCATAAGCAATAAATACTTGTCTATAAGTAAGTGATCGAACCTTGCGTACCTAGGATGTGCCCAAGAAAGGTGTTTAACACGGACATATGCATGTGTCAATGTCTCCACAAGTTCACCAATTCCCAGAACCTTTCCTCCTCTCATTTGATATGACTACTGTATCTATTCTTTAATTTATCTGCAGTTGCACACATAATCCAATTACAACCTCCCATTATTCTTGTAGACTCGATTCACTTATGTAAAATGTCCTTCACCTCCCTAAGGTACCTCTCCTGACTCAAAACAGGAACATATATGGCTGCTATTAATAGTGCTAATCTTCAACAGTGTGCCATTTAGCAGAAGCCACCTCTCCTCTTCATCCGAACGTGAAGCATGCACTTTAAAGCTTAGCTGTCTGGCTAGGAGTAAACCTACCCCACCATTCTCTTTGTTGCTATTTAGTAGTGTTGATCCAGAAACGTTCTAGACCTCGTGTGATCTGAACATATTCACGGTGAACTAGTACAAATGCCTTCTTGTATGTAGGAATTTGTACTAGTTCACCTAGAATACTAATTCGTTTGGCAGGGTTATTTAGACCCCAAACTGAATACATGGTTATATTTATCATTGGCTAGGATCCCTCTCTGATCCTTAAATAGCCAGTTTGGACAATGTTAACATCCCTTTTACTGCCCATATTCTGTCTGCAGTTTACGCAGCTGGAAAACATAAAAACTCAGGATCTCAAGGCCAGAAAGTATCTCGGCTCACCCCCTCCCCTAACCAACTGTATTTCCACAGCCATATAAAACATAATAGGTATAGGACCAGGCGCCCTCCCCACACCAATCCGATTCAACACTGGAGGCGGTAGCACAACTGTTAGCCATAACAGCCTCTACATTGATGGGGGGTGGGGGGAGACACTTCCTGATTCCTGTTGGATGCACTGCATAACACAAACTCAGCTTCATTTGCTCCAATGCCCACACGATTTCAGACATGGGCCAACGCACTGAGGCTGGCAGACACCCGAGGATTGCACCACCAAGCAGAAAGGCAATACTCATATTACTTCCACTCACTGTACCTCTTCCCAATTAGATTATGTCCCGATTCCTTCCTTGGACATCACGTGTCAAGCAGACGCGTATTCTCCCAAGGGAACTCTTAAACCACACCCCAGTTTTGCTGAAAGTGGGAGGTGGGCCGAAGGGGGAAAGAGGCAGAGGCGACTGAATGCCTGGTAGTTCAAAGAAGAGCTCCGAACTACAATTGCTGATTATTTTGAGCTCAGTGAGGGAACTGCCTCCTCACCAACTATGCTCTGGGAGGCATTCAAAACAGTCCTATGGTGGAGGGCTATATAGCAATGCCCACAGGAAAACTAAATGCAGGGAAAGTGAGCTACTAAGTCTTGAGAATGAGATCACCCAACTTGCAAACCTCCCCCGCAATGGACGTGCAACGCAGACCCAATTCGCTTTTAAGCAGAAGCTCCTGGATAAAGCTTGTCTTGGCTGGTTTCACTCTCAGGGGAGGATGCACGGGACTGGAGATAAAATGGGTAAACTGCTCTATTGGCTCGCAACTAAAAGCCTCCTAATCGGCTTGGTGGCCAAGTTGAGAACATTGAATGGAATTACATTTAGAGGGGCAGACAATCTGGCGAGGGTGTCTGCCTCAATGGGAACCTCCTTCCAACGAGCAAGACAATCCTTTTACCTGGGACCTGCCCCAGAGATCCCTCTCAGCGGCAGACAGCAGGGACCTAGACTTCTCAATCATGGCTGAAGAGATACAGCAAGTGATCTGGTCTATGCCCTCCGGGAATACCCCGTGCCTGAATAGGTCCCCCCTTAAGCTCTTAAAAAGATACTCCTCCATATTCATCCAACACCTTCTGGCACTGTACGAGGATGACTTTAAAATGAGGAGACTGCCCCGAGACCAATGCGGTGCAACAATCAATGTAATCCTTCAACCAGACAAGCCCCTAAATTGTCTGTCGTTATTGATGGCCACTAACTGTGCTGCCCAATAGTATTTCCTAATGTCCGGGAGTCCAGAGGGACGATTAATAATATAGCCGAGATATTGGGCGTGGCAGGTTATGAAGATCTGCACAAGGTTGCACAGCTGGCACTGAAACACCAGGCACAAGAATGTAAGGCTCGCGGGACTGTATTGTTCTGGTATGTTTTATATCTGTCCAAAACTAATAAAATGTGTTTTAAACAAAAGAAAAGTGCCTGACACATCCTTGTTAGCATCTAGCTGGAGTTTGTTTGATCATGTGGGCTGTCCTTCACCTACTGCAATGAGAAATTTGTATAAAGGAAGCACAAACTGTTCAAAATTTAGCATTACACGCTTCAACTGATCAGATGTCCTAGCGCTCGTCCCGTGAAATGGCAAATTGCGAGCAGAACTATTAGTGAACTAAGAGACAAGACATTTGTCATGTAAACCATGTAGTGGCCCAGATTAGTATGCAGCAACATTATACTATATTAAACACAATAGGTTTTTGTACAACTAGTATTCTCAACTCACATACTTGCAAGTGCTTTCATAACCGAAAATGAAGGAAAATTACTTTTGGTGAAATAAAATATTAGCATTAGGATCACACATTTTAAGCGGGGAAGACGTAATTTATCCAGGTTCTCATGTCACTTTCATTCCAGTGAATGGGTATTTGTCTTTACTTATGTTAAGACTTTAATTTTACCTCTTTGTGCATTTTTGTGGAAATATATATATATCTCTCGAGTACTCGATCCGAAGGTATTGGAGCGCTTTACATAAGCACAAGCTGCATGACACAAGGTCACATTCATAGTTTATAGGCACATGATGACTAACTCGTTTGCCCACAGTCACGGGTTGCTCAGGCAACGTTGAGACTTGTTTCCACAGTCAGCACTTTGGCCAAAACGCCACATTTCGGGTAGAGGGAAGGTAGCAGGCAGAAGCCACGTAAAAGATCGGCTCGGTATGAACGCGAGGTTCCAACGGGACCTCTAGGTAAGCCAGAGACAGGCTTCAGGCTCGAGTTTTCAGTGCTCGACCACCTTTATTACTGGTCAGTTATAATCGTAAAGACGCTCTTTGGGCCTCCACACAACACTATAATTCAACAATAATAAACGTGATCTCAACTAACCCGCTTCTCCCAGCCAGGTAATATAACAGAAGTATTCTCCCGCTGACAGGCACTGCAAACTAACCGTTACAAAATATTAACTTCTATAAAAATGCTCTGTTCACGTCTTAAGTCTGACTCAAAGGGGGTGGGTGATATGCTTCCTGAAGGTGTGCCATCCGTGCAAGTCTTATAAGGTGCTATTAAAGAAGAACACGAAAACTGTTGTGCTCGGCTGGACCTAAAAATACTACAACCCAGAACATTTCAGTAAGGGGTGTTAGACAGCTCCTCGTTCTGTGTACTTTGTGGGAATATTGTTCAAACGAGGTTCTGAAAGAAGGAACTAAAAGTAATATAAACCGGCGTCATGTGGGCTTATAATAATACACCGGTGTCCATTTCGCGCAGGTGTCACGGGGATTTTGGTTACTGAGCTGAGCTGCTCTGGGTTAGGCCCACGGCTCTCCATTTGGCCCCACCTCCCGCTCTCAGACGTAGCACTCACATGTTGGGGTTCTTGCTGAAGGCAGTGTTGATGTCCTTCACCACTCGCCGCACCAGCACATCCACCTCCTCCTTCCACTCCTCTGCCATCTTCCCAGTTCCCGCGAAGCTCTGCTAGGCAGGCACAACGGAGCCCGCGGGACACTAAACAGTAACATTACAAGGTACCCCTTGCCGCTGCAGTACCGCCTCCCAAACATTAGGCCGACATGGTGACCGCCATTTTAGAATGGATGGTGAATATACATTTTATAAGAGAGCGCCAGGCGTTAAAAGCACTTTCTAGCTCCCAAAAAGGGGGAATGCATCGTAACTTTTCTAAAATTATTATTTTTAAAAGATCCATACATGGAAAATATAACTAATAATTAAAACAACTTCCTAAAACATGAAATACAAATAAACTACGGTGTTCTTACCAAAATGAATCTTCTTTCTTATTTTCCATAACAGAAAAAATAATTGTTAGATCGAGCTGTTTCACTTTCAGAGCATAGTAGATACATCATTTCAAAATGAATGTCTAGATCACGGGCGTACTATCCTGTTCATGGTTTTAGCTGTGCTATCACAGCAGCCACTTCAGACTAAAGCAAAACCTTGAAGACACCCCGGGGGGACTGTTCGTCTGTTCTGCGAGACTATTTTTGCGTCCCCGGGGCACCTATGAAAATCGAAGTTTAGACGCTAATCTCGTTGATTTTCTAACGGCTTGTCTTGTTGACTTTCTCGTAAGCCACAGTCACGCCTTCTTTTCTGATCTCTCAGGAGGGCGTGCACGCTTGCTTCGAATGCTGGTACCCTAGCAGGCTACTAGGCGATCGTTTTCCTTTCATGTCACCACTAGAATCGAAATCAAAGTTAATTTGTGTTGAGTACTACACCTTACGTGGGAAGTTCTTTCTTTCCGGCGGCCCCAGTTTTATGTAACACATCCTTTACATTAATTTTCAAACTTATATAATTTATTGTACATGTTAAATGCATGTGTTGATGTAAAGCGCTTTGACACCCTGCATTGGGATGAGTAGGGCTATACAAGAAAGAATAGTGGCACTTAAATTATTTCAACGCCTCCTCAGGTGTAGTAATCTCTATATAAATGCAATTTGCTGTGTGTAAATACTGGGAAAGACCAACACATCTGACATTCTTACAGTGCATGCATATCCCCTACACAGGGACTGAACTAAGTAACAAGCATTTGCAATGCAATAGGTCTCGCATTTGCGAGAGTTTGATCTACTGGCATTGTAAATGACAATACCTATTATTTATGTGTTTTGAAAACCTGCAAGCGGTGCATAAATATGCACTTTGTACTTTTAGTCCTTGCTTACGAGAAGCAAGGCTTTCAGTAAAAGAGGCGCAGTTACTGCCAGCCTTGCTTCTCACAAGCGGCGATTATAAGTACAAAGTGCATGTTTACACACCTCTTGCAGGTTTTCAAAATGCATAAATAAAAGGCTTTGTCATTTACAATGTCAATAGCTCAAACTCTCTCAATTGCGAGACCTATTGCATTGCAAATGCTTGTTGATCTCTGAGACATGCAGCGCTTACAACTAGCTGAATTAAGCGCATGTTTAGAAGTTCCAAGACTTACTGGAAAAGCATTGTCATTGTCTGTGAATAAGTTTAAAGAAATCACATTGTGGATGTTAACCACATTGGCACTGCCACGTACCGTCAATCTTGCATTACCAAAGAACTCGTACTGCAAACACTGTCCTGTACCAAAATTAGACTGTAGGCTAAAATCTCCTGTGGATTAAAGCACCTTCTGCAAAATTAGATAGGTGCTCATCTAAGAACAGATAAGCTGTGATTCCATGGCTGTCTGAGACACACAGCTGGTTCACACTGGTATCAGTCTGTAATAGTGGGCCTTTGCAAAGCACACAAAACAAACGCAATTACCTTTCTCGGACTATACATTACGTGTTTCTGATACCTAGCCATATTGTTCTCAGATTTCTTTTTCAGTTTGGAAGGATGGAATTCCTAGTCTGCTGTGACCAGCTGCAGTGTGTGCTCAACCTGCTGAGCTGTTATAATTCCAGCTTACCATTGGCCCGTACGACCTTGGATCAACCCTGCATTCTTTGACCAAACCTACCTATCTCATGCCTTCGATCCTGATGACTCCAGGAATATTTTTTTGATTTCAAACTTGTTACGGTGGATTGCAATAAGTGATAGCCCCTTCATAGTACAACATATTTTGTTGGTGCATAATGGAAATAAAAACGTAGCCTTCACCAAGCACGTACTGCAATAAAAACACTATAAATAACAAATGACTGGTACCATTGCCAGACTTTAAAACTGTCTACTGACCTTGTAAGGATGAAAGGCAGTTTTGCACATGGCTAGCTTTCAGACGCATCCTTAGCAGGCTCCATAGATGTCTGCAACATTTTCATTAACCACTAAGCTACGTTACCACCTAAACTGCTAAGAGCTGGTTTCACATAAATATAGTCTACTCAATGGCAACACTGTTTTGTAAACTTAGTTAGGAATGTCTTCGTATAATGCAAATTATTTAGTGTCATTTTGGTTTTAGTGATGCGTAAAGTCTGCTTAAATTACCATGTCAACATAAAATATTATGTATGTATATTGATATACGCGCAGCCTTGATTTTCCCCCGGAATCGATTGTTCTAAGTAGCGCCTCCCCACAGTTTTCTGACCTCTTCACAGCACAGTAGCCTGTTTTGATTTGAAGGCAAATGTTATGTTTTCTACTGTGTTTTACTAGAGAGTACACTTGAATATCCCATTAAATGTCTGACTGTTTATTAGCGCCAGTCGAGGCTGCCATTGTATGGGACTGGCATGGTTATGTTTTGGGTAAGTTTGAGCCTGTTAAAGATTAACTGTGATGCATGGATCGGTACAGGCACAGAGCCCGTATATTGGTGAGCTGGTACAAGCCACACTGAAAAGCAGAAGGCTGAAAGGAGATGGCCTCACATGGTGTACAGCTAAGGAAGCCGACAGGTGTCAGGTTCCAGCAGGGAAAAATGTTCTGTGCGTTCTTGTATTTTCCCTTTATAACATTTTCGCAGGAAAAGGGCAGTGTGGCTGGAATCAGAAAGAGTGTGGCTAGTATGAGACAGACCCGCGCACTTTAAATAACATGATACTAGAACCAAGAAGTAAGGTTATGATTGACAGCAAAGTGATGGGCATGTTTTCGATACTGAGAGTTGAATATGATATAGTCTGAAATCCGACAACGGGTCAGGTGATATACAATGTCTAATTTACAGCGTGCAATGACGTCAATACTATCGAGGGAGTAAGTTGACATATACGTCTTCCATGTATAGGAGCAAATTAATCTTCCCGTGCCCACCATAAAATGCTCATGAAAAGCGCCACGTTGATAATTAGGTGCCGGTGCTCAGCATCGGAAACCACGGTCTTAAATTAAGCACTGGCGAGCATAGGCTTACATTAAATGAGTTCCATAATAAACAATACAGCAAATACCGAAACAAAAAATGGTCCGACGCCTACCAAAAATTACGCAAAAGAATTGGCTTGCAGTATAAAATATGAAAAAATATTTACATTTACCGGCGTAAAACAAGATATTTTGTATTAATCTCCCCTGATACAGTATGCAAATGTTCTATTTTATATTAGTGCAAACCGAGGAACACAGCAATTAAAGCGGCTGTCCTAAGAGCAGACATCGACTGGAGTATGTGAGTGTGTGAGACGCCTGTTTCAAGAAGGCAGGAGAAGCTTCCGCAGCCGACCATTCCTCTGAACAGGAACACTGAGCATGTCAGCTGCTTTGGCAACACTGAATCTCCCGCCTGCTACCCATCGGACCCCCTACAACGACGTCCTCTGTGACGTAGAGAGATGTAGACCACCTCCAAAACATAAACAACGCCCTGTTGAGTCCACCGTCAGCAAAAGAGATGCCGTGCAAGTGCACATCTCCTGTCCGGGCAGGTGCGGCAAACAGGAGACAAGGAGGGAACAGACATGCCTCCCTTCCAATCAAAAGCAAGGATTTTTCACGCGCGCCAATGAGAAGCATGGGTGGAGCTTCCACCCCGCTTCCAAAGCAAAACCGACGACAATAGTCTCGCAAGCGAGCAGCACATGCGCTGCGTCGCTAGGCGAGACCTAAAAAGCTGCGTCTCTTAAGTATGTGTGAAGTGCTAACAAGGTGTGAGCCTTTGTTTCCCCTCCGCTTCATTTCCATCAGGTGTGAGGCTTCTGACTGCTCCCAGCCAAGAGACTCGAACAAAAGGAGGCCTGTTGACCCTCAAATTCAGCCTTTGTTATGGGCCCAGCAGGAGTCTTCAATAAGAAAGCCCGGTCCCCGCCTGCACGTTGTTGCTTGTTGCAGATGGAAATCAGCCAACATGCAGACGCTGCTGAAAGTGTCCCAGTGTTTGGAAATTACACCGGGACGAGTTCAGCACATTATTCAGTGGGGCCCAAATTCTTGGCAGGGTGGACGGCTTTCACCCTGTAAAAATAGTGGGTGTACCTCCAGACTCGTGCCTTGGAAACAAGCATTTTTTTTTGTTGCAGATTTTATATAGCGTGGACTCGACCCCAAGGTATTGGTGCACTTTACATGTATTGACGGGAGGAGTGGGTTTTGACCACAGGTATTTTCGCATCTATTGTATCGCTCAAAGCTATGAATTGTTGAAGTAATGTAGTTTGGCTACATTAGTATTTCGGGCCTCACTGAGAGTTTTGAACTTTCTTGTCTTTCTGCCAGTCATTTAGATTATATATACAAATTGGATCCGAGAGGCATCACACAGCTTAATACTTCGGTAGTCCTCAAGCCATGTTACACCTCTCTTGGCCTTGTGCTAATTGTAAGTGGCTAAGTAGTTTTTCCCCCTTTTTTAGTGGATTCTAAATAGGAGTAAATAGACTATATCATCTAATTTTGTCATTTTGTTGTAGATACCTTGAATGAATCGCTGTGCAGGATTTGAGCTTTCTTGATGCTTGGGATAGAACCAGCTTTGGTATTTAAGTGTTTTATGAATTATGCATGGAAACTCACTCTATGTGGTGTGCTCTTATTTCAAAAATACCTTTTTAGCTCACATCTATTCATTTTTATTTTCAACTTGTTTTGGATACACTTTTCTGTCCTTCATTTTTTTGCCTTATTTAATATTGGTGCATGATCTTTCTCTCATTCTTTGGGCTCTGCCTTTTTAGCAAGACTAATAAGAGGAATACTCGTATGTATTGATTACAACTGAGAAACAGTTTTCCAGTACCCTTACTTAAGATAATTATTCATTTTTTTAGTTTGAACTATTGATGGTTGCTCTTTATATTTTCTGTCCTGATGATGGCCTGACAAATGAATATGGTTCAACACACTCAATGCCTTCCTTGCTAAAAAATAAGAGGAAGCATTAAGTATCTTATGTTTTTGTGATCCTACAAACCTGTTATTTATTTTTTTTTATTATTATTTTTTTTTTTTGTCCTCATCTGCCATACGAGTTTAAATATGCAATCTTGCTGGTGCACACACATTGCGCTGCCTCAGTTACTAGAACCGGTAGGAGCAGTAATGGAAGGTAAGGCTCACCCCTCAGCAACAATGCTTACAACCAGCCATGATCACTAATTTATAACCATACAAGCAATTGCCAGAATCACTACACGGGACTAAACTTAGTCTCGTGAGACACGGAGCCCCCTGAATGGGGATAATGGCATAATCATTGGACCTGGGAAAAAAAAAAAAAAAAAAAACCCAGGTATTCAATGAGATCAGTTCAATGAGACCAATTCAGGAGATGCCAAAAAGATCTTGTATTTGGATTACCGGATCTAGCCAGGTCCAACTGAGAAACCATCAGAGCAGAAGCATACCAGTCGTTAATAGAAGGAGATAAAGAATCTTTCCATTTCATACATATTTCCCTCCTTGCTAGAAGGATGGTATAAAAAATAAGCTTTTTTGCCAAGGAGGGGACCCCTTGGTAGCAGCCAAAAATTACTGTTGTTAAATCCAAGGTGATGTTGACTCCAAGAGATAGTGATAGAGTCTTACTGATAGCTTCCCAAAACTGGGCCAAATGCGAGCACTCAAAAAACATATGAATGTCAGAAGCAGCCACCATACCACACTTCGCACAGGCCACACTACTCCCCTCAGTAAATTTAGATAGACGAAGGGGTGAGTAGTATGCTCGATGAATCGTGAAAAAGCGATTCCTACGTAACCATGCAGGTTTAACAATATCCCACATCATCCTGCAAGAAGAGTTCCAAAGTTGTTGCAAGTCGGAATTGATGACATATTGGGACCAGAGGTCTTCTGGGAGTGAGAAAGTTCCGTCCATTTCCTCAAGGATTAAATTGTACCATAATTAAATTTCCTTCTTGGCAAGCGGTTTATCAAGCAAAAGCGTTATAAGATGACTATGTACACCCAAGGGAAATTTGGAACTATGTAACGGTTGAACGGAATATTCCCGAGCCCAGCTTGACATTTGAAAATACTTAAGCCTAGAAAAGTGTGGGCCAATCTTTGTACAGAGATACTCCCAGGGTACCAAATCCCCATCAACAAATAGGTCTCCCCACTCCTCCAGGCCAGCCTCTCTCATAGGTGTAGCTAATGCATCCCCCAACCATAGTGGCCCGTCGGGTAGGTCCCACAGCGGTGTCTTGCTTCCATAGTACCCCACTTTAATTACTTTTGACATTTGAGCCCATATTCTTGCCATACCCTTTAAGATTTTCAATTTAATTTTTTTGAAAAACTTAGGGTTCCCAAACTTAAAGAGAAAACCTGACTGATTTACGCCTTCCACATCCAATAACTTTGAATAAAGAAACGACACTCCATGCCCCACTGGGCTCTTTAGTAAGATCCTGGCATGTGATAGCTGGAAAGCCCAGGCATAAGCCTGGAGATCAGGTGCAGCAAGCCCTCCTTTTTCCCTACGCCTCCTGATTTTTTTCCAGGAGATTCTTGGAAGATGTTTATTCCAAATGAAGGTAGTAATATCAGACTGCAATTTCCTAATAGAGGTGGGATCAAAATATAAAGGTATCGTATTAAATAAAAAAGTAACTTTAGGGAGAATAGACATTTTAACCAGGCTGATCCTGCCCAATAGAGAAAGTGGAAGATGAGCCCAGGTCTGGAACAATTTACGACACTCCTTTGCAACCCTTGCAAAATGAATAGTAGTAGTCTGGTCAAGATCCGCTACAATATCCAGACCTAAATATCTCATACGATTTACTGGCCGGGTCACAGAAACAAAGGAACTTTGGTCAATATTCCAGGTCATCATCTCGGTTTTTAAAGTATTAATTTCGTAACCAGAGACCACTCCGAATTCTGAAGCTAGCTCGAATATTGCTGGGAGAGCCTCATGAGGATCAGAGGTAAATATAAGAATGTCGTCGGCGTATAGGGCCACCTTTCTCTCCCAACCCCCGCACGCAAATGCCTTGATGTTACAACAATCCCTCAAAATCTGAGCAAAAGGCTCAGCATATAGGTCGAACAAGAGCGGGGAGAGAGAGGGCAGCCCTGTCGGGTACCCCTCGAGATGTCAAATGAGTCGGAGAGTATACCATTAACCAAGACTCGAGCACTGGGGTTGCGATAAAGAAGACCAATCGCCCGACGAAACCCGGCCCCCACGCCAAATTTTGCCAAGGCCTCCGACAGGTACAACCAATTGACTCTGTCGAAGGCCTTGGTGGCGTCCAGCGTGAGAACCGCCAAGGGTAACAACCTCAAGCATGCCATGCCAATTGACCCAAACAAATCATACGTCAATTCAAAAAGCTGTCGTCCCTTAATAAATCCCTTCTGGTCTGTATGTAGGATGGAGGGAGCAACCAAAGACAATCTCTTTGCAAGAATAGAGGCAAAGATCTTATAGTCTCCATTCAATACAGAAATTGGTCTATATGAACCACAGGCAGTTGGAGACTTACCTGGTTTCAAGATAACGGTTATGGATGCATTATCCCATGAAATTGGTGGACGAACTCCATCCGTCAAGATCTGATTAAACAGTACAGCCATAAAGGGGACAAGTTCCTGCTCCAATGATTTATATATTTCAGCAGGCAACCCATCAGGCCCAGACGCCTTGCCTTTCCTGGCATCCTGAATGGCTTCCCTTACCTCCTCTTCCGAGATTATACTATCTAACGTTCCTGACTGGTCAACTGAAAGCTTTGGTAGATCTACTTTTCCAAGCCAATCATTGATCTTAATAATATCCACATTTTTATCTTCATGATAGATGTCTTGATAATAATCTCTGAATGCTGCTCTAATGTCTACATCAGAGGAAAGAGGAGCGTTATTGACATGGATCTGGGTAATGTTATTACGAACCTGATCAATTTTTACTTTCCATGCCAATAACTTACCAGCACATTCACCATACTGGAAGTGTGCGATTTTACTGGCCTCCCATCTTTCCTGAAGCCGCCGATTAAGAATTGAGGTAAGTTCACCCCTTAGGGTCAATAATTTAGCCCGTATAGGTGTTAAGACATTATCTGCGGAATCCAAGTTGTTATCGACTTCAGCCTGCGTTTTAATCAAATTTGCCTCAACTAAGGCAATAGCCTCTCTATATTCCCTCCGTCTATGTGATGTCTTAACTGTGATGAGACCCCTCAGGAAGGCTTTAAGTGAGTCCCAGACGACACCAGATTCCACAGAACCCACATTCACCTCCAAAAAAGATCCCACTTCAGTTTTTAGAAAGGTAACATCTTCAGGGTGGGAAAGCAAAGAACGGTCAAAGGACCAGGTCCTTACTACCTCAGAAGTAGGAACCATTAGCTCCAAAAAGACAGCAGAATGATCCGATAAATGTAAAGGGAGGTAGTGAATGTCCTTGACTGCATCAGATAGACTATTACTAATTAATATAAAATCTATCCTTGATTGATGACTATATTTATAATTTCTAAAGGACACCCCCTGTTGCTGTCCGACCCTTAATCTCCAGATGTCGACATATCCGTATTGTTTCATTTCATTCAACAGATAAGATCTTGATTTAGAGGGGGTATGGGATCTACTATTATAAGATTTATCCAGAAGTGGATCTAAAACAATATTGAAATCTCCAGCTAATATAACTGGTTCCGGAAAAGACAAAAGATGAGAGAAAATCGCTTCCAAAGATGAAGGGTCGTCCACATTAGGACCATAGTATCCAACCACAGTAAATGAAGCACCCAAAATTATCATAGAGGCAATAACCCATCTTCCAGCAGGGTCAGCTTTAAAATCTAATACCCTGGCTCTAAGCTGCTTTTTAAAGATCAAAGACACACCACGGGAGGTCATAGACTGGGATGTCGATAATATAAAATCAATCCATTTATTCCCTTTTACCAAGGTATCAATTTCAGACTGTGTCAAGTGTGTCTCCTGAATAATGATGACCTGGGCATCAGAGTCCCGGAGATATTGCATCAGTGTCCTAGCCCTAGGATTGGTCCGGAGCCCATTAATGTTCCAAGACATAATTTTTAAACTAGCCATCTCCACTGAACCAAAACCCTGTCAGCCTAGATTGACCCACCTCCACTAGGAAAATAAACTCGCAACAAGATAAAGAAATCAACAAAATCAACAAGAAAATACCACAAAATGACTGATGAGGAATTTTTAAATTTGCCCATGTGCCCCACCCCTCCCCTCCCTCACCCCCTCATGGAGAACCCACGTTGTACCTAACTGGATCAAACCAGTAATGGTACCCCAACCTCAGGCTCCCGTTATTCCCCCCACTCAAGACCAACAACTAAACAAGATAGAAAGTAATACCACGCTACCCATTACTAGAAAGAGGAAGTATCCCTCACTATTTTTCTTTTTCCTTCCCCTTTTTCAACTAGAACTCTAGAATAATGGAATTTAATGTGTCATAGTAGCTGTATGCGACCATAGAACCTAAACTCCAAGAAGAAATTTAACTATGATTATCTGATGACTTGCTACCTATATTCAAAAGAAATTCATCAGCAGCTTGGACTGTTCTAATGTTAACCATCTTATTATTATACATAATCCTCAAAGAGGCAGGGAACACCAGTTGAGAAGAAGCGCCCAACTTCTTGAAAGCCTCCAAACGCCTACCAAACTCCCATTGCCTCTCAAGTGTAACCCTAGATAAGTCAGACCTGATGAGGAAAGTAAAGCCCTTACCAGGTAGGGACTTTTGTTTGAGGGCTGCATTCAAAATTTGCTCTTTGATACTATACGTAAGAAAATTACCAAGAATTTTACGTGGTTTTTGCCTTTGTGGGTTCTGTCTAAAAGGACCCTCTGGATGTCAGTTAATAGTTGATCCAGGGAATATTCCAAACACAATCCTTCCTTCAACAGGCGAACAACAAATTGCTTAATATCCCCACCTTCAGATCCCTCAGGAGCATTGAGGATGCGAATATTACATCTTCTTGCATTGTTTTCTAATACCTCCATCCTGTCAAACAGGACCTGATCGTCTCTTTTAAGATTGATAATGTCCTCCTCTGCCTTATCTAGATGTTCTGACATTATAGTTAATTTTCCCTCCAGGACTTCTGTCCTTGTTGACAACCCATCGATCTTATTATCCAGTAACTGGCAGTAGTCCCGAATCTCCTTCTGCATACCTGAAGATTGCTCGAACCCTCTTTTTATGTCTTGAGACAAGGCAGTAAGCATCGCTAGTAGAGTAACTGATGAAATATCTCCCAAAGATGCCTCTTCACAAGATGGAATGGAAGGTATAGGAGCGGGGATAGACACTGCCGGTTCCATAATGCTAACCCCACCTGCACCCCGCATGATGCAGTCATCCTCACTTGCTTTTGCTGGACCAGAGATAGTACATATTATGCCCCCTCCTGCCTCACCCCCCGAAAAAAACTCCAATCTTGGATATATTCAAACATGGGGGAGGAACCAAATCTACAGAAGCAACTGGAACAGCTGGAACAGCTAGTGCAGTCATCCCAGGATCAACAGGGGGTGTAAGGACGGAAATAGCAGCCAAAGGGGGAGAAATCGTAAGAGACGGTGTCACAGAAGGGGAAGCCATTTGGTCTGAATCCTTTAATGTGGCCATTGCCTTGGAATCTGCTAGGCGCAGGACCTGGGGGACGACCTTAAAGTATGTCCTAAGAGACGGAGTAATTTTTGATGTAGGCTCAACCCCAACAGTATTACATAATGCTTTACCTTTAACTCCCTTAGATTTCACTTCCTTAGATAAATAGGATAAATAGGAGGAGGCTCTTTTATCTGATCTATCTGTGTGGGATAAAATATCAGTGACAGATGGATTATGTCCAGTGACAAAAGTCCGTTTAGGCACTTTAGCTTGTTCCTTACCTCGTCCTCGAATGGATTTACCACCTCTCCCCTTACCTTTAGGCACTTTATAGTGTTGGTATTGGTGCAAACCTTCTAGATCCTCTAACGCCCCACCTTGGGGCGATTCCAGCGATGACTCTTGCGCCTTCGTATCGTTGTATCCGCCATGTCCGTTGTAACTGTATCTGTCAATTGTCGTGGTGACAGACTCTGTGACAGTCTCTGTATTTTCTGTACTTTCGGCTATAGCTATAGCCTGACCGGTTTTACCCAAATAGTGCGTAAGAGCGTTTCCAACTCCAACAGCACGCACCAAACTGCGCGCCTTCCTACCTCGCCGCAGCTCCAGGGCGGCTGAAAACCAAAACCACCGAGCTGGCGAACTAATGGAAGTTGAACAATTAGGGAAAACCAGAGCACCAGCCCCACCTCGAGGGATTCCAAAAGTGTCTCCTGTATAGACACCGCTGCTGCTGCTGCTGAGTCCGCTGAGCACACAAAACATGAGAAAAAAGAAAAGAAAACGGACCCAACCGGCAGAAAGGGAAAGAGGACCAGCGCCTGTACGAACTACAAGCAGCCCGCAGTTCTGCAGCTGGCATCAAAAGAACCGGGAACCAGGAACCTAGGGCACGAGCCTCACAAGTTCAAGTTCAACCTGCCACCAGAAAATCAAAGGGAAAGGTAAAAACCGAGGTAAGGAGCTAAGAAACTAGGCTAGCGTCCGCCATCGTTAAGTCAGACAGGGAAAAAAAACGGGAGCCTAACTCGCGGAGCACCACGGCAGATCAGCCGTCTGCCGCCATGTTCTCCCCCTTGCAGTTTGATTTCACTACAAACCTGTTATTATACATTATTTTTGTTTGCACCTTAGTTTGTCCTTTGTTATTGATACATGTTTGTGTAACCTTATGAGCACCTTCTGTATTATTGTATATCTGAATTTTACACTAATGAAAAAATATTTTTTGATAATTCTTTAAGGGTACGGTATTATTTCATGATTATTGGGTGGGATTCTTTAAATGAATCATTTGAAGTCACATTTGTTTTTCCTTCAAACTAGGAACCTGAACCATTGTAGCATTTATATCATCTACAATGTTCACTGTCATTTTGTATGTTCCACAAGTCAATGAGAATCAGGTGTTAGTGGTTCCATGTGTGAGTAAAATTATCCAAATTTGTTGTGTGATTATAAAATGTCAAAAGAATTAATTAAGTTACTTGAATGGGTTCCCATCTGACTTATGATCTAAACACCCTAATGATCTTGTTTATATTGCTTCCATACACCCAATAAAGATCAAAGTGAATGCAATGAATAACTCACATTCTGCAATATCCCCTGCGTCCAAAGCTATTGGAGCTGTTAAACCTGTTATGTAGCACCTGCATGCTCCACATTAAAATGGCGGGAAATACTAATATGTACCATTTCATCAGGGCATCTGTATAATTATTAGCAATGTTATCACCAGCTTTCCCATTGTACCCGATCCTTCAATCATCTTTTCCTGCATTCCAGCTATCATTCAATACTTCCCTTTATTTTCTATCTCCACACATGATGAAGAAAGTCAGTATCTTTTTGCTTTCAAACTTGGCAGAAGCCAGTTAACTTGGCTCTCTCAGGGTATACGGATTTTACCTCCATCTGGTCCTAAGCTCTGAAGTGAGATCTGGACAACTTGGTCTTCCCTGAAGAGTTTACATTAGTTCAGTGTGTTATTGATCTTCTACATGCCTCTGCCACTCTAGAGCAATGCAAAGTAGATTCCCTATACCTACTCCCTAAATTAGTGAACAAGTGACCTCCCAAAGAGAAATTATAATTTTTGTCTCCCCCATGTATACAATTTAGGTAGCATCTCTGCCAGAGAACACCATCTATCTGACAGTATTGAAGCAATTCGTAAGTTGCCCCTCCCTTTGACAATCTCTCGGGTGAGCACCTTCTAGGAAATAGTAGGATACTACAGGTAGCTGCCTTAATTCACCCACTGCAGGCATATGCTAAGAAATACATCCTGGAATAGAGAGTTGGACTGTAAAGGCAGAGGAAGCCTTTGTGCAGGTAAAGCAAGCATTAACCTCTGCACTAGCATTGGGGCTTCCTGATTATGATAAACTCTTTACACTGTATCGTAATGAATGGAACAAATTTGCTCTGGGGGGTATTGGTGCAAGACCACGAGGATCAGAGAAAAGCCCCCTGCTTACTATTCTTCTGCTTTTGATGCTGTGGCCATTAGGCTTCCTTGCTGTCTACGTTCTATCACTGCAGCTACCAACCTAATAGAGGCATCAGAAAATATTGTGCTTGGGTCCAACATGATTATTGCTGACCCTTATTCAATGGAAGCCTTTTTCATTGCTAAGACACAACATCTCTCCGCCTCAAGGTTGTCACGTTATGAGAGCTTATTATGGTCTGCTTTTCATAGTATGTTAGTTCATTGTCCTGGCCTGAATTTAGCTTTTCTAATGTTATGTTATGTGTTATGTTAGATATATTTATAGCGCGCAATAGTTACTCCGAGGAGTGTCCCAGCGCGAGACCCAGAGAGGAGAGCTAAAGAAGAGGCTATGGAAACAGATGGGTTTTCAGGAGACGCTTAAAACAGAATGGGTCCTGAGTGTTACGCAACAAGAAAGGGAGAGCATTCCAGGCCGCGGCAGCTTTGACCGCAAGCGAGCTCCCCCCCATCCTGGACCGGGAGAAACACGGAACCCTGGCCAACAGAAGGGCTGATGAGCGGAGAGCTCTGGTCGGGACGTAAAAGGCAAACCGCCTCTGCAAATAGATGGGACCCAAATTGTGGAGGGCTTTGTGGGCAATGACCAGTGCTTTAAACATAACCCTCTCAACCATGGGCAGCCAGTGCAGGGCACGAAGATGAGCGCGAGCACTGCTACTTCTAGCGATTCCAAGAAGGAGCCTTGCGGCCGCATTCTGGATCACTTGTAGTTTATTCATGGAGTAGCCAGGTAAGCCCACATATAGGGCATTGGCATAGTCCAGGCGAGACAGTAGCAGTGCCCGAACGACCGTTTCCTTAGCAGTTCTAGGGAGAAGAGGGAGAAAACTCCTAAGAACCTTAAGAAGACCAAAGCAGCCACCCGATACCTTCTTTACCTGGAACGAAAATGACAAATTATCCTCAAACCAGACTCCTAGGTTTTTAACGGAGCTCCCTTTAGAAGGAGGGGGAGGGAAATCCGGGGGCCAGATGTTACGTCTAAAGTCCAAGGGGAAGTTACCATAAAGAAGGATCTCCGATTTGTCTTCATTGCACTTGAGTTGAGCTCTAGCAAGCCAACCAAATACCGAAGACAAACACTTCTGCACAGGCAAGACGGAATCCTCCCCCTTGCCCCAGGTAAAAAGAAGCTGGGTGTCATCGGCATAGGCTATCACCTTAGCCCAACTCCAAAGAAGGGAAGCCCAATTCTAATTACAGATAGTTAACAAAGCCGTGGCTACACCTATCTAATGCATAGATACCCAACAGAGATCTTGTTTATTTTCTGGTTGGTTCACACCTCAGAAATGATTATCAAACACTTGCAGATGGTTAGACTGTGTGTACTTTGCATGAAATTGTTGAAAGCCAACATTTACTTCAAGTGCATTCAGACGAGGTGGCCTAACTTGTTGCCCTGACTTTCATATGAGTTTTGGCCACTAAACAAACAGTAACTGTATTCACAAGTTCCAAGTACACTTTTGGAGCTGGCTATAACTTCAGCCTTCTATGGATGCAGAGGGGATTTTTTACTTATGTGGCAACTCTAAAGTTAAGGAGTTAGATAGCCAAGAATCACAGTGAGAATCAAGTTGTACTCTCATGTATGGGCCACAAAGACACTGCCATTGCACGTTTCACAGATTTACCACATACAGAGTAAGAAAGGTGGATTGGTGTGTGCATGATATTTTCATCAGGAAGGTTTGTCCCTCATGCTCAACAGGTATTTCTGTGGGGAAAGGGAGGCACTCCTCTACACAGTGACATGGAAGTACAGATCAAGACAAGTTGCTTCTTTGTCCAGGGGCACATGCAAGCCTCCAATCAGCAGATAAATGAGTGCAAATCCAGTATGATGGAAAGCCAGACACAGGGAGATTTGGTTGTGGGTAACCAGTCGATCACCTCGTGCGGAAGTGACAGTGATGAAGTAGTTTGATGGCATCTTGTGGCTGTCGGGTGGAGGGCATGCCCCCCGGCTTTGGAGCAGATGAAGGTCCTGGAGCTGGTCATAAAGCTGGCAGTGTCCAAGAGATGGGGTGCACACCTGGAAATTTAATGGAAATCTGTGGGTATTGGTCCTTCATTACAATGTGTCAAGGGGATCCAGATGGGAAGTCCTCTGCATTTCGCAGCAGTGACGGTGGTAGGTAAATGTTGATAGGGCACATCCTTCATGACTGTAGATCAGACATTTGTTGGTGAATCTTCACAAACAACTAGCTCCTGGGCCTCAGGTCGTGGCATGCTTCTGCTTGGCATTCAGGCAAGAGCGCTCAGACATGAGAATGGAAACTGCAGAGACAGCTATCAATTTCCTGCAATATTCCAGGACCACATTACCCTTCAGTTACAAGTCTAGGTTAGCAAGTGAAATTAGAGGATTAGAGTAGAGCAACACAGGTCTGCTAATGATGATCATTTGAAAAGGACGCTATTTTGTTCTGGGATGGAATTACTCAGATTCACCAGAGTGCCATGGGCAGGGCATCAGGCACGTTAACTGTGTCTCTGAGCATATTGTGGCTATTTTATTTGTGAGTGTGGAATAATTATGCTCAACATCCCTGGTGACTCTGGATGATAAGCACAGTAGAAATGTTATTTGATCCCTAAAGCTTTACAAACTTCCCAAACTACAGAGGAAATGAAGTGTGAGTCCGGTCACTGAAAAGGCAGAGGGCCACCCTGAATTGGTAAGGAAGTCTCTCAACAGTTTTTATAACCACAGTCACAGAATCCGCGTGCACAGGGAGGTTAGCTTTAACCACCCCAAGAACATGCCTACAATTATAAGGACACAGGAATAGGAGCAACACTTAGGAATCTTGATAAAGTCCCTTTGTACATTGACAAAGGGGTCCTAGGGATGTGGATGGGCAGCAGAGGTGGCCTTTCCCATTAATATGGACTTGCCAGTTGACAAAGAAGTAGCAATAAGTTTGGGAGATAGGGAAAGAAGGGCGCATACCAATGAGTCTCTGCGTACAAAATTATACTTTTCCTTCCGAAATGCACATTAACATGATATAGGCGGGCCAGGTTGAGGAGCAAAAATCTTGAGGCAACCACTATCCAGATGCTGTCCCTCCACACTTTGTCTGGGTCCCTTTTACAGTTTTGCTTGGTCCATGCTCGCTTTTCAACATCAAATCCTGCTGCTGCAAAACAGAGAGATGTTTAAGAGATGGTGCAGTAAATACGTCTATTTAGGGCTTCCCTTCCAAATGCTGAATTGCAGTAGTATGTATTAATGTTTTGCGAATTTCTGGTTGCAAAACATTATTATTTTACCACTTCTTTAAAGGAGGTGGTTAGCCATTCACAAACAGTGAACCCTTGCAAATGGTGAAAAATGTATGTTTTATATGCACCAATATTCTGATGGCAAACCTATTTCTCTCATGACAATAGAATGTGAATGGTTTATTACAATTGAGTATTCCAAAGGCAGGTGTAGATGTTAACGCCTGGTTAAAATAGGTTAATTCAACTTTATTTTTAACACATCGCTTTTTACTTTTAGGAATCCTGGTTGCATTTAAAAAACAAAAAATATAGCTTTATTTAAAAACAATCACAGTCATGGAGGTCTGCAGGGATGGTGCCATCCCTGTAATGGGTGTGATGCATAGTATGTTGCAATTTGCAACCTACATCATTAATATTCATGAGGTAGATCGAATTGTGCCCCACTAGGAATCTTTTTTTGCGAACCAACCTATTAATACATAGGTTTATTTGCAATATATAACACTGGTTGCAAACATACTGGTCGCAAATTGCAGCCAGCATTTTGCAACCAGTTCTATGTACATCTGGCCCTTAGCATTTAGGTGACAAAGCAGTATTTCATGCTGCCTGGCCTGCAAAGTGCATTTCCCTAAGACACTTTATCTAAGGTACATTGGTGAACAGCACATATAAAGACAGCAATCCTATTCCCTTGTTTTATGAGTTCAGAAATAAATGTTATTCCTTCTGTCTCTAAAGGATGCGGGGGATACTGAAGTATGCAAGATAGTTTCTTCATAGTTTCACTTTAGGAGGCATGGAGATAATGCATCCTACGTCATTGACATGGCTGGTCCATAAGATGGAAGGCAGCTGTTCAAAAATGTTGTTAAATCCTCAGACACTTGAGGAGTGCACACACCATTTTGATGATGTGACATGATTTCATTCTTATTTGTTTTGGGCGACGTTCAAAAAGACCCCATCATCTGTACTAAAGGCAGTATTATTCAGCTTACATAGCAAATCTCTACCCAACATAATAGGGCCTAAAGTAACAGGCCCTAAAGTAAAGAGAAACAGTAGTAAGATGAGAGATATTTTGGTTTGAGATGCCAACTGTGTAGTGGAATCATGGAACTCTTGGGGTCTTGTGGTTCTGACCACAGTGTTCTGGCCTCAGGGTTCTACTTGGATTGTTGGTATTTGAATGCTTTGTAACGGTGTGGGGAGAGCTGACGAAACGGACTGCTACGCAGCACCTGTTTGACATTAAACTTATAACTACAACGTTATATGTGTGAGGAGTCATCACTACAGAATGTTTGGCGACGATTTGGCTCAGGTGCTGCAGAACCCGTGCGGAGAAAAAAACAAAATCGAAAGGAAATAGAGTATTGAAGTAGAAGAAAGAAAAGAAACGGCCAGTGCTTCTAATTAAAAAAAAAAACGAGGTAGAAGATTCGGCGTATTAACAAGGTACTGTGTTTAAAAAAGAAGTATCGGCAGCAGTGTGAGAAGGATCGTGTGTCAGCTGGAGTTTTCTTACCGCATTACGCTACGGAGCGGATTTGAAGTAGAAGACAGTTCACGAGTGTGGAAGCGGCGTCTTCTTGACATAAATCCGAGTAGCAGTAGCGGTAGGGGGGAGACGAAGGAGGTTGCGGGAAGCAAGCGTCAGTGGAGGAAAGACAAGAGAGTTATCCCGTAAATCTCGTAGTTTTTTCTGTGGAGGTGCGTGACGTAGCACGTCAGCGCCATCTTGTGGTTGGTTGATAAAAAAAAAAAATACTTCAAAATAAGAGTCCCACAGACATGGAAGGATAAGTCGACTTCATATTGGGTAATGTGAATCAGAACTGTGGCAGATTTAAGGCTGTTGCGACAAAGTCTTTGAGACTTGTGACATTTTATTGGTGTGTCACGGAATGGTGATACGCACACCTTTAGAATTTGTGTTTCATTTCGGTGTATCACAGAACGGTGATACGCACACCTTTGCAATTTGTGTAATTATATTGGCGTATCACAGAAAGGTGATACGCACATCTTTACTGTTTTGGTCTGAGTCAAGAGAATAAGCAGTGTGTTAAGCATGCACACCGTTCTTGGCAGGTTTATGTGTGAAAACATGCAAGTGCATATTTAAAAATATTTTTTTTTTTAGCTTTGGTACATTCTATTGAATTTCAAGTGGAGTTCAAATACAAGCATATAGTTGTTGCTACCTTGGTTGTTCGTGAGGTGTAAATGTACAAAAATTTTATGTTTAAAACAAAATTTAGTGTCATGTAATGCAAAAATGTTTGTGTTGTAACACATTTTTGTTGTTTGTGTATCGCTAAACCATTGTTATTTTTTTTTAAAAGTAAGATTTACTTAAAATGCAATCTGTTTCACCACCACCACCTTTTCTGGAAACACCAGGGGAACCACCAATTTCGTGGAAAAAATGGTACGATGCATTTATAACTTACATTGGAGCTATAGGTGGTTCACGTTACAGAGCAGAGAGAAAAAAAATTCTTCTTTTAAATGTGTTAGGGTTTGAGGGGAGAGACATCTTTAAGCATCTTCCTCCCTTAGTTAGATCAGACAATGAAGAAGACATGGATGAGTTCCAGGAATGTGTAAAGAAATTAGAGCTGCGTTTTGGTGTGCAATTCAGTCTGGTTGTGGAGAGGCACAAGTTTTTCAAGAGAGAGCAACGGTTAGGTGAAAAAGTGGAAGACTTTATTTCTGCATTGCGTGTTCTCAGTGCAGAGTGTCAATTTGAGGGTTTTAGAGACCAATTGATAAGAGACCAATATATTTGTAAGTGTACCGACAAAAGTATTCAACAAAAGCTATTATCTTTAGGGAACTCTACATTGGAAGAGACTATTCGTATTGCGAAAAGTATTGAACTTTCAAAAGTCTCTGTCAAGGAACTGGAAGAAAAATCTGTACACTCTAACACAAAAGAAGAAGAGTCGATTTATGCAGTGAGATCTAGAGACATTAAAAATTATGCTAGAAATGACAACAAGTTTTTTAAACAAACTAACATATGTTTTAAGTGTGGAAACTTTCCACACTTTAAAACTGGGCGGATGTGTCCTGCTAGTAATGTCATGTGCAGGGCATGTGGTAGGATGGGTCACTTTGCAAAAGTGTGCCAAAATGTAAAGAGGGGATCTGTGTCTTTTCAAGATGGTAAAGCGACCCGTGTGTTTCCTTCTCCTTCTTCATCTTCTGTTGCAAATGTTTCGCTGTCTGAATGTAAATCAGAAGACTTCAAGAAAATACAAGACGATTTGAGAGACATGGTGGTTGTGGTGGGAGATGTATGTAAAGATACCAACTTACAATCTGAATGTGTGGATCCGTATGTGGATATAGATATTGGCGAAAAGAGAGTTTGTTTGTTAGTTGATTCTGGTGCAAGGATAACGATGGTAACTCAAAAGTTTAAAGAGGTGTGGGGTTCCCGTCCTTTACTTCCACCTGACAGATCTCCTGTTTCTTACGAAGGAAGAACTATTGAGTTGGCGGGGTATTTTGAAGACTTTTTAGTTTTTAGAGGTAGAAGGATTTTTGGTAAAGTGTATGTGGCTATTAAAGGATTAAACATTCTTGGTTGGTTTCATCAGGGGTTGTTCAAAATGGTGTTGAGGCCTGGCACTAAGGACCAAGTTTCTATTCTTCGATCTGACGATTTCATTTATTTGTTATCTGAGCGCTACCCTAGTGTTTTTGGTGAAGAACTTGGTCGAGTCGAGGGGTTCACTCATACTATAAAGGTCAAGGATACTGCTGTACCTATAAAACATCGTCTCAGGAATGTACCGTTTAGTGTGAGAAGTCAATTAGAAAGTGAACTTATGGATCTGTGCAAGAAAGGTATTATTGAGCCGATTGAGTCCTCTCTTTGGCTTTCTCCTCTGCTCGTTGCAAAAAAAAGGAATGGAGAGATTCGCGTTTGTGTTGACTTGCGCAGTCTAAATAAAAACATTTGGATAGATTCACATCCTCTCCCGAAAATCCCAGAGATGTTGTCCCTCATTAATGGATCGAAGTGGTTTAGTAAGCTGGACTTAGCTTCAGCTTATCACCAAGTTGTTCTTGATCCTTCTTCAAGGTATTTAACTGCGTTTGTTTCTCCTATTGGTATTTTCCAATACTGCAGGATGCCCTTCGGTCTGGCTTCTGCAGCGGCAGTTTTTCAGAGGATTATGTCGAATATTCTGAAGGACATTAAAGGCGTTATTGTATTTCAGGATGACGTTTTAGTTCATGATGAAACTTGCGAATCTCATGATGAAAATTTGTTTTGTGTTATGGAGGCTTTGCGCAATGGGGGTGTTGTTTTAAAGAAAAAAAATGTGTTTTCAGGGTGCAGAAAGTTGAGTATTTGGGTCATGTTCTTTCTGAAGATGGAGTGGAACTTGTGCAGGCGATTGTTGAGTCTCCGCCTCCGAAAGATAAAGTGGGGCTTAAGTCATTTATCGGTCTGTGTGAGTTTTATTCACGTTTTATACCGGGGTATGCTACTAAACTTCAACCTTTGACAAATATGCTTAAGAGAAGTGTCCCTTTTGTTTGGGATACGCAGTGTGAAGGAATTTTCGAATGGATCAAAGGCGAGTTGATTAGTTTATTTATTTATTTGTGTATTTTGTAAAGCGCACAGCTGCCCCAACGGGGCGTCCCGGCGCTGAGAACTCTGGAAACAGAGAGCATAGGATCAGAAAGACTGTTTAAGAAGAGAAGAGATGGGTCTTCAGGGATTTACGGAATGCTGATTCTGTTTGGCAGGTGCGTAAGGCTAGCGGGAGCTTGTTCCAACGCTGAGCGGCACAGACCTCAAAGGTTTTTCCACCTGCACGAGATCGTTTAAATCGTGGAGTTTCCAGGAAAAATAGGGAATTGGAGCGTAATGTCCTGGAGTTAACATACGGTCGCAAGGTGTTTTTCAAATGGGCCGACCCATTGCCTTTTGACGCTCGGAAGGCCAGCGTCATGGCTTTGAAAACACATCTTTTAGCAATGGGTAGCCAGTGCAGTTTACGAAGGTGTGGAGAAATATGATGTCTAGCAGGGATTCTCTCCACCAGCCGGGCGGCGGCGTTTTGGACCGTCTGAAGTTTATGACAAAGGCCTGCTGTGATACCAAGGTAAAGGGCATTGGCATAGTCAAGATGGGAAGTTATCAATGCCTGGATCACAGTCTTACGGCAGTGTTCTGCTCGATTTTCCCGGCCTTCTTGTGAGGAAAAGATGATTAAATGTGACTTCAGTCTCTTACCATTCAAGTCTAAGGGTTAGAGTAGTGAATGGAGCCTATTTACTAGGCACTTCGACGTGATCCTGTGCTCTTCCCCGTGGATCGGGGCTTGCACACATAGTCTAGGGCAGTGGTTCCCAAACTTTTGACTCCTAAGGACCCCCATTGAGTCACCACTGGAAGCCGGGGACCCCCAAGCAATTTGTAGGATTTAAATTTCAAACATTAAAACAGTAATTTGAAAAAAATAAACAAACGTGATCACACAAAACAAATACTCAAATTACTAAGGATATTAGGGGCATATTTACAAGTCCCTATCGCCATGGGAACGTCACTTTTTGCAATGTTCCTGTGGCAATAGGGTCTTTGCCTTATTTACAAGGCAGCGTTAAGCCACTTATTGTGGCTTAACGCTGCCTTGTAAATAAGGCCCCCTTTCACGCAAAAAGGTGGGCAGTGGGAGTTACAGTGGGCGTTTCATTCCAACACCCATTGATTTTGACGCTGCCATGTATTTACAAGGTCAGCTTAAATAGGAGACCGCACCAAAATTAAGACCATGAAAAACCTGGTCTTAACTTGGCGAAATGAGGAGAAATGCCTTATTTCTCCTCGTCTTTGCTTTTTCCAACTGAAAAAGCAAAACACCTTTGATTGTTTATGTTCAGGAAGGTGTCTCTTCCTGCACATAAACAATCTTTAATAAAAATGGCGTTTTGTAACTTCCATGTGTGCTGCATTAGGTAGCACACATAGAAGTGACAAAAAGGCATTACAAAATTGTTCATGTGCAGGAAGTGGGAACATAGCAGCATCAGGATAATGATAGACTGGGACTAAACAAATGTTGCTAACTTTTACCATGCAGTTTGCAAGCAGCTCTTTGGCAGTTTATAGGACACTGTGCTAGATTACGATTGTCCCTTATGAATGCACAGTAACAAAAGAATCTCTGTGACAAAATCAGTAGCCCACTGACCTATGCACATAAAATACTGTTTTTTAAAATGCATTGTACATGTTCTTTGAAGTAGGCATATTAACCCTCTGTGTCACATTAGATAAGTCAAAGCTGTCACTAGACAAAACTCTCATCTCTCTCCAGCAGGTACATTAATCACTGGCATTTTCTTGACACTTTTATAGCTGCTCGAAAACTGCTAATTTTACAAGGAACTTTGCAGTGCTTTTAAAACTGCTGTCTGCGGACCCCCTGGGAATGTGCCACGGACCCCTGGGGGTCCTCGGACCCCAGTTTGGGAAACACTGGTCTAGGGGATAGATTCGTTAGTATTGGGGATGGCCTGTCCTGTATTGAGGGTATTTCATGGAGCTGTGCTGAATTCAGGCCTGGTAGGCCTGAAACGGGAGAGACTCCATCTTTCTTTCTGCCCCGGCAGCTTGGGATGCTTCTAGGTCAAATGTAATGTTTTAGTTATGAGGTGTTATTCGCTTGGAGAGAACCGGTTCAGGCCGGCCCTTATCGAAGGATTGTATTTTTCTTCATGCCGAAGACACTACATCAGGCCGGCCGGCTGGGAACGTGTCCTTGGTACGGGGAGGTACAAGAATTTGGTGGGCGGCAGGTTACAGGCCGGAATTTTCCATGAGAAAACGCACCTCTATATTAGTGAAAGTCTGAGGCAGTTACAGGTTCAGTCCGTAGGCGGCATCTAGCCGTTAGCAGTAAAGCTAATACTTATTCCAGGGAAGACAGACGCCATCTTGAAGGCGGAGAAGAACCGAGAGACAGATGCTCTCCTAGCAGAATAGCCAGAGAGGAGAGAGTAGCCGATAAGGAAGAGGTCCCAGTGACTCGGAGAAGGGTGATTCCAGGCGAGCCGCGGCACAGACGAGAAGGGAACCTAGATGACCACTGAGTGCAGGCTACATACTACTAAGGTGATGTCGACCCTTTCTTATTAGAGTGTACAACTTAATCTTTCACTTTCCTTTGCAGGTTATGTGTTATATTGTAATGTTATGTGATTGTGTATGTAATGAGTAATAAAGTACCCAGTTTGTAGTGAACCAACATGTGCTGTGTGTTCTTGTATGAGAGGGTAGCCTATTCTTCTAGTCAGCTGCGGCTACATGAACAGATGTTAACCCTGATCAGGTAAGTGGTAACTGAATAGGGGAAAGAGGAGCCCCTCGAACCTGAGAACAGGCTATGCTCGAACTGGCAATCCTTGTGTGATCTGATGAATAGTGAGACTGATTCCCTTTTTGTATGATATGGTGATCATAGGATGAACTGTCGCATGAGACTGCCGTCTGGGTAGAGAGGTCTGGATCCGTGTGGGATCGCGAGGCCGCCACTTGTGATACTGTCGTATGGGCAGAGAGGTCTGGATCCGTAGGGGATCGCGAGGCCGCCGATTGTGCTGAGACTGCCGTCTGGGTAGAGAGGTCTGGATTCGTGTGGAATCGCGAGGCCGCCACTTGTGATACTGTCGTATGGGCAGAGAGGTCTGGATCCGTATGGGATCGCGAGGCCGCCGATTGTGCTGAGACTGCCGTCTGGGTAGAGAGGTCTGGATCCGTGTGGGATCGCGAGGCCGCCACTTGTGATACTGTCGTATGGGCAGAGGGGTCTGGATCCGTAGGGGATCGCGAGGCCGCCGATTGTGCTGAGACTGCCGTCTGGGTAGAGAGGTCTGGATCCGTGTGGGATCGCGAGGCCGCCACTTGTGATACTGTCGTATGGGCAGAGAGGTCTGGATCCGTAGGGGATCGCGAGGCCGCCGATTGTGCTGAGACTGCCGTCTGGGTAGAGAGGTCTGGATTCGTGTGGAATCGCGAGGCCGCCACTTGTGATACTGTCGTATGGGCAGAGAGGTCTGGATCCGTATGGGATCGCGAGGCCGCCACTTGTGATACTGTCGTATGGGCAGAGAGGTCTGGATCCGTGTGGGATCGCGAGGCCGCCGATTATAAGAGGTCTTGGTATGTATAGTAGGAATCCCCTGTCCTTAGGTGGTAGATATATGTGGTTGCACTATTGTAAACAGGTTCTAGGGAGGGGGTAACGTTCTGGCTGGGTTAGTGAGGCTCTGATGAGCGGGTTCTATCTGATCCGAAAACCCAAGCAGAACATTTGGCGTCACGAACCGTTTACGAAACCTGTGTGCGTTGTGGTTGTATCGTGTTTGCTTTCGGTGCGTGCGTGGTTTCGTTTGTATATTATTTCTATATAATTGTGAGTGTAGTTTTTTTTCTTCTTCTCTTTCTCTTTTTCTTCTCTTTCTTTTCCGAGATGTTTTCTAGAAAGTCGAAATCTACTTTTAAGTTGCCCGTTGATATTCCCGGTTGGGATTCAACGCCTTATGAAGCCTTAACCCGTGAGTGGGCTGATTCTACTGGTTTGAGTGAGAATTGGAATTCTTTTTTGGAGCTGGCGGAGCCGGCTGATGTGATTACTTGTTTACAGAAGGCGCCGGTATCTAAGGGTGATGAACTTCCCGTTTTGGGACGCAGGGGTTGGATTGTTCTGTCCGCGTACAGGATCCTGCATGAGAGGTTGTTGAAGTTACAGAATGTGCATAAGGATGTGGAAGCGAATTTTGTTGAGATTCAGAATGCTCATACTTTGTTACGGTGTCAAAATAAGTTGCTTGCTGACAAACTTGAGACGTACCAAACTATTGCCGAGAGGGCGGCTGTGCGAATTGCTCGTTATAAATACAAAAATCGGCGTGGTCGGGTTTCGAAGCGAAAGGTGCGTCTGGTCGTGGCGAAAGCCGGACTGGATTGGAATCCTGATGAATGGGATGGTAATATCTGGAACTCGAGTGATTCTCCTTCCTCGGGTGAGGAGTCTGCCAAGCGCGAGTCCTCTCGCTCCGGCCGTGATTGTAAGTCTGCTTCTTGCGCCTCTGATGGTGCCCTCCATGATTGCGTTCGTCCTTCGAGTGGGGTCGATGCTTCTTACACTGATTGTTCCTCTACGTGTACTGGTCGAGCTCCTTGTGCTGCTCGTCCCGCGGTCTCGGTGCATCCGGTTTTTCGGAGGAAGTTGCAGCAGGCTCCCGGTGCTCCGAATGGTATTGCTTTAGACTCTTTGGAGGATTTTACTCAACAAGAAATTAGTGATATTTTACAGAGATTTCGGCAGCGAGCTGGTGAGACCTTACTCACATGGATGGTGCGCCTTTATGAACTGGGCGCTGCTGGCATTATGTTGGATGCTGGCGATTGTTTGAAGTTTTGTTCCTTGAGTTCGGATTCTACTGTACAGGATCATTTTCGTAACTTTAATGTTGGTGGTCAAATTTCTTTGCTTCAATTGGCGACTGAGGGTTGTAATCAAAAATATCCTACTGAATCTGATTGGCCTGTGAATGACAAACCGTGGTATACTTTGCGCGATGCTACACAACGTCTCAAAGAGGAGGTGATGAAAACGGCAATTTTTCTGAATACTGCTGACAGGTTGCTTGATGGTTTCTTGACATCTTCTGTGCGGAATCGTATTATTCGTTCTTCCCCTGTTGCTTATAAGCAGGTTATGATGACTTTATTGATTAATCAGACTGGTAACATGTTATCTGTGGTGCTGGAATCGGTACGCCAACTCGGTGAGTTGGGTGAGTGGTTTAAACCTGAACGGCAATCCCGGCCTGACACTCGTACTCCTGGTGACAATAAACTTACTAGACGTGATATGTTTTTTGGTCTTATGGCCGATGGTGTGCGGAAGGAGGACATTGATGGTGAGACCACTTCTCGTTTGTGGGAAATGTTTCGCAAACGTGGCTTGGATCGAAAGGAGGGTGCCCGGCGTGTTCGGACAACTGAGTGTGATCGTGGTTTTTCTGACGGTAGCGGTGATGACGACCGCCGTGGGCGCTCTGATCGTCGTGATGATCGCCATTATGTACGTGATTTGTCCCCCCGTCATGAGAGAAACAGGGAGAGAGAGGGGGAAAGAGAGAGGGGGAGAGATGATTATGTTAACAGCAGACGTAGAGATGATAGGGATCAATCCCCTGAGTTGAGAAGGAGAGAGGATCGACACAGATTGGCCGATCGAAACCCGCAGTACAATGCAGAGAACAGGAATCCATTTCGTAATGGAGATGGATATGAACAGGAGGTATCGATACCTGGGAAACGTGAGAATCTTTATCCTGATTTATCCTGGTACACAGAACGCAGTAAAGATGACTAGGAAATAGGTCAAGCTCCAGTACACAGATGGGCTCACAGAGATAATAGACCCTATGTAGATATTGATATTTATTGGAGACATCGTAATGTCCAAAGGGCCCGAGCATTGGTAGATATAGGAGCGGAGGCCACTCTTATTCATGGAAAATCAAAGAAGTTTAAAGGTCAGCCTTTTACAATTACCGGATTAGGTGGAAAGGAAACTCCCGCAGTTCAAACTTTACTTGAAATGAGAATAGGTAGAATTCCTAGAAAAGAATACTCTGTATTAGTGGTACCACTCTTAGAATTCATAATTGGAATTGATATTTTGAAAGGAATGACTTTGCACTTAGATGATGGATGTTACCAATTTGGAACTAAACATTATATATCGTCCAGGCCTGTACGGGTTGGTCGTTTAAGAATGCCCCCCATAAAAGTTCCCCAGGCGACAAAAGTGGTTCGTCAGAAGCAGTATCGTATTCCGGGTGGTCATGAAGAGATTAGTACCACTATTCAGGAGTTGGTGGATGCAGGTGTTATCACCCCAGTTACTTCTGCTTGGAATAATCCTGTTTGGCCTGTACGTAAGAGTGATAATTCTTGGCGCATGACTGTTGATTATCGAGAATTGAATAGACACACACCCCCTTTGACTGTTGCAGTACCGGATGTTATTACCCTAATTAAAAGAATCCAAAAACATCCAGGTACATGGTATGCGTCCATTGATATTGCTAATGCTTTCTTTTCGATTCCGATTGCCCCTGAGTGTCAGGAACAATTCAGTTTTACGTGGAACGGGCGTCAGATGACGTTTAGAAGTCTTCCCCAGGGCTATGTGCATAGTCCTACGATATGTCACCGGCTGGTGGCAGAGCATTTGGCTGAGGTACCGGTTCATCCACGAATTCAGATATGTCACTATATTGATGATATTTTGATCCAAGGTGAAACACAAGAGGAAGTTCAGACATAATTGGACAGAGTCATTGAGTGCCTGCGTGAGAAAGGTTGGGAAATCAACCCGGATAAATTACAAGGTCCGTCCCAGGCTGTGAAATTTTTGGGTATTAATTGGCATGAGGGGCACCGAGAAGTGATCCCTCAGGTTAAACAGAAAATTCTTGATTTTGCAGTTCCGAGGAACAGGAAAGAAGCCCAAAGCTTCATTGGTTTGTTTGGTTTTTGGCGCCAGCATATTCCTCATTTGAGTCAAATATTGGCCCCTTTGTACCGTGTCACTCGTAAAAAGAATGCATTTGAATGGGATAAACCACAGCAAGATGCGTTCAGTCTGGCAAAAGAAGCAATTCAGCATGCTCTGGATTTATGGCCTGTATGTGATGGTGATGTGGATTTGAATGTGTCTGTACAAGGCCTTTATGCGAATTGGAGTTTGTGGCAGAAACAAGGCAAGAGTAGAGTACCGTTAGGTTTCTGGACCAAAAAGTTACCTGATGCTGGTGAGCGTTATACACCTTTTGAGAAACAGTTACTTGCATGTTATTGGGCTCTGGTGGATACCGAGCAATTGACTTTGGGACATGATATAGTTTTGCGACCTGAAATTCCTATCATGCAGTGGGTTATGAGTTCGCCGAAAACTCACCGAATTGGACACGCTCAAGAGGCGAGTGTGATTAAATGGAAATGGTATATACAAGACAGGGCACGTGTGGGACAAAAAGGAGTTGCATCTTTGCATGAGCAGGTGGCACGAGCGCCATCGACTGAGACTGAGAGTGAATGTTCCGTACCTTTAGTACAGGAGTCTCCTGTTAAGTGGGGTAGACCTTTTGATGATTTGTCCGCAGAGGACAGAAACCATGTCTGGTTTACAGATGGTTCAGCAAGGTTCATAGGGATGAAACGGCATTGGAAGGCGGTGTCCTATAATCCGATCACACAAAAATTGCTGAGTACAACTGGTGAGGGTAAGAGCAGTCAATTTGCTGAACTCTATGCTGTTTATCAAGTTCTGAAACAAGAGTTACCTGGCACATGTCATATTTTCACCGATTCTTGGTCTACTGCCAATGGGTTGGCAGTTTGGTTACCGACTTGGCATTCCCATAGTTGGAGAATCCATTCAAAAGAACTGTGGGGAAAAGAATTATGGCAGGAGATTTGGGAAATGCTCCCACAGAGTACTGTTACAATGTTCCATGTGGATGCTCATACCCCGATAGACTGTCTTGACAAAAAATTTTCATAACATTGCAGATGAGAAATCTAAAATTGCTGAGGCAGTGGTGGACAGGCAAGATTCTGATATTGCGGGATTGGCGAAATGGGCCCACCAGAAAGCAGGACACTTTGGAGAGAAAGCCACTAGCAGGTGGGCTGCTGATCGAGGAATTTATATTCCCCTAGATTTAATTAAAAATGTTATTCTACATTGTCCCATTTGTCAGCATATCAGGCAGCGCAAAGTGCCCCAAATTGTTAAAGGTCATTTACATCGCGGGAAATTGCCCGCTCAAATTTGGCAGATTGATTACATCGGTCCACTTCCTATGAGTAGGAATTGTCAATATGTTTGCACCATGGTTGATACATACAGTGGCCTGTTGGTGGCCCTTCCCTGTAAGCAAGCTACCCAATTGAATACTATTAAAACATTGGAATTGATTATGATGTATTATGGTGTGCCATTCCAAATTCAATCTGATAATGCATCCCATTTTCGTGGAAGATTGGTACAGGAATTCTGTGTGGAAAACAATATTGAATGGGTGTTTCATATACCATATTATCCACAGGCCTCGGGTCTTGTAGAGAGGTTGAATGGCCTGCTAAAAGATCAATTGCGTAACTTAACAGATGACAAGTATAAGAATTGGCGAGACTTTTTGCCTCAAGCGCTATTGATTTTGAATAACCGTCCTTTTCTAAATGCTGAATCCCCACTTATGCGTTTGTTTCCTCCGAATGTTGCTGCTAAACCCAATGAAATCAGAGAGACCGTGATGTACTGGGAGATTACTCCCGGAGCTTTGGCTCCATGTAGAGCGACCCCAGGGTCGGCAGGTTTAGACCTGCATGCCATGGATGACACCGTTATAAAAAGTAAGGATCGAGTCATCATTGAAACTGGTGTTGGTGTTCATATACCAACTGGAAATTTTGGATTAATCGCCCCTAGATCGGGGCTGGCTGTAAAAGGCATTCAGGTGCTTGGAGGAATCATTGATAGTGATTATCAGGGAGAGATTAAGGTGCTCCTGCTGAATAGCAGTGAGGTTGACTTACTGATACATCAAACTGACCGAGTGGCTCAATTGCTAATAATGCCTGTTTTCAGTGGTGAGATCACAAAAGGCACTGCCCCAACGTTGCTAACTGTACGAGGCCAGAAAGGTTTTGGCTCCACAGATAATCCTGGGGCCAAAGTTTGGGTGCAGTCGCCTAAGAATCCCCCTGAACAAGCAGAAGTCATTGCAACCGGTCAAGACAACACCATTTTAGTTATGAGACCAGGGAAAGATAGCTGGGAAGCAGTCCCGGCTGACAAATGTTACTTACGAGAATGAATAATGCCTGTATTTGATTCTCTTTCAGATCATTCTTTGGACTGTTGCTGCAGGATGTGTCGGCGTTGGACTCCTTTTGGGCTGGTACGACGAGAGAGGAGGGATCCCATCAACCCGGGCTGAGTTGAGAACCCGAGTGTCGCGTTCTTTCGCTGCGTGGGATTCGTCGTCGAACTTTTGGATTACATTGGCCAAGCAAGTGACTAAAGCCCCTCATTTCTGCTTGACACCGATGAGATCGGTGACGGATATTCTAGCAACTTGTTTAGTTGCTGTCCCTGCTTCATTGGAGACTTTGACTCATATTTTTAATATATCAAATGCTCGCCCCAATGTTCTTCTGGGCGATTTCGCTGCCCATGAGTATTGCCCCTTGTGTACTGTACTGTCAGACCCGATACCCCCCATCCAGTCCTGAATAGTTACCTATAATATCACACAAGGTGATTTGTGTTTTTTCCTTACTTGTGATCCTAGCGCGATTTCTGAATGTCTGCGTTTAAGATTGAAAGGTGCCACTTCATTCACCGCTCATGAACGAACTTTGTGCCTTCAAAGGACACCGAAAACATGTACTTCTGTTCAGAATAACATGACTTGCAAGAGTTTGGTAGTTACCCCCAGTCATTATCGCACGATGTTACTACCTGCCGGATGGCTTTTTTCATGTGGTAATATTTCCTGGCCATATATTCCCGCAAATATTTCTGGAGGCCCTTGTGCCATTACTAGACTGAGCTTATTAATGTTTGCTCCACATCCGAATGCCAACTCTCGTGTGATTCGAGATACAGTGAGGTTACCGGAGGATTGTGACTCATCTTTGCATTTATATTCCAAGTCTGAATACCTTAGCCTGGCTATTTCAATTGTTGGTGTTCCTGCTTTGGCAGTTTATAATGCCAAATCTATTGGGAAAATGGCCTG
Source organism: Triturus cristatus (assembly GCF_964204655.1). Lineage (NCBI taxonomy): Eukaryota > Metazoa > Chordata > Amphibia > Caudata > Salamandridae > Triturus > Triturus cristatus. The sequence continues at coordinate 867,711,996 of NC_140581.1, forward strand.
CTGGATGGTAAAATCCATCAATCATACTTCTACAGTCCTGTCTGACATGCTATTAGACGCCCAGGGTGAACGTAGGGCTATCTTGCAAAATCGAGCGGCCATTGATTATCTTTTGCTTAAACATGGACACGATTGTTCTGATTTTGAGGTTCTTTGTTGTTTTAACTTGTCGGATCATACAAAATCCATTCAAGCTCACATTGATAAACTACGTGACTTGACAGAAGAAGTTAGAAAACACATTGATCAGGGCTGGTTTGACTGGCTCTTTAATTGGTTACCTGATTTGCAGATGTTACGTCAGATATTAGGAGGTATTCTGATTACTATCGGCATTTTGATTTCTATCTGTTGCTTTATTCAGTGTATTCCTTCACTACTTCAATTCTGCACACCTGGTACTAGACATAGATCAGTTAGTCTTGTTTCATATTATTCTTCCACAGATATTAGTTCTGTTTAATGAATGTATAATAGACTGAAGTCAAGGGTGAAATGTTCTGCTCGATTTTCCCGGCCTTCTTGTGAGGAAAAGATGATTAAATGTGACTTCAGTCTCTTACCATTCAAGTCTAAGGGTTAGAGTAGTGAATGGAGCCTATTTACTAGGCACTTCGACGTGATCCTGTGCTCTTCCCCGTGGATCGGGGCTTGCACACATAGTCTAGGGGATAGATTCGTTAGTATTGGGGATGGCCTGTCCTGTATTGAGGGTATTTCATGGAGCTGTGCTGAATTCAGGCCTGGTAGGCCTGAAACGGGAGAGACTCCATCTTTCTTTCTGCCCCGGCAGCTTGGGATGCTTCTAGGTCAAATGTAATGTTTTAGTTATGAGGTGTTATTCGCTTGGAGAGAACCGGTTCAGGCCGGCCCTTATCGAAGGATTGTATTTTTCTTCATGCCGAAGACACTACATCAGGCCGGCCGGCTGGGAACGTGTCCTTGGTACGGGGAGGTACAAGAATTTGGTGGGCGGCAGGTTACAGGCCGGAATTTTCCATTAGAAAACGCACCTCTATATTAGTGAAAGTCTGAGGCAGTTACAGGTTCAGTCCGTAGGCGGCATCTAGCCGTTAGCAGTAAAGCTAATACTTATTCCAGGGAAGACAGACGCCATCTTGAAGGCGGAGAAGAACCGAGAGACAGATGCTCTCCTAGCAGAATAGCCAGAGAGGAGAGAGTAGCCGATAAGGAAGAGGTCCCAGTGACTCGGAGAAGGGTGATTCCAGGCGAGCCGCGGCACAGACGAGAAGGGAACCTAGATGACCACTGAGTGCAGGCTACATACTACTAAGGTGATGTCGACCCTTTCTTATTAGAGTGTACAACTTAATCTTTCACTTTCCTTTGCAGGTTATGTGTTATATTGTAATGTTATGTGATTGCGTATGTAATGAGTAATAAAGTACCCAGTTTGTAGTGAACCAACATGTGCTGTGTGTTCTTGTATGAGAGGGTAGCCTATTCTTCTAGTCAGCTGCGGCTACATGAACAGATGTTAACCCTGATCAGGTAAGTGGTAACTGAATAGGGGAAAGAGGAGCCCCTCGAACCTGAGAACAGGCTATGCTCGAACTGGCAATCCTTGTGTGATCTGATGAATAGTGAGACTGATTCCCTTTTTGTATGATATGGTGATCATAGGATGAACTGTCGCATGAGACTGCCGTCTGGGTAGAGAGGTCTGGATCCGTGTGGGATCGCGAGGCCGCCACTTGTGATACTGTCGTATGGGCAGAGAGGTCTGGATCCGTAGGGGATCGCGAGGCCGCCGATTGTGCTGAGACTGCCGTCTGGGTAGAGAGGTCTGGATTCGTGTGGAATCGCGAGGCCGCCACTTGTGATACTGTCGTATGGGCAGAGAGGTCTGGATCCGTATGGGATCGCGAGGCCGCCGATTGTGCTGAGACTGCCGTCTGGGTAGAGAGGTCTGGATCCGTGTGGGATCGCGAGGCCGCCACTTGTGATACTGTCGTATGGGCAGAGAGGTCTGGATCCGTAGGGGATCGCGAGGCCGCCGATTGTGCTGAGACTGCCGTCTGGGTAGAGAGGTCTGGATCCGTGTGGGATCGCGAGGCCGCCACTTGTGATACTGTCGTATGGGCAGAGAGGTCTGGATCCGTAGGGGATCGCGAGGCCGCCGATTGTGCTGAGACTGCCGTCTGGGTAGAGAGGTCTGGATTCGTGTGGAATCGCGAGGCCGCCACTTGTGATACTGTCGTATGGGCAGAGAGGTCTGGATCCGTATGGGATCGCGAGGCCGCCACTTGTGATACTGTCGTATGGGCAGAGAGGTCTGGATCCGTGTGGGATCGCGAGGCCGCCGATTATAAGAGGTCTTGGTATGTATAGTAGGAATCCCCTGTCCTTAGGTGGTAGATATATGTGGTTGCACTATTGTAAACAGGTTCTAGGGAGGGGGTAACGTTCTGGCTGGGTTAGTGAGGCTCTGATGAGCGGGTTCTATCTGATCCGAAAACCCAAGCAGAACAGGCAGTCCGCCGGCAAGTAATTAATAAGCCGTTTAATAGTCCTGATCTTTGCGAAGCAGGAGGCTGCTACTGTTTGTACCTGAGTGTTGAAACTGAGGTGGTTATCCCAACGTACTCCTAGGTTTCTCACCGAGTCTTTGGGGGTGGGGACTTGGCTCAGATCTTCTGGCCACCACAGACTAGAATCCAGAGGGGATGGTGAGTTGAAAAACAAGATCTACGTTTTTCCGGCATTAAGTCGGAGGGAGTTAGCATCCATCCAACTAGAAATGTCCCTAAGGCAGAATTTCAGCCGATCAAAGGCTGAAACGGAGGGGGTATCGAAGGTGAAGAGTAGCTGAATGTCGTCGGCATAGGAGGTGGATTTAATCCCAGTCTGGGCGATCAGCTTGGCCAAGGGGGTGAAATAAACATTAAATAGGAGCGGGCTCAGGGAAGAACCCTGTGGGACTCCCCATTTGAGTGGTCTGGCGGGGGAAGTGTAGGGAGGGGTGAAAACCTGCTGTGTGCGGTCCGAGAGATAAGATGAGAACCATTTCAACACAGCGCCGCCCAAACCTAAGTCCGCCAGCCTTCTCAGCAAGATCTTATGAGAGACGGTGTCGAATGCTGCTGAAAGATCCAGCAGCACTAACACCGCCCTCGACCCCCGGTCAAGCGTCCACCTCACCGAGTCAGCCATTTCAATAAGGGCTGACTCCGTGCTGTGGCCCGACCTGAAGCCGTGCTGGGAGTCATGGAGAAGCCCATTGGATTCGATGTAATTCGCCAACTGAGAGTGTACCAGCTTTTCCAGGATCTTAGCTGGGGCAGGCAGGAGAGAAATAGGCCTATAGTTGCTGGGGTGATCCGGATCCAGATTGGGCTTCTTAAGGATGGGGACCAGAGAAGCATGTTTCCTTTTAGCAGGGAAACTGCCCGTTCTGAGGGAGTCATTCCAAATGTGGTTCAGGTAGGGATTAAGTAGGGGTGCTAGTTTTTTATATTGCTTGGCTGGCCAAGGGTCATTTATAGAGCCTGATTTGCATTTAAGTAGTTCGGCCATGGAGTCGGCTTCTGAGACGGCTGCAAATTCGAATAGGGTGGACAGCGGTGGGGAGAGAATAGTGGGTTCCTCTTCCCGTCCTTCTGTGTTGGGGGGGGGGGGGAAGGAGGAATAGATAGTCTCAATTTTGTCCTCGAAAAATTGTGAGAGTTTATCGCATAGCGACTGTGAGGCGGGCTGAGTTCGAGTCAACGCGTTGGGGTCTGTGAAGGATCTAACTATATTGAAAATCTCCCTAACGCCATTGCTGGCGAGTTTGATTCTAGAGGCCAGAAAATCCCGTTTGTGCTCCTCGATCATTCTCCGGTATTCTTTGAGGGCTGTTTTGTAGGTGAATTTGCTATCCGGGGAATAATTCTGTCTCCAGAGGCGTTCAAGAGATTTACAGGAGGCCTTTTTCTGCCGGAGCTCGTCAGAGTACCAAGGTGCTGAAGGTACAGCCCTGTGGGTTTTGATGGGTTTAAGAGGGGCCAAAGCATCTAAGGCCTGACCGATCCATGCGTCCAAGTGGTCAATCTGTAGGTCAGGATCAGAGAACAGGCAAGGTTGGGTATTTTTTAGGTATTCCAGGAGCGTTTCAGGGGTGATGCGACTCCAGTTTCTGCCTGATGATTTGGGGGTGATAACGGGTCTAATGTGGCAGGGAATGCCAATCTCAAAAGGGATGAGGAAATGGTCCGACCAAATAACCGGGGTAGGGGGAGTCGCCCGAATAGATGGTAAGTTGGAACAGATCAGATCCAGTGTGTGACCCGCTTTATGCGTGGGAAGGGTTATTATTTGGACTAGGTTGCAGGCCGCTAGCGTAGAGATGAAGTAGTTGCTGTGCAAACAGGAATCGTTGTTAACATGGAGGTTGAAGTCTCCTAAAGCGGTGAAGTTAGCGTAACGTGTGCTAAGCTGAATAACATAATCCGCCAGAGCCGGTAAGTGAGAAGTATTGGAATGAGGGGGGCGGTAGATAAGAATTCCCCAGCAAGAGGAGGACGGGGAGATTTGAACACTGAAAGGCAGGCCTTCTATACATTAAATTTGGTCAAATGGAGGGAGGGTAACCGTCCATTTGGAATTGTGGATTAAGGCGACACCACCTCCCGGTTTACCATTGGGTCTGTTGGCACAGATAATACTGTAACCCTCCGGTAAGGCAAGGGTGATAACGGGGTTCGTGGTGTCGTTCAGCCACGTTTCAGTTAGGAAGAGCAGATCCCAGTTGTTGTCCCGAAGGGACTGCCAGATGTCAATGGCATGTTTGCTCAGTGATCTACAGTTGATCAGCGCAGCTCTGAGGGTCAGGGAGGACTGAGCTCCACGGCTGGAGGCAGGGTTCAGAGCGTACGCCGTACTGATAGTGTGATCTGAAGCAGGAAGGGAGAAATTGCAGACTGTGCAGGCATAGACCTGGCTCCGAGCGTCAGAGGTGGGACAAGGGCAGGTCACGCAAAGGGGGGGTCTCAGAGACATCAGCTCAGTCCGAGTGTATGTCGCGGTGTTATGGCTAGTGGGTCGGGGAGGGGGACCGGCCCCGGTTGCGTCCTGATCGCGGACGAGCGCAGACGAGCTTGCCTTAAGCGCGCCTTCGGCGCGCAATCGTCACGCCCGCTGCACTCGTCCGCTGCGTTTCCGGTAGATGCACATTTTTATGGAGATGTGACGGAGGGAGGGGGCGTGGCCTCGGAGTGGGCGTGTCCCAGTCAGGGCGTGGGGAATGGCGGTTGAGGAAGATCGGCAATTTCGCCCTTACCAGCGTTTGTTTTGCTGCCTTGAAGGGGTGCCTGCACACTGCAATCGTGTGTCAGGAGGGGTGAGTGAGTTTTTAAAAATGCTAAGTTTTACAGTTTTAAAAACAGTGAAGTGCTCGATCTGTCTAGCTACTCCCGGCTGTGCCTCAGGAGGTTTCAAGAGTTATCTGCGCACTTGCGAGTCAGCGCGCCTTTTATAACACTTTGCAGGGGACGTGGCCTCGGAGTGGGTGTGTCCCAGTCAGCGCGTGGGGAATGGCGGTTGAGGAAGATCGGCGATTTCGCCCTTACCAGCGCTCGTTTTGCTGCGTGAAGGGGTGCCTGCACACTGCAATCCTGTGTCAGGAGGGGTGAGTGAGTTTTTAAAAAAGCTAAGTTTTACTGTTTTAAAAACAGTGAAGTGCTCGATCTGTTTAGCTACTCCCGGCTGTGCCTCAGGAGGTTTCAAGAGTTATCTGCGCACTTGCGAGTCAGCGCGCCTTTTATAACACTTTGCAGGGGGCGTGGCCTCGGAGTGGGCGTGTCCCAGTCAGGGCGTGGGGAATGGCGGTTGAGGAAGATCGGCGATTTCGCCCTCACCAGCGCTCGTTTTGCTGCGCGAAGGGGTGCCTGCACACTGCAATCGTGTGTCAGGAGGGGTGAGTGAGTTTTTAAAAATGCTAAGTTTTACAGTTTTAAAAACAGTGAAGTGCTCGATCTGTCTAGCTACTCCCGGCTGTGCCTCAGGAGGTTTCAAGAGTTCCAAGATACTCAAACCTTTCGATCCTAGTGTTGTTTGTACAGTTACAGTAGATGCGAGCGGTTTGGGCTTAGGAGCTGTACTTACACAAAACGTTAAAGGCAACGAGCATACCATTGGTTATGCTTCAAGAGTGTTGCGAGGGTCTGAATTGAACTTTTCTGTTATTGAGAGAGAGTTACTGGCATGCTGGTGGGCCATTAGAAAATTCAGTCCATATATTTGGGGCAGACATTTTAAGCTTAAAACTGATCATAGTCCTCTTGTTTCTATTCTTTCTGGGGACAAAATCAAAGAACACACTCCCAGAATTGCACGGTTGTCTACTAAATTGTTACAAACTGCCTATATGAACAAGCCTGCTAGAGGTACTGATAGAAATTCAGATGTTTTAAGTACCATTAATTACACAACTCACGTAGAGCCAGTTTTGATCTATTGTGATTAGAGTACTCTTAGTGCAGCACCTCTGGGGGTATCCTAATAATCGGAATACTGACTTTGAGTGATCTAGGTGAAGTCAGTAGATCGGGTTGGGCACTTGAGGTTATGTTGGGACAGTCTCTTTTCCCATGTCTCTATTGTCCACAACTAAAGCAGGACCCACCAGGAGGGTTTGTTCAACTTTACCCTTTTTATTAACATGGACTGCCTGCCTTCTCTCCCCCTTGCCCCTCTCCCTGCCTACTCCACTCCCCCCGACTAGATGTTCTCCTTCCGCTTGCTCAGTCTGTACTCAGAATTACAGGAAGTGAGTGTCTGTAAAGTCCGATAATAAATTGCCCATAGACTCCCCATCCCCAACAAGTTTGTAAGGATATCTTTGATGGAATTGTTGAATTAATTTTAGAGCATGTACATTTGTTTGTAAATTCTACCGACCTTTCCTCAGGTCCATATCCTTTCCAATCAAATAATGTTCTTCTAATTCGTTTACAGTCAAGAATATCAAATTTCATATTCAGGGCAACTTTCTATCAAAATGACGGTATGAGCAATCCGCAAGCAGGTACCGCTTATGACATGTTTCACTAATGATATATGAAACAGGATGAACAGACATGGAATTTGGTAACTAGTTTTGCACCACTGGAGTCTAATTTTTGTAATAGGAAATGGTCCCGTCCGATTTGGATCTAGGGATAAATGTACAAACAATTTGTGATTCAGAAATCAGTCGCAAATAGGTTAGTGACAATGAAGAGGTAAGTTTGGAATGTATCAACACGTATTTCAATTGCAAAAATAGCGATGCAAACCGAATTACACAGACTCACTATTTTTGCAACTGGAATTAGCAATTACTTATTACCAATTCACAATATGTGTTTCTTATTTTGGAACATATTATCTGGTGGCAAATTGTGAGTAGTCTCATAAACAGGTTTTAGCACTCTCGAATTAGCATCAAGTGGAAGCAGGTGGTAATCAAGTGCAAATTATAAAGGGGTGGAAACCTCAATTTTTTCCACAATTGCTTCTTTGTATGCTATATTGATCAGACGTGTTGCTCTCCACCAGCACAGGAGAAAGCAAAGACAGGAGACATTTTCAGAATCAGAGTGACTTTGATTCAGCAGCTCTCTTTGCTGCTAGTCGGTGTAAGTGTTTACAGAATGTTTATGCTCATAATGGGTCATAGGTATGTAGAGGTTTTGAGCATGTTATGAATGTTTTTGTATAGGAGTAATGCTGTGTGCAGGTGACAGTTGATGTCTTGCAGACAAGATTTTTGGATTTGAAAAAAAAATGTAACAGTGCTGTGATTGTATGTAGTAAATACTAAGTACTGTAAACTCCCTTCTCCGGTTCATTTCTCATGAGAGGTTCGCTAACCGTGAAGGGTTTGATACAGTTTTAAGGTTTTCCATAGTAGGGTATTACTACTGAGATAGGGCTTGAGTATCTGGGGGAAGTTTGTTTTCTCTTAACAGTTGTATACAGATTGAACACTGTGTGCATTAGGGGATACCCATCTTCCTATGGTTGATTGTTAATATGAACCTGGGTACCCATAAAGTGTATGGTATAGGCTTAATGTTGCACATACCAGAAGCTTGCTTCACCTAAGTGGGGCTGTATGTGTGATGGCATTAATGATGCTTTGTACTATTCTGAGCTATTTGGTACTTACTTTCATACCTCCAATGCCATACTCCTTTAAAGAGTAATGTTTACAAAAGTGGCTTGGATGATGTCATCATTACTGTCATCAATGATGTCATTTCAGATGTCATAAGTGATGTCATAAATGATGTCATAGAACATGTCATGAGTGATGTAATATGTGAGGTCATAAGCGGTGCATGGCGGGGGCACAAGTTATAGTTAGGTCTGCTCTGGGAATGGGGTGCTATGCAACCGCCTCCCCGGCGGGAGCTAGCTGCCTTTGGGGGGGTTGGTCACAGGCAAACCCCAGATCGCACAGCCAAAAGCTGTACATGACTGGGGTTGGCTGCCCGCCGATGGTCGGTTGCAGGGCCTGACTGCGAGCTAGAACCTGCAGCCAATTGCACGCAGCGCAAGGCCAAAGGCCATGCACGGTGTGGGTTTGCTTTCCTGTGAGGATTTGGCTGCAGGCACAGTAGCCAACCCCATGCCCCGGGTTGGATTTATGTATGGTAATATAATATTACTTTGTGTTAAAAACAAAATACCTAGAAATTCACTGAAAAAAACTATTTATAATGTGACATTCTAGTTAGGAATTGTAATTATATCTTAATTTACATTTAAAAAAACCTTATAAATTCACTGAAAAAAGCAAAGGTTAAAGTGATGTAGTTAGGTGCTATAGTAAAATCTGATTTTCATTTTTAAAAAAGGCCTAAGAAATTCACTGAAAAAACAAAGGTTAAAGTGACGTTATAGGGGGATCCCCATCTCCCGGGGCCCAATGCAATTAAAAAGGGGAGGGGGACTGTGCAGCACCCCCTTCCTGAGCTTCAGTAGGCCCCAGGGAAGCCATCCTGAGGGGCCAAAAGCGAATACAAATTAGAGAAGGGTGGTGCGTCCCTCCCTCCCTGAGCCTTATTAGGCCGAACGACCCCATCCCCAGGGCGAAATGCTATAAAAAAAGGTAGGGGGCTACGCAGCTCCCATTCCCGAGCCTCATGAGTCCATGGGTAAACCATCTCCTGGAGGGCAATCCTATTATTAGGGGGTTGTGCTGCCCCCCTCCCCGAGACATATTTGGCCTTGGGGAGCCCATCCCCGGGGACAGAGGTGGGTGCCCTGGTGCCCATATGGGACATCCACCAATCAACATGTTGGGGGCAGTATGGGAAGTGCCAGGGCACCGTGGCTCCAGCTGGCTTCCACCATGGTGCGGAAGCCGGCATTGCTCCCGCCCGGAGGGAGCAGCTATTTATGCTTATTTCCTCCAGGTGGGAGCAATATCTGTTTTCCTGACCACAGGAGTACGGGCAGGGAAAAAGAAGGCTGCTGCCACCCTGCAGGAGCATGTGTAAATCTCCTGCCAGCTGGATTCAGAAAGGCCTTCCCTGTTTGCGCTGCTGCGGGCAGGGAAGACATGTTTGCTCCAACTTGGCAGGAGATTTAAAAATGCTCCTGCCGGGTGGGAGCAAACATATGTGTGGGCAGAGAAACGACACTGTCCTGGGGTTGGGCTCCCCGGGAAAGAGTAATTAAGCCAGCCCTAGGGGATGGGGTCACTGGGGCGTTAAGAGGTTCACTGAGGGGAGCCTCGCAGCCCTCTTCCCTTTATGTTTAATTTTAGCCCAGGCGATTGGGTCCCCAGGGCCTAGAAAGAAGCAGGGAGTGGGGGCGCATGACCCCCTCCCCTTTTGTACAAGAATTGACCACAGGAATGGGGTCCCCAGGGCATTTTAAGGCTTGGGAGAGGGGCTCCGCAGCCTCCCTCCCTTTATTTTTCAAAAAAAGAAATCGGCCCGAGGGATAGGGTCCGCGGGGCCTACCTAGATTCATGGAGCGTGGCCACATTTCCCCTTCCCATTTTTTCATCATTTTGGCCCAGGAGATGGGGTCACGGGTGCTGCCATCGGCTCGAGAGTGGGGCTGTGTGCCCCTCTCACCTTATTTAAGATTCCCTTCCCTGGGGGATGGGGCCAAAATGAACTAAGGGAGGGGTCCCTACTCATGTTCCCACCAAATATTTAAAAACAAATGGCATTGGTTTTTTTGCTGTGTTCCCATGGTAGTGAAGTGGAAACATTGCAAAAACTGCCATTTGTTTTAAAATTTTTATATCCGTGGTGTCCCTCTGGATCCATCCCGCAGGGCCTAGTGGGGCAGGGTATCCTTACTCTGCCCCCATATATTATTTTTTAAAAGGCATTACGGGACAGGGAACTAAGACCCCGAGTCCTGCAATGGCTGCCACCAACATTTTTCTCATGTTGCTGGCAGCCAATCAGAGCGCTCCCTCCGCGGGAGTCTGACTCCTGTGGGAGCAAATTGGCCCAAGGGAAAGAAAGTCCCTTTGACAAATCAGAAGGCTTAATTTTTTCTTTCTTACTAATTACATTTTTTAAATATCCTGTTCTTCAGGCGCTCAAGTTGTATTTCTTATCTGCCTTCAAATAGGAGTAAACTGGGTTCTCAGACTTATTCCTTCTTGTTGAAAGCTAAGGTACAACTTGTTACAGATGCATATAGAGATCTTTTTTCCATATTTAATCCCATCGGTGTTTTGGTGTTCAGTTCGACACTATACCTTGAGTCTAGTTTTCTCAGTGCTCGTTCTCAGTCCCCACCTCTGATACTTCTTGGTATGGAATCTATGACAAATTATTGTAAGCCCTGATCCTCACTGTTGTGTTTCCCATCCAAATTACCAAGGTAAAGGATAACTCCTTTCCCTATTTTTAACTGCTCTGATATGCTGTAATATCTTTTTTTTATTTGCAAGGTGGTACTCCCCACGTATCGTAAAGTGCATGGTCATCGTAAAATATAAACCACATAATCACTTTGACAGTCATATTTTCCATTTCTTTTTTTGTGATTTTACTCAAATTAGAGATGTATTCTGTTTTATTGACACCATATTTGCAGGCTTTACACTTGTTGCTTTTCCTAAAGCCTTCACTACTCTCCAGCCGTATCTTTTTGCTATGCATTTTGGGTAACTTCTCACTAAGTCCTCTTGCATTGACCTAACCCCCCTATATGTGATTCCCGTTTTTTCTGGGACTTGTTTCTCAATTACAGGATCATTTCTTATAAGGTCACAGTATTTCTGTATTATCTTATGTATATTCTTACGCTCTCCATATTCGTTGTCACTAATCTCATGCTGGTATGTTTAGAGTGTGTTGTCATTTTCCTCTTAATAATCAAATTTTGCATTTTTCGTGCATTGCCATATTGATTGCCTCCACCACTAACTTATCAGAGTATTCTCTTTCCTTGAATCTACTAGCTAGTTCTATATGTGCTGATTTGACCTCATCTACTTCACTGCAATTTCAAATGAAGTGTAAACTTTCCTCATATGGCATATTTTTTTTCAATGAGTTGGGGTGGCAACTTGCTCCAGACAACACTGTATTACCTGGTACATGCTTTCTATGTATTTTACTGTCCAGTTTATTGTTTTGTACATATATTTTCAAATTCAAAACTACCATTCCTCTTTGCTGATGATACCCGTGAAGTGTAGGTTAAGTTTATTGTCACAGGTTTTCTGCACAAACTTTTCTGCACTCTCTATCAATCCTCTTCAGATAATAAAAACGTCTTCAATATAGCTTACCCACACTACACATTTTCTGACCATTCCTGCGGGTAGTCTTCATGGAGCTCCTCCCACCAGCCCATATGCAAATTCACATAGCTGGGGGCAAAGTAAGTGCCCCTTTACTGCACCTTGGACTTGTTTAAGCAAGTTGCTGTTGAACAGAAAACAATTATTTTCTAAACACTATTTCATCATTGATAAAAGCATTTGAGTATGTTTCCATAAAGATTGCGGTTTGGCACTTAAATTTTTTTTCAAAGCTCTCTATCCCTCAGAATGCTTTATACTAGTATAGAGCAATACCAAATCTATTATATGCAATGTGTTTTCCTTTGTCCATGCAATTTCAAAGGCTTTCAGGAAATCTCCTGTATCTTGAATAAAGTAGGGTAAACCTCTTACATAGTCACTGAGAAAGTGATCCACCAATTTTGATATATTTTCAAAAATACTGCCTATGGCTGGAACTTTAAGTCTTCCTGGTGGTTTACTTTCATTTTTTGGATCCTAAGAATGAAATAAAACACTGGTGTCCTTGGATGGTCTGTTCTTAAAAAGATGTTATATGCTTTATATAATAAAAATTGCCCTGTTCCCAGACCATATATTACAGTCACAGATTCTCAAAGGACCGCAATCGCCAGCCTTCTACCGGGTCGCCCTACACCTCCAAGCCCACTTCTCACCAAATGGCCACATGATATAGGGACTTCAGCATCCTACATTTCGGTAGCGACCATATAAGCAGCTCTGGCATCTAAGGAACGAACCTGTGACCATCTGGCATATACATCTTCCAGTACAACTTTGCCACTATCCTGAGCATGTTATCAGGTCTTCTCTGTGGTAAGGAGCTCATTAGCCAGTCCACTATAACATGTCTTTCAGGGCTTGTGAGCATGTCTTCTCATTCTGGCTACTTGCCTTCCCCAAGCATCTCATGGTCCACTGTAGTTACGCTGCAGCCTAATAGAGTTCGTAGTTGGGCATTCCCTATCGACCTCCATTTGTGTGACATATAGTTTTGCCAGTGAAAACCTATATCTGCCCCGTCTCCAAATCAAGGAGAGCAATAATGTTCATAGGTCCTTAAAGAATGATTGCATCAAAATTATTGGAAGGGCCATAAAAAATATAAACATAACAGGCTCCCCACAGCTCCTAGACCTGTCTTCAACGAGTTTCTGACCCCCAAGAGGCACCTCAGGTCTGTGGGCCCTTGGTGTAATTCTTGAGCTCTTAAAGTCAAGCTGTTGGGCTCTTTGCGAATGAACCTGTTTGCATTGGAACCGTGCCGCTTGCAAAAAGATTCAGCGCGAACCGCCTCAAGGTCAGCTCTTTGCACAGCAAGCATCATCTGCTGGCATGTATCACCACCTTGGGGTTTTTGACTGCCCGTCCGTGGCGCCCGGCCTGCTCTACATGCCACACCGACCATTGCGAGCAACGCTCTCCTTGCTTCCGGCAAACTTCCCCCCGCGAACAGGACTCTTGGCACAAAACTTGAGAAGGTAAACCTTCACCGGGACTAATCTGGGACTGTATCTGAACCCACACTCCATCGCGGTTAGCATGAACGTTTGGAACTGACCTGATCCAGAGCGACCAGATATCCCCGGTTGGTGCCTTATGCTTTATAGTTTATTATTTAAAAATTCATAACTGATTGGATTTTTGCCATTTTGGTCTTCTACTATTTATTAAATTATGCTCCAGTTTTCTAACTTGGTGTGGGAAATGTTTGTGTGGTGTGTTCACTAGGGTGAGCACAGGTTAATTTAGGGGTTGAGGTAGAATGAGCATTTTCGAAATCGCCCTTCTACCATTGACGAATAAGGGAGTTGACACCCAAACAGCCATATGGATGAGATAGCTTTTCCCATGTTCCCTTCCATAAGAGAAATCTCAGTATTTATTTTATTTATATATTTATAAAGTTTTATATAGCGCGAACATGACCCACTGATTATTAGAAGACCTGTGAATTAGAGTGGTTAGATGGTTGTACAGATCAGTTTGAGATCAAGAATCTAACGGGGGGTGAATTGTTGCAGCCTCACGCTCATACCTGCACTTTAAAATAAAACGCTTATTTGCACATTCGAAAGGGCTTTCCTTTCTCTCGTTTTTAAAATTGAACTTTTTACATTTGTACTGTATGTTTTTAACAACTGTATTGTTACTCGCTGTTACAGTCTTTAGGGTGCCCTGTAATCCTCACCTGTCTACTTTCACGTTACCATATCGCGCTGACTCTTCGGCTTTTCAGCGCCATTTTGAAAGTTAGCTCTCTAGCCTTTTCGCGCCTCTGTCTATTTTTAGGCTGGAGTCGCAAGTGCGCAGCCCTGATTATTAGAAGACCTGTGAATTAGAGTGGTTAGATGGTTGTACAGATCAGTTTGAGATCAAGAATCTAACGGGGGGTGAATTGTTGCAGCCTCACGCTCATACCTGCACTTTAAAATAAAACGCTTATTTGCACATTCGAAAGGGCTTTCCTTTCTCTCGTTTTTAAAATTGAACTTTTTACATTTGTACTGTATGTTTTTAACAACTGTATTGTTACTCGCTGTTACAGTCTATAGAGTGCCCATATGTAATCCTCACCTGTCTACTTTCACGTTACCATATCGCGCTGACTCTTCGGTTTTTCAGCGCCATTTTGAAAGTTAGCGCTCTAGCCTTTTCACGCCTCTGTCTATTTTTAGGCTGGAGACGCAAGTGCACAGCGCGCTGGCACAGCGGGCGCGCTGATGGCGCGCCGGAGGCGCGCCAGAGGCAAGCCCGTCTGCGCCCGTCCGCGACCTACTTGCGACTAGCGCTAGCCACGTTGCTCAATCTACACCAAACGGGGAAATTGCCTGGACGAGAGAGGAACTCTTAGCCCTCGCGGCTGGCAATTGCCCCATGCGCCACATTTTGAATGTTGGGACTGGAAAAAAGGGGAAAGGTAAAGGCGGGGAAAAGATATGCAAGGTCTGCAATTTCGCTATTATGCCTTTGTTGAAGCAGTCTGAGTCAGCTGTACCCTTTCAACAGATGGAACAGAGAGTTGGGGACAGTATTAAGGCGGGTTATATTAACTGTAGGTCCCTCCCTAAACATGCTGACGATATATGGCTAAGTATAAAATGTGAAGCCTGGGACATAGTCTTTTTGACGGAAACTTGGCTGAGAGATAGTTCTCAGCCGGACATTGCGCTGGAAGTTCCATTTGGCTACAGACTAGTGGCTGTGAATCGAGCTATGGATCGAGTGGGAGGCGGGGTAGCGATTATTGTACGGGATAAGTGGGACGTCTCCTTCAAGAAGTTGGAGGAGTTTGGTCCCATCGAGGCCTTATCCTTTAATGTTTCCTGCCCTTCCTACCCCATAATGGCTGGCCTACTTGTATATAGGCCACCTTCATCTCCTGTTAGGTATCTAACAGATTTGTACGAGTGGATTAGTAGCTCAGTCTTGAATTTCCCTTCATTCACGGTCTTAGGGGACTTTAATCTCCATGTGGATGATAGTGAAAGTGTGGAAGCCAGTAAACTTATTGGTACGCTCCAGGGGTTTAATCTTTTACAGAAGGTGCAGAGTGCCACTCATAGAGGAGGTCATACGTTGGACCTGGTGTTTACAAATGACCTGACCTTGGTAATGAATCCTCCTCAAGAAGTTACCTGGTCTGACCACTATTTTGTTCCTTTCTCTTTCAAAAGAAACTATAAACCCAAGACAGGCCCTCACTCTATGATAGAGACGAGAGATTGGCGGAAGGTATTGCCAGCTACCTTCACTTATAATTGGGGAATGTCTCCTTCCCACCTTACGGGTGACATTAATCAGGATGTTCTAGCTTTAAGATGCAAGTAACCCAAACTCTAGATAGTATTGCTCCGAGGGTGTTGAGGAATACTGTTCGCAATCGTCCTTCCGCCCCATGGTTTACGGATGATCTTAAAGCTAGAAAGAGTGCCTGTAAGAAGCTGGAAAGAGTCTGGCGACTGAACTATTCCCCGGAAGCCAAACTCATTTATAAAAACGCCCTTAGGACTTTTCATCGCTTTAAGCGGTCAGCCATGAGAAACTATTTCGCCAATCAGATTCGAGCGGCTAATAACTCAAAAAAAGAAATCTTCAAGATTGTAGAAGGTTTCACTAATCCCCTGGCCTCCTTAAGTCCCATACCTATGTCTCAAATCCTATGTGAGAACCTGGCAACCTTTTTTTATGAGAAAATTGCAGAAATATATTCTTCATTTCCTCCTTGCAAAGAACCGGACCCTACCATGAGTAATGGGTATGGAAATCAGGCCTGGACTAATTTTGCCATCTTTGAAGACACTCAATCTCTGGTTGACCTTGAACTTGTAAAATCGGGCTCTCCGGCAGACCCTCTGCCTGCCAGGTTCTACAAAACTCTTGCTCAGGGGCTAAATCCGGTTCTGAATATTATCTGGAACCAGTCGTTGAAAACGGGAAACTATCCAGTGGAGTGGAAGAAAGCCTTGGTTAGGCCCATCTTAAAAAAAGAAGGAGCCGATCCCTTGGTATTCAAAAACTATCGCCCTATATCTTTACTCTCTGCTCCAGCGAAGGTTTTGGAGAAGGAAGTACAGAGGCAACTCTCGAGGTTTCTGGATTCCAACAACCTGTTGCATGACTCCCAATCTGGTTTTAGAGCTACTTTTAGCACTGAGACCGCCCTCCTGGAGACTACGGAGATTCTGAGAGAAACAGTGGACAAGGGACACTGTGCAATGCTGGTGTTATTAGATCTTTCTGCGGCATTTGATACTGTGTCCCATAAAATCTTACTGCACAGATTAAAGAACATTGGTCTATCAGGAGCAGTTTTGTCGTGGTTTCAGTCTTTTTTGGAGGGACCCTCGCAACAGGTGGTGTTGGGTCCGCACTCCTCACAAACAAAATGGCTGTCATGCGGAGTTCCTCAGGGCTCTGCATTGAGCCCGACACTGTTTAATGTTTACCTGGCTCCCTTGGCCCCTATAATTGAGAAACATGGCCTACGTGTTGTCAACTATGCTGATGACACTCAGCTCCTCTTTTCGTTTCAGGAAAAGGATGAGGGAAGGTTGTCAAGTGTTAAGAGCTGTATGTTGGACATAGTATCTTGGATGTTGGACAACTGTTTAAAATTGAACACAGAAAAGACGGAGGTCTTATTTTTTAATAATCATTCTCCATTGTCCTCAGATTGTTGGTGGCCTACCACCCTAAACCCAGCACCGCCTCCAGTTAGGGTGGCTCGAAACCTAGGCGTTAAGATGGATATAGAGCTCTCAGGAAAGGATCATATTGCTCAGCTCTCCGCAGTTTGTTTTTGGAAGCTTAGAATGTTGCGCCGTCTTCTTCATTTTCTGCCTGTAGACTGTCGTCAAACGGTGGTACATGCCACCATTACTTCACGCCTGGATTACGCAAACAGTCTATTTATTGGACTTCCAGACTATCTGATAGCCAGGCTTCAGCTAATTCAAAATGCAGCAGCTAGATTAATCAGAAACATCCCTGTCCGCCATAGAATTTCTCCCCATCTGGCCAGTTTGCACTGGTTACCTATAAAGAAAAGAGTGCTTTTTAAGGCTATGGTACTAACCCATCGTGCCTTGTATAACACCGGCCCCTCTATATCTTAGAGCTAGAATTCAAAGGTACTCGCAAAATGGATCTCTAAGATCCAATAATTTGAATCTTCTTAAGGTACCTAAATTTAGAAAGGTCAGAATGGGTGGTCGGTCATTTTCTGTCCGGGCACCTACTATTTGGAATTCCATGCCGAAGGATCTGAGAGCGCTTGAGAAAGAAAATGTCTTCAGAAAGGCCTTGAAAACCTGGCTTTTTCTTTTGCATTGATTCACCTCCTCACTGATCACAGCTCTTTTTTTTCCGTTCAGGTCCACATGATCAGTAACAGCGCCGGGACACTTCCGTTGGAGGTAGCTGCGCGCTATACAAGCTTTCATAACATAACATAACATAACACATAACATATCAGAGCGCTTTACAGTACATAATTCTCACAAATTATACATACAATCGGAAATCGAATGTAATACAAAAGAGGTAGTCATTGGTGGTTGGATATAATCGGTGGCAAATAGGCATCAGAGTGGTAAAGATTTAGGATGTTAATTAGAAACAATTTTGCTTCTTTTTTGAAGGCGGTAAAAGAGGAGATTCTGCGTATGTCTGGTGGAAGGTTGTTCCAGATCTTCGGTGCGATACCTGAGAAAGCTCTGCACCCAGTTCTCTTTTTGTGGAAGGTTTGAGGTTTTAGTAGTAGTGAGCTTGCGCTTCGCCTATGTCTGCAACTTCCCGACCGCTCTAGCTTTTGCGCTAGATAGCTGGGGAAGTTGATATTTAGGGCTTTATGTGTCATGCAGGCAATCTTTAGTTGTATTCTCGACTCGTAGGGCAGCCAGTTCAGAGCCTTCAGGGCCGGGGTAATGTGGTTATTTCTTTTTGTTCCGGAGACCTGCCTGGCCGCAGCGTTAAGCGATGCCCTGATCGGTGCTAGCTTGTATTTTGGAAGACCGCATAGCGTGGTGCTTCCATAGTCCAGTCTTGGTAGTACTAGCGCTTGAACCGCCATTTTTAGATCAGTCTGTGGGAGGAAGGGTTTACGTTTCCTTAAGATACTCAATTGAAAATTGTCTCCCTTGGTGGCATTGTAGATTTGTGCCTGCATATTTAAATGTTTGTCAAGGGTGACTCCCAGGGATTTTGCGGAGTCAATGATGTGTGGGGCGCAATCAAAGGAAGTTAGAGGCTTCAGCCATAAGTCTATCTTGGGTGTGTGATTGGGGGGAAGATGAGGAGGAACTCAGTTTTCTTGGTATTGAGCATGGGGTGGTTGCCATTGAGCCAGTTTTGGGTATTATGTAGAATGGCGTTGAGGGAAATGAAGTCATCTGGTGAGGAGATTTTCATATATATTTGAGTGTCGTCCGCATATAGGTGATATAGAATGTTTGCGGAATTCAGCGCATTAGCAAAGGGTTCCATGAGTAGATTAAAAAGGATTGGTGATAGTGCAGATCCCTGTGGAACTCCTAGGGTGACCATGGATGGTTTTGAGAGTGATTTTTCATCTTGATTCTTTGGGTTCTGTTGCTTAGGAAGGAGGTGAACCATTGTAACACTGGACCGGTTAGGCCCATCCTTCGTTCAAGAAGGGCCAGTAGATTGTCATGTTTAACCGTGTCGAAAGCAGAAGATAGGTCAAGGAGTATCAATAGGCACGATTCGTTATGATCTAACATTTTTAAGATGTCATTCATTATATGAGTGAGTGCTGATTCAGTACTGTGACCTTGCCGGAAGCCAGTTTGGTGTTTATCTAGGAGATTGAAGTTCTCGATGTGTTTGCAAAGTTGAATTTGTACACATTTTTCCAATAACTTCGCCAGAGTGGGGATGCTGAATATAGGGCGATAGTTGTTGAGATCTGTGGAGAGGGAGTTGACTTTCTTTAGTATACGTGTTACCTGCCCTATTTTAAGGCAGTCAGGTAAGGAACCTTGCCTCAGAGAGGCGTTAACAATTTTAGCCCATAGTGATAGAATAGAGGTCTTTATCATTTTGAATACAGATGGTGGTGGGGGATCGGAGAAATGATTGGCAGTGTTGATCGCTAGCAGGGTGCTATAGATTTCGTGTTCAGGGATGGGTGAGAAGGAGTGCCAGTTGGCATTGTTTTTTGGAACTTTGATCGGAAAGCTAAAGAGGTCCTTGATCTGTGAGTAAAGAGTAGATTCTTGGTCAGTAGTTTGTTGGGGATCCTTCTTGGATTGAATGTCATTTTCAATGACTCTAGTCTTTTCTAGGAAGAATTTGGCAAGCTCGTCGCAGTTAGGGGTAGCTGGGTTGCTTAGCTCCACTACATTTGTAGAGTTAAGCGATTGTTGTTTTACGATTTCGAATAGCTTTTTGGGACGGTTAATGGCTTTGTTCAACTGTGTTTTGAAGAGGTCTGCTTTAGCTTTTAAGATTTTTCTGTTGTAAGTGTTTCTCAATACCCTAAGTTGGTATAGGTGATCAGTGGAAGGTGCTGATTTCCAAGCTCGCTCAGCTAGTCTTAACTTGCGCCGGTCCGAGTTAAGATTCTCATTGAACCATGGTTTGGAGACTTTGGAGGAGATATTTTTCTCTTGGAAGGGCGCTGTGGTATCAAGGATTTCAAGCATAGTGACGTTGTAGAAATCTGTGAGATCATGGACGTCAGCCATGTCTACTGATGGGATCAGGGCGGAATTGCATTGGGATATCAGGGCATTGGGATTGATATTTTGGATATTCCTTTTCCATTGTTTTGTTTTAGTAGGTTGGCTTCGTTTTGGAGTTACCTTACTGTTGATGGAGAAGAAGATGCTGGACTGATCAGTCCAGCGAGGTCCTGGCTTGGCAGTTCGGGCTGGACTGTTCCCATGAGGCACAGGGTCAAGACTGATTTGCATATGGCTGGGTTCAAGCTGGAATGGCATGGTGAGCAAAAAAACGATGGATTTAGGCCCAGATCTCTGTACTGGGGTGAATGTATGACATTGTTCTGAATTCTGTCCATCGATTGTTGTTTTTGTAATGATCAGTCCAGTCACATGGGAAGATGGATTCTAGTGATATAGTGTTTCTTTTTGCTATGATGAGATCTAATGTCTCCCCCTTGTTGTGGGTTGGGCTGTCACAGAATTGGGACAGCTCCTGGTCTGCCAGAAAGGATTTGAAACCGCTTACATCATGATCGCCAGTATTGTTCCAATGGAGATTGAAGTCTCCCAGAAAGATCTGCGGCATTTGTGAGTTGGCGTTGGCTGTAATGACTTCCATTAGTTCATCAATGAACTTCAGATTGTCGCCCGGGGGGTGGTTTATTATGTGAAATTGGCAGATGATGCCCTTGCCATCCGATATGTTGGTGCAGAGATATTCACAGGAGGATAAGGAGATGGAGTCTGCTTGATTAACTGTGATTGTGTTTCGATAGATGCAGGCTAACCCTCCACCGGGTTTCTCATTTCTATCCATGCAAAGCATGTCATGACTAGGGGGGACCAGTAGGTCAAGAATGGGAGCAGAGGAACTCTTTAGCCATGTTTCGGTGAGGATGATGATGTCCAGATCATTCGAGAGAATGAGATCATAGTTGACCGTAGCATGTTTGTTGGCCGATCTGCAATTGATTAGTGCACACTTTAATTTGCTAGTCAAGTGAGTGAGGGTCGATTGCGTTATCTTGACTTCTGTGAGGTTTTCCCTAATTATGGATCTGTGGTTGTGAGTGGGTTCTCTGTAGGGGTTGGGTCGGATGGATTGGATAGTGCCATCTAGAGACTTGCTACTGTCATTATGGCTTGTGTATGAAATGAGAAGGTCGTTTAGGTCATTGTCATGATAAACATGGACACCCAAGTATTTAGTAGTAGCCACCTTCCACTATAGAGGAGTGACAGATAGCGCCCAAATACAGTCCTCAGTCAAGGGGACTAAAGGGACCAGAAAGGATTTATCCCAATTGATCTTAAGACCCAATAAGTAGCCAAACTTGTCAAGTAGTTCTATTAGCTATGGGACATTGGCTCTAGTAGCCCGAAGGTATATTAACGTGTCATCCGTACATAAGGATACAATGTGAGAACTGTTCCCTAGGTGTAGCCCCCAACTCAGCCCCTTTGTTCACAACATACATGCCAACGGCTCCATACCCGGCACAAAAATTATGAAATGCACACTCCTGTCTGGTACTCTTCCTTATGTGCATAGGCTCCGAGATCGTGAGTCCTGGTCCTAGCTGTTGGGTCTATATAGAGTATCTTCACCCACCCCAAAAATTCCGTTCAGATCTCTAAGTTTTGCAGCATTACCATTACATATGGCCATCTCAGCGTGTCAAAGTCTTTTTCAATGTTGAGTGAAGCCACCCCGGCCTAGACACCACCTCATTGAGCCTAGTCCATAATCCGAAGAGTCTTCTCAAATTAAGGAGCGTGTTCCGACCAGGATTAACATGTACTGATCTTGTGCAATTCTATTCTATGCCAGATGATTCACCAGTATTTTCCCTAGCACCTGCAGTCTTAACTTGAAAAGAGACAAGGGGCGGTATGAACTAACATGTAACAAATATCTGCCTGATTTTGGAAGGACTACAGTCAGTGCCTCTTTCAAAGTTTCCGGCAAGAGTCCCCTCCCTTTCTTTGCCACATACACCTGAAGCAATCTCAGAGCCAGGCTAGATTTAAAGGCAACATAATACTTCATCAAAAAACTATCTGTCCGGGGGGGGGAGGGTGGGGGGGGGGTTGTGATGCACTATTTGCACAAGGCAAGATGCATCTCCTTAATGATGATGGGGGAGTTCGACTCTTACTGCTGCACCAGATTTTTAGGCTGCATCAGTAAACATTCAAGTATTCCTTAATGAGAGTTAGACTGAGGCCCACCAAGTCACACTATTGAGCTTTATAATAATCCTCAAATACCTGTCCACCTCAGGTGTTTTCAAGGTGAGAGTCACCCCTCGGTTCTTCTGGCCTGCCTATCTGCACATCTCCTAGTCAAGACCCCAGGACTCAAGGACATGGGGTCAATTCACAGAGCCAATTCAGGGACCCTTATTAACTCCCAGGCACTAAGAAGAGAACCTCTTGTCAGTAAGGATACTCCAGTGCTCACAGTACTGACATACAAATTAACGCCTCTGATTTCAGTTAGGCCCCTAATGGGAATCCACCAAAAATGTTGTTGGGCCACCATTGGACCAGATTGTGGAGTACCAAGGAGCCCCTCCCCACGTGGCGCCTACAGTGTGTGGGATGGCAACGCGTGACACCAGACAACCACAAACTCAGGGAGAAACCCATGAAGCGATACCGCGCCATAGTGCCTTTTGCTTTTTTTTCTACCCTTGCAGCCTCCGTCATGGAGTCTTTCACTACATCATCAGGTTGCTAACCCAGTCATCTCGGGACTCCCTATCGGTGTGGTAAGCCTGCCGCATGGTTAAGCAGATCGAGGAGTGAGCATGTTGTTCCAGCAGTCCAGAGTGACGTCCACACGGCATACCCATGTTGCCCCACCTCAGTCCAATGGCACCCACCTAAGTCCCATTGCACCAAGCATCGGTCCGCTCACTCGCTCAGCAGATCTCATCTGTCCCCCATTCTAGCTGCAGGGTGCAAGACAGCTCGCCACCTCTCCTCTGTGCTGCATGGGGCAACAGACCTCGCAGAAGGCCCAGCTCGAGGAATTATTATTTGGGTGGGCAAAGGGTGCATTCGGCTGGGCCACTACGGGCCCAATGTATCACTTATATGTCAAGCCAGGCCTGCTTCAGGGCCCTCCTTCATCTCTCCTTAGTCTCCCCTTATTCTTACAAGGGCTAGTAAAACACACTCTTTGCCAAATCTCTTTCTAAATATTATCACTCTCAAAAAGTGTTTTGTTTCCATATAATGTCCCTTTGATGGGAAGAGGAGGTTTCTGAGGTGAGAGTATCAGGCAAGTGACACTACTCGGGCTCACTCTGTGCGAGCCTTCAGGGAGAATCCCTCTTCCTTACTACCTCCACCTGACCCCGGACTCTGCAGCACACCCCCTTCCAGGCCTGATTATCCACTTTTCTACCATCCCTCTCCAGTGAACCTTATCTCACAGCTGACTTTGGGTCCCAGCCTCATAGCAGCCACCATCCGGCTCCACTTTCATTATTCTTGGTACAAAACATTAGTAAAACCACCTTCAAACTTAAAACATTGAATATAGCAGTAAATATATTTAGCACACACTTTAAAATATGTTCCACAGTTGCTCTAATGACCCGACAGCTAATTAAAGAAACAAAAACAGAAAGGCCATGACAGCGCTGGTGAAAGTCTTGTTTGGCACCCCAACAAGGAACTCTTTCTCCATAAATACGTTTACCACCACCCTCCAACAGTGCTCTTCATCTCTCGGTAGCCTCTCCCCCTCATGACCTCCTTCTCAGATTCCTTCACTGCCAGCCTCCACCAGTGCCCCTCATCTCTCCGTAGCCCATCTCTCATATGCATTACATTTGTTGTGTAGCACTACTCATATCAGTGTAGGCAATCTCACTTTCTTTACATTACGCACACATTATACAGAGCCAATGAATCATACAAGTATGTAAATCATTCTATAAGTAATGTTGCATAAGTCGATGAGGATTACAAGGCGTAAGAATCACATTTCGTCCATACTGGTGGGCAGTATATTTTAAGAGGGTTTGGTCTGGAGAAGCACAAACTCAGGATTTAAAGAGTACTTCAGTGGTTGGGGGTTGGCTTTACTGATAAAAATGTATATCTGCCCAAACAAACTCTTTTTAACATTAGAATAATGAAACTTTTGAACTGCAAGTAGCACAAGGATCTCAGTGACAAAGGCAGTAACCCACTGAGCTATCCACATAAAATACAGTTGATCTGCATCTCAAAACTACAAACAGACAAATGATTGCTCTCCAGCAAGATCATAAATCACCAGAGTTATCTGGACATTTTCATTGTTGTCTTGCATTGGTGGCAGAGTTGGCCGTGAAATTAATAAAAACTGTTTAAATGAAGCATACCCAAAGAATGTGTCTTGCTGGGCCTTCACTGATTTTAAAAATAAGAACAAATAGCCACACATTCTCTTACCTGCTCAGAAAGGTGAATCAGGATAAACAAACCTCTTTTCTCCATCGCTGAATAGAAAAGGAAATATTCACACAGTAGGCAAAGGTTACCGGTGTCAAAAAAAGGATTTGGCCCCTTGCCATGCCCCATTGTACTTGCACGAGTGGGCGGGGACACAGCCCACCTTTCTAAAAGGAGATGCATGATTGGGGGTGCCTGGGAGAAAGAGCCCAGGCCGAATCACGCAACTCCTAGAACAGGAAGAAACAAGCATTGGCATAGCCAATAGGTCTGACCTTTGGGACCTTATAAGTGTTTAGTTATCCAGCACAATATCCTTGGTGCAACAACATCAAGTGTTGCATGGCTAAACACTTATAAGGTCCCAAAGGCGAGACCTATTGGCTATGCCAATGCTTGTTTGTGTTTACGTCTCTAAGGAAGAGGGGTGGGATGGGAGGGCAGAGTAAAGGTTAGGTGGGAAATGGAGAAGAGATGGACAGAGCAAAGGAATGAGAGGGAGAAATATAAAAAGGAGAGGACAGGAAAAGAGACAGAAGGGGATAATGAAAGAGAAAGGAGGTAAGGAAGAGCTAAGGCTCAAGACATTCGGATGTTGGAGATAGAAAAAAAGGAAGAAATAAAGGATTAACAAGAGACTGAAAAGAAGAACAGCCAGAAAGGGGGAAGGGAGGAGAGAATTAAGAAGAAAGAGAGGAGAGAAAGAGATAAAAGGAGGAACTTGGGGACCACTAAGCAGAGGTGCAGCTATCCTTATTGCAGCAGGTGCAGTGACACCGAGGTTTAGGTATTTGAAGCCCCACGATACCCCATTTATGTTTGTATTTTAATACCGCCTTGGGTGAGAGAGAGGGACTCGTGGCCCATTACCTTGCTTGCATTGGGGCCACGTCACCCAGCCAGGCTGCGCCACAGCAGTTCCGAGCAGCTCTACACTTGATCATCTGTAAAATATAACTTTCTTGAAGACTAATCAAAAGGTGGAAGGATTCCTTTTTTGCATGATGTACACAATTATATATAAAATATCTGACAAAAGCATATCTGATCGAAAGTAGAATTGCATGTCAGGTGGTTCATTGCTTTCATGTTAGATGTCTCGTCTGAAGGGAGATTAAAGTTTGTTTACGTTTTTAAGGTCTCAATCTACAAACAGACTTAGCGGTCTGTAGTTGAAGACCTGTTGTCTACAGAGTGTGATGTCCTTCTCCTGTTCTATGAGTTCTGGGTTCTATAGAACATAGAACCTAGAACTCAACTTGTACCTGTTGGTCAGTTACCCTTATGGAGCTGATGGATGGGGTGTTATAAATAAACCTCTACTGAACCCTAAACGTGTGTTCCTGGGTAAATTCTTAGAACATTACACTGGCGACGATTGAGGAGGAAAATGAAGAAATAACATAATAAACACCTCAACATCAAGTGGGGATTATTCTGTGACAAGAAGAAGTCGCATTTAAAAGTGAAAAAGACGGAAGTTTGAAGGAGAAGAAAGTGGTTGGTTTTGAACACAGAGCTATATACGTAGAGGGTATATGGGCCAGACCCTGGCATTTGTTTGGATTTCTTTCATGTCTAAGACAGTTTTCTGTTCCCTATTCAATGTCTTTCCTCTCTGTTCTTGTGTTTGGTCTTCCTTGTAGCTCATATATGCTTTACCATATTTCTGATAGGATGACTTGTATCCTGCCACTACCATCTATAGGGGTTTTTTCCCGTTGTTTTTTTTTTAGATCAGATAAGAAGCAAAACTTGTGAATTAGTAATTGTCTCTAATAATTAAAAGAAAAACCTCAGGTCGAGGTGGGTATTTCAATGCTTAAAATGGAAACATGAAGGTGCAGCGACTCACTGTTCCACAGTGCCTCTTTGCTACTGAGAAGTGCCAGATATCCCACATTCAAAGTACTGCACCAGTGTTGACAAGCGATCGTACTCTCCCTTTCAAAACAATGACGTGCAGGTACTCGCCATCTGACAGCACCTGAATATTTAAAGCACTAGTCTTCCTGAAATCGGTGAGCCGTTTGCAGGTTGCAGGTACTATCCACACAGAGTGGATTTAGGTCGTCATACGTTTGACGATGACAACAGTAGTCAGTGGTACCACTAAGTTGCTTAATTGTAGAAAGGGCTACTGAAATTATGTGGTTGTGCTGCTATGGCATTTTCTGCATGATTGTGGGTTTTCTGCATTTGTCACAAAATATTCATGGACTGCCCAATTCTCAGATTGTATAGCTCAAACAGATAAAACGTTACTAAAATGCAACACACGATGGGTTCTGCACAATAGCAGACCCTCCAAAAAGTTTAATAGGCCACCTTTAAATTGCCTATTACTGTACAAAGATGTTAAACTGGTACTAACTAGGTATAACATTTGCCCAGACAGAATCAGCGGGTGTCAAATATAACTAAATCGCAAAATGATACTGCCAAGCAAAATGCCACATTATGCCACATAATTTGCCTTTTTCTTATCGCTTAATTTATTAAACCATGACTCATTATTTGATCATTGCCATATAATTCCAGCGGCCCTGAATATTACACCTGAAATGGCAGCACAATAAATAGTAGCAAGCACTGTCTAAAAATCAGTTATCAATACTTTTGCACTTAGTTGAACGCTTACAGATTATGCATTATTAGTTAGTTTGACCTTATTGTGTCATTTTAAGCAAACGTTCACTTTCCGCTCCAAGGACATCAATCCCTTCAGTGGGCATTGTCTGAGCTCATGCTTGAGGTCAGCTTTAGGGCAATGACACCCTAAAAATCCTGCTGGGAAGTGTCAGTGCCCATCCAGGGCAGCTGGGCCTTTAAGGGACGGGCCGATTGATGTCAAAGGCGCCCTATGGCGGTGCTCAGAATTCTGTCCCTCCCGGGCTCCCGTGCGTTGCGCTGTCAACCAGACCCAAACAATCATGGCGCAGCAGCACGATGGAGCCCGCAATCCTGCCTGCCCGGTGATGCCGCAGGAGCCCCAGCGGGGAGATCACAGGTGGCCCCGGCCATGAACGCGCATGTCGAGCGGGCGATCTGATGCCTGAAGGCTCGCGAGCCGCGGGTAGAGCCGGGGCCGCCCTTCCCGGAGCGTGCAAAGTGCAGATCGGTCCCCATGGAAGTGCGGCGGGGGAAGACTTGTGTATAAGCAGTACCAGTGATCCAATTTGCTCATAACCAGGGGTACACCCATCAACATTCATACAAGCAAAATTATTTCAGCCCTATTCTCCCAGGTGCGGTAGGAACCATTGTAGACTTTCCATCTTTTGAAAATCACATACATTTCCGCTTCACCTCTGACGGGTGCATACTTGCAAAGGGTGGGTTACTGGAAACGAAGAGGAAAATTAAACGCGCAAAACTAAAACAGCATGAAGTATGAAAAGCAAAACACATGGAACAACGGCATCAAACGCAGCCTAAAACATAAACACAGGAAACACCTATAACAAGCGCGTGCGCTCAAAGTAAAAAAAAAACACGTTTGACGAGAGGCAGCAGGTTTAGGGGAGAGAGGAGGGGGCCTGCGCCTGTTTCTCTTGAGGGAGCGAGCAGGGGCACCATATGTTTGCAAGTTAATTACAAACATATGGTGTCAAAGCTCACTCCCACAAGGGAATCGCCAAATGTGCACGCGTTGCCATTCAAAGCAATGCAACGGGTGCACGTTTTTGACTGCAAAACTGAATCAATTACAAGAGGTCTTTTTCCTATGCAGCGCATGCGCTCTGCGTAGGCGAGACCTAAAAAAACATTCAAGGAACGTTTTAAAGTGGCCATTTATTTTTGGCCTTCATGCCACCACTGCGAGGGCCAAGGCTCATGTTTGGGTGGGCCTGGCCCACCCGCTAGAACAGGTTCACTAGCCAGGCTCCTCCTTCACGGGAGGCGGCGGTCTAGGCTCAGCTAAGCAGTCTTGACCTGAGGTGCACCCTGCCACTCCAAGCATCAAACGAGGCCCCTGCTGCTGCCATAGAGTCCGACCCTTGCCATCTGGCTCCGGTGGTGAGGGGGGGGGGTGGCTCAAATACGGGACAGCATTGTTAGATAAGGGTGCTACAGTACGACTCTCTTGGACATGCCCTCTCTAGTGTACCCTTAACATCCCCTTTTACCCTAAAGTGACAACGCCCTATTACATAATCAGGCTAAATAAAGCATCCAAAAGGTTTTAGTATTTAACTGAGCTCTCCAAGTCTCTCTTTCCAGACCTCAAGATGATTGCCCTCCACTGTCTCATATCTAAGGGAATAGCTTGCCTTCCATTTTGACAGCAGATCCATTGCGGGGGAGCCCAGCAGGAAGTAGCACTGGAGCGTTTCCCACTTCGCCTTGAACTTGAGTGATGGTGTTCTATCTTGCTAATGAGATTTTCCATTACAAGTATGGGCCATAAAGCTCTGGTACCAGTGCTCCAAGGGGAGAGGGGTCATCTTTTTCCAGAGCTGTGGTATGAATAGCTGAGCTGCCCCATAACATTGTAGTGTACTGTGTACTATTCTGCCCTGATCATAGAAGTAAACTTAGCTGATCTCAGGCCTAACAGCATTGCTTTGGCATCAGGCACCTTAAAATAGCTTTCACTGTGCCAGCAACTCCAATCCAGAAAGGTATCCAGCAAGGTACACTGTTAGGGCATTCCCACCATGTTTGCGCCATAATTCCCATTAACCAACAGTGGTGCCAGCAAACGTTTGAGGACGCAGGGTACATCCTGTGCCTTTTCACCGGCATGTAATGCCAATTATATATATACATATTAACTTATAATGTATCTGTTTGTTGCATACACTAATAGAGCTTTTAGGTATTACTCATCTGAGTAAGTCCCACTGATTTTGTGCAATCTGAGCACTGAGGGATCTGTCCCATCTCTCTCTGTATACCCATTGTTCTGTTTGTATTTCTCCCATAAGTAATTTGTAATCAGGCAGGGCTTTAATTGGGATGAAAAAACTGCCTGGTCTCTCAAAGGGACGTGGTCAATGTAATTAAGGGCTTAAGGGCTTAAAACAGGTAACCTAAAAATTTGTGCTTAGCATAGTGCGCTGCCCGACTTGTATTTTGTTGTTTCTGTCATTGCATCTAGTCAGGCTATTGGCTTTGTCAATGGTTGTTAGTTGTATAAGATAAGTAAGCAACAACTATGGCTTGTATATAATATTGAAAAAGCTTCCACTTAAAGCCCTGGTGACACCACTACAATGTAGCTGTTCCTGAGTTTCAAAAAGAGAAGGGAAATCCAGAGAGAAAATAACTCTCTTTAAAGGATTTCCCTTCCCCTACAATGCTCACCAGGCGTGCAATGCCCATTGGGCTCAAAGGGCTTCAGCACCCTCCCCTGTCGTGTGTGTCAGCTCGGGCTGAGACAGCTTCCCAGGCACACACACAGACAGTTTTTGAACTTATCATAGCCGCACCAAGTACTTCACAGGTCTTTAAAAGACAATTTACGTGTTAACAAGGCCTTGTTGTTTTTTCACCCCTTCATCTCCACTCTGCCCTGCCCCCCCCCCCCCCCCCCCCCAAATTTGGCTCTAGTTGCGCCTCTGGCAGGCACCTGACATGACATCATGCCGTAACTTCTCCACTAGTGAGAAGTGAGCAGTGTACATCAATGTTCCTGCTGTCACTGCAGTCCGGAAAAAACAGTCCCGTCTGTGCCAGGGCACAAACAGAGCCCGATAGAGACCCGTTTCGAGGCCCCATTTAAACAAACATTTACAATACAATAGGTCTCGCATTTACGTAAGTTGAAGCTATTGGCATTGTAAATGACAATGCCTTTTATTTATGTTTTAAAAATGAAACTAAAAATAAAAGGCATTGTTATTTTCAATGTCAATAGCTCAAACGCACGTAAATGCGAGACCCATTGCATTGCAAATGCTTGTTGGACTGAGCCTCCCTGAACTGTCTTGTTGAGAAAGACCTATTGTCAGCTTAACAAGAGTTTACAGTGGACTTAAAGCTCATCCACTGCTTTCCATTGGTTAGCTGTATTGTCACTCTCATTTGCTTGCAATGCAATGTGTTTCTCTCACTCCTGGAGCATATCCTCGTTACTTGTGTCCTTCCACTACTTACTTCTAGGCAGTGCTTTAATGGGACGGTACTGAGTACCGGCACTTTTTATTTTGAGAGAGAGAGTGCCATCACTACTTAAGATTGTGACGTTATAGACCGGTACTTCTCAGAAACAAGCAGGTACCTCCACTTCTATTTTTCCATTTCAAGCACTGCTTCTATGGGAATACTTTTTTAAGGACTCCATGAGAATGCGTGTGTTTTCCAACTGTCTCCTTCCTGTGCTTCTCCCCACCCTTCACTGTGTGTTGTTTTCTCTTCATTTCCCTCTCTCCTGGCCCTTCCACCCACGCTCTGTACTGCTCTCGCTCGCTTGTGTGCTGCTGCTCTCGGCGAGTTGGCGACTCAATCCCCATGTTGCCCAGTCTTGCACTATTTTTTAGGTCTCGCCTGACCCTGCGCATGCACTGGTCTGGCGAGACTTATTGAGAGGGCTCCAAAAAGTGCTACCAGGCCAGCCTAGAGCTACAGTGCATGTGCGCGGGCGTGCGCGCCGCGATTTTCTGCGATTACTTTCACTATCGCGGCCGCTTTGATGTTTGATTGTGATCGCGATCGCGATCACCTTACTTTTCGCGGCCGCACGGCCACTTGGCATAGCCAATAGGTCTCGCTTTTGGGACCTTATAAGTATTTAGTTATGCAACTGTTGCATGGCTAAACACTTATAAGGTCCCAAAGACGAGACCTATTGGCTATGCCAATGCTTGTTTTTTAAAGGCGTTGTAATTTTATACATGTGCTTTGTCGTGCTTCACTCTTCGCCCAGTCGTGAAATGGTCCGCGTATTGGAGGAATGGTGTAATTAGTGCCTTCAACAAAACGTTGATCTCAGAAGTTACAAACAATGCAAGGCCCCGCAGCCTGCCTTCCCCCTGATGGTCGTAAATTGAGCACCATAAAAAGTGAAATAATAACATCTGTTATTTACAGCGCACTTTATTGTATGCAGATTGTTAAGAGCCGCTGCAACTTGCTATCTGACACTGCAGCCTGGCGCCCGCTGCCCCTACAGCGAGGCAGGTGAAGAAAGGGGGTCAGTGGGTGAGCGAGTGTACGTCCCTCTGGGGGTGAGCTGTGTTGATGGCATACATGTATTCATTTGCCCCACAAGCGCTACATAATTCTTATATCGGACTAGGAAGAGCCAGCACTTAACCATACAAATTGTAGGCAATGCTGGCTCTTTAATAATTGATCTTGTGGCTAAATTCCCCGGATCTACTCATGATTCCTATATATTCCACCACTGCGCCCTATACAACTGGCTTTCAAGAGGAGAGTTTGGGGATGATTTTCATTAGGTATTTATAATTATGTACATTAACTTTTATTAATACATTATTTCGTTTTCTTTTCTTAATTATATGTTGCTTTCGTGTTAGGTGACCGTGTGTATGCTCTTCACACTTGTATAATGACCCCATTCCTCTATGCTACTATGAGGAGGCAATGAGGTACAATACTGCACAGAGCCGAACCAAGGCTGTTACTGAATGGACTTTTGGGCTTCCTAAGGCAAGGGTTTGCTGCCTTCACAGAAGTGCAAAATGTAGACAAATAATTTGTATTTCCATGTAAGAAATATTAAGACACAGAAACTGAACAAAAGATCGCTTTTCCTTATCCACTTTTTAAATGCTCAGTAAAATAAAATACAATTCTGTTTGGATTCTCACAAAATACTTTCAGTGTCTCTTTTTTGTTTGGTGGGATTTGGCCTCTCAATATTGGTTTGCATAATGTCTCCTAAATCAGCAGTCTAACTGCAAGTATGCCTACATCTTATGACCATAGACACAGACACATTACTGTGACTAAAAGCCTCCTCGCTTTCTAGAGCAGGGGTAACCTGACAACTAGAACATGTGTGCATAGTTTGCAGCAATTCCATCGATGACGTAACTTGCTCCAAACCTTTTGCAACGTCCTTGATACAATGTGTTGCTGATGAATATGTATGGTTTTCCTGCTGAGTACCCTGAAGCAGTTGCCAATTTATCTGTACTTTTTCCAAATTTGGCATTTTAACAACTACATAGTGATGTCTTGTGTTTTGTTGCTTTATCTCCTCAACAGTAGCACCACATACATATGTCATTGTTTCATTCAAACTATCAGTACAACTAATCATTGCAGAGGACCCTTTATCCATGTTTTGCCCAATTATGTTAATGGCATCCAATTTTTTATTTTGAATGTCTAACATTGATTTTTCAATTAAGACAAATTCTGCTGTAGATGTTGCGGCACCTGCATCATCATGCTTTGTCGAAAGCCATGGTCGTAGTGGTAAGAATCTTTGCCTTCA
Source organism: Triturus cristatus (assembly GCF_964204655.1). Taxonomy (NCBI): domain Eukaryota; kingdom Metazoa; phylum Chordata; class Amphibia; order Caudata; family Salamandridae; genus Triturus; species Triturus cristatus. Next base: position 867,744,820 of record NC_140581.1, read on the forward strand.
AAGTCTTTGTATGTAAACGTTTGTTTGATGTCATATAGGTGGGTGTGCATTTCTAGAAGCTGCAGCTGGTTGTCTTTTCGGAGCCACTGTTGTTTCAGACAATTGGTGGTGTTGTCCTTGACCTGATCCACATTCTGATTCATCATGGCCCTTTGTAATGTTTGCTTCTTAATACGTCATATAACAGGCTTTCATAATATATGTGTATGGAAAGTGTGTTATATAATGGATTAAAAAGTATTAGAAAATGTATTTTGTAGTACAAAGCATAAAAACACATGTACAGGTCAAAGCATGATAAATATATGATTCAGTTATTATTTTCATCTAATTTGTGCAGGATTATGGAACATGAGATTAATGTAGCATTTTTCTTGGAAAAGACATTATTCTAAAATCAGATATTTAAGCTGAAATGATTTCTGTGGCTTAAAAAGTGCATGACTTGTACTACAAACCCCATAGCACATTTTTAAAAACAAAGGAAATTAAGAATTAATTTTAATGTGAAATGTCCCCAATTCAAATAAAACCTGTTTACACATAACAATGTTACATTTCTAATGAAGATCTTTATAGAAAAAACAATTATAGTGCAATTTTTAGAAAACATTTGACATTAACCGGTGTTTTGCTGAAAGGGTTCCGATGCGTCCTTATTTGTAAGTCCACATATAGCCTCTGTTAACAAGGTGCTTTCTATGGCTCATCCAAAGCTGTAGGTGGTGGCTGTTGGAAGGTTGATCTCCAATGCCAACAGCATCCTCCCTCCTACTTGCCAGCATCTCGTTCGTTCTGGAGCGAACGTCAGACCGAATGTACGATGTTATTCCGCCGCCTTTTTCTCCGCTTGGAATCACAACGCAGTTGTTACAACGACCGCGTTGTGATTCCGCATACCATTACTCCGCAAGTCGGAACAACGACTTGCAGAGGGGGGCGCTGGATGGTGGAATAGTATAATTTACTATTCCAACTCCAGTGTGTGCTGACACAAGGGAAGCTGTTTGGTTTTTAAATCCAAAACCTCCCCCCCCCCCCCCTCCGCAAGTCGTTCTTCCGACTTGCGGAGTAATGGTATGAGGAATCACAACGCGGTCGTTGTAACAACCGCGTTGTGATTCCAAGCGGGGAAAAAGTTTCGGGGTAAACGTTGTTTACCCGTCAGACCACCTTTTATGAATCTCCGCCACACTGCTTGTTGTGACCCCCACAGAATGAATCCCCTCTTGGATCCGGCACCAGAAACAATTATTTGTGGCTTCAGGGGCGGTTAAGGAGGCTTTGCCACATAGTTGGTCATTATTGGCCACACAATCCTCAACAAGTATTGCAATCTCATTCGAAGATTTCTGCTTCCTTTTTCTGACAGACTCCTCCTGCTGCCCTTCGTGACTTGCCATTGCAGCAGAACCAGTAGCTGAGAGACCTAACATTTGCTTCCTGCATGCTCCTGTACTTTTGAAAAGGAGTGCTAAAATGTATTTCTTGATTCTGATGTCATCAGTGTGTGTCTTGGCGCTGTTCACATTTCGCAAGGATGAACAAATCGCTCTTTGCGATTCAGTAATGAAGGAAGAGAGAATCCCAAGAAATCGCTATTTGGAACATGTGCGCAACAATTCATTTACCAAATAGCGAAATGCGATTTCCCAGGAATTGCAAAGTACCCTCAGTAAATCCAACAATAATATATCTGGCACTCAATGTATTACACTTTTTTTAACCTGAGATATTGAGCAGATGGGCAGACCTTATGTCCCACTGTTAGTGTCTGGCAGGGATTTTTGATGTTCATCTGAAATTTTTTGTAATTATCTTTTGCTGCCAAAAAGTTGTTATAGTCCTTTGGCAGACACTCTTCAGCATATGCTAGAAATTCTTGTACTGCATGAATCTTTTGATCTTCAACAATATCAGACTCTATTATTTGAAGATGATATCTGTTATGACAAACGAATGGGGAAAATCCCCAGGCAAACATAGATAACCAATATCAATGGTACTGTTCAAGAGTTTGATTAACTTTCTCAGGCTGACCATCTATTGAAGGGTGGTAGTTGATGAAAGGGGGCATCAATGCCCATTATGCAGCACCGTTTCCAAAAACTGAGAAATACATTGTCACCCTCTATCAGTAATCATAAAAGAGGGAATTTCATGTAACTAAACTATTAGTTGCAAGAATTGCGTATATAATTGCAGATGGAACCAATTTGAGCTGGCTGCATAAATTGAGCCATTTTTGTAAAGTGGCTCATCCACTTTACTAGCTCCACTCTAGTACTTAGTTAGTGCTTTACTTTATTGTGAAACTCCTTAGATTCAGGCAGTTCCACAATAAAACCATTTAAAACTGTGTGCCAGGGTCCCAGGTAGACAGGAATGGGAAGGAACTGACGGAAAAGGACGGCACATGTGGATTGTCCCTGTGCACATACCACACAAGTTGCTATGAAAACTCTGACATCTTTAGACATTGTGGGCCAACAAAACTCTCTAACAATTGGATAGTTTCCCCAGGTTGACCAGCTAGGGGGATGTATGACACAATACACAAACCTAAGGTAGGGTGGTTCCCTAGTTAGGCAAGGGGCAGAGAGGAATTCAATGAGGGAGTACGCCCTCCCGTAAATAACACTAAATCACTATAAGTACTCCCACGATGGTTCAACCAACAATAGCAGTACACTGCTAGTTCAGACGGTGGTATGCCCTATCCGAAGTGTAAGACACCACCTAAGTGTGGGGAAGGAAGCAAGTCCTTTTGTTTTTATTTTCCCTCACACACCCTAGTGGTGTCATGCTTCATCATCGGGACACCCTGACGCCTAGAAGTCAGGGTGGGCTCAACCAGTATTTCAGGGAGCACTTGATGAGATGTTGTTTGGCCAGGGGGTTTTAAAAATTAAAAATCGGTGTCAAACCCCAGTTTCCCTTTATTCTTGGGTTTGGCACTGATAATAAAAAATAGATAAGTAGGTGTCCAGGGATATTATGGTCCTAGGACCCTATTGCCAACATGTTTCTGTCCTGTTAGCCCCATAAACGGTGCACGGACTTTCTTCAGGGCGTGTGCCCCCTGTTTGGAATAGAAGGGAACTTCCCTAGGTAGATAAGGCATTAAAGGAAAAAACTCTCCGTCCAAATCTGTAAGTATGAATGCGGGGAACGATCAGGGGTGCCTTATCGCTTGATCTAAGCATTCTTGCGGGACAGTAATTCTTCAGTTTGTCCTATAGGTGAGCAGGGGCACCACCCATCACAGCCTTATGGGTGAGGCAGCAGATTTCGAAAACTGTGCCAGTGTAGGGCTCTCTCCCTATGGGCACAGACGGGAAACCTGCCGGGAGATTACAGACAAGGTGTGCAGCCATGTTTTGCACCACCTTGAGTGTGGCCAATAAGGTATCATTCATGGCCATGAGCAAAGCATTGCCTTGGGTTTGTGTTTTCAAATTTGCGATTTCCTATCAGGAATTTGCACATTTTGAATTGCTAAACCGTTTGTACCTATAGGGCTTTAGGCCCATAGCAATGAATACTTTAGTATTTCCTAAAAAGCAACTTCCTAATAGCGATTCCTACAGAGTAGGAATCGCTTTTAGGAAATCTCTATTTTTGTACATTCTATTTTGCATTTCCTAAATAGCGATTTCTTAGAATTTGCTATTTAGGAAATACAAAGACTGAATTTCGTACATCTGGCCCGCGTCCCTCAGTTAAGGTCAATCAGAAATGTGGCCCCGGAGGTTCCGCCTGCCCCACCACATCACCAGTGGGGGCCACCACCGGCCTCGGCCTCGGTTGGCACGGAATCTTAGATGGGCCGGCACAGAGATGCAGGCTCAAGAGTCTGCCATCTTCGGCTTGCTAGCCATGCCCCAGCTGTATCACTGATACAGCTTTAGCTCCACTTGTTGTATAAAAGTTTGTTATGGTGCTATGATACCTGAGTCTTGGAGATGTTCTTCGGTTTGTGCCATCTTTAAGAAGGGGGACAAATTTCATTTTGAAAATTACAGATTGCTAGAGCTCCTTGCATTCAAAGAAAAATTAATATCAATAATTCTGTTTAGGGAATTTCAAAATTGGATCATAGAGACTGGTCTGCCCCTTGCCAAACCAGACTGGGTTTAGATAAGGACATCTCACCAGTGATAATGGCATATCCGTATTATTAATTGCCAAAAATCAGAAAGGGGGAATGTGAGAGTGTTAGCGGTCCATCACAGAAAAATGTGAAGTTCCATTGGTTTTTTTCACATTGAGGATATAAAAACCAAGAATACAAACATTTATATTTATTCTTGTTTTACAAATATCACCAAGGGTACACTTGTTAGCATTCACCAAATCTCAACATTGGGCCATGCTCTACACAGGCTGGGTGGTGCAATATCCAGCGGGCCCTTAAAAAATGTGGGGTCTTTGGCAGAGATCTTTTCTTGCCCTTTTCCCAATTCGGTTGTGGTGATTGGGTGGTGATATTGGGTGGTGGGAGCATTGAGAAAATTACAATTGCCTATATGTATAGCTTTTGTTCTCTGATGGTTATCTATGGCAAGGTTAAAAACTAGTGTGACTATAGTTGGCAAATGTATTGAGAACTTGCTTAACATTTTAAGCCTCATTTGTTGCCTAGTTTGTTGAGAACATGCATAGTATTTTAAGCCTTATTATTGGTCACAAAGCAGTGTGTTGCACTTATAACTATGTTTAGTTCTCCTAATGTTCAGTGATAGGGAGAACCTGGTAATCGATGTGGGAAATGTATATTTAAAAACTCAGCAAAACATGGTCTCCACTGGAGCCACGTAGGGGCCCATTTAAAGTTTGGCGGAGAGGGTACTCCATCGCAACAGCGACAGAGTACCCTCTCTGCCAAAGTGAAGGTCCACCCACGTCGCTCAGAGATGGACGGACCTTCATTGTATCGACGGGGGAGACTACTGTGTCTCTGCCACCACATAAACCTCCGACAGCCTGATGAAGAAAGGGCCGCCGGAGGTTTGACCATGTGTCCGCCCACCTGATTTATTTTTTTTAGATATATTTTAGGGGTAGAGGTTGGGAAGTTAATTAAGTAATAATTGGTTAATTACAAATTATTTATTTATTAATTATTGTTAATTAATTATGTAAGTTGTGTAATTATTATAATTTGTATTTAGATATATGGTAAATTTGTGCTGCTAGTTTTTTTTCCCTATATTAATTATTTAAAAAATGTATAATTATTTAAATGTTTAAATGTTTTTTTAATGTATAAGTTTAATTTTAGGTTAAAATCTTATGAAATTAATACTTGTAGTAAAATAAGGTATGTGTTTAAAGTGAAGTACTTTCCGTACTGCTGCAGAGACTGATTTGGTAATAGTACATTTTACCCCTCTGAGTCCAAAGTTTCCCTACTGTTGCACCAACTGGAGTGAGAATCGTACATTTTACCCCTCCTGAGTCCAACGCTTTCCCTACTGTTGCACCGACTGGAGTTGGAATAGTAAATTTAACCCCTCCTGAGTCCAACGCTTTCCCTACAGTTGCACAGACTGGAGTGGGATAGTAACTTTTACCCCTCCTGAGCCCAAAGCTTTCCCTACTGTTGCACCAAATGGAGGGCGAATAGTACATTTTACCCCTCCTGAGTCCAACACTTTCCCTACTTTTGCACAGACTGGAGTGGGAATTATAAATAATTTTACCTCTCCTGATTCCAACGCTTTCCCTACTGTTGCACAGACTAGAGTGATAATATTAAATTTTACTCCTCCTGAGATAAACACTTTCCCTACTGTTGCACAGACTGGAGTGGGAATAGAAAGTTTTAACCCTCCAGAATCCAACGCATTCCCTACTGTTGCACAGACTGGAGCGGGAATAGCATATGTATTATTCCTAGAATGTTATAGTTTTGTTTAAAATTATATTATTATTTTCTGTGTATTTAAAATTATGTTTTTAATTAGTAATGTTTTTAATATACGATAAATGTTTAGGCAAATATATATTTTTATATTTTTATATTGCTTACTTTTTTATGTGTAATTAAATTGGTATGTTTTAAAAAATAATTCTAGTTTATTACGGTTTTTAATTTATTATATGTATATATATATATATATATATATCAATGTATATATACTTGTTATATTATAATTTTTTTAAAGTAGTACATTTTAGTATAAATTAAAATTATTCTTTTAATAAAAGATTTACATTTTGTATGTATAAATAAACACACACATATGTGTGTGTATTTTTAAATAAGTATATATTTAGATATATTTTTTATATAGTATTTAATGTACATTATTTTACTGTTTCATGTTAATATATTCAATGTTTTAAATGTTTAACTATATATATCTTAAAAAACACTATTTTTTGTATTTGCTTTTCGATATTAGTCTAAAACAAAAAATGTTTCAATATTTTTGTAATTTACATTATAGGTATAGGAAAACAATATTTTTTGCATTCAATATTTTTGACACAATTTTTTCCCCCACGATATTTAGTGTTTCGATATTGCAGTCACAATATGTAACCTGTCAAAATAACAGTGTTGATGTTTTGACCACCAAAGTCAAACTTGCGATGAGGCTATCATAAAAACGGACAGACAGGGCTGCTTGCATTGGTCACCAATCGATCAAAAATGCTCAAGTTAGAATAAACGTGGTTGCCAATAATACAGTGCCACATAGGTCTTAAAGATCTGAATGGATTGGAAAAAGAATCAGCTGAACAAGGTCCAAAGTCAGTGAAGAGGTGCTTCGCAAACTGCCGCATTTGCAGTAAGCTTCTTTAGCTTTAACTTAATTACCATAATGATATTATTAAAGCCATGCCTGAACTAATATGTTATGGTTTTACCACATGAAATAGCGCACAAATCATACCAGAAGGTATATCTCTGCAATACAAGAAAAAAGAGAGAGAGGGGGACCTCGGAGCCAATAAAGGTCCAGTGTCCATGCTCCGTATGTGATACATTTAGACAAAAATTGGGCACTGTTCCTGTGGCAAGGTGCAAAAAGTCACCTGTATGCCTGAAAAAGGGGAAAGAAGGGAAAAAGAAGAAACAGGATCCTAGGTTGGGGTGGACCCATTCTAGAGGGGAAGAAAATCTTGTCTCTTGTTGCCCTCACACACCCCGCAAGGTGTCATGCTTCATCATCGGGCGTTGCTCCTCGTAGGGCCGGCGCTGCAATCCCCTACGGGTCCCCCGAAGGGTCACTTTAGCGGAGATCTTTTGATAATGCCGGATGATGCATGAGGGTGTGTGGGGTAAGGGTCCTATGTGGGAATTGAAAGTGAGTGCATTATATTCAGTTAAAACTGGCAGGGGAATCTTCAGAGAAAGAGATTGGCTTTTGCTACACCCTTGCCAGAGTAAAAACCCATCCAAATGGTGTTGTCCCAATGGCACACTGTGCCCAGGTGTAAAGTCAACATGTTTCGCGCATTTGTCGCCAAAACGGTCATTTGCGCTTCTTCAGGACCAAGGTAGTGGAAAGTGAGTGCACGTGAAATAATTGTTAAAACTTAGTACCCACAGGAGTTTTCAGGGCGGGCCGTTAAGCTGCTCCTAAAGGAACCTAGGAAAGAAAAACAAACAACCAAAAAATTGTGCATTAGACTAGCTTAATGCAACATTGTGTGCCACCTACGTGTGCACATAAAATCATCAGAAAAGACACACATTCGAGACACTAGAAGGGTAACCCAAAATTACTAAGGGTCAAAGGGGGATCTCGGTGGTGTTAGCAAATGAACCTCAGAGTGCATTTCACAAACAATTCCGGGTCAACCGGGGTGGGGGTTACCTCATACTCATCCGGGCTAGATGAGATATAGATGTAAAATTGCTCCTACGAGGTAATATCAGGGTACAGAGTGTAGATAAAGTCTGGTGGCTCAATAGCCATAAAGCACTACAGTGCAACAACTGCGTCTTAAAAACGCGTGTATGCTTCAACCTGCAGGTAGGAACAACCACTCTGAAAAGGGGAAGAATGCCCACACAATACCGGTCTAATAATGTCTATTGTCGACATAAACAAACACTAAATTGGCTGTCGTACTGAGGGCTCGCTGTAAGGACTCCTCGTGCTTACCAACCTCAAGTACCTTACTTGTAGAAGTTCTCGGGTGGAGTCAAAAAAGGGGCATGTGACTCGTCCTGCCGCCTGCCTATAATGAGAAGGCAGCGGTAAATCAAGGGCTAAATATAAGCAGAGTTCACTGGTGCCTGGGCCGTAGCTGTATCCGGGGCGCGCTACCTAGTTTGTGGAAAGTGCATTTGTATAAAAGCAGGCCCCTTAATGCGCATGCGCCCAGGTGGAAAACTACTCTCCTGCGCACGGGCGTATCCGAGAAAGGCTCCTTGTAGTGGCATAAACAGGAAGTACGTCAATTATGCGTATTCCAGCGTATACCCAATGGTGATACTGATAGAGGACCTCACCACTGAAAATAAAGTCCAAATTATTATCAAACCATCTGCTGCCACAAAACATGTGTCATTGTTAATTGAGCGGTGAATAATGTCAACAAATTAAAAGTGGCAAAGTGGATACAACATAGTGTGATGGCTCCTCACGGTCTTGGAAAGGTGATGAACGAGTGAAAAATTAAGTCACTTCCAAGTCATGTGCCCAAGAGGAAACCCTAGTGATACCCATCCTGGGGTCGAACCCGTGTCTCGAATGTTAAGAAAGGAAAGGAATAGGAAAGAGGTAAGGTCCCTCGGCTGAGCCGCCGTGCTTGCAGTTTAAGAAAAAAGAGAGAGAGGGGGACCTCGGAGCCAATAAAGGTCCAGTGTCCATGCTCCGTATGTGATACATTTAGACAAAAATTGGGCACTGTTCCTGTGGCAAGGTGCAAAAAGTCACCTGTATGCCTGAAAAAGGGGAAAGAAGGGAAAAAGAAGAAACAGGATCCTAGGTTGGGGTGGACCCATTCTAGAGGGGAAGAAAATCTTGTCTCTTGTTGCCCTCACACACCCCGCAAGGTGTCATGCTTCATCATCGGGCGTTGCTCCTCGTAGGGCCGGCGCTGCAATCCCCTACGGGTCCCCCGAAGGGTCACTTTAGCGGAGATCTTTTGATAATGCCGGATGATGCATGAGGGTGTGTGGGGTAAGGGTCCTATGTGGGAATTGAAAGTGAGTGCATTATATTCAGTTAAAACTGGCAGGGGAATCTTCAGAGAAAGAGATTGGCTTTTGCTACACCCTTGCCAGAGTAAAAACCCATCCAAATGGTGTTGTCCCAATGGCACACTGTGCCCAGGTGTAAAGTCAACATGTTTCGCGCATTTGTCGCCAAAACGGTCATTTGCGCTTCTTCAGGACCAAGGTAGTGGAAAGTGAGTGCACGTGAAATAATTGTTAAAACTTAGTACCCACAGGAGTTTTCAGGGCGGGCCGTTAAGCTGCTCCTAAAGGAACCTAGGAAAGAAAAACAAACAACCAAAAAATTGTGCATTAGACTAGCTTAATGCAACATTGTGTGCCACCTACGTGTGCACATAAAATCATCAGAAAAGACACACATTCGAGACACTAGAAGGGTAACCCAAAATTACTAAGGGTCAAAGGGGGATCTCGGTGGTGTTAGCAAATGAACCTCAGAGTGCATTTCACAAACAATTCCGGGTCAACCGGGGTGGGGGTTACCTCATACTCATCCGGGCTAGATGAGATATAGATGTAAAATTGCTCCTACGAGGTAATATCAGGGTACAGAGTGTAGATAAAGTCTGGTGGCTCAATAGCCATAAAGCACTACAGTGCAACAACTGCGTCTTAAAAACGCGTGTATGCTTCAACCTGCAGGTAGGAACAACCACTCTGAAAAGGGGAAGAATGCCCACACAATACCGGTCTAATAATGTCTATTGTCGACATAAACAAACACTAAATTGGCTGTCGTACTGAGGGCTCGCTGTAAGGACTCCTCGTGCTTACCAACCTCAAGTACCTTACTTGTAGAAGTTCTCGGGTGGAGTCAAAAAAGGGGCATGTGACTCGTCCTGCCGCCTGCCTATAATGAGAAGGCAGCGGTAAATCAAGGGCTAAATATAAGCAGAGTTCACTGGTGCCTGGGCCGTAGCTGTATCCGGGGCGCGCTACCTAGTTTGTGGAAAGTGCATTTGTATAAAAGCAGGCCCCTTAATGCGCATGCGCCCAGGTGGAAAACTACTCTCCTGCGCACGGGCGTATCCGAGAAAGGCTCCTTGTAGTGGCATAAACAGGAAGTACGTCAATTATGCGTATTCCAGCGTATACCCAATGGTGATACTGATAGAGGACCTCACCACTGAAAATAAAGTCCAAATTATTATCAAACCATCTGCTGCCACAAAACATGTGTCATTGTTAATTGAGCGGTGAATAATGTCAACAAATTAAAAGTGGCAAAGTGGATACAACATAGTGTGATGGCTCCTCACGGTCTTGGAAAGGTGATGAACGAGTGAAAAATTAAGTCACTTCCAAGTCATGTGCCCAAGAGGAAACCCTAGTGATACCCATCCTGGGGTCGAACCCGTGTCTCGAATGTTAAGAAAGGAAAGGAATAGGAAAGAGGTAAGGTCCCTCGGCTGAGCCGCCGTGCTTGCAGTTTAAGAAAAAAGAGAGAGAGGGGGACCTCGGAGCCAATAAAGGTCCAGTGTCCATGCTCCGTATGTGATACATTTAGACAAAAATTGGGCACTGTTCCTGTGGCAAGGTGCAAAAAGTCACCTGTATGCCTGAAAAAGGGGAAAGAAGGGAAAAAGAAGAAACAGGATCCTAGGTTGGGGTGGACCCATTCTAGAGGGGAAGAAAATCTTGTCTCTTGTTGCCCTCACACACCCCGCAAGGTGTCATGCTTCATCATCGGGCGTTGCTCCTCGTAGGGCCGGCGCTGCAATCCCCTACGGGTCCCCCGAAGGGTCACTTTAGCGGAGATCTTTTGATAATGCCGGATGATGCATGAGGGTGTGTGGGGTAAGGGTCCTATGTGGGAATTGAAAGTGAGTGCATTATATTCAGTTAAAACTGGCAGGGGAATCTTCAGAGAAAGAGATTGGCTTTTGCTACACCCTTGCCAGAGTAAAAACCCATCCAAATGGTGTTGTCCCAATGGCACACTGTGCCCAGGTGTAAAGTCAACATGTTTCGCGCATTTGTCGCCAAAACGGTCATTTGCGCTTCTTCAGGACCAAGGTAGTGGAAAGTGAGTGCACGTGAAATAATTGTTAAAACTTAGTACCCACAGGAGTTTTCAGGGCGGGCCGTTAAGCTGCTCCTAAAGGAACCTAGGAAAGAAAAACAAACAACCAAAAAATTGTGCATTAGACTAGCTTAATGCAACATTGTGTGCCACCTACGTGTGCACATAAAATCATCAGAAAAGACACACATTCGAGACACTAGAAGGGTAACCCAAAATTACTAAGGGTCAAAGGGGGATCTCGGTGGTGTTAGCAAATGAACCTCAGAGTGCATTTCACAAACAATTCCGGGTCAACCGGGGTGGGGGTTACCTCATACTCATCCGGGCTAGATGAGATATAGATGTAAAATTGCTCCTACGAGGTAATATCAGGGTACAGAGTGTAGATAAAGTCTGGTGGCTCAATAGCCATAAAGCACTACAGTGCAACAACTGCGTCTTAAAAACGCGTGTATGCTTCAACCTGCAGGTAGGAACAACCACTCTGAAAAGGGGAAGAATGCCCACACAATACCGGTCTAATAATGTCTATTGTCGACATAAACAAACACTAAATTGGCTGTCGTACTGAGGGCTCGCTGTAAGGACTCCTCGTGCTTACCAACCTCAAGTACCTTACTTGTAGAAGTTCTCGGGTGGAGTCAAAAAAGGGGCATGTGACTCGTCCTGCCGCCTGCCTATAATGAGAAGGCAGCGGTAAATCAAGGGCTAAATATAAGCAGAGTTCACTGGTGCCTGGGCCGTAGCTGTATCCGGGGCGCGCTACCTAGTTTGTGGAAAGTGCATTTGTATAAAAGCAGGCCCCTTAATGCGCATGCGCCCAGGTGGAAAACTACTCTCCTGCGCACGGGCGTATCCGAGAAAGGCTCCTTGTAGTGGCATAAACAGGAAGTACGTCAATTATGCGTATTCCAGCGTATACCCAATGGTGATACTGATAGAGGACCTCACCACTGAAAATAAAGTCCAAATTATTATCAAACCATCTGCTGCCACAAAACATGTGTCATTGTTAATTGAGCGGTGAATAATGTCAACAAATTAAAAGTGGCAAAGTGGATACAACATAGTGTGATGGCTCCTCACGGTCTTGGAAAGGTGATGAACGAGTGAAAAATTAAGTCACTTCCAAGTCATGTGCCCAAGAGGAAACCCTAGTGATACCCATCCTGGGGTCGAACCCGTGTCTCGAATGTTAAGAAAGGAAAGGAATAGGAAAGAGGTAAGGTCCCTCGGCTGAGCCGCCGTGCTTGCAGTTTAAGAAAAAAGAGAGAGAGGGGGACCTCGGAGCCAATAAAGGTCCAGTGTCCATGCTCCGTATGTGATACATTTAGACAAAAATTGGGCACTGTTCCTGTGGCAAGGTGCAAAAAGTCACCTGTATGCCTGAAAAAGGGGAAAGAAGGGAAAAAGAAGAAACAGGATCCTAGGTTGGGGTGGACCCATTCTAGAGGGGAAGAAAATCTTGTCTCTTGTTGCCCTCACACACCCCGCAAGGTGTCATGCTTCATCATCGGGCGTTGCTCCTCGTAGGGCCGGCGCTGCAATCCCCTACGGGTCCCCCGAAGGGTCACTTTAGCGGAGATCTTTTGATAATGCCGGATGATGCATGAGGGTGTGTGGGGTAAGGGTCCTATGTGGGAATTGAAAGTGAGTGCATTATATTCAGTTAAAACTGGCAGGGGAATCTTCAGAGAAAGAGATTGGCTTTTGCTACACCCTTGCCAGAGTAAAAACCCATCCAAATGGTGTTGTCCCAATGGCACACTGTGCCCAGGTGTAAAGTCAACATGTTTCGCGCATTTGTCGCCAAAACGGTCATTTGCGCTTCTTCAGGACCAAGGTAGTGGAAAGTGAGTGCACGTGAAATAATTGTTAAAACTTAGTACCCACAGGAGTTTTCAGGGCGGGCCGTAGCACTGTAGTGCTTTATGGCTATTGAGCCACCAGACTTTATCTACACTCTGTACCCTGATATTACCTCGTAGGAGCAATTTTACATCTATATCTCATCTAGCCCGGATGAGTATGAGGTAACCCCCACCCCGGTTGACCCGGAATTGTTTGTGAAATGCACTCTGAGGTTCATTTGCTAACACCACCGAGATCCCCCTTTGACCCTTAGTAATTTTGGGTTACCCTTCTAGTGTCTCGAATGTGTGTCTTTTCTGATGATTTTATGTGCACACGTAGGTGGCACACAATGTTGCATTAAGCTAGTCTAATGCACAATTTTTTGGTTGTTTGTTTTTCTTTCCTAGGTTCCTTTAGGAGCAGCTTAACGGCCCGCCCTGAAAACTCCTGTGGGTACTAAGTTTTAACAATTATTTCACGTGCACTCACTTTCCACTACCTTGGTCCTGAAGAAGCGCAAATGACCGTTTTGGCGACAAATGCGCGAAACATGTTGACTTTACACCTGGGCACAGTGTGCCATTGGGACAACACCATTTGGATGGGTTTTTACTCTGGCAAGGGTGTAGCAAAAGCCAATCTCTTTCTCTGAAGATTCCCCTGCCAGTTTTAACTGAATATAATGCACTCACTTTCAATTCCCACATAGGACCCTTACCCCACACACCCTCATGCATCATCCGGCATTATCAAAAGATCTCCGCTAAAGTGACCCTTCGGGGGACCCGTAGGGGATTGCAGCGCCGGCCCTACGAGGAGCAACGCCCGATGATGAAGCATGACACCTTGCGGGGTGTGTGAGGGCAACAAGAGACAAGATTTTCTTCCCCTCTAGAATGGGTCCACCCCAACCTAGGATCCTGTTTCTTCTTTTTCCCTTCTTTCCCCTTTTTCAGGCATACAGGTGACTTTTTGCACCTTGCCACAGGAACAGTGCCCAATTTTTGTCTAAATGTATCACATACGGAGCATGGACACTGGACCTTTATTGGCTCCGAGGTCCCCCTCTCTCTCTTTTTTCTTAAACTGCAAGCACGGCGGCTCAGCCGAGGGACCTTACCTCTTTCCTATTCCTTTCCTTTCTTAACATTCGAGACACGGGTTCGACCCCAGGATGGGTATCACTAGGGTTTCCTCTTGGGCACATGACTTGGAAGTGACTTAATTTTTCACTCGTTCATCACCTTTCCAAGACCGTGAGGAGCCATCACACTATGTTGTATCCACTTTGCCACTTTTAATTTGTTGACATTATTCACCGCTCAATTAACAATGACACATGTTTTGTGGCAGCAGATGGTTTGATAATAATTTGGACTTTATTTTCAGTGGTGAGGTCCTCTATCAGTATCACCATTGGGTATACGCTGGAATACGCATAATTGACGTACTTCCTGTTTATGCCACTACAAGGAGCCTTTCTCGGATACGCCCGTGCGCAGGAGAGTAGTTTTCCACCTGGGCGCATGCGCATTAAGGGGCCTGCTTTTATACAAATGCACTTTCCACAAACTAGGTAGCGCGCCCCGGATACAGCTACGGCCCAGGCACCAGTGAACTCTGCTTATATTTAGCCCTTGATTTACCGCTGCCTTCTCATTATAGGCAGGCGGCAGGACGAGTCACATGCCCCTTTTTTGACTCCACCCGAGAACTTCTACAAGTAAGGTACTTGAGGTTGGTAAGCACGAGGAGTCCTTACAGCGAGCCCTCAGTACGACAGCCAATTTAGTGTTTGTTTATGTCGACAATAGACATTATTAGACCGGTATTGTGTGGGCATTCTTCCCCTTTTCAGAGTGGTTGTTCCTACCTGCAGGTTGAAGCATACACGCGTTTTTAAGACGCAGTTGTTGCACTGTAGTGCTTTATGGCTATTGAGCCACCAGACTTTATCTACACTCTGTACCCTGATATTACCTCGTAGGAGCAATTTTACATCTATATCTCATCTAGCCCGGATGAGTATGAGGTAACCCCCACCCCGGTTGACCCGGAATTGTTTGTGAAATGCACTCTGAGGTTCATTTGCTAACACCACCGAGATCCCCCTTTGACCCTTAGTAATTTTGGGTTACCCTTCTAGTGTCTCGAATGTGTGTCTTTTCTGATGATTTTATGTGCACACGTAGGTGGCACACAATGTTGCATTAAGCTAGTCTAATGCACAATTTTTTGGTTGTTTGTTTTTCTTTCCTAGGTTCCTTTAGGAGCAGCTTAACGGCCCGCCCTGAAAACTCCTGTGGGTACTAAGTTTTAACAATTATTTCACGTGCACTCACTTTCCACTACCTTGGTCCTGAAGAAGCGCAAATGACCGTTTTGGCGACAAATGCGCGAAACATGTTGACTTTACACCTGGGCACAGTGTGCCATTGGGACAACACCATTTGGATGGGTTTTTACTCTGGCAAGGGTGTAGCAAAAGCCAATCTCTTTCTCTGAAGATTCCCCTGCCAGTTTTAACTGAATATAATGCACTCACTTTCAATTCCCACATAGGACCCTTACCCCACACACCCTCATGCATCATCCGGCATTATCAAAAGATCTCCGCTAAAGTGACCCTTCGGGGGACCCGTAGGGGATTGCAGCGCCGGCCCTACGAGGAGCAACGCCCGATGATGAAGCATGACACCTTGCGGGGTGTGTGAGGGCAACAAGAGACAAGATTTTCTTCCCCTCTAGAATGGGTCCACCCCAACCTAGGATCCTGTTTCTTCTTTTTCCCTTCTTTCCCCTTTTTCAGGCATACAGGTGACTTTTTGCACCTTGCCACAGGAACAGTGCCCAATTTTTGTCTAAATATATCTCTGCAATACACCAGCACAGAAACACTGCATCAGCCTAAAACTGCCAGGTCTTCAGAAGTTTTTTTAATTTGGCGAAGTCAGAGCAGCAATGGAGATGGTACAACATTTGATTCCAGGTAGATAAGGCATTAAAGGAAAAAACTCTCCATCCAAATCTCTAAGTATGAATGCGGGGAACGATCAGGAGTGCCTTATCGCTTGATCTAAGCGTTCTTGCGGGACTGTAATTCTTCAGTTTGTCCTCTAGGTGAGCAGGGGCTCCACCCATCACAGCCTTATGGGTGAGGCAGCAGATTTCGAAAACTGTGCTTTTCCTGCCCCGGAAGCCAGTGTAAGGCTCTCTCCCTATGGGCACAGACGGGGAGCCTGCCGGGAGATTACAGACAAGGTGTGCAGCCATGTTTTGCACCACCTTGAGTGTGGCCAATAAGGTATCATTCATGGCCATGAGCAAAGCATTGCCATAGTCAAGGAGGCTTATGACTTGGGCCTGAACCGGACTCTGCTTTGCAGGGGATGGTAACCGAGGGAAGACTTTTCTCAATAGCCGCATGGTTGTGAAGCATTTCCCGCAGGTAGCGGAGATATGATCTTTCATGTATAGGGCCTGATCTAATTTAATGCCCAGATTTTCTACAAGAAGCTTGGGGGAGGAGGCCACCTGTAGTTCCGAAGGCCACCAGTAAGGGTCCCATAGGTCCTGGGCTTTGCCAAACAGCACCACCTCTGTTTTTTCACTGTTCTCAAACAATTTATGAACTGGGGCTTTACCAGAATACTGACTAAATGAGATGATCAGCTGGGTGTCATCCACATATGATATAACATCAAAGCCGCATGATTTAACAATATTGGCAAGTGGGGCTACGTAGATGTTAAACAACGTCAAGTTCAACAAAGAGCCCTGTGTCACCCCTTTGGTTATCGAGATGGAGCAAGACTTAAACAGACCCAGCATGATTGTTTGAGTGTGGCTGACTAAGAAGTCCTTAAGCTATAGTAAAGCCTTGCCCCTGATTTCACGCAGTCTGCACAACAGTATTTCATGAGAAACGGTGTCAAAGGCTGCTGATGGGTCCAGCAGCACTAGCATGGAGAGCCAGAATCTAAAGACAGGCAGATGGTGTCAGTAACTTGCTACCAGTGCTGTCCAAGTGCTGTGGCTAGATCTGAATCCTGATTGGGAGGGATGTAGAATTTTAAAGTCCTCAAGGAACGTCATGAGCTGTTTGATGAGGAGACTTCCCAACATTTTCCACAAAAATGGGAGAAGTGAGATGGGACGTTAATTAGACATGGGCTGGACATAAACATAGAGGTAGGTAGCGGGAGACCGCTAACCTCCGAGATGATGGAGCGAAGAGAGGTGCAACCAGGAAGTGGGGCCTGAGACTCTGTCTGAATATGCGTACTAGAATCCTCAAGATTATGGTCAAGCCAAAGAACGATATGGGTGTATTGTCAAAGGCATAAATTCAAAGCTGCAAGATCTAATCAGATGCATACTAGAAAATATGTGGGCTCATGGATGACTCACAGGTGATAGATCCAACATTTGAGCCGTAATGTGGAAGTTTTACCACTTGCTCACAAGCCTCAAGTAAGGTAGCAAGCCAGTTGCACGCCTTCATTTTGATTTCCAATTTCAGTAATCAGTTGAGCCAAGTACAGTGTTCGTTGATGTAAAAGTCACACATCCATCTGAATTGTGAACCACATTGAACTGCACAGTAGCATGTTGTTTTGCTGATTTATAAAGCGAATGGCTACTCAAAGGCTTCTCAGCGCTAAGTGAGTCATAACCCGTGCTTGGAGAAACAATAATGGGCAGATTGGCTAGTGGGGTTATAGCAAGGTCTTAAGCATTTTCCTGAAGCAGCACTCATTCATTTTGTCTCTAAGGTCGGCAGGCCGGCATAGAATTCCAGAGTTTTGGGGTCAAGTATAAAAAAGACTTGCGCCTCATCTACTCCTTTGAATTCGAGGCACCTTTAACAATTAGAAGATCTTAGAGTCCTAGACAGGGCATAAGGTACCAGAATGTCCATGATCAAAGAAGTCAAACACACAGTGGGGTGACCCTGTGTCCCTCAGAACCTGGGTATGTATGAAAGCAAAAACAATGGTTCTGTCGGGTATGCGTACCTAATTTCTTGTACACGTAATTCAATTTACTTATTTCTTACATATAGAATGTAAAACCAAAAACAAGTTTGTCCATAAGGAACACACGAAAAGACACAGGTTGATGGGTAATAAGTTGTTTTATATAAATTGCATCATTTATATACCCATACTGCAATAGAATGCTGCCATCAAGGTGAAGTTATAAGGTGAGAAGTGATCAAGTGACATATTGTGCTCAGTGATACAGTTGAGTGCGTATTATGTACAAGGTGATTAAAATATGCACAAGGGAATGGAAGGCAAGACTTAAAATAATGGCTTTGCTGCTAATCCAATTTTAATCCTTGCGCGCAAAGCCTTGATCTGGACCAAGAGGTAGAGTCGACGTTTCAACCCAAACTATGTACTATTGAGTAGTCAATGCGAGTCTTCATCAGGACAATGGGGGGGGGGAGGCGGAATGACAGCCTGCGAATTTAGACAGAACGTGATTTAGGCGTGTTCCATTTACATGTGTTTCAAATAACCACCAAAATGGATATGGCAGTGACTCACCTAGGGCAACCAGAGTGAATCCTGGGATTCACTCTGGTTGCCCTAGGTGAGTCACTGCCATATCCATTTTGGTGGTCCAGATCAAGGCTTTGCGCGCAAAGATTAAAATTGGATTAGCAGCAAAGCCATTGTTTTAAGTCTGGCCTTCCATTCCCTTGTACATATTTTTATCACCTTGTACATAATACACACTCAACTGTATCACTGAGCACAATATGTCATATTTACATTCTATATGTAAGAAATAAGTAAATTGAATTACGTGTACAAGAAATTAGCTACACATACCCGACAGAATCATTGTTTTTGCTTTCATGATCAAAGAAGGGCTGCTCCAATTTGTTGGTCTGTGAGCCAAAGAGAGTGTCTTGAAGTTGATTATTTCTTTTACTGAAAGCCAGTGCATTGTGGCCAATGCACTTCTTACTGACATGTTTGGGCAAAGAAAGAATCAGATTGACAGCCGCATTCTGGATCAGTTGCAGTCTCTTGATGATATATTGAGGGGCGTCCAGATAAAGAGAGTGCCCATACTACTATTCTCCTGGAGAGAGTGGGTAAGAGGTCAAGAATTGTTTGTAGGGTTCTGATCATCCCAAAGCAGGAAGCTGTAAGTTTTTTTACCTGTGCTTCCATGGTTAAGGCACTGTCAAGCCACGTTCCTAGGCTCTTTATAGGGGAGATGGGGGTTGTCCGAAACTCTCTGGCCCTTCTATGTTCATTTGAGGGTTTGGTTTATTTCCTAGCACCATCACTTCTGTTTTATCTCCGTTTAGTTTAAGCGAATTGTTCGCCATCCACCATGCAACTT
Organism: Triturus cristatus; assembly: GCF_964204655.1. Taxonomy (NCBI): domain Eukaryota; kingdom Metazoa; phylum Chordata; class Amphibia; order Caudata; family Salamandridae; genus Triturus; species Triturus cristatus. The sequence goes on from NC_140581.1 coordinate 867,764,268, forward strand.
TCTCCAGGCAAGGGGCTAGATGTTGTTGGACAAGTCCTGTCTATGGGGAGAGTGAGATGACAAGCTGAGTGTCGTCCCCGTAAGACACGATCCACACTCCAAATTCCTTGACAATATCTGCCAAAGGGCTTAGATAGATGTTGAACAGTGTTGGGCTCAACAAGGAACCCTGTGGGACCCCACATTTTAATGCAAAAACATCAGAGTAAACGGGTGGCCTCCCATATTTGAAAGGACCTATCTTTTCAGAAATTATGAGAGCCAGTTGAGGGCCGTATTTTTTAACCCAATGTCTCTAATCCTCTCTATCAATGTTACATAATCGACAGTGTCAAAAGCGGCACTGAGGTTGAGGAGTATGATTGTTGCTGAGCCTCCTTTGTCAAGCAGCAGCTTCAGCTCCTCCGTAATCGTTAGCAGCGCGGTTTTCATGCTGTGCTAAGGCCTGAAACCGGTTTGAGTTGTGTTGAGGAGTAAATTGTCCTCCACAAACTGGGAACGTTTTTGATTGAAATGCTGTTCAAGTATCTTCCCCATGACTGGGAGTATGGAGCTAGGTCAAGATTAGATTTCTTTAACAGAGGCTTGACCACTGCGTGCTTCCACGCTTGGTGGACTATTCCCTGAGAGAGAGATTGGTTGAGAAGCTCCAACAGTGTGGGCAGATTGCTTGTGCTCCTTGAGCAAGGATGTGAGGTGGGGAAGGATCCAGTGCGGAGCCAGATTTAAATGTGTGATCTAGGACAAACAACGACTCCATCGTGACTCGGGGAAAGTTTAAAAGAAAAGTGCTCTTTTTCTGTGGAGCCTGAAATATGGGCGAATTGCCATAGAGCTTCTTGTCTGTTGCAGGGTGCTATAACTAGCTGCCACTTTCTCTTGAAAATAGGATGCAAGCTCATTACAGCCTGCTACAGTGGGGGTGGGGAGCAAGTTTTCTTTTCAATTTAAAGAGTAGTAAACGAATTGACAATGCAAAAAAGCTCCCTTGGGGCATTAGCTGCTTTCATAATTGCGGTTTCATAATATGCTGCCTGTGATCTTTGAATTTCCGGGTGGTAGTGTCTGATAGCTATTCTGTAGGAGAGTTTTAGGTTGCTGTCATCACTTTTTCTTCAATTCCTTTCAAGAACTTTGCAGTCTTTTTTTTAAGGGGCTGCCCTTTCCTTCTTTCCCTTCTTTATTGTTGTAATGGGGGCCATATCGTCTAATGAGTTTTTTAGCCATTCATCTTTTGAAGAATTTTCGGCGTCTGGGTGACTTTCAACAAAAGTTTTGGTTGAGGCTAAAGGATTCTTTCAATTCTCCTTGTTCAGTTGTGTCCATCTGCGGCCTAAACTGATTGTGTCCATCTTGACCGAAGGAGGAGGAATACCTTCCAGTGTGAATGGGATTACAGCATGGCCTGTCCAGACCAGCCGGCGTGGTGTTCCAATGTTTATATTAGGGTCATTACTGAACACGATTACTGGCTTTCACTCTCTGAGTGAGCTATAGGCTCGCTAGATCGTGTAGAATGTTAGAGACTGTAATATGCCAAACAATGCTAATACAAAGCCTGCATGCCACACATATGCGAAGATGGACCGCCTGGGTACTCCCATGCAGCCTGTCACAAATTCAGTCAGATAAAACCAATTAAACTGTTAAAACACGTACATCAATGCAGCAGGACACCTGCAGATTATTGACTAATATGTCTTACTGGTTCTTCTGCCTCAACTTTGGCTGAAAAGATTATGTACTCTTGTACAGCGTTCACTGCAAATTGAGCCATCTTTAGGTGCTCACGATAAAATAAGGTGCAGTGAAGCTAAGCAATATGCCCAAAGCCTGGTCAAGGGAAGAGGCAGGGCTTCAAAGTAACTCATCTGCAAATTCTCTACATGCCAACATCTCTGCCTCAACTTGAGCCACTCACACTCCTTTACCTATCAAAGCTAAAGGAATGAACACATCAGCCCATATGTGAATAATAGAGTGAAAGTGGCAAGGTCAGTGAGCATTATTGTTACAGACAAAACATTCTGGTTTAAAAATATATACTGTATTTGTTTTTTTGTAGAATTAAGATTGACTTGACCACATAAATTTCCCTTGTGAGCATGGATGAAAAACTAAGCTCTGCTGCCGCCAGTCACATGTCTTGTCAACATGGAGGGAGTCTGGCGGATTCCTGTTAATTTGCTGAGAAACAGGACTCTGTGAGGATTAGTTCAACCATCCCACTTCGTCAGTGTAGCGGAATTGTTGAAGGCTAGTGTATTGGGAATTCTGGCCTCAGATGGCAGCAGTTCCAGTGTATAGTTTGATCTAATGTAAAAATGAATACATAGCAGTATTCATTCATAACCATGTATGTGGTATCTCTTTCCACCATAGTGTAGGTGGCTAAGCTAAGCTACTAGAGGGTTAAGCACAGGTTAGTTTAGTGACTTTTGTGGTTTTACCTTTTATAAGGAGTGTGGTTGTTGCTTGAGACGGGTTTCTACTCCCTCACCCAGAAATACAATTTCTTAAAGCTTTTTATGATTTAATTTGTTCAGTTAATGAGACTGGCTCTGACTAAGATGATTAGACCTTTGGCAGAGAGTGGCATGGGTGCGCCTAACCTTGAAGCTTATTACTATGCCACACAATTGTTGAGGTCGATGAGGTGGATCCTAAAGGGTGAAGATCAGGAGCCAGCAGAAATGATTGACTCCCCTGAGACAACAGAGGATACATTACTCGGACATGGACTAGGGGAAAAAGGCCACACAAGGTCTATTAGGCTGACTCCTAATACTGGCATAAGTATATTAGCAAATTGGGAGGTGGGGCGCCATACACACCTGAAATTCCTCAGTGGCGCATGCTAGGATTTAGAGAGCTGACCCTGGTTTGGCATGGGGTGAGGCAGGTATCTTTACTGTAGGTGATTTATATCAAGCAGGTACCATGTCAACCTTTGCAGAGATACAGGCAGATATAGACATACCAGCAGGACAGTTTATAGCACATGCCGCATTGACCTGAGCTGCTAGACGCACATGGGGTGCAGAGTTAATGGAACCAGACGGATCCAAGATGCTGACTAAATTATTAGAATATGACTCCTGTCCACATAAGGTAAGTACTCTGCAGATATTTGTTACACTTGCACACTATGCAGAATTTATCACCTTGATAGCCCGATGGGAACAATGTCTGAGAAGGAAGCTTACAGACGATGAGTGGTCCAGTGCCCTGGGTTATCAAACCATTATTAATAGAAATCAAAGGTTTAAGTTTATGCAAATATATTATATGCACCAAACGTATCTCTTGGCCGAAGTGAATTCCCCGGAGTCTCGACTGCTTGTAGACGATGCAAGCTGCCACAGGCAGACTGTTATCATATGGTTTGCGGCAGACTTTTATCATATGGTTTTGGAGTGTACAAATATAAAAATTTTGGTCGCAATTAATAGGACTGATTAGAGAAATGAGCGGGAAAATTGTTCTTATTCACCCACTAGTGTGCTTACTCCACCTGATGCAGCTCCCAAAATAACTTGTAGGTGTATCTCGCTTCGTGGATTTGGCCATGGTTCTTTCCAAAAGAAATATAGTGATGGGCTGGAAAGCACACACTGCACCAGTTTATGTAACCTGGCTGAAAGACAAGCGAAAATGGCTGCAGACTGAACTAAGTATGTTGTGTGGGGACCTGGCCCTGAATTGTTGATCTGGTGGGAGGGCCAACTGATGAATATAGCAGATGATCTGCCACTGTAGATTGATAGATAACTCCTTTGGGAAAGAAGAAATACTTAACATGTTGCTGGTGGGTTGCTGCGGCACCAATTGCCACTGACTTGTAGATGTACTGATCTATATCTCTCTCAATATAAGCATGTGTGTCTTCTATCGCCAACACATGTATGTTGTGATATACAAAGGTTTCTACTATGAAGTCTGGGATGGATGGTTATGCTTTTCGTTGCTTCTTTAATTCTTACAAGTTATTACTCTTCACATGGTTGTCGCTGCTGTTTACTGACCCCTTTCTAAGTGACTAGGAGGTGGCCAGTGCCATGCTTGACAGAGGCAGTCATGGTGGTCTATGCTTCTTCACTAAGCACCAAGAAACAGCTCTGGTCATTCAAGATCTTCTCCATCAAGGAACTCCAAATTGAATTAATTTCTATGACCAGTACATACATCATTGACACCAGTGTCAACTCCCTGCCCTCCAACTTCAACTACACCTTTACAATAGCATTTTTCAGGGTTTATATTTTTGTGAATATATAATGATGATAAATAATAATTTTGTGATGAATCCTATACACAAATGCTGAATTAATAATATTGAAGTTTTAACAATTTTATTATGACTGAAAGAAGTGTGTTTATAACATGATATAGTGATACCACGTTTTAATAAAGGAGCAATATCAGCTAACATGGGTGCTGTCTGATGCTGCAATGTCATCTCACTCCTATTCCTTTTTCTACCTATCTTGTCCCCCATGTGCATCATCTCTGCCCACAGGCCCTGCGGACCAAAGACAAAGTGATGTAATGTTTTTTTCCAAGTGTGCATGTATTGTAAATGAACTCTTGAGTGTTCCTAAATTGAAACATGTCTCAAGATCTGTAGTATGGGTGGTGGGTTCATTGTCGACATTGCTAAGTTAGCATGAGCTTCGCTGCCATTAGGCTGCTTTTGCGCACGACACTACATGCCTTTATTTTGCAAGACTTTGTTTGTGCCCCTTTTCACATGGGAACTGTCTGCTTTTCGCGTTCTCTGCTGTGCTGTGAGGTTTAGTCTGCACAAGATGTACAAGGTCGATGAACAATGCCCCTTGTTATTCTGTTCTGGTCAGTCCCTCGCACCTAGACATAACATGACACACAGCTGCTCTACTGAAAGTCGTATGCTTTAATATTGCAAGTGAAGCATGTTGTTAACACACTTGAAGAGAGACCTGTCCAGAGAGAAAAGCTGTGCTTGTCCTGAGATGTAAACCTTTCATCTAGGCCTTGAGGTATGGGGTCTACTGACAAAGTCCAGAGGTCTTCTTTTTTTATAATAAACTATATCTTATCACGGGGAGGGTGGTTTGGCACTGTAGCCCTTTTACACTGTCTTTTTAGAATGATATCCCCGTTTGTATTCTATAGAATTGTGACAATGCTGACGATATTGTTTTTATGCATTTTGCTGCTAGTAATGGCATGTGTACTCTACCATAGAGTGCGTTAGTTAAAATAAACATTTTAAACCATATCGTGACTCTGAATACTCTTTTTGTGGACAAGTATGTGTGAGTGAGCGAAAGAGTTGTCTTGCTCCTGCGATTCCTGAGATTGTCGGGAGTGTCGTGTTCTGGGTTGTCTAATCATTGGTAGCTCCGCGAATATGTCGGAGAACGAATGAGACACTATAGCTAGTCGGTTTTGGGTATTTTCGGACACTAAGGTGATAGGCTGGTACACCACTATACACCGAGGTCCTGGTTTCCTGTGCATAGTTCTGTGTAGGTGCAGAATCCCCGCAACATGGCGCCCAATGTTTGGTCTGATTCTTATTTGCGAGACACTTGAGTAGTGCTTGTGCTTGTCCACAATCCCCCCACTCCTGTTTCCGGAAACAGCTGTGACGGTGTAACCTCCTATATAGATATTTTTATAGGTTCTTTCAAGCTTGAAGTTTTAAAAAGGTTTCTGTCTTTATTCTTACCCCTTTATTGCGCTGACGTTTTATAGGTTGTTAATCTTTGTTTTCCGTGATGGCGGTTGATATTCCGCCTCACAGCCGCACAGCCCTCCAGACATATCTGGCTCAATATGGAGTGCCAAATGAGGGTGCGGTGCTCATATTCGTGATGGAAGCGAACCCAGCTTATCACTTCGAGGTTTTTTAGTTTTGGGTCACCTTTCCAGCGGTGGATGGATCGGATGGTCTGTTTCATACATACACTGCCACGGCCATCCCTCATAATTATCAGCCTTATAGGGCTCTTCAAGTTCTTCTTCCAGCTTGGCAACACCATATTTGGTTTAATGGTGCCCTTCCTCACCCAGTATCATCGGCCAGTTTAGGTCCTTTATCAATTGATAGGGCCACTTGGCCCATTTTGGCTGGGTACACCCCACACCCACGGTATTTAACTCTTCAAATTGGGGACCTTCGTGTCTTGCACACGTCTTTGATATGCGTGTATAGATAGAGCTGTTATACAATACGTGACGCGCAACTTCCAGGTGGGACTGCCAGGCGCTGCGGCGCATTCTGCGGAACCTGGTGGTGTGACTGTCAGTCCCATTATGGTTAATTTGGGAATGGGCAAGCAACCTCAGAATAAGGATGAATTGCCTTATTGGCTTGCTGAAAAATTTGGGCAGCTGGAAGCTGTTTTTCCTAATACCTCTCCAGTGGAGAAACACAGGATATTGACTATAAGTTTGCCTAAAGACTTATTTCCTGAGTTGACTGATTGTAACACCTGGGGTAAGGTGTTCGCAGCGGTATATTCAATGTGTTTTGGCACTCCCTCTATGACCGTACTCCCTTCTGTGATTAAACGTGTTCAAGATGAACACAGAGCCGAAGTGGCTGTGGAGCTTGGGATGAGACTGGTAGGTGTGTTCGACGTGGTTGCTGATATGATCCTTGCCAATGCCAAGGGCGATGCAGTAAGCTTTCAAGTGGCAAACCGCTTGGAGGCTGTCCCTGAGGCAGACAAACCATGCAAATTACCTAAGATCATTGCAAAGGATTAGAAGACCATAGGCCGCAATAGTTTGGGAGTTAAGCCTTTTACTCAAACTCAGTCTCAAACACAATAAAAAGCTCAGTCTGATAAAGACGGGCGTCCAGTCTTTCCTAAAAAGAACTGGAAGAATAAAAACAGGGGCAGCAACAACAGAAGCAAGGTTCGCGTGCTGGTTCACCGACACCTGATTCTTCTGAACGTACTTATGACATGCGAAACCGCGCGAAAATTAAGACTCCTAATAGATTTCAGGTCCCTGATCAGCGCTCTCCTCATTCTTTACAGGACACATCTGGCTCACCAGTCGGTGGTGGGGATCGCCAGGATCATGGCAGGAGTCATCCTGCGCCACAGGGACGTGATCCGCCTCGATTATTTGATGTCACAGGAAAACAAGAGGGTCAACCTCGTTTTCAACCACCTTTTTAGAAGAAAAAAGTTGCCGCTTTAACAGCAAGATATGCCTCAGATGGTGAGAACCCGACTGCTGGATTGGACTTGGGCGGTAACTCTGCTCGACAGCGCAGCAGAAGTTACCATAGTGCGGGAGGCACTGTGTCCTTGTCTGGAGGCGACAGCAACTGAAACTTTCCTTACAGTAGAGGCAGCTGACACCCGAGTTGCCCCTCGATAGACTGTATAATATATTTTTTCAAATTGAAGGTGACATTGAGCGTGTAATCATGGGGACTTTTTGGGAGAATCTGACCTCTTCTTCCGATATTTTGTTGGCGGAGGGGGATTGGCCCCCACCTTTTGTTCAGGCAGCATCATGGGGGGAGGACGTGCTACTTCCGAGTTATTCGCGTTACATCTCCAAGGAGCATGCAGAGGCCATTGCAACTCAGTGGGCTTTGGCCCTTGTACCGGCGGTGTACCGTAATCAAGTGGGCTGGGATAAGGATTCTCCGCCACATGAGATTCCATTGTGGTCTCTGCCACAACCTCAACCCCAATATCCCATCCGGCAGGAAGCTAAAGGTCCCGTTTCTGATGTTCTAACCGAGTTGGAGTATCAAGGTGTGATTGAGACGTGTGTGTCACCGATGAATAATCCTCTTTTTACTGTATACAAACCTGATGGGTCATATCGCATAGTTTTGGATTACTGGTATTTGAACTATCATTGTCGTGCTTTTGAGGTACAGAATACCCATAGCTCTGCTCTTGGGGACAGCCTTGTTCGTAAGACATACAAAACGACACTTGACATTTCCAATGGCTTCTATAGCCAAAACCTGTCCGCTGAATGCAGTCAATGGACAGCATACACGGCCAGTGGAAAACAGAAAATTGTGTTGTCTCTTTGTTAGACAGCATTGACCCAGATGCATACTCGTATGTTGATTACATTTATCTGACGGATGATGAATAATGGCCACATCTATGCCGTGTCGACCGCATCATTCTAATGTTTGCGGAGTACGGTTACAAATTTAACTTTGCTAATTCACATATCGCATATTATGCGGTGCTCTTTATGGGCAATGAGCTCAATAATGAAGGTAAGGGCTTGGTTCCCCACATTTCGGGCTGTCTTACATTCCCCATTATGCCCAGCGTATCAAGCCTCTTTATGCTTTGATACAACCTACATTTTCAAAAGCCAGCTGACTTCCGTAACATTCAGCTACACTGCAGTCTTTGCAGTCTGATCTCCTTGAGTCTAAGTACTTGTTGACACTTGATAACCACACAAACCTGATGATACGAATCGTGCCAGGTGCAGTGGGTTTCACTTACTTGACGTACAATGAAGGTGACACAGTACCTATTGCATACAAATCACATTTGTACACTTCGGCCGAAATATGGTTTTCCACTGTTGAGAAGGTTTTGACAGCTGTGCAGATGGCAGTCCTGAAGAAACACGCACTGGCACAGGGGAAACGCATTTTGGTGGTTACACCTTTCCCTACTTCAGAAGCAGTGACAAAGGCAAGTGTACCAAACTCTAGAGCATTACATCCCTGTTGAATACAATGGTTACTTCTTTGATGTATTTGGATGTCACGTTTATCTTTGACCTTTCGCTTCAGACACAGGAGTTCTTGCAGTAGAACACATTCATCCCCCTCCTCTGTCTTTGCATCCTTTAGAGCAGTACACATGTATTATTTACACAGATGGATTGGCGCAACTGGCCACCGGTTCTAAACATGCTTATTCAGCGACTTGTGGTATTGTGGCTGGTACAATAGTGAATGGAGAATTCAAGTCTAATATAGTGCATACACAGGTGCTAGGTGACTGTACGGCCTAATTGGCTAAGCTGCACACTCTGGTCCTTGCTCTCGAGTTTGCAGATCCAAATGTATCTACACTCATTGTTTGTGATTCTTATTACTGTGTTCAGTCTTTCAATAACAACTTAATCTGTTGGTCTCAAAATGATTATCGAGATTCTAAAGGCAGCGCAATTAAGCATAAAACTCTTTGGGTTAGAGTGGTAGATCTTAAACAATTGAGGAAAAGTAGGTCGCACACTGCTCGTCACACCAGCAAGTTGCCCCAAAGGACTGTGGGAAATGTAGTGGCGACGGCGGGTACGCCTCTGCCACGAAATGTAAATAGAACAGTATGTGTTGCGTTAGCCATCCCTGGACACGTGTTTCGAGGTAGTTGCCTCTCGTCAGCAGGGAGCAGGTCAGTGTAAAGGGGTGCCGTGTGGACTGCCAAAATGTAATTAAAAGCAGGTCAAGTACCTCTCCTGGCGCGCAGGTGCAGACTCAAGGCTCGTCAGCCCGTTAGCTTAAGGAAGCCGTTTAAATTGAGGAAAAGTAGGTCGCACACTGCTCGTCACACCAGCAAGTTGCCCCAAAGGACTGTGGGAAATGTAGTGGCGACGGCGGGTACGCCTCTGCCACGAAATGTAAATAGAACAGTATGTGTTGCGTTAGCCATCCCTGGACACGTGTTTCGAGGTAGTTGCCTCTCGTCAGCAGGGAGCAGGTCAGTGTAAAGGGGTGCCGTGTGGACTGCTAAAATGTAATTAAAAGCAGGTCAAGTACCTCTCCTGGCGCGCAGGTGCAGACTCAAGGCTCGTCAGCCCGTTAGCTTAAGGAAGCCGTTTAAATTGAGGAAAAGTAGGTCGCACACTGCTCGTCACACCAGCAAGTTGCCCCAAAGGACTGTGGGAAATGTAGTGGCGACGGCGGGTACGCCTCTGCCACGAAATGTAAATAGAACAGTATGTGTTGCGTTAGCCATCCCTGGACACGTGTTTCGAGGTAGTTGCCTCTCGTCAGCAGGGAGCAGGTCAGTGTAAAGGGGTGCCGTGTGGACTGCCAAAATGTAATTAAAAGCAGGTCAAGTACCTCTCCTGGCGCGCAGGTGCAGACTCAAGGCTCGTCAGCCCGTTAGCTTAAGGAAGCCGTTTAAATTGAGGAAAAGTAGGTCGCACACTGCTCGTCACACCAGCAAGTTGCCCCAAAGGACTGTGGGAAATGTAGTGGCGACGGCGGGTACGCCTCTGCCACGAAATGTAAATAGAACAGTATGTGTTGCGTTAGCCATCCCTGGACACGTGTTTCGAGGTAGTTGCCTCTCGTCAGCAGGGAGCAGGTCAGTGTAAAGGGGTGCCGTGTGGACTGCCAAAATGTAATTAAAAGCAGGTCAAGTACCTCTCCTGGCGCGCAGGTGCAGACTCAAGGCTCGTCAGCCCGTTAGCTTAAGGAAGCCGTTTAAATTGAGGAAAAGTAGGTCGCACACTGCTCGTCACACCAGCAAGTTGCCCCAAAGGACTGTGGGAAATGTAGTGGCGACGGCGGGTACGCCTCTGCCACGAAATGTAAATAGAACAGTATGTGTTGCGTTAGCCATCCCTGGACACGTGTTTCGAGGTAGTTGCCTCTCGTCAGCAGGGAGCAGGTCAGTGTAAAGGGGTGCCGTGTGGACTGCCAAAATGTAATTAAAAGCAGGTCAAGTACCTCTCCTGGCGCGCAGGTGCAGACTCAAGGCTCGTCAGCCCGTTAGCTTAAGGAAGCCGTTTAAATTGAGGAAAAGTAGGTCGCACACTGCTCGTCACACCAGCAAGTTGCCCCAAAGGACTGTGGGAAATGTAGTGGCGACGGCGGGTACGCCTCTGCCACGAAATGTAAATAGAACAGTATGTGTTGCGTTAGCCATCCCTGGACACGTGTTTCGAGGTAGTTGCCTCTCGTCAGCAGGGAGCAGGTCAGTGTAAAGGGGTGCCGTGTGGACTGCCAAAATGTAATTAAAAGCAGGTCAAGTACCTCTCCTGGCGCGCAGGTGCAGACTCAAGGCTCGTCAGCCCGTTAGCTTAAGGAAGCCGTTTAAATTGAGGAAAAGTAGGTCGCACACTGCTCGTCACACCAGCAAGTTGCCCCAAAGGACTGTGGGAAATGTAGTGGCGACGGCGGGTACGCCTCTGCCACGAAATGTAAATAGAACAGTATGTGTTGCGTTAGCCATCCCTGGACACGTGTTTCGAGGTAGTTGCCTCTCGTCAGCAGGGAGCAGGTCAGTGTAAAGGGGTGCCGTGTGGACTGCCAAAATGTAATTAAAAGCAGGTCAAGTACCTCTCCTGGCGCGCAGGTGCAGACTCAAGGCTCGTCAGCCCGTTAGCTTAAGGAAGCCGTTTAAATTGAGGAAAAGTAGGTCGCACACTGCTCGTCACACCAGCAAGTTGCCCCAAAGGACTGTGGGAAATGTAGTGCCCACAATTTAAACGGCTTCCTTAAGCCAACGGGCTGACGAGCCTTGAGTCTGCACCTGCGCGCCAGAAGAGGTACTTGACCTGCTTTTAATTACATTTGGCAGTCCACGCGGCACCCCTTTACACTGACCTGCTCCCTGCTGACGAGAGGCAACTACCTCGAAACACGTGTCCAGGGATGGCTAACGCATACACATACTGTTCTATTTACTTTTTGTGGCATAGGCGTACCCGCCGTCGCCACTACATTTCCCACAGTCCTTTGGGGCAACTTGCTGGTGTGACGAGCGGTGTGCGACCTACTTTTCCTCAATTTAAACGGCTTCCTTAAGCCAACGGGCTGACGAGCCTTGAGTCTGCACCTGCGCGCCAGGAGAGGTACTTGACCTGCTTTTAATTACATTTGGCAGTCCACGCGGCACCCCTTTACACTGACCTGCTCCCTGCTGACGAGAGGCAACTACCTCGAAACACGTGTCCAGGGATGGCTAACGCATACACATACTGTTCTATTTACTTTTTGTGGCATAGGCGTACCCGCCGTCGCCACTACATTTCCCACAGTCCTTTGGGGCAACTTGCTGGTGTGACGAGCGGTGTGCGACCTACTTTTCCTCAATTTAAACGGCTTCCTTAAGCCAACGGGCTGACGAGCCTTGAGTCTGCACCTGCGCGCCAGGAGAGGTACTTGACCTGCTTTTAATTACATTTGGCAGTCCACGCGGCACCCCTTTACACTGACCTGCTCCCTGCTGACGAGAGGCAACTACCTCGAAACACGTGTCCAGGGATGGCTAACGCATACACATACTGTTCTATTTACTTTTTGTGGCATAGGCGTACCCGCCGTCGCCACTACATTTCCCACAGTCCTTTGGGGCAACTTGCTGGTGTGACGAGCGGTGTGCGACCTACTTTTCCTCAATTTAAACGGCTTCCTTAAGCCAACGGGCTGACGAGCCTTGAGTCTGCACCTGCGCGCCAGGAGAGGTACTTGACCTGCTTTTAATTACATTTGGCAGTCCACGCGGCACCCCTTTACACTGACCTGCTCCCTGCTGACGAGAGGCAACTACCTCGAAACACGTGTCCAGGGATGGCTAACGCATACACATACTGTTCTATTTACTTTTTGTGGCATAGGCGTACCCGCCGTCGCCACTACATTTCCCACAGTCCTTTGGGGCAACTTGCTGGTGTGACGAGCGGTGTGCGACCTACTTTTCCTCAATTTAAACGGCTTCCTTAAGCCAACGGGCTGACGAGCCTTGAGTCTGCACCTGCGCGCCAGGAGAGGTACTTGACCTGCTTTTAATTACATTTGGCAGTCCACGCGGCACCCCTTTACACTGACCTGCTCCCTGCTGACGAGAGGCAACTACCTCGAAACACGTGTCCAGGGATGGCTAACGCATACACATACTGTTCTATTTACTTTTTGTGGCATAGGCGTACCCGCCGTCGCCACTACATTTCCCACAGTCCTTTGGGGCAACTTGCTGGTGTGACGAGCGGTGTGCGACCTACTTTTCCTCAATTTAAACGGCTTCCTTAAGCCAACGGGCTGACGAGCCTTGAGTCTGCACCTGCGCGCCAGGAGAGGTACTTGACCTGCTTTTAATTACATTTGGCAGTCCACGCGGCACCCCTTTACACTGACCTGCTCCCTGCTGACGAGAGGCAACTACCTCGAAACACGTGTCCAGGGATGGCTAACGCATACACATACTGTTCTATTTACTTTTTGTGGCATAGGCGTACCCGCCGTCGCCACTACATTTCCCACAGTCCTTTGGGGCAACTTGCTGGTGTGACGAGCGGTGTGCGACCTACTTTTCCTCAATTTAAACGGCTTCCTTAAGCCAACGGGCTGACGAGCCTTGAGTCTGCACCTGCGCGCCAGGAGAGGTACTTGACCTGCTTTTAATTACATTTGGCAGTCCACGCGGCACCCCTTTACACTGACCTGCTCCCTGCTGACGAGAGGCAACTACCTCGAAACACGTGTCCAGGGATGGCTAACGCATACACATACTGTTCTATTTACTTTTTGTGGCATAGGCGTACCCGCCGTCGCCACTACATTTCCCACAGTCCTTTGGGGCAACTTGCTGGTGTGACGAGCGGTGTGCGACCTACTTTTCCTCAATTTAAACGGCTTCCTTAAGCCAACGGGCTGACGAGCCTTGAGTCTGCACCTGCGCGCCAGGAGAGGTACTTGACCTGCTTTTAATTACATTTGGCAGTCCACGCGGCACCCCTTTACACTGACCTGCTCCCTGCTGACGAGAGGCAACTACCTCGAAACACGTGTCCAGGGATGGCTAACGCATACACATACTGTTCTATTTACTTTTTGTGGCATAGGCGTACCCGCCGTCGCCACTACATTTCCCACAGTCCTTTGGGGCAACTTGCTGGTGTGACGAGCGGTGTGCGACCTACTTTTCCTCAATTTAAACGGCTTCCTTAAGCCAACGGGCTGACGAGCCTTGAGTCTGCACCTGCGCGCCAGGAGAGGTACTTGACCTGCTTTTAATTACATTTGGCAGTCCACGCGGCACCCCTTTACACTGACCTGCTCCCTGCTGACGAGAGGCAACTACCTCGAAACACGTGTCCAGGGATGGCTAACGCATACACATACTGTTCTATTTACTTTTTGTGGCATAGGCGTACCCGCCGTCGCCACTACATTTCCCACAGTCCTTTGGGGCAACTTGCTGGTGTGACGAGCGGTGTGCGACCTACTTTTCCTCAATTTAAACGGCTTCCTTAAGCCAACGGGCTGACGAGCCTTGAGTCTGCACCTGCGCGCCAGGAGAGGTACTTGACCTGCTTTTAATTACATTTGGCAGTCCACGCGGCACCCCTTTACACTGACCTGCTCCCTGCTGACGAGAGGCAACTACCTCGAAACACGTGTCCAGGGATGGCTAACGCATACACATACTGTTCTATTTACTTTTTGTGGCATAGGCGTACCCGCCGTCGCCACTACATTTCCCACAGTCCTTTGGGGCAACTTGCTGGTGTGACGAGCGGTGTGCGACCTACTTTTCCTCAATTTAAACGGCTTCCTTAAGCCAACGGGCTGACGAGCCTTGAGTCTGCACCTGCGCGCCAGGAGAGGTACTTGACCTGCTTTTAATTACATTTGGCAGTCCACGCGGCACCCCTTTACACTGACCTGCTCCCTGCTGACGAGAGGCAACTACCTCGAAACACGTGTCCAGGGATGGCTAACGCATACACATACTGTTCTATTTACTTTTTGTGGCATAGGCGTACCCGCCGTCGCCACTACATTTCCCACAGTCCTTTGGGGCAACTTGCTGGTGTGACGAGCGGTGTGCGACCTACTTTTCCTCAATTTAAACGGCTTCCTTAAGCCAACGGGCTGACGAGCCTTGAGTCTGCACCTGCGCGCCAGGAGAGGTACTTGACCTGCTTTTAATTACATTTGGCAGTCCACGCGGCACCCCTTTACACTGACCTGCTCCCTGCTGACGAGAGGCAACTACCTCGAAACACGTGTCCAGGGATGGCTAACGCATACACATACTGTTCTATTTACTTTTTGTGGCATAGGCGTACCCGCCGTCGCCACTACATTTCCCACAGTCCTTTGGGGCAACTTGCTGGTGTGACGAGCGGTGTGCGACCTACTTTTCCTCAATTTAAACGGCTTCCTTAAGCCAACGGGCTGACGAGCCTTGAGTCTGCACCTGCGCGCCAGGAGAGGTACTTGACCTGCTTTTAATTACATTTGGCAGTCCACGCGGCACCCCTTTACACTGACCTGCTCCCTGCTGACGAGAGGCAACTACCTCGAAACACGTGTCCAGGGATGGCTAACGCATACACATACTGTTCTATTTACTTTTTGTGGCATAGGCGTACCCGCCGTCGCCACTACATTTCCCACAGTCCTTTGGGGCAACTTGCTGGTGTGACGAGCGGTGTGCGACCTACTTTTCCTCAATTTAAACGGCTTCCTTAAGCCAACGGGCTGACGAGCCTTGAGTCTGCACCTGCGCGCCAGGAGAGGTACTTGACCTGCTTTTAATTACATTTGGCAGTCCACGCGGCACCCCTTTACACTGACCTGCTCCCTGCTGACGAGAGGCAACTACCTCGAAACACGTGTCCAGGGATGGCTAACGCATACACATACTGTTCTATTTACTTTTTGTGGCATAGGCGTACCCGCCGTCGCCACTACATTTCCCACAGTCCTTTGGGGCAACTTGCTGGTGTGACGAGCGGTGTGCGACCTACTTTTCCTCAATTTAAACGGCTTCCTTAAGCCAACGGGCTGACGAGCCTTGAGTCTGCACCTGCGCGCCAGGAGAGGTACTTGACCTGCTTTTAATTACATTTGGCAGTCCACGCGGCACCCCTTTACACTGACCTGCTCCCTGCTGACGAGAGGCAACTACCTCGAAACACGTGTCCAGGGATGGCTAACGCATACACATACTGTTCTATTTACTTTTTGTGGCATAGGCGTACCCGCCGTCGCCACTACATTTCCCACAGTCCTTTGGGGCAACTTGCTGGTGTGACGAGCGGTGTGCGACCTACTTTTCCTCAATTTAAACGGCTTCCTTAAGCCAACGGGCTGACGAGCCTTGAGTCTGCACCTGCGCGCCAGGAGAGGTACTTGACCTGCTTTTAATTACATTTGGCAGTCCACGCGGCACCCCTTTACACTGACCTGCTCCCTGCTGACGAGAGGCAACTACCTCGAAACACGTGTCCAGGGATGGCTAACGCATACACATACTGTTCTATTTACTTTTTGTGGCATAGGCGTACCCGCCGTCGCCACTACATTTCCCACAGTCCTTTGGGGCAACTTGCTGGTGTGACTAGCGGTGTGCGACCTACTTTTCCTCAATTTAAACGGCTTCCTTAAGCCAACGGGCTGACGAGCCTTGAGTCTGCACCTGCGCGCCAGGAGAGGTACTTGACCTGCTTTTAATTACATTTGGCAGTCCACGCGGCACCCCTTTACACTGACCTGCTCCCTGCTGACGAGAGGCAACTACCTCGAAACACGTGTCCAGGGATGGCTAACGCATACACATACTGTTCTATTTACTTTTTGTGGCATAGGCGTACCCGCCGTCGCCACTACATTTCCCACAGTCCTTTGGGGCAACTTGCTGGTGTGACGAGCGGTGTGCGACCTACTTTTCCTCAATTTAAACGGCTTCCTTAAGCCAACGGGCTGACGAGCCTTGAGTCTGCACCTGCGCGCCAGGAGAGGTACTTGACCTGCTTTTAATTACATTTGGCAGTCCACGCGGCACCCCTTTACACTGACCTGCTCCCTGCTGACGAGAGGCAACTACCTCGAAACACGTGTCCAGGGATGGCTAACGCATACACATACTGTTCTATTTACTTTTTGTGGCATAGGCGTACCCGCCGTCGCCACTACATTTCCCACAGTCCTTTGGGGCAACTTGCTGGTGTGACGAGCGGTGTGCGACCTACTTTTCCTCAATTTAAACGGCTTCCTTAAGCCAACGGGCTGACGAGCCTTGAGTCTGCACCTGCGCGCCAGGAGAGGTACTTGACCTGCTTTTAATTACATTTGGCAGTCCACGCGGCACCCCTTTACACTGACCTGCTCCCTGCTGACGAGAGGCAACTACCTCGAAACACGTGTCCAGGGATGGCTAACGCATACACATACTGTTCTATTTACTTTTTGTGGCATAGGCGTACCCGCCGTCGCCACTACATTTCCCACAGTCCTTTGGGGCAACTTGCTGGTGTGACGAGCGGTGTGCGACCTACTTTTCCTCAATTTAAACGGCTTCCTTAAGCCAACGGGCTGACGAGCCTTGAGTCTGCACATGCGCGCCAGGAGAGGTACTTGACCTGCTTTTAATTACATTTGGCAGTCCACGCGGCACCCCTTTACACTGACCTGCTCCCTGCTGACGAGAGGCAACTACCTCGAAACACGTGTCCAGGGATGGCTAACGCATACACATACTGTTCTATTTACTTTTTGTGGCATAGGCGTACCCGCCGTCGCCACTACATTTCCCACAGTCCTTTGGGGCAACTTGCTGGTGTGACGAGCGGTGTGCGACCTACTTTTCCTCAATTTAAACGGCTTCCTTAAGCCAACGGGCTGACGAGCCTTGAGTCTGCACCTGCGCGCCAGGAGAGGTACTTGACCTGCTTTTAATTACATTTGGCAGTCCACGCGGCACCTGATCTTAAACAATGTCTTCCCCTCACACATGTTATACATACTCTTGGCCATCAGCGTGTGGGAGCACATGCTCTTGGTAATTCTTTGGCTGATGAAGCGGCCAAATCTACAGTAGCCGTTACAAGGTCCATGACTAAGATTGATAATGAGATTTTGGCAGCTGTAGCTGCTACTACGAAGGGCACTAATTACCCACAGGGTTTCCCTTCAAAATATTTCTATCAGGTAACTCCCGAACAAGTTTATTTTGCAAGAATACCGGACGTTGGTGATCGGCTGATTCCCAAAGCGGACCGCAGAAATTCTTTGATCATGCCGGAGTGTCAGCGACAGTTTCTATATTGCAGCAACGTTACTGGTGGCATTGTTTATATAAACAGACCCGTAATTTTGTATTTTCTTGTGACATCTGTCAGCAAATTAAGCCTTCTACAGTAACACGTCCACCCCAAATGGTCCATTTTCTTCAGATACTGCATATAAATACATTTTGGTTGCAGTTGATTTGTGCACTAGATTCCTCTGGAATTGGCCACAACGCAGTGCTGACGCTCAAAATGTCATCAGGGATTTGTGTGTCTTTGTAGGGATCTTTGCCTGTGGCACCTTTCATTCAGACCAAAGTCTAGCGTTCGCCTCTAAGGCGTACAAGGATGCGATGAAGTCTTTGGGGGTGCTGGTGCAGTTTTCGTCTCCATACAGGCCTGAGGGCAATTCAGTTGTGGAGCGGATGAACCATGACTTAAAGCAATCTTTGACAGCTAGAGTCTTAGGTACTGGCAGGAACTGGCTAGCCCATTTGTATGGGTTTCAACGTGCATTTAATAATCTCCCTAGTAGACCTCTGGGTGGGCATACCCCATACGAGATGCTCTTTTGCATCAAGATGCTTATGCCAGACCTTGATGGTCTAGACGCAACCTTTGACGTAGATAATCATTCTACTATGTTACAGGACCTACAAGAGACCTGTGACAGTCTTGCAACTGAACATTTGCCCTCTGCCACTGATGCTGCACTGCTGATTCCGGTGGCCGGCTGGCTTCCGAAAGTTGGAGATCTGGTCTGAGAGAAGTTGGAGAATAAAAAATTATTTGGTCTCTCTTATTGTGCACCAGTTCCAGTGCTTGGCTTGAAGGGTACTCGTACAGTCATTTTACCATTGCTTCCTGGTCGCAAGGACAACAGGTACATCTCGATAGACAATGTCAAGCTACAACATCTGACCAATTCGGAATAGTGTGACGCCTGCTGTTTCGTGCCCCACAATTTCGAGGAATCCTGGGGTTGGCACATCTTTCAACTCACCACATGACACTGTCATCGAAATGGACCCTGTTGTTGACTATTTACCTGTCCCTCCTGCTTCCTCCTGCAACAAGGAGGTTGAGTATACTTATCCCACGAGTGAGTCTTTGCAAGGATTGCCCGAAAGCCCTTTTTACCATGCCAGCTTTTCTTATGACTCGTCTTCCACCACTTCGATTGGCCCTACCAAATTAACTATTGTTGTCTCCTGGTTTAAACAGACTTATTTAGTCTCTCCTTGGACATACATCTGGTTGGTCCTCATCCTGGTTTTTCACTTCATGTCAATTGGATTTGTGACGGTATTTTTCCTACTCATCAATGGTCACTACTTACCAGAACGCTCTGCTGTGAACTTGGTTGATGGTATTTTGGCCTCCTACTCATCTTCCCACATCATGAAGCGTGACCAGACTCTTGTTAACATTTCAGCATTCCCAGTCACAGATGGCATCATTTGGGATAAAGTGGATATTCAGGTCCATGGCCTAATGGAAATTAACAATGTTCCATACGTGTTTCATGTCTCCATGGGTGATGTGGTAACACAAGACATACGCTCAGATGACTGGGATGTGCATGCAATACAATCATTGTTTTACAGATTTGAAGTATTATGCTGCTTTTAACGCTGAAGATTTATATTTAAATTCTGGCAGTTATGCCAATTTATTCTGTTATCAACATCATGGGCATCATTTCCTACATAAGACTAATACATTACGATCTGTTGTTAATTATACACAGTGGGAACATTGCTCTACACCATTAAAAGGAAGTTTAAAGACACTTAATAATAAATGTACATACTTCACTGATTTTGATAGGTCAACACCTGAGTCAAATTACTTTAAATTAAATGTTTCTTCAACTCCCAAAGTCATGTTAACCCATACAAAATTAATTTATTCAAATTCTTTCAGACATGATATGTCGGTCAGGGGTTATGATCACTGGAAAGCCACCATTGATTTGAAATCCATCTGGGGTTTTTAAGAACTGACAGGTGCGAGGCACAGAAGCGTTATATCGTGCCTGCCTAATCCTGGCACAAATTTTGTTTTTAATTAATACGGTATACCAAACTACTTGCTTTGGTTTGGCAACTGCAAAGAAGCTGAACGCCCCTGCCACTCTCTCCTTAGCTGAGTATAATAATTGGCACACGTACACAAATTATACAATTGAGGTTTTACAATCTTTATTCCAAAATAACACATTTAATGTGTCTGAAATGGATCCTTTGGGTTGACTCGTTTGGCAGTCGACTTCGAATGCCTGCCAACTCCATTTTCATGACACTATTTCAGGTTAAGACAGACCCGACCCAAGATTTCCAGATACACATTCGGTAACCACCTATTCGGTGGGTAAATGATGTCAACAGTGGTTGCAGCACTCTACACTATCGTTCGTTAAACAACACCTATCTTTATTATCCAGTAACATCAATTTGGTCGACTTTGTCTTGAGACCCAGAGTTCCTACTTCAAAGAGATTCATTTAGACAGACCTTCACTTAGACTATGGGTTAGAGAATATGATAACTGCATGATAGCAGAAAAAGAAGTGTTTAAAGCACGAGGGTGTCCTAAGAAATGGGACAGAAAGTGGGGCAAGTGGAACGCCTACCAGGGTGACATCTGCGTTTCCCCATCAGTGGAAATGGAATTGCAACGCACTAGAGAGCGACACATGGCTTTGCCATGATTGTAATTGATGTTTTCTCCCTAGGGTTGTTAATTTGCTGTATAATTAGCCAAAATGTCGACTGGATTATGTATGTAACTACGATTAAAGTGAAAACCATGAAAAAGAGAGATTCATTTATGCAGCTTACCATGAAATATGAAAACTTCCACAGATCGAAGCTGTTGTTGACAGTAGTATTCACACACTGTCTTCCCACATCTACACGTTGGAGAATATTGTTTCTTCTGTTATTAATATTGTACAAGAAGATGTGTCCTTGTTATATCATGGTCAAAATCAATTGCGTTCTGTGATGCAATTCGCAAACTCTAAAAATGGGAAAAGTACCATGGGATTATTTAAATGCGTCTGCTTTGTTTTTGCCATTTCATTTAACTGACAAACAGCAGTTTATGTCTTTGAAAGATGTAATTTACACTGTTCTACACATAGAACAAATAGACCCTTTGCCTTTTTCTGTGGCGAAGACTGACTCTGCTGCCTGGCTCATCCATGGAGTTATATCTTTACCTTTCTCTTTGTTTCAATTCTGCTCTTGTATGAAACATTACCCGCTATGTCACTTTGAACCCCTGCGCTTTAGTGCATGAATTGTGGTCTTTGCCTTTCACATACAGATGTTTACGGGATGAGAAAGAGGTATACCTGAGTGGGGAGGACTGTTATTCTACAGTAGGTCATTCCCTGGTTTGTAAAAACATAAAGTTGCACGGGCTTTGTAATGTGTCCGTTCCGAACTTTGCTTGTGTTTTAAAAGGCAATCCAGTTCCCACAATAACTCCTACATTCACTCTGCTTGCTAACGGTAGTTATCGTATTTTAAATAACCAAGAATGCTGTGGTTTGCTTGCTGGAATACCGTACATTGTAACTGTTTCGCAGCGCGTTATTAGCTGTAAAAATTTGCTTTTTCCTCCCCCGCTTGGGAAGCTCGATACCTCAATTTGGCCTTCCATACCAACTTTGAAGGCAGATTTCAACAAGTTGAGCAGACTAAAAGCGCTTTTTTTCCATCAAGAAGACCCCTTACTTCCGTGCGCTAGCCCTTCACCCTGCAGGTGGCTAGCAATGCTAGCGAAATTCAAACTCTTTAGAACACTAACCTCCCACTACATTTTGGGGAGCTTCTACACTGCATTTTTAATGCATCTAATACTCAAGGCCTTGCACATTTTTTTAAAGCTGTCGGCTCTGGCCTTGTGACTTCTTTTCAGACAATATTTGGTGTAATACCTGTATTCATTAATTCTATCTTTTCCGGCGTCTTTGGAGGATTTCCTTTAATACTAGCATTAGCTGCTGGAATCCTGCTTCTACTGTGCCTGCTGCGCAATGGCTGCTCCTCTTGACCGGCCTGGCTGCAATTGCTCCGTGACCGTATGCATGGATGCTTCAGTACATTACCACCGGCTGCTCTGAGTGTGTCTTATGGATTGTCCTTCTACTTTACGTGCTTCACTTGCGTGCAACCAGTCTTTTCATGCTTAAAATGTCCGTTCACATGGGCATTGGATTTATGCCTCTCCAATACGTCATGTTTTGACCCGAATTTCGACCAGTTAATGGGTCCCTTAGTGGCCCATGAGGAGGACTGTTCTGGGATTGGCCTTATGGCGCGTGCGGCTGAACTTGGTGTCTTGGCTCAATGGTATATCTGTGAGGCTGCACAGAATCTCCTACTTCAAAGTTACATCGAATATCACACAAGTTGTTCGACGATGCTCATGGAGGCACCCGACTGTGAGGAGCACACTTGTTCATTCAGCTTGTAGAATTGGATGGCATCCCTTTTTTCTACCAATGAGAATGATGTCCTTTTGGTGGGTGTTGCATTCTTTTGCTCATATACTCTGATGAATTAACCTCACTAATGCACCACAGGCATCTTGCAGGTTCTTACATTTCAGTTGTATTTCTTCAAAAAGTTTTTCACCCTAAACGTATTTTCCCCCCTTTCTTTATGTATTTATAGGTCTCGCCTGACCCAGCGCATGCGCTGGTCTGGCGAGACTTATTGAGAGGGCTCCAAAAAGTGCTACCAGGCCAGCCTAGAGCTACAGTGCATGTGCGCGGGCGCGCGCGCCGCGCTTTACCGCGATTACTTTCACTTTCGCGGCCCCACGGCCGTTTTGATGTTTGATCGTGATCACTTTCACTTTAGCGGCCGCTTTGCATAGCCAATAGGTCTCGCTTTTGGGACTTTATAAGTATTTAGTTATGCAACTGTTGCATGGCTAAACACTTATAAGGTCCCAAAGGCGAGACCTATTGGCTATGCCAATGCTTGTTTTACAAATGAAGGCGCTTTTAAACTCTGCTCGCACTTTTGAACTCTGTTTTCGTCCTTTGTCTACAGACTATGGTCTTACCAGGGGGAGGGTGTAGTATGTGTGGTGGGTTTATTGTCGACATTTCTAAGTTAGCATTAGCTTCGCTGCCATGAGGCTGCTATTGCGTACGACACTACCTGCCTTTATTTTGCAAGACTTTCTTTGTGCCCCGTTTCACATGAGAACTGTCTGCTTTTCGCGTTCTCTGCTGTGTTCTGAGGTTTAGTCTGCACACAATGTACAAGGTCTATCAACAATGCCCCTTGTTATTCTGTTCTGGTCAGTCCCTAGCACCTAGACATAACATGACATACAGCTGCACTACTAAAAGTCAAATGCTTTAATATTGCAAGCGCAGCATGTTGTTAACGCACTTGAAGAGAGACCTTTCCAGAGAGAATAGCTGTGCTTGTCCTGAGATGTAAACCTTTCATCTAGGCTTTGAGGTATGGGGTCTGCTGGCAAAGCCCAGAGGTCTTCTTTTTTATAATAAACTATATCTTATCACGGGGAGGGTGGTTCTGCACTGTCGCCCTTTTCCACTGTCTTTTTAAAATGATATCCCTGTTCTTTGTCACCGAAACTTGGCTCAATGAGGACACAGTAGCCGAACCTGGCCTCACACTCCCTTTGGGATTCAACATTCGAACCATTAATAGAGAAACCAGAGGTGGGGGGTTGGCGGTGATTTTTAAATCCCCCCTTCACTGTATTTTTGTTAAGGAGGATGTGGTAGGGTGCGAGTGCGCCCGCTTTACCATCTTACTTAATGCTAATTTTTCCTTCTCTGGCCTCTTGGTTTATCGCCCCCCTGGTCGCTCATTACAATTCAAGGTAGCGATTATGGAAGATGTCCACGCATTGGCTATGAGAACAGCTAATTTTAGTTTAATTGGCGACTTAAATATTCATTTTGATCATTCTTCGGACTCGGAAATCTGTACCTTGATTGCAGATCTTGAAGCCTGTCAATTAAGACAACTGGTACTGGGACCCACACACATAGCTGGACATTTATTAGATCCAGGTTTCTCTAACATCCCCTATCTCCAGGTTCAACCTCCCAGCCCGGTGTGCTGGTCTGATCATTATCTTATAGCCATCTCCCTCCCCCAGGTGGGGGCTACGCCCAGAGCTGCCTCTAGGGCTACTCTCAAACGCTGTTGGCACAAACTTAAGCTGGATAATCTGCTGGCCCTTCTGGCTTCCCGCCCCCCTATCCTTGATACCAACCCGGAACAAGCTTATAAAACTATTTGTGAGCGGATATATGCGGCATTAGACTCTCTTATTCCTGCTAAATGGTCCAAGGGCCGCAACTCCGGCTCTAACCCTTGGTACACGGATTCCCTAGCTGCCATGCGGACTGTCTGTAAACAGCGAGAACGAGCCTGGAGGAAGAATTATGGCCCTTCAGATAAAAGGCAGTACCAGGATGCCATTAAATGCTACCACAAAGCTATACAGTCAACTCGAGCCGCCTTTATCACCAACAAGATAGCATCTAGTAACAACCCTACGAAATGCATTTTTTAAATTCTCAGTGATTTTAAAAAGAGGAAGGATCCGCCTACCTCTATCATCACCTCCGAGCAACACAGTGAGGATCTTGACTCCTATTTTGTTCAAAAAGTAGAAGCCATCTATAAAACTTTCCCTAATTGCCCTAGGGTTTCAGAGAGCCCTCCAATATCAATATCTAATGCTATACTGGAGGCTATACCTTCCATCTCCCAGGAGGGGTTTCTTGCTTTGAGCACCAAAGTTAAATCAGGCTCTCCTCTTGACCCCATGAGGCCGGCTCAATTTAGAGACTGCTTATCCGTACTTCTCACACCTCTACTACAGACCATTAATTCCTCCTTCAGCAAGGCAATGGTCCCCTTGTCCTGGAAGCAGGCCAAGGTGCTTCCACTGCTAAAGAAACCGTTACTGGACCCCACCAAGCCCGAGAACTTCCGACCGATTTCTCTTTTGCCCTGGGTTGCTAAAGTGGCGGAGGCCCATGTCAATAAAGTCCTTTCGGACTTTCTAAATAATAATAAGATCCTAGACCTGTCTCAGAATAGTTTCCGCGCTGGCCACAGTACCGAAACAGCACTTTTAGCGGTGAGTGAGCATCTGCGTTCCATCCTGGATGAAGGTCAAACAGCTGCACTCATATTGCTTGATTTGAGCGCCGCGTTTGACACAGTCTCCCATCAGATCCTACTGCACCGGCTAGAAGAAGCTGGAGTAAAAGATCTTGCTCTGGAATGGTTCCGATCTTTTCTGTCAGATAGATCATTTCAGGTTTATGCCCCCCCTTTCGCTTCTTCCATCCAGCCCATTGAGCAGGGGGTCCCGCAGGGCTCGGCTTTAAGTCCGGCTCTGTTCAACCTTTATGTTCAACCCCTGGCCGTAGTCTCACGTGACCATGGTCTTACCATGGTCTCTTACGCGGATGACACCCAGATGGTCGTGGCTCTTTCGGATGATCATGCCAACGATGCCACCCAGTTTCGGAAGGGTCTCGAGGCGGTTGCAGGCTGGATGACGGAGAACTGTCTCCAGCTCAACGCCAGTAAATCAGAGGTGCTACTGGTGGGGAAGGATAAGGGGCTTTGGAACACTCAGTGGTGGCCTCTTTCTTTGGGCCCTGCCCCTATCCCTAAGCAGGTGGTAAAGAACCTTGGGCTTTGGTTCGACTCTACCCTGGGCTTTCAAGATCACACCAAGAAAATCGCCGGCACCTGCTTTGGTCTTTTACGGGGTCTGAGGCCTATTCTAGGGTTTTTCAATTCAACGACACATCAACTAATAGTCCAGGCTACCATTCTATCTAGACTTGATTATGCGAATTCCTTGCTGCTAGGCGCCAATAAAGCGGAACTGAACCGTCTTTAGCGTGTCCAGAATACAGTCGCACAAGTCTTACTTGAACTCTCAAGAACGTGCTCTGGAGCGGGTGCCGTACGCCGCCTCCATTGGCTTCCTATCTCAAAAAGGGTCGAATTCAAGACCTTATGCCTCACCTTTAAAATTTTAAAGTTTTCTACACATGAGATCTTGTCGGGCCTGATTACTCCTTATGTCCCTGCCCGTATACTGCGCTCGTCCGAACAGATCCTGGCTACTGTCCCCCGAGTTAAGCGAACTAGAGCTGGGGGCAGGTCCTTCCGTCTTCTTGCCGCTAAGCTGTGGAACTCCCTCCCCTTGAAGATCCGCAGCTTAGATTGTCTGATATCCTTCCGAAAGGCTATCCAAACTTTTCTTTTTCCCATGGCCTAACCTGACTCCACTCGGAAACTGCTGTCAGCGCCGGGACGCCCCTTCGCTGGGGCAGCTGTGCGCTCTACAAATGGTTTTAACATTAACATTAACATTAACATTTGTATTCTACGGAATTGTGACAATGCTGACGATATTGTTTGTATGTATTTTGCTGCTAGTAATGGTATGTGTACTGTACCATAGTTCGTGTTAGTTAAAAAAACCATTTTAAACTATATTGTGACTCTGAATACTCTTATTGTGGACAAGTATGAGTGAGTGAGCGAAAGAGTTGTCTTGCTCCCGCAATTCCTCGGGAGTCGGGAGTGTCGTGTTCTGGGTTGTCTAATCATTGGTAGCTCCGCGGATATGTCGGAGAACGAATGAGACACTATAGCTAGTCGGTTTTTGGGATTTTCGGGCACTAAGGTGATAGGTTGGTACACCACTATACACCGGGGTCCTGATTTCCTGCGCATAGTTCTGTGTAGGTGCAGAATCCCTGCAACAGATCCTTCTGTTGTAGTTCTGTTGCTAGGCCTAGTTTATTTTCATGCATGAAGACCCATTGTCTAACATGTTTCATATTATTTAGGATGCCTTCATATAGCAATGCAAAAACAACAGTTGATGGACAGAATGCAGAACAATGTCATACATTCACCCCAGTACAGAGATCTGGGCCTAAATCCACAGTTCTTTTGCTCACCATGCTATTCCAATTTGAAACCAGCCATATTCAAATCAGTCTTGACCCTGTGCCTCCTGGGAACAGTCCAGCCCGAACTGCCAAGCCATGTCCTCCCTGGACTGGAAACAAGCATCCTAGGACCGGTTTCGGGGTTTCACCCCTCTTCAGCCAGGATAGCTTGATTCCAGTGGCATGGAAAGCACGGACCCACGTCTGGGCATACCCGTCCCACTCGGGGTGACAAATGCAAAAACAACAGTTGATGGACAGAATGCAGAACAATGTCATACATTCACCCCAGTACAAAGATCTGGACCTAAATCCATTGTTTTTTGCTCACCATGCCATTCCAGTTTGAACCCAGCCATATGCAAATCAGTCTTGATCCTGTGCCTCATGGCAACAGTCCAGCTTTCATATAGCAATAGCACAGAAGATGCTTGATGCTTTCTTAAAAATGAGTGAGTGCTTATGAACTTAACTGTGATGCCCATACCTCTGATTTGTCTAAAACTGGCTACTTATGAACATGCCATGATGAGACTGTGTTTTTGCCTAATTTTTTATGCAAGAATTGCATGTAAGAACCCCTTGGGTTTGGGGGTGAATCGGAGATTTTCCTGAGCGTCTTTCATCAAGGGATGCTGTCCGATTGATTTATGATTTCTCTGTTCATTCGGGACTTAGAATATTTCTGATTTAATTTTAAGATTTTGTAATAAAACCCTGTAAGATTTCTTTTGATCTAGAACTTACTTACTGAGTGGTCCCAGTTACTTTATTTGCTACTCTGCTAAACTAATGTTGGTGAGGGTGTCTTTTAGTGCAAGATCACACCTGAAGCAGAACTACCAGATGCAAACTTTAGGTAATTATAATTCTGGGGTGTCCTGAATTTTGGGGTGAGGTTTTCTGCTTCCACAATTGATAGCAGATGATGGTAGCATTTTAAAGAGTATCTCTTCTTTCCTAGAGGTCACCAAATATGGTCCTGGTCTCTAATGATCAGTCTGAGAGAAAAGTGATTTTTCTGGAAGGAGATTGAGGACGTAGGTTCCCGTGCTAGAGATTCACAAGAAGTGAATTGCAGTGTGTTTCCGATTTGGGATTGGTGTTTTTCAGAGATGTGTGTTGGAGTATGTGTTTGAGAAATGGATTACTGTTTCCTATGTGACTTGTTCAGAAATGCACTGCTGATTATGGGTCAATTGGAAGATTGACTAATCTTGGTTGATATATTATTTATATTTGTAAATCATGTTTGTGTTTCTGTTGCTTGCTTTGGCTATTGGATTTGTTGCAATACAAAATCTTCTGTAGTTGTCAAGAGGACCAATGGTACTCTCAAGTGTAAACTGCCGATTGTTTGTACTTCCGCTGGTTTAAAATTGCCTGATGCACTTCCTCTTGTTTTGATGACTTTGAGAAGTTCTCCTGACAGAAAGATTGGTTTGTCGCCCCATTAAATTATCATGGGAAGAACAATGAGACTTGTATAAGCATCTTCAGCTGCACTAGTTTCAATAACTGATGACATTGAGCTGGATAACTGCAAGGTCTGGCTGATATGGTGAAATCTGTTTTTCATCAGGTAAATGTAACAACAGAAGAAAAAAAGAGACATTCCTTGCCATAACCGGAACCCAGGAGAATGGATAGTGGTCTGAAAACATGTCAGAAAGAACTGCCTTGAAAAGAGGTGGTGGGGACCCTTCCGGGTCATTTTGACAACAACAAAATGCTGGAGTGTGCTGGAGTGTTGTAGCGAATCTACACTGCTCCACAAATCGAGTGAGAGCAGCCGAAGCAGTGGAAGAATCAACCAATAAAGCAGACTTAACTCCACAAAGTCAATCTCATATCACATGGAGCCTTCATCAGGACAAAGGGCTGGTAGCAACCCCGGGTATGCTGGCCAGCACGTTTACAGTGAGCTTTGATTCATCATGCTGATTTGGAAACAGAGATTGGTACATGCTTTCAATGTATAATTCAGATAAAGATTGGGCTGGTTAGGTTGCTGATGAAGACCCCAGGTGATTCTTCATAAGAGGGTCGAATCGTCGACATTCCATGGGTCTACCCATATCTTTAATTGCTGGATTTCCAAACTCAAATGCCTAAATCATTGGGCTTGTTATTGATGTATTCATGTATGCTATTGGCAGTGACTCAGTGTACATATTTTAATATTTATTCTTTACACGTTTGTTGTATTATATGTCTCACTGCACTGCACTTGCACTGCACCGTCACTTGGAGCACCTACTTCTGATTACGTGTGAGGATCAGTTTGTAACCTTGCATTTGAATGTTGAAATATAAATCAACCATCATCATTCATGTTGATACCTGTCTTTAGTTTTTATATATTGTGACTGACAAATTGTCAGAAATTTTGTTTGAAGAAATTCCTGGCAGAACACTTTGTTATTTGTACTGAATTACGCTTGTTCTTGGGAATACAGGGTGCCCTAGGTTTTGTGTACTACCTCTGGTAGGACGTGCTCCTAAGACCATTAAATTAACAACTGTTAAAAATGAGTTGGATCATGGTATTTTAACATGTAGAGAACATTTTAAATAGTTGATTTCATAATAACATATATTCTAGGATCATACATGAGAACGTGAAAATAATGAAAGTTAATTGGCATTGCGTTGGTACTTTACTCCCTACTTCTGTTGCTAAGGGTTTGACCTACATGCAGCTTCCAATGCCTTGCACGATTTCAAGTAATCTGTATGTTGCTATATTTATTAATGACTATTTTCTTTTCTCTTACTTAAATGATTTTAATGTGTCTTTAGAAACTCTTCCAATAAATTTAGATGAACCTGATGTTAATTATGGTACATTTGTGAGAAGATTTCACAGTCCAAGCATGAAACTAAAACTACTAATCAGGAGTTTGTGTGTGGTTTGAGAAAAGAAGAAAATGAGTATATAAGACAATATAATGAGAGAGGAGTAAATTGTGTACTGAATTAAGGAGAATCTGTAGAAGAACAGTTAAGATAGGAGAAAGCATTTAGATTATCATATATGCGTCTTTGATTGAAGATGGAGCAGAAATGAAGAGGTGAGTTCAATCAATCACAAGACTTTATTCGATCTTTTAAAACAGATCAGAAAAGCACAAATTCATCCAGAAGAGGTGAGTTAAGAATGGTACACAGAAAACCTTTGGAAAATAGTAAGATTGAAAATGTGGGAGAAAGTGAGTGTGACAGAAGATATAAGGTAAGTGGAAATTACCTGTTGGGAAGAAAAGTAATCTTGAAAGGCATTTATTATCTGTGGAAAGAAGTCGTATTTTAATATAGAGAAGATTGGATTTGTTCTTGTTATCTTGCTTTAATATTCCCTAGAATATATCGAGTGAGTGAAATGGATGATGTGGTGGACTCGAAAAGAGTGAAAATGAGCTTTGGAACTGTAGTTTAAGGTATTTGGTCCTATTACTTCTTCCTTCTATAGTTGTTGCAATGAATGATGTGAAAATTAGACGTCTTTCTACTTTAGTTGACAAATTGGCAGTAGATACAGCTGGAGCATTGAAGCAGGTAAATGAAGCAATGAGTGCTATTAGGGCTACGGTTACTCAGAACCGTTTAGCATTAGACATTCTCCTCTGATGGAAGGAGGAGTCTGCTAGGTAATTAAAGCAAAGAGCTGTTGCACCCATTGCACCCTTATTCATGATAATAGTAGGGTTATTAACTCTTATATTGTTGACATTACTAACATTTCTCTTGAAAAAATTGTAGGTTCTTGGTTTAGTGAGTAAAAGAAGGGCTTTAGTAAGGTTGTTTAATGGAGAAATAATTTGGTGGGAATACTCTTAAACTAATCTTAACTCCTGTAGTGATCATATTTGTTTGTGCAATTTTTCTTTTCTTTTTGCTAACAGTTTCTGGACGTTTAATTACGATATGCAAAGCAAGAGGTAATAATAGGTTGATGAATAGAAAAAGATCCCTGGCTATGGAGATGACAAGTATTAAGGATCATGTCTACAGCCACATGAAAATGGCATAGGAGAATTCCAGACAAAATTAGAAGGATGGATGACATTGGTTGAATGAGTTCCTCATTAATAACGTTTTATTAATGTAATTTAGTGATTATAGAATATTCAGAGAGGGGAACTGTGGTAGTGTTTTTCCAGTGTGATATTTTCATGAATATAAAATGATGGTAAATAATAATTTTATGTTGGATCCAGTACACAACCGCTCAATTAATAATATTGCAGTTGAAACTAGTTTAATATGACTTACAGAAGTGTGCTTATTAACATGGTTTAGTGGTGCCAGATTTTCATAATGTTGCATATTATTGAATTTTTATGCTGTCTAATGCTGCACTGTAATCTCATTCTGTTTCTTCCCCCTCCTATCTAGTCCTGCTGCACATCTTCTTCCGATTCAAGCTCTGTAGAGCAGATACAAAGTGAGATCGTGTTTTTTTCCTAGTGTGCATGTATGTGTGTGAATGAACTCTTGAGTGTTCCTAAACTTCAACATGTATCCAGTACCTTTCACTGTAGTCTAATTGCTGGCCGTAGTTCCTTTTTTATGTGTGAAGACTCATGTCTAAAATATTTCACATTATTTAGGACATCTCTGAACAGCAATAGCACAGAGGATGCTTAATGCTTTCTTAAAAATTAGTTAGTGCTTATGAACTTAACTGTGATGCTCAAACCCCCCGATGTGTCTAAAACTGAATACTTATGAACATGACCACCTTGAAAGCTTGATGGAAACAATCAAAATCTCTGGCTTTTTGATTTTTATGGCTGAGTATCTTGCCTATATAGAGAGCGTGAGCATATCAACAATTGAGCCCAGTGATTCGATAAATATGTTTACCAAGACATGATAATCTTTATTTATTTAGAGTATAATACATTATTTCATATGTCAATTAAATGAACAATCAGTCACATGAATTCTATTAGCAAACATGATATACTATAAACATCACATAAACACTGAAAACGGAAACTATGCCCTAAATTGCTCTATGGGGTACATTACAGCACCCCATCCAACAAACTCTCTCGCAAATAACACTTTTCACTACTATACAACAATTAAACCTTCCTATTACAAATAAACCTTCATGCAACCAGACATCCATAAAAAAACAGGAACGGAAATACACCAATGGAGATCACAGACTCCGTGGTCATATTGATTAGTTTGTCTCTTAATAGCCTTTATATCTCTATTACATTTAGATATTTCATAATCTATTGATCTCCTCCATGTATCTATAAGTGTAGGTGCTCTGGTCCTTCTTTTCCATCCTAGGTATGCGCCAACGCACGTTTCGGTGAGGACCCTAATAATGGTCACACCTTCTTCATAGCCAAGGATAGCGTAAAACCACAACACAGTGGACTGGGAGAAAAATAATAGAATTCCGGCAGTTTTCAGAACGGGATCCTATGTAAAAACTCAATCGAATCACTGGAAGGCTCTGTAATGTCACTAAACATACAGGTAAAATTTGTAAAGGGTGCTTACAAACAAAGACCGGATTAAAAAACAGATAAACACCCCATGTGTAAAGAAGACGCAAAAAGGCATGAGGTTAGAATTAGGAAAAGGCACGGACCTCCACTGTCCAGGTTCAAACTACAGAGTGGGTCCAGAGTGACTGAGTATATAGATAGCCACCCGATGTTGGTCAGGGTGAAAGAATTCCAAGAGCATAGTGTGACAGACAAAAAGCACTACATGCAGTCTTTACCAATGAAATGTCTCTTATTCACAATGATACGTTCTGGGACATAAATCGACACCAATATTATGTATAAGTGGTATACAGAAAGAGTTATAGGTTCTCTTATACTCAATGCCTCACGTAACATCTGCATATAGAAAAATGTCAAACAAACACCAGAACAAAGGCATAAATATATATGTAAGTAGATATAGCTGCCATCAAAACCTGTCTCCCAGGAATATCTGAAGGGTATCAAAATATGATATATACCTTCAGAATTTCCAATGTGTCCTACCCACAATAAAATGGGACTAGCCAGACCCCATATTCTCCTAAATTGGAGCATACACCGCCTTTAAAGGGTGGTAATAGCTGTGGTTGACATAAAACCAAGGGAAAATAGGATATCATAAAAATCATGCACAAATACGAACTCAAGATAGAAACTATTGTGTATAGAGTTAAAATTACATTACGGGAGGGGTATTTAGATGATGGAGAGAATTTCCAACATCAAAACGCTCATATCTCGAAAATGCAGTGCCGTAGCTCCGCCCCATAACCATGTTGAATCGGATGAGCTGCCTGAAGTGGGCCAGGCAACATCAAATAATAACTAAACAGTGTGAATATCGCCATCTGCCGATGGAATCCAAAGGGCGGCCAAATAAACATGGGTTGCCCCCATCATATAGCCCTCAGCGTTCCCTTACACAATCAATTCCATATTAACATCTGAACTCACCCGTAGGATACACATTCATGCTGTCACTTGATCGGGTAGATCCAAGATCTAGGAACGCCATGGCCTAACGGCTCTGTTTCTTCAAGTGAATGCGTGGAAGCTTGGGTTGAAGAGAAGAAATAGACAGGGGACTGAAGAATAGTGGAGAGCATGTCTAGTGGGGGTTATGGTCCTTCCTGTGTTTGAAAAAACATGCATGCCATATTGGAGTGAGTGGAAGATTCCAGATGGATACAAAAAATGGCAATGTATACCTTGTTAGGGGAAAGACAAACGAAAAGACCCCCGATCTGTCCCCAAGAGTTCATAATCCAGGAGGGTTAATGGACAGATCTCCATAACACTGCTCATAATCCAATTCTGATGGAAGAGAAAGACAAAATATTCGCCCCTAGCATAAGGATGTCTGGCGCAGGAGGAAAGCCTATTGAAAAAAGGGGGGAAAGTAGGGCGTCTTCCTAAACTGTAGGAAACTCAGTGTGAGCCACTAAAGTCTCTGGTGGTCCAGAACATTTGAGCGGTAAAAAAGCCAAATAACTTTTATGATAAAAACTTTTATCATATGGTTTGGGAGTGTGCACATATCAAAACATTTTGTCTCAGGTGATAGGGCTGCTTGGAGAAATACGTGGGGAAGTAGTCCCTATACACACATCAGGGTGCTTACTCAGCCTGATACAGTGCCCAAAATAACTTGTCGGTGTATCTCTCATTGTGGATTTGCCCATGGTTCTTGTCACAAAAATATAGTGATGGGCTGGAACGCACATATCGCACCAGTTATATAACCTGGCTGAAAGATGTGTGAAAAATGGATGCAGGCTGAACTAAGTGTGTTGTATTCTGTGAGAACAATTTAATATAAACCAACTTTGACCTCCTTTCTACTGACGAACTTTCAGCCCTCAACTCACTGAAATTCACATCAAATAAAGCCAAATCATAAAGTCATTATTCATGCACACCATGGCAGGCACTGCCACAAAATCACTCCTCAACATTATTTATGCCTCCATTACCCTTCCCATATTCCCTCGAAACTAAACAGATCCTATCCCTTCAGAAGAGACACAACATGGCATGATCACCTTGTCAACTACTGACCAATCACTCACCCACGAGACCTGTGCAAGAACTCAAAATGTAGTTGTCACTTTACTCCATGGAAATATCAAAAACAACACACTATTGCAAGATTAGCATTCTAGATTCTTCATTCAAGAAGTCAATGATGTACTCCAAATCACTGACCGAGAAGACCTGTTCTACTCATCCTACTTGATCTCTCTAGAGCTCGTTGATCATCAGATTTGGGTCAACATTCTCCACTCAACAAAGCAATGTAATGGTATTGCTCTTTTACTTTGTACCTGAACAACAAAGTCAATTGTGTTTGACTGTGCACCTACCAATTCAACCCCATGCCTGTGTCCTGGATAGTCATTCGTGAATGCACACTTTCAAATACTACCCCATCCTTGCTCCCTGCATAGTCCTCCAAGACTACAATCGATCTTCAACCATCTTTAATTTCTACATGTAGCCCAGTGGAGACTGAGAGATGAATGTCTTTTTCCACTTTTTTTTTTTTTTTTTTTTGAAACCGTTTATTACAATCTCAAATAGTTACAAGTATGGGCCTACAACCGTCTGGCCGGCCGCTAGAGTAGCAGTAGCACATGACATACATACAGAAAAATCTCTTGGCGGTGCAAAAAGGGTAAATCAGGAGATATCAGTAGTGCAGGCCACCTAACTCCAAACCAACAATACGGTTTCCTTTTGTCAAAACACAACAACACAAAAACAACCACACCCGCAAGGCAACCCGCAATCCCAAGTGACAGCACGCGCTCCTTAAGTGGGGAACCCCAACCAATCGCCAAACTCTGAAGAGGGGAGTGAGAACAGATCAGGGACTGGGGAACCACGTGCCCATGGCTGGGGGAGGGGGTCGGCTAGGGGGACGGAGCTGGTGAAGCAGCCGGCAGCAGCGGCGGCTCGCAAATACCCCCGCGATAGGCGTTCCAGGGGCCCCAGATTTTCACCCACGCCCCAGGCTTACCCCTCGCAACATACACCACCTTTTCACGAAACATACACCAATCCATGTGTTCTTTCCAGGCCGACACCGCCGGAGGCCTCTGGGATCCCCACAATTGAGCAATGTCACGCTTAGCGATCATGTATCCCAGAGTCACCCACCGCGTCTGCGGAACCGAGTAGTCAGTTGGCTCCCACACATTCAGCAAGCATCTCCTCGCTTCAGGCAACAGCACGACACGCGTAACCACTCGCAGGACCTCATGCACACCACGCCAGAATCGCTCCACCTTTGGGCATTCCCACAGAATATGCAAGAAAGTTGCCAAAGCACCACAGCCACGCTTACACAGTCCATCCTCAGCTAGGCCCATGCGTAGAAGCCTTGGCCCCGTCACATAGACCCGGTGGAGGATCTTAAGCTGGACGAAGCGAAGGCGAGCCGGGATGGCCACCTCCTTCGGAGAAGCCACCGCGGACATCCAGTCCTCGTCGTCCAACTCCAGCCCATCGGCAACCCAGGCCTCGCGGAGGCCAGTCAGCAGGCCCGATCGGTCGTTAATCAGCTTTTTGTATATAAGGGAGATCGTGCTGTCTGGAACATGGCCATCCAGCACTCTGTCCTCCAGGGGGGAAGACTCCGGAATGGACGCGACATCCGGGAAGACGGAGCCCAGCGCGTGGCGGACTTGTAAGTACCGGAAGTACTCACTGCCTTGCAACTGAAACTCCGTCTGCAGCATCTCAAAAGTTTTGAATCCCCCCCTCGTCCAGAGATCTCCCACTGTGCTGATGCCGATCGTGTCCCATTTCTCGAAGCCCTTCGAGGTCCACAAGGAGCCCAACCTCGCCGATGCATATAGCGGTGACGCCCGGGTCAAACGGTCCTTCCACCCCATAGCTGCGTTAGCCGCGTGCCATACACGCACCATGACATGCGTCGGTCCCGTCAGGCGAGGGTCCGGCGCGCCAGAGTAAAGCGCCCGATTGTAGTCGCCACCGGGCAGGAGCATCTTGTCCATTTCAAATGCCGGGTTCAGGGCGGGCCCGTAAAGGCCATGATTAATCGCAGCTAGCTGGGAGGCCCAGTAATACCGTTTAATATCCGGGAGGGCAACCCCCCCATCGTACCACGGGAGCGTCAATTTAGCCAAGGCGATACGTGGCCTCCCGTCCCAGAACAGGCGACGCTGCAAACTCTCCACCTCTCGGAAGTAGCGCGCCGGAACCAAATCCATAGTGTTCTGGAGAGCGTATAGAAAGCGCGGCAACGACATCATTTTAAACAAGGCCGCTCGGCCAAGCGGCGAAAGCGGCAGACGCCGCCAACGCACCACGTCCTCTTTCAAGCGCTGGAGGGGGGGCAGCAAATTCCGCTCGTAGCGGGCCTCCGGGTCCAGAGTAATATATATACCCAGGTACCGAAACCCCTGGGAGGCGATCTGGATCGGACAGTCCCGTGGTAGGACCGGAGCCTCCCCGGCAAGCACATATACACAGGATTTTGCCCAGTTGATGACGAGGCCTGAGTTGCGACCGAATGAGCGCAAAACATCAACTAGGACGATCAGTGATTTACGCGGGGAGGCGAGATATAGAAGGATATCATCAGCGTAGAGGGACACACGGTCCTCATGCTCGGGGGTCCAACGGAGACCACGGATGGAAGGGTGCCACCGCAGCCACTCCGCCAGGGGCTCCAGGGCCAGCGCAAACAGGAGAGGCGACAGGGGGCAGCCCTGTCGCGTACCCCGTCCCAGTGCGAATGGGGCCGAAACTCGTCCATTCACCACCACCTGCGCCAATGGGCCGGAATACAACAATTTGACCCAGCTGATGAAGCCCGGTCCGAAGCCAAACTTCGCCAGCATCGCCCAAATGTATGGCCACTCAAGCGTATCAAACGCCATGGTGGCATCCAAGGACGCCAAGATGTCCGGTTCCCGCACGAACGGGACACGCGCGAGCACCCCGTGCAAGCGTTGCAGATTAAGGGCCGTGTTACGATGGGGTATGAAGCCGGACTGGTCTTGGTGGACCAAGTCGCCCACCACGCCGACCAGCCGGTTGGCCAGCACCTTGGCGAGGATTTTGGGCTCCGCAT
Source organism: Triturus cristatus (assembly GCF_964204655.1). Taxonomy (NCBI): domain Eukaryota; kingdom Metazoa; phylum Chordata; class Amphibia; order Caudata; family Salamandridae; genus Triturus; species Triturus cristatus. Next base: position 867,801,859 of record NC_140581.1, read on the forward strand.
TCAAGAGCGAGATAGGCCTATAGGATGTGACCCGCTCACGGGGTCTCCCCTCCTTGTGGATCACCACGATCGTGGCCAGACGCTGGTCCGGCGGAAGGGAACCCCGCGAGCAGGCCGCCAGGAACATCGCGCGCAGGTGGGGCGCCAGCACATCCGGTCGCAGCTTGTACAGCTCGATAGGAATGCCATTGGGGCCCATGGCCTTGCCAGATGCGACCGAGCGGATAGCAAGGGCAATTTCGTCCGAGGTGGGAGGAGCGTCCAGCGAATCCCTGTCCTCCTCCGAAAGGGAGGGCAGCGCGATGTCCCGAAGCAGGGCATGGGAATCCTCCTCCGAGCAGGGAGAAACCGGGGAATATACCTCACGGAAATAATCCGCGAAGCAGGAGACAATGGCGTCCGGCTCGGTGACACATACACCATCCATCCTCTCGATCAACGGAACCACACGACTCGCTCTCTTCTTTTTATCCAACCACGCTATCAATTTACCAGCCTTATCACCCACATCATACAGTCGCCCCTGTTGCTCTCTACTGAGGCCCCTGGCCGCCTCCGTGACGAGGGCCCTATAGGCCGCCTGCTTGAGGTGTAAAACATGCAATGTGGCATCCGTCACCCCGCTCCCCAGGGCACCCTCTAGTTCAGTAATTTCGGCCTCCACCCGGGTTACCTCCTCCCGCTCGCGCCTCCGGGCATGGGAGATAAAGGAGAGGGCCTCCCCCTAAGAACTACCTTAAAAGCCTCCCAAAGGGAGATGGCAGAAGGGACAGACCCCACATTCTCCTCAAAGTACCGCTGCAAGGATTTGATCAATTCGGCTCGAATAGTGGGGTCGCGCAGGTACCAGGCATTAATTGGGGCCACCCTGCCCTCCCCCCTCGGGAAGACATCCAGATGCAGCAGCAGTGGGGAGTGATCTGAAATGCCCCGCGCCAAATGGCGCACCTCTCCCACCCTCCCAGCATAGGCCGCAGGAACAAGGATATAATCAAGCCGCGAGAGGCTACCATGGGCACCCGAGTGGAAGGTGTATTGCAGCTGAGCGGGATGCTTTAGTCGCCAGCAATCTACCAATCCTAGTGTATCTAAGAGGCCGGACAGCCACGCCTGTGCCCGGGGGAGGTCCCTGGGGGGATGACGATCCATAGACCCTGAAGCCACCGCATTAAAGTCCCCCCCAACTACCAGAAGCCCATCCGGGAGGTCAAGGAGGAGGCGCCCCAGGTCCGCAAACGTGGTAGATTGCAACCCCGGCGGAACGTACACTGATACAAAAACGACCACTCTGCCCTCCATTCTACCCACCAAGCCAGTGTAACGTCCCCTCTCATCATGGCGCACCTCATCAATCTCCAATGGGAGCGAGTTCTTAATCATGATGCCCACCCCCCGCGAGCCCGAGGTGAAGCCCGAATGGGCCACCAAGCGATAGCCTCTCCGATTCATGGCATGAAAGGAATTACCTATAAGGTGTGTCTCCTGCAGGAAGATCACATCTGGTGAAATTCGTTTCAGATACTGCAGGACCACACCACGCTTAATCCTATCCCCCAGTCCATTAACGTTCCATGATAACACAGTCAGGTCCCTACCCCCCATCATACATGAAAGCCATCAATCGTCCCCCAAAGAGCATCTCAAAAACGACAATACAGTAAAGGGTTCGCCTTGCGGTGCAAACAAACAACACTCCACCCCCACCCACCCATCCCAACAGAACTCCCCCCTCCCTGCACCCCTGCATGAGCCCAGACAGCCCCCCCAAAGTGCAGTGTGCCTGTCGCCCCATAGATGAAAAACTAACTAGTCCCCCAGAGGAGGAGGGAAAGCCCCCAACGGACCCCGTACGACCTCCATAGGAGGGGAACATACACGATCAGTGAATGGTAACCAAAATGTTGTCCAGAGCAAGGCCTACTATTCACCCCTCAGTTCTGATCCGGTGCGCCCTCCCCGCCAACCGCACCCCCCCCACCCCCCCGGCCCCGATCCCCAGGCAGAGTATCCAACCAGTCCCCAGCCGCCTCGGGACGGTCAAAAAAATGCGTGCGACCATCCACCTCCACCCTCAGCTTAGCTGGAAAAAGCATTGAGTACTTAAGGTTCATGTCCCGTAGGCGACGTTTAACTCCGAGAAAACTCAGTCTCTGCTTTTGGACCGTCGGAGTAAAGTCAGGGTAGAAATTCACGTCCATATTATCAAGCTTGACCGGTCCCTGTAGCCTGGAAGTCTGCAAGATAGCGTCTCTGTCCCGAAAGTTAAAAATCCGGGCAATGAGAGGCCGCGGCGGAGCTCCGACCTTAGGTCTTCCTCCGGGGACCCTGTGAGCACGTTCCACCGCAAAAAGTTTACTCAGCCCCCGGGGCTGGTGATGGGTGAGGATCAAGTCTTCCACAAACAAATCTGCCGCCTCCTCCTCCCGTCCCTCCGGCACCCCGACAATACGAACGTTGTTCCTCCGGGCCCGACCCTCGGCATCCTCCAATCGACGGTCCATCATGGCGCTCGCCTGGCCAAGCCGGTGCACCTCCTTTTGAAGGGCCGCCACGTCTGTAGTGAGACTTAAGGTGGTGTGGGCCAGGGAATCGACCCGGTCATTTGTTTTAGACAAGTCGGCTCTCACTAGGCCCACCTCCACCAGGGCCGAGTCTATCTTCTGCGCCAGAGTATCAAAGCGCTGGTCCACCGAGGCCTTCATTTCGGCAATGGCGCCCATGACGTCCCGGAGGGTCAGATCCGCGGGCTGAGCAGACGCCTCAGCCGGGCCCGCGGGGGATGTACGCTGTGCCTCTGGGGATCCCTTCTGGAGGGTGTAGCGGTCCATACTGTTTGACTGATGTGCCGGGCCGCGGCGGGTCGATTTCACCTTGGCCCGGTCGCCATCTTGCTTTGTGGACATGTCGCACTCCCAAAGTCGTGCCAATCTCCTCGAAAGGGCCGATAAACCAGTTCACGGGTTCCGGGGGGGGGTTGACCACTGCACCGCAGGACAACTCACAGCCGGCGGGTCAGCCGGGCACAGGGGCAAGGCCACACCACCGCACCCCGCTCCGCAACCCCACCTCGCTTGAGGGCAAGGAGGGCGCAAAAGCGAAAGTGAAAGCGCGGGGTACGCGAGTCGCCCAGCCCTGCCCGCCGTTGTTGTTCGCTTTGTCCCCGGATCGCCCCACAACTCCAATCCGGGGGGCCGGCGCGGAGAGGGCCGCAATCTTCGATCGGTGCTCCCACCAGTGTCCGGGGTCCGATTCGAAAACGGAAAACGGGTGCCGCCTCAGCTCGGGTACACAGACACAGTCCCCTCGTCAAAGACAGGATATAATCAGGATTAATTCAGGAGGTCGCGGAGGTCCTCGGGAGCTTCGCACCTATGCGGCCATCTTGGTTGCGCGCTAGGCTTCTCCCCCCTTTTTCCACTTTTTATTAACGCACGAAGAACCGTCCTATAACCAGTCCTCAGACTATCTAAAACATGGACGGGTCAGATTGCGTTTACATTTTTGACACAGATTGAGAACGATAATATTGTTACTGCTGTTGCAAAATGTTTCAGGAACTTGTATTTTTTTTAATAATGTTTATTAATTTTCGACAAGTTGTACAAATGTAATGATTTGACATTAGTATGTTCAGTATTACACATTCATTCACAAATACCACTTGGTGGGGTGCCAGACAACGACAATAGTGTATATCAAATCTCAGTATTGCGAATCCACATTGCATATTATTATTTCCAACTTTTATAAACGTTAACTAAGGGAACTTTCTGTTACGTACCCGTTCATGCCTAACATGTGTTGCTATTGCGTGACCCACCAGGCAAAATCAGGAGGATGTCTAAGTGTACGTGAGTGTCTATACAACAACACTATATGTGGGGCACGGACCAAGCACGGGGTCGGAGCAAGGGATTTCCCCTTTTAGGCCCGGGTGCGTAAGCCTGGTATTTGCAGATATTCAGCACCTTATGTTTTTCTGTGTAATCACTATGTAGTGGTGAGCTTCAGGGCGTGTCCGGGTTTGTAGTGAGTAATTTTAAGTCTATGGTGGCTAGGTAATCATGCCATGGCATGGGATTCCTTGTTGTGGTTGGAGGTAACTGTGTGATATTATTCGGTTGGATCTCGTGTTCAGCTACCAGTGCTCTACGGAAATCTAAGAGCCATGCATGTATACTGGGACCCCATGGTGACTTTGTGGCCATGGCTAATTTGCATTTTGCCAAACCCAATGCTAAATCCAAGAATTTGTTAAGATTTTTATGGCGGGTGTTACGCTTCGTGATGTCGAGTATGAAGTGTGGGGGTTGGGGTGTCTGCAGGATCGGCCTAAGGGAGTTGTATATTACTGCGATTGCTTTCTTACCGCACCCATGAGTCAGCAGTATTTGTAATATCAGTGATATGATGGGATCAGTGCGCACGTTCCTCCAAACCTGTAGGAATTGTTGTGTCAGTGTTGAATAGAGCAGGAATGTCCCCGGTGGCACACCGAAATCATCTACGAGGGACTCGAATTTGCATAACTGCTTATCGACAAACAAGCCTCCCACTTGCTCAGTCCAGTCCCATGCCATTCAACCGATAACGCTCTTCTAAGACAGGTGTATGAGCCAGGTATAGTCTCAAGAGGGAGGTCAGGAGCATATGGCAAAGGGAGTTGGGCCGACAGAACAAACCGCAGGCAGTTTCTGCAGGCCTCTGACATCAGCAGATTACCCAGCATTTTCTGTAACAGGGTTTTGGAACCCAACAGCCATTCCAGCATAGTTGGGTGCCGTAGCGACACTGCCCTGGGGTCCAATTTCCCATCATTATTGCTCGCCAGCTATCTCATGGGCCATTGGAGTTGCGCCGCTGCATAATAAAGTTCATAATTAGGTGCTCCCAAATTCTATCTCAGGACAAGAGGCTCCGATTATGCTTTCTCATTTCTTTACTAGGTATGCTCAGCAGCCAATAAGAACACAGTATATGTAACAAAAAACTACAATACCCATAAACACTAGGGTATGACGTATATAACCATAGAGTCCACAGTATAAAAGGTAATATGGCAAGTACAACATCCTCTTTCTTTGCTGCTCCGCAGCCACTTAAGTGCTTATTTCTTTTCTTCTGCATTACGCTGTGTATTTGCATGCATGTTGATTACTGTAGCATTTTGCTTTCAAGGTTTCGTTGCTTCGTAACGTTTAAACTTGTTTGTTTATATTGCCATGGTTACGAATTTTCATGCACGCTTGATATTTCCGTTTCGCTCGCCGCGCTTGTCTTTTCACGTGCGGGGAGCGTGTGGTTCACCTCCCGTTGTCGGGCGCTTTGCGCCCGCGTTTTGTTGGTGGAGAGGGAGTCAGGGGCTTGGAGGCTCGCGCTAGCGCTGCGAGTGCTCCGTTTGTCAAAATACCGGGCGGCCGTTACCGCGCATGCGCGGCGGCCATATTTGTTTATTGAATCAGGTGTTTCTCGCCTGTCAGAGCGGTCGCTTCGCACCGAGAGCCCACAGCCTGTGTATTTGCCCCTATTACGCCCATTTGCTATTGAAAACGTTTGGGCTGTATTAATAAGCATAGGCATTGCCTAGAGTGCTAGTTTTTTGCTGACAGCAAGCCCTCCCTCCACATTTGAATTTTATTTAATTAAGTGTTCAGATTTATCTACACTTTGGCTTGCTGTGGGGTTTTTTCACTCCCCCTGCATTGTGCCTTTGGCTACTATTGATTTGTTTTTTCTTGTGGGCATTGATTTCTGTTATACTCTGTGTCACGATGGAAGAATATTATGAGGAGGATGGCTCTTATTATTATGAGGAGGATCCTTCTGGCTCTTTGGAGCATGATTTGGTGGAAGCGCTAGATCAAGGGATGGAACACTCTGTGAATAAGGCGCTTGTGCGCGCTATAAATCCTTTGAAGCGACATTTGTCTCTTTACGCGCAGCAGCAGGGTTGGTTACCGCCTGCACGTGCGTCAAAGTCTCCTGTCAATCCCCATAGGTCTGATTTTCAGCGGTTGGCTAAAACACTGTCTTCGGACACGGCCTCTCCTAAAGGGTCGGCTGGGACCTCTTTTTCTTCCTTCCATGATCCTGATGCTGATGATGCGCATTCCTCCTCTTCTGAGTTTGACCCACCTCCTCGGAAAAGGGCTCGCAAGGAGCATTTTGTTGACGCTCCTTCCAATCCTCCCATTCTAACGTTTGAACCTTCGGAAATTATGCATCCCCACTCCTCTTCTTGGTTACCTTCACCAGCGGTGGCTGATTATGTGCAATCTCACATTCGCCAACCTTTTGCTCAGGATGTCCGAGCCCGCATGAGATCTGAGTGTCCCCGTCCTGATCTGGCGGACCATTTAGCCGAGACACCGGAGGTCGACCCTACCATGGTCACCTACCTTAAGAAGTACGCAAGAGACCCCAAAAAAGGTTTGGACAGATCAAAGCGCTCCTGCCAGGATAAATTATTAGATTTATTGGGCCCACTCACAAAAATGTTGGATTTGGGTGTTCTAGCTAAAGAATCATCGGCTCGGGTGAACCCGGATGAACTCATTCAATGGGCCCAGAGGGCCATATGTCAGTTGGGCAATGCCAATTGTGCTCTTTCATGCGAACGACGCCGCTCCATCCTTCTCCGCCTGGATCCCAGGCTGGCGGAGCTCTCCTCTTCAGAGGCCAGTCCCTTGGCTCAGGGGCTCTTATTTGGTCAACCATTCCTCAAAGAACTTTCCAGTTTTGTGGCCACTGTCAGTGGCCTTGACAAGGCCCAAGCCTCGCTGCGGCGGGCATTTCGGCCGGTTTTTGCAAAGGCCGGGCGTCTTAGGGGACGTTCGTTCGGCCGAGGATCCCAACAAAATTCTCAATGAGGATTTCAGTCCCACCGTGGAGTTGGACAGGATTCCGGCTTTACCACCCGCTCAAACTTCTATCCCTCCTGTAAGGGAAGGGGACAGTTCCGGAAAGGTCGCTTTGGAGGACAGCAAGGAGGTCCTCACGACTCCAATACTTCAGGTGAGGCTGATTCCTTTTTCCGATGTGGTTTTGGGGGGAAGGCTCCAGTTTTTTCTCCACAATTGGCAGCTAATCTCCAGCCATGCTTGGGTTCTCGAAACTGTTCAGTGCTACAAAATAGAATTTTATCAGCCCACACCTCAACCTCTCCTTCCCACCCCGTTGGTCTTTTCTCTTCAAGATCAGGAGATCATTTCATCGGAAGTCGACTCCCTTCTTGCGAAAGGGGCTATTCTTCACACTACCCGTCATCCAAGAGGGTTTGTGAGTTCGGTGTTTTTGGTTCCGAAACGAGGGGGTGGATCCCGCCTTGTCCTCAATCAAAAAGAGTTCAACGACGGAGTGGTTTATCGACATTTCAAGATGGAGGGGATCCATCTTTTGCGAGATCTTCTCCGAGCGGGAGATTGGATGGTTCGTCTAGATCTCAAGGACGCCTATTTGTCAGTTCCAATCTTCAAGCCTCATCGGCGGTTTCTCCAGTTCCAGTGGCAAGGGAACTGGTTCGAATACCAAGTCCTTCCGTTTCCTCCTCTCGTCGGCACCCTGGTGCTTCACGAAACTTCTGAAGCCAGTGGTGGAACACTTACGCGCTCGGGGTCTCCGCATGATTGTCTATCTGGACGACATTCTGATCATGGCAGATTGTCCTCACAAATTAATCTTGCATCTCGATTGGATGATCGATCTTCTCCAATCCTTAGGGTTTCTTGTGAACCCGCAGAAATCTGTCCTCACCCCTTCTCAGGTGATGGAGTTTCTAGGTTTCCAGGTCAATTCTCTGACCTGTCAACTTCTGTTACCCACTCAGAAGATTCGTTATATCAAACGGGAGTTGGTATCGATTATCTCCAAACGGATTGTGTCATTGAGATCTATAGCTCGTGTAGTCGGTCTTTTGGCGTCTTCAATTCCGGCGATTTTCCCAGGTCCTCTGCATTACAGGGCATTACAGCGGTTGAAGATCCGTCATCTCCAGCAGGGTCTACGCTATTCCGATCAGATTCCTCTTTCAGAGGAGGCGAGGTGCGAGATGCAGTGGTGGTTGGACCACATGGAGGCCTGGAATGGACGAGCCCTGTTCGGTTCTTCCCCGGAGATGGTGATCGAGTCCGATGCCAGCCGGTGGGGCTGGGGAGCCCGGTGCGGTCCCATTTCAAAGGGGGGTCGTTGGTCCCCTCAGGAGTTGTCTCTTCACATCAATTGTCTGGAACTCCTGGCGGGGTCCTTTGCGATTCGTTGCTTCACGCCTCTTCGAGCCAATTGTTGCATTCTTCTTCGCATGGACAATGTGTCCGCGGTTCGGTATGTCAACAAGTTGGGCGGCACAAGGTCCAAGCTTTTAGCGGAGATCGCCAAAGATTTTTGGCACTTTTGTCTACAGAAGAAGATCACTGTTATTGCAGAGTATCTTCCAGGCCGCAACAATCTTATTGCGGATTGGCATTCGCGTCACCTTCGGGATTTCAGCGACTGGAGGCTTCATCCTCGCATCTTTCGTTCCCTTCGTCGGTTTTGGGGACAGAGTCACATCGACCTCTTTGCCTCTCGCCTCAACACGCAGCTTCCCCGGTTCTTCAGTTGGAGACTGGATCCGGAAGCCCTGGCCACGGACGCATTTCTCCAGTCCTGGCCTGCCCTTCTGTGCTATGCCTTTCCTCCGTTCATGATGATTCCGAGAGTCCTGGCTCGCACAAAGCGTTATCAGTCAGAGCTGATTCTGATTGCTCCTCTGTGGAGGGCTCAGGCTTGGTTCCCAGTTCTTCTGGAAATGTGTTGTGCGGTGCCGATCCTTCTTCCCCAGAAGTGGAATCTTTTGCTGGACCCTCTCGGGAATCCGCATCACCTGATCCAGTCAGGCTCTCTCCGTCTTCTGGCTTGGCGACTTTCGGGGACCGTTGGTTGGTCCCAGGCCTTTCACGCGACGCTTGCAAATTTATCAGTGGATCTTGGGCACCCAACACTCACAAACGCTACGCAGGTTCTTGGAAACGATGGTGTGATTGGTGTGTTCAACAGGAGGCTGATCCCGCTACAGCGGATGTCTCTCTAATTATTAATTTCTTAGCTTCTCTTGCCTCTTCAGGCTTCGCTTATCGCACGGTTAACAACTTCCGCTCTGCCATTTCGGCAGGCCATAGTCCTCTTGAGGGTAAACCTGTTGGTGAACATCCTTTGATTACTAAATTACTCAAGGGTATTTGCCTTGCGACTCCCCCTTGTCCTAAATACACGTCTTTATGGGATGTCTCTATTGTCTTGAAGTTTTTGGACGCCTGGCCTTCCAACTCCTTGCTTTCCCGCAAACAGTTGTCAGCCAAACTAACCATGTTGTTATGCCTTGTCTCTTGCAGACGGGTGTCTGATGTTCGGGCATTAGACTTGGCTGGTCGTTGTTTTACTCCTGAGGGTGTCACTTTTCGCCTCTCTCGTCGTACCAAAACGAATACTTCATTGATTTCCTATCCTTCATTTCCTCTTCATCCCAACCTTTGTGTGGTCCAATGCGTCAAGGATTATGAGGTATGTACTGCTTCTTTACGTTCTGATTTACAGGGTCAACTGTTGATTGCTTTGCAGAAACCCTTTCGTCCTGTTACCCCGGCTACTTTAGCTCGTTGGGTTCGCTGGCTTATGTCTGAAGCCGGCATTGATGTGTCCATTTTTGGTGCTCATTCGGCACGAGGAGCTATGGCTTCTAAAGCTTTTTCAATGGGTGTTACTTTGTCTGACATTATGAAGGCCGCAGATTGGTCTTCTGATTGCATTGTTTAAATCTTTTTATTATAAACCTATTGATCATGTTGCCTCAGTAGTGGTGGATAAGCTTTGAACAAGCATAATCGGAGCCTCCTGTCCTGACATAGAATTAAAAATTTGCTAACATTCGTGACAAGAATTTTCAATTCTATTAAGGACAAGGAGGCGAGGATTATCCCACCCATTTTGTTTCTTCTGATGTATTTATTTGCATTTATACTGATGTTTGCATATGTACTATATATCTTCTGATAATGTATTGCTCTCTGATGTTTTTTCCCCCCCTTGTTATATTTTATTATATATTGGATGTATTTTACGGCAGTCTGTCTCTTTTCAGGTTCTGACCCGAAGTGACGATGTTACTGCTTTTTCTGGTTTCTTCTGCATCCGATGGCTTTCGGCTACCAGGGTCCTGTCGCCTTCCAGTGCTGTGTGTTTTTTCCTTATGGACTCCTGCGGCTACTGATGATGGTCCCTCCTGTTGGTCATCGTGACTCTTAAGCTGTTTCCTTCTTTTTTAACTGTTCTCCTCACCAAAGAAAGAGGATGTTGTACTTGCCATATTACCTTTTATACTGTGGACTCTATGGTTATATACGTCATACCCTAGTGTTTATGGGTATTGTAGTTTTTTGTTACATATACTGTGTTCTTATTGGCTGCTGAGCATTTCTAGTAAAGAAATGAGAAAGCATAATCCTCGCCTCCTTGTCCTTAATAGAATTGAAAATTCTTGTCACGAATGTTAGCAAATTTTTAATTGTCACGGCCGCCCTGCATGCCGATGGACGGCGGTGGGCAGGGGCGGCGCTTAGGGACAATAAAGGGGGTGTCCGGTGTCTGGAACGCACGCTGTGTTCCGTCTCAGATTCCCACCAAGCCCTCCGCAGTCTGGAACTTCCAGGTCACAGAGATGTCTCCGATGCATTCTTGCTGCGGCTCCTTGACCCTTTCCCTTCTGGTTCGCAGTTCTTCTTCCGGGGCAGCAGCTGAGTTGGCAATTCCTCGCTGGCTGCTTCAGTCTCCTTTCCTCGCCGACTGCTTCAGTTCCTTCGGTCCTCTCCTGGCCAGCTCTTTGCTTTCTGTGCAGATTCTTTCCTACGAGAAAGAGACAGAGAGAGTTGTTGAAAGAATCCTAGTCCCCAGTTTCACTGTAGGATTAAATAATCCTAAATTTATTATATTGTTACTTATCTGATTCTCTACATTTCATGCAGTGTGGAGTTTCGGATTCTTCCTGGAGTTTTTTCTTCCACTTATTTTCTTATGCTGTTGAATAAGAAAATGTCAATCAGTTAATTATTTGTGATATCTAAGGATAGTTTATCCTAATCAGACCCAGCATCCCTTTTGTGTAGTTTTGTTTAAACTTTTATCCTGTCTAGCAAAATAAATTTTTTGTGGTTTCCTAGTAATTCAGGATTGAGTTATTTTTTGGTCTTATGGAACTTGATGGTGGTCCTCGTTAAGGTTAGTATTGTTCACTCTTGTCATGATTGAATGCTGAATTCTGCAGTCCTAATGTTAATGCGTAGTACTTTTTTCTTATAGACAGCATCAGTTCTAACTTTACTTCCTACACGTCCATATCTTCAATTGAATTGGAAGAGGGATGACCATCAGGTATATCCCTCCTACATATATCTTACATCCTTATTAATATTGCTATCTTTGTATGCATGGACAGTACTTACCACCTATCATTTTCACTTATCAGGAGGTATATGCAAGCAAACCCATAAGAACATCGTGCCAGAAGTACCTTTGTGTTCTATTCCTTTTCCCTTTCCTTGTTTTGTCCCCTCTTCCCCACTTTCACCCCTTTGACTTTAACAGTGTTGGGATGAAGTGGTGAGTGAGGGAAGTTGGGACCCAGCATCTGTTCATCCAACATGTCCCTGCGGAAACACCAGGTGAGCTCCACACAAACCTTCCTCCGACAGGGGGAGATACGGTTTTTGAAAAGCAACCCTGGGCCCGGCGCCACCCCAAATCAGAGACACCAGAAGTGACTCTAGGTCTTTGAAGATCTTGCGTGGGAGTCTATGAGGGATGTTTGTAAAGAAGTACAGGAGTCTAGTGAGCAGAAGCATCTTAGGGATGGCCACCCGACCCATGGGAGACAATGATAGCCCAGTCCAGAATGGCAGCGCAGAATGGGCTCTAGCAATCGCTTTGCCCAAGTTGCCTTCTATCAGATCAGCTGGTCAGCGATAGATTTGGACTCCCAAATATTTAAAGGAGTCAAAGGTCCATGTGAGTGGGGTGATAGGTAAGCATTGCCTTTGTGCTATAGTGAGGGGCTTTATTGGGAACACTACTGATTTAGACCAATTCACCTTCAGACCTGAAATTCAAGCATGTTCGTCCAACACCCTCATTAGGTCCCGTAGGACCTCGTTTCGACCAGGCAAATAAATCAGCGCATCGTCCATGTACAGGGATATGATGTGCCATTGTGTATGTACCTGTATACCCCAATCCAAGACACGGCTACGTAACACGCTCGCCAAGGGTTCCATGGCCAGAGCAAAGATGATAGGTGACAAGGGGCATCCCGGTCTCACGCTCTATGTCGAAGGGGGGGAGATGATGCAATCTGTTTTTACTCTGGTTTTTACGCAGCAATTTAGGGCCCATACCAAATTTTGCCAACACTGCCAACAAATAATTCCACCCCAAGGTATCGAATGCCTTTTCAATATCTAAAACAATGATCCAAGGCACCTCCGCATCTGATCGGGCCAAGTCCAATACTTTAAAGAGCCGGCCTAGATTGAGGCCCATGTTTCTCCCTGGTATGAACCCATTCTGGTCCTCATGAACCAACAGTTGTGCCAACTCTGTTAGTCTATTGCCCAATATTTTGGCCAGAATTTTATAGTCGGGGTTTAGTAGGGACAAGGGGTGATATGCGCCCATTTGCTGCAGGTCCCTACCCGGCTTTGGCAGTACCACCAGAGTTGCTTCCCGAAGAGAAGATGGAAGCTCACCCCGGTTGAAGGCCTCATGGTAAATAGCACATACGTGGGGAGTCAGCTGATCCGAGTATGTGACATAGAACTCGGATGGCCACCCGCCTATTGCAGGCACTTTATTTCTTGCTAGCTGTGTAATTGTTTCTGATATCTCAGATATTGGTGCCTCGAGCAGTGTGTAACGGGTCTGCGATATCTGTGGTAGGGTAGCACGCGCCAAGAATTGCTGGATATCCTGTTGGGCACAGTGGGACAGGTCTTTATGTAGGGAGTCATAGTATTCGTGGAAAGAATTGTTCGTCTTGTCCTGTGTGTTTACTAACAGTCCATCTAATGTATATATGGCCGTAATAGGAGATTGAGTGGACAAGGTTTTAAGTAGCCAAGCCAGGGTTCTGCCCGCTTTGTTGCCTTCGGCGTGTTGGCGGGCCAAGTATTGCTTGTAATCCAGAGCACAGAGCTTGTCATGCATCTCCTTACACTCTAGGCGAGCCCTGGCAATGTGGGTACAATGTGTGGGTCCGCAGGAGCAAGGATTTCACAGCGTCTCACTTCGGACTCCTGTTTCTGCCGCTCCTTTAGGAGTGTCATACGAAAGCCGTAAACTGCCTTAATAACCTGGCCACGCAGCACGGCCTTAAATGCATCCCATTCCACGCCGGTGCTCGTGGCAGTGCCAGTATTTTGAAAGTATGAGTTGATGGATTGTGATATGTTTGCACGTAATGAAGCATCGCCATATTGGTATGCTAGCCCTATATGTACCCAATGTCGGCTGCAATTGTAGGGGACTATTATCTGACAATGTGGGGGCTAAGTACTTCGCTTGCGACACTCTTGATACAGCCACAGCCGAGCAGAACACTGCATCAATTCTAGTGTAGAGGTCATGGATCGCTGAGTAATGTGAGTGTTTGCGAGCCATTGGATGTTTGCTATGCCAGGCTTCGCTTAGTTGTATGTCACTGGCCCATTCTCTCAAATGCTGTGCGAGGGCTATGGATTGTGCACAGGGGAGCGGCGGGCGTGAACGATCCAGTTCCAGATCCTCTACATAATTGTAGTCACCCCCCCAATACATTGGTGCCGCCAGGTCTCTTAATAAAGACGGGGTCAGTGTTTGTAGAAACGCAGCTTATCCCTGGTTTGGTGCATATACGAAGACCAGTGTAATCTAGGAGCTGTCTATCAGCCCCTCCAGGATCAAATAACGGCCTTGTGGGTCCACTTGGGTGTGTGTCGACTAGATTGGGGTCCCCGGGGCCACCCATATTAAAGTGCATCTGGTTTTGCCCGAGTATGTAGTTCCTACCACTGTGCCTCTCTATCGCTTGCGCAGCGATGCAAGGGTCTGTTGGGTAAGTCTCCTGGACTAGTGCCATTGATGTCCTATGTTTGCGTAAGTATTGGTATACTTTGTGATGCTATGCGCATCCCGCTATCCACCGGACATTCCAGGTCAGGAGGAGAGAATTACTGTCTGGTGACATAGTACTGGGGATTGAGTATCAAGTGGGCGCGACCTAGGCCATAGCACCTCTGGTGGTCGCTCAGCCCCCCCCATGACCTGTAACCCCGATTGCTATTAAGCTTATAGTGTAGCAGAATGGATTGGACAGATCTCAATAAACATTTACTGTGCCCAACTCCCCACCCCAGGCCAATCTGCCAACGGCAAAAGGCCATCAGCACTGAAATTCAATCAAACAAACAGTCAAAGAACAATGAAATGGAAGAAGCAAAGGATATTTGCTAGATTGCTTTGAAGTAAGAAACAATAAATAAGCGGAAAGAAAAAAGAGAAAGAACATAGTGATGCTATTTCAGCCACTTATCATTCACGTGGAGGGCGCAGCAGTTCTGTTAAAACATGTTCAGGTTAGCTGCCGTAGTCGTGTTTGCTTGACGTGGTCTTAAATGTTGACATGGACCAACATCGAAGTGAACCCATGCTGGTTTTAAGTGTGGAGGTCAGAGTCCCTGTTGTGTTTTGCTTTAACTTTAGAGCGTTATGCGAACTGGTCACCCGAGTTCCTCTGCGGATTGTGATGTTACTATAGGACCTCCACCCAGCAATGCTATACGCTGTGAGTCTGTTAGCTGGATTGTTTGATCCGGCGCTACGTCTAGCTCAGATCCCAATCTGGAGGGCGATTCTGGTTTACTGTGCTGCTCCGTTTGATGAATGGCTTTCTCCCTTTCTTTTGCGGCCTTACTAGGGCACTGCACCTGCCCCTTTTGCGATTCCTGCACCGGCCCGCGTTTGTCTATTGCTACAGAGGGACAGTTGTCGAGGATTTCTTGGGTGCTTGCAAGCCCATTCTGCTCCACCTAAGTCCAAGCCTCCTCAGGAGTATGGCATAGCGTGATTTTGTCCCTGTGGTGAATACACAACGTGGCGGGGTACTGCAGTGCATATTGTATTTTGTGGTTTCTGAGACATCGTTTAACGTCCATATAGGAGGACCTGTGGCGTTGTGCCATTACTGTATAATCAGGGTACATGTGTACTGAGGCATTCTCTATTTGCCATGGTCCGCAGCCCCTTGCTACTTGCAGGATATGATCCCTGTCCCTGTAGATGAAGAGGCGCGCAACCACTGGTCTTGGGGGGTTGCCCGGACAGGACGGGCCACCCAGTACTCTATGCTCCCTCTCGACTGAGAACATTTTTGAGTATTTACCCTGTCTGTGGAGAACCAGGTTTCAAGGTATAGCTCCATGCTGTGGCCTTCTACTTGCAGGGTTTCAACTTCCAGTGAGGTCTAACCACCCGGCGTGCATCGCCGGCAGGCATCACAGGCAGAGGGCTTCTAACATTGCTGGTAGGTCAGCGGGATAGGAGATGCACGATTACTGCCAAGCACAGTTCAGGCCGTCGAGCAGGGAGATCAGGGCACATGGTCAGAGGAGAGTTCTAGCCGCCCAGAGCTCAGGTCCAGCCGCCAGTACGGGCAGTCAATTATGTGACAGCGCACCAGCATTTACCGCTGGTGCATGCTGAGAGTCCACCGCCCCTGCGCGAAGCCGCGAGGCAGTACGCACCACACCGCAATACCGTTTGAGCCTCGTTATTAAGCAGCGCGTTGTAAGGGTCTCGCGCGAGCAGCCACGGTGGGAGGGTGCCCCCCGATCATTACATTGGCGTCAAGGGCAGGGAGCAACACAAGCATGCTCCTGCCCTGCTGAACTTGGCAATTCACAACAGTTAAAGCCACGAAGACACCTCCAGAGTGTGGCTGGCCCACAAAGCGACCCCCCAAGTTACCCTGCCTCACCTCAGCTCCTACACAAGCAGCTACCTGGTGACAGCAACGAGCACAGCTGCTCTCCCCTGCATCTGCATCCACCAAGGAGGTCTTCGGCTCCACGCTACAGGGGTGAGTCGTGTATACCCCAGGGGAAGCCAAAGGAAACACTATTGACCCTCACCAGCCCGGTGAGTGCCACACGTCTGAAAACACGTGGGCCAACACGATACCCAGTGCCTTTGCGCCAGCACCCATATGCCTTGGCCCACCAAGAGAAGCCAGCGTCCTCGCTAGGCCACTCATCTGCACCTACGTTTAGCGCAATGGGGGATCAAGATGACGCCGCCCAGGCCCCTGCGCCAGCGGCTCCCCATCACCCGCCCTCAGAAGTCCTGCCTCCATTCAGTAAGTCGGCAGACCCCTCCATGGCGACTCCAAGGTGGAAGACCTGGCTGGGCCGCCTGGAAAACTACTTCATCGCCACGAGGGAAAAGGATGGAGCGGTGAAACGCTCGCTGCTGCTCCATTATGCAGGGGAGGAAATCTACCTTTTGTTTAAGCATCTACCAAACACAAGGCCCCCCCGAGGACTACGCTGCAGCGGTCACAGCCCTAAATGCTCATTTCGATCCCCGAATGAACCCGGATTTTGAACATTTTAAGCTGAGGCAAGCCAAGCAAAGAGAGGGCGAGTCAGTGGATGCTTTTAACGTGCGGCTCAGGGAACTAGCCACCACTCACCTCGTGGAAGACCGAGCGGCTGAAGAAATCAGAGCCCAGCTAATCCTAGGGATACGCAGCAAAGTCCTACGAGACCTCATACTCAGGCATCCGAACATACTGATGAACGACATCCTCATACTGGCGCAGTCTCACGACCTGTCGGCGGTGCGAGTGGAAGAAATGGACATGGCGTTGGTGTGTGGGGCAGAAAAGTGCGTCACAGTCAAAGCAGAGAAGGCTGACGCAGTCAGAACACAAAACAAGACCTACAGACCACGAGATTGCCAGCCGCAGACCCCAAAGAACTACTGTGGGTACTGTGGGTATGAAGAACATCCTGCACAGGCGTGCCTGGCCCAAGGGAAGACCTGCACTAACTGTGGCAGTGCGAACCACTTTGCTTCAGTGTGCAGGAAGAAAACACAGCGCAAGGAAGGGAATGGACAGAAGCACATGAGAAGGATGGTCCGATAACTATCGCAAGTCTCGCTGGCATCACAACCCGGAGGAAAGAAGAGGGAACCAACAGCCTACCAAAGAGATGAGTCCACATCAGATGACGAAGGGGAGACGCACTTAATCTCATTCACCCGAGCCCTGAAGAGCAGGAGGCGACCCCAACCCCGCTGCACAGTACAGATCGCAGAGACGGACGTCAATGCGGTAATAGAAACCAGAGCTTCAGTGACTGTAATGGGGGTCCAGCAATACAACAAGCTAAGGCCCAGACCAGAACTCAGACCGTCGAAGGCCCAGATCTTCGCATATGGAAGTGACTCGCCACTGCCCCTCCGAGGCAAAATGACCATGCCAGTGCGGTCAGAAGACATCAAAATCCCCATCGATATCCACGTCATTACCTAGGAGGTAGACACGCTGCTCAGTAGCCATGCAGCTGAAGACCTGGGCCTGGTGATGTTCGCCAAGAGAATACAAGCAGACCAGACGGAAGAACTACTGAGCCAGTTTGGAGACCTGTTCAAGGTGCTAGGGAAGATTAAGAGAGCCCCCATCCGGCTACACTTAGACCCAACCGTCCCGCCAATGGCCCTAAGACACCGTAGAATCCCTTTCCACCCACGGCCACTGGTGGAGTAAGAGTTGCAAAAGCTTGAAGATCAAGGGGTCATAGGGAAAGCATCCAGGTCCACGCCCTGGGTGTCACCGATGGTAATCGTGGAAAAACCACATCAACCGGGGAAGATCAGACTCCGCATTGACATCCGTCTCCCCAACAAGGCAATTCGGCGCGAACGCCACATAACGCCGACTATGGATAACATCGTGGCTGACCTGAATGGGTCCAGATGGTTTTTGCAGCTGGACCTGAATGCGGGCTATCATTCACTAGCCCTTGCCAAAGACAGTCGATACATAACAACTTTCAGCACGCACCTAGGCCTCCGGAGGTATAAACGGCCGAATTTCGGCATATCCTCTGCCGCAGAAATATTCCAGAATGCCGTAAAAGAAATCCTTGTCTGACTGCCTGGCGTCCTAAACGTGAGTGACGACATCCTCATTCACTCCAAGACAGAGGAAGAACACTACCGGTACGTAAGAGCCACGCTGAAGAGACTCCTAGACCACGGAGTCACCCTACACAAAGAGAAGTGCCTACTGTTCCAACAAAAAATTGAATTCTTTGGATACATGTTTACCCAAGAGGACATACAGGTCAATCCACGGAAATCCCAAGCCATCAAGACTGCAGCTGCCCCATTCTCCGTGACGGAAGTACGCAGCTTCCTGGGAATGGCCACATACTGTGGCCACTTCATTCCGGATCTGGCCACCCTTGCAGAGCCCCTCTGACACCTCACTCGGGCAGACGCCATGTGGCAGTGGGGTCCAGCCGAAGAGACGGTGTTCAAAGCAGTCAAGAAAGCCCTCCTCGACCACACCACGCTGGTGTACTTCGACCCGGCGAAGAAGACAGAAATACTAGTAGACGCCAGCCCCGTAGGCCTAGGGGCCGTCCTCACACAAGAACAAGAGCCTGGACGATGGGCCGCCCCAGCATACGCCAGCAAAGCACTATCCCCGAACGAGAAGCAATATTCTCAAATCGAGAGAGAGGCCCTAGCCATCCGGTGGGGCTGCAGATACTTCCACTTATACAAATGCAGACACCCATTCACCGTAGTCACGGATCACCAACCACTGGTGCTGCTATTCAAAGGATCAGCGTCCCACCCGCCGCCACGCATCGAAAGATGGGCCATCGGGCTCCAGCACTACGACATGGATGTGGTTTACGGGCCCGGTGCAAAGAACCCGGCCGAATTCCTGTCACAACACCCAGACACAAAGACAATGGAGAACCCAGCAGTAATGACACTGAGGCACATCTGGACATGATCCCGGCACTGACGTGCCCCCGAGCACTGACGCTCGAAGAAGTAGCTACCGCGGCCGAGCAAGACCCAGTCATGATCAAGGTCCGGGACACTATCCAAGGAGGGCTGTGGCATCAATTCCTGCAGGCTGCAAACGCCTGGTCAAGCCCAGAGGAAGAAAGCCTGATGCACATGTGGTGGGTCCGGAATGAACTAGGCCTCACCCAAGGGGGCATTCTCCTCAGAGGACCCCGAATCGTCATCCCGGCATCCCTGCAGCTATGGGCAATGCAACTCACCCAGAGGGGGCACCAAGGAGTGGAAAAGATGAAGGCCCACATGAGGGAGAAGGTCTGGTTAACAGGGATGGACACTCAAGTAGAAGAGACCGTCCGGAAGTGCCCGTCCTGCCAACTAACAAGCGGGCCCGAGAGACCAGCACCCATACTCACAGAAGAACACAGCTGACGCCCATGGGAAAAAGTGACCATGGATTTTGAGAGTTTCCCTGATGGGCATGTAACACTAGCCCTCATCGATAGCTACTCAAAGTACCCAGTGGTAGAGGTCGTGCAGTCAACCGCCTTCCTGCATGTTGGCCCTGCTCTAGAGAAGATATTCGGCATGCTCGGATGTCCGGATGAACTCCACAGCGACAATGGGCCCCCGTTTCAAGGACACGAGTTCCGTGAGTTCATGCACCACCATGGCATCCGGCACCGGCGCATCACCCCACAATCGCCCCAGGCCAATGGGGAGATTGAACGCCGCATGAGAACAATAAACAAGACCCTCCGCATCACCGTTGCAGAGATAAGCAACCCAGAACATGAACTGCAGAGGTTCCTGCGGGAGTATCGGAGCACAACGCACTGTTCAACACGTCAAGCGCCCTGGGCGCTAATGTTCCATGGCACCCGCCGAGATGGTCTTCCCACTGCGCCAGGGTGGTCTCCCCCCCATTTGACGAAGGAGGTGCCCTCATGAGGAGAGAGAATCGCAATAACACCGCCAGCCAAGCTTGGAGAGCGGCATTCCACCAGTTACAGCAAGGAGGCACAGTCATCATGAAGGACAGGAGACCCGGGGGGAAATTCCGGACCCGGTACGGACAGGGGTACTGGACAGTGATCAATAGACAAGGGACCATGGTGACTGTAGAGAAGGAGGGAGAAACAGTGACCCGCAAGATCTTGTGGTTCCAACAAGTGGACAAGCCCAACCCCCCGCTGTCGTAGACCACGCAGAGGAGACCGAAGCCAGTCAAGGGGACCCCCAAGAAGCTGATGGCCACCATCCAGGGGGACCCCGACGCCGGCAAGTCCAGAGGCCACCTGCAAAACCCCAGTCTACCTTCAGGACCCAGCACCCCGGTTCCTGCCTCCACCACCGGCCGGGGCCCCTCCAGGTACGCCCTAAGGGGAAATCCTCCCCCGAGCCCTCATCATAAAGACTTTGCCTGTCAAGTAAGTGAACCATGAGACTTTTGAGATCCAGTCAAGGACTGAGTTAAGATGGGATGTGACGGTTAGCGTACCAGCGTTTACCGCTGGCGCGCGCTGAGAGTCCACCACCCCTGCGCTCACGCCGGCTGGCGTGAGCGTGTCTATAAATAAAGATAGACGGAGCCGCGCGGCAGTCCATGCAACACCACAATACCGTGTGAGCCTCGTTATTAAGCAGCACGCTGTAAGGGCCCTGCGCGAGCAGCCATGGCGGGAGGGTGGCCCCCCGATCATTACAAATTGGTCCTTCTTCCGGGAGCCGCTGCACCCGTCATGTCGGGTCGCTGGCTACAGGAGTTCACCTCGCCACGTCTCCGCTCCACCGGTCGTGCTCGTCAAGCGCCAGCGCGGTCTACATCAGATTTAAGGGGAAACTACCACGCATAAGTGCTCTTCGTTATATGTGACGGTATGCGGCAGGCAATTAGAAGCATTTTAGCAGGATTAATGGGCGGCCGCTTGCGGAGCTCTTCACCTCACTTCCGCACTCGCCGCCATCTTGACCATGCCCCCCTTAGGAACATGTATTTTAATAATGAAAAGTATAAAACTCTGTATATATTTCAAATGTGTACTTTTTAATGTGTCTGCAGATGTATGTCTGATTAACTATTGGTAGTCTCCCTTTGTCCCCTGACTCACCCCATCGCCAGCTCACATCACTCATTGGCCACTTTGCTCACTCTGGACAGTTCATCCATTAATTCCAAATATTCCCCGATTCCCTGATCATAATGTGTCATTCACTGGTCACTCGGGATCATATTCAGAATCCATTCAGTTTCATACTCAATAATCATTGCCTCAGTTATGGGCAACAGGCCACAATTACATGATCTTGGCTCATAATCACTGTTTATTCTCCCATAAATTCAGTGGAGTGTGCTAATATGTATCCTGTTTCCTTAAATTGGTTATAGAATAGTTATGTGTCACTGATGGTTCTGTATTCTTTATAGAACTTTAAAGCTGGTTGCTAGATGGGGGTCAGTTTACTTCTGATCTTTTGCCTCAGCAGCCGGTCTTTAGCCATGGGTCTCTATTACTGTTACTGGACTCGTGGAATACACTTCTTTACTTTATCACAGCTGTTTACTGCCTCAGCCAGTTAGCCTACCCCGATACTACAAGTGGTCACTTTGCTTTATTTATTGGAAACTCTTCACTATTCACTGGTCACTCTGTCTATTCACTGAGCCACGTCACCAGACCACCTTGCCTCATTCATTGGTCCTTTGCATCAATCTTTGAGCACTCTGGCTCATATTCACGTATTACCGTACCTTGTATGTACTAAACATTGCTGATTAATCTGCCTTGTTTTCACTGATCACTCTGACACACATTCACACCTTACTCTGTCAAGTTCACTAGTCTCTCACTGTCCCAATCATAGTTCGCGCTGCCCCATTTATGGTTTCCGTTGGCACATAGTCGTGTGGCGCTGCTCTATTAACATGCAAATTGGCCACATTTAGTGCTCAGGGTTCCTTGTTCACAGCTGAGTCCGCATCGCTCTCTAGTTACCTGCACCACACTATTTTGGTACGTTTGAGACATGTTTTGATAGACAGAGGTTGCTATTTCAGCTCACAATGTCCAGTTAGGCGACTAACGTTGTCATGTCTTTCCTTCCCCGCTAATAGCACATGGATAATTAGCAGCATCAACAGCACAGCCCTCGACAGCTCCCTCTGCCTGCGGCCCTGGGCATATCGTTCCTCCACAGCCTAAGAATTACCCGTCTGTGCCTTTTGCTCTCACATCCGCCTCTCCTTCCTGTCAGCTGGTGTCGATCTTCAATGGGTTCAGCGTCCTGGTTGCCAGGGGCAACAGATACCTTGACAGCAACGCGTTTCAGCGACAGGCTGCTCTCGCCAAGTCAGGAAGCCACTCAAGAAGACTACAATACTCATTGCAATTTTACGAGACGGCTGTCCGCCCAGTAGCACGGTAACAGCGATGCAGTCTCTTGTTTCACGGTTACAGCCGGGCTAGGAAATAACTGGCACTATTTGGCGAGCGCGGAGGAGCACAAAGTGGTTTGCCGAATAGAAGGAGTTCTAAGAACAAGTGGCAGAGGTAGAAACGATGGAAGGGGAGTTCGGGTACTTTACTAGGGCTCGCATCCAAGAGGTCAAGGGATCGCTGACCCTGCGTTCAAACCATTTGGATTATGGGAAAGCTACCCTGGTCTACAATTGGTAAGTGGTGACCTGTATTTCGAGGGATTCCCATTTTCACAATGTGTTTATAAAAGAACAGGCAATTTGTTTGGGTATCATCATCCGTTTTTCTTTTTACAGTTATGTGTTCATTTAATAAATATTCAGGATACAATTCTTGCTGCAATAAACATCTCTGAACATGGCCAGTGGCCCTTTTTAGGAAAGAATAACCTTTCGTTCATGACTATAACATATGCAGTACTGGGTTATTGTAGATGTAATTTTACCATTGCTGTGCAAGTGTGCAGAAAGTTTGCACCAGTACTATGTAAGAGTAAAGCAGTTTGTAAGCTCGCCAAATCAGAAACAACAAACAGGAATGAGACTTGGCTGCTGCTGCACCCAAAGTCTCACATGATTTTTTCAGATGGTTCTACCAGCTGGTAAAATCGAGTAAGGTTCTCCCACACCTGGAAAACCTCACCTGGTGTGAGAAAACCTAACTCATCAGGATCAGGAGGAGTAGAATTCCGTTAGGTGATTCCGCCCCACCTGGCATAATCAGGCTTTTAATGTTTTAAAGATAACAACATATAATGAGTTATAAAATACTTTGCAGTGGACACATTTTTCGACTTGAGAATACCTAAATTAAAGCATTAAGATTACTGATACCATGCACTTGAAGCTGAGCTGCATTGGTTACAATAGAATATATTTTTATAAGTGAAACAAGACCAATACGACAAAAATCCAGTAAGTAGAACCAGAGTTCAGAATTTTAAAGAATAAATCAAAAAGTAGTGCTTAGAAGCAAATAGTGCCTTGGGTTAATTGAGGTCACTTGGAGCTGGCCCTTGCCTACGGGAAGGGGAAGAGGTCCCAGCCTCCCGTTGCAGCACCCTGTCTGTGACACACTGGTGGGGTGAGCCTCAACAGGCTGGGGACACCTCTATTAGGCCCTGCTCCTGCTCAGCAGACTGTCACGTGCAGCTCAGCCCCTGGCCCGTAGCTTAGAGTCTCACCCCATTTTCTGCTGCCGCTCCATTGTTGTTGGTTCACCCGAACGTTTGTTCGATTGGAAAACGCTGTATGCCAAAGGAACTTCAAAAAGAAGATACCAACACTTAGCGGTTGCGACTACGGGAACATAGATCTTTGTTGGAAATCTGCCTTGAAGCCGACTCTCTGCTCAACTTAACAAAAGTGACACAAGAAAGGGGATTCCATATTGGCCTTTGGCTCTCCAGAAAATATTCGGATATTAACACTTTACCGAAACTGTGATCTTGTTAAAATTTGCTGACCCATGAGGACGGGCAGTGAAACCTTTTTCCTAAAAAACAGATGTTCCAAATCATTATAATCCAATACGGGATGGCTTATCCTTGACGGGAATTATTTTTATAAACAAGTTTTCCCTGGGCTTTGTCGTTATTGAATATACCTCTGGTCCTGATGAAGGTGGCACCTATGCCATCGAAACACGTCGACCACTGACCATTGATATTAGCATCCTGCTTTTGCAGTTGTCTTGTTGACCACTGACCATTGATATTAGCATCCTGCTTTTGCAGGTGTCTTGTTAATCATAGGAGATCATTATGTGTCTTGTGTCTCCAATGTTCAGTATACGATAAACTTCTTTTTTCTTTCTTATTGTGATAGATGTATGAATGTGGAATGTGTTGGTATGTATGCAGATGAAATTGTATGAAGATATAGTTTTTTTGTGATTTAGATTAGTATGCCCTAGGAATTACTGCTTGATATGATGCATTGTCACTATAATGAATATAGTCAGTGATTATCAAATATTCCAAAAAAGGAAATGCCAAATAGAATAATTTTGTGATAGTATAAAGAAATATATTGAGTCTTTTTAAGAAAAATAGAAAAAGGTTAAATAATAAAAACTAAATTACCAAAAATTAAAAAATATCTGTGTGTTGCATCACTGTTTTTAGGCCTGTTCTTCCTTATCACAATTAAATTGTATTATTAAAAATAGAGGTCGCGAGGGAAGTTTCATTACAGGACTGCTGTTGGACAGTTCCACGAGGGACAGACTGACTGTTCCTCAGTGGGGCGTTGTCAGTAGAAGCGGAGAATACAGCACAAGGCTGAATCTCTGCTGGTGAGGCAGGATGATGGTGGATAGTATCCCCGGACTGCAGGAGTCTCATGAAGGTGTGGCCATCTTATGCACCGGCGCTCAAGATGGTGGACGGAGTACTGAAACTTTCAACCACTCACCCCCAGTCACAGATCTGGGTTGAATCTATTGTTCTTGACTGGGGTTGAGTAGCTGAAGAGTTTCAGCACTCCGTCCATGTTTGCCGTAAGTGGCCAAGGGAATGCCCAGACGTGGGTCCCTTGCTTGCTGTGCCACTGGATTCAAGCTAGCCTGGCTAATAAGGGGTGATACCCCGAAGCCGCTCCCAGGATGCTTGTTTCCTATCCATGGAGGACCAGGTCTGGCAGTTCGGGCTAGATTGTTCCCATGAGGAGCAGGGTCAAGACTGATTTGTATATGGCTGGGTTCAAAATGGAGTGGCACAGTGAGCAAAAGAATGGTGGATTAAACCCAGATCTCTTGACTGGAGGTGAGTGGTCAAAAAGTTATAGCACTCCATCCATCTTCTTGTTGTGTTTGCAAAGGTTAATATTTAACAATGATTGTATTTCACTAGAAGTTCTAGCCACCTGCAATTCGAAGGTCACGCGAGCAGATGTAAGAGCTACTTTTTGCAGAAACAATAATGCTTTGAGTCTGCTTAGCCTTTTTTTAAAAAAACGATTATATTTCATTTTTAGAGGTAAGCAAGGTATACATTACATCTGCCTTACATTGTTGAGGCACGGTAATCATCAACATAGTGGTCAGTATTATCCATCATTGTTAATCAAAAACATCCAACAACACTCCCTCCCCCTGGAAGTCAGTACATCTCCAATCAGTAATACCCAACTTTGCAGGTAGAAAATGAGGTATCCCATTAGGCTTCAGGTTAAGGGAGGGCACCCTGCTCTATAGTAGGGGCAGGTTCAAGTCGCCCTTTCGTAGAGGTTCTGATTCTGAGTGGGACTCCAGCTTGTAGTCACGCAGGCCATCATGGGGATCTCACAGGAGCAACCCCTGGTGTATCCGGTTCTGGATTAGCCAAGCAGTCCAACAGTGTCCCCCAGGCTCAGGCACTATCCACTTTACGTATGCCCCACTGTGCTTCCCTCAGGAGAATTCTTCCCTCGCAGCTTGCCCACTTTATCAGTGCCCTTTTCCACACTGTCAGTCATGGGCCTCCTGGTGCCTTCCAATTCCTAGCTATCTTGCGTTTGGCAATAATATATGTTGAGTCCTGAAACCTCCCCGTTATCTTTGTCTGTGCAGGGTGGGGGAACCAGTTCAGTAGACAATGCCCTGGGGTACTTTGGATCTCTTTCCCAATGCAGTCCTCAATCGTTTGTATAACTACCTCCCAAAAAGTGTGTAGAGTGGGATACGCCCAGAACATGTGAAGGATGTGGGCCCTAACTTCTCCGCACTGGGGACATGCTGCATATGGTATTTGGAAATATCTGCCTATGCGTCCGGGTGTCCAGTATGCCCTGTGTAGTATGTAATTATTGATCAGTTTAAAACGTGCATTAACATAGACCTTTGGTGTTCGTTGCAGAATCGTATCCCAGTATTTCGTCTCAATAGAGATTCCTAGGTCCTCCTCCCAACTATTCCTCAGTGCGCGTAGAGGCAGCTGTTGGTCCATTCGCAGCGCCCCACAGAGGCATGAAACTGTCCGTATGGTACCTGCCGAGAGCACCATATATTGACAGCCCTGGCATGTTGTGGGTTTGGTGGATCCTCTTCCCCAGTGTTTCCTTATCGCTGATGTGAGTGCCCTGTGAAGCAGAAAATGCCCCTGTGGCACGTCAAACTCCGCTCTGAAATCCTCAAACGGTCATAGCTCTGAGTTCCTATACAAGTCCCCCACCCTTGTAGCCCCTGCCTCCATGCATTGGTCTAGTCCCCGCCAGTTTCCCCTATGTGGAAGTGCATGTAGGAAGTCTATAGGTAATTCTGTAGAGTATGGGACCTTAGTGCATATTCTTGCTGACCTCCATTCCAACACTTGGTCAATGTATAAAACTCACATGAGTCATTCAGGTTGGATCTTCGCACTCGAAAGAGAACCCTAAGAAGATCGCAAAGTGGTTGCACAAAGGGACCAGGGGTCCGATCTGGTTTGTGTCAGTGCGCAATTCCCTGGGTTAGCCACTGCAGTTGGGCTGCTATATAATACAACTCAAAATCAGGGACTATGAGGCCTCCCTCCATTTTTGAACATTGTAGTGGAGCTAGATGGCATTTGTGTGACACACCCTGCCGCTCACCGCTCTACCCCCGCCTCGATAGCTCGTCGGTTGGCTACGACGCCTGAGCTACATGAGGAGATGCTTGTGTAATGGCGGAGAGTCGGGAAAGTAAACGTCACTATCAAGGACAAAACAGAAGCTACAGACGTCACAATCGTAAGGGTGGCTTGACTCAGAGGACTATACTCTACCTGGCCTCTGTGGTTACTCTCAGGCTGACAAGGTGTTTTTTTTGCCTTATGACCGAGGTGCAGTGGGCCCAAAGAAGAGGTCTGCTTGAAGAAATGACGGGGAGAGGAGCCAAAATGGATTATGGTTTTCAGTTCTTTAAACTGCACCCCCGGAATCCATAGTGGAAGCACAGAAAAAAATAAAGGTGCCGGGGAGAGCCAGCATCTTAAGGAGAGCTATTCTCCCCATCACTGAAAGCAGTGGTGTCTTCCAGAAGTTCATGGAGAACCTCAGGGAGCGAATTGCGCATCCTAAATTGCCCTCTAGCAGATCATCCCTGTCATGGTAGATCTTGACCCCAGGTAAGTCAGACACTGGAATTCCTACTGCGCAATAGGTAGATGCATTGTGGGGGGTGGTGCTCACTCTGCGCCATGGGAAAGAGCCTTTATTTTTGCCAATTGACCTGCAGCCCACACAGATGGGCAAATTCCTCCAGCAGGTTTCTGCCCCCCCTCAGATCTTCTCCCGTATCTCATAAGAAGATCAACAGGTTGCCTGCATATAGTGATATTCTGTGGAATTGGCTCCCTATTGTTAGTCCCCTAAATGCTCCGCCAGTCCAAGCATACACCGCTAACTGTTCCATGGCAATGGCAAAGAGTAGCGGAGATGGGACGTTCTTGTCATGTCCCCCGTTCCACTGAGCAACTCACTGATATGGTCCTGCAGGTATGCACCCTGGCATTTGGTCTTGTGTATGGTAATCGCATCCAGGCTACAAAGCGCTCTCCCATTCCCATGTGCAACATCACTTCATAGAGGTAGTGCCATTTCAGGCTGTCAAAAGCATTTTAGATATCGACAGCACACACAGTTACATCCTCTTGGGCATATTCACCAGCCTCCATAATAGTCAGGAGTCCTCTAATATTAGTCGCCGTATTGCGACCCGGGATAAACCCTGTATGGTCTAGGTGTATCAAGTGCGTCATATGGGATAGCAGACAAGTCACCAAGATCTTGCTCAGGATCTTATATTCGATATTCAGCATCAACAGGGCTCTGTACACTGAGCGGTCGTGCGCCGACTTGCCTGATTTCAGAATAGGAACGACCACTACCTCCCTAGTGGTATCCCACAGGATACCAGTGGTTTTAGCCGCTCCATACAACTCAGTCAGCTTAAGCGCTAGTTCCAAGGAATAGGTGGCATAAAATTCTGCCAGGAGGCCGTTGGGCCCCGGGGTCTAATTTCATGCCATGTGTTTAATGGCGTGTGATATCTCCTGTGGGGAAATACTGTCTCCCAGGACTCTCGCCTCCTCCTCTCCCAGGCGCGGCAAAGGCCCCGCCTCTAAAAATGCATGCGTTGCCGCTGTATTCGTTGGTGTAATACTAATTTAATGTGCTGAGTAATATCGGGCGAATATGTCAACACCATTGCGGATAATGTTCGAAATGTTCTCTCCGCCATTTTCATCGGTGTATGTTATGTTAGGTTAGGCAGTTCCCAGTGTGAAATGTACATGTGTGAGGATGTGGTATGTCAGGTGAGAATGATTGCTGTGTGGTTGATCTTATAGGGGGTGCACCATATGAATCTGCAGGTCTTACTGCTATTGGCATCTTATCATAAGCTTAGCTTGGAGATTTGACTTGGAAGGATAGATAGAATTTTGCGAGGCATCTCAATGAAGAATATTGATGTATTAGCATGGATGAATATTATGTGCTTCTTTCAACTTGCTTTTAACTTTGTCTAATTATCTATCTCCGCTTTGTATTATAATATGAAATGAAATCCTCTGTTTTTCACATATTTAAAAAAAGACTATAAAGAAATAATAATAATAAATTCTAAATTTCTCATGATGGACAGCCCTTAAGAGCTTTTTCATAGCCTCAAAAAAGCATTAACATAGGTCAGGCGGGAGCATTTTTCAGTGTGTTGTCCTTTATTCCCCTGACTCCTGGACCTGTAAAGTATCTTTAAGAGGGTACATTTTGTACATACCTATATCGGGTGAATATGCCATTAATACCCTCCTGGGAGTATACTCTGTTTCCTCCCTCATCCTCTAGGTCCACTATTGCTGATCCTCATTTGGACGTGTTAGTCAGCCAAGACAATAGGGAACCAGATTCGTCCCTTTCAGCATGCGTCCTGTCCATGTATTGTTTAAAGTCAAAACATCTAAGGCATTCCACCTGGACCTCCATTTCCTCCCTTGCCTCTAATAGCACAGACTGTAATTCTGTCTGCTCCAGACATTGGATCCCTATGTCCCTGAGTGCTTTTTTAGCCGTCTGGACCTCCCCAGCAGTGTATGTCTTATGTTTTTTGCCTCCGCCAGGCAGTTGCCCCAGAGAACTGCCTTAAAGGCGTCCCACTCCATCTGCGGAGAGGACGCCATACCAGTATTATCAGCAAAGTATCAGAGTATTTTCTCCTGTATCATCTCGCGAAAGACTTTGTCCGCTAGCGATGCACGCTTGAGCCTCCATGTGGGAATGGATGGGAGAAGTTGGGCCCACTCTAGTCTCAAGAGAATGGGATTATGGTCCGATATACTGCGGGTCAAGTATTCGATTGCATGAACTAACCTATGCACTCCCGGGGTGTACAAGAACACATCCAGCCAGACATTCAGTTGATGGAGTCCTGAAAAAAGGAGTAATCCCTCCAAGTCGGGTATATCTGCATCCACGAATCTATCGGTCCCCAATGTCATTGCCATTCTGTAAACGCGTGGGCTGTACAAACAGTCTGCGGGTCACTAGCGGGGGATGTAAGCGGTCCATGTGAACATCGGCAACACAATTAAAGTCCCCCTCTAAGATCATTGGGGAGGTCAGGCAAAGTGTCAGCTGATGGGACAGGTTCATTAGAAGTATGCCCTGGTCCACATTCGGGGCGTACACGTTCACTATGTATATGTCTCATCCTTCTAGTGGGCCTCGTATCGTTGCGAATCTACCCTCGGGGACAACTATCTGATTCACAAGCTGGAAAGGAACCCCTGCTGCAATCAAATTCAGGACCCCCCTGGCGTATGCTGAAAATGTGGTGTAGAATGCCTGCCCCCGCAATCTAGGTTGCAACGTTGCCCCCTCTTTAAATGTCAGGTGTGTCTCTTGTAGGAATGTTATTTCAATAAGTTAAAGCAACACTTCGGCTACCTGATCTTCATTACCACATTTTGGATTCACACTGGCTGAGCAGCTAAGGGCAAAGCAACAGGGGAGAAGCATAAATATATATATAAGATACTACACTTGTTTATTCAAATAGGAGAACACTTTATATCTCTTGGACATAGACTACATTCCTCATATATTCCCTGAGAGGAAATTATACGTTAGGGGCCCGCCATGATCTAAGTCGTGTCATCCAGCTTCCAGAACGTCCCCCTCTCTGTTCTCCCCATCCCGGCATGCCCAATAAAAGATAACATTTGCAGTGATGTACAACCTCAATAAGCCCAACTTACGAGTTCTCAAACTCGTAACAGAAGTTCTCAAACTCATAACAGATACCCCAACTTCCCCTCTCCAGGACAAGCAGATTAGAAACCCCATCCAAACAAGAATACATAATAAGTATAATAGTGGAAGGCCACTCACGGAATGTCCAACTGAGGGGAGCGATCCCGCAGCCCTCTCGGCCAGCATACCATCCATCCACCCTGTATCAATCTTATGGCCAATGAAGCCCATAACCTGCATTCTTCTCAGTGTAACATCCCCCAGATATTGCTAAAGCACCTTAATGGCAGTCCTCGCCCTTTACCAGTCAGTTGGGCTGCTCAAATGATGTCGTCGGACTATCTTGGTGTCACCTTGGACATTTCCGTATTCGGACTCTTAGAGACACTAGAGCCGAGTCTGCTCTCCGAAGATTCATGCCCCTTGCCCCTACCGCTGATCATTGTCACCAACTCCATCGCACTCTGGCGCCCCGACTGCACTTCCTCCTGTGTAGGGGCTATTGTTTCTCTCCTCCTTCTTCCGCTGCGGGCACCACCCCTTTGCGTCCTCCGCTGCCCGGGACTTCAGCCAGTCCCAGGTCTCCTGCGGAAAGTGGAAGAATTCCATCCCCTCTGGGGGTCATCACCTTCAACAGTGGTGGAATCATCATTGCATATTTGAAATCGAGTTGGAGGAGCTTCTTCTTGGCCTCTTAAAAGGAAGCCCTCTGCCTCTGTGCCTCCTTAGAAAAATCAGGGAAAATCCACACTATCACATTACCTACCCGTAAGTCGCCTTTGCGCCTTGCCTGTGTCAGGATGTGGTCTCTGTCCCTGTAGTGCAGGAGTTGTGCTATCACAGGTTGCGGGGGCTCCCCGCAGAGGCAGTCTCAACGGTACTCGATATGCACATTCCAGCAGATAGAGGGCGGACAGCCCTTCTGGCGCTACCTCCGTGCACAGCCAATGCTCCAAGTAGTCCACCATGTTGGCACCCTCCATCTTCTCCGGTATGCCCACCACTCTGAAATTGTTCCTGCGGGAGCAATTTTCCACGTCCTCCACCCGGAGCTCCAATGTGGGCACCTTTGCTTCAACTGCAATCAATTGATCCTTCAGTACAGACAAGACAGGGGTGGACTCTGCCAATTGATGTTCATTTGTGGTCACCCTCAAAACACGGCAAATTTGATCATCGTGCAGGATCCCTTGGTCCGTACCAATGGATGTCCTGCAGCATGTTGGTCTTTGGAGACCTCCGGTGGCCTAGTGGAGCTCTCGCTCCCATCCTGGGAGTCTGTTGTTTGATCAAAGTCCTGGTTGTGCTTGCGGGTTGTCATCCCCATAGCTGGCAGTCACAGGTGGCGCCTGCCGGCCCGCCGTGCCGCCATCCCACTCCATGCCAAGCCTGTTCGCCCTGCTTGGAGGAGATGATCTTACCCGCCCTCTCTGGTGGTCCTCACGTGGAAAAAGACAGAAGCCACCATCAATCAGGGCGAGTTTTCCCGGGGCATCAGCGCACCTGAAGTCTCAGCGGCCATAGTTGGTCAGGGGCATGGCTGTTGGTTGTTGGCCCCTGTATCAGTCCCCCTCCGCAGGGGGTTCTGCTTGATATACCCCAGCTGGAGTCCGCACAGTCTCGCAAACACCAAACCTTGCCCTTATCAGGCAGTGTGTTGATGACCAGTTCCTCTGATTCAGGCTCTCAGAGACCTCTCACTGCGCTGCTGTGTAGTTCTTGGTGCGCCGGTTTCTGGCACCTATCCTCCAATAACCTCAAGCCACGTGTGCGCCATCTGGTCCACCCAAGGTGAGGTCCCACCACAGGCGATTTTGACAGGTCCTCGTTCCTCCAATGCTTAGGGTAGTGACACGATTTGGGGCAGCATGGAGCACATATGTCTCTCTGTAGTAGGGCAGGTGAGCAGCATAAATCAGAGGCCCATATCCTTCATGCTACAAGGTGCTCTGCCCAGCAGTCAGGCCTGTGGTCTTCTGTCAGCTGCCACCTGCGCCCAGAACACAGCAGGGCACAGCGCTGCAGTCTACCAGGCTCCACATGCAGAGATCGCACTCAGAAGGGATTCAGACAGAGGCCACGAGGCCAGCAGCAGCACACACCCTGGTGCGGGGCTCAGGCACCTCCTCCCTCTGGTTACTGCTACCTTCTACGTTCAGAGTCTTAGCGGGATGGTATTCCAGAAGGGCAGGCCTCACCTTCTGTTCAGGGTCTGTAACGAATGTGCTTTTCGCTTAAAGGACACACCCAAACCCTGCACTCCCACTTTGGAGACGAATATTCCACTGCACCACTGCACCTTTAAATAATACACTTTGAGCAGCACCCCCTAAAGATGAGGAAAGGATGCAGGACTCCCTTTAGGCGAGGCAAGAAAACAAATTCAGGTGCATTTAAAATAACACACACAAGTTTATTAATGCAATATTTTAAAAAGGTAGGCCAAATATATCAGTAAATGCAGACTTCCAAATGTCAAGTGAATAATTAAATGAACAATTGAAATAAAATGCAGTATATACAAGTAGCAAAGAGTAGAAAATATATACAAAATGGTTAGGAACACCTCACCGATTGAATTTGCATCATCCTTGCCAAATCAAGCTGTCGATGCCCTTCAATAGCCCAGGAAGGAGTTCAATCAGGACTCAAGTTCCGTCACCTTCACAGCAATACGTCTATTCTGTGTTGAACTTCTACCTGGCCCCCGAAGGCTACCAGGTTTAAAACCATTACTCAACATGGGGCAAAGCTTCTAGAAAACCTCACCCCCTTCTCATGAGAAAGAACTGAGCTGGCTGTACCAGTCTGCGTCAAGGCCAAGACGGAGGCTGGCCAAGCTCCCGTATTTTGACTTCGAGGCAGAGTTGCACATTCTACCGATAATATCCAGTTCACTCTGGTCAGTGAAGAGTGAAAAACAAGTGAGGAGCAGAAACATGCCCTCTCCACTTTGCAGCTATGAGCGAGCAGCAAGGCAAAGCTAGAGGCCATGAGGCCATGTCAAAGCCAATAGTAAACACTTATAATTCTCATAACCCCAAACAACTTGCAAGCACTGCTGTGCACGCAGAAGCAAGGACAAGTCAGAAAAAAGGATGACATGAGGCCATGTCAAAGCCAATAGTACTGTTCTACTCCGTGACAGCTCCCACTAAAAGACAGCAAGATTACAAGACAGAAGAGAAACAGGCATATGCAGGACCATCCTACATTAAGGCTAGGGTTAAATAACAAACTAAAGTTAATTAAAATGTTGGTAGTCGAAGGTCATCATAGGGTGCCAAACCACAAGAGTGGCTCTTTCATTACAGGGTCACCAACATGTCCTCCGCAGCTGTACGGCACTCCAGGCGAGGACGAGGCCAGCGCGACCGTCTGCCCAACACAGGCACAGGGCTTTCTCAGGGCCGGTTGCCCCTCTCTTACAGCCTCCCATCTTTAGTGTCGGCTGCCTGACCGCACTCGCTTGTCCCACCAAAGGGTGATAATAGGTATCTGCAGGGAGCCAGACAATCTCAGACGCTTGGGCAAATATCACTTTCCACAGTGCCCCCGTCCACGATCTCCTCAGTGAGCCGCCACCATCTTGGGACGAATCACGACAGCAGAAAGCGGCTTCCAGGGTCAGCGCCGTCGCCCTCCAGGGTGTCTTTTCTGCCTCGTCTTGGTGCACAGGGCAGGCCAGGGATGTCGTTCCGTGCTGGCTGGGTATCGTAATCGCTGCAGGATGGAGCTGGATGGCGGCCAGCTAGTGGAGCCCCGAGCAGCGCTGCTCACTCCATCGGTGTCAGGCCAGGCCCCGAAGTCTGCTTAGCTTGTTTAAATCTGCCTTCAAAGTTTAAATGGAATGCCACAGTGAGCTATCTACAATCCCATGTGGAGGGGGAACCAATACGGTGTTGCAACAAGTGACTAACTGGGAAACGGACAAAACATACGGGACTCCAGCCCTCATTCTGCAACAGTCTTAATCACTAAGCATGAGATAACTCCCCTTAGGGAGTACCCTAATAAAAGGGAGAACTGCCGGAACCAGGATTCCTTTTGAATAACAAGTCAAATTAGGCGCTGAAGAATTGCATGCGCTGTGGATTTTAACGTATTTACAAACAAGTGAATGTCTGTCAGTAAAGTCACATTCTTCGCCAGTGATAAAAATGTCCTTGACGGTACTTTCATAATGATAAGCAAACCATAATTCATGTATGTAACTGCTGCCTAGGGGTTCGTATCTATCTACAGGAAAATGTTTCATGCAAGCTGTGCATTGAAACGTCGATCTACGCAGTTAAATAACTTAGTGTATTAACAACACTGCCGAAGGCATTTCAGCTATAGTGAATGGGAGTTGTTCTCATTTTTCTAAATGCAACATTGTATAGGTTGAGTCTCTCATGGCCATCAATTGTTGTTTGTGTTAAATTAAAAGGGAGAAACAAATCAATGCAGTTCAAGTAATGCTAAAGTGTTTGAAGCGCCCAGCTATACTGCATAATAGATCTAAGCTGACTTTGACCATGGCATAATGTTGACATGTCACTTTGCGTAATATCAATAACAGACGGCACAATGTTGCTTAAGTTGTAAATCCAAGATGACAACGCATTAATGCTAATATCAACAACTGCAAGCACTTCATCTAAGTTATCTTGGTCAATTTGTCTTAACCGTACAGCAGCTTCCATTTGGGATAGTTTCCAAATTTTATTATAAGTAGCATACATAAATCTTTTAGAACGTGGAGATTTTGGACCCAAAAGAAAGTCTGACAAATGTTTGTCCTTGGACAGAAGAGGCAGGTGTTCCTTTACTGCGGACAGTGTGGAGTGTTCCATCCATTGTTGACATAACTTTTCCACTGAATAGGTGGTAATAATACCAGAATGTGTTGACTGAGAGTATTGTGGATCCGGTCTACTTGATTTAAACCCAGGTGTGGAATCAAGAAAATGAGCATGACAATCATTTATTGTCACTGGCCACAGTAACTAACCGGCAGGCTCGAAAACGAAGAATTAAATGTACCGTTCTGTACTATGCTATTTAATTGTTTTTCTGTGTAATTTGTAAAACTCTGCCAAAAAAGCGGGCAACAGAGGGAATGGTCGGGCATTCATTGCCTTAATTTTTGCCAATCCCAAACAAGTAGTCTGCTGGATTGTTTCATTCAGGAACATCATTTGTGTGGGAATTAAACGGGCTCAAAACAAGGCTTCGATGCCCTGAACCTGCCAGGACTTCATACCCCAAATCGATTTCAAATCAATACTGTCTTTCCACTAATTATAACCTTTAAGGGCGAACTGATTGTCAAACGTAGTAGTATATATGAGCTTAGTTTGAGTAGACATATATTTATTTGGTGGTGTTGGAGTTAATTTCAAATAATATGGCATGGGGTCTGATGTGTCATATCCCGTGATATATGTATACTTCTCTTTTTGCTTCTTGGAACTCTCTGGAGGGAGAGCTGGACAATGTTCCAATTCTGTATATTTAAAATGGGGACGCTGTGTACTTATTCTATGTAAAAATGGTGTCCATAATGATAGTAGCAGAACAACTCCGTGTAATTGGCAGTTAAGGTATAGACCTTCTGATTGAAAAACAGTAGAATAATCTAATTCGGAAAGCATAGAATTTACAGTATCTACATCCCAATCATTATAATATAACCCAGGTACTATTACATCACCCATAGAAACTTTGAAAACATATGGTATCTGCAGGATCTCCGTAGGACTGAATATGTTGAATGGAACTTTATCCCAAACAATTCCATCAGTCACTGGAATGGTTGAAATGTTCACGAGGGACAAGTCTCTTTTCAGTTTATGCGATGTGGAATGGGAGGCTAACACCATGTTGACTGTCACAGAACGTTCCGGGAGGTAATGCCTGTTGATCAGTAGGAATAAAACAGTCACAACTCCAATCTACATGAACCAGAAAACCAAGGAAAGTCTGATCCAGATATATATCTAAGGAGGGAATAGATAAGTGCATTTTAACCATGAAATAAAAACACAAATCCGTTCTTGAGGTGCGAAACAGAAGAACTGTCAGAAGAAAAATAATCTTGATACATATAGTTCCCAGAGGTGCTCAGCTGGAAAACAGGAGATTGGGAATCAGCAGTAGGACTTGAAAACGCCAATTCGGATGGACTTGCCAACTGTGGATCATTATAAATGACATCTGGTGTAGTAGAAATGATAGTAGAAACCGGTATTGTGTCAAGGAAGTTATTGGCAGAGGATTCAGCCTCTCCCATCTGGGGAGGATCAGCATTGGTGGTGCTCACAGGCAGCAAAGAAAAGTCTTGTGTAAAAGAACTACTATTCTGTGGCACACTATGAAGTATCGGCCTCATGATGTAGTTTGACATGTTCAATGGAGACAAAGAGATTGTCCTTATATCCTGCGAGTGGTGGCAAAATCACAGTTCGTGAACCGTGAAGCCCAAGGATCGGAACAGGACCGCGGTACGTTGGGCGGAATTCCTTTTTGATGGCCACATTTTCTCGAACCAGATCACAAAAGTTTTGGAAGCCAGCCAGAAACTGGAAGAAGAACATCAGAAGTTGATGAGATGCAGGCAAATGTTTGTATGAGTTAGCATGACAGAACTTTTGTAGGTCCTGTAAGACAGCACAGTGGTTATCTACATCAAAGGTTGTGGCAGACGCCACAATGTCTGGACCATCAAGGTCTGGAACATACAACTTAATGCCAAAAAGAATTTTGTATGCAGTCCACCCACCCAGAGATCTTTTAGGGAGGTTATTTAATGCTCGTTGAACCCTATAAAGATGGCTCAACCAATTACAGCCAGTACCTAATACTCTAGACTTTAAGGACTGCTTTAAGTCATGGTTCATTCTCTCAACAACAGAATTACCCTCTGGTATATATGCAGAAGGAAAATGCACTTACAGACCCATGGACTTCATCGATACAGTTCAGAAGCGAATGCTGGACCTTGGTCAGAGTGCAATGTGCAGTAGGCATATGGCCGAGCGTTGTGATTACACCCAGAGGAATCAAGAGCAAGAATCAACTGCAACCAAAATATATTTGAATGCTGTATCTGAAATCAGTGGACCACAATGATCCAAATAAATGCAGTCAAAAGGCCGGTTCGAAATAAACAGATGTGTCTGTGGTGGACGAGACACAGTGGAACTTTTGATTTGTTGACAGATGTCACAAGTTAAAACATATTTTATGGTTTGCTGGTATAAAGCTTGCCACCAATAGCATTGCTGTGAGAGCAAAATAGTGGCAGCCACACCGGCATGAGCAGAAGCTACACCTTCATGTGCAACAACAATGAAGTAATGTCTGCGGTCCGTGTTGGGAATCACACGATCACCAATGTCAGGAATAGTAGCAAAAGGAACATTTTGATCATTTAAGTGAGAAGAATATTTTGAAGGTAAGCCCTTCGGTAGAGGGTTGCAGATTCAAAATGCATTCACGGCAGCCAAGATATCAATATAGAGCTTGTTACTGCTGCCGCCATTTTAGCTGTGGCTACTGCACGTTTGGTCACTTCATTCACATGAGAATTCCCTAGGGCATGTGTTCCCCACGTTGATGACTCAATGTTTGTATAACATGAGTTTGTGGCAAACGATCCTTATGATTTGCCACTTTAACCCAGAGCAGTTTGCGCTTTATTGTGCTACCTTTGAAATCTTTAAAATCATTTTGTCGTCAAAAACATAAGTTATAATTAAAGAACTGTACACAGTAATACAAATCACACACAATAAGGGTAGAGATTTCAGGATTCGTATTTTCAAGTGCAAGAAGTAAAGCCTTCAATTCAACCAACAGCGCCGTACAGTCCCTAAGGGACTGCGTGCGAGTAGTTTGACATAGAGCCAATAACAATTGCGCATGCAGCTGAATATTGCTACTTAGAACCTATAGCAGGTTGAGCAGAACCATCAGTATAAATGACGGACTTATATTGATCTAGAGGCGGAATCACTTGCGGCTGCTCCCGTGAAGCAGTAGTGGAACAGGGGGGGGAAACAGGGGGATGGGGGTGGAGAAAAAAATGGAATAAAAAAAATCACTTACCTGCTGACCGGCCGCCACCTTTCTTCCGTGCTCTCCGTCCTCTTCCTGGCTTCTGTTCGAACAGGAAGCACCCAGGCTCCCCATAGCCAATCAAAACACTGTAATGCAGCTTTGTGATTGGTCTGAGCACTGTGGTTCGGTGCTCAGATGGGGAATGGGAGCCTAGGTATGTTCTCCACCCAGGCTAGAATGCATGCTGGGTGGAGAACATGCAAAGTGCGCATGAATGTTTGGCCGGCCATGGAGAGCCAGCCAAACATTCATGCACACTTAGGAGGGTGCCACCACTCCTCGACCCTGCGCTGCCCAGCCTCGCCCACCCCAAAAAATGCCTCAGCATGGAAAAATACAATGATAATAACATTGCGTTATTATAATTTTCTTTTTCCTTTTTTGCCGTGCTGAAACGCAGTGGGGCGACGCTACTCCACCTTAGCAGAGGAGCCGCCCCTCGGCAGAATCAAAGAAGACGAAGGGTATACATGTTCATACTGCAAAAGATTTTGTGCTTGCAAGGATGGGTCAAAGATGAAGTCCACAGCCACAGCTGGTAAAGAAGTAAGCTATTCTATCCGACAAACGTGGAGGACCTTTTCATTAGGAACACTGGCTTTCATGACAGCCTCCAGGTCAGGCACAGGAGAAATGACAATAATGCTTTTACCTTGAGCAACTGGCCATTCCTTTAGGGTGGTCATCTACACAACAGTCCACATTTTTTTCTGTTGAACCAAAATGCATTCCTGCAGGTTCCTATAATATGATTTATAAGCTAGTGGTACTGTTTCACCTTCATTGAAGGTGACATGTAAATCCAATTGCACCTGGTAAAACGTGGTTGACTAAATTTATAGTATTGACACGTGCATGTAAATGGCGTGTTTCAA
Organism: Triturus cristatus; assembly: GCF_964204655.1. Lineage (NCBI taxonomy): Eukaryota > Metazoa > Chordata > Amphibia > Caudata > Salamandridae > Triturus > Triturus cristatus. The sequence continues at coordinate 867,841,615 of NC_140581.1, forward strand.
GCAAGTCAGACTGTAAAGATCTGAGTGTGTCAGTATGTTCTGATGTCAAGTAGGAAGCAGAAAAATCAGGACGTGTTAGGACATAGAAAGGTTTAATACGTTGTGCGTAATCAGGTATGTATATTCTGCCAAAATGTAAGAATTCCAGGAGGGACTGTAATTTTTTAAGTGTACTGGGAGGTTGTACCAAAGCACAATTGTCCAGAAAAGGAGGGGCAAGACTTTTCCCCTCATTTGTAAGTCCATATCCTAAGAAAAGGACACTGAGAAAAGCTATGTAAGATTTCTTTGAAGTTGAATTTGTAACCTAGGTTCACAAACCGCAATAAAATGCAATCCACTCTCACTAAATGGAGTTCAATTCATCATCAGTTAAGTAGATATCCTCTATGTTGGACAGAGCGTCAGGGTCAATTTTGTGAAGAATCAACATCATTCTCGCTGCAAAAACTCCTGGCTGTTCTTATATAGCCCATAGGAAGTCAGGAGTAGCGCATCTGGAATCCCAGTGCGCTAAAGGCAAACCATTGGACATATCCAATGTGGTTTTAAATTTTTTATGAATAATATTATTACTGAGCGCAGTACTATGGGTATTTTGTACTGTAAATGTGCGTGTATGACTGTTTAAATGTCTATAATGTAAGACAATGCGATATGAATGATCTGGTTTTAGAACAGGAACAAAGATTATTATTCATTGGAGACACATAGGGTTCAATTACTCCCTGGGGAAAGAAGTTCTTTAACGGGTGCTTTTGCATCCTATATAATAGGATATTGTAGCTGTACCTGAGGTTTTGACCGTATAGGAATTAACATGGTAAGGAGAATCCTTATACCAACTAGTATGATTATGATAAAGTGCAGGGGCCAATGCTTGTTTGACTTTGTCAGGGACAAGATGTCTCCGTTGCTTTCGCTACCATAAATTGGTGGAGAGTCCAGCGTACTGTAGTGACGCCTGCTGCGTTGTTGAGGAGAGTCACCACCCAACTCCTGTTCAGGAGGAGGATTCTCACCATATGTGGCATATTAAGCAGTTAATGCAGCAAATGTATTTTTCTGAAAAGAGGGTTTATATGATGGAGGTCTATCCTCCTACTTTATTTTCATGTCAGACGGGCATTGTGTCTCCCTTTTTGGTTTCAGGTACTCTTCTTTTCTGTGATAAGATCGCCCTCCTCTTTCGGATTGTTTATCAGAAAGCGCAAGACTGCACTAGATTAATATTAGCCAAATCGGGATGCAGGGTATAGCCCGCTAGTGCTGGCCATGTGGCTGCATCAGTACTTAAGGGGCCTATGTGGACAGCGCCAAGCACATGGTGATGGGCACCATTAAACCAAGTCTGGTGCTCCCAGAAGGTAAGGGGAATCTCCGTAAGAGCATATGGTCGATATGCATTAGGAACTTCGGGTATGGTATATTCATGAAAAGTATTATCATTAGCGTCGACAGCCGGGAACGTGACTCATGAGTAAAAAACTTCAAAGCGGAACGCTGAGTCCACCTCAATGACAAAAATCACAGGAGCACCCGCATTAGGGACTCCATGTTGTAACAAATGGATGGCAGTTAACTATAATAACAATGGGCTGGACCATAATTAATTAAGGAGGGATTTAAAGCGTAGCACAATGAGGGCTACAAATCCTTTGAATATTCAAGCTTGAAAAACCAAACGGAACTTGATATATATATATATATATATATATCAATCCTCCTTCGGCTCCTTTCGCTGATGTGGCGCTCTTTCAGTTGTGCGTTATCTTGCGACCGAGCCTGGCCGCCATTAATTTTCATACCCTTTCCTCAAAGAAAGAAATAGGTCGCACTCTGGTAATAGTTTCCTCACTTTTGCTGGTTTTAATTTTCAAGGTTTACAATTATACTCCTGAGGCAATAACAAACCAACGCGTTTCGGTCTCCACCGAGACCTTGTTCACGGTAACGCCCCTTCTCCAAATCACATGTTATAAACTTTTGTTTATCATTACATCATTTCCTGTGTCTCATATTGGGGCATTATGGGAATTGTAGTGAGATCTTTCTCAAATTGAGTCCAATTAAACATACATATTAAAAATAATGACCAAATTAAAACAAAATTGAAACAAATTGCTTTTTTTTTTTTTTTGTAAAGGTTAGAGAAACAGCCTTTCCTCAACCTCACACTATGTCTATTGTGTGCTTATACATAAACTTAAATTATATTTTATTTTATATTTTTTTATATATATTTTTTTATATTTATTTATTATTTTTGGGTACCATACTCATCAGTTAATTTTTCCGATATTTATGATATCAAATTTTGCACTCTGTGCTTGTTAATTTTTTTATTTTTTTCCCTATTATTATATGTATATACCTCTAGTGAATTTTTTGTCAAGCATCAATGCACATTTGGTGTTCATTCCCTTAAACACACTCTAAAAAGTTTTTCCACGCCTCCAGTGGAGAGTGATTCCTGATTGTTTGTATTTTAGGGCACCAAGCAAATTTACCTTTTCATGCTTATGGCACACAAATCAAAATTAAAACAAATAAAATTGTTTTATAAATTAAAGCATATATGAAAATAAACTGATAAAAACTATAGTTGATATCACTATAAAAATGAAAGGTTCAAGGCTTTTCTTATTACCACTTCACCTTAATTTACTACCAATCATTTTACAACTGCGTATACAGCTCTTCACTTTGATTGCGTCCATGTGGAGTGAGAGACCGTAAATTCAAAATATGACGTGATTCTTTCTGTCTCAACTTTCTCTCTTTATCCCCACCTCCTTCCTGCTTCTTTACTGTTTCAATGCCAAAAAAGTTCAGCAATTTCCAATTGCTGTTATGGTCTGTTTCCATATGTTTTGCAACCGCGTTACTTCTGCCTTTGTGTATGGTTGCTCGCACATGTTCAAGTATACGTTTTTTTAGTTCGCATATGGTACTGCCAACGTATCTTAGTTGGCATGGACATTCGATTACATAGACAACATACTGACTTTTACACGTGATAAGTTCTTGTATGTTCCAAATTTTTCCATCTGCCATTGTTATTTCTTGAGTATTTTTTGCAATTAAGCATACTTTACAGTTATGGCCTTTCTTAAAGCCTTTACTATGGAGCCATGATTTACTTGTTTCTTTCCAGAAATGGCTGTGTGTTAAACGATCCTTGAGGTTAGTGGCTCTTCGATATGTTATGCTTGGTGTGTTTCCCATGATTTTTCCAACTGTAGTGTCTAACTGTAAAATCTTCCAATTTCTTTTTATGATATCCTTAATCTGTTTGGATTCTTTGGAAAAAGTTGTAGTAAATCTTATTGGTTCTCCTTCAAGATTTTCACTTTCTTTAGTCATATTTGATTGTAATAGATCTTTTCTTTCTGCTTGGTTTGCCCTTTCCCAGCCTTTCTGAATTTGTGTTTTTGGATAACCTCTTTTTTCAAATCTTTTTGATGTTGAACCACTCTGTTTATATATATATATATATATATATATATATATATATATATATATATATATATTCACTGAAAAAACCATAGGTTTTACAGACCTTATAGTTAGGAATTAGCATTTAAAAAACCTTAGAAATTCACTGAAAAAAACATAGGTTTCAGGGACGTTATAGTTAGTTGGGCATTTGACTCATATAAAACCAAAGAAATTCGCCCGTTATAGTTAGTTGAGCTAACTATAACTCGCGCGCCCGCAGTGCACTGTTGATGACGTCACATATTGCATCACTCATTACATGGTCAGTGACATCACTGATGACATCTCAAATGACATCACTGATGACATCACTGATAACATCATCCAGTGAATGTGTGTTTCTGTAAAGTTTAAATATTTTTCATATATATCTATGCCAAGGTTTATTGAAGAAAGAGTGGATTTACAAGTAGCTGAATGGATTATTTAGTAGGTGTGTGACTGACTGCATAAGTGAGTGATTGAACATGTGTTACTGAATGTATGGGTTAGTGACTAAACTGTGTGAAAGTCTGTATTAGTGTCTCAGTTGGTGTATAAGCGGCTGCATAGGTTGGTGAGTAGCTACATGAGTGTCTATATGGGTTATTGATTTGTTGTCTGAGTATCTGTATGGGTGCCTGAGTGTCTGTATGGGTGGGTGGGGGTGGGTGTGACTATGTGCATAGATGTCTGAGTGGGTGATTCACTAGTTGTATGGATTAAAAAGTGCATCTGGGAAGGGCTGTATGGGTGAATTAGAGTATGTATGGGTGTGTTGGTGAGTGAATGAATGTCTCAGTGGTATATGTGAGAGTAACTACATATGTTTTAATAGAGTATATGTGAGTATTGGAGTATATAAATGACTATACGTGAGAGTAAGTTATTTGAAGAGTGGGTGTATAAATGAGAGTCTGCTTATATCAGTGATTGTATAAGACAGAAAGTATGTGTTAGTATCTGCATAAATAAGTGATGTGGTGTGTGTATAAATAACGGAGTTGGTGTGTATAACTGTAATAACAACAGAACAATGTGGGAAAAGGTCCAAGGGAAAAGGATTTTAAAGACCAGCAGGTTGTATATCCCTTAAATTGAATCACTATAACACTGGTCAACCCGGGTCTAATGCTGTGTCAACAAAGAAAAAAAGAAAGCATATCTACTGATTCCGACATCTCTTGTTAGAAGAGAACCCTTCTTGGAACAGAACCCATCAATCACCGAGGAATCAGTGCGTTTGTCATCATCTGGGTCTGTGTCTCTTGATACAACGCCCCAGGTCCTGATGGAACGACCCGGTTGTGAGTAAAGAGAAGTGGCATACAAGGGTTGCTGTCAGATCACCACCAATGATAACAAGAGAAATTTAGTAAGCTCTCGCTCACGTGAGAGGGGTTCTAAAAGTGCAGCACTAAATCATAAAAAGTGACTAAAAATGGCTAGGGGAACTCAAAAGTGCTTTAATTGGTAGAGTACCTCTGCCAACATTAAAAAGCAAAATGGCAACTCAGCATAAATACTTTGTCCCGGGGTACCGACGGAGAGAGCGGGGCCCCTTTCCCTGAGCAGAGACCAGGTTGAGGTGAGGGTATCACCCAGAGTCCTGGGGTATCCGGTTTTGACATCTGTAGAGTTCAACCGGTGGTAGGAATGTCTGTAATTTTTATTATACTTTCACACACTTTTACATAGTAGCAGCAATTTAGGTCCTGATGAATGCCCTTGATACTACACAGCTCCCAATGGGCAGAAACATGTCGACCAGATACTATGGACAATGAGCATAATGACAAAGTATTTATGCTGAGTTGCCATTTTGCTTTTTAATGTTGGCAGAGGTACTCTACCAATTAAAGCACTTTTGAGTTCCCCTAGCCATTTTTAGTCACTTTTTATGATTTAGTGCTGCACTTTTAGAACCCCTCTCACGTGAGCGAGAGCTTACTAAATTTCTCTTGTTATCATTGGTGGTGATCTGACAGCAACCCTTGTATGCCACTTCTCTTTACTCACAACCGGGTCGTTCCATCAGGACCTGGGGCGTTGTATCAAGAGACACAGACCCAGATGATGACAAACGCACTGATTCCTCGGTGATTGATGGGTTCTGTTCCAAGAAGGGTTCTCTTCTAACAAGAGATGTCGGAATCAGTAGATATGCTTTCTTTTTTTCTTTGTTGACACAGCATTAGACCCGGGTTGACCAGTGTTATAGTGTATACCTGTATACATGAGTAAATGGGTATGTGATAGATTATTTGCATGACTGACTAGGTGTGTGAGTAACTGTATGGATGAGTGGCGGAGTGTGACTGTATGTATAGGTGTATAAGTGCATATTATAGTACTGTATTGATGATTACCTGCATGTATAAGTGACTGGATGTGTGTAGACCTAGGAAATAGTGGGTGGTATGTAGTATCTGGCAGTTTTGTGTGTATGGTTTCAAAAATAGTAGTCTTTATTTTAGAGTGCGTGTATCAAAGTTTATATTAGGGCATCAGTATGTGCATCAGATTATCACGTGGATGATGTCATCAGTGTTGTCACTGACCATGCCATGAGTGATGCAATATGTGACGTCATCACCAGTGCATTGCGGGCGCGCGAGTTATAGTTAGCTCAACTAACTATAACGGGCAAATTTCTCTGGTTTTATATGAGTCAAATATCCAACTAACTATAACGTCCCTGAAACCTCTGGTTTTTTCACTGAATTTCTAAGGTTTTTTAAATGCTAATTCCTAACTATAACGTCTGTAAAACCTATGGTTTTTTCAGTGAATTTCAAAGGTTTTTTAAATGGTAATTTCATATTTTAATATTTATAAAACCTATATTTTTTCTATTTTCTTTTAAAAATATTTTTTAACTCTATTATCCTTTTTTTCTCAAATTTGAAAAATGATGTAATTTTTTATATCTTCAAAAAAAAGTATGTATATATATTTTTGTTGTTGAGAAAACTAGACTCCCGTACCGGTAGTGTACCAAGCTCCATCACCACACGAATCCTATCTGCCGTATTGCAAAACTCGTTAAGGATGCGCATTTCGTATCCAACGGCTTCGTAGCACCGTGTCCCACCTAACATCATATACGTATAAGGTCGTGCCAGCTCCTAGTTTGGTATGCGACGGGTGTGCGGTACCAATAAGCGTGTCACGTCATATATGTATAGGTTCACGCCGGCTGCACGTTCCGTATGCGACAAGTGCACGCTGCCAAGCCCTGTATTACATCATAGACGTATGGTATCGCGCCGGGTACGCCATTCCCTCATTTATTTTTTTATGTCTCAAAACTATATCTAAATACGTTTAAAGTGTATATGAGAGCAAGCGATAATCTAAAATATTTTCCACATTTATATATTTCTAACTGTAATAAACTTATATTATGGCAAAAATATTTTCTCAAAATCACATCTGGTGCAGCCTCCTTTTGCGCTCGGTGCGCTATTGCCATGTGACCTTAAAAAAAAGCTTTTGATTGGTTCATAACATTTCCCATTGTAACAGTTGGAGGACCCCACCCATTTTAGTCATTTTCTCTACACCGTCTGATGAGAGACACCTCTTCTGCTTACAGAGCTTTTTTGAGAAGTTTTTTTCTGTGTACACATATCGTATAGTACACACAACATGCAACGATCATCTTGATGAATAATCATGCTCTGTACAGTAGCCTTCCACGTGCGATAGCCATGCATCTGAAACGTTACATCAAAAAACAAATGTGTGTTACACGATGCCCCTGGTGTGTGTGTGTGTGCGCGCATTATTGTGCTGCCTTTCGGCCTGGGTATTGGTGGCTCAAAGGGGTATCATCAGCCACGGGCAGAGTGCACATCCTAGATCACATGTAACAAACAGTAAAGAGTAATGTGTAGATTTGTGTTGCAGTATGCTCTGTTGTCAGGCTTTACCAGTATAGTGGTGTGTCACATGTCAGACTTTCAGCTTCACTTTGACATGCATTGCTTGACTGTAATGAGCGTTATCACTGTGTGTGATGTAATCTCACTGCTGATCCTCCCTCCATCCGAGCACATTCACATGTGTGCGCTTCGCGATAGCAACACTTTCAATAAAACCGCACACCACTGATATGCGTGTCTGCACATATCCACCAGCTTGACAACGACATGTGATGTTGTCCATTCAATGTTTTTGGACAGCATCTCAGCGATAGTTGCCGCCCTCTCGGTACATGCTACATTAATGTAAATTGCAGATTGTATGACGTCAAAACTGCAACAGGGATACACACATAAGTACAGTTCCCGGAATAATTATTCACACCCCTACGCTGCCCTGGCGTACGCAAGCCCAGCCCACTTTACGTACGTATAAATAGGATAACGACAACACCACATGTCCCAGTTCTTCCACACTGCTTCAGGTGATATGGCCGCATCCACCTCGCATATCACAATGCGCAATAAAAAAAAGGGATCCATGAGGTGTACACCATCCTCACAATCAAAACTCTATCTGAATTGTGAACCCTGATGGCCGTTGTGTTTGGACACACATCAATGACAGCAGGTGAGCAGTGGGGCCTGGGTGCACAGGGCCTGCAATTGAGCGCGTTGTGGCGGGAGGGGTGGGGTGCATCAGCCTGGGTGCACAGGTGAAAACAAGCGATGTTGCCGTGCGTAATGATGTGATCTCTGACCTCATTCAGTCACATCTCTGTCTCATTTTAAGGACCTGCTGGACCGTACTGTAGGCCTGAGCCAACGGGCAGCGCTGCCCTACAGACATGTGGCATTGGCTTTTGGGGCACTGTAGTGAGCTGACTACTAAGTGTACATGCACACAGGCTTGCACCACTGCATTGCACCCGCACATTATGCTTCTAGCATGCGCTCTGTTCCTGTATGTGAACGTTGGCATAACATATTTTTATTTAACCTTGTGTATTCTCGTACACTCCAACTCCTCTTTGAACCACGATTACCACTAACAGTTGGTAGATAGTACTTCAAGAAGGAAGGATGCACTCAACTGGTGTTCTCTCTTAAATTTGAAATAAACCTTCATTTACCTTAAGACGTTTCCACCATTATATTATTTCTCCCTTTTTAGACACTGAGTTAGTTGCACGAAAAAGCACGCAGCAGGTGCTCAACCGGTAATGATGCTCTGGCCTTTCTGACGCCTTCCATCGTGGTATCAAGACACTGTCCCACACCGGAGACCTTCTGTGCCACCCTGAGAGGCACCCCGGAGTCAGAGCTTACACCGGCACGTCGTTGGACACACCAGTTTGTGGCAGGTGAGCAGTGAAGCCCCGGTGCGCAGGAGCTGCATTTGTGCACAGTGCGGGGGAAGGGGCTGGGGTGCAGCACCCTGGGTGCACAGGTGCAGGCAAGCGATGTTGCCGTAGATAATAATATAATTTCTGGCCTCATTCATATCTCTGTTTCATTTTAGAGACTTGCTGGACCGCACTGTTTCTTGCACACCCCAGCGTCCCACACACACGGGTGACAGGAGGAGAACAGTGAGGGCTGGGTGCAGTAGGCCGACGCTCTGTCTCCTCCTCCCTCTGTTCTTTTGACTCTCCCTCCCCTTCTCCCTTCCACCCACTCGCTCTCCTTCCCATTCTCACTTTCTTCCTTTCATTTTTTCTCTTTCAGGTTTTGTACACTGCTTCCGGGGGAGTCCCACCCACTTCTTTCATGTTTTACTGTTGTTTGTTCGAATAAAGTTACGTTTCCATTTATTTGTGTTGTTTTAATAAAAGTTATTTTTTTACCAATAAATAAGTGTGTATGGATCTTATTTTTCTGACAACACTTGCCTGTAGTTTCTTGTGAAAATCGGCGGTTGATAGGAGGTTATGAGGGAAAACATTTCTAATTTTGCGGTGCACCTACCAAATATAAACCAACAGACTATTACATAAATTAAGCCTGGGTAATTCTACAACGGCAAGGGTTCTATGAGTGTATCACTTTATAACACCATGACTACTGCCCGTGTGATTACAGAACCAATAAGGCACTGCCTAGGGTCACCGAGGCTTCAAGGACTAGCGAGGCCCACCCTGCATATTTAAGTAAAGCCCTGGAGGTTCCCGATTCCTGGTCTTGAGTTGGCCTCGAAGCCCCCCTAACAATTCGTAAACAATACCTGGAGAGGTGTCGATCCCCTAGGCTGCGAAACGTCTTTGTGCTCTCCCGCGCCTAATTTACATGTGAGATTAAGGTCCCCAGTGCTGCAGAGACCCCGCAATATAATAATAGGATTGGCCCCAGAACATTACCCACCAGTGGGCTCATTTAAATGAACGGGTGAGACCCCGCTTCATTTTCTTTCCCTCCATTTTTACCATCCGGAGCCGCTTTATTGAAGCGATACGAGGTTTTCCTCCTCTCGCTTCAACGAGGCAAACAACAATTTACTGTCACAGGGTGGAAGCCATGCTCCCGCCCTGTAATAGCAAACATAAATGTCCCGCGGATGCACACCCCGGGACATTGTATGAGCTGCGCCTGGGAGGTGGCGCTCCATAGGGCCATGATGCATTGGTTACTGCATAACTACAGAATTAGTATAAACGCATACTAACACTACTTGCACACGTGTAGTACAGCAACCAGAGTGTAGTGAAGAGGCAGAGGAAGCCCAAAATCAAAAAATATAAATCCTACCAGAGGTAGGATCACATAGTTCGATGAGCCGACGACCCTGGGGTGAGTAGAAACCGCTTCACCAAGAAAACGGGTCTTCAGCAGAACGCAAACAAGCTCAAAATCTTGGTGAGTGCTGCCTTCTTTTACCTTCTCCCGCTCGTCGCCAAATTTATGTAGTGAAGAGGAAGACAGCAGTGGATCCGATAAGTAGATTTATTGCAGGAAAAGAAGACAGCTTAAACAGCCACCAACAGGACCAGACAGCAAGGCAACCGTCTTCACCAGCACCATGTACAAACTCCCCAAGATTCCCCTCATGACAGCCCTACATTCTAACATTACATACTTACATTATAGTAGCATTACATACTAACATTCTACTATGACTTACATTGGAATACTACACAGAGCACATGACTTTACAGCAATGAGCTCATGGTTTCATCCACAAGTCTTGAGACCGGTAGGGGTGAGTAATTCGCTTCCCACTCCCTGTATTGTATAAACGCATACTAACACTACTTATACAGTTATACTACAGCGGCCAGTATGCTACAGCGCCCAGAGCCCATCACTTTACAGCAATCAGCTCGGTTTGATTCCCGAGTCTTCACACCAGTAGGCGTGAGTACTTCGCTTCCCACTTCTGGTATAGTATAAACGCACGGTAGAGGTCAGTAATTCGCTTCCCACTCCCTGTATGGTAGAAATGCCTACTAACACTACTTCCACAGGTATGCTACAAAGACCAGAGCACATAACTTTACAGCAATGACCTCACGCTTTAGGCTCTTGGTTTCATACCCGAGTGTAGCAGCATCTCATCTCAGCTGAGCAACACCGCACTTTCAGTCCGGTAGGAGTGACTACTTCGCTTTGCACTCCCCCACAGAGGTTACAGTGCTCCTATCCTCCTGTTTCCTACTCTTTTCGCACTTTTTCCTCCTTACTCATTTCAACGGAATCACAAAATGGCTGCCAACACTTCCTAGTTGCAACAGCTCGCAGCCAATAAGCATCAAGCTCATGCTCGTAACACCCCAGCCAATCAGATGGCAGAATTCCCAAATATCGATATCTGCAAATTTGGATATTTCTCCAAAACTACTGAATGGATTTACACCAAATAAACAAAAGCGTGTTTTCTAGACCAAGACCCTTCTCCCTGCCAAATTTGGGGTAATTCCATTCACCCGTTCGACCTGTAGCCTGGTCTAAAGTTTCCTATGGAAATTAACATGGAGAAAAAACATTTTGGGACCCCCATTTTTTCTCGGCCCTCCCTTGATGAATCACCCCCAAACTTTCAACATAGGAGCTGATATGCACAAAGAATTAGTATGGAAAATTTCAGGAAGATTCATCAAACGACGCCAAAGTTATAAGCAAAACGAAAAATGCTCTTCCTATGGAAACTTGGTCCTAAATATAACTACCTACTGGTGACCGCCCAAAAAAAAAAAAAAAAAAAAAAAAAAATATATATATATATATATATATTCACTTAAAAAACCATAGGTTTCACACAGGTTATAGTGAGGTGGACATTTCACTCGTAAAAAACCAATGAAATTCCCCCATTATAGTTAGTTCAGATAACTATAACTCGCACGCCCGCAATCCACTGCTCATGACGTCACACATTACATCACTCATGACATGGTCAATGGCATTACTCATGACATCACTGATGACATCATCCTTGTGATAGAGTGGCGGTCGCGCGAGTTATAGTTAACTGAACTAACTATAACGGGGGAATTTCATTGGTTTTTTACGAGTGAAATGTCCACCTAACTATAACCTGTGTGAAACCTATGGTTTTTTAAATGAATTTGCAAGGTTTTTTAAATGCTAATTCCTAACTATAACGTGTGTGAAACCTATGGTTTTTTAAGTGAATTTGTACGTTTTTTTAAATGCTAAGTTATGTATATATTAATTTTTTTTCAAGGTTTTTCACCGTGCGCACTATTTTTTCGAAAATAATAAAAAGTTTTTAACACCCTTGGGGTTCCTTCTGTGACCCCCTGACAACCGCTAGGGGGTCAGGAACTCTCTTCCCTGCCCCCTTTTCACGTTTTCCACCTTTTTTCCACCTTTACTTTTCAGTGCGACAGACAAAATGGCGGCCGACACTTCCTGATTTTGACCGATTCGAATGTTTACTGACCTCTATCAACCAATCAGAATTTCGCTCACGCATGGCACCGTGCACGCACAGTGCGCGCGTATAGATATTTATATGCTTTTAAATGCTATTTTCTCAGAAAATACTGAACAGATTGACACTAGACCTACAAAAGGCACTTCCCTGACCTGAGGACTACCTCTCTGCCAAAATTTCAAATAATTCTGTTCAGCCGTTCGGGCTGTACCTTCGACTAAAGGTCCTATGGAAAAATGCATGGGGAAAACGCGTTTTGGGACCCCCCTTTTTTCTCGGCCCCCCCTTGACGAATCACCCCGAGACTTTCAGGGTAGGAGCTGAGCGGAGCGCCCCATTAGTTTTGAAAAATTTGCGAGGATTCGTCAACCGGCGTCAAAGTTATTCAAAATAGAATTTTCAGATTTCCTATGGAAACACGGTCCTAACTATAACTATCTACTGGCGACCGCCAGTAGATAATATATATATATATATATATATATATATATATATATATGTGTGTATATATATATATGTGTATATTACCTACTGGCGGTCGCCAGTAGGTAGTTATAGTTAGGACCACGTTTCCATAGGAAATCCGCAACATTCTATTTTGAATAACTTTGGCGCCGGTCGACGAATCCTCGCGAATTTTTCAAAATAGGTGGGGCGCTACGCTCCGCTCCTACCCTGAAAGTCTCGGGGGGATTCGTCAAGCGGGGGCTGAGATAAAAGGGGGGTCCCAAACGCTAACATCTGCTGGCCTCTATTTGGGGACTTACATCAAGGAATTGAAGGATTACGTCGACCTGCCGGGGCTCATTTGGGGGCTCCGTTCAGCAGAAACTACACTCTTATTCAAAGCCGACACTACATTACCCAGAAGACTTTGCTTATCGCACAGGTGACAACTTATCAGGTGGTAGTCACATGGTGCCTTTAAGCAGGGAGTGATCGGAGGTGTACTTTTCCACTACCAGCCCTGAAGAGAGGATTGCCTCGAAACGCGTCGGCGTACGTGGTGGGAACTGTAAAGCAGCAGAGAAGACGTTTTCCTTTCCGCTTTAATAAAGGTGTTATGCTTGGAACACCTTGGTGTTTTTCGAGTGCTTTTCAATTTCAACGACCAACTAAGCATGAGCATTGATTTATTGGCGGCGGTTGTGCCGTCGAAGAGCACCACCCCGAGAACCTGGGGGCCCCAGGGGCTAACATCTGCTGGCCTCTATTTGGGGACTTACATCAAGGAATTGAAGGATTACGTCGACCTGCCGGGGCTCATTTGGGGGCTCCGTTCAGCAGAAAACTACACTCTTATTCAAAGCCGACACTACATTACCCAGAAGACTTTGCTTATCGCACAGGTGACAACTTATCAGGTGGTAGTCACATGGTGCCTTTAAGCAGGGAGTGATCGGAGGTGTACTTTTCCACTACCAGCCCTGAAGAGAGGATTGCCTCGAAACGCGTCGGCGTACGTGGTGGGAACTGTAAAGCAGCAGAGAAGACGTTTTCCTTTCCGCTTTAATAAAGGTGTTATGCTTGGAACACCTTGGTGTTTTTCGAGTGCTTTTCAATTTCAACGACCAACTAAGCATGAGCATTGATTTATTAGCGGCGGTCGTGCCGTCGAAGAGCACCACCCCGAGAACCTGGGGGCCCCTGGGGCTAACATCTGCTGGCCTCTATTTGGGGACTTACATCAAGGAATTGAAGGATTACGTCGACCTGCCGGGGCTCATTTGGGGGCTCCGTTCAGCAGAAAACTACACTCTTATTCAAAGCCGACACTACATTACCCAGAAGACTTTGCTTATCGCACAGGTGACAACTTATCAGGTGGTAGTCACATGGTGCCTTTAAGCAGGGAGTGATCGGAGGTGTACTTTTCCACTACCAGCCCTGAAGAGAGGATTGCCTCGAAACGCGTCGGCGTACGTGGTGGGAACTGTAAAGCAGCAGAGAAGACGTTTTCCTTTCCGCTTTAATAAAGGTGTTATGCTTGGAACACCTTGGTGTTTTTCGAGTGCTTTTCAATTTCAACGACCAACTAAGCATGAGCATTGATATATATATATATGTGTGTATATATATATATGTGTATATTACCTACTGGCGGTCGCCAGTAGGTAGTTATAGTTAGGACCACGTTTCCATAGGAAATCCGCAACATTCTATTTTGAATAACTTTGGCGCCGGTCGACGAATCCTCGCGAATTTTTCAAAATAGGTGGGGCGCTACGCTCCGCTCCTACCCTGAAAGTCTCGGGGGGATTCGTCAAGCGGGGGCTGAGATAAAAGGGGGGTCCCAAAACGCGTTTTTCCCATGCATTTTTCCATAGGACCTTTAGACACAGCTACAGCCCGAGCGGCTGAACAGAATTACTTGAAATTTGGCAGAGAGGTAGTCCTCAGGTCAAGGAAGTGCCTTTTGTAGGTTTGGTGTAAATCTGTTCAGTAGATTCTGAGAAAATAGCCTTTAAATCAATATATATATCTGAGCCAGCTTACCGTGCGCTTACGGTGTGCTTACCGTACGCGTACGGTGGCGTGCGCGAGCGCGATTCTGATTGGCTCTTAGATCTTAGTAAACATTCGAATCGGTCGAAACCAGGAAGCGGCGGCCGCCATTTCGTGTGTTTCACTCAGAAAAAAAAGGGTGATATCTTGAAAAGGGGGCAAGGGAGAGAGTTACAGACCCCCTAACATTTGTAAGGGGGTCAAAGAAGGACAGAAAAGTACAAAGAAAACATTTATTGATTTTAAAAAAAATCGCGGGGTACGCGTACGGTAGAAAAAAAAGAAAAAAAAAGAAATGAAATGCAGATTTAAGAGTTTAGATATTAGGGGGCTCTAAAAAGAGCCGTTGTGTTTATGAAGTGATTTTTTAGTGGTACCTACAAGTAAGTACCGATGCAGAGTCTAAGGTTCAAGAGGAAGACTCTGTTCCCTTCATCAGTGAAGTGTACACCATCTCCTCTATAAATGTCTTGCATGTCGTAACGCAAGTTGTTGTGGTAAATGGAACCCATACCATAGTCACGGAGGAAAGCAGAAACAGATTTGTTGACGTGCTTTCTTGCTTTGTCAATCTGCGGACAGAAATGATTGGACCAGTTCCATTTTTGCCTTTGGCATATGTTAGAAAACACAAAGGCAGTTTTAGGGAAAAGTGAAAACAGTTGTGCAAAGGTGTCCTTCATAAGCATTTCCAGACCTACCCCAGTCAAAGTGCCTAGGTCATTGCCACCACAGTGCACTATTATGAGGTCAGGGTGTTGGATTTGCATGAAGGATTTCACCAATGGCATCAATTGGTGCCACTTTAACCCTCTCTGACCAATCCATTTAATGTCTACATTTGGCAAAGCAAGGTCTCTCACCATATCTGTTTTCTCTGCATACTTTTCACTCCAGAAGACATAGCTGTGCCCTACAATCCACACTGTGAACATCTTCAAAGGAGAACTGGATGCACTCAGGAGGTGTAATTCAGTAGAATGGTAAAAAGAAATGAAAGACAGTTTGGAAATGGAGGCATACATATTTTTTTTATAAAAAAAGAACTGATTGGCTGTTTCATACCATTCTAGAATAAAAACTAGGCTGTATGTGTAAATTAATAGAAGCATGTTTTGTATTGGTACAGAAAAATGTGTTACCAAAGAACAGTACTATGGATTTGCTGTTAGGTTTGAAAAGTCAAGCACTCTTGCTCTGTGGAATTGAAACATTGTTTGGTGAACTTCTGACCTAACTCCACACAGCAGTGTTCCATGAGCTGTTGCTATGGTAGCAGGCAGAAGTCAAGTTGGGGGAAGGGTACTAGGCAGAAGTCAAGTTGGGGGAAGGGTACTTTTGGAAAAGGGTTGGTTTTCAACCAATAGAAATGTGTGATTACATTTGAAAAAAAGGGGCAAGCACTGAGATTTGAAACTAACATGTATATGTGTGGAAAAAGAGAGGGAAAGTTTGCCATTATCTGGTTCTGCTGAGAGGAGAGAGGTGTAAATAACAGAGATCCTGGCTCTGATAATCTGCTGTTTGAGTGCCACATTTCTTTCACAACTAACTAATTTTAAAGGTGAGTTTAGAGTTTGAGAGGGGATGTATATGGTAAATTAAGAAATGAATAATAGAAATGGAATTCCTTTTGTTGAAGTTGTGTTTATTATTTTCTGTTTTGGGAGAAATTTAAATGTGAGGAACATGTAAAATAATATGGAATATGTTTTCACGATAAATTAAGGTGTACTGGTAAAAATAAGGAATACTTTAAGGGTTTGAGGTTGCACTCAGTAATGCAAATACATTCAGCATCAGTAAGGCTGGTTGCCCTTGCTGGAGTGTAGGCAGTCACCCAGGTTACAAATGGTGCTGGTTTGAAAAAGCAGTTTGGACATGTGCTGTTTTCAGAATCTGAAAAGTGGATTCAAGATGTGTCAGTCTGTAAAAGTGTTTATCACTTGCCAAAAAAAAGAAAAGTAAGTGTGCTTTCAAATTGGCGAAGAAATTTCGTTTTGTGACTAATGTGAAAACATGACTCTGTGTGCAAATAGGAATTACAGGCAGAGATTTATTGCGTATTGCTCTGGAGATTTCACATTTGCATTAGATGGAAAGGGGGAGCCATTTTTTTTGTGTAGAAGCAGACTCTTAGCACACACCCAGCTGCTTATCCTCTGGAATCATGCATAGTATTCACAACCGAGTGGGGTTTGAGGTTTCAGTCAGTAATGCAAATACATTCAGCATCACTAAGGCTGGTTGCCCTTGCTGGAGTGTAGTCAGTCACCCAGGTTACACATGGTGCTGGTCTGAAAAAGCAGTTTGGACATGTGCTTTTTTAAGAATCTAAAAAGTGGATTCAAAATGTGTCAGTCTGTAAAAGTGTTTATCACTTGCCAAAAAAAAGAGTAGTAAGTGTGCTTTCAAATTGGCAAAGAAATTTCGTTTTGTGACTAATGTGAAAACATGACTCTGTGTGCAAATAGGAATTACAGGCAGAGATTTATTGCGTATTGCTCTGGTGATTTCACAGTTGCATTAGATGGAAAGGGGGAGCCATTTTTTTGTGCAGAAGCAGACTCTTAGCACACACCCAGCTGCTTATCCTGTGGAATCATGCACAGTATTCACAACCGAGTGGGGTTTGATGTTTCAGTCAGTAATGCAAATACATTCAGCATCACTAAGGCTGGTTGCCCTTGCTGGAGTGTAGTGAGTCACCCAGGTTACACATGGTGCTGGTCTGAAAAAGCAGTTTGGACATGTGCTTTTTTAAGAATCTGAAAAGTGGATTCAAAATGTGTCAGTCTGTAAAAGTACTTATCACTTGCCAAAAAAAAGAGTAGTAAGTGTGCTTTCAAATTGGCAAAGGAATTTTTGTTTTCTGACTAATATGAAAACATGACTCTGTGTGCAAAGAGGAATTACAGGCAGAGATTTATTGCGTATTGCTCTGGTGATTTCACAGTTGCATTAGATGGAAAGGGGGAGCCATTTTTTTTGTGCAGAAGCAGACTCTTAGCACACACCCAGCTGCTTATCCTGTGGAATCATGCACAGTATTCACAACCGAGTGGGGTTTGAGGTTTCAGTCAGTAATGCAAATACATTCAGCATCAGTAAGGCTGGTTGCCCTTGCTGGAGTGTAGTCAGTCACCCAGGTTACACATGGTGCTGGTCTGAAAAAGCAGTTTGGACATGTGCTGTTTTCAGAATCTGAAAAGTGGATTCAAAATGTGTCAGTCTGTAAAAGTGTTTATCACTTGCCAAAAAAAAGAGAAGTAAGTGTGCTTTCAAATTGGCAAAGAAATTTCGTTTTGTGACTAATGTGAAAACATGACTCTGTGTGCAAATAGGAATTATAGGCAGAGATTTATTGCGTATTGCTCTGGAGAGTTCACATTTGCATTAGATGGAAAGGGGGAGCCATTTTTTTGTGTAGAAGCAGACTCTTAGCACACACCCAACTGCTTATCCTGTGGAATCATGCACAGTATTCACAACCGAGTGGGGTTTGAGGTTTCAGTCAGTAATGCAAATACATTCAGCATCACTAAGGCTGGTTGCCCTTGCTGGAGTGTAGTCAGTCACCCAGGTTACACATGGTGCTGGTCTGAAAAAGCAGTTTGGACATGTGCTTTTTTAAGAATCTGAAAAGTGGATTCAAAATGTGTCAGTCTGTAAAAGTACTTATCACTTGCCAAAAAAAAGAGTAGTAAGTGTGCTTTCAAATTGGAAAGAAATTTCGTTTTCTGACTAATATGAAAACATGACTCTGTGTGCAAAGAGGAATTACAGGCAGAGATTTATTGCGTATTGCTCTGGTGATTTCACAGTTGCATTAGATGGAAAGGGGGAGCCATTTTTTTTGTGCAGAAGCAGACTCTTAGCACACACCCAGCTGCTTATCCTGTGGAATCATGCACAGTATTCACAACCGAGTGGGGTTTGAGGTTTCAGTCAGTAATACAAATACATTCAGCATCACTAAGGCTGGTTGCCCTTGCTAGAGTGTAGTCAGTCACCCAGGTTACACATGGTGCTGGTCTGAAAAAGCAGTTTGGACATGTGCTTTTTTAAGAATCTGAAAAGTGGATTCAAAATGTGTCAGTCTGTAAAAGTGTTTATCACTTGCCAAAAAAAAGAGTAGTAAGTGTGCTTTCAAATTGGCAAAGAAATTTCGTTTTGTGACTAATGTGAAAACATGACTCTGTGTAATATATTGATTTATTAAATATTAATACTTTTTTCTTTTTTTTCAGATTGTGAAAGAAAATTTAAAAAAAAAAAACAACCATTTTTTCAAGTAGTTTCAATTACATTTTAATTAAAAATTAAATTGTTGGGTGGGACAGGTAACTGAGAAATTAGAAGGTCTCTTTCTTCCACTTTATCTCAAAAAGATTTTTAGTATTTAGTTATTAATTCCTCAAGGATCTTGAGATGTGGTAATTGATTTTTAGTGTTTAAAAAAAAAAAAATACGCTTACCGTACGCGTACGGTAAAAAAAAAAAAAAAAGTTTTAAAGAAAAAATAAAAAAAAGTTGAGAGGTAAGGTTGGCTCTTAAAAGAGCCGTTGTGTTCTTGCAGGGACAGAGGAAAGGAAGTATGGGAACATTAGCTGGTTGGACATTTGTGCTGATCTATTCTGTTGTTAATGAGGGAAACACTGGTCTCCCTGTGAACAATTAGATCATGGCAAAATGAACACCGCATAGTAACCCTACCAAACCGAGGGTTCATTTCCAGAGGTTCAGAAAAAGGTGATTGTGCCCCCACAGATGAAGGGCTCTGCTGAGCTTCCGAAGAAGGACTCGGCTGAGCTGCTGTGGATGTGCTCGCTCGACTTACTGAAGGGTTGCCCCTAGTATGTCGTGCATGTGTCCTAGGATGCACATCCTCAAGGTGTCTCAACATAGTGTGATTCCCAAAGGAATACTTCTTGTTGGGATTACCTCGCGAAAGTACACGCTGGCACAGCTTGCAAGTCACCAGTGCAGCATTGACTTTTTTCTCACCCTCTGGAAAAGTGAAATACTCCCATATGAAAGAGCCCTTCTGTTTCCTCCTTCTCTGCCTGATGGTGGTGCTGCTAGCCTCACTCTCAGCAGAAGAGTGCTGGTCTGCCATCGTATCCCAAAGACAACTCAGCTCCTTCTCCTAAGGGATCACAAGCAGAAATGAGGGGAATGGGTGTGGTGTAGGAGAGTTCTAGAACTGAAAGTAGTTTCAACCAATCAAAAGTTGTGTTTCATGATCACATGACCCACCGTGCGCGTACGTTACCCTTACGTTACGCTTACGGTGCGCTTACGGTAAAAGTGCGCATGCGCGTAAAAAAGACACGCGCTCGCGCGCATGCGCAAAACAGTCACTCTACAACACTTCCGCGTAACGTGCGCGTGTAGCGTACACGCCTACGCGCCCCACGCACAGTACGCGCGGCTACGCAATTTGCGTAACTATACGCAAACAGAGTAGATAAATTACAAACATTGCGTAAACCGTAAGCTTACCGTACGCTTACCGTACGCGCACTAAAAAAAAAAAAATATATATATATATTTTCTATGTTATACTAATATATGTTACCTGTTTGGTAAAAAAAAAAGAGAAAACTTGATATATTGCATATTTTTTTTTATAAAAAAAAAGTGTTTTAAGAGAATAAAAAGTTTTAAAAAAACTTGTTTTTTTTTTAAAAAAAAACACATTTAAGATAAGAATTTATAATAAAAAAATCATACAAAATCAAAAAAAAAATATGGGAATCACATATGTTATAGGTAAGAATTAGCATTTAAAAAACCATACAAATTCACTGAAAAAACCATGGGTTTCACACACGTTATAGTTAGAAATTAGCATTTAAAAAACCTTGCAAATTCACTGAAAAAACCATAGGTTTCACACATGTTATAGTTAGGGATTAGCATTTAAAAAACCTTGCAAATTCACTGAAAAAACCATAGGTTTCACACATGTTATAGTTAGGAATTAGCTTTTAAAAAACCTTGCAAATTCAGTGAAAAAACCATAGGTTTCACACACGTTATAGTTAGCTGGACATTTCACTCGTAAAAAACCAATGAAATTTTCCCGTTATAGTTAGTTAAGCTAACTATAACTCGCGCGCCCGCAATGCACTGCTGATGACGTCACATATTACATCACTCATGACATGGTCAGTGACATCACTCATGACATCACTGATGACATCTCAAATGACATCACTGATGACATCATCCATGTGATGGAGTGGCAGATCTCCTCTCACCCTAATATAACCTTTGATACACACATTCAAAAAGAGAGACTGAAATTTTCAAAAAAATGGACATACCAATACCAATTACAAAAACCTCTTCAATAATTCTAAGAACCACATAAACATCCACTCATTCACCAACAGTCCTGTACAGTCACTCATTCGTGTACTCACACATCATCTGTACACATACACCAATACATCCTGTTACACAATGCCACTCATCCACAGAGTTACTGACACACATAGTCACTCATGAAAAAAAGAAAGAAACATACATTTACTTGCATATACAGTTATACACACACCACCACACTTACTTCTACAGAAACTTACACATACTTAGTTTTTTAAACAATCACTTATAGAAACACATACTTATTCATACAGGAACTCTTTCAATCTCTCACTCTCACATATACTCACTTATATACACCAATAGTCACATATACTAGTTTAAAACATATGTAGTTACTCATAAAGACACTATTGAGACAGCCATTCACTCACTAACACACCCATACACACACTCATCCACCCATACAGTCCTGCACATATGCTGTCTTCAACACATACAAACAGTGAGTCACTCATTCATGCACCTATGCACTACGTAATACGTCCCACCGAACCATATAGACACTGATACTCAAAAAACCAACTAATAACCTATATAGACACTCATGTAGCTACTCACCAACCCATGCAGCCACTTATACACAAAGTGAGAGACTGATACAGATATTTACATATTTAAACATTACTCACTAAGCCATGTATTCACTAAGATACACTTAATCAGTCAGTTACACAATCAATTTTTAAAAAACAAATCATCCATTTAGACACTTATATACCCATTTATTCTTCCATCGACCTTGAGATATACATATATAAAACATATTTAATTTTCAGAAAAACACACATTCACTGGATGATGTCATCAGTGATGTCATCAGTGATGTCATTTGAGATGTCATCAGTGATGTCATGAGTGATGTCACTGACCATGTCATGAGTGATGTAATATGTGACGTCATCAGCAGTGCATTGCGGGCGCGCGAGTTATAGTTAGCTTAACTAACTATAACGGGAAAATTTCATTGTTTTTTTACGAGTGAAATGTCCAGCTAACTATAACGTGTGTGAAACCTATGGTTTTTTCACTGAATATATATGTGTATATATATATAGATATATATATGTATGAGTATAATGACAGAAGACTTAAAAGGAGAGTGACAAGATAAAAGGAAAAAAGCAAACGAAATATTACCAAGCATATGTAAAGGATACTATCTAAGCTTGGAATATGAAAATGCACAAGGAGTAGCTCCTTTAACCACAATTCAAAAAGACAAAGATACTAATCTGAAAATCAAGATTCAGATACAAACATATCATGTCAACTAAAATCTTAACAAGAGTACAAACCAAAAAGCAGAAACTGGGAATAAACATAAGTCTGGCTTCTTCTGTAAGAACCAATGAATCATTCTCAGAAAATTTCAATGATAA
This sequence comes from Triturus cristatus, assembly GCF_964204655.1. Classification (NCBI taxonomy): domain Eukaryota; kingdom Metazoa; phylum Chordata; class Amphibia; order Caudata; family Salamandridae; genus Triturus; species Triturus cristatus. The sequence continues at coordinate 867,864,195 of NC_140581.1, forward strand.
AAGCAATTCCACAATAGCTTGCAGGTAAATAGAATTGCTGGCAATTTAAATAGAAGTTATAGAGTTTAAGGTATATTAAATTCTGGTGAGGAATATATCTTGTATGTCCCTAGTAATTGTTCTTGCCTGTCTTATAGGCACAGTATCAGAGGCTTGCAGTAATAGAGAAGATACAATAAGAAGTAGATGAAGACCTATTGAGAGTCTCTCTTTTATCCCATTCCCCTTTCCCCCTCACTGGTATTGCAGATAGATATACATATATTATCTGTCTCTGATAGTTGTGGCGGGAATAGAGGACATCTCTTCTGCTCCTGTGGAAAAGTATGTTGGATTCTGACAGTACCAGACCCTACGTTGGGCCCCATGTTGCAGGGATTCTGCTATGGAACAGAACTATGCGTGTAACCATGGAACATCAGTATGTAGGAACTGAGTCACCCTACCACCTCAGTATCTATGAGCCTGAGTCTGACTAGCTGTAGTGCCTCACTTGCCCTCCTGACCTTACCAGAGAAACAAGTGAATTGGCACCCCAGAACACAACACTCTCGAACCTCTCAGGGATCGTGGTAACAGGAAACATCCTTTTACTCTTTCACTCGTACTTGTCCACAGCAAGATAACCAGGAGACACGAAGGATGTTTAGAATATTTCTTTAAGCTCTGAAATGCAGTATACTTGCCACTATTAGAAAACAAATGCATATTAAAAATACTGTTAGCATGATTAATAAGCCGTAAACCATAAAAAACCCTAACATTTTATAGGACAGAGGAACCTAAACCCCCTCCCTACTACTGAAGTTAAATGATTATATATCAAAGATCTCTGGGATTACTGGCAGACCATTTACCTTAGCATTCACAGATGGATGTTCCACATTGCAGAAGACGCAGTGCTCTTATCTCGAACTCTTGTTTCATGTGTGTGTTTTTATCTCATGTTCTTTTCTAAAAGATAAGACATGTGTGCTCATACACAATGGCTGCCTTCTTGCATTATGTCTATGTGCAAGTGCCTGGCCAGAAAGAATACCAGGGATCATTGTTGCTTGACCTTGTCTGTGGTGTTCAGACTAAATCCCAGGAAAAGAACAGAACGCGAAAGCATATGCAGGTTCTGTGTGAAAGTACAATGTGGCACAAAAGCAAGCTTATTTATATAGTAACGAATGCAAAGGAAAATGAGGCCTACAATGCATACAGCCAGGTTAACATAGGGAAAATTACAATTGGGCCAGGTATATAACACACAACATCATCATATCTAATGTTCATCTTATCCTGTTCTCCTTCACCCTTTTAGCAACTTTACCTAGATCTACGCTCTTCACTTTTGTCATCTTCTTTTTTTTAATCCTCCATGAACACAATTTGGATATAGGATATCTTCCTTTCAACAAACAGAAAGGGCTCACTTGAGTAACCAAATGAGGAGTAATGCGATACATCTAAAGTCTCTCTCTTCGAACATTCTTCCACCCTCTACCAGAATCACTGGCTACTTCAATACCATCCTTAAGAACACGGTTGAAGCACTTAACCTGACCATTTTCCTGTGATTCGTATAATGCTGTGGTGGCCACACCGAATCAAAAACTCCGCCGTTTCATTTGACTTAAGTTGCACCCTGTTACTTTTCACCATTACCTCTGGCCACCCTTCACAAGCAAACACCTCTTCTATAAAGAACTTGATTACCACCAGAGAGGTGGCATGTGCAACAAACTTGACTTCTGGCCACTTTAAGTGATAGTCATTTGTAACCAGGTCACCTTCCTGGGGCAAACTGTTTCCTGGGGCAAACTGTTATACAGATCAGAGATATCAAAAGCCACTTTCTGCCAAGGTGCATATGGCCACAAAACAGGTTTGAGGGGCGCAGGGAAAACCAAGAGCATTTTGTCACTGTTTACACGCAACGTGCACTCTCTCACCAATCGGTCTATCATTATATCCATTCCAGGCCACCAAAAATTAGCTCTGATGAGCCTCTTCATGGGAGGCATCCGTTGGCACTCTTCATCCGCCATTTCCAAAATCTTCTCTTGCATGGTGCATGGAGGAACACACTTCCCTCTTTTGAAAATAAGATCTTCCTCCATGTCCAACTCATCAGAATCCTTGAAGAAAGCTCTTACTTCAGGAGACACACATTTCTCTTTGGGCCACCCTTCCATCAAATACTTCTTGACCAGTTGCCACACTGCATCCTCTTCTGTCTCTCTTTTCTATACCTTCTCTGACAAACCTGTGAATTCTACACTCGCAAAATCTTTAACTGTCACAACCATCTCAATTTCATTTTGCTCCTCAGCTCTTCTGTCATCAGGGTATAGCAATCAGGACAGAAATGTTGCCATGACGTTATATTTGCCTGGCACATACTCAACACTGCAGTTGTATTCTTGTAACCTGGATGGCAATCTAGCTATATGTGCAATGGCATTCCCCCCACCACCTGGTGAAAAAATCCCCACCAATGGCTTATGGTCAGTCCTAAGACTGGAGCTGCTTCCCCACACATAGTTGCAGAAATGTTCAATGGCCCACACACATGCCAACACTTTCTTTTTAATTACTGCATACCGTCTCTCTGTTTCACTGAGAGTCCTGGACAAAAAGGCGACACACCCTTCATCTTTCCCACTCTTTTGACCTTACACACCTCCAATACGAAACAAGCTGGCATCTACAGTTACGATGCAAACTTTGTTAAGACAAAATGGTTTGAGAGTAGGTGCAGGTGCAATATCCTCTTTGATTTGTTGAAACGCTGCTTGTTGTTTTTCAGTCCAAATACATTTTGTTTCTCGTTAGTTCCCTGAGAGGTTCCATTTTAGTGGCAAAAGCTTATATAAACTTGCTGTAATATTCGCCCAGCCCAGTAAATGGCAAGGATTTCACCTTATTATCTGGAGTTGGAGAGTTAATATTAGCATCCGCCAAGGATTTCTTTGGAACCACACCATTCCCACACAACGTGTGCCCTTGATACTGGACTAAGTCACACTTGCACTTTTCCTCTTTAAGTGTCAGACCATGACACTCTAAGTATCTGCACACTTCCACAACATGTTCCATATGTTCTTTTTAATTTCTGGAGAAAACAAGAATGGCATCCTGGATACATTTTAGGAATTTAGCCAGGTCCTTGGAAATGTGACACATTGGCCTCTGAAATATGAATGCACAGAAGCTACGCCAAAAGGCATTCTTATGATCTGTAATAAACCTTTGGAAGTGAGGAATGCAGTCAAATGCTTGACTCCTCAGTTAACTCAATTTGGTGGTATGTTGAACGAAGATTCAATGTAGAGAATTCTCAGACTCCTTTCAGCATACGCACCTCTTCATTGATACTCTCAGTGGATGACAATCCACCACCAAATTTGCATTTAGGACTCTCAACTCTACACATAACCTCAGACTTTTGACCGCCTTGTGAGCCAGAACAATGGGGGTTACACACTCTGAAGACTCTACTTCTTCAAATATTCCATCTCTGATCAGACCCTCTAACATATCTTTCTATTCTTGTCTTACATTCACTGGCACACCACGGAACATTTGTTTCATAGAGATGGCACTCCCCTTCACCTTGATTTTGTGACTAAATCCTTCCCATTTCCCCAAACCCTCAGCAAATACCCGGGGGAACTGTTGAATTGCTCCATCTTTACCCATGCCATCAGAAACAGGTTCCTCACTTCTTGGATTGAGAAGGACTCCCAGCTTCCATTGATCTTTCCAACCCAACAAGCTGACACCCCTAGCAGCCACATGTAGCTTTATCTGATTTACCCTGCCCTTGAATTTAATTTCCACTTCCTAGTACCCCTAAATGTCTATTTTGGAACCATCAACACTTTCTGCAAGAATTTCTGGTTCCTTCAGGATGTCCAAACACACTATGTCTCCCAACTGTTGCCCACAATAATCCTTCATAATAACACAACATAACATAACACGTGTATTTGTAAAGCGCACGTTCACCACTACGGGTATCTTGGCGCTGAATAACAGATGTTTATTGTTACCCAACTCAATGGTACTCATTTTATCGACCTCAGATGGATGAAAGGCTGAGATAAGAAACCTACAGAAATCCCTGTCAAAGCATACACCGCATACCACTCAGTTTGTCGTTAATCACGTTCAGTCAGCAGCGCTTTGTTTCCAGAGCACGTTTTCACTAGCACAGTGTACAGACAGTAGTGTTTTGGTTTCTGTAGCGCATCTGCAAATGCGCTTTAAGCAAATAATGCGGGATGCGGAAGAAATGCCTTCCAGAGGGATTCTAGAATATCTCCCAGGGGACAGCAGAACATAACAGTACTCAAAAGTAAACACTATTACGCACAAAGTCTATGTATATGTAACAACATTACAAAATAATACACATAAAATTACGAATGTGTACATCAGGTAGATGGAAATACCTTTGGCAACACCCTTATTTCACATTTCACCACTCGTGGGCCATGATGCCCATATTCAGAATAACCCCTCCTAATTCTAGCTCAACAGGCCTCCTGGCGTCTAAAAGCACGCACTTTATGGGTATCTAGCTCTACTGGCTCCCTGCACCACCCTCCTCCTCTGCCTGGCTCTTGGAGCTCCTGTCCTAGTGGTGGGGACATTTTGTGCAGCTCCTTTGCCACCAGCCAGAAGAAGAACACCCTCCAGCTCACACTACCAGGCCTGATAGCCTCCAGGCTGTCTTGCAGAGCACCTGGGATTGCAGTGGAGTCCAGGTCTTACCCCAGTTGGTCCTCAGGGGGCTTAAGAAGTCCCTGGAGAGAGACATCCTAGTCCCGGGGTCAGATGGTGGCAAAGTCCTTAGTCCAGCTCTTGTCAGCCGGCCATACTTCTGCTATCGTTGACACCCATGTCCAGGATCTTCTTCTCTGTTTCTCCCTTGTGAAGGGGTTTTTAATTGTGGGTGGAAAGGTCTGGAAGCCAGGCTTCCCAGGCCGATCCTAGAACTCCTCATCATCCTTCCACCTCTGTCACAACTCTCCTGCACAGCATGCTGGGACAAACAAAAATGATGCAGTCAAGTTTTCTTTGAACAGAGTTCATCTGAGAGTTTTAGCTGATATCACTGCCAGATCCCTTACTACCAATACTTCAAAGGTTTTGCCCCTCCTGTGTTGTCTCTAGATGTCTGGGCTTCCTCCTTTGTTTAGTGGGCCTCTGCAGTCCCAGCCAGTTGCCCTGTGACAAGCTAATTATCAGATGCAATTTACCCCATGGACTTTTCCTCTCCGAAGAACTTGGTCAATCATTGATGATTGTTCCTTTTGCGTGGGGAGGCCTTTATTCCTACTGCTGGGGAGTAGAGTAATTAACTTAAATCAGCAGATGTGGCAAAGGCCTAGAATCTGAATATGAGCTGAGCAACAGAAATATGATAATTCCTGAATTATCCCATTAGATGTTGATGCATGTTGCTGGCAACTTCAAAATCCAATTCTTCATGCATTTTTTACCCCAGTTTGACATGTTGCTGGACTAAATAGGCCTAAGTGTAGGGAAACTGCATTTTAAGGCAGATTTTACCTCTATGTATAGTATAGTGAAAGCACCAGTAAACCCCACTGACCTATCTATGAATGCCCACTAATATTATAAAGCCTATCCGAAGTCAGCATCAATCCTTGCAAAGTCCCTTCTGCACTAGGCTATCCATGTGCAATTACCAGACTGTGCACAACTGTAATCTGACACGTGCAGCCTACACACATGCACATACGCGTGTGCACCTGTCTTTAAATGTAACCAACCGTAGTTGTGCTGTAGTGGCCTTATCTTAAAAGGCAGACTCTGTAGGGAAAACACTCTCAGTTCAATTACCATGAATTTACCATGAGTGAATCTCAGGTAGTGAGACCAACCCACAGTAATGGTCCAAAAAACTGGGTGATCAAAAGCAAAAAAATCCCGTTGGACTGAATGGTGGACCTAATTGCAACATTTGCCGTAATGCATGTGGGTTAGAGTGGCATAGACGAAGTCCCAATTAACTGTGTAATGATAAATGTATTAACTGCTTTTTTCATACCAATCACCCCATCATGAGTATCCGGCAGCTCTCCTAAGCCTGTATAGTATGGAACAACCTTCTCAGATTGTAAGACATGCTCCTTCTAGATACAAATCCTGACTGATCAAGTTGTACTGATCATGGTCTACTTATGACTTTATTACGTGTAGTAAATCAGATGACAAGATTTATACTAATATTTTATCAACAATGTTGAGAATGGACAGTGGACTGTAAGACGTCATGTCCAGCATGTCAAAATCTGGCATTGGGAGCACTACTAACAGCGCCTTCTTAGTAGGGTCAAGGAGGTTCTCTGCTTCCATAGTGATCCAGAAGGTGAGGATGAGCAACCCTGCATATGCCTTTGTAGGCCATACTTGGATTGTTCTCCGTATTCAATAAGAGGATAGTGGAATTGATATCTGCCATTGTAATTTGGCTATTTAGCTATTCCTTATCAAAAGTCTATGTAAGTGAGACTACCTTAGATGCACTGTGATGTTCCCAGCTGGATCAAGCTGGAGCATGGGCATATAGTTGCTGATAATGGACCTTAAATATGGCATTAATATTACTTTGGCTATCTCTTAGTTCTCACCTTTTTAGAAATGGGGTCTCTAGTTGGCAGTGGTTTGCACCCTAGTCAGAGTAAGGGAGCACAGCTAAGATAACCCCTGCTCACCCCCTTGGTAGCTTGTCACGATCAGTCAGGCTTATCTCAGAGGCAATGTGCAAAGCATTTGTACATACACACACAGTAACAAAGTGAAAACACTACAAAATCAGTCCACACCAGTTTAGAAAAATAGCCAATATTTATCTGAATAAAGCAAGACCAAAGCATCAAAAATCCAACATACAAAAGTCAAGATATCACTTTCAAAAGATTGATCAAGTTTAGTCCACAGAAATCAATGGATGCATTTCTTTTAGCACAAAATACCTTAGATGCGTCAAACAAATCAAAGACGAAGCAGGTACAGGGGAGGTGAGGTGCTGGAAAAGCAAAGCGGTGCGTTGGTTCCTTACTACACAGGGGAGGTGATACGTCAGTTCCTTACAGATAGGGGAGTTGATGCGTTGGTTCCTAACTGCTAGGCAGGCGAGGTGATGTGTTGGTTCCTTACTGACGGGGGGTGATGCGTTGGTTCCTTAATGGAAGGGGAGGTAATGCTTCCGTTTCTGAACACACGGCTCAGTTCCTTACTGCGGTGCGGCGTCAATGAAGAATAGGCACACAGGGATACTTGTCAAAAATCCAGACGCGCTGCTTCGATGCGACAGCGGCGAAGCAGGCACTGCGTTGATTTTCCATCCATGGAGCAGATACAACACCAATTTTACAGCTGCAAGCAAGTGCTGCAGTGATACATCGATAAAACAGGCACTGGGGGTTGATGTGTGGATCCTTCAGTTCACCAGATTCTACTTCCAAGAGCCCAGGAACTGAATTTGGCACTACAACAACATTCAAATGCAAAGAGGTTTATAAGAGGTATAAGCATGATATAACAACAGCAACTTAATAACGAAGACATCTAGCACAAGATGTGTATTTCATGGAGAAATGTTTTTCTTTATTTTTCTCAGATAGAAATTCTTTACATTTCATATTTCATATTCTTATAGCCAACGCGTTTCGTCTCCCACGAGACTTCTTCAGGGGTATCAAAGAAATATACATGAAAAATTCTTTATTATTTATATACAAAATTCCCAAAACATACTTTAGAAGCACTTCTATATATTTTCTCTTTGTATATTATATAGATAGATAGACCTAAGCTCAGAAAGTATGCAATAAAAAACATACATATGATACCATACATTTATATTTTCATAAGAACATTTGTAAATGCTTGCAGACATATATACAAATAATTATTATCAGCTCCAAATCATTCACGATGTTCATAAGCTTTTCAGAAGTTTTTAAAAAAAAATATTATTGCACACAACATAGTCATGAAAACAATCTTTTCTCTAAACATATCCCATCTACAATTTGAATAGCTGGTACTAATTGTCAGGAAACAGTAACATATTGGGTTACAATGCAGAAAAAGGCCAAAAACATGAGAAAATGCTCTTTGTGATTATTGTCAAAACAATGAATACATTGCATACCTTGCATATGTGATGTATAGAATTTTTCCTAGGGGTTCATATAGTGCGAATTCAATGGTCAACGTTTTCTCTAGATCACTCAGTCTTCTATGAAGAATATATAAATTCAAGCAATATCAGCCACGATATCTCATCTCATCATTTACCATAGAAAATACATAGCATTTTTATTTTTAATTGGCACATCTAAAACTCAACTGTATTTAATTGAGATTTGAACCATCCTGTTTATCCATACAATATTACTTACAGTTTCTAAAGTTTCTATTTTGCATCTAACTTACGAAGGTAAATTCTAATTGGTGTTTTTATCCGCAATACCATGTCAAGAATTATTATTTACCTGGTATAAAGCAGAAAAACCAGAGAAATAGATGCATACCGGGGTATGTTATATTACAAGAATAGTCATTGAATATTCTTGTATTGTATGTAAACTAAGATTAATGATGAATCATAAGTATTTGTTGTCTTTAAAATCCAAACATTTTAATGTTTTGGAATCAATAAATTCATCTAAAAGTACTGTGCACAGCCCACGGGATTATAGGTAAGTCGTTATGTATCATAACAATGGACAGCGTATGCATGGTCCGCGTACTTGTTTGTAATCTGAGCACATGATTATACTTATATATTATTTATCCTATGCATTATAACAAAGAGACAACGTGTACATGGTCCGCGTACATGTTTGAAATTCGAACACATGCAGATCTTTGTACTCACACGAGCTTGAAACAAACCCTGCACGTTATATATATGTGCCGAGTCACAGACAAACAACGCTACTATATTGAGTATGATTATGAGTAAGATACCAAGATACTCCCTCAAAAGATTATTAGAGACGGAATTGCTACATCTACTGCTGTATCTGCAGTTGTAGTTGCTCACACAAACTCCAATGAACCTTGTACTTACTACGTCTATGCTGATTCAAAAACGACCAGTACTATCATGTTAGAATAGTTCCACGTTCATAATACAATGGTGGTACATGTCCTCTATTCTGCCAGTGTCATGTTGACGTTATTGCATATTCATAATACAATCATATTCAGTATCCCACATTACTATTTATCCATACTCCATTTCAACAGGGCAAGCCCAATGCCCATGTACCATACTCCCTCTCAATCCGCGATACATATATGTACTGCTCCAAACAAAGTTTAAATTACAATGGCAGTGTCAGTTTTCAGGAGTTTTAATAAAACACCATCTAGATCACTGGTTATCTTCGAATGCATGTATAAAGCTCTACACAAAGCAGAACTTACAACGACATCATGTGTTTTTAACGAAGCTTTGCCAACATTCAATTTAGCGATCCCGAACCCATATAGTATGCATTATCGAGTAACTATTTGTACTGTGACTTACCGGCAACGGTTTGATAGCCGGCCGCATACGAACTCATCACCCAATTTTGACAAAGCCGTATATCCGTAAATCTCGTCTTTTTAAATGCCGCGCCCGGAAATGAAATTATCATGTGACTAAAAATCGCTTTATACACATGCGCCGATTGACAAACAAAGATCGCCGCCATGTTAAAGTTGTTTATAATATGATCTTTCCTCTTGTCTCCTAATCTTCATTAACCTCCTCATTTATATATAGGAGGCAAGTACGAATTCACATATCACATTATATATTACATAAAACAAGGCCGACAACTACAGCGGCCATGTTTGAATGGCTAAATATCACATTATATCATTTATTGCTCATAGACATAGTTAGGTAAAGGTTTGTAACGGCATGTTTATTCATATACTCATATCAATAACTCATTGTAATATGCATGTCGATCATTCACATATCATATTGTGTGTGGCATAGAATAAAGCCGAGAATTACGGAAGCCATATTAGAGTGGCTAAATACCACATTGTATCACTTCTCGCTCATCGACATAGTTGAGTAACGGTTTGTGACAGCAGTGTTTATTCATATACTGACACTCAATAGAATAAATTGTGGTACGTTTAATTCGCAATTATGAATATGCTTAAAAACATTTTTTGGGGTGAATTAAACGCTATCAGATCTTAATTTATAATCTATGTGACACCATATTTAAACGAGTAGATATCACATTATATCTCATGTCACTCATCGACATAAACAATGATCTGTACAGCAGTGTTTAGTCGTATACGGATACTTGATATCCAAGATTGTCTCATATAATCATGTACCGGAGATTCAAAGCCCCTTTATTAGCTAACTCACAATAAATCATTGATGTTCAAATAGGTGAATTGATGATATTTCACAAGACACTACGTGATGATTATTGAACATATGTATATACACAATGCCTTTGAAACTTTTTGTAATAAAGAGAGAAGACACAAGTATTCTCCCTACAGATGTATATGTCTATCACTCCTGAATATTACAAAAAGTGGTGCATCTCATCATTGACATTAAGCCCAAATTTCACAGTCCTAAGACGACATATCCATGATGCCTCCCGTTGGTAGGTGAAGTCTTTGATGGCCTTGAGGCTTCCTATCTGGAGGCAAGCAGGCACAAGCCCTTGGAGAACCATGGAAGCAGGATACAAAAAACAAAGACCAGTCCCTTCACTCCCAGGAACAGAAGCAGCAAGCAGCATGCCAGCACAACAAAGCAACAGGCAGAGTAACAGTCCCTCCTACAGCATCCAGCTCTTCTTCTTGGGTGAATGTTCTCAGTCCAGAAGTGTTCAGACTTTGGGGTGCCAGAGGTCCAATACTTTTACCCCTCTCTGCCGTTAAAGTAGGCAAACTTTAAAGGAAAGTCTTTGTAGTGCACAAGACCCTGCCTTTCCCTGACCTGGCTCCAGACACACTACGGGGGGAGGCAGCTTTTTGTGAGGTCAGGCACAGCCCTATTCATGTGTCAGTGACAACTGCTGCCACCACTCTAGCTCAGGAAGGCCCATCAGCCTGGTGATGGGCCATCACGACATGCAAGGCACACCTCAGCTTCCTTTCTGTGACTGCCTAGAGTGAATGCACAACAGCCCAATGGTCAGCCAACCCAGACATGCATTCTACAGACAGGCAGAGGCACAGGAATGGTTAAGCAAGATAATGCCTACTTTCTAAAAGTGGAAGTTTCAAACACACAATTTAAAAACCAGCTTCACCAAAAGATGTATTTTTACATTTTGAGTTCAGAGACCCCAGACTCCAAATCTCGATCTGCTCCCAATGGAAAATTACACATAAAATATATTTCAAGGCAATCCCCATGATACACTGTGGGAGATATAGTCCGGCAATAGTGAAAAACGAAATTAACAGTATTTCACTATTAGGACATGTAAAACACAACAGCACATGTCCTACCTTTCAAATACACTGCACCCTGTCCATGGAGCTATGTTGGGCTTACCTTAGGGGTGACTTACATATAGGAAAAGGGAAGGTTTGGGCCTGGCAAGCGGGTGCTTTTCCCAAGTCAAAGTGGCAGTTTAAAACTACACACACAGACACTGTAGTGGCAGTTCTGAGACATGTTTGCAGGGCTAATCATGTGGGTGGCACAATCATCACTGCAGGCCCACTAGTAGCCTTTGATTTGGAGGCCCTGGGCACACCAGTGCACTTTACTAGGGACCTACTAGTAAATCAGATATGCCAATTACGGATAAACCAATCACCAATACATTTTACACAGCGAGCACTTGTTCTTTTGCACTGGTCAGCAGTGGTAAAGTGCCCAGAGTCCTAAAACCAGCAACAACTAAGTCATCAAAATACAGGAGGAAGGCAAAAAGTTTGTGGATATCCCTGCTAAAGGGGCCAGGTCCAACACACCTTCTCAGTGCAGTCATCTGCTGTTTGTCATTATCATGGTGTATTATATATTCCTGTGGCCTATTTATTTATTTATTTAATTTATTTATTTGCTGGTTTGTATAGCGCTGGAATCGACTCCTGGTGGAGTATCTCTGCGCTTTTGGAGCCGGTCGAAACAGAGGTGTGAAAGAATGGGGCTAGATCTCATTTCTGAACAGTACAGTTTTCAAGTGTCTCCTGAAAGTGAGGTGTTCTTTACACTGTCTCAAAGACAGAGGGAGTTTGTTCCATAATGTGGGTCCTGTAATTGATAGTGCTTTGCTCCCATGTCTGGCTTTTTTTGCACGGGGGATCACTAAGAGAGGATTGTTGCTGGACCTGAGCAATCGAGTTGGAATATAGGGAACAAATTTGTTTAGAAGGTAGGCGGGCCCTTGTCCATTTAGACATTTATGAATCAGACAACATATTTTAAATTTAGTTCTCTGCCGGATTGAGAGCCAGTGCAGTTGCTCAAGGAGGGGCTTAGAAGCAGTTCTCGGGAGGACGTTGAGGACAAGGCGAGCTGCCGTGTTCTGAATGACCTGAAGCTTGGCCAATACGCCTTCGTTGGCAAAAAGCAACAGGCCATTACAATAGTCAATCCGACTTAAAACCAAAGCCTGAACAAGAATTCTCCTAAAGGAGTCAGGTAGTAGAGGGAAAAATTTACATAACAGGCTAATGGTATGGAAGCATATTCCTGAAATATAGTTAACATGCTGTTTGAGTGACAAATCTTGATCCAATCGGATCCCTAAATTCTTCATGACCTGTTTGGGTTTGGGAACTGTTCCCAGGTCGTGTCGCCACCAATCAGGGGTCCATAGTATTTTAGCTTCTCCAAACAGCATTACCTCAGTTTTGCTGACGTTGCACTGAAGATAATTGGAGGACATCCAATGTGCCACTGCCTTCATGCCTGAAGAGAAAGAGCTTCTTACATCAGCGGAGAGAGTCTTAAAGGGGAAGAGGAGCTGTGTATCATCAGCATATGATACTGGGATGAAACCATACATGCGCATCACTCTTGCCAGGGGTGCAACATAGATGTTACCTACCTACCTATTTTATCCCTCTCAACATATATAATTTCTGTATACTTTCTATAGTCTGTGTAACTCAACCGTACTAATGTTTCAGCATATGTTTCTCTGCTAGTGAGCAGGGAATCATTCTATGTGTTATCAGAGACTATCTTGTTTATCTGGTTCTTTTATGGTGTCCTCTACTTGTCTCAGTTCCCCCTGTAGTGTTGGCCTCACCTAATAGTGTTTTATGCAGATTCCCCTTGCCACCACATTAAAAACCTCCTGCAATGCTCCTCTTTAAATGCCTTTTTCAATGATTTGTCCCATCCAAAGTTTTTATGATTTCGTTCTCTCTTCTCTAGTAGCATGAATCTGCTTCAATATGGCTATGTGTATACCGCTATGTCTCAAGTATGCATTCACTTTGTATCACCTCTTAGAGATAGCTGCATCCTGTGATGATCAATTGTTAGTAAGAGTCCCTTCAGCTCCAGACACAGAAAGGAGGTAACAAGTAGGAAGTTTTGTTGGCCTGTGCTGTGCATGGTGTGTGTGTGCCCATTAATAGTGTTGAGACAGCCTTTTTTACCACTGGACCGGGTACATCTCCCCTACCAACTTACCTCAGCCTATTAACCTGATCTCAACTTTGACTCGAAATGGTCTTATAATCTTATTTTGCACTTTCCCTTTCCACGTCTTTTGGCAGTATTTTCCCACTTTGCCCACATCTACAATATTACCAATGAAGAGGATGCGCAGTGCTGTCCCTCTGCTCCCAGGTGTGATTAAAAGTTAAGAGGGAGAGATAAGCCAATGTTTACTATGAGTGCCTCCTCGCTTATCTATCCCTTCCCCATTTCGTCATCACACCACCTCATGGTGACTCAAGGAAGTACAATGGAACAGTTGCAGCACCCCTATAGGTGTTATGCTCACAGGCTTCGGGCCAGGATATCAGCGGTCAGTGGAGTCCCCACTGGCCCTCCATAGGTTATGTTGTATGTTATGTTATTGGCACTTGTATCGCGCACGGATATTCAAGAGTGTCCCGGCGCGGGGCCATCTGCGAAAGCAATGGAGCTGAGAGTAACTAAGCTTAACAAAAAAGCAAGGTCTTTAGCTGCTTCTTGAACAACTTGGGGTCTTGGGTGTTCTGCAGTTCAAAAGGGAGCGAATTCCAGACTTCTGCTGCCTTAAAGGATAAAGAGCTGCCCCCCATTCGGGTAAGGCAGAAGCGGGGGACCACTGCTAGATGCTGCACAGCTGAACGCAGGTGTCTTCGGGGGACGTAGAAGCCAAAGCGTCTCCTAAGGTAGGGTGACCCAGATCCATGCAGAGCTCCATGAGCAAGAATGAGGGCTTTAAACTGGACACGACGGGCCACAGGAAGCCAGTGTGGATCCCGAAGGTGTTGTTTCATACTTGATCTTCCTGGGATTCCGAACAGAACTCTAGCTGCAGCATTTTGTATTGTTTGCAGAGGTGCTGTCAGATAAGTGATGGATGCAAAGTCTGCATCCAGTGAACCTTTAGAGGATCGCCAGCAACATCTTTGTCAGTCTCCTGGATTAAGTTCCTTAGATTTTTCGACACAGCCACTTTGTCTGTTGCCACTTTCATATGTGATGGTCTAAGGACTTTCACTCGACAATTCTTCCTCTGACATTCTTTCCTCTGGTCCACGTTGCAAATGTCTATCTGTTCATCCTGCGCACTAAAGTTATCCTCAATTCAGTTGTTCACCACAGAGGCACCATGAAGAAATGTGATCTGCCATCAGCTATTATGTTCAGCTTTGCCAGGGACAGAAGCCTATATTTCGTTCCCATAGCTCTACACTGCAAAACAATTTGCTGTGTTTGTTCCAGCTCTTTGTGAATTGTTACGGAAAATGTGCACGGTTGAGTTACCATGTACAAAACGGGGCATGTTTTTTGCTTGAAGTAAATCGAGCTCTGTAATTCAATAATCATGCAAAAATTGGCCGTGGTCTAGCGGCGAGCCATGATAGAGGCACTGGTGCCCTTTGTGGCCTCTTAACTGCAAAGTATTTCAAAATGGCCTCTGCATACAGCACTTTCACAAACCAGTCTCCCAGAAAGTGTTCGGTCGAGGAGCCAACTCTTTTCTCAGGCGTTCCCCCTATGCACCAACGAACTCAAGGACTCCAAGAAGGCCTTCCGCACCCTCGAGAAGGCCTGGATCCTCGACAAGACCACCGACAACATGACCGCCCTCAAACTCGCCACCCGCAGACACCACCAGCTCATCCGCACCACTAAGAAGAAATCTCTGAAGGAACGACTGGACAAGAACACCCATGACAGCAAGGAGCTCTTCAACATCGTTAAGGAGTTCTCCAACCCCAGCACGGGCAACAACGACATCACTCCCTCGCAGGACCTCTGCGACTCCCTCGCCTCGTACTTCCACCGCAAGATCACCGACATCCACAACAGCTTCGGCGTTCCACCCCAGCACCCATCGGTCGAGCCTACACACCCCGCCGCCACCCTCCAGACATGGACCAAGGTGACCCCCGAAGACATGACACGCATGATGAACACCATCCACTCCGGATCTCCGACCGACCCGTGCCCCCACCATGTCTTCAACAAGGCCGCCTCTACCATCGCACCCCACCTCCGAGACATCATCAACACCTCCCTCGACACAGCAACCTTCCCGGAGAGCTGGAAACACGCCGAGCTCAGCGCACTGCTGAAGAAACCTACAGCGGACCCGACCGACCTCAAGAACTTCCGCCCCATCTCGCTCCTTCCCTTCCCTGCCAAGGTCTTCGAGAAGATCGTCAACAAGCAACTGGCCGCCTTCCTCGAGACGAACGGATCTCTCGACCCATCGCAGTCCGGATTCAGAGCCAACCACAGCACCGAGACCGCCCTCATCGCTGCCACCGACGACATCCGAGCCCTGCTCGACAACGGTGAAACAGCGGCACTCATCCTCCTAGACCTCTCCGCAGCATTTGACACTGTCTGCCACCGCACCCTAGTCCAACGCCTCAGTGACACCGGCATCCAAGGGATGGCCCTGAAATGGATCATCTCCTACCTCTCCGGCAGAACACAGAGAGTACGCCTCCCTCCGTTCCGCTCTGCGGCCACCGAAGTCATCTGCGGCGTCCCGCAAGGATCATCGCTCAGCCCCACTCTCTTCAACATCTACATGAAACCCCTCGCTGCCATCGCACACCAACACAACCTCAACATCATTTCCTACGCCGATGACACCCAGCTGATTCTCTCCCTCACCAGAGACCCCGACACCGCCAAAGCCAGCCTACACGAAGGGATGAAAGACGTCGCCGAATGGATGAACATCAGCCGCCTGAAGTTGAACACGGACAAGACAGAAGTCCTCATCCTGGGACCGTCGCCCTCCGCATGGAACGACTCCTGGTGGCCCCCGGCCCTAGGCACCGCACCCAAACCACGCACGCAACTTGGGCGTCATCCTGGACTCCTCCCTATCGATGACCAGACAAGTCAACGCCGTATCCTCAGCCTGCTTCCACAACCTTCGCATGCTCCGTAAGATCTTCCGTTGGATCCCGACCGAGACCAGGAAGACGGTCACCCAGGCCCTCGTCACCAGCAGACTTGACTACGGAAACACCCTCTACGCCGGTACAACAGCCAAGCTTCAGAAAAGACTTCAACGTATCCAGAACGCCTCCGCCCGACTCATCCTGGACGTCCCCCGACGCAGCCACATCTCGAGCCACCTGAGAGACCTGCACTGGCTCCCCGTCAACAAGAGGATCACGTTCAGACTCCTCACCCACGCACACAAATCCCTCCACGACCTTGGCCCAAGATACCTCAATGACCGCCTGACCTACACGCCCACCCGCCAGCTACGATCCGCAAACCTCGCCCTCGCCGTCGTCCCTCGCATCCAGAGAACCACCGCCGGAGGAAGATCCTTCTCCTACCTGGTGGCTAAGACATGGAACTCCCTGCCCGTCCACCTGCGACTGACCCGGGACCACCTCGCCTTCAGGAGACAGCTCAAGACCTGGCTGTTTGAGCAGTAGCAGACCCCCTTCCCCATGCGCCTTGAGACCCATCCGGGTGAGTAGTGCGCAATATAAATTTCATGATTGATTGATGCAGACATTGTTCCTCCTTCATCACTTCTCCACATCCTTTGCTGTGTATTGCTGGAATCAGGTCCTGATCTTGTGGATGTATGTGAGCAAGTTGAGGGGCTACTTTGGCTTTTTTTACATTCTCCTTTTGCTGGCCTACCTGACAGTTTAAGTTTGTCCACCTTCAGTGGATTGACTTCAGTTGCAACTGAGGCCAAATTTTTTGTTTCATCGTGGTTCTTGATTCCTGTACAGCCAGGATGATATGAACAATGAATCATCAGCTGATTGTAACCGTCCAAGCCCTCAGCTCTGAAAGGAGATTTAAGACGTAGTTAATCCAGTCTTCAATTACTCTGCTGGGTCCACCTGCTTGCAACCCTAGTGAATATGGGTGTCCTATGGAGTAGCATTGAACCTACCCGTCTCATCTTCTAACACCTCAAGGTGGGTCAGTTCCCTTGTGATGCAGCAGAGCACACTTGTGCTGGTGAACCCCTCTTCACATGTTCCATGGTCCCCTCCTTGAAGGATGCTTGGGCCCTCGTTAGCAGTTCAGGGCTAATTCCGCCCCCTGTGTAAACACGTGTTTACCCAGCTATCAGATTTACGAGTTGTGTGTTAACTATTCCACCCTCACATTTTTCCTCTGATAAATTCCAACAGGTCAAACCTGCAGAAATCTATTGGGGAGAAAAACCTGGAAAAAAGGCAAAACATGAGGAATTCGGCATGCTAAAAACTGATTCCGCAAGCTATCCTTTATTTTCTTGGTGAAAACGCATAATAGGGTAAATTTACCTAATTTGGTAAATGCACAGGGCTTTAATTGGGCCAGGTCCTTCCGGTGCTCAGCACCGGCAGTTCTAAAAAGCAGGTGCTGAAACATTTTTGCCCTCACACCTCGGAGAAAAAAATAACAACTCTGCAGCAGTACCACCCTTCACTTGGATGCAACTTCAAAGAGACTGGTTATATTTCTTTCACAGTCTCATCATTTTAGAACTGCAGCATTTTCAATATTCTAGTTTGACCTACTCTGCCATCCTATGCGCAAGCAACAGCCCTGAACGAGGCTCAGGGACTAAACCCTCGTGACTGCTCTCTGTCCCCAGGGATCCATTCCACGTTTTGCGTTTTGCGAGGAGCAGAGGAGGAGCACAGAGTTAAGAGCGGTTGTGAGCAGGCAGGCCTGCCATGAACGTTGTAACGCCGTGGAAGCCGCCGCCGAGCCGCAACCACCGCAACCACTGCAACCACCGAGACAGGAGGCGGGAGACGGGGACTGAACCCCCCCCCTCGCCAGTGGCAGCGGCAGAGGCACCTGGCACCTGATCCTCAGTACAGAGCGGTGCTTAAGGCAGTAGGAACAGCGGTGCGTAACGCGGTAGGAACCGCATATTGGTAAAGAATAAACGTGGCGCTTACCGGCGTATATTGGAAAAGCTGCCCTAACGCTGTTAAAGCTCTTGTCTTGACTGACTCAACTCCCATTTACTCCCATTGACTCCCTTTGACTCCCTTTGGCTCGCACTGGCTCCAATTGCACCTGTGGGGGGTTTGGCTCTGCAGGCAAGTGTGCAGAGTGTGCTGTAGAAAAGCAGCAAACAACGCTGCTGAAAGCCATCGCACACCGCACCACTCACCGCACACCGCATACAAGCAAGTCCTGTTTCCCGTCTGTGGGACTGCTGGACTGCTGGACTGCCGGACTGCTCCCTTCCGCCTACTGCCACCTCCACGCTTACTTGTTGCCGTTGCTTCTGCTGTCCCGGTCTCCTGCTCTTGCTCTCGGCAGCGGACCGGTGGGACATGGGTGGCAGCTGTAGTAGTTTGGAGCAAAAGTCCCTCCTGGCGGCAGAGGCTGTGGCAGTGGTAGCGGCTGTGTTTGGAATTTGGAGCCAGCCAGCCTGCCCGCCGTGTGGGGTTTGCAGCAGTGTGCGTGTGTCTCCCTGTGGCTTGTGACTCGTGGCTTGTGGCCTTGTGCGGTAAGATTCGCCTCAGGTGCCGTGGGAGCTGTCAAATAGCCGCTTAAAAAGCCGTGAGCCGCGGAGGCAATAAGATGATCAAAATAACAACGCACCTTGTTTTGCCATACTGGAATATCCGCTGTTTGGCCTCAGCCAAAGTAGGGAATAAACCAATTGTGAGCTCCCCGTGCGATCATCCAGGTGGACAGTGTGTCAAATAGTCTGAGCACCCTTGCTGGTGGGGGATTCAGGGGTTATCCATTGCCTGCTGAGCCTGTTCCCCCTACACACTGCCAGATTGGCAAGTTGGCAAGTTGAACTAGTGGAATCATTTTTTGGTAAGTGCAGATCCATCAGGGGTTTGCGTGAGCAACCAAGGATTATGAGATCAGGAAAAACTCGACATACACCACAGAGGAAACCAAAAAAGAGAGTGCCAAAAACAGATTTAAATTCTACCTCAAACATTAAGAGAAGGAAAGAAAATTCATCATCACAAAAGAAAAAGTTGGTTTCGGTTTTAACACCAAAAAGTGCCTTTTTTAATTTTGAAGGAAAAAACGAGAACCAGAGATTCCATTTTCTAAAGGATCCAATGGCCGCAATGTATGCCACAGATGGGACCCAAAGCTTGCCAAGTCCAATAACACCAAAAACACAGGACAAAAGAAGTCTACAGTCATCTGGATGCCTAAGTACCAACATTAAATTAATACAACCCAGTTCTGTAAGAGAAATATCCTCACTTATAAGGATGACAAACCATGAAACAAATAAAAGTGAGGATGATATAATCAAGGCAAACCAAGATGCCAAAAGTGAGGCGGCCAGAGATGATGTGCCCCCAAATAAAGGGTTGATAACTACTACAGCGCAGGTGTATCTGCCCAAGACCCAGCCTAAGGACCTGCTCTGTCAAAATAAAGAAGGGAAACATGGAGAATATCAAAAAGGAAAAAGGAGACCCCGGTGTAGCTAGAGACAAAGAAAATGACCAAGTACAAATCGATGAATGGATCAGTTCTTTCTCTATATCAGATGATGCTGACCTCATTCAAGCACTGGACTTGAATACCCAACCAAATGAGGATGCACACATTCAAGATCCAGGAAGGAGTCCAGTCATAGGCACAACTCCGGATCAACAAGTTAGGGAGGAAGGAGGGGCAGCCTCCACCCCAATAAAACATTTAGTGTGCACGGACCAGCAGGAGGGGAAAAATGTCACGCTAAACACTAGCCCTATGGGAAGTCAACCATCCCGGTCACCCCCAATTACAATCTCTTCAGTGAGTGGAACTGATTAAATTTCAGAATTCCTGTCGCAATCCTCCCACTCAGTAAAATGGAGTGATACTTTATTAAGATCTTTACAGCGAGCCATAGATGTTTTAAACTTTCTATCAGATAAACTTGATGTTCAGATCGATCTAATGAACTTAATTGCTACTTATATCGCAGGTATTAACACCAAACTCGACACACTATCTGTATTGATTACTAAGGACAATCAAAGTAAGGTTCCCAGCAGCGGATACCTATTAAATTCAAATTGTGGATGTAGCCAGATAATAGATAAATTGGCATCCCTTCCAGAAATATTAACAGAAATCCTACATGTCGTTAAGCCAACAGAAAATAAGGTTGACAAGGAACACCCTGCCATTACCGAAAGAAAAGATGTGATGAATGACAAAAGCAGGAGCAGAAGTAATGACACCTTGCCCCCAACATGACGGCAGTGTTACAAAAAATAAAACCAAGGAATCAAATCGATCAGGGGATGCTCAAACCGCCCAGGAATTAACTCCTACACCTAGTCTATCAAATGGTGGATTAACAAAAAGACAACGAAAAAGAGCTCGTAAGGCCAGGCTTAATGTGAGTAAGCAAACTGGTCAAGAAAAGAAGCAAATTTATCCAATTTTTTCACAATTGTACAGCCATAAAACCAACCAGCATAGCAATAAAGGCCCACCTGGGGTCTCATGTGGATCTACGTTTCATTTGCAAGATCCAATTGTAAGTTTTAATAAATCCCTTCAAAGTGACTCATCTTTATGTACACAAAAAAGCAATATACACTTACATGAAGGTGTCAAACAAATAAAATGTGACAAAGAGTGTATAACAACCGTAAAAAAACAGGACATTCCAGTCAATTCTAAAGCTTCCGTGAGAGACAACACTTTGGAACAAAATCAAGGAAAAATCAAAGATCCACCAAAAGAAGGATACAAACAAAAAATTGCCAATGAGGACATCGTTTTCCTAAAGACACGGTTTGATGACAAAACCGTAACCAACAGACAAGATGGCGTAAATGGAACCTCATTAAATTCACAAATTATACCTTCAAATTGTGAAGGAATTTCAAATGAACATAGTATGGTAAGCTCTCAAGATAGAGTACAAGAAGATCGACACAAAACTAAATCGGACAGGCGGTTATTAGAATATTTAAAAAAATCTCCAGGTACTTTGAGTGAATTTACGGGAAATAAAAATTGGAACAAATTAAAAATTTCTCTAGATAAACAGGGACGGGTCTGCGAGTTTCCAATAGTTCAATCTAACTTAAAAGATCTTATAAGCATGGAAGTACATCAAAAAGCTGACACAACATTAAGTACATGAATAAGTGATGGACAAGTGAATGTATTACAGCAGGAAAGGGAGATCTCTGACAACATAGTACAAATCAGAAGTAAAGTCTATAACACACAGATAGAACAGAACAGTTCCCCCAAACAGGTATTTGACAAAGAGAACCAGAAGAGTCATCTAATAAACTGATCTTTGAGCCAGACTATCAAACAAAGGGCAGATTGGACTCCTTAAACAGGGGAAATCTAATGAGATTATTTAAGGAGATACCAAAGCTGCGTAATATCACTACAGCAGATCTCTTGACAGTAGAATTTTTGCAAACGAAAAAAATATCAGAAAAAGTGGTTACTCTGACAACCTGGTCCTCAAAGGAAATAACAGCTCAGATTTTCTCAGAAAGAGTAAATTTTGATGCATGCGGTATTTCTCTATCTTACCCAAAAAATACAGAATACCCGTACCCACTTTTATCAGATATAGTGACCCCGATTACATCTGGAAAGGAGATTCGTCCAAAAACTTGCTTAAGGGGGGCTCGGAGTACCACTTCTAAAAACTCAAATTCGGCAAATAACACACCGGAGATAACAAATCAGAATCGAGCTTGTTTAAACCAACTGCCAGAAGAAGTTCACGATTGGTCATGGGGGCCCCATTTCTTGAGCCATAAACGATCCTGATGAATCTAACGATCCACAAAGGCTACAGCCTTTAGTGATATATCCAGGCATGGCCAAGGATTACAAAATTAGAATCTGTTCATGGAACATCCACGGGTTCAATGAAATGGGCCAAGATCCTGAGACGCAAGCCTTCTTACACAATTTTGGCATCCTCATGTTACAAGAAACCTGGAACTTGATTCCTAAACCCATTAATGGATATGCAGAATTTCATGTTTTGGCAGAGCAAATTTATAAATATGGGCACCCAAGGGGTGGGCTGTCCATTTATGTAACAGAAAAATTAGTTTGGCAAACAGAAGAACTTGACACTTGTGAAAACTGGATACAGGTTGTGAAATTGGAATGCAACAACTCTGGAAATAAAATGCCCTGGCAGCTGCTGATTTCAAACATATATATCCACCCTAACAAAAAGTCGAAAAAGGAAAAACTGGTATGCTTGATTAATCTAATCAAGGTTTTGCAGAAAAGCCATCAAAATTGTGAGATGATAATTACAGGAGACTTTAATTCCAACCTAATAGGGAGCAAGTCAAACAAGAGAATGCGTCAAAAGGAGTTGAAGGCTAACGAGCTGAAAAACTATTTGGCCACCTTGGGATTATACATTCTGAACGGTAAAATAAAGGGAGATCAGCCGGCCAGGATCACCTTTCTAAGTGGGAAGAAACAATCAACCATTGACTATACTATAGTCAGCAATGAACTTCACATCACAGTTGATTCATTTTATATACAATCCCGCCGGAAAGTGACCATTTGCCACAAGTTTTGACCATCAATGCAAAGCAGTTTGAGAAAGAGAAAATAACTGCACTGACTGAAATCCCAGTAACATACAATCTGAAGAAATTAAAATGGCGCGGTACGAACGTCTCACAAATAATGGTTGCTGTGCATAAATACATAAACTATGGCGGGCCACACTAGAAGACTTTTGGGAACAATTGGGAAATTTTCTTCTTGATAAATTTCCGGTTCTCCCGGGACGTCGAGGTCCACAAAGTAGAATTTATGAACTATGGTTTAACATACAGTTGCGTAACCAAAAGAGGGAAATTACAAGGGAATCGAGAAAAGCTGTTATGGCTGTAAGATCTGGAAATCCAGTAACGAACAACAATATTAGTGACATGAGGAAGAATTTTAGGGAGAGGTGTAGAGTGGCAAAAAAGGAACGTATGGAAAAGCTCTGGGAAAAATTACTCTGGGCCAGCAAACTGTTGTGAATTCTGGGGCATAATAAACAAGTTAACTAAGGGAACAGGAATGTCTCAAAAAGCTGGAATAAGTGAGAAGATATGGGGACAACATATACAAAATGTATACAATAATAGTAACCACAAAATGTTAATGAATTTGGAACCTGGGCAGGACATCCTGCAGGTGGATAAGCATACAAATATTGACATCAACCCCACTTCCTGGAAAATAGCACAACGTGAAGAAATCTTACTCCACCACGATAATGTTCAGATTGAAGACATATCACAGGACCAAATCATAATGACTTAACCACCTTAATTGACAACAACCAACTCAAAGAAGTAATAAAAAAATTGTAAACAGAGGGAGCTGCAGGGCCTAACGGGCTTCCAAATGCAATCTTCAAACACGATGCGGAATTTTGGACAAATTTTCTTACTCCGCTCTTTAATTATTTGTATTCTCAAAACAAGATCATGAATTCTTGGAGAGGGAGCATATTTCATCTTATATATAAAAATGGTAATCGCAATGAGCCTAGTAATTACAGGCTCATAGCCCTGATGGATGTTAATGCAAAACTTTATGCTTCCTGTTTATTACTACACCTACAGGAATGGATGGAGGAGAAAGGTATAATTCCCAAATATCAAACCGGTTTTAGGCAAGGAATGGGTACAAGCACAAACTTGGCAGCCATAGCACTCCTTACGGAAAAGGCAATCTTACAGAAATCAGGTCTATTTGTATGTTATATTGACTTAAAATTGGCTTTCGACAGAGTCCCACGTGAACGACTATGGACAAAATTGAAAGGATGGGGTATACCGCAGCAACTAATTAACTCCATAGTAGCCCTCCATAATGAAACCTAGGCCCGGGTGAAGCTGGGAGATGGTAGCATAGCATCATCTAAGATTGATATAAAAAATGGCCTGAAACAGGGGTGTGTTTTGGCCCCAAGCCTTTTTAACTTGTACCTTGCAGACATGAACAACCATTTGTCAAAAGTAAATGGCCATCCCCCGAAATTGGCAGAGGACCACATACAATATCTGCAATACGCAGACGACATAGTGGTCCTAAGCCAAACCCCTATTGGCTTACAAAGAGTAATTGACCACCTGACTAACTACTTCGACCGTCAGGGGCTGGAGATAAACAGGAAAAAAACAAAGGTGGTGCGTTTAGTAGGCCCTAGACCCAAAAAATTCAAGTGGTTCACCAAGGGTAAAGAAATAGAGGAAGTTGGCACTTACAAGTATTTGGGCATCAATTTAGGACGATGCATGTCCTTTACGGTTCAGAAAAGTGCAATAAGAGCAAAGGCACAAACCTTAATTTTCGCATATAAACAGCTACAAACAAAATTGAGTTGCCCGTCTTATAGTCATCTTTTAAAAACAATGGCAGCACAATTACTCCCAGCTCTGGCTTACGGATTGGAAATATGGCATGGTCGGGAATTTGGAATTTTAAACAATTTACAGACAAAAGTGTATAAAGCTGTTTTTAAGCTCCCTAGAGAAGTGTCACCAGCACAGATTTGCCTGGAATTTGGACTTCAAAACCAGAAATTACAGAGGCAATCTGTTTTTGTGAAATTGTGTTGGAAACTTCGCTCTTCGGAACCCAGTACCCTGAACAATCTATGCTGGACAGAAATAAGGGCCCAGTTTGATAAAAAAAAAAAACATATTCATGGGGTGAACACCTAAGAACAGCTCTGGTGGAATTGGACATTCAAGAGGCATGGGGCGGTAAGATGGAGAGGGTGGCGTTTAACAGAGTTTTCAATGGCGCTGCAAAAATATTATCTTTCCTAGACGACAAAAATTTAGTGGCAAAAAGACGTCATTCTTGGACAGTGATAAATTCTTATGTAAAACTAAAACCGCAAGACTATCTAGCAGCTCACTTCAGATTGTTTCTTTAAAAGAAGTATATGCTGTATTGGTTTGGAGTACACGAAACCAAGGATTTGCAACCAAGTTGGAAAGGGAAATATCATAACGCAACTTGTAGACTATGTGGATATCATAAGGAGTCCCTATGCCAAGTGATGTGTGTCTGTCCTACAGTCAGTGAAGCGAGAAGAACGCTTATAAAAGCCAATTTTAAAAGAGCTTAATATTCGTACTTGTAAGCAGACTTTTACCCGCTGGGCGGGGGGATCATCAAACATTTTAATTTGTCGGGGTGTAAAGTTTTTTAACTTGATTGACACACTCTTAAAAAAAGCGGACATTGAACCTGGGAATATGGTTACTAATGAGTTGGAACATTTTGTACAGATCTAGACTTAATGATGCACTTTACCGTGAACTTGTGAACATGGTTATTAATGAGTAGGAACATTTTTGTACACATCCAGATATAATGATGTATTTTATCGTGAAATTGTTTTTTAACGTACATTGTAATAATTGTAAGTGTTATTTTTTATGGTTGTAAAAAAATAAATAAAGAATGTCTTCTTCTTATTCTATACAAGGAAGCCCTAGTTGTTGCTTTTTTTTAAATCTTATGCAACTAACATGACAAAGCCAATAGTCCTGGCTTATTGTAGGTGCAATGTTACTTCTTGTATTATATACCTGGATGCAATGACAGAAGCAGCAAAATACCAGTCAGGCGCACACACTGATAAGCACAGATTTTTCGTTTATGTGTTTTTCAGCCTCGCTCTTAATTACAGCGGCCACGCCCCATTGAGAGACCCCCTAGTTTTTTGTATCCATCTTAAAGCCCCGTAAATGCATTATCCTGGGGAAATGGTTACCACTTCTGGCAAATACTCCATTTTATGCCAACAACCTTGTAATCAGGGCCTTTGATGCGCCTAGTCACCATGTATCCTTCAGAAACTCCCTGCAGTTTAATTGGGCACTAGGCCTCTTTTTCAGCATGTTTGATGTTTTTCCTGTTCCACCAGGATCTGTCACCTCATCTGTGGGCACACGAGTGGCAGAGCATGGGCTCCTTTAGCAGAAATCGCCCCACTCCCCCAACAGTTTTCTATTCAGGTGCTCATGTGTCCTTACACTAAATTATTCAAATTACCCTTCCAGTGTGGCGGGAGGGGGGCCTTGATGTCCGTTCTTTGCCTGCGTGCGTCAGCACACACCGCACGCCGCAGCCCGCAGCTGGCAGGCTGAATGTGTCACGAGGGGCTATACCTTGCCTAGCTCCTCAGAGGCATAGGTTGGCACACCCCCACCACACCCCCTGTGATTCAGCCCTTCTTATCCGTCATCACTGGCACAATTCCCTGAGCCGCATCCTCAATTAGGTTCCTCTTCTGGCATTGTGCTGCAGGTTAAAGCATCCTCGAGCTGTGACATCGCCTACCAGCAAGATGGCCGTCCACCCTCTTGGGTCAGAGACCGCCAAGGTTCTGAGCAGAGTTCTCTGTTGCCGCAGTCTCCAGGTGCCATTCGCTTTACAGCGCTGCAGGCTCATGTCTGGACCCTGTGCCCGGTGGTGAGAGCGCATTAGCATGTAGGTTTTTGTTGAAGAATGTCGGCCTTCACGGGCTCTGAGAACAAGTGTGACCTAACAACATGATAGCCCAGCCAGGCCTCCCCACCTTCAACACAGCAGCGATAAATGCAAGACTGCGCATTGCCTTGTGCTACTAAAAAATAACTCGTCCTGTGTCATGCTCCTTATTATGGTTTTCACCTCAGCTGTAGGCCGAATCAAAAATGTCATGCAATGTAAATAAAGGTGCGCATATTTCGTATAATGTTGGTGTACTGCGAGGTTTTCTTCACCATTGAAACTCTGTTTTCCTAAAGCAAAAACCTTAAAAAGAAGAGAAGCCTCATCACCGGCTCACACTGGGTACATTTACACTCCTACCCTCATTCCATAATTTTATCTTTTGAGTTTTTTGGGCTTTGAGGTTGCATAAAACGCAATATGCTCACGCTGTATCAGATGTTTCCTGCTTCTTTACCCCGTATAGATGGTCTTTGACATCAACCCTTATCCCCCAATTATCTGTCCGCATGGTAGAAAATAATGTTTATGTTCAACAGCCGCTTCCTGAGTCAAGAGCAGTTTGACGTGTGTCACCATGACTATTGACTGGCTGTGGCACATACTAAAGTGTTCTATGAACACATTGAAACCAGGAATGTTCAAGAGTAAGGAAGGTGCGCTCGATGCGGAGTCAATCAATCAGGTCAAATTTGTTCCAAAATTACTTCTTTTATTACGTTAGTCATAAAACCTGGCACACAGCCAACGCGTTTCGTTCCCAGTTGCCAGAGGGAACTTCGTCAGGGCTCAGAGATATCCAGCTAAATAGTGTACAGTATATAGTGCGTAATGAGAAGGTATACAATTCCAAAACGCGATAACTTTCAAATCCGAAGTGGGCAAATATTGTGAGATCTCAGATCAAAAAAGCATACGATTCCTAGTTTCGTATATATAAACAAAACCCACGAGTCCAAGGGTGACTCCTTCTCCAAAGAGCTTCATAATAAATGGTTCATGATGTGTGGCTTTTACGGAGCGAAAGGTACAAGACACGGCATGATAACCGGCATATCTCAGCCGGTCAGCCGTTTGCCTTTTTGCTGTTAAACATTGAAACCAGGGTCTGATTGGGATCACAATCCAGCCCGGGCACCCACAGTGGCCCACATTCCCGGATCACACCCGTTTATGAAACCGCATTTGGCTAGTCTCATTGGGCTCATTTTTAGAGGAATGTTGGATAAAGTACATATTTTAAAGCTCATACAGCCAGAAACATTGGTGAAAACTAGAAGCACTACATTTTGACTGGGCGAGTGAGGTGAAATATAGTGGCCCAAAGGACACAACTCCTGACGTGGCTATGTTTGACACCTGGCCATATTTTTTAACCAGCATTACCAATATTTTCGTGTCCTGGCCGGTAGGATCATGATGAAAATCACCTAAAGCCCGTATTTTGTCCTCTGATCAATATGTACTTCAAACAATAAACATTAGGTGACCGCAGTTTCAATGTGGTCTAAAGCTGCTGACAGAATGTGACAGAAACTAAACCAAGGCAGAAAAGCCATGTTTAGAAAGAATACGGACGTTTTTATAATTGTGTTAAGAATCCTCTTTTATTATTATTCCAGCCTTTGCAGACTCTTCAAACATGAGCAAACAGAATGTTATTTTTTATTGTAGTTTTAGCGTGAACTCAGCCCAAGGGCAGCACTTATATGAGCAACAGTCACATTACAGAAAATCAAATTCATTTTTATTTTAGGCCTTGGGCAATTAAGTCATTTGCCCAGAATCACAGGATGTTGAGCTGAGGCTGGCACTTGAACTTATTTCTATAGTTCCAAATTCGGCAGCTCTGACACTATCATTACATCCTCTCCATTTTCCTCGCTGGGAAAGATGCCTCACAGCAAAGCCTACGCAAGCATACGTTGCATAATAATCCACATATTTCAGAAACTTGCTTTGCAACCCAGAGAAGATATGCCGTAGAGAGAATTCATAAACTTATTTGGGATTTACTAATCAACTGACTGACTTAGATAACTAAATAATATTTTGAGCAAGAACATGTAGGGCAGAATAAAATAGAGGGACGGGAGAGGCTCTAAATACAGAACATATGTGTTATGCTTACATGTATTTAGACATCTCTTCATTAGGCAAGAAAGGCACATAGCCAGTGATTCCATAGACCACCCCCAACACTACTAGATCAATGTTGGTTGTTTATTTAATGCCTATTTAAATATGTGTTACCATATTCACTAATTTAAATACATCTAACTATGCAAATATATTTTAAGGCTCACCATCATTGTCCTAATACTTCATTGATGTTTGTCTGATAAAAGAAAGTGCAATTTGAGATACCTGTAGCATGAATGTAAGAGTTATTTTTCAGTTCTCCAAACAGATGGTGAAATATAATTTGGAATGGATAAATAAAAATAAAAAATAATAAAAATAGAAATAAAACCAAAGTTTGGGCAACAAAGACGCGGAAAATAGTTATCTTATCTGATGCAAAAATGAATATAATGTAAGAATTTGAAACAGAATCGAAAACTATTTCCCGTTACCATACATTGAGATCCCCAGTAAGGACTGAACAGGACCTGGCCTGAGTGGAACCCTAGGTGATATTTTGGCTATCAGTCAACACAATCGAAGTGATTGTTGGATCGAGTGGATAGGTGGGGAGAACAATGACACACACACCAACCATGGTTGGTGGGTCAGGTGAGGGGACTGACTTAGGCGCTCTACCCACCATGGACAATCCACAATGGTTGTTGCTGAACTTGATGTCAGCACATAAAAAGTTCTGTGGTGAGTTTATTGACTTATAGAAGAATATCACTCACTGTCATTCTAATTTGCACCACAGATTGTTTACTTTTGGTTGCAGTTGGCCGGACTGGGTGTGAAATGCGAATAAAGACGGAGCCAAAATAAAGATAGACACGAGGTAGAACTGTGCTATGAGACAAAGCGTTTGAAGCAGAAACAGAAGAAATACCCGCAGGTAGGGCTTGGTCCAACACGAATAGGAAAGGGGGTCCTATTGTATCAACAGGACCTACTGAAACGACATCCTGCCTTACAAAGCCAGTTCGGCAGATACTCATTGGTGAGTTATCAATGTGTGACTATTATTTGCAGCGGTTGGTGACAATATACCCTATTTTTTGTACAGGCATGAAACTCGACAGGCTGACCCCAAAGACTATGACGTCATGGAAGCCCCCGCCTGTAGAAGGGATTTGCGCAGATCGGCATACAATAGATTTGGGACCACCACAGACGAGGCAAGTATCCTGTTCATTCAACTACATTTTTCGCTTATTAATGCATATGTATTACTAGAATACACTGCACTCTAGAGCCGTGATTAAAACACAGCAAGTATGTGGTTTAGGTTTTCCTCCATTTAATTTTTCTGCACTGTATGCTCGAGCCATGATGCGCGATGATGTCACAAATGTATGCAGGGAGACAGGCGGTGATATGTGACTCGGTCCTCTGCTGGTGTTGCAGGCCGCTAAAAATATTGTGCTTGCTTCAGAAACCATGTTGCCCTCTAAGTGTAACGTAGTGGTACCAAATCATCACTTAGCAAATGTTAATTTCCCATCAGTACAGACTGGCGAAACTTTACATTTGAAAACGTCTTAGCGTCTGGGTTTAGACAGCCTTAGCTGTCGATTTTCATCTACTAATGAGTTTCTAATGAGTCTCGTACTGCACAGGGCCCGGTATATTGAAGAAAGATACTTGCCATTATTGTCGGCAATGTAATTTTCAGCTTAATAAGTAACCTGCATGGCATTCTATTGCCATCATGTGTTCACAGTTGGAAGTACAAGAACACAAGCCAGACGTTGGTATGCAAATACTTTTTACAACTTTGTCCAATATGATATTGGACCTTTTCCTTTTCTTTGTACTGTTTTTATAGTTGCCCTCATATACTATGTTCATGCAACTTTGTGGTACTCCTGGCAATTTCTTAAGAAGAAAATACAATATTAATTCACGTATTATGATCCTGTCGAGTGAGAGAGAAAGGAAGAAACCACAAATAGAATTTTCAAAACAAATTCAATTTATATTTTTAAGAAATCTAGTAATGCAAACATATATTGAGAAGATTGTATCGCGGTTGTTCCAAAAAATGCATAGAAAGTGTTCATAGAAGTGGTCATGTGCAAAGTGACATAGAAAAAAAGAAAAGTAACGGTTGTCAAAAAATACTTTGACAATTGAACAATGGCTAACAGCGACTCAAATCAGCCAACGTAATAAGCCTGTTTGAAAAAAACTTTCTTCTGTTCAAAAGCAATCCATAGCTAAAGATCGGTGGTCAATGAATCCCGGGCAGAGGGCGGGCCGTCTGTGGCCGTCAGGGGCCAGAGGAGGCCGGGTCGGGCCACCCCCCAACATCTACATCCGGTGTCAGTAATCTTCTTCATGTGGACGTTACTGTAAGGTACTGTGAGACTTGCTATTGCTGGGACTATAGTAATCCAATCGCACTATTGAGGATTTGCTCCCAGTTGTTAAGTGCCGATTAGGACTGTGCCCTCCCGTATGCTACGTACTCCGTTATTGTGGTGTGTATTTGGGCTGATATACCCTGTGGTCCCAAGAACACCAGCTTACTCCTGGACTGTAATAAATAGCACCCCTACTAATTAACTCCCAATTCAGAGGTCTGATTTGGGTGCTGAAGTGTGTATTTTAGGTTTTGTGTCCAGTTCATATTGTTAGAGTCATTTCATAGTAAGTGCTATTTTTTATAGGCAGTATCTTGTCCTGGTTACTTTATTTTTTAAGGCAACATGTCCAAGTCAGTCGGGACCTCTCGCCCTATTGTTTCTACACTTGATAACTATTTAGTCAAGGTAGTGGACAAGATCAACAAGGAACGAAGATTATCCTTGGGACTGGGTAGTGGCAGTGTTCCTGACTCTATGAACCAACTTGTCTCTGTCGAGATCCACACCATTGATGACAGTCTCGTACCGGCCCCTATAGACCCCTCAATGAGGGAGGATACCTGTGTAATTGAGCCAACACAGGTTCTCCCTTTTGATAATGACACCTCTAAGGTACCTGAGATTAGCAAGTTGCATAACGATCCTATTGTCCCGGACCCTGCGGTCCCCAAACTGCATAGAGTGTTAAGGTCAGGGTCACACCTAAATAGACCTGTTCTGTCAAAAAAAGGGGGTCGTAAAAGTAAAAAGAACTCTGTTTCTGTCCCCAATGCGGGCACTTTTGACCCTATCTGTTCAAGTAACGATGTTAATTCCACTTATATGAAATTGGCCCCGGATCAGCTTGAGTTACTTAGTGGTTTGATTGACACCAAGTTAGACAATATTATCCTGCCACTTTTGGACAAACTCGAGGCTGTATCTAGGGAAGTGATCAGATTGGGCGAGCTGTTGCAATTTGGATTAAATTTTAACAATAGTCCACAACTGCCCGCTGCGTTCAGTGCGACTGCGGATAAGACCAGTAAGCCTGTGCCACCCTCTAAAGATTTATCCAGCGACGGCCTGACATGGGCTGGCCCGAATACCCCTTTACTGCCAACTAGAGGGGCATCTTCTGTTATTGAGCGGCAGGGCATTGCTGGTGATTCAACATGACCCCTTCGTGGGGACGCTTTTGATGTTACTCCAGCAATGCCCTCTTGCTCTAATGATACCCCCTCAGAACCCACTACCTTAGCCCCGGGGAACGTGTTAAGGACCTCTGGAAGGGGGAAGCCCAATAACTGTGGCCTCCCCCAACCAAATCTGCCGCCTGACTGTGCACCTTATGTGGCAGTTTTGACTAATGTGACACCTGTTAGAGAGGTCGGGCCCTATCATCCCATGGAATCACATGCTTCCCTCAAAAATAAAACCGTGGCCTGGCCAAATCAGGAGTGTGGCTTTCCTGTGGCTATGGCAGATCAGATTTTGGCTACCACCAGAACCAACTGGATCGGAACGTCTCCAAAAAATCTCTCTGGGGATTGTGTTATTATCAATTTCAGTAACCCCCACCTTGCCACGACAGCTCTGATTCGAGCCACGTCCCGCCCCAGCAATGATCAGGGCATTTCACTCCGCCCTTTAGGCTTTTTCTATAGTCAGCACAATGAGCACCCTTCAGTGTATCGTGAAGGGGGGAGATTGAGGAAAGAAGGGGAGCATAGCTGGGTAAATAGTTTCCAGGTTAATACCGTTAACCGTTTTCAATGCTTGAGTGGGTTGGAACAAAATGACTGACATGAGTTGGGTAATATCCTAGGGTTAACTGTAGATTGTATACCTAATGGTAAGGTGGGTGACCCTGTGGGCCGTTTGGAATCACGAAAAGAGCTGGGTAAGCCACCCTTGGAAACCGCGGGGAGTCAAGTTTTGTCAGGTATGGGCTTAAAAGTGTGTTTTCCAGGGTTAACGGACAACATCCCCGGGACAACTGTAGACTGTACCCCTTTGGGCAAGGTGGGAGATCCAGCAGGTAGTTCTGAGCCAGCTATGGAGACCCCCAATATTGCCACCATCCAACAGGGTAGCAACTGTCCCTATAGGGGGTCAGGTACCCATGGTTTCTCTGGCTGTTACATCGCCAGTTGGAATATTGCTGGAATTAGATCGAAATCAGACAGTCTGGGGTGGTCGGAATTTTTAGATCTTTTTGATATTATTTGTTTTCAGGAAACCTGGTGCATAGATTTTAAAGGCTATAATGGTTTCATCTCATATCAGCTACCCGCTACTGGCTCAGTATCGGGAAGAGCCAAGGGGGGCTTACTGGTCTTGATTTCAGTCCAAACCCCTTTGTTGGTTAAAAAATATGTACAAGTCGGGGCCCACTCCCAAATTTTATGGCTGCATAAAATAGGAGGAAGGAACATTCTTTTAATTAACTTTTATAATAATCTTTTTAACGATTCTAGGGTTCAGGCGGTTAAAGCTCTTTCAAGGGCACTGGATGAATTTCTTAAGGATTCCAATGAAATTTTTGACCTGTTCCTGGCAGGGGATTTTAATGCTACCACCTGTTCTTTCTCAGACGCCAATGTATGTGGGTTGGTGGACGGCCATGGGGAAGGGATTCTTCATTTCCAACACAATTATTATGGAGATGCTCTAAATAATCTCCTCGCATCATTTAACATGAATATCATGGCCAACGAGAAAAATGATAAGGGGGAGATTTGTCCCACCTTTACAGGCCGGGGAGCTAATTCAGTTATTGATTTCATCTGTATCTCCTTGAGTCTTGAGGCCTGGACTACTGCACCTAAAGTAATAGATATCCAACTGAGTGACCATAACTGCCTGGTAGTAAAGGCTACGTTATGGGAAAATAATGGTGCCTGCATTCCGGGCCGTATTGTTAATAGTATCGAGGCTGTACGCCCTAACGGTACCAGACTCAGATGGAAGGGGGATAAGGCTGATATCACGTCTGACTTCATTATATCCAGTTGTCTGGCAGACATTACCGCGATCCTAGTAGATAACCAAGGTACTTTTGGCTCTATTGAGCATTTTTTCCGTATTAATGCAGCCATCGACTCCAAGCTTACAAGTACTTGTAAGTATAAGGAGGATCGGCCGCGGGGCTGGTTTAATTCATCCTGCACTCTGGCTTTAAGGGAATTGAAATCTGCTCTATCAGTAATTCCTAGAGATAAGGATCTGGTTGTAGACTTAAGAGCCAGATATAAAGAAACCCTTAAACGTAGGAAATTGGAAGTCCAGCAGGAGGCATGGGACAATTTGACCAAGGCCGCTGAATCTAACAATTGTTCCCTGTTCTGGAAAACTGTTAATTCCCCATTCCTTAAAAATGATAAAATTCCGGAATTAACCTCCAACGTTATGCAGGAAGAGTGGGTTTTGCATTTTTCAAAAATTTTTGAGCCAGATGTAGCATCTCGGGATTTAGGGGTTATATGGCCGCATATGCCATTAGATTTTACTGTCCAAGAGGTTTTAGATAGTATAAGGGACAGCAAAGGGGGAAAAGCACAGGGCCCAGATGGGGTACCAATTGATGTGTACAAATTGGTCCCAGAAATATGGGGGCCCCTGCTAACTAATATTTTTAATGCAGCTGTCAACAACGAGATGCCCCCGACCTGGGAAGAATCCATCCTAATCCCAATTTTTAAGAAAGGAAATCGTGGCGAAGCTAAGAATCACCGCCCAATCTCCTTGTTGGATTCTTCTATAAAAGTAATGAGCCGAGTGCTCTTAGTGAGGTTGGAAGAATGGGCGGAGGAAAACGGTATTTTAGCTGAGAGTCAGTTTGGGTTTAGGAAGGGTCGTGGCACGATCGAGCAGTGTCTAAATTTAGAACTGCTCATCGGTAAATATACTTTGGCTAAGACCTGCACTATTTACCTCTGCTTCGCGGATCTAAGTAGTGCCTTCGACCTGGTGGATCACGGTATTCTTTGGGCAAAGTTGTTAGAAATGGGGGCCCCGGAGGGTATCGTGTTCTTTTTAGCACGTCTTTATACCAAACTGAGAGCATGTGTCCGTTATGGACTTAAAGGTGAATGCACGACCATGTTTAAGATTGGACGTGGAATACGTCAGGGATGCGTGTTGGCTCCACTGCTTTTTACACTTTTTATTAATGAGATAGACTCTTTTCTTAAATCCCTGGCAGTGGATGCCCCTAAAATTAATAATGAATACGTCCCTGTGTTACTTTACGCGGACGACGCGGTGTTAATTTCACGTACCCCATATGGTCTTCAACAGCTGTTGGATGGTTTTATGCAATTTATCCAAAGCAGAAAGTTAGTGTTAAACAAATCTAAAACTTATGTCTGGAATGTGGCCACAGGCACGGAAAGAAACAGCCCTCTTTTTTTATAGAGGGACAAAAGGTTCAGGCTGTTGACAACTTTTCGTATTTAGGGTCACTTTCTCTAATAAGAATACTTGGGCAAATGAACATAAGAACGTTCGGTCTAAAATGGCTAGAAGCGCTCATGGTATATTTACAATGGCTACTAAGTTAGGAGATAGGCGGGTTAATGACATGCTGAAGATTTTTCAATCACGGTGTGTTTCAATCGCCTTGTATGGAGCCGGCATTTGGGGCTACGCCCCGGCAGGGTCTCTTCAGGTCGAGGAAAATGTTTTCCTGAAGAGACTTTTGTGCCTACCAAGCTCGGTCTACAATGCCTTAGTACATAATGAATTGGGTATTCACCACCTTGCCGATTTGATGCTCCTTAGACCATTGACCCTATGGCGCTCCATTTGGATTAAAGAGGAGACCTCTCTGTGCAGAGCCATCATTTCTGATTGTCTTTCTCTGGACCATTATTTAAAGATCCCATGGCTAAAGTATGTTGTGGATAACTTTCGGGAGATCTTCAACATTAATATCATTGTGGATCATTATGGGGCAGCTGTGTTATCCAAATCTGATCTTAAGCAGTGCCTCTTACATCAGCTCTCCATTAGAAGGCATCAAAATAGCTCTGATTTATTATCTTATGTTTCCTATCATGATCTAAATGAATTTGTGGGTTTTCAACCATATTTGTCTCAAGTAACTTGGAAGGCACATCGGTTTGTGTTGACCAGACTTAGAATGGGAATAGTCCAGAACCTTGTTGCCTTCCCTTCCTTGCACCTACATCCTGTTGGCCCATGTCCTTGTGATAACACTACTTCCCAAAGCACTGTGCACTTTCTTTTGCTCTGTCAGCTGTATAAACATTTCCGGACTGCCTATTTGAAACCCCTGTTTGTTAAATTTGGGGTCAGATCATTAGGTGACTGTATGAGTTTACTTTTTAACTTACATCACCCCGATGTGTGTTTTTATACGGCCACTTTTCTTCTTAAATCAATCAATGCGAGGAAAAGTATGCTTTTTTAATTGTTTTAAGTCTATGTATTTCCTGCTTCTGACTACTGCCATATTGTTGTCTTTTAATGTTGTGCTTTTATGAACTTGTTTTTTTGTTCGAATAAAGCCTTATGAAATGAAATGAATCCAAACACACCATCCATAAGGATCTATGCATTTAATCCAGGCTTGAAAATAAATGTTGACAATTCGACCCAACTGCTGCACGAGGTAAGTTTAAACTTTGCATGCGGGTCTTCATCAGGACAGTAGTGGAGGTATAAGAGTGCACTTGGGTTGATGGGCTGAGATTTGCGGTCGTATGATCCATTGAGAGACCCTTTGCGATTCATTCTTTTTTCTGGGCTCGCATTTGTTGGACTGCATAATTTATTTGGTCATGATAAGCAAAGCCTATTTTAAGCCAGTCTAACTATACTTGCATTAATCTCATGTTCCCTTGATTGATTGAGTCATACGCTTTACTTTAATGATGTGAGATCTTTTGGTCACGTCAAGATTGTGGACTAGAAGCCTTGGCCCTTATACAGGTGTACCCAGGTCGGACACTGTGTTTGCACTACAATAGGTTGCCCTTTTGTCCCTCCATTACTGTCCTGATTAAGACCCGCATGCAAGGTTTAAACTTACCTCATGCAGCAGACGGGTCGAAACATTGACATTGATTTTCAAGGCTGGATTGAATACATAGATCCTTATGGGTGGTGTGTTTGGATTCATTGATGTTCTTTAGTAATGGATTGTTTTTGTTAGCAATTGTAAAATCTTTTTTTGACAACCATTACTTTTCTTCTTTTTTGTGTCACTTTGCACATGAGCACTTCTATGAACACTTTTCTATGCACTCTTTGGAGCAACTGCAATATAATCTTCTCAATATATGCATGCATTACTAGATTTCCTAAAAATATAAATTGAATTTATTTTGAAAATCCCATTTGTGGTTTCTTCCTTTTTCTCTGTCCCACCAGGTTTAAAATACGTGAATTAATATAGTATTTTTCTTCTTAAGAAATTGCCAGTAGGACCACACTGTTGCATGTCCCGTACTATACCCGTGTCCTGTGGCTCACCTTGGGTTACGCCATTAGTTTATAATCTCATGTACTATGTAAGTACACCAAATGAAAAATAAGTAACATACATATCGATAATAAAAAAAGTTTCCTGACCATTACCATGCATTACGTATAACCATACTGTAGTATTTTGTGCTGAGAATAAACACTGCAAAACTTTTATACAACCTGCACAACTTATATGATCTAACATAGGAAACAGCCAGTCCTTTCTGAATAATTGGGGCATTTTAATTTAATTATAATAGTTCTGGTAGTCCATAATAATCCCAAAATGTATGTGTTGTAGGAAAGTGTACATTTTGAAATGCAGGCAGTTTTTTTTATATCATGTCTTTCTCCAGGATTGGAAAACAACTACTGAAGAGCAGTTAACGCAGATTTGTTTAAAGAAAAACTACTTGCAAAGAGACATACCGAAGAGTTTGATAAATGCAGACAACATAGATTCAGCTATTACTGAGAGGTAACTTCATAATTATGTTTAAAATGAGGAATTCATTTTAAATGTGACATTGTTAATGAACTGCATTAGTTTTTCAGATCACACCATATTTGTTAATTGAATAATTTCTTACTTGCTCCCAGTCTGAGACTTGTGCACCCCTTAGCACTGTATCTTATACGCACGTTGTCCTTGCTGACATTGACCCACTGTTGTAGAATGTCATGGCTCAGTGCAGGGCACAAATCCTAAAAAAAGAAGTGGAGGGACTAACCAAGTGAGGCACTATGCAAGTGACATCATGGGGTGGGACATCAAGGCACATGACATCGCATGTGGAATCAGAGGAAGTGACATCACAAGAAGTGACATCAAATCTTAAGACCTCACAGGTATGGTTAGCAGATCTATCATGAGTACATTTAAGCGCATTACAATATTTAATAAATGAGATTTTTGCGTCGGGCTTGTGCCAAAACAGTGACGCAAGCTTGCCACAAAATCTGATCCTCTACTTATATATTTATTTTTTAAAACCCTGCCCAGAGAAATTGGCAACAAGGCGAAATGTGGCAGTAAGTATGTTCTGCCTAATTGGTTGCAGAGTCTGTAGTTTAAAATATCTTATGGGGTTAACGCACCTGCTGCAGAGATCTTTGTGTACCAATAAAAAGTCTCGGGCAATATTACTAATGGTAAGATAACTCTGAAGGTTAACATATTGGCAGGAGATACC
Source organism: Triturus cristatus (assembly GCF_964204655.1). NCBI lineage: Eukaryota > Metazoa > Chordata > Amphibia > Caudata > Salamandridae > Triturus > Triturus cristatus. The sequence goes on from NC_140581.1 coordinate 867,903,503, forward strand.
TGTGTTTTGTCTAGTCCCAGTTTTGAATCTAAGTAGCACTGAGGGTTAATTTGTCTCCTGCAAAGCACATTATGTAACACGCAGATGATCAATGTATAATATTTAATGTAACTTGGTAAGTGGGTAACAGCTTTTGACACAGAAATCCCTTTGTTATTTGCAGTTCATAAATTGTAATCCTTCTAATATAACACACTGAGCTATGAAGGACTTGTGGCTACTACACCTTGTAGCCCTCACTGCTTTATGTTACACATACTGTATATTGATTTACACACACATTATTTACTGTCAATGTATAGTGTGTATTGTAAAGTGCTCTGACACCCTGCCATGAGAAGAGTAGGAATATAGTGCTATAATAGAAATAAAACCAAATAGTGTTATTTAAATTGTTATTTGTGTAATTACTGGAACAGACCAACACATCTTATATTCTTACAGTGAATGCATATCTCTTATATACAGGGACTGAATAAATTCAAAAGCAAGCCTCTCTTAAGTACCTGCCAAGCGATGAGCTGTGAGCCTTAGTTCCCCTCCATTGCATTTGCATCTAGGTGTGAGGCTCCAGATAGCTTCCAGCCAGGATACTCCAACAAAAGGAGTCCCGATAGTCCCTTAACTTGGGTTTTTCTTATGGGCCCAGATGGAAGCTGATAATCCCCTTCCTCGCCTGCACGTTGCTTCTGGGAGGAAAGATGACAACATGCAGAAACTGCTGACTGTGTGGTGTCTGAAAATTACACCGGACATGTGTAACATATTTTTGTGGGACCGAGCCTCTTGGCAGGGTAGGTGGCGTCCATCCTGTGAAATGAGTGGGTAGACACCGTCTACCCGCGTGTATCCTGAACTCGTGCCCTGGTCAGTGCGTTCTCAGTGTTTCATATAATTGCATTAGCAGTGCTGAATAGACTCAGAGTTTTATGCCTAGATAGAAATAAAACACACAAGGATAAATTGATCATTATTCTTGCTATGTTTTACTTAACATTTTTTCAAACTATTTCATTAGTCATTTAAAAAGAAGGAATATAGACAATGCGCCAGTTATACATTTCAAATTCCCATTACATACACAGTTTTTCTCCCCAGTCATTTACAATAATGTCCACCTTCAAGTTCATGTAATCTAAATGGCAATCAAAACTTAAAAAAATAAACTAAAAGCACCAAACTTGTGCGCTTCGAGTATTTACATTTCAAAGTATCACTTATTGTCACTTTCTCTACTGGGTTCATCCATGTGTGCGGCATTTGAGGTCCTACCATGGAAAGGAATCAGGGTAGCTACAAAGTGAAGTCTGGTCTAATCATCCTTATGCAGAGTCGGTGTCCCACCTGACACTAGTTCTTTGCACCACACCTCTCTCCTCCTATCACCTTGGACCGCAGTAGTTATTCCTGCAATTATGCTAATAAAGTCAGTATTTCATGCCACAGTTGTGCAATTGGACGTCCCTTTACTCCACTCTGTGTAGAGCCATAGTCTCCCCACCTGCCCATTTCTCTACTGTTTACCCCAGCTGCCACCCCAGGGGCATCACCTGATTTCCACGCCATAGCAATAACCCTCTTTTCTAACAAGAAAACTTGCTCAAGGAATCTGGTACCAGCCTTCCGCACTTCAGGTGTGGAAAGGAACCCAGAAAGCTGCAGCCTGAGGTGCAAAGATGTTTTCTGTCCAAGGCTTTTGCCAGATGGTTGGTAACCTTTTTCCAGAAATGAGCCAAAATGGGGCATTCCAACACCATGTGCAAGAACCCTGGATCTGCATACGAGCAACTGGGGCAACTTGTAATAGTTATATTATACATCCTATTAACTAAATTGGGGTTCAAGTGCGTTCTTTGTTGATGACTACTTTGTGTGTACTTAAAGTGTGTATTTCTAGAAACATTATGGGCGTATTTGAGAGAGGTCTTCCATTTCATATCCTTTAGCTCTCTTCCCAATTCTGTTTCTCACTCCCTCCTGAGGCATGTCACTTTCATCATAGTCATAGATACAAGAGATGTATAGAACCAGATCACTAGTGTCTGCCAGTCTCCCATTGTGAATAGCAGTTGCATCACTTTGTGTGTCTGTGGCCCAGTGCCCCTTGATGCCCTGTGCTCCAGTAATGTACCGTAGAGCAGACACAGTCCAGCTGGGAGTCTGTCTGTCTCAACCATTTCAGCTAGGATTTCACTTTGCCCTGGGAGCAGCAGTACCTCCCAGTTAACAACCCCACTTCCTTCCAGGCTTGCATTTGCTTATCCCCAAATTGAGGATGGGGGTCTCGGCAATCTCCTCTGTAGTTTTTAAGTTGAAATCTGAGTATTGGCTGGAAACGCTGAAAAATCATTTTAAGAGATGCCTCACTGCGGGATTACTTCTATTTTCTTGGCAAGGGTCACATCTTTATCCACCTCATAAAAAGTCTACCAAAATATCCGACTAATTGCCCTATTGGATATAGAGTCCAAATACTATGCATCACTATTGCTAGACGATCTGAAAACCTTTGCAGAAGAAAGAAACATACTTCCATGGTCCCAGATGGGCTTTCAAATGAATTTCAGTATAGTAGATAGCATCATGGTAATCATGCTGTTACTATACAATGCAACTAGAGCTCATAGCCAACTATATACCTGCTTTGTAGTTTTAAAAAAACCATTTGATTCCATGAACAGAGATGTACTTTGGGCTAAACGGAGGAAATTGGGAATCCCAGACAAACTGCTGAATGCCATTTGGAGTTTATATTTAGATAACTGTTTGCAGGTTCAACTAGGGGATTACACTAGCTTGACAAAAACAAATCTTGGTAAATAAAGGGCTGGAGCAGGGTTGTGTCTTTCTGACACTCCTTTTACATTTTTTTGTTTTTGACAGTGAGGTTACATTAATTAATTCAAGAGGCGGTTCACCCAAGTTAAACGGCAGCCAAGTAAGCATAATAACATTTGCAGACGATACAGTCTTTTTAGATACTATTTGAATTGGTTTACAATGCACACTAAAGACACTACGATTGTTCCCACTGCCAATTTGAGATAAGCTATGAAAAACAAAGGTTTTAACATTTGGCCTGAAAAAGGGTAAGTACATAGATTCAAACACAGCGGGCAAATGATTGAAACTGTGAAAACCAATACATACCTTGGTGTCACCATATACAAAAAAGGTAATAAGGCATAGGCAGAAGTTAATAAAAGGCAAAGCAAGATCATTAAGATTTGCACTACTAAAATTGTCTAAAAACCTAGATGGCCATCTTTGTCACCACTTCTAAAGGTCATGAAAGCCAAGTACATACCAACACTACCCTATGGCTGGAAGATTTTCCAGAAAATATGAATTCATGGCTAAATGTGGAGCAAAGTATACCACTTAGAACAATATTTAACCTTACACAATCATCAAGCAAATTAGACTAGCATTTGGCTAATTGACCAGTAACTATGAGCAAATGGTGCTCTTTTAGGGTACTGGTTTAGAATCAAAAGAGCAGATCAAAAATTCTTCAAGGGAAATCTTTGCCACAAGTTTGAAAATGAAATCGTTCGAGGCATGACTCGCTGACATATTACAATTTCAGATTCTTTGAAAGAGCTATGAATTTCAAATATGTGGCAAGCAGCACTTTCATACCTTAATTTTAAATGTCTCTTGAAGAGCATCATTTTTTTCACCTCATGACAAAGATCTTCAAAAATTTGCCAACTGTACCCATGCTAGTTCAAGCAAGGAAAATTATGCACAATTCTTTTCCCCACAAATCACGCAGTTTTTAATAGCGTGGACACTCAGGATTAAATATGTACAATTATATTTTGGACTTTTTACCACAGGAGAACAAAATCAATCAATAAAACAGAAAGGTGTCAATTTAGCTTGCAGCAGTGGTTAATTTGTAAAACAATAGGTTCCGGGGCTCTCGTCAAGTGGCAGCTTGCACCAGCCCATTTCTCCTGTTAGTGCCTCCTAAAACAGAACCAACTACTAATCATGAAAGTGGGGGGAGGATGTGGCATAATGGCCAGAGTTGACGAATTCGAAGCTGGGGAACCAGGTTTGAGTCTCGACGTCAGCTTAACATCCTGTGATTCAGTGAGATCACTTAATCTCGTCGTAAATTAATGTATTTTTAACTGGTGCTCATGAAAAGTGGCGGTGTTGATAATTAAGTGCCAGTGTAAACCACCGGTTCAAATTAAGCACTGGCTTGCAGTTTCTGTGTCTATTACAAAGAAAGCTTATGTCACATTATATATTGTTGCCCAAAATTTACTGCCCAACGTAGACTGCTTTTATTACCACATTTAAGGCAACTGCCCTTACGAGCCTTCAAAGAAACAGACTTCGGTTTCAACAACTCTGAAAGTTTTTTTTACAAACAATTTTGTAAGATTCATGAACTTGATACAAAGCATGTTGGACAATTAATAAGTATATTATCAACTCACATTTGACAAAGAAAAATGGTCTGATAACTCTGAATTCTATATACTGTGATAATACTTGATTATTGGATGATAAGTTTCATTGTTTAGTTTCAATCAACTAATAATTTATACTAGAAACTGTGGTAGTCTTTAGAGCTAAGAACTCCTGAAATGTAATTTTATGTCTGAGGTCTGGTTTTACTGGTCAGTGATTCCTGATGACTGTTTTTGGGCGGACCCAGAGTTGAGATCTCCTGAATCGTATCTGTATTTGAAGTCTGATTTTGCTGGTCATAATGACATATGGCAGCGATGGGGCGGGCCAAGAGCCGAGATCTTCTGAAATGTTGATTTGTATTTGAAATTTGGTTTTGCTGGCCAATGATTCTTTACAAGAGCATTTTGCATGGAACTTGCTTCCAGCCCTTGAACTGTGTTTGTTTTGGCTTTTTACACATCTTTTGTTATATCTATTGTTTTAAGTTTATACGTTTGTTAACTTTTTAATGATTTTATCAAAACATTATATTTAGTATATGTAATAGTTTTAATTAAATGAACAGCACATTTAAAAATTAGGTCTCACCATCCCACCAATGGAAAAGCAGGGGCATATATCTGTGCTGGTTTGGTTTTCTGTGTACACTCTTTCAAGCATCTTACAGTAAATCAAGGGTGTTCCCTGATCAAGGACGCACCTCCTATGAACAGATTAGCTAGGGTGCCCTCCTTCAATCTATTGCTTGGTTTTCCTGTAGCCCCCTGGTCCTTTACCACCATCCCTCAGGTAGACAAGCAAGACTTCTGCATATGGCAAGATAGTATGAATTACGCCCTCCAAAAGTAAGCCCCGTCTCCACACTTGGGTCTCAGTATGCTGGTAAAAGGCTGTATTCTCAACATGGACACCATTGGTGATAATAGGCATCCCTGCTTAGTGCACAGGGCACTTCACATGATGAAGATATTACTACATCCATTTTAACCCTAGCCAACAGCGTAGTGTAGAATGGGGAAATCTACCTAATCGAGTCACCACCCATTCCCAGGTACCACTAACAAATCTCTCCTTCTTAACATATCGAACACCCACGCTAAGTTGGCCAACAGTAAAATTACACAGTGTTTCCACAAGCACCCTAAAGAGACACTAAGGGGTCGATTATGGTGTTGGGCGGATTTGTGTCCGCCTGACACCGTTTCGTAAACAGGACCGATCGACCTTCAGTCGGTGGTCTCGACCGCCTGGTTAGGATGAGGCTGAACACTGTTCGGTCGCATTCTGACATTTCCCTATGGGAGCATGTGTTATGGCCATAAACTGACCTTAGAACATGCTTCCATAGGGAAATGGGAGGTGGTGTTAATCCCTGCACCACGTGGCAGGCACATCGAGGTGCCTGCCACGGGGTGCAGGGGTTAACGGGTGTTCCATAGGTGCCCACTTGGCCCCCATATGGAGGCTGCACACACAAGGGGACCCTTCTATGGGCCCCCAAACACACTTTCTGACAGGGTTTCCATGCCGGAAAGGCTGGCATGGAAACCCTGCTGGGAACTGTGCATCATAATCCCAAGGGCGAAAAAGGCTGCCCTTTGGTATTACGGGCCGGCCTCCGACTGGAATGACCGGCTGGTTGCAATTCCAATTCCAATTCCAATCCAATTCCAATCAGCTGGGCCGAATTGAAACCGACGATGGCGGTCGGAAAGCCTCTGACCGCCGGTCGGAGGCTTTCCGACCGCCATCGTAATAAGCCCCATAGTGTTATTCCCAGAAATAATGCCAGTTTAATTTGAATGCACCAGTTTGTGGAGTGTGGGGAAAAGTAGTTTTGCTAACATTTTACTAAAGATTTTGTAGTGCGAGATAGCAGTTGATACGATGCCTTCTGCTGGCGGTCTCAGCATTGCTAAGGCATGGAGAATGTTAATGCCTCGCTAGTGGTTTCTGGGGTCTTCTAAATTCAGGGTAGCAGAGTACATTACCAAACTCCCAATGCCAGTATCTCTGCATAGGTCAGATAAAATTCAATGGGCATGCCAACCGATCCTTGATTTTCCCCATGGGCCATTCCTCTCAGAGCCTATTTCACTTCAAACTCCAGCACTGGGATGTTTAGTTCACCCTGAATTTTCTGTGAGACGTGTGTTAGGTTGCCTCTATCTAGATAGGCTCCTATCTCGGGGGGGATGCTGTATCTTTGCCCAGATATAACTTGATGGGATAGTGTAGGAAAACGTCATTCAAATCATTTTGTGTGCCATTTAATTCATAACCTGTGTAACGGCTATCCCCTCTGCTAGGGTTTGGTTAACTATGCGAGCAACTGCCCTGCATTATCAGTGAGGGTGCTCAAAACATGTTTGGAATATTTCACACACCACAGTTTCTCAGAAACATGATAATTTTCTTTATTGGCTACATGGATGTGGAATTTAATAAAATATCTACTTACCCTTGGGATAAGTTGCTTCATAAAACTACTTGTCATGTAACAAAATCCACTTGTCCCTTTGGTACCCTTTAGTGCGGTGACAAATTATGGCAGCAACCTCATTATATAAGAGCTCTGATAATAGCCTCTCTGATTATGCCAGAACTCATACCATAGTAGGGTTTGAATTCTAGCAATTCACTTATTTTGTAACCTTTCCACAGATCTACATACGGGGTCTGGAGGTAGCAGTAAGCAATAGTTCCCCATGGTTGGGATGCTCTTTTGAGTCTCTGCATACCTAGTAACTTGCACGTTTTATGGGTTTTTATCAGCTTGTCTGTCTCTAACAATTTCCCATATAGAGAAAGGTAGGAAATTTACTCCTGACAAGGGCAGAAGTAAAATTTCTTTCAGGGTTGGGGTAAAAAAGTAGTTGGTGGTAAAGTGAACTTGTTCCAGCACAACAGATTTTTGCATGAGGAAATCTACACATGATTATTTGCCAGTGCTAAAATGCAGTTCACAAATATTTTCTACGAGTACGATTTCCTGGCCTACTTCTGTCAATTCATGTTAAATCATGAAAGCCGTAAATCTGCACTACTGCAGGGACATATACCATAGGTGCACTTTTGTGACTTTCTTTAAGAATTGGACCACTATTTGGGTCTGGCATTTTGTTTTTATTAGATTTATTAAAATTCAATCTCTCTATCTACCGACTGGGCTTCACTGTGAGTGACAGCAAGTATTCTGCTCTTTCAAAAGGAGCATATTTACGTCCAACATAGTTTTGTTCAGTGCCAGGAACTACTGTTCCAATGTGTGGTTTTTGAGACCAAGAATATTTTTGCTTTTGCCAATGTTTGTTATAATGATGAGGGCCCGGCAGCTCCTACAACAATAAAGTTTCACAAAACCTGTGTCAAAACAATACACACATTGGCATAACCAAAAGGTTGCCCACCAAGTTCCTACCTATTGGCTTTGCCATTGCTTGTTTATTTTCATTTTTCCCATAATTTTGTTGCAACTGGTTACACTGATTTTCCATTATAATTATTGTCTGGAAATACTAGCATGCATCAACAAATTTTGCTAAACAATACTTCAAAGAAATGGTACCTACAATTTCACATTAGTTTAGCAAAATGTTTTTTTCCTAGTTGAATTTTTTTTTAATGAACATTTCCTTTTGGAAGGAAAGAATCATCAATCTTGCTTTTAAGCTTTTGCATATATTTGCATCTAATCAGAGAGCATCATGGAAGCTTTGTACGTAGCCCTATATTGTTAAACATTGCAAACGTGTGTACACCTTTTTATACTGGAAACTCTGTCCATAGTGCAGTCTGAATTTACAACATTTCCTTGGAGCGCTCAACTGCATGATAAAGGCTTTGTAATAAAGCATAAATACAAGTCCGAACAGTATTAACATATGCACAAAAATATTACCTTAACTGCAGACAATGCCCTTACCTGATCCATAATGTGGTAGTGTAATCTGTCAGCAAAGGGTTTTTGCTGCTGGGATTGGGCCTAAAATAAACATGAAAACCTCTTGTCCTTGACCCCCAAACAATATGTTCTAGGTGTCAGGCAATAGGAATTCTACACCCCTATGGCTAGCAGTGTCTGCAATCAGTTCTTGCTCCAGTACTTTTCTCACTCCCACCATCTCCTTAATACAGTTGCCCTTAACCCCTACCTTGAAGGCCTCTCATTCCAGTAAAGTGTTAGAGGCTAAACCTACAGGTTTGTGAAAATATTGCCGTATGGCACCAACCAATGATTCCCTAAATGGTCGGTCCTCGGGCATGGCATTCTGCGATCTTCAAGTGAGGACAGTTATACGTTGTCTTCCGCATGTCATATCAAGTAATAGTTGATTATGGTCAAATTGTATCCTACCCAGGTATTCAGTGGGCAATACAGAGGACTAGAGTGAATATGTACACAGTATGCAGTCTAGCCAGACATGAAGTCATGTATGTGGTTATAAATGGAGTATTCCTTAGGCCTCTTGTGTAGTCATAGTCTTTGGGAGCTCTATTATCGTCCAAAACCACAGCGACCATTTTCTGACCATCTCGACCCAGGCGTATGCAGATCTTGTTCACAACTGAGGGGAGACGGATCACTTCCACTCTCAGCGGGTCAACCCACTGGTCTGCCTCATTGCACTTTTCACTCCTCCAAGTTTCCTCTTTGCAGCTGCAGGTGAGGTGGTGCACCAACCACTTGCCTCTGTCCCAGAGTCCATCCTCCTTGGTGCCACAGCTGTTTGTAATTTATATCCCCGTCTGATTGGGACTACTCCAACCGCAGTCATCCGACATAAGGAGAACAACCACAAGCCCACTGAAGCAAGGCTTCAGCTAAGAGGACATTGCACCCCATTTGGCGATCCTCTTCACTGTCCATTGTTTATTCTGACTTATTGAGTGTCATGTCCCCCATCTTGGACTTGTCAGGGAGCAGTCAGATGAATTGCTGTCATGCCTTGTTCTAAAATCATCCCGCACTCCAAAGGCTTCCCAAGGATGATGATTAAAGGCGGAGATCCCCCTTCATCGATTCCTTGGGATGGGTAGTGTAAAGTGGTCATTTCAATATCAGGAAATAAGGGGATTCAGGCAGCCGCATGGATCTCTGGACAACATGTCCTGTTAGAGGATCTGTATCTCAAATCCCAGGCTATATTTTTATTGAATGAATTAATTTCACTGCCCTAATTATTGGAAATAAATAATTTGGTAATTTGGCTACCTTTTCATGATCAACATATTACATTACACAAGGTCAGAAGTATTTTTTAAACCATGAGGAGATTAAGTGATTTGCCCAGAATCATAGAATGTTGAGCCAATACCAGGGCTCGCACCTGGTTCCCCATATCCAAAGTTGGCTACTCTATCCCTTAGGCCACATTGCCAGATCATGTTTTCAACTTTCCTGTAACCACATCCTCATGGGTTGCCTTACATCGATTCGTCATTAAAATAAATGACCCTAAAGATATCCATATACTCCTGGAAAATATTGTTTGCATACCACAGAAATATTGCTGATGAGTTGCTACATAAACCAAAGAGCACAGTATCCAATGCCATTTTCTACTCAATTACCACAATAATCCTTAAACAGCTGACATTTCTGTTAGATAGATATTTATCTTCAAATTTGAACTATTTCTTTGATCTGCAGAGATTGTGCTAGCCAGCTTAACAAAGTGTTAATTTTATCTACAGTACCAACTCTCAGTCTTATAACACTCTGGTACATTTACAGGGAAACTTGCCGTCCTCAAAGAGGGTATGGAGCGGTTCTGCCACGTCACCATCCAGATCACAGAAAAATGTAAGCACTACAGTTTTGTATTTTAATTTAATGGTGATACACGTGCATGCCAGTCTGTTGAGTCAAAAAACACATCTTGTCATTGCTGGATTTGAGATAGAGCTCACGGTTTGAGGATCCAGAGAGAAGGTATGTGATCAGCGTAGGAGCAGAAGAAAGTGGGCTAGATCAAGAGATCCACTTCCGGCCAGTGAGAAATCAAGGGGCTGGAAACTGTAACTAGGTGGACCTTAGCACCAACCTTTGACATAGGCACATTCTCCCTTTAGGATCCTAATGGGCGAGAGAAATATACTGATACTAAACTAAGAAGTCTCTGCAGATCGGTTTGTATAAATGTTTTGCATGAGTGAGACGGGGAGGAATTTGCTTTGACAAATAGATTGTGGCTAACAGAATGTGCTCAGTATAGAGATCTAAATTGGTCCTGAGGAAAGCCACAAGACCAGCCTTCTGGCATTGGAGGTAGCTGAAACATGTTGACCAAATCAGAAATGCTTGAGTGATAGAAACTCATAAGCATCACCTTCAGATTTTAACCTTGCCAAATGGACCCTTAGTAAAACTACAACATATACCAAGGTACCGTATAGGCAATGTTAACCGTTAGATTCGCACCCATCACAGCAGTGCTCTCTCGAGGGTTGAGGTTAGAAGAATGCCTCGGGCCGTAAGTATCAGGGATAACTCTTTGATGTAGCATGACACTGTAATTACCAGTTAGTTTGAGTTCCTTTATAAAAGGAAAACGTTGTCCTGGATGGATTTAGAGAGTTCTCATTTTTACAGATAATGGGTTGACTCCCTCTTTTGATTTCTTTCTGTGTGTATACATGTGTGCAAATGCATTTGTGCATCTGTCAGTATGTGTGTTTGGCATTGTGTTTCCTCAATAGTTACCCCCTGGGAGCTATCCTGGTGTCAAAAACCACCAAATGTATATGTGTCTCCCCCATGATATAGGACTCTTCCCTGGCATAAGTGTGCCCATTTCTGGCATAGAAGTGGCCATGGTATAATAATTACCAGCCTTGACATATTTTGGGCATTCTTGGTGTAATTATTCAAATTGGTAGCCATCATTGACATATTGTGACCATGACTGACCTATGTTTGGCCTCTCCAGGCAAAATAGTGGCCATGACTGACGTTTTGTGAGCATCCTGACCATTATGCTATCCAAAGTTGGCACAGTGGTGCCTCTAGAATAAAGGTGAGCATTGTTGAAATATTTGAGGCATACATTTTATGGAATTGTAAAGTTTGTACCATTGAAGCAGATTTTGTAAAGGTGAAGCGTTTGTACATGTGAGTACTCAAGTCAAGTCAAGTCAAAATACTTTATTCGGTTAAAAGAAAATAACCATAAAAGCCACAAACATACAAATACAGTTTAAAAATAATACAATATATAGTTATTGTTACAGGGGAGGAGTGCAAAAACGAATTTCCATATGGGCAGTTTAACCAGTTAACTGTCCATTGATTTACGTAATTTAAAAACATTTTTAAAAAATTCTGCCAGCGAGGCAACAATAAATACAGTGTCCATTCTTTGCAATTCTAAAAACGCTGGGCGACATCTATTTAACTTCAACTCTTTAAGAATTGGGACAATAAATTTTTTGCGAGGCAAGGTATAAAATCTACAAAAGAACAGCACATGAATATCAGATTGCGAGGATAATTCATCACATGGACATAGGCAAAGTTCATTTGACCAAGAATTCATTTGTGGGAAAGTTAATAATCTAAAAACTATATTAAATCTAAAACGTGTAAGACGAAATCTATCGTGGGTTGCCATAGAGAGACATAAGTATGGTTGTAAATTTGCACCACTTAATATCAGCTGGTGGGAACACACAGTCTTTTTCTTTCTTTCCTCACACAGTCTTTTTTCCCTAAGATGTTCCATACAGGATTTTTTCAATAATTTTCTGGAGACATGTACCATTGATAGTGGATCCTCATAGTATTGTTCACAGTGTATCTCTGTCAAAAAGGTCTTCACATAGTTTAACCATTTGAAAACCTTTACATTTTCCAGTTTTAACACATCCTGGATTATGGCACGATTTACAACACATTCATTTACAGTCCAGACCCTGTGCCATAATAAAATGGGCTGAGTATTTATTATGTCTGAAATATATGGCTGCCCCAGCTCCTCATGGCAATTTAGGGTTGCAGTACTATCGGGCACGGACAGCATGTACCGCATAAACTTATTTTCAATTATTTGGATAGCATCTATGTTGGCATACCCCCAGAGTCCTGCTCCATAGACAGCCACTGATATACACGTTGCATTATAAACAGTTAAAATTTCTCTAAAAGGCTTCTTTCCCATTTTCTGTATAAAACTCTTTAGGGCCATTATTGTCTTTGAGAACAAAAGAGTTCTTGCCCTGATCGCGTTTGTCCACGTGCCAGTCTCGTGAAATAGGATGCCTAGATAAGAAAAGGCGGGCGTGTTCTCTAAACTAGCATTATTTATTGAGATGGTTTTCATCCTTTTCTTAGTTCGCGTTCCACAGTTCATGGTAAAAGTTTTGCTACAGTTAATTTTTAAGTCCAAACTGTTCATGAACTTATTGAAGGATGTTATTAAATTTTGTAGGGCGTTTGGTGTTCGTGCCATTAAAACGGCATCGTCCGCATACAGTAGTGCGGGAATACGCCTATTGCCAGCAACCGGCATATCCCCGCACTCCTGCAGAAGACGATCTTCCAACCCATTTATGTAAATCAAAAACAGGAAAGGCGCCAGGACACATCCTTGGCGTACTCCGCGCCCTATCCCAAAGGATTTACTACATTCCCCCCCTTTTCTATAACGAACAGTTGCTGTAGCCCCAGAATACAGCTCCCTCATAAAGGAGAGGATCGAATCGTCCACTCCCATCCTTTGCATCACTTTCCATAATTTATTGTGGGACACGCAATCAAAAGCCGAAGTAAGATCGACAAAAACAAGGTATAGGCGCTCTTTCTTTATCGTTGTATACTTCTGTTGAAGAAAGAATAGATTTAAGCATTGCTCTATAGTTCCTATGCCTCTTTGAAAACCAAACTGAAGGTCACTTATTATCCCGTTATCCTCTGCCCAGTTTTGTAATTTAGCTAAAATAACTCTGCCCAGGATTTTTATGGACGAATCAAGTAGGGATATTGGCCTATAACAGGCGCAGTTTTGTCTGTCTCCCTTTTTAAAAATGGGAACAATGATTGATGTAAACCATGACCGACTCAGGCCCTTCGCCAATGCTGCGTTAAAAAGCTGTACCAGTATGGGACCCCAGATCTCACTGTTAGCTTTATACAGATCAGCTGGGATCCCATCTGGGCCCGATGCCTTTCCACCCTTTGTATCTTTTAAACTCAATAGAACCTCGGGCAGTGTTACCACTATTTTTTCAGGTATCCCCCATTTCTCCCGTGGAATCTCCAATAATGGGACTGGTACTTTTTGTGCCTCCATCTCTTTCTCGCACAAAGGGGGAGAGACCTCTTGTGGAGACGGTTCTAGACACATATAGAGGGTTGAAAAATGTGTGACCCAGTCCTCCTCATTGATTGCAATTTCTATGCGTGCCTTAGTATTATCAAAAAGGAGGGGCGCGTTTACCACCCCCCAAAATGCCGATGTATCTTTAGCCTGTGAGGCATCGCATAGTTGTTCCCAGGCCATCCTCTTTATATTTTTCTTTCTTTCTTGTAATGCAAGATTGTAGCGATTCCTTAAATCTCTTATTTGGATGGGGTCCCGTGGTTCCCAGTGAATAGCATGTTTGAGCTCAGTCAAGGCTCTGGTACATGCCTTATCAAACCATCTTCTACCATTTTTAGTCCTATTTCTAAAAACCACCATCAGACTCTCTTTAATTGTTGCTGCTATAATATTAAAATGTTCAATTATGTTTTCGCTCTTTGAATTTTCATCTAAACAAACTCTAAAGCTATCTGAACAGGTATTAACTAGTTTAGCTAAGAATTCGTTCGGGACCACCTTACTCCACTTGAGAGAGTACCCATTTTGTCGCCCCATCAGCACATCCGGGGCTGCCTGTACCTGTGAACTATCATATTGGCATGCTAAAAATGGGCTATCAATTTCGAGTACTTGTGGGTAATGATCACTCAATGGTAATTGACAGTTCTTATAGTTAGAGGCCCTAAATCCAGAAGTATTTGAGCAGATAATAAAATCAATGGTGGTCGATGCGCCCCTTCCAATAAAGGTCGGGGCAAACGATGTTGGGCACGCAGTTAATTCATTTGCGTATCCCAAATCACAATTAAATAATATATCGTTCAGTAAATCCCCGGTTAGAGTATGGTCAAAGTGTGTAAGATTAATGTCTTGCTCTAACATTAAACCACAAGTTCCTTTTTGACCCGTTTTGCAAAGATGACAATTAAAATCCCCCCCCATAAAATCATTACTTCCCTCGTCTTGCTAACTATCTCCCCTTGTAGATCCTCATTTAGCCTTTTCATAATGTTCTGAATTGCGGTACATGGGATATTGTTATAAAAATTAACTATCACAAGGCTAATCCCGGTTTTAGTATCTATCACTAATTTATGATAGTAACTGCAACTCTGATAGAAATGGACCCTCTCATATAGTAAAGAGTTTGAGAGGTACGTGATTATACCACCTTTGGATCTCCCATATGGCCCTCCTACTGCAGGAGTGCAATAAGTTTTGTAGCCAGTTAAATGTATAGGATCTATTGTCCAAGTTTCTTGCAGGGCCAAGATATCCACACCATCCGTGGCCGTTTTCCATGAAGGATTAGAAATTTTATGTTTTAATCCTGCCGCGTTCCAAAACATCACCTTACAGTTTCCATTTTGGGTGGATATTATTACCTCGTCTGTGTCAACATGACCTATGTCAATCTTATCTATCTCAACTATAGGATCACTCATGATTCCTTTTGACTTAGAGACGAAATTTAGACTACTATCAAGGGGTAATTCCTTTTTACCTTTTACACACTCTTGCCCCGACAGTTTGGCTTGATTATTCAGTTCTTTGATTGCTAATGGAATCTTATTGCACAAACTACTACTAGTCTTATCAAGATTTTCGTTGGGGGAACTAAGGGCTGGTGGATTTGAGGTAGTATTTACAGATGGCAACAGGACAAAAGATTTTTTCTCACACCCTAGACGTCAGTCGACCATATCCAATGGACTGAATCTGTTATAGCAAGGGATGACAAATGGAACAGACTGTATGCCTGGCCAATCTCCCCAATGTTGCAGGCCTCCCTTTTGATTTCTCCCGGACCTTCGCTGTATTAAAGTCCAGTGGTCATCTTCCCTCCATCCCTGCCTATTAAAATTTTGATCCCCATGCAAATTATTTCTCCTTCCTTCCCTGGCACAAATTTCATTTCTAGTCCAACTCCATCTATCATCTAGTTGTTCATTTGGAGTATAGAAGTAAAATAAGGGTCTAACTGTAATCGACAGATCTTGATTCCTAGGGTTCCCCTGGCAGATATAATCTACCGTTTGCGGGTTTTCAAAAGTTATAACCACGCAGTCACCCTGTAGTTTCTTTCTCTTACTGCCCACCCATGATGCCCTTCGGACCATTAAGATTCTACTGGCCAAAACTGGAGGTATGGGATAATTGGAGTTTAGCCAGTGAATCACCTTATTTCTTAGTGCTTCAAAGGGCTCCATAGTATGAGGTGCCAATTCAGGGACCCCAGTTAATACAACCACATAAGGACAAGCATCCGGGGGCAAATTTATACTTCTGCTCTTTTTAATTTTCTCCTGTTGTGGTTTGTCTAAGTTAGGGGTAGGTGCGGAAGGCAAAGGTATAGTGGGTGCAGTCACTTCAGTGGCCATCAATAGCCCGGGAGTCCTTGTACTCACTACTGAACTATTTACATTTCGCGTGGGTTCAAGCAGAGGGATTGTAGAAGTTATTTTCTTCCCTTTCGGCCAATTCTCTTTTGAGACTGGTGGTTTATCCACCGATATAATCTCATTATTTGGCACTTTTTCCTGGGTATGCAGCTGTGTCTTTATATCCTTCTGGAGTGTTTGGAGTAGCTTCTCTATATCTTGGAGCCTTTCTTGTATAGGGGCAAATAAAGATTTGATTAGTGTTGACAGGGTGTATATCATAAAATTTTCCCTGTCTTCATAACCGTCTGGACTACTCACTATATTACTCTCATCAAGGATATCAACTAAAGACTCATCTGGTAAAGTAATATCTATCATGGGTAAGGACAGTTTCTTATGACTGACAGCTTCAAGTTCGGGATCAGGGTCATGCCCGGCTTCGTTTACCACAGAGTCTTTAATACCACCCTTCTTCAGAACTTTGGCCTTCACCTTCTTACAAGTTAACTTTTTATTCTTGGCACATTCTTTTGAAATTGCCCCCTGCCTATTTCCTTTTAATTTTTGATTTACAATATCATCCTGGGTATCTAAATGTACCCCAATCAAAGTTTCTTCCACAGGGTTTAATAATTCTAATCCCATAGTGATTGGGTTTTGTGATACCAAATCAGTAGGGGCACTATTATGTATCTGCGCATGTGCTTGTAATAAGGGAATATCAGGCAGGGTTTTTTCAGGGCTACGAGCCACAGCAATGTTACCTATCGATGATCTCTTAGCAAAAGCTAGGTCTTGGGATACCCTTCTCTCCATTAATACTATCCCTTGATCGATCAAGCTATTAGTACGTACAATGAAATCATCTAATGTTCCCGTCAGCTTATTCCCTCCGGTGACAGCCTTACTTCTAGTTTCCCGCATATTCATATTAACAACAAACAATATATACAGCAGGATGACCCTGTCTAATGATAAAATAAAATAAAATAACCAAAATTTCCAATGACACTAAAACGGGATCACATTAACATGTATATAACTTATATATTAGAGGTGACAAATGTCGGGAGCAATGTTAGCGTGAGTCCCTGCCAATATATCTCATACAGTATTTAAAATGATGTTTTTCAAATACAGGCCTTATTTCCTGGGCCGTCCCGTGCCTCTTTGTGCCTCTGAGGGCCTCAGAGGGCCCATGTGAGTACTCAATTAAAATGACATGCTGATGTTTGGGTGTTTGAAGGCAGAAATGGTGCTTCTTTCAGAAAAGAAATTTGAGAAATTGAATGTTTCCTCCCCAAAAAGAAAGAGGTATTCATTAAAAAAATATGTTTATTTTCAGAAACGGATATGCTGATTAAGACACAATGCTGCTTTAGCTGTTATTTCATTAGCCATGTGGAGGCATTTCCTATTTATAGCACTTTTCCTAATAGTTCGGCTGCTAATCCTGCTTGAACTATTTGGGTGGCACCAGTGTATTGATAAAGGATATGGGGCCAAATGTACTAACGTTTTTTGCAGGCGCAAATGGGTTTTAGACCAGTTTGCGACCGCAAAAAACATGTGGCACATGTACTAATCCTATTTTGCGAGTCGCAAATCAATTTACGACTCACAAAATAGGATTAGCAACTTGCTATTAGGAAGGGGCGTTCCAAGGGCGTCCCTTCCTCATAGCGACTCCTGAAGCTATGTATGACTTTTTTGAGACCGCAATTGCGGTAGCAAAACAGTCGCAGTTTACCACCCTTCACAGAAGGGTGGTAAACCACTAGGAAAGAGGACCCCTTCCCCTTTGTGACTGGCTCTGAAAATATTTTTTAACCCCTTCAGTGCCACGCCCTTTCCCCCTCCTGTGCCGGGCGTTGCACTAGTGGGTGGGGTTCATGACGAGATAGTCTCGTCATGGGCACAGCGCAACCGTGCTCCATGACGAGACTATCTCGTCATGGGCACTGAAGAGGTTAAGGCAGGCAGTGGTCCCAGGGACCATTGCCTGCCCTTAAAAAATGAAACTAAAAAAAGATTCATTTTTATTTTTTAAATGCATCCTGTTTTCCTCTAAGGAAAACGGGCTGCATAAAAATACTGCTTTATTTGAAAGCAGTCCAAGACATGGTGGTCTGCTGACTCCAGCAGGTCACCATCCCTGGGAGTGCCAGCCATTCTCAATTGGGTCGCAAATTGCGACAGCCTCATTATTATGCATGAGGCATGCAATTTGCAACCCCATTTATAGCACTTTTCCTAATAGTTCGGCTGCTAATCCTGCTTGAACTATTTGGGTGGCACCAGTGTATTGATAAAGGATATGGGGCCAAATGTACTAACGTTTTTTGCAGGCGCAAATGGGTTTTAGACCAGTTTGCAACCGCAAAAAACATGTGGCACATGTACTAATTCTATTTTGCGAGTCGCAAATCAATTTACGACTCACAAAATAGGATTAGCAACTTGCTATTAGGAAGGGGCGTTCCAAGGGCGTCCCTTCCTCATAGCGACTCCTGAAGCTATGTATGGCTTTTTTGAGACCGCAATTGCGGTAGCAAAACAGTCGCAGTTTACCACCCTTCACAGAAGGGTGGTAAACCACTAGGAAAGAGGACCCCTTCCCCTTTGTGACTGGCTCTGAAAATATTTTTTAACCCCTTCAGTGCCACGCCCTTTCCCCCTCCTGTGCCGGGCGTTGCACTAGTGGGTGGGGTTCATGACGAGACTCGTCATGGGCACAGCGCAACCGTGCTCCATGACGAGACTATCTCGTCATGGGCACTGAAGAGGTTAAGGCAGGCAGTGGTCCCAGGGACCATTGCCTGCCCTTAAAAAATGAAACTAAAAAAAGATTCATTTTTATTTTTTAAATGCATCCTGTTTTCCTCTAAGGAAAACGGGCTGCATAAAAATACTGCTTTATTTGAAAGCAGTCCAAGACATGGTGGTCTGCTGACTCCAGCAGGTCACCATCCCTGGGAGTGCCAGCCATTCTCAATTGGGTCGCAAATTGCGACAGCCTCATTATTATGCATGAGGCATGCAATTTGCAACCCCATTGGGAATCACAAACAGTGTCTCAGACACTGTTGTGCATCCCAATTTGCGAGACACAAATTGCGAGTCGCAAATACGATGCAATTTGTGACTCGCAAATTGGTGGGTCATACATCTGGCCCATGGTCACTATTGTACTGTGATCCAATTTTTCAGTAGCTCTGGATGATTTTCCTTAAGCAGAAGTAACTCTCAGTGTAGGACCAGTTGGAGACCCCTGCCCTTGACAATACTCCTATCCTTGATAAGACATTCCTCCAATTGGACAGCAGTTTTTTTCCCACAGTTGTAGTATAGTAAGAGATTTAGATGAATTGAGGTTGATCTGATATTGTACCCCTGCATAGAAATAAATGATGAGTGCCTCGTAAAATTTTGACACCCATGTATACCCTCTCTCTATAGATGTCACTCGTGTCGTGGCTGGCACTAGATGGGAAATTGTGCAGTTGCCAAATAACTATCAAAGTCCCTTCTCCATAATTCGGATAAATAATCACACTGGTTACTTGTACACATTTATGGAGACTGGACTGTGAGAAGAATGCTGGCAATCATGTATTTGATTGCATTTTTAACAGAGATTACTGCAATATTTGACATGTTAAGTTTGTTCAGTGCTGCCAATTTTATTGAATTATTGTGAGAAAATATTGTTGTTATTCTTAGAGGGCGACTAATTTTTTTTACACGAAGCGGGTGTGGCATGAAAACGTTTGAATACCACTGGATTAGACTGATGTGTTATAATTCATAATCAATGTTATTCCAACATAGCAAGATTTTCTATAGTGGTACTACTCACATGCTGTAAAATGCTATTCACAAACCTGCATGCAGAGAGCGCCACCTTCGCCTCTGCCTGTCTTATCTTTTCTATGTACAGATACCTACCTCAATTGTGGAGACCTCCGCATACAGATGCCTGTGTTTTAGGAGTGAATGTAAGTAGGACCAGTGAGTGGCTGGAAAATTGGGAATGCTTTCTGCTAAACGGAAAGGGTTTTAGGAAGGTATAAGGAGAGATTAGGTGAGGGTTAAGGAGGGGATTAAGGAAGGACAAACACCAACCTACAAAAAAGAGTAAGGGCCAGATGTATCAACATTGAATTTTGCAAGTCCATAATAGCAAATTTTACTGATTCGCTATTATGGAATCGCAAAATGCAATGTATGTAGGTTTCGCAAACAAAATTGTGATTCCCTCATATTCCTTAATAGCGAATCGCAAATTGCTATTCGCTATTAAGGAATGCCTTCCCATTCATTCCTATGGGCCTAGTGAGCCATAGGAATGAATGGGAAGACATTTGCAATTTGCAATTACCAAATTGGTAATCGCAAATTGTGAATGCAATTACAAGGGAGATAGGGGGCCCAAAGGCCACCCTGATGCACCCCCAAAAAAGGTAAATGTGCGCATGTGGCGCACACACATGCCCTAAGGGCATGTGTGTGCACCACATGACACTTAGAAAAATGCAAAAATTAGCATTTTTCTAGTAATTTGCAACTTACTATCAACTTAAAGTTGGGGGTAATTTGCGATTCCTTAAGGCAAGGTTGCAATTTTTACCTGCTTCCTGCATTGCAAACTGCAATTCCCTAAATGCATTCGCAAAATAGGTAATCTCAAAAATTGCGATTCCCCATTTTGCGAATGCCTTTTGGGATGATACATCCCAAAAGGCTTTTTACTGTTCGCAAATGGGCCGATTCTGCGAATCAGCCCGTTTGCGACTGGTAAAAAGGCTTGACACATCTGACCCTAAGTCGATTGCTATTCACAAATTTTACTTTTAAATTTTCTACAGACAAAAAGATTCCAAAACAGTATTAAATGTGCTCCAATGCAGACTTGGTTCAAATCTTGCACCTTACATGGCCAACTAATGGAACAGCAACACCCTTCCATAGAAAATAAAGAACAGCAGGATTAAAAGTTAAACCCTATAGGAAATAATGTTAAAATAAATGAAATTATTTCGACTTTTAAAAATATATATGCATTTGACTGAATTAGAAAAGTACATCTAATTATATAATAAATAGTATTCTGTTATATTTTTAGTACTATTTGTACAATTTAAACATAAATGTAACTATTTAAAAAAAGTAAATGTATTCAAACGAATTATACTTTAATGAAATATATTTAATTATTTTTTAATAAACTTTTACAATAATAGTGTTCTGTCATTTTTTTAATATGTTCTAGGTTTAAAAGGTATTTAACATTATTTTACAAAAGTATTCAACATTTCAATATTTTTACTACTTTTTTTAAGTTTAGTAACTTTTTTTACTTTTCCTATACTTTAGCATAGGGAGATCTCTGCCTTAGTGACGGAGACCTATGCCCATGAGTGGAAAGTTAGTTGTAATAACTTTTCACTCGCGAATTTGGATCCACCCCTAGTCAGCACATTTACTTCAATTTAAAGTTTATGTGTGATTCAACACATTTAATTTAAAAGAGTAATAGTCTTCCAAAAAATTACTTTCAATACAATTTAGTGTATAGTTTTTGAGATGTAACTGCCATCATGCCAGACATGCAGTGACAGTATCATGTAACAGCTCATTAATACTATTGTGAAACCAAACTGCATACGAGATAGCTAAAGGAATAAAACACATTGACTGTCAATGCTTGATTTTTCTAATTTGTGAGGAAAAATAAAGGCAAATTTTTAAGTGAATACTTGAACATTTGTCACTTCATTGCAGTTGGAGTGTGCTCGCCTCCAATTTGGACTGATGGATTTTCTTCATAAGGTTGCAGTAGTGCTCATAGCAGCTGAGCACCTGTGGATAATGCCACATTCAGGATTAATCAGGGGTGTGCAGGGTTTCTGTTTTGCCACAACTGCATATTTTGCAATTTGAAAATCTGCAAAGTCAAAATCCATACATATAATCACACTATTTTCCAGTGGACCGTTAGCATTTTATTTGTCTTTGGTCTTTTAAAATTAAACCTAGTTGTTCTTTGAAAGATGTTCATAAAAGCTATGTGACCCGTGTCATCATGTGTGACACCTTCAGCCAGTCCTGCCCTTTTGGCTTTCGGTAAGGTTAATTTTTGTAAAGTGCGTGAATGCCATGAGGCATCTTGGTGCTGCTGAGTCATAGAGTTGACAGTGCTGTGAGAAAAAGAAATGAGCATAATCGCAGCTGAGATTAAGTTGAAAAAAGCCATGTTTTAGATCTTTCCTAAACCTTAGCATGGTGGTCTACGATTTTAAATATAGTGGAAGGCTGTTCTATAGCTTAGCAGTACCACCAATGAAACTCCTGTCTTCCCATTTGGCCCGTTTACACCGGGAAGTCCTGACATTCTTAGCTGAGGTAGAATAAAGAGTGCTGGCAGGGGTATACCATTGAAACCTCTTTCTGAAATATTGAGACCCGGAGTCATGTAGGTCCTTGTTGACGATACAGGGGACTTTGAAAATAATTCATTTTTTGGTGGGCAGCCAGTAAAGTTTAAGAAAGTGTGAGCCAGTACATATAAAGTTAATTTAAACAGCACTGCCTGTTAATGTTTCACACCTCCCACCTATCGCCCTCAGACCTGATGAGTACCATATCAGTCCCGGATTATCATGGGAAGTGGTAGAAGATTGGTTGCATTAAGTGAGACTAATGCATTTTTCCTCTTATGACATTTCCCTGCAGACAAAGGAAAGCAGTAGTAGGGTCCCTCACTTCCCCTTACGTGCTCTTCAGAGCTATGAGTCACAGTGTTCTGACTCTTCCTCATACTCTCTACAAGGCAATTTTTCTGGTGGAGAGAAGAATTGGTGGCTGGTGACCTATGAAAATGGTGAGCCCATACGGGTGAAGTGATCAAACCATACGTCCTCAAAATTATGCATATTTTAGGGCAGAGCCCCCTAAAAACGTCTAAAAACCCAAAGGGCATACAAGCAGTTCAGAAAGTTCATTTTTACAGGGCCTATGTTTTTCATAATATCTATTTTCACTTTCACACTCAAGTTCTTTAATGTTCCTATCCTGACATTTCCAAGTAGATGCTCAAGCATATGTTCACTTGGAAAGGGCAAGATAGGAAAATAAAACAATCATTTGCAATTCAATCGGTTTCACCTTTGGGACCTACGTATTTAGCCATGCAGCACATTATTTTGGGTACAGCAACATTTACTGGTGAATTAAAAGCACCCGGCCTCCTGAAGCCGCCGTATTTGATGAAAGCAGGCGCCGTGATGGAAAATGAAGCGTGGCACCCGTGTAAGTTTTACGCCCGAAGCCACGCCATTTCTTGACAGAAGAGCATAACGGAAGTTCTACATGGCTGCACCTCCAGTGTTTAAAAAAAAATGCTAACACAAGCAGCGATAATGAGAGATGGTGGTGTGGGGAATGGCACTTTCCCTACTGTTGCTCTCACTGGAGTGAGAATAGTAATTTTTACCTCTCTGCTATCCAACAATTTCCCTACTGTTGCATTCACTGGAGTGGGAATAGTGATTTTTTCCCTTCCGCTATCCAACACTTTCCCTACTGTTGCTCTCACTGGAGTGAGAATAGTAATTTTTACCTCTCTGCTATCCAACAATTTCCCTACTGTTGCATTCACTGGAGTGGGAATAGTGATTTTTTCCCTTCCGCTATCCAACACTTTCCCTACTGTTGCTCTCACTGGAGTGGGAATAGTAATTTTTACCCCTCCGCTTTCCAACACTTTCCCTACTGTTGCACTCACTGGAGTTGGAATAGTAAATTTAATTATTTTGCTATCCAACACTTTCCCTATTGTTGTATTGATTGCATTGGGAAATTTAAGTTTAAATATTTTTTAATAGTTTAATGTCTTAAATTATTGTAGAATTTATTTATATTTTAAATTATTGATAGATATATATATTTTATTTTTATATAATTTAAAAGTTGTAAAATAAATTAAAGATAAGTTTATTAAATATTTTAAAGTAAATATATTTGTATACATTATTATGGTTGTGTGTTTATTTATTTGTAATTAAGTTTATTTGTTATATTTTATTCAAATATATATTACATTTAATTTATTTTGTTAAAATTAATATTAATATTTAATATATATTATTTTATATATATATTTAAATCAATATTTTTTTACATCTATATTTTTTACATAGATATTTTTGATTCAATATTTTTGTACTTGCCTGTGTAGATATGAGAGTCGATACTTTTGTATCCTATATTTATTTTCCCGATATTTTTAACATCAATGTTTCTATCATCGATAGTCTATTAGTGAACATTTTTTGACCTGACATATGAGCATTTTATTACTTAGTAGTACGTTTGGTGTTAAAAATCAATATGTTATTTTCATCAAATACTCATGCACTACAGCCACATATGGAGAGATTCTGCCATGCAGGCCTATGCATTGCCGTCTAATGCCATAGACATCTACAGTTTGCCAAAAAATGCCACCACTATGCCAAGTGTGAGGGAACCCACAATATGGCACGAATTATCATCATTATGCCAGGTCCAGCATTATACCATGCAATGCAATGGCCACTGTCTTCCTTTTTAAAATATTTTTTATTGGTTTTCAGTTTTTTGACAAAAATAAACTTCAGAACAATACTTAACTATGAACTTGTGACTTGTACCCCACGGAAATTAGCAACGTCTGAGTACTGCATTATTTATGTCCTTTACTTGTAATTTGATCGCTCATCCAACTCATCATATAAATCTTTGTAACCACTTCATTCTCACAGGTTGGGGAAATCACTGTCACTGACTATAACATTCTGAAATGCCAGTTTTAGAACCCTTAACTTTTCAAACTTTCTAAGGCACCCTATTGAAGAATAAACAGTTATTTTTTTCTAACAAGCAGCTGTCTATGTTGGCACACCAAGCTTCCATTGCTAAGATTGTTGTCTGCCACGTGTGTCTCTATGAATGAAAAATGAAGGTTTACAAACAATTTATGGCGTTTGGTTGATTTTGTTTGCCTCCTACATCCAACAAGGCTGGCAGATTGGCCTTTCCCCAAATAGCATAGACAACATTACGCCCCTTTCACTCAAGAAAACTTGGATATAGAGCATTCCCATTAAGTGTGGAAAAAAGTACCTTCCTGACAACATTTTTAGACAGTAGGGTGTAGAAAGTTTGTCAAATCTCTGTAGCTGCACTCTGGTATAATAGCCCACACAAAGGACTTGCACTACCCTGAAACCTACACTCTTCGCAATCTGTATGGGGTTCATCTGTGCTTCATTTCACTCAGATTCTTCTATTGGCCATTTGCCATTTTCCAGTTTTTGTCTCAGTGGCTCCAGGCAGCTCACTTAATTATCAACCAATTTCCTGTAAAACAGCAAAATGACTTACTTTGTTAATGAACCTAAAGAATTGAGTTTCACTTGAATCATATTCCTATCGTATGTCATCAAATGTTTCGGATCCCTGGTGTTTTTAGTTTCTGGGCAGTGCGGATCTTATGGATATGAAAACCATTGTTGGTATTTAATTGGTAATTGTTTTATAAATCAGATGTAAAGTATGTATGAAACATGTAAGCTTAAATGCAGGTGAAGCTTAGGACCTTATTATGCCTTTGGCGGTGTGGAAGCAGGGCCGCCACGCTGCCGCCCCATTCACACACCGATAAAGCCGAAACAGACTGCCTGCCAGATTACGACTTTTTAAGTTGCTGCTGGGCAGTCCTTTGGCATTCCCGTGGCGGTGCCTTTGAAATAGGCACCAAAATGGGAACGTCAAAGCAGGTTCCCTCACGGACCGAAATGCCCAGTGCTGTAACATGGGGGTGCATGCAGAGAGGGGGGCCACACCATGTGCCCTCCTGCATGCACCCTATGGCACAGAAGCACAAGGGCCGCATATTAGGGGCCTCAAACTGCTGCACCACCGGATCCCTGGTGGCAGCAGCAATCTCATGGCGGTCCTACCGCCACAGTCTTAATGCGGCAGGTCTGAGCCAGTCTGCCGATCCTTGGCCTGCCACCACAGGTTCGGTGGTCCATTGAACCACCAAACACGTAACAAGGCCCTTAGGGGGTCATTATGATGGCGAAAGGCCCGCCACCACCAGCCATGTGGTGGCGGGCCTTCTGCTATCGGACCGCGATTTTCCCTTGCCACATTACGATGGTGGGAGGATCCAGACTGCGACCATGGTGGACGCAAAGACCGTCTGCCATGGAACGGCAAAAGGCAATCATTACGATTGCCTGGCGGACAGGCTAAAATAGTGGCGGTGCCTAGCAGGCACCGTCCGCCATATTAGGATGCTGGCGACAGCCAGCCTTTCCATGGCGGCGAAACTGCCATGGAAAGGCTGGTGGGGATTTGTTTCGGGGGCCTGTTGCGGGCCCCCTTTGTGTTGGGGGGAGGTGTGGGTGCACTGGGGGGGTAGCCATGGTACCCCCCAACATTTCACAGTACTAAGTGGCAGGCACCATGTGGTGCCTGCCACGTAGTGCAGTGAAACTCACAACCTGCTTTTTTGGCATCGCGGCGGGTGCTGCAGTCAGCAGCACCTGCTGCAATGTTAAATGGCAAGATGCAACCGCCATGGTGGCAGTCACATCCTAATTTGTAGTGCAGGACCGCCGCATGCATGGCAGGCGGTCCAGATCCCCACGACAATGGCTGGCGGACTCCAGTCCGCCTGCCATCGTAATTACCCCCTTAGTTTTTAAATGGCACCGTTTTCCCCAAAATGAGTCTCTTTCAGAATCATTGCTGGGGAGCATTGCTGTGTTTCAGTGACAAAATCAAGTGCACTGTTGCTTCGCAGTGGCTGTTTTTGAAAATCTCAGTCAACTTTTCGGTTTGCTGAAATTTTTACTTTCCAAATACTGTACTTGATTAAAAGCACCTCAATTAGTTTCTAAATACCTCCTGATCTGTACATTAGCTTTACTTGATTTTTGTGTACTTTTAACCATGAAGTTGTGTTTAGTTATCTAAATTGGTTTGGGAACGTTATTTGTATTTTTTTATTTTTAAAACAAATTGTATTGAATATTATCTTACAGCATTATTTCTCTAACTGTTTAAGGCAGAAAAGATGTCAAATGATTCAATCTCATTGTAGCAATATAATAACTTATTGTAACTCTAAGACACATTCCACAATTAAAAACATAATAACATAAACGCAACTGTTTAATGTTCTTAAATTAATCAATGTAAATTGTATTTGTGGTTGAGAAAGGTGAAGAATTTCCCCCCAATGCCCTAGAATATGAGTCTATTCTTAGAAATAAAAGTTACTTTCTCCAAGATCGCTAATCAAGATTGCTCAATAATCTAGTAATTAACATTTGCATACACATCACCATTACTATTTATTTCCCACCCTACTAGCTTTCTGGATCCATGGTTTAATTAGAGGACCCTGCAGTGAAACCTTACAATGTCTTGAAGACAATCTTTTTTTCACAAACTTCTGCTAGCTCTCCTAAACTCAATGCAAATTTGTTTATGAAAATTTTCCTAAAATAGTGCAAATTTTGGGTATTTAATCAGCCTATATATAAACCCCCCTACACTTTGGCTGCTTTTTTTTTCAGCACACATTTGTGGCAATCAATTTCATACATTCCTGTTCACTATATTTTGTACTGGTCAGTTAAAAAATTTGAAAACATTTCCATTGGCGCCTGCCCAATTTCAATATATAAAGTGAAAATGAATATACATAAGAGTCCCCTTAAATATATCTGTCAAGCAACACCTAAAAAAATCTTGGATAAACAGTTTCAACTTAAGGTAGCTCACATTTTCAGGTTCTTCCACATTATACTTTTCAATTATTTCGAAGAAATACATAATTTGTTGCTGTGTCTAAATAGATTTATACCTTTCACACTTTGATCTTTCCAACAACCATTTATTATAAAATATTATTACTCGGTTATTCCAATTGTGGAGAGAGTCCACTGTTCTCAAGATTTAACAACGTCTACAATTTAAATCATCAAATTATGTCCTATTAACATTAAGTATATATTGTTATCCCTGCAGACCTATAGCTTGGTTATTTCATAATGCTATTTTGTTGTTGAATAATTCTATGGGGCAAGAGTACTAGGCTCCCTTTGATCCAGCGGCGTACCAACAATAGATACTCTAATACCATATACTAACCGGGACCCATAAACACACACTTACAATCTGGGTAAACCACTGGAGTCGAAGTTTTATGATTTTCACAATTCTAGATTAGTTACTTCTTGTTGGAGCCGGCCTCGTGGCGTGGTCCTGTTCCCCCTCGCTCAGCTGCACGAGGTCCCATGCATCTCGGGGCTCCTCCATCTTGGATTACACGTCACCCCACGTGACCACCTCCGTGACCCTGCTCTACCCGGCCTCGGTCCCAGCGAGGCCCGACATCGAGGCGCCACCCCTGGCCCGGGGGATACCACGTGAGCCCTTCCCACTCCCGGCGGAGGGCAGTATCGATGGGACCCCCAACCGTCCTTCCACACCTAGGTGCGACCGCCCCGCAGCTCTCTGGGGCCTGGCGCCTCTCCTGCTGTGCATCTGGCCGCGCCCTACCCGGCCTCTCCGACCTCCTGGGCGCAAGGGTCCGGACATCAAAGGGCTCAAGACCTATATCTGGGGCGACCCGACAACAAGATGTCAGTTGTATCCTGGAGTCAAGAGCCCTGCTGATCGGATCGCGGCTGACCCTACGGAGAAAGACTCTTCCTGAAACTACCTGCTGAGCCCTGCTGACGACGTCGCGGCTTCTTCGTGCTTGCAAGACCTTCACGAACCTTTGGGGCCCTGCTGACACCGTCGCGGTCCGACCTTGTTGCAATAGACCATCAGAGCCCAGCTGACCTCGTCGCGGCTCGACCGAAGCGGACCTACCACCGGAGCCCTGCTGACTGTGTCGCGGCTCGACCCAAGCGGAACTACCACCCGAGCCCTGCTGACGCCGTCGCGGCTCTCCACGTCCGAGCCACTCTGAGACCAGCATCCAAGGTCTGGCACATAGCCCTCCCGTACCTGGTTGGTACTAAGACTGTCCCGCTACCCTATTCCTTCCAATACATTGAGACTCTTACTGGATCTCTCGATCCCACTGTACATATTGAACGTGCTCCTTTTGTATATATAAAGAACCAAGATAAGTAACTGATACGGAGTCCTGTGTGGTGGTGTTACTGGGCCTAGTACGATAATAGGGGAAGGACCTCTCCTAGGAGGCTTCTCAGTGGCGCTCGGCTATAACTTGGCAGTAGGAAGGTGCCCGGAGTAGTCCCTCCGACTCCCCGGTGGTCCTCCCTCCAACATTTGGTGGCCAGCGACGGGATCCGAGCCAGACGCAATCGTACAAAGCAAGTAACGCACCCACTACCTAACCAGACGGAAAAAGAAAAAGGGAACCATGGACGGCCCCGGGTTACCTCCATACGCTCTGTACCTGATCTCCATAAAGGGGCCCTTGCAGCCGTTGTGCACGTGCGGGATGGCCAATCAGCCTAGAGAAAGTGTGACTCCCTCCTCCCCCGCACCCAACTGCCCCTGGAGTTCTAGGAGAGACCAGTTGTCCCTCCCACTTGGGCGACACCATTCGGGAATGGCGCCGCCCTCTAAGGACTTTAAATTTACTGCTCACCAATCATGACCTTACAGCCTGACCAACATAAATCAAAAATACGACGATAGAAGACCTGTGGGTAAAGAAATTGGCACTTATACACTTGACAATTATCTTATCCTCCCGAAACTAAGAATAGCTTAAACATTCCTTAAACCAAAAACCCCTACAACCTATTTGCTTTTAAGCGGATGGTGGGTGGGAAAATCAAAAGTTACCGCCTCCTAGCGAGGCGTGGGGGGCAAGCTGGGGAGTCAGATTCCTGGGCTCCCCAGCCCTTTATACCCAGGATGGTCCAGCCAGACCTACTGGCCGGATGTTTGCCCATTGTCGCGACCCGGAAGTGATTCCAATCACTTCCGGGTCGCACCTGGGCCAATGGGGGTAGGGGGCGCGCCTGATCCTGATTGGTCTTGGACTTCTTTATCGATATTAGTAGGGTGTTGGCCCTGACTTTAATGCATTCAAACTGCAGGCCGCCGTGTATGTCTAGTTTGTTTTGGGCCACTAGCTCCCCAATTCTAAATGCGCCGTAAAAGGCCAACGAAAAGGCCACAGTGAATAACCGCACCTCCCCTGATGTGTTGCAAATTGCGGGCAGTGCTGCTAGTAGTGACGTCAGGAGCTCCACCCCAATTGGCTGCCTTGTGTCTGGGGCTGACCCCTGGAGGCGTTGCCAACCTTTCAGAGCCTTCCTCACTGTGAAACTGTTAGTGGGACCCCCCCTGTCGCTGATCTGAGCGAAGAAGGAGATCGCCGCCACATGTCTCTTAGCTGCTGCCTCCGACCGCCCGTTGGTCTTTAAACAACCTAGGTATGCAATGAGTGCCCCAGTGTCGTGCCACCGCTCAGCCCACCCCGCACCCAAGAATGCACAATATTGCCAGAACGCCCCTTCGTATGCTTTCCTGGTCCTGGGTGCTAGGCTGGCTGCCACGAGGTCTGGTAGGTGGGGGCACCAATCTGCCAGAGTCGTTCTGGGAAGAGGGTGGCATACTCTGCCACTGTTGGGAGGTGAGCCCTGAAAACATGCATCTTAAAGCGAGAAAGTACATCAGCAGCATGATTAAGGACACCAGGCACGTGCTTAGCCCTAAATTGTACATTCAATTTCATGCATGTGAGAACAATCTCTTTTAAGAGGCGGAGAATCATCCTACACCGGGCTGCTTGCTGGTTGATGCATTCAACCACGGTCATGTTGTCTGACCAGAAAACTACTGACTGATTACGCAATTGTTCAGGCCATACCGTCAATGCCACCCATATGGGGAAGAGCTCCAGGAACCCAATGTTACCTGTTAGGCCATTCTCTACCCACCATGCCGGCCAACGTTGTGCCACCCACTCGGTACCGAGTATGGCACCAAAACCCTCACTGCCCGTGGCGTCAGTCATTAAACCCAACTCCGCGGACGCAGTGGGCAGACCGGGCCACACTACTCTGCCATTGAAATCCTGCAGGAATGCCATCCAAATCCGCATGTCCTGCCGAACCTCAGCCGACAGCCTTGTGTGGTAATGCTTCTCCTTGAGGCCAGCCATGGCTTGGGAGATGGATCTGGAGAAAGGTCTAGCCATTGGAATGACCCTTAAAGCAAAGTTCAGTTGCCCTACAGTCTGCTGCAGCTGGTGTAGTGGGACCTTCTGTTTGCCCAAGCATAGCTGTAAAGCAGCCCTGAATTTGTTGACTTTGTCCATGGGTAACCTAAAACACCTCTGAATAGAATCCAGCTCAATGCCCAGGAACTCTATCGTAGATGCCGGCCCAACTGTCTTTCCTGGAGCCAAAGGAACCCCCAAATCCTGCATGAGCGCGCAAAATTCCTGCAGCCCCCACCCACATTCAGGGGAACCCCGTGTCCCCAGGATAAGAAAGTCATCCAGGTAGTGCATGACCCACTGGTACCTTGTCTTCTGTCTGAAAACCCATTCCAGGAATGAACTGAATTTTTCAAAATATGCGCATGAAACAGAGCAGCCCATTGGCATACACATATCCATATAAAAACTTCCTTGGAATTTAAAACCAAGCAGGTGATAATCGTCCGTATGTACCGGGAGTAACCGAAAGGCCGATTCTATGTCAGATTTTGCCATCAAAGCGCCAGGGCCCAAACCCCTGAGGATCTCCACCGCTTGGTCAAAGGACGCGTATTTAACACTGCAGAACTCATCATCAATTGCATCATTCAGCGAATTACCTTTGGGAGCTGATAAGTTGTGTATTAATCTTAAATCACCCTTCTACCTTTTTGGGGACTACCCCCAACAGGGAGCAGACAACGTTCTCAACCGGCACAGACTCGAAAGGGCCCGCCACCCTACCCAGGAGCAACACCTTGGCAATCTTTGAGGAGACTATACCTGGATTGGTCCGAGCAGAGAGTTGGTTCTGGCACTCAGATGACCCCACATAGTTAGGGGCTGGTATCCTAAGGCCATCCCTGAAACCTTCTAACAGAGTTCTTGCCGTAAGATGGCATGGGTATTTGTTAAGCCATGGTGTCAGAGCCGTCACATCAATGGGGGACCGCGCTTTGAGCGGGGGCCCCATCTCACTCCTGTTTTTTCCTACCCTTATCCTTTGATCTTTTGAGGCATTTAGATTCGGGGTGGGATGGGTTGGCGCAAATGGAACACGCAAGCTTGAATCTGCACTGACCCTGTGGTCTGGTGCAA
Source organism: Triturus cristatus (assembly GCF_964204655.1). Taxonomy (NCBI): domain Eukaryota; kingdom Metazoa; phylum Chordata; class Amphibia; order Caudata; family Salamandridae; genus Triturus; species Triturus cristatus. Next base: position 867,935,977 of record NC_140581.1, read on the forward strand.
GTCCGCCTGTTGAAGTCCCAGCACGTCCCTTTCCTCCCACCATTACCGTTTGTACTAGTGGTGTAACTTGTACTACCCTGTGGACGAAAGGGCTGAAAGGGCTGCGCTGACTGCGGGGACTGACTCTTTGTGTTACCATGCCCTTGCCCCCAAAAAGATCCAACCAAGATATCGTGTAAATTCGGTCCCATGACAACGATGGGTCAGATGCCTTTGCCCCCCTAAAATTCCTGTCATACTCCAACCACCCTCCGCCTGCAAATTTATCATGGGCCAGCACTATCCTGTTCTGGTGGCAAGCCATCTGCGCCTGTAAATTAGGGAAACACTCCGCTGTGACTGCCATGAATATGGAAAAGGCTCTGATTCAGTTCAATAAGTTCTCTTCCACCCTGTACTTCAACATCTCATTAGCCCATTCCCTGGGAAGCATATAATCTTTGTTCTTCCTTGATTCCTCCCTCTCCCTTTCGCAGATCAATAACGAAAACATATTATAGCCTTATAGCCCGCCGTAGCGGGCTATACCGGCTGTTAAAGGCCCGCTGCAGCGTTAAAGGCTCGAGCCGAAGGCGAGGGACTTTAACAAAGCAGAGGGACTTTAATAGCCGGTATAGTCCTGCTACGAAGGGCTATAAGGCTATTAGAACATTCTGCCACTAGAGGGCAGAATGTTCTAACAAAACAAAGCCTTCAGGGAGCGCGAGGGGATTGAAATCCCCTCAGGCTCCCTGAAGTCTTTGTTCACAGCCAGAGCTGTGAACAAAGACACATTGGAATGTTGGAGCTCCGGGCTTATACCAGCCATTATAAGCCCGGAGCACTCCATTGTTTTCAATGGAGCTCCCAACATTCCAATGTTCTAATAATATATTCACTAGCCCATATTCTGTTTTTTAACTCCAGAGACACATGTCTGCCTAAAAACTCCCGCTCGGAGATGGACTCACCCACTCCCAACATTGATAATGTTGGCAGTTTACCTGTTGTCGCGGACCCCGGAGCCTCCTGAGGAATCCCTGCCGCACTGGGGACTGACAACGCCTTGTTCTCCAGAGTGCCGGTACCACCCCCTGAAATGATAGGTAACGGTGCAACAGGCCCAGCATTGATTTGTTCTTTGGGCCCCGCATTAAACTGAGACACAATTCGCGTTGCTTCTGCTAAACCATCGGTACCCAACTCTTTTACCCCCCACCGCCGGAGCGAGAATGCCTGACTTCCCCAAACACGGCAAGATTGCCGCCAAATGCGACACTATCTCTTGAGGGACCCCCCGGGGGGTGGGTTGGGGCACTGGGACCACAGGGAGAGCTGGCAGTGTAAGGGGAGTCAGTATTGGCACTGGGACCGCTGGCGGCTCTGGAATCAGAGGTGGGGTCTGTGGTTCCCGCACTGGTGCTACCGGGGGTGCTGTTGTTGGGACTGGTGCCAACGGGGTCTCTGGACCTGGTACCGGGACCGGGATAGGTGATGCAGGGTCGTTATCACTAGGAACCTGGGGAATGGGTGGGTTTAGTCCCTTCCCCACGCTTTTCCTCGTTCTAACCCGTTTTGGGATTAGCGGAAAAGGAGCCTTAGGGGGCACATTGGGGCACCTAGGCCTCTCTCCCTGCCCCTCAACCTTCTCCCTAAGGTTAGCGAGATCCTGCCCCATCTCGGTCACTTTCCTCATCATTTCCTCCATTAGCTTCTCCATACGAGAGCCCTGCTCCCCCCTCCTAGCTTTCCCCACCATTAGATAATAGAACATCAAACACCCCACAAAAACACTTAAATGCAGATAATGTTTTGAACTGTAGTAATGATGTGCCTGGAGAATATGGGAACTGGCAGCCCTCAGTGCTGACAAAAATTGCGTTATACGACAAGAATGTTGCCCCTCACAGACAGGCTAAATATAAAAGCAGCAAACAGTCCTACTTGAAAATTCGACCTCTGCTTAAAAACGACATAAACTCCAGACCTGCACAGTTCTTAACATTTCCTATTCAACATTCCATCCTTTCGGATGCTCAATGAAATCATAATCCCCCAAACAGGCAGGTACAGCAGCAGAATGGAGCTCCTAGCTATTCACTCGTAATATACCAGAAAAACCCCTTTCACCACGTTCCTCAGCGTGTGCCCCAATGCGCGCGTTCCACTTCACACTGATTGAAAAGAGATCTAACTGAACAGAATCATGGGGATTGAGCCTGTTGCCCTGGGAGCGAGAGTCTCAGACCTTAACCATTAGGCCCCAGTGACTCTACACCAATATGCCCCAATGTGCGCGTTAATATTCAAAATCGGTATCCGATTACCACCAAAAAAGGGCCCGACGCTGTACCGCAGCTAGGCGTGTGCCCCAATGCGCGCGTTACCAACCACGCGCTGTCCAGATTATCCTAAAATCGGCCCAACGCCCTAGTGCTGCAGACCACACACGCGACTTCAACAATGCTAACACGTGTGTCTCGCGCTTTCCCAGAGATGCACACAAGTACAGATACACAATGCAAACCGCCGAGGGGTGCGCGCTCCCACGAGCCTCCCGCGCCACCGCCTCCCGATACCTGCCGCTGCACTTTCACCGTCTCGCACTCTCGAACTGCGTCTCCGGCGATCACGCTGCTCTTCGCCGATCGCGGATCCCGTAATACGTGGACGAGGAACGCCGACTTCCTGATTCTCCCGTAGTCACAATCCCGATGGTCCCGAAGTCTCCGCGCAGCACCAAGGATGTTCCGCCTGTAAAAAAAACAAAAATCAAAAGTTACCGCCTCCTAGCGAGGCGTGGAGGGGCAAGCTGGCGAGTCAGGAACCAAGAGGCCGATTCCTGGGCTCCCTAGCCCTTTATACCCAGGATGGTCCGGCCAGACCTACTGGCCGGACGTTTGCCCATTGTCGCGACCCGGAAGTGATTCCAATCACTTCCGTGTCGCGCCTGGGCCAATGGGGATAGAGGGCGCGCCTGCCGCGTCACATATGTGCACGAGAGGCACGCCCCCTGTTGTAGCGGAGGGGGCCGGCTCGACCGCCATACTTTTGGCGTGGCCGATGCCGGCCACGCCGTTCTATTCAGCTTGAACTTTTTACCGCCTGTTCTCAGGCAAAGTCATTTTGCGACCTTGGCTTAGGTTCAGATCAGTGTCCTCATCCCGGGCTCACTTTCAGTAGACATGCGCAGTTGTACAATACAGTCACATGGCTCCGCTTACTTCAGTTATGCACGAGAGGCCCAAATGCGCACAACAGATGTTACTTTAAAAAATAAATGGTTTCACTGTATACCACCCATCTCTACTCTAATCCCCTTTACTTATTAATACTTTCCAAGCATTAGCATCAGTTAAATAGCTTGGTTTTGCTTCAGCTAAGCAGGTGCCATGCACGCGAGTCTTCAAGACTCCATTTTAGTGCCTTTTGCTCATGCGCAAGAATTTCCTTCAAGCCTTAGTACGTCATATTTGTGTAGATGCAGTTGACGCATGCACAGTAAAGATTTCCCTGTTAAAGCGGTTTTAGTAATTTGTTCGAGTTGTTAACGTTAGCAAACACATATGCAAGCTTCACTAACCCGTATGTTTGTGTGGTGCGCATTAGTTATTCACTAAACGGATTTATTAACATGTTAGTGAGTTAAAGGAGTGGATCGCTTACAAGCAAGTCTCTTTTATACGAACCCTTGCTCCATCACCTTCATATGCCTGCTTTCTGGCTGCTAACAAGATCTATAAAAAAATAATTGAAGTACACACTCCAGTTCTCCAATTTTATATCAATGCTTTTTGTGCTTAAGTTTTAGTTATTATCATTACTAATCAATTTAATAGCATGCTAACATCGGTCAAGGGAACTGCCTGTGTCCCTGTTTAAAACTACATGTGGGTTAGAGTTCAGGAACTAAGAGACCTGAAACAACTAATGTGCACTTATTTTGTTATGTGTAAAGGTACACAAGAGTATTTATAAATTCATTTTTACTTATACTTGACTCTTATATGATCAAAATTAATAAAACATACTCTTCAATTTTCCAATGTATTTATGATTCTCTCATCATATTCTTCTTTTTCAAAGCAACGTATTTGCCTTGCAATGCATTATCATCATTATACAGACATATTTACAAATTACAAATACATAATTTGTTAACATCGTGTACATAATTCAGAAATTTGAATATCAATTCCTATGGTGACTGTTGTTGCTTGCCCTATGCATTTCGGTACCCAATGTCCCTTCGTCACGGGCCACTGAAATAATGCAATTAGGAAGAAGCTAAACAGTATTTACATAATTTTTGACTCTGCAGTGATGCAGGTGACATGCAACGCTGAAGGTTCACTCTTCAGAACATCTGCTTCACTCAGGGAATTATGATATTGCTCAAAGAAACAGGGATGAAAGAGCTAAATAATCTAAAAAAGAATACACAATTTTAGGCCCTGAAATCCTACAAACCATGAAAAGCAGAAAGCAATCTTCATCAATAGGTGCAACAAACCTTGCAAAATTGGTAAAACAATTTTGAGAGTATGATTGTATATGAACCCTAAAACCAAATTTATCCCAGATAAGTAGGTACATAAAACTTTCAAAGAACATCCTAGAAATGCATTCTCTTTTCAGCAACAACATTAAATTAAGACATAAATTGCACAAGAATAAGAGATAGAGAGAACACAGACTAAGTGATAGTAACACAATGTCTTCCTCCAAGAAATGTTCAAAGGTAATGTAACAATAAAAGGTGTATAATGAACACTGTTCAACCCTCCATCAGGGCACTAAAGTTGGTAGATGTATGTTGTCACTGATATTTACCCTCTTTAAGATAAAAAGTTTTTTATTTTTTTCCATAGTGTTACATGACAGAGCAATATCTGTAACGTTATCTTGCGTACTACTCTAGGGTTTTCTTACAGATATGATTGGCTTCCCATACTGTTAATGATAATTAGTAAGGCTCTACCAGCACTAATTTGCAGGTAGATGATACGCTCTCAAATGAATGTAACAAAGAAGTTTATCAAGATTTAGGGGCCCATTACGATAATGGACGGAAAAGCCCTCCGACCGCCATGAAAGTGGGAAAAATCCCCCCGCATGACCCGCGGCATTTCTGTCGGTCAAATTCCGATGCAATGTACGTGAAATCAGACCGCGGCGGACAGACGGCACAAAACACCGTCCACCACGGTCAGAAAAGCTGCAAATCCGACCGCCGTGGACGGGGAAAGCTGTACAATGGCTCGAAAAGGCCGCTCCTGCTGTGGCATGACTGCACGACCAATTACGATGAGAATGCGGAGCTGGCGGACCGAGCACTGCCATCCGACAGCCTCGCACGCACACAGACCAAATGAATGGCGGATGCAACCAACCCCACAATAACGCCGAAGTATGCCTGTACTCCCTGCCACCCTCAATCACAACACACACGCCACAATGACACACCCCAACTTGATCCTGGTAGGGAAAGCCATGCGCAGCATGGAAGAGACATCTGGAGGTCACCACCCATGTGGACACACCCACATACCACAGATGAAAAACAAACCCTACCTGGACCATCAGCCTCTGCACACCACAAGCCGAGACAGAGAGACAGGACAATATTGACTCACACTGCACAACATCACACCCACCTATCTCCACACAACACCACTTACACCCACACACCTCACACACTACACATATCTCCACCATTACCTTGCACCCTGCACTCCTCATTCATTTGCACCATGCCCCCCAAGAAAATGCCCAAATTCACTGACTCAGAGTTGAAAGTGATGGCAGACGAGACAATCAGGGCAGAACCACATCTGTTCGGGGACCCGGTCCAACATGCCCCACTTGAGCGCAAGAATCATATGTGGGCAAGGATCCACAGCAAAGTCAATGTCGTAGGGACCACCCTACGCACTGTGCGTGAGATCAGGAAGCGGTGGGGCGATCCCAAGGACCGGGAAAAGCATCCGGCCCACATGAACCACGCGGTGGCACAGAGTACTGGTGGCAGACCTCCCATTCCACCACCAACCTTCACCGAATGGGATGAGAAGGTGCCTGCCATAATACATCCAGAGAGTCTCACAGGAATCGAGAGGGGACTGGAGGCTGGTAAGTCCCAACAAAATGATCACATCACACTGCAATTTACTGTTGTGCACAAAAAGTGAGCCCCACTCACCCGCCCACATCGAACTCATGTGGAATGCCGCTTACAATATGAATGAGTCAGAAGGACAGCATTTCCTTAATCAGCTCAACCTTACAGGTGGGTGGTCAGCTCATGCCCCCTGGCCTCCCTCCCGACCAGCAGGGCTCACCCTCCCCACCCCACAGTCATGTGGCATCTAACACCGTCAACTGTGCCTCTCAACAGGTAGCTAGCCATCTCACTGAGGAGGGGGATGTCGAGCCCTGACCGCAACACCACAACTCCCACATGGCCCTCTGTCTCCCCTCACAAACAGCATGGAGCCAAATGACCCCCACGAGGATGTTGCTGCTCATGAGTCTCCAAAGGAGTGATTTCCTGAGACAAAATGAATCCACAAAGGATTTCACTTTCCCACAACCCTCACCTGGCATAACGCATGCTGTAACTACTCCACCAGTGAGAGGTGAGGAGTGTGACCATGAGCACAGCGATGTGCCTTCTGGCTATGCATTCCAGCAGGAAGAACGGACCGCCTGTCGCAGGCCACAAAACACGAAAGAGACCCATACCGAGGCCCACTCAGAAAAAGGAACGGTGCACAGCACGGGGGAGAACCGGCCCACTGAAATACCTGTATGTACATCAACACCATGTGAGACTGATGACATACTGACATAAATGCCTAGTAAAGCCAAGGCAAAAGTCATGTTACCTCTATTCAAATGTGACAAACATGAACATCTAAGTTGTGCTGTGTGCAGAACATGCTGACAAAAGTGACCTAACTCCAAAAGGTGACTCGATAGCAACAGCAGGCGCCCGTGCCGTGGACGTGTCCAGCCAGTACCCCCCCCCCCCCCCCCACCCCTGGAAGGTGAGGCCTCGGATGCATACTCCCTGGTCTGTTCAGGTGAGGAGGACCTACATGGCCCCTCCTGTGTGCACAGGCCAGGCATTACGTATGTGGTAACAGTTGCACAACGTGTCCTTTCTGTGCCAATATTCTGCTAACTCCCCCATAAGTGATTGTGGATAGTCAATCGTAGCCTCACATTCCCACAGCAAAAGCATACTTCAATGAGTGTGCGTGCACAATGAGCCTCTGTGTAGACAAGTAGTCGCTACCACACCAGCCCAAAGACCTTTTGGATACCAAGTGTCTTGACCAGCCCGCGCGATTCAGCCAGTGCTGAACACGGCTCGCCCACTATTTTTGCGGGTAACTGACACACAGAGTATTGATAGCGTCTGATACTGAAGGCCGTTGCACACTTTTTTATCAGACTTGTGGGCTCTGTCTTTGTCCCTTCCTTCCATACTTTTACGGGGGTTCCACTGAGTGTCCGTCCTCCAATTAGTACACTGCATTTCGCGCTTTCTGATCATAAGTTTGGCTGTACAGCTGAGCGTTGGTTCTGAGATTGCTCTCATGTCATGTCTGACCGAACAGTGGGCCAGGCCGAGCCCGATCAGTTGCAACTGTACTGGGCCCGCATGCAGCTTCTCTTTGGATGTGTCCCACAGGCTGTGCATCAGTTATAGGCTAACGTGCCGCCATGCATATTTCACCTGCATGTAACCCGTCTTTTCATGCAGAAAATGTCTGTTCGAGTGGGCATTGGATGTCTGCCTTTCCAACACATCCCTTGCTGATCTGGATCATGAGCTGTGGGTGACTACTTTGTTGGTCCACATGCAAGACTGCTTTGGTGAGGCACGTTTATGGGATGCCATTCAATGTGTCAGACAGGCTGACAGCTGCGCCTGTGCGTTTGTGCAATGGCTCCTGTGTCATGCCTACATCGAACCTCTCCCAGGTTGCGATGGGATGCACCTTGCAACCTCGTGGTGCGAGGAGCACATTTGTTCCTTCATACTGCTGGATTGGATGGTTGTCCTTTTAGCTGAAGATGAACTAGATCGTTTCTTGGAACTGATTGTCTTCGAAGCTGCCTGTGCCCTCTTGGATTCATAACTACTACCCAGCAACAGCAACTGTTGGTGACAAATTCAATCATCGTTTCCCTTTCTTCACCCCTCTTGACAAGGATTGACAACCAGCTCTCTGACTTTGGCCCTGTCTGCATTGGCTTGGACTGTGCTGTGCTCTATGGTCTATTGGGTTTGGTACCACAGAACAGAGCAAGTGGAGGCCGTCATCTGACCGTCGTGGACATTGTCGTCTGGCATGAGCCCGGCTTCCATTGTGCAGCTGTAGCACTCGAACATTACATGGCGTTGTTGTTTTGCAAGTACCCAGGACTTGAGTCGGGGGAACATGCAGGTACACAGCGCCCACCCCTCTTTGCACGGAGTGGACGCCGTCCCCCCTTCCAGGACTTTGTCCCCACATGGATATGCTTAACTTGTCCCGGTGTACTCTCCAGATACCTGGAAGCGTCCCGCAGCACCTGCACGTTGACTGCTGTCCATTCCCAGCAGCAACATGCATGCAGCGAGTGAGCCTTTTCTCACCTCCAGCTGGGCCGAGGTAAAGGGGCCATACGGCCTCCTTTTGTTTGTCAGCTGACTGGGCTCCACCCTGGACCTCACATTAAGATGTAGATGACACAGAGAGAAACATATGCACACAGCTTACCGTCTCGTCACAGGTACTTAAGGGAGGCATGCTTTTGCCTTTGTTCAGTCCCTGTATATCAATGCGGACACTGTTAGACTGTCAGATGGGTTAGTCTTTCCCAGTATTTTCACAAATCATGTTAGTCGCACTATTTTACTTCTTTCATAGCGCTACGTCGTGACGTAGTGAGGTCATTTGCATTTTGTCTTACTTGGTCAGCCCCCCACTTCTTTTATTGGAACTTGTGCCCTGCAAGTACCTCAGTGCATGTCTGTCACATGAGAGGTGTCCACTGAGCTAGTTCTCTGCGCGGTCCTGGACTACTGTCTGGACATTCTGTCCGTGGTCGGAGAACCTTGTCCCTTTTCATTCAATTAAGTTCAGGCCATAGCAACCCAACTCAACAAAGTCTCACAGCTGCAGGAGGAAATAGATCACCTTTGAATGACATGGGATTGTGGGCCAGATGCCCCACGCTTGTAGGGTGCTCCATCCAGTGATGAGTGCGACACAGCCAATGTGGTGTAATTTCACCATGTATAGGCTGAGCGATGGGTTCTTCTGACAATGCACGTGGTTCGACGTCCAGAGGGATTATTGATGCAACATCTAGCTTCATATGAAATGGATTTGTTACTATGGTTACTGGTTGGGTACTCCTGCATTTTCAACCTGTTGTGGCACGTATGTTGCATGCTTTGACACTGAAGTAAAAACTTCACTTATGCAAATGTTTCTTGCCTTCAACTTGTCTGCTTGTGTACAGGCACTTGAATGCCTCTGAGAGAGTGGGGAGCAAGTGAGGCAGTATGGCAATGGTGTCTTGTGCGTAGGGGTGCTTCGGGGTGCTCAGTTCCTGCATGCATGTGTTTTCTAATCCGACGCATTGTCCAGTATGTGTACGAAGTCTCTGGATCTCGCTCAGGTGCATTTCATTTGTTGTTTGTCGCTACTGATATGGGTGTAGGGTGTGACAGTACTTTACATCACACACACATTGTACAGAGACAATCAGTCATGCAAGTATGTAAGTACATCAGTCTAAAGGGAATGTCATGAAAGGCTATGAGGATTGCAAGGTGTGGTAAGGTAATCACATGTCGTACATACTGGTGGGCAGGTTCTGAGGGCATTTGGTCTGGAGAAGCACTGACTTGGGATGTGTGTGGGTACATTTGCAGGCAGTGGCTGCTGGGCACACTGCAGGCCACACCAGTACGTGTGTTGGATGTGCTAGGGATTACATGTCTGTCTGATTTGCAGACAATGGACACATCTGGTTGTCTGCCTACGCCACTGACCCTTCACAAGACGACACCTGGCCCAGTGACGTCAGTCAGATGTCAAGGAATATATGGGCGATGTTCACAGGTTGGATGTTTCATTGCACAACATTGGTACCGTGCAAGAGACCTTTGTCCTTTTTGACTCCTTAGTTCATTTAAGTCCATCTGGCCACGAGGCATGGCTATGTATGTGATTTCACTCTCCTTTCCTTGAACATTCCATGTGTGTGAAGACTTGGCTCATGGGTCACGCTCTCTCATCCCTTCACAGTGTAGTGAGCTGCTGGTCCCTATTCTAGTTGTTCTGATGTACCAGCCACTCCCAGGGGACTGGCTTACCCCCACCCCACAGCCACCCAGCACAGGCGTCACTGAACATGTGACCCTGCCAACAAACGGAGCAGGACGCACGTGCCCTGGGCCAGTTCTCCTATACATGTACGGTGTCTGTGTGGTTACTTTACTTGCATGGGGGCCTCATGCCCCACAACATTGCACATGGGTTGCACCAGTCACTGTAGGCAAATGAGTTGTGATGTGATTGTCAGGGCGCCAATGCAAATCCAGTATGTGTTCGGATGCGCGGTAGCTGGCATTCGCAGCAATGACCCGCATTTGCACCACTTGAAAGTTGCAGGGTTGCGGTTGAAGCTTCCGGGCCGCCAGGGTGTGGCACACACAATGCGGATGTGCCATCAGCCAATGGGTGCCGTCGGCGTACATGTTTAGATGTTGCGGTGTGCGCGCTCTGCAACTACGAGGCTCGTCATTGGCCCCAATTGCCTTCGGGGGCACCTGAGGTCACTCAGGGGGATTGGGTGGGCCTCGCACCTTGCATTTGGCAGGTTGCCACGTTCATCGTAGTCCCGCCACGCTTGCTGGGAGTTGTAGTTGTTCAGGGGTTACATGCATGGAAATGTTTGGTACGTACCTCTGCTGTTGGGCACTGCGGCATCTTGCCTGCCGGAGCAGCAGCAGGTGGTGCAGCGGGAAGGCCTGTTGCGCCGGATCCATGGCGACTCCGGTGGTTTTGATGGCTTTTGTTTCGGCTCTTCCTCTCCGTAGTTGTATTTTATCTGCCATCCGCAACATGGTGGTTTTTACGCAGCGGTGGGAAGGGCTGTCTGCAACATCGTGATCTGCTTGGCAGATGGAATGTGTTTCCTGCCCTGTTGGCTCCCTCACCCACCCTTGCGTACGCAAAAAACATGCGAAGCCTGAAAGACCGCACGGACGAAAAAGCCTCTGTGGGACCATTGTGATTTGTTGGTCACAATGACCGCACCTGGGGCGGAAAACATGACAGTTTTCCGCCACTGCCACCTGCAAGGATGGCCTTCTGTCCGTCATCGTAATGGGCCCCTTAATGTATTAATGCTACCATTGTCGTGCAAATACTGTGCCTGATTTACAAAGGCATACTTACACTTTTGTGTAAGTGTACTACTTTTCAGTATTCACAAACTACGTGCGGATATTTACAAATCCGTACTCCCTATACTAATGTGTGCGGAGTTCGGTACACACAGAGACTCCACAGTCAGGGTGGAGAACTCCGCACACATTAGTATAGGGAGTGCAGAGTCATAAAAATGTACACATAGTTTGTGAATACTGAAAAGTAGTTAACTTAAACAAAAGTGAATCAGGCCCACTATGTGTAATATGCTGCATCCGTTGCGGCAGAGATCATATGAATAGGCATAGCAATATTTTAAAGCTGTATTTATAGTAACAATTAGGTGACAGCAGAATATTGTTTTGAATAACAAGGAAACATATGAAGGGCAATGCATTTATAACATTTTCTAGATGAAGATACAACACGGTGCATTAGATATGCCCTACAGAACTGGTCAAATTTATGAAGAAAACATTGCACAGTATAAACACAATGTTACAGAGTGCATTACCCATTCATTCACTGTAAAAAAAGCAAAAATAAGGCTGGACAACTGGGTATACTAGGCCATGTCAGATACTTTATATTTCCCCTTGGTTGGGATTCTTCAGACTTGTAGGCAAGGCCTTCAAAAGGGTGGGGGAGGAGGTCGGCAGAAGAGGAAGCTTTATGCCCCAGGCCTACTGCTTCAGACTGCAGCACAAGTTCAGCAACATCTATTTGTAGATCTTTATTTGGAAGAAGGCATGCCATCTTCATTAATAAAGAATCAGCTTGCATGACTTTACCACTTGATTACGCCAGATAGCATGCTTTCTCTGTTCCTGGATCACATTTTTTAGTAACTAGAATCAGGTGCTTCTGGTACCTGGCAAAAATGGAAGGTGTGTCCAGAAAGGCTCCATTATGTTTCTACTACAAGCCTCACAAAGACGCCTGACAAACCTGCTTGTAAGTAGTTGACATATTAAGGATAGCAGCCAATAAAGATTTACCCAGAGACCTACCTCCCACCAATAGGTATCCACATGCAAATTTAAAAGGCAAATAAAGTAATCACCTAAATAATGCTGTTATCTGTATATTGCTGCAGCACTTTCAAAAGGTCCTCATAAAAATCATCACTGTCTGCATTTGGAGCATAAGAACTTACTAGCAATACAGGTTGTCCTAACAGTGTACCAACCACACCTATGTATCTAAATGTTTCATCTGATAGAACCCTCTGGACCTAACCAGGGACACCAGAGGTGACCCAAAATACTTCCTAGTAGCCATTAATGCAAATTAAGACTACGACAGTTGCCATATTTTTTGTTTCAACGTATTCTGGTTTTCATTTATGAAACTGCATCATGGTAATCTTCAACTCCCTCTGCTCTAAGTTTTACCAAACCCTTTCCATGTGCCCACCCTTTTGATTACCTTCACATTATAAGTAATTATGTTATACACTGCTACACTAAAAACATCTCTCAAAATTTGTGGAGATAATTTTATCTCCCAAAATATGGTATTTCACGCATAGTAATAAAAGAACCTCCATCAAACCGTAAATATACCCTGGTTAACACTACTCACCCATGCAGGCATAACTCCAACATGGGTGCAAAAATTAGAGATCAGCTCCATTTTTGAATCAGTTCAACAGAAATTGTGTAACAATGAAACACCAGTAGTTGCATGCTTGCTTCTCAACCTCTTTGTTGGGGAAGAACAAACATTGACCCTGACTGTGGCATGAAGACAAAATAGAAAACAAGCAGAAGGAAGGGGCAAGAATCGATGCTCTACATCGAGTCATATAGCATGCCACCAGGATTAAATATCTTGATGGATAGCCAAGTGGTAACACAATCAGGACCTATTAAGATACCAAAATTGGACACTCTAATGTCACAAACACCTGAAAAGGTAGAAAATGCAGATCATTTTACCGTATGCTGGAAACCCTGCATCACACTTCTATAATGATAAACACAACTAAAAAAATGGGAAACAAAAAACAAAATACTGTGGCATTGGCACCATTAACCTAGATTTCACACATCACACCAACTCCTATAGGTAACATAAAATGATGATTCTCCAGTTTATGAGTCAGAGCAGACAGTCACTATACAACCCTTGGCCCAGAATCCTCTTCTTCTTTCAAATGTGTGACTCCATGAATCCCTAAGTTCCATCCACAATCCCCATTTCACTGTATCCTCTCCTCTTCTTTCCTCTTGAGCGGCTGATTTTCTAAGAAGAAAAAGAAAATTAGCACAGTAAAACCTACATTTTTCAACAATTAGATACAACATTTAATTAAAGCTCCTTATTAACTCGTAACCCCCCTTTTTTGGATTGAGGAAGTTTGATCATGTGAGAGGATGGCAAGATAATACTAGCCTCCGTGTGTTTAATGAAATCGAGATTCTCTCTTCATGAAAACTGGAGAATTGTCATTTCATTACAACGCCGGAGGCTAGCATTATGCATATTTAAAGCCTCCAAAACCACATTTGTCATATGTTCCATTGGCCTCAATAATGCCTTGCAAATACACCAGCACTCGATCAGTCAGCTGCTTTCAGTATTTCTTCCAACCTACCTCCTGCTCAGAAAGCCTTGCTCGACATTGCTCCTCACAAAGAATGTGCTCAGAATCTTTCCATTCTCACACCTGCTTCTTCCATGACTAATCTGATCCATCTCGCTATAACTGCATTCAATGCGGTCTTGCACGGCTTCACGTAGGAAAAATAGCAAGTAATTAACACCCTCGACTCTGTATTCTAACACTATTCCTGCAAATAATCCACCACACACAATTTACTGCATTCACTAAATCTCAGGTAAAAAGTTGCATTTGACATTGTTCTTGTTCTTTTCCAGATCTCAAATAACACCCCATTTGGGCCATAAATCCTCCTACATCCAAGACTATTATGTCTGACACCCTTCTAAGGGACACCAAGCACAACAATGATGCCAAAGTCAGCGAATGTTTCTTCAGATGTAGATATCTATTAGTTGACCTAGTCCGAAACAAATCTAGAACCAAACTCACATTGCAAACTATATCAAACTTAGCCTTCAGTGGCCTTCTCAATCTGATGCTCTTCATGATCCTACACATCAACACACACCTGCCCACGGATCTACCATCTGCATGAGCATGGCCTACAGAGACAGCTGGCCTATAGCAATTTATCATTCTGTACCTCACACCCCTTTCAAACTGCCCTGCTACCTACTTGGCACCTTTCACTACAGGGGCCTACTCCAATCCAAATGCCTTTACATGCACCTGTGATCCCATGATGACCAAAGAACTGTTTGTCTCCTTTTAGTTCTGGGAGAGTTCAGGTCTCTTCCAGGAATTTTGCAGACCATCTCAAAAGTCCTGTGTAACATTATGATCTCCAAACAAAAAAGTGCAACGCCCATATCTAAACCAAAGGGTTTTCTTCTCCGTCGCTGCTCACCAACAAGCCCTCTCTCACTTGTATCAGAAATGGAATCTCAGAAGCCAACTCTATTACCCATGGAAACGAAGCCTGAGAAACTCACAAAGGAGTTATTAAAACCAACCCCAAAATTCTTCTCCTCACCTTTAGGAGAACCCTCTACATAATTTAGAAATGAAGGAAGGCATAACACAGATTTGTCTACCAACTCTGTTGGAAAGCTTCCACTGCCACTGTCCCTGGATCTGCCCGCCAGCTGCTATATGTGTTTATTTGGTATGTCAATCTACTGACAGAGTTCTATCTCAAACAGACCCCAAACCTCCTGAAGTATAGCCAATCGCACATCCAATCAATGTAGTCTACCAGATATCTGGTGTTCGAATCCACTGCCAAATTCTCCTGAACCTGCTATTGGTATTCCAGACAAAAACAGCATAATTCCTTTGCAAAGTCTGCCAGCTGGCATGATCTGCTTTCTCCCAAGCGATTTATGTAACTCACTGCTGATACATTGTCCATTCAAATCACAACTGTGCATCCAGTCAGAATCTCCCTGAGACTACTCAAAACATACAAACCCAATTTCAGTTCCAGGCAATTTATATGAAAGGTTCTCTCTTGAACCGACCAACAACCACTTGTCTCTAGGTGCTGCAGACGAGCCTCCCGCCCATGCAAACTTACATCTGTCTCAATCACAAATTCCAAAGCACTTACAAAAATGTGGCTGGCCATTCCACGCTTTTTCAGTCCAGTCACCAATTAAACCCCTCCTTTGCTTCCACTGACAAAACCTCCTTGTCGCCATACCATAAACCACTCCTCCCTGCTTCCACTTTCACACTATGTAGAGACCACATCTTTCTGTAAGGGCCTTCTAATACACTCGTTAATAAACCTTTGATCGTGGTCTGAGGGCCACCATCCTGCACTACTTGGATGCCTCACTTCATATGGTTAAAACAGTTCTTTTCCCAATGGATTCTTTATCACTGACTTAGATGAAGAGGGCCTGCTGTGTTATAATCCAGGTTTTCGTTTGGGTCTTCATCATGCATGGAGATCTAAAATATACTCATCGGGCAAAAGCGCACCTCCTTCTCCCTGATACCAGCCAAACTAATCTGCTTGCATGCTGCAAGGGGCACCTTTCTCTGCATGCTGCAAGGGACCTCTTTCTCTTGTGTGCCACTTAGGAAACCTCTCTTTTCTGGCACTAAACATTAACCTTCCATCTTGCCCTTAGGTTTCATTTTTATATGCTTCACTTTTTGTAAGTGTCAGCCCTTTCTATCTTCAGAAAACATACAGTATTTGTCATTTGATTTTTCTTCTTTCTTTCTTTTCCCTAAAATGGACTGACTTGCCTCCTCAATGGAACATTTAATTGATGTCTGTATCATTCTTCTTATGACATCATAGCTAACTACTCCTTTAACAATCGCCACAGAATTATTCTCAGACACCTCTGTCATACTGGCCATGTAAATCTTTGTCCAACTACAAATACCTGTGAAAAAGCAAAAAGTCACCTAAAGCTTATTCTTCCTCCCCTTCAATATTATCCAGAAACATTAAACACCAAATAAAGCCCCTCAAAACCACCAACTACACCGAGTGTTCAACTGACACTGAGTTTGGAATGTTCTCAGGCATCGTACAATTGACTGTGGCTGCCAAAATTCAAAGGCACACTAGCGTGCTTACATTCTTTTCTATGGGAATCTGACTAACTCAAAATGGCACTAATTCTTATGGGGATTAAGAGCAATGACGCGCTCATTCTCAAGACTCAAACAAATCCTGCGCTCTGCGCTGCCTCAAAGGGACTACTTTCCTAAACTGCATATGTGTTTGTTAGGGCCCAAATCAAAAGCAATTCTGTTAGGGAAAACAATAACAATACCTACCTCTTTCCACCTTAATATGCCAAGACGCTTTACTTATTTACTTGTAAAATCCTAACCAATAACTCGGGCTAATTACAAACAGAAACTAAAGCTTTCATATAAATATATGCCCTTCAGCGGTTTCTCTGCTCGCGCTCACCTTGCCTGCAACCAATGCTCCAGTGTGTTTTGCGAAGCCCTGCTAGGGTGGGACTTCGTCCCCTAAAATTTCCATGATCCAGGGAGGGACCTCGGCCGCTGATGCTACTAAAGGGCCGCTGGTTCCCTGCATCGTGGGACGCGCTCTTCGGCGGTTTCTCTGCCCGCACTCACAGTGCCTGCAACCAGTGCTCCAATGTGTTTTGGGAGGTCCTGCTGGAGTGGGACCTTGTCTCCTAGTATGCCCCTGATCCAAGGAGGGGCCTCAGACACTGATGCTGCTAAAGCATTGCTGGTTCCCCGAAGCACGGGACGTGCCCAGGCGACGAGGCTGGAATGGGCCATCTCTCTTTATTTGTATGCTTTATGACCTTGGATACCTCCATAGAACAAACCCTTGCCTCCGTCCTGAAGGTAAAGTACGATGGGAAAGAGGTAAAACGTCATGCCTGCTTCCAAAGAGTACCCAATAACCGCTACTATTATGAACTTTCTTACCAATGCTGTGGGCACGCTTAATAATGAAATAGAATGCATTGAGGAACAGCTAGGCGCCACAAACAAAGCACTAAAACTAAATCTGGTCCCGGGTGTCATTGAAGGTCTCAGTGCACTTCCCTTAACTGCAAAAAAAGATGCTTTGCTAACAATCACTAATCCATGTATGCCTAATAACGATCTGAAAATTGACGCCAATAAGACACAGAATGACCACCTTGAAATAATAAGCTCCCCACTACTCAAAAAGGCCAAAGGTCCCACCAAAAGTTCCTTCAAATTAACTGCCACATGCTTAAACAAATGTGCAAACCTTAGTAAAGACGTCAACCCTGGAGGTATGAGATAACTTTTGACCAGACATGGGAAAGGTATCCATGAGGAACTTCTTACACTTACCAAGCTGACCGCTAGTTTTGATGCAGCACTTAAAAAAGTCTTCGAACCACTAATGACCACTTTGATTAATATTGACATCATCTGAAAATCTTTGACTGACCAGGGCCACTTCATTGCATTGACTGAATTTTTTACTGTTTACATGACAACATTACATCCGTAATCGACTTGCACAGGACTCAACATAAGACAAGAGGGGGTGACCAACGAGGTAATGGAACACACCCTGACCCTTTAACGTGGCCCCAAGAACTGATTCTCATCAAAGTTCCACCACAGTGGCCAATCCCTTTTCATTCCTAACAACTCCACACATGAATTCTGAGGGTATAGATGAATCCACCATAAGATCCACTAACAAGGGGTACACACAGTGACAAACTACTTTGAAAAAAACCTTCAGATTCTGCTGGAAGCTCCCTCATTGGTGATAATTCTGAAAAACGTTCCACCTCTTAGTGCAGGTCAGTTTGAGGATTCTCACCGGCTAAACAATAAGGTAGGGCACTGGCTGGTAAGAACTGCTGATCTTTACAGCTGTGAGTTCCTGTCTAATAATATATTAAATGTGGAGCGGGTGCATTGGGTCGCTCCACAACCAAAAAGCTAAATGGGGGATTGCATTTTCATAAATTTTGGAAACAAATTTGTTACAGGCTCCCTACTGGAAAATCTCTCCTGGATTAACTCCCCCTCCGGAAGCATTAAAGCGGTACCTCTTGGATATTTCTACAACCCTGGCACCCTGAGGTTGCACAAACCTTTCTTTGACAAACCATATGAAATACCAACCTCCAACTGCTTTACTCCACTGGAACAGGTTGATTGACTGCACCAACTAGGGTTATTCTATATTTGAAATCAGTTACAAGAAGAAATTATGAAGACAGTACCTACTAAAACCACTCTAACTATACCCCCTACCCCCGGATTCATCAACTAACAGCGGTTAGTCCACTCGTAAGATCTTCTGTCTGTATTGAGAACTTTAGTGCGGTCCTGGGCATAGAGTTTCTTACTACTACTGCCCACAGAGTGACTGAGCTGTCCAATATTAATGCCCTTACTTTTGACACTATAGGCACTCTGCCTATAATTGTTGCAAGGTCTCCTATGTCAGTTTCTAACCAATCCCCAATAGTAGATGTTTTTGCACAGTTTGATTTTAAATGCATATTTTATAATGTGGCTGGCCACCTGAATAAGGTAAAAAATGCTGGTTGGTATAACATAATTAAGAACATCAATATTGTTTGCTTGCAGGAAACGTGGACCAGCGACACAGTTTTTATTGATGGGTTCTTCTCAATTCCTACTCAAGCAGAAATCTCCAGAGGAGCCCATCATAAAGGTGGCCTCTTAACCTTAATATCAATCACACTCCCAAAAAAGTTATTAAAACCTGTTTGGATTCTCCCCATTTTCAAATCATATTCATTCCGTTTGAACTGAAGTTAGTCCTTGTCATCATACATTTTTAATAAAACAACTTTATGCTAAATCATGTGGATATAGCAATCTCATTAGAAAAACTCTTAGCCACCCCTTATGTGAACTTAGGACAGAGTACTTTCTAATGTGGGGAGGTGATTTAATTGTAGACTATGTCCTGTACTAGAGTCGGCTGTCTGCAGGCAGACAGTGTGGGACACTGAGGACTCCTTGCACTTTGAGCACACCCCTTGTGGGGATATTTTTAACTCAATATTCAATAAAGACATCACTTTATGTAATGATCAAGCTCATCAGCCATCCTAACACAGATCATATCTTCTTTTCGGAAAGAGGCAAAGACAGCCATATCGATTTCATCGCACTCTCCTCGTCCTGCAGACCGAAGACCAGTAAGTTTCTAGTTGCACAAAATTGTTTAGGTTATCATTTTTGCCTATGTCTAATCTTTTATACAGGCAAAGAGAAACAGCAGCAGGTGGTAGCCCTTAACACCCCAGTAACATACAACACAAATAAGGGGATCACTTATAGGTTGGCCATGGTAGATTCTTGATACATTTTAGAGAAATTGTTTTAAAAAAATGGGGATCGGGTATTAGCTTTTTAAAATGATTAGCACAAGACTAAGATCATGCTGAATGCATTTGAGTAAATCTGCCATGCAACCACTGACCTCCTAACAATCCATAGAAGGAAAAGGGAAACCCAAATCGCATAGTTGTTTCATGGAATCTGTTCGAAGACACCTTATTCGTGCCATTAAACAAGTTCCCTGGGACAGGGGGTTGGTGAGACTTTGTAGATATAATTATATACCGGCCATTATCAAGAGAAAAAAAGATGTGAAGCTTGCTAAAAACTACATGTAGCAAGCATAAGCAAGCATCCCTATTTGTTTTGAAAGACTGTAAATGATCCATTCTTCAAAGATGAACACAACATGCTTATTGATGTCACTATCCCCCCTCGGTGACTGGGTTGAGCACTTCATGAGGGTATACAGTTACAACGATGGAAGCGATAGTCATGTGAACAACGTTCCCCCACATTGATAGGTGACAGTAAGGAGATAGACCCACCCATTTACAGGGAGGTGGTCTGTGCACTGAACCATACTCTGAGGGCTAAGACCCCCGGCCCTGACAGTGTACCAGCTGACCTTTTTTGATTACCCCAACTTGTGGGTCCCGTTGTTGACAAATGTTATGAGAATTGTGGCTATAAAGGGCCACCGGAAATTGTGGCTGTGCTTAAACATAATTCCTATTTTTAAAAAAGTCAAGAGATTTGACCCTTGAATTTACCGCCCAATTTCTTTAATTGACACCACAAGTAAACTTATTGGCAAAGTTTTGCTTGAACACTTGGAAGTGTGGGTGAAGAACAAGGGGTGTTTTTCTGAAGTTCAGTATGGGTTTAGACAGGGACTTGGCACTGTGGAACAGTGCCTTAATCGCCACCTTGAGTGGTACTATCCACCTAGGTTTTATGGACCTAACCTCAGCGTTTGAATGGGTGGATAGAGGGAAACTGTGGTCCAAGATGCTTGATGTGGGTATTGACTCTGCACTGATTCATTTCGTGGCCCAGATGCATGATGGAGTGATGGGTTGAGTGAGGTACGGTAAGAATAGAGTGCTCACCGATCCAATTGAAATGAAACACTGCTTAAGGCAAGGTTGTGTATTGGCTCCATATTTATTCTGCCTATACATTAATGATCTAGACATACATCTTTATTTAGAAGAAGCTAATGTACCGAAGGTTGGGTCTAGGAAACTACCCACCCTTTTGTATGCGGATGATTGTGTCCTAATTTCAACAAGCATTGGCATAGCCAATAGGTCTCGCCTTTGGGACCTTATAAGTGTTTAGCCATGCAACAGTTGCATAACTAAATACTTATAGGGTCCCAAAAGCGAGACCTATTGGCTATGCCAAGCGGCCGTGCTGCCGCGAAAGTGATAGCAATCGCGATCAAAAATCAAAGTGAAAGTAATCGCGGTCAAGTGCAGCGCGCGCTCCCGCGCTCATGCACTGTAGCTCTAGGCTGGCCTGGTAGCACTTTTTGGAGCCCTCTCAAAAAGTCTCGCCAGACTAACGCATGCGCTGGGTCAGGCGAGACCTAAAAAACGGGGTAAGTCTACAAAAAATATTAAACAGATTCTAGCTTTACATGAATGGCTTGTGTCTAAAAATGAACACTACTAAATCTCATTGTTACGTTACGGTCATAGAAAAACCCTGCGCAAGTTTGAAGACGCAATACACAATACATTAACGGTGAGAAACTATTATATGTTTCCTCCTTCTCTTACATAGAAATACCCTGTAATCAAAAATGCACATGGGCTCGTTTGATTAACACCAGGAAGCTAAGGTTTGAGCAAACTACTGAGGCCCTTTTTAGATTTGCTGGGAAGCTGGGTAATAAACCTCTGAATTGTATGATTAATATCTATCCCACAGAATGTCTTTCTATGGTGACACTCCATGTGTGGGGTGTGGGGATACTGTGATGCTGCTGATTTACAAGGTGCTGAAAATATATTTTTAAGAAGACTTTTGTCAGTGCCAAACAGCCTTCCCATGTCCCCTCAGCCACACAGACTTGGGATCTTTGCCATTAGAGGACCATGTTAAATTAGCACCTCTAGCGCTTTGGGTCAAACAGGAAACCTTGCTTAACCAGGCTTTAATGAATGATTGTAAGTCTTTAGACAAAGTACAGAACTTCACTTGGCCGAGGTACGTGAAGGAGCATCTCGCCCTGCTGAGGAGAGAGGATTGTTATCACAACCCACTAGTAATGGCTACTATCGCCAAAAAGAAATATAAACAAGATTTTTTAGCTGTATGTGCACAACGGCAGGGACAGAGATAAGAAAGAAGCGGGTAAATGAATACCTCCCTCTTGTCACTACCAACACTATGCAACCATATCTCACGTTTCCATTCTCCCACACACAAAGATTTTATTTGATCAGTTTTAGACTTGGCATAGCTCATGGTCTCATACCCCAGAACCGCACATCTTGATTCCCTCTTAAAACCCTGCCCGTGGGACTCATTTACGAGTCAGGCCCTGCTACATTTCCTCTTCTCTTGCAAGTTATATAATGTACCAAGGTGGCAGCTTTTAATTCCGCCATTGAAGTATATGAGCATTGGAAGGTGCAGACCAGCCTTAGTTTATTTGCAGCTTCTCAAACAGAATACATATGTCTGATGGTCTATAAATACATATCTACTGCCGTTCGCCTGAGAAAGTTGAAGGGAAAATAAACATCCCCCATTTTTGTGGCAGCTAGTACAGTATGTCTGCATAGGGATTGTCCCGTATCATGCACAAGGCACTTTATTTTATCTGTGTTTACATTTGCACAAAGCACTTTTTGGGGGGAGACAGGGGCTTTCTACAAATTAATTTGTGTTTTAAATGTGCAAATGTTACCATAAAACGAGAGATCTTGCCACTTGGCTGTCCCTGTTATATTTCTACACTTATGTTAGAGCAGGCTGGTTACCACCATGTCTAATTGTCCTTTGTATATCCGCTCTTTTGCACTTTTGACAAAGGTATTGAGTTTAGATCGAGTAACCACTGAAAAACGGTTAAAACCTTAGTTTTTAGGTATGATTGATTGGCGTATGTGTATGATGTTTTTAAGCTCGGACCGGTAGAGCACTGAACATTTTGTCTCTGACATGTTGGCATGGATTTCATGATAGTGTCATATGAACTGTTCTGTTGTTACATGATGGCCTCTACTGTGCTGTTTTAATTGACATTGTTTTTATCTGATTTTATTTTCTCTGTATTTATCTTGTATGGCTTTACTATTGTATACCGAATAAAGCCTTACCTGATCAGAAAAAGTTTTGCTTATTATTCCAGATGACAAACAAAAACCGGAAGTTTTTGATTCTCATTAAACCTCATACTCACTACAACTAAAATGTAAAGGGTTCCCCAGCTCATTCAGAATACCAACAACACAGAGAAACATAGGCATAGTTAACTTGCTGGAGCAGCATTTACAAAAAGATGAGGATTCTGAGCCAAGGGGCTATTTAGAGACTGTGTATGTTCTGATTCTGAAATTTGTTTAGTTTAATAAAGTGCTGCCGGAGTGGCATTAAAGGAGTTTATGCATAATGGTACCTTCCTGTCTTGTAATGAAATCATGCCTTTATGTACAACCATGCTAATTTCTTCAGCATGTCTCTGTAGTGCACTGCATAGTATACCTCTCAAATAACAACTTTTTCACCTTTGTGTTCCCCTGAAACAGGCTGATTGAAATTCAGCATATGTGGTGTTCCACTTAATCGTTATCTGCTTTACTTCTTCAAATGATTTCCAATGGTGCTGTGTTTTTATACTTTAATCAGCATAGAAGGAGATTCGCCTAGCATCGTAAAACATTGTACCCTGTTTCCTCACTCTGTGAAAATGGCCCTTTTTCCCTTGTACCACTGCTGTCCGATTAAAAACAACCCAGTGGTGCACTGTGGGCTATTCCTGAGTGGACATGCTGTGCATCCTGTCAATTTGTTTGTCTTTCAGCGGCTGCTCCTCTGCTCAGGCACAGGAGCGTCGCCCCACTTGCAAAAAGCAAACATTAAATGATACTGATGCAATGTTATTATCATTTTATTTTTACGTACTGCGGCAGTTTGCTTTTTAGTACTGGGCAGTGTGGGGCTGGGCTGTGTCATGGGGAGGAGTGGTTGATGCACCATAAGTGGGCATGACTGGCAGGCTGTCTTGGGCAGGCCAAACCGTCAAGCGCACTTTAGCATTTCTCCACCCGGCTGTGTTGTACAGCAGAGTGGAGAACTGTCCCAAGCTCCAAGTCCCTGTCTGAGTGGCAATCAACGCTACTCAGACCAATCATGGCGCTGCTGTCATGCTGGTGACAAATTCAAAAAGAACAATTGATGGAGAGAATGCAGGACAATGTCATGCATTCACCCCAGTACAGAGATCTGGGCCTAAATCTATCGTTTTTTTGCTCACCATGCCATTTTAGTTTGGACCCAGCCATATGCAAATCAGTCTTATCCCTGCGCCCAATTGGGACAGTCCAGCCCAAACTGCCAGGCCAGGTCCTCCCTGGACTGGAAACAAGCATCCTAGGACCGGTTTCAGCCCTCTTCAGCCAGGATAGCTTGACTCCAGTGGCATGGAGAGCACGGCACCCACGTCTGGGCATGTGTGTCTTTTGCGTCATGCTGGTGACACCAGCGTCGTGAATGGCTAGGGGAGATTGTGTGCATCCTGCTTTCATGTGTTGTAGACAGGAGGACAGAGGAGAAGCGGCAGCCGGCAGGTGAGTGAAATTATAAATTTTTTCTACCCCCTCGCCCCTTGCCCCATGCGTACTATTCAGTCGCAGCCGCCACTGATGTCTTTAAGTGCCCTTTAGTTTT
Organism: Triturus cristatus; assembly: GCF_964204655.1. NCBI lineage: Eukaryota > Metazoa > Chordata > Amphibia > Caudata > Salamandridae > Triturus > Triturus cristatus. Next base: position 867,960,694 of record NC_140581.1, read on the forward strand.
TAAATAACCTTGGGATAATGTGTTAAAAAATGCTTGACATTCCCTTCCTTTGTCCCATCCAGAAGCCCTAACTGGTGCACTTTGTATCCCAATGAGAAGTCTTCCATGTTGCCTCTTCATTGTGGCTAGAAGCGCCATGATCACAGATTCTTACCCCTTTCGGTGACATTTCTTGAAGAGTACTAGAAACAGTCAATGTGTCATATTTACTCTATATGACTTGTTTGTTGAACTTCAAAATCAGCTGTTTTAATTCAATGCTGTTTGAACTGTCTGCAAAGGGTTCACCTGCTACTACTTTACTTGTATGGTCTATCCCACCACCTCCACTCTGGGTCATGCCATCACAGCTGTGTATAATCCAGCTTCTTTGCCCCTTTGCCATTTCACCACCTTCGTGTCTCCTACTAGACATTAATAATGTAGTTCTGTCTATTAGGCCCCTGACTGCAATGCACATATTAAAGCAGTCTCAAAGATCGCTGTTTCACACAATTTATATGAGATGCTAGAGCGTGCGGCCTCCAATGCTGATAATTTCATGCATTGCAAATATTTAAATGGTATCTGATTCTATGCATGTAGAACATTTCACATTCAATGCAAGACTGGCTGGAAAAACACATGGATGCTAGTGGGAGCACTCCAGGCTTCAATATTCTGGCCCCTACATTTGTTGAATTTTTCTCCTGCCAACAGCTCTGCCATCTCAACCCTTCACCACACTGTGGTGATCAATGGCAGCCACGTTTATGTCTGCAACTTGACACTACCAGTTTAGGCCACCCTTTCACCCAGATCCTTCAGCCTCTATCTCACCAGAGCTACTGCCCTGTGGAGCACCAATCCCACTGGCTCACCAACCCCCCTGGCAGTTGATGACCAGGCTTCAACCCACCCAAGTCTAATCAAGTGCCGGGCATCCATACGTTGGAGCAGACAAGTATGCATGGATCCCAATGGGATGCATCACAAGTGGGTGAGGTACCTCTGAGCCTGTAACTTTCCCACAGTCCCAGGAGGAAGCTGACCAAGACACCACCTCAGTTTCTTTTGCTCCACCTGACAGAAGGTCCTCACTGCAAGCAGCCTGGGATCAGGTCAAGCAGTGACCTAGCACTGCAGAAGAGCAAATCACTGGATACAGGGAGCTTCTGCACCACAAGACTTCCCATGTTTCATTAGTGGGCAAACATTACACTCTTCCGGTGACAACACTGATTTGTAGTAATTCACCTAGATTTGTAAGTTCCTTGTCAAATATGAATTGTTATTAATCAGTGCTTAATTTGTAAACAAATATGTGCTAGGGCCCGCATTGTGGGGCCATTTGCCCCTTCCAGCGCTGCCAATGACAGTACCAAGGCAACTACTAACCATCACCCTCCTTCAAGTGTGACAATTCAGATTATTCCAGGCCCCCAAATGTATAAGAATGGCTGTGATGGCAGGAGTTAGTCATTTGTTGTGTATATTGAATTAATAAACAACTTTTGTTGTGCTCATCTCTAAATTAGATAGACAGCGCCTCCGAGTGGTAGGCCGTCGTAAGTGCTGGTGTTGGCAATTAAGTGCTGATGTTGAGCACCCTAAACCACCAGCTCAAATTAAGCACTTTTAATATTTAATGCCGGCTATTTATGTTTTCCATCTCACACATTAACACATAAATTTGCAGCCTTAAAATATTGCTGCATTGATGCAACCTGAGGCAGGCTGCATCCTGTCTTCTATGCTTGTATGTTTAAAACTTTCATGCTGCGATTCCATCATTTATGGGACTCCTGCGTCAGTATTCCTGCACCTGTAAGTACTAATACCACAGGTTTTTGTACTTCTAGGGCAAGGGATCACCAGCCTGTTGTGAGATCCCCTTAGGGGACAGGGGAATAACTTTGGAAATCAGTATTTCCATGTGAATTCCCAGATTATACTCCTTATTTGTGGGATGTGTACCACACATTTCACCAACTTTTAGCAGGAGAAATGCTTACAGTAGCGAAGGGAGCATAAGGAATGCAGTATTCTCACCTCGTTTTACACAAATAGGGCGTAAACTCAGTTTTTGGCCAAATCGGGAATTAAACATCCCTCTGGAATATGCTTCTGATGCTACGATCCCAATTATTTGCCTTATTACAACCATCAGTTGTGAAATTACTGCAAATTTAGAAAAGGGAAATACTATTTGTAAACTGTTTTTTTTCTACCTCCGTTTTCACAATTAAAGGTGCAAAATAAATATGTAATATGTACTCTTGTGTTAAATGCATGGAAAACAATATCTGTACTTGTATGACGAATGTTTTGACCACCTAATGTACTCTAAGGGTTTATGTATAGTTGATTTTGGTAATGATACCACATTTACAGTCCTACTAAATGGCAAAACTGCAGCAGCAAGTCCTGCATAAAAAACACATTATTTTTGTTAATTTATTGTAGCCTATTTTCTTATAGAGTAAATTGTTCCAAATGTGCCTTTCAGGTACCTGAAAACAACATACAATGACGCATATGTGCCTCCATGTTGCTATATACCAACCTTGGTAAGTATAGAAGTAGATCATTATGGGTTTACAATTTGTTTTGCTGTTAAAATGCTACTGGCTGATTTATTCTGCGCATATGAATTGTGGAACGGGGTAAAAATGTTCTATATACAATAATCGTGTTTTTTAATGTCAGGGCTATCTCTGTCATGTCCTTCAAGATTACATTCACGAATCATCGTAAACTGCGGTTGACAGGCCCCACGGCCTGTACGGTTGAGGTGTGGCACACGGTACAGCGTAAGTTGGGGTGGCATAACCGTCTCAGGAAGGCTACTCCGCTGTGGGAGCCAGATCTCTTAGGTCACCTTAGTACATGCCCGGGATTCGACAAGTGGGACTTGATCGGGATTTCCAGGGTTGGGGACCTTTGGGTCAAGGGTAAGAAGGCCACGTTCACAGACCTACAAGCGAAATACCACCTCGCCCCCACGGAGACCTTCAGATATTTACAAATCAGCCACGCGATTGACTCAGCCCTCCCCGAGATGGCCCCCTTCCAGACTCCTCCCCCCTGGAGGATCGACTGTTACTAGATCCCATGGACCGCAAAGCTATATCCCTTACCTATAGAAAATTAGTGAATAACCGGACGGACCCGATGCTGAAATTGAGAGTGAACTGGGAGCGTGACCTGGGCGCGATGGAAGATGATGATTGGAGGGAGGCGGCGATTCCACTGGGACTCCGATTGATCCAGTTAAAGGTACTTCACAGGGTCTACTTTGATGCTATACTGTTGTTTCGGTTGGGTAGGAGGCTGGACGCACTCTGTCTACGACTCTGCAACCAGACTGGCACTTTCATACACATACTCTGGGACTGCCCCCACATTCAAACCTATTAGACGGATCTCACTTGGCAAATATCCAGGGCCTGTGGCAAACCCATTCATCCCTCCCCCAAGACTTGCCTCCTTAACATCTGGGACGCAACAGACCTTACCCAGATGGAACAATCATGGGCGACAATGGGCTGGATCATAGCCAAACGTAATATTGCTCAGAAGTGGGGTTCAGCTGTGCTACCACAGGTGAGAGACTGGGCGACCGATATGGACTATGCCATGGTTGCTGAAAAGACGGTGTTCAAGGGGCGTGGATGCCCCAAAAAGTGGGACAGTAAATGGGGGAAGTGGAGTAAATATAGGGGCGACATATGCATTTCTCCAATGGTGGAACTGCGAAGGGAGAGGCGGACAATACTGGATCTACGGGATGAGACAGGAGGAATCCTATCACCGGGTGGCCACCATTAGAGCTCTGCGGGGTGGAAGGTGCACATCAATTCCCTATGATTTCTTTTGGCTGTTAAGCTGTATCTACTGTCAAGATTGCTTGGTAACGCACAAAATAATGTGTTAAGTATCCTCTTACTCTGTATAACTGATAGACTGTCATTTCGAATTATTTTTTTTTGCTTGCCACTGATGACTCTGTACTGCCTGAAAAGTTACTGTTTATTATCGATAAATATGTTATTTTTAAGATTACATTCATGTCTATTCAAGAGAGTTTAAAATGTTGGGTCACAAAGGATATAGTCCGCCAGTTGCATGTAGGTTCTTCTGGTACTGGTCAACACCCCTTCTTTCTGTGAACAGATGTACAGTGGTGGCCTGCATGGGATGCGGGTGGCGAGACAGGTGCAGTTGCGCGGGGGTGTTTAGGTCGTGAGTGGGGTATAAGGGGGGGACAGTAAAAAATAAAACAAAAAAGAAACACTTACCTTGCTGCGCTGGCCCCGTGTCTGTGCTCCTGCTCTCCGAGGCACAGGAAGCACAGAAAAGGCTCCCCTGACCAATCACAACACTGCAATGCAGCGTTGTTATTGGTTTTGAGCATTCTGGTTCGACGCTCAACCAGGGAATGGGGGCCTGGGTTTGTTCTCCAAGCAGGCTGTAATGCAGTCTGCATGGAGAACAGGGAAATGCGCATGACTGGCTTGGGTGGCCCGAGAGGGCCGACCAAACAGTCATTGCTCACTTAGGTGTGGGCAAACCACTCCTCCCCTGCCCTGCTCCAAGAGCAGAGAAGCGCCTCTCACCCGCCCGCAAATGCAACAGGAAACATAAAATGATAATTACTCAAAGTTATTATCATTTTATGTTTCCTTCCCAATGCATTGCTTAAAAGCAGTCTGGCGATGCTCCTCCGCCATAGCGAAGGACCCGCCTCTGCAGATGTATGCCCATTTCTGTAATTTTCGTCCTCATCTTTGTTGTTCTTCTTCTTGTTACGTATGTGTCTCAAAGAGAGCCATTAGCATGAATAACTGGATTCTGAAAGTGGTTCTTCAATGCAATGACGTAGCAACAAGGACGCAACAAAAGTTGTCCATATTGAGTATCAAGCAGTTGTAGGACATCCACTTCTGTACGCAGCTGGCCAATGGAGCTAGAAGAGACCTGGTTGAATATGGCAGTTTTCCTGTAAAAGGTGGACCAGTGGCAGAACTTGACACTTTGCATGCAAGGGGTCTGTTGGTCTTAATAGGGAGTCCCCACAGGGTTTGGCTATTGCTGGAGGAAGTCGCTGCCTGTCATGATACGCTTGCCTCCATTACGCAGACGCCATCCATTTTGCTGGTGTATGCCGGTATCTGGTTGGGTTTGGCCAAGACAGAGTTGCTAAAATGTGAGGTAACTGTGGAGAGAGCCAGCCGACTCTTTGGTCTGTGGTTTTTTGGGGGTGCTGCCCTCCTCCACTCCACTCCTGTGGGAGATACCAGACTCTTTCTCTCCCCCACTCGACCAATGCCACCTTACTGACCATTCTTCCTAGACTGCTGAAGCCACTTCCCCGTGTTCTCTCCTGCTGCCTCTCTCCACCTTTCCGCCTCTCTCTGTCCTCTCTGACCCTGTTCTTCACCCCACTCTTTTCTAGCTATCCCACCTGACCTCATGACTCAGTTCCGTGTTTACTTATTGACATTGTCACAATGTTGCTGCTACAGGCGCTTTCCGGGAGGTGCGGAGCAGTGGCATTAGAGACAGATCATTTCCACTCATGTTGTCTTAACGCTCAACACGTGTTTTTTTTTAATGCAGAGAACAAGGGATGGAACAGGACTTATAATGCAGAATATTTCAGGCCTGCATACCATTTCCTTGGATTTCTTATGCACCACCATCCCCTGCAGGGGTTTCTCTATGGCCCCATGTCACAGAGACTTCGAGCATCCACTCCTGGCCTTTCCTTTAGTACTCATGAGTGTACTTGATCCACTTGAAGAACACTTCGATCTGATTGACTTGATATGACTTAATATTTTAATAGAGCAAATGCCCAACCCTAAGAGCATTTGACACGGAGTACAAGATAATACATAACTAAAATTAAAATAGTAGAACGAAGGGAGGATAGATGAGTAACTGAGGCGGAGTAAAAAGGTCTTAAACGCTTTTTACAAGGGTAGTTGGCTGTTGGTAGTCTGCAATTGGATGTTTTTCAAGCAAAGTCCGGGGCTGGAAACAGAGGGTTCTGGTGATTTTGTGTCATGTTGTGATCCCTTCTTATCCAGCCCTCAACGCGCACACATACCTGGCGCCATGACCCTACAACATACCATCTACTCCTTGGCCTCACGACCACAGCACCAGTTCCTGGTATCCCCCTGCCCATTTCACCCAAAACTATACCTGCCAACCTGCCCCTTTTACTCATAATTCTTGAGCACTTCCCACAGCGTTTTTGGAAGGCAAAAACATCGAAGCCACGTATGTGTAGGTGTCGGTAATTTTTGCAAAGTATGCATAGTTTCCGCGTGCGTAAATTAAGCTGGATGTCGCTAGAGGCGTAAGAGGAGTTTTTCGGATGCTCACAAACATATACCAAGGTATTTATTACACTTGTCTGTGCATCTAAATTCACGCCTGAATGATCCAGAGTGTAACTATGGCAACAACAAGTGTGCGAAGTGCGTTGGAGCGTATGTTTCTTTGCGAAGCTGTCATACATGATTTCTTAGAAAAGAAGAGATTTTTCACCTTAAATCGAAAGCACTCGTCAATAATTTATTTATGTCTGAAAACTGTACACATTTTACCTTGCGTTACACTTGCGGAACCCATAGAGGGCGCTGTAGCACTAGTACTTGTTTATTTGAGCCTTTAGGCATCTTTTATGCATCTTTTATATAGCGTGAACTCGACCCGAAGGTATTGGAGCGCTGTACATGAGCACCGTATTTACATTACATATTCAGGCACGGGGAGATTTAGTGATTTGCCCAGAATCACAGGATGTGGACGCGACCTCGAGGCTCGAACCCTTGTTTCCTGCACCAAAGTCAGCAGTCTAGCCGACGGACCACATCCTCTCCACGATACAAGTTATTATATACCCAATCCTCTTTCGGAGTCTGTCAGACCCATAATGCTTGATACAAGCGAAGTTCTCTCAACATGGAGAATCACTTATGCCAGCACCTGACAATGATGCTAACCATATCTATGTGTTATAGACCCTCAACAATGTATGCAGAAACTTACTCCGATGTTAACAACAGTTGCAGTGTTAGACCACTCAGCTGCCCTCAAAATATCATCCAAACAGCCACACAAGACTCGGTTTTGATAGCATATCAAATTTCAAAGCTTTATTCGACAGCATGTCATAAAAGCAATAAACATCCTAACACATACTATAATTACTACAAGATAAAATTCGTTATTTAAAAAACTCATTAAATCATGGTGCTGTCTATTACAAGATTAAGAAAAATTTCATCAACAATGGATAAGAACAATTCATAAAGAAGCATAATTTTAAAAATTAATCATACATTATTTGATGTCAAAAATTCATTGGCCAACTTCTAGAGGCTTTAAAGTGCGAGAGCGTATAATCCAAGCCCACCCTAAGAATTTTGCGACAGCAATTGCTATACAGGGTGTGCAATCTGATTCGAGTATTCTTAAGGCCTCGTTGTACCTGCGTGTCCCCAAATTTGTACACACTGGTTTTAACCACTTACGACGGGGATTAGTGTACAGGGGACATACGAACAGCAGGTGGCCTATGTCCTCGGTCAGATCTCTGCAACAATGACACTTATTATCCTGGGTAGATGAACATTTGTAGGTGAATGCTTTTACAGGGAGAGTCCCAATTCTAAACAGGAAGTACAGTTTTCTATCTGGGACCCTTTCTATAATATCCCAGTAAGCCTCGCAAGATGGTATAGATTTAATATCAAGAAAACGACCCGTTAGCTTAGCATTGGGACCAGAACTATGGGCAGACATCAAAGTCATGTCCCAATACATTTTTTTTTAAATTAGCTTTGATGGAAAACTTGAGCCATTTGGATCATCCCATAGGTAATCTAATTCCAGCTTTGTTAACAAGCCCCTAATTTCTTTAAGCCATAGAATAGAGTGAAAGCGATCAACCCTGATAATATCCTTCAGGACAATGGCATAATGGGCTAATTCGGGAGTTGTCATAATCCGTCGCCAGTAAAGTAGGGGACGTAACCGTGCAAGATCCTCTATTTTTTTCCTGCCCAAGTCATATGCAAGCGGAACAGTTGGGGTACTTTGGGGGACCCCCGCTAAACAGCGTAAAAACTTGTTCTCTGCCAGTCTAAGTTGGTTCAAATTTGCAAATCCCCACAGTTCCGAACCGTACAAAGAGGCGCTTATGACTTTCATATTGTAGATTTCTAAGGCAGGAGTAATGGGCTTAGTTGAAGAGGATTTGTGTTTAGAGACAATTGCACCCGCCAACTGGTAAAATTTTAGAGCAGCCATATCAATATGACTTTTCCAGCTCATATTACTCTGGAGAGATATTCCTAGGTACGTGAATGCCTCAACCTGTTCCAATGGGATACCATTAAGATTGATTACACCTCTGAATGTTTTCCGCTGGTTCAGGGACATGAACTTGGTTTTGGAGGTGTTTATCTCAAGTCCACGCGTTTGGCAAAAATCTCCAAACGCGTTTATTGCCTTCTGTAGCCCACTCGGTGTCCGGGAAACTATCAGCGTATCGTCCGCAAACATGAGGACTGGCACGCGAGCTCCTGCTAGTACCAGGGCGTCCGTGGGGGAACAGCTAAGGTGATCAACTATGCCGTTGATAAATAAAGAAAACAACGTAGGTGCCAGAACACACCCCTGTCGGACACCACGCTCGACAGGAAATGGGTCGGTAACCTCACCCTGTGCTCCCCACCTAATTCTTGCGTAGGTGTTCTCATGCAGGCGGACAAGTAGCGATAATAGTTCCGGCGCCATCCCTGCTTCAGCGAGGACCCTCCAGAGTTTAGAACGGGGAACTAAATCGAAGGCTGATTTCAGGTCAATAAAGACCGCATAAAGAGTCCCATTGGTCAGAGTCACGTTCCTCCAATAAAGTGCTAAAAAATAAAAGACCTGATCAACAGAGCTAGTACAGGGTCGAAAACCAGCTTGATACGGGGATAAAATATCATTTTCTTCTACCCAAGATTGCAATTTATTTTGCACTAATCGTCCTATAAGTTTTTGGGCTGAGTCTATAAGATTGATAGGTCTATAGTTGCTAGGAAGTGATTTGTCACCCTTTTTAAAAACCGGAATTATTTCCGCGCCTTTCCATGAGGTGGGAATGGGCGCACCCATATCCACAGAGTTAGCTAGCCATTGAAAATACTGACACCAAGATAATCTATCACTTAAAAACACGTCAGCTGGAATCCCATCCATTCCTGGGGCTCTACCCCCAGTCACGCAGTCTAGTGCTAGGTTAACATCTTTGATAGAGAATAGCTGCTTTTGATAGAAAATAGTGGGGGGAAGTGGGCACTCCCCATCAGAGGGATTAGCGGGGTATTGGGGTTTAAAGAAATCAATCCACTGGTGTTTAGCAACATTATTTTGAGGCGATTGAGCGGTCCCTCCTCTATCCCACTTGACTATGGCCCAAAATTGCTTTTGATCTTTAGCAGCACAAGCAAGTTTCAGTTCACGCCACTGTTCCTCATCCCACTGTTTCTTGGCCACTTTCTGTGTGTGCCTATATGTCTTTCTAGCCTCTCTCACACCTTCGATGTTTCTAGATCTAAGTTCAGCACTGAGGTTCTGGCGGGCTACTTTGCAAGCTTTATTATTCCATCCTGCCTCAGAAATTTTTATTTTATTGGTCTTGTCTGATTTTATGGTCTTCATAAAAAACCCTTGAAGTTTAATGAAGAAAAGAGAATGGGCCTCAAGCATGACTTGGGGAAAATTTTGATAGGCAGATTGAGTGTTTAAGTTGGCCACTTCATCAATCACCACTTTTTTGAGGTCCTCTAGCTTCTCTGGGTTCTCGATGAGTCTGCCCCATTTAACATGGCGCATATTATTTGATGCTACAATGTCTAAAGTAATTTTCTCCCCCCCTAGTTTAGGTTCTCTAGGCCCATTGAAAGCTTTGAATTCCATGCAGAGAGGATTGTGGTCACTTTCCACCCTAGATACTATGGTCATATCAATCAAGCTATACCATTCTCTAATATCCACCAGGAAGTAATCTATGCGGCTAGACGACCTACCATTGTCAAATGTTTTTACTCCCAGGCGATCAGACGGAGTATGCCCGTTGGCTGCTCTGAGCCCTCTCTCTAAACATAGAGCTTTAAGTTGGATGGCAATTGCTGACCATCTTTTAACTGCGGGAAGATCCAACAGGGGGACGCCCCATTTACTATCCTCCTCAGCAGCAAGAAATTGGTCTTCAGGGCCAAGTGGCTCAAATGTAGTATTAACATCACCTCCCACAATAATAGACAACTGAGTTGGAAGTGCTACAAGCTGTTGATCGAGAATAGTGATTACATCAGATAGATGTCCCCCAGCCATCCCTCTAGCATAGATGTTGAAGATTGCCACACCATGGCCGGATGCCCATGTAATATTCACTGACAAAATGTCATTTGATAGGGTGCTCTGTTGCTTAATTTTGCAGCATAATGATTGACGGATCCAAATTATCAGGCCCCCTGATGGTCGACCTTTAGTTTTTTTAATGGCAGGTGTTTGAAAATTAAGGAACCCCAGGCGATGTACTGGGACCAATGACCAGGATTCCTGGAAGAGGACGATGTCAAACTGGTCTACAAAGCTACACCATTCAGGAGACTTTAACTTGTTACCAATTCCAGCGAGGTTCCAGGAAAGAAAGGTCAAACCTGCCTCAACTGCTAAAAAGCTGGAAGGATCTTGTGTTGGTAATAAACTTTGAACCTCACCCTCCGTCCCATTCTCCTACTCAATGATAATACATGAGCTACCAGGTGGCTCTATTAATGATACCTCAGATGCTAGACTGTCACATTCTAAAGGGCTAGAGCATATCAATTTGTCTGGGACGATTTTCTCGGGCTGACTCTCTAAGAGGTTAGATGCTCCCCACTTTTTAGATCGGGGGATGAGATCAACGTTCGATGTAGATAATCTCTGCGCTGTGAAAACACACATACTATCGAGCTTGTCTTTGTTCTTATTCTCCAATCTATCATCCCTTTCAAGTCAATCACATTCGTTCAGATCAGACAGGACCCCAAACCTATTTTCCAAACTAATAATCCAATTACTGTTTAAGACACTCCTACCCCATTTATTAGAACCTTGAATCCGCCTTGATCTTGGTCTCATCGGATTCACTTCGCTGCCTCCCATTCGATAGAAATATTCTAGCGTTAATGGGATTATAGCGGTACACCTTCGTTGTGGGGGAAATATGTTGGTCAGGACATTGGGAAGAACACCTGGATTTGAAAAATTAAGAACTATACAGTCTCCCGCAAATTTCTTCGGGTTATTCCCTAACCATGCTACTCTTCTTGCCATAATGATTTCCCCTGCTAGTTGTTGCTCACCCCAAGGAGACATCTTCATATTATTTAACATCCAATGCAACGATTTACTAATCAAAGAGGATGTAGATTCCACTTTACCAGGCAACAGGGTGGGTACATTAGCAAGGACTAATACAAGGGGGGAAGCCTCAACAATACATTGGAATGGGTCTCTCTCTTGGAGTAGTGTAGTAAGTCTTGGTGGGAGATCTTCATTAACTACATTCTGATGGTCCTTATCTACTATATATTGAATAGAGGGAGGATTAGCTGACACTATTTCTTCAGCCCCTTCCCTACACCCAGGGAGCGCCACATTTGGTGCGGGTCTACTTGGCACCGGGGTTGAAGTGCTACCCACCTCCTCCACTGTCTTGTTTATAAGAACACTCAGTCTTGTTACCTCTGCCGTAAGCAGATCAATTTTAGCCACCAATGGTTTGATAATACACTTGATCTTTGAATCGATCATGCTAGCTATTTTTGTGGTTAGCTCTTCCTCGTTCTCTTTATTATCGTATAGCCCGTTTGCCTCGTTCTTGTCCGAGCTTTTAGATGCAGGGGTTATCTTTTTCCTACCTAAACGAGACCCACCACTTTTGCACCGGACTTTTCTACATGCTCTAACTGCTCTAGTCACAGGTAAGGGGACTGGAGACGGGGATTTCTCTACTTCAATGTCTGAAACTACATCTGTTTCAAGATTAATTTGCAGGTTGGTGATAGAAGACACACTTTGTTCAAAGATATCACTAGCCAGAACCTCTACATCAGCAACGACACCACTGTTGACTTGCAATGAGGGTTCTGGCGAGGGTTCTGACAAGGATCTCATCGTAGGGAGGATGGAAGAGCAACTCAACCCTAATGACGCCCTCCTCTCATCGTTAATTTTACTTACAACCTGTACCAAATAATTATCCATGGTATTAGACACTGAGGAAACCTTTAGTTTGGACATACCTCGTAATATACTATAACAATACCACACTATTACTTTACACCAACCACTAAATGGCCCGTCCGTAAATAACAGTTGACGTATATGCAATTTAAGATTGTCCACATATATTTTGCACTAATGCAACGCTGTGTAGATTGAGGAGATAGCACTCGAGTTCCAACAGTACCTTTGTATCAGTGGTCTTAACGATAGCGGTTCCTCGTGGCAAATATTAGGGGGGTGGCCCGTCCCGTCCTCTGACGGCCACAGACAGCCCGCCCTTTGTCCGGGCTTCGTCCGGCACGTCCCGCGCGCGTTCCGCGCAGCGGATTCAGTCAAAATTATAAGGGGGCGTGAACCAATAACAGGTAAGCGGGTGGGAAGCCAGCCGGTGTAGCGCACGGACTCCTGGGAATTGGAGTCCCGTGCAAAGGCCCTTCACCCGACAGCAGCAGCTCAGGCAGAAACAAAGTGGACACAGCTCCTCCTGGGACAGCGGCAACTTGAAGCACAAGTAAGCAACCAGCAGCGATGCGGGACCCGCGCTAGCGGGTTCCGCGAGGTCTTATGAACAAACGAATGCAATTCGTGACAGGTGAGCGGGTGGGAAGCCAGCTGGTGTAGCGCACGGACTCCTGGGAATTGGAGTCCCGTGCAAAGGCCCTTCAGCCGACAGCAGCAGCTCAGGCAGAAACAAAGTGGACACAGCTCCTCCTGGGACAGCGGCAACTTGAAGCACAAGTAAGCAACCAGCAGCGATGCGGGACCCGCGCCAGCGGGTTCCGTGAGGTCTTATGAACAAACGAATGCAATTCGTGACAGGTGAGCGGGTGGGAAGCCAGCTGGTGTAGCGCACGGACTCCTGGGAATTGGAGTCCCGTGCAAAGGCCCTTCACCCGACAGCAGCAGCTCAGGCAGAAACAAAGTGGACACAGCTCCTCCTGGGACAGCGGCAACTTGAAGCACAAGTAAGCAACCAGCAGCGATGCGGGACCCGCGCCAGCGGGTTCCGCGAGGTCTTATGAACAAACGAATGCAATTCATGACAGGTGAGCGGGTGGGAAGCCAGCTGGTGTAGCGCACGGACTCCTGGGAATTGGAGTCCCGTGCAAAGGCCCTTCACCCGACAGCAGCAGCTCAGGCAGAAACAAAGTGGACACAGCTCCTCCTGGGACAGCGGCAACTTGAAGCACAAGTAAGCAACCAGCAGCGATGATAGCATATCACCACTAACCAGATAGGCCCCAAACAGTGAGACGTTGTAGACTCTCTAAGCACCTTTGTTTGACCTCATGGTCACAGGTTTAAATCCTGGCAGGTCCGCTCAGCCTTTTTTCCTTCTGAGGGTGATAAATGAGTACCATTAAGTTGTGTAACAATAAACATCTTGTATCCAGAGCCATGATACTCCCTGTGTGCACGTGCACTTTACAAATGCACGTTACGTTATGAAGTATGGGACTCATAGTCTTTGACAGACTACATCCCCAAGGGGCAGATTTATATGTTGGCGGGGTGGGTATTCCGTCGCCATTGTGACAGAGTATACACGCCACCAACATAATGGTCTGCCCGCCCGATTTAATTGTGTGTGGACCATAGGTTTGCTACAGAGATGACTACTCTGTCGCGGCCATAGCCCGACGAAGGAAGGGCCATTGGAGAAATGGATACATGTCTGCGGCGGCTGGTGACATTTCAAAGAGGTGCGGCGAAACATTTTTGGATAAATAGCGAAACGTGCAAGCCCAATAAATAAGGAGGGCTTGTAGGGGGGAGTGGTCCTCCAAGATACTATCAGACTGAAGACTTGGAAGTGTAAAAATAAAAATAAAAACAAGATGGCGGGCCTTTCCCTTTTCTGCACCCACAATCTAAAACAACATCCCCATATCAATTAACACAACCCTAACAAGGCTGTAATTTTGAAAAGATTTGTAGACACATTTATTTAAAGAATAGCACATCACAATGGAGTAAAAAAATCACTAACCAACTACCACTCCTATCAATCATTGACCGTATCCTTGCCTTTACCCTGTACAAAACTCCTCGGCCGTTTTTGGCCAGGTTCCTGCTTTGCAAATAGTACATATACACATGACTTACAGTCTGCATGCAGCTCCTTGATGCCAGTAAATAGATCAGTGTGCTATATTAGGGTTGCAATTTATGAACTGTCACAAAATAATCTCAGTGTCAAAAGCAGGGGGAACAACCTTTACAACGCAACTTTTACAACGCACTACACTTACAACTCATTTTTTACAACGCAACATCCACTACAACGCATTCCATTACATCGCATGACACTACAACGCATTTTTAAAAACTACCTTTACAACGCATTCCATTACATCGCATACTACCTTTACAACGCATACCATTACAACGCATAATATTACATTAAAACCCCTACACTATCCAACACTTACCCTACTGTTGCACCCCCTGGAGTTAGAATAGTAATTTTTACCCCTATACTATCCAACACTTACCCTACTGTTGCACCCCCTGGAGTTAGAATAGTAATTTTTACCCCTATACTATCCAACACTTACCCTACTGTTGCACCCCCTGGAGTTAGAATAGTAATTTTTACCCCTATACTATCCAACACTTACCCTACTGTTGCACCCCCTGGAGTTAGAATAGTAATTTTTACCCCTATACTATCTAACACTTACCCTACTGTTGCACCCCATGGAGTTAGAATAGTAATTTTTACCCCTATACTATCCAACACTTACCCTACTGTTGCACCCCCTGGAGTTAGAATAGTAATTTTTACCCCTATACTATCCAACACTTACCCTACTGTTGCACCCCCTGGAGTTAGAATAGTAATTTTTACCCCTATACTATCCAACACTTACCCTACTGTTGCACCCCCTGGAGTAAGAATAGTAATTTTTACCCCTATACTATCCAACACTTACCCTACTGTTGCACCCCCTGGAGTAAGAATAGTAATTTTTACCCCTATACTATCCAATACTTACCTTAAATGCAATTTAATATTATGCGTTGTAATGGTATGCGTTGTAAAGGTAGTATGCGATGTAATGGAATGCGTTGTAAAGGTAGTTTTTAAAAATGCGTTGTAGTGTCATGCGATGTAATGGAATGCGTTGTAGTGGATGTTGCGTTGTAAAAAATGCGTTGTAAGTGCATGCGTTGTAAAAGTGTGCGTTGTAACGACATACATCCCAAAAGCAGTAGTCCACTTACCTTCCTACATAAAATACAATTCTGTGATTTGCATTTTACACGATGTGCTTGGCACGAGACACATCATTAGCCCTCTGTCCTAGCTTATGAGCCTAGACAGTTTCAGAGGCTGGTCTTTATAATTATCATAACTAAAATCAAGGTCATTAAGAGAAGTTGCAATTCACAAGAAAGCAGAGCAGAATTTACTTTTCTCAAGTAAATCTGTCACACTGGTAACAACTATTTTCACAGTACTGACAGAAAAGTGCACAGATTGCAAAACTGTTGATAGTGTTGAAAATGAAACTGCAAACAGAGTCTCATTTTTTGGAGATCTGTAGCGGAGGTCAGGCAGTGTATTACAAGATGGTCGATCTTACTGTAGGATCCCCAGAGTTCACATTTAAATTACCACTTATAAATGGCCTCATAATGACATTTTTGAACTGTGCATAAAAAGGATAATGTCGTTCTTGCATGAAAAAAAGCAGAAAAGATGGCAACACCTCATTGAACTAGGTCTGGCCTCATCTGCTCTGGCACCAAGCAGCAATATGTTTTATGTTGCGCTATAGGACCTAAAGCACAACATAATACGTATTGCTCCGGTACGAATGCATACATACCAGCAGCCACGATTTTGGCATTCTCCTGTCTGAAATTGCCTGTTTCAATAGAAGCTCCCATTGACTTCTAGTGAAACAGGCAATTTCAGGTGGGAGACTGTCAAAATCTGGACTGTTGTTATGTATGCATACCTACCGGAGCTCTGCCGTCAGGAACTCCATCTTCCCCCTATTTGTAAATGAGGAGAAGGCCTCGTTCACAAATAGAGGGAAGTCGGAGTTCCTGGCGGCAGCGCTCCGGTACGTGCTCATACATACCAACAGTCCCAATTTTGTCAGTCTCCTGCCTGGAATTGTCTATTTCACTAGAAGCAAATGGGAGGAACTAGGTCTGGCCTCATCTGCTCTGGGGCCAAGCAGCAATACGTTTTTATGTTGCACTACGGCTCCTACAGCGCAACATACAATGTATTGCTGCTTGGCGCTGGAGCAAAGCAAATGAGGAACCAAAACGCTGTGTCTGCCCTGATTGCTCTCCTCCCCGACATCCATCTATGCGACAAGGCCCTAAATGGACCGAATATAAGTAAAGAAAATGAGCCGGGCCTTAACTGGTGGTGAACTGCCCAAGTTCACATAACACTTCACACTTCGTGCACAAGTCTCACTCCCGACAGCTACCTGCAGTGCTGTGTGCAAGCAACCATTAGGGCTACCTTCCGGCACTGCAGTAATTCCTGTGTTTGAATCATTATCAAACTACCTCGGCTCGCCCGACAAACACTCAGTCGGACTCGCAGAGTTCTTAAAATGGCGTCCACGACCACTCCGGGATTGACAGACTCACACTCACACACTACAGGTCGAGTCTGCGCAGACTCGATTCCTTGACTTCCCGCCTGCCACACCCTTTCCCAACTCGTCACAGGGTGGGGTCCCACCCTGTAACAAGATGGGAAAGGGTAGAGTGACAATGCTCTCCACTCTCTGATTGACGTGGAGGTTTAGCTATACCGGGCTTGTATTCAAAACTCCCGGGCTAACTTTACCTCTTTGCCATCTGGAGGTGGAGACTGGGCCTTGAAGCTAGGTCTTTGCCGAGATGATGACCTCACAGGCTTCAGGGCTGTGAGGTTCTCAGCCCGGCAAACACGTAGACTGCTTTGGCCCTGCCCAGGGAGCAAGCAGGCAGATGCACTGTCTGAGTCACGTGAAGGTATCCACATGATTATTGGACAACAGCTGGTGTCAGTGAGTGGGGCAGACTGTGCCCCATCTTCTACAATTCAAAATTACAGGAAGGGGGTAATTTATTTAAATTACAACAAAATATGAGCATTGTTCTTGTATTATGTTATTATATTATTCCTGAATGCAACGGGGGCGGAGCCCCGACGCTCATGATCAGAAACCGCCACTGATGTCTGCCCAATTTAGATGGATGGACATGTAGCCATATATTTACTGTCCACCACCGCCAGGCAAACTTTGGCAGTAAGATGTAAATAATGTTCCCCCACCATGGGAGATGACTCATATGGTGCTGAGAGCATGCTTTTTTATTTTGAAAATTGTTTTGGGATTTTCTTTTTCAAAATAAAAAAAATACAAATGTTTGGTGCAGGGTTGCGTCAAGGTGACAAGCATGAAGGCAGTTCCTGCCAATGCTTTATAAATGACTGCCAGCTTGGCAGTCATTTATAAATTTGGCGGGCAATCCCTCCACCAGTGGGGCGGAGTAATTTACTCCAGCCTCCAGGCAGAACAACGGGCCGTCTGCCATTACATAAATCGACCCCTAAGTGTGTTCCTGAAAAGAGGTAAGAAATTGAACTTGACTCTCTCTTTGATCTCCTTGTCAACACAAAATTCACTGTGTCAGGAATTTAACATTTTAAGAAGTTACAACTCTGGCTCTTACATCACAATCTTAGTCATACAAAATTAAATATAGCAAAGCCATGTTGTCAACTGTTTTAAAGTCAGAAGCCTATTTTCCGGCTGGTTCCATAGAAACATTTAACACTTTATTTACAATTTATACGAGGCTTCTCCAACGAGTAGCTTGGGAGCTACTGGTAGCTCTCCCGCTACCCATGAGTAGCTTTTCTATGTGCATCCCAGTCAATAAATTAGAGCCTTTTGCTTGGCCTAATTGATATATGTGTACCAAAAATGAAAAGCATGTATTCAAGATGAAAATGTGTGTATTTTCAGAACGTTTTTCAGAAACTTATGTTTGAAGAAAAATGGTTGAATTTGCAAAATATATTTAAACTGATATTTGAGTGATAAATCATATAGGGAGCTTATTGCTCATGTTATTACCTTGGTACTGAGAGCACTGCAGCAATGACAGCTATACATTACCCTTGTAGAGGCAATCCAAATTGATAAAGTCTTGTTCACATTACTGCTGGCAGCCCTGCCTGATACAATGAGGCGATCACTACTGACAGTTTTATATGGGGTGGCCACTAGTGTAATCGGGACTGATATGGTAATTATTCAAACACTAATAATATAAGCAGCTCGGGGTGATTTTTATGGAACATAAGTAGCTGTTTATACACAGAAGGTTGAAGACCTCTGATCTATACACAATCATAATGCAGCTGAGGTGCATTCCACAACCATATGATCTTCATACTGTATTGAATGAGAGGATACTAGCACAATGGATCCATTTCCAAAGTGGAGTGAATCAACAGAAGAGCAGACCAGTGAGCATTAACCATAGTGTAAGCCGAAACCCTTAAAACATCACTTAAAAATTTGAAACATTCACAGGACTGACTCCCACAGGATCCATTTCCTGATCCACACACCAATTAATTCTTGGCTTACAGAATGAATCACACCTTTTCTTAGACCTCGGGCTAAGGAAGCCCAAAGCCTCCTCTGAAAGTCTCCAACACTTTCCAATTCTGAGTGAGAAGAGATCTTTAAGGAATCAAAGGGTAATGAAATCCTCGAGCATCCAGAAGCCAAATGGGATGCTGCAGAAGGAGAAAAGAACCCAGTAGAGTCATTTCTTTTTGCATCGCATGCCACAGTTGAGATGGCCAAAATGGTGACACCAGCACCAGATCCAATTGAAGCTTTGTGACAGGAGGAATCACCAGAGATATGACTGTCTAATGAAGAAAGTTATACGCCTTATTGCTTCTCTTGCCATGCCGATAAAAATCCACTACCCGTGCACATGGATCTAGACTTCAACTGAATTTATAAGGAAGTGGATACATCAGGTGCAAAGAAAACCGATGCAGTTGGAATGGCCACACATTATCCTGAGGCACTTGAAACACATAGGGGTCCCACTTTTGAATGTTGTAGTCCTTTAGAACTGAGAGTTCCAATCCACCACTACACTGGACAACTCTAGACAGTATTCTTCTCTGACGGAAATGCTGTCATCTAAGAAGTAGTGTTAATAATTACAACTGATATATATCAAGTTTTCCATCCTCTTCAGAACAGCACTTGCTAGAGTCCTTGGAACCTATGCTGGGTCCCTACATTCATACATTACTCACATCTGCCTCACATATAGAGAAATTTCAAGTCTCCATATTTTAAATCCACTGACCTTGGCATCATCAAAAAGCCTTGCACGCAACACGAAATGCAGGCAAGTAAAGTGAATTTTTATACCCTTCCAAAAAAGTCAAGGTAACATAACAAGTGCATTTGTAGAGCGCACCTTCACAACTGATGAGTCTCTTAGCACTATTGGCAGATAACATGTTTCCTCATGCCAAATGATAGTCATTTTATGTACCTCAGAAGGATGAAAGGCTCAGTGGACCCTCTGAGTTTTGAAACTGTGACCTTGAGATAAAACACAGATCCATGGAGTGGATGCATTAGCCCACTGAGCCACCAGTGGTGGTCCCACACAGGGAATGTATGTATGTGTGCAATGGATAGTATGTATCATTTAAAACTAACTCGACCAGCCTGCCTTCAGCCTTTTCCAGAGAAAATAATTTGGAGTAATATTCCCTTCGAGATTTGACATGCCCATCACCAAGCAAAAAACCCAGCACATCAGGTTTATGTATGGAAAGGTATGTATGTATACTGTATTTCTACAGTGTAAATCTAGTCAAAAGGCAGCCGAGCACTGGACAGGGTCAAAGACAAGGATAAAGTCAGTGGGTGATAGGAGAGGTAGCTGGGTTGTGGATGGTTAATGCATTGTGAAGTAGTGTTCTTTATAGAGGTGAGTATTCACCTCTTTCCTAAATTGGAGCAGTTTTGGGGCACTCCTGATGGACATGTGATGTTGTTCTAGAACATGGGTGCATAGATGGAAAAGGCCTGCGGCCTTGTTTTTATTTTTTCCACTTCTTAGTCTGCTGTTTGATCCTGTCCTGGCTGCAGGGGTGCCGAGAACTACCAGAGATGGTGAACGTGTCTGCAAGAAAAATCAGGGGTGCTGACCTTGATGGCTTTGTAAATTGTGCAGCTGGTTTTAAAGAGGTGTGGGCGGTCTTGGAGAGCGGATGGATTTCAGGATGGTGGTGTTGAGATCATATTTCTCCAGGCCATGAATGAGACATGCTTGTGTACATGTGTAGAATACCCTTAAGGGGTGCCAGTGTGGAGTATGGGAGATCATGGAATATTCCTTATTCCTACCGTCCAGATGCGAGAATACTAGGGTTTGAATTGCACATCTGAAGTTGCTTCCATTAATCACGATTCTCCCACCCAGTTTAGCACTAATTAACATATGGAAAGTCATATGTCTTTCTGAAAGTAGAGCAAAATTAGCGTTTCCAAGCAAATAGAGGAAATGTGAATCCTGCTTCTGAAAAATATCATATCATCTTCAAACCCCCCTAACTGAGCCCATTCCAACATATCAAAGATCCTAGCTAATGGTACAAATAAATACAACTATTTCTGGCCTTGTTTAAGTGAATGTTTTTATCACTTATTTAGGATCCTGGCCCATTGAGAGCAACAAATGAATTAAGTCCAGATCCATATCTAGGGTCACACCTGCCTGTTGTGGACCGGGATCACTCAGCCCAACATGAGTCGCTTTCTTGTCTAATGGATGCCAAATTCAGTGGTTAACATAATATGAAGTAGGGCTCATCTAATTTAATATGAAAGTTGTGATTATTCAGCACTCTAAATCCACGTTTTGTAAACATAAAGTACTTAAAGCTTTCGTAAACCTCACCATGACCTGTCTGAGGTATTTGTGTAGGGCAAGTTGCACTCTTTACAGATGTGCTGCATAGAGCACTGGCTACATGCATGTCTTCAATGGTGGCCACTCAAGAATCAAAATCATTGCAATCTAGATGTTCCTTCCTTTTTTGTCCTATCTGTTCCAGTGAGGTGCTAATTTTCTTACAAAAATGTTTAACTTTCTTTGGTAGTTTGACTGGAGGAATAGTTTTTTAAACTGTCTTTTTTTCTCCGTAGAACTGTGGATAATTCTCAGTGCACTTTCCTTACTGCTTTCCCTCTTAATATCCCTGTTAATTAACTAATTATTAATTTTTCATTGTCCAAATGAATACAGTGCCAAGACCATCCTCTAAAACCAACCTCACAATGGACCAGACATGATTGTTCTTAACAACATCAAACAAAATGGCTGTCGCTATATACCCAAACTGACATCCCTTGTTACTCAGTGTCCAAACAAATATGGCCCCAAAGTCTTGTGCTAGTGCACTCAAAATTGTAAAAGACCCCCCAAATCTTGCTTAACTATATTAGAACCTGCCCTTACAAAGAATCTACAGCAGGAGCTCTATACCTTAATGGATGGCTGCATCTTGGAGATTTCACTAGCAAGATGCTGTCTTAACCCATGGCAATGTGACTTAGCGTGATTCACGAGCATCTGTCTTCAGAACAGAGGATGCTCATGCGAAGAGGAAACTTAACTGACTTCCCTGCTGCTCTTCTGCCTCTCACATCTCCTTGCACAGGATAGCCAAGCCGTAACCAGAAAATTCCTGAGGCATCCGCTGAGCTCCGCGCATAGGGTCAAAATGAAGGCTTCACCTAAGATGAGACTGAAATATCTGCAGAGCACCGGTCCCAATACACAGAGAACACACTCTCTTCACAAACAGAAATGCACAGTTTCATTTACACCTGACCAAACTGAACAGATAAATACACAGTAATGGACTGAGTAAGCACAAAGAATTCAGTCAATTTACCTGTCTCAAATAGCGAGAGCCTAAAATAGAGGAGGGGCAATAAAAATTGTCTTGATGTTGAGTGGATTTAAAATAGTTAATACTCCTTGTCTTGTCATTAAATCTAGTTGTGCTTTAGGGATTTTGCTAAGCAAATAGGCGTACAGCAATTGGTCTAAAATTGCTAGCTTGCCATCTTCAAGGTGAAGATGACTGAGCATCCAGGAGAATGTCTCTATATAGTCGTATGTGAACTTTGTAGAATGTGAGCCTAGTGGGTTCATGCCTGCAAAGAGTGCATGTTCACATTTTTACATTCCTGGTGTAATTTGGTATCACAGAAGGAGCCAATACATTTGTGCAAATGTGAGAATTCTTTGTGATTGCCCAGACAGAGCATTTAGTTTATAATTGGATGCACAGCCCTAGTCTGCCCTTTGCACAGCCGATGGGGTTGCACACTGGTGTAAACTGAGACCATCATCTGATGTGTAATACAGCTCTTCAGACATTGCTTTTTGGAGCCTGGTAATTTGCCATGGTTGGTGTGAGCCACAAGGCGAAAATATAATTATCTTGAGAAAAGGGAACAAAGCAACAATTGTCCCATGACCACTGTGCTATAAAGTCAGTACACTTAGACTCGGTGCTCATGTGGGCCTGCAGGAACTGAAGACCCTCTTCAGAAACTGCTAAGTAGAGCACCAGGATCATAGAGGGAGAAAGAATCCCCTGCTGCAGATGGGCCACAGCACACTCACAAGGGGTTCCCAACTCCTCTGCCAGCATAGATCTCTGAAGCCCTTGGAGCTATTTACTTGGGCTTCTGACACCCTATATCTTCCAGTCCCAGTCTCAGAGACAGCCAGAGGTGTTGTTCATCGGTAGGGTGACAGGGAACAAAATAGTCTGATGAAGGGTGTGCTTGAGGATGGGGAAAGAATGACCCTACCTTTCATGTTTTAGAATGTGTGTGTTCCTTTGTGGATCCCTGCCCTGCCCTTCTTTTTGTTTGGGATGCCGACACAAAACCACTGTCCTTGTAGATGAGCATACTCACTGACTGTTCCCTGCTTGATGATCAAGTATAATTGCACTGTGGGGACTTCACTTTTAGATCAGGAATTTGAGTGCAGTGTAATATGTATAGAGGGTTATTTAAGCAGCAAGAAATATGTTGATCTTCTGGTAACTAGGGAAGGAATGTATGACTCTCCAGGTCTCTGTTACCAATATTAAAACATTTTATGTTCTTGTGATAACACTATTAAATTGCTAATGTTGTGCAGGGAGGCTCTCAGCATGAAGAGGGCTCCATCCCCAAACTGGCTTGTGGGAAAGGAAGCAAATGTTTCTGGGATGGAGGGAGATATCATTAGAGTGGCAATGGACTACAATGCTGTGATAAGCTGACCATCATACTGCGATTTCACAAGAAGGTGGGCATCTACAAAGTTTCATATAACGATGACAATTTTTAGAGTGTTTGTGCTGACCAGTGGTGTCATCTCACTCAAGTCAAAAAGTGATAATATAAAATTATTTCTACAAGAGATAGGGTGCCCATTTGTTGCCTCCACTTGACATTTTTTAGTGGGGTACAGAGTGTCTTATAAAGCACACTTTCCCAAAAACATTAACAGACTTGTTTGGAATATACATAGCAAGGACATTCTCCATTGGAATCACACCTAGATGCTGAAACCACCACTTGAAAACCAACGCAGTCTTACCAACTAAAGAATGAGATATTTAGATGCTTTTCACAAATTTCAGAACACTTATCTCTTTAAAACATAGATATGAAAGGTACACATCTCGATAACTAGACTCACTCAATGTTGTGCTCTAAATCCCAAGATTCCCGTAGAATTGTGCTCCTTATTTTACCAATTGTGGCTAGTAACTTTATTCCTGATAATGCCCACACTCTTTCAGCACTAAGCCTTTGATAATGCTCAGACTATTCAAGGTTTGTCCCTGATAATACACACACCTGACAAACAGCACACATATTAACTGTCCCATATTTCTTTTCTTGATAATTCATAGATTCACTCTCATTTCTACTCTTGTGACCCCAATGCCCGAAATCATAGCAAATGCATATCACCAAAACTTTAATATGCCCATCAAAATTTGTTGATGGGAATTATGACAGGGTAGGAAAGGTGAGAGGGACTGGGGGGTGACAGGGATGTGATTGTGATAGAGTTTGGGAGTGTGCAGAGATTTGGGTGGATACAAGAACTTGTAAAGTGGCAGTAATTGTGATAGAGACAGGGACTGGAAGTGTAACTGGGATGGAGAAGGTGGCAGGGATGGGAAGGGGAGCAGAGATGGGAACGGTGACAGGGAAGGGGAGGATTACACTGATAGGATTACAACGATGGCTGGAAGGATTGTGAGAGTGGCAGGGACTGGGAGAGTGACAGTGACTGTGATGGAGTGGTGAAGTGACATGGATGAGAAGGGGGACAGCACCTGCCCCCATCTCTTCCCCTCCCTCATTTACTTCATGGATGTCCCTCAAAGCCACTGAACCCACCTCAGCAGTTGCCCACTATTCCCACCCCAGCGTTTATCTCCTGACCCACTCCTCTGTCCTACCCCATTTACTGCCTAGACACTTGAAACGCCCCAGCTCTGACCATAACCTGGTCTTGGTGAGGTGACTCAGACATGGCCTGAAAGCATCCCAGTGTAGAAGTTGGAATACTACTAGTCCGACAACAAGAGGTTGATGGGCAATATTTTAACTTAATATGAAGCTTTTAAAGTTTATCTGTGAGGCATGTGCATTCAGACGTCTTCCTGGGTGAAAGCGACCTTGAACAGAGAAATCACCCACCAAGAAGAAACAATATGGAGCTCTAGAACAGGCCCTTGGGTTGCTGCCACATTTGAACAGCTGAGGCATATGAACAGGGAGGCGACAGTGTTGTTAGGCAGACTTGACAATATGGCGTAGGCCACTTGCAACAGGTGAGGCTCCCTATGGTGGTATCCATAGATTTGGAGAAGACCTTTGACTCCTTGAAGTGGAAGTACCTAATCGCAGACATGCAGGTGATGGGCTTCAGACTGGAGATTTTGGCATGGATATGTTTATTAGATAGGCCCCCTAATGCAAGAATAAAAACTAGCATGGTGGTCTCAGAGTCATTGCTGATAGGGCAGGCTCTGTCTCTGCTCATTTGTGGCCTGGAGATGGAGACAATGGCAGTAATATTCAGGAGAGAAGGTGGGTCAGACGGATTTTCGAGGTCAGTCGATATACATGTTATCTCCTTATATGCATATGCCATTGTTATACTTCAAGGATGTGGTGAGGTACTTAGATCAATTACCGGAGACCTTAAGTGGAATTGGGAGCTTTCAGGACTGAAATTAAACAAGCAGAAGTCATGTTTGTACCCACTGAAACCACTAGATGCAGTGGAGTTGAGGGACCTGCCATCCATAGCATTAACTTGGGAAACCGCAATATTTAAGCATCTTGGCATCAATGTGTATCACACAGATGAGGATAGTTTGAATGGTAATTTTTCACAAACTCCATGCACTCATGGTCCTATTACTTTTTGGAATAAGCTGTCTCTGTTAGTCGTGGACAGATTGACCATCGCTTAGATGGTACTCCTACTGAGATTCCTCCACTTCTTTATCACTATGGCGATGAGCCTACTCAGGTGCTTCTTTGTAGAAACTGACATGGCACTGACTGATCTACAATGAGGTTGGAAAGAGACACAAAGTGCACCTAGTCAAACTGAAACTTCATCCAATTGACGAAGGACTTAGAGCACCCAACTTAGAACATTACTATCTGGCTGCACAGCTGCTGTGAGTAGTGAGATGAATCGTAGGCACAACCCCAAACTCTGAGTTCTACAGGCAGAATTGAAGGGGAAATCGACATTTACTTTCTTATTCTCTTAACATTAAGCAAGAATCCATAGACCTATGCTACTACACACTGCTAAATTTTGCTGGCACAGAATGTTACAGTGAAATGCCATAAAGACAGCATACACAACTAGCCTGCAACTGTGGGGCATTGCAGACTTTGCTAAGTTACACACATTACCAGTTAAATGACAGAGGGCAGATGTGGGGGCAGAGATGATGTCCCTAAGACATCAGAAAACAGGCGGCAAGCCAGCAATCCCTTGGAGATCACGTAGGGGGAAGGCAGAGTCCTTTCAGCATAGTCGGGGACCAGCAGGCAGCCGGGCAACAAGCAGAAAAGCAGTCCTTCCAAAAAAGCAGTCCAGTCGAGTCCTTTAAGCAGAGCAGCAGTCCTTCTGACAGAGGTTCAGTTCAAGATTCAGAAGTGTCTGATTTTAGGGGGTCAGAGACCAAGTACTTATTCCCAAAAGTGCCTTTGATGTAGGGGATGACCTCAAAGCAGCTCTCTGAAGTGTACCAGGATCCCTTTCAACCCAGTCCTGTCTTCCAGGCTATCTGTGGGAGGTAAATCAATGCTTTG
Source organism: Triturus cristatus (assembly GCF_964204655.1). Classification (NCBI taxonomy): domain Eukaryota; kingdom Metazoa; phylum Chordata; class Amphibia; order Caudata; family Salamandridae; genus Triturus; species Triturus cristatus. The sequence continues at coordinate 867,987,468 of NC_140581.1, forward strand.
TGTGTGGACAGGACACTACCTTTTGAAGTGTAAATGTCGGCCCCTCCCATTCCTCCCTGCCCAGTAAGACCCATTAGAATGCAGATGAGTGCTCAGAATGCAGATGAGCCTCACCTTCCTGTGTTTGTGGCTATCCAGAGAGAATGCACACAGTGTAGAAGTCACCCAGCCCAGAAGTGTATTGGTGACAGGCTGCAGGCACACAGAGCAAAGTTTAGAGCAGAGAAATGCCCCCTTTCTAAAAGTAGCATTTCTGAAATAGTAATGTAAAATCCAACTTTGCCATTAAAGAGGATTTATCATTACCATTCCAAAGATACAAAACATGATTCAGCTACTCCTTTCTAATCAGTAATTACAGTTTTAAAGTGTTTCCAAGGCTAGCCTCTGTGAGGAGTAGGCCTCACAGTAGTGGTTAAACAAATTTAGCAGTTTGTCACTACCAGAACATGTAAAACTTAAAATTACATGTCCTAACTTTTAGTTACACAGTACCCTGCCTATAGGGCTACCTAGGGCCTACCTTAAGGGTGATCTATGTGTAATAAAAGGGGAGTTTAAGGCTTGGCAAGTGGTTTTATATGCCAAGTCGATGTGACAGTAAACTCCACACACATGCCTTACAGTGGCAGGCATGAGACTGGTTGGAAAGGCTACTTTTGTGGGTGGCACAATTAGTGCTCTAGCCCACTAGTAGCATTTGTACATGCCCTGGGTATATGTCATAACACTTTACAGGGGACTTACAATTAAATCAAATATGCCAAACATATGTAAACCGATTATACAATGTTTAGAGGAGAGGATACATGCACTTTAGCACTGATCAGCAGTGGTAAAGTTCCCAGAGCCCTAAAGCCAACAGAAAGAAGGTCAGAGAAAGAGGAGGAGTAAGGCAAAATGCTTGGGGTGATGCTTCAGAGAGGGACATTTTACAACATGCACATGTGCAACAGTTGCTCTTTTGCAGACCACAAAGAACAACCAGTTCTTGAGAATGGACCCCAAACACAATTGCATGTTAAGCTCCAAGAGATGCCCTGATAGATGTAGCTCCTTGTTTGAGGAGATAAAAAGTAGTGATACATATCCAATGTCTCACAACTTGTATTGTTGTTGAGATTTTAAATAATCATATCATTGTACACAATAAGGAGTGTAATTGCATAAATGAAGAATATATATTTTCAACAAAACATGATTAAACATATCTTTAAAAAGTGTAGTTGTCACCTTTCTCCTTGTCCTTGCACCTTTGTACCTACAAACACAGTGTTACCAGTCTGGTAGGACTATCTAATCAGGTTATACTAGTGATTCAAAGGACCAAAGTTGTGGGAAGAAGAGGCAGACGCTTGCCTTTTATACTGTATCTTTTTCTGAATTACTTGTTGTTTATGGGTTGGATGCTTCCATCTGTTGTTGCAGATCTTTTTGATATGTACCTGATTGAAGAATCCAAACATGCACCTGGGTGCTAGAGGCCTGGGACAGCAGAACCTCAACATGCTTTTCTTTTTGTGGTCAAGATGCCATTTCTCCAGGATGGAGTGTTGAGTGCCCTAGATTTCAAGTAGTCTAACCCAGTTCAGTGGCGGTGAGCGTCGCCCCACTGCTTCCAGCAGTGGAAATAAAGGAAAAATAAAATGATAATAACTCATTGTTATTAGCGTTTTATTTGTTCCTGCTGCAGCAGCTTGGTGGGGTGGGGCGGCGCTGCTCTGGTCTCAGAGCAGGGGGAGGAGTAGTGGGCACTCTGTAAAGTGTGCATAAATGTTTGGCCGGCGTCTTGGGCTGGCCAAACAGTAATGTGGACTTTCCACGTTCTCCACACAGGCTCCTTTATAGCCTGAGTGGAGAACATGCCCAGGCTCCCATTCCCTGGCTGAGTGCCGAACCACAGCGCTTAGACCAATCACAACACTGAATTGCAATATTGCAGTGGTGCATTGCAGCATTGTGATTGGCTTAGGGGAGCATGGGTGCTTCCTGTTCCGGCCAAAGGGACCACGACGAGAGACAATGAGGAGGGATGCAGCCAGGAGGTAAATTCTTTTTTCCTTACACCCTTAATACCACCCACCCTCCATCCTATCTCGCCCCCACAGATCCGTGCCAGCTGCCACTGGTCACACCATCTCCACCCCAATGCCCAGAGAATAAGTGCACCCGCATGAAGGAATTCATTGTTAGTAAACTGATTCAAGCTAATGAAGAGGTCCTAGGTGTAAAGGAAATTCTGGATACCAGGGACTCTGGTCACTTTTAGTTCTACAACCCAGAGTGTAGCAAATGGGTTCTGCCCATTTAGTCCACCAAGGATTTTATGCAATTGATTACCTGTTTTTTGTGTGTTTACTGTGAGGGAGTCTCACGACCTGTGCATCACTCATGGTAAATTACAGGTAATTGGGCTGAGTGTGTTAACTATCAGTGTCCGCCTTGTAAAATAAGGCAACTCTTGCACAGCTAGAATAAGAGACTCAGGGCTGGTTACACATGAACACGTTTGCGCACATGTGAGCCGACTGCGCATGTGAGAATACTGTTGACTGTAGAATAGTATCTGTGCACAGGTCGCCTGTCGCAGAAGGATACTCTTCAAGGATTTGCACTGTCCATGGGGAGACCTTATAATGTGAGTTGGCATCCATAGTGTAGGTAATGCTTACTAAGGTCTGTGGTATTTTCATTGTGTACATACTATTGTCAAAATCAGCTCTACAGTACAGTGTTGCACTTCTTAGGCCTACAAGGTCCAGCAAAGTACCAAACGGGGTTAAAAAATATACGCCAAGTTTGAATTTGCAGTCCCCAATTACCCACATAGATATCTTAATGTACTTCAGGATTTTTCATCTTTCTCTAACTGAGCTCAAATCATATCAAATCAAAACAAGCTTTATTCGGTATATAGAAGATATATCCATAAAAGCATTAAAAAAAAAAGTCACTTCATCATAGATTTTACATTTTTCCACAATAGAAAATTCCCAAAGAACATTTCTCATGTAAACATTTTCTTCCTCATTAATTTTCTTAAAAACACATTTACCACATAAGTATAACTGAAGCATACCAGTTATATTTACGTTTCATCACAAGAAGCAGTAAGAATAAAAGCATACAATAATTCATAAGAGAAAAATAAAAAACTCAAGTCAGCGCTTATTACCATAAAAACATTATATCCAGGGGTGTAATGGGTCAATATAGACTGCAAACAAAATGTTAGAATAAACAGTCTATTCAATTTCATAATTCAACATTTCCAAGTGCGAAAGATCCTTTCTTCGTTTGATAGCCATTTGAATAAACAGGATAACCGCATTACAAGTCGATACATTTCCCAGGTTGCAAATTTGGTAAAAAGCTAATTTATAGGAATATAGTCTACTGGCAATAAAAAGGGGTCGTAAAATTGATTTTCTAATGTCCCTATAAAAATTACAAAAGAGTAAATAATGCAGAGTGGTCTGGAAGGATTTACCATCACACGGGCACTTAGGTAGATTAGGACTCCAGTTATCAACCTTAGGAAAAAGCTATCTAAAAGTGGAGCGTACGCAATCTTAATCTTGTTAAATAAAATCTGTGTTGTACGTTTCTTATAAAAACAAGATACGGCTGGGTGCCGGGTGAGAATGGACCTTCACAATAGGATATGACACTTGATTTTGTACTCAATTCAGCTATCCTCAATGATTCTCTGGATTTAAAAAGTCTCCATTTCAACTCCCCCTTGCTCTAGGACTGGATGCTCTCAGGATCTTTAAAATTAGTTGCCACATTACACTCAGTTAAAAGACTATAAATATGATGCAGCCATGGTATTTTCCTGCAGTGGTCAAGTTCGAGGCAATCCAAGATGGCTTTAGAAAAACGCGTTTCATCTTTAGTCCAAATTCGGTACCACAGTGTACGAGCAACCATACTAATCAAATCACTGAGGTATGGTACATCTGTCTCCCTATGGACTATAAAAGTAGCTGTTGAATTTGGGACCGATAATAACCTTCTAAAAAACTTATTTTCAAGGGTTTGTAGTGGGGAGAAATCTACCATACCCCATAAGGCTCCACCATAACATACCCCTGTGATGCACTTGCTTCCATATAATTCTAAAATTTTACGTACTGGCTTATTGCCTATTTTGGGAGAATCTAAAGATAGTCTCACTTGATCTCAAAACATTTAATTTACATAAGTGGATATGTGTGCTCCATAATCCTTTGCTGTTAAAAAGTAACCCCAGATAAGAGAATGTAGATGTCCTTTTGATGGATACTGCCCCAACATAGTGGGTCCTACTCTTGACTTTACTTTTCACACATGTCATGACCAATGTTGTACTCAGATTTATTTTTAGATCTTTTTCAGTCATGACGTTTGTAAAATTATCGATCAGGAGTTGGAGGCCATTTGCAGTCCTGGATATTATGAGCTCATAATCAGATTCCAGGTCTTTGCCCCCCTTACAGGGCCAAGTTAATTATTCTCCTCCCCAGCACAGGGACCAAAGTCCTCCCCACACAATAGAACAATTAATAGTGCTTCACCCAGTTCCTGTGAAACGAAAGGAGCGGGGATAAAATCTGCATCTGTTAATTAGCTTGTCACACTGTACCTTGGCTGGGACAGCCTAAGCCTACCGGAACAAAGGAGGAAGCCCAGACCTCTGGAGACAACAAAGGAGGGGATCGCCTATTCAAATGCAGATGTGTTATCTGGTGGCAGAGTTGAGGTTATCAGAGGAACTTTTACCAGAAACAACTTGAAATCATTATTTTGGATTGTCCCAGAATTCTGTGCAGAAGGGATGGGACAGAGGAGGGGGGATGATGTAGCATCCTAAGATTTTTCCGGGGTGCCTGGCTCCTAAAATGTTCCACCCCCACTTACAATCCCTGGACAAGGAAGAGGAAGTTGAGAAGGCCCTGGACCTGGGCGCAACAAAGGCAAAAGGATGCCCAGCTGGAAAGAGAAGCCACCTGATGCCCCCAAGGATATGGTAATGACTTTGGCTTCAGCTGACCTCCAGGACTATGATGGGTCACTCCAGGACCAGTGGCACTGGGCCTCCAATGCCCTTGGATGAACAGTTGAAAATGACCAGCTGGGGGTCCCTAAATGGCTATACTTGGACTTCTGTGGACTGGCCCCTAGACAGCACTGACACCCAGGTGCTCTTGAAGAAGCCAGGAGGCTCTGAGGAGAGTGACAGGGAGAGCGTATTGCTGGCTGCTGCAGTGGGGCTGTACAAAATGCCCCCACCTCAGGAGAAAGGCGCCAGCCAGCAGACAGGCTTGGCACAGGGAGCCAAAAAACTAGCTCCTTGCACAATTAGCCCCTTTCGATGCCAGGAGACCTGCTGAATGCTCCCGGTGGTTAGGTGTGACCATCAGGAACAAAGTGAGCCCAAACATGTTCAAATTGGCCCTTAAAGACATGCCTTTTTAAAAGAAGAGAATTGTTAGAAATGGTACCTCTAGCTGGCAGTGGTATGCACCCTGTCCAAGTAGGGACCCTCACTCTAGTCATGGTAAGGGAGTCACATAGCTAAGATAACCCCTGCTCAAACCCTTGGTAGCTTGGCATAAGCAGTCAGGCTTATCTCAGAGACAATGTGTAAAGCATTTGTACACACACAGTGAAAACACTACAAAAGGAGACCAAACCAGTTTGGAAAAATACCCAATATTTATCTGAATAAAACAAGACTAAAACTACAAAAATCAAACATTCACAAAGCAAGATATCACTTTCAAAAAGATTACTGTAGAAATATATAGCTCCTAGAAAACAATAGCTCCAACTGGGGCTATCTTAACGTCATGTCAGATACTAATCCAACAGATCGGTGCTGACAGGGAGAAGCTCGGGCCGGCTATGGAATCACACAGACCTCCGGTAACAAGGGGGTACCTTGAAAACAATGAAACCAAAAGACTTTGCAGAGCATTGGGGAAGTGAGGCATGCCTGATGCAGCGTCATTTCCTTACTGCTGAGCCGGGGAGGTGATTGGCAGCAAGGCATCGATTCGTTGTAACGGTGCTGTGTTGATGAATTCAGGAGGTCCCCCACATCATTTATCGACTCCCTGATGATGTGGTTGAGGTGCTGGCATCAGGGCTGTGGTGAAAGTCGGGGCGGTGCATTGCGCTCTTTATGAGCGGTGCCCTCGGCTCAGGCGCAAGCAGCGGTGCGGTGTTGGTGCAAAGCGATGCCATCGGAGAGGCCGGAGCAGTGGGTCGTGCACTTCACGAGCAGTGCCTTCAGCTCTGGTGCAGGTAGTGGCCTCGATGACGAAGTCGGCGTTGATAAGTTGCTGTCGTTGGCAACACCCGGAAATGGATTTGACACCACTTTGCAATTAGGACTCCCAGCAGAGAGGTCAAGGTGGAGTTGGCAAGATGCAGGTAAAGTCTTTGATGTTTCTGAGGCTTCTTAACAGGAGGGAAACACATACAAGCCCTTGGAGAACCTTGAAAGCAGGATGTAGAAAGCAAAGTCCAGTCCTTTCACTCCCAGGACAGAAGCAGCAGCAGCAGGCCAGCACAGCAAAGCACCCAGCAAAGTGGCAGTATCTCCTGACAGCAATCCAGCTCTTCTTCCTCGCAGAATGTCCTCAGTGCAGAGGCGTTCTGATTTTGGGATGTCAGGGGTCCAAGACTTTTACCCCTTTCTGCCTTTGTACGCAAACTTCAAAGGAAAGTCTATGTAGTGCACAAGACCCTGCCTTTCCCTTACCTGGCTCAGGACACACTACAGGGGGGTTGAGACAGTTTTGTGTGAGAACAAGCACAGCCCTATTCATGTGTCAGTGGCAACTCCTTCCACCACTCTAGCTAAGGAAGGCTCATCAGCCTGGTGATGGCCCATCAGGATATGGAAGGCACCAGGGGCAGCTGCTCCGCTAAGGCAGAGGAGCATCGCTCCACTGCTCTGTGAGCAGTTTGAAAAGGAAAAATAAAATGATGATCCAGTTATTATTTTATTTTTCCATCCTGGAGCAGCTGGGCTGTCATAGGAGGATTGGTAGTCGTTCTCTTAAGTGTGCATGACGATTTGGCCGGCCATCTTGGGCTGGCCAAAAAATCTTGCACACTTAGCATGTTCCCCACTGGGCTGTATTTTACAGCCTGGGTGGAGAACATGCAGAAGCTCCCAGTCCCTGTCTGAGTGATTGGCTAAGGGAGCTTGGGAGCCTTCTGCCTCCTGCTTCCTGCGCTGAGGACTGAAAGGCGGCAGCCTGCCTGAAGGTAAGTGGATTAATTTTTCAACCCCCTAACTCCCCTGCCCCTGCTGCCACCCCTGTTAAGCATCAACCGCCACTGTTGTTTATGCAAAGTTTGCGGTGATGTTGTGTGCTTGTACTACACAGAAGCCAAGTTTGGTGGGTTTGATAGGGCCTGTTATATAAGAGTTGCAGCTTAGAAGATAATGAACTGGTGTCCATAGAACCATCCTGTCAACACTACATTGCTTTGCAAATACACTTGCAATGTTGATTAACCCTGGGCGTCGTGCTCCGCTTCGCCCACGGAGTGCACGTAGCGCTGCCTGCTTCGCCGTTTACGAAGTAGGCGAAGCAGACAGCGCTACGCACACACCGTAGCGAAGCAGAGCTGCCCACCACCCGCCTCCCACCCGCCCTAATTTTAAAATAATTTAAAGAAGGTTAAAGGTAAATAAGCTATTTTACCATCAGCGCGGCGTCCCGGGGCTCCCTCTTCTTGCTGACGGTAACTTCTTCATGCAAATGCGCATGCGCGGACCCCCGTGCATGCGCATTTCTCGAGAGAAATGCGCATGCGCGGGCTTCCGCGCATGCGCATTTGCGTGAAGAAGTTACCGTCAGCAAGTAGAGGGAGCCCCGGGACGCCGCGCTGAAGGTAAGGCGGTTTATATTTACTTTTACCTTCTTTTAATTATTTTAAAATTAGGGCGGGCAGGAGGAGGGCAGCGCACGAGTGTGCGTAGATTTTGCCACACTACGCGCTGCTCCACGTAGCCCCACTACGCCCACTACGCCCAGGCTTGATGCTGATTACATTTCTCTGCATTATATATTTCCAATTCTTATGTTCCATACATAGTTTATTTATTATTTTGTTAGTTCTTCATGGGTTATATCATGTTTTCCACTAACTGATGAAAATGAAACACCAGGGAATGCAGTGTCTTGTTTTGAGTCTATTTTTCGCTCAGTGAAGATAACTTCCAGTAAGTTGCAAATGTCCACTGCTGAAGCCAACTGCATGTGAGGTCCTGTTTATCTAAAGCAGTCAACTTGTGTATACAAGTGTCGTGTCGGATGTGTAGCTCATTTCCAAAGACAAATACAAAATAAAACCAATCTGGCTACAATTAAGTTGCATCTGGTGCTACTGAGACACACACATTCAGACCTTCAGATCAACAGCCTGCACACTATACCTATTCATTCATTGACCTCTACTCTTTGAGTTGTTTTAATTACTGCATCTCCTAAATGCATATCAAAATATAGACCACGGAAACATAGACCTGCATACATGCATGCCAAAATATTGGCCATTCAGGGGGAAGTTTAGATTTGCTAATGTAACTCCACATCTACTTACTTTGAGGGTACAGTCTGTCGATACACGTGCAGGTGTTTGAAACTCAATATTTTGGTACTCCATCCGTCTACCATGCACCATATCTACACTTGGGGCTTACAGAAGCACAGCGCCAAAGGACAGATGCGCATATTGAAAATGGAAGAAGGGTAGCAGGGTTTACTTGCCTGGAACAATAAACAAGCACCTACACCATTTACCCTCTCTGTGCAATTTGAAAAATGGCAAACACTCTAGTATTTGGGGTGATTAGATATTAGGTTCATACTAAATCAGAGTTCATTCAATCATTATTATTTATTGATCAGTTATTATCTTGTAGACATGACAATCTCACGTCTGTCAGTCTTCTGTAGATGTTTTATTAGTTATTCCAAGTTTAAAACTTCAAATTCCATACATTTGTAAGTGGACTCATAATTTAATTAGGGTCAAAAATTGATGCAGGACTATATATCATTACCACCAGGGCAGAGGCCAATTTATTCACATATTTATTTCAGCCATACAGTGTTCAAGTGAGAATACCTTAAGGCATCTGTGATGGTTTGAATTCCCGAAGGCTGATAGCCCTAATGAACAGTGATGTAGTACCTCAACAGCTCACTACTGTGTTTAGGTCTTAGAGATTTGTAGGAGACATCTGTAACCCTCCCCCCAGCTGTGCGAGCATTCATGGGATCGCCCGCCGTTCCTTCTTACCCATCAATTATGTACACTCAAGACCTTTTGTGGTGCTCAAATGGTCAGAGTTTATTAACATCATAACTTGGTACACACTTGTCATGATGGCATTGGTCATCAACATGCTCATTTCTGGCTTAACTTCTGGTTTGTACTACAACACAAGGCATTTTCATAACTGCTTGTACAGTGTATATCCAATACTATATTGTACATTAACCATAACGTGTCTAATCCTGACATGCATCATCTTTCAAGTCATTATGTCTCTTCAAGGTTTTCATAAAACACTTTCAAACTGTTGTGACAGCCAAACGTCTGTCACTTACTTGGTGCAGGTGGTTGCGGCTTCGAGGCTTCCACTTGCAACTAAATGACTGGCATTCGTGGGCTCATGGCTATGCCTGGGCTGCAAGTGCTGTGTCCGCCCAGTGCTGACCACTTCTAACTCTTTTATCTGCCCTCAAGTATCCCTGCCATAAGACATCCCAAGGACCTTGCCGGGAACTTGCCTCAAGAGTCCCTGCCATAAGCCATCCCAAGGACATTCTTCTGTCAATTGCATTTGTCTCAAGAGTCCCAGCCGTAAGGCATCCCAAGGGCCTTGCCCATTTTACGACCTTATGTGAAGATATTTCTTGTTAAACCTCACAACTCCCTGCCCCTTAGTCACTCTGCGGCTGCGATGCCCGCGTTCTGTGGTGTGGGTGGGATCAATCTTTTCTGGCGACAAAGCTGGGAACTTATTAATCCAGTCACCTTTTAGGCCGTGCTTGCGACCATGCCCCTCCTTCCTGATTGGGCCATTTGGACCCAAACTCCCTGGTCATTTGCTGGCCTTTCCCTTGACGCGCTCTTGCGCCCTGCTGCTGCCATGCCCTTTGTCTGCCACCCGCATGGGGGTTAACCGCCCTCCCTCTAGGGTCAGCTGCGCCTCCCAATCGGCGGTAATTCTATGCTGTCATTTCAGAAGTTAGACACTCCCTTTGTGAAAGTTTATTTTCAAACCAGTGACTTAAGAGTTTTAAGGAGAGAAATGAGCACAATACACTGTTCACTCCTATGCCAACAATGGTACAGCTAACTATTTTAGATCACCATTACATTGGGGTATGTGGCACACGTTTGATGGATTTATTTGGTCCAGTTTCAAAGACTTTCTTAATTTATGTGTAAAATAAATCCCCGGAATCTTTACTGCACGTTACTTATATTTGTCCATGCCTCTTAATGGAATGGCTCAGATGGCCGAGGCACCCCGTTAAAGAACAGGGCTGTCACTATGCCATGGTGGAACTGAGATATACATTGAGCAGCATCCATCTTAGGTTAACGGCAGGGGCAGTCAAATTTATGGACTGTGCAATAAAGCTAATATCTTTTTTAGATATTTTTCTTTTGGTAATTGAAGTGGGATGGCATAATGGCAGCTAATATTTTTTTAGTTTCTCTATTTATAGGGCCCTCGCAAATTATTGTTTTATTTTATTGATTTAATTGTAGTGCTTTAACTTAATCAACAACAAAAATAAACTCAAACTGATAGTACAAATATCAACTATAATCAGTGTTCGTCTAACTTTAATTTGTGTTTACATGTGTTACTAAGTGTTTATGTATGTGTGTGGTGTGTAATTTGGTCCCATTATAAAAATGTCTCCCCGAATGCAAAGCATCACAAATCACCGGGAATTAATGAAGTAGAGCAGGCGTGGACACGATGATGAGGCTGCTGAATGGCAACTTTGATGATGTCATCACCTCCCCTGTGGAGAACAGCTTTCCCTCAAGAGACAGTGTTGGAGGGAGACACGTCTAACGTTCCATCCACATAGGCGATTTAGCCACCCTGGCCACACTGCAGGCTGTCTGCTAACCACTAGTTATTGAAACAGCAGAGAGATTCTTTCTCCCATAGGACCATTTCATGCATTTTCAAGCACCTTAGTGTGTTCAAGTAGGCCACGAAGAACGGCTTTAGCTGGGGCTATGGCCGCAAAGGCTGCATGTCGCACTCCTCCCAGGAGAGGGAGGAGTGCTGGGGCTCTTTTTTCGGGGTTACTGACCTCTTCCCTCTGGACCCGAAGGGAGGAAAGTCCTGGGTCTTCCACTACCTGGGTCTTCCACTCCTGTGTAGACAATTATTAAAGCTAAACATGCCTCAAGGAGGGCTAAAGAAAGGCTAACTGGGGCATTCCATAAGGATCATATCACCAAAAGCCTTAGTGAAAAACAGAGGTGAGACAGACACACCACCCCCTAGGGCAGAGGGGAGTTCAACGAGAGTCTGAGGATGAAGGGCCCAATATAAGGTAACATGTAGGAGATGATAACCGTTTGGGAGAGGCAAGGCATTAGAGGAACTTGAGTGTGGCAGAGCAGCAGCAGTCCCTAGAAAGTGCCAGTTTAGCTCTAAACATGGAAAGGTTGGCTAAAGAGACATGTCACCAGAGTCTGAGCATTCAAGAAATCGTCATCTCTGCCACATCATCGAGGAGTAGACGCACCAATCAAGAATATATCTTTGTCAACGGAAGAGTCGGGTGCAGTACCCAGCGGGCATCCCTAGTGTGGTCCAGGGTATTCTAAGCAACCATCTGACTTGATCTTTGGAGATTCCATTCTTGATGGCAGAGGCTCCAGAGTGTCCTCAAGAGTGAAGGAGACACTTGAAGGATAATGTGAGAAGACAAAAGGAACAGTGCATATTAGGACGATGAAGGAAGAGGAGGTTAAATTGAGGTGTGAAAAACAACCGGAAATAAATGTTAGTTTGGGGAAATATTTAGACATGATCAGGACGGCCAGTATCAGCTTTGGCGGCCTGACATGGCATGACAAAGAATTTTTATTCCAGATAAAACCTGAATAAGGAAAACAAGGCAAATAGGTGAATTGGATAATGAACTATGCTCAAAGCAGATGACGCTTACTAGGCCATTACCTACATCACACAGCGGTCTTCCTCTCCCCATACTACAGTTTCCAGAGCTTCCCACCCAGAGAGGGAGAAGGGGGAATAGGGGACCTGTTGGAAATTACAATAAATGGGCATTTTGTAGGTAGCCCTGCAAGTTAAGACACAAATGCCAAAAATACAATAGGAGTCATCTTCTTAAACAGGGCAATGTTGGACAAGGAGCAAAGTGAGAGGGCAATTGTAAAAGTATACCTGGAAAAGGCAATTACGTCAATTAAGCTTTAGATATTGAAAGGATTGTTACAATAATACTCTGACCACTGAGCTACAGGGTATTTGTAGCATGGTTTCATGAAAGGTTTCAGAATACCAAGATCTAAAGTATGGGCAGAGCATTTAAACTCTTGTAAGGGGAAAGAGAAGTTAGTACGGGAGAAGCTCGACAAAGAGATGGAAAGGGGAAGGATTGCAGGACCAATTGAGACACATCCAATTGATAATTTGATTTTATCTCCGATTGGTTTGGTCCCAAAAAAGACAGAAGGGAATATAGGCTGATTCATCATCTATCATGGCCAGAGGGTAGATTGATTAATGGTTACATTGATTAAAAAGATAAAGATTGCTCAGTAGGGCACACTAACATAGATGAAGCAGTTTGGGTTGATTAGAATTTGTGGAAGTGGCGCAGGAATAGCAAATGTACACATTACGTCTACTGTCAGACTTCTATCAGTACATCTGCATGACATGCCTTTGTTGGAAGTTCAGTTTCATGTGTAGTACTATATTGACAGGGCAATGCCCATGGGTTGGGCAATAGCTTGTGCAGCTTTCAAGATATTCAGCATATTTTGAAACTGACAGTAAAGAAGGTGGCAAGGTCAGAGCATGTGCAGTACCTTGATGATTTCCTCATGCAAGGGAAGGGTAATCACAAAGGTGATTGTTCACGGCTATTGAAGTATTGAAGAAAGGGACTCATTATTGGTATACCATTAGCCCAAAAAAGAAAGAGGGCCCTACTAATTGTTTTCAGTTCTTAGGCATAGAACTGAACACAGTAGCTTTGGGGTAGCATTTACCCACTGACAAGGTACAAACATTCAGTGGGTTGCTAGAATATTTATTAGAAAAAAAACACAAGATGATGGACGGAATGTTGCACATTGGCAAAACATTCACCCCCAGTCACAGATCTGGGTTTAATCCATCGTTATTTTACTCACCACGCCACCCCAGTTCAGACATGGCCATATGCAAATCAGTCTTGACCCTGTGCCTCATGGGAACAGTCCAGTCCAAACTGCCAAGCCATGTCTTCCCTGGACTGGAATCAAGCATCCTAGGACCGGTTTTGGGGTTTCACCCCTCTTCAGCCAGGATAGCTTGACTTCAGTGGCGTAGTGAGCACGGGACCCACGTCTGGGCATACCCCTCCCACATAGGGCGAACAGCAAAACACACAAGATGATGGACGGAATGTTGCACATTGGCAAAACATTCACCCCAAGTCACAGATCTGGGTTTAATCCATCGTTATTTTGCTCACCACGCCACCCCAGTTCAGACATGGCCATATGCAAATCAGTCTTGACCCTGTGCCTCATGGGAACAGTCCAGCCCGAACTGCCAAGCCATGTCTTCCCTGGACCGGAATCAAGCATCCTAGGACCGGTTTCGGGGTTTCACCCCTCTTCAGCCAGGATAGCTTGACTCCAGTGGCGTAGTAAGCACGGGACCTACGTCTGGGCATACCCTTCCCACATAGGGCGAACAGCAAAACACACAAGATGATGGACGGAATGTTGCACATTGGCAAAACATTCACCCCCAGTCACAGATCTGGGTTTAATCCATCGTTATTTTGCTCACCACGCCACCCCAGTTCAGACATGGCCATATGCAAATCAGTCTTGACCCTGTGCCTCATGGGAACTGTCCAGCCCGAACTGCCAAGCCATGTCTTCCCTGGACCGGAATCAAGCATCCTAGGACCGGTTTCGGGGTTTCACCCCTCTTCAGCCAGGACAGCTTGACACCAGTGGCATAGTGAGCACGTCCACCAACTGTTGTTTTTGCATTTGTCACCCCGAGTGGGAAGGGTATGCCCAGACATGGGTCCCGTGCTCTCCATGTCACTGAAATCAAGCTATCCTGGCTGAAGAGGGGTGAAACCCCGAAACCGGTCCTAGGATGCTTGTTTCCGGTCCAGGGAGGACCTGGCATGGCAGATCAGGCTGGACTGTTCCCATGAGGCACAGGGTCAAAACTGATTTGCATATGGCTGGGTTCAAACTGGAACGGCATGGTGAGCAAAATAATTATGGATTTAGGCCCAGATCTCTCTACTGGCGTGAATGTATGACATTGTTCTGCATTCTGTACATCAACTGTTGTTTTTGCATTTGTCACCCCGAGTGGGAAGGGTATGCCCAGACGTGGGTCCCGTGCTCTCCATGCCACTGAAATCAAGCTATCCTGGCTGAAGAGGGGTGAAACCACGAAACCAGTCCTAGGATGCTTGTTTCCAGTCCAGGGAGGACCTGGCTTGGCAGTTCAGGCTGGACTGTTCCCATGAGGCACAGGGTCAAGACTGATTTGCATATGGCTGGGTTCAAACTGGAACAGCATGGTGAGCAAAAAAACGATGGATTTAGGCCCAGATCTCTGTACTGGGGTGAATGTATGACATTGTTCTGCATTCTGTCCATCAACTGTTGTTTTTGCATTTTTTTAGAATTTTTATTAGACAGTAAATGCTCATTTGGTTTGAAAAAATATAACCATAAAAGTAAACATAATAAGAAATCATAGTTAAAAAGTTGCTACAAGGATTAAGTTCATTTCACAACTGTGATCACAGATAAGTTGCAAAATGTAGAAACTGATAAGGATACCTCCAGTGACATAAATATTCTTTCTCATAAGACATATGGAGTATATGTAAAATATATGTAGTAACAGTTTTATACACTAGCAGATCTTTTAGTCCGTACAAAATCCTAAAAGCTTCCTGATAATCGTACAACTTCTCCCTCAGAAGTAATGGCTTTAAAAAAAACGTTCTATGTACAATATAAAATTTACAACAAAGTACCAAATGCATTGTTGATTCGGTGATCTGTTATCACACGGGCAAATGCAGCCATATGATAACCCAGCACCCTGTTCCTAGGAATGCAACTAAGTGGTGGTCTATACCTAATCGAAAACAAATAAGAATAAATCTATGATATGAGTTGGTAACCAGTGTTCAATCTGGTTGCATCCTATGTGATTATAAATGGACATGTAACTCACAATGGTGATTTTATTGTCATCTCGCTGGATTCTGTCCTGAGTTCTCTTAGCATTAATGTGGACCTTGAGTTCGCTTTTTGAAAACAGGGTGATGGTCTCAGGGTTCTTCCAAGCGTCATCATTTAGATTACAGATGCTCTTCAGCATAAACCTGATATTTGCAAGCCAAGGCATTTTAAGCATGTGGTCCAAAGTTAAGCAATTTCTAAAGATTGCCCTTGTGAACGCAATTTCAGGTTTGGTCCATATCGAGTGTCATAAGATCAAAGTTTTAGAGTATTCGGTATCTGATATATAAGGGAAGCCAACTTTTTAGTAAACTCCTATTTCATTTCTTGACTGTGGGATATCGAGAAGTCGCCTCAGGAATGTATTCTCTTGTCTTTAAAGCTCTGAACTGCTTCCTAGAGCCCAAACACCTGCACCATACAGAGCTGCTAAGAATGATTTTACACTATAAAGGGCCAACATTTCTTTAATGGGTTTGCCATCAAATTTGGCAGCAAAGTTAAATATCCCCTCTGTAGTTCTCACCATGTTGTTGCTACAAGTCCTTTGAGGGAAATTGTAAACCTAGATAGCAAACATTCTGAATATTTCTTATGCAAATCCCTTAAATGTAGAATGGACGTGTCTTTAGTCTCCTCTTACATTAACTCACAGAAAATATTTTATTTAAATTTATCTTTAGATCTTACACTTCCATGAATTTCATTAAAGCATTTATAAGATTCTGAAGCCTAAGGGACTCTGAGAAAATATAACAGCGTCATTGGCGTACAGAAGTATGGGCACGGGCCGCTTTCTAACTTTTGGTACATTAGTCTCAAGGGAATGAAGTTTTTTATCCACCCCATGTATGAAGATAGAAAAAAGAAAGAGGGCAAGTATGCATCGCTGCCTAACTTCAATTTCAATTTTTATTGCATCAGTTAGTTCTCCAGTCGGGCCAAAATGTACTCTGGCCATCAATTTGTTATACGCATTCTATGTATTGTATTATATGTAGGATTTGTATAGCGCTCTGTCACCCAACGGGTATCCTGGTGCTGAGATTACCCTACAGACGCTATGCATATTTACAGTCATGCGAGTGGAAAGGAATACAGCTACAACTGAGCATCATTAGTCCCTAGGAAAGAGCCATGTTTTCAGCTTCTTTCTAAAATTCAGCAGATTCTCGGTTTGTCTGAGGTCAATCTGTATTTTATTCCACAGACGCGAGGCTGCAGAGCTAAAAGATCTACCTCCCATCCGGGTTTTCTTAAATCTGGCTGTGCACACTAGTTTTGCTGATGATGAATGGAGGTTTCTAGCTAGGACGTACCAGGAGAATTTGCTCTGCAGTGGTCTAGGTCCCACTTGGTGCATACTTTATGAACAATGCAGAGTGATTTAAATTGTACTCTCTGCAAAATTGGTTGCCAGTGGAGATCCTTCAGAGATAGAGACACAGAGGATCTACACTGTCTCTTTAATGCTAGTTTGGCTGCAATTGTTTGAATTCTCTGCAGCTTTTTGATCAAAGACATTGGCGCCTCAAGTAGCAAGGCATTACAGTAATCTAGTCTGCTCAGGAGGACACTCCACACCACCTGTGCCCTAGCAGAAGATGGCAGCAGCAGTAGTATTTTCCTTAAGGCTCTAATCGGGAGACATGCAGGTGCCGATTGTTCTGTTCACTTGTGAGTCTAACTGTAGACTGCTATCGAATAATACCCCCAAATTACGTACTGTATTCGAAGGAGTCAGTGGATTGTCTGTTGGAATAGGCCAGACATCATCTGAAAGCGGGCAAGGTATCTTGTAAAAAATGCTGATCCCCTATACTCCCGGTCGTGCCCTAAGATCTAGTACCTTGGGCATTCTTCAGGTGAACATGACTAGGAGAGTTAGATGGGGTGGAAGAACCTTCTCAAACTGTGCCGTGAAGCTTTGGAACAAGCTGCCCTTTTCCTTGAGATCTTTGCCAAATCATCAATCCTTCAGGAAGGTCCTGAAAACTTGGCTGTTTGCTTCAATGTAGCCCCTGCATAAGACTGAAACACCTCCACATTTACCAGCGCCAAGACGCTACGGCAATCGAGCGCTTTAAAAACCTATATCCTATCCTATCCTGTGCAGTGTACAATTTCTGTTTTATCTCCATTAAATTGTAGTGAATTATCCCTAAGCCATTTTGATGTTTTTTGCATACATTCATGGAATCTTTCCAAAGATACTGCTTTCGAACCTTCTAATGAGAAGTAAATCTGTGTATCATCAGCATAATTCACTACTTCAATTCCAAAGGATTTGATAATAGAGCTGAGTGGATGAAGATAGATGTTATATAAGATCGGACTTATTGCTGATCTCAAAGGGACTCCGTGCTTTATGGAAATATTTCTGGATGCAAACGGTGGGATAGCCACTGCCTGCTGTCTGCCTGTCAGATATGACTGAAACCAGTTAAGTGCTGTATCTCTGATTCCAGATTCCTTAAGTCTGTCTAATAGGATCTTATAATTAAACGTATCAAATGCGCCTCACAAGTCAAGTAATACTAGTATGACCGCTTGGCCAGTGTAAGCACGCATTCTCATCTCATCCAGGACTGTCACCAGGGCTGTCTCCGTGCCGTGAACAGGCCCAAACTCAAATTGGACTTCATCTAATAGAAGGCTTTCTTCCAAAAAATGTGAGAGAGCCTTGCTAACTAATCGTTCCAAGATCTTCACTGGATATGGCAACAAGGATATTGGTCTATAATTGGTTGAACAGAGAGGGTCGAGGGTGGCTTTTTTCAGTAAAGGAGTCACCACCGCCTTCTTCAAACATCCAGAGACCATACCGCTACTCAGTGACTGACAGCAGATTTGATGAAGCCGAGGAAATATTTCGAGATTAAACTCTTTCCACAACCTATGCTGAAGGGGGTCCAGTAGCGATCCAGAGGATGCGCATGGGCTAGGAAGGAGATTATGTCCTTGGGAGTGCCCATTTATCCATAGTAATCCACAATTTCTAATGGTTTACTAAATCAAAAGCGCTCCTTTGCTCTTGTATATTTCCCCGCTAGGAGATAACAATGTAGACATTGCTCTACCGTTTCTAGCCCTCGCCTAAAACCATACTGTACCAGGGTTAGGATTGCATTGTCTTCCCTCCATTGCTCCAACTTCTCTAGAATCCCTCTTCCTACTAATTTGGCAGATGACTCGAGCAGTGATATTTAACGGTAATAGTTCGGATCATTCTTCCGCCCCTTTTTGAATATGGGTACTATAATTGGTTCTACCCAGGTGGAAGGTAGATTGCCAGTGGCAGCATCATTTAGTACAATTGTTAACAGGCGCGTCCATAATGATGGCAAATATGTATAAGTGACCGGAGGGACACCGTCCAGTCCCGGAGCCTTTCCCTTGGGGCTATTGTCAAGCCCTCTTATAACTTCCTCAACTAAAAACAATTTGGGTAACAGGAGAGGCAGAGCATACTGCACCATTTTCCTCAAGTGTGATAAGTAAATTAAATATCGAAGAAAAATATTTTTCCTAGGTATACGCTTGGGTGGTGGCATCGAGTTTTGGGGCATAATCATCCCTAAATAAAGGGATGTTAAGTATTCTCCAGAAAAGGGACTAATCTTTTTGTTTGTGCTGCCTGGGTCAAGTGTGCCCAGGTTTCTGCTTGCTGCTCTTTTTTCCTTTTTGTCATAATATTTTATATATTTTCCTACTGTCCTGAATAGCATTCCTGTCCCTAGATGTAGACTGAAGTAGGTTAAAAAGATCACTCTGTGCACGTGTGTACTTTTGGTCAAACCAACTCTACTATCCATTATCTTTAACCTTTCTAGTGAGGGACTGATTTGTAGAATTGGAGATCTCTTTATGGACCCTTATGATGTGATCATAACTTACGACCTTATCCAGGCAGGTCAGAAAGTGGGCTCTATTATCTATAAAAAGAGCTTTGGTAAACTTGGATGGATTTACTGTAAACCATTTGATTCTAATGGTATTATATGCTTCTAGGTCAATGTTAAACTTTTTCGGAAACTCCTTTGTTCGTTTTGATTTCATGTGCATTGTGAGGAATATCGGATTGTGATCACCTATACTTAGTTAATGCATTCTCTCTCCTCTACATTAAAATCAATAGGAGTCACCAATGACTTGCTAGAAACAAGTATATGGTCAATTTTGCTGTCAGCTCCCCTCTCAATATAGCTAGGTGGCAGTCAATGACAGATATAATAATACATCTCTGCCTTTATAAAGTTATATTTGAGCATCAAATCATTTAGGATGTTACAATAAGAACAATGTCTGAAATGATCTAACCCCTCTCCTTTATATCAGTTAGGCCACAGAATTGTTTAGCAGGAAGAGGGCATCTGGTGATGTTAAAGTCCCTGCTCCATATTGTAAACAAATCTCACGTTCTTCCTTGTATGTAGGAGTCCAAATCCCTTTCCAGGGCTTCTACCATCTGCATGCGAGCTATCAAAGATGCTATTATAATAATTGAATATTAATATGTCAGAATAACACTTAGAAGATAAATTGATAAAATTCTGATGCGAAAATATTATTTTTGCACTTTCAGGGTTGTAATCAGCGATACTAAAACCACCAGACACCCTTTTGCCCTTCCTCTGCTGAAATGGGTTGGTGGGGTACAGAATATGCATTAACTAAGAATAAATTAACCTGGGGCGGGTAACTCCGCTTCGCCAGCGGAGTTTACGGAGATTTGCCTACTCCGTGCTCCATTGCGAACGCGGAGGTAGGCAAAACTCCGACTCCGTGGTGGAGCGGAGTTAGCCAGCCCCTCCTCCCTCCCAAATTATTTAAAATTTAAAAAGTAAGGCACTTACCTGCATGGCTGCCGCCTCCCTTGCCTGGCCGCTCTCCTTGGGAGGGGGGATGGAGCGAAGCTCCACTGAGTTTTTTTCAAACTCCATGGAGCTCGGCGTAGCGGCACTACGCCAGCTCTGCCCACCCTTAGAATAAATGTAAACTGCATCTGATTCAACAAATATTAAGACATCACAACTTTGCGTGTAGAGTAGTTGCTCCAGGCTGAGCTGTTATAAGGAATTTGGTGTTTGCAATGAGGTGGTATTCACACCCCATCATAGGATATGATTAACAAAGTTAGTGAGAGAGGGTATGCGAATATGGCAAAAAATGTTGGCAAAATATTATTAGATGACCGTGTGGCAGCTCTCTGACAGGGAATTATTGGACAAGGGAAGGCATGGGCGGGATGACGAAGTAGCCAAATGGCAATATCAATCATATCATCGTACATCTCTTGAGGAGAACAGTTTTCCTTCACGAGGCAATGTTGGAGCCCAACTTCTACCCTGGCACAGCATTTCTTGGGAGCAGGCTGGGAGGAATTTGTGTAATGTTATTATAAAGGAGTTTCTTTAAAAACAAGCATTTGCAATGCAATAGGTCTCGCATTTGCGAGAGTTTTAGATATTGGCATTGTAAATGAAAATGCTTTTTATTTATGTGTTTTGAAAAACTGCAAGTGGTGCGTAAATACACACTTTGTACTTATAAACGTTGCTTATGGGAAGCAAGGCTGGCATTAACTGCGCCTCTTTTACTTCCAGCCTTGCTTCTCGTAAGCAAGGACTGTACGTAAGCCAATTGTAATGGACTTAAAGACAGAGGTATCTGAGTCAACCTTAGAACGTAATGATGTCCTCAAAATTCCACTGAACACAGTGCAACAAATTATGAAATTATTCATACATTTTTTTCTTGACATTTTGAGTCCCCGGCTTATAAATGCAAAAACCATAAAATATGTAACAAATTAATAATGACAGTACAGAGGATTCACTGGAGCTAATGTAAAACCCGCTTCTAGCTCCAGATTAGTTAGCAGAACCAGAAAACGACTGACGTCCACCAAGTGCCAGTGCTGTGTCTATCTGTTTTTTTTAATGAAGCGCCATTTTACTAGGACTTTATCACAAGTTTTGTGAGTTGAAAATGATGCTAGAGTGACCCCTAATTAGAAAAACATTGTCTTAACATCAGTTTGGTGTATCATTTGGTCAACCAGTATTGTCAAGTTATATGCCAGGTTTTTCTTTGCTTGCTTTTGCTCAGGTGGTTTGACCTGCCACACCATGAAATTCTACCTGAGTTTCTTCACCTCTTCCTCAGTCCTTGAGTATAGAGAGATACAGTTCCTGAACAAAGCTTTCCGCAGTATACAACATTTGCAGTGCAGCATTTATTCGCGATCCTAGAATAATCAAAGAATTTCCATGAAACAGAGTTTTACCTGGATATAACTCGGGAGGACAACCCTTCCCTGCAGTTGGGAGACTAAGAATCAATTTTTTGTTGATCAGGGTTAAAGAAATGCCCTTCTCCTGTTGCAGGTAGAACAAATCACAGTCCACGAGAAACATCAAAGTTATCAAAACAAAACCCTCTTCTCCCTTTGACATCTTTGCACTCTGAGTCTGGACTTATTCTGGGTGTGACAGCTACATCACTCCCCTGTGGGTGTGATTTGTTGCATTCATAGTTTCTTGTAGACACCCAAAATATTGATCAGGTGACTTCTGTCAAACATATGGATTTGCTTTGACAAACTCATTCAACTGAGGTCTTTACATAAATGTCAAAACCAGCGTTCAGCTCACTGGCATCCCTTCTAATTTATAGGTCACAAAAGTTTGGCCTGTGAAAAATGCATTCCCTACAAAATCAACAGATGGCGGTTGGATGTCAGTTCCTGAGTTAGGGGATTGTCTCTCAGATCCCCAAATACTACAATAGTCAATCTGGCAATGGCAACTTAGACAGCACGTCAACTGCTTGCTAACCTTCATTGCATTTACCCTGCCTCACGGTCCCATTTATCCCATTTACTCAGACATCTAAATCAGATACCTTTTTTTCAAGGGCAATATTTTTTTCCTTGGCATCTTTTTACCATCTATATGCACTGCAAGTGCAATGCCCTTCCGTTTACCCCCATGCAGTTTCCTCCATCTTAGCTCACGAGAGTCTGCAACTAACCCACTATGAATGCATTTACGTGGTCTGCCAATTTGCATTAGCCATACATTTTCATTTTCGTTATTGGCATTTGGTCATGGTTTGTAGAAGTTTACAATCTATTTGGAATTACATGTTTTGCAGCACCCTGTGCGCGGTTGCAGTATATGTCAATATAGTCCTGACAGCACAAGGCTCAGAAAAGCCTTGACTATCTGTCAAAAGCAGAACGTTAAAAAAAATATTCGGTGTCTAAGGACGGGGTGGGTGAATAATTCAAGTGCACACTGGTTAATTTGTGCAGGTGGTTACGGGTGCTGAGCACTGAAACACAATTCTTTGGGCCAGGACTTATTTTTACTCATCAGCTTTTGACCAAGAGCAAGACAGAGCAAGGCAGAAAAGAGAGAAAGAAAGAGGAAAAGGGAGATAGGAAAACAGTGACCAAGGGAGAAATCAGGGGAGAAAAATAACTTTTAAATGTGGGAGAAAGACACAAGAAGTCTAGGGTGGTGCAAGAAAGTGGCATGAGGTGGAATGAAGACCAACTTCCTTGATAATCAGCAACCCCAGCATTCAACACCACCAGAAGTGTTCTAAGAAAATCTTTTGGACCCTCCAGTCATTTCTATGTATTCATTTTTGTAATATAAATTAAGCAAGTTTTTGCATTTGTATGAAGATTTGCATTTACATCTTCAGGGTTGGTGCATCGCGGGCTCTCTTCCATGGTGAGATTTGCAAAGATATGAGAGGATCACATTTGTACGGTGATGCCCTTGTTTTTGGATCAAGTGCTCATAAGAGGAGTTGAATAAATGACCTCTACCTGAAGTGCGATGTCAGCATCACTTTCAGATGAGAGGTCTACGTTTGGCATCTTCATCGATGCAGCCACCCTTATACTTTCAGATTGATAACAAACTATAACGCTATTTATTAAATATATAAAGTTGTAGTTCATAATGTAGTTCGAGTATGACCAAACAAGATGTAATTCTAGAAAAGACATTTGAGGGAATGAATTCGAAAAACACACACTGCTGGCTGCCAGCTTGAAGAAAGTTTAGTTAGTGCAAGTAAATGTCAACATCAGGTTTCTGACAGCCCCAAAGTTGGCAGTGTCACAAATCTCGAGAGCGCTGCAAATGGCTCACTTCCTCTATCCGCTCTGCAGATTGCATTTACTATTGTGATAACTATCTTAGTTGCTTTCGTCCTTTTCATCCTTTTGCTTGATAAAATCTAAACCACTGGTCCATAAAACAAAGCATCTTGCTAACCAGACACAGCATTTGAATATGGAGTCTCATCGCAGCAGGACTGTCTCCATTCTGTAGCACCCCCAAACATGTACAAAGAGGTGTGAACGCCTTATAGTAAAGTGTGCTTAAGATAGACAAAAGGCTGGCTGCCATACAAGGCTTGCCTGCAACCTCCATCCCTGTTCCCCAATTGCAACTCTTAGAGGGTCGTGTTTTAGAACGTGTAGAGTGCGCCTTTTTTGCTCCGTCAATGTATTCGTAAAGGAAGAGCCTTAAGTGACAATGTATTGCATTTAAAGTGCCAGCAATTTTAAACCAGGCTTAAAAACAAAGGCTAGAAGGTTTGGGGATGAAGCCACTAGTATGGTAGAGAAATTGAAAAAAAAAAATCTCTGCCTTTGACCGGTCGGTAGGCCTGTGGATGAAGCAGCACTTGTAAAGCAGTGACATATAAGAAACCACTGCTTCTCAACGGCTAGTAGGGCTGGGGAAGTGAAAAATGCAGTGTCTAGCAAGGGCTGGTAATTGTAATTGTAAAATATTTATAGAGCGCATGGTTACCAAAGGCATCCCCGCGCTAGAGGCCAAGAGCTAGTGAATAGTATCGATTTATGGAAACAAGAAAGTTTCTAAACATTTCCGAAAGCCCAGATGGTTAGTTACACATCGAATATCTAGAGTAAAGTGCGTCGAAGTCAATAAATTGTACAGGGGCGGCTCCTCCACTAGGGCGGAGGAGCGTCACCTCACTTCTTTTTTGCAGTGCTAGAAGCAGAAACATAACATGGTAATAAAGTTATTACCATGTTATGTTTGGTTGTCGGGGCTGCTCTGCAACCAGGGGAGGAGTGGTGTGCTCACTCCAGAGTGCGCAAAGACTGTTTGGTTGGCCTCCTGGGGCAGCCCAAACCAGTCATGAGCACTCTACCCTTCTCCATGAAGGCTGCAATGCAGCCTCCATGGAGAAAATGGCCTCCCCATAAGCCACTGGCTGGGTGGCGTCCCGACCAATCACAATGCTGCTTGCAGCGTGGTGATTGGCCTAGGGGAGGGAGCCTGACTACCTGCTTCCTGTTCCTGCCAGAGACTAGAAAACAGGAGAGCAGGAGTAGTGAAGACGTGGGACCCGGCCAGGGGAAAGGTAAGTAATTTGTTTTTTAATTACCCCGTCCCCCCGCCCACAAGCCATGCCGGCCGCAACTGGAATTGTGAGCAGAATACTGCTTCTGGCAGTCACATATAAGAACTCGCTGCTTCTGAATGGCCAAAAGGGTTGGGAATGTGAGACATGCTGCGTGTCACAAGGGCCAATAAAGCGTGTGAAACACAGTCAATTGTAAGCGGAATTGTTTTTGTGATGGCCTGATAATAGGCCTGGGCAAAAATTTCGTTCCGTTCGCGGAAATTGCGATAATTTGACATTTTTGCGTTCCGCGGAGAGCGCGAAAATGTCAAAAATTCCGGTTTCCGCAGCTTGGCGATAATTTGTTTCTTGCTCGCGCTGTAAAATTATACATTCTCGCGCGCGCGCGATCGCCTTACCTGAATCCCTGCGTTCGCCGACGAGTTTTCTTGATCCGGTCGCGTTCTCCATGAGATGTTGTATTGTTTTTAGCCATTTGCGCTGTCTCGCGACAGTTCGCGCCCGCAGTGACGTCATGCGTCGCGCGATCACGTCTTTCTTCTCGCGATCATGCACCGCGAGAACAACTCAAAACAAGATGGCCGCGCCCGCAAGCAACCACATGGGTAAGTTGGCGACCCGCAACCATGCAGAAAATCTCGCGAACATGCCGGAAAAAAACTTCCGCATCTTTGCGATATTTCTGCTTGTTTGCGATAATTTTAAACATTCTCGCGATAATTTGCGAAGGTTAATTCCGCAAATTCCGCCCACCCCTACCTGATAATGCAGGGCAGACTGTGCGTGAAACAAACAAGCAATAGAGTATTGGCCTGGTATTAACATGCTGTGTTTTTAGGCAAATCATTTAATCTCCCTGTACATACCATAAATAAATGTGTCTTTGTGTAATGTATCTGGTGATTTTGGAAAGCGCTGCAATAATTTATGTTCAAGTGCACTGTATATAAAACTGCTTAAAAAAACGAATGTAGGGCTAGTTACAAAACAGGAGCTTTATAAAGCATTCCTACATAATACACCGCTGCTTCTAAAAGGCTTGTGTGATTGGGGATGATGCCACTAGTATGGTAATGAAATTTCAAAAATTAAAAAATCTGTGCCTCTGACTGGTCGGTAGACCTGTGGATCAAGCAAGCACGTATGAAGCAGTGACATATAAGACCCCGCTGCTTCTGAATGGCCATTAGAGTTGGGAATGCAAGTAGGGTTGGGAATGTGAGACGTGCCACGTCTCGTAGGGGTCAGTAAAGTGTTTGAAATGCATTAAATTGTAGGCAGAATGGTTCTTTTGATGGCCCAATAAGGCAAGGCAGACTGTGTACGAAACAAACCAGCACAGAAATGATAGAAATCCCATGTAAACATGATCCTTACAACATTGACTGTTAACCCGGGCAAGGTTAGCCAAGCAAATTTTTTTTTTCTTTAAACTAAAAGCTTCAAAAGTATCCCAGACAACTATCAAACCGAAAAAATTCAAGTTTTAGCAAGAAGGTGACATAATAAGAAAAGGGAACATGCTGGGGCACAATAAATCCCATGTAATGGATGCTTCATTTCGAAAGAGTTGATAAATCCTCGCAAACGCTAACAATACAGTGAGAAGCTCATGCCAAGTGTTTGTTTTTAAGTCCGAAAGCAGTCTGGGTTTAGGATTTTGGATAAAAAAACACAGCCCAACGTGCGCACGGTGTGCCAGTTAAAACGGAACAAAAGCTAATATTCCCAAAACATGGGCTTGGATGAAAGCAATGTAAAAAAAACCTTGTTAATCCAAAAAACTGCCTTTTGGTTAAAATAAACACAATTTATGTTCAACTGTGAAAAGTTCATGTCGAAACTCAATCTTGAATTCTGAACAAAAAACGCAGCCCAAGTGTGCACAGAAGTTAAAAAGGAACACAAGGGAAAATTCCAAAAACACGGCTGGTCTGAAAGCAACTAAAACAAGCAATGGAACTGGAGGCACTGCAGGGGAAGCAGCAGTAACACAACTGTGTTGCGTTAAAAGGGGTTGGAGGAAGAATGCTATATTTAAATGGTAAGCAGCTAGGGCACTGAAGCTGAACACAGACAAACAGTAATAGAGCAGGAAACCTAGAAAAAAATAGTCTCCCAGAGATCAGATAAAGAATCAGATCAGAATGAGACAGTACTAGCAAGCAGGGATTTTTAAGGACACTGACATAGACAAATGAAAAGCAATGGCAAACAAGCGGATGGACTTGATGCATACAGATTGATTACAGCAGAGCTCGAAGACTCGACCTAAAAAATTAATTAAGGTTGGTTTTATCGCTTGAGAGCAAACTATTCGAAGGGCGCAACGGATGGGATTTGGGATATCAGGGAAGAGTCAAAGGAAGATTAAGAGTCAAGGAGTGAACATACAGATGGCAGCCTTGGTCCATGGGCTAGCAAACCTGCCAGATGGGAAAATCAGAAGGGTCCAGGGAAAACGTAAGAGTAGCCTCAAGGAGGCATAAGGATGGATAAAGTACAGGGGAATTTAAAGGGGTGGGAACTGTTTAGGGGAGGCAGCATGGGCTAGCTTTTAATTGATTTGTTCACTGTTTAGGGCATTTTAGTTTGTACGGCGAGATGCAAATGAAGTTGTTGTTAATATGCCCTGCTTGCTTCCACTAAAGCTGCCTTTTTACACCTAAAGATCGCCTGTGATTGTTTTCTCCTCAAAAACATCCTATAGGCATTCTTGGCCCGATTGATTACATTTCTTCTTTCTCAACGCACTGAAATCTGGTATACGAATAGCCATTTATGTGGTGCTCTCCACACAGTGACATGTCTCTGTATGGTGTTCATTAGTGGCGCTCATTTAAGAAAGGTGAAAGGTTTACTGACTTTGTTCGTTTTAAAATCTGCCGGGTTTAGGTTGGTCCCCAGACCACTAAAATAAGTTTACAACTGGTTTACGAACTTACAAACACTTGCAAATTCGAACCTTTCCACCACTGCAAGGAATACATTAGAAATACACAAAAATCTAAGATTAAACAGATACGGAGGTCTTCACAAGGTAATGAGGTTGGAAAGATGCAAAAAAGTAACAGAAACCATAGGCATTTATTCACCAGAATGACCGGTGCAGCTAGAGGGCCATAATTACCCATTGGAACCACGCGGCACTGCCTGGTTGGCCCCCGTGACCCACCTTGGACCCCTTACCTGCCACCTATTTGCTAATAAAATGGCTTTGGTTATGAAAAGCAGTGAAAATCGCAGAAAGCAAACATGGCTGCCTGTTACAGCACTGTTGGTATTCATGGCCTCTGAGAATAGGCTAGGAAGGGAAACACGAGGGGTGCCTAATGAGAGCATAGGGACTGCAGCTGGTACCCCTGGCTTCCTCTTATGGCCCTCTGTGCGGATAATTAATGGAACAGGCTCCAACCCCCCCCATTTCCACCTGAAAATGTGTTTTTCTGTAAGTTGTTACAGCCTCGTAAGGTGGTTCAGTGGGGGTAATGCATGCTCATCAGAGCTCTCAGCCTACAGGTTTTAATTCAGAAAGGGCCTACAAAGCCTTTAATCTGTCTACTGTTGATAAAATGGTAGCACAGTAAAATGTATTGTTTAAAGAGCGACAAAATGACCAAACTCCGTGAGGCTGAGAATTGTGTAAAAAACATAAATCATGTAAGTTAAAGTTGAAGAAACTATGCTACAGGTGTGCACGCTATTCTGTGCCCAGAAGAGGCACATTGAAGTCGTCTGCTATTGTGATTTAATGCGAGCACTGCTGTATGGTGTCTACCCTCAGAAGTAATTTGAACCAGAATGGCTGGTGTGCTGGGCCAGCCTGGCTGCAGATGTCCTGGCTCTGGTGTTCATTAGTGCAGTGAAGCACAGCTGTGATCTGTGTCCAGGGAGGCCCTGCTTTGGACTCTCCACAGGACTGCTGTAGCAGCCAAGCAACTTCCCCAATCTCCTGCACACGAGCCATCATTATACAACATTAAAAAAACACGGTTAACGGCATGGGTCCCATCGCAGGCATTGTATACTAGTAAAACGTAACAAATTCTCTTTTGTTCTGTTTTGGATGCTTGTCTAGTATCAAATTATGCAACTGTATTTTTTCTTTTACATTTCAAAAATGAACAAACAACAATATATTTGGTCCATGTTTTATTAAGTTAACCTACCAACCAAAACTAAAGCAGACAGTGTTTTTGCCCTATTGCGATTACCCTTGTTATGATACAAAGTAAACTTGCTCAATCCATGTTAACTTAATCACCGATGACGCCAGCAGCAAAATCGTGCAATAGAGAAATTGATCCACTCTAGCATCCGTGTTTGATTTTTTGCTGGCCATGTGCGCCATACACACATGCATTGCACACCCTGCTCTAAAGATATTTCAGGGGCTTACCACTGACAGATTTCAGTTGATGGTAGAACACGGCCAGCATGCAATACTTGGGGGTCAAACCTGACTGCCAGTGACGTGCCACTCCACTGTGCATTAGTACTCCTGCCCTGCTGCACAATTCTTTAACCCATTATAAAAGGGCCCAATTGTAGGTTTGGGGCAGTTGTGTGTCGTGCTTGTGGGCCTGACTATTGTGTGTCCTTCTTCATGCGATGTGATGGTTACTGATCTAAGCATGAGAGGAGGCAATAAGCAGGTAGATAGGCTGGCATGGGGCAAGACTGCACTCAGACCAAGAAGGACAAGAGGATGCCATACTCCCTTCATTTGGGATTATTGTATAGCTAGGCTTTTCTGTTTTCAGTGTTTATTTTCTGTGGATTTCAATGGTGTTTGCTCAGTGTTCTCCAAACCTTTTTTAAAGTCAGTGCTTATCAGTGTTTATTCAGCTGCCTAAGCCCCAAAAAAGATAAAAAAAGAATTTTTCCATTGGGTACAAAACGTTTTTTCTATTGATTGTTATAAAACACATATTTAATTTAAAAGAAGTAATGCAGGGTATGTAGTGTCTTCCCATTGTCAGTGTGTTTAATGGGCATATGTAAGACTGTTTTAAGCATATGAAGTCTGTGTATGGAATTCTCACTCACACCTCCTTACCCTCTCTCACATCATATTACCTCTCACACACATTCTGTCAGGACTCGCTCTGCTTTGCAGTGCTATTAATGGATTAAAAAGTAAGAGTACTATATTCAAATGGTTTAGCCCCTTCCATGCTCATGACAAGCCCAGCTCGTCATGAGTCACAGTGGAGCTGTGCTCATGACGAGCTGGGCTCATCATAATGACCGCGGTCCATGCACGCGTGATTGATTCGCCCCTGTGCGGGAGAATTAATCAGTTGGCGGAGTCGTGACGAGCCCAGCTCGTCATGAGCACAGCTCCACTGTGACTCATGACGAGTTGGGCTCGTCACGAGCACCACGTTGCTGCCCCTCGCTCCACCCCCGCCATAGGGGAATTACCCCCACGGCGAAGGGGTTGATAAACACATTTGTGAGCACAGTTGGGAGCCATTCATCTGCTCCTTACTCAATATTATGACAATGTAGAGGTGGTTATCCTTCCCAACAGCATAGTACCTTGTGAAACCTTTAAAGCTTTGAATTGCGCCAGGTAAATGTGTAGTTCTGCATTCAAAAGCATCTGAAGCTTGATACTTAAAACATGCTTGCCATTACCTTTCTGCACTCTTTGTCTGACTACATTTAGGTGGTGCTGGTCTTGTGTGGACATTATAGCTGCCTATTGTCCCCATGGCAAATGTCTCACTTTGTCAGGCCTGACCTTTTAAAAGGCATCACATTGTGTCCTGGAACTTGAAATGTTGCTGTTAACTTTGTAACTATGGGCTCAAAATCCCCAGCAGTAAAGTGCAGTCGGGTAAAAAGCCAGGAATAGCTAAAAGTATCACACATAACAATGGCACACCTTGCTGCTATGAACTCTGTTGATATGTGGAAACCATTGTTCCATGTTTTCACCAGTATCCTATGTGTATAGCAACAGCATTTTTTTCACAGGTACCTGCCACTGCAACTTGCATTGAATATTTGAAGCGTGAGGTGTTTGGCCGTTCGGCTGCTATCAATACTGGCTCGTTAGAAATGAGGGATGATATATCAAAGGGTTTTGCCATTTCTGTGTCTGTAGGTAAATGCGAAGTACATATTGGCTAAGAGTTTTATGAGCCAGACATTTCACCAACCAATAAAATAATTAAACACTGCCAAAAGATCAAATATGGTTTTAATAGTCTCAGATTCTTACAATGTATAAAAATTAGATCAGACCTCAAACCTACTTCTAAACCCTGCACCTTTAATCCAAGCACACAAAATTAGAGGGAAAAAAATAAAGAAGACACAGTCTTTTAGTAACACCCCTAAATGACAAAACTCAAGCAGAATAATCTTAGACCATTCTTTCTTCTTGCTACCTTAAGTAACAAAGTTATATTGTGTTGGCACTTTCAGAATGAAATTAAATAGACTTATTCTCTCTCACTTTCCTTTCTCTGAATGACATTTTTAGTTTGTGGTTGTGCGGGTGTTTATCATTGTTTATATGTTTACACTGATGGGGGTTGTTATCCTTTCAGTGTGATTTTATCACTTTTTATAGTTCATGCTTTAAACGTGATAGCCCAAAGCCTTGTTCTTATGCATACACTGTCTATGCACAAAATAAAGACAAGATTCAAGAAAAAAATGATTTCTTGAAAGCAAGAACTAACAAGGTACTAGCTCTCAATGAAACAATTTAGTTCACAGATGATTCTGCTTCGGCGTAATTAATAGTTACAGGTCAACATTGGCGATGAAGAGACCTGGTTTCCACATATGTTACATCACTCTGGTGATTCTCATCCTAGCTCCCAGGTGTCCTCAACTCTGCCAGCCTGCATCATGTGAAGAGTGCCATTTGAAGATGAAAAATCCACTATCAAACGTGAGCCACAGACCTCCAAAATTGATGCCTGAGCCGGTTACTCAGGGCATCTACCAGTCTTTGACTCACTTTCAATTGAGACCTGCCACCTTTCAGTATCAGTAGCATTAACAGTCTAGGGCCTAGAGGGTGCGGTTGGATTAAGGACATTGACATTTATGCCGGTTGCATTTGGCACTGAGAATGAGATGTGCCTTATCTGCCTCTTATTTACATTGTGCTATTCCATATACTCGTGACGTGATATTCAAATTTGAAGAGGTGGCGGGAGTATTATGTGATGGATTGAAGCACAGGCGGATGACATACGTCCTGTCAAAGAAAAATGTGGATTCTGGGAGCTTTCTCTCTGTTCCACTCAACCTCGCAAAAACCTGGCAAAACAGTGGACACATTTATTATGAGACTAAAAGAGCATGGTCAGCACTGTAATTTTGCCAGTGACAACTGTGAAGAAGCCCTTCACTCTTATTCACAACAGGTACCTAATGGAAAATTCTTAATAAATCAAAAAAAGCACAACGTGTACAATAACTCTAAGTTGGGCATATGTCTTTTAAAGACGAGAACCCTCACTCACCACTGGGGTGACATGCTTCATCATTGGGTTCCCACTTGCACATAGTGCCCGCAAGGTGCACTATGTGGGCTACAACTCTCCCAATGGAGAGGAACGCGAGGTGTTTTGTTAACTCCAATGGAAAACAGTGACTGAGGGGCAGAGTGCAAATCAAAAGTGATTTAAAAACATCTCAGAAGGAAACTAGACTTTAATAGCTTTCCCAATGGATGTGGATAAAAAGTAGTGTGACGATAGGTATATAGATATTCCCTTATCTGACTAGGTCAACATGTTCCTGCAAGATGACACAAGGTTCAATGCATTCTTCAGGACCATTGTCTTGTCACTCTGCTATAAAGTGTATAAAATTATACTAAACGCCATACTTATATCATTGTATGTATCAGGGAGACCAACTGCAGTCTGGTCTTCTATCAATACTATATAAGCATATCCTCCTCAACCTAATTCAGGTCCTTTTCAATGAGTGGGTACCAAATACTGCCACATCATACACCTTAATTTGGGGCCAGAACGGGGAGGAGCCCTTCACTCTCATGTAATTGCTGGCTGTGAATCTGGTGCATTCCAAAAGTAGCTGCTGCAAAAACCAAGGAAACTAGATGATATCCATGCTATGAGTGGAACATCCTGCGCGTTCATAAGTCAGGTTAAGGTCATGGGTCACCACAAACTCAAGAATGTAATAACACATCTACTAACTGTTTAGAAGGAATGCACCTTGCTAATGAAGGACCCTGCACATGCTGTCACTATGTTTTCTGCCTGCTGTTACTGCATCTTCCACCTCCCGCATTCAGGCATGTGCCCAGCTTCACAAAGCAGGTGCCACTAGTGCAGCACATTGGGCCACTTTCAAAGTGTCTGTAGAATCCATGGCATTTTGAATGTCTTCAGCTAACAAACCCCCAGTGACCAAGACTTCATCCTTATAGAAAGCTGAAGAATGCAACTGATTCACAGCACCGGATTAGCGAGGTCCCTGTGTGACACAGATCACCCTCCTCATCATCTGGATCAACATCACTGGACAATGAACATCATACAAGTGCAAAGAGTTTCTCAATCGAGAGTAGTGTGCAATCTGAAGATAATGATGGACTATCTGATCTTGTGATTAGGGTGTGTGGCAATAGGATATTGGTCCACTGGTGCCACCATCAACGTTATGACCAACATTGACTTTGTCAAACAACCTCATAAACCTGATCTTCTGCTGACCAGGATATGAATTGCCACATATGGCTTCGGATAACCCTTTCAGATATCTTGATGTCTTTCACCCTCAGCTAACACATGACTTTCACTCCATTGTTGTGGACGTTTATGTAGTTAAAACTGCTACTAGCACTGGATGTCTCCTGAGATTCAGATGGGCCATCAAACGAAGCCTTTTGCAGATACTATACATGGCTATAGATGAGGTGTCGACTGATGCTGAAGGTGATTGGGAGTACCTTTTTCCAACCCTATTTCAAGGCACAGGCAAATTAAAAGACAGACAGATCTGTCTTCACATGGATGAAACTGTCGGAGCTCAAGATTTCAGAGGCTTCCCATTCGGCACCAAAAAAAAAGTAGAAGAAGAAGTCCAGAACCTCCTCGAACACAATTTCATCAAACTTGTTAAAGGGCCACTTCTACGCACCTCCCCCATTGTCCCAGTACCTAAACAACAAGTTGAATGTGGAATTTGCATCTGTGTTGACATGCATCAGACATATCTGGCCAGTCAACGTGAGAGAGTATCAAGAATCCAAGACATGATTGACCAGATAAATGGAGCCCGCACGTTCTACATTCGGGACTTAAACAGAGGCC
Organism: Triturus cristatus; assembly: GCF_964204655.1. Taxonomy (NCBI): domain Eukaryota; kingdom Metazoa; phylum Chordata; class Amphibia; order Caudata; family Salamandridae; genus Triturus; species Triturus cristatus. The sequence continues at coordinate 868,021,730 of NC_140581.1, forward strand.
ATAGCCACCTTGAACTAGAGGAAGGGTCATACTACACAATAACCTTTGTAACCCACTGTGCCTTGATTCCATACAAGCACCCCAGCTTTGGCCTTTTTCAGTTGCTAAGATATTCCATGATGAAATTCTGTGAGTTATTCAGGAAATACCCAACACTTGAAATACATTGATGACATAATAGTGTTTGGAAAATCCAAGGGGGAACGGACAATAAGCTGATCAAAGTATGCCAAACTCCTCAGGAAGCATGTCTCATGTTCAACAAAGTAAGATGCCAGCTAGAGACAACCTCACTGAAATTCTGTGGCCATATTTTCTCACAAGAGTGCATGCACCTGGATCTTGATAAAGCCTCTGCCCTGACTCTCCACCAGATAATCTTTTGGCCCTTTGTCCTTTCTGGGGTTAGCAAGCTTCTGTTCCTGGTACATACCTGACTTTTTTTTTATTAATCAGTGCTCACTATAGGAACTCACAAAAAAGTGGTACACTTTAATATCGTCACAACCGTTCCAAGCACAGTTGACACCTTCCCGCGACAGTTGCAAGGAGAACAATATCTCCACTCTAAACATTGCAAATTAACATTTTTCGATCTTCAGTGAGCAGACAATAAATTGTTCACTGCAATCCTTTTCTCCTTCATACTTTGACTCTCTTTTTTTAACTCCTTCTTTTTGGCTTTTCTTTCCCTTCTGATACTTGTTCAATCACTTCTGTTTTACCCTTTCTGTCTTCAAGCTGCCCTTCCTGACCAAAGATACAAATCAAGACCCCTGAATGCCTCAGCACAACACAAATATGATCTATCTATCTATCTATCCATCCATCCATCCATCCATCCATCCATCCATCCATCCATCCATCCATCCATCCATCCATCCATCCATCCATCCATCCATCCATCCATCCATCTATCTGTATACCCACCTATCTACCAACCCCCATACATATTTATTGTGGGAGGATGTAATGTCTTGGCCATCGCATCTCCTTCCTCATGCATGGTGATGTATGTTGTGGCCGAGCACGAGTGGAGGTGACTGCTGGACGTGGGCAGGGGGGGCGGGACAAAACAGAACTTTCGGAGCAAGAAGCGAGAGAGGACGCCATTCGGAGCTCTCTTCATTGTATAGCCTAAGACCTCATTCCTGTGCACAAAATAAAGATTTTCCGAAAATAATTCGAGTGGGAAAACTCAAAATAAGGAAAGCTTTTATGTAACGCATGATGTCCTAATTGGTGCGTACAACTCACAAGGGCCTGCAGTGAAAGTTTGAGCTCAGTCATTAAAGGATAGCTTCCTCACAATGATGGCCCCTGGGGAAAAGCACGTCGCAGGCTAGTCTTTCCCCGGGGGATTTCGTGCTCAAAACAGGACATGGGTGGGAATAGGAAAATGGAGGGGGTAGGGTCAGGTGTTAGGGGAAATATATATGGTTCCGGAGATGCGCGAACTGCCTCTTCCAGACCCTGTGCATCACCAGGAGGGGAGGAGTGGGCATTAATGCAAATTTGTCAGCCCGCCTACCCTACAGTCTGAGGTGGTTCCGGGATAGAGAGCTGTTAATGGTGTTACAGCATTGTTTGCCAAATTTAAAACAGGTTGCAGGGGATGTAGGCTGGAGTCCTGAGGGGTTGGAGAGTCACATATAGGTTCTTCCACACCCTCGAGGGGAAAGAAGAACAGAGCTCAGGTAGAAACTAAGTGTGAAGTACCTTATCGAGTGAGTTCAGGGGAGGATGTTTGGGAGATAAAAGAAAGTGAGCCTGGGGAGAGGGCAAGAATGTAAGGATTGGATCAGGGAAGGATGGAACAAGGTACGACACTTGGGGGAATGAAAGATGGTGTGAGATGTGAATGGCGGCGTGATATATGGGAGGATCGTGCATAACGTTACAGATTTGATGGTATTGTTTAATAAGGTTAATATACTGCAACCATGTCCTAATAAATGGCCTTTTACGCTAATCACGGGACATGAGTGTTTTGTGGTTGCACAATCCCATTTGTGAATATATGCCCTGCACATGCTCTTACAGGTCTCTCCATGCCTTATGTAATTGTTAGTATTCTTGCGTGAATTGTGTGAATGAGGACGTAATATAACAGCGTTTTTAAAGTGTCTCTCATTTTACTTCACACAGCTTGACCGCGGTGTGTGCGCCCCTCCCGAGGCGTATAGGATGTGCCACTCACAGTTCGTGGACACAGATGGTTGCAAGCGGTGCGGCGTCAACACTTGGCAGGACGAGAGCGGCTTGTACGCTAACAGGGAAATAAAAGAAAGCATATGTAAGCGCACTGATCCCATCAGACAATGCATGTAACAATGGAAGGGAATGTCAAACCATGCTATCCTCCAGCAGCATGGCATTGTGCTGAAGTACCATTGACTGTCATGGACAAGGAAAGCCATTTAAAGTATACAAAGTGGCCTGATAGGTTGCATTCCTGTGCCCAGTTCAAATAAAGGAGATTGTGGTCACATCTTTTTTGGTTCGCTGAACAAAATCATGAAACTGTTCCTGTTAATTTCTCTGCATATCAGGATCCAAGCCAGTGGCATCAGTACAATTCTTCGAATTTCTACTTAGATGTGTACATGTTGTGTAATAAAAAGTGTTTAAACTATTAAATGCTGTTGTTGAACCATTTCAAAGTTTGGTAAATGTATAGAATGTTCTGTACTTTCTTTGTCAGGTGTCTTGAACAATTAATGCAGCTCTAAAACTGTAGGAAAGGCAGGTCCCAGTGGAACTGGCAGTTGCTTATTATGCCTGAAGTTCGTCACTCAGTATAGCCATTTACAGGTGTATCACGCAGCATGATATCTTATAGCTAACCGTGTAATATTTTACGTCTCCATTCCTTCAATAGCATGCTAAAGGAGATAGGGCAAATCGGTGTGGTATTCAGTGAGCCACTCAGTGTGAAATGTTATACTCGCAGTTCCACTGCAGAGATGTATGGATTTTGATTCTGCTCTGTCTTGCCCACCTGGTTCTCTGAGAAGGATTAAAAACACTACTCCTGAGCACACAGGGAAATGGGAAGTAGGAAAGACACATGTCACTGCATAGCACCCTCGCTTGGACCAGGTATGGATTTGTCTCATTCACTTGAGTCCTAAAGAAAGCAAACAACATTAACCATGATTGGGAAAACCTCTGCAGCTATGTGTGCTTGTGAATTCTGAATATTCTCTTGCAACATATACCACTAATCTCAGTATAAATTCTAGATTTTCAAATGATTTAAAGTTATATTCATGGAGAACATAATTACTCAACTACCTTGAATATATTCAAATACAGTTTTAATGTGTCCTGCAACACAAGATCAATTAAGTAGTTCAAAACCTTGGAAGGAAGAGAAGATTGGAACTCTACAACCCAAACATAGTTCAGTTCAATAGAATCAGTTCTGAAAAAAATGATATCACCTTTGAAGAAATGTCCAAATGTGCACAAACAGTAGTGTCAGTTATCCATGAGCAATCAGTGGGACAAATGAACTTTCAGCAATTGCAATGAGGAACAACATTCAACGATCAGTGTAGATCAATTCAGTCTTGGAACTGAGTGAGACAAAAGCATATGAAGTCCAGCTATTGGGAAGCAGGGATATTCACTGTAAACATCTTGATATACTAAGTTTATTTTTTTTCTTGTTTGTGATCTTAATTCTTGCATGAATGTGGTCACCATCTTGGTATGGGAAGACATGCAAGATGCTTATGAATGTGGCTTCCATCTTGGGAGCATCCATCATTGTCAAATCTGCATTCAATATTACAAAAATATAAACGTTTTACAAAAACTAAATATAAAATACAACATATGCTTTTATCATGAATATTGCTTAATATGCCTGATGGTCCCATCTACCTTGATTAACCCCTATAATGAATCCTCTCCTATGTTAACCGCATTTCATGCATACTATGTTGATTTTGCTGACATGTAAAAAAGCAGGTGACAAACTAGTGAATATTGGCTGCCTTGTAACCTCTTTGACTGTTATCTACTAGAATCCTTAATGAGTAAGCGTAGCATGCTCCTCACCACCAAACTCTCCAAGTGCATTTTGCTGTTATATATCCTAACATTTGCTAAAGAGATGCATTTCTCATCACAAGCAATAATTGACATCAGTTCTGAGACAACGTGAATCTCAAACTTAGGTTGCTGGATATTTGCAGATGGTTCTTCAAGTCAATGGGGCAACCAGAAGTCAATACTTTTCTCATATTCTATATTTATGTTGAACCTTTGTTTGTGTGTGGTTTGAATGAAGTTGCCAAATGTATGGGGAAGTTGTAGGAGGTAGCATATAGCATATAGCATGCATACATATTAATACTTTATACATAGACATTCTCTGCTACAGAGGGAACCTGCATGGGAGGTGGTCGAAGGACTTGAGGAAAATGGTGTGCAGACATTGCATGGGAGTGAGGTCATACTTTGCTCAAATCTCCCATAGGCGTATATGTAACCAAACGAGTATACACCAGTCACGGAGTAAATTATGCAGTGTGTATAAAAAGATCTTCTCCAGTAGTTGAAAGGACACACTCAGTTTAACCGGTCACACTGTAAAGCTACATATTTTCTGCTGGTTGCAACACCTCTTTGAATATTCAGCAGTACATGTGAGGATAGATTGATCAACTCAACAGCAGCTGCCCATCTAGTGTGTTGGCTCTAGCAAAGTACCGAAACTGGCAAATCTTCCTGTGTGAGAAATCAGTGAATCTATGTATATAAGAGTATTTCTGTTCTTTTTTTATTTTAAACTGTGAATCACAGAGAGTGAAACCAGCTGATGTGCTACACTAACTGAAGAGTCACTCCCTCTGCGGAGAGGCAGCGCACCCACTCGTGCAGTCCAGTAGCTGAAAGATTATTGGATATTCTGGACCAGTGTTGAGCCATGAGATCGAGAGCAGACGATCTTTGGAAATGTCCTCTTAGCAGCAAAGTATATATAACTACAGCGGTTATCCCCAAATCATGCCAAGGACTGGAAGGGTGCTTCAAGGGTCTGCTCTAAGACGAGAATGTCTGGTTAATAGATTTAAATGTTATCAAGAAAAGATGGTTGTATAGGCTGTGTTAGTCCAGCTTAATGCAGGCCAATTATCATTTAATTTAGAACTCTATTACACAGCTAACAACATTGTGGTTTTATTGATATGGATGATGAGACTCCCTTTCTGATGTAGACTTCTCCATCTGTTTATGAGAAAATAGGAGGCCGCCAGCATACCTGCCGTGACATCATGATCAGAGGCCTTCTCCTGACCAAGAGAGCATGGCAGCTGAAATCTACCCCAGACAGCAATGTCTGTCTAACTTTGCCCTTGGGAGACATGACTGCACAAGGAGCATTGACTGGCTTGAGGTTGTCGTCTGTGGTGTTAGAGGTGGCGTGTGAGAAGGAGCTGCAACCCGTCAGTACTCTGGTTACATTCATTGTATCGTGGTGTCTGTCATATGGCGTCCACATTGGTTATTGTGTGGGGCTACCACTGACAGTGGAGAGAACACCTCCCTCTTAGCACTGGGGAGCATTGTGTCAATGAGCCAAGCCATGCCACTCTACAATAGAGACGGGGGTTTAAAAAGTTGGTGCATCACCGCCGCATTTATCACCACAACCCACAGAAGAGCAAACGGTGGATCCCCGTCTGAGAAGCTTCAGTGAAAGAATTTAGAAGTGGTGTCCGATCCAAGAAGGACAGCACTTAATGCGCAAAACAGTAATAAGTGCAGGAACCGAAAGCTTTTTTCCAGAGTCCATCTCGAGCATCGTTGTTCCACCACTCCAAACTCTCTGTTTTTTCCCTCTCACTTTTGCAGGCTCAGTTTCATCGCTGCTTTCTCCCTTTTTCAGTGTCCCTATCTGTTGCTCCTTTCTCCCTTTTCTGCCTTTTGCTATGTTTTTCTGGGTCAAAGTTTAATGGTGAAAACTGTACTTGCCTCAAAAAATGAGTACAGGTGGCCACCACCTGCTATCATTTCCACAAATTAAGAACTGAAGCATGGGTCGGCTATCTGGGGTCTATGGCAGGCTACATCAGGTTTGCATCTCTTGTAGTGGCTAGCTAGGTTCATAATGTCCCAATGACAACTTGAATTCGAGGACATTTTGATAGACTTCATGGGCACGGGTTTCTTTCACACATGTTCACACGCGTATACATGCCTCTTTGTACTACCTTTAGTGGTACGTGCCAACAACCCACATGCCCCATAAACAAAATAAGTTGTGGATAATACCCTCTCCGAAGCTAAAACAGTATTTCCCACCTGGCTTAAACAAGATACAACCCAGACTCTGGCATGCTGTTGTTCTGGTCATTCTTACCTAATGTCTTAATATAGTGAATATCAGGGCGATCTTAGGCCTGACATAACACATTCGAAACCGTAGTCTCTATGGGATATATGAGTGGTAAGGAGCCTTGGGGAGATTGTTTATACAATTGGATTGTATTGAGCTCAATTGTAAACACCCTGCCCATATATACACCGTCTCTGACGTCACGTCAACCTGCATGTCTCAAGGACAAGCATTAACACTTACAATTGATCAATAAGGGATAGCATCAGAATTGAACATCAAAAGGATAGTGTTTTGGAACAATACTCCAGAGTCTTACCAAGGGGCAAAGGGATATCAGGATGGTTTTGGTGGGTGGAGCATTAGTAGGTTGGGCCAGGCCTGCTGCAAACACCTCTCCATATTCCCTACTTTATATGTCCATGGCGACATTTAGGGGCGGAGGAAAGGGACTGCCCCAAAGGATACCACTGTATGTGGCTTGGTAACAACATGTAGATTTTTTCCAATTTCAAGTTTCCAGTGCCATCTCAAGACATCTCAAGCTTCACTTTTAATTGTTTAGGATTCAGATCAGCTGTTGACACCCAAGCGCAATTCTGTGTGACATATTTTACCAGCTCAGATTATGACACATTTCAATGTTAGTCACTGACCACTGACACTGTAAATGTGTCCTACAACTCAACGAAGGAGGGAGAGTATGCTAAGGGAAGATGGAAGCTGGGGTGCCCATTGACCAAGTGATGTAGGTCCCAAAAAAAAACTTTTGGGTCAAGGTATGACCCCTTCTGTAATGAATTACTTACTAATGTTTGTTGTGTTGGACAATTAGGATGGGGAGAGGCATGCCTTGCACCATGAGCACAAGTATAGAAAATGTAGTCATTCCATCTCTGAAAAGAGCCGGCTGACTAAGAAGAGCCTTTACAACCAGAGATAGCATTAGATTAGGTGAAACCATTAAATACCATATTCCATCGTTGTTGGCTCTTTCATGTTGACCATGAATAGTGTATGTATTACAATAAATGCCATCAAAGCATTCCCTCACCAATCACTACTGATGTCGAGAAAGGCATGATACAATGTCTTAATCAGCGAGGTCGAGCATTCACTAGAGGCCTTGTGGTTCTGGGATGAACCAATGCTCCTATTTGACAGCCTCAGGGGAAGGGTGTGTAATGGACCTGGAGGAGAAGTGATGTGAGCACCCAAGCTGTGAGCACCCAAGCTGTGCCATACACAAATAAAAGCTAGAGGCAAAGAGGGCGAGTTCAATGATAACACATTGAAGTGCTGCCAATTGCCAGGGGCAATTGAGCTATCGAGACGTGAAAATCATTACGTAGCCTGGGATCCGAGTCAGAAACTTCACCTGAAGTATGCCAGATGCCAAACAGCTCAAACATGGTGGAAACAGGACAGCAAGTTGGAGGGAAATTAAATCGAAATAAATACAAAATTATTTTGTTTTAGACCGCATGCTTCTTGTAGTGCTCAGGGGCGTAACGGAGGCCCATGCAGCCCCTGATGTGCAGGGCCCCCAGCTCTTCAGCCCCCCCACCCATCAAGGGCCCACATTCAGCCCAAGTTCAATAAGATATGGTACACTCAGGGACCCCTTCTCATATATGGATGGGAGGGTAGCCCATCTTTTTGTGTTGCACCCCTGGTAGTGCTGCCGTCGTCACCAAGCTGATTTAAGCCTTTTGCGTCTGCATGGCTTTGGTTCCTAACTTTATTTAAATTACTTGGAAAAAAAACATTAATAGAAAAATAATATTATCACCAAGTCAGAAACCAACAGTCATTCTAGTTCTAGGTGATGGAGGGAAGTATTCTGGTCACCTACCATAAAGGTTAAGATAGCCAGTCTAACAACAAAGAGTTTTATTAATACCCATGGGCCTGAGAGTATCCATAATATTGACACAGGCTCGAGAGTACTGGAAAATCTGGAGATCTAGGACCCTTTGGTAGTGCAAGACCAGACTGAGACATACAAAGAGAAGTCATTTTCTGTGGGAAAGGGAGTGCCATTACAATGCCTGCTATTCCTGACTGCATACTGCAAGGAGAAAGAGAGCAGCATCCAGGCATCTTCCAAAGATGCTACCCCGAACAATAAGAGCCAGAAGTCATGAAGGACTCCAGAACCCCATAAAATCCCAGGAGATAATGCTGTCTGAACAGGCTGTGAGTTTGGAAAGAAAATCAATAAATTAATATCACAGCTGAAAAAGCACGTGGTATTGCTAAAATCAGGCGATAAAAAGCTTCTTGTGTAACAACCTGATAACTCCATCCTTGAAGAAAAAATCACCCTTTGAGCTAGAAGAAAACCTAGAAAGTGTAATGAGTGAGGAGTCCTTGGACAGGGGCCTGTAGACAGGAAACATGAAGATGCAAATCAACAAATGGAGAAGAATCAAATCCAAGACAGGGTGAAGCAGTCCGAAGAAGCAGTATAATTACCTACTCTCATAAGCAGTGTCGAAACCAAGAGGCATGTTTATCAAGGATTTTGCGTCGCTGTTGCACCACACAAGAGGGTGCAGGGCAATGCAAAACCTGTAATGAGATTTACCAACCCATGCAAGGCCACCTTGCATGGCCCTGTGTGGCTTGGTAAATCTGAAGTAATACAAGGTAGTGCAAGTCACCGCCATGTGTTACTCTGCCCCAGGAAGACGTTCCATGGGTGGAACGTGGGTGTTCTCAAGCATCCACCCATGGATTCTGAAGCATTCCCAGAATTACCAATACTGGTAGACCTGTGAATGCATCACAATGCTTTGCCTTCCGAGGGAAGGCGTAACAAGGATAAATATCTTCATTTTTCTCTTATTTTCCTTTTTCTACATGTGCTGCATTGTGCAGCACACATAGAAAGAGGAAAACGCCTTAGAGCATTGTTTTGTGCAGGAAGTTGTCCCTTTCTGCATAAAAAAATATCCTGCCTTTAATAAAGGCACCCTTTCATCACGGTGCAAGTGTGTCTGTATTGGCGCTAGGCAGCAGTTAGTGCGCCAGCGCAGGCAGTGAGATGGATGCGCCATATCATGACCGATATTGGGCATTCCTGCTCCTAGTCTTTTGCATCTGTTGCATCTGATGACAAATAATGTCATCCAATTTGAAAGATAGAGTTATTTCAAGGTCTCAAGCAAGACAAAAGCATTTTATCAAACACTTCTGGTGGAAGAGATCCATAGGGAACATTTTAGACAACTGACATAATTGAAGCAAACGCTAATATTTTCTTAAACATTCGTCATTAAAACTTGCAACAGACACATTTGAATCATCAAGTTTGTTACCTCTAAGTCCTGCATCCTCGTCCCATTCATTACTTATGAGGTAAGTATTTACCTCCAAATAGGACAAACAAACAAGGAAATGCTGTAAGCAAAGCCCTGCCCATCTCCCCTGAGCTCACACCACAAAAGGGCGATGGCCCGAGAGTCAGCCAGTCCTCTTTTTAAGGCTTAACATGATGTCCTACAGGAGTGTATTTTCAATATTAGAGGAGCCAACTTACCTATCATTTGATGGCATGCTTGATCATAGGTGCCTCCTCTCAACAATGTAGGTGAATACCACCCGAATGGGTTGAACCAAGTTAAAAAGTTTGGGAGCTTGTCATAAAGTATTGCTCTTGAAAAAGTGCAGGGTTACAGTTAAAAATGACTATAGATAAGCCCTAGATATCGCTTTATTCCATGCATATCTGTGCCATTAATGAAAATTCAAATTAGGATGTATCAGGAAGCGTATTGGTCTCTGTATCCAATGTTAATGTTGCCAAATCCCTTGGGTTCCATTGACAAAAAAATCCTGACAATGAAGTTTACCTTTTAGGTGGCCATTCCTTCTACCAAGAGAATTGGTGTTTTAGGAACTTTGCCATGTGAGGCTCAATTTCTATTCATTCATAAGCATAGGGTGGTTCATTTTCTCCTTAAGATTCATATGTCAGTTATCAAGAGGTAGTCTTACAATCTTTTTCCCATCACCTTCTCCTGAAGAGTAAAGGCTTCCTCTGCTGAATGTCAGAATGTCTCATTCTTTACCTTCGGAAGGCTACCTCCTTTAGGAAGAGGGTTCATGTATTTGTTATGTTTGGGGCAGCAGGACAAGCTTCCCCAATGTTGCTAAGTAGATGGATCAGAATGACAATTGCTTTAGCTTACTGTATAGCAGATCATCTCCTTCCTGAAGGTATTTAAAGGAGAACAACAAAAGGGTTGCCAGCTTCTTGGGCAGTAGTCATGGTATTCCTTTACCTGAAATCCGCAGGGCAGTGACCCACGCGGTCCCTAGCACTTTTGTTCAACGTTATAGAATGCATGGTATTGATGCAGACGGAGTGAACTTTGGAGTAATGGTTCTAAATTCTGTGAGCTCATAAAATAGTTCTTTATTTATTGAAAGTATAAATCCAATATAATTAAATCACTGGATCTTTTGGTATTTCAGTAGTGAAGTGTAATTCTGTTTTCTATACTGAAGACCAGTACAACTTTATTATTCTTCATAAGTAATGACTGGGACGAGAACTCGGGACATAGAGGTAATGTCCCTGATTGCTTACCCGTAATCTTTATTAGTCTTCCTCCTAAAGTCCTTGTACTAGTCATTACGACCCATCCACCCCATCCACCCCTCCTTATCCGTTGTTCATTATGCTGGGTATAACAGGAGGAAGCTGGGCAAACCAGGCTATTCATGGCATCCAGGAGAGATGGGCAGGGCTTTGCTTACAGCATTTGCTGATTTGTTTTTCCGATCTGTAGGTAAATACAGTAAACGGTAAGACTTGTAAAGTTCCAATAGTGAAGTATGGGAGAACGGTTCCCCTTAAAAATTGAATGACAGTACCTTGTAAGTAGTGAAGGAAGTACCTTGATGATCTTCCAGAAATTACCGCTGTCGTGGAGTACTGCTGTAACGTAGGTAGATTACAGCTGGGGATGGTGGTATGGCTGCCCCCACGCAGCTGGTCATCGCCAGTCTGGAAAAGACGTGACACCAGGTAAGTGAAGGGGAATCTTTAATGCGTCTTACACCACCAACAGGTTCCAGTCAGCTGGAGGCATTTGTGGAATGTTAACTCACCTACTGTCAGAACATTCCAAGGGAAGAACGAGAGTGGGGGGGGAAAGTGGAGTAGGGTAGATGTAAATGTAAAGGTACTTATAGAGCGCACTGTCACCAGACGGCCACCTTGCGGTGTCGCCTTTTGCGGTTTCCTGGCGCTGATACTCATACCGCTGTGGAACCCCTCCTGGCTTTCCCTGTGAAGTGTCCACTCCTGGGCACCCCCAGGGTGAAGCCAGGCATCCTTAGCGCTGTTGGGGCCGGTGTGGAGGCTAAGCAAGCTATTGCCCAGAGTTGCAGCGTGGGGCCCATGATAGAATAGGCACCGAGGCGAGAATAGACAGGTCCGAGGAAATTGAGCCCGAGCCCCGCCGAGGCGGGAATCGAACCCTGGTCCCTGGCCAAAACTCTGCTTCAGGGTCTGCCGCTCTAACCATTGAGCCACACTCCTCCACAGGACCAAGTGAATTACAACAACTTACCTCACAAACAATGACTGGTACGAGAATACGCTAGGATTAGGAGTAATGACGATTAGTAATCAGGGACATTTTCTGCTAGCTGGCATGCGCAGCGAGAGATGGAATCTGCGGATGATCCATGAGCCAGTGAATTTGCTATTTTGGATAAGAAGATTTTGTCTAATAAGGAATAATATGTCATGTTTTAGGGATTTTTATTAAGGAAGAAAGAACAGCTGACAGAGGTTCCACGGATTCTGTTGATACTTAGCAGAAAATAGAACACCGTTGTTAATGGCATGCAACTGGAGGTTGACTATGAGTTGGCAACCGTCGGAAGAGAAATGGAAGTGTTGTCGAAAAGGATGATGGGAAAAGAAACAATTGACTACAAATATGTGCACAGGAGGAGCAGACGAAACGCACCTAGTACCTGCTGTGCTGCTTGCAGTGGAAAGTCATGCATGCCTACATTTATAAAACAATGTTCTCGGGTTCCAGTCATGTTGTTTTATCATGTTTTGTGCTAGTCGCTGTTTTATTAGTATGGCTGCATTTACATCTGAGTGCAGGAGAAGGTCAACATTTTTTAGAGGTTTAAGGTTGAAGAAAACACCTGCTGCGTCTTGAGATTTTAAACGTTATTTTCGACCTGGGTGGTAAATCTTGAACATGTTTTTCTACTTAAAAAGCAACTTTAACCTCGATAATGCTCTAGACATGAGAGGTGAAACTTAAAAACAATTGCTTCGCGCATTATAAATGTATATAGAACAGATGCTACCCCGGATGTGTGTGTATTTCAGTCTGAGGATCTCAGGTCAAAGAACTCATCAGCAGCATTTTCTCTTGAGCTTATAAACAGGAAATCTGAACAACATTCGACCACCGAAAACAGTCACAGGCCTCTTTTCCCTGCCTCTTTTCTTTTTGGCTGCCATGCTCCAAACAAACTGGGATATAATAAAGCAATAGCAGGCCAAATCTACGTAAAACGTTTATTTCTTAGAAATAAAAAAACAATTTTACGGAAAATTCTTCTAATGTTTAATATTAACTGAACCCACACTATTTTTTCGGAAAAATACATATTTAGCAGGTCCGGGCAGCTATGAGCCTCGTTTTCAGAAGCCACTTGGCAGTGACTAAAAGTCAAAAGCAGCAGGAAGCATTGGTTACCAACGTAACCTCACCTAGGGGCAAGAATTCCACTTAACAGGGATTAAGAAGGGCACATACTCAAGCAACTGAAAATAATGCCCACGTGATTTTTGCAGCTGGGTAGATTTTGCCTATCAGCATTCGAACACTGCAGATGCTCATTCTGTAAATTCAAGGATGAAAGCATTCTGTCGGGAAAACACAGCGAAAGGGAAAATCTGGAGAAAGTTTGTGCTGCATACCTCTGCATATCTCTTCTCAAATCAACAAGGAAGTAACTGAGGGTAAAAGCTGGGAATACAATAAAAGCACCTGCTTGCAAATGTGATAGAAGCAGAATTTGTGTTTCCTTTTTCCATGGTTTATGCATTACCTCAAGGGCTTGGATTTGCGCCTTATTTTCTAGGCAGGTGCAGATATGTATTACTGTATAATAAGTTACTAGCTAGTAAACGTTTCTTAAAAATGCAGAAGTATTATCTGCCATGCTGATCCATTCTGTGCAACAATATGGGCGTTAGGCGGGATTTGACAATGTGCTGTCAACAGAATGCCCACTGCCCCCACCTTGGATATTCTATTGAGCTCAGAGGAGTCATCTCTGCCCATTCAGGTCAGTCTAGTGTTTGCTCCTGGGAGGCATTTCACATCCCTTCCCTGGCACAAGCTGGGAGTTGCTGGAGAGTTAATGCAAATTGGCCCCCAGAAGCTTTTCAAAAGTTGCTTTTCCTCAATATTAACAACAAATCCAGCCTCACCATTCTATTGGATTTTTAATAACTATTAAAAAGAGTAGTTTATTTATTCTTCTAGCTGGTACCATTCCCAAGATGCAGTATTAGTATTTCAACATGTGCTCTGATTTTCTACATAGGACAACTAGCCCCCCCCCTCAGTGAAAATAGCTTTTTGGGGCCTGTGACTGTATGGAGATGGTAATATACATTTTCTGCATGTTCTACTTTTGAGTACTGTGCACCCTGCCTCGTGGGCTACAAGGCTACATAGCTGTAATGTACTCATATTTAAAAGGGAAGTCTTTACCTGTCAAAAGGGGTTATTTTGACAGGTATCAATGCAGGTTTTGCACTGCAGCAGTCAGGCTACATAGGATAGGCCTGCAGCCATGTCTGCACTGCCACTGTGGCGGATGGTACTATAGGTGCTACAGTCCACCAGTGGCATTTCACTTCCAGGCCCTGGGTGTACCTTCTACACCATATTACTACTTACAAGCAAGTCAGGAGTAAGTCAATGTAACCATATTTAAAGGGGAAGCACAGGCAATTTACTCCTGGTTAGTGGTGTTACTTGCAAGATAGAAATGACGGAACCTTTTTGACTCCTGATGGACTCGATAGAGCTATGACGAAGGTTTTAGAGCGGAATGCGATGAAGGGTGATTTAGAATGTTGGGATCGCCGGTACATGCAGAAGAATAAGGAAGTGCAATAATAACCTCAGTGTGTGGCGTAGTCATTTGTGGGTACCCAGGCTGGGAAAGACGCTACAGTTAGCAGAGGTAAAGTGTACAGAGTTTTAAAGCCTAACTAAATAAGATCCAGAAAAAGACAAAAAATCTGGGGTGACCTCCCAGAAAAGGCAGATTTCCTACAGTGATATTCGTAGGTTGGCGGGTCACTCAAATGGCTGTGGGGTTGATTCATAACCTACCAGTAATAATATTTCTGTATTGACTTCATTCACTCAAAGGAAGCTCTTTTATTCACAAGAAAACTTTGTCCAGAGAGGTGAAATTGTTGACCTGATTCTCTGGCCTATTTCCTCCCTGAAAGTAGCTTTTGGTGCAATCAACAGCCATTTGGAGGTTTACCTGGTCCTGCTTTAAAAGCTGCACCAATGAACTGTTAAAAACAGTCTGCTCACATGCCAATTTGAAGTCTGAAAAGAGTTTATCAACAAAAGAAAATAAGTCTGTGAATCACAAAAACGGGTGACCAAGGGATCCCCCCAGCAGCGCAAATGAGTATAAGCTGTTATAGCAAAGACAAGACTCAAATTTCAGGTCTTAGCATACAGTGCTCTAGAAGTTACACAGGTGCAATATTCTGAAGTCATGAGAAAGTAAGCAAACAATCTTCATATAGATGCAGGAATGTAAATCATTGCCAGTGAGCAAACTTATCAGAAATCCTTGGCTCGCAGGCCAGACATCAAAACAATACTTTACACATAACAGGCACAACTTAAATGCATTGGGTAGCAAGTGGAGAATGAATGCAGCAGCAATTACAGTTAAGCTATAGCAAAAAAAAAAAACTGTAGGACACATTGATGTTGAAGGGCAGGCATGAAAGAGATGAGGATTGTGGTAACCCACATGACACTTTTTGACATGACAATACTATTGGCTTAATTGGATTTGTTTGCTGAGTTTGGAGAGAAAGGATTACATCCACTAAGGTATTCAAGCCCATGCCAGGAGTCTGTGGTCAGCCATGTATTAAGCTGCTGAGATGTTGATGAGTATGAGGGCTGAGTTCCTGTTTTTGTCTGAGGACAGGAGTTGATGCAAAATGTGATAAGAACTGCAATAGCAAATAAGGAGTTACAGCCTCTCCATAAGAGAACAAACACAGTTCACAAGCAACAATTCTGCATTTTCTGTAGCATCTGGGATCATGCTTACTGGCTTAACCTCATTAATGCTAGGGTGAATAACCTGTCCCCAAGAGCAAAGGAAATTGAATATCTCCCTATAACCATTAGGAAAATGGAAAGTTCTTACAGTCTTTGTTATAGCAATGACGCTGATCAGAATAAAGAGACAGGATACCAAGCACTGACAACAGATGGTGGGTGAATAGGGAAATGGTGACCCACATCCAGGTTGAAAGAAGTACAGTAGTAGATTAACAACCAACACACTTGGGGATCCAACTCCTCCAAGGCATCCTTCAGACTTTTGGCAGTAGAATGAGTGTATGTTATGAAACTACAAGAGAAGCTTTTAGCAATAGGAGAGTTCAACAACACAACCTCATCCTCTGAAAACCATGTCCGATTGAGCAAATTCTTGGTTACAGGACTCTTTTATCCTATCCACAGAACAATTGTCAAGTGAAACAGGCAATCTCTGGGGCAGTCAAACATCTCACACCACTGAGCACAAAGCTTGGGGAAACTATTACAGCTTCTCTTTTAGAATGTGATGAGGATCAGTGAAAGGGATACCTATTATCTGGGCATCTAGTTTTATGTCCCGGTGACACCTCACTGGTCTTGCCCTCCTGCCCACTACACCACTACCAGGAAACAGACAGTGTAATTACACTGCCTGCAAAAGAGACACTTTGATGGACATTGCTGAGAGTGACTTATTCTTGTTGCAACACTGCAATGTCAGCATGCAGGATAAGCAGGAAATTGGTATAACAGACCCTGTAGCTTTTACAATGCAGACATCATTTTTATTGAGTACTTCTGGCTTGAGGTTAAGTATATTGCTGTTATACAGACAGTGAGTAAATCAAACTCAGTTTTAGCAACAATCCTCTGTTCAGGGATGAGTGTTCACAAGCAGTAAGTGTGCCATCCCTGACTTTTTCGCTTGTCCCTAGATGCTCCTGATGATTTTGGCTTTTGACAGTATTTGTGGGGCCTCACATCTGCAGGGCTCATCAAACTGCAAATCTGGCACTTTTCAGATACATCCTTGGCGGGTCCTTTGAATTGAGAGAACATCCACTGATGTCCTCTCCTTATTGTCTTAAGGGGGAGTCCATTAACCCCAGTCTGTAAAAGTACTGGCTGGTAGCATCTGGTTATTGTTTTTTGGGGTGAATATTACCACCTTGTAGAGTAGCCTACTGGTCTTTGTAAATAGATGTTTAGAAACGTGGGGCTGACAACGGCCCCATCCTCTTTATCTTACCGTTTTTCATGGATGTAATGTTTGGGAAAAACACAGACATCATCGCTGGCATACTGTCTTCATGAACATTAGAAATAGTGAGTTACAGTAAAAGGCTCAGTGAGCATCACTGGTACAGGTTTTATTAGGGTTTACTGTAACCGTCAGTGGCACATTAATTTAGTTTAGATTTGGGATTGCAAAATGGAGAATTAATGCTATTTAAAGACAACCACAATTTCCTCTTCTTCTTTTGCTGCTGCTGAAGGATTCTGAGAAGAGAGCTATCACAGAAGTCTCTCTGAGGCAGAACATATCCTGATTTGCTGAGCATTCAAAACTGAAAGATGAATGACTGGCAAGCTAAGGCAATTCAGAAGTGTGCCAAGTACCTTGAGGTCAATTATACCCCTCAACTGGAGACCAGAGGTAGGCTGATGACATAATTACGTTCATAACTGTGGATGTTCATGAACCTCCATGGAACCTCTAAAACATCGTCACTGGAGGCCATGACAGGCTCTTTGAGAGACTCTTGTGGCCTCTTGCCAACCCTTTGTGCTATTGCAGTTGCACCGCTTGTATTTATTTCATTAACTTGAAAAATCACATCAGCACTCAAATTCTGAGAGACTGTCCAATCCTTTTCAGTCACCAGGGATGCTCTAACTTGAGTTCTTGTTTTGTTGTGTCGTCCTTGTGATGTTTAGATGTCTGCAAACCTCTAGGTTGTGAAGCATAAACATAACCTCAAGGAATCACTACAAAGTAACCATTTTGTCAAGAGATTGTTATTTTCCTTTGTTACGGTATTGTGATTTGTTATTGATTACACTTCTTGGCCTGCAGCCAATTGAGAACGCCAGATTGGTAGCATTTGAACTTTGCAGACATAATATTGAGTGCTTAGCCCAGGATTATTTGTTAAATAGTGTTATTACCTTCTGCTTCATGTGATTATTAGTGGGTCGATGAGATTATCATTCCTATCATAAGATAACTGTGTGAATACTATCTTACACTTATGAATTGTGTTTTGTGTACTTGCTTTTTCTGATTAGTGTTTCTAGTGTAGATATATTTACTATGTAGGCAATATTTTTAAGTGTGTTGCGTAACACACAACCGTGGCTTTGTTGCAATTGTGTCTGCTCACCCATCTCCACCCGGACAATCAATGAGATTTAGGTGAGGCATTGTTTCTGTTGCAGACTTGGTGTGCAGATCACTAACTACCAGAAGCACTCAGCTCTCTGATCATGTAGTTTGGAGAACCTGGCCTGATGGGGTGGTTCATCACTTGTGATTCCAACTATTAAATGTGTGTGCTTTGGCCATCAAGAGAGTGGGAGAGAACCAAATAAATACCAGTAGAATAAAATACAATCTTGTAACTTGTACCAAAAAGATTTCACTGCTTATAAACTCTAGTTACATAGACATTGGATTACTTAGACACCTTACAGATGCTTTTTTACACACACTTGTGCCAACAAGCTGGAGCTATGCACAAAGACAACACAAAACAACTGGTTACCTCTGGCAATGTAGAAACAAAAGTCTTAGGAACTGTCCTGTATGTATAGCTCTAACTTGTAGTATGCTTTGTGGAACTACAATATTACTACTCATGTACTACAAAATGCTATTCTCAAACCTGCATTGAGACGTTTCCACTTTCGCCTTGTTATGTTCCATATAAGTATCTCAATATAGGCTCAGGTAGTCACTTAACCTTTCACCTATATTCTCCCCTGCCATTACACTACATAACGGTTCTTAGTACTGACCTTTTACCTAGATACGGTAATGTCCAAAGATGACATTGGGTTTTCTCTGAAAAGCTTTAGACTCATCCATTATGCATGAGGATTCTTGGAATCACAGCAGGACAGCAGGCCTACCATCTCCTGCATAATAACTATGTATAAGGGTCATTCCGTCCGTCATCCTAGTCCGACATGAGACAGCAAGGTATATCCCCAGGGAGTACCACTTTGGGTATATATACACCATATCTTGCTGAGGTAGTCAGAGGAGAAAAGGACTTCCATGCCGACACACTGACGAGAGAGGCTAAGGCTCCTGCACACAGACACTCCAGCTCGCAGTGGTCTGACATCCCCTGCGGGGTGTCCATCTCGAGACCAAGACAGGGTCGCATCGTAGGAGTACGCATCATACTGTCATGTATTTTATATACTTGCCTGTATTCATTGTTTTAGCACAATGGTAGAAATATACCATCCTTTTACTCTGTTAGTACTTTTAATCATTTATATCTGTTACTGTCTAATGGTTGTTTCAGCACACCTATTTTACGCTAGAATGACGCTGGCTCAATAAATGCTTTTTGAAAAATGTCCGCACCGTTTATTCTGTGTATCTCTCAGAGACGAAGTGAGCACGAGTGACTGAGCAAAAAGTAGTACACTGTTTCCACGATCCTGAGGGATTAGGTTTGCCATGTTCGATGGTTGCCAAGAACTATTCTCTCCTTGGTAAGAGGGGTTTCTAGTGGCACTGTGAGCTAGCTGGTATACAGGCTAACATATCCGGTAGGGGTGTCTAGAATCAGTCTGACACCAATCCTACAGTCTATGTTGTCTAAACGCGCAGATCCTATATAGGTTTATAGGAACTGTACGACATGGCACCTAACGCATTCTTACCCGCAGAACAGGCATCAGAGGACAGGCAGAATACAGTCGATCCAGACTAGTCTAAATAACAAGAACCAAGACTCGCCCAGTTTTCGAAGACGAGGTGTGCCCAGATGGAAAAAAACGCACTTGGAGCGCCAATACCGTGATCGCATAGTAATCCAACTGGGCACACTTCGTCTTCGAGAACTGAGCGAGTCTTGGTTCTTGTCATTTAGATGAATCCGGAGTGACTGTATTCTGTCTGTCCTCGGATGCCTGTTCTGCGGACAAGAATGCGTGTTGGATCTCTGTCTAACACTTCCAACAATTGCGCCACCGTAAGTTGATGCTTTACTGGACCTGATAACAGCCCATGTTCTGCAGTGTCCCCAGCGGATTCCAATGTTGATGTCTGCTTTCTTAGAGCCACCACAGGGTGCTTCAGCTCCTGTTGGTAAGGATACCGGCTCCACAACAAATACTCAGGCCTTGGATGACACTCATACATCCCCAGCAGCGGCTGTGGTGAATACGGAGGAACATCTGTGCTCAATTGAACTAATCTGTGAGGTGTTGCAGGGACCGCCATCTGCGATTGCAGGCAACAATAATGTTGCGTCTCCCAGCCAGGACACATAAATATTTGGCTCATCGTGTGCTGGGAAAATTTGCCCTTTTCAAAAAACAACCAAATTTGGAATTATAAACAAAGACACTTTTTTTAAAAACTGCATGGCTTTCAATTGCTCATTGTTCGGACTACATATACGAACATATTTAGCACTAGACTTCTATCACATGCAACATCTTTTCTTTTTTAGCATTTTTTTTAGTAATTTTACATTTTTAAGTACTATTTTTAATGGACGTATTAATAATTGCGTACCACGTTTAGCAGTATGTAGAATGTTTAGTATGCCGTCCAATCGGATGAGGGATGGGTGTTGTGTTCCATATAGGTACCCCTTTCACCTATATTCTCCCCTACCACTACACTACATAACAGTTCTTAGCCCTGACCTTTAACGTAGTTACGGTAATGTCCAAAGATGACATGGGGTTTTCTCCAAAAAGCCTAAGCCTCATCCATTATGCATGAGGATTTTTGGAATCACAGCAGGACAGCAGGCCTACCATCTACTGCATAATTACTACGTATAAGAGTCATTCCTTCCGTCATCCTAGTCCGACATGACACAGCAAGGTATATTCCCAGGGGGTACCACTTTGAGTATATATACACCATATCTTGCTGAGGTGGTCAGAGGAGAAAAGGACTTCCATGCCGACACACTGACGAGAGAGACGCTGAGGCTCCTGCACGCAG
The DNA here is from genome assembly GCF_964204655.1 of Triturus cristatus. NCBI lineage: Eukaryota > Metazoa > Chordata > Amphibia > Caudata > Salamandridae > Triturus > Triturus cristatus. The sequence goes on from NC_140581.1 coordinate 868,042,653, forward strand.
ACACTCCAGCTCGCAGTGGTCTGATATCCCTTGCAGGGTGTCCATCTCGAGACCAAGACAGGGTCCCACAATCTCTCACTTCAGGTAATGGGGTTGACTTTATCCTAGAGGGATTCTTGGCTTTACACCCACATACATGCTAGGTACACTTAGGTACATCTAGTTAGGGTCGCATCGTAGGAGTACGCATCTTACTGCCATGTATTTTATATACTTGCCTGTATTCATTGTTTTAGCACGATGGTAGAAATCTATCATCCTTTTACTCTGTTAGTTCTTATAATCATTTATATCTATTACTGTCTAAGGTTGTTTCAGCACACCGATTTTACACTAGAATGACGCTGGCTCAATAAATTCTTATTGAAAACGTCCCCACCGTTTTTTCTGTGTATCTCTCCGAGACGAAGTGAGCACGAGTGACTGAGCGAAAAGTAGTGCACTATTTCCACGAACCTGAGGGATCAGGGCTGTCATGTTCGATAGTTGCCAAGAACTATTCTCTCCTTGATAAGAGGGGTTTCTAGTGGCACTGTGAGCTAGCTGGTATACAGGCTAACATATCCGGTAGGGGGGTCTAAAAGCAGTCTGACACCAATCCTATAGTGTATGTTGTCTTAACGCACAGATCCTATAAAGGAACTACACAACAGCCTCCCCTATCTTTTATCTCTGCGCATGTACACATATGTTTTTGTAGTAAATGTAGGAGGGACCGGAGAGTGGCTAGAAAATAGCAGAATATATACTACTAAATGGGATGAACTTAGGAAGGGTTAAGGACGGGGTAAAGGGAAGAAAAGGGAGGAGTTTAGGAAGGAACATGCACCCACCCACAAAAGAGTAAACCCATTGCTATTGACAAACAGCACTTCTGTAGGTACTATAGACAAAAAGGTTCCAAAACAGTCATAAACGTACTCCAGCTCCGATCTGAAGTAAGTCCAGCGCCACACATTGCCAACCACTAGTAATGCAACACCATACCTAATAATGGAGGTAGGGACTCAAAATAGAACCCCATAGGAAATAATGTTAAAGTAAATCAATTTATTTCAATTTTAAAAAAATATATACGATTTGAATTTAATGTTAAGAGAATATATGTATACAAACAGAAATATTATTTTAATTGAAAATAGTTACATAGGTTTTTAGAATGTAAGAATAAATGTAACTATTAAAAAAATATTAAACATTAAGGCAATGTATGCTATTCATTCCTTTCAGTAATTTTTGATGCATAATAAACGAATATACATATTTTATTTAAAGAAATCTTTAAAATAATAATTTAAAACTATTTTAATATCTTTAAATGAATGAAATATTTATGTCAAAATTAAGTTAATAATTCTGTAGATTGTTTTATTTTGTTCAACATTTAAAACCGGTATATACATTAATTTCAATTAATACTTAATATGAATAGTTTTTGCTATATTTTAACATTTAATAAACTTCTTCACTTTTGTCTATGCTTTACCAAAGGGAGATGTCTCCACCTGCATGTAAAATTTTACTGGTAGTAATTTTAAACTTGTAAATTAGGCCTCACTCCCTGGTTTCTTGGGGTGGGGACATTTTGGTCTCCACTTTGAAGTAAGGTTAAACTCATAAATGGCGAACAGCAAAGAGCATTAAATTTACTACAAAGTATAAGAGTACATTTACAAATGTAGGGAGTGTTGCCATGATGGCTAAGCTGGCAGTCACAGCTTGAGGCTGTTCCCGACCCCCCTTATTTAATCTGACATTATCTTGCCGGAGGAGGCATTTTGGGGGATTCACCATCCTCCCCTTAAATCCCAGATGATCTATTGGCTTCCGTGGGGCCGAGTTTGCTGCGACTGGGGCTTGGCTGAAGCCATGTGCCATGTGTCCAGCCCTTGGGATCAGCCGTTGCGGTCTCCCGAAAGTGGTTTGAGCTCGGGAGGTGCTGTGAAGGCAGGGGCGCCCCATTCCTTGAATATGGCTGCGTTGTGGATGACTGACGGCCATTTTGCTAGACTTGAGCTCTCTGGCGGCTGAGTAACTATTCTGGCCCACAGGGCCACGAGTGGTCACAACTGGGCCTTGCTTTCATTTGGCTGAAACCACCTTTGGAGCCACGCAGGGGTCTTGAGTATTTGGGGGAACACCGATTGCAGCTGGGAGACATGTTTGGTGCACCTCCGTTTCACTCCCCAGTGCAATTGGATGCCTTGAGTGTCTGGGACTGGCCTTGGAGGAGCTTTGCCTGTGACTGGGGGAGTGCTTGCTGTGCCTCTGCTTGCCTCCCTTTGTGCGTGATCGACTGCTGTTGGGCTGGGGCCCCCTAAGTCTTGAGCTATTATTAGCCTGCATTTGGGGATTTGAGATTTTGGAGACTGCCCTGGGGGTTCAGCCCTCACTACTGTGGGAGGCGGTGAAGTGCGCCTCTGTTTTCCCTCCCCCTTCGAGACTGCTAGGATGTGAATGGGCTAGAGAGTGGCCCTACAATTAGAGATTGTGGTCTGCTCATTGAAGGGGGGGACTACTCCCCGCTGGGGCCTTCACCTCTCTCTCTCCTGTGAAGCACTGTAACGGCAGACACCCAGGGTTTGAGGTGATTGAGGTGTTTTGTTGACTGTTGCGACCTTCCCTACTCCCTTTGGGTGCTTCCTTTGGCCTTGACATGTCTCTGGGGGGCCATTTGACTATTGCCTCGGCCATTTCACCTGAGTGATGAGGCCCAGTGGTCCCTCCCCAATTATTGGGGGGTTCCCCTGTTTAGCCTGATTCTGTAGTGGCCCCGAGGCGGTGATACTCTGGGTCCAGTGTCTTCTGTCTGGTGGCTTCTCTTCACCTTGCTCGCGCACCATGGCAACTGGCCTGTTCTGTTATCCATTCACTCCTGAAGTAATCTGGCTGCTCGTATTGCCGGGTGGCAAGCGGACTGGGAGGGACATTTCTGCATTTCCTCTTGACTCTTCTAGTCATTGAATTCTGCATGTTTTGACGCCTGCCCCACTCCGGCTGCTCGTGCTACCAACTGGTAAGCAGGCTGGGCAGAGCTCCTCACTCATACAAGTCCTTAGAGACTTGGTTCCCTACTGTTTAACATGGGTAAGGACAAAACTCTGCCACCTGCCCCAGCTCAGACCAAGATGGACCACTTGATTACTATGCATACAGGGCCTGGGGGCTCATGAGGGCCTTCTGGAGTGACGGACTCTGGAGGTGATGTCCAACCTGAATTGGCCACTATCCTTAAGGCCACACAAGACTCAAAAATGGCCCTAGAGAACAATGTTTGTGAGGTACAGATGAACAAGGCTCTCCTTTGCCAAGATTTCAGCAGCGTAGTGCCCACAGAAAGGCGGGGGAGATCTGCCCTTGTTAGAAAAGTATACATCTTATTCATATCAGTCTGTGTCCCTGGAGTATATAAAGACTTATAAAAATGAAGCAAATTCATTCACAATATCTTGGGGGCCGGGTGAGTGTTGTACCTTCAGAGAATCGTATGGCCGGCATGGCCATAGCGGCTTCCTTTTGGCGTAGCTGTGCCGCCAACAATCTCCCTGCCTTTTCTCCTTGCTCATAGTATCGCCCTTTCATTCTTTGCAGGGCGAATTCTGTCTTGGATGTAAAAAAGCTATTCAGCGCCATGTGAGCTTGTTAATGACTTACGGTGTTGTAAAGTTGGCTTTGCTGTATATAGGCGGGTATAGGTTTCAATATCCTGTTCTAGCTCCTTTTGCTGAGCAGCGTTCTGCCTATTGGCTTGTGCTGCGTCTCTCATAAGTTTGCCCCTTATGGTGGCTTTAGCCGCAGCCCATATAATACGACCAGAGTTCACAGATTCTTGATTGATGAAAAGATAATCCTGAAGGTGTGCACGTAGTTGGGATTTACCTTTAGGGGTCTTATGGCGGTGAATGTTCATGCGCCAGGGTTTGTGTCCTGGTCTAGAGAGTTCCAATTCCAATGACAAGAGGACCGGAGAATAATCAGATAATGCAGCCTCTAAAATGCGGTATTCGTGAACTAGTGGAATCGCTTTTTGGGATACCAAAAAATAGTCTAAGCGGGAAAACGTGCAATAGGTGGAGGAGGAAAAAGTATATTCTGTGTCAGTTGGGTGACAAAGGCGCTAGTGATCCACCAGTCCCTTATCTGCCAATATGTCACCCCTCAATGCTCTGTCCGCGGCATTGCCTGTGTCAAAGGGGCCTGTTTTATCTAAAATTGGATCTCTCACAGAGTTTCAATCTCCACCTACAAGGTACTGCGAGGCACCTATTTCTGTTAGTAAGTGGTTTAGTTGTAGAAGGAATTACTTTTTTGTTCCCGTCGGGGCATATACAGCTCCAACACAGACATGAGTGTCCCCTATTCGCAGCTTAGCGAATGCGAAACGTCCATCTGGATCTGTCCATGTTTTAGTCACCGTAGCTGGAAGATATTTGCGGATGAGAAGTGTTACACCACATTTGCGAATAGGACCCGTATCAGTGGAGTCGTCATTTTGCACACTGCTGTGGATTACCTTTCCCACCCAGTCCCTTCGTAATTTTTCAGATTCCAGTGCATCTGGCTGTGTTTCCTGGAGTAGTGCCACGTCCACCCGCTTTGATTGGAGGTAAGAGAGTATTTTTTTCCTTTTGATGTATTGTGTGAGACCATGGACATTCCATGTTATTGCACACAAAGGGTGAGTATTTGTCATGTTGGTAAAGTTAGGGGAAATAATTCTGTGTTAAACGGGTCTTAAAAGTATATTTAGAAGTCTGTAAAGGCGTGTTGGGTGACGCTTCAGATTCTTTCTGGAGTTGTGAAGGAGGGGAAAGAAAGGAAAGGATAGGAGGGCGAAGAAAGTTAAATGGATTAGAACGAAGAGAGGGGCCCTGGCTCACAATAAAAATTATTATAGTCCGGTTAAGAGATCAGAGCTGGTAAAGTTAGAGTAAAAAATAAATAAAAATAATGTTGTTTATTAGCTTGTTAGCAGAGAGGGGCACAATAAATAAGTGGAGTTGGTGACAAGGGAAAAGGTGTGCATGGGAGACATAGGCTACTGCACGGTAGCACTAGGGGCTCTAGACTGTTAACCGCGGGTCTGGGCTCACTGGAGCGCCGCCGCGAGGATGGGCCCTGTCAGGAGGATTAGAAGATAGGTGGGGGAAACACAAAAGTGACTGTGTTTCACATGGTAAAGTATGCACAGTATAGGCTACTGGCTAAGTAAGGTGTGTCATGTTGAAAAAGAGATCATATAGCAACACATCAAACATAACTGAGAACGTAAAATAAGGTTATATATATGTTACAAAGAAAATTGATTTAGTGGTATCAGTGTCAATTGCATTAGTTGTGTTATATTGGCAAACAGAGTAAAAGTTTTACGTTCTAAATCTATGAATAGTAAGTACCATGTGTAAACCTAGGCCAACTCTAAAAATGACTAGTGCAATAAATATAGCAAGAATAATGCATTGAAAAATAATACATTAGAAGTTAAAGTACATATTATAATGAAATACCATAATATAATATAAAATAAAATAATATAATATGATATAATATAACATAATATAATATAACATAACATAATATAATAAAATATAATATAATATAATGAGGGCGATACTCAACTGCCCTGTGTGAGGGAGACTTCTTTCTTCTCATCATACTATCTGTTCTCCTTCCTCTCTCTGTTAGTTATAATCCAAGTTATAATTATAGTGACAATCTTAACAATAATAATAATAATTGTAATCCTCAGCTAAAGCTTAGACTTTCTTTGGTCTCAGTCCTCATTTGAGGCCGGTTTTAAAGGGGAGCGAGATTTGTCCATATGGTGTTCTTGGGTGAAGACAGATACAGTTTGAAGGGCTGAAGTCTTGTTTTCCTGAGAGTGCCAAGAGCTGCTGGTGTGTCGCCGCCTGTTGTCTGACGCCTGTTGGGAGAATCTGGGATCTAGTTGGGCTTGATCCGTAGAAGTATTCTGTGTATTCATATCCTGTGTTTTCATATTATCTAGGAAGCACTGCAAATCTTTGGGGGTCGTAAAAATCTTTTGAATCCCCATTCGTAGTAATGTGGAAACAGGCAGGTTCAAATAAACCATATTTGATGTCTAGTTGTCATAATTGGGGCCTCATGGAGAGAAATGCTTTTCGCCGCTCATTAGTGGCTTTGGAGAAATCAGCTGCACTACGAATGTCATGCCCATTGTATGAGTATGAACCTTCTGTGCGTCCTGCAGCCAGTAACTGTCTTGCCTGTTCATGCCAAAGAAAACAGGCAATGAGTGGTCTTGGATGTGTTGTAGGGTCTTTGAGCAGAGGACCGATGTGGTGTGCTCGTTGCATTTCTAGTGGTGGATCAAAGACAATGCCAAGTAATTTCGGAAGGGTATTACGCAAAAACAGTCTGCCATTTTGACCTTCAACGTTCTCTGGAAATCCAAAGAAGCGAACATTATCTCTTCTGCTGCGATCTTCCAAGTCGATAAGTTTGCTGCGGAGGAATAAAAGTTCTTGATCTCTAGTTCGTACTGAGTCGAGATGGTTCTCTACTGTCGTTAGTCGTTGATGTAGCCCTTCAGCCCTTGTGTGAAACCCCACGATGTCTGCCCTAATTGACTCGGTCTCTGCTGCCAGAGAGGATATATTAGCATCCATGCCCTCCAGTCTAGGGCTGACAGATGATATTTCTCGCAAGATATGGTCCATGGTCTCAACTTGTTTGGAGGGAGTGGTAGTTGAGGCGGTTTGGGGCAAACTGCTCGTAGAAGGGGGGTTTCCTTTTGTGGGCATCTTATGCGATTGTTTGAGCACTTCTGCAAAAAGGGGTTGTTTGGAGGTTTTGTTCCCAAGTTTGTTATTAGACATTCGTATTTATCCACAAGACAATACACTGTAGCAGTACAGGAATTATTCCCTGCACTTTCCTGATCTTATCCTGAGCTTATCATGTTCTCAATTGTTTGCTTCTGTTTTCCTAGGGTTGGTTCTAGACAATCCGGGTAGAGTTAACAGACTTCCAGATATAATTATCTTCTGCCACCATGATATTATTGTTAAATTTTTCAATATACAATATACAATATGAGGGGGTGGGGGGGTAAATCGTTATAATGGTGTGTGTTTATTTTTTCTCCGCCTCTTTTGTATTTCTCTTTCCTTCTCCCCACCGCTAGTTTCTTAATCCAACTTGTTTATAAGTTTTACTGTCCCGTATCTGATGTGTTTATTCACTCCTGTCAGGCCAATAAGGGGTGAAAAAAGAAACGTGCTTTTAAATCTTCCTTTCTAATTAGTATTCTTGTGGTAAGGCCTGTAGGTACGGTACGCCAAACAAGGTTTTGGTGATGCTAAAGGTGTAAGTGCGTTAAGTAACGGGCACAAAACAAAACAGAGTGAGCTCAGCACTTATTTATGGGGAGGCACTATGGGCGGTTTGGATAATCGGAAGTCTGAATTAATATAGGCGGCCTTGAGTACTGATCTATTCCTTAAACTAGCCCTTTAGTGCCTGACCTTAAGGGCTCACTCTACTTTTTTGAGGTGCTGAATGTTGGAAGGTGAAATCAGCGTGGTCAGCACAGGATTTTAGTTATGCGTTGCTTACACTTGACCTTAATCCGTCATTTATTTGGATTACTTTCACAATTTGTAAGGCCAACTAGTATTTGTCATGAGATATTGATCACCGGATTCTATTGTTGTTTGAGGGCGTCAGTAACATTTAAATAAATAATGTGGGAGAGCAAAGAGTTAAGGCCTTTATACGCGCTTTGGAGTATTTTACTGTAAGGCCTCACAAGACGCCTGTATCTTGGAACTTGGAATTCACATGCTGTAAATATAAATCAGTAATATTACACGCCGCTTCTCACCTCACTGGACACTGCATTCAGGGTCAGCCTGGCAAATTGGCAAATTAATGAGGGCTAGTAAACATAGAGGGCCCTATAAAGCACATGAGACGGTCCTGAGAGGCATCTCCACAGACTGAGAAGGTGAGGCGGCTCCCCACGCAGGAATATACGTTCACTCACCAGCACCTCAGGCCTCTGAATTCCAGTCACCACCTCCGGCCTCTGAATTCCTGTCAACACCTCTGGCCTCTGAATTCCAGTCACTGTTGCAGAAAAGAGACACTGCTGTGGGTTTGAATTCCGTCACATTCAAGTATTGTTCAGCGTAAATAGACGCAGATGGACGTAAATAGGCGTAAGAGGCGCGGCTTCACTGTACGCGAGGGCCGGGGCTTGTGAGGTGTTTCAAAACCCGCAGATCCGCTACTCTCCTCAGGATATCTCACTCTATATTGCACCAGAAATAGTCTAATTGTGCCGAATTTTCGGGCCAATCTTATCCAGGGTCCTTAATGACTTATAAGACGCGATGTTTCTGCCCGAGTCACGCTGAAGAGGGCACCACATCCGTCTGTAGCCCGACCCGCGGCAGAGCTCACGGTTCAGGCGGCCAGTTTCCTGCATGGCCAGACCATGCCCCCCAGTACATCCTAGTTTGAATCCAATTCTCCTTCCCCCGGGAACAGGCTTCTTCTGAGAAATGATGCACCACATACTACATAGCTATAGTCACAGAAAAGCATTCTTGTAAAAAAATCAAGAGTCTCTAAACATTCCAGGAAACTTTTTCAGGTACTTTAAAGATTCTGTTCACCATAATCCCCCCATAAATTCTGAATGTGTATAATCTATCCCTATAATCAAAAGAGACTTGTTATGCCAATTCTTATGGTTGAGCTGTCACAGTTATGTTATGTTATGTTATGTTAGGAACGTTTGTAGTGCGCACAGCTGCCCCAGCTAAGGGGCGTCCTGGCGCATGACAAGGTAAACATAGCTAACACTGAGCATAGAAACAGAGAAAGAAAAAAGGGCGCAGCAAGAAGAGGGGGAAAATTAAAACAGGAAGGTTTTTATAGCTTTACGGAACAAAAGAAGGTCTTCCATCAAGCGAATCTCAATCGGAAGAGAGTTCCAAAGCACTGCTGCTTTTACCCGGAAGGACCGGCCTCCAACTCGGCTGAGCTTAAACCTCGGGACCACAGCGAGCGCTTGGCCCAATGATCTCAAAGAGCGGGTTGGAACATAAGAGGACAAGAGATTCGAGAGGATCCGGGGGGCTGATCCCTTCAAGATCTTAAAAGACAGACATAAAACTTTAAAATGAATTCTTGTTTTAACCGGTAGCCAATGCAAAGATCGAAGGGTACTAGAAACAGAGCAGGACCTGGGCAAGCCAACTATGGATCTAGCTGCGGCGTTTTGGACACGTTGAAGGCGGATGATTTCTGCCTGGTTTGCCCCTACCAGGAGAGAGCTGGCATAATCCAGACGAGATATTACTGTTGCCTGAACCACCAGCTGCCTGGTAGGGGGGTCAAAAAACTTCAGGACAGGTCTTAAGCTCCGAAGGACCCCAAAACAGCAGGCCGCGGTTTTCTTAGAGTGCCCCACGAAGCTAAGAGTGGGCTCCAACCACACTCCCAAATTTCTCAACTCCGTTACCGGAATTGGAGACGGCCCAAGCTCCGGAGGCCACCATCTGTCCCCCCAGTGCTCCTTCCCCTTCCCGACAACCATGACCTCAGTCTTCTTAGCGTTGAGCTGCAGACAGTTGGCATTCATCCAGCTCGCCACCGCCCTCAGTCCACTCTGGAACCTAGGGGCATCCTGCTCAACATCCCCGCTGATAGTAACCGCTAGCTGAGTGTCGTCAGCATAAGAGACCATAGTCATGCCCCACTGCTTGACGACATCAGCCAGCGGTCTCACGTAAAGGTTGAATAACGTGGGACTCAGCGAGGATCCCTGCGGCACCCCCAGGCCCAGAGGATGGAATTTGGACGTCGAGAAAGGAACGGAACTACTGTAGGGCGAGCCCACCAATGCCTATCTCCTCCAGGCGCTGCAGAAGGATGCGGTGTGAAACAGTATCGAAGGCGGCGCTCAGGTCTAATAATACTAGCGCCGCCGTCTGTCCCACATCCAGCACCATACGCAGGTGTTCGGCCATGGCGAGAAGGGCTGTCTCCGTGCTATGCCCAGCACGGAACCCATTCTGGGTAGCATCCAGAATGTTGGCTCGGGTAAGATGGTCAGAAAGAGCCTGGTTGACGTGGGCCTCCACAACTTTTGCCGGCCAAGGGAGCAAGGAAATGGGCCGGTAGCTCTCTGGTTTTAAAGGATCCAATAAGGGTTTCTTCAGGATAGGAGAAACCACTGCCCGCTTCCATTTAGCTGGAACAGTGCCCGTAGCCAGCGAGATGTTAATGAGGGAGCACACCATGGGGCGTCCCACAAAAGACTGGTCCCTGAAGAGGGCAGGTCTTAATGGATCCAAAGGTGATCCAGATTTAATTTTCTGGGTCAACCTATCAAATCCCTCTGGTAGAAGCAGGGGGAAAGAGTCCATAGTGGGGAGGCCCGGGATAATATCCAGGGTCCCCGATGGTGGCCCCGTACAGGGAAAAGCCCGGTAGATGCCCTGCACTTTCTCCAGAAAGAAAGATGCCAAAGCCTCACAGTGAGAGGTAGAAGCCATTGCCGGGGAGGAGATTCTTTTTGCCAAAAGATCTTTAAGGGCCTTAAATATAGATTTAGACGGGTTAGTACTGTTGCGGAATTCTACCGAGTAGAACGCCGCGCGGGCTCTACAGATGGCGCGGTGATAAACCTTAACGGAAGCCAGATACAACGCTTTCTTGGCAGTATCGTAAGACCTCCGCCACTCTCTCTCGGCCCGCCTACAGCTGCCCTTCAAAACACGAAGGGCGCTGTCATACCAGGGGCTCGACTCTCTGGAGCTAAGTTTGCTTTTCATGATGGGAATCAGTGAATCAAGCGCCCTGGTAATCCACTGACAGAACTGGTCATAACCCGTTTCAACGTTGTCCAAGGGTCCCAGCGGATCTACAGCCAAGACGTGGTGTAGGTCCTCTAATCTGAGTTTGTTCCAGTGCCTTCTAGGGGCTAATCTAGCTGGGGGAATAGAGGGAATCTCAGGCAAAGGGGCCCGGATAGCCACTAAAAAGTGGTCCGTCCACCCTAGGGGTGATATGGAAGAGACTGTGGCTTCCGTAAGATTAGTAAAAAAGGGATCCAGCGTATGCCCTCCTACGTGGGTGGGTTGTGCTACCTTTTGAGACAGTTGAAGGGCCTCGAGATCAGCTAAAATATTGATGACAGCCGGCGCGCTCTGATTGTCAAAATGGAGGTTGAGATCTCCCAGGATAGAAAAATTGGCACAGCCAATTGCCAGAGAGCTAACGGCGTCAGGGAAAACTTCTCTGAACGCAACGTCACTGCCTGGGGGTCGATATACCACCATCCCCGAGATCGAGAACTGGGGGCTGATCAAGATCTTAAAAGAGGCGCTTTCGCATCCAGCAATATTTAAAGCATTCCAGCTACAGGAGAAGCTAGATTTAACAGCAAGGGCGATACCCCCTCCTCTAGTTGGACGGTTTAGAGTGAAGATGGAATACTCAGGGGGGAAAGCCAAGTTAATAATGGCTGCGTCGTCCTCCTGCAACCAGGTTTCCGTGATGGCAAATATATCTGGGGTCTTATCCTGCATGAGGTCCAAGAAGGCTTGATGGTGTTGCACCAAGGACCTGACATTAAGGCTAAGTATTCGAAGTACATGCGCCGAGCCATTGCTTCGAGAGGCGGTAGTGGAAGGCCTCTGGCGGATGTGAACGGGAGAGGCAAGTGCCCATCTCTTGCAGGCACACCAATATGGGCCGCTTAGAGGATGGATATGTGCCTGATCACACTTCGGAATAGTCAGTCCAATGGACCGCAGAGTCTCATTGGAATAGGTGATCATCACGACACCAGATAAGAAAAGTGCCAAAGAGAAACCCGCTGCGCCCCGTGCGTCCCAAGCGCGGACGGGCGCAGACGGGCAGGACTCTGGCACGACTCCGGCTAAGCGACGGCATCCCACTGCGCGACCCTGCTGCGCGGGGGACAGTGACTTTAAATAGGCGTCCCGCGAGGCTGTCCGAGCGCAGGAACGCTCACAATGGCGCCCGCCGGGAGATGCAGTGCCCAACCAAAGATGGCGCCCAACCAGGACTACCCCCGTGATCCGGACCCACCAAAACGGCGGTGTTTTTATAAACAATTAAGTGCGGTAAGAGGGAGGGGAGCACCCAACCTGGTCCCAGTTAATGGCAAAGACAATTAAATTAAATGAAACAAAAATACAAAAACGGGAAATTTTAAAATCACACAGCGTTAGCAGCAGTGCGAGCACAGCTATGCAGGTACCTTATCCAGGCGAGTGTATCTTAACTTTTTTTGAAGTTGGGGTAATTATTATCTGTAGTTGCCCTTATCCTAATTCATTTCTTGTAGTTTTCAAGTGAAATACATGAGACCTACTCCACAGGTACAAAAACACAGTGCAGTTTTAATTGTGAAAAACTAAATGTAAAAACTTGTAATGGGTCAAATTACTACTGTATTCAAAGTATTTATTATATGCAGTCATATAGATTATTCTTCCCATTTTACACCCAAAGGATAACGATAAATCTCATTGTAAGGATACCAGTAGTATCACTTGAACCTTTTTAAAAGAGTAATTTCATTAGTGTTTCAAGTGAAGATGAAGACAATATACGTGGCATCCCAGGACATAATATGTTAGTGAAGAGCATCCTCTCATGGGACAATGTCAAGGTTTAGACATACTCTGCTCTCATAGAGCTCTGGTATACCATCATGACCACTGTATTTTACTATTGTTGTACCTATTATCCTGATTGTGATGGAGAGTTAGTGAAAATAAGAAAAACAAAATAGACCTGCCTTCAAAACACGATATTTCATTTGGGAGAACCCTTTTTAATGGGACTCATTTTAGAGGACCTGTTTAAAGGAGGAAAGGTAATAATTTTATATATTGCTCAGAAAGTTATGTAATATTAGTCAATGATTCTAGGCATCTGAGATAGAATAAATATAATCCCTTAAGAGATAAGTTACTATTTCTAGTTCATAGTTATCTGGCTGGAATTAATCTTGCCACTTTGGCCCACATTGATACCGATTTCATTGGAAACAGTAGTTTCCACCAAAATCAGTATCACATGTCCTACACAACATTTTATTTCTGGGAACAATTCCTCTGGGTCAAACCTGAAGAAATTTGTCCCAGAAAAAAAGGCCTTGAATTGCAGAGCAGAATGTGGACATTGGACCAGTAGCATAGATTCCCATGATATTCCTGGTTTTGGTAATGCCAGGAGCAGTTTCACCCCCCCCCCACCAAAAAAAACCTGCGGGACTTGGAGCTGAAGACTTAGGTACTAATTATGAGTTTGGTGGTCTATGGGACCGGCGAAACTGTGGAGGCGGTCTCTGGACCGGCTGACTGGTGGTCCACCTGCCTTATTACAACTTCGGTGGTGGGACCGCCACAACCACAGGGGATCTCTGATCCCGTGGCAGTGGCGCAACGGTCTGAGGCTGTAATATGCTAGCATATTACCAGTTTCCTCACTGTGACCCTTTTTATGGCGGTTAGCCAACTATGAAAAGGGTGGCAGTGAGGAAACTAAGGGGACCCTACAGGGCCCCCAGTTGCCTCTGTGCAGGGGGATGCATGCAAGGGGGCACATGCAGGGCCCCCTGTTGCCTCTGTGCAGGGGGATGCATGCATGGGGGCACATACTGTGCCCACTGTATTTATACACCCCCTGTTCCCTCATAGAGGAGAAATACACAACATTGATCTCCTACAACAGTGCCCTTCTAAGGCTTTCCTATTGTTGTGTAGTTCATACAACATAAACTAGCGGCTTGGTGCCAAGACTGATTCCAGACACCCCCTTAGGATATGTCGGCCTATAGACCAGCTAGCTCACAGTGCCACCGTAAGACCCCAAACCTACCAGGAAGTGAATGGTTTCTGGCAACCACTGAACATGACAACCCTCTCCCCTCAGGGATCATGGAAACAGTACATAACCTTCTGCTCATTGACTCGTGCTCACTTATTCTCAGAGAAGTAGACAGAGAATACACAGTGGGACGTTTTCAATGCGTTTTATTGAACCAACATTATTCTTGCATAAAATACGTGTGCCTCAATGATCAATAGACAGAAGCAGATAAACGTGATTACAAGCACCAAAAACGTAAATAGTAAATATAGCTCTACCATGGTGCTAAAACAATGTATATATGCAGGCATAAAAAAGGTAGTAATCAAGCGTACTCCTATGATGTGAACCCTACTCTAAGTGTACCTGGAGCGTGTGTAGGTGTAGGGCCAAAAATTCCCCCAAGAGATGATCAAACCCCATTACCTGATGGGATAGAATGGTGGACCCTGACTTGGTCACGAACTGGACACTCCTCACGAGATATCAGACTGCTGCGTGGCCATGTCTGAACTGGGGTGGTGGAGTGAGCAAAAGAATGATAATGGATTCAACCCAGATCAGTTGACTGGGGGTGAGTGTTTGATTTGCTCAAACGCTCTGTCCATCATCCCCTTTGGTATCGCTTTGTTCGCCCTAATTTGGCAGGGTATGCACAGACGTGGGTCCCTTGCTCACTTTGCCACTGGATTCAGGATAGCCTGGCTGATGAGGGTTATGAACCCAAAACCGGTCCCAGGATGCTTGTTTCCGGTCCAGGGAAGACAAGGCTTGGCAGTTTGGGCTGGACCGTTCCCCTGAGGCACAGGGTCAGACTGATTTGCATATGGCGTGAGCTAAAGAATGATGATGGATTAAACAAATATCAATTGACTGGGGGTGAGTGTTTGATTTACACAAACGCTCTGTCCATCATCCCCTTTGGTATCGCTTTGTTCGCCCTAAGTTGGCAGGGTGTGCCCAGACGTGGGTCCCTTGCTCACTTTGCCACTGGATCCAGGATAGCCTGGCTGATGAGGATTATGAACCCGAAACTGGTCCCAGGATGCTTGTTTCCGGTCCAGGAAGACATGGCTTGGCAGTTCGGGCTGGACTGTTCCCATGAGGCACAGGGTCAGACTGATTTGCATATGGCCATGTCTGAACTGGGGTGGTGGAGTGAGCTAAAGAATGATGATGGATTAAACCCAGATCAGTTGACTGGGGATGAGTGTTTGATTTGCTCAAACGCTCTGTCCATCATCCCCTTTGGTATCACTTTGTTTGCCCTAAGTTGGCAGGGTGTGCCCAGACGTGGGTCCCTTGCTCACTTTGCCACTGGATTCAGGATAGCCTGGCTGATGAGGGTTATGAACCCGAAACCGGTCCCAGGATGCTTGTTTCCATTCCAGGGAAGACAAGGCTTGGCAGTTCGGGCTGGACTGTTCCCATGAGGCACAGGGTCAGACTGATTTGCATATGGCCATGTCTGAACTGGGGTGGTGGAGTGAGCTAAAGAATGATGATGGATTAAACCCAGATCAGTTGACTGGGGGTGAGTGTTTGATTTGCTCAAATGCTCTGTCCATCATCCCCTTTGGTATGGCTTTGTTTGCCCTAAGTTGGCAGGGTATGCCCAGACGTGGGTCCCTTTCTCACTTTGCCACTGGATTCAGGATAGCCTGGCTGATGAGGGTTATGAACCCGAAACCGGTCCCAGGAAGCTTGTTTCCGGTCCAGGAAGACATGGCTTGGCAGTTCGGGCTGGACTGTTCCCATGAGGCACAGGGTCAGACTGATTTGCATATGGCCATGTCTAAACTGGGGTGGTGGAGTGAGCTAAAGAATGATGATGGATTAAATCCAGATCAGTTGACTGGGGGTGAATGTTTGATTAGCTCAAACGCTCTGTCCATCATCCCCTTTAGTATCGCCGTGATTCCTCAGCATGCAAGGACCTCAGTGTCAGCGAAAGTGCCTCCTCTGCTAATCTATCGGGATGCTGATCTTTTATAAAGAAAGCAGCCTTGCGATGTCCGTATAGATTAGCAATGTTATGGATATGTAGATAGCCCCGTCGCCTCATGGATGAAGATAGTGTTGACATTTGTACGGAGTGTGAAATGAGACCTTGTACATGATGTTCAGGGCGTTGTGATAATGTTGTGTGAAACTAGATGTGGAAACAAGTTTAGTTTCTGGGAAACTAATCCAACATTGCCATGCACGCAAATATGTACAAAAGGTCACAGCTGAAAATGTTATTTGTGAGGACAATGTAAGAAACAAGCTGCTTCGCCACATGGGCCTAACTCGGGAACATAACCCTATAAGCCTTAGAAAGGCACCCCATGAGACAAAAATCGCAGGTCCGCCCGCCAGGATTACAACTCATAATTCTCGGACTGACTATGGGTTTGGCGGTCTTGGAGTGGGGCACTGGCGGGGCAGCCTGCTTCAAGACTGCCTAACTAATAAGCAGGCGCTAAGTGAGTATATTACTGTTTGTTTTTTAGGTAGAAGGAATGTTGGCTCTAGATTTACACTTTTTGGAATTCGAGGAATGGCAAAGGATTATACTTTGAATATGAAATATTTGTAAGACCCTAGGCATTTAACCTTCCCTGAAATATTCAATAAGTATAGGGCGGTTCTGTGCCATTCACAACCCTGAAAGTATCTTGTATCCTGCCTTTTGGCTGAGTAGATTCTCATGGCACTTCTGCATGAGAAATGCTACAGAATCCTTTTGTGAATAAGCAAAATTGCACGACTTTGTTGGTGTTCATATGAGTTTGCATGTACACTGACCTCCTCCATATACTGCCCCTTTCCCCCCTCTTTTCTACATGAAATATAATTATACCTGTGGAAAATTATGCCATGTAGGTGGACTTCAATACGCTGATAAGTGGATTTTTCATTAGTGAAAATTCACAGTCCTGATTTCAGAAATCGGGATTTGGAATTTATGGACCCACATTCAGCTCTCTGCACACCTAGGTGACACTTGAGTGCAGAAAACATTGTCTGAGTGAAATCCATTCTGCCTGTGTCTGTGAGAATCTGGTGTATTGTCCTTGCAGTTGCACATCAACTGCTTATGGTAAAGTGTCTGCATGTAGAAGGAACAAAAGCAACTACTGTATCACAGGGGACAATCTACAGTTTTAGGATGGCTGTTTTATTGTAAGGAGTTCCTCTTCGGGTGGCAGTGATTAATGTTGCTCTCGGCCCTGCAAGGTGAATCTCTCTCCCCGTATTCCTTTATCTCTAAACTAATCTTTTGTCTTTGTAGGGGTTTTAAACAATATTTTGCTTTCAAAAATACTTATCTTGGTTCAAGTTGCTTTTGGCAGAGCATGCTTTCATGATCGTTCCATTGTGTTGTGTTAAGTACTTTCATATGTTAGCTTCCTTCATTTGATTACTGTTTGTTTACTGGCATAACAATCTGAGTCAGTATCTTGCTGCTTCAGTTACGCATGCAGGCTTTTTATTGTTAGCTCAAAGACACTATAGCAAATGTAAACAAGCATTTACAAATGCAATAGGTTTTGCCTTTTGTATTCTATAGATTTCTGGATGACTATCCTTATGCCAAAGTCAGCAAAGAGCTAGGGATGTGCTCCATAATACTAAGGTGGCCCAACATGTGAAGTATTGTTTCTGTGTATGACTTGGGCGTGCGTCCAAGGTTTCCCAAGGGTTTTGGGTATGGATGTGATGGCGGTTCCTGTCAACGCATTATAAATGACCGCCTGCTTGGTGGTCATTTATAAATTTGGTGGGAGGTCCCTCTCCCAGGAGGACAGAGTAATCTCCATCCTTATGGCAGAACGATATGCAATCAGTCAAAATATAAGTCAGGCTCTTATGTTATGAAAATATGTTAACTGGTGGTATATCTGTAATCATGTGACACTTAAACTCACCTAACCCATATTTACATATTATGGTGCTTCTAAAGAAACATCACACTATGTAGTAGTATGTATTGAAAAATAATGAGATGCATTTGTAATTCATTTACAAATGGTTAATGCTGCTTTACATTGTTGAAGCTCAAAGCCACTATCATGATCTGTAAAATTCTCAGGGAAAATACATGACAAGATCTTCATAATTACTGATCGCCATCTGGTTTAATGACACATTATCATGGTAAACAACATCCTTGACAAAAATATTGTGCCAAAAATTAAATTTGCCTCAATATTGTGTTCCTGTACTTACATTAGTAGGTACAAAAAAATATTTTGAACAGTAACATCCTCTAAAAACAAAATAAATATTGAATTTGTATATATCTATAACTATATCTATATATATCTATATCTATATATATATCTATATTACCTACTGGAGGTCGCCAGTAGGTAGTTATAGTTAGGGCCAAGTTTCCATAGGAAGAGCATTTTTTGATTTGCTTATAACTTTGGTGTCGTTTGATGAATCTTCATGACATTTTCCAAACTAATTCTTTGTTCATATCAGCTCCTATGTTGAAAGTTTGGGGGAGATTCGTCAAGGGGGTGCCGAGAAAAATGGGGGGTCCCAAAACATGTTTTCTCCATGTTAATTTCCATAGGAAACCTTAGACAAGGCTACAGGTCAAACGGGTCAACGGAATTACCCCAAATTTGGCAGGGAGAAGGGTCTTGGTCTAGAAAGCACGCTTTTGTTTATTTGGTGTAAATCCGTTCAGTAGTTGTTGAGAAGTATCGAAATTTACAGATATCAATATTTGGGAATTATGCCATCTGATTGGCTGAGACGTTACGAGCACAAGCTTGCTGCTTATTGGTTGGGAGCGCTGCAAGCGGTTGCAACTAGGAAGTGTTGGCCGCCATTTTGTGATTCTTTTGAAGCGAATAAGTGGAAAAAAGGGTGGAAAAAGTAGGAAAGAGGAGTGTAGGAGCACTGTAACCTCCGTGGGGTGTTTAGAGTGTGCTATAGAGGGGGTGCGAAGCGAACTACTCATACCTACCGATCTGAATAAGCTTGGCTACGGAAATTAAGTGAGGTATTGCCTAGGGTCTGATGCTGCTAAGGTGAGCTGCTGCGGGAGTCGGGGATGAAAGCGTGAGCCCAACTATGTGTCTTTTGGTGTGAAGTCATGCTCCCTGGCCGCTGCAGCACACCTGTGGAAGTAGTGTCAGCATGTGTTTATACCTGCTAGGACGAACTACTGACTCCAACTGGTCTGAAAGTCCTGGGGTACGAAAAATATGTGAGGTATTGTCTAGAGTCTCATGGTGCTAAGCTGAGCTTCTGCCGGACTCGGGATGAAAGCGTGAGTCCAAACTGTGTGTCCTATGCTGTGAAGTCATGTGCTCTGGCCGCTGTGCCACATCTGTCCAAGTAGTGTCAGCATGTAGTTATGCCTATTTGGAGGAACTTTTGTTTAGAACATTGTAACTTGTGTATGGTGCTTAGGGGGTGTTATACAGGGAGTGCGAAGGTAAATTTGCACGTAACAAATCAATACGGTATTTGTAAAGCGCAAACTACTCACCCCTATGGGTCTGAAGGCCTTCGAGGCCGGCGTGGAAATTATGTGAGCTATTAAGTGAGCTATTGCCCAGAGTCACATGGTGCTGAGCTGAGGTGCTGCCAGAGCAGGGGATTAAATCGTGAGCCCTGTGCTCTGAACTCATGTTTTCTGGCCGCTGCGGCACACCTGTCCAAGTAGTGTCAGCATGTGTGCATATGTAGTAGGAGGAACTTTTGTTTTAAACAGTGTGACGTCTGTAGGGTGATTGGGGGTGCTACAGAGGGAGTGTGAAGTTCAATTCTGCCGTTTCAAATCAATCTGGTATTTGTAAAGTGCAAACTATTCACTCCTACGGGTGTGCAGGCGCTGGGGCCGGCGTGGAAATTAAGTGAGCTATTGTGCAGAGTCACATGGTGGTACCCTGAGCTGTCGCTAGAGCCGGTGATCAAAGCGAGAGGTCTGTGCTGCAAAGTAGGATTGTCTGGCCGCTGCGTCACAGCTGTGTGGAGAATACATTTTGGCGAGGGTCCGGGAGTTGCCATTACCTGGCCCTAAAATAGCGGGCCTACGTTGTCAGTTATAGGGTGGCTCTAAAAAGAGCCCTTGTGTTTATTAGTTGGAGCTACATGTAAGTGCGGATACACAACTTCAGGTTATTCAGAAAAACTCTGTTTCCTTGATCTGTGAAGTGTACTCCATCACTTCTGTAGATATCAGGCATATCAAAACGTATGTTGTTGTTGTAGATCGACCCCATTCTATGGTCTCTGAGGTATGCAGCAACAGCTTTGTTGACATTCTTCCTAGATTTTTCAATCTGAGGATAAAATTGTTTTGACCATTTCCACTTCTGTCTTTGGCATATATTGGAATATAAAAAGACAGTTTGAGGCAAAAGTAACATCAATTGTCCAAAGGTGTCCTTCATAAGCATTTCTAAACCTACCCCAGTCAGTGTGCCTAGGTCATTTACACCACAATGCACAATCATGAGGTCAGGGTGTAGAAGATGCAAAGAGGTTTTAACCAAAGGTAGCAATAGGTGCCACTTCAATCCTCTCTGTGAAACCCATTTAATGTCTACATTTTGTAACCCTTGGTCTAAGTCAATACGTCTGTGTTCTGCATACCTCTTGCACCAGAAAATATAGTTATGTCCTACGATCCACACTAGCATTTTGAAGGTATGGCTGGAAGGTATGGAAAGATGTCTGTAGCTCATGCAGTTCCTTCATAGAATAAGAGATATGTTTAAAGATGGGGAACTACTTTTTTTTGCCATATAAAATGATACGTGATTGGGAGATGAAAAGCATTCTTTTTTAAAAGTAGGGTGCACATTTGTTTTGTGGAAAAGCATCTTTGTGATTGGTTAAGAAAAAGAAGTTTCAACGTGGAGTACATATCATAGGATAAAATTTGCACAACTCAACCACACCTGCTACTTATATTTGGAAGGCACTGTTCGAACTTAAAACAATAGTGAACTTTTAACCTGCACGTGCCGTTAAATGTTCGAGTAAATGTTGCAAAAAAAATATTGTTAAGTTTAAACAAATTGATGAACTGTTAACCTGCACGTGTTGTAGAATGTTCTAGAAAGTGTGTTGATAGAATACGTTGCACTTCTGACTTCTACGTGTTGTTAAATATTTAAAAAACTGTTTATATGGAAAATTAAAAAGAAACCAATAGAGAGAAGTTTTGAAACCTAAAAGAATCAAAGAACTATTCTAATTTGTTCTTTACATGTATTTATGTGTTGTATATAATTATAGTATCAGTGGATGCTGACCTCTGACCCAGAGGCGCATTATCCACGTGGAGGCAATGGCAATGTATATCATATAGACAGTCTTTCAAATGTTTTGTTCCAGAAAATGTTATTTTAATTATTCATTCTTATTCATTTGTAGTTGATCCGTTAACTTTTCTTATGTTATTACGCCATAACATTTAGTATGAATACATTCAACTTTGCCCATTGAATTTTGGGCTGGTGGCCCTTCTTCAGGGGCTATGTAGCTGTAATATAGAGGAAACGTTCAGTTCAGAGCAAAATAGTTATATCTCATCACATTACATTTCACAAATACATACTTTTAGGTGGCGATGTTCAATTAACCATAGTCTCTGTATCACATAACAAAGTCATTCAAAATTACTTTTCAGTGACACACCATCTTAATCACAATGGTAAGAATATCCATAAACAAGTGTCATTAAACTCTAAGCGTGCCTCAAAAGGGCTGACAACCCTTCCTAGAAAGTGTGTGATCATGTGGTGCCCAATTCGTGTGTAGAAAAACCAGTGCGCTCGAGGTTTAAAAGGAGTACGAATCGAGTGGATAAAAAGTGCAACATGTGCGTTTTAAAAAAAACATTTGAAAGGGTGAGAACAAAGTCTCAGTTTATAAACATGCGTGGTTAGAAAATGTGAAGGTGAAGAAAACGAACGTAAACGCAGTGTTTGAACATGATGGTAACTTACATTGATGGGTAAATTTCAAATACGAGACTCGGTCGGTTTTCGAGCTACCGGTAAAAAATGAAAGGATGATTAAACAGCGTCCATGTTGCCGGCAAAGTACGGTAAAGGTAATAAAGCGTTAGATCGCTTACCTCTTCGTAAATGAATGTTCTCACGTATTAAAAAATCTGGTCGTTTAAGTCAGTTTCATGCACACGATTGTGCGAGTAAAGCGAATGCGTGTCCCGGAAGTGAATCGTGCTAAAAAGAGTTCAAATAATAGAGGTAGTGAAAAGACTGTGTGCCGCTAATGTATTCGTCGATATGAGGGTAAAAGTCTAAAGAACGCAAATGGTGTCAAAAAGCACCATATATGCCATCAATATAAACTGTTATGATTCAGTAATTATACCATGGCTGAAAGAAAAATATATGTGATTATACGTAATCGCTCCAAGTGCCAATCTGGATACAAAAACGGAAAAAAGACTCAAGAGTTGTCATGGCGATGAGTAGTGTGCTAAAACATGTGTTGTACTATATACATAGAATCCACGCTAGATGATAATGATGGTTTTTAATAAACAGTGCGTATCTATGGTCTAAGTGTGTTTGAGTCATTGTGATGGCATTGTGTCAACACATGTGTTCTTAAAGCCCTATGGTAATTCTATACTCAACGTGTGAGAGGTGTCAAATCAATGTTTTAAAATCTCTATGATGATTTATCAGCAACTACCTATACATTCTAAGAAAGGCTGTGGGTAATTCAAAATATTTCTGTTGTGTTCAGTTTTTCAAAGAAAACAATTAAAGTCACAACGTTCTTTGAGCCCCATGGGGCTGACAGAGTCCATGAAATTGATCCAGTGTACTTCCCTTCATAATAAAAATTGTGTGTTATCGCTTCCTTGCATAATTGGAACTTGTTCGAGAAACAAGAATCGCAATTGGCTGATGTTTTGCTGCGCGGTGTTGAAATGACTTGCAATTGTGGACTTCTGATTCCGTGTTCTAATATTGCTTTTGTGTTCATTAAGACGGATACGAATCTTTCGCTTTGTTTTCCCCACGTAAACTAGGTCACATGGGCATTTAAGCATATAAATAACGTTTTGACTGTTGCAGTTGGCTGTAACTCTGAGTTTAATTGGGGTTCCTCTGGTCAGATGTGTAGGAAGGTGGATATCTGACTATGGTTACCCCCAACTTTTTGCCTAGTGTCTAGCTGGTTTTTCGACTTAGTTGGCCTGAGATCCTGCCATTCAGGGTCTCAGGCTGTCTGCTCTCTCTTTAAAATAGACTCCATGTACCCTAGGTACATAACCAATTGGTAAGGATCACCTTATTGGCCCCTGTACAGTGCACCCTAGGTACCCAGGGCATAGGTGTACCCTAGGCCTACCAGGGGCTGCAGCATGTATTATGCCACCCCTGGCCTGGCCTTCCATTTTGACACAACTGGCTGATCACTCAGCTGGGGCAAGGTCGTGTAATCACCCCTTGCTTAGGTGTAGTATTCCTATACGTAAACTTACATATAGACACATGTGTACCTATCAGTCACTCCTATGGCAGGCCTTTACAATCCTGGAGGCAGAGTGCTTGGTAACATGTGAGATGGTGCTCTAGCATGAGCTGAGCCTGTCTGCAGCTTTCGGAACCAAGTCCTTATAGCTGTTCTATGATATAGCCTACCATATACTCTTAAAGTGCCTTATAATCTTAGACGGTTATGGTAACTATGGTTTGGCTTTATCGAAACATGTCGTGTAAGGTGTCTAACACTGTGGAATAATACCCCCATACCATTTCTGGACATGAGGATATTATTCCCCCCTTCTAGAGGGAAAGACATGTTAAAATCATACTTCACTGTTAGCCTCTGACCAAAGCCTCAGCATCACAAAATGGATGCTGCTGCCACGACACAAGTCTGACCTCCTGCAGCTGGGAGTGATCCCAGCCAGGGAGGCCTGGACAATAGGTTTCCTGCTTGGGGAGGTGCTAGCACCTCCCCAGACAGCCTTTAGTGTATTGGGGCAGGGTGGGCTGAAAGGAATGAGACATGCCTGGGGCACACAAGGCGTTCCTTGCATAGTCCAGTTCAAACCGGCGCTGGGGCACTCCAGCCCCAGCTCTGGCACGAAACTGGACAAAGGGAAGTGGGTGTAACCACCCCCTCCCAGGTCCCACCCATAAGGCATGACCTAGCAGGTATCCCAGCCCCCCAGATTAGTATAAGAGTGGGAGTTGGGCCTCAAGACTTTAGATTATCCTGAACCTGCAATTTTGAACAGAAACTCTGGACCTTCGACATTCGACGAAAGAAGAAGACTGAAGAATCTCCCTTGTGGCCAAGGAGTGGCTACCCTGTGCAAACAGGCACCATCAAGAGACTACCCTTTGCTTTGCCCACGTTCTACGAGGAACCGACTGCAGAGCCTGACCAGAGCCTTGACTTCCAGACTTCTCCAACCCTGATCCACATCCACAGCAGAGCTGAGATCCGTGGAGGCGACGAGCGACGTGGGACCGGCTACCTGGGAAAAGTGGCTAGTATCTTCAAGCGCAGCTTCTGAGGCACCCTCGAAGTTGTGCACCGGGGATTGAGAAGTCCCACCCCCAAGCACCATCTGCACCGAAGATCAGCCCCCCACACTCAACGAGTCCTGCGTGGGGCCCTTCAGCATTTTCCTGCTTGCCGCGTCTGTCCGGTTGCTTGCCCGCTGGCTAGTGGCCTTTGTGACGACGCATCCCGTAATCTTCACTGCTGGTTTGGCTCCTCCAGACTGGCTCCTGCTTCTTTGAAAAAGAGAAGCACCCCAGACCTTCCTGGTCTGCACCAGAAGCAAGTCCTTCATTCTGCGTGGGTTCCACTTGCCAAGGCTTGGTGAGTCCTAGTCCAACTTCGACGCCGCCGACAGCAAGAGCCTTTGTGGGACAGCTCGCCTCCTGGTCCTGGTTGTCTTCGACGCTTCCTGGTCCTCCTGGCTGCAGCGACAAGCTTCACCTTCACCTGCAATCTTCACAACATCGCCTGGTCCCTTCCTGGTTCCACGTGGTCACTGGCTAGTGACCTTGACTCTGTCCCTTCTGCTTGCAGGTCTCCTCTCTTCTTGATCCCAGCCTTGGGATCCACCGGACACTCTTCACTGACTGCCTGTCAGCATCTTTCTTCAGGCATCCATAGGAGTCGACGACGAAACCCGACGCAACTTCACCCCTATGCACCCGCAGGCTGTGGGCTAGGTAACTTGGGTACTCCGGTGCTCATCAGGATAGTGACTATCCTAGTGTCTAAGTTTCAAGTCTCAACTTCCTAGCTACTCCGGAAGTGTCCTAAATCTATCTATTTCTAAACTGTACTATTGCTAGTGACTTTTACGCATTACGCGTGAGTGTTTCCACTCTGCATACGAATCCCGTGGGCCTCCCACTTCCTAACCTTTGGTAGTATAGTGTAGCCCCAGCGATTCCCTAGGCCTAGGCCTATCCTATTTCCGTGACAGTGGTCCTTATACCACTTACTTAGTATATGGTTTGCGTGGCCCCTAGGGCCTAACTGTATTACTTACCTGTGTGACTTACTGTATGCATAAATAAGACTGTGTTGTACTTACCTCTAATCTCATAAAGAGTGCTGAGGGTTTGCTTAGAATAAATACACTTTATTTTACGGGGAACCACCTTTACAACGCAACTTTTACAACGCTATGCTATTACAACGCATTTTTTACAACGCAAAAACTTTTACAACGCATGCTTTTACAACGCATGCTATTATATGGTAAGTACTTTTACAACGCATATACCTTTACAACGAATTATTTGAAAATGCCTTTACAACGCATGCATTTACAACGCATGCATTTACAACGCAAGATGTTATATGGTAAGTACTTTTACAACGCATATACTATTACAACGCATTTTTTAATATTGTTATTTTAATTAAAATAAATATATATCGTATAATTATTTGTTATAAAAAAAATTGTATTTGAAATAAAGTGAGTTGTTTATCAAAATATTAATACTTTAGTATTTTGTCTAGTAGAAATGTTTTGTTGGATAGTTTAATTAATACTTGAGTATTTTAATATTAATACTTGAGTATTTTGTCTAGTAGGAATGTTTTGTTGGATAGTTAAATTAATACTTGAGTATTTTAATATTAATTCTTGATACTTAATACTTGAGTATTTTCTTTACTAGGAATGTTTTGTTGGATAGTTAAATTAATACTTGAGTATTTCTGAAAATGGAATGATTGTTTTTATATTTAATTTGATACATATTACAGTGAATAGTGAGTATTTTTAAAGATAAATAAATAATTGAGAATTATTCTAAATTGAAAGAGTATTTAATATATTTTTTCAAAAAAATAAGAGTGAGTAAATAAATTTTAATAGTTGAGTATTTTTTAAATATTAAAGTGTATTTCTTAAATTAATTTAGTTCATTGGTTTTTTCAAATTAAGAAACAGCATATTTTAAATTTAATTTATTTAAAGTTTGTGAGTACTTTTTAAAAATATTAATACTACAGTATCTATTAAAAAATTTAAGAAATAAGATATGTAAATACTAATGTATTTATAAGTACAAAAAATAGAGAACATTGTTTTTAAAAAAAGGAAGAGTACTTTTGGATTATTTATTATAAAAATTAGATACATTTATTAAAAATAAATAAAAATATAATAATATTTGAAATATTAAAAGAGTAATAAAAAATGCATTTTAAAAACAGTAATAGTTTAAAACAAAAAATAAATAAATAATTACTTACTTTTTAAAAATAATTCCCACGCTTTTCCATTGAAGTCTATGAGTGTCTTTGTCCTTTATTTATTTTGGCAGCATCAGAATATACAACCCGCGGAACAAGAAAAGAAGGATCAGAAAGTGAAGAAAGAGAAAGTTTTGAAAGGAAAAGACAATAGAGTCGAGGTAAGGAACATATTTAGTGAATTTACATTTAATTAGTTATAAAATAGAAAGTTAAATAACTATTTTAAAAATAATGACAGGAAACAATTTTTGAATTCACATTTTTTATTTATTGTAAAATCATGAAAAAATAAACCATATTTTTAATGAATTTTGCAATGTAAGTAACATTTTTGAAACAAAATATAAATATTTTATTAACATTTATAAACATTTATTTACAGGTTAGTTAAATAAAGTAGTCCGCTTCAAATTTAGATGCACGCGATGACGTAATGACGTGAGCGTCGACGTAAAACGCCATTTTGCAGAGCATCGGAGGAGGAAGCAGCAGGAAGCTGATCTGCAGCCAGGTAGGAAATATTTTCATTTGTAATTGTAGAATAAACCTTTAAAAGGGATACATATATAGTGAGGAAAGAATAAGGGGAGGTTGCGGGAAAACTAATTGATTACTTAATTGTTTTTAAACATGTCCACATTAATGTCATTAATGTATGCCTATGTCGGGTCGCTAAAATTTATTTATTTTGTTTAAAAAAGTATGTAACTGTTAAAAAATTATAAGTTACTGTTCAGAAAGTTGGTTTGTTTATTTAGGAAGTAACAAAAGTAATGTCAATCTTCATTTCGAACTGCAAAAAAGTTGCGTACTTTCAAATTTTGAAAAATAACGATTGTTATAAAAATGATGATTAAGCTGCAAAGTGCATTTTGGAATATGGTTTGAATTGTAGATTTTACATATATTTCATTTTTGGAGATTAGTTTTGAAGGTAATTAAATTGGATTTTTTCGGTAATTTAATTAATGGAGTTCCGATGTCGAACAATAGTTCAAATACTATGGGACAGTAAATTTGTAGACATTGGTAGGTTTTGCTTGAAATGAAGATTTGTTTTAAAAATAAATAACCCGACTTGTTTGTTTGAAAAAAATTTTAGAAAATACCTTGGTATGCCAATTGTAATTTGAAAATTAGTAAAATTTAAAGCAAAGCAGGAAAGTAAGTAATTACATTATTTTAAAAAGAAAGAATGTTAGAAAGATTTTCCAGGTAGTCTATAGCCACACACAACGAAAATTGTTGTAGAATTGCCAATAGTCTCTCAGACATTTCCCTTGTTTTGACTGTTACTCGTGGGTTTAGACTACCTGCGAGTGTTTGGGCTATTCTCATTTCTTGGAAACTTTGCTCCTTCTTCAAAGTTTCCAAAAATGAGTAGAAGTTAGGATGTGGTTTACCAATTGTATGGTTGAAGGAGTTATGCCATCACTCAATGGCATTGTTTGTTTTTGCTTCTCCCTCTAAACAACTCGTGTAGCAGTTCCACCACTCCACATGGAATCGTGGCTTCCTCCTGCGACCCGATCTGCTTAGGTGTCCAATCCATGTGTCCTCAAAATAATTTAGAATGGGTGCCAATTTTTCTTCGTTACTCGTATAATAAACAGATTCTATAATTGCAGTGTAGTACTCGTCCACACTATCGGGAGGAACAAAACAAAGTGCAGTTAATTTTTTTAGTTCAAATTGTAGTTTGCTATCCCGAGAATATTCTGCAACTAGGGATGTTTTCTGTAATTTACGCCAAAATGCCTGCGAAAAATGGAAAAAACATCCCTGAATTTGGGTATCCGTGTACGTTTTAGTGATCACATTGATCATACTCAATTCAAAATCAATAATTATTTTTCGAGGACTTGAAGATGTTTTACTTTTAATCACTGATAAAAGTTCAGTGTATGTTGCAGAAGTCTTATCAGGTAGCAAACTATAAACTAAGGGAATTACACTATTGTTAATTTTAGCATGTATAGTGTAAATTTGAGTGAAAGGATGGGGTGTACTTTTAAACGTCCCATCCATCATCCAAATTTCACTAGTTTCTAACTTAGCAAGGTTACGTGGGGTACTAAAAATTAAAATACGTTTCTGAGGGTTTTCGTTGCCATGCAGAAGGAAAGGTTCATCAGAAAAAGAAATAGAAAGATCATGAGGAATTCTAATGTCAGAGAAAGTATGTGGTGTAGATAATTGAATGTTACTTGCCTGCTTTTGTCTCTGAATAATTCTTCTCAAATTAGGTATTATAGGCATGTTACTAGCAACATGACTGGGGACATGCTGTGCAACCTCTCTTAAAATTGATCCTGTGGAATCATTGGAGGTGCTTGCAATAGCTTTCATCTCGTTTATTGTTTCTCTAATTTCTACATCCATTGCAGAGGCAGAGTGGTTATGTTCTGTGGTTTTCACAACCAAATTATCAACAGTAACCGCTCTGCCACTGCAATGGGTAGTGTAGTATTGCACACACCTCCAATGATTTCTAGTTAAACTTATTCTTTCCTTACTATATATGTATCCACCATGGTTTAACAAATTTTTGCCCTTCCTGGATTTAATAAAGTTGGCAGCTCCCAGGCTAGACATTATCTGAAAAGAGGAGAAAAGATACAAAAATTAGCCTGAATAAATTTATAATTTACCTAAAACATAACATTTACACCATCCTAAACATTCCCTACTGCTGCACCTTCCTGGAGTTAGAATAGTAAATTGCACCCCTACACCCTCCAACACTTTCCCTACTGATGCACCTTCCTGGAGTTAGAATAGTAAATTGCACCCCTACACCATCCAACACATTCCCTACTGATGCACCTTCCTGGAGTTAGAATAGTAAATTGCACCCCTACACCATCCAACACTTTCCATACTGATGCACCTTCCTGGAGTTAGAATAGTAAATTGCACCCCAACACCATCCAACACTTACCCTACTGCTGCACCTTCCTGGAGTTAGAATAGTAAATTGCACCCCAACACCCTCCAACACTTTCCCTACTGCTGCACCTTCCTGGAGTTAGAATAGTAAATTGCACCCCAACACCATCCAACACTTTCCCTACTGCTGCACCTTCCTGGAGTTAGAATAGTAAATTGCACCCCTACATCATCCAACACTTTCCCTTCTGATGCACCTTCCTGGAGTTAGAATAGTAAATTTCACCCCTACACCATCCAACACTTTCCCTACTGATGCACCTTCCTGGAGTTAGAATAGTAAATTGCACCCCTACACCATCCAACACTTTCCCTACTGCTGCACCTTCCTGGAGTTAGAATACTAAATTGCACCCCAAATTCATCCAACACTTTCCCTACTGCTGCACCTTCCTGGAGTTAGAATAGTAAATTGCACCCCTACACCATCCAACACTTTCCCTACTGCTGCACCTTCCTGGAGTTAGAATAGTAAATTGCACCCCAACACCATCCAACACTTTCCCTACTGCTGCACCTTCCTGGAGTTAGAATAGTAAATTGCACCCCTACACCATCCAACACATTCCCTTCTGATGCACCTTCCTGGAGTTAGAATAGTAAATTGCACCCCAACACCATCCAACACTTTCCCTACTGCTGCACCTTCCTGGAGTTAGAATAGTAAATTGCACCCCTACACCATCCAACACTTTCCCTACTGCTGCACCTTCCTGGAGTTAGAATAGTAAATTGCACCCCAACACCATCCAACACATTCTCTACTGATGCACCTTCCTGGAGTTACAATAGTAAATTGTTATCCCTACACCATCCAACACTTTCCCTACTGCTGCACCTTCCTGGAGTTAGAATAGTAAATTGCACCCCTACATAATCCAACACTTTCCCTTCTGATGCACCTTCCTGGAGTTAGAATAGTAAATTGCACCCCTACACCATCCAACACTTTCCCTACTGATGCACCTTCCTGGAGTTAGAATAGTAAATTGCACCCCTACACCATCCAACACTTTCCCTACTGCTGCACCTTCCTGGAGTTAGAATAGTAAATTGCACCCCAACACCCTCCAACACTTTCCCTACTGATGCACCTTCCTGGAGTTAGAATAGTAAATTGCACCACAACACCATCAAACACATTCCCTACTGATGCACCTTCCTGGAGTTACAATAGTAAATTGCACCCCAACACCATCCAACACTTTCCCTACTGATGCACCTTCCTGGAGTTAGAATAGTAAATTGCACCCCTACACCATCCAACACTTTCCCTACTGCTGCACCTTCCTGGAGTTAGAATAGTAAATTGCACCCCAACACCCTCCAACACTTACCCTACTGCTGCACCTTCCTGGAGTTAGAATAGTAAATTGCACCCCAACACCCTCCAACACTTTCCCTACTGCTGCACCTTCCTGGAGTTAGAATAGTAAATTGCACCCCTACACCATCCAACACATTCCCTACTGATGCACCTTCCTGGAGTTACAATAGTAAATTGTTATCCCTACACCATCCAACACTTTCCCTACTGATGCACCTTCCTGGAGTTAGAATAGTAATTGTTACCCCTACAGCATGGTACATATTTAGAACTGGTGCACCTTAAAATGTTGAATAAAATTACCTTTTGATTTCGAATTTGCTTTTCTTGCTGACTTTTCAAAATTGGGAATGGCGTGTAGGCAGCAGTAGACAGTTATGAGGTGATTGGATTTGGAATGGAAAAATAAATGTCTGAAAAAGTGAAAATAGAAAAGAATGAGAAAACTGAACGATGTTGAGAAATGCAATTTTACAATAATTTTTGAAAATTTGTATATTTGTTATAAGTTGCAGTAGAGAACACTTTCCCTAATGCTACACCATCCTTTAGTCATGAAATAAAATTCTGAATTCTGCAAATGTAACCATAATTAAATTGGGTTTTTTATCAACATTAGCAATGAGATAGCTAGTCTAATATATTGAAGGTTAAGAAACCATCATGAAAATCAATACCTTGTTTTGTAGAACTTGCTTTTCTGGATGAGGCTTCGGAGGATGATTTGGTCTGTTGATTCTAGATTTAACGTGTGTGGTGGAAAGAATCTTTCTGTAAGGAATCAAATTGTTGTCTTTTGAAAAAAAAGACGATAAAAAAAAAATTAACGTTGGTTTGAAATTTAAAATCTGAGTATATTTAAATTAATAATGACATACAATATAACTAATACTACATGACACTGTACTAACCAAGGCACCTTCCTGTAGTTGAAATAGAGATATGTACCCCTACACTATAAAAAAATCTCCCTAATGTTGCACCTTCCTGGAGAAGAAATAGTATATTGTTACTCTAAACTATCCATTATTTTACTAATTTGGTACGTTAGAGGAGTAATAATTGCAAAAAGAAGGTTTAAAAATGTATAGTAAAAATAATACTCAAAAGGTAACATACCTTTTTCTGTTATTGCTTGTTTTCGTGCCTTTAAGCAAATGCTTGCAGCAGGATAAACTTTTTTTTGGGTACAGATGTACTCTGTGGAAAAAAAAACTTGAATAAATTAATGTTCCTTTGCCAACGTTGTTGTTTAAAAAATAAATTTTAAAAACAATTTGATATATGACAAAGGAGTATGAGTAACAATTGGTGAAAGAAAACATATTACACATTTAATGCATTTTTCGCAAAAAAAAAAGGTTAATCCGATACTATCACTAAATTACTATAATGCAGAATATTCGAGGACTTTGAATAGAAATAGTTGCCCTAGTAATATGAATCGCATTTTCAGATGTAGTACCCAACTGAAGTCTTATTAGTAATTGTTACTCCTGCATCATGCTATTTTTTCGTTTATGATGTAGTGAGATTGAGGTTTAAAAACAAAACACCATTGCCATACATCACTTTAGGTAATTTTTAAAAATATGTTTTACAATTAAAACCATTACAAATAAATTACATTTACCTTCACAATTTTATATGTCAGTCGTTTACGTGGTGGTGATGCTCAATTAGGTACACCTGTTGGTGAATCTCAATATATTCCGAGTTTCTGTTTTTGGAAAATAAAATACTTGTTTTAAGTTGGTGTGTATTTTTAGTGATAATAAATTAGAAACAGTACATTTTAAAAGTAATTATTAAGAATTTAATTTAAAATTTTTTTGGGTTAAGAAAATATATTTTCCTCAAAACCAACGTTTAAAATTTTTATAATGACTTACTAGTAGTTGCTCTATTGTAATGCTTTTACGAATGAAATCCGTGCTCTCTCTGAGGAGGTCGCAGTGGAGGTGACAGAGGGTCAGCTTTTCACGTCTGGGCTCTCTGCTAGTTGATAATCAACTGAGTGCAAAATGGTGTCTTCCTTGTATTTATAAGTTTTGCTCTGTGTCACTATTAATTTTTTTAAAAACTGCGTTCGTTGTGTTTTTTTAAATGCTTTGTTTTACTGTGGAAAATGATAATTTAAAAATGCTTTTTGAAAAATATTGTTTTCATTCATTTGCTCCGTTTTGGCATCCATTTTGGAACATGTCTTTTGGTATTGTTTACATAGAAACTGTGGTAGGACAAGTTTTACAAGTGAGATGGTTAAAATGGCGCCTATCTTTATGTGTGTTTTACTCTGTTTACTTACTTTCCGATGTATTCATGATACAAATTGTGTTAGTACTGTTGTTTTAACTATCGTTCTTTTTGTTAATCTTTGAAATGTGTGAAAACGGAATTTATTTGGGGATTTTGAGTATTAATTCTAATACTCGAGTATTAATTTTAATACTCGAGTATTAATTTGGTTACGCATTTCAGTAGATTTACGCTCAGTTGTTCTCCACATTTTAATACACTTCCCCACCCTAAAACCCCTAATTTCCCTGCATCCCGTGCCAGATTTTATTGTACTTTTAATTTAATAAAAAAAAAAAAATTGCGTTGTAATGGTATGCGTTGTAATAGATTTCGTTGTAACAGCACTTTTCAGTATTTTAATAGGTTTTGCGTTGTAAGAGTATTCGTTGTAAAGTAATGCGTTGTAGTAGTACTTGCGGTGTAAAAAATGCGTTGTAAAGGTATGCGTTGTAATAGCATGCGTTGTAACGTCATACATCCTTATTTTACATATATATCTGTTGTGGTGTCCTTTCATTTGGTATTCAAGGGATTATATATGGTATCACAGCTGGCTTCACATGCCATTCAGAGTTTAGCCTAAGACTGCTCTTGTCCATGCTACCACTAGGATAGCTGGTCTATAAGGTTGACTTTACAACCAATCACCATAAGGGTATTTGGACTGATATAGGGTGTACACTAGAACTAGTGACATCCTACATCAGGCCAACTTCTCACAAGATGTCTGATGTGATTTCCTTGAATTATTGCATTACAGTTCCCGCAATTTGAACAGGGGATTGTGCCTTTGTATTTTGCTTCTGGCTGTTTATACAATATTTGTTTGATATTCTTTGATCTTGTGTATGCGAATCTTGGTTGCGTACTAAATAGTCCATTGAAATCACTTTCAGTGCCTAACATTGGCCAAAATTTAAGAATGGTCCTCTTAATTTGATAACTTCTAGTGGAAAATTTAGAAACAAATACACAACGATTTTCATCTTTACGTTTACTTGTTTTTGAGTAATTCTTCTCGTGGTTTTGTCTCGGCTTTCTCGATTGCTGATTTCAAAATCTCTTCTGGATATCCACGGTCTTTGAATTTCTTAATGCATTTCTCCTTGCCTGATCTATATAATTCTTCGTTGGAAGATATTATTTTTAATCAGAGTAGTTGTGAATACGGTAAGTGTCTTTTAAGTGACGGTTGGTGAAAGCTCTGGAAGTGTAATAAATTGTTCCTATCGGTGGGTTTGGTGTAAACAGTGGTAATCAATTGGCCGTTATTGTTGATAACACAAGTATCCAGGAAGGTAATTTGTAGTCTACTCATGGTAGAAGTGAATTCAATCAGTTCATCAACAGTATTCAGTGAGTTAATTGCCTCTGTTAATTCTCTCTCTGTTCCTTGCCATAAGATAAAAATGTCGTCTATGTACCTCTTATATAAGATAAGGTGGTATGTCCATTCCACTTGATTTAAAATGTGGTCTAGCTCAAATCGGTACATGAACAGGTTGGCATATGTTGGGGCGGCACAATTGCCCATCGAAGTTCCGGAGCATTGTACATAATAGTTATCGCACCATTTAAAATAACTGTGGTAAAGCGTGAAGTGAATCAATTCCATGATGAAGATTTTCTGAGCTTCAGTTTTATCACTGGAGATGAGAAAGGATTCAACAGCCTGGATCCCTTAATCGTGTGGGATTGAGGTATACAATGCTTTGACATCAATTGTGCATAAAATGGTGTCGGAAGTAACTAGTGATTTGGCTGATTCTAGTATGTTAAAAAAAACTCCGTTGTAGCTTTAATGTAAGTACTCATCCCTTGAACCAGTGGTTGAAGGTGTCTGTCAAGGTATTTACCAATTGGTTTGTGTATGGAGTTGGTAGTAGAAACAATTGGTCTGAATTGAGGTATTGTTGCGTGCTTGTGTATTTTTGGTATCATATATATATACGGTATAGGTGGTCACTTTTGATAAGGTATTTTTTCTCATCATTGGTAATTGTGCAAGTCTGAATGGCATTGTCGATGATTGTTGTTAAGATCTTAGTAAATTCCTTTGTTGGATCAAAAGACATGGGTAAATACGTGCTAGTATCTTGCACATGTTCGTTGACATTCCTTATGTAAAATTCAGTGTCTATGATGACCATGGCTCTCCCTTTATCGGCTTGTTGAATGGTAACCTCTGGTTTTGACGCTATTTGTGTCAGAACTTGATTCTCTTTCTGCGAAATGTTTGATCTTCTTGACTGAGTTTGTTAAAATATCATACGCAATTCCTTCTGTACAATGGTTTCGAATGCATCCATAACTTTGTGACTTACAGGGACCATGAACGTGCTCTTGTTTCTTAAACCAAGTAATGTGTTCTCTTGTGGTCGTTGATTTGGTTCCACAATATTGTTGAAAAAATGTTTGAGCCTTAAAGACCGCATGAATTTGTATAGTCTGATTTCTTTTTCAAGAATGTTAGATCTGTATGTTGGTACAAAAGAGGACCCTTTCTGTAAAGTATTTAGTTGGAAATCTGGAATCTGATAGTTCGAAATGTTAATTACTAGGGTCGCTGACTCCTTGTCCCCTTTGCCACCGGTTTGTTTGTTGAGGTGCCTCCTCCGGCTTCGTCGGGTCATTTTTGGCCTCTTCCTAAAAAAAGGTTGGTTCATACTTGTATTTGTGGATGTTTTTGGGCCTTCCTTATCGGACCTTTCATAGGTTTGTCTGTGGGATGGTGGAATCCTTTGTTGAGAATCATCTGGTGATGAGGCATCAGTGTCAGTGAATCTTCCTGTGTTACCTCTCTGTGATCTTCTCTGGGCGTATACCTCCGCCCAGGTATAAACTTCTCCAAGTTTATTGTCGTACGTATCTCTTTTGAATTTCCCTATCTTTCATTCGTTTATCTCTTTTGTATATGAATCTAATTTTCCATTGAGGTCTGTTAATGTTTTATCCCAATGATTTTTTGCCATACAGTTACTGAGTTCTAGTTGTATTGAGATCTTCTAAGAGTTTCGATAATTCTTCAACGATGAGTAAGATGAGGTCCTAAGAACATTTGTTTAAAATTGCTTGCCACTTCTCTGTAAATCTGGCATTGTTTTTGCATAACGTAGACTTAAGAGAGATTCTGATTCCCCTTGTAATTCTCTGTGCCTTATGATACTTGATAAGGGTGGATGCGTGTAGTCTTCGATTGATGGCCCTCTTAGATATGTATAGTAGTTGTGTGGAAATATGGATTTTTCTGATCAATTATGTCCCCTATCTTGGACCCCAACGGTTTCATGTATGAATCATAAGTACATGTATGTTCCCTCCAGTTCCAGTTATGAAGACGCAAACACATGTGCGTCCACCGTCAACATGTCCTCTTTCAGATCCGCCATGAATAGGCCGGATATTCCATTCCTAAGTATGAAAGGCCACCGGCTTTATATGGTTCACTTATGCCATTTTACAGTTCAGGCAAGTAGGCCCTGATTCTGTCGTCAAAACTCTTCTTGCCTTCTGCCTCTGAAAGCTCCAGTCTGAGCCTGCATCTGTGACCATGAACTTTGTCTCATTCTCTGCGCGGCTCACGAAGCCTGACATCAGCCTGCTGCCTGCCAAAAACTGTATTTCACCTTCGAAATTATCTGCTCCGCCCCCTGCCCGATGCATTCCTGTCTAGTAGTTTAAGTAAACATTCTTCCAGTTACCGAGCAAAGGCCCGGCTTCTCTGTCTTTATGCAAGTAATTCATAGCCCTATTATTATGGAAGATTTCTACCCACGCATCTAGTGTAGACACTTAGACGCTTGTACACGCACTAACAGTCAGTATAGTCAGTATAGAATAAGATTCTACTCTAAGAAGACCTCTCTTTTGGATAACATAGTTCTTTAAACATAGGATGTTAGATATGATTTGGGATTAGGTTGACTTGACCCTCCAGACTTCTGTCGCCACATGTAGAGCTAAATGTCAAGTCCCCTTCACCCCCTAGTTGCACGTCAATCACACGTCATGCGGCTGCGCACGCACTTCTGCCAAGTATTTCTGCTGACATTGCGAAATTCTTTCATAGAACCACCCTATTATGACATCACATCTGATGACGTTCTTTAATCACACCCAGTTACGCCTATTTTTGCTACGCATGAATATATTATCCACACTATCAATTGTTACGCCTCTTGTATTTGCTTCACTGTAATGCCTATTGTATAAAAGTGATTAATTATCAATAATATGTGTACTTCACTTCCTGAACCTTCGTGGTGATGGAACTTGGAGCAACCGATTCGAATCGACCATTGGAATAAAGCCCATTCCGAACCTCTAATACCACGGATTCTGCCTCTTATTTACTGAGCTATTTTTATTATGTTTATGTATCAAATTAAGTCCCGGTAATTAAATTATTTACCACATAAATGGCGCCCGAACAGGGACACTTTCTCATCTCACGCGCCGGCGGTGCGTTGCAGGCCCGGTCTCCTGCCACAGCTGGACGGACAACAACGCGTACCAGCAGGATTTCCTGTATCTCCCTCCGGTCAAGCGGGGGCGACTGAGGCTGCGATCAACACCCAGACGAGGCGGTGAGAAGTGCGAAGTATCCCGACCAGAGCCTAGCTGAGAGAGCAAGATCCGAGGTATACAGAGGCCCATCAAGTCCCGCAGTCCCGAAGTGCCCGAAGTTTTCGAGTCCAGTCCAGTCCGGTCCAGTTCAGTTCCGTTCCGAGGCCTTCCGTTCCGAGCTACCCGGTGAGTACCATTACTGGGGAGGCGTTCTGACGTGCACATAGGTTGTGCCGGTCAAGACGGGTTTGGGTACACAAATCCGGTATGCACTGTTTCAGCAGTGTATCTGTACTGTTTAGCAGTATATCTAGTATATCAAGTATATAAATTCAGAATAATTCAGTCAATGCCGAGTATTATGTTTAGTGATTAAGTTTTCCTTAGATCGTCATCATCATTGTTGCTCAGTTAAATGTTAAATGTTAAGTGTTTTAAATACGTTCTGCATATTGTGGTGTGAATGACTGTTCATTATTGTGTTTATTTGTATTAAGTTTGTTCAAGATCAAGTATCAGATCAGTTCTCAATATGCCGCTCTTTTCGAAATTAAGACAGATCACTACTAGAAAAGGGGTACTCGAAGAAGCTGTTCCTATACCTCCTAGGGACACTCCAGGGTACTTCATGTATCATAAACACGGCTTAGACGCTATATTATTTCTTGATTTATGGGTAGACTACACCAAGGAATTACCAGAAAGTCAGAGGTGGCCCGCAGCTGGGACCTGGGATGCAGAGTGCATCATGAAAGTAGAGGAAGAGTTATGGAAAAGGAAAGTCAGACAGTCACAGAAAGACGCCGTTGAGTTATGGCGTAAAGAATCTCATAGACGTACAGAAAAAGCACTCCGACAGGAAGAGAAAAATAAAGAGAATTCAAATAAAGTCCGAGAAAATCTATTAATTGAAGAAGGTACACGAGTGAAATCAGAACAAATAGACAGACAAAGAAATGCCCTTATGAATGGTATGTATCCCCTCCTGGCCGAGGGATTACCTAAGGCTACTCCGGAAATACAAAAAGACTTGCCACCCCCGTTGTTTCCAATAAAAATGCATCCTAAAGGGCATCCTAGAACCGCAGAAGATGTTTTTCTTTCCTCATATTTAGATGACGCAGCTCCCGAGTATGCTAATCCCGCCCCACATAGACCGCCTGCCAGGGAGGTTCAACGCCAAGATCCAGTATCTGTATCTCTACAGCAACAAATCCTGACACAAGTTCCGGCAAGCACATCTGTTCCCACATCTGTTCCTACAGCTACTTCTATAGCTGTGTCCACACCTATAGTTGCTGTATCACGTTCAACGAATCCTTTCACGCCCGATACCCCAGATGGGGCTACGGGAGGTGCTACCAACATTTTTTCTACGCCACCCAGAGTAAATAAACTTACGTTTCAAGAATCAGCACATTCACGTACCCCCAAACTTATCAATGCCCGCACGCTTAAGGAACTTCTTATAGATTGTAGATATGACCCTGTGCCCGGCAAAGAGGACGAAATGATCATGGCATCATTACGTATCAGACGAGCCGCGGTGTATCTAGGGAAGTTACCAGGAATGACTGTGCATCTAGATAATATATACCATTTTGTCCAAACAGGGCGAAATTCAGAATGTATTAACAGAGCTATGGAATACCAGAAAGTGGAGATACAGGGGGAACTGTTACGTTTCCTCATAAATTGTGTGATCAGAAATCAAGACCGACCGGGGGTAGACCCGGAAGCAATGCAAACTCTCACCAGATGGAGCCAGAACATATCAGAAGGGAGACATGATAAGCAAAATTGTATAATAGCCATGTGCCGAAAGATCCGTAAAGAAATAGAACGACTACACGAAGAGAGATTAGCTGTAGACCAGTTCGAACAAAGCGAGGAGGAAGGATCAGGACTGCCCACAGGCCAGTCAGAAACCATAGCCTATGTAGGTAGAGGAAGATCCTGTAATAGTACTAGATGTTTTATTGACCCGATACGTCCGATATGTCCAGATAATAACAGGAATTTCCAAACACCTATAATAAATATAAGGTCTCACGAACATTCGTTCCAAGCCGCTGACAAATTAC
The DNA here is from genome assembly GCF_964204655.1 of Triturus cristatus. Taxonomy (NCBI): domain Eukaryota; kingdom Metazoa; phylum Chordata; class Amphibia; order Caudata; family Salamandridae; genus Triturus; species Triturus cristatus. The sequence goes on from NC_140581.1 coordinate 868,082,529, forward strand.
TCCGAGAACGAAGGGGTTATCATTTCCTCGATTCTATGGATGAACAAGAATTAGCCAGGTCAGCAGTTCATTGGGTTGACAGTCCCGGAAAATATGGTGATGATACAGTAGCACACACATTTTTGAATCTTACCCCAGATGAACAGCGTTTAGCTGGGATTTATATGATTCAACAACTCCTTATACTATATCAGAGTCAACATTCAGATCCTGGTCCCTTACCTGAAATATTGACTGAACTACTCACGAATAGATGGAGAGGTTCAGGTACTAAGTTAATTAAAGAAATACTAGAATCAAGAAAGCAGTACTTTCTCTTTGTATGTCCAGAACATGTCTCAATGCCCATCAAGGAAAGAACCACGTATTACATGGACAGACAGAATCCCTTACGAGAAGTACACCCAATAAAAGGCGAGGACAATGAGTTTAAACGTGTATTTGTATATACGCCCATATCGAAAATAGAATTGTTACAAATGAAGAAAGTGGTACCCAGTCATGACAAAGACCCAGCGGGTTTCCACCGAGAAATTAAAGACATGTTACTCATGGGAGAATATACCTATCCCGACATTATGACAATATTAAAGGTATTAATGCCTGCTGGCATTTATGAAAAACTCAAGGAAAAAGAGTGGGAGGCGGGAGACCAAAAGATAGAATGGTCAGCATTAGAAGCAGAAGAAAAGGCCCGAACTGCAGGAGCAGGACTTGGGGATAAAACTAAAGCACTACCAGGTTTACTAGTACAGGTACTGCCACGTTTATTAACTACGAAAAAGGAAGACTGGGGTACAATTTCAGCCTGTAAACAAAAGCAAGATGAAGACACTAGTGATTTCTATGCCCGATTTGAAAAATGTTTTGGTATAAATAGTGGCATAAAAGCAAGTAGCGAATCATACCCACATCTGTTTGTGACAAAATTAGTTGAAAATTCCTTGCCTCAAGTGAAGAATAGAGTATTAAAATTCGAGAGTACCTGGCAAGGTAACACACCATCACAAATGTTACAAATGTTACAGTATCATCACAATAGAATTAGAGAGGAACAAGAACATGAACAAAGACGCATGAAAGACACGAAAATGAAAATGCTAGTCTCTCAGACAGTTCCAGCTGAAGGACATAAAAAGGGTATGACACATTCCGGTGATTCAGCGGGACCTGTAAAAGGGACATGCAACTATTGTAAACAGCCAGGTCATTATATACACGATTGCCCAGTCCTGAAGCGTAATATCGCCACAGGTAAAACACAAGAAAGACCACGGCCACCTAGACAGGATCAGAATGAACAAGGAGCCCCGCAGCATGCACAGTCCATGCCAGCTCCACCACAGTCTATACAGTTTGTGCCAGCTGCACCAGCGCTGCCTGTTGCTGCCACACAAACCACGACATGACAGCTGTACCAGACCGCACAGTATGACTATCCTGATTATCAACGATACGCATGAACCAGCCTAGAGAGGGAAGTTGACTTACCCCTTATCGAGGTTCCTGTAGACCAAGAAGGACCTTATGTACATAGTGAATTATTAGGCCAAGACAGAACATTTTTACTCGATACAGGGGCAAGTCGAACAACCATAAAACGTAGTGAAGTTCCAGGGGCACCCCTCTCAGGCTCACAGAATATTTCCCTTGGTTTTTCAGGAAAACCTATTGTTAATGAAGTATCACAGCCTCTCCCACTTACGATAGGACCTTTGACCCGAACTACAGATTTATTGCTTACTAAATCATGTCCAGAAAACTTGTTAGGTATAAAAACACTGAAAGCTCTAGGAGCTATAATATGTTGTTCTCCGGAAGGAGTAAGATTGTTTTTACGTGATTTCAAAGGTCACTATGTGTCTAGAGACATGGATTCCCGATTGCAGACTTTACCTACACATCTATGGGCACAAGGCCCTACTGATGTTGGTTGCATGAATATTACACCATATCGAGTTACACTAAAGGCAGGAGTGGTATTACCACGAATGTGACAATACAAGTTACCACCAGATGCTGTAGTGGCTTTACTGCAAATCATTGACGAGCTCATTGCCCAAGGAGTGGTTGTGGAAACAGACTCCAATGTATGTAATTCACCGATAATTCCGATTCTTAAACGAACAGATCCGAAGGCCCCGCCAGTATATCGATTGGTTATTGATCTGCGCGAATTGAACAAATGCATTGTGCCACAATTCCCTGTGGTCCCAGATATCTCGTCATTACTGACAGCTATTGATTCCGAAGCAACATTCTTTACTGTAATTGATCTCAAGAATGCCTTTTTCAGCGTCCCAATAGATCCGGAAAGCCAATACTTGTTTGCATTTAGTTTAAATGGACGTAGCTTTAAATTCACACGCGCACCTCAAGGATTTACAGAAAGCCCCAGCATCTATAGCCAAGCACTGAAAAGAGAACTCGACAGTATCCACCTGCCAGTTAACACCGCTCTGCTTCAATATGTTGATGATCTGCTGATCACCGCGAGAAGCGAACCCGAATGTGAGAGAGCATCACTGACAGTTTTACAATTTCTAGCCGAAAAAGGGCACAAGGTGTCCCCTTCTAAGCTGCAATTCTGTGTCCAGCGAGTTGTTTATCTTGGACACTCGCTGTCCAAGGAGGGAAGGCAGCTTACACCCGACCGCATTCAGTTAATAGCTAACATGCCAATACCCAAGACACAAAAGGAGGTACGGGCTTTCATAGGCCTCACTTCATATTGTAGGCAGTGGATCCCTCAGTATGCATTTCTAGCAAAACCACTCATTCAATTGACAACACAGGAGGCAGCCACATCGACTGTTCTCCCTTGGACTCAGGAACATACACAAGCTTTTGAAAGCCTAAAGAAAGCCTTATGCCAAGCACCTGTTTTAGCAACACCATGTTACAATAAGCAGTTTACACTCTTTGTTACAGAACGCGAAGGTACTGCCTTGTCAGTACTCACACAGGAACAAGCAGGATCACACAAACCATGTGCTTATTTTTCTAGTACATTAGATCCCGTAGCTCAGGCTTTGCCTGCATGCCTAAAATCAGTGGCAGCAACAGCTTTAGCAATCAGACAAAGCGATGCCATAGTGTTAGGACATCCATTGACAGTTCAAGTACCACATGCAGTAGAGGTTCTTGTAAATAGAACGCAAACACAACACTTGACTATAGCGCGACTTACAGGGTATGAATTAACATTGTTTCAGCCACATATAGAAATCAGACGTTGTAACACATTGAATCCTGCCACACTTTTGCCTGTAATCGGAACAGACCCACTAGCCCATAACTGTATTGAAGTTATTACAATCACGACGAAACCCAGACAAGACTTAACCGATGTCCCATTGTCAGACCCAGACCTGACGTTGTATGTAGATGGTTCGTGTATGAGAACAAATACAGGAGAGTTAGTGGCCGCTTACGCAGTCACAACAGACACTGAAATTATTGAAACAAATTGCATAAATACCTTGTCAGCTCAAGCCGCAGAGCTTATCGCTCTGACACAAGCCTGTATTCAAGCCACAAATAAAAAAGTCAACATATATACTGATTCACGTTATGCATTCGGAGTTGTACATGACTTCGGCGTGCTGTGGCGAGAGAGAGGTTATTTAACTTCTCACGGTGCCCACATTCAGCACGGACCCCTCATTCATGCCTTATTAGATGCAATACATCTACCCACTGCAATATCAATTATGAAATGTAAAGCTCATACGAAAGTTACTGATATTATTTCTCAAGGCAATGATCTAGCTGACAGAACAGCTAAACAGACTGCTCAAACTCAAACATCTGACATGACAAAGACAATAGTCCCGACGTCAACACATTGTATGACGGTTAAAGATCCTACTCTTGATGTAATTGATATACAGACACATGCTACACCAGACGAAATAAAGAAATGGACTGAATTAGGAGGGATTCAAACGGATCAAGGCTGGATGACGAAGGAAAAATCTGTGTGGTTCCTTCCTGATTCAATGGTCCAAGTTATCATTAACACTATACATAGTCCAGCGCATCTAGGAGAAAAAGCTATGCTAGACAGCATTCAACACATTTGGTTTAATAAACATTTACGAGCAGCAGCTAAACAAAAAGTTCGTACCTGTATGATCTGTTGTCAGTTCAACCCAGGAAAAAGCGTTCCCGTAGAACAGGGTGGATTTCAGCCTCCTGATCACCCTTTTGAAGTCCTCCAGATGGATTATATCCAGATGGAACGATGTCGAGGATTCAAATATGTTCTCGTAGTTGTCTGTGCTCTTTCCCGTTGGACAGAGGCATACCCGGTTTCAGATTACACTGCCCCGACTACTGCCAAACAGTTGGTTCGAGAATTCTTCCCACGGTACGGTTTACCACGTGTTGTCTACTCAGATAACGGCCAGCCGTTCTCATCCGAACTAATGAAACACGTTTCACTTTTGTTAGGCTATCAGTGGAAATTCCACTGTGTCCGACACCCCGAGGCAGCAGGTCTCGTAGAAAGACATAATCAGATCCTGAAAATCAGATTGTCCAAAATATGCAGGGAGAAAGGTGTCGACTGGGTAGTAGCGTTACCAGTTGCACTCTTTTACATGAGAATGGTAGCACACTCTCGAACAGGGCTATCCCCGTATGAGGTGATCTTTGGCAGACCACCAAATATGTGGGGGACGCCCATACCACGCAAAATAACCGATATTGACTGTAATATGCTGACAGATTACCTGGCTTCCTTGATGTCTGCACTACAATCTTGTCGTTCACAGGTAGCTGCAGCCTTTCCCGACAACACTGAGGTGAAACCCCATGACGTAATTCCAGGCGACCTGGTCCTAGTGAGGAACTTTGATCGAAAGACTCAACTGGATCCTAGGTGGAAGTCGCCGCAACTTGTCTTGCTCACCACAAGGACAGCCGTGAAGATCGAGGGCAGAAAAGGCTGGGTACATTCAAGTCATATCAAGAAATTTCATGGACTACCATCGGATGTGAATACCACACCTCGTGTGTCTCCACCCATTGACTCAAAACTTCCTTTGGTTGAAACGAGTAATTCTGAACATTATAAACTAAAACTCAGGTCTAATCAGTCAAGCAATTTGATTGTTTAAGTCCTCTCCAAGGTGAAGCGGTTGAATTGTCTCTGACATGTATCCCTTAGACCTGAATAGAGAAAAAACCCGAAAAATGTTGAAACGACATGCGTACTGTAAATCACTGCGTAGTCATTGCACAGTGACGTTATTAATTTTGTTTTTCTTAAGTCTTTTAATAATTATTGCAAGTATATTGTTGCACATATATTATCCTATTTCTAGACATGTTTACAATGTTACTGCTGAACATTCTTTTAGTGAATTACCTCCGCTTGAGTTATCTTATAGATTTGCGCTGCGCAATAACACGTTTATTAGTATGTTACATCATTCCCATCAGGTTAGCAATGCTACAAAGTGCTGGATATGTGGCCGACTCCCTCCCTATCAGAATTATAAAGGAATTCTACCTCTCTTTCCATACCCGTTCACACACAACGGCTCCTGTGGAGCATGGTTTAGTTTAATTAATTCCCTAGATTCAAATTCTGCAGTTTATCAAGACAACTGGGTATGGGGAAATTTGAACTTAGTTTTACTTAAGGTCTGCTACCCTAACAAGGAGGGACTTCCCAAGAGAACAGGAACTGATCTAGAAAACGAAGTGTATGGATTAGGTAATTTTACACTTAATCTTATGATTCTAAATGTCGAATCCGAAGTTACTCCAATTTTGCCCGCTATGTCAATATTTCCAGTAAAAGGTGAATTATGTGTAAGAAAGAATGGTTCCATACATATGGGCCATAGTAGATGCACCACTGTAGTAGAATTTAGTGATCAAGGCAAGTCTACATTTAGAGCTTCCCGCCATTCCTATTTCATATGTGGTCAGACGGCATATGTACGTTTGCCTCTAGATTGGGATGGTACCTGCTACATTGGATTCCTTTTGCCATCTGTTTTCCTAGCTCCTCCTGACTATCACAGAAATACTCATCTAGTACACAATAGAGAAAGGAGAGATCTCCCAATAGTCGATTATACTGAAACAGCATGGGAAAAATACACAGATTTCAATAAAGGTCTCTTTCCCTATATAGGTACAGTTACCAATAGTAAGCTGATACGTAGATTAACCAGAACCCTTGAAGCAGTAGTGAACGAAACTATTTCCGCCTTAGGCAATTTAACAGAAGAGCAGTCTGCTATGCGGATTGTTGTGCTTCAAAATCGTCTTGTCCTTGACGTCATCCTGGCCGATAGGGGCGGAGCTTGTAGGGTCATCGGATCAAGTTGTTGCATTTTCATACCAGAAAATTCGCCATCTGTATATAAAGCCATAACTCGCCTTCATAAGATTGTAAGCCAGATACACCAGAATCCAGGCACCTGGACTTGGTCCGGTTGGTTTTGGAGTGTATTATCTACCTTTGGATGGAAGGTCCTATCTTTCCTAGGTATTGGCCTTCTCATACTATTCAGTTGCTGTCTATGCCTACAATGTGGACCAGCGATTTGTGGTCTGTGTGCCACATCGTGTATTCCACCACCCAGATTTCATTCATCCCGGAAGAAGAAAGAAGAACAAATGATGCTATATGAACAGATCAATGGATTGATGAAGATTGATATCTCTTAACGGGCAAGTAGGGGACAAGGAGGGAATGTGGAAATATGGATTTTTCTGATCAATTATGCCCCCTATCTTGGACCCCAACGGTTTCATGTATGAATCATAAGTACATGTATGTTCCCTCCAGTTCCAGTTATGAAGACGCAAACACATGTGCGTCCACCGTCAACATGTCCTCTTTCAGATCCGCCATGAATAGGCCGGATATTCCATTCCTAAGTATGAAAGGCCACCGGCTTTATATGGTTCACTTATGCCATTTTACAGTTCAGGCAAGTAGGCCCTGATTCTGTCGTCAAAACTCTTCTTGCCTTCTGCCTCTGAAAGCTCCAGTCTGAGCCTGCATCTGTGACCATGAACTTTGTCTCATTCTCTGCGCGGCTCACGAAGCCTGACATCAGCCTGCTGCCTGCCAAAAACTGTATTTCACCTTCGAAATTATCTGCTCCGCCCCCTGCCCGATGCATTCCTGTCTAGTAGTTTAAGTAAACATTCTTCCAGTTACCGAGCAAAGGCCCGGCTTCTCTGTCTTTATGCAAGTAATTCATAGCCCTATTATTATGGAAGATTTCTACCCACGCATCTAGTGTAGACACTTAGACGCTTGTACACGCACTAACAGTCAGTATAGTCAGTATAGAATAAGATTCTACTCTAAGAAGACCTCTCTTTTGGATAACATAGTTCTTTAAACATAGGATGTTAGATATGATTTGGGATTAGGTTGACTTGACCCTCCAGACTTCTGTCGCCACATGTAGAGCTAAATGTCAAGTCCCCTTCACCCCCTAGTTGCACGTCAATCACACGTCATGCGGCTGCGCACGCACTTCTGCCAAGTATTTCTGCTGACATTGCGAAATTCTTTCATAGAACCACCCTATTATGACATCACATCTGATGACGTTCTTTAATCACACCCAGTTACGCCTATTTTTGCTACGCATGAATATATTATCCACACTATCAATTGTTACGCCTCTTGTATTTGCTTCACTGTAATGCCTATTGTATAAAAGTGATTAATTATCAATAATATGTGTACTTCACTTCCTGAACCTTCGTGGTGATGGAACTTGGAGCAACCGATTCGAATCGACCATTGGAATAAAGCCCATTCCGAACCTCTAATACCACGGATTCTGCCTCTTATTTACTGAGCTATTTTTATTATGTTTATGTATCAAATTAAGTCCCGGTAATTAAATTATTTACCACAGTTGTTTGATGTTAGACTCGATAGATCCTGTCCCTGTGCTGATACCTTCTGTTTCCTCTATAAGAGAATAAATCCTTTGTGTCTCATCAATTGTAAATGCAAATGTTTTGTGTCTTTATTCCGTGATCTTTGTGATATCTTCAAAATTCATATTGATGGGTGTTTTCTTGGTTTACTCAGATGTGGGAAATAATCAAAGAGTGTCCAGTGAAATGCACTCCTCTGTTTGCGATAAAGATTTCCTATTGATTGAGCAGGTAGGTGGTGCAGTCGGATTACCCTCCTGAGTATGAGGATGAAAAATTAGAGTATCGGTGGATGCTGACCTCTGACCCAGAGGCGCATTATCCTCATGCACTCAATGGCAATGTATATCATATAGACAGTCTTTCAAATGTTTTGTTCCAGAAAATTTTATTTTAATTATTCATTCTTATTCATTTGTAGTTGATCCAATAACTTTTCTTTTGTTATTACGTCATAACATTTAGTATGAATACATTCAACTTTGCCCAATGCATTTCGGGCTGGTAGCCCTTCTTCAGGGGAATTGTAGCTGTAACATAGAGGAAACGTTCAGTTTAGAGCAAAAATAGTTATATCTCATCACATTAAATTTCACAAATACATAGTTTTAGGTGGCGATGTTCAATTAACCATAGTCTCTGGAGCACATCACAAAGTCATTCAAAATTACTTTTCAGTGACACACCATTTTAATCACAATGGTAATAATATCCATAAACAAGTGTCATTAAACTCTAAGCGTGCCTCAAATGGTCTGACAACCCTTCCGAGAAAGTGTGTGATCATGTGGTTCCCAATTCGTGTGTAGAAAAGCAGTACGCTCGAGGTTTAAAAGGTGTACGAATCGAGTGGATAAAAAAGTGCAACATGTGCGTTTTTAAAAAAAAATATGAAAGGGTGAGAACAAGGTCTCAGTTTATAAACATGCACGGTTAGAAAATGTGAAGGTGAAGAAAACGAACGTAAACACAGTGTTTGAACATGATGATTCTCAACAAAGGATTCCACCATCCCACATACAAACCTATGAAAGGTCCGATAAGGAAGGTCCAACAACATCCACAAATACAAATGTGAACCAACCTTTTTTAGGAAGAGGCAAAAAATTGCCAGACGAAGCCGGAGGAGGCACCTCAACAAGCAAACCGGTGGCAGAGGGGACAAGGAGTCAGCGACCCTAGTAATTAACATTTCGAACTATCAGTTTTCAGATTTCCAACTAAATACTTTACAGAAAGGGTCGTCTTTTGTACCAACATACAGATCTAACATTCTTGAAACAGAAATCTGCCTATACTAATTCATGCGGTCTTTAAGGCTCAAACATTTTTTGAACAATATTGTGGAACCAAATCAATGACCACAAGAGAACACATTACTTGGTTTAAGAAACAAGAGCATGTTCACAGCCCCTGTAAGTCACAAAGTTATGGATGCATTCGAAACCATTGTACAGAAGGAATTGCATATGATATTTAAACAAACTCAGTCAAGAAGATCAAACATTTCGCACAAAGAGAATCAAGTTCTGACTCAAATAGCGTCAATACAAGAGGTTACCATTCGACAAGCCGATAAAGCGGGAGCTCGTGCACTCGTACGGCACACAATTGTAATGCCTATTTGTGCATGTCCTGCTGCATTCCAACTACACCATCACAGTGCCGTTTGGAGGTGGTGCATGTCACTGTACAACATCGACTGCTGCGGCCCTTGTGGCAGGCCACACCAGAACACAGAGACACACTTACCGCACTTCCTGTTCTCGGACATGTCCGAGACACCCCGCTCCCCTTGCTGGATAGGCACACTCCTGCGCTGACCTCTGTACACCGGACGTGCATGCAGGAGGATGCGTGCATAGCTACATGTCCAGGCTCAATGCCAACACTGAGGTGACAGCACACTGTGATGTTGCAGGGCCCGTGCCTATCATGCTAACACAATGACCACAGGGACACACTTGCTCAGATGCTGGTTTGGGGGGCGTTGGCGGTCCTGGAGTTGTTGTGATGAGTCTTGTGGCCCTCATGGGTATCCCTGTATCATGCTCAATGACTCTATGGCACCTGTGGGTGTTCTGGTGTGGCTCTTGGCTGTGTTCCCTTTCATAGTGCAGGTAGTCGTCCTGCTTAACACCAGCAGAAAGCAGGTGTAAAATCCCTGGTGCTAACGTGGCTTATCGCCAGAATTTGTTCGCATTGCAGTTGGTGTGAAAGTTGTGATGTGATTTTTTTTCATGTGCAGAACAATATACGAACTGGGCAGTGTATCCCGTCAAGATCCAGCACCTGACGCACTATTCCCAATCAATATAAATACAATGAGATTTTTTAATTGATTTTGTGTGTACACTGTAAGTGCAGCCACTACCTCAGTGCAATTCAATACAGGATTTTAGTATTTAGAATAAATCGCAAAGGTGCACCTCGTGTCTTTTTGCACGGAAACAGCTAGTCTGCATTTCATTATCAGCACTTTAATGGAAGTGAAGTTGAGATTAATCTAACACACTATTCAGAAGTTGCTGCAAACTGCAGCCATCACCAGTATTCCCGGGATAAGTGCCCCAAAATTTAACACCATGGTGGACACCAACAAATAACAGTAATAAGAACAAGAAAGAGTCACACAGCAAAACAACCAAAACTATTTTCAAACTTTATTTTTTTATTAAGATATATATATATGAACGATAAACTAATAAACAAAATTTAACAAAAATAATACAAAACAACAAGGCGGAACACTCCTGTGGGGACCATGGATGTCCACGACAGAGCCTGGAAAATAAAGCACAAAATAAGGATGTGTGTAATGCGCATATCAAAGGAGAGAGACACAGAGAAACAGAGAAGGAAAAAAAAGCCAGAGAGAAAAAGAGAGGGAAGGAAAGAAAGGGAGTGAAAAGGGAGAAGGAAGAGAGAGTTAGAGAGATAGAAGGAAAAGAAGGAAGAGAGAGAGTGAAGAGAGGGAAGAGAGAGAGAGAGAGAGACACACACTGCCGCCCCTGCACATCCATGAGCAAATAATTACCCGGTGCCACCGGAGTGTGCAGCAGTGGGCACTCCATGTGCCCGTCAAAACTCCGCGTATCCCAGATATGTCGCTGAGTCATGAAAGACGGAGACCACATCAGCTTCTCCGCGGATCTCACAGATGTCGCTGAGTCCTGATTCATGAATGGCGGAGACCACATCATCTTCTCCACGGCCCGGCAGATCTCACACATGTCTCTGAGTCCTGAGCCATCAATGGCTGAGACCACATCAGCTTCTCCGCGGCCCGGCAGATCTCACACATGTCGCCTAGTCCTGAGTCATCTATGGCGGAGACCACATCAGCTTTTGGTTCCCCTAAGCCTGTGGAACTCAAGTCCGTGGTAGGCCCCTGATAGCCTTATGAGGTTCGGGTGGCACTAACTCTGTGCATCTAAAGTCCGCGCCAAGGTGATCGTAGGCCCCTAACTGCTATACAGATCAGGGTGTGACTAACCTTCTGCACAACTTTTCAAAGACTCTTTATGGTTGAGACACGTGGAGCTTCCGCCATCCAGTCAGCAGCGTCAATAAAGGATGTGACGTTGTCGATCTATTATATTTGCATGGTCACATGGCCTGTGACGCATGTGCCGGATGGGTGCGGTGTGTGTGCAAACCTGCCCTCAGGGAGTGGCCGTGAGATGTTGAGAACTAGACCACTGACCTGCACACCAACAGCGAGGATGCCTGCGATAGGTAGCTATGTGGGGCCAACGTCGGAACGTAACCGGAGTGGCGTGGCGTACGACGGAACAGGGCGGGATAGCTACAATGACGCGGATGGCTTGTACTACTGCATCTGTGAGTCGAGCGGACGGGCCGCAGTTGTCCCTCTGCGAGTCTGGGTGCGAACTGTTCATAACTCACACTACATAAGCATTGAAAAACCATTTTGTGATTCAGTCCGTCAGCTGGCATCTGTCTGAGGCATTTCTGAAAACATATCAGAGTTTTTTCTGTGAGCGATACCCCTTTGACGCTGCCTCTCCCCACATCAGCAGGTAACGCACCCTCTTCCCACATTACCATCATACCCCCAACAACCTTCTTGGGCCCGGAAGTGTCCCTGTGCGGTTGGACAAAGAAGAATCTTAGTCATGTATAGATTTACATATAACAAAATGTATTTAAAGAAAAGAACAACAAATAAGACTGAAGGGAGTCTGGTGCTGTGGTCACTGCCACGAAGTTGGGGTGACTGCCGTTCAGGACTCAGTTACACATGTGGGATCGGCTTGTGTTAAAGAGGGTTAGTGGGACTATGTATCGCCGGCCTTGCATATTGAAATATGCCTCACTGATCAAAGGGAGTGGGGTGCTGTGGTCAGTGCCACGGACTTGGGGTCACTGCCATTCAGGACTCAGGACACAGTTACACATGTGGGATCGGCTTGTGTTAAAGAGGGTGAGTGGGAGTAAGTGTCGCCGGCCTTGCATATGGAAATATGCCTCACTGATCAGAGGGAGTCTGGTGCTGTGGTCGCTGCCACAGACTTGGGGTGACTGCCACAGGACACAGTTACCCATGTGGGATCGGCTTGTGTTAAAGAGGGTTAGTGGGACTACGTGTTCATGGTTTCGAAAATTATAGTCTGTATTAGGGTCTGATGAGGTGCATCAGATTTTGACGTGGATGATGTCATCAGTGATGTCATTTGAGATGTCATCAGTGATGTCATCAGTGATGTCATCAGTGATGTCACTGACCATGTCATGAATGATGCAATATGTGATGTCATCAGCAGTGCATTGCGGGGGCGCGAGTTATAGTTAGCTCAACTAACTATAACAGGGGAATTTCTATAGTTTTCTATGAGTGAAATGTCCAACTAACTATAACATCCCTGAAACCTATGGTTTTGTCAGTGAATTTCAAAGGTTTTTTAAATGCTAATTTCTAACTATAACGTGCCTGAAACCTATGGTTTTTTCAGTGAATATATATATATTTATATACATATATATATGTATTGAAGCTATATATGTATTGAATATTTATATATATATATATATATTTATATATATATATATATATATATATTTATATATATATATATATATATATATATATATATATATATATATATATATATTCACTGAAAAAACCATAGGTTTCAGGGATGTTATAGTTAGCTGGACATTTCCCTCGTACAAAACCCTAGAAATTCCCCTGTTATAGTTAGTTCAGCTAACTATAACTCGCGCCCCCGGAATGCACTGCTGATGACGTCACATATTACATCTCTCATGACATGGTCAGTGACATCACTGATGACATCACTGATGACATCTCAAATGACATCACTGATGACATCATCCATTGAGTATGTGTTTCTGAATAGTTTTAATATGTTTAATATATATAGGGAAAGGCCTGTTGGAAAATAAGTGGGTGTACACGTGTGTGAATGGATGATTTTCTAGGTGCGTAACTGAGTCTATAAGTGAGTCATTAAATGTATCTTACTGCAGACTAGTGACTAAACTGTGTGAATGTCTGTATGTGTCTGTGTGTTGGTTTATAAGTGGCTGCATGGTTTTGTGAATAGCTATATGAGTGTCTATATGGGTTATTGATTGGTTGTCTGAGTATCTGTATGGGTGCCTGAGTGTTTGTGTGGGTAGGGTGTGTGTGACTCTGTGACTAGATGTGTGAGTGGGTGATTCAGTGGGTGCATGGTTTTAAGAGTGCATCTGTGATGGACTGTATGGTTGGGTGAGTGTATGTATGGGTGTGTTAGTGATTGAATGTATATCTCAGTTGTACATGTGTCAGTAACTACATATGTGAAACACAGTGTATATGTGTATAAGAGTATATAACTATCTATATGTGAGAGCGTGTGATTTTAGGAGTGGCTGTATGCGCCATAGTGCAAAGATATCTGTGTCATGTGCTGTTTGTTTTTCTGCAGGAAGACACAGAATTTGTTAGTATTTTTATGAGTAAGTGAACTTGAGTGTGTTTAACTGTATAGGTGAGTAAATTGGACTGTGATTAATTATTTGCATGACTGACTAGATGTGTCAGTACCTCAATGGATGATTGGCGGTGTGTGAGTGTCTATATAGGTGTATAAATGCACAGAGTGACTGTAAGTATGAGTGACTGTACAGGTGAGTGAGTGGACATGTATGTAGACCTAAAAGTCAATGAGTGGGTGTGTAGTTATTGGTATTGGAGTATCTATGGTTGTCAAAATGGCCGTTTGAAATTTTGAGTCGGTGTATCAAAGGTTATATTAGGGTGTGAGAAGATGCAGTAATTTATCACATGGATGACGTCATCAGTGATATCATCAGTGATGTCACTGACCATGTCATGAGTGATGTAATATGTGACGTCATCAGCAGTGCATTGCGGGGGCGCGAGTTATAGTTAGCTGAACTAACTATAACAGGGGAATTTCTAGGGTAATGTACGAGGGAAATGTCCAGCTAACTATAACACCCCTGAAACCTATGGTTTTTGCAGTGAATTTCTAAGGTTTTTTAAATGCCAATTCCTAACTATAACGCCCCTGAAACCTTTGGTTTTTTCAGTGAATTTCAAAGGTTTTTTAAATGCCAATTCCTAACTTTACCGTTCATGAAACCTATGGTTTTTTCAGTGAATTTCAAAGGTTTTTTAAATACTAATTCCTATCTATAACTTATCTCTGAAGATATCATGTTTAATGATTTTGATTGTGGAGAAGTGTGGCTCAATGATTAGAGCGGCAGACCCTGATTCAGAGGTCTAGCCCGGGACCAGGGTTCAATTCCCCGCCTCGGCGGGTCTTGGGCTCAAAAATTCCACGGACCTGATAATTCTCGCCTCGGTGCCATTCCAATCATGGAGTCCCACTCTGCAACTCTGGGCAATAGCTTGCTTAATCTCCACAACGGCCCCCACAACGCTAAGGATGCCTGGCCTCCACCTTGGGGGTGCCCAGGGGTGGACGCCTCACAGGGAAAGCCAGGATGGGTTCCACAGCGGTATTCGTACAAGCGCCTTGAGACCCTTGCGGGTGAGTAGTGCGCTATACAAGTATCAATTTACATTTACATTGGATTTCTATATTTTTCAAATTCAGTGTGTCAATTTCATTAATTATCTTTTTTTTAAAATACTTTTTTATCACCATTTTTTAAACTTTTTTTTTCAATTATTTCTTTTAAAAATTAAAAAATATTATTTGAACTTAATGGGTTTTTCAAACATATTTTTTTATATTTTTCAAAATATTTTTTTAACTATATGTGCAAAACTGTATTTTATATATATTTTTCAATGTTTTTGGATCCGCGCACCCTATGCGCACCGTTCTCGATCCTATCGCGTTGGATGCACAGATCCTCTCGCAGTGGGTTCGTGGATCCAAGGGAAAAAAAATTAAATTGTTGAGAGATAAAGATTAAGCTTAAGTGTTTTGTTCTTGAGTGGCTCTAAAAAGAGCCGTTGTGTTCATTGAGAGTTTTTGGTAAACTCCTAGGGATAGTGGTGCTTGTCTAGAATCACACTGTGAGTCTGTGTGCATTTGGGAACCACTGTGAGAGAAGCGTTTGGTAACATCGTGTATTTGCTGATAGATAACTGTTTTAAAACCTGTCATGTTGTGAAGTTTTAGTAGCATTAGAAGACCGTTATGGCTTATGCTTTGATTAAATGAGTCAGGCTTTGACACAAATGTGCAGTCTTGAAATATGTACTGGTCCGATCATTTTTGTCCACAGATTGAGAAAGCTAGGAAACATGTGAATAAATCTGTTTCTGCTTTTCTCCGAGACTATAGAATGGGGTCCATTTACAATAACAATCTGCGCTTTCATATGCAATAGGTGTATAAGATAGTTGGAGTACACTTTACTGATGAAGGAAACAGAGTCTTCCTCAACATCTTTAGACTCTTTATCGGTACTTACTTATAAGTACCAAAAACTCTCAATGAACACAACGGCTCTTTTTAGAGCCACTCAAGAACAAAACACTTAAGGTTAATCTTTATCTCCCAACAATTTCATTTTTTTTCCCTTGGATCCGTGAACCCACCGCAAGAGGATCCGTGCATCCAACGCGATAGGATGCGCGCACCGTGCGCGCATTTCGCCGTTTTTTTTTTTTAAAAAGGGGACCCCAGAGGGTCCTTCTGGGACCCCCTAAGCACCTCTAGAGGGTCAGAGTATTTCCACTCTGCCCCCTTTATATGTTTTACACACTTTTTCCCCTTGCTTCTTCAGCCTCGCTTCTACTGAGGCAGAAAATGGCCGCCAACAGTTCCTGGTTTCGAATGTAGAGAGACACTCGACAGCCAATTAGCATTCAGTTCGGTTCGGGGAGGATGTGCTTACGGTGCGGGTACGGTCCGCGGATCCTCCACGGCCATAGATATCACTAACTTTTTTACCCTAATTTTCTCAGGAACTACTGAACAGATTCACACCATATATGCAAAAGGCATGAGTCCGAACTGAGGACTACCTCTTTGCCAAATTTGGTGTCATTCCGTTCAGCGGTTCGGGCTGTAGCTGCGACAACAGATCCTACGGGAAATTGCATGGGGAAAACGCGTTTTGGGACCCCCCTTTTTTCTCGGCCCCCGCTTGACGGATCACCGCAAACCTTTCAGGGTAGGAGCGGAGCTGGCCAAAAGTTTGGAAAATTTCACGAGGATTCGTCAACCGGCGCCAGACTTATTGGGAATAGAATGTTGCGGATTTCCTATGGAAAATAGGTCCTAACTATAACTATCTACTGGCGACCGCCAGTAGATAATATATACATATATATATATTCTCACAGTTCAGTAAGCGCACTCTCAGGATACAGCATACACAGCACTAAGGTGCTGTGTATGCTGTATCCTGAGAGTGCGCTTACTAAACTGTGAGAATGTTATGACAGCCGATACGCTCTGCCGGTATGCGTGCCACTCCCCAAGGGTCCTATGGTTCCAGAAGGAGCAACATGTGAAAAAATAATAATATCTATCTATCTATCTATAACTATATATATATATATATATATATATATATATATTCTTTGTCTGCCTTTGGAGCGGAATAAAGAAATTTGAAAAGATCATCGAAGTGTGTGCGCCACGTTTTATGTCTTTGACAAAGAAACGCTTGGAGAAATATATATATATATATTCACTGAAAAAACCATAGGTTTCACACATGTTATAGTTAGTGGAAATTTTACTGATAAAAAACCAATGAAATTGCCCCGTTATAGTTAGCGCAGGCAACTATAACTCACGCGACCACAATCCTCTGCTGATGCTAATACTGTATTTAGACACTTATTTGCCCATGTCTTCTTCCATACATTTTTAGCTATACATATATTACAAATATTTTTTTTTCATAAAGACACATATGTCATCAGCAGAGGATTGCGGTCGCGTGAGTTATAGTTGCCTGCGCTAACTATAACGGGGCAATTTCATTGGTTTTTTATCAGTAAAATTTCCACTAACTATAACATGTGTGAAACCTATGGTTTTTTCAGTGAATTTGCAAGGTTTTTTAAATGCTAATTCCTAACTATAACGTGTGTGAAACCTATGGTTTTTTCAGTGAATTAGTACGGTTTTTTAAATGCTAAGTTTTTTTCCCTTATAATAAGCCCTGTACATTTGGTGGCCTACGGCCACCAAAAGCACAGGGGGTGGGGTAAGTGTGGATAGTGTTTTTTTCCATTGTAATAAGCCCAGCACATTTGGTGGCCTTCGGCCACCAAAAGCACAGGGGGTGGGGTAAGTGTGGATAGTGTTTTTTTTATTTTTATTTTTTTACCGTACGCTTACCGTAAGCGTACGGTAAGCGTACCCCGCGAAATTGCCGAAAAAAAAATAAAACCGTTTTTGCACTTGGGGGATGTTTGGGGACTCCCTCAACATGACTATGTGGGAGGGAGTTGTCAAAACAGCCCCTTTACATGTTTTTGGGCTTCCGATTTTAAAAATCTCTCTCAGTGCGAGAGACAAAATGGCGGCCGCCGCTTCCTGGTTTCGGCCGATTCGAATGTTTACTAAGATCTAAGAGCCAATCAGAATCGCGCTCGCGCACGCCACCGTACGCTTACCGTAAGCGTACGGTAAGCGTACCGTAAGCTGGCTCAGATATATATATTGATTTAAAGGCTATTTTCTCAGAATCTACTGAACAGATTTACACCAAACCTACAAAAGGCACTTCCTTGACCTAGGGACTACCTCTCTGCCAAATTTTGAGTAATTCTGTTCAGCCATTCGGGCTGTAGCTCGTTCTAAAGGTCCTATGGAAAAATGCATGGGAAAAACGCGTTTTGGGACCCCCCTTTTATCTCAGCCCCCACTTGACGAATCCCCCCGAGACTTTCAGGGTAGGAGCGGAGCGTAGCGCCCCACCTATTTTGAGAAATTCGCGAGGATTCGTCGACCGGCGCCAAAGTTATTCAAAATAGAATGTTGAGGTTTTCCTATGGAAACGTGGTCCTAACTATAACTACCTACTGGCTATCGCCAGTAGGTAATATATATATATATATATATATATATATATATATATATATATATATATATATATATATATATATATATCATTCCAAAGGCCACTTAATGCTGCCGGACACTACACACAACGGGTACATACTCGGTGAAAGTGGCATTCACAATTATTTTTGTCAAAGCAAACAGGAGCACTCACGGGTCTTATTTCCTGATTTATTGCCAACAGACCCTTTTCAGCATAGTTCCCTTTCTCGATGTTGGTAGCATCAGTTTAAAAGCACATGACTGAGCTTTAACTGCATCTTGGTTGCTCTCTATTGGATGAGTCTTTTAGCAAGCAAACACAGACTGTTTGTTAGACAAACTCTATTCTATCTGCATGCATTGGTCTTTTTGCTCCTGAATGTTTCCATCTTGTGGTAAGTGTTTCCTCACAGTGATTTACGAGCGCACATGCTGAATTAAAGCATATTATTATTGTTCCAAGAAAAGTTGTCATATTTTTGGAAAACAAAGTCAAATTACCCTAGTTTCTACTGAAATTAATCAAAATTCAAATATATTTAGGTGCTCCTAATCAAAATACAAATTCAATATATTATACAAGGTTGTGTGGGATTAATTATACATTCCTTATGGGGTCACCATACATAATGCAACCTCTATGTATATATAACTGCATTTCATAATAAAACCAATTATAACGGGGTCGCATACCTTAAGATACCATATGAGCCCCTGTCTTCATATAATACATGTATGGAGATATCACTCAAATCATTGTCAGGTATATTGAAAACCCGTACATAAATTAATTCAAATAATGAGCCTGATGCGTTTCGAACGTACTCTCGTCTTGTTCACAGGCAATTACTTCAAAGGCATGGCAACCGCGTTGTTAAGCCTCTTATGGGCGTGGTTATGCTTTGCATGCTGGTATTTGCAGTCTTAACAGCAATCTCCACCAAGTGGGTGCTGCTGGTCTACTCAATAATAATAAAAAAGATTCCCAAGTGGGTTTGGTAAGTGGTAAAAAAACATCTACTGCCTGTTGATTCAAGGCATTCAACATGCGGACTTCCCGTTCGAAAGCGTGACCTCTCTAGGTCACAACCAGATCCGCATATCCAGGTGAGGGGCATCTTCGCGGCCGGGCCAGCCGCTACAATCCATCCAACAACAAGGTTACCCCAGTGAAGACGCCACTCACAGGGAGCTTTTCTCCAGCTTTATTGATGACCACAGGCAGTTGTTTGACACCGCATTCCCAAAATGTAAACCTGACGCGTTTCGAACGTACTCTCGTCCTTGTTCACAGGCAATTACTTCAAAGGCACGGCATCCGCGTTGTTAAGCTCCCACTCCTTTTACAAGTCCCACCCTAAGGGCGTGGTTATGCTTTGCATGCTGGTATTTGAAGTCTTAACTGCGATCTCTACCAAGTGGGGGCTGCCGGTCTACTCAATAATAATAAAATCTTTTTAGAAGTGGTGTCTTCACTGGGGTAACCTTGTTGTTGGATGTATATATATGTGTGTAGGAACTTCGTCGCAGCATCCAGAATACATCAGAAATGCTACATTTTATAATGTATAACATTGCCATAATATAAATTCCACTAATAGGTAATTCTATATATAAATATATATATTTATATAGTGAAAAATAATTAACACAAATATTTATTTTGCCGTTTACATTATTATACATTTAAAAATATAAAAATCATATATATATATTATACATATATATATCTATATATATAGTAACACCATAGTACAATTCCTGGATGTTGAAATCTTTATTAGAGACGGGACTTTGCACACTAGATTGCACAGAAAAGCAACAGCCGGGAACTCTGTATTACACGCCAAAAGTTCTCATCCTCGCCATCTTATTCGTAGTATCCCCTATGGGGAATTTGTAAGAATCAAACGGATCTGCAGCCATGAGGATGATTTAATAGCCTGTCAAAAAGATACATTTGAGAGATTTTTAAGTAGGGGCTATGCGGCTTCCGATTTACATTCAGCTCAGGACAAGGCTATTAATACAGCCCTGGTGGCATATCATCAAACTACTCATGAGGCCCAAGATGTATCAAGGATTGGCAATGATGATAGGGGTTCCTCTATCTTAGAACCTTTGAATAACATCAGATTGATAACTAACTATTGTAGACAAGAAAGGCAAATACGCAAAATTCTTTATAAAAATTGGCCAATAGTTAGGACAGACATTACTATGTCGCAAATTCTGCCAGAACTCCCCCTCTTGACTTTTAGAAGAGCTCCCTCAATGAGGGATGCTCTAGTCAGAAATAGTCCTGAGGTGGTGACCTCCAATATTTGGTTAACAGCTAGAAATGGTTTTTTCAAATGTAGTTCATGTCGTGCTTGTAAGTTTGGCAAAAATGTAACAGAATATGTCACGGCATTCAGTCCTGATCCAGTTAAAATTAAAGGACATCTAACTTGCAGAACTGAATATGCAATATACATTTTAGAATGCACCTGCCACTTACTATATGTAGGCAGTACTAAATTACAAGTTTTTAACAGGATTTTACAACACTTGAGAGCTGTGGTCAATTCTGACCCAACATATCCTGTAGCGCGTCATCTAAAATTGGTACATAAGAACAACCTCAATGACCTCAGTTACTATGTTATTAGTACAATACCTAAAAATATTAGAGGGGGAAACAGGGAGAAGAGTTTGAGACAAGCAGAGTCTGAATTCATCATGTTATTAGATACCAAGATGCCAAATGGGTTGAATAATAATGAAGATTTGCATAACTTTTTATAATGAATTAATGATGTTGAGGAATTGATTGGTTCCTGGTTTATTTTAACTGACATTTTATCCTTAATTTTACCATATTTTATCTAGGGATCTAGATTTTATTTGGTTTTATGGGATTTTAAAGTTAGTTTTAAACCATCAAATTTTATCTATTTTAGACATCATGATAGTTGGGCAATCATATATGATTTCTTGCTGCAACGCTTTGAAGTTGATGAACTTATATGTTTCTATAGCGCCAATTGGCAGTTCTTATATCTTATTTTTGTATTTAATTCTAATGTGAAAATATTTTGATTTCCTTACCTCATTAGAGATTATCAATATGATTAATTCTGAAGAAGACAAGGCGTGTATCTGTATGAACATTGCATTCCAGATCTCTTGAAAAATGGATAATTGACAGAAGAATGTTTCATAAGCTGCTGTGTACTTTATATTTACTTATTAAGTTTTTGTTATCATGCACTTTAAAAATAGCACGTTATTTTGCACGATTTTGCACCATTGCTCATGACTACCGCTAAATTGCCTATAATATGTATTTGGACGTGTGTGGGTTTGTTTTGAAAAATACACTATGTATATAGTATTATAAAATAATTTTGCTGATTAGCAATAACGCCAGTCAATGTATGTTAAAAGGAATGTATTAGACATTTTAGATAGAGTCAGCACTAACGGATAAATTATTTTCCTTTTCAATGAAGTCGGACATTTGTGAATTGTGATTTATGAACATTTTTTTGTAATAGTTAATCAGATTGTTCACAAATAGATAAAACTTCATAAAGCATTGTATGTTCAATATTAGAACAGCAACGTTAGATTAGGAAATGAGCATACAGGAACACTATGTTCTAATTCAACAAATGTTTTCTCATACCGACTGTGGTGATAATTTGTATTTATTTCCTTGTATTGACGCAATGTGCTGGCGTTTGGAAGTATATAAGCATTTACCTGTATACATGGCATAACACGCAGTCCTATGTTTATGTTAATTCGTAAACTGTGTAGGCATTTATCTAAGCGGCAAATTTATTGGTTACCTTATATAAAGTGAATCATTGGTCCTGCGCGTCATGTGATCAAGACTGCCGTGGGCAGTCGAAACGCGTCAGGCTGAGCACTTGCGTTAGACTTTTATGCACTTTGCACTTTAATCTGCTGAAATAAAAGGAATTATTCTCCACATCGTGGTCCGTACCTGTTTGTTGGATCTTATTATGGATTGTTCCAGGATTTTGGCTTATCTATATATATATATACATATATAATACACATAGATATATATATGTATGTGTGTGTAAAAAATACATACACAAATAAAAAATCATTAAAAGATAAACAATTCAATAACAAAATATCTCAATTAAATTAGCCAATATATAAAATATTAGAAACATAACACCCCAAATAATACATTTCCTAAAATCCTATAAACAGTAAAACAACACAAAAATATAAACAAATAATAATGTAAATTCTATATAACCAATATTAGGAAACGTGCAGGACTTTGGAAACAGGGAATATACTATTCCCACTCTAGTTTATGCAACATAAGGGAAAGTGCTGGACTTTAGAGGGGTTACATTTACTATGCCCATATCAATCTAGACAACAATAGAGAAAGTGTTGACTTTTTTATTTATTATTCCCAATCCAGTCTAAGCAACAGTAGGGAAAGGGTTGAGCCTCAACGGAGTTAGATTTACTATTCCCACTCCAGTCTACACAACAGTAAGGAAAGTGTTGGACTTTGGATTGGTTGGATTTACTATTCCTACGCTCACCTGCACAACAGTAGAGAACGTGCTGAACTCTGGAGGGGTTAAGTTTACTCTTCCCACTCCAGTCTAAGCAACAGTATTGAAAGTGTTGGCTTTTGGAAGGAATAGATTTACTATTCCCACTCCAGTCTAAGCTACAGCAGTGAAAGTGTTTGACTTAAAAAGAATTACATACAAGAATACAAATCCTATTGTTTTAGTAAAGATTTTTGAACACTCACTACAAAACATATTTAATTCTGGTATACAGAAATAAATATATATTTATGCAAAATGTTAACATAAGTAAAAAAAGAAAGAAAGAAAACATAACATTATATATAATATCAACTTCACTGACTACAAAAACAAAATTATAAAATCATTAATTATTTAATTTCAATGAATACATAAAAAACAAATTAAATTTAAACTTATCAGTAAATCAATTACTTTAAAAAATATATAAAAACATTACAGATAAATAATTAGTAATTAATGAATTATAGCCAAATATCAATTTATATAAAACATATAATCTATTTTTAGTTTCATCGTAATAACCCACCTACAAAACTCAGCATTAAACAAAAATACATGTTTAATAAAAGGTCATAAACTAAAATACATATTGAAATGAATAAAACTTTCAAATGAATAAAAAATAATGAAAAAATTACGTAATATACATAACCAAGAATCAAATATTTTTTTAGAACAAAACCAATAAATCAAAATGCATTTAATTTAATTCAACTTTCCACTCTATTCCCCTACAAACCAAGCAACCTTCAACTAAATTCTAACTTAAATAAATCGGTATTAAACTTTTTACATTCTTAACAATCAAATTATTAATGAACAATTAAAAGCTAATTAACAATAGTTTATATATTTCCTTATAACTTAATGAACTTCCTACCCTATACCTCTAGAATCCCAACAATCTGCTACTAAAATATAACTTACTATTACTAATAAAAAAAACTAATTATATAATTAATAATCAATTAAAAACTGGATTAGCAATAGAAAAAATTAAAATAAATTAATCCTATTTCTAAATTAAATAACTCCTCACCCTGTACCCCTAAAAACCTCAGCAATCTGCTATTACACTCTAAATCACTTACAACATTAAAATAATTTAAAAAATCACTTAAAAGTACACACTACATTTTTTAATATGAATAACAATCATAACAACAATACTAACATCTAAAATTAATATAATAACTAAAAACATTAAAATAATTAAAAAACATTATTTTTACAACTGAATTACTTAAAGCTCCGGTCCTTCACCCCAGAAAATCTCCCAAACTGCTTTGAAAGGGCCTGCCAGTTGGACTAGGACGCCCGGTTTTATTGTGAATCTGAGCCATAACTGGGCTGAAGGCGCAGCATCTGTCCTGCCTTGGAGGACGACACCTGAAGTTAGAAGGGCCTAATATAAGGTGTTGGCTCTGGATCAGAAGAAGAGGGTTTGCAATTAGCCTGAAGCTAATGAGGAGAGGTGGGGCTGGAGCACTGTGGAATGAGAAGAGGAGCATGTGCATTGGGCTGTGCCTACCTGCTGAGGTTTCAGATGCATTGAGACAGGATTACTCATGGTGAAAGCGCCACATGGAATAGACTGTACCACTGGCAATCAGAAGGCAAAGAAACATGATAATGGTTCAGGGCGATGGCTGAGCTGTCACCTTGGAAACTACATCCGTATCCCACTGCTGGTGAGCTGGATGCATCAAACGTATATACCAGGTGAGCTTTTGTAGGACACACATTTGCAAATACCATTTGCTGAATGGGTGGGGATCCAGACTTGAAACCTTGTACCAGCAGCGGGTACCAGGATCCTAGTACTGCCTGGTTTTTCTCCCGTTGAAAACACCATGGATGTTGGAGTCCCATTTTGTGACAGTGAAAGAGAAATAGGGCAGGGGTGCCATCCGGTAGACCAACAACAGAAGTGGCATATCAGATGGGATTCTTGATTTTTGAGAGAACAGTAGTACAATCTCATTCAGGAAGCACTCTCAGGACATTAAGCTATATGGACATTAGCAAGATCATTTTTCAAGAAGTCATAGTGGGTCACCAATATATCTAGGCCTGTAACAATTGTGAGTCAATAGAACATAGAGAAACTTAAACTGTTAGGTCTAGTTGAAGTAATCTATGTCACACACAGTCTGAATGACAGACAAGAAAGACCAGCAAGGGATCAGTAGGACATAACCACTTATACACAAACTGGATACTGCTATGGGTGCACAGAATCTGAGCTGACACAGAGGGCCCGATTCACAGAATGAACTTAAGACAAAATCCTAAACTTACTACTTTTGGTATTCACAGAATGCACTTACTACTTTTGGTATTCACAGAATGGATTTACGACTACTAACTTTACGTCCGCACTCGGGCTGTAAATTCCGGCCCGAAGGCGGAGCTTCTGGCCCGGAGGCGGGGCTTCCAGGCCGGAGGCGGAGCTTCCGGCCCGGAGGTGGAGATTTTGGCTATGGCTAGATCTCCGCCACTAGCCGGAATCCCCACCTCCGGGCCGGAAGCTCCGTCTCCGGCCCGGAAGCCCCGCCTCTGGGCTGGAAACTCCGCCTCCGGTACGGAATTTCCAGCCCGAGTGCGGACGTAGTGTTAGTAGTCGTAAATCCATTCTGTGAATACCGAAAGTAGTAAGTGCATTCTGTGAATACCAAATGTAGTAAGTGCATTCTGTGAATACCAAAAGTAGTAAGTTTAGGATTTTGTCTTAAATTCATTCTGTGAATCGGGCCCAGAATACTCAAGGAATGGTTTCCAAAAAGACATACATGCAGTTCACTAAAGGGGACCGCTGTTCTTATTGCAAGAACTTCGTAGTAAGAGAAAGGATTGTTTAGTGAAGTTCCACAGAACAACACTAATTTAAACTAATTTAATTAAATCTTATCAAATATAACTGTTAAAAAATTGTAAAAAGTCTAAATTATACATCCACAGATTCAGGATTATACACCGTTGCACCAGATAATGTTATTCTATTATGTTTAGAAAGCATTGGATTGTAGTTGGAGAAAGAAAAGCTATATTTATAAGATCTTGAATAAGACAAACACACAAAGTCCATCGCTTATTATGATCGCCTTTATCATATACAGTGCTGCAGATAGTGAGAAATCCTTCCTGTGCGAGGTGAGCAGCTCTGTTATATTCTCAGTGTTGACTAGTGAGCTCCGTTTGTTGTAGGGTGTGTGGAATCTTCCCATTATGAGTCAGCAATGGAAAGAGAGCTGGTCAAGTGAGGAGGTCTCCTACAGAAATTTCAACAGCGAAGAAGGACTTGGGAATTTTACATTGTTTACCTGCATTTGTGCTTGTTCTGTTCCATAATAATTTTCTGCTGGCAGATGTCCTCAGCCTTTTCAATCACCAGAGGCACTAGGCAGGGATGCCCACTTTCTCCCTTGCTTTTTGCGCTAGTGGTCGAACCCTTGCCGTCTAGACTGTGGCAACACCACCAAGATAAAGCACTACATTGCACAATGCGCCTGATCCTCATCTCCCTTTATGCAGAGGACATCACTCTTTACATTAGGGACCCGCAACAAAATCTAAATCCTATACTGCGGGAAGTCATCATCTTTGGGAGACTCTCCGGTATCCACATAAACTGGGGGAAGTCGCAAATACTTCCCCACGCAATTCCCATTGGATTACCCGCTAGAATGGTGCACCACAGAAATGAGATATTTAGGCATACGCATCACTAGGTATAGGGAGGAACTAGTGTGCCAAAATTATGGTAGGGCACTTGACCGCATAAAGAGTTGTGTCTTACGCTGGATCTCAATGCCGCTTTCCATGGCAGGATGTACCTCACTCATTAAAAGGGTGGTTCTTCCGCAGCTGTTATATCTATTCTTAAACATTCCATATTACCCAGGTAGACACTTTTTCACCACACTACTCTCAGAAATTATCAAATTAATATAGGCAGGCGAGCAACCGAGACTGCAATGAACTACACATACCAGACCCTATGATCAGGGCGGGCTTGATATTCCAGACATTGAACTATACTATACATGTGCTCAGGCTCACTATGCCTATTATCGGTTCCATCCACCCAGGTATATGCCCCAGGTTGCCGTGTAACAATGGCTAGCGGATCCCATTCCTCTGGCAGGTATGATTTGCACCATCCCTCAGGCCCGGGACAAAGATACCACGACGGTCACGTGCACAGTGACTGCCTGGAGGCGGGTCATGCAGCTACTACAGTCCCCAATGCTCTACTCTCCGCTACTCCCATTGCTTAATCACCCTTGTACGCAACTACTTCAAGAGACAGGGTTTAGGAATGTCATGGTGAGCACAAATATTACAAGTTGGGGTGACATGTACCATAATGGGAAATTCCATTCTTTAGAGCAAGTATTTCATAACACACCACCTTTGCCACTGGATGTGTTTCTTTATGTGAGACTTAGGCAAGGCGTGTGAGAAAATATTGCGGCATCCCCACTGGAACCCCCAACCTTCGCTACCTTACACATGCTGCTTCAAGCCATCTCTCCCGGGCATGTTGTTTCGACACTATACCATACAATACATATGCAACAGGTAATAACCCACTGCTCCGCTCGTGCACATTAGGACACAGAGTTAGGTTATGAATTATCGGATAAACAGTGGTTCTATAGTTGTCTTCAGATGGAACAGGTGACAGCAAGTAGTAGACTCCGCATTACGCATTTTACATTTCTACACCGCCTGTACTACACGCCAGCCAAAATGTATAAATACAAACTGCGAGATACCGATCGATGTGACAGATGCGGCATTGAAGGTGCCGACTTTCTCCATGTAGCCTGGAGCTGTGCTAGAGTGCATGAATATTGGCTAAAGGTCTTTGAAGCTCTGGAGCAAATGACCCCTTTGACCTAGCAACAGGTTCCATTGTTAGCATTGCTGGGCTATTCTGAATGTGCGGATAAGCCATATCGTAAATATGTTGGTTTAACGCTATTGCTGGTCAAGCGCCGAGTTGCTTGCCAATGGGGAAGAGGGAGGGCACTAAAATGTAAGGAATGGCTCACTGATTTGATATATTGTCAAGAACAAATGCATAACTATGCTGAAATACTCCCCTTGGCTTCACGACCTGAAGATATATGGGACCCTCTGAAAGGCTACTTACTATCTCACCCTTTAGACACTTCGGCTGGCAATAGAGAAACAAGGTAGTAATGCCCATACCTATATAAGGCGCCAATACTGTGAATGCAATATGCATATCATGCTAATCTTCGGACTGCGCCATACCCTGGTACCAACAGCGTTGCAAACTGATTCTGCTCTGCTGACCTGCTGTAAATTTACTTGTCTGCTATAGATTGTAATTTGTAAAGTGGATGCCTATCAGTGACTACGATGCAATGTACATTCCGCCATATTGCTCATCTTTTTGCCTCATGGTCTAGCATGGATGCTACTAAAGTATTGGGTTAGATTGTATAGTACATGCTACCTTTTCTCAAAATTTACGCAATTCCTGTAAGTACATTTATATGTCTGCAATAACTGTTGTACCTTATGTTTGTTGATTCACAGAAAACTCAGTAAATACAATTTTTTAAAAATTATAATAATAATGTTCTGATTATCCGCAGCGCAATTTTGTGGTCAGTAGTAAAATAACATTAATTTCTAGTGCTCAAAGGAACATTTTTCATACTTGCTTTACAGGAAACATAATTACAGAGTTTTGTATGAAGATAGACTTTTCTTGTAAACTATTTCTAAATTTCGAGCTCATCTATTATTTATAAGTACATAGGTAGCAATTTAGAACTCACTTTGAGCATGTTATTATGGAAGGAGTAACTCCACCACTTCCTTTTTTATCTGTTCCTAGCACACCACCATAAAATTGGCAAGATTAGCGCAAAGCCTTCAAAGAATATATGATGCAACTGATGGAGACATTTTTACTGCTAGAAAAGGCATTATTAAAACATCACCATGGTCCTGAGGGTTGATCAATTTTTAAGACATTTCCAGTTGTCAAAGTAAAAGTGCGCAATGGAAGGGGTTGTGATTTTATCGAAATTGTGGATGTGTATGATACTGTTTTGAAAACATTAGACACATGGTTTAATCCCATGAAAAATGTAGTTTTGGAAAGGCACTAAATCTTGCAATGTGCGTAGCAACCAGGAGAACCAGTGGATGAGTTTGTGGCCATGTTGAATACTTTGGTGGCTGCGTGAAATTAGCAAGATCTTAAAGACAAAATCATTATGGATCAACTTATTAAAAGAACAAACAACTGAAAGATTGAGTAAGGGTTGTTATCTACAGAAAATCCCGATTTAAAGATGGCTTTGACTATAGCCAGAAGAATAAAAAACTCTGAGACTTACATGAAGGAAATGCCAGCTGTGGGTATGATTTCTGATTCCTGTGGGAAGAATGTGAATGTACTTAAAACTCAAGGTAAACCAACTTTCAACCCAAGTCAAATGCAAGCCAATAACAAAAGAAGTGTGTGGAGGGCTGGGAATATTACTTTTTGGTGTGGGAGAAAATTGCATCTGGGAAATAGTAAACAATATCCTGCATGGTCGCAACATGGTAACAAATAAAAGGTTAATTATATTGAAGGATTTGAGAAAGCTAGTATTGGGTCCTTAAGTGATGAGTGTGCTGGTTATATCCTTATGGTTTCGAAGACCTAATTGAATGAGGGGTTGGAAACAGTAGACCTTTTTGTAATATATCAGTTAATGAGAACATTATCGCAATAATGGCAGATTCTGGTTCTCCGTTTACCTTAATTGGAGACAAGGAAATGAGTGCTTTGGGTTATGTAGCGTTAGAAGAGACCTCCGTCAAGATATATGTTTATGAAGGTGAGAAATGGATGTCATGGGTAAATTTGAAGTGAATTTGGAATTTGAGGAAACAACATTACATGCACAGTGTATTTTACAAAAGATGGAGAGAATCCTTTGAATTGACCTGAGCAAGGAGAGATGAACGTTTTAGACCCAAATCATCCTCAAAAGGTCATTTCGAGGTCTAGAATTACAGCTGTCGGGCTTATTGGTGAAATAAATGATAGCATGAACCTGTGGTCAGAACGTTACCCCAAAGTGTTTTGCAATGTGTTAGAAAAATTTAAAAAATGTTCAACATAAAATTCTATTAATAAATAGGGTACTGCCTGTGGTGCACAACTGCGCAATGTTCCTTTGAGTTTGAGAAAAGAACTTGCATGTGAATTACAAAAACTTTGTGATTTGGAGATAATAGAACTGATTGAAAGCTCTGAGTGGCTGGAATCAGTGGTTTTGGTAAGAAATGTAGACAAATAGTTGAGGATATGCGTTGTTCTTACAGATTTAAATCGTAATATTTGGGTGGATTGCCAGACACTTTTTATACAATATGGAAATACTATGCATGTTTAAGGGAGCTGAGATTTTTACTTCATCTGATATATCAGTGGCATATCATGAAGTGGAGTTACACCAGGATTCGAAACATCTCCCATCTTTTGTAACTCTAGAGGGCACTTGTCACTATAGGACAATGCCTTTTGGTCTGGCGCCAGCATCCTCTGTATTCCAGCATGCCATGAAAGTGCTGTTCAAAGATGTAGGGTAGGTGTGTTTCCAGGATGGTATCCTGGTGTATGGCAAAGAGCTGGCCTAACATATTGAGAGGTTAAGCAGAACTGTGAGTATTCTTGAGACCTGTGGTTTAACATTGAGAAAAGTCAAATGTAAATTTGAACAGGATGGGGTGGATTATTTGGGACATGACGTGTTCAAGACTGGTATTCACCCAAAGTTTAAGACACTAAAAGCCATCGAAGAAGCTCTCTCTCCCATGGACAAAAATCAGTTGCAGTCTTTCTTAGGTTTAGTGGAGCATTACTCCAAATTTGTGCCTACCTTTGCGGAAAATACAGCACCTTTGGGTAAACTGTTGGAAAAAATTGAAAGGTATGTGTGGGATAATAAGTGTGAAGGAGCATTTCGGTTAATCAAACAGGACATAGTTTCGGCACAACCACTGAACTCGTTTGATATCACGGATGTAAGTATAATTATAACTGATGCCAGTGATCATGATCTAGGTGCAATTCTGATGTAAAGAAGGGCATATGGTATAGAAGAGATAGTTGCATTTGGATGCAGAGCCCTGCGAGGAGTGGAAGCTAAATATTACACTATTGAAAGTGAGGCTCTGGCTTTGTGGTGGGGCATCACATATTTTATAAACTTTGCATGGGGTACGAGATTCATCTTGCGCACCGATCACAAACCGTTGATTGACCTATTTTATACTCATAGGGGAGGCAATGCCACACCACAGATAGCTAAATTGCAGTTATTGTCAGTAAGAGTTTGCCTACAAACTAAAGTACGTTCCTGGTTCAAAAAGCATTGCAGCTAACTGCTTCTCCAGGCTTATGATCCAAGAAGGTTCGAATATTGAGGAGAGTGAAGATTATATTGAAGTGGTGTTTATGGTAAGTTAAATAGCTGCTGCATTTGAGAGAACGCTGTCTGAGTCCGAGTGGGTGAGGTGCATAGAGGATGTCAACGAATTAGGAGACGTCAAGAAGTATATAATTGATGAGTGGCCATCCATCTGCTGACCTAGTACCGTTTGGTAGTGTTGCTAATGAGCTGTCAAGTGTCATGTTTGTTGGTGGTTCCTCTTGGTTTGAGGACGAAGATGTTATCTTTGACTCATGAAAGGTATATACAAATAAGAGCGATGAAACGCAGAATCTGAAAGTAGTTTTGGTGGCCAGGAGTGTATAAAGTCACCAAGAGGTTTGTAGGAGTGTGTGATCCCTGCATAGTAAGTGATGCATCTCAAGTTACTGTTCCAGCCCCGGTTGAGAGTGTGGATGCTCCTTTGATTCCTTGGAGTAAGATTGCACTCGACATTTTGGGTCAGTTTGGTATGTTTAGGAAAGTTCAGAAGTACACTTTGGCCAGAAATTAAGGGGCAGATTTACAAGCCCCTTGCGCCTCATTTACGCCGCCGGTGCGCAGCGGCGGCGCAAATCCTGCGCCATGGTGCGGGGTACTTACAACGTGACGCATCTGGGAGATGCGTCACGTTGTAAAGCCCTGCGCCACATGTAGGCGTTTCTGCGCAGGGGGGGGGGGGCGTTCCAGTGCAGGAACGCCTCCTAAAAGTGGCTGAGTGAAATCTACAGAAATTCACTCAGTCACTTTTAGGCCCATGCTGCGTCAAAACCCCGCGCCTGCCTGAAGCAGGCGTAAGGATTGACGCAGCATTAGCAAGATAGGGCCCCCCAGAGCATTGCTGGAGCTGCGTCGCGCTTGCGACACAACTCCAGCAATGCGCCACTTTTACGGCACAGATGCGTGACGCATCTGTGCCGTTTTTGCCCCATGGAGCGCCACATTGTAAATGCGGCGCATCCCTGGTGGCGGAGCTGTGGCGCACAATAACTGGCGCATCCCTGCTGATATGCAGGGATGCGCCAGGTATTGTAAATATGCCCCTAAATTTGTGGAAATTGTGTATACTTGTAGTGACATTGAAGTGATGCGTGAAGATTTTGTAGTGTGAGCAGGAGAGTGATCCTGTTACTCTTGTGACTCATAATGGCACGCAGTTAGTTTAATGTAAAATTAGCGATTTTTCGTAGTCAATAAGGATTACGTATGTCAGAACCAAACCCTATAAGCAATGGTTTGGGGCAAAGGGTAAATTGTCTCATAAAAGATCAATTGCAATTCGCTTTGGTGAATAAAAGTGATTTGAAGTTTTTTCAGAAATGTGCTGTGGTCAATAGGAAGAGCTCTGCATGTTCACACTGGTGGGTCACCTTGTTAGGAGGTAGAGTTGCCAGGACAAATATGAATAGAGAATGGATGGGAAGAAAACAGATTCACAGAAGTTTAATGGTGAAGTTGATGTGGGAAATGCTCTAAAGAAGAAAATTGCAAATGATCAAAAGGGAAAATTGAGTTTTGGGGTGAAATGGTTTGATTGGGGGAGGATAAAAAACCTGTCCATGTTATAAATGGTCTTTCCCGCTTTTCATCACAGCTGCAGGTAAAGGAAATGAGAGACAAAGTAGTGGTGCAGTAAGATGGAAGGGTGTGGAATAAGATTGCATTTCGTGTGGTACCTAGGAACATGACCAGTTGTGTTGGGTGCTATTGGGAAGAGAGTGTGTGCTGGAGGAGGCAATGTAGCAAGGGATGACAAGTGCATTAGGAGTAGGAGATGGTCTGTTCCTATTTGGCATGCATATTATGTGATGAAGTAACCTATCTACTGGGTTTTATATTATGCCAAACTGGGAGGATTTATCCAGTGTATAGTGTTGTTTTTCAATATTGTTCTTGTTCTATTGTAATGTGTTTTTTCTCATTTTATGTTAAGGGAGGGATATGTGTATGGTTATACTGGGGGGTGGGGGGGTGCTGGGCTCCATCAGTACAATGGGAGTTCTTTCTTGTAATCTATGTTCTATATTTTAAATGCAATGATTGATATGCCCACCATTTGCCAGTTGCTGCTGCGTTGACAATCCTGCTGCCGTGTAATATTTCCAATACACCTGCCTTTTCACCCACGTTCCAACCACCCCCAAGACCCTGCAGGCTCACGCTCCGCCAAACCGTACATGATTCTGCATGCTTCCTGTTGTTGAGTGATTAACATGAACCAGCCGCGCGTCCTATGCATTCTCTCATGGTTTCACTATTTGCTGTAGACTTACATTTGTCGTGCTGTACTTTCTATTTTAAGGAGTTCTGTAATTCTCGTCATGCGTCTGCGCTGTTTCGTCACTCACTGCTGCGTGCGTGTGCTTCATTTATCAGGCCGGGTCGCAGCTCGACAAGGAAGCTACCAATAGATAGTTCTCTCTCTTCAGTTTTCTATGTCGTGGCAGTTTCTGCACGTGCAGATGCCTGTATTTGGCGCGTGCTTGCGGTGCTGAGCAACGAAGGGTTATCCACTGCCTGTACGTCTGACTTCACCAGTCTTATTTTCAAATGAAAAAAATCAAAGCTCTGCTTTCAATATGATACTTAATTTTTTTTAAAAAAAGGCATGACTTAAAAAACTACGGGGCATATCAACAAGGGATTTATCTCTGCTTTTTTGGCTTTAAAAGCCAAAAAAGCAGAGATAAAACTAGCGCCCTATCAACAACAGGGTGCTAACACGCAAATTTGCATGTTAGCACCCTTTTACTCTACGCTTCCCCTTGCATCTCTAATGAGATGCAAAGGGGGCGTTCCAGAGTAAAATAATAGGAGAAATGTCGCTAAGCGACATTTCTCCTATTATCAAGAATGTCGCTAACCCTGTTAGAGACAAAAAAAGCAGCGCTAACCGCGGTTAACGCTGCTTTTTTACGTCTGCTAATTTTCAGACTTAGCCATGATATCCTATGGAAGGAGGATATCATGGCTAAGTTTGCCTGTCCCTATCAACAAGGTAACGTGTGATTATCGCTGGGTTTCCAGCGATAATCTCACGTTAGCCTGTTAGCGTGAGGATTTTTATCGCTATTGAGATAAGCGTTGCTAATAGCACGCTATCTCAGCGATAAAAATTCACGCTAGCCGGCGATAATTATCCTCACGCTAAGAGCGCTGAGCGATAATTATCGCCGGTTGTTGTTGATATGCTCCCAAGTGAGTTGGTTACGAGCTGGCAAGATGAGTGGGCAGCTGCACCGTGTTTAGTCCTACCCGCAGGTATTTTTGGAATACATGCGTGCTCTTGGTTTGTGTCGCTGCTTAGCGTTTCAGTCACAACACAATAACATTTACTGTAATTGTCTCATCGGCATCCATTTTGTCGTACTTATCATGACAGGAAGAATTATGAGTGCCTTTAGTTGCAAATGTGCTAAAGTTGGCCGTTCTCACCAGGCATTCAGCTGCAACTCGGCAAAACATATCAATAAAGTAAAGTGTTCTCGGAAAGCATGCAACTGTAAGCAAACATAGATGTGAGCCGCGTGTACCAAGCGGCCATAAACATTTACAGTGTGCGAAACGTGTTTATAGGTTGGTATTTAGTTCAGTATCTTCTGAAGAAAGAACATCTTACTAGGAATGTGTGTTAGCTTTATATATTTACGGTGCAGTTTGCTTAGCTAACGTGGTAAAAAAAGAAGGCATCGTAAATATTTTTATTTACGTTTTTAAGTGTAGGGCAGCATGTCAAATTTCCATAGCAAACGTGATAAAAACAGAAGGCACCGTAAATATTTTCATTTACGTTTTTAAGTGTAGTGCAGTATGCCCACGTATCACCTTATAGGTTCTTTGCCTTACTTGGATCAAGCGAATTCCACAATGTAGAAAGGAGAGATATGGTTTAGTGGCTGATCGTGGAATGAAAACCTATTTTTATGGATTTAAGATCATGGGTCTTCCCAAGGAGGGGTAGGGTTTTGGCCACTGGAAAGCTAGCAAAACCCACAAATGTATAGCTTTGTGGCAATTCACAAAAGACAATGGGTTTTCAACTCAACTGATGCAACTGCACTTGGACCCCTCTATCCAACAGAAGTCAACTAATTACATGGTGAGTATGGACCGTGGTTGCATCAACATTTCTGCCTGTGGGCTGCTAAACTCAAACCGTTTGATTTTAGTAGTGGTTCTTGCTGTCGAATAGATCATGCCAGAAAGGCGAGGTGTGGATGGTGATGGGGTGGCACTGGATTCAGCTAGCTCTAAAATGGATAAGGAAATCTTATTGGCCCCCGCCAGGTTAAAGCAGATGCACATCAGGGCAGTTGGCATGATCTGGGAATTTTTGAGATCGAGGGACTGGGCAGGAGGTCCTGTTAACCACACATCTGATGGCACACTGCTAAGACCTAGAAGTACCATCAGCTGGGTGAGCATGCATACTATACAGTTGAATGAGGGTAGGCGGTGGCGGTGGATGCTCACCATAGAGAAATGAATCCCTGGGGTTACTTGAGGCATACAGACCATGCTAGTCCCTGGCTCGTCTCGCCAGACTGCCCTGCAGGCAGGTAATGTAGGGGCATTGCAGGCATTCCTCAGGCTGTGGCATGCAGCAGGTCACAGCAATAGCTGGGATGCCTATGTTTTGCCACTGGGCCCCCCCTGGCAGACACTTGACCATCAGCAAGGGATTCCATGCACTGATTTCCAACACTTCCATGACATTCTCCTGTAATATCTTGTATGCACCTGCAATTTGGAGTTAAATCTGCCAGCACCCATTACAGGAGATATGTGTGCATAGGTGAACTTTAGGCCTGGATGGAGGAGGTGCATTCAACCAGGTCTAAATGATGATGACAAAAGGCTGGTGTAAGAGTTCAAATTGATGTGAACATCACTCAAGCTACTCTCTGTAGATCACAGGAGGAGGCCTGAAAATGAGCAGATTTTCACTTTTTTAAACATGGTTAGTGGAATGCCCACGAAATTGCTGTCCTTCAGATTTGGATTTCTGTATTATTTAACTAGCTTTTTTCACTTGATTGTTTACTTCTACAAAATCCCTTGTTCGTTCTGTGTAATATCATGAAAAAAACTGCACAGTGCAATGTCTATTACTCTATGTATGTATTTAAAAAAAAAAAACAATTTTATTGTGAAATTTATCAAGAAACAAAGGAAAAAGAAATTAACAAAATACAAATATACAAAGTATACTAAATACATAAATCAAAAGGCTACACAGTTGTATAATCACTTATCTATCGTAATAACTCAAATTATAGGTCGTAACAAAAACCATAAGATAAGTGATAACAATTTTTTTAACTCACAATGTATTATTATTATTAATCTTTTCATTTTAGGCAAGAAAAAAATAATTCAGAGAACTTCAAATTAAAACCCCGGTTAAATCTCAGTTGAGCCTACCACATATTCAATCACATTTTTTAATAGAGCGTGATTCCCTGGTTCTAGCTAAAGTAAATTCCCTTGCGTATACCCCCCGGAGGATTGCCCATCACTCTGCAGCTCTTGGGGGTGTTATCGAGACCCATGCCCTGGCTATACACATCCTGGCGGAAACTATTATAACATTGAATAGACTTTTTAGGCCTACGTCCTCCACACCACTATCTCCCAGCATGATCATCTTATTTGTCAATTGCGGCTCTAGACTGAGGCTGATCTTAATATGATTACTCACATCATTTAAAAACTTCCCAAGTTCTGGAGAAGTAGCAAACATATGTAACAAATTAGCAGCCTTCAATCCACATTTAGGGCATTTGTTTTTCTCCCTTCCATAACTCTCCTCATTGCCTTGCCACTTATCTATTCTATCAGGCATATAGTATAGCATTCAAATCGTTCTAAATTGCTGCAGTTTTAAGTTTACGGAGTGAACTCACCTCTCAATGGTATCTAATTCCGCAATTATTTCCAAAGAAGTAATACTTTCTGAGAGGAGGTTACGCCATTTCAGCGCAAGCTTCGAGCTATCGTGAACGTTTTGCTGGCAAAAAGTCTGGTAAAAAGTTCGTATTAGCGATTTTCTGGATGCCTTATAAAAATCCCTCAATAGCTCAGAGTGCTCCAACACTTTAATACCCCGGTGTCCCAAAAAAAAATCCTGATTTGCAAGTATTTAAAGAAGATCCAATGAGGAAGAGCATAGGAGCTTTGTCAATTTTTAAATGTGCAAAACCCATTTGTGTTATACAACTATCCCAAGCATTCAACACCGTAATTTGACCAAATTTTAAAAGTTGGGTCATGAAACACTTCGGGAAGCATCGGGTTTTCCCCACATGGGGAGATACTCGTGAAAGAGAGGTAAAGAATATTCAGCAGAAATTTCCTGCCAAATATTAACTGTATCTCTTATAGTCTTAAATCTTACTCTTTAAAAAAAATTAGGATCATTAATTCAATGTAGAAATAATCTGCTATATGAGCAAAGCGTAAACCTATAGCAAAAATCATAATAGTCTCCGGCCAATAGTTTGCTAAGACGTCTGGCAAATGCCACCTAATAGTATAACCTAAAGTCCGGAAGCTGTAACCCACCCAGATTATAAGGAAACGTAATATGCCGTATTGCGTGCCGTGCTATCTTGTACCCCCAAATGACACTCCCAAGAGCCCCATCGAGTTTCTTAAAGAAAAGATTTGGAGCCCGTAGGGGTATTGTACAAAAGAAATGTAAAAATGTGGGTAGTACATTCATTTTAATGATGTTACACCTACCTATGATACTGATAGTCAACTTCTGCCACCTTCTAAAACTTTTAACCACACGCTGTAAAAGAGTCTAATAGTTTAAGGTAACAATCCGTTCAGCTTGAGAAAATATCTGCACACTCAGGTATAAAGCTGAAGAGCAGACTCCAGGGACTGGTCTGGTGGATTGGAAGTTAAGAAGAACTTGGGTTTTATTGACATTTAGTTTGTATCCTGAGAAGCTGCCTTAATCTGTTATCTTCATCTCTAATGTAATCGAGTGCAGATACAGGATCGAACGAATACACAGCCACATCATCAGCGTAAGCAGTAACTTTCAACTCGCATATTCCTACCCTAACTGCATGATGTTAATATTGTGAAGTAAGGCGCTTAAACACGGCTCAAAATATAAAGCAAATAAAAGAAGGGAGAGTGGACACCCCTGCCGAGTTCCCTGCTGTATCCAGAAAGGAGGAGATACCATTTATGTATGTATTTCTAAAGCAAAAACCTAGCCAAAAGGCATAAGAGAGCTCTACCTAGTCAGAGACAATCATAAAGTCAACAAGTGATAGAAGAGGTAGCTGGTTTGTGGACTGCTAATTCACTGTGATGTAGTGTTCTTTGAAGAGTTGTGGCTTAAAATCTTTCCTAAATTGGAGCAGCGTTAGGGTAGTCCTCATGGATACGGAGATGTTGGTTCAGTTCTTGGTTGCATTGTTGGAAAAGGCCTGCTGCTTTGTGTTGCAAATGAAAGAAGTTGTTGGGATCAGTTGTCGTATATCATCACAGTTTCCTGTCAGCTGAGAGCCAGCTGTCATTATAATCTTACATCTGACAGTTTTAAGGAACATTCCAAAGGGAGGAAAAGGAGATGGGGCGAAAAGGAAGAGACTAAGTGAAGAGTAATTATAACACTTTCTTTTTAATTTTTCATAGTCAGTAATTTTATGGTGTCCTGCCTGCAGGTGTGCTGGGAACCACCAGAGATTGTGAACTTGTCTGCAAAATATGCAGGGGTGCTGGTCATGGTGTTTTTTTACTACTAGCCCAGGAAATGTTCTCACGTCTCTATCCTTATTGTACCCTGTTTTCATTTATCCACTCCTAAGTGGATTCCACAGACCATGTTGTTCTATATACAAGACCTAAACTTTAAGATACTCCTCATGCAATAAAGGAAATGTTCTTTATAGCGCCCCTCATTTATATATCATGCAGTGGTTGGAGTCTCCCTAAATATTAATAGACAGGTGATAACTCTGACTATTTCACAAGAGTGAATGGTACAATTAGGAGGGGTAATGGTCTTGTGTGCATGCTGGGTATCACAAGAGACAATGCCACACGCAGCCTGTAGGGCACATGATGACTACATGTCTCCCCTTGCAGTATGAGAAAGGAGTGATGAACTGAGTGGGCAAGACTGGGCTACAAGTCTGCCGGTGTGCACAAAGTAGTTGTGTGCTTGGTCAGGAGCAAATGTGGGTATATCAGAAGCCTTACTGGTTTACAATGCATGGTAAGGATGAGTCTATTATAAGTAGGTATTAGGGATAGACTTATGTACCCTTGGGTAAAACATTCTTTGAAAGGGTGCTTCGGCGTGGAGATGGGAAGCCCAAGAAAAGGAGAGATTTGCACCAGGTCTATTCCCTGAAACTCTGAAACCGACCTAGGATGCTTGTTTCTGGTCCAGGGAGGACCTGGCTTTGCAGTTTGGGCTGGACTGTTCCCATGAGGAGCAGGGTCAAGACTGATTTTCATATGGCTGATCCAAAGTGGGGTGGCTTGGTGAGCAAAAAACACGATGGTTCAAAACCAGATCCTTCTGACTGGGGGTGAATGCTTGCATTGTTCAGCATTCCGTCAATCATTTGTGCTTTTTGATGTTTTCAGAGAGGTACATTCACACTCAGCATCTGATGATGGTGTACTGTTTTTCTCCATCACAAATTCCCACTCCATACCTGGAGCAATTGATGAGTGGAAGTGGGTATCAAGCACCAATGTATTCAACTCCAAATGATGGAGGGCTCTTGCAATAGAAAATTGGAGTCTTTGGATGTGAGCAGCAGGTGGCGGCTTAAATGAGTGGGCAAAGGTCACCAGGAGCAGCAGGATGCAGGAAGGTCATGAGTAAAAGTAACAGGAAGCAGATAGGACTAGAGCGGTACTATAACAGATTGAGATTGCCAGTAAGCACGAGCACAACGAATCATAGGGGTTAACGATTCAGAGTAAACTGTTGCTAAGGCAAAGAGGTATAACAGTAGATCATTTAAATAGCAGTTAGGACTACACACCAAACTTGAATTCAATTAATTACTTTAGAAATGCACCAACCATGAGGGTTTGCAGTACATAACTAAATCAGAGCGATGGCCCCCAGGGCTTAGGACTTCAACATGTTGACATATCTGTAGACCAGTTGGCAGTGGTCAAGCTACAGATAACGCTTTCAAAGCAGTCGCCACAAAGCACAGGTGAGGATGAGTAGGGGGAGGTCAGGAAATAAGAAGCACCAGCACTTGAGAATCAAAGGGCTTCAATATGGAAACCTTTGTGATGCTAACAGCTCTCTTGGTGTCAGCTGTCAACAATGGAAACTGTACTGGGTAACAGGTACCTGCATGCATGTTGCCATGGTGGTGTGGAAAATACATTTAACTTTAGAAAGATAATGTTAGCATACGTTTGGTTTACTTGGTATAACTTGGCCACAATAGGCCACATTTTTGAGGGTTTAAATGTTATGCACAAACATTGTTTTTCATTGCTTTTCAGAAAATCATCGAAATTCAGCTGCAGTCACAGTCTCTCAATCTCTGTACATCTAAAGTAACATTTTTCGATAGCTTCCTCAGACAAAGAGATATGTATTGAAACATTGCAAGATTATGTGCTGACTTTTCCTTACTATGTCCATCGTTATGGTTGTGCAGAACAATCCATTGTATTACATTTCTTTTGTCTATTTCCTCTGTCCATCTACATTGTACAAGTTAATACCCAATGGATAATATGTACAAGTATGTGTTATTTAGGGTGGATTGTAAGCTAATTCGATTGGATTGCTGTGCAAGTAACATTTTAGTACTGCCTTTTACGTAATGTCATTCTATGAACCTGTATGCTTTTATTATCTGAAACTGGATAGAAAAAGTACTATTTGGGGAGGAGTTA
The DNA here is from genome assembly GCF_964204655.1 of Triturus cristatus. NCBI lineage: Eukaryota > Metazoa > Chordata > Amphibia > Caudata > Salamandridae > Triturus > Triturus cristatus. Next base: position 868,123,980 of record NC_140581.1, read on the forward strand.
ATAAATGCGCACACAAGCTCATTAACTCATTTTCATTTATTCCTTCTGCTGTTGCACTAGAGAGACCTGTTTGCTTTAGAGGGGGCTAGATGATGTGTGGTCATTTTGTAATGAGGCTTGTTATTTTTTAATTTGACTTTTTCAATGTGTGCTGTTGCTACTCAATTTCCTAAACGAACATTGTATTATTGCATTTATTAATTAATCTGATTCTAGCTAACTTTTTACTTTCTGTAATGATTAATATGGCATTTGAATGAATCTCAAAACTCAGAACTGGACGATGTCTAGTTGAGCACATTTTTCCCTAATTGTCTTGACTGATTATTTAAGCACAGTATTCTCACCATTTCACACAAATCAATCCTCCTTAATGTTGATTAAGTTGGAGCGTCAACAGTTGGATCGTTTCACAGGTACCCGTGACACATGTTCACGAGGGCTCCATAGAGCGTGTGCTCTGTCTGACTGTGTATGCCAGGGAACCAGACCATCTTCACAGCATACGACTCGCCGGCACATACAGATTTATGATAGATGCCGTTAGATTCTGGGCTTGCGAGGAGCACTGTTGTCACAGCCCATGCATGATCACCAAATACTTAGTGGTGTCATAACCTGACTGCTCTATTAGGAAAGACAGGGAGTGACAAAGTTTTGAGCATCAGGCAAGCAACCACCCAAAGAAGCAAAGCAGCAAACCTCAGTGAAACCCTCAGTGGAAGGTTGTTGTGTCAGGTACCACACTTGTGTTCTAGATCATTACAAGTGGTTACATCTAGTGCCAACCACAGGAAAATAAATCCCTGACCACACACTTTCTCCTAACACCTTACATAGTGCCTTCTTCGACCCAGAGTCAGGGGTAGAGTACAAAAAGCATTGAGCACTAAGAATTGGTACTCAAAGAAAACAAAGCAGTGGACAATCAAACGCTGTCATTGGTGTCATTGCATGCGCTAACATCTGGTCTTGCGGAAGTGGTGCAGAACCTCGCAATTCCTGAGCACAGTCCATCTAGATCTCAGGGTTCCTACCTGTGATGTTAAGAGAGGATGGAATGTGGAAAGGAGAATGGGAAAATGGGGGTCTTAAATATAGATATCTGCATATGTTGTCCCTTATAGCCTCATATCGATTGTCACTATGTAGCAGATTATCCACATGCAAATCATAAATTATATCAGTTCACGTCATACAGGAAGCAGGATATATTAGATATCTCCACTCGGGGCAATAGATCTATTCTTTTTGTGTCATGTAGAAAACCGAGAGCTCATATAAAGGTGTAGGATTGCTGATCGGAGGAACACTGTGGTGCACAGCACAATAGTTAGGATTCACTGACAATTAGGATTTTAGCTAAATCAGCCTTAACTGCTTGCCTCAGTACCTACTGTAAAATACCCAACAATATTTTACAGTTATTCTAAAGTAGTGTGCAAAAGTAGACGAAAATGCTTTTCTTGTGGACTTAGGTATGGTTTGCCAAAGTTTAGTTACTTTCTTGCTTTTAAATGCTGAAGATGCTCTTGAGCACAAGATTAAGCACATTCCTAGAGCCTTAGTTAACATTTTCTGTTCTTTATTGGCAAGGTGCGGGCATTTTTTATACATTATTATTGCTTCTCTAACAGAATATTCACCACAACAATATTGCAGAAAAAATTGATGTACAGTATACGAATATTGAGTACTAAAATATTGTGAACCAAAATAGCGACATGACATAGAAAAGTGCAAGCAAACAAATATACTTAACATTATGATAACTTAAAAAGTAGTTAAAGGAATTAACTTAAAAGTAATCCATGTATATACGTATATATTATCAAATTCAGTCTGGTAACCACAACTCCAGCACCATAGAGGTGGTGGTGTACAGCAAAGGGTGTCGGTCCCCACTCAATTTCCAGCAAAAGAAGGCTCTGGCATAAAGTGTATTACCCTTATTTATTGATGATTGGTTTCGGCAATCCTGAAGGACATGATTCTATGTATATACATTTTTCTCATTTATACAAAATATATTACCATTATTTTAAAACAATAAAAAAGTTTAAGCAATCCGTTTAATTGTGTAGGAAACAACAGTAATATGTGCATTTACCTCTCCCACGAACTATGATAACTTATACGTATCATAAATCAGTCTGAGTTGGTGTGTCACAGTGCATCCCTCCCAACTATAATTAAGGGCAGGTGAAGGTATGACCAGGTAGGAGAGATGAGCACAAAAACCCAATACTTAATATAACTTAACCAATGTAGTCCCAACCATGTGTCCTCCTTTAATGTTGTGAGGCGTGCTCCCAAAAGGCCACTTCCAGGCCATTGTCTTGCCCCACCTTGCCCCGTCCCCTGCTGTTCGCCTGGTCCTCATGTATATACTCCTAATGCCACCTTTTCCCCCTGTCCTTGTGTCTGAGTGGGAAGGGTGCTGCCTACTTCCTCCGACCACCTGTCTACCCCTTCCCATGAAGGCCAGAAATGCATGCTAAAACAACATGCCCTCAATTCATACAAAAATGTAACCGTAAAATAACTGTAAAAAATATATAAATAATTTCAAAATGAAATGATACATTCAAGTACATATAATTAATAAATAAATACCATGTTTGAATATAAAGATTCTACGTAGACTTGGTAATGTTTTTATTGTCGATAATGGCATAAATGTATTGCCCCTTGGTTTCTTTTATCCCCCAATGAATTATGTCAATCCCTCCCGAAGGCAGAGGCCTAACAATTCTAATATACATGAAGGTTTTATGGTACCTTTGCACAATAGATTTGATATCCTGCCATCCCTGGATGATATAGACTGACTCATTTCCTTACTTGGCCCCACAGTGCAAAGAGGGTCTTTTTCATCTAATACTTTTAGTTCAGAATCTATGCCCTCTGTTGCAAGGGTACCTGTTCATGACATCCTTAGCCCGAGGTCTGCTGTTCCCGATACTTATTCTTATGGCAGACTGGGGTTATCGATTGGTGCCAAGTCACCTAGTGACGTCGCTGGTAATATCACCAAGGGAGCACAGCTGTGTAATGTGAACACGTTACATCCATCTTTATTTTTTAGTTTGGCCCCTTCACCCAATGCTACTAATAATATAGCTGTCTGTACTAAGTCTGTTGCTCAGGGTGAGCCTAGGCCCAGCCTAGTGAATATTCTTTCTTGGAACCTGGCAGGACTAGCTACTAAACTAGCTGATCCCGCCTGGTTAGACTTCATATATAACTTTGATATCTTCTGTTTCCAAAAAACTTGGATGGACGTGGTTCATCACATCAATGGGTTTGAATCTTTTTTTATGCCTGACGTACCTTCTAATCGTGGGAGAAATAGGGGAGGCTTATGTATATATTTATCCCATAGGATGAATTTGAGCAAGATAGATCTTACTGAATCTAATACCTATTTTCAGGTCCTGAAGTTGAGCATTGATAGCACACATTGTATTGTTCTTGCTAATTTTTACAACAATATACCTAACTCGGCATCTGAGGTAGTATTAAATCAGCTACAGAAGGCCTTGGATAAAGCACAAAGGGGAAATAACAAGGATTTTTGTATAATGTGGGTTGGTGACTTTAATTTGGGACCTTGTCCACATGCAGCAGACGCTAATTGTGGTTTATATTCTGGTGATGAGAAAGATATCTCCCATTTCCTGCATACTCCGTTTGGGGATCATTTAAATTTAATTAAGTTTACCCAGGATTTGGGTTTTGCCAATGATCTTTGTTCACCTGCCTCCCCATTTAGTCATACTTTCAACGTCCGTGGGTTGTGGTTGACCATAGATTTTTTATTAATATCAAACAGAGGATGTATGACGTTACAACGCATGCTATTACAACGCATACCATGACAACGCATTTTTTTACAACGCAAACACCATTACAACGCATTATTTTACAACGAATACTGTTACAACGCAAAACTGAGTAAAATACTTAAAAGTGCTTTTACAACGAAAACAATTACAACGCATACCATTACAACGCAAAAATATATATATATTTTTTAAAAAGTACAATAAAATCTGGCACGGGATGCAGGGAAATTAGGGGTTTTAGGGTGGGGAAGTGTATTAAAATGTGGAGCAAAACTGAACGTAAATTAACTAAAATGCATTACTAAATGAATGCACGAGTATTAAAATTAATACTCTTATTTCCCCAAAAAATCCGTTTTAACAAATTTAAAAGTTTTACACAAATAACTAATAATTAAACAACAGTTCATATAAATGCAAATCATGATTATATCACAAAATAATTAAACGGATTAAAACACAAAACACATACACATAGTCGCCATTTTATCCATCCCACTTCTAAAACTTGTCCTACAACACTTTCTATGAAAACAATAGCAAAATACATGTTCCAAAATGGATGCCAAAACGGAGAAAATAAATGAAAACTACACATCTTTTAATGCTTTTTTAAATTATCATTTTCCACAGCAAATAAAAGTATACTGAAAAACACAACGAACGCTGTTTTAAAAAAAAATAATAATGACACTGACTAAAACTTATAAATACCAGCAAGACACCATTTTACAATCAGTTGATTATCAACTACCAGAGAGACCAGACGCAAAACCCTGACCCTCTGACACCTAGACTGAGACCTAGACTGAGAGAACACTGCAATCGATTGGAGAAGCATTCTTTCTTTCCTACTACAAGTAAGTTACTTTTATTTTTTAACACCATGTTTTGTCCTAAATCATGTTTCATTTCCATCCAAACAGTGCAGCAAATATAATTTTAATATTTTAAAAAATGTACTCTAACCATTTTTTATCTCTGAAGTAACTTTAATATATACGAACTTATAATATCTTTTTTTTTTCCTAAAACAGAAATTTGTTTTTCTATCAAAACCAACATATCGTTTGCCAAATTTTTTTCCAACACAACCAACACGACTCACCTTTCTTAATGTGAAGGTAAATTAATTAATACTTCTTTTAATTATAAAATTGTTATTAAAAACATTCACTTTACCATTAGCAAAAGTGTTGGATGGTGTAGGGGTAACAATTACTTTTTTTACTCCTTGAAGGTGCATCATTAAGGAAAGTGTGGGATGGTGCAGGGGTAACAATTACTAATGTAACTCCAGTTAGGTGCAGCAGTAGGGAAAGTGTGGGATGGTGTAGGGGTTACAATTATTTTTCTTACTACCGGTAAGTGCAGCAGTAGGAGAAATGTAGGATGGTGTAGGGGTAACAATTACTATTCTAACTCCAGGTAGGTTCAGCATTAGGGAAAGTGTGGGATGCTGTAGGGGTAACAATTACTATTCTAACTCCAGGAAGGAGGAGGTGTAGGGAAAGTGAGGGATGGTGTACGGGTATCCATTACTATTCTAACTCCAGGAAGGTGCAGCATTATGGAAAGTGTAGGATGTTTAGGGGTACAAATTATTTATTTTACTCAAGATAGGTGCAGCACCAGGAAATGTCAGATATGTAATGTAGTTAGACTTAAATAAAATGTCAGCTTTACAAAGAAGTTTTCAAATTTTGCATTTTTCACCAACGTTGTCAAAGTTGTTCATTTCTTAATTTTTTTTCTTTCTTTTTCACAGATAATTGTTTGCAACTTTATCGAAAAACTCAAAAAACAGAAAAACAAACAACCAAAAAATCCAGCCAGCAGGCCAAAACCATAGCAGAAGCAAAACCAACAAAGACACACCAAAAACAAAAGGTACTTTAAATTAACACTGTTATAAATCCAACAATATAATAGTCAAACCTTTTATTTAATAATTAAAATAAAAACCCACAATACAGAAAATATGGGTTGTAGTTGGAATAACTATTACTATTCTAACTCAAGGAAGGTGCAGCAGTAGGAAAAGTGAAACATTGTGTAGGAGAAAAATTACTATTCTAACTTCAGGAAGGTGCAGCAGTAGGGAAAGTGTGGGATGGTGTAGGGTAACAATTGCTATTCATTCACCAGGTAGGTGCAATATTAGGGAAAGTGTGGGATGCTGTAGGGGTAACAATTACTATTCTAACTCCAGGTAGGTGCATCAGTAGGGAAAGTGTGGGATGGTGTAGGGGCACCAACTACTATTCTAACTCCAGTTATGTGCAGCAGCAGAGAAACTGTTTGAATGTGGTGGGGTTAAAAAATATTAATGTAACTGAAGATAGGTGCAGAATCAGGGAATATGTGATATATGATGTAGTTAGACTTAAATAAAATGTCAAATATACACAGATGTTTTCATTTTTTGCAATTTTTCCAAACATTGACAATGTTTCCCATTTGTGAATTGTTTTTTCTTTCTCTTTTTCAGATAAATCTTTGCTACTGTATATGAAAAGTTGAAAATAAGAAGACCAAACAACCCAAAACTCCAGACAGCAGGCAATAACCAAACCAGAAGTAAAAGCTAGAAAATATCTCATAAGCCAAAAGGTATTTAAAGTAAACACTCTTAAAAATCCAACAATCTTATTAACTAACTTTTTTTCTAATTTGTAAAATAAGCTGCCACAATATATAAACTATGGGTTGTAGTAGGAATATCAATTACTATTGTAACTCCAGGATGGTGCAGCAGTAGGGAAAGTGTGGGATGGTGTATGGGTAATAATTACTATTCTAACTCCAGGAAGGTGCAGCAGTAGGGAAAGTGTGGAATGGTGTATGGGTAATAATTAGTATTCTAACTCCAGGAAGGTGCAGCAGTAGGGAAAGTGTGGGATGGTGTATGGGTAATAATTACTATTCAAACTCCAGGAAGGTGCAGCAGTAGGGAAAGTGTGGAATGGTGTATGGGTAATAATTAGTATTCTAACTCCAGGAAGGTGCAGCAGTAGGGAAAGTGTGGGATGGTGTAGAAGTAATATTTACTATTCTAACTCCAGGAAGGTGCAGCAGTAGGGAAAGTGTGGGATTGTGTAGGGATAAAATTTAATATTCTAACTCCAGTAAGGTGCAGCAGTAGGGAAAGTGTGGGATGGTGTAGGAGTAATAATTACTATTCTAACTCCAGGAAGGTGGAGCAGTAGGAAAAGTGTGGGATCGTGTAGGGGTAAAATTTACTATTCTAACTCCAGGAAGGTGCAGCTGTAGGGAAAGTGTGGGATGGTGTAGGGGTAAAAATTACTATTCTAACTCCAGGATGGTACAGCAGTAGGGAAAGTGTGGGATGGTGTAAGGGTAACAATTACTATTCTTACCCCAGGAAGGTGCAGCAGTAGGGAAAGTGTGGGATGGTGTAGGGGTTAAAATGACTATTCTAACTCCAGGAAGGTGCAGCAGTAGGGAAAGTGTGGGATGGTGTACTAATAATTACTAATCTAACTCCAGGATGGTGCAGCAGTAGGGAAAGTGTGGGATGGTGTAGGAGTAATATTTACTATTCTAACTCCAGGAAGGTGCAGCAGTAGGGAAATTGTGGGATTGTGTAGTGATAAAATTTAATATTCTAACTCCAGGAAGGTGCAGCAGTAGGGAAAGTTTTTGGATGGTGTATGGGTAACAATTCCTATTCTAACTCCAGAAAGGTGCAGCAGTAGGGAAAGTGTGGGATGGTGTATGGGTAACAATTACTATTCTAACTCCAGGAAGGTGCAGCAGTAGGGAAAGTGTGGGATGGTGTAGGGGTAAAAATGCCTATTCAAACTCCAGGAAGGTGCAGCAGTAGGGAAAGTGTTAGATGTTGTAGGGGTAACAATTACTATTCTAACTCCAGGAAGGTGCAGCAGTAGGGAAAGTGTGGGATGGTGTAGGGGTAACATTAGAGCTAGTGTATTTACTTGTACATCCTAATTTTTTTTTCTTCTCTTCTCTTCACAGATAATGTCTACTCTTGAAGCAGCTAAATATATAAAATCTAGGAAAGGAAAAAATTTATTGAACCATGCAGGATACATATATAGTAAGGAAAGAATACGTTTTCCTAGAAATCATTGGAGGTGTGTGCAATACTACTCTACCCATTGCAGTGGCAGAGCGGTTACACTTGATAATTTAGTTGTAAAAACAACAGAACATAACCACTCTGCCTCTGCAATGGAGGTAGAAATAAGAGAAACTGTAAATGAAATGAAAGCCATTGCAAGCACCTCCAATGATTCTACAGGATCCATTTTAAGAGAAGTTGCACAGCATGTCCCCAGTCATGTTGCTAGTAATATGCCTATAATTCCTAATTTGAGACGAATTATTCAAAGACAAAAGCAGGCAAGTAACATCCAATTATCTACACCACATACATTTTCTGATATTAGAATTCCACATGATCTTTCTATTTCTTTTGCTGATGAACCTTTCCTTCTGCATGATAATGAAAACCCTCAAAAACAAATTCTTATTTTTAGTACCCCACGTAGCCTAGCTAAGTTAGAAAACAGTGAAATTTGGATGATGGATGGGACGTTTAAAAGTACACCCCATCCTTTCACTCAAATTTATACTATACATGCAAAAATTAACAATAATGTAATCCCCTTAGTATATAGTTTGCTACCTGATAAGACTTCTGCAACATACTCTGAACTTTTATCAGTTATTAAAAATAAAACTTCCCAAAGTCCTAGAAAAATAATAGTAGATTTTGAATTGAGCATGATCAATGTGATCACTAAAACGTACATGGATACCCAAATTCAGGGATGTTTTTTCCATTTTTCCCAGGCATTTTGGCGTAAATTACAAAAAACATCCCTAGTTGCAGAATACTGCCGAGATAGCAAACTACAGTTTGAATTAAAAAAATTAACAGCACTTTGTTTTGTTCCTCCCGATAGTGTGGACGAGTACTACACTGCTATTACAGAATCTGATTTTTTTACAATTAATGAAGAAAAATTGGCACCCATCCTAAATTATTTCGAGGACACATGGATTGGGCACCTAAGCAGATCGGGTCGCAGGAGGAAGCCACGATTCCATGTGGAGTGGTGGAACTGTTACACGAGCTGTTTAGAGGGAGAAGCAAAAACAAATAATGCCATTGAGGGATGGCATAACTCCTTCAACCATACAATTGGCAAACCTCATCCTAATTTCTACTCTTTCTTGGAAACTTTGAAGAAGGAGCAAAGTTTTCAAGAAATGAGACTTTCCCAAACACTTGCTGGTAGTCTAAACCCACGAGTAACTCTAAAAACAAAGGAAATGTCTGAGAGACTATTGGGTATTTTACAACAATTTACGTTGTGTGTGGCTCTAGACTACCTGGAAAATCTTGCTACATTCTGGTGCCAATTACGATCCGGTAAAAAAAAATCCCGTACGACTCGTATCCGGTATTTTTACCGTACGAATCGTACAAGTGCCGTACAAACTGGCAATCACGATTCGCATGGTAAAAAGTCCATACGAACCGCCTTGGGAATTATTCCCCATACGTCCTCGTGTCGGAAAATGAGTCCGACACGTCCTCGGACGATTTACCGTACAAACGTGAAAAGCGAAGTCCGACCGGGGAATCACGATCCGTCCCGGGCGTCCGAATGTACAACCGTATGGTTAAAAGACCGTCCGCACCGAACTCCAATAGCAACCATGGAGACGTCCAAACATGTGCCCGGTACGCGCCGTACCCCCCCAGCCCCCGCATGTACGCGCCGTACCCCCCCAGCCCCCGCATGTACGCGCCGTACCCCCCCCAGCCCCCGCATGTACGCGCCGTACCCCCCCAGCCCCCGCATGTACGCGCCGTACCCCCCCCAGCCCCCGCATGTACGCACCGTACCCCCCCCAGCCCCCGCATGTACGCGCCGTCCCCCACCAGCCCCCGCATGTATGCGCCGTACCCCCCCAGCCCCCGCATGTACGCGCCGTACCCCCCGTGTATGTACACCCGAGTACGTGTCGAACCCCCCGTGTATGTACACCCGAGTACGTGTCGAACTGTACGTGTCGAACCCCCCCGTGTATGTACACCCAAGTACGTGTCGAACCCCCCCGTGTATGTACACCCGAGTACGTGTCGAACCCCCCCGTGTATGTACACCCGTGTACGTTCGAGTCGTACCCCCACCCGTGTATGTACGGTGCGTACCCCCAGTGCATAGCGCTGGGGGTACGCACCGTACATACACGGGTGGGGGTACGACTCGAACGTACATGGGTGTACATACACGGGGGTTCGACACGTACTCGGGTGTACATACATGGGGGTTCGACACGTACTCGGGTGTACATACACGGGGGGGTTCGACACGTACTCGGGTGTACATACACGGGGGGTACGGCGCGTACATGCGGGGGCTGGGGGGGTATGGCGCGTACATGCGGGGGCTGGGGGGGGTACGGCGCGTACATGCGGGGGCTGGGGGGGGTACGGCGCGTACATGCGGAGGCTGGGGGGGGTACGGCGCATACATGCGGGGGCTGGGGGGGTACGGCGCGTACATGCAGGGGCTGGGGGGGTACGGCGCTTACCGGGCCACCTACTCTGGTCGTTTCGTGCCGTACTTCGCTTTTCCGGCACTTTTTGGGTGCCGTAAAAATATTGCCGTCCGGACGGCTGTCGGTTCGAATCGTAATTCCTGGGTCGTGAAACGCAGCCTGAGAGCGTCCCGACGTCACGTCGGCGCATTCCCCGGATCCCATTTGTATGTATCTTTTCGTCGGTCGGTGTTTTGTACGACTCGTACGGAAATGGTGTTTCCGTGCGAATCGTACTTGCATGTTTGTAAAGTTTTCCGACCGGGTACGAGTCGGACGGAAAAAAGCCTCCGTCCGACGGTTCGTACCCGTTTTTTGCCGGATCGTAATCGGCACCTCTATCTTTTTAAAAATAGTTATCTACTTACTTTCCTGCTTTGCTAAAAATTTAAATAACCTTTAATTACAATTGGCATACAAATCTTTCACAAACATTTTTTCAAAATTACGAGTCGGGTCTACTTATTTGTCACTTTTTTTTTCCAATCTTATTTTTTTTCCAAACAACAAAAGTATCCAAAATGACTTTCCTAGAATATTTTTCCAACTTTCCAATGATCAAAAGCAAGATATTAATGTGTAGTAAACTTCCTAAATGAGTACCACTCAAAAAATCCAAAATATCTCTACTTCTTAAAATTTCCAAATGTCAATCCATTTTACGAAATGCACATTGCTGCATAAACAACACTAAAAATTCAATCTTTTTTTCACAAATTACGAAAACGCAATTTTTTTTTATTAAAACCAAGAAATAAAACATTTATATTCGTACCGAAGTGTTAAAATGAACATTTTTGTACAAACTTTAATTAATGTTACAGTTAAACAAATTTTTTTTTCTTACAATTAGCTTTCCTCGACCCGACATAGGCATACACTATTGACATGAACGTGGACATGCTTTTTTACATTTTAAACATCAATTAGTTATTCCGCAACCTCTCCTTATTCTTTATTTACTATATATGTATCTGTTTTTAACTTTATATGTATAAATAAATCTGAAAAAGTTTCCTACCTGGACGCAGATCAGCTTCCTGCTGCTTCATCCTCCGATGCTCTCCAAAATGGCGCCTTACGTTTACGTTCACGTCATGATGTCATCGCGTGCATCAATGTTAAAAAAGGACTATTTTTTTACAGTTTCAATAAATATATGTTTAAAATTAATAATAAATATTGTATATTTATTTTAAAATATGTACATTTTGTTAAAAAAAAATTCAAACAAAAATGTTTTTTCTATGTTTTTTCCAATAAAGAAATATTTAATACTCCTTATTTGTTTACTGTTATTTATTATTAATTTGTAATTTATACATGTTAAATATATATTATAATATGTAAATTTACTAAATGTGTTCCTTACCTCGACTCTAATTTCTTTTTCCTTTCAAACTTGCGTTTTCTTCTCTTTTCACTCCTTCCTTTCTTGTTCCGCGGGTTGTATCTTCTTAAGCTGCCAAAATAAATGAAGGACAAATTTTCACATAGACTTCAATACAAAAGCGTGGGAATTTTTTAAAAGTAAGTTCTATTTTCCTTAATCTTTTTTGTTTTGGTAAAATTTAAAGTTAAATTATTTTTAAAAAAATCAAATAATATTTTTAATATTAATTTAATTTATTAAATTTTTTTTTTACAAACCTTTTTTTTAAAAATATTTTTAAATATTTTTTTTTTACATAAACTTTTTAGTATTAATGTCTTGTATCAATACAACTTGTTTTTTGTTAATTTATTTATTTATCCTACATATATATTTTTTAATTATTTTTAGTATTATTACCGTACACATTAAAAAATATATATTCATTATTAATTTAATTAATAATTATTATTTAAATATTTGTATTATATAAATGGTTTATTTAATAATTTCCTTTATTTTTTATAGTAATATTCAAGTATTTTACTTTTTCTTATTATTTTATTTTATTTTAATCAATAAATACTCAACGCATTTTTTTATTATTTATTTTATTACATAAATTATTATTAAATACTCTATAAATATTTAAGTATTAATACTCTATTATTTAACAATATCTTTTTTTTTTAATTTAATACTCCAAAAGTACTCATTCTTTTTTTTAAATATTTAATATTAATTACATTTTAAAAAGGGAAGCTAAAAATACTCAAGTATTAATCTTTTATAAGACTACTCATATATTTTTCTTTTTCTTATTTATTTATATAAATACTTAAGTATTAATACTCTATTATTTAACAATATCTTTTTTTTTTATTTAATACTCCAAAAGTACTCATTCTTTTTTTAAAATATTTAATATTATTAATTACATTTTAAAAAGGAAAGCTAAAAATACTCAAGTATTAATCTTTTATAAGACTACTCATATATTTTACTTTTTCTTATTTTTTTATTTATTTACACTCAAAAATTACTCTATCATATTTTAAAAATAGTAATATATTTACTAAATACTCAAATATTAATTAATTATTGTTTTTTTTAAAAATTAATAAACATGCGTTGTAAAGGTATATGCGTTGTAAAAGTACTTACCATATAAAAGCATGCGTTGTAAATGCATGCGTTGTAAAAGCTTTTGCGTTGTAAAAAATGCGTTGTAAAAGCATTGCGTTGTAAAAGTTGCGTTGTAAAGGTTGTTTACCTCAAACAGACACGCTGGTAGGATATCTAATTTTAAAATTTATCCAGTTTCCCTCAGTGACCATTATCCGCTGAGTGTTATTTTGGATTTGCCAGCTAACGTGCTATCTAAAAAACACGCGTCTGCACAGGCCTCACAAGATATTGCCATCAATAGGGTCAATGGCTACACTATTAAATGGGCAGGGATAGATTCACTTCAGTTAACTAAGTCACTTTTGACTAGTTGTAAAACAGATTTTTTTGTCTGTCTTGATGAGACCGCCTTGGACTCCAACATCGTTAACTCCTTCTGTAAAATTACACAGGCCATACAAACTAACTTAAGATCAGAGCCTTAAAGATCTTTTAAAGATAGGCCAGGCTGGTTTGACCATAGGTGTAGTAAGGCGCATGCAGCCTTGATGCCGTCCTACACCAGCCCATGAAAGATCAGGAAGCCATCAAAAGGGCCAGGGCATTGTATAAAAAGTCCCTAAAAGAGCGAAAGGAGGTCATAAGGAATGACCTATGGCAGGCGCTTAAGCAAGCATCAGCCATCAAGGATACAAAAGGGTTCTGGAGGGCGGTGAACGCTCCGTTTCTTGCTACACAAAAATTACCCAGCATTAAAATTTCGATTGGGGAGGATCAATGGGTGTCTCATTTCTCTAGATTATACTGTAATCATGATGACACCCCCCAGGGTGATGATCCCGGACCTGCGCTGTCTAACTTCCTCCCAATCAATATGGATTTTAACATGGAGGAGGTAATCTTGGCCATTAATTCAAGAAAGGGCGGAAAAGCCCCAGGACCAGATAGTATACCTGTGGACTTATTGAAATCTTGCCCCATGTTGTGGGGCCCACTGCTTACTCTGGTCCTACGGGCCTGTTGTACTTGCGGCCTCCCTCCGACCTGGACGGAATCAATTCTTGTCCCAATATTTAAGAAGGGCGATCGTAACGACCCGGCTTGTTATAGACCTATTTCATTGCTAGATTCTCTAGTGAAGGAAGCCGGGCGCGTTATTTTAAATAGACTGCAAATGTGGGCAGAGAATGCCAATGTAATTTCTGAGCTTTAGTACGGCTTTTGCCAAGGTCTTGGCACTGTGGAGCAGAGTTTGATCTTATGCCTCCTATTGGGGAAATATACACAGGCAAAAAAGGGGAGTCTATACCTGTGTTTTGTCGACTTGAGTTCGGCTTTGATGGTGTTAACCATCAGAAGTTGTGGAGCATGCTGGAGGCCATGGGGGTGGAGACCCCTTTAATTAATTTCTTAAAACAATCATACCTTGATGCCCAGGGTAGGGTATGTTATGGGAGAACAGGAGAACTCAGTGATATCTTCCCTGTCAGAAAGGGGGTAAGGCAGGGGTGCGTACTAGCACCTTTCCTGTTTACCCTCTATAAAAATAGCCTGGGGAATACCCTATCTAGGGATTGTCTAGATATACCCATTGCTGGCAAACGGTCTATTGGTATACTTTTATATGTCGATGTCGCAGTTTTAATAGCTCGTACACCACTAGGCCTGTAGAGACTAGTCACGAGTTTTGTGTTGTATATGTCTAATTTAGACCTAAATGTAAATATCGCCAAAACTTTTACAATGAAATGCACTAAGCCTTCTACCAAGTGCCGTGATATTTTTATTGGTAACAACAGGTTGGAATTTGCCAAGTCCTTCTCTTATTTGAGTATTGTGTTTGAAAACAGGGGTTCTTGGGCTAAAGCCGTGGGAGCCCTTTTAAATTTTGCTAGGAAGCTAGGCAAGCGTCCCATTAAAGATCTACTGACAATTTACAAGGCCAAATGCATTTCAACTGCACTGTATGGAGCTGGCATTTGGGGCTATGCAAGTGTAGAGTTCATTCAGAAAATCGAGACCAGTTTTTAAAAATGTCTTTTAGCTGTCCCAGACCGCACCGCTACGTATGTTTGTCACGCCAAACTGGGACTACCATATGTGTTCGACTTAATAAAAATACAGCCAATACTATTGTGGCATAAAGTCTGGAATGGTATTTCCACCAGTCTCAACCGGGATGTGATAAACGACTGTCTGAATTTACAAGGGGTTTTACGTATTCCCTGGCTGGTGTATGTCAAAAAAAGCCTGTATGACATGGGTCATCCCAAGTTTTTTGATAAACCTGACCGTTTTACTTCAACTACGAGGAAGGAGTTAAAGTCCCTATGTTTTAGTCATCTGGAGATGCTTAGATTTTCCTCTAACATTATGAAATCAACGGTCAGTGCTAATCAATTGATCCAGACCGAACCAGGGTTACAACCTTATTTGTCTTTTAATTTGAGTATATACGCCAGGAGGCTTTTGACGCGTTTGTGTCTAGGCAATTTTCATAACATGGTTTCATTCCCCCAAATTAATGATTGGTCACGTCTTTTGTGCCCATGCCCGTGCAATGACTTCTCCCCACAGTCGACAATACATGTCAGCTTTTTCTGTAAGTTTTATATCATATTCAGAAAGTGATGGATCATACCCATTTTAACATCACAAGGTCTGAGACAGTGTCGACCTGCATTCATTAAACTGCAATATTTGGATGATGAAATCGGTACTGGCCATATAGCTATATTTTTAAAAGGGGTGGTTAGATCTAGAAACTCGATGTAATCTCCGTCCAGCGTAACTGATTCTCGATTTTATTCACGTTGGGGATGTTTAAAGAAATCTGTATTGTATTTTTAATGATCTTACATGAATTGATACATCATGTTTTTAAGTCTTTGTTTTTGTGATGTGCTTTTATGATTTAATTGTTTTTAAATCGATTAAAGCGTATTTTGATTGATTGAATATAAATAATATTTTTAATAATTCATATTATATAATAAAACAAAATATTATTTAATATGCAGAAATAGTATACATTCTATGAAACTTAAAATAAACTATCATTAATAAATGATAAAAAATAAAATTAAAATGAAATAACAATAAAAATATATATTGAAAATAAAAACACATCAAATATTTTTAAAAGACCATGCACAAATTGAAGAAATATATAGGTGCCGATTACGATCCGGTAAAAACCGGGTACGAACCGTCGGTCGGAGCGTTTTCCCCGTCTGACTCGTACCCGGTTGTAAAACTTTACAAACATGGAATTACGATTCGCACGGAAACACCATTTCCGTACGAATCGTAAAAAACACCGACCGACGAAAATATACATACGAATGTGATCCGGGAATGCTGCGACGTGACGTCGGGACGCTTTCAGGCAACGTTTCACGACCCAGGAATTACGATTCGAACCGACAGCAGTCCGGACGGCAATATTTTCACGGCACCCAAAAAGTGCCGCAAAAGCGAAGTACGGCGCGAATCGACCAGAGTAGGTGGCCCGGTACGCACCGTACCCCCCCCGCCCCCGTAGGTACGCGCCGACCCCCCCCCCAGCCCCCGTAGGTACACGCCGACCCCCCCCAGCCCCCGTAGGTACGTGCCGACCCCCCCCAGCCCCCGTAGGTACGCGCCGACCCCCCCCAGCCCCCGTAGGTACGCGCCGACCCCCCCCAGCCCCCGTAGGTACGCGACGACCCCCCCCCCAGCCCCCGTAGGTACGCGCCGAACCCCCCTGTATGTACACCCCCGTGTACGTTTGAGTCGAACCCCCCGTGTACGTTCGAGTCGTACCCCCCGTGTATGTACGGTGCGTACCCCCCGTGTATGTATGGTGCGTACCCCCCGTGTATGTACGGTGCATACCCCCCGTGTATGTACGGTGCGTACCCCCCTGCGTGTATGTACGGTGCGTACCCCCCGTGTATGTACGGTGCGTACCCCCCGTGTATGTACGGTGCGTACCCCGTGTATGTACGGTGCGTACCCCCCGTGTACGTTCGAGTCGAACCCCCCGTGTACGTTCGAGTCGAACCCCCCCGTGTACGTTCGAGTCGTACCCCCCGTGTATGTACGGTGCGTACCCCCCCGTGTATGTACGGTGCGTACCTCCCCCCGTGTATGTACGGTGCGTACCCCCCGTGTATGTACAGTGCGTACCCCCCGTGTATGTACGCTGGGGGTACGCACCGTACATACACGGGTGAGGGTACGACTCGTACGTACACGGGGGGGTTCGACTCGAACGTACACGGGGGGTTCGACTCGAACGTACACGGGGGGGTACGCACCGTACATACACGGGGGGTACGCACCGTACATACACGGGGGTATGCACCGTACATACACGGGGGGGTACGCACCGTACATACACGGGGGGGTACGCACCGTACATACACGGGGGGGGTACGACTCGAACGTACACGGGGGGGTTCGACTCGAACGTACACGGGGGGTACGCACCGTACATACACGGGGGGTACGCACCGTACATACACGGGGGTACGCACCGTACATACACGGGGGGGTACGCACCGTACATACACGGGGGGTACGCACCGTACATACACGGGGGGGGTACGACTCGAACGTACACGGGGGGGTTCGACTCGAACGTACAAGGGGGGGTGCGACTCGAACGTACACGGGGGGGTACGCACCGTACATACACGGGGGGGTACGCACCGTACATACACGGGGGGGGTACGCACCGTACATACACGGGGGGGTACGCACCGTACATACACGGGGGGGTACGACTCGAACGTACACGGGGGGGTTCGACTCAAACGTACACGGGGGTTCGACACGTACACGGGTGTACATACAGGGGGGTTCGGGGCGTACCTACGGGGGCTGGGGGGGGGGTCGGCGCGTATCTACGGGGGCTGGGGGGGGTCGGCGCGTACCTACGGGGGCTGGGGTGCCGATTACGATCCGGTAAAAACCGGGTACGAACCGTCGGTCGGAGCGTTTTCCCCGTCTGACTCGTACCCGGTTGTAAAACTTTACAAACATGGAATTACGATTCGCACGGAAACACCATTTCCGTACGAATCGTAAAAAACACCGACCGACGAAAATATACATACGAATGTGATCCGGGAATGCTGCGACGTGACGTCGGGACGCTTTCAGGCAGCGTTTCACGACCCAGGAATTACGATTCGAACCGACAGCAGTCCGGACGGCAATATTTTCACGGCACCCAAAAAGTGCCGCAAAAGCGAAGTACGGCGCGAATCGACCAGAGTAGGTGGCCCGGTACGCACCGTACCCCCCCCGCCCCCGTAGGTACGCGCCGACCCCCCCCCCCAGCCCCCGTAGGTACGCGCCGACCCCCCCCCAGCCCCCGTAGGTACGTGCCGACCCCCCCCAGCCCCTGTAGGTACGCGCCGACCCCCCCCAGCCCCCGTAGGTACGCGCCGACCCCCCCCAGCCCCCGTAGGTACGCGCCGACCCCCCCCCCCAGCCCCCGTAGGTACGCGCCGAACCCCCCTGTATGTACACCCCCGTGTACGTTCGAGTCGAACCCCCCGTGTACGTTCGAGTCGTACCCCCCCGTGTATGTACGGTGCGTACCCCCCGTGTATGTATGGTGCGTACCCCCCGTGTATGTACGGTGCATACCCCCCGTGTATGTACGGTGCATACCCCCCTGCGTGTATGTACGGTGCGTACCCCCCGTGTATGTACGGTGCGTACCCCCCGTGTATGTACGGTGCGTACCCCCGTGTATGTACGGTGCGTACCCCCCGTGTACGTTCGAGTCGAACCCCCCCGTGTACGTTCGAGTCGAACCCCCCCGTGTACGTTCGAGTCGTACCCCCCGTGTATGTACGGTGCGTACCCCCCCGTGTATGTACGGTGCGTACCTCCCCCCGTGTATGTACGGTGCGTACCCCCCGTGTATGTACGGTGCGTACCCCCCGTGTATGTACGCTGGGGGTATGCACCGTACATACACGGGTGAGGGTACGACTCGAACGTACACGGGGGGGTTCGACTCGAACGTACACGGGGGGTTCGACTCGAACGTACACGGGGGGGTACGCACCGTACATACACGGGGGGGTACGCACCGTACATACACGGGGGTATGCACCATACATACACGGGGGGGTACGCACCGTACATGCACGGGGGGGGTACGCACCGTACATACACGGGGGGGTACGACTCGAACGTACACGGGGGGGTTCGACTCGAACGTACACGGGGGGGTACGCACCGTACATACACGGGGGGTACGCACCGTACATACACGGGGGGTACGCACCGTACATACACGGGGGGGTACGCACCGTACATACACGGGGGGTACGCACCGTACATACACGGGGGGGTACGACTCGAACGTACACGGGGGGGTTCGACTCGAACGTACACGGGGGGGTTCGACTCGAACGTACACGGGGGGGTACGCACCGTACATACACGGGGGGGTACGCACCATACATACACGGGGGGGTACGCACCGTACATACACGGGGGGGGTACGCACCGTACATACACGGGGGGGTACACACCGTACATACACGGGGGGTACGACTCGAACGTACACGGGGGGTTCGACTCAAACGTACACGGGGGGGTTCGACTCGAACGTACACGGGGGTTCGACACGTACACGGGTGTACATACAGGGGGGTTCGGTGCGTACCTACGGGGGCTGGGGGGGGGTCGGCGCGTATCTACGGGGGCTGGGGGGGGTCGGCGCGTACCTACGGGGGCTGGGGGGGGTCGGCGCGTACCTACGGGGGCTGGGGGCGCGTATGCGGGCACGTCTCCATGGTTGCTATGGGAGTTCGGTGCAGACGGTGATTTTTCCATCCGGTTGTAACCTCGGACGCACGGGATGGATCGTGATTCCTCGGTCGGACTTCACCTTTCACGTTTGTACGGTAAATCGTCCGAGGACGTGTCGGACACATTTTCCGACCCGAGGACGTGTGGGGAATGATTCCCAATGCGGTTCGTATGGACTTTTTACCATGCGAATCGTGATTGCCAGTTCGTACGGCACTTGTACGATTCGTACGGTAAAAAGACCGGATACGAGTCGCACGGGGATATTTTTTACCGGATCGTGATCGGCACCATAATGTCTTTGAAACATACAATTTCATATCAATAAAATATATTTATAAAAATGTTACAAAAATCAAAATCATAATTCAAACCAAAAATATTAAATAAACCATATTCCCATACACTACTATTGTCATAAGGTTTAACAGGGACCAGGCAAAGTTTTCATTTTAGTTACACGTTTTAAACTTGGCATCTTTTTTCTAATGGGGACTTTCTACATGCTTTGCACGTCGTTAATAATATATTTGGAAGTTATTCTGCATGATGCACATTTCTCAGTAAGCATTTTATCATGTTGCTCATACACTCTGTCCAAGACAAGAAACATTGAATGCAATGTCCTTGTATTTGGTTGTCCGGTTGGAGACAGCTCTAAGTCTCAAGACAAACAATCACATCAGCTCTGCACCTTTGACACAGTGCAGTTGAAACAGTGTTGTTATTATATAAACCACATCTGTGCCAAATTATGCAGAGGAGCACTTCTGTGGGGATTATCCTGGAACACTGTGTACTTCGACTGAGATGCTGCCCTACTGATCCTAACCTACATTCTACAGGGATGATAGCCTGCTCTATACCAGATCATCTTCCTGATACATCATACACAGGTATGGGGTTGAGTTGTCCCATGAAATCTGGTGGAGGGTACTCCCACTATGCTCTCAGTAGAGTAGGTAGTATTAGTTAGGAGTGTAAATATAATTATATAGTCATATAATCACACAATAATGTTATAATGCTTGAACTGTTTATCTTTTTCACCATTCTTGTAATATAGGTTACAGTGCTTTATTTAATCCTACTAATGATTACAGGAAATGCATTTTACACAAGAATACATCTGTTTCAGTAAATGTTTGAAAAGCCAATTTGTATCTTACTTGAGTCTCCCGTGGGCAGGCCTGAGTAACAACTAAAGGGTAGATCTGATTCCACGATTTCTTTGGGGAATTAGAATGGTCATGTTCTGAGTTTGCATATGCCATCTGGTACTCTGTTAGGGGTTGAGATGGGGCACTGTGAGCTAGCTAGAAATGGAGCCAACATACCCTGATGATGTGTGTGAAGTCAGTCCCCATAGTCTAATGGTTATGTTGTCCAGATACACATTCCTACTTGATTCATAGGAGCCGTATAATACTAAATATATATATACAAAAATTGGGAAAAACACTTAAATTTGTTTGGGCGGGGTTCATTTCTGATTCTAAATCCCATGTAAATGATATTAAGAAAATACATATATCAAATGATATATTCTAACTCTATTCAAACAATAGTACCAAACAGCAAGTGTTATATTGAGTGGGTCATATTGACCATTCTTACACATGTGTAATAATTATTGAGGAAAGTGGGCATACTGGGGGTGAGATTTACTATTCTATCTACAGTCAAACAAGTATTGGGGAAAGTACATAACTGTGATGTGGATGAGGTTTGTTTCTCTAAATCTAATCAGTCTAATAAACGTTGGGGAAAACTCTCTGACAAACAATGGGAAAAATGTATAAATTTGGGAAGGTGAGATCTACCATTCTAACTCCAGTCTAACAAACACAAACATTGTAGGAAGTGAATACACTGATAGTGGGGTGAGAGTTACTGTTCAAATTCCAATCCAACCAACATTTGGAAAAAATATATATTTGTAAGGGGTTTGCATTTATTAAACACAAATAACATACTTTCCTGTTGAAAACGTTACAAAAACACATTAAATATTATTGTTTTAATACGTAAATCTACATTTGTAATATAATACACATCAAAATATGATCAAAATGTATTTTTAAATGAAAATTACAAATACACTTGAATGTCTCTATAACAAATCAAACATCAAAATAATTCTCTCAATAAAACAATTCTTTCTATCTTACAATAATCATTTACAATACAATGTATTTCCTTTTTAAATTTAGCAAATGAAAAATATCAATTTAAGTACAAAATATATATAAAAATCTCACCCAAACCCACAAAATATTCCACAATACATTGTTAATTGCAAAATACAAATATATATAATGAATATATAGATTATTAAACATCAATTATTAAATCTTATATTTTAAAAAACTACCCACCAAATTGCCCCAGATAAGCCCCACAACCTGAATTTAAAATATAACACTTAAATAAAATATTTACTAAACTATTAAACCAATAAATAACAATTACAATTGATAAAATAATCAACAAATTACATAACCAACATTAGTTAAAAAGCTCTACCCATGAAATTCCGCACTGAACACTACATCCCAAAAATGTAATTCATAATTACAAAACATTTAAAAATATAATTAACAGTTAAACAATAAAACTAAGAATTAACAATAATTGATATAAATTAAAAAAAACACTACACACCCAATACTCCAATGCACCACACAAACCAACATTTTACACACACACACACAAGTCCATGCTGTGGCTTACACGTCTTGCGTACAAGACGGCACCGGGAGGAAAATTAAACAGCAGAGAAGATGTCATGCTGCAAGATTCCAAAATGCATTATCACCTCATGTGGATGAAATCAAAGATACAAGGTGAATAAGAAATAGCAAAAAATCCTGGCAGACTCCTTTCTGCTACACTCCTTCTACTGGGCCTGATACACACACACACACACACACACACACACACACACACACACACACTTAAAAAAGGAATAACAAATACAATATATATAATAAGCAACACATTCAAGTATTGCTATTAATTAATATTTACTTAATAAATACCTCTACCAACCCAATATCCTACTAAATTAAACAACCCAAAAACATAAGTAACAATAATTTAAAATAATCATATTATGTTATGCTATGATATGTGTATTTGTAAAGCGCTCTATCATCTGCGAGGGTATTCTGGCACTCAGAAGAGGTGTGTTGCTAGCCCTGCATGTGGTAGATTGGTTAATGGAAAAGCCAGGTCTTCAGTTTATTGTGGAATTAAAGAAGAGAGGAAAAAGTTCTGATGTGCAGTGGGAGGTCGTTCCACACTTTTGGAGCAATGCAAAAGAACGCTCTTCCTCCTGACCTGGTTCTGCACTTGCGTGGTATGTGTGCGAAGGCGAGTCCTGTAGAGCAGAGGTATGTAGATGGTTGATGGAAGGAGATGTGGCTGTTCAGGTAGGTGGAGAGGATGATGATATGTGTACACGGTTTACTTTGGCCAGAGATATCATGTATGTATTGAAGAGGGTGGGACTGAGCAATGAACCTTGAGGCACTCCGCAGATGAGTTTGCAGGCTTCCTAGTAGAAAGGTGCTAAGCTGACAGCTTGTGTTCTGTCCATTATGAAGGAGCACTTCCTTGCACACCACTGGTTCCACCCAGACGCCCGGATACCTCACACCAAAACGGATAAGGAACTGACCGCTCCGACTCCTCTTGTGTCCCTGCTCCCAAGGGGAATCCCACTCGATTCGCAAGACATCCAGCCTTTGGCTACTACGTGCTGGGTTTGGCGTTAACTAAATCGGTTATTCAGATCTGGCCCTCTTTACTCGCCCACCCTCCCACTTGCTCGTAATCCTTTTCTACCTCTCACCACTGACAGGGGGGTTCTGGCCACTCTCTCCAAGCTGAGGTTGGATACCTTTGGGTCCCTGTTCCCAGATGGCCAGGCACGTAAATTATCGGACCTGACGCAGCTCCCAGGGCTAACCCCCTTAACATGGCCCGGCTTCAGGGGACACTTCGAACCATTTTTTCTGCCTTCCCTGCCGCGTATGAGGACTTCCCTCCACTTACCCTACTAATCGTAGATGATACCCGGTCGCACCTGGTCCCAAAACTATATAAGGCATGCTTGGCACTCCGGGTGGGGCGGAACAGGGGGACTCGACCAAGGTGGGAGGATGATCTTGGACATCCTTAGACCGACAAAGAATGGGCCTTCTATCTCGAACAAACCCACAAGGTACCTCCCAACCACAGACACAAATTGCTTCATTTTAAATGTATCCATAGAATTTACGTAACCACTAGACAGCTGGCTAAGTTTGACCCTTCAAAAACCCCAAACTGCCCCAAGTGTAATGCCTTGGATGCCGATTTCATACATATGTCCTGGGCCTGTCCTCCTATTTTGGCTTATTGGCAGGAAGTCGTTGCAATACTGGCGCAAATAATAGATACACCCTTGGTGCCCTGTCTAAAACTAGGTCTGTTGGGGCTGGTGAATTGCATCAAACTCTGTTATAGGCGCTTTACAGCGATAGCACTACTCTTGGCCAAACATGAGATTGCTGTCTTGTGGGGGTCACAGGCTCGTCCAACCAAAGCTGCCTGGCTTCGGAGCCTAGCATACTGTAGCGTGCAATCTGAGATATATGCTACAATTCAGCCCCCAACCTCCAGGCCCAGGGACATCTGGTGCGTTTACCGCACACATCTGCAGCGAACGCTCCTCGCGTCACAGGCTACTCCTACTCCGACAGTCTTCCCGACTGTTGGGTGAGTGATAGACTAGACGTCACTGCCATCAGTCAAGTTCTGTACTCCCACTGCACATCCCTCCATACGCAAGAATGCTACAACACAGCCATCTCATATTTCACATTTTGTCACAGCTTGTTATAGCTTACAATCCAAGTACTGGAACTCGCTTATGTTCTTTTTGTCATCTAGATGTATTGTGGTAATTGTTTTATGTGGTTTATAGTTTTTGTAAAGTGATGTTGTATTTCCTTTATCCTCTTATAATGTTTTGGGTATTTGTATTGATTTCTGATGTTTTTGTTGGATAATGTGTATTTTCTGTTTCGTACTATGATGATTTTGATGTTAATGGTTTTATTGTATTTTGTGTTTATATTTTCAATAAAAAAATTTAAAAAATGAAGGAGCACTTCCAGTAGAGAGCAGGTCCTCTGATCCAATCTTGTTCAGACGCCTGATGAGGATGGGGTGTGAGACTGTGTCCAATGCTGTAGAGAGGTCCAAGAGAATGAGGACTGCAGCATCTCCTCTGTCAAGGATTATACAGATGCCGTCGGATGCACCTATGAGAGCAGTTTCTGTACTGTGTTGGGGCTTGAATCTGGACAGTGTGTATCGAGGAGCAGGTGGTTTCAGAGGTGGCCAGCGAGACATTGGTTGATTTGTTTCTCTAAGACCATTGCCGGTTATTGTAGAAGGAAGATGGGTCTAGAGTAAGAAGGTTTGGCTGGGTCAGCAGATGATTTCTTGAACGGGGGCATGATGGTGGCATATTTCATTGTGTCCAGGAATGTGGCTGAGTCAATGGATGAGGATGGGTGTTAGTGCTTCACTGATCAGTAGGAGTCCTTTGGTGAAGGAATGGTGGGGCAGGGGTCAGATGAAGCCCCCAAGTGGGTGGTCTTCATGGAAGCAGTGATTTCAGCAGTGGTGATGGCACGCCATGAGGTCAGCGTTTGTTCATTGGCCGTGATGGGAAGTTGAGTTGCAATGGTAATGGGGTCCATTGAGGGTCGAAGTTGCTGTATACGTAGGTGATTTTCTTACAGAAGAATTCTCAGAGCTTCTTGCAAAGGTTTTGTGAGCGGATATTATTGCATTGAGGCGTCAGGATGTGCAGTGAAATCTCTGATGACGGTGAAGATGTCCTTGCAGCTGTTAGTGGTGGAGTTGATGTGATCTTGGTGTTCTGTATCTGCTGGTGGTAGGATCTTAGGGTTGATTTGAATATGTCTTTATCTGCTGTCTTGCCTTATTTTCCATTTACACTCCAGTAGCTTGCAGTGACGTTTTGTCTGCTTGAGTTACTCTGTGTACCAGTTGGCCTGCGATCAGGATCTTGCATTTGGGTTCTGCTTGATGGGAGCCAAGGTGTTGGCGCATGTGGAAAACCAGCTGTTGCTTTTTTCTATAGCTTTCAGCAAGTCGCTGCTCTGCTCGAGCCGATGCTCCTAGAGGGTGAAAGCCAACTCTTCTTCTGAGTTGCTTTTCAACCTGCG
Source organism: Triturus cristatus (assembly GCF_964204655.1). Lineage (NCBI taxonomy): Eukaryota > Metazoa > Chordata > Amphibia > Caudata > Salamandridae > Triturus > Triturus cristatus. Next base: position 868,149,995 of record NC_140581.1, read on the forward strand.
GTGGGCCGTTCCGGTGTGTTAGGTGTGTGATAGTGCAGAATGGGAATGCTGAAAACTGATGAGAGAGAATGGACTGTCTAGGTCATAGTTTCTGGCTTATTGACTTTGATGTTGCTGATTGAGGTGAAAATTGGGTCCAATAGGTGTTTGGCGGGGTGGGAGGGTTCGGTAACGTGCTGGGTGAGGCCATGTTTCTGAGGTTTTCTAGAAGGCCATAGAGTTTGGGCCAGTTTGGTCTTTTCAATGAAAGTTAAGGTCTCAGAGGAGGACGAAGGTGCTGGCTTTGATGATGAGGGAGGAGACGAAGTCTGTGATGTTGTCTGGTGGAATTGGTCCAGGGTCCTGTAGGTCTGTATATGAGGGTTCCACCCAGGGAGACCTTGAACACCTCACACTCAAGGTGTCACATGTAACTGGTGGGGGTGTTTGTGTAGGTGGTGCAGTGGACAGTATCTTTGAATATGATATTGACTCCACCTCTGGGCTTGTGCTGATGGTCTTGCCTAATGATCTTGTAGTCGGCGGGGATGGCTGTAGTGATGTCCGGTGCTGAGATTGGGTTTATCCATGTTTCTGTGAGAAAGAGCAGATCTGGAGGGTGGTCGTGCAGTAGGTCCCATATCTCTGTGACGTGTTTGGTGAGCAAGAGGGTGTGGCATGGTGTTTGGGTGGTGTTTTGTCTGTATGAGCATGAGCGGGTAGCTGGTTTGTGTGAAAGATTGGGGTGCTGATGATGCAGGAGTGGTGGGTGTAGTGTATGGGAGAGTCCATGAGAACTTGCAGGAGATGCATGTGAACACTCATTACATATTGTGAGGTGCAGTGTGGCAGCAATGAAGTGAGCAGCGGCTGGCTTTAAGAGCATTGAGGAACACAGCTGAGTATCGGTGGTCAAGGGGAAAGCCAGGGTTCCTGGCACTGGGCGAGGCCCAGGCACGGACGGGCATAGACTGGCTTGACTTTGGTATGCTTTTGTTGTGCCAGATGCATGTCCATGTTGCAGCCACCCATTAAATATATCTTGGGAGGAAGGAGGAGCACAGGGTGCCGTGGGCTGAGCAGATGGAGGATAGGAAATTCATTGAATTTCTCCACTTTACCCATCCCAATCCCACTCCTAGTGCTATGAAATCATATAAGAAGTGAATGGACCCTTCCCTCTTCTATCGCTCCTTCCCTCTTCTATTTCTCCACTATTACTTTTCAATCGAAAAAACAGAACAACTTGTCCACCACTCAAATTATTTCATATTTCCCTATGCTAACTCCCCTCTACCTCCCCTATACTCATCCCGCACCCCCTCCTACGGCTATAAACCCCCCAAAAATAAAATAATTCTAGACCCTTCCCTCTTTTTTCCCTCCACTATTCCTTTTCAATCCAAATAATTGACTAACATGTCCACCACTCAAATTAATTGCATATTTCCCAATACCAATTTCCACTAATCCTGTTTTGGTTCCGGAATAGCATACTACTCACCGAAAATCACTTCAACACCTCATCAGGGGTAGCAAGCGCTATTTAAATGCAAACCCTGACCCTCTTCTATCCCTCCACTATCCTTCTCAATCCAATTTACTGACTAACATATCCACTACCCAAATTACTTTCATATTTCACTATACTAATTCACCATTAATCCTTTATGGGTTCTGGAGTAGCGTGCTACCTGCCAAAAAAGCGCTTCAACACCTCATCAGAGGTAGCAAGCGCTATATAAATGCAAACCTTTTCCCTCTTCAATCCCTCCACTATCCTTCTCAATCCAAATAACTGATTAACATATCCCCCACTCAAATTACTTTCATATTTCACTATACTAATTCACCATTAATCCTTTGTGGTTTATGGAGTAGAGTTCTACTTGCGGAAAAAACTCTTTGACGCCTCGTCAGGGGTAGTATTATATAAATGCAAATACAATAACAATTGCAATTGATACCACTTCCTGTGCAAATGGATGATGGGAGATTGCGTTCCCTTTATCGACTTCTTCTTTCAAAAAGAGTTTTATTGGAAAACCAGTGATGTCACTTCCTGTGCAGATGGATAATGATAAATCCAATCAAGTCATTTACTGTGCAGATGGATAGTAGGAAATCCAATTATGTCACTTCCTGTACAGATGGGCAATGGGAAATGAAGTCCTCTTGCTTAGCTTCTTTTGGAGAGAGTTTTGGAGGGAAATCAGTGATGACACTTCCTGTGCAGATGGATAATGAGAAATCCAGTACTGTCCCTTCCTGTGTAGATGGATGATAAGAAATCCACTTCCTGTGCAGATGGCGATGAGAAATACAATAACATATGTAATAAACCAAAAAATATAAATCAATGCAATGATAAATATTATTACAAAATGATAATAAAGTAAACAATATTTTAAATTTCAATATAATAGTAAAATTGTTAAAACTGATATACTTACCCTTGGTATTTTGGTCCACAATATTTTTTAACTCAAAATATTTTGACCATGATAATATGTACGATGATATTTTTTAATCAATATTTTGGTAGAACACCATTTGTTTTGTTCACTTAGTTGCGTGACTTTCTTGAATTGCATTAATATTGTGCTCTTGCACTCTGATCTTACTGACTCTGCTGCTTATTCTTTTGAGGAGTGATACTGTGTTGTTTTAGAAGCTGCCATTGGGTGGTGGCACCTCCAAAAGAAATGTGACAATGAATATGTGTTTGATGACGTGGCAAGGAAACTTTTAGCAAAGCTTCAGAAAAAGATACTATCCAGCCCAAAGTCTCAAAACAAAGCCAAGCGGGATCCATGTGCATGATTTAAATACCCTTCTTTACACAAGATAGCTGCTCATGATCTGTTACTTCTTGCAAGATTGGAGGATCTAGCAAAATTTGTCCTTATGATTCTGGGAAGCATGGAAATGTTAGACATGACCCTCTTACCCTCCACTTTGCGCTAAAATTCGTTTTTGTTTTCCTTAGAACTCTGTGCACTTTACCACTACTAACCAGTGCTAAAGTGCTTGTGCTCACTCAACATTGCTTAATTGGTTTACACCTGAATGTCAAATTTAATTTACCTATACATCCCTTGTAGAGTGGTGTACCATATACCCAGGGCCTGTAAATTAAATGCTACTAGTGGGCCTGCAGCACGTATTGTGCCACCCACTTAAGTAACCCCTTAAAACATGTCCCATGCCTGCCATTGCAGCCTGAATGCGGTTTATAACTGCCAAATCGACCTGGCAATATACCTGCCTTGCCAAGCCTTAAGCTTCCCTTTTATTGGATATACATAACCCCTAAGGTAGGTCCTGGTATCACAAAGGGCACGGTGCATTTTAATTAAAAAGTTATAAATGTACTTTAAAGTTTTCTATGTCCTGGAAGTGATAACTTTGGGTTGCTTTATTACATTTAATAAGTGCTAACTTTTGATTGTGACCAGATGAGCATTTCATATTGGATATCTATTAAATTGTTATGAAAAATCCTCTTTAATCGTAAAGTCGGATTTTAAATTACAATTTTGAAAATGTCATTTTTAGAAAGTTATCATTTTCCTTCCCTTAGCCTTTTGGTACCTGAAGCCTGTTGTAGGTCACACGACTAGGTGTAACGGACAGTTAGACTTTGTAACTGACAGTTAGACTTTGTTAATTCCTCCCAGACAGTCACACAATAGAAGGATTAAGCATACCTGAATGGGCCATATTCTGGCAGGATGGGGGACAGAGCAGGGCACAGCTCAATTTGCAACTGAATAGGCTGTGCTCTGCCTTCACACAAAGGGCTTGCCACCGCCACATTGTCTCTGCAGCGAGCTTGGAGACAGGGCAGGGGAGTCAGGAAATTCAAAGCACTTTAAAGAAAAACCTCTACAAACTTCCCCCAATTTCAAAGGAGGCACCAATTATAAAAATAGGGCCTTCATACCCACTCTTCAATTCTCTCCCGGACCTGTGGAAGACCTCTCAGAGGCCTACCTACAGCTCTGACCTGATGTGCACACTGCAAGACTGCTTTGTTGTACCTGGAAGGACTACTTTGCCGCCGAGAGACTGTCTTAAACCCATATAGGTCGTCCCTGCTGTTTGAGACCTGCAACTTCACCTGAGCTAAGGACTACCAGGGTGACTCCAAGGGCAAGATTGCTGACCTCCTGTTCTGAGCCACAGAGACATAAAAGGCCCCCACCACCTTGAACCTAGACCTGGACCCAGCCTGAGTGAGTCCTAAAACTCCAAGTGGTGTCCCACCAGTCCTGGCCGCTTGGTTTTATGCTAAATGTGCCCAAAAAGCCAAAATCTAAAACTGGGGACTTTGAAAATGTTTAGCTAAAACCTGCTCTGAGAACCGAGGGAAGGCTGGGACCAACCTGCTTGTCAATCCAAGTCGGATGGTCGGTCTGACTTTGCTGCTGCTCCCACTACATTCTTCTCTGCATCAGCAAATTCTGTTCAGTGGTCCTTCCCCAAAGAAGCATTCGAGCCTCTGGAACTGTCTACGGCTATAGCCGCCTGCCTCGTCCCTCTTGAGGTTTTTGACTTCTAAAAAAAGTGACTACGTCCAAATATAGAAATCTTCACCACAGCTTCATCCAGAGGCTTCCTGATGATGACGACACTCCCTTCTCGGACACCTCCTGCAGCCTTGCCCACTGAATTTTACCTTCTCTGGATGTTTTTCTTGAAAATCCTTCTATATCCGAAGATTAGCGATGATGATGCCCAAACCACTTCTTCTATCCAAGCATCGCGGTTGGCCATATTTTTTTACTTTGACCCGGTCTAGCGGAGCTAGATGTTCTCAGTTGGCGCTTTGATTAAAAATTCAGAACTCCGGTTCTACTGATTAGATTTTTGCCATTTTGGGGTCAAATAATTTGGTTGTATGACTAAACAACTACTGCCTAAACCACGACTGCCTTAACCACAAAGGCTAAACAACGAGCATTGCTAAACCACTACTTTCTAAACAACGACTTCCTTAAGCATTAAAATTCTTTACATTACTTTTTATACGTTTTTTTTTATTAGCCATTCGCATTAAGGAAATGCAAACAGTAGCATTCATTGGTTTGTTAAAATCGTGAAAACTGTGCATAATACTAATACTAACCTCGTTTCAAATGTAAACTCTTCCCTCAGATTTTACTTTACATTAGGGGTATCCACTATTTTTTTTAACTTTAAAATAAAATTGGTAAATCTTACCTGTCTGCAAATCCTCCCTCTTCTCATCTTCACCGGAAGGCAATACATTCCGGAAAACATTTTAAAACTATTTTGCGCCTACATCAGCATATTCGTCAAAAATAGAAGACAGACAAAGATTTCAATACAAATTTATTTTAAAGTGTGTGAAAATGTTACAAGAGTAACATGATTTCAATATAACATTTTTTCCATGTCCTTGTTATTAAAAATATAACACTTTATTAATAAATAGATTTTTTTAATGCAAAAATGCGTCTGATTTATTTTTTCCCCCTAATAAATTTTCAATTTATTTTTTTCAAAAATGTAAATATATCATGTTTTTTAATGTAGTCCTTCCTTCTTTACAATGACAGAGCATTCCCAAAGACGCTGTTCCCACGACGAAAGCATGATGAGATCAGACTGCTTCCCCACACTCCTTATAGTCCGCCAGCCAGGAGGCAACACTTCCGAATCCGAGTGGGTGGGGGTGTAGAGAAATCCTCGTTGCCCGCCATCCTGATTGCAGCATTGCCATTTCGTTCACGAAGAAGAGTGGGTGCCGGAAAAAAATTTGATGTGCCAATCATTAATAGTTAATTAATTAATTAATAGATTTATGACATGCCTTTTGAGTTGCACTGCTGTGCAGTTCAGAGTGATGAGGGGGTGGAGAAGAGTGACGTAACACTCCAACACAGTCGAATGGTGAGGAGTGAGGGGCGGACAAAAGCGCCGTAGTCCTCGTTGCAATACATCTTCGTTCGTTCTTGAAAGTCGTGGTTTAGGTCTTCGTTGTTCGAGATTCGTCGTGGTACTGACTTCGTTGTTAAGGTAAGTCGTTGTTACAATTTCGTTGTTTAGGATGTTTCCCCAATAATTTATTAGCATTTACTCTATTTTTCTAAATTGATGTGTAATTTTTCTTGTGTTGTGTTTTCACTTTATTATTGTTTATGTGCTGCATAAATACTTTACAAATTGGCTCTAAATTAAGCCTGACCACTTTTTGTGCCGAGCTAACCAATGTTAGGCACACGTTAATGCAGTGTCTTTTTGTGGTTCACCCTGCCAGAGATTGTGGCTGTTGCTTGACCAGGGCTAACACCCCAGAATACCAGCAACCCAATTCCTCCCAGTAGACAATTATAGAAAGAGTCTCACATAAATGACAGCACCCTGTGAGGATTGCCCAACTCTACCTGTGACAACCATATAAGATGATTATAGATTGAATCGCAATTGGGGCAATGCAGGCATCAATATTAGTGTGTTTCATGACAATGCTACACAATGCGGTTGGCGGACCTTTATGACCTGGAGAAGGAGGATGTAGGGCATAGGATCACCAACTCACATTCAATGTCAACCACAGCCATCAGAAAGTTCCAATGCAACTTTTAGACTCTTTTGTCTAAAAGAACCAGCCCCTGCTGAATGATGACAGTTCTGAATTTGTTGGCAACACATGATCTAATGATTTCAGACAAAAAACGGTAAGTATGCAAGTTTGCTTGGTCAATAATGTATTGCCTCAAACGCTGTGAGTCAGGCTCAGCACTTGATAGTCTCTGACTTATGTACTGTTTGGGTGTTTACCCGAACTTCTGACAGCAGGTATAGCGACCCAGGAAAGCCTCTTCATTTGAAGCGCTGACTTTCCATTTTGTATCATTTTACCCTAGGAATAGTATCTAGAACTGGCTTCCACACTCAGTGCCCTCCACTTGATCCTAGACCAAGAAGGTGGTAAGGCCTAGCAATGAGGCATGAGGATATGGTGCATCCTGGGGAATATCAATTGCTGACTTGTATGGCCTTGTGCAGCCACAATTGGTGTAGTCTCCATGTCAATATATGTGTTGAATGACTCCAGATCTATTTTAGAAGATCTCGGAAGGCACAGTGCACCCAAAGGAGATACCTCACTATGTTGCCCCATGGGAGAGCAGTTTGCACCATCAATGGACTTTTATCTGTAAGGATATTGTCATATAACTATTACTGTGGCTGTCCATTTTAGGGAAGGTGACACTGAAAACATATATATTTCTTGGACTGTTAACTACCAGGTGGAAGCATCAGCTAGGGCATTGAGGATAGTACAGCCCTCATTATGAGTGGTCTGCCAAATGGGACGATTTTTCCCACAACCGGAGTTACTGATGGCAGGGTTACTGTAACTCTGGTGGTGGGGCAAATGTGGCTCATCACAATTTGGACCCTAAGGGTCCACTTAAGAAAATTAGGAATGACCAGGGAATCTGTAAATCGGGGCTGATTACCCCATTAAATCCTCATTTTTCTGCCCACTTTTACATGAAGGTTAAGATCTGGGTGGAAGTAAAGAGATCTACTCTGTTCCATCGGATCTCATAATTCTGATGCTGCTGATAACTCTGAAAACTGGTCCTATCAGAATTAAGAGGCTCTGAATAATGGGGTCATGGAGAGACAATGTTTTCAATATCGACTCTCAGACATGGGAAGCCCACTGCTGTTGTACATCCTACATTGCACCACAGCCGGTCTGTCACGGACGAGCGAGGAACTGAGCTTTGCCCTATGGCCAGTGGCTGTTGGTAACATAAAAATACGGTGAGGCACTACATATATTAAAACATACATACTTTAAAAAATTACGTGAAAACTCATTAAAATAAACATCTAAAAAACGAAAAAGTGAAAGTTACTTGCCTTATCATGCAGCACGTCCTCGATTCTCTCCAGTCCCTGGCTTTATACTCCTCCGAGGACGAGGTGACATCAGACAGCCAACTACCTTATCCAATCCAGACGCTGCTCTTATGCTGTGAAGCAGCATGAGTGAAGTGTCTGGATTGGATGGGGCAGGCTGCCTCGGCGCTTCAAAAGGCACTAGAGGCTTGTGCCTGCTCTTCAATCCAGCTGTCTAAGACAGCTTGGTTGGAGTGGTTTGAATTGTGCATGTCAGGCTGGCCATGGCAAGATAGATGGCAAATCTACATGCTCACTTGAAACCGAACTAGCCGCTCCTCATTGCTGCCAATCAGCAGCAACGATGAACTGGCCCCGTACCCACTCTCCTTTCGGCAGAGAGTAAAAAATGAAATGATAATAAAATCCTTTATTGCCATTTTATTTTTCACTCTTTCTGCAGCAGTGTGCGGGGGAGGGGGGGAGGGAATGCTCCTTCGCTCCCATGGAGGAACCAACACTGCCCAGGGCCCATATACCACTAAGGACGATAAGAGATAATTAGGGGCAACAACATGAATTGCATTTAAAAATACAGTTTTTCAGGTTTATCCCTTGGATAGCAGGTGACATCATGTTCAGACAGGGTATCACTATAACACTTCAGAAAAAAGGCTATTTTCTGCAATAATTGTACCGATTGTTTAACAGTCTCATTTTAGAGTGTAAGTAGTGCATTAGCAACTATAGTGTTAACATTCTAAGACAGTCAAGTATTATAGTTCTTTACTTCCTTAGCCTTATGGGGATGTATAAGCAACATAGAGAATTTGCTGTTCTTTTTCCTATTTTGAGATTAATGGCTTTAAATTTTTGTAGCAATATCTTTTGAACAGTGTATTCAATAGCTTTATAAGCCAATACATCTGTCAAAAGGGAGGAAATGAGCGTTCTTTGGCTAGGAACATCCTCTGATCTCATGACTAAACATTCAGCCTTGCAGCCAAAAAGTACATTGCACATAAGGGGAATTCTGAGATCTAATTCATATGCTAACTGCATGTTGTAGTCGACTACGCAGTGTTTTCATGCATGCAGTATACACTGAGTCACCAGTATATTTAATGAGGAAAACGTAGATGGTGGGTATTATAGACTTGTAAAGTATGTTATCTGGTGGATGCAACTCACTGGGTGCTGCCCCATCACAGAGTGAACACTGGAAGGTACCTGGGGTTCTTTACTCACTGCGGCCTCAAGTGTCAGTTCCTTGAAGCGTTATGAAGTTGAGTTCCTTTGAAGCGTTATGAAGTTGAGTTCCTTTGAAGCGTTATGAAGTTGAGTTCCTTTGAAGCATTATGAAGTTGAATCATCAGTTGAAACTCTGTTCTCTTCGTGGCTGGGCCTATAACTCCAAAACCAAAGGGGGGATACTGTTCCTATAGCATGGTGCAAATAGTCACCATTGCATCAAGGTGCAAAAAGTCACCTATTGATTAAAAAGAAAATTGAAGGAAGAAAAGGAAAGGGAGAGAAAATCTAGGTAAGAGGGACCCACCAGTGAAGTGAAAGGACACATGTAGTCCTCTGTTGCCCTCACACACCCCAAGGAGTGTCATGCTTCATCATCGGGCGTTTGCTCCTCGTGGGGCCGGCGCTGCAATTCCCCACGGGTCCCCCGAAGGGTCTCTTTGTCGGAGATCTTTTAGGACTGCCGGATGGTGCATGCGGGTGTGTGGGGTGGGGGTCTAATGAGGGTCAGGGTAGTGCGTGCATAGTGATGAGTCGGTGTATAAAGGGTAAACGTGCAGCAATTGTTAAGATTGTATACCCTTCACAGACTAGACTACTGTGTAAAATCTTGCCCCTGCAGCGCATTATGCCTGGGTGTGAGCAAGGTCGTAGGTCAACATGTTTCGCGCCTTTGTTGCCTTAGTGGTCGTTGGCGCTTCCTCAGGACCAAAACTGTAAGGTGCACGTGAAATAATTAAAATACCCTCTAAATAAGACAGGGCAGGCAGTGAGCCTGTATACCTATGAACTGGCTGCAACTGCATGATGTATACCGCTCCTGGTTGATGCCTAGGAAAAGAAAACATAATAAATCACAAGAATGAGCATCAGTAACAACTTGATGCTACAGGGTCTACCACAGATGTGTGTATAATAGTTACATAGAAAAATAGAGAGCACTTGAGACATTACAGTAAAACATAGATACTCAATGGAACCCATGTCCAAGGGTGGGTGACTGACAAGGTCTAATTGAGACCCCAGAAATACGTGGACCGTGTCCTATCAAAGTAATCATAATAAGCAAAGTGTTCTGGCAACGTAGAATTAATATGTAACGTGTTCTGGCTGCACACCGTTAAAAGACTGGCCAATTAGTGCTCCAATGAGAATAAGGTAACGTGTATGCTCAATATCAAAACACTAATGGAAACTATTGGGTCTCCACGGGCACATACCTCCCACTGACAGAAGTAATTCTTCTCTCGCTCGAGCTATGGATGCCCGCACAATGTCGGGCTGGAAAGCAATTAGAAAATAGGCATGAAAAAGATGTAGAATACATGCTAGCGCGCCAACGCTACTCCCTACTAGGTTAAGGAACTTACAATTTTTTGCCGGGATGTTGACTCCTGTCCACCTACCCCGTCCCAGCGACTGCCTGTTTATGAGCCAAAAGGTAGTGGGACGCGGTACTAATAAGGAGGAGTATGGGCGGTTACCCTTTCCGGGATATCCTGAGGGAGTGGGGAGAGGTGCGCATGCGTAAGGGGAGGAATACAGTGCGCATGTGCTATAATGTGGGAGACTACTTTCCACGCCCTGCGCAGAACCTTGCTGAGGAATAAACTCGTTAGATGCCGGTATGGACGATACGTACATTTCAATTTATTACCAGCAAATTCCTCAAATTAAAAGCATGGTGTTCTAGAGGTGCCCCATAACTAATCACTTTTTAACTGATTACTGTATGCATAACACCCGTCCAATTGGACATATTATGTTCTACCTCAGCCTATCCATGTAATAAAGGAGGCTGTGATGGGGGTGCCAGTACGTGATAGTTCAAGGAGGAGATTTTATCATTGTAACGTTTATAAGGAGAGGCGAGGCTCAGTGAAATGTCACTGGAGTTGCGAACTCCGCATCCCTCATGCCTTCTGTCTTAAAGGCGTCATTGAACAGATAGCAAACCCACTATCCATAAATTAGTACCTCAAGTGCTCATAGAAAGGAAAAGCAAGTAAAAAGCGACTATAGAAGGGTCCTCGGCTGGACCGCCGTACATTATCAATATAAACAAAGAGGGGGACCCAGGAGCTAATAAAGGTCCAGTATCCATGCTCCATATGCCAATATCAAAACCAAAGGGGGGATACTGTTCCTATAGCATGGTGCAAATAGTCACCATTGCATCAAGGTGCAAAAAGTCACCTATTGATTAAAAAGGAAAATTGAAGGAAGAAAAGGAAAGGGAGAGAAAACCTAGGTAAGAGGGACCCACCAGTGAAGTGAAAGGACACATGTAGTCCTCTGTTGCCCTCACACACCCCAAGGAGTGTCATGCTTCATCATCGGGCGTTTGCTCCTCGTGGGGCCGGCGCTGCAATTCCCCACGGGTCCCCCGAAGGGTCTCTTTGTCGGAGATCTTTTAGGACTGCCGGATGGTGCATGCGGGTGTGTGGGGTGGGGGTCTAATGAGGGTCAGGGTAGTGCGTGCATAGTGATGAGTCGGTGTATAAAGGGTAAACGTGCAGCAATTGTTAAGATTGTATACCCTTCACAGACTAGACTACTGTGTAAAATCTTGCCCCTGCAGCGCATTATGCCTGGGTGTGAGCAAGGTCGTAGGTCAACATGTTTCGCGCCTTTGTTGCCTTAGTGGTCGTTGGCGCTTCCTCAGGACCAAAACTGTAAGGTGCACGTGAAATAATTAAAATACCCTCTAAATAAGACAGGGCAGGCAGTGAGCCTGTATACCTATGAACTGGCTGCAACTGCATGATGTATACCGCTCCTGGTTGATGCCTAGGAAAAGAAAACATAATAAATCACAAGAATGAGCATCAGTAACAACTTGATGCTACAGGGTCTACCACAGATGTGTGTATAATAGTTACATAGAAAAATAGAGAGCACTTGAGACATTACAGTAAAACATAGATACTCAATGGAACCCATGTCCAAGGGTGGGTGACTGACAAGGTCTAATTGAGACCCCAGAAATACGTGGACCGTGTCCTATCAAAGTAATCATAATAAGCAAAGTGTTCTGGCAACGTAGAATTAATATGTAACGTGTTCTGGCTGCACACCGTTAAAAGACTGGCCAATTAGTGCTCCAATGAGAATAAGGTAACGTGTATGCTCAATATCAAAACACTAATGGAAACTATTGGGTCTCCACGGGCACATACCTCCCACTGACAGAAGTAATTCTTCTCTCGCTCGAGCTATGGACGCCCGCACAATGTCGGGCTGGAAAGCAATTAGAAAATAGGCATGAAAAAGATGTAGAATACATGCTAGCGCGCCAACGCTACTCCCTACTAGGTTAAGGAACTTACAATTTTTTGCCGGGATGTTGACTCCTGTCCACCTACCCCGTCCCAGCGACTGCCTGTTTATGAGCCAAAAGGTAGTGGGACGCGGTACTAATAAGGAGGAGTATGGGCGGTTACCCTTTCCGGGATATCCTGAGGGAGTGGGGAGAGGTGCGCATGCGTAAGGGGAGGAATACAGTGCGCATGTGCTATAATGTGGGAGACTACTTTCCACGCCCTGCGCAGAACCTTGCTGAGGAATAAACTCGTTAGATGCCGGTGTGGACGATACGTACACTTCAATTTATTACCAGCAAATTCCTCAAATTAAAAGCATGGTGTTCTAGAGGTGCCCCATAACTAATCACTTTTTAACTGATCACTGTATGCATAACACCCGTCCAATTGGACATATTATGTTCTACCTCAGCCTATCCATGTAATAAAGGAGGCTGTGATGGGGGTGCCAGTACGTGATAGTTCCTGCACAGGAGCAATGTTCTCTACTACTGATAAAATAAAGCCACAAAAGATCAACAGCTTCGCCGAATAATTTGCCGCCATAGTTAAATGGGCTGGCAATGATTCAATTCTACAATATTCTCAATATTCTCAGCAGTTAGAGCTTTCCATGATAGGTGAATAATGAGTTGAGTTGGTGTAAGGGTATGTTGTCTTTTAGGGCTTAAATTGAACTCTGTTATGTAGTTAACCATTGCTATAAATCAACCAAGTCAGGTGAGCGTAACAGGTTTTCTTGTATTAGATTTATAAGGCCATACATTAAAATCACCCAGTTCCATCAGGTTGGTCTCCTGTGCAGACAAGCAGCTAATAATATCACCCAGAATCACTGAGGGCTCCTACAGTTGCAATAACAGAACCTTTTCGTCCGTACAAGAGTATAGCAAACACAAGGAGATGATGGATGTGGTTCCCTTGCTCACTTTGCCACTGGATTCAAGCTAGCCTGGCTGATGAGGGGTGTTGCCCTGAAACCGGTCCCAGGATGCTTGTTTCCAGTTCAGGAAACACCTGGCTTGACAATTCGAGCTGGACTGTTCCCATGAGGAGCAGCTGGACTGTTCCCATGAGGAGCAGGGTCAAGACTGATTGGCATATAGCTGGATCTGAACTGAGGTGGCGAAGTGAGCTAAAGAATGATGATGGATTCAACTTAGATCTGTGACTGGGGGTGACTGTCTGTCAGCGCTCCATCCATCATCTCTCCTTGTGTTTGCTCCACACAAGAGTATGACAGCATCTGATGGAACCAAGCAGTGATTCACAATTTATTAAAGACCATATCGTCTATCTTGTTTAAGCTACCTCCCCTCCAAACATTCCCGTGGTGTAATACTGCCCCACAGACTGAAGGAGTCATTTCATTTCGGGGGAAGATAGAGTTGCCATTCAGCCATTACGTCGTCATAAAATAAGTAATTTAGCTGATGGTCTCCATTCCTGGTGGAGCATGTTCTCATTACGCATTATGTCTGAGGCACTTCAAATCATGAATCCATCAGGTCAGTACCCAGGGAGGGACTTACCGCAAACCCCAACGTGGCTTTAGTTATAGACTTATTTCTGTCATGAATTCAAACAGTGGCATAACGGCAGTGTTAATTTTCAGGCCAGTCCACTCTCAATTATCAAATGACCTTAGTAAAAAGTCTTCAAGAAACGATATTCTGTAGGAGTTTAAAACCGGTTTGTTCATTCTTCTGCCCTCAATCCACGCTTCTTGTATTGGTTCAGTGATTGGGAAATGCCCAGAGGTCGGCTGGTGGGCGGGCAGGTCGCACACTTTGCTTAAGGACGGCAGCAGTCAGTGCTATTCTAGGTATACGAGTGAAGGAGAGGAAAGGGTCTGATGTTGTCCCCCGGACCAGTACAGATCCTTTCCAGTCAGTGTTTAACAGATTGCCGCCCTCTAGTTCCTTACATCAATGCCCATAAACATTTAACAAATTTTAAACTCTTACAGAATATAGTTTCTTGAAAAGATGTCATAATTACCAATTCTGGTCCAATGGTTTAGTAAATAAATAAATTAATTGCAACTTTCAAAAATGATATAAATCGAAGCTGTCACCAAAAAGATGTTCATTTTTAGTTCATTTTATGGGGTTAAGGCACAATGACTGGCCGGCTTTTCAAGCGCTGTGTGTTGTGTCGCTGTACATGGACATTCGTTGACAATGGGAGAAATAGTATTAGATTTTGTGCTTAAAAGTAGCAGTGACCAGCAAGGTCTGCTTCTCAGTTGTACATGTGTGACGCAATGATGCACTTTTAATAAAAATGTATCCCAAGTCACAAGTGAACAGGACTGACCAGGTCAGGGAGGGTCTCATCTCCCTCCTCTTCGGCTGCTGCAAGACGCAGTTGCCCATCAGCGCAGCTATGGTGGGATTTGGGCCTACTGACAAGGAAGACTCTGTGGCGTTGACCAGGGGTCTCAATGCAAATGTGGTAGCTCATTGCATGGATCTTTCCAGCATTATGTCCACTGCACTCATCTTCAGGTATTCTAGCCTTCCAGGCTGCGAGATCCAAACTTCACGCCTAGTTTCATATTCTGTTAGGATGACGTTCTGATCAGACTTCCCTAAATGGCTTCCAGAATCTCTTTAGTCTTTTTATGTACTTAGAGGTACTAGAGACAGTTCCTGGTAGGGCATGAGCGTTCTCTTGGGCTACCTTGCCAACCTTCTCGCCCAAGACTGGGGGCTCTCACAGGGTGGTTAAACAGACTTTTAAGTGGACTATAGCCCGTGCCTTCAGTCACACTGTAGAAGGTTTATATGGGTTTATATTTTTGGGCCTCATTATTAACGTGCAGAATGTATTATCACACTCAAATACATATGTATACACTGATAGTACTAGTGCTTTTGAAACGAATTCTCTATGATGTGTACACGCATGCTTTTCTAATATGTTTAACTAGGCCTCGATTTAGACATTAAGGTCAAGTTCTTCCAGATGGAAGTTGTCCTCTGCCACTGATGTTTCTCCACCTTTCCACCTTCTCTCCTCTCAAACTTTGCAGCACTCAGACAAGCTAAAATGCACTGGTTTATTTACACTTTTATTGTTATTCTGCTCTCGATGAACTTTCAGTCACAACCTGACACATTACTGATGTTCTTCCGCTGGGTCACTGTGCCTATATATTCATAAAACACATTCCTGTATCTAGTTTTGTTCTATCATCTCCAGATGGCATTAGCATAGAGGGTATATTAATGAAATGCCTCTTGCAATGGTTGATCTGACTTTGCTTGTTGATGGTTCCTGTTTAAGGGACTATTAGGGAGGACTGAAGGCTGCTTATGCAGTATGTTCCATTTCTGAAGTTTGTGAGGCATCACATCTGCTGAATAGAACTTAAGCATAGGCGGCAGCGTTCGTTGCATTGCCAAGGGATTGTTGACTCTCAGAAAATCAGAATTTGAAAACTTATACAGACAGCCAGTTTGGTTTTGGAGTAGTCCATGATTTTGGACAATTGTGGCCACAAGGGGGAATTGTGACATCTTCTGGAGCTCCCATCTAAAAACAGCATTTATTTGATTTACTGAAGGCAATACAACAACCAAAAGAGATTGCTGTAGTCAAGTGTGCTCGCCATAAGTCTGGACAAGATATTGCTGCTTTTGGAAATATATGTGCTTATCAGGTGGGTAAATATTGTGCGCTTGAGAATGAGACAGTAATTGAAGGAATGGAACAGGATGAAGATAAGGAAAAATTAATGGTAAACACAGAAGACAGGAGTACTTACTTTATAAATCCAGTTAAGACTTGTTTGAGTGAATTGAGAGATCTCCAGGTGGAAGATAAGAAAATGAAATTGGAAATATTGGTTTACAAGAAACATCACCAGGATTTATATGTCAATCCTGATTACAAATATGTATTGCCTAATACGATATTGCATCCCATGGCCAGATCTTTGCACAGTAAGTAACTTGCAGCGAGTGATTCGACAAGGAGGACTTTTACTAAGTATTGGGCGAATACAAAATTTCAAAATATTTCTGAAGATTTGTGTAGCTGTTATTTAACTTATCAAAACAATAACCAAGGGAAGATACCCAACATCATTATGAGTCATTTGGGCAAATCAGAGGGCCCATTTATTAGACTCCCGGCAGATTTTGTACATTGAAATACATTCTTATGACTGTCTGCCTGCTTTCTAAATAGATGTAGGTCTATCCCACTCAGAGATCAGACACTACGATGGTTGCCAACCCAGAACCAAGTGGCGGCTGGCGTGGATTGGGCTGGTGAGGTGGGAGGTGGCGCGGCCGGGGACAAGAAGACAGGGTAAAGAAAAGGAAAATACCACTTACTTCCCTGCCATGTCTCTCTCCTAACAGTGTCTCTCCTACTTGTACCTCCACTCGCCAGAACAGGAAGGTCCCAGGCTCCCCTGAGCCAGTCACAACACTTCAATGCAGCATTGTGATTGGTCTGAGTGCCGTGGTTCGGCGCCCAGGGGGGCCTGGGCATGTTCTGCACCCACGCTGCAATGCATCCTGGGTGGAGAACATGCAACATGCCCACCACTCCTCCACTGCTCCATAAGCAGAGCAGCCCCGCCCCGCCAAACTGCCACAGAGGGAAACCATAAAATGATAATAACAATCAGTTATTATCATTTTACTTTTTCCCTTTATTTACACTGATTAAAAGCAGTGGGGTGACACTCCTCAGCCTTAGTGGAGAAGCCACCACTGTGCCAAACTCTTGTTAAGGGAATTACACCTACATTTGGCCTGCAACCCGCTATTGAGACAGATCATGGTTAACATTTTAAATTTTTTATTTTGACATTGATTTGTACAACTCTCCAAATTGACTGGAGGTTCCATTGTAGGTATTGTCCTCAATTTTCAAGAATAGTTGAGAGGATGAATGGAACCATTAAAAACAAATTGGTTAAAGTATGTGCTTCTACTGGTTTAAAGTGGCTGGATCGCTTTGTTTTTGTTAGAAACTGGATTTCGTTTTGGCAGAGGTATGCACCATGTTCAAGCAGGAACAACAATCTTAGTCAGTGTAGGTTAGCAACACATATAATCATAATACCAAAGCACTCTCAACAATAGTTATAAACAGTAGTTACAAATCTTAAAATTCACATGATTCTTCATAAAAAATAGACGGTAGATTTCTCTCTACTTTCCGGGATGCAAACAACACTTGACGAGAGCAGACACAATACAGGAGCCTTATCACGGACTCATATGTGTCAATCTTTCAAGACTGGTGTACAACAGAAGACGTCATATCACCACTTAGCAGGACACATTGTTGTGACCTCTAACAAACCGGAAAGGACATTTGACAAGAACTAGAGGAAGAATATTTGGGATTGTTCAGTAGTCATTGAAAGCATGTGGAAACAATATATCCACCTCAATTTATCTTATCGTCTACAAAACCATTTGATACATAACTTTACTCGACTTCTACATGACTACGAATTTAGCTTTGAAGAAGTCACTGTGTGAAGAAACACATGTCGGCTGTTTGTCCTTGGTCTTAATACACGCTACAATGTTCAACCATTGAATTCTAACATCTTTTCTTTATGAAGAATCATGTGAATTTCAAGATTTGTAACTACTGTTTATAATTATTGTCGAGAGTGCTTTGGTATTACTATCATATACAGACACACAGAGGTAGTTTTACCAATGTGATTTTCATATCTGTGGTAGTAGGATACGTCCATACCAGTATAGCACCGTATAATTAATTTCTAACATCCTTTTACACATTGTTGCACATGACATGTGTGGTCAATGAAAACCACTACTACCTGTTCTATAATATTTGTAAGTTAGCAACACACTCTAAATTTACCTGTGCTCACCCTCTGGTTGCTTGGCACAGAACAGTTAGGCTTAACTAAGAGGCAATGTGTAAAGTATTTGTACACACAGCACACAGTAACATAGTGAAAACACCATGAAATATGTTAGAATCACAGAGAATAATTTTATCAGTAAATCAAGACCAAAACGACAAAAATAAAATAAGCAGAAGTCAAGATATGCATTTTTAAAGAATAAACTCTTTTGTAGTGTTTAGAAACAAATAGAGCTAACTAGGGCTATCTGGTCATGCTTGACCGCAGCAAATCCAAAAATTCAGGCCTACTGTGATGGAATGCAGGTCGGATACAGGGACCAGCCTTGGCCCACTGAACAGTATCTTGGGTGCGTCAATGTTGATGACGATGCTTGGAACATAGAAGGTAATGCGTTGCTCTCAATCTCGCAGAGGGGGTAATGCATCAGTTGCGAGCTGCACAGAGTTGAGGATGCGTCGATAGCCAAGATGCAATGAGTATCGGGGTGATGGGTCATCATCGAACCACTGGGCTGTAGGCAATGCATGCAGCACAAAGAAATGTTTTGGTGCCCAGCTGTGTAGAGTCAGGGATGCATTGGAAACGGGAGGATGCGTGGATTTTCTGGGTTGCAGCTCTCAAAACTCACTTCCAAGGGCACTGCTCTGGATTGGCATCATTTGGCACAGCAGGACTGACAACAGACAGAGTACAGTTGCTGGTTGCAGATTGCAGGATGAAATCTTTGATATTCCTGAGACTTCCGAAACAGGAGGCAAGCCTACATGCCTTTGGAGGTACTTTGGTCCTGGAATATAGAGATACAGACCCAGTCTTTCTCACTCCCAGGCAAGAAGCAGCCGGCAAAAACACAGTAAAGCATTTCAGCAAAGTAACTGTTGCTCCTGGCAGCACAGCAGTCCTTCTTCCTGGTAGAATGTCCTCAGAAGTGTTCTGATTTGGTGGTGTCAGAGGTCCAGTACTTATATCCAAGTGGGCCTTTGAAGTAGGGAGACTTCAAAGAGATGCCTTTGAAGTGCACAGGACTCTGCCTTTCCTGCCATGGCTCCAAACTCACTACAGGGATATATGCAACCCTTAGTGTGGGGACCTGACACATGCTTTTCAGGTGTAAGTGTCAGCTTCTCCCTCCCATCCAGCACAGGTTGATCCACAGCATGCAGATGGGCACTCAGTCACACCTACCCTTCCTTTGTGTGTGGCTGTTTAGAGGTACTGCAAGAAGTCAGCTGTCACCCAGACCAGACGTGTATTCCAGAGGCAGGCAGAAGGCACCAAATGGCTAAAGTAAGAAAATGCCAATTTCTAAAAGTGCCATTTTCAGAAATGGAATTTAAAAACTAACTTCACCATCGGTTGTGTTTTTAAATTGTTATTCCAGAGACACCAAATTTGGGGATAACATATTTTCCCATTTGGAAATTACACTTATATAATGTAATAAGGCAATCCCACCCAGGACATGTAAAACTTAAAAGTACATGTCCTACTTTTTTAAATACACTGCACCCTGTCCATGGGCTGTCCAGGACCTACCTTAGGGGGTAACCTATGTGTGATAAAAAGGAAGGTTTAGGCCTACCAAGTAGGTTAACTTGCCGGGTCGAAATGGCGGTTTAAAACTGCATGCCCAGGCTCTGCAGTGGCAGGCCTGAGACATGTTTAAAGGGCTACTTCATTGGGTGGCACAATCAGTGCTGCAGGCCCACTAGTAGCAGTTGATTTACATGCCCTGGGCACATGTAGTGCACTTTATTAGGGACGTATAAGTAAATCAAATATGCCAATAGCGGATAAACCAATGTTAACCATGTTTTAAGTAAAGATCACATGCACTTTAAAACTTGTTAGCAATGGTAAAGTGCTCGGATTCCTAAGACCAGCGAAAACGAAGTTAGCAAAGACAGGAGGACAGAAGGCATAAGGTCAGAGGAAACCACGCCAAGGATGCAAGGTCTAACACTCTTCCTCTTGTTTTGATGAGTATCAGAAGTGCCTCTCTCCCTATGAGGTGTTGATAAGAAGAGCTATGAGATTGGCTTATACTCCTTCAGCTACACTTGTTTCAATCACTGATTACATTTTTCTAAATTACTGCAAGTGTTTAGCTGACATGGTAAAATCTGTTTCTCGTCTGGTGAGCTTGGAAACAACACTGAAAACAAAACGGGGCCCTGAGCAAGGGTAGGACGACTGCTAGTTGCCCGCCTACACCTCGATCGGAGCAACGACGTGCTCTGGTCACCCCCGTCAGCCTTAGACTGTTTAGTCTAAAGTAATCCCCAGTACAAGTCTACTAGGATACTCCCTACCGCACCTGGTATAATTAACTCATAATACCAGACGGTAGTGCACCTTTCACATTTAGTTTCTCGGTCCTGACGAAGTGCCAATTGACCCGTTAGGGGCAAACTGAGCATGAAACATGTTGACCATCTACACTTTATTAGCCCTTTAGGAACATTATTCCAATACAGGGGCACCCGCACCAACTAGGCTATTTTATCCCACCTCACTCCTCGTGCACTACCTAGCCCTCACACCCGCACGCACCAAACGGCTTCTTCAAAAGATCCCAACAAAGAGGCCCGGTTTCGGGAGCCCGTCAGGCATTGCAGCGCCGGCCTGACGAGGGGAAAATGCCCAAATGATGAAGCATGACATCCCTCGGGGTGTGTGAGGGCATTACGAAGAAAGACCTGTCTTTCCCTCCTTCCCCCATGTCCAACTAGGAACTGCTCACTCCCTTCAGACTAAAGAAAATACCAGTGTCACTCGTTGACCCCATTGGGATGTTGTCAAAAGACATGTTTATAAGAGTTGCTTTGAGTAGAGGTGGCATGGCCCATATCAAGTTAATATTAGTGACTAACACTGCTCAGAAGTGTGCCAGAATTCTGCAGTGGCTCCACGCCGCTCACACAAAAAGAGTGAAGACAATGGATGAAGAGGTGGTGAAAACAACCACTGATTCATGGAGTCAAGCTTAAGTGTGCAGCATGGATCCAGAAGAAGGTGAAAAAAGAACTTTAAAGTGACATTGAAGTTCTTGTTATGAGAGTGAAGTTCCTGGTGAAGATACCATTAGTGGTACCCAGTTTGAAAGTGAGGGACAGAGTGAAGAGCTGTTATAACGTCAACGTCATAGGCATGAGTGGCAGCAAGAGGAAATAGTCTCTGATCCAAACAGAACAAAGCTCCATTTGAAAATTCAAGCAACAAGAGCCCCCAGGGGGAGAAAACAGTTCACAGTGAATCGTGCTTCTGATCAAAGTTTAAGTTCATCAGTGAGTGAAGAAAACCCAGCAATAGTCACAAGTGAAAAAATAAGGGCAGAAGCAAATAAGTCACTGAGAAGAACTTGCAAAAGAAAACACTGTCAGAATACTAAAGGCTAAAGTCAATTAATGAAGAAACTGAAATAATTGAAGTTGGCTCGGAGAATAGTGAGACTGAATCAGCAGTTTCTAAGAGACTAGCGAGAAAGAGAACTAAAATACAAAGTATACTTTACCTGAATGTGCTTATCTAATATCAGTTTTTGTAAAACCTAACCTCAGCCGAGGTAGGTGTTATTTTATTCTAAGGTTCATTAGTTTCATAAGCATTACATCAAAAATACATTTATAAAATTGAAAATATATACAATTCAGTATTTACAGTGATATGTGACCCCAAGTGAAAAACCATAACCTATTGCAGTACATGTGTATAACAAAAGAGAAAGAAAAAGAATTAAAAAGGTTATTGGTAATTTATATAAGGACAGATTTTTGTGATTTGTAAATGATTCAACCCAAAGCTGTCTCTTTTATATGTGTTGTCGACGGCGTTTCGACCCACTCTAGATACCGGGTCTCTTCAGGACTGTATTTCTGGGGACAATATTTGCACACTTGTGTCCAATGCATCCAGTATGCAGTGGTAAAGGAAGGACACTTTTAACTTCAGTTCACTGTCTCACTCAGTGATGGCCAAGAATCGGGTCATAATATTCCAGTGTATTTTCATCGAGACTATAACCTCTCAAACGGTGATTTTTAATTTTCTGAACCTCGCATGAAATGAGAGAGGATGTCACTGATGTGATGGGGTACTCCCGTAATGACTGATGCGTCTATCAATTAATGAGGACGACAATCCAGCAATCAACGATGTAGCTGCGCGGGACGCAATCCGTCGGATACCAGCAGGAAAGTTCCATTTTAGAATCCTACTTTACCATAAGAGAGAATTTTTAATTACAATTCCAAAGGCACCAAACATGAACTGCTTGCCTGTTCCCATTGGAAGTTACAGCTTATTAAAAGTAATAGGTTAACTCAAATATTTTCCTGTTGGAGAAGTAGGCCTTGCAGTAGTGAAAATCAAATTTTAAAGTACATGTCCAACTATTTAAACACGCTGCATCCTGCCCTCTAGGCTGTCCGGGCCTACCCTAGGAGTGACTTATATGTATTTAAAAGAAAGGTGTGGGCCTGGAAAAAGTTTATTTTGCCAGGTGAAAATGTCAGTTTAAAACTGCACATGCAGGCTGCAATGATAATGATAGACCTGAGACATGTTTAAAGAGCTACTCAAGTGGGTGGCACAATCAGTGATGCAGGCCCACTAGCACCATTTATCATATAGGCTCTGGACACTTGCAGTGCCACGTTACTTGGGACTTATAAATAAATTAAATATGCCAATTGGTTATAAGCCAATTCTACCATGTTTTGAAAAGAGAGCCCAAACACTTTAGCACTGATTAGCAGTGGTAAAGTATACATGGTCCAAAAGCCAGCAAAAAGAAATTTGGCAAAACAGGAGGGTTGAAGGCAAAGGTTAGGGGTAAAACCACCCCAAGGAGGTCAGATCGAAAAATATGTATACGCTGATATAGTGATGTTGCTTTTGAAACAAATTCCCTATGATATGCAGAAGCATGTTTTTCTAATGTATATTAGGTAAGCCATGATTTAGTCATAAATGCAGAAAGGGCAGAGCCTATTCGTCCCGAAACTCTCTAGAGATCCACTCCGATGGTTCTGTTTAGCAGCATGAAAGTTTTAAGGGGAGAAAATCGTTAAGGCACAATCAATTTAGGAATAACTCAACTTGGTACATAATAACCAGAGGACAATTTCAGGAGGTTAGTTCAATATATTACATAGCCAAAATAACTGAACATAGACACACCTCAACATGAGAGTGTAGAAATACAAAGGAAACAGCACACAGCCAAACCTACGCACCCAATTCAGATGGTGCAACATGATCAAAACTATTAGATTGAGAAGTAGGATACAGGAGATCAAGAAGCAAGTTTGAGTCTCACCTTATGATTCCGCAGAAGCAAGATCGAAGACCTGATGCTGGATCCCAACTTCCCTCACCCAACAAAATCAGCCCAACACAGTCAAAGCCAACGAGGTGAAGGTGGGGAAAAGGGGAAAACAAAACAAGGAAAAGGGAGAAGGATATGAATCACGATGGCACGTCTTGCACAATGTCTGTATGGGTTGATTGCATACACATCCTGTGTAAATAAACATACAGTAAGTTATAATAATTACACATGTCTGGAGGTAGAGTCTTAAAAGGGCATGACATATTATTAGTTTTAATGTAACTGGTGAACATCCCTCTTCTAATTCAAATGAAGGCATAGAAAAGAAGAAAACAAATTAGAAATTATGTGTCTAAGAATAGAAAAAATGCTAGGCATTAAACATTATGGTAAAAGAAATTAGATATATAACTGCAAAAACAGTGAGAGGGACTAACCTTAACAAATGCCACTGTAGCACTACATTAGACCCCAAAAATAGACATCCTAGGTAATACTAGGAAAAAAAGCAAAAAACATATTTTCCTAGACAGGCTGTAATATGAAAAATCAACTCAAAAAAGGTGCTGGATCAGATAAGCATATAGTGTCTCCTTAAGAAATCAGGAAACTAACTTATATCTATTTTCTCTTTATAGCCAGCCCGTGTTAAATAAGGAAAACAAAAGAATAAACATTTCTCCACTCTCTGTTGATCAGATAGATCAAATATGTACTTATGTCTTTCTAGCCATATATAATATCCCCATCCTACCATATGCCAGAAGACGAGGATTCTTTGGTTAAATATCTCTTTCTTCTCTTGTTGCGTTCTTGTACAGGATTAGAGGCTGAGGAAACTCAGGCATGAAGAAAACAGAGCTACACAAGCAGGTACCTCCGGCAAGGGAACGCTGGGGCTGACAGAACCCTGACAGGACACTGGAAGACGAGATCAGCGACCCGGAAGAGGAAGACCTGCG
Organism: Triturus cristatus; assembly: GCF_964204655.1. Taxonomy (NCBI): domain Eukaryota; kingdom Metazoa; phylum Chordata; class Amphibia; order Caudata; family Salamandridae; genus Triturus; species Triturus cristatus. The sequence continues at coordinate 868,174,604 of NC_140581.1, forward strand.
CGTCGGAGCAGGAACACGTCAGAGATGTCCCAAGAAGGAACCACAAAGACCCGACTGCAGGACAACAGGACCCGAGCAGGTAAGTCTACAACAAAAAGGGAGTGCGGGAAAGGCTAGGCAGATCCGTGACTGAATGCGAAGCATGTTCTTGTCACGGACCGCCCAATTTATACACACCTGACTCCGACCCACTCTCTGACTGCAGACAGCGAGCGGGGCACGACAGGCAGCAAAAGTCGAAATTTCCCTGCATTGAGGTCTGGTAAATAAAGAGCATTTAAATCTGTCCCTACGCTATCACTAAGATGACATCCCTACGTTAGTAATTAAGCAAATTCGAACAAAGAGAAAAAAAGTGTCAGTAATGGAGTCTTCCTAAGAAGCTTCTCCACTGTTGGGGTGGGTCAAGCAGCATAAAACCACTTTCGCAGAGAGAAAGAGCTCGTTCTGAGATGCTCCCTCTCCGAAGGCAAGAAAATTGTGGGCGCTATCGCAAATTCAAACACCCAATTATCCACAAGTAGGAATCCCAGGGTGCACTTCTTGCACGTGCTTCACAATGGGTACAGTCATGAGTGTACTTTTCTACGGTGTTCTCCATGTACATCCTTTGCAACAATTTGTCCTTGGTTCCCATGCTTTCTCCTGTGTGAAACCAACTCTTTCCTTTACGCCTCTAAATCATGTAATTGTAACTTCTTCTTTCCTTGTCCAGCTGCTAAAACAAAGACATTACTTTGCCTAAAAACACATAATGCTTCTCCACCTGCAATGGAAAATGTGAGAAAGAACAGCTTCCACAGTGCACGTGAATTTCAAAACATTAATCCTAAACCGAGAGTTTGTCAGGGGCACATCACTTAAGCATTACGAGTTTTATAACTACATTACATTTCAATTAGCACATTCACCTAATAATAGAAAGAGTTATTAATAAACACATTCAGATCGTGAGTAGTGTCAAAACTTCACAACTCATTTCTCCATATTAACGTTTTCTACTAGTTAATGTATTTCTTACAATAACGTCTCAAACTACTTGTCAGTGAACTAAGATATGTCACGTAAGTACTCTAACACGATTCACAATTCTAACACCCACGTTTACTCAAGACAAGGTAATATGCGGGTGCGCTGTAAACGTGAATATGATGCACCCCTACAGATGAACAAATGCAAATATGACATTTTCTGCTCCATGAATGCCAACTTGTTCAAAATGGAAGTTGTCCTCTGTCACTCATGTTTCCCCCTTGCCCACATCCTCTCCGTACAGCCATTTCAGCAAACAGACAAGCTAAGATGCAACGGTTAATTTCCACTGTTGTTGCTATTCTGCTCTCTGTGAACTTTCAGTCACAATCTGATACATTACTAAGGATCTTCTGCTGGTTTACTGTGCCTATTCATTCACATAACCCATTATTGTTCATGTATATAGTTTTGTTCTAGGATCTGCCGATAGTTGTCCATCTCATATCTTAAGACAAGTGTACAATGTAACCCTGACCCTGGCCTCTTTATTTTAAATGAATCATTAATGCAGGGCTTGTTCCAGAGTTTAAAAAAAAGCTACCATAGTTCCCCTTCTGAAAAAACCTGTGGCTGACCCAGTAGCGGCTCGTGGAGGGAGATCCGCGGGTCGGTGGGGTGGGGCGGGGAAGGGACAGGGTGGGGGGTAGTAAACTCTAGCTCACGGCGACAGGAGTAATGTAAATAAATAAATAAATAAATGAATAAAATGAATTTCATTGTGCGAGCTGAAACACATTTGGCGTTTCAGCGTGCGCAATGAAATCTGTCTTATTTATTTACATTACTCCGGTCGGCCGTGAGCCGGAGTTTACTACCCACCACCCCGTGGTACTCCCTCCAGGAGCCGCTACTGGGCTGAACCTTTGACCTCACTTAACTATCTTCCACTATCTCTGCTTCCCTATTAGGGTAAGATACTGGAATCCCATGCGGCGAAATGCCTGTGTTCATTCTTTGAACAGTCTAAGTACCATAACCCCCACCAAGCCGGTTTTCGTCCCTCTCATTCAACTGAGGCAGTAATCCTGACTGTATTGTACAAATTAAGAAAGGAAGCTGACAGGAGCATCCCTCAGGCCCTGGTGCTGTTAGATCTTTCCGCGTCGTTTTGACACAGTCGCTCACGGAATTCTGGTGGACTGGATCAGGGACGCAGGACTGCAGGGTTCGGACTGGATTACATTCTTCCTGGAAGATCGGTCCCAGTCTGTTTGCCTATCCCATTTCATTGCACCTGAGGTGAAGTCTAACTGTGGAGTGCCACAGGGATCGTCGATATCCCTGCACATATTCAATCTATAGTTACTCCCTTTGATCTGGTCCTTAAGGGAAAGAAATGTGAGCACATTTATTATGCAGAGGACCTGCAACTTATATTCACTATTGACAACACTTCCAACTCCATCTCTGACTTTCAGTCTACCATGTTGTACATTAGTAATTGTATAATTAGCAGCTAATAAAAGCTAAATCCAGACAAAACCAAACTGATCTTGACTGGCGGTGCCCAAAAACCCCTGAAGTTCACACTTTGGCCAACCGAGATGGGCTCTCCACCAGTTCCATGTTCTTCATCTAAGAGCCTCGGGTCACAGTTAACAGTGACTTATCTATGAAGTCCCAGATTGGAACGGTAGCCTCCACCAGCTTCTTCCAGCTGTGGAAGATAAGGAAATCAGTAAAATCCTTACTAGGGAAGCACTGGTGCAGGTTGTCCTAGCCCTGGTAATTTCCTACAAAGACTACGCCAATTCTTTGTATTTTGGGTTGCTGTTGGAATTGGCACTTTTTGCAGGGTCATCCCTGAACGTTTTGCCTTCCTCCTTCATTTTTTCTGACCTGTTGTTGGCTGTTTTATGACTCTGGGCACTTTACCACTGCTGATCAGTGCTAAAGTGCATATGTCCTCCCTATTGTAAATTGATGTATGGATTAGTGACTCCATGATTGGCTGATTTGATTTACTTGTCAGACCCTAGTACAGTGCACTGAGTGTGCCCTGGGCTTGTAAATCCAAATGCTGCTAGTGGGCTTGCAGCACTGGTTGTGCCACCCACAGAAGCAGCCTTGTAAAATGTGTCTCAGGTCTGCCACTGCAGAGCCTGTGTGCAGTCTGGTACTGCCATGCTGACTGGGCAAGTGCACCCACTTGCCAGTCCCTAAACCTTCCCTTTTCTTCATATCAGACACCCATATGGTAGGCCCAAGCGATGGGGGCATTGTAAGTATAAGGTAGGCATGTCCTAATAGTAAATTACAGCCATTTTCGTTTTTCACTATTGCAAGGCTATCTGTTCTCCATAGGCCAGAATGGGCAGTTAGATTATTACATTTTATAATCCTAACTGACTCAGGGAACATGGTAGAAATTCGAGTTTAGTATGCCTGAACCCAGAATTATAAAATACATCTTTTAGTGAAGTTGGTTTTAACATTCTGTGTTTGAAAATACCACTTTTAGAAAGTAGGTATTTTCTTGTCTAACTGTGAAATCCTGCCTCTGCTAGGTTGTGTATTCCTTGTCTGGAGTTTGAGTGACAGGGCTGGGGGATTCCAGGAGACAGGGTGAGTCCGCCCAGTGGTGAATAGAGAGATCTGCATCTAGATGGGAGGGAGAAGTTGCACCTGGGACCTGAATAGCACTGTGCCTGCCCCCCACAGTGCTGGCTCCACCCCCTGTGGTGCATCAGATGTCTCTGCCCTGCACTGTGAAAGGAGAGAAGGAATCATGTCAACAGAGTGCTCCAGGGCTGTGCCTTTCCTCCACAATGCTGGCTCCACCTCCTGTGGGGCATCTGATGTTTCTGCCCTGCACTGTGAAAGGAAAGAAGGAGTCATATAAACAGAGTGCTCCAGAACTGGTTTGGACTAGGCAAAGGCCCCTCTCCCCTCAGAGGACAAAGGATTTTGGGGTATAAGTATTGGGACCCTGATCGCAAGAATTTAGATCACTTTTGGAACAAGAGGAGCAGAACCTGAAGAAACTGAGGAGAGACTATCCCTAAGATGAAGTGCTGCTTGGGGGATTGGCCTGCAGTGGTTTGCCTGACAGCCAAAGGAAGGAGAAGAGACTTTGTGTGCTTATTTCCACTTTTAAGGATCTCCAAGGGCTTGAGAGAAGAGCTTGCCTGCTGCTGAAGTCTCAGGGACAACAGACTTCATCAACCAGCTCCCCAAGAGTTTTTTGGAAGTGCCTGCTGCTGTTTTGGGCCTTCTGAGGGACTGCGTGTCGCAAGGAGATGGAAGCGCGACTCAAGAGGAAGAAGTGTGTTGCCGTCACTGCTGCCGCATCTTGGATGTCGCCGCTGTAGCTGTCGTATTGCACCGCATCGAGAGAACCGTCTCGCAACGTTGGAGAAGCATGTCGCCGTCGCTACTGCTGCCGTCGCATCTTGGATGTCGCCGCTGTAGCTGTCATATTGCACCGCATCAAGAGAAGCGTCTCGCAACGCCGAAGAAGCGTGTCGCTGTTGCTGCCGTCACATCTTGGATGTTGCCGCTGTAGCTGTCGTATTGCACCACATCGAGAGAAGCGTCTCGCAACGCCGAAGAAGCGTGTCGCCTTTGCAGCCGCTGGGGCTGTCGCATCGCACCGCATCATGAGAAGTGTCTCGCATCATGGAAGAAGCGTGTCGCCGTCGCTGCTGCCGTTGCATCTTGGATGTCGCCACTGTAGCTGTCATATTGCACCGCATCAAGAAAAGGGCCTCGCATCCACGGAGAAGCGTGCCGCCGTCAGAGCTGCTGTCGTCGCATCACGGAACAAGGGTGTCGCCGCTGCAGTTGTCGCATCGAGCGGAAGCGTCTCGCAACGTCCGAGAAGAGTGTCGCCGCCAAAGCCGTTGTCGTTGCATCACTGGGCAAGGGTGTTGCCGATGCAGCTGAAGCATCGAGCCGAAATCTCTCGCAACATCGGAGAAGCATGCCACATCAGGAAGATCTTCACGTCTTTATTTCTTTGCACCAAACTTTCATCGCATCAACATCGTTGCAACACTTTTGTTGTTCTGCGTGTTGCAGCTAAATGTACATTGACTTAAAGTGTCGCATTTAAGAACTAAAGAGCACTAAGCTAAATACTACCGTTTTAAAATAACAGTATTGTGGATTTTTGTCGTTATGGTCTGGTGGTAAATCTATATAAAGAATACTTATTTTTGGTATAAAACTGGTGTGGTGTCCATCTGTAGTGTTGTCACTTGATTACTGTATGTGTTCACAAATGCTTTACACACTGCCTCTGAGATAAGCCTGTCTGCTTGTACCAAGCTACCAAGGGGGTGAGCAGGGGTTGTTTTAGGAGTGTACCCCTTTACCCTGACTAGAGGCGAGGGACCCTATTTGTCACAAGTACCTACCTGTGCCAACTATAGACCCCCAGTTCTAACAGTTGCCAATGTATTTAGTCAAGAAACTGCAGCTGATGCAGAACAGGCACATAGACTGGTTTTCTATCAACCAAGATGGCAACATGCCTCTCCTCTTATGAGGCAGCTACATTGGCTCCCAATTTTACAACGTTGTGCCTTTAAAATTGGGTATCTCATTTTTAAGTCTTTACAGGGTGCTGGCCCAAAATTTGTCTCCAATCTCATCAAGAGATATAAACCCACTCACAATTTGCGATCTGCCCACATGAATCTACTGGCCATACCACCCCATAAACGGAAGAGACTAGGTGGCAGCAGGTTAGCGGTGTTGGGCCCCATTTTTGGAATGCCCTTCCCTATGGTATTAGATCCTGTAGAGACCTACTTGTATTCAGGAGACTCATTAAGACATGGCTCCTTGTTCAGGCATATGAATAGTCTCACCAGGGCTCAGCTACTCCTATACTTAGCACCAAGAAACCAATTGGTATACGTGTGCTCTAGAAATAATTTTAACATAACTTTTCCGGATGACATTAGCATAGAGGATACTTAATAAATATTTATGTAGTGGGCAAGTACTTAAGTGATAAGGTAATATTATGTTTATTTTTCACGTGTTCTGATTTGCTCATGAAATGCTACATTTGCTCACACCAGCTTCAGTTTGCAGATTCTGTAATTTCATATGAGAAAATAATGTATAAGAACTCACAGCATTGCGGGTGAGACAGAGAAGACTTTCCTATTCTACTATAGGTGCTGTCAATTTCTTTCATGATTTTGCTGCATTCTCGGGATTTCAAATAATTTCTGAATTTTGCATTCTCTAAATAATTTCCTTTGAGAGCATTTTTGGCATTGCTTCTGTTCCACCTATTGTTGAATCCTGTAATAACATCCATTAACTTTTCCATTAATTTAGAACTAATTTATGGAACAGGCCAAATCAACTTCATTACATTTACTGATGATTTTAAGTGTATTTTATTGAGTCTGAGGTTTTGGGAGGTGCCTTAACGTGGGGACACGTTGCCTCATGATATTGAGGTTCAACATTAGCTCCAATCCAGTGAATGTGGGCATTTTGGTTGAGGTAAAGTTTTGGGGTGCCTGAAAGTTTGGGGTTCCCCCTTCCTTCAGAATACCTTCTTTTTGGAGATATATCTTCATGGTCTCTACCTGGCCATAATTCATATGTTTTACAGTTTTGTCTAATCTCTTCCTGGCCCATTAGTCCAAGGCTGGAAGCAGAGATAAAATAATAGGTATGTCCACATTCAGTCCCTCTAAATTTCACATGCATTGACATGAGGTGTCCTTGATAAGTTACAACAATATTGGGAAATCCTACTTTTGTGTATGTAATGATCAATGATGTAGTTAATGAAGGAGCAGTGAATTGCAGCTTTTTGGTGGCCATTGGGCTGGTCTACCACACCAGCATAAACCATTTCCTACAGGTAGTCTTAGCTTACTGATAATGTACATCACTAACCTCTCAAAAGTTGACCCCAAAACTGGCATTATTTCATTAAGATCTATCTATTACTTCATAAACTGTCTTTATGTAGGGGTTTGACAGACCAGGGATAACTTCAGAGCACTTTTGGCTGGTGCTACAGAGGGAGGGCAGAAAGGTATGAAACAATACCACAGACATGTTGGAAGGATAGATTGTGAGCATGAGAAGAGCAGTCTTTCGGGAGTTTTGTGCTTCACTGATTTCCCAAACTTGAGAAAGCAGTTTTCTAAATGGAGGGGTAAAGATATCAAGTACAAAGGGGGAGTTTTGAGAATGGAATGATTTACCTTGTAAGTGTCAGTATCTTGCTAAGCAAAGGGAAAAGCGATTTTGAGTAGATGGTCTTTGTCATCTGGTCAGTTAGTAGAGCAACAGCAGGTTGGTGATGTAAGATGTTGCCTGCCCACGAAAAGCCTTGCGTACAAGGTGTAAGGATAGGTTCCAAATTCAGTAGTTTCCTTTAGCAGCAGCCAATAAAGCGTAAATCAACAGAGCAGGAGTGATGTGATTGGTGCACTTTGGGACAATGTGAGTACACAATTATGGACTCACTAGAATTGGTGATAGTTTTGGTTGGGACACACACACCCACATAAACACCATCACAGTAGTCTATGCGGGAATTACTATTGCCAAGACAAGGGCGGTCCTTTGCGATTGCTGCAGCGGAGGCAAGATAAGTCCCTGGATTTAAAGGTGGTAGAATGCAGTAGTAAAACATTACTCATTGAGATTGGAGTTAAATTTGAGTTAGAAACGTGGTGAGCACCATAGATGCACCCTATTTCGAACGCTGTATAAGTGACGTGTGAATGGTTACCGGGATGGCTGGGGACTTTTGCGTCATTGTGTGTGTTGTCTCTTCATCTGGTCCTTTAGGCCCGCCCTGCAGAAGCAATTAATATTTCTTCATTAATGGTGGGAAGGCCTACCCTGGGCCCTGATTCACTTACCGAAGGTGTAAGCGGCTCCCACCAAGACCTTCCCTGTACTTAAGTGTTTCCCGTTAAAGCATTCGAAATTATCAAATGAGCAATTATTTTTAAAGTCAAAATGTCACGTCTCAATCACTGCGTGACATTTATTTCACAAAACATTCCCGTTCCACGTTCTCCCCAAAACTTTGAAACAAAAGAGCAACATTCTAAATTAGTTAAGGGCAGCCGAGTGATGCAATGCATGATTTTGCAAGGCTTTTTTTGTTGGCTTTGCTTTTTCGATCACCACACCAGTATGGAAAAATTACACAATGCAAGCTGATGGGCAAGGGCAGGCTGTAACTCCAACGCATGGTAGTTATCGGGCAGTAAGCTTCTCCTGGAGTTACAGACCACAAAAATGTATTTTTAGTTGGTTTTCTCTGTGTCAGCATAACCTTAAGAGCGCATAGCTGCCTCGTGGTCTGCTCTTGTAATCGCGTGGCGTCTTACCTCACTCGTGCTCACTTTGAAGATTCATGTGCATGAATAAGCAATTCTGTTTAATGTGCTTTCTGGGAAAAAGTACTGGGAGGAAAAACGGACCAGCAAGCAGGGAGCGCCATTGAAACTGCTTATTGTCTTTTGCATCCTCCATGCTTAAGCGGTTTTTGCAACTTTTTTGCATTATAACATATTTTGCACTAAACACTCACTATACAGCTATGGAATTGAGCATTAGCTAAGTATTTTTGATTAAATAACCTCTTTAATAATTGACCCACGAGTATAACATTTAATATATAAATAACATTTTGGCCTGTGGGTCACAAATGTAGTAGATATGAAAAGACTCATTGGTGGAATACAGCGAACACTGTGAGACAGAAAAGGAATTCCATCTGAAAGTCAAAATCCAGATTATCCTCAACTCTCCATAATGTGGGACGCCCAGCACAGGTTGCCTAAGGACCTACTCTGAAGTTCACACCACAGGATGATTAACCCTCATCCTTAGCGAACCACAGCATCACGAAAGTGGTATCTATAAAAGCACCATGTTGTTCAGATACCTGGATTCCAGGTTATTTGTTTAGTTACTCTGTGTAGCATTTTTGCTTGTTAGGCTCAAGGCCTTTGTGCAGGACTAAGCAACATTAATTAGCATATAACAAACCAATCAACAATAATGCGTTTAATTCTGTATGTTTACCCTTAAGGAGCTAAAACAATGTTACTTTAGAACACCGTCTTATGCCGGAGGGCATTCACACCCAATACTCACAGCCTGCTGGTATATAGATTGTACCCTTGTAAATAAGGTGGCAGTGTCCTGGATGGCTGAGAAATGATATATAAAGAGTCAATAAAAACCTCTAATAATAACTTAATCAGCGTCAATACTCGCAAAATGGGACTCCATGTATATATCATTACTGGGTCACATATGCCATGTCCTTTGGTCAAAAGACTTCAATCAAGGACCAATCATTTTACCACCATATCACATGTATGGTTAGCTAGGCATTGTGTTTGAACGATAAACTAATAATTGTATCCAAGACTAAAAATACATCTATAAGAGTGGTAAAAATATATATAAACACTAAATCAATGTACCCAGTATCCCTGCATTAATCAGAAAAAAGCATACATTGTAATCACTCAGCAAACGATGGATCAATCTAGTCGTTTTTTCGAGTGCCACAAATGGATATGTCTGATTAAAAGAGTAAAGACACAACCACATTACTAGCTTGTGATTCCATCATGCTAACGTCACTTCCAACTATAAACGCTTCTGACAGACACTGCATCAGCTACTAAACAAGTGCACATTCAAAAACAGATCTATTTAAGCCCATGAATGATTCCTGTGAAATACAAACAGCAACAAAAATCTGAACACCTCTTGGCAAACAGAAAGGGCATCTCAAGTGACCTGAAAGAGTAAGTGCTTGACATAGCCAAGACTAGAGGCTGTGTGCTTTATAAAAAATTGTTAGACCTGGCATCTTTTGGCATGGTTTCCTCTGTATTTTTGCCTCTGACCTCCTGTTTTTGATTGTGTGCTGGATTTATTTTTTGCTGGCTTTACGATTCTGGGCACTTTACCACTGCTTACCAGTGCTAAAGTGCACATGTTCTATGTTTTAAATCTAGTGGTAAATTGGATTCTCCATGATTGGCCTATTTGGTTTACTAGAAAATTCCTAGAACAGTGCACCAGATGTGCCCAGGGCCTGTGTATCAAATGCTGCTAGTGGACCTGCAGCACTGATTTTGCCACCCACATGAGAAGCCCTGCAAACCTGTCTCAGGCCTACCACTGCAGTGTCTGTGTGTGCAGTTGTAAACTACCATTTTGACCTGGCAACTGAACCCACAAACCTTCTCTTTTTTACAAGCAAAGCTCCCCTAAGGTAGGCCCGAGGTAGCCCCATGGGGAAGGTGCAGTGTATTTAAAAGGCAGGACATATACTGTTGTGTTTTACATGTCCTAGTAGTGAAATACTGCTAATTTCGGTTTTCACTACAGCAAGGCCTATCTCCCCCATAGGTTAGCTTTGGAGCTGCCTTGTAACATCTTACAAGTGTATCTTCCAATTGGCAGCTAATGAAACATTGGAATTTGGTGTCTCTGGACTCACAATTTAAAAATACATCTTTTAGTGATTTTGGTTTTTAAACCGATGGACTGAAAATGCCACTTTTATAAAGTGAGCATTTTCTTACTTTAATCATTATGTGCCTCTGCCAGTCTCTGAATACACACCTGTGTCAGGGTGACAGCTGGACTCTCGCATTCACTCTAGACAGTTACACAAAGGGAGCTGAGGTGTGCCCTGCATATCCCAATGGCCCATCACCAGGCTGATGGGGCTTCGTGAGCTAGAGTGGCAGAATGCTTTGACACTGACACCTGAATAGGGCTGTGCCTATTCCCACACAAAGAAGTCTCCCCCCCGTAGTGTGTCTGGAGCCAGGGCAAGGAAAGGCAGTGCCTTGGGCACTACAAAGACCTTTCTTTGAGGTTTGCCTATTATAAAGACTGAACTAGGTATAAGTTCTGGACCTCTGACACCATATACTAAGAATACTTCTGGATTGAGGACATTTTGCCTGGAAGAAGAGCTGTGTTGCTGTCAGAAGGGAGAGCCACTTTGCCATTTGTTTTGCTGTGCTGGCCTGCTTCTTTCTGTTGCTGTCCTGGGAGTGAAAGGACTGGACTTTGCTTTCTACATCTTGCTTTCCAGGTTCCTCCAAGGGCTTGAGTTGAGCTTGCCTCCTTTTGGAAGTCTCAGAGACATCAAAGGCTTCATCTGCCAGTACATGAGTCCCTCTGCTGTGAGCCTTGCTCTGCCAAGTGGTGCCAATTTCAGTTCTGGGCCTTTGAAAGTGAGTTCTGGAGCAGCAAGAAGAAAAATCAATGCATCAACTTCATTCCAAATTAGCCATCATCGCAAAACTCGTTACATTGCCACTGCCTACACAGAAATGCTGTCCCTGCTTAACGCAAGCCCGGACCCTTCAACGCAGCGCCTCCGAAGAACCACACTGCATGAGACTCAAGCACAGCTTCACCAAAGTCCATAAAAGCACTGCTCCAACTCTGATGCAGCACCAGCTGTGATGCTGTGGAATTGCTGCAGCGCAACAAGACTTTTGACACACTGCCGATGCATCGTCTGTTGGCATCGATTTCATCATCAACACTGCACCCCAGTATAGAACTGAGGTATCATGCCCGCAAATTACGCATCACCTCCCCTGCACCATGCATTATCCCCATTCGTGGACGGCTCAACGACTCTGCACCACCCTAAGGAACAGATCCTTCCTGTATACAGCGATGCATCACCTCCTCTGCACAATTCACTGTCCCCAAGAGTCACCGTGCCAGTGACCTGCATAGCAGCAAGGAACTGACGCATCACTGGCTTTTTCGACGCCACATCTCCCTTGCGCCACACATCACTTTTGCTTTCTGTTGCTTTCAAGATACTGTATCGGGGTCTGCGTGACTCCTGTAGCTGGCCAGTGCTCCATCACTGTCGATCTGAACTTGTGGATTTGTCCCTGTCAAGCGTGACCAGCTATCCCCACCTATAGATATTGTTTTCTATGAGCTATAATTGCATTTAATCTTTAAAAATTCATAATTTTGACTTGTGTATGGTGGATATTTGTTGTTTTGGTCTTGTTTTAATCAGATAAATATTGGCTATTTTTTAAAACTGGTGTGAAGTCCTTTTGTGGTGTTTTCACTGTGTTACTGTGTGTGTGTACAAATACTTCACACATTGCCTCTGAGATAAGTCTCATTGCTTTTTCCAAGGTACAAAGGGGGTTAGCATGGGTTATTCTGAGGGTGTAACTTACTTACCCTGGCTAGAGTGAGGATTCCTACTTGGACAGGCTGCAAACCACTACCAACTAGAGACCCCATTTCTAGCAACACTCTTAACCCCTTCGCTGCGGCGCGAATTCCGCTGCATCGCTGGGGGGGTGAGGGGTGAGCACGGCGCCGCCATGCTAATGACGGAACCACGCCGTCATGAGTCACGGGCGAGCTGTGCTCATGACGGCGTGGTTCCGTCACGACTCCGCCCACTCTCTATTTCGCCCGCACAGGCGGGGAATTAGAGCCGCGTGGGAGGAGCGGCTGCCAACGGCCGCAGCATGACGGAACCACGCCGTCATGAGCAAACGCCGCCCGTGGCTCATGACGGCGTGGTTCCGTCATGAGCGTACAAGGGGTTAATAAATAACTAAATAGAACAGTTTGGCAGTCTCTAGGGTATGAAATTCCCTCTCCAGGCACATTGCCTCAGGGGGAAATGGTAATGGTTTCTCTCTGGGACCTGCTTGCTCAACAGAAAGAAAGCAGAAAGTTATATGGTCTCTGATAGAACTGCAACTAGATGAGAGCTAGATTTGCAGAACACCCTGCAAAATTGGGAAACTGGTGGACTTTCGGATTCTGAGCTGAAGGGATGCACTTGAGGTCCATCCCATCTATATTCCAGGGAAGTCTTATCTTCCCCAGACACTCGTTTGGCTCTTGCTGATGTCATGAGTTCAATGGTGCTGGAACAATTTTCTGAGCTGTGGGACTGGCCACTGGTGACACCACATAACTACCGTAGAAGTTAGCAATGCCAGTTTCACTGAGCAAGTGAGAAATGTGGAATAGCTAATGCTTTCTAAGGGTCTTTAGTGAACAAATGCATCACAAACGAGGTCCTAGAGCATTTTTCCAAATACATTGCGTAAAATGTTATTGGTTATAAAGATAGCTCTGAAGGAAGGTACATAACTGCATCCAATATATCAACATTTTCTGTGACCAATACAGTAATCGTAGGTCATATCTACAAAAATATGGCTATTCCTTTTAGACATATACTGTGACATGCTGAAACCCTTGACACAGTTACAAAAGACTAGGCAGACACACTAAAGGTGTTGTGGTGCACACATCTAAGTGATAGAACTCGTTACTTTGAAGAAATATCTTCCTAATGCTGTGTCCTTAGTTGATTGAAAAATAATATGAAGTAGTTAAATAAGTTTTTTAAATAATTACCATAATTTTATTTCTATATCCATTCACTTTTTGCGTAGCGCACAGGTTGAAAAAATAACTCAAACGTACTATGGGTCGAAAAAAAAGTGGTAATGTACGAGGAGCAATGGTGTGGAATCCATTGAGGTTTTTTCAATGGAGAAATAGCACTTTTTTGCTATGCACTCAGTGCCTTACTTGTTGTGCCCAATGTGTCTCCAAATGTTATCTGTGATTTTACAGGTACTTTGGTCTATTCACTCACTCTGCAACAATGAAAAAATCAACTGCTTGCCAGGAGGTCTTCCGACGGTAGATGCTGGCCAAGCGAGCCCAATGGTCATCCAGAGCAGTGCGCTCTGATTAGGGTGCCACCTGGCTGGTATATTGCAACATGGCTTGTTTTTCTATGTGAAGTCCTGTAAAAAAAAAGTGGGTAAATCAGCACAAGGTGGTCTTTTTTCCCTTTGAAATTAAATATTTTAACATATAAGGCAATAATTAGTCAGGTGGAAAATGTTCTGGAGCTGTCTAAACAGTTTAAATGAATCCCTCTTTATGATTAAAGCAGACATGTAGCACACTTGAGTTCAATAAAAAAAATTCATGGGATGTTATACAAAATCCTATTCCAGTCACAGCTACAGCCCATTACAAAATTCGAAAACGAGAATAAAGGCCCAGTCTTTTTCTACGAAGAATGTGGCAAACATACCTGTGACCCTGATGTTCAGGAACATGCGTGCCTGCCGCTTCGATTTCCATTTTAAAAGATCATCAGCAAAAAATGGAAACATGAGGGCTTATTTACAAGCCCCGTGCTCCACCCCTTTTCCCATGTTAAAGATGACACAAAAGTGGCGAAAGGGGCTTGTAAATAAGCCCCATGGCCTTTTGTTTTAACCAGTAGTGCTGCTTTAACACATACACTGCGGGGAAATACACTTATGGTCTGAAGGAGCTCTGATGAATAAAGTAAATTAATTAACCCCTTCCACGCGCTGCATATTCCGCCGTGATGTGAGGGGGGGCGGGGCTGGGCGTGGTGCTCAGGTACCCAGGACGGCTCCCGGTCGTCATAAATCACGGTGGGCGTGTGCTCATGACGGCCGGGAGCCGTTCGAACTCCGCCCACCAATTAATTCGTCCGCACAGGCGGGGAATTAGCCGCGCGTGGGCGGAGCGGCAACGGTCGGACAGCTCCCGGCCGTCATGAGCACACGACTACCGTGACTCATGACGGCCGGGAGCCGTCCTGAGCATCGATAAGGTTAAAGAAATGTGGCCCTGAAGCTCCTTTGCACTTCAGCATGTGCCATGCACTGGTTTTGATTAATGATGCAACTACTCACTGGACTGACTCAATTCATCTGACGGTAAATTATATTATTATTTAAATTGTGTGACATAATCAAGGGGGTGTTGCAGCACTTCTTCCAGTGCCCAGTGTCCATGCCTGCAGAGGAGAAGCACAGAGGCATGTTTACGAGAAAATATCGGAAAGCGGAGCTGCCCCGAATTTGGCAGTGCCAGGCTCTGACGTTTTCAAAACACAGGGATGCACCGTATTCACAAGAATACGGTGCACTCCTGTGTTCTCGCTAGCGCTTGCGCTAAATTTAGCTGCCTAGTGCCAACCCAGGCACCATTGTACCATAGTGCAAGGGTGCCTGCCTTGCAGGGAATGATTGTTTAAGTGCAGGTAGGTGTCCCTTCCTGCACATAAACAATCAATAATGGCGATTTGTTACTGCTAAGTAGCAAATCGTCATTATTTAGTGATTGTTTATGTGCACGAGGGGACACCTTCCTCCACATAACCAATCATTCATGGTAGTTTGCTCTTTCTATGAGTGCTGCAGAATGCAGTACACATAGAAAAATAAAAAAAGATGGGAAAAAAAAGTATTTCTCCTCGTTTTGTCATTCTAATGCCTGCTCTTGCATGGCATTACTTTTTGGCACTTGCTCAGATTTACACATTCTTGTAAATCTGGGGCAGTGCCAAAAGCAATGGGTGTTGCGGTGGTACGCCTACAGTAACACCCATTGCACGTCCCTTTCACGCTAACTGATGCGTGTAATGGGGTCTTATTTACAAGGCGGCTTTAAGCATATTGTAAATATGGAGAAGGGCTTATCGCCACCAGGACATCACTAAAAGTGACATTCTGGTGGCTATATCCCCTCATAAATATGCCCCAGAGTTTTCCCTCTGCATTTATCCCTCGAGAAGCAGACTTTGTCAGTGCAACATGTGCAACCTTCTCACCCACATTGATCGCCAGTGGTGACAGTAATTCACAGTGACAGCCAAAATGCTCAGATGAATGCCCACTGAAGTCAGGGGGCACTCCTCTCTCTGGTGAAGTGTTCTGAGTTATTCTGCTGATGTGGGGGTGCCACCTGACATCAATACCCAATGTACCCAGCTGCAATTCCTCATTTCCTTGTACATGAGTCTTTCAATGAGCCTAACCTCATTTTGCTCTTTCTTAGGTCCTGAAGTTGAAGTCCAACTAATAGTGAAAGCTACTATGGTAAGCTGCACCACACATTTCAGGTGTTTCTAATAATGTTAATGGATTAGGGTATTGAAATATGCATCTCTGTCACCCAAAGGACTATGTAATCAGTGGGTTAGTACTCAATAATTTTCTGGTTGGTCTCCATTTTGAAGGGTTCAAGACCTCACAAACACAGTTCCCGTGTTTGAGGTCAGGATAAACCTATAGCCCCTGTTATTTATGAACCAACTAATTAAGGAATGAAGCCTCAAGCCTTTGTGTTGTTTCTACACACATATCACTACTTTTGTGATTTTCAGGCTGAATTTACTTGTCAGGAGAGCATCACTCTTCAATTGGCATTTTAAGGGGTAGGCCCGGCCTCCGAATCTTGCATCTCTCTTTGTTGGTTGCCAGAACCCAACCATTGGCAAAACGATGCCTCAATTGCCAACTGGTAACGACAAGGCAACTTTGAAAAAGTCCAGATCAGTGGGGTTTAACTTCAACATTTTATGACTGGCAGTTGGAGGAACTGCAGCCCTCTTAGTCCTTGCCTCATGCTGCGGGGATTTTGAAGAGGAATATCACTTGCCAGAAGGCCTCAGAAAGAAACTGTCTTGGATAATTAATAAGCTGTCTTGCGTACTTTCCTTGAAGGTCTGGCACTGTTTATCTTTCATATGATCTCCAAATAACCTGAGTGTTGGAAAGGTATAGTACCAATATCGGCAACACACCCCACCAGCAATCGCATAAAAGAACACACAAGACACATTGTTTGTTGGAGAAAACATTGCTGCAGGTGTATTTGCATAGGAAATATGCCAATATGGTGGGTGAACGTATGGGCGATCCAAGGGCAGGCAGCAGTGACACTCCTAACCTGCCCTCCTCACCTGAAGAGCCAAATTGCACCGTGGCCCTAACCAATCGATGCTCACCATTTTGGGGGATTACCACTTACATCATGTGGACCACCAGTCCACCCATTTACTCATGCCCCTTGAGGGGGCGGAGCATATCCAGGTAAGCCCCCGGTTGCTCAGGTTTACAACCGCCCGAAGGACTAACGGGGTGCCGTCATCCCTCCAGGGTCCTGCTGTAAGGACTTCTGGGTTTTTTGGCATTTGCACCCTTGTTGTGCTCCTGAAGAGGGTATCCCTATGGAGCCTCTGGATTGCCCTGTAACTCCGCCATAGCTCTGGGTGTGGTACCCATCACACCCCGAGCCTCCCACCAAGGCAGGCATTCTTACTTACACCCTGCTCTTTCCAGTGCATCCCATGGTCCAACAAAAACAGGTCCATGCCCACTCTAGACAAATTAACCCCATCCACATCGAAACATCCTGTGGACTTGGCATGAGAGAGCCTGTGTCTGATAAATCCAAAACCCCTCTGATCCGTGAATTTGCGCATGGCTCTATTTAATCCCCTGCACGAACTGTCCACTGCCTCTCCAGACCTGGCCCTATGCCAAACTAAACGTGGAGTGATCTCAGACCACCATAGTTCACATGCGCCTAATTGGTTACTCAACTTACACATAGTGGATTTCATCCCTTGCAGCAGAACCTTCCTACCCATGAAAGTCAAGTCATTGCCTCACAAGTGTATGACTAATACTCTGTGCTGCAGCTTCTTCAGCAAGCTGTGCCAATGCATGCCTGGGAACCCCAACCAGACTATTTCAGTGAAGGAAAACCCATGCCTCCAATTCCTGTTTTTGGCCCATCGCGCCACTCTCACGATGTAAGAATGGCCAATCACCGAAACCTTTGATCCTGGCACAAAAAAGAAATGCTGATTTGTAAAACCCCTTTATTGAAAAAACTGCACACAGTTCTACAAGTACTACGCAAGACTGAACATAGTTTGCTCAGAAACCACACTGAACACCAATTAGCACATGGTGCTCTGCCATCTTGCACATAGTTGGCTCAAAATTCACACTGCACACCGCTGCACCTAAGTGCTGCACAAAGATTGCACTTAGTTTGCTCAGATCGCTTCAGTACCACCGGGGAGTGGTCAGATCAGGTCAGAGAGGGTTCTAGGAAGATGCTGGGATTCCCTTACCAAGCCGCCAAAGCGGGGCCCACTAACCAAAAATCCAATCTAGTCTAAGTGTGATGGGGTACTGAATAATCAGTATATCCTGAGTCCCCAGGTCGACAATGTCGCCACACATCAATAAGGCCCAGTGTGTTGCACACATCTAGTAAGGCGTGGCGCACTCGAGGCTTCGAGTCAGCGGATCTTGACATGCCATCTCGAGTGGGGTCTTATAGGAGATTAAAGTCCCCGCCCATACAAACATAGTCCACATCTAATTGGAGAATTTGTGAGTGTAATGTGTGAAAACAATCCGGGTCATCGACATTAGGCGCATAAATGAATACAAACGCTATCTGGTGTCCCATTAAGTGCCCTACCACCATAGTGTAATGGCTATCCCTGTATGTGCGAACCCATGAGAATTGAAAAGGTAAGCGTTTATGTATGAGGACAGCAGTGCCTCTAGCGTAGTTTCTGTAATTCACGAAATATCTGTGGGGGCCGCAGGAAGCTGCAAAGTGCATCGTTGTAGTCTTTGACAAGTGCGTTTCCTGAAGAAATGCTATATCTATCTGGTGTCTCTGTAGGTAGTTTAATACCTGGTTCCATTTTCTGGCATTATTTAATCCCTTCTCATTCCAAGTGAGAACCGTTAATTCAGAGAAGACTGATAATTTATCCCAGACAGACATTTTCGGGATGTGGTAATGTGTCTGTGTGCGGCATCTGCAGAATATGGTACCGGCTAGATTGAGTGAATAGATATATCAATAATGGTAAACAACCCCTGGAAACAATCCACCCCTACACCACCCTCCTACCCCTGCACTCCCAGCCGCAGGGAAATTCCCTGTTGCCAAATGAGTAGAATGCGATGGAAAACAACCCTAAAGAATGAGGATTAAGGAAAGGCATCATACATTCTGAACAGTTTTTCCGATCCAACATGATGCACACTTGGGGGGAGGCAACGCCTCGCCATCTCTGCTGATCCTATAACAATATAAAGTACAAAAAACAATCAATCACTAGCCCTGATATAACAGAGTTCAGTTTGAGTCTGACCAACCAAACAGCATGCCACTAAACAAATCATTCCGACAAGAACAATTCCACACTGGCAGCCGAACCACTATGTGGGGGGAACCTCTAGGCGGGTCTTTTCCTTGCGTGCCTCCTGCTCCCTTATAGCCCCGGCAAAACTCTTGGACTGCTGTGGGCATGTCAAATACTCTGGATCTCACCGCAATGTCCACTCGCAGGTGAACTGGGTAGAGTATTCCGTACTAAAAACCCTAGTTATGAAGCGGCCAGTGAACTTCCTCCGTGCCTCCTGTACCATGACTGTGAAGTCTGGGAACAGCGTAACTGTGGAACCCTGCCAGGACAATGTGCCGAGTTCTCTTGCAAGGCGCAATGCAGTGTCCCTATCTCGAAAGTTCATGAGGCAAGCTATAATCGGCCTCGGTGGAGTATCAGGGTTAGGGCGGGGTCCGAGCGTGCGGTGCGCACATTCAACCTAAAAAGTTGAGGTGAAGTGATATTTGCCAAATAAAGCTATTAGTAGGGTTTCAACAAAGAGATCCATGCGTCCAGTGTTGGTGGACTCGGGAACGCCCAAAATGCGCACATTGTTGCGCCTACTCCTGGCCTCCAAATCTTTGTTCTTCATGGCTACAGTCTTCAGGATTTTCTCCATTCGGTCCAATCTCTTGATGGACTGCGCAGCTCGGTCCTCCAGGTCAGACACCCTGCCCTCCACAGTGTCTAAATGGCACTCGTGTGTGTCCAGCGTGACCCCATGGTATCTAAGTGCTTTTCCAAGGCTTCGGAGCAGCCGTCCAGGGCAAGGAACCCTGTCCGCAACTCCGACATGATGGCATCCGAGCTCGAGAGGGCATGTTCTGGGCGGGCAGCCCCTGCAGCAACTTCTGCCATGCTGCGGCCGGGTTCCACTGTTGTGTCGCTGGATTTGGAAAATTGCAGTACCCTTTGTTTAGGGTCTTTCCGCACCATGTTGCGGTTAGCGCCCCCACCAAGACGTTTGAGTGGCCACTGAAGTGTAAAAAGAGCGTGGTGTCACCAATGTAATGACAATAGCCAGCTACTTTATGATGACGCAGTGGAGGCGTGATCAGACAATGCCGGCCCAGGCCCCAGGAGCTCAGGCCTATTTGAATCCTTCACCACGAGGGTATAGCATACACAGTTCCTCTGGTACACGCAATCCATGCAACCTGGTAGAAATCAAGCACTGGCATGTGTCGTAGTGTGCCGTATAAAGTGCAGGCCTATAGCGCAAATGATGCCAAGCAACTCTCAGGTGTCGGAATGCTACTTTCAGCAGCTCGTCATGGGCTCTCCATGCCCCAAGCGCAGCATGTAATTGTGGCAGCGATGTCAGCGTCGGTCTTGTGGCGCATTGGGCCCACCCGTCCCCGCTTGACCGTCCCGTTCAGCCGAGTGGCTGGCCCCCACGCTCACCTGCAACCCCTGTCGCTGTGGGGCATCTGGGAGCAAAGGGGGCCTGCTTACCTGTGAGGGCCAGGGGCCGGGTGAGCTGCGCAGTATCTCTCTTCAATCAGCCGCTACTCGTTAACTCCAGGGCAGTCCCGAGTGCGTGGGGTCTCAAGATTGGCTCCGAAAGCCTGGACTAGGCCACAACTGTTGCAGTATTTTGCCGATGTGGTCTCGCCCTGTCTCAGGGCCAGGATCGCACTCCAGTATCTGAGGGGCCACCCCAGTTCAAGAAGCGCATTGTCAGCTGCAAAATTTACTGCGTCTCAGCCCTCCTCGGGGCACCGCCACCACAAGGCAGCGAGATGGTCTTCCACGGTCTCTCCGATCTGCGCACACAGGCCTCTGTGGGACGTTCCCAAGACGACGATCACTCTAACTCGAGCGCTGCTGCATCCCTGGACACCGGGGCGCCCCTATCCGCGAGCGGGTCCTTCACGGCATTGGTTTCTGTAGCTCAGGCAAAGGATGGCTATTTTTTACGGATGGGGCTAGGATGTCAGGAAGGTTGGTGGAGCTGCAGTGCTACACAGCCATCTTGGGCAGCAGCCTGGCCATGCCCCAATGCCACCAGTGACTTGACGTCTCCTAAAGCACCCCATACCATTCTGGGAGCAGGGCCTTACATATAGGCGTGGATCGGAGTGAACCGGTGTGAAACTGCAGGGGTTTGACCTATTCAAGGGCCGGCCCAACCCGGGACCGGAAAAGGAACCCCCCTCTGAAACAGGGTGAAATACAGTCACTCTGTCGAATTATGGATGGTACAGGAGGTGTGTACTATTACGTTGCCATGTACCGGTAGATTGACTTGAACCCATAAACTGCAAGCTGAGCAGATATAATGCCAATGTCTAATGCGCAGTTCAACTTGCCAGCTTCTAGCATGGTAAATTACCAACCCCCGGTGCCCCAGGCAGAGCAGGCAGCCGACATATGGTCCGGGCAGGTTAGGGGGGGTTTGAAAGGGTCAGCGGGAGCAAGGTGCCAAGCGCACCGCCAGGAGGCACGTTGCCACCCCAAAATATAGGCTGGCTTGGGCAGATGGCGACATGCCTGCTGTGGCAGAGGCAGCTTCACAGCGGGGGCTGATGGGAGGGGTGTTGGGGCCAAACTTACCGCAGGATGCCGGCAGCTATGACCCGCAGCTTAGACCTGACCCGATCTATCACTACTGATGTGATTTTAAGGATGAATTTACTTTTCAAGAGAGCATCCTTCTTCAATCGGCACTTTAAGGGGTAGGCCTGGCCTCCGAATCTTGTATCTCCCTTTGTTGGCTGCCAGAACCCAACGATCTGGAAAACAATGCATCAATTGCCAACTGGTAACAACAAGGCAACTTTGACAAAGTCCAGATCAATGGAATTTAACTTCAACATTTTATGACTGGCAGTTAAATGGAACTGCATCCCTCTTAGTCCTTGCCTCATGCTGCAGGGATCTTGAAGGGATCTTGAAGAGGAATATCACTTGCTAGAAGGCCTCAGAAAGAAACTGTCTTGGAGAAATAATAAGCTGTCTTGGGTTCTCCTGGACCACCCTGAGATGCTTCCTCTCCTTGAAGGTCTGGCACTGTTTATCTTTCATATGATCTCCTAATAACCTGAGTCCTTGGAAAGGTATTTACAGCGTAGCCGCCCTTGGTCCTGATTCTCTTCTCGAATCCCTGAAGTGGTCATGTGTCTGTGTTGTGACGCAGGCCTCAGCTGTCAGCATAGAGGGCCTACTGCCATGAATTGTCCAATCAGACAACTTCTCAACTCCATTGTCTGCATGAACCTTCGTCTGTGGCACGGACAGGGAGCCAAAGTTGTTCATCGTCTGCTATGGAGTAGCTTTGTTAATAAGGGGTTAATTTCTTGTATAAATACGCCACTAAATGTATGTTCTAAATGATTACACTTCGTTTTATAATAACCAGACCTAAACTTCTCTGAGAAGCATTGACTTTCACAACAAATGGTACACTGATGTGTGGGTGTTTTAGAATCGCGTCAGAAATACAAGATGATTATTCATTTTTGAAAGACGTCTCCACTGCAGTATCTTTGTGAAACACCACTCCTTTACACAATTTCGAAGTGAGAGGTTTGATGAAGCACCTCTAAAAGTTTGTGAATCTCAAGATCCTTTGTACATCATTTTTGTTTAACATTTGTATTTCCTTTTAGTTATTACTTAAAACAATAAACAACAACACCATTAAATTAACGTGGTATTATTGGGAGTTCGCTGCTAGAATCAGAGTATACAAATAGTGATCCTCGTACAGAGATATAGAACCCGAGCCACGCACATGCACCACTGATCCAGCGGGTTACCAGCCTCAGATACTCAAACACCATATACTCACCTGGGCCCATAAACATACACATTCACATAGGCTAGTAAATACTGCTGGGGGTAAATTTTTTATAAATGCCTTTTTACGAGATTAGTTACCTGTCAAATTTTAACTAATCTTTCACTGATCAAAACGTTCTTTCCTCTGGTCAATGGACCTATTAGTTGGAACTAGTTGATGGTGAAATGACATAGAATTATATTTTTATTATCTTGAAATAACCACAGACAAGGGAAAAGTTTAAATGTTTATCTAGTTAAATTCATGTGAGCTAAAACTAAAAACACAGTACGAACCCTGTTTCTCCAAGTCAATTATTTCAATAATCAGTCACCTATATTAGAACGAAGTTTCACAATGACAGTACTCAGAAAAGAGAGGATAGAGAGAGCAGTACAATGACATACTACACAGAAGTATATTTACCTAGAATGGTGTGGAAACCAACCCCTTGGCCAAGGAGCTGGAAGGGTACCCTGGGAAAGAACAGGTGACAATGACTTCAGGACAGGTTTCAGGACAGGATTCAGGACAGGATAGATGACCTCTTCTAGATTCGACAGCTGCGTCGCACCCCTCTCTGACACTATCTTCCTCCTCAATTCTTCTGCGATCTTCTTCTAATTATTTGCCTTATTTCCCTCCTCGATTCTTCCGCAATGTTCTTCTAATTAATTGGCTTAAATTCGAAGTCTGCAAATCGATTGTTCTTCATCATTCGTTCAGGTCTCGGACAGCATCCAGGTCTCTCAGCAGCTCAGCATCAGTTCATGTGTTCTAACTAACTGCACTAACTCAGTTATAGCTTTCATTGCTCATGTACCACCCATTAATGTTTCAACTTTATGAAACTCCTAATTCTGATTGGACAGGCAAGGGGATGATCAATACACCATGCTAAGTTTTAATAGTTTTCTTTGGTTCTTGGTTTAATGTTCCCGCTCATTAATTTATTTTCCCAAGCTTTATTTCCCACCCACATTTCACATCTCTATCAATAAAAATGAATACATATAACAGTTGTCTGTTCAATATGCAGGATGTCCAGCAGTTTCCCAGGACATGTAACAATGATGGCCTTGGACAGGCTTCAAAATCAACATCATGGCTTCCTGGCTTGTTATTACTGCGCCTGCGTGAGGAGTCACGTGAAGTATGGACTTCTGTCTCACTTGGAGGCCCAAATACGAAGTACTAGAGAGGTCAAAAAGAAACATATCAAATTCAAAATAAAATGATTTCACTGTATACCACCTATCTCTACTCTAATCCCATTTACTTATAAAAGCTCTCCCGCATTAGCACTTAGTAAATAGCTTATTTTAGTTTCAGCGAAGCAGATGCTTAGCATGTGAGCTTTCAAGCGGCCATTTTAGATGCATTTGCGCAGGTGCTGAAATTTCCATTCAAGCAAAAGAACATCATTCTACGTAGATGCAGTTGACACATGCGCAGTACAGTTTCCCGTGTTAGCAGCCATTTTAAGTTTCACTCGGGTTACTTGTTAGTAAAACACGTAAGCAAGCTTCATCTTGCTAAAATATGTAATGTGATGCATATTAATTTACAAAATACACAATTAGTACAGAGTTATGAGTTATATGAGAGGATTGCATCTGAGCAAGTCTCTTTTATACTAGTCCTTGCTCCATCACCACCACTGTGTCATAATTAAAATGGTTTGGCCTCATGACGTGCAGTTTCCTGCCCAGGGACCTGGCCGTTCTGAGGAACCCATGCTGTGTCTACATTAAGAGTGCTTTAGTGGCTAATCCAGGACCCCCAGGTGTTGGTGAATGTATGTGGGCAGCATATGTTAGCATATACTGTCTTCTATGCAGATATGAATTGCTCCACTCCCTCTCGTCCTCTGGAGGCTGCAGGATAAAGCTGCTTTCCCATTCCCTAGCGATTTCCTGTTTAGCAATAATCATAACCATCAAATGCAGTTTGTGTCTGGTTAGGACAACATCAATTGAAATACTTGGTACAGCACGCTGTGGAGTAATTGGATCTCTGCTTACAGTATTTCAGTGAGCAAGTTCACTACCCTGGATCAATAGGACTGCATCATCCTGAAAATCCCAAATCGTGTGTAGGAATGTGCTCTATTTGCCCACGTATTCCAAACATCTATCGTACAGTTCTAGATCCATGTTGTACAGTTTACTCCTAGTAGGTTGTAGGTCCATGTTGTACAGTCTACTCCTAGTAGGTTCTACGTCTGTCTTGTACAATCTATTCCTAGTAGGTTCTAGATTCATCTTGCACAGTCTACTCCTAGTAGGTTCTAGGTCCATCTTGTACAGTCTATTCCCAGTCGGTTCTAGGTCTGTCTTGTACAGTCTACTACTAGTAGGTTCTAGGTCCGTCTTGTACAGTCTATTCCCAGTAGGTTCTAGGTCCGTCTTGCACAGTCTATTCCTAGTAGGTTCTAGATTCATCTTGCACAGTCTACTCCTAGTAGGTTCTAGGTCCATCTTGTACAGTCTATTCCCAGTCGGTTCTAGGTCTGTCTTGTACAGTCTACTACTAGTAGGTTCTAGGTCCGTCTTGTACAGTCTGTTCCCAGTAGGTTCTAAGTCCGTCTTGTACAGTCTACTCCTAGTAGGTTCTAGGTCTGTCTTGCACAGTCTACTCCTATTAGGTTCTGGGTCCATCTTGTGCAGTCTACTCCTTGTAGGTTCTAGGTCAATCTTGTACAGTTTACTCCTAGTAGGTTCTAGGTCCGCCTTTCACAGTCTATTCCTAGTAGGTTCTATATCCATCTTGCACAGTCTACTCCTAGTAGGGACTACCTAGAATCTTCAGCTGTATCAGTCACAGGTTCTCTGTGATCATCTCCATGGGATTAATGTTGACCTGTTTATGATTTGTATGGTACATATGGACACAGAAATAAATTATGGTGTTTTAATACCATTAAAAAAAATGCTATTGAAAAAAGATGATTGATGAAATCGATAAGAGAAAATAATAAATACAAAATGTGAATCAATGTATTTTTGAAGTATCTTTTTGATATTTCAAAACAAAGGGATAACCCAATAGAGCTTAATACAGCCAGTGTATAGTTAATGTTGGTCGAGTGGGAGGTGCATGTATATATATAAGCATATCTAAGAACTACAGATCGCACTCCCATCTTGCAGGCCTCCTGGAACAGATTATGCAGTAAGTGAAATCCTAATGTGGATGCCATCTTCTTGAAGGATATAGGCCATATTGCGTGTGGGCCCGGAACCTCTCTACACTACTGAATGGAATCTGTTATTTCATCAACTGTCAATATCAATAGCTTTCCTGCCCCTCTCAGGTGGTTTTGTGTGCCATAACAGCTCCAGAAGGTGGAGATCTCTCCATCCCTTGCCACATAGAATTCCCTATAGTAATCAACAAAAGCCTGGATTACACATATGACTGAGAACGGTGTTGCCCCTGTGCCGTCAATATCTTCTCCCACCCACCTAATCTCTACCTCCCTTCGACTAAGCCACATCAGAGGTTGTCCTGCCTTACTCCCCTTCTCATACAGCATCATCAGTGTGCTTATATAGTATGGTCTTGTTTTCTTCCTCATCTCTGTAGGGTATTTGGGTCAATCTTAGTTTCAGAATTCAATCTCTGTAGGGGCAGTGGGACAAAAAGTTCTTATGAGACTCCTAGGTTCTCTGCATGTTTCACCCCTTTCTTTTTCACCCAAATCTGTCTTGGACTGGGTCTCTCAGCACTGTCTTATACACCTCCCAAAGTGTGAAATGTGATTGTAGTTATCCCAAGTTCTCCTGGAAGTAATTAACAGTTGATAATGTTAATGCTTCAACCTTTGCCCCATCCTTTAGTACCCTTGCCTCTAGCCAACAGTTGGTGATTTCTCAGCTAGACTGCATGCTTACCACTACCATCAAAGGGATGTTATCAGAAAACCATCACGCCAGGTAGTCAGTCTTTGGTATTGGGTCAATTTCAGCAGTATGGCTAACGAAATCATCTACCCTTGAAAGTGTGAATTGAGAAAAATGAGTACTGCGGATAGACGGTATGCAGTAGACAACATATGGCAGTTTGTCAAATGGCTCCTGTGCACTGGGCCTGTCCCATGGGACTGTCCCCATTTATTGCTGCATTGGTTGATCTGCTAGTTTCCATCATGTCATTAAAATCTTTGCAAGTATATACCAGTAGCAAAGTGTCTCCAGAAGGAAGGAGCCAATCTTGTCTAGAGGGCCTATTTACAGGCTTGGCTGGGGGTGCACAATGATTATTGTTGTGCCAGTCCTTCTTCAAGTCCCATGTCTACCTAGATAGCACCTTCAATAAACTCTTATTTGTAATACCAAGGAAGATACCCTCCTGGGCATAATTTCAATTCCTCGAATCTAGAGTGAATAGTATGTGAAACAAGGGCTTAAAAGTCTCTCTCCCTATGATACTAGAGTCATTGCCTACCAGAAGAAGTTGCCGCCTGGAGAAAGACCAAGTTAGGCACTTTGTACTTCAAATACTGGGCTACCAGTCCTCTTTTGATCTTAGATCCTAGACTGCTAACATTAAGGGAAAGTTTTTAAAAGCTCACCCGTCAAAACTGTCCCTGTTACTGTTGTCTTTTCTGAGAGGTGGCCTGTGTTCCGGAACCAACCAACCCAGTGTGCCTCTGGTGTGCCCTAACCCTCACCTTACTCTTCTGTACAACAGGTTTCAAACTACCCCCATCCCTAATGTAAGAAAGGACTGTCAACCTCCCCCAAATACCCATCAACCTATTGACTGAATTTTACAATCTATGTTCAAGAGCCCCCCAAGACTTCAGTTTGATGTACAGCATTATGGTGATGATCAGGAACTCCCCACCACTAGGATGCCTACATTGGTGTATGGCCATGCCATTGGCCCTCACATCAGCAGGGCAACATACTGTACCTCATCATTAAGTGTCCTGCAAGATTGCTGTGGATACTTCAGCTTGATCACTCTCTGTGATCGATGGCTACTGGCAGGGTCATTGTGCTCCAGTCCAGTGTCACTCGTTGCCTCTGCAGCACAAAAGGAGCAGACCTCTATGTTGCTCTATGTTTTCCCGCCATCTCCCAGTCATTGTACCTGGGTGCTCCCCACTGTAGAAGCCTCTTCTAGAGTCCTGTATTGGTCTTCACAGATTCTTACCCTCTGTCACCTCACCCCATGCCACCTCTCAGATGTCAAATAGGAAAGTCCTTGAATAAAGGCATGCTCTACTACAGTTGCACCACTCTAATTTTATTTTTCATTATCTTCAACAAGTTCTTCTTTCTGTGGACTAGTTTGGTGTAGCCCAGAAAACACATTACACAAGACGATGATCTGAGTTGAGATTTGACCCTTCATTTTGGTCAGTTTAAGGATAGAGTCCCTGTATTTGTACTTGAGGAAGCAAGTGATAATGGGGCATCCAATTATGGCTTCTGCAGCAACAACCTGTAGCTTTGCTCAATAATGAAGTTAGCAAGAGGTCTTCAGCAGGGATTAGAGGGAGAAGCTAGTCCTCAAAAAACTTTTCAGGATATCTGCCCTCTGTCTCCTACTGCTCGCCCATGTGGCATAGGTTATAGGCATGTGTGGCCCTCTGTGTCTTTCAGTCTCTCTTCCAGTGACTTGGCAGTGACACGTGGGCTGTGTCTAGGGAGTCTTTGCACCGTCTTCTACTTCTGCGATGTGGCCCTCTGCCCCGTAACATGATCCACACCATATTGTAGGTCCTGCCGCAGAAACAGGACCTCCAATCTGATCTCACCAATCTTATTTTTTTAGACAATTGTCATCATTTTTTTAAAATTAATTACTACAAACCTTTACAGCCCAAATTGCCTTTATTAGCCACGACTTATGTCTCTTTGTTCTCAAGAGCATACATTTCTTGATCAAAAACCACCATCAAACAACTCTTCAACAACAGATAGTAGGAAGGGGGAGCAGGGAGGGCAAGGGGAGAGGGACTAGGACACTAGAAAAACATAGGCAAGCATGATGGAAAAGGGAAAAATCAGCTATTAAAAATTCTCATGATCAATTTTCAATGCATCTCCCTGTACTTTCCCCAGTCCTCCCATACATTTATATATTTACCAGTACAAACTCTACTTTCATATATACTCTTTTTGTCCAACACTTACCAGTCCATATTGTTTTTCCCTGGTGATACCGTAGCAGTGTCTTTGCTTCCCCATTTTCTGGCTATATTACTCCTTGTCCTACACTACAAAAATATCTGGTAAATTGGAAGGAGCATTTTCTGGTTTTGCATCTGATTGTTCTTGCCCTTCCCCATTGTACCATTGTGTATTTTACACTTATGGGAGCCCAAATACTCCCATCAGGAGGCACAAAGCCTAGTCTCCTTGTTCCATGTGGTGATGAAGGGCCAATCAGGGGGCACTCTCTCTGCTTGTGGGCAGGTTCACTTTGTGCAGATGATAGTAGTTTTATTCCTTTCATTGCTACACCCTTGTATGTATGTATTTAAGCTTGTATAGTGTGCAGCTACCCCCAACGGGGGTGTCCCGGCACTTGCGGATACAGTGAAGGTGAAGGCAAGTTAGAGTTGTCGATCCCTAGTTTGCTAAGGGAGTCTGTAGAGCCAAGTGTTCAGAGCCTTCCGGAAGTTGAGTTCCGATTTGGCTTTTCTGATATGATCAGGCATGAAGTTCCATAGGGTCGCAGTTTTGATGGAAAAGGACCGTCCTTTAATTTTGAATTTAAAAAAACGGGGGATGACAAGGCATTCACGATGATTGGATCTTAGGGTCCTAGACTGATGGTATTTACGAACTCTCTTCTTTAGGTATTGTGGGCCAGTGTCATTAAGTCCTTTGTATGCAAGAGTTAGTGCCTTCAATTCAGATCTTCTCTTGACAGGCAGCCAGTGGAGACTATGCAAATGAGGAGATATGTAATGTCTTAGAGGGATGTTCCTAATGAGCCTGGCTGCCGCGTTCTGCACTGTTTGCAGTTTTCTAAGCAGGTATGCCGGCAGCCCCAAGTACAAACTGTTTGCATAATCAAGTTGTGATGTGATCACCGCATGGACTATTGTTTTCCTGCAATCCATTGGTAGGAAATAGAGGAATCTCCGGAGGGCCTTCATTTTCCAGAAGCAGGACGAGGAAACTTGGCCTATCTGGGTCTTACATGACAAGGAGGTATCTAGTTTGAACCCTAGGTTCCTAGCAGACGAGACTGGGAGGGGGTTGAGTTCTGTGGGCCACCAGAGATCTGATAGTGGGGGTGAGGGCTGGTTGAAAAATAGCACCTCTGTTTTTTCTGTGTTCAGTTTTAGGCAGTTAGCTGTCATCCATGCTGAGATGTCCATGAGACACTGCCTAAAGTTTGAAAATACGGCCTCAGAGCAATCTTGGAAGGAAAACACGAGCTGCGTGCCATCAGCATATGAGATAACATCAACACTGCATTGCTTTACCAGAGGGGCAAGGGGGTGAGGTAGACATTAAAAAGGGTTGAGCTAAGTGCCGAACCCTGAGGCACTCCACATATCAGGGGGCGTGAGTTAGAGGTGTGGGGATGCAGCCGGATTCTCAGGGAGCGGCCTTCCAAGAAGGAGCTGAACCAAGCTAATGTAGTACCTTTTACTCCTAACTGTTGAAGCCTGTCTAAAAGGATCTTATGAGAGACGGTGTCGAGTGCTGCAGAGAGATCCAATAATACCAGCATTGCACAGTTCCCTTTATTCATAGTGTCCCTGACAGTTTCTGCTACTTCAAGTAGTGCTGTTTCCGTGCTGTATCCTGCTCTGAATCCCGACTGGGAATGGTGGAGTAGTTTATTGGATTCGAGGAATGTGGATAATTGCTTTTGCACTTCCTTTTCAAGAATCTTAGCAGGTGCTGGCAGGAGGGAGATAGGTCTAAAAAAATTCAGAATTGTGGGGTCTGCGCTCTCCTTTTTGAGGATTGGTTTGACAGTAGCAATCTCCCACCTAGATGGATATATGCCAGTTTCCAACGAGGTGTTCCAGAGCTGGTTTATGGCAGGGTTAAGCAGAGGTGCTAATATTTTAAAAAACCTGGGCGGGCAGGGGTCAAGTGAAGACCCGGATTTAGTTTTTTACAACTGCTTGAGGGATGTGACCAAATCGTAGGAGCTAAATTAAGACCATGTTGTTGTTGGGAGGGGCCGAAGTAATGGCGTGATAGGTGGTTTCTTCACAGGAAAGGCTGCATAGATGTCTTGGATCGTCTCCTGGAAGAAAACCGAGAGATTCTCACAAAGTGTGGCAGAGGGGACAACATTGCTTTTCAGTGCCTCTGGTTTAAGAAAACCCTGGACAATTTAAAAAATTTCCTTAGTGGTATTGTCAGCAGATTTTATTTGATTGGCGATGTGATCCTTAATAATATTACATTTTAATTTGTGAAACTGCTTTATTGCTTTTCTGTATGTATTTTTTGCTTCAGGGTCGTCGGCTAGACGCCAGACTCGCTCAAGTTTCTTACAACGGCTCTTTCCTGCTTGAAGTGCTGGTGTAAACCTGGGAGCAGAAGGTGTGTTCCTGGTCTGTTTCATTGTTTTCATGGGAGCTATTTGGTCAAGGGCTGATGTGACCCATTGGTTAAAGATTACAGTGTCACTGATTGGGTCTCCGGTAAATAGCAGAGGGGTGTTTACTAATATGGGTCCTAGAACTTCGGGAGTGACTTTCCTCCAATTCCTTTTGACTTTGTATTCAGGTTTTATAACATTGTGGTTTATGGAGGTAGTTAGATAGAAAGGAATAAGACTGTGGTCTGACCATAGGAGGGGGATAGGATCTTCAGTTATTAGGGTGGGGATATTAGTAAAAATAAGGTCCAAGGTATGACCAACTTTGTGTGTGGGCTTGAGAACTAGTTGTTTAAGGTTCAGTCCTGTTAGCGTCTCTGCTAGTTGGGTAGCTATAGGACATATATCATTGTCCATATGGACATTAAAATCCCCTAGTACTAAGAAGTTAGTGTATGTTAGTGAGAGTTCAGCGATCTGCTCGCAGATTTCCCATAGCTCAGCGGGCTTAGAAATTGGTGGCCTGTAGATCAGTAATCCCGCAATAGAGAGATTAGGGGAGATTGTGATGTTAAAGGATAGTGCTTCTATCAGCTCATTATGTTCGACCCTTCTATGTGAGATCTCCCAGTCCTTTCTGATAATTACCGCAAGTCCGCCTCCCACTCTATTACCCTCCTGGTTTTCTGAAACTATTTTGTAGTTTTCTGGGATCGCCATTGAAATGTCGGGGGTAGAGCTCTCTTTCATCCATGTTTCTGTTAGGAAGATGAGATCCCAAGATTTGAATGAAGTAGTAGCCAGATGTTATCTAAGTGTTTAGGGAGAGATCTACAATTGATTAGGCTTTTATTTTGGAGGGTGGGCTATAGCTGGCGGTACGAGGCCCTAAGGGTGTAACTTCTGCAAAGGCTTTACACTGTCTTCTCAATACTTCTTTGTTAAATTTAAAGGAGCAGGACTTACAGTTAAGTTCCACTTCGTGTGGCTCATGATGCAGTATGCAGGGGTCAAAACATGTTGACTTGTGGCAAGTTGTTGAGTTAAGCTCAAGGATTTGTGCTTTGGATAGCATAATGCGCGAGTCTGGTTTAGAACGAGCAGCGTGGCTGGCGCAGGTCGCGGGCCGGTAGTGGACGGGCGCAGATGGGCTTGCCTTATGCGCACCTTCGACGCGCCAGTGCTCGCCTGCTGCACGCGTCCACTACGCACGTCCGCTGCGCGTCAGAGCTGGCATTCACTTAAAATACTATTTTTCTGGAGAAAGGCCCGCCTCTGCCGTCCCCGGATGTGCGTCACTCTCAGGGGGTGTCCAGCTATTGGTCGGGGGAAGCCCTCCACTCAATCGGCACAAGCCATGGTGGACCGGGGCTATGACCAATGGAAAGCACGATGCGGCAGCGCCGGAAGTAGATGCCTCAAGCGACTGGGTAAGTTTAAGTAGCGTGATTTGATTAAAAAAGAGGAACAGTGCAAGATTCCTCAATTAACCAATGAACTGTGCAATTTTATAAGCAGTTGTGCTGATCGGCAAATAACAACAGAGATCACTGACAGCGTAGCTACGCCTCACCATAAACGCGCGTCCGCTGCGCGTCAGAGCTGGCATTCACTTAAAATATTATTTTACCCTCCTGCACTGACCTTTTATGCTATAATTGCTGCAGGTTTCAATCCAGATGATGCGGTCCAGGTAGAGGCCCTTTAATGTACACTCAGTGTCTCTCCGATGGGTCCTCCTTCAGTCACAATGACACCCATGAAACGGTGAGGAATGGATAGGCCGTAGATGTTGGAGGAAGTGGCTTCCTCCAACAAAGCCTCCTGGCCACTCCATACACTCCTGTCTCCTCCTTTCTGGTGTAGCAGCTCTAGACTTCCCAGCTGCAGGATCAAACAGCAGTGCACAGGAATTCCAAATGGGTTCCAAGAAATTCGAGTCACGCACCTGCTTTCTTGATTGTAGGGTGCTGTGGCTTACCTGTCTTCTGTGGTGCCAATATCAGCCCATCAGATGGGGCAGCGCCCTCTTCCATCGGCCCAATGCAGAGTCTCTTGTCAAGGCAGGACTCAGTATTCACATGGCTCTGCCCCTTGGCCACTCTAGTTGACTCACTCAAGAGGCTGACCGCAGCTCTGCATATCAGTCAGTCCCCAGGTGGGACCCTCTTCACTTCATATATCTTGCGTCACTGATCAATGCTCAGGGCCGGATCGGCCATAGCGGGCACCAGGCATTTTGCAGGTGGGCCGCAGGGTCGGGCCGGTTTTGGGCACCTGGGCGGATCATTTTTGTTACAGGGTAGTTTTTGCAGCATTGCTGCAATATCGGCCCCGGTAACAGAATTGGCCGAAACCGGCCCTGACAAACAGCTCGGCAGCACCTCTAAACCCCCGGGGAGCCAGCGAGCACTTTGCCAGGTACGGTTTGGGTTCCCAGTCCGGCCCTGTCAATGCTTCAGGGTCAGGCCTTGCTAGGTCATATATAAGCCCCTGCCCAAACCGGCTCCTCCCAGCCCTCAGGATTCAGTTTCTGTGGCCCCCTTGTGCTCTCTCCACTACCAGCACACAGTTGGATCACATTCAGGCCCTCATAGCAGGAAAAACAAGCATTTGCAATGCAATCGGTCTCGCCTTTGGGACCTTAAATGTATTTAGCTATGCAGCACATTAGCCTGGGTGCTGAAACATCTACTGTTCTTTAACATGGAGGGAAAGTAAGCACCAAAGTGTGTGACACTCCAGGTATGGGAACACATGGAGAGAAATATAGCCTTTCAGTGGCAAATGATGTAGTTCAATACTCTGTTTTTAATATAAAATCAGTGCCTTCGGTGGTCATATCACTGAAATTCCAAGATTTGAAAAAAATATTGTCTATGGTGGCTCGTGGAAGACAATTTCTATGGACTGAAATCTAGAGAATGCTCAAGTGATTCTGGTATTTTACCGACCGTTGCTGTTTTTTTATATCAAGAAAGTTAAATAGAGGCAGTTGCCAGAATTTTTTTAAAAGAAAGTCCCTTAGCAGAAAGCAATTCTGGTATTTTACTGACCTCTACTGGTCATTTTCTATCAAGACAGTTAAATAGAGGTAGTCGACACAAGCAGAAAGCAATTCTGGTATTTTACTGACCTCTACTGGTAGTTTTCCATCAAGATAGTTAAACAGAGGCAGTTGAACAGAAAAAAGTCCCTGAGTGGAAAGAGACAAGTCCTAGGGCTTATCTCCAGTGCCCAAAAAGTACATACACCTATAAGTATACACGAAAGTATATACAAGAGGTCTCGAATGCTCGACCTAAAAATGCCCAGTACTGCGGGATATATAGTGATTCATGGGGACTGGGGCAAAGGACTCCAAGTGATGTGTCCGTCATCATGCCTCACAGGTTATGCCTCCTTTCGTACATCATTGACAGGTGACCGAAATGACACTGAACAAATAGCTCTATCGCGTTGTCATTCAGAGATGCGGTGATGTATCCTAGGAAATCCAAAGAACCGTTGTGAAACATCCATTTGCCCTACCTATGGTAAACATGTTGCGCAAAAAGCTGTTGCAAAACTTCTTTTACACACTCAACGTCATTTTACTTTATTTAAAAAAGTCAGTATCATGAACAGATTCTCTGTCACATAAAACCAGGAGCAATGAGATGGAACCATCAGAGGAGAATTACAGGAAGACCCACTAAATAACTTCAGGCATATAATGGGAAATGAGGGACTCAACCTTCATTGGTCATGAGTCAGCCAAATGTTGTGCCCATTTGTCAGCAAGGCCAGAGTTATTAGTGAAAACAAACCAATTTCCTCCTTGTCTGAACTCAACCGTAACTACAGAGTCACTACCACTGACTCTGTAATAATTATATATGTATTTATTCCAGAGGCCATAGGCCTGTCATGAAGCAGATCCTGGCCTCATCTGTTAGACAGGCTGGCAATACAACCTAAAAAGAACAGGCCAGTAAGTCTCGGCAATCCGACAGCTAATGGCGTTGTCAATAATAATGTCTTTTAGCTAGGGACTGCTCCTCCTCTATGGCGGAGTGGCGGAGGAGAGTTGTCCCACTGCTTTCTCACATAGGGTAATAACTTTTAGTTAATACAATTTTATGTTTGCTTTGCGGACAGGCGGGCAGGCACAGGCGGCTCTGCTCTCCGAGCAGGGCAGGGGAGGAGTGGTTTGCCCACTCCTGAGTGCGCACAGACTGTTTGGGTGGCCCTATCGGGCTGCCCAAACCAGTCATGTGCACTTTGCCCTTCTCCATGCAGGCTGCATTGCAGCCTGCATGGAAAACATGCACACCCCTCTAGCCCCTGGTTGAGCTCCGTGTCATGGTGCTCCAAACCAATCACAATGTTGCATGCAGCGTTGTGATTGGCTTAGGGGAGGGAGCCTGCCTGCCTGCTTCCTGTTCTTGTCGGAGGCAGGAGAGCAGGAGCAGTAAAGACAAGACCCGGTGGAAAGGTTGTTTAAAAAAAAAGAGATTACATTACGACCCCCTTCCCGCATGACCCCCCCTCCCCGTGTGACCCACTGTGCCTGCTCCCCCACACACAAGCCATGCTGGCCGCTACTTCTTTTAGCCAAGTGTTATGGAGTGGAGTGGGTGTATGTGGTGTGGAGTGGAATTATGTAGGTTGGATTGGAATTGTTTGTTGTGGAGTTGTGTGGCGTGGAATTGTGTGGTGTTGAGTGGAGTTATGTGTAGTGGAATTATGTTATTTAATCAGAGGAGGGAGAGAGAAGCTGAGATCCATTCGGCTTCCAAGCGAGGATATACAATCAGAGGAGAATGGATCACTTGTACCTGTATTAACATCAGGGTCTGGTATGTTGACCGTCTTACAAAACCCTCAATCACATACAGGAATGGTGGAGCAGTATATCTTGATTATACACTTCTTAAATCACGTGAAAGCATCATCATTGGGTCTTCTATTATAAATATGCTTTCCTCCACCCGGAGGTAGACCAACTGGTGATAACAGTAGTGATCAGTAATGAAGTGAATGTGAGTGAATTTAAAATGACCTACATCTCTACAACAGAGAATGTTTATTCAGGTGGAGATGGGGCAAGGTTAAAATCAAAGCAGTGTATATATAGAAATGCTGCTATTCTATGGCACTGTTAGTCCATGTGAATGGTCGACATGTTTCAGCCCTTTTATCGCCAAACTGGGTTGGGAGGCTTTCTTCAGGACCAGTGCAAAATGGGTTGCTAACTATGCAACACGTGAGGGCAGATAAGTAACTTACCCTTCTTCTCAATTGTTACCGGTCAATAGTACCTGGTAACCCCCACATTAGGCTTCCTCGGGGGACCAGCGGGCTGAACAACCTGCTGAGGGTGTCAGGTTGCACGACTTGTGCCAGCTCCGTCTACGGTGCCCCTAAATTTATGTGACATGGTTTGAAGTGGAAATATGTGGATAGTAATATGTGCTATTGAGTGTACTGGAATTATGTGGAGTGATAATCTGTGTCATGGAGTGTAATTATGAGAAGTGGTATTGTGTGCTGGGGAATGGCATGTAGTGGAGTGGAATTATGTGGTGTGGTATTGAATGTTGTGGCATGATGTAGAATTCTGTGGTGTGGATTGGATGTATGGGGTGTGTAGTGGAATTTTGTTGTGGAGTGGAATTATGTGGTTTGTCGTGGAATTATGTGGTGTGTAATGGAAATGTGTAGAGTTAACTTATGTGGCATGGAATTGTGTGGTGTTGAGTGAAATTATGTTGTGGGATTTATATGGCATGGTGTGGAGTGTATTTGTGTGGATTGTTGCTATGTGGCGTAGAGTGGATGTATGTGGGGTGTATTTCTGTGGTATTGAGTAGAGTGTAAATATGTGAAGTTGATAAAACATTTAAAAAGGCAGAGGTGTGTCACTGCTGCCTTTAAAAAAATGGGTACTGTCTTGCCCACACAACAGTGTACAGTTTGGGGCCATTCGGCCACAGTTAAACAACTTTTCTCTAAAACGCCATTTTGTTTGACCTCGGAAGGGGTGAACTGTTAATCTGATTTAAGGAGGAGTCAAAGAACCTCATTACTCCAAGTGTCCACACCATGTGCTGCTGTCCCCACAGTAAACTGGTCGGTATTTTGGAATCCAAGAAGTTGATAGTTATGTAAACAATAGTCCTATGAATTTGGTATTAACACTTGCTACTTTAGCGGGTACTGTCTGCACAGACAGCAAAAGGGCTCTATTAGAAACTCTGCCCTTCCCCATTATACGCTGTATGTGGTAGGATCCACTGCAGTGAGAAGACAAACACTGCCTCGTGCTGGAGTGCGTGCCACTGCTGCCTGATCTCTAGGATTGGTTTTACATCAGGTAGGAGATACAACTCAGCTTCGAGTATGGTTTTATAAGCATCAGTGCAATTATACGAGTTTCAGCGTCAGCACAACATCGTGTGATCTTGGGCAGCTCACTAAATATTCCTGTTCCTACAAAAATTAATGTTTTCCTTGTGTAAAGTAACTGGCTCTCACGTAAAGCACTCTTTTGGCATCAGCACAACATCCTGTGATCTTGGGCAAATCACTTAATCTCCCTGTTCCTACAAACATAAGCTTGTCCTTGTGTTAAGTAACTGGTGCTCAAGTAAAGCACTATAATAATACATTTGGGTAGTGTTTGCGCTATATATAAGTGCATTAAACAAAAAGTGATGGAGCTACTGTACTGAAAACACGAGCACTCTCTGGAGTGCTAGAGTGCTCTAAGATAAATAAAAAAAGTAGTCCACAAAACATTTCCTAAAATGGCCACTGTGTAAGAATTATAGTACTAGGTCCCTGTTCTTGGGGAACGCTAAAGACAGAAAGAGGCATGACGCGTGCATACCATGGGCAAATGGAGGGAATGAATAATGGAGCGACGAGGGAGCCTGCAAATGGCAAGCCTATGGGTAGGCTGAAGCCCACAAAGTACATACTACAAGTCTCTTTTCGACGCAGTGCATGCGTGCCGTCTAGAGCCGAGACCTAAAAAAGGCCTTCAACCCCCACCCTTTTGCCTGTGAATGACCAGTGGGAATTAGAAATGTTCCCCGGTCTTACTACACTGTCACAGTGCCTAAGAATAACCCCACCTATCCTTATTAATAGGATGGAAATGATACCTTGTCTAATGGTGGGTGTTACACCTAACATTTTTGACATGGCTTTTACCTAACTTTTATCCCTCAAAACTCTAACCAGTGCTAAAGTGGTTGTGCTCTCTCCTTAAAACATCGTAGAATTGTCTTATACACAATTGGCATATTTAATTTACTTGTAAAGCCCTAGTAAAACAGTTCTAGGTGTACCCAGGGCTTGTAAATTAAATACTACTCATCTGCAGAAATGTAATATTGTTTGCTGACAACACAATCTTACTGTCACAGACTTTAAGGGAGTTATAAAGTTTGCTTGATACCTTTAGCAATTACTGTTGACTGAAGGGCCTTGAAATAAACTCCAGTAAGACAAAACATATGGCCATTAGGCCGCATAAGGGTTTTAAGAATGATATTGTTATTGGCCAATCCTTACTAGAGCATGTGTCAAACTTCAGTTACCTCGGAGTTACAATTGACAAGAAACTTTCATGGAAACCACATATTTAAAGCAAAGGTAGTTCTTCTTCAAAATGTAATGCCAATTGTAAAAAGCACCAAGCAACTAAGTCCAAGCCAGTGTCCCCAGCATTGGAGGTCTGTAGATGTAGGACCCAAACGGCAGCACTTTACGGGGCGGAACTATGTAGAGGGGAGAATTTGATTTCCCTTACTGCAGGAGAAAATAAAGTAAAGTAAAGTGTCTCAGCCTGGGGATTAGGACATTTTCAGATGCTTTAAGAAGTCTAAAAACAGATACATCGCAGCTGATAGTCTTTGGTGTTAGCAGATATCTGTCTGCAAACAAACATGCAATTTGGTATAAAGTTGGGCACATGTCACCACATAAATGATTGTAACACACCGTTCGCATCCGGTTTCACTGTGCTAATTTATCTTTTGTTCTGCAATACAAACATTCATACATTCATGTGGTTTTGAGAACACATCTATTTATTTAAACCTCACCATGCTGAGATTTGGCATGTATGAATACGCGTAAATATTAACAACAATAATAATTCTAATTGTTCCTGGATGGCTACAAATCAGGTTGTGTAAACATATATATGTTACTTTTTCAGTTCCCATGAAGAAGGGTTTAAAGAAACCTGAAATGTATTGGGAAACAAATCACAAGCACAATGGAAAGATTGTTATTTTATGATACAATGTGATGTAACATTGTTTATTTTATGTATGTGCAGGCCGCATTGAGCCTTATGTATTATGGCAAAGTTGTTTTTCTTGTCTACATAGTAAACCTTTTGCTAGACCAAACCTTCCTTTTTAAAACAAGTAAGTCACCTAAAATCTGTACCTAAAATGTGGGACATGTACTTTTAAGTTTTACATGTGCTGGTAGTGAAAAACTCTTAAATTTGTTTTTCACTACCGCAAGATCTACTTCTCCCATAGGATACCATTGGAGCTACCATATTACATTTAATACACTGAAACTTCCAATTGGGATCAGGTGGACAGGTCATGTTTGGTGTCTAAAGAATTGCAATTAAAAGCTCTCATTAATGACAAAGTCGAATTTTCAATCACAATTCTGAAAATGCCACTTTTAGGAAGTTGGCATTTTCTTGTCCTAACCATTTAATACCGACAGCCGATTCCTGGATCAAATGACTAGATGTAGCTGACAGTTGGTCTTTGTGTATTGCA
The DNA here is from genome assembly GCF_964204655.1 of Triturus cristatus. Taxonomy (NCBI): domain Eukaryota; kingdom Metazoa; phylum Chordata; class Amphibia; order Caudata; family Salamandridae; genus Triturus; species Triturus cristatus. Next base: position 868,214,784 of record NC_140581.1, read on the forward strand.
CCCAGACAATGAGACAAAGAGTAGATAGGTGTTGGCAGATGGGCCACTATTAATTAACAAGGTGGAGGAGCTGTAACCTACCACAATTGCTTACCACAAAGGCTCTGCCCGAGCACCCTCACAAAGGGCCTGTCACTAGTCTATTGTGACCCGGGACAAACTGGGGCCAGGACATGGAGAAAAGGGATGCCGGACACCTCAGGGGGTGGAATCCTCCAGCAGCCTCTCTAACTTCAAAGTAGGCACCAGGTATAACTATTGCCCTTCAGACCCCAACCCTTCAGTACACATTTGGAACTGTGGATACTCTGCCTGGATGAAGGACTGCTGTGCTGCTGAAAGCACTGCCACTCTGCCACTCTGCTGATCTAAAGGATTTAGCTCCACTTCCACTTCGACTTGGTGTCTGCAGCCTGATCCTGGGTCAAATCCTAGGCCGACGTCACATAACTCATCCTCTCCCTCTAGGAAGACACCACCAACCCCAAGACCAACTTGCACAACTCCATGACAGACGTCGCCAATTAGATGAAGGACAACTGCTTGAAGCTTGACACGGACAAGACAGAGGTACTTATTTTCAGAAACTAAAGCTTCCCATGGGATGCAACCTGGTGGCCCTCAGAATTCTAACCTACTTTTACCTCCACTGACCACGCTAGAAAGCTAAGCATCATTGTGGACAACAACCTAACCATGACAACTCAGGTCAACTCTGTCTCCTCCTCTTGCTTTTTCATCCTCTGTATGCTTCATAAGATGTTCAAATGGCTACCCCAAAGTTCAAAACGCACAATAACCCAGGCCCTCATCTCCAGTGACTGGACTAAGCACCTATGTGATGTTAAATACTACCAAGCCAGAGTTGAGTCTGATAGAGTCTCCCCTTATCTTAGCTAAAGCTCAAAGGGTCAGATGTACAAAACCTTTGTACAAACCTTTCTTGAGGCCGCAAATGGGACAAATAGCAGAATAGGCCCATTTGCGACCGCAAAAAAAGCATTTCATAATGTACAAATGCCAAATTGCGATGTGGTAACTTATTACTGAATCTCAATTTTGTTTAGCGATTCAGTATTTGGAAAGGATTTTTTAGGGTATCCCTTCCAACAACTGAATCGCAATAGTACGTATTAATGTTTGCGGACGAATTAAGGTTGCAAAACTAAAAGGTAGTGGTTACCATTCGCAAAAGGTAAGCAGTCCCCAAAGGACTTCTTCCCCTTTGAGAATGTAAACAAAAACATTTTGTGAATTCTGATAAGATCATTTTGTTGAAAAGTGATTATTTGATATGGTGACTATAAAAATTGATCTCACATAACTCTGCAAAACATGAACAGTAACATGTGTAGTTTTGAGTTCCAATAATATTGGTGTATCTCTATGTAAAACTACAATTCCGACGATGCATCATAATTTGAAGGATGGGCAGCAGAATTAAGATTGAATCGCTACTAATAAGTGCTGAGTGCAGAGGAATTTTTTGGAGAAAAGTATTTGGGGATTGGCTCCGTCTCTCATGCTGGCATCAACTGAGAGAGCACGGCACCATATCTGGACCACATTGTGGTGAGATTAGTTATCGAGCGGCAGCAATGCTTGAAACATTGCTTGTAGCATGTCTGGATCTTCCCGAAGGTTAAATCACTGAATTGATGGATCTGAGGGTCCTGTCCAAACGAGAGTCTCCCTGAGATAAGAGTGAAAGCATTTTTATCAACTATCAAGTTTAAATATTGTTAAAGCAACCCCTAAACACAAACAGTTTGAAATAGATCAAAAAGTATTCAAAATTCTTACCATGTGTACACAATGATCAGGAAGATGCTTCCAGTGGATATTTACGGGAGGAATATGTACCCCAAAAAAAGAGCAAGCTGTTACTGTGTATCTGTAAATTAAATACTTATTATCAAAATGGAAGTGAGAGTGGTAAAAGGTGCAACAAATACAGGAGTGGTATCTTCACTTAATCAAATGATTCAAACAGTTACAGAGGGAACCAGTAATAAGAACTTGAGATTTATGCTTAAACAAATGTTCAACCAATTGAAAATAGATCACTAAGAGTTTCGAGGTCATTACATTAAGAAGTATACAGAGGCTGGAAGAGTTCCAAGGAGCTTGAGAGTCTTCATGATGCCAAATCATCCAGATAAACAGCAAGAGTTGATTCAGGAATGGGTCGAAAAAAACATGCAATGTTCTGAAAACATGATTTTATTCTTGATTAAGTGTGTGAAAATTGATTTTAAAGATCTGAATAAAATTATTAGAGAAGTGGAGGAAAAAACTTACATTGAGATTGAGATTGAAGGATGATGAGCAATCAAAGTTAAGAGAGGAAATGGAATATATTATGGACAAATATGAAAAAGAAGTGCAAGCACAAAAACAGAGAAAAATCCTTAGAGATTAAACAGATTATGCATGAGGCACAATCTTGACTTTTGCCAAGTAATTTCATAAACTTAAACAACAACATATGAAAGAACAAATCCAAACATAACCATCATTATTGGATGAAATTAGTGAATCAGACACGGATCTCAGTGAAGGAGAGAGATCCCATCCACAAAAATGTGACTACCAAGCTATCATTTTAGAGAAAATTAAACTAATGTACATGTATCAGAAGGTGGCAAAAGAGAGAGGAAGAGGTAGAGGCCACGGAAGAAACATAGAAAGATCAGAAGAAGGTGTTGGAAGAAAGCCATACTCCCTGCACCGTACAAACAAGAAATAAATAATAATGTACAAGTGGAGGATAATATGTTGATAAATCTGTTCAAACATGGACTTTCTAATGATGTTCTAGGATTTAGGATTTAGTACACAGATTGCTCGATCCTGGTAAATGTCACTAGATTAATTGATATTTACTTTTGGGGTTTGTAAATAATAGTACCATGTGGAATCATTACATTAAAGTCTTAAATGAAGGACTGTCTTTTTGCTCTGAGAAACACTTTGTCCATGTTGGGACATACATACACATATAAATTTGTCAGGAAGATGAACTTAGCTAAAGTGTTTGCTCCAAAGAAATGAGGTGGAGTGTACTGCTAAAAATTAGAAAATTGAACAAATACTAGAACTGAAAGATTTATTTGACCTACTGCACAACTTACAGGATGACGATTTGACAGATACACAGGTTCTTGAAGAACTCAATATCGAGACTAATAAATATCGACAGAGTAATCTCAAAAAGAACTACAAATTTTGTCAACCTCTCTCACCTTGCAATAAATGTGATACCTTTCATGAATTGGTAACAGTAGACCATGACAAATGAAATCATTTGAGACAACTGAACAAGCACAAAAACTTGATATTACATGAACATAAAGCCTTACACAACCTCATGAATAATGCCTCACTAATAATAAAACCAGCCGATAAGGGTGAAAATATAGTGATTTTAAATAAAGAGGATTAAGACAAAGAAGGCAATAGGCAACTAAAGGATGACATAAACTACAAAAAGATTCTAGATAATCCATTGAATATAATGCTAATTGGTCTTAATAAAAAATTAGAGGAATGGCATAATGAGTCATTAATCAATGATGATGAACACAAATATTTGATGACTGAAAATCCAATTAGCCCTACGATATATATCCTCCCTAAAGTTCACAGGACCTTGATCAACCCACCATGGAGCCCAATAATTTTGGCTTGTGAGGCGCTCTATGAAAAACTCTCAATGTATGTGTAATATTACTTGGCTCCAATAGTAAGATCTTTAAGCTCCTAGATCAGAGACAAGGGAGACTTCTTGAGAATACTAGCCAATACAACATGTCAAAATGAAAATCTACTAGCGACCATTGATGTAATAACTTTGTATAAGATGATTAAATGTGAAGTGGGACTGAATGCAAATAAATATTTTCACAACCAAAAAGAATGTAGGAGAATTGCATCACTCAGAGATGTTGTTAACTATGTTTAAAATGTATTTTACTAACAATATATTAATCTTTAATCATGAAAGGCATCCACTACAATGTGGAACAACTGTGGGGATTTATTTTTCCCCAGGCAATTCAAACCTCACCATGGGATGGTGGGAAAAGGAGATGGCTTGGGGAACAAAACAATTAAATGTACCTTAACAAAATCATACTGTGGTCAAGATATATACATGATCTATTTGTTATTTAGAATGGATCACAGGATGAATTTATGAGATACTTCAATGGTCTAAATTAAAATCAATGTGGACTGAGGCTCACATGTACAATGAGCAAATAACACATGGATGTGTTAGATGTTAGAGTATACATCAAAGAGAATATGATACATTTTAACGCAGGAGAATGAACTGCTCAAATAATCATGATCTAGCCAATCAAATCGATGACGTTACACAGAGATTCAAGAAGAGGAGGTACTAATGGAAGAATATTAGGAAAGGAATAGAAAGAGCCAAACAAACATCTCATACACAAACGTTGATCCCCAAAAAAGGAACTAATCAGAGTATATTGAGTCAAGATCCTTACATTGGGGAAAGGCTGGGAAATTAACCTCAAATTACATTCAGAAAAGTGGCTTCACTGATAGACAAAATAGTAAGGATCTATTTTTGTGAAAAATCGCCGAATACATGGCTAGAAAAAAAAAATAATGCCTTTGTTAAATGTACGAATTGCAAGGCATATGTATATTTATGTAGAATGGAGAATGCAGACTGCCTGGAATCCGTAAATCACCACCGGCTACTACGGCAAGTATGTAACCTATGGCTAAAATAATGCAACACTAGTTGCCAAACTGTTACTAAAAAATTAATTATAGTAGCCACTAAGGCAGAGAATGTAAAAATGCATGAGATGACACTTTGCTCATATGCAGAAGATATCAGTGCTAGCTCTCTTCGTATACACTCAAAACGAGTGAATCCTGATAAGATCATGTTGTTGAAAGGTTATTATTTGATACGGTGACCACAAAAAACTGATCTCGTATAACTCAGCAAAACATAAACAGTAACATGTTTAGTTCTAATTGTAAATAATATTTGTTTTGTCAGTGTGCAAAGCTACAATTTCCAAGGTGCATTATAATGTACAGGATGACTTGGTAACTGTCATAAAGACCTCTTGTTCTAAAGGAGTCACTTTTGTTGTCGGAAAGCCCAGTAAATCACTATCAAGAAATGCTTCCTGAGTGTAGCGAAATTTTGTTCTTTGTTGGAGTTACTAGTTTAATACTAGTTTTAACAAATTTGTGAATTTGTCAAACAGCACCAAAGTTATTAGCAAAAAAAAAGAACTTGTCTATGGAAACTAGGGTCTAACTATAAATATCTACTTGTTGGATATATATATATACAGGGCCAAAACGTGACATGGCTGTGGTTTGTTGAGCTGCCAATAAACTACTCACTGCACGTATTTGTGGTCTGGGCTCCTGTTCTTTGTTGTCGGCAATACGAGTGGAGTTGTATATACATTATCTACTGGCGGCCGCCAGTAGATAGTTATAGTTAGGACCGTGTTTCCATAGGAAATCTGAAAATTCTATTTTGAATAACTTTGGCGCCGGTTGACGAATCCTCGCAAAACTTTCAAAACTAATGGGGCGCTCCGCTCAGCTCCTACCCTGAAAGTCTCGGGGTGATTCGTCAAGCGGGGGCCGAGAAAAAAGGGGGGTCCCAAAACACGTTTGCCCAATGCATTTTCCCATAGGACCTTTAGTCGAAGGTACAGCCCGAACGGCTGAACAGAATTACTTGAAATTTGGCAGAGGGGTAGTCCTCAGGTCAGGGAAGTGCCTTTTGCATATATGGAGTCAATCTGTTCAGTAGTTCCTGAGAAAATTGCATTTAAAAGCACATACATATCTATAGCCGCGCACCGTGCATGCGCGAGCGTAATTCTGATTGGTGGTTACATGTCAGTCAACATTCGAATCGGTCGAAATCAGGAAGTGTCGGCCGCCATTTTGTTTGTTGTGGGTGCGAGAGTGAAAAAGAGAGGTGGCGAACATGAAAAGGGGGCAGGGTAGAGGGTTCCTGACCCCTAGCCTTTGTCAGGGGGTCCCAAAAGGACCTCGAAGGGTGAAAAAACATTTTTTTCTTTTTTTTAAAAAAATCGCGAGGTGCGCGCACCGTGCGCGCACGGTGAAAAACCATAAAAAAAAAAAATTGCATTTAAAAAACCGTACAAATTTACTTAAAAAACCATAGGTTTCACGCACGTTATAGTTAGGAATTAGCATTTAAAAAACCTTGCAAATTCACTTAAAAAACCATAGGTTTCACACATGTTATAGTTAGGTGGACATTTCACTCGTAAAAAACCAATGAAATTCCCCCGTTATAGTTAGGTCAGATAACTATAACTTGCGCGACCGCCACTCTATCACAAGGATGATGTCATCAGTGATGTCATGAGTGATGCCACTGACCATGTCATGAGTGATGAAATATGTGACGTCATGAGCACTGGATTGCGGGCGCGCGAAGGCAGTCCCCGTCCCAAAATCTTTGACAGTTCACATCATCACGCTGCCTGACGCGTTTCGAAGCCGAAAATGGCAACAATGTTCCAAGCGGGCAGTCAGGAGGGAGGATCAGGCACAACTAAAACTGCATCTCCAAATGGATCAAACCCCATGCTGAAGCAATAATGTTTTCAATTGGAAAGACAATACAAGAAAGAAATAAGTAAGAGTTGGGAAATTTTGGCATTACAAAAATATCTCGAAGTCGACAGAGTCCCACGTGGTTTTAGGATTTTTACTATGGCTACGCATCCGGACACACATACGGATATGCTAGAAGAGGGGGGCGCCAACAACATGGAATGTAGTAAAAATATGATGATCCTTATTAAATATGCAGAAATGGACCTAATAGATATACACACAGTCATCAAAGATCTGGAGGCCAAAATCAATCAATGTGACAAAGATGAAATAGTGAAATTACGCAAAGAAATGGAAGATCGATTAGAGAAATATGAGGATGAAATTCAACAACGGAAACAAAGAAAATACACCAGGTACGAAACAAATTATAAACAAGGGCAGATACTAACCTTTGCAAAACGCTTTGACGCATTAAAAATAAACTATGCCACAAAAATATCAAAACCAGGAGGTAAAACAGGCAGTGAATCAGATATAAGCGGTAGCGAAAACGAAGCAACAACTAGAAAAATAACACGAAACACTATTTCTTTTTTAGAGGAAATGCGCCTTGTCAACCTGGATCAGAATCTAGCACGGAATCAAGGTCAGGGTCAAGGCAGAGGCAGAGGGTTTGGAAGAGGCAATACAAAGTCTTGAGAAGCGCCAAGAAAACCCGAAGATCCAAGTATAAGAAGGCAGTATCCCTAGAGGAATTGAACAAAGAGAAACTGACTGAAGATAACCCTATCATTAATCTATCAAACTACACCCCAACACCAATGGAATGCCAGATACTAAATAGAGGTCTTTCATTTAGTCCGGAAAGACACTTTAACTATACGGATACAAAAATTGACATATACAAATATGTACGCAAGTTGAAACTTACAAAAGTACACGCTGGTAAATCACCTCACAGCAATCAAAAAACGATTTCCCAAGAGAGCATTAATGAACAGATGGACAACAAAGACATGGAGCTAACTAAAGAGGAGATTCTACACCTAAAGAACCTCTATGATTTAGCCAATGAAGCACAGGAGAATGAAACTACCGAGCTTGAAACGCTCCAAGACCTTGAAATGGATACTAAACAGCATAAAAGCAGTGGCTTCAAGAGCAAATCTCGCTACTGCCCACAACTATCTCCTGGTAACAAAATTGATTCTTTCTCAGAAGCAGTAATGAATGAGAGTGACAAAATGGAAAAAGTTAGAAATAACAAACAAAGAGAAAACATATCAATAAAAGAAAATCAAGCAATTCAAACTTTGGCAAATAATCCAAAAATAATTTTAAAGCCTGCGGACAAGGGCGGAAATATAGTAATCCAGAACATAAGCGATTACAAAAAAGAGGCCCATCGTCAACTGCATGATTCTGAAAAGTATCAGAAACTATCATACAATCCCATTAATAAAATGATCCAGGATACAAAAAACAATCTAGACAACTGGCACAAACACAAACTAATTAGTGATGAACAGCGACTATTCCTACTCAAAGAAAATCCCACAATTCCACCGGTATACTTTTTACCTAAGATTCACAAAACACTCAGTAACCTTCCCGGCAGACCGATAGTGTCATTGTGTGATTCATTATATGAAAACATCTCATCTTATGTAGATTACTACTTGGCCCCCATTGTCCAAAATCTAAACTCTTACATCCAGGACACAGGAGATTTCTTGTGCATACACTCCAACACAGCATGGAATCCATCATACATCATGATAACAATCAACGTGGTGTCTCTGTACACTTCAATTGATCAAACAATAGGTCTACATGCCTATGCGCACTTTCTAAAACAGTGCAACATTAGCGAATTAGAACACTCCCCAATGTTACTGTCAATGATACAAATGTGTTTGACTAACAATATCTTCTTCTTTAACCAAGAGTTATACCACCAACTGTGTGGCTGTGCTATGGGCATTTCCTTCTCCCCAAACTATGCTAACATCACTATGGGTTGGTGGGAGAAGGAAATAGCCTGGGGTCCAAAAAACAACAAGGCCCTAGAAAACATCATACTATGGACACGCTATATAGATGATCTGTTCCTAATTTGGAACGGCAAAAAGGAGGAATTTATAGAATACTTCAACTCCTTAAATGACAATGATATTGGACTTTCGTTCACATGTTCTGTAAGCCGGCACAAAATAGACTTTTTAGACACTACAGTGTATATTGAGAATGGGCAAATACATACTACCCTTTACAGGAAGAAAACGGCTACAAACAATATTCTTCATGCGGAGAGCTTTCATCCTAAGCCTCTTTTGAGGAGCATCCCATTTGGAGAATTCATCCGGATGCGCCGCAATTGCTCCACAGACGATGAAGTGAAAAAAGAAATTACCAAATGTGTTGAAAGACTCAAAAAGAGAGGATACAGGGAAAGAGACCTCAACAAAAACCTAAAGAAAATCGAAAATATTTCACGTTCAGAAATTCTGGTAAAAAAAGCCAAAAACAAAAGGGAAGAAGAGGACAATCCAAATCAAGCATCCAGACAAGCAGCCCCGAGGCTCATACTAACATACAGCAAAGAGGCACATAAAATCCGACAAAGCATTCAAAAGTATTGGCCACTACTTCTACAAGATCAAGATATCGCGAATACAATTGGTGAAAGACCATTAATCACCTATAGGAAAGCATCATCACTTAAGGATACAATAGTAAAAAGCCATTTTCAAACAAAATTAAAAGAAAGAAATTGGTTGGAAAAATGACAGACCAGATTTAAGAGATGTAACAGCTGTAAAGCTTGCAAAACTGGGATCAACAAGAATGAGATAAGGGATCCAGAAGGAAGAGTCATCCAAATCAAACAAAGAATAACATGTACAACCCAATACGCAGTCTATGCCATTCAATGCAATTGTGGCCTCATGTACATAGGCAGCACTGTTTGTATGCTGAACAAATGGATTTTAGAACACATCCGCGCAGTCATAAACAAAGATTCAACTTATGCAACTGCGAAGCACATGCTATCGTGCCAAAATGGTGACTGGCGAAACATGAGCTTCTTCGGCATCGACACAGTGGAAATCTACGACAGGCTGGGTGACAGGAAAAAGAAACTCAGACAGCTTGAATCAAAGTACATAATTAGACTCCGTACTAAGATCCCTAAAGGGATGAACTTTGATGAAGAATTGCATGTTCACCTGTAGAACTGAAAACAAACTTCATTAAGATCTCTGGAACCTTTCATGCCATGTAAACACGACTCATGCCAACAGTATACAATAAATAAGACTGGATGCCCAAAAACCAAACCATAGCAAAAACCAATTCGAACATTGGGTACTATACCTTATAAATTATGAACATTATGCCATTTTGTTAAAACTGTTCCGAACATTGGGTACTATACCCTACAAGCGGATGTATGATGTTACACCGCATACTTTTACAACGCATGCACTTACAACGCAATTTTTACAACGCAACATCCACTACAACGCATTCCATTACATCGCATGACACTACAACGCATTTTTAAAAACTACCTTTACAACGCATTCCATTACATCGCATACTACCTTTACAACACATACCATTACAACGCATAATATTACATTGCATTTAAGGTAAGTGTTGGATAGTATAGGGGTAAAAATTACTATTCTCACTCCAGGGGGTGCAACAGTAGGGTAAGTGTTGGATAGTATAGGGGTAAAAATTACTAATCTAACTCCAGGGGGTGCAACAGTAGGGTAAGTGTAGGATAGTATAGGGGTAAAAATTACTATTCTAACTCCAGGGGGTGCAACAGTAGGGTAAGTGTTGGATAGTGTAGGGGTAAAAATTACTATTCTAACTCCAGGGGGTGAAACAGTAGGGTAAGTGTTGGATAGTATAGGGGTAAAAATTACTATTCTAACTCCAGGGGGTGCAACAGTAGGGTAAGTGTTGGATAGTATAGGGGTAAAAATTACTATTCTAACTCCAGGGGGTGCAACAGTAGGGTAAGTGTTGGATAGTATAGGGGTAAAAATTACTATTCTAACTCCAGGGGGTGCAACTGTAGGGTAAGTGTTGGATAGTGTAGGGGTAAAAATTACTATTCTAACTCCAGGGGGTGCAACAGTAGGGTAAGTGTTGGATAGTGTAGAGGTTTTACCCCTATACTATCCAATACTTACCTTAAATGCAATGTAATATTATGCGTTGTAATGGTATGCATTGTAAAGGTAGTATGCGATGTAATGGAATGCGTTGTAAAGGTAGTTTTTAAAAATGCGTTGTAGTGTCATGCGATGTAATGGAATGCGTTGTAGTGGATATTGTGTTGTAAAAATTGCGTTGTAAGTGTAGTGCGTTGTAAAAGTTGCGTTGTAAAGGTTGTTCCCCCCTACAAGCTATGAACATTATGCCATATGAGATTGAATGTAAAGATAAACATTGTAATTGTATTACAACATACTTTAATAATGTATATTTTGCCCATTGAAAAAGTATATCGAGCGATATCACAAGACTAAATGTAATCAGTGTTAGAACTGTGTACTAAACACACCAATTGATTGCGCACTAAGCATACGAATAGTAAGATATGTAATGAAGATTAATTTTGAGAAACTTGATTCTGTCACGAGGGATCTCGCATTGATTTTAATCAAACTACAACTCCCAGAAGTCTATGGGAATTGTTATTCACAGGAAATGACATAAAAGCAGTTGTAACAGTAGTGCCCCCTACCGTGAGAAAGCCTGTGCTGACCGAAATGCGTCGGTGTGACAGACTGCTCTGTACTAAAAATACATATCACAAGATTCCAGAGTGCAACGTCTTTTGTGTGAAAAAAAATAAATATATATATATACCGAGGAAGGCAGACCACCGAAACGCGTTTCTTGCTGAAGAATTAAATATTTTCTAAACGCCCCCGCGAGTGCTGTTTTCTTTCTACACAAAGAAAAAGGAGCGATAATAAATTGCTGCTCATTTGCAGAGGGTCCACGAAACCATGGCAACATTTTAAAAAAAAGTGTGGTGTCCCACGCTGGTTTGTTTTTAATACCCCTGCGTGGGCCAGGTCCCGGGGGATTATTATGTATAATGTGCAGATTCACCTCATTGTAGTCTTGTTGTCTTTTCTGGATGAGGTTTCATGTTATCACAGATTTCTGGAAGAAGACGCTCGAGGAACAATCACATTGCTGAAATTAAACGCACATCATCACTGGAGACATTTGCTGATGGTCCATTATACAGCTGTAGTGTAGAATACGCATTAGACATTTACCCAACGAGGTAGCACTAACAAATTAACCAGCAGAAAGTACTCCAGTTGGGTAGACATTTTGTACAAAACTGTGATCTCTTGTTGGATAAACAGGCAGATGAGGTTTCGTTCTGACCCTGATGCCCATTTCATAGAAATTACACCTCAACGGGAAGCATTTACAAATAAAAAGCATAACAGGTGCCCCAGTTGAAGCTCCACTTCTGTAAAAGACAAATGATCCAAACTTCTTGGTTTTGGCAAAGGAAAAGCAACTTGGTTTTCTCTGCAATTTCACCTTTAAAATACTTGATAGAGGTGAATGCATCAACGTGGGGTTGGCTGCATGTGGAGGGTTGACCACAGGACAGGCCCTGCGACCAACCTCCCCCATGCAGGGCGGTGATTGTATTAATGTATGATAATTAAATATTGCTTTATGTTAATAAAAACCTAGTAGAAAGAAACAAAGGTTATAGAGACATGATTGTTAGGAACTACCCTTAAAAAATTTAGAAATTTATTGAAAAAAACAAAGGTTATAGGGACGTTATAGTTAGGAAATATAATTTTAAAAAACTGAGAAATTCACTAAATAAGCCAAAGGTTACAGGGTTGTTATAGTTAGGTGTAGATGTCACACATACAAAACCATAGAAAATCTTAAGTTATAATTATATTTATCTCAAGAAACTGTAACTCATGCCCTAAGGTAACTATAACTCGTGCCCTCGCCATGCACTGCTAATTACCCCACATGCTACATCAGTCATGGCATCTTTGATAATATCGTTGCAACATTTGCAATAACATTATTGATGACAAAACTGTGCATGGAGGGGGGTTATGGTTTCTTGATGTAACTTCAACTCTAACTGCTGAATTTTTAAGGTTTTGTGTGCACAAATTATGTAACTGACCATAACGTCCCTGTAACCTTAAAAAAAACAAAGATTACAGATACATTATGGTTAGGTTCAGCTAGTTAGGAAATTAAATTAATAACACTTTAGAAATTCACTAAAAAGCTAAAGGTTACCAGGACATTATAGTTACGTTTAGATTTCACACACACAAAACCATAGAAAGTCAGCAGTTATAATTAGAGTTAACTCAAGTAACTATGACTCATGCCCTAAGGTAACAATAACTCAAGCCCCCGCGATGCACAGTTTTCTCATCAATAATTTTACAGCAAATGTTGCAATGATATTATCAATGATGTTACAGAAGATGTTATAGGAGATGTAATATGTGGGGTAATTAGCAGTGCATGATGAGGGCACGAGTTATAGTTACTTGAGGTAACTGTAACTATAATTGCTGAATTTCTATGGGCGAAATCGGCCCGGGGAGGGGGCTGCATTCCCCCTTGCCCTTTTTATCTTTGGCTGGGTCATGGGGGATGGGATCCACGAGGCTGAAATTGGCCCGGGAAGGGAGGTCACGTTCCCCCATCCCACTTTTAATATGGTTGAGTCCTGGTGAATGGGGTCCCCAGCGTCAAAATCAACTGGAGGGGCTGTGTTGGCCCTCTCCCCTTCTCAATATCAGCCACGCCCTGGGATATCGGATCTCTGGGGCTGAAATCTAACAGTGATGTCACTGACCATGTCATAAGTGATGGAATATGTGGGGTTGTAAGCAGTGCATTATGGGGGTGTAAGTTATAGTTATCTCAGGTAACTATAACTGCTGAATTTCACTGGTTTCGTATGAGTGAAGTTTGAGCCTAACTATAACGTCCCTGTAACCATTGTTTTTTTCAGTGAATTTCTAAAGTTTTTTTAATTCTATTTCCTAACTATAACGCCACTGTAACCTCTGTTTTTTAAGTGAATTTCTAAGATTTTTCAAATTCTATTTCCAAGCTATAACATCCCTGCAACCTGTGTCTTTTTATGTGAATTTATATGATTTTTTAATTAGTAGTAGTGTTTGCGGACTGGTGAAGAAATGGGCAGGGCCTTCAACCAGCTCTCAGGAATCCTGCTGTATCTGACTTACTGGAAGTAACAGGAACGCTTCATGGCCCCCAAGGTCCCTCAGCATCCAAGAGGACTTTATCCTCCAACCACTAGTGTGCCAGGCGGCACATTTGCAGAGTGGTGGAGAAAGGGGACTTGGCCTGCGAAGACCTCTCTGTGATCCCACTGTTTGGGACATACTGGAGGTAACAGGAGGGGTAGTTGGCGCCAAAGGGCTCTCATCAGCCAAGGGGAGTTCATTCCTCAACCAGTTGTGCACCAGGAGGTGCGTTTACAGAGTGGTGGAGAAAGGGGGTATGGCCTCCGATAACCTCTCAGCAATGCAGCTGTGTAGGACTTATTTGAGGAAACAGGAGGTGTAGTTGGCCACCAAGGACCCTCAAGAGACAAGGGGACTTCATCCCTAACCTAGTAGTGAACCAGGAGGCGCGCATGCAGAACAGTGGAGGAAGGGGGCGTGGCCTCCAAAGACCTCTCAGCAATCCCACTGGTTGGGACTCAAAAGGGGTTCCTGGCTCCAAGGACCATCCAAGGAGACTTCATCCCCCAGCCAGTAGTGTGCCGGGAGGTGCATTTGCAGAGTGGTGAAGAAAGGGGGCAGGGACTCCATCACCTCTCATCAATCCTCTTGTGTGGCACTTGCTGGAGGTAACAGGAGGGGTAGTTGGCCCCCAAGGACCCTCGGCAGCCAAGGGGAGTTCATCCCCCAACCAGATGTGCATCAGGAGGCATGGTTGCAGAGTGGTGGTGAATGGGGCCATACCTCCGGTGACTTGCCAGTCCGGCTTTATTTTTATATATTTTTTATTTAATAGGGGGCACATGGCCCTTTTCTTGGGGTGATTCCAGCCCTGGAGACTCTATCCACTTGGCCAGGTCTATTTTGAATGGTAGAGGGGGCCGCACAGCCCCATCCCTGAGCTGATTTCGGCCCTGGGGACACAATCTCCTGGGGCCCTACCATATTTATTTATTTTTTTAATTAGAGGGGGGGCAAGCAGCCCTCCTCCTGGCCTAATTTTGGCCCCAGGAACCCCTTTCCCTGGGGTCCAGCCTTTTTTAATTTTATTTAATTTTTTTAAATAAGGGGAAAAAGGCCGCACACCCCTCCTTCTGTTCCAATTTCAGCCCCAGAGACCCCATCCCCTGGGGCCATCCTCTATTCTGGGTGCCCTGGTCCCACCAAGGCCACCCACTTACAACTGTTGGAGATTGCGAGGGGAGCCTGAAGACTCCCGCGGTCTCTGCTGGCTCGCCGCTCCCTGTTGGAGCTGTCAGTGCTTACACCGAGAGGGAGCTGCTGAACATGCAGCTTGCTGTCTGTGAAAGCAATTCTGCTCCGCTTCCAGCAAGCAAGAGCATTTTTAATGCTCTTGCTTGCTGGAAGCTGAACACAGTTTGCTATGGCTTGGCGGGTCTGGTAAAGCTCCTGCCAATCCATAGCAAACAGCTATATCCTGGAGCTGGGCACCCTAGGGCATAGCAGGAGCTGGCCCGGGGGTTGTTGGTCCCCAGGGCCATCTATGGCTCCAGGATTCTTTGATTTTGACCCGGGGAAGTAGTGGTCCCCAGGGCTGTGGGGTGCCAGAGCTGCCCCCTGCATTAATTGGAATTAAAGCCCCAGGGAGGTGTTGGCCCCTGGGTTTGGGAGGTCAGAGAGGCCCCCAGTTAAAAATAAATAAGCCCTGGGGAGGTGGTGGTTCCCGGGGCAGCAGAGGAGGCCATATAGGCCTCCCCACATTTATTTTTAAAGAAGCCCTGGGGAGGTGATGGTCCCTCAGGGCAATATTAAGTCCCAGGAGTGGTGGCCCGTGTGCCCCCCTACTCTTATTACAAGAATGCCCCCGGGGCCTGACCCACCCAGGGGCCGATAACTAAGGTAGCGCAAGAATCCGCCCTTCATTTTTTTACATTTTTGGCAGGATCCACGGATCCCGTAGAAATTGTTTTAAAAAAATGCTTTTTGGGCCCTTGAGTGTCCCTGTGGGACCTTCCCCCCAAGAGGCCTAGGTGGTAAGGGTATTTCTACCCTGCCCCCTTTTTTTCTTTTTCTTTATTTCTGGGACTCTGATCGCTGCCAACACTTCCTGGTTTAAAGTGTTGGCAGCCAATCAGATCTCAGCACAAGATCAGAAAGGGTCGCAGATCCTCTGTGTGCCTATATAAACAGTTGGAAATGTCTTTAAATTACTCCGTAACTATTGAATGGATTTATACCAAATCACAAAAAGGCACGTCCCTGGACCAACAGCTACTTTTCTGCCAAATTTGGTGTAATTCCATTCAGCAGTTCGGGCTGTAGCTGTGTCTAAAGATTACTATGGAAATTAACATTTAGAAAACTCGTTTGGGACCCCCCTCTTTTTTTCGGGCCCTGCTTGACGGATCATCCCAAAACTTTCAAGGCAGCAGCTGAATTGAGTGTGAAACTGGTTTTGAAAATTTGTGAGGATTAGTCAAACAACGCCAAAGTTATTGGCAAAGCTCTTCCTATGGAAACTACATCTTAACTATAATTACCGACTGGTGACCACCACTAGGTCATATATATCCCCCAACTAGTAGTGTACCAGGAGGTGCGTTTGCAGAGTGGTGGAGAAAGGGGGCATGGCCACCAAACATCTCTCAGCAAACCCACCGTGAAGGACTTACTGGAGTTAACAGGAGGGGTGGTTGACTCCCAAGGATCGTCTGATGCCAAGGGGACTTCCTTCCCTTACAGTAGTGTGCCAGGAGTCGTGTTTGCACAGTGATGGAGAAAGAGGGCATGGCCTCCAACAACTTCTCAGTAATCCTGCTGTGTGGGACTTACTGGAGGTAACAGGAGGGCTAGTTGGCCCCCAAGGACTCCTTGAGCGACAACTACCACTCCTGTTACCTCCAGTAAGTTGCAGACAGCAGTATTGCTAAGAGGTCTTTGGAGTCCACTCACCATTTCTCCACCACTCTGTAAACAGGCTTGGCTCATGGTGCACCGCTGGTTGGGGGATGAAGTCCACTTTACTCCTGAGGGACCTTGGGGGCCAAGTAGCCCTCCTGCTGCCTCCTGTAAGTCCTAAACAGCAGGATTCCTTAGAGCTGGTCGGTGGCCCAGCCCCTTTTCTCCACCACTCTGCAAACGCGATCATTAGTTTAAAAAACATAGAAATTCACTGAAAAAAACAAAGGTTACAGGGACATTATAGTTAAGAATTAGCTTTTAAAAAACCTTAGAAATTAACTGAACAAACCAAAGGTTACAGAGACATTATATTTAGTAAATAGAATTAAAACAAGCATTGGCATAGCCAATAGGTCTCGCTTGTGGGACCTTAGAATTATTTAGTTATGCTTGAGAGAGATTGCTTTACTTTTGTATTATAATAGTTTTACCATTGCCTCGCAGCCTGATGAAGGCAAAATTGTGTTTGCTGATTTATTGCGGCTTTGTAATTGTTGTGGCGTCAGAGACCATATTTTGTTACCAATTACAACTAGTGCTGCATTCTCTCGATTCAGATGCTGGATGCTGGATTTGTATACGTTAGTTTTCTGATTTTAATCTGAACGTGTAATCAAAGCATCTGGAAATGAAGAGATAATGAATGTTAGTACTTCCCAAGTGAAAAACTGGAATACCTCCTGACAGTGGGCGACAAAAAAGTAAAGAAATAATAGCATGCGTGGTTTTTAGTTTGTGCTGTCATTTCCATGCTGTACTTTAAATCTTCATTTTCACTCCATTCCACAGGCACGTTCACAAAATAAAACTTTGACATCTGCGCACCAGTTTAGTGCCTCGCAATTGTACATAGTTTATAAACTTTAGGAATTTACAAAGCTTTCCAAGACTGCTACTTAAATTTTGCGACAGTGTAGAATCGAGACTTGTTCTCATGTCCTACTTACAACCATTAGAAGGGCTATCCTCACTCTGAGTTGCACTTTGTGTACAATACAATTGTGCATGGAAAAAATACTTCACATGTGTGCGATTGCACTTTACGTCATATAGGAAATATATTTCTCTCTGAAGAAACCATTTCTCAAACCCACCCCCATGCCAACCCCAAGCCCCCTGCCCCCACCACCCCCAAGCCCTCCCAATATCAATTTTGGGGTGTTTTTCATTTACCATTCGTAACCCAGAAAATAGTTTTCTCCTACCGTTCGCAAGTGTAAATCGACTGTTTACGGGGTACTGACGTGTCTGAATGTCCATAGCCCACGTCATTCCTCTCTGCAACACTTACTCTCCACCCCTGGAGAAGAATTTTAAATGCCTAATATTAGACCTCCTGGCGGTAATATTGCACAGGGTGCTAATTCAGACTTTAATCCCAAACCGATTTTGCATTTCCAAAACAAACGCTATTTTCTTATGTGAGACTCGTATTTGCATATGGCTTAGAGAATTGGATAATCAGCGGATTGTTCTAGGCCACCTAGCTGGAAAGAGGTGCTGGGGCACTGCTCATAGAACCGGGTTGGTATCGATACTCAGAGATACAAAGGCATCTTTTTCAGCACATCACTTTAGATTACCTTCTGTGGTCCCGTCTCATGGTGAGAGCCCGGTGCGTCTTTGGATATATGCAACATGGTGTTGGGATTGTATAGAAGAAAAACTAAATGAATAGAGTAAATAATTCTGATATTTTATTCACAGATAACAAGTTTGTTGCCTTTTGCTACCAGAGTCTAAATCATTTTAACTGTGATCTGAAAAATCGGTTTAGTGGCAGTGAAACCTTTAATTTGTAGCTATCTGCTATAAGACCGAAATGCATTTGAAATAAATTCAACATAGCCAGACACACTAAAGGGATGCTTGCAGGAGGAGGGGATTAATAGTTCATTGCAAATGGTGGGGTGAACCAAATGGGAGCCTCTGAAGAAGACATTGTCCTTTGTGTAGTGGATTAATATCTGGCGATAATCACTGCTCTATGACGAGCCCCTCTTCTAAACAGCCAGTCTGAAGCAAGGTTTTTCAGTCATTACTTTGCGCATAATGAGCGTAAAGTATGGACTAAATACTGCATGTATTGTGTTTTTTTTACCTTAGTACCTTTTCTTAAGATGAGATTGTTTGGTACCCCTAATACAAGTATGCACTAAAGTAAAGCAAGAAACTAAAAGTATCTGACATAACATGATGTCACTATTTTTCTTCAGACCCTCGCTGCCCGAAATGTGGTCTGGGGCAGGAGGCAGTTGGGTATATTTACTTTTTTTCAACAAAAAATGCGCAGATCGAAAGCGTGGGGTGCCAACCTGAAGTGTCATTTGTGAAGCCAATGGAAATCTCGGTCAGTGAAGTTTGAAATTGCTGGGAGTATATTTCTTTTAAATAAACTGAATATCCCCACGTGACCCGCAACAGTACAATCAGTATATGGCCTTTGCTATTTCAGCTAAATTTAGCACAATGCCACCCGTTGATTGCCCTCCAAAGCCTGCGATGGCCTTGTAATTTGGTTGCCTGTACAGCCCCAAAATGCTACTAATGTAGATGTTTCTTGAAAACAAGCCCAGGAGTGGTGTGAGTGGTGCACGCGTGCGCATTCCTTAAAAGTATTTAAGGAATGCAGCAGGCACAGTGCGGGGCCGCTGCTCGCTCCCGATCTCCCTAGGCCAGCGGAGAGAGGAGGCGGGACATGCACCTGCCTTTTGCCAATTGCGTACTGTCTTTTTTAGAAAGACGCACGCAAAGGCCAATAACTGTGAGGAAAAAAAAAAAACACACGCACGAACGTGTGTTCAGAGTTTATAGTCCTTACAAGAAGCCTCGCAGAGCAGCTTATGCGCGCTGGCTCAGGCGAGACCTAAAAACCTTAGAAATTCACTGAAAAAAAATCAAAGGTTACAGGGACCTTATAGCTAGGCTGTCTTTCACATACCCAGTTACTCACCTATGTACCACTGA
Organism: Triturus cristatus; assembly: GCF_964204655.1. Lineage (NCBI taxonomy): Eukaryota > Metazoa > Chordata > Amphibia > Caudata > Salamandridae > Triturus > Triturus cristatus. The sequence continues at coordinate 868,234,583 of NC_140581.1, forward strand.
CAAATCCACTCACCCACATAGCCATACACACACTCACTTACCCAAACAGCCCCTCACACACACACGTACTAACCCATACACCCACTGACTCACCCACTCACTCGTCCATACAGGCAATCACACCCCCCCTCACTCACCCACACAGACAGTCAGACACCCATACATGTACTCAGATAACCAATCACCCATACAGCCACTGACATACCCACTGACACACCCATGCAGCCAAGTAGACTCCAACTGACAGGCTTATAAAGACTTTCAGACAACCTAGTCAGTTATCCATACATTCACTGAGACACCTATTCACTCACTTATATAGTCAGTCATACACCCACTAAATCATTGATACCAGCACTCATACACCCACTAATTCATCAATACACCTTGGTGTATATATATTTAACACTCAGAAACTTTTTAAAAACACTCACAGTCATTGGATGATGTCATGAGTGATGTCAATTGAGATGTTATCAGTGATGTCATCCGTGATGTCACTGACCATGTCATGAGTGATGTAATATGTGAGGTCATAAGCAGTGCATTGCGGGGGTGTGAGTTATAGTTAGCTCAGGTAACTATAACTGCTGAATTTCTCCAGTTTTGTAAGAGTGAAACCTGAACCTAACTATAATGTCCCTGTAACTTTTGGTTTTTTCATTGAAAATAGATATATATATATTGCTCAGACCTATCTTTTAAATTTGAATTCACAAATAAAGACTTTGTGGTACTAGGTTTGCTACTGGTCATGGTCAAGATTTGTATCCTTAAATCAGATTTCATAGTGTAAATATTGCCCTCTCTCATATGGATTGCATCAACAACATTCTCACAACAGTCCCTGATTAGAATGTTGGGGAAATGAAGAGTCCTGTTTATGCTGTTGCAAGTCTTATCAATCGCCCAATAAATCTGACCATCCTGAAAGTCCTTCACTTGTTTCCACTTTGAGCCTTTGCACAACCTGGTATTTCACATACCAAAAGGTTTTTCAAAAAACAGTATTCCCTACTACTCAAGTGGCAGAAAATGTTTTAAAAAAACTGCCAAAAATGTGAAACTTGAAAAATAAATCTTTGCCATCTAACACCCAGATCATGCATTGTATTTTACTATTGCATTTGTAAAGTGCTTGTTACCACTGATGGGTTGCGAAATACCAATTTTTGCATCAGATTGCTGAACTCCTTTTTACAGTGCTTGGTTAAAAAAGGTGTTAGTTGTAGTTTGACCTAATGGAAGGTGTTGGGTGAGGTGCATGATGTTTGGAGATATGAGCATGCTACAGTGCTGCAAATAAGCATGAAGTGTCTCGGTGAGTGTGAGAATAGATGCACTTGCACACGTGGACACTTATCCTCCTTAGGTCTGATGTAGTCAAGCGCTATGTCCTTAATTCAGATTTGAAAGCCAATGTGTAAGTCTTGCTCTATTGTAGAGAATTGACTTCAAATATCTTTAAAAGTAAATTGTGGTGTTATCTACTGTGGACAGCCTGCAAAGGAGTAGCTGATGAACGTCCAAGCCATTAATCCAAGAGCACTGCACTCAATCCATGAGGGGAGCCCATAAGTGATTTATTATACTAAAACACTTGGCTGCTAGGTCGCTGGCCAGGCGGATAGTCAAACCCCCATAGGCACTGTTAAGCAACCAAAGTATAGTTTATGAGTCCAAGCAGAAATGACAGAAGCCTAAAACCTGATGGTATTGTGAAGCAGCAAATTTAAACTATGTGGCCTCCACCCAATAGCGATAGAAGCTTAATCCCTGGAGGTACCCTTTACGCATCCAGAGAGTGCTATATGGAATACACCAGGAAGCAACAGAAGGACATCTCCTGGAAGCCATGCGGTGTGGCAGAGGCAACCATTATACACCTGGCATTATAATCAGCAGAAAGCCACTCATAGGAATGGCAATGTTATAGCTTGCTAGTAATTGCTCTGAGCAGTCCACATCAGAGTGGCAGCAATGAAGACCATAGGAATGGGCATAATATATTAAGCCACATAATACAAACTGTGTGATTCATTGAAGAGAGGTGCTAGCCCAACCTGTTGGTGTGATTATTTTCAAGGAAGCTCAAGAGAGGGCTCAATTAACTATTCTATGGAAGAAATTAATTTAGGTTGCCTAAGAAGAAAGGGGAAGGATGGCCACTGTGGTTCAAGGAAGGAAATAACAGGAATATCAATTGGCAGGGGCACTTGACCCTAGCCTTTAGCCTTTTCCATGTCCTCAAAGGACCAAACAGAGAACATGCCACATGAAGACACCCTTAACCTCTTGCCCCTTCCCCTGGATTCTTGGCCTGGGGGGAGGGATCAAATTGTGACGGGCTTTGGGAGTAAACCCTGACAGAGAAGGGCAAACAATACATGTTACCTTGCAGTTGTCTCCAGTCATGACAGTGTAGAGATTCAGTTCAAGATGCTGACTCACGCTTACAAGGCCCTGCACAGCAGAGGACCAGCATACATCAACAAATGCCTGATCCTCTACCAACCGACCAGGCACCTTTGATCAGCTTCCCTCTCCCTTGCCGAAACCCTTCTGATACATTGAGGCAACAGCAGAGGATGCTCTTTCTCACAGCAGGCAGCCAAGGCTTAGAACAACCTCCCCCTGCACATCAGAACCACACCGTCCCTTCAGAAAATCAGAAGAGAACTAAAGACCTGGATGTTTGAATGATCAAACCTCCATGCAGTAGCAAACAGCTCCAGTGCCTCAAGATGCTCACAGGTGATTTGCTGCGTTCTAAAAATGTTTGATTGATTGAGTAGAGAGAGATAAAGGGAGAGGAATTCAAAGGCCCAATTTGTTCATGAATGGAAGGTCTGGGATGGAAGCTGAGGTCAAGCGCCGTTTTCCAGCCTCAAGAAGCAACAGAAATGGGGGAAGTTGTCTCGAGCTACAGGAAGGGCAGGAGTTAAGATAAAAGAAAGGCATGCAAGCAGGACCTCTGGAGCAAAGACTAAACATTGTAATTGCAAGCAAATCCTAGGTATCAAACATGACATGACAAGCAATGGACAGATGGTAAACAGGGTCGGACTGGGACAGAAAAGAGGCCTGACACCACAATATAAGTGACCTCCATAGTAAATAGATAGTTTCAAAAGTGGACCATGTTTGCTAGTTGTGGTAGTTTTGAATTTGTAAAGACATGCTGTATAAGTGTTTTATAGGTATGCAAGAGTGCATGGATTTGAGCTTACGGTAGGCAATGTTTGTTTCAATATCAGAGAAATCAGTGGGAAGAACCAGCCCAGCAGACGAGAACACAGGCCCAGAAACAGCCAAAAACCCAGCTCACACACTGACCTGCCAGATCAGGCCTGCGAGCACTGACTGATTGCCCAATAGGCCAGTCGGGATGGCAAATACGATATCATTATAAAAATGTACAGTACTTAGATCGGGCACAACTCTGATATCCATATGAACATGTGACATTAATCCCACCTCCTGCTACACTCCCACCAGACACCTCTGCTGCACCAACCTGGCCCTGGCCACTATCCCACGGATCCGCAAGACCACGGCCAGAGGAAGATTGATTGATTGATGATGTACTTGTAGAGCGCAACTATCACCCTACGGGCATCTTGGCGCTTTAGACTGAGGAAACCATACCGGAAAGGCAGAAGACGAGACAGGGAGAGTGGATCAGGCTAAACTTTAGGATAGAGCCAGGTTTTGAGTCCCTTGCGGAATTCGAGTAGAGAGTTACACTGTCTCAAGTTCAGAGGGAGCTTATTCCACAACCCGGGGGCTACTATGCTGAAGGCCCTGCCGCCTACCCGAGAGCGTTTAAATCTCGGGACTACCAGTAGGCCAGCTGTGGAGGAGCGCAGCTGCCTATTTGGTATATGGCGAGCAAGTTTATCCTGCAGAGGGGCTGGGCCCAGACCATGCACTGCTCTGAATGTCATACACAGAGACTTGAAGGAGACCCTTTCCCTGACTAGGAGCCAATGCAGGTCCCTCAGTGCACCGGTGGACGAGGAGCTGCGTCGTCGATCAAGCACTAGTTTAGCTGCTGCTGATTGTATCCTCTGCAGACCCTGGAAGATATACTGCGGGGCCCCTAGATAGAGGGAGTTGCAGTAGTCAAGCCTGCTTAATACTGTGCAGTGCACTACCATGGCACGTAATTCCCTAGGAAGTAAAGGTAGAATACTTCGAAGTAGTCGTAGCAGGGCGAAGCAGACCGAGGCGGTCTTGCTGGCCTGGGAGACCATCTGGAGGTCGTCGTCGAAAAGCACCCCGAGGTTGCGCACCTTGCTGACCGGTATCAAGGGATCCTCCTCTGGAAGAAGTCTAAATTCTGGAGGTAGATGTTTTGGGATCCTAGTAAGAGAGCAGAAGACCACCTCGGTTTTACTGCTATTGAACTGGAGGGAGTTTCTTCTAAGCCAGTCCGTGGTCTGCCTCATGCATTGCTGGAACCGGTCCAAAGGTATCGCATCTTCTCCCTCTAGAGAGAAAGCCAGCTGCGTATCGTCAGCGTAGTTCACTAGGCTGACTCCAAAGGATTTAATTAGAGGAAACAGGGGCCGTAGGTAGATGTTGAAAAGGATGGGACTAATTGCCGATCCCTGCGGCACCCCGTACGCAACTGGCGACCTACTAGAGGAGAAAGGGGTCAAGGTGAAAACTTGCTGTCTGCCCTCCAGATAGGATTGAAACCATTGCAGCGCACTGCCCTTGACACCTATCTGCTCTAGTCTCTTCAACAGGACCGGATGGCTCACCGTGTCGAAAGCTGCCGACATATCGAGAAGCACTAAAATCATGGCATTCCCGTTGTCGGCACGCATTCGAAGATTGTCCAGCATGGTAGCCAGAGCCGTTTCAGTCCCATGGCCGGGGCGAAAGCCGAACTGATCCCTGTCGAGCAGAAGGTTCTCCTCCAGGAAGCAAGACAACGTCTTGCTAACTGATTTTTCGAGAATTTTCACCGGGTAAGGCAGGAGTGAGATGGGCCTGAAATTAGCAGGAACCAAAGGATCCAGATTTGGTTTCTTAATCAATGGGGTTACTACTGCTAATTTCCAACATTCCGGGACTGATCCTGCCATCAGAGACTGGTTGCAAATCAGCCTCAGGCCGGGAAAGGTGTTACGCCCGTACAGTTTCCAGATTTTATGAGGGAGGGGGTCAAGAGGAGAGCCAGAGGACACGCTTTCTATTAGACTGTCAAAAGCTGCCTGAGAGAGTGGTTGAAAGCTGTCTAAAGCCGCGGTCAGTGGGAGAACTCCGTCGGCCAGGCTAGTGGTTTCCTCAGAGCCCTCCTGAGTCTTGTCGTAGAGTGTGTTAACAATATTAGCGATTTTCTCCTGAAAGAAGGAGGCAATTTCATTGCACAAGGTTTGTGAGGGAGCTACTTTGTTGTTCATGCAATCCGGGTTGGAGAGATCGCGAACAATCTTAAAGAGGGTTTTAGTCCCATTAGAGGCCTGGGCGATGGAGCTCGCATAGAAATCAGCCTTGGACCTCAGGATCAGAGCTTTATATTTTAGTTGGATCAGTCTCAGATCTCGCTTGTCGTCCTCGGCATAGTTTCTTCTCCATTTCCTCTCGGCTTGCCTACGAGATAGTGTAAGCTGATGCAGCTCCTCATTGTACCAGGGCGCTGACCTTTTCCGCGCCTTCTTTAGGGATTTTATGGGAATGGTGCGATCAAGAGCCTTAATTATCTGATTGGTGAATGATTTATAGTTTTCATCCACGGACTTATCAGGGGAGAAATGGCTGGCGTCCGAAGATATGGTTAAAGGGTCGGCTTTGGCCAGTTTGGCCTATTCTCTGTCCTTCCTATAAAGGCTCTGCTGGCTGGACTTGTTCTTTTGACAGGGCAGCATCGTGCTCAAGAGTATCCTTCTCCTACCTTGTCGCAAAGACCTGGAACTCTCTTCCTCAACACATCAGGCAATCACCCACACTGCCTCAATTCAGGGAAGACCTCAAGACCTGGCTCTTCATCTGAACTGCAGGACCCACTCCCCAGCGCCTTGAGACCCTAACTGGTAATTAGCCCCATTCTATAAGAACCCTGATTGATTGATTGATTGATTGATTGATTGATTGACCCCTTACTACAGAATGCTTCACAAGGCCTATGGAAAAGTAGTGCGTGAACGCTGGTGTGATAGCCCTTAGTTGTTCTCCCATTGATGCATCTTGTAATACACAAAGTTCCTCTTCTCTATTTCAGGTCATTTTGGTGGCAACATGTTTCTAAAGTGAACTGACAAAAAATGGCCCCCAAACCTCATTGTCCAATATCGATGTCATGGCGTCATTCAGCAGGGCATGCACAACCCGCCTCAAAAAAGTGCCTTTGAACGTTCCATGTATCCATTCCATTCATCCTCCATTGGGTTCACTTAAGGTACACAAGATTGTGTTTTTAGTGTTGTGTCTATTATGTTGTATCATCTTTCTCCTCTCCAGTGAGCCTCGTGCAGTTTATCCCTGACTGACTCTCACGCTGGCCACGCGCAGCTGTCAGAGCGCATGTATTCCTGTGGACTGGGACACAAAATTAAGTAATTGTTTAAATATGCGCTTAATGTACTTTAGTTTGTTATTGGAAGAATATCCCGGAGACCTGAAAGAGGAAGTCAAACTAAAGATTTAGTGTGTTTATGCAACCGAGAGGACATGTGCTTCTCGTCTGTTGTGGCTGCATCCCAAGCCACACGCAGCACTTTCCTCCTCAGCGCGGCTTAGGGTGCTGACCGCCTGAAGTTAAGGGTAAAGGGGCGCAGAAGAGGGCGACACAGCAATTTACTAAAAGGCGAGTCATCAATAACACTGAGATAAATAGGAATACATGACTCACCTCCCGGCCATCTGGGGTGAGCTCTGCGTCCTGAAGGCAAGCAGGGTAAAATATTCAAACCCCTAAAAGGCGCACCGCTTGCCTTTGTGCTTGCTAATGGTAATGATACACGTCTTTGCTGATTAATCAGCTTACCAAGGTATTAAACCTTTCAAGAATCATTTGATAGACTCACAGACGAGAGATTGAAGTACAGACACAGTGAGTTTATCCTAGGTTACTACTGAGGAGTTATCCTATTGTACACATTATCATACCTGCCAATTAACACGAGGTCACCGTGTGACACACGATATCGTCTCCCATCACACAGTCTCCGGGTGAGCAGTTGACATCACACGATAGCAGGAAAAACGAGCTGAAAACCACTGTAAATAGTGGTTTTCAAACTCGTTTTTCGAGGCTTTGAACTGACGACGTCCAGAACATGGGCACCAGCCTCAGCAAGTATTTTTTTTTGGGGGGGGGGGGGGGAGCTGGGAGCAGGGTGGGGCTCAAAGGTTCCTCCTATATACTTTTCGGCACGAGCTTCGCCCCCTTCAAGGCCCCCCCTCACACTGTGAGATTGATCTTCAAGCTGGCAGGTATGCAATAGGATTATATGCACAATTGTTTTCTTAATGTATTCTGCTTTATGTACTGGCTGTACTGTCACTTGTTTCTATATGATCCCTATCATGCAAGCGTTGTGTCAATTATGCTTGTTGTACACCGAGCAACTGTTTGATAAAAATAATTTGAAAAAAAAAGAAACAAATTATGTAGGTTACCTATAGGTATAAGGTAAGGGTGACCTTGGAATAGCTTTTAAATATAAGCATCTTCAACTGCATCAAGAGCTGGTTTAATGTGATAAATGCCACATTAAGTAGAGGAACTCGCTACTTCACTGGGAGGATAGTCCTCCCATTGCTTAGGACACCAAGTATGGATGCGAACAGTATTTAGTACCTCAGTAAAGGAGCTCAATTTTGCCTGAAAATCAAATAAAATAACAGCAGACTTTGGCACTTTGAGTAAAGTTCTCACCTGGCTTCATGAGGTCAGTAGGTGACGTCGGCAGTTTGTACATTTCTGGGTCAGTGGGTATTTCTGTTTTGATGAAAACCCTTTATGACTTCTGTGAATGTTTATATGAATAATTATCAAGCGCAAGACTAGCTATAAAGCGCGTTAACGAGGGAGGGGGTAAGAAGGTGTGTGGAAGAAACAGAGCATGGGCCTTGGGCTGAGGGGCTGTACCTCATGATTTGTCAAAGAGGTGAAGAAGGCTGAGTTACCTGCAGATGAGATAGGCCTCAAAGAGGTGTCTTCAGCTCTACAGAAGTGAGGGACACATGAGCTTCTTGGATCTTGTGTGCATAACTGATCCAGATTTTCATGTTACTGTTAGGATTCCTGCCACTGCTTCCTACAGTCAGACATCATGGCACATTTATGAGGTTTACTGAATAAGTTGGTTCGAGGAACTCAGAACTCTGACCTAGTGAAGGCTTGAAATACCCCGACTCACTGGAATTTCTGTCATGTGAAGAAGACAAAACTGTTTGGTGTTGCTCTTCCCTCAACTCTTCTTCTTTTGCTGCTTTTCTCATTTTGTACAGGTAGATATGATTTTTTACCATGGTAGCGTAAATTGATGTTCCCTGTCTTTTTTGTGTAGGGCAATGTCCCGCTTAAGTAAATTGAAAAAATCCTGCTAAAATCCCATTAACCTCTCTTCATCAGGAGGATGGTGTATGGTGCAGCCTTCCACCTCCAGGTGGCCAACTCCAGTCTGCAGTGGTTGGGTTAAGATACAATCTGTCTGCTCCTTCTATGTGGTGTGTGTCATGACTTGGTGGTCTGTGTATTATGATGATAATGCGATGGTGCAAATACCAACATGCTTTGCTGAAACATGCTTCAAAATCTTTCACTGCCTGAATGCATCGGAAACTGGAACCACTGCAGCCTTGTCCAGCAGGAAGTGCTATTGAGCATAACTGAGGGGCACTGGGGGGCTTTACGTAAAAGCGGTTCATCTGTCAGCCTGTGTGGCACCTGTTCTATGGATCTCCCTTCTGATTCTTTCTAATAACACTGCCCCAAGCATTGAGGTCACCCACACACCCACACATCCCGAACCCCTCCCAGTAGCCATGCCCTGAGAAGAGGTGCCTGTCTGCGGTTCAGAGCTCTGATCCCACTGATGACGCATGCCATTGCCATCTTAAGCCAGACCCAAATGACTGAAAACAGCTGCTTCTAAGATCTATCTTTAAACGCACAGATGGGATGGTTTGCAATTTTCCCTGGTTCATGTGGGTGGCTCGGAAGCCAAGATCTTTCCAAGACGAGCTGGGTAAGATTTGGTTATACTTAGCGTAGAACAGATGTGTAATTTCGGTCATTCACTTTCATTCCGGGGTTTCACTGACTCCTGAAAATGAAACCTCTAGTGTGCAGCTTCCCACGAGCCCTGTTCCTGGTTAGCTCTCCTGGCGCCGGCTGCTCAGTGAGTGCACGTGGTTGAAACGTGTTGTCCGTTTGACAATGTGCACGTCATGAATGACGGTTACAATATCGTTTTCTAACTCGCTGCTGATGGCGTCCAGATGAAGCCTCGTGTGAATGGCAATGGGCAGGGATATAAACGGAGCCCAAAGAGTTAATCTTTGAACAGAAATGAGACGGCTGCTTTTCTTTCTGCCGCCTCTGTGAAATCATGAAGAAGGATGTACGTCATCCCTGTCAAAAAGACCTAAGGACTCTAGGCCTCATTTATAGGATTTCGGGGAAGGGCTGCAAGGCACTGTGCTGGCTACCCTAGCCAAAGTGAAGGCAGGAATGCCCTGCATTCAAGCAATACGGTGCATTCCTGTTTTGGCAGCCTAGCGCCAACGTAGGCACCCTTGCACCATAGTGCAAGGGCGCCTCCGTTGCAGGCAGGATTGTTTTTGTGCAGGGAGGGGCACCTTCCTGCACAAAAGAAGCCAAAGAGGCTTTTCCCTCTTTCTATGTGTGCAGCACACATGGAAAGAGGAAAAAAATGAGGAGAAATAAACATATTTCTCCTCATTACGCCTCACCTTAGGAGACGTATGGATTTGGCACTTCCCCAGGTTTATATAACTTTGTAAATCTTCCTTAAGACCATGTTCCTGTCTGTGAGAATGTTGTGTGTGCTTTTGCTTGGGGAGCATTCTAGTGTCAGACCGAAGCTACAGAATGACTGTGATGTCACCACAGAAGGTTGAAACTGGAGCTGACCAGCAGAGAAAAGGGTTTTGACTGGATCAGAAATCTGAAAGAAGCTATGCACCCGGCATACTTAGAGTTCGTCATGGAAGTTAAGCCATAGCAAAGTTTTAGTGTTAAAACATAACTAGGGCAGTTTCATATTGCGCTATGATCGGGATTCAGCTCTCTGAAGAGAACAATCCTTAAAACAAGCTTTGGCAACGCCAATTGATCTGGTGTTGGCCGCCAGAATTCTGGCAAATCTTGTTTTGTCATGGTTTTTGCAAAACTTTACTGTTTGGGAATATCCCAGGCCCTCAACAATAAAAAAAATATATACCACAAGTACAAAAAATATATTTTGGTCTAAAAAATAAAACATTGCCATAGTACTCCCTGGCACTGAAGGGAGCTACTTAAAAGGTTAATCTGTCTGGCATTGGCTGCACATCTCAAGAGCAAGGTCGGGTGATAGAACTATAGAGAAAAAGAAAGAAAGAAAGAAAGAAAGAAAGAAGAAAGAAAGAAAGAAAGGAAGAATGATAGAAAATAAAAACAAGAAGAAAGGAAATAAGGAAAAAGAAGATAAGGCAACATAAATCTTTACGGGACACTTTAGTGCATAGTCACACTGGAACACCTGACAAGAAGGGTGTTTGGCTACAGGAGCAAAGGGGTTTCTACAAATGTGGCAGGTGTAAGGCTTGGAAGAAGAGCAAGAATGTCAAAACATACCATATTGCCACTGGTAAAGAACGTAGGATTAACACGTTTTGGGCATGTAGCAGTGACTTCTGTGTCTATGTTCTGGTGTGCCCTTGTGGACTTAGATATATGGGTAGCAAAATAGGTCCAGGTAAGAAAATGATACTGGATGCTCGTCTGTGTTGCTGTCTTCCTTCCTGGGAGCACTGGGACCACAGACCACGAGTCCCAGCCTCCAGATCGGTTTGCTACCGCCAGCGCCGGTTTCCCGCACCTAGAGACCATATTGCCACTGGTAAAGAACGTAGGATTAACACGTTTTGGGCATGTAGCAGTGACTTCTGTGTCTATGTTCTGGTGTGCCCTTGTGGACTTAGATATATGGGTAGCAAAATAGGTCCAGGTAAGAAAATGATACTGGATGCTCGTCTGTGTTGCTGTCTTCCTTCCTGGGAGCACTGGGACCACAGACCACGAGTCCCAGCCTCCAGATCGGTTTGCTACCGCCAGCGCCGGTTTCCCGCACCTAGAGACCATATTGCCACTGGTAAAGAACGTAGGATTAACACGTTTTGGGCATGTAGCAGTGACTTCTGTGTCTATGTTCTGGTGTGCCCTTGTGGACTTAGATATATGGGTAGCAAAATAGGTCCAGGTAAGAAAATGATACTGGATGCTCGTCTGTGTTGCTGTCTTCCTTCCTGGGAGCACTGGGACCACAGACCACGAGTCCCAGCCTCCAGATCGGTTTGCTACCGCCAGCGCCGGTTTCCCGCACCTAGAGACCATATTGCCACTGGTAAAGAACGTAGGATTAACACGTTTTGGGCATGTAGCAGTGACTTCTGTGTCTATGTTCTGGTGTGCCCTTGTGGACTTAGATATATGGGTAGCACTATAGGTCCAGGTAAGAAAATGAGACTGGATGCACGTCTTTGTTGCTGTCTTCCTACCTGGGAGCACTGGGACCACGGACCACGAGTCCCAGCCTCCACATCGGTTTGCTACCATCAGCACCGTTTTCCCGCACCTAGAAACCCTTTAAAATCTTCCAAGGGCTCACGCAGCGTGGGACGCCCATCTTCGTTGCTGCCTTCCTGCCTGGGAGCACGGGGACCACGGAACATGAGTCCCAGCCTCCCGAGCGGCTTGCTGCCGCCAACGCCAGTTTCTCGCGACTGGAGGCACTTTAAAATCTTCCAAGGGCTCGCGAAGCGTGTGACACACGTGGGCGTGCCAAGACAGCGCCCGGGCAAAGCCCGGGCCAAGAGCAGGCCCATCTGCGCCCGGAGGAGCCTGGAGGAGGCTAGGCTGGGCCATCCCTGACAACTGCAGCACAAGGAGTAGGATAGCACTATTCAAGGTACTGTGTGTTATGGCTGTGCCAAGTTTAAACCTGTCCTGGTTGTCTGGGCTCAATAATGGGAAAGAGCAAGGTAGGGGACGTTGCCAACCTTGATCACACCATAAAGAAATCAAAGAAATCAGGTCCAGCTAAGCATGGGGTCAGAACAGGGGCTGCTACTCTTGATCAAACCACATTAGCAGATATTGATACAGTAATTGGTGAGGTTGAGCTGCTGCTTACATCAAATAAATCTAGAGATAAGACCAAAGCAGCGAAAGTTCCGGCTATGTTTAGGGCATCAAGTGGCCGGAGGGCTCCTATTTTAGTTTAGACCTTGGTTGAGAGCCCTGGTATATCGCCTACACCACGAGCGATGGAATCAGAAGGCCAAGTTACTGGGCCTGCACCTGTTTTAGGTCAGGCTCCTGCACTATCCCAGCCTGTTGAAAGTATCACTGTTGATCATTCCCTAAAGACCCCATGCCCTCTATATCCAACCATTACAGTGCCCTGTTTCAACCAATTTGGTCCTATTCAATCTATGGATGAACCAGTGGGAGTTGAATCATTGAAAGTTACACCACAGGACATTCCTTCCATTGTTTCCTCGCCAAGATCGCAAAGTGTACATGCAGTTACGATGAACAATTCAGTGGACAATGAACTGTTGTATAGTAAAATGAATGAGCTTTGCATTTAACTTGGGTTACTTTCAGTGAATGTACTGACTCTTAAATCTGTGCTTGCGTGTAGTTGCTGCTGTAGTTGTAGGAGCTCTGGGAAGTCACACACTGGGAAGACTCTTTGCTCTGGGGTGCCTAGGGACACAGAGTTGGCTCCTGTTTCCATTATAAGGGGTACGGGGAAACGCAGCACTGAGGGCCTTACCGATTCCAGTTCCCTAAGTAATAATACCTATTCAACGTCTGTAAAACAGAATCGGGATAGGGATTTATCTCCCTCAGGTACGAATCCCAAACCTGTACTTGCGAACCCCCCTACATTATTGCCCCAATTGGTCACCAAGCAGATGACAGTGAGTAAGCTTTCGAGCAGAATATCAGCAAATCTTTTTGTCTCTCATGGGGTCTCTTCCCCTTATACTATGTCTATTGGTTCTGCTCCCTATCCACCTACAAGGAGCTTTCCCCTGAAGTCTGATCCCCAACCATTAAGGGAAAAACAGAAATCTAATAGGTCCAAATACATGGTACGAGTTCCCATACTGCATGCAGGTGCCAGAGAGGATACTGAAGCACTAATGAAAAAGGTGATCTACTGGTAAAGACATGAGCGGCACTGCCTATCATGAATAAATCTGATATTGCATTTGCAAAAAGGTGCTCAACTCCATCCTCACATTATGATCACATTCATGTTGTCCTATGTTCCAATTTGCTGGTTGAAAATCTAATTAATTTTTAATTATGTACCAGTGATTGTGCGGGGAAAAAACAAACAGGAATACAATTCAAAGCATTTTCCCCACTATTGAGGGATCGAATGGGCCAACAGAATGAGGGTTTTGCCCACGCAACTGATGTTTCCAATGTTACTACTTCTCGATTTCCTGCCCTATTATCTCCCATGAAAGTACCAGATTGACTACTTAATAGGCATATGTGTCCAAGTTACAGTACGGGCTGTATGAAATTTGGGGCAAAGGGGGATGTAATAAATAATTGTGGTACAATTCATGTAGAAGAACAAGTGTCCCCTTCAGGTACTAATAATAATAAGGATGCTTCGCAAGATGAGGCCCAAAGCTTACCTGAAATATATGACAATGATGATTGTGATACTCTGCGACCCCTTGATGAATATGCAAGACCACAAAGCCTCTCATGACTTAACTCTAACATCGATATGGGTGATGGATCTGATACTCTCCCGTGTTTACACCTACTGTCCTGGAATTTAGCAGGTGTAAATCTGAAATTATGTGACCAGAACTGGTTAAGGTACATTACAAGTCTTGATGTGTGTCTGCTCCAGGAGACATGGGCTACAGAGAGTCCATATAGATGGGTATACATCCCTTAGTGTAGACGCTAAACCTACATTGCACTTTGCCAGAGCTAATGGAGGGCTTTTAACTTTGATAAAGAATGGGCGCTTTAGCACTTTAACTGCCTTGAAAATAGATTGCCCAGATCTAATGGGGACTCTAGTCATCCTACCCTCTGGTCTCTCTCTGGCAATATTTATTATCTATGTTAGATCAGTTTAGCACAATGATACATTCACAACTTTAGCATTTGAGATCACAGTAGAGGAAGATAAGCACTGGGGAATTCCAAAACTGATATCGCCCCCAAGAAAAAATCTTTCTTCCTGTGCACTACAACTAGTCTCGCTGGTCACTAGTAGAGGGCTAAGAGCCGTTAATGGTTGTACCATCTCTGACCCCCTGCATGCACCAACATTTAAAAGAGGCATATGTGTTTGTGTAATTGATTATGTATTAACTGATGTGAGAATGTGGCCCTTACTAGCTGATATGAAAATTAATGCAAGGTCTGATTGTGATCATAACTCACTTGAGGTGTCATTTTCTGGAGAGCCCTTGGGACAAGGGTATGCTGCCCTGCCCACGTTTGTCCCCGCTCCTCCAGTAACTAACAACCATCGTACTGTTAAATGGCCCAAAGTTATAGCAAACCTAGCAGTCTATTCAGAACTTTACAAACAGTTTGTTGCCTCTTTTGATCAATAAATATGAGGGGATAGACCCAGCTAGAATACCTAAGCTATTAGTTCATAACCAGTTGTTTGGTGAACTCCAAAAGATCTTTTACAAAGAGGTGACTGTTACTAATATGATACACTCCAGACATCATGCTTGGTTTGACTCTGTATGTAAAACAACCAAGAACTCGTTAAAATCTGCTATTATTGAGGGTGACAGAGGCAATATTCGTACTGCCACAGGATTATATAAATTCCAACCTAGACAGGCTAAAAGAGATTGAGAAGATAAGTTCTGGCAGGACTTACTTGTAGCTAGTAAGACCAAGGACAGTAGATTCTTTTGAAAATTAGTAGCGCAAAACAGCCATGAAAGTGTGAAGTACCCTAGCTTTAATATATCACCTGAAAGCTGGGTGACCCATTTTTCATCACTATATTCACTAAGAAAGCCCAGTGTCTCTGCCAGTCTGATTAATGTAGCTGAAGATATAACTATACTTCCTTCAGAGCAAATGTCACATAACACTTCCATTTTGTTTAGTCTAGAAGAGCTGAATAGTGCAATGCATTCTCTTAAATTAGCTAAGGCACATGGGCCTGATAAAATTCCAGGTGATCTTTTTAAGTCAGAGCCATTTATCTGGTCAATCTATTTTAACCTATTATCGAATGCCATCTTGGCCGGGAGAGTTGTCCCTGACTCATGGAGGGGGCCAAGATAATAACTATATTTAAAAGGGAGATGTTAATAATTCAGCCAACTATAGACCAATAAGCCTGCTAGATAATGCCCAAAAACTTTCAGTCGGCAAGTCCTGAATAAACTAGAATGATTGGATGAAAAACAGATTCTCTCTCCCTTTCTAGCCGGTTTTAGATGAAAAATCAGTACTTTAGACCAGATTTTTAGATTTTCACTTTTGCACTGGAAAAATGCGCTTTTACAACAGGGTATGCTGTATATCGCATTTATAGATCTTAGAGCAGCCTTCAACCTCATCCCCCCCTCCAATTTGTGGCAGGTGCTACTCAAGTTAGGTGCCCCCAGCGACCCTGTACACATTTACTGAGTAAGTTATACAAGGATAATTATGACCAAGTACACTGGGGACCGAGTTGTGAACTAACAGAACGCATTCCTATTGAACGGGGAATTAGGCAAGGCTGTGTGCTTGCCCCTACTTTGTTTTCTCTCTACCTAAATGTTGTAGTCAAGGTTCTGAAAAATTGTGTATAAGACTCCCCAATGCTGAATAATAGGCAGGTGCCGATCCTATTATTCGCCGACGACTCACTACTCATTTCAAAGTCTACCATGGGTCTGCAGACCATGGTACACAAATTCTTAGGCTTTTGCAATGAAAGGGGTCTCAAGTTCAATGTTAATAAAACTAAATTTATGATATTGGGTACGGGGGCTAGGAAAGGTAAAACAACTATACGGATCGGCAATGAGATCCTTGAGCGGATTGACAATTTTGATTATTTAGGAGTACGATTCGTGGACAGTTTTAAGTGGCTAGACCAGATTATGAAAAGTTAACTCCTATCAACCACAGGTCAAATGCATTCTGAGGATGCAAATGAGAACAGTGTCCCACGTAGTAACCCCAGTTCTGGAGATTTATCACGCCAAGGCGCAAGGGGCTGCTCTCAATGGGGCTGAAGTTTGGGGCTATGTCAATGCTCAGCCCTTGGCACTGGTAAAAAATAGCTTTGCTAGGAAAGCATTATGTCTCCCTCATAGTACACCCCTTATCCAATTGCATCTAGAACTGGGATTAAAAAGAGTAACTGATTTGGTTGCCTTGAAAATATTGGTTTATTGGGACTGTCCCTGGTGTACACCAAAGCTTGTTGATTATAGGGATCCTTTGAGTGAAGTTGTTAATCTACCAGGTGCTAGATCACTTCCATGGATCAAACATGTGTCCTCATGGATGGGAAAGTTGGGTCTCCATAGATTCTGTGTTGATCCTACCAAATGAAAGAAAACTGACATACACCTACTTAAAACCTCTTATTGGGATTTTATCAATGCAGGTATAATAATAAGAAGTACTGTAGGATCTCTGATCAATACATTTCTAGATTTTAAACCTCTCCCATTTCTAGAGGAACACCTAGATTTTATACCCTCTGCTTTTCCTAAAAGCCTTTTTGTACAGTTTCAGCTGGGGATACTATCCGTAAGATCGTTCACCTATAAACGGACTATAGACCAGCTAACACTGACCTGCCAATGTGTAATCAGGGTAATGAAAATGAATCACATTTATTATTTTTCTGCCCAGAGTACTCGTCCCTTCGTAGGAGGTGGATTATTTCTATTTGTCGTGAAATGGGGGTTGCACGTTATCAAATAGCCCTAAGAATCCTAAAGACTGAACTCTCTTCCAGAACTGTTTTAGCGGTTAGTAAATTTCTTGAGGCAGTTTGACATAAACACAGTGCAATTTTTAAAACTAAACCAGTGTAATGACCATGAGCTCTATTTTATTACTTATCTTGTAATAATGAGCTGTTTTTCTTCTGTATTGATTTTATGTCATTTTTTATTGTAGTTAGATATATATATTTATTGTTGTTTTTTATATTGATAACATTTATGGTGCTATTAGTTTGATTTTTGTTAAATACTGTGGCACTAGATGTTATCGGATTCTGAAGCACTTGGCACTTTAAACTTGGGCATGTCCCTGATGAGGGTAGATACCATGTATTGCTGCTACTATTTTATAAACACATTTGTTTTACCCATATTTTATCTTTTTATCGCTAGTTTTTATAATTATTGCACATTTTTGTATTGGAAGTGGTACTTGAAATGAGTTATATTCCTCTTGCATTGGGGGTGTCTATAGTCTTTAGCTCGACAGATAATGGTGCATTGGGCAATCACACGATCTATGTCTGTGTATTGTTATTGATATTTTAATGTTTTGTTTGTCTTGTTAAAAACTTTGATGGTTGTAATAACCAAATAAAGTAAATTACTGCTACTGTGGAAATGTGCCTACAAGTGGGAACACTGTTGCAGGGTCACCCTCTTGTCCACGGGTCCAAAGACCAACAAAATAGAGATCGGCACTGGAGTTGAAATAAATAACAAGTTTATTAATCACTCATGAGTGGGACCACATCCACACAACACTCTCAAGTGCTGCATGAGGTAGTACACTGAATTCACAAGCCATTGTCCTTTTTACACCAGTTTTCTGCAATGTAAACATGTGAACAGAAATAGGAAGAACACGTTTTAGAAATAGTTACCAGAAAACAAGGGCAGATGAATAATTACGTGGTCAGCAAAGTGGGAGGGGGAGCATGAATGCTTATGGCAGCAGTAAATGGTTGACAGTTAACATCTGAAATCAGGTGCACTGGCAGCTACAAACCCTCAGCACGTACATTGCTTTTAGCTGCGTCAGGAAGTCAACTAAAATAGATAACACAAGCAGAGTGAAAAGACAAGAAGCAGAGGATGGGAGAGTTACGAAAGAAACGAAATGGACACAGCAGCCAAAATGGCTGTCGCTTATGCTAAGTTAAATATTACACATTTCCACAGACGACCCTTTTAGCATAAGCTAAGACATTTTCTTATGCTTCAGAAGGGGTACGATAAACATCATGTATATCAATTAGCATCATATTACTGACTTCTCGGTCTATTGCTAAACGGGCATTTACATTTTGGACATTCGTTTTAGATGGTAGACAAGTAGTACAAGTGGAAATACAGAGGGAACAAAGCATTGGCCCGCATTGGATACATAAGCAACAAGAGAAGAGAACTGCAATAATTATGAGCAAGGCCGCTAATATTTTCAAACCCCTTACAGAAAATACGCTCCAGAACCATCCAGCCCAAGTCCATGTTCCTGAATATTGATGTATCTCAGTGGCTATTTTATGCATTTTGGAAATGGCTTCATAAACAGAAGGGGCGTGGTCAAGGATAAATACACAACAACTACTACCGATAATGCGACATGCTCCATCACGATCAGCTAGAATAACGTCTAGCACCATTCTGTTTTGTAAAGTCTCAATTCTCGTAATTTGGAGTTCTGTAATATTTCCAAGCGCCATTGCTGTCTGATTAGTCACAGTCTCTACTACACGGGTTAAGCGTCTGATCTTCCTACTATTTAAAGCCGCACCAACAACGAAAAAGAGTCCCAAATTAAAGTCAACATATTGCTGTAATGTAGTGTCAGTTTGATCCACTTCATCATTATTTATAGTTCTTTTGAATCGGTTCAAGGAAACGTCACTAAACCGTTTTTGATCTTTATGATAAGATGCAGGTGATAGGAACACAGGAGAAAGCAAGAAGGATACATAACATGTTCCAGACCATCTGATTGGTAGATGATAGTAGCCTTTACTCCCACAAATGAAATAAGTGTTGTGCGAGGATAGAAAACTGCGATTGTTTATTCCAGTAATGTTCAATACTGTGGTACAGTCACTTTTTCCCACTGAGATACTACCAAAACTGCTCACACAAAGATTTGCTCGGGCTCTAGTAACAGCGATAACAAAAGGCCCATTACTCTTGGCCGTTCGAGTGTTTTGGAAAACATAATGTGTGGAGGAATTTCCTTTGCGATACTCCTCCATTCCCCATACAGTTCATTTGGCTTGTGGGTCCCCTTACTCATCGGGATAACAAACTTTATTAAGTTTTGCATTAAGTCTTCCTGCATCAGCTAAAGTAATATTAGCAATTTCAGAGGCCCACAACAGTGCAAACCAGGCTCTACAGGAGCCATTATGCAAGAATGGCATGGGAATGAAAGGCATTCCTCCCTTCTTCTGATGAGCTGGCATCATTCCAAATACTCAGCAGTTGGTAATGTTCATAGCAATATGAGTATGATGCAACATTTGTATGAAAGTGTTATTGAGATACGACATTCGGTGCTTCTTTTCATGATAGGGAAGAGTAAAATAATAATGTTTGGTGGGGACAGGAGTAGTAGCAGTCTATAAGTTTCGAGCCGGAGCTACTTCCTCTACAACCCACATTATGACAGTAATGATGACAACAGTCAAAGTTAGTCCAATAGCGAACATCATATTTTTACTACAGGCTTTTGAAGCGTTCGATTTCTTCTCCTCCGGCATGTTCATTTAGTCGGAAAACAACAAAACAGATGGTGCCCTAAGGTCCTGGGCAGGCGTTGGTTTCTTCACTAACGTTGAGACAAGTAGTCACTAATAGGCTACCCCCTTTGTAGTCAGTCTTTAACCACCCAGGACAGTGGCTCAAACAGTCTCTTTCTGCGATGAAATGTCTTTCTTCCCGGACCAAAGCAGATATCTAGATGTACCAGGGATCGTGTGGTCTGGGAAGACTTCCTCAGGTCTGTCAGGTGACACAGCTCGTCCTATCTCGGTGACCAGGATGTCGTGGTGATCTGTCAATGCCGCGGGGCTCACGAGGGCATGTGGGACTTTTCGATAATGGGTGGCATGCACCCAATTCTTACGGTTGGTCACTCGCAGTGCAGTTCTGGTAGCTAGGAGGACTTGTTCCGGTCCGCGCCAACGAGGTGCCAAGGAACTCGTCCGTTGGAAGGACTTAGTCAAGACAACGTCACCAGGCCGCAGATCATGGCCATCACCCTGCGACCTGTCTCGAAGGGCTTCCTGTACCTGCTGATGAATAGAAGACAAGCTGTCAGTTAACTGGGACTCATCAGCACATGGGGTACATTATGTATAGGGCGTGGCTTAGGGATTCCCCAAATATTCATGGGCCTGCCAAACACAACCTCATATGGCGTAAGGCCAGATCGTGTATGTGGTATTGATCTGATAGAAAGTTGTGCTAGAGGCAGGGCATCAGGCCATTTCAAAGACGTGTAGGCCTGTATTTTAGCCAATTTCAATTTCAGGGTGGAGTTGTAACGCTCCACCAAGCCTGCTGATTGTGGGTGAAAAGCGGCATGAGATTTCTGCCTAATCCCTAACCCTTTCATGACATATTCAACAACTTGCTCAATGAAATGAGGTATGTTGTCACTATAAGACCTGACTAATGCCGAATCGAGGGAAGAACTTCTTTAGGAGAACTTTCACTGTTGTGAGAGCTGTATTATCCTTCGTAGCATACGCCTCCACCCATTTACTAAAGGCACAAACCACTACCAAGACATATTTTAAGTTATTACAGAGCTCAAACTGAATGTAGTCCATTTGCAGGACCTCAAAAGGTGCAGTTGGTGTCGCAAACCCTCCTGCTTGAGTTCGCGTTCCCTTTCCAGGATTATACTGGAGACAGACCAAACAAGACTGGTTCATCTTTTTAGCAGTGCCGGCAAGATCAGTATGATCCCAAACTTGCAAAAGTTGCTTTGCCATTGAGGATGTACCAACATGTGCCGGCCCATGTGCCATGTGAATCAAGGGGTATAAGTAAGCTGTGGGTAACTTCCATTTGGTCATATCTTTATTCCTTCAACAGCCCTCATCATCCAGTGCTCCCTCCTTAGACCATTGGTCTAGTTCATCAGTGGAGGCAGATTGTTGCATGTACAGCACCTCTTGCCTGGCATCATGCCAACGTTCAGCTTGTGACTTCACTACATACATAGATGTGGTACTTCGCTGCATTGCTGTTTCACAGGCTGTGTAATCTGCAAAGGCATTACCTGCTCCTATTTTATCAGTCACTTTCTTGTGTGCACCACACTTAACAATTGTCACTCTCTTAGGATAGGTTAGAGCAGTAAGGAGATTATGTACTAATTCTCCATGCACTATCTGTGTCCCATGTGAGGTGAGAAAGCCCCTTTCTTTCCACAAACGACCAAAATTGTGTGCCACCCTGAAAGCGTACTGGCTGGTAAAAATGTTAACAAGCAAATCTGTACTAAGCTCACATGCTCTCATTAGTGCAATCAATTCGGCCACCTGGGCAGACTTCTGTGGGATGCGACCTGTTTCAACTACTGTCTGAAGTGTTGTAATCACATAGGCAGCCGATGTAGTGCAATCAGGTAATTTTAGATACGAGTCGTCAACCCATAGCTCTCCATCAACACTAGGGAGAGGTGTATCTTGTAGGTCTATGCGGTCTTTTGTTTGCTCTTCAGTAAGGAATATACAATCATTAAACTCTTGCGACTGAGACTCAGTAGCTGGAAATGGTAATAGTGTAGCAGGGTTTAGGGTCAGACATCTTTTCAGCGTAATATGAGGGGCAAAAGTGTCAATTCATTTCCTGTCAAGCGAGCACTAGTCAAATGCTGTGTTTTCGTTTGATTCAGCAAAGCATCAACAGAATGGGGTACTAACACAAGCAGTTTATGTGACAAAACTATTCCTTCACTCTGACGTATTGATACAGCCATTGCTGCCACTGCTCGGAAACATCCAGGCAGTGTACGTGCGACTGGGTCAAGGACAGCTGAGAAATATGCACAAGGACTTTGCTTATCACCGTGTGTCTGTGTGAAAACTGAGAGGGCACAACCTTGGCTCTCGTGTACATAGAGTGTGAAAGCTTTAGTGTAGTCTGGAGTTCCTAATACTGGTGCAGAGCAAAGAGCTTAGCATAACTGTTGGAAAGCATTCTGACATTCAGTAGTCCATGGGAGGGGCATCGGAGTGTCTTTAGTCAAAAGGGCCAACAAAGGTTTAATAATGTACGAAAAACTGGGGATCCACTACCTACAAAAAGAAGTGAGGCCTATTAGTGCACGGACATCCTTCTGAGTACGGGGCACGGGAGTATCTAAAATAGTCTGAATGCGGTCTGGTGCAAGTGCACGTTCCTCCTTAGACAGAAGGTGACCTAAATAGGTAACCTGCTGTCTACAAAATTGCAATTTCTTTCGCGAGACTTTGTGATCATGAGAGGCAAGAAATGATAACAATAACAGTGTTCCTTCTTCACACTGCTCAGCGGTATCTGCAGCCAATAAATATTGTCGACATATTGGATAAGGGCCACCCCTTTAGGTACAGGAAAAGAATCAAGCTGCCTTTTTAATGACTGACTGTATATGCTAGGACTCTCTGTATAGCCCTGTGGATTTCTACAGAACCAAAATAATCTATTTTTCAGGGTGAACCAAAACAAAAAATTTGTCTGTCAGAGTGAATGGGTATCGTGAAGAAAGCATTCTTCAAATCGATCACCGAAAATGTAGTGGCATTAGGAGGGACTATTGTGAGAAGTGTAGTGATATCAGAAACTACCGGATATTGGGGCACTGCAATTTTATTGACTTTCGCAGATCAATAAGGAATCTGTAGATTTTAGTGTCAGTGTCTTTTTTCAAAATAGGAAGGATAGGGCTATTGCAAGTGTTATAGGGGACTTCCTCCACTACCCTACTTTAAACAAATCCTGAACAATATGTGCTAATGCTTCTTCGCCTTCTCGAGATATTTTGCATTGGGGCAGTCAAGGCAATGAAACACCCTCCTTTACTTGAATGTGTACAGGTGGAATAACCATTTGACACACATCAGTATCTGATTTAGCCCACAAAGTACTGGGTAAGGATGCCAGAGCGACATCCTCATTGATAAGACACAATCTCTCAACCTTTGGATAATTGTCATTCAAAATAACACGCACACCTTTCAGAGAACAACGTATTGTGGCACGAAAATATTTAAGCATATCAATACCCACAATGTGTGGTAGGGGTAAGTAAAAATGGACATGCTGCAGTGAATTCATCAAGTCTGAATTCAAGTGGCTGTGAAAGTGGGCTAGGTGTAGGTGTCCCATCGAATCCTATCGATATTATCATTGTGACGGACAGGGGAACCCTAGGAACCAATGTTTTAGACAGAGAACTACGGGTAGCCCCTGTCTCAACCAGAAACCAATCAGTAGATCCCAAGACGTTTGCATCAACATAGGGACCCATTTGATCTACTGGCACCTCAATCGGTTCCTTACCCCATCCTAGGCATCCCTATGCATAATCGGAATCCGCAAGGGCATCAGCAGAATAATCAGACATTTGATATTGATTTCGTCTATTAAAAGTATTAGAGTAATTTGGTCCTTGTTCAACTGCTTCAAATCTGGGGCAAGCTCCTGTACCTCCCCTGCTTCCTGAATTCCCTGGGCGTCCTCTTATACTGCCCCTTCCTCGCTGATACTGAAGACCTCGCAAAAGAGGACACTCAGAACGCCAATGCCCAGTCTCTTTATAATAAGCACACTGATCAGGGGACAAATTTGCTCGAGGAAGAGGGGGCACTCCAGGTGTATACATTGCACGTCCGCCTCTTCCACCTCCCTAAATGGTGGACCATATACTTGAGCCAGCATAACTTTTGTCTTTAATTCTTTAACCTTCTTATCCTCCCTGCCTTTCGCTTCTTGTTCCTGTCACTCATAATATTAGGCCATAGTCAAAAGGGAAACTGGGGAAGACGTGGTCCAAGAACTCTTGCTGGCCTTTAAGTGACTAGCTATTTCTGGTAACATATTAGTGACAAATTTGTAAACAAACAAATGCTTACCCGTTTCATCGGCCAATGACTGACCACTAAAATCATGGAATGTTTCTCCAAACCTTGAAAAGAAATCAGAAACTAGCTCATCCTTTTTCTGTGTACAGGATGCTAACGCAGTCCAATCTATTTTCTTTGTAAGTATGAGAGTCTTTAACTTAGTCACAATAGCTTTAGGAAGATCTAATATCTCCTTCTGAGGTTTCTGCGCAGGCTCCCTTTCCGCATCTATTTGTTCTAACTGTTCCCAGGTATCGCCATATGCTACATTATCATCTATTTTACGTGTCGTTCTCCACATATCTGGAGGCAAAATAAACCAGAAGAACATATCAATATCTGGCAAGGTCATAGTGCAGGAGCTATTGGCTCCTTACACCTCCTCATAGAAGGTGGCAGGATTTTTCCGTGGGTCGGGCAAAGCAGCTTTAAGAGCCATCACGTCAGCTCTACTCGAAATGAACCGGTGATTGGCAATTCACTGACACTGATTCCAAAAATTACTTTTTGTAAAGCACGCTCTATGAGTGATATGCTTGTAAAAAGTAGTCCTGAGGTAGTAACTACCAGTACCTGGCTACAAACTACAAAAGGGTTCATAACATGCTCAGTTTGTAAGGCGTGCAAACTAGGTAGGAGTAAAACGGCCTATAAAACTCCTTTTCACGATGCACCTCTCACAATATCCCAAAAATTAACATGCAAAACTGATTTTGCTGTTTATGTGCTGGAGTGTATGTGTGGCCTGCAATATGTGGGTAGCACCAAGTTGCAGGTTCACAAGAGTATACTCCAGCACATGTGAGCAATCAGTAACAATGACGCATCGTATCCAGGAGCCAGGCATTTCAAGGAGGTCCATGGCAGTCGCCTGGATCACCTAAGCTATTTTGTGGTGGATACGGTTCTGCCACTTAGACGTGGTGGTGACCGAGAGGCCTTGTTAAGGAAATAAGAAACAAGGTACATCCTCGAGTTGGACACAAAGACGCCCAGTGTGCTCAACTCGATTGAGGATTTTTTCACCTGCCTGTGAACATCCCACCATTTGATTAAATATTCTTGGCACATTTTAAACAACTAAAACCTGTATGCCTGACCTCCTCACCTGTAACTTCAGTTTTTTTAAGATTAATTATTAGCACTTTTTTAGCACGAGCACTTCGTTTTTTAGGCAGAATTGACACTAGGCCCACTCGGGCCTCGCACTTTGTTATTGATGGTTCAAGGGAATATATTAAAAACATCCTTTTGCGGTGGCGGTGCCTGAGGCTTGGGGGGGCCTTTGAGCCCCCCCCATGAATATTGAAGCCCCAGGGGTGGCGGTCCCCGGGGCTGGGGGGGCTGTGAGCCCCCCATACATAATTTTATAAAGCCCATGTTGATTGCGGTCCCTGGGGCTGGGGGGCCTCTCTGGCCCCCCATTCACATAATAATATTGCCGCTGGAACTTGGCCTCGCGGGAGCCCGCGCTTCGTTTTTTTTTAATCGACAGGATCCGTGCACCCTGCGCTCATCTTCCTGTTTAAAAAAAAAAATGTTGTGGGGCCCAGGGTTCCTTGTGGGACCCCCTAAGCAGGCCTAGGGGGTCAGGGTGTTTCTACTCTGCCCCCTTTTTGCGTTTTGCGCACTTTTTTCAAGGATTTCTTGTGCCTCGGTTCTACCGAGGCACAAAATGGCTGCCAACACTTCCTGGTTTGGAGTGTTGACAGCAAGTTGACAGCCAATTAACATGCAGCTCGTGATCGGGAGGGTGCGCGCAGGGTGCGCTCAGGGTCCGCAGATCCACCACGCCCATAGATATATATGTGATTTTACTTTTGATTTTCTCAGGAACTACTGAACGGATTTACACCATTTAACCAAAAGGCATGACTCTGAACCAAGGGCTACCTTTTTGCCAAATTTGATGTAATTCCATTCAGCAGTTCGGGCTGTAGCTGCGACTAAAGGTTCCTATGGAAAATTGCATGGGGAAAACATGTTTTGGGACCCCCCTTTTTTCTCGCCTCCCGCTTGACGAATCACTCCGAGACTTTAAGGATAGGAGCGGACCAGAGCTGGCCAAAAGTTTTGAAAATTTCCCAAAGTTGCGTCAACCGGCGCCAAAGTTATTGGGAATAGAATGTTGCGGATTTCCTATGGAAAATAGGTCCTAACTATAATTACCTACTGGTGACCGCCAGTAGGTAATATATATATATATATATATATATTACCTACTGGCGGTCGCCAGTAGGTAGTTATAGTTAGGACCACGTTTCCATAGGAAATCCGCAACATTCTATTTTGAATAACTTTGGCGCCGGTCGACGAATCCTCGCGAATTTTTCAAAATAGGTGGGGCGCTACGCTCCGCTCCTTCCCTGAAAGTCTCGGGGGGATTCGTCAAGCGGGGGCTGAGATAAAAGGGGGGTCCCAAAACGCGTTTTTCCCATGCATTTTTCCATAGGACCTTTAGACACAGCTACAGCCCGAACGGCTGAACAGAATTACTTGAAATTTGGCAGAGAGGTAGCCATAAGGTCAAGGAAGTGCCTTTTGCAGGTCTGGTGTAAATCTGTTCAGTATTTCCGGAGAAAATAGCATTTAAAAGCATATATATATCTATATGCGCGCAGGGTGCGCGCACCGTGCGAGCACCGTGCGAGCACCCTAACGTGCGCGAGCGTAATTCTGATTGGTGGTTACATGTTAGTCAACGTTCGAATCGGTCGAAATCAGGAAGTGTCGGCCGCCATTTTGTTTGTTTTCAGTGCGAGAGTGAAAAAGGAAGGTGGCGAACGTGAAAAGGGGGCAGGGTAGAGAGTTCCTGACCCCCTAGCCTTTGTCAGGGGGTCCCTGAAGGACCCCGAAGGCAAAAAAAATTTTTTTTTTTTTTTAAAAATCGCGGGGGTGCGCGCACAGTGCGCGCACCCCGAAAACACAAAAAAAAAAATTTTTTTTTATGAAAAAAAAAAAAAAATTCGCAGGGTGAAAACCAAAAAAAAAAAAAAAAACGTTTTTAATACGTAGTTTATTGTAAAATAAATATATAAAAAAAATACATAAATAAATTAGCATTTAAAAAACCGTACAAATTCACTGAAAAATCATAGGTTTCACACACGTTATAGTTAGGAATTAGCATTTAAAAAACCTTGCAAATTCACTTAAAAAACCATAGGTTTCACACATGTTATAGTTAGCTGGACATTTCACTCATAAAAAACCAATGAAATTCCCCCGTTATAGTTACTGCAGGCAACTATAACTCACGCGACCGCAATCCTCTGCTGATGACGTCAGATATTACATCACTGATGACATATGTGTCTTTCTGAAAAATAAATATTTGTAATATATGTATGGCTAAAGATTAATGGAAGAAGACATGGGTAAATAAGTGTCTAAATACAGTATTAGCATCAGCAGAGGATTACGGTCGCGTGAGTTATAGTTGCCTGCAGTAACTATAACGGGGGAATTTCATTGGTTTTTTATGAGTGAAATGTCCAGCTAACTATAACATGTGTGAAACCTATGGTTTTTTAAGTGAATATATATATATATATATATATATATATATATATATCTATTCAAGATTCCCCCAGCTTTAGAAGCGCACTTTTGACACCGTAGCTCCGACCGTGGGAGGTTCGCATCGCCGCCTACAATGTTTGAAGGTCTGTATGGATGCACAACGTGCAGCCTGTATCCAGCACGAGGAACAAAAGGATAAAAGGCAAAATTACGAGCACGTAATATCAACGCTGCTAATTCCAAACATGAGGGTACAAACACCTCGGAATTGGTCGAAGGAACGTTAACTATCAGTGACATTGAGACTTTGGCGACTCTCAGGGAATTTCAGACAGGCATCAAAGATTGGTCGACTGACCGAGAACTTTTGATTAATATGGATATGGAGATTAGCAGGAGGTCAAGGAATGACTTTAAACCCAAGTCGAAATTTAATCCTGTAACCCTGCATGATGGCATTGACACTTTTCACGAAGTTATCCTCAAGGATATTTTTGACCTGTGGAAAAAACAACAGGATACTTTTGCAAAAAATCTGACACCGGCACAGAGAAGCGGTCTTCTGTCTCTTAAGAAAGCGACAACATTTGTAATAAAACCTTCTGACAAAGGAGGTAATGTGGTTCTGTGGGACATTGACAAATATCGCGCTGAAGCTCAGCGCCAATTGGAATTTTCTGGAAGCTATCTCCGATCCAGTGTGGGCAGATACAATAAAACAATATCAGAATACCATAGAATGCTGAATGACTGGCAGCAAAATGATTTGCTGAGTAAAAATGAATTTCTTTTTTTACTCGTGCAGAAGCCTATGGTTCCGGTTTTTATCTATTGCCTAAAGTACATAAACATCCCACAGACCCCCCTGGGAGACCCATAATTTCAGCGAACCAGAGCCTCCTAGAGAATACCTCCATCTATTTGGATCATTTTCTCTGTCCTTATGTTTGTAATCTTCCCTCTTATTGTAGGGATACTATGGATTTTTTGTCGAAAATACAAGAGATCCCTTGGCAGGATACATATATATTGGCAACAATTGATGTTGTCGCTCTATATACCTACATCGAACATGACTTGGGCATTGAAGCGTGCAAATACTTTCTAAGAGACAGATCTCTTACACCATTTGATCATACCACGGTGCTACTACAAATGTTACACTTTTGCTTGCACAATAATTGCTTTTTATTTGAAGATCAGTGGTACGAGCAATATACAGGGACCGCCATGGGAAGTTGTTTTGCTCCTAGTTACGCCTGCCTTATGATGGGGTGGTGGGAGGCGGAACATCTGTGGCATGAGGGTAATGCAAAATACCAGGAAAATGTCATCCTGTGGACCCGATACATAGATGACATTTTTTTGATATGGGATGGTCCACAGGATGACCTTGATTGCTTTATCCAGGGTCTGTCCATGAATCAACTGAACCTTGAATTTACCAGTAAAACTGATCCTCTCACTATTGAATTCTTAGACGTACAGGTGGAGGTAGGAAATGGTACTCTGCAAACCAAGTTGTACAGAAAACCAACTTCAGGAAACAGTATTTTACACTTTGGGAGCCATCATCCAGTGGGCCTGAAACGAAGTATTCCCTATGGTGAACTTTTAAGAGCGAAGAGGAACTGTAGTACCCGGGAGCTGTATGAGAAAGAGGCCATTAACATGCAGACTAGATTCAGAAGCAGAGGGTATGCTGCCAATAATCTCAAAACAGCCATTCAGAAAGTCAACACAAGAGATAGGAGCAGTTTACTAACCCCTAAGCTTCAGGACAGTGACAAACAGGAAATAAGACTGATCACCACTTACAACAGTGCATCATGAGATATACATCAGATAGTACGTAAACACTGGCATATTATGAAGAGTGATACGGTAATTGGTAAGTTGGTCAGTCCAACTCCTCATATCACTTATCGTAAATGTCAATCTTTAAAAGATCTCCTAGTACACAGTCACTTGACCACACCTAGTTTGACATCTAAATCCTGGTTGAGGGAACTCCCAGGATTTTACAAATGTGGGAGATGTAAAGCCTGTAGTGGTAGTACCAATGTAAAAACGTTCTCTCTCCCGAATGGCAAGCAAGGTAAAATACGAAATTTTATCAACTGCAACACGGAGTATGTTGTATATGTGATCAATTGTATCTGTGGCCTACGTTATGTAGGCAGTACAATCTTTCCCGTAAAGAAGCGCATTTTGGAACATCTGCGGGCAGTTAAAAATGGTGACATGTCGTATGCAATTGCAAAACATTGTCATTCAATGCATGCTAACATCAAAGACATCAATACTAAAATAACATTCTTTGGTATTGACAGGGTTCCTGTAAATGCTAGAGGTCTTGACCGGGAACGGCGACTGAGACGCCTAGAATCCGAATACATCATTAAATTATGCAGCAAGTTCCCGGGAGGGCTAAATCATGAGGAGGACCTCCATATACATCTCGGATAGCTGGATCATATCTATACATATTTTTATACTTTGTGACTGATACAGATTAAGGCTGATGTCCTTTTGATCAGAAATAGAGATATAGGACCTTTTGGTACTATTGTCCAGCAGTTCTCCTCTTCTGTCCCCCACTCGCTTTTTTGGTAAAAAAATACCTTAGACAGGAAATGATTGTTTATTGACATTTCTCTGTATTTACACATATGCATATACCTTTTTCTGTACTTGTACTTTCCCCTAACTCTCTCTTCTCCTTCTTTTAATCCTTCTCTCACATTTAACCTGTTAACTAGGGGTGATATATTTCCCATTACCACTTAAGGAATATGCACACATGTTTGGGCCTTTTCTTGTTTTCAGAGCGGCTGCTCGATGTACAGTTGAATTGGCCCAATGATTTTTTCTTTCTAACTTTCTGAAGTATTTCGCCCTCTATGATGTTTTCTTTCACATAATGTGTGACCCACAGGTGGTCGGATTGAGTGGCTTTTCGCTTCCACAGTAGATGGTACTGAAAAAGATTTCTTTTTCTTGTTAGCATTGGCACTTGCCACAATTTTGTGTAACAGAGTGTGTAATAGTATAAAATTCATACACAAGCGGAGTATTATATTATTATAAACAAGACAGGAATTCAAGATTAGAGCATTAATGGCCACTTGGCATTTATTCTAATTTATCAATTTTTGAATTCTTTGTGCCCCGACTATGACATTAATATGTGCAGGCTTTTTATTAATCACATACGATTTGTGCATATATATACTTTTTGTCATCGTATTTTACTTTGCATAAAATTGTATATGTATGTTGCATTAATTTGATTCAATGATTGACTTTACGTAAAATTTATTGTGACAGTCTGTCTTTCATTGGATATGCATTTTGTTTTGATTGTAAGACACTCTGTTTTCTATGTCTACTCATTCCTGAGGAAGTGTTCTTAAGCCCATGACCACTTCCGGGTCATTGAATGACTTTTTGACAAAGACAGCTGTTGTTGAAACGCGTCAAAGTCAATAAACCTTTTTTCGCTGATTGAAATCCTGAGTGCGACTTTTCTCTTACGCTGTAGGAGCGTAAGGCTTTATAAAATATATATATATATATATATATATATATATATATATATATATATATATATATATATATATATATATATATATATATATATATATATATATATATATATATATATATATATATATGTATATATATATCTATTCAAGATTCCCCCAGCTTTAGAGGCGCACTTTTGACACGGTAGCTCTGACCGTGGGAGGTTCGCATCGCAGCCTACAATGTTTGAAGGTCTGTATGGATGCACAACGTGCAGCCTGTATCCAGCACGAGGAACAAAAGGATAAAAGGCAAAATTACGAGCCCGGGACCCACTGGAGGGCAGAAAAAGATTAGAATGAAAAATTGGGACTATAATTATGTTTGGAATAACGGACCCCACCGAATGGGAGCATTGGGAACTGCCATTACCAGCATGCATTTCACTGGAGAAGGCACGCAGGGGAAAATAAGCGGCAATCCGTTTCTGAAATTCCAAATTACCCACCTCATGATTAAGATGCTGGCAGCATCGAAACGCGTCGAGGACATTAACTTACCAGGCTGGTAATTCTGTCGGCTGTGAAATAAAGTTCGGTTGAACGGTTCCTTGTGGAGTGCACCTCTAAAGCTGGGAGAAACTTGTAAGGATATATATATATATATATATATATATATATATATATATATATATATATATATTTTCTACTGGCGGTCGCCAGTAGATAGTTATAGTTAGGACCGTGTTTCCATAGGAAATCCGCAACATTCTATTTGGAATAACTTTGGCGCCGGTTGATGAATCCTCGCGAAATTTTCAAAATAGGTGGGGCGCTCCGCTCCGCTCCGCTCCTACCCTGAAAGTCTCGGGAGGATTCGTCAAGCGGGGGCTGAGAAAAAAGGGGGGTCCCAAAACGCGTTTTCCCCATGCAATTTTCCATAGGGACCTTTAGTCCAAGGTACAGCCCGAACGGCTGAACAGGATACCTTTAATATATATATATATATATATATATATTCACTGAAAAAACCATAGGTTTCACACACGTTATAGTTAGGAATTAGCATTTAAAAAACCTTGCAAATTCACTTAAAAAACCATAGGTTTCACACATGTTATAGTTAGGTGGATATTTCACTCGTAAAAAAACAATGAAATTCCCCCGTTATAGTTAGTTCAGATAACTATAACTCGCGCGCCCGCAATCCACTGCT
This sequence comes from Triturus cristatus, assembly GCF_964204655.1. Lineage (NCBI taxonomy): Eukaryota > Metazoa > Chordata > Amphibia > Caudata > Salamandridae > Triturus > Triturus cristatus. The sequence continues at coordinate 868,267,171 of NC_140581.1, forward strand.
CATGACGTCACATATTACATCACTCATGACATGGTCAGTGGCATCACTCATGACATCACTGATGACATCATCCTTGTGATAGAGTGGCGGTCACGCGAGTTATAGTTATCTGAACTAACTATAACGGGGGAATTTCATTGGTTCTTTACGAGTGAAATATCCACCTAACTATAACATGTGTGAAACCTATGGTTTTTTAAGTGAATTTGCAAGGTTTTTTAAATGCTAATTCCTAACTATAACGTGTGTGAAACCTATGGTTTTTTCAGTGAATTTGTACGTTTTAAATGCTAATTTATTTATGTATTATTTTTTATATATATTTATTTTACAATAAACTACGTATTAAAAATACCCCCGCACTTTTAAAAAAAAAAAATTTTTTTGGGGGGGGGGTTTCTGCCTTCGGGGTCCTTCAGGGACCCCCTGACAAAGGCTGGGGGGTCAGGAACTCTCTACCCTGCCCTCTTTTCACGTTCGCCACCTTCCTTTTTCACTCTTGCACTGAAAACAAACAAAATGGCGGCCGACACTTCCTGATTTCGACCGATTCGAACGTTGACTAACATGTAACCACCAATCAGAATTACGCTCGCGCACGTTAGGGTGCTCGCACGGTGCGCGCAGGGTGCGCGCACCCTGCGCGCGTATAGATATTGATATGCTTTTAAATGCTATTTTCTCAGGAAATACTGAACAGATTTACACCAGACCTGCAAAAGGCACTTCCTTGACTTTATGGCTACTTCTCTGCCAAATTTCAAGTAATTCTGTTCAGCCGTTCGGGCTGTAGCTGTGTCTAAAGGTCCTATGGAAAAATGCATGGGGAAAACGCGTTTTGGGACCCCCCTTTTTTCTCGGCCCCCGCTTGACGAATCACCCCGAGACTTTCAGGGTAGGAGCTAAACGAAGCGCCCCATTAGTTTTGAAAATTTCGCGAGGATTCGTCAACCGGCGCCAAAGTTATTCAAAATAGAATTTTGAGATTTCCTATGGAAACACGGTCCTAACTATAACTATCTACTGGCGACCGCCAGTAGATAATATATATAAATATATATATATATATCTATATATATATATATATATATATATATATATATATCCTAATACAAAGACTGCTTGGAGGCAAGCAAGGGATTCCATTTCATTTCCGACTTTGGGAAGTGTGTGAATTTTTAATAAGGCCTGCGATGCAGAGAGATATTTTACCATACCAACATATATTGCACAGCAGTCTGAACTTACCTGTATTTGACGTCCACAGTGCACCTTGGCAAATGTTTGATTTATAAACTACAATTCCACTAAGCAGTGTATCCTCATTTGTGTTACCAGAGACTGCTCTCCAATGATTAAGGCTGATGGAATAGCCAAAACGTGTCTGGAAGTAATTAACAACTGCTGTCCTGCACTAATAAAGGACTTTACCCTCCAAAGTCGAGCTTCGGCTGATTTCTCTTTTGCTGGTGTAAAAAGCAGGATGCTCCATTCCTGCGTTTCCGAGGTCCCCTTGTCAGGGTTGGGGCTCCCTGATTTGGAGAAAAGTTGTGCTGGAGATTACTTTGGCAGCATAGCCCGTCTGCCTCCACTGTAGAAAGAACACGCATTTGCAATGCAATAGGTCTCGTATTTACGCAAGTTTAAGCTACTGACATTGTAAATGACAATGCCTTTTATTTATGTTTTGAAAACCAAAACATAAATAAAAGGCATTGCCATTTACAGTGCGAATAGCTCAAACTCGCGTAACTGCAAGACCTATTGCATTGCAAATGCTTGTTTATTTATGCGTTTTCATATAGCGGACGAGCTGTCACCATTGCGCAAAGGCAGCCGCTTGTTTATATTTGCATCGCACTTTCACTTTAAGTGAAAGCGCAATGCAAAAATAAACACACTCCGTCATTTCCAAAGCTCCTAATGGGAATAAAGTGCTTCCACAACTAAACAAAGGAGACAGTATAACGTCGCCAGTACCCGATCTAGTCCGGATGGGCCGGCGAAAAAGGCGACAGGGCGGTAACAAAGAAGAATGATTTCCAATTCCGAGCCAGCGTTTAGCATAAACAGTGACGCCAGGATCTTTTACAAAATGCTATTCTAAAAAAAACTACATTTAAATAGTTTCACTTGCCACCTTCGGGGGACGTAGACTTTCCACTGGCCCATTAAACACTAGACGGTACAAAAGGGGGTGGTGATGGACGGAGCATCAGAACCAATCAAACACTCACACCCAGTCAACAGATCAGGGTTTGATCCATCACCGTTATTTAGCCCACTCTGCCACCCCAGTTCAGACATGGCCATATGCAAATCAGTCTGACCCTGTGCCTCATGGGAACAGTCCAGCCCGAACTGCCAAGCCATGCCTTCCCTGGACCGGAAACAAGCTTCCTAGGACCGGTTTCTGGCATTTCAGCCATCTTCAGCCAGGCTTGCTTGAATCCAGTGGCAAAGTGAGCAAGGGACTCACGTCTGAGCAAACCCTGCCAACTTATGGCGAACAAAGCGGTACAAAAGGGGGTGGTGATGGACGGAGCATCAGAACCAATCAAACACTCACACCCAGTCAACAGATCAGGGTTTGATCCATCACCGTTATTTAGCCCACTCTGCCACCCTAGTTCAGACATGGCCATATGCAAATCAGTCTGACCCTGTGCCTCATGGGAACAGTCCAGCCCGAACTTCCAAGCCATGCCTTCCCTGGACCGGAAACAAGCTTCCTAGGACCGGTTTCTGGCATTTCAGCCGTCTTCAGCCAGGCTTGCTTGAATCCAGTGGCAAAGTGAGCAAGGGACTCACGTCTGAGCATACCCTGCCAACTTATGGCGAACAAAGCGGTACAAAAGGGGGTGGTGATGGACGGAGCATCAGAATGGATGCTCCGTTCCTGCGTTTCCGAAGTCCCCTTGTCAGGGTTGGGGCTCCCTGATTTGGAGAAAAGTTGTGCTGGAGATTACTTTGGCGGCATAGCCCGTCTGCCTCCACTGTAGAAAGAACAAGCATTTGCAATGCAATAGGTCTCGTATTTACGCAAGTTTAAGCTACTGACATTGTAAATGACAATGCCTTTTATTTATGTTTTGAAAACCAAAACATAAATAGAAGGCATTGTCATTTACAGTGCGAATAGCTCAAACTCGCGTAAATGCGAGACCTATTGCATTGCAAATGCTTGTTTATTTATGCGTTTTCATATAGCGGACGAGCTGTCACCATTGCGCAAAGGCAGCCGCTTGTTTATATTTGCATCGCACTTTCACTTTAACCCCTTCAGTGCCACGCCCTTTCCCCGCCCTGTGCCGGGCGTTACATTAGCGGGCGGGTTCATGACGAGATAGTCTCGTCATGGGCACAGCGCAACCGTGCTCCATGACGAGACTATCTCGTCATGGGCACTGAAGAGGTTAAGTGAAAGCGCAATGCAAAAATAAACACACTCCGTCATTTCCAAAGCTCCTAATGGGAAAAAAGTGCTTCCACAACTAAACAAAGGAGACAGTATAACGTCGCCAGTACCCGATCTAGTCCGGATGGGCCGGCGAAAAAGGCAACAGGGCGGTAACAAAGAAGAATGATTTCCAATTCCGAGCAGCGTTTAGCATAAACAGTGACACCAGGATCTTTTACAAAATTTTGTTCTAAAAAAAAACTACATTTAAATAGTCTCACTTGCCACCTTCGGGGGACGTAGACTTACCACTGGCCCATTAAACACTAGAGCCATCATTCCATTGCATCTAAAACATACCAGCTCCAGGTTTTATCCTTTTTTCTGTTTGTTTGGTTTCTGCATGCTGCAGTCTCATGCGGAAGTCCAGCGCCGCCGCAATGGTTACCCCCAACCGCCAGCGTTTCCTGTGTCTGCTTCCAAATAACCCACTTTGGGTTTTAAGCGAAAACACAGCAGATGTTGTTAAAATAAATTCAAAGAAAAATATGCTGTAGAGCAAAAACTGTCGCCTTGTTGGCCGAGAAGCTGTTGAGTGGTCAAAAGAGGCCTCCAGATTTCAGATGCGTTGCTGTTCACATTTTATAATGTCCGATTGACGTGAGGCAATAACACAACATGGTGGCACTTCTTGGTCGCCCCAGTGTCAGCATTGGGGTTTATTCTCCAGTGCTTCTTGAAAGATTGCAGGACAGGCCGTGCCTTTATTTAAATATTTGCGTTTAATGCACGAGTCACGCGTTTGGATCCAAGGAAGGCTGGCTCCACCCTTCAACATTCCAAGGATGGGACTCCCCCTCGCGTACTAACAACGCCTAGCGCCGTTCCTTTACATGGCTCCCCAGTTTAATCACACCTTGAGGGCTTGCATTTATTTGAGTGGCGGGGGAGGGGTTTTGTCTCTGCTTTAATGCAACAGTGCCATGGTGTGTGTGTTCGAATCACCCAACATGTGTTGTTTTTGTGCAATGTATGTCCCATTTGTGATGTCAACCCCGGCCCTGCCTCTGGGAAAGGGTGGGGTGGAGGGTTCAAGTTAAGTGTGGGGTTGGATATTGGGGTGACGGTTGTCTTCTCAGAGAATCCACTCAGCAAAATGAAGGAGGGTGGGGTTTGGGACAGACTGCGACTGAGAGAAGCCCCTTGTAATAAGTGGCTCACAATTACAAGAGGGGACAAGGAAATAGGGGGGTATGTGGAGAGAAAGACACAGGGTCAGGTAGAAGAAAGAGAAGGACAACAAAGGGAACAAGAAGCAGAGAGGATGTATGCTTGTCTGTGAGAGAAACAGTGAGAGGGCATCGACACACAGAGAAACACCGAGGCACCGAGAACAGAAACAGAACAACAGACTGGAGATGGGCTGATAGGGATGTTCCGGTGCATGAGATAGGGCCTGCACCCCCTCTCTATTTGTCCTGCCCCTCTTTGCGCACCACCAACACAGCTGATAAGTAAAACACAGACCCATTTATTTATTTATTTATTTATGCGTTTTCATATTGCGGACTGCAGTACAACACAAACAAGCTGTTGCCATCGCGCAAAGGCAGCCACTTGTTTATATTTGCATCGCGCTTTCATTTTAAGTGAAAGCGCGATGCAAAAATAAACCATTTTCCAAAGACCCTAATGGAACAAAAAGTGCTTACACGACTAAACAAAGGAGACAGTATAACGCCCCCAGTACACAATCCAGTCCGGATGGGCCAGCGAAAAATGCGACAGGGCGGTAACCAAGAAGAATGATTTCCAATTACGAGCCAGCTTTTAGCATAAACGATGACACCAGCCAATCAAAAAGATGAGCGTGGCTACAAGTCCACTACAGAAATGTTATCGATTACAATAAGGCTCGCAGAGCAAGGAGCGCAAGCGCACTCCGGCGCGAGGTCTGGGAGACCTAAAAAGGATTCATCCTAATACAAAGACTGCACGGAGGTGAGCAAGGCATGCTAGAGGAGTATTTCACTTCCTCAGACAGATATTGGAGATTTGTGCTTTAAAGGACATGTTTTATCTGCGGCAGTGAAAAGAGCAAAAGCGCTTAGGAATTGTGAGGATTTTTTAATAAGGACTGCGATGCAGAGAGATATTTCACCATAACAACGGATATTGCACTGCAGTTTGAACTTACCTGCATTTGACTTCCACAGTGCACCTTGGGAAAAGTAGGATATATAAACTACAATACCACGAAGTATTGGTGTTACCAGAGACTGCTCTCCAATGATTAAGGCTGAGTGAAAAGCCGAATCACGCCTGGAAGTAATTAACAGCTGCCGCCCTGCACTAATAAAGTACTTTTACCTCCAAAGTCGAGCTTCGGCTGATTTCTCTTTTGCTAGTGTAAAAAGCAGGATGCCTTGTCCTGCGTTTCAGAGGCTGCACTGTCAGGGTTGGGGGGCCCCCTGATTCGGAGAAAAGTTGTGCTTGATATATACAAATCCTCACCCGGTTCAATTCCTTTTTAATTCGGCAGAGAACACAGATTACATGTTTCCACCACAACAAGGTCTTGGTCACATGACCTTAGGTCCACCTCAGTGCACTTTTAAACCACATCATACCAGTGGTGGCTCACCGAGGGAGAGCTGCGGGGCGGTGGGGCGGGGTAGTGGTAGGGTGGGGGGTAGTAAACTCTAATGCCAACCCTACGATGCAGCGCGCGCAATGTAAATTGTTTTATTTATGTATTTACCTCCGTTCGGCCGTACGCCGTAGTTTACTATCCCCCACCCTGTCACTCCCTTGCCCTGCCCCACAGCACTCCCTTGGCGAGCCGCTACTGCCTCATACAAGACGGGACCGTAACTAACATGGTGGAAAGATTATTCGTCCACAAACCCAATGGGAAAAGGACAAAGCAAACTTCTCTCTGACGTTCAATCGATTTGTGTGCAATGAAATAAATATAATAAGTGTTAAAAGAAAATACATTGTGCATATTGTTAAAAAAAATAAATCAAGTGAACATGCACATGTGTACAATGCAACAGGGTATCTGGCTGGAAGTAGCCATATGGTTAGTTCTTTACAGAAGTCACCAGTTATCAGGCAGAATTAATTTATTAGTGCAATGTCCAAAACAAAGTCTTATCAAGGTATGGGACAGGAATAAACCTATTAGTACAAAATCAAAAAAAATCTTAGCGAGTATCAAACCCAAGATGATTTTAAAGGTAAAGTACCCATATGCAAACTTAGACAGTTTGGCCAAATATCATTACACCATGGTTTCTTCGCCCCACATCAAATTGACATATAGGGCAGGAGAATCAGAAGTGCGAGCTCCCTCTCTATCTTCAGGAAAGGGCTAAAAACCTGGGGCATATTTATAATAACTGACGCATCTCTGCATATCAGCAGGGATGCGCCAGTTATTTTGGCCCCCGCTCCGCCACCATGGATGCGCCGCATTTATAATGCGGCACACCATGGGGCAAAAACAGCACAGATGCGTCACGCATCTGTGCCGTAAAAGTGGCGCATTGCTGGAGTTGCGTCGCAAGCGCGACGCAGCTCCAGCAATGCTCTGGGGGGCCCTATCTGCACAATGCTGCGTCAATCCTTACGCCTGCTACAAGCAGGCGCAGGGTTTTGACGCAGCATGGGCTCAAAAGAGATTTCCCTCAGCCACTTTTAGGAGGCGTTCCTGCGACGGAACACCCCCACCTGCCCTGGAACGCCTACATGTGACGCAGGGCTTTACAACGTGACGCATCTCCCAGATGCGTCACGTTGTAAATACCCCGCACCATGCCGCAGGATTTGCGCCGCTGCTGCGTCACAAAAGTGACGCAACGGTGGCGTAAATGAAGCGCAAGTCAAACATAAATCTGCCCCCTGGTTGTTCCAGAACTAGACGCTTGTGCGGATTTACTGTGTTCTTAGGCCAAGACACCTCCGGTTATTCATGCGCTGTATAAATCTCGTTAACATTAACATTAACATTACAATTAAAGTGAAAATATCCTTTTTCATACATAAGCTATCAGTAGCCCTTGCACTTGTACTGATCTGACCTAAAGGAGAAAACGTCCCACAGCTACCCAGTACCCCTCTCGTGTGCAGACTAACTTTCTAAAATGTGGCTAATCTCAGGTCTTGCACTCCCTCTGTCCCAACGTCCTGTAAAGGAATAAATACATACTAATTTTAGCACCCAAATGATAAAGGGTCAAACGGTATGACTAACATAAGGAGCCTAAAGAATACCAAATGCAATTATTCACCTTGTGTACCACATCGCTATTCAGCATTCTATCCAGAACCCCCTTCACCCAAATCTACAGTAACTCAAAAATGAAATAAAACAAATCCCCAAAACTGTATTCATAACGGGAGGCTCATCTATTGTTCATTTTCAAAGATGTGTTTGCAGCTCCTCATCAGCATTCATCCCAAGCGGGGTGATGCTGCCAGTCTGTAGGATAAATTGAGATTCAAGCCTGCATAATGCAGACAATCTATTCCCACCTCTGGAGTGTTTCGGTATTGTATCGACACCAAAAAAAGTCGTCCAGTCCCCATTGTGTACCTCGTTAAAGTGTTTGACTGTACTGTAACTTTGGTCATTGTCAGGTATGGCTCTCCAATGTACTAGTATTTGCTCTTTTACAGGGAAAGTTGTTGAGCCAATATACCCCTTTTCACATGGGCATTCTATTACATAGACCTCAAAGTCAGTCTTGCATGTTATTAGCTTTGGAATGTTCCATTTTCTAAGTAGTCATTGTAAGGTGACCTCCTGAACGTTGCAGCTATATTAGCAAGCCTTACACTGGCCACAACAGTGGAAACCCTTACCCTGTCTCAGCCAATTAGTTACTTATGGGGTTAGGTGACTGTTTACTAGCATATCTTTTAAAGACACATTCCTCTGGTACGTCATTGTAGGGGTTTTCCCAATCTTTTCTTTTAAAACACTGTCCTGTGTCAGGATGGCCAACTGTTTCTTAAGATCTTCCTCAGTTTCCCTGCCTGGCTACTGTATTTCGTTATGGACTGAATTGGTTCATTGACCAACTGGCGCTTGGCCGGGAGTGGGTGAAACAAAGCTTCTTCTCTCTTAAACTTGTCTTCCCGTCTGCTTGCCTGTTTCAGCACCCTACGTGGGTAGTCCCTAGCTATTAGTCTCTTGTTAAGCTCATCTTTTATTCTCTGGTAACTTTGTTCAGAGCTGCAATTTCTTTAGCCCGAAAATATTCACTGTAAGGAATATGCCAGCTGAAAGTTGCAGGGTGACAGCTCGACACATGTAGGATTGACTTTCCTGTTGCCTGTTTTCTAAACAGTTCTGTGTTCAAAACCCTATCTTGATTGAATCAAACTGGTGAAACGTAAAACATTTAATTTAGAAAGTAACAAATTGAGGGGCTTCATTTTGTCATATAAGTTATGGTGCTGTAGAAAGAAAAATTAGGACGCATTTTAAGTGAGTTCTTAAATATCTTCCTCTTCTATTCCATTAAAACATTCTGACTGAAACATGCACTTTCAACACCAGCAGCAGGGGCGTAACACAGGCCCCCGCAGCCCCCGCCGTGCGGGCGGGGCCCTAACGCTCCAGGGGCCCCCTCACTCTAAGCGAGGGAGACGACTGCGCCTGCAAGCAAGCCCCTTCAGCCTCCCCAAGTCCCCATAAATGAAACTGTGCGCACACGCCACGGTGATGGCATCTAAGCCTCCGAGTCTTCCCTCTCATTCTGTCTCGCTCCTCAGTTAGTGAAAACCGAGACTTCAAGAAACGGGTATTACCCTCTCTTCCCTCCTTTCGTTTATTTGCCCCCTGTGAAATGGATCCAAAAAAGAATAACATTTTTGCTGGAAACGTTGTCTTTTTCTGACACAAGTGCAGCCTCCAGGTGGAGAGAAATAAAACATTCCAAATGTGAAAAATAAATAACTAATTAAAGCAGGACAGAGTGGTTGCAAGGTGGACACATTGATTTTTTCATACTTAAACACATTTGTTTGCCAGTGAAGGGATACTTTTGTTTTCTCCTCTCTTTGAACAACATTGTTTTCCCTGTGTGGGAAAGTGCACATTGCCTGGAGGTACTGAAATACCTGCTTGGTGGGTGAATTGGAAAACAAAATGTGTACAGCGACTGTGTGTTTACTAATGTGGTCTTTTTAAACCATACTACCTATGTTTTGAAAGAATATAAGCAATGGGCATTGAAACGGGTCTCTTCCGGGCCCTGTAGTCATGGCCTTACCTTTTCATGCAAAAGCACTAATTTCAGAATAATGAGTGCAAAAGGGAAAAGGTAACCATGTTGTTCCTGCTTACATTTCACATGTTTACTTAATCTTGCATTCCCTATGAGTGTTTGCTTTTTCTAGGATGTTGTTAATTTTTTTTAGGCAGCATATTGCTCTTGACTAGTGCGTAATTAGAATTGAGTCAGTCAGTCAGTAGATCTTTATTCAATGATTAAAAAACATCATAAAAGCACATATATACAATCAGTTAAAAATACAATTAAATCACTACCAGGATCCTGACTGTTACTACATATATGGTAAAAGGGAGACTAAGTAAAATTGAGTCACATCCAGGTGTTTATAGCGGGTCAGTGCAGTGCAAGTTTCTCCAAGTGGGGCAGTATAGTGTTCAGTGGGGGACAGGATGTGGCGCTATGGTCAGAGCTGCTGAAGTGGAACTGGTGAACCAGGTTCAGCCTTAATGACCAGGCTCCCAGACCACTCTCCTGAGGGAGCACATTCCCGTGCTACACCTTAGAAGACGCCGCAAGATCTTAAAAACCCTGGTGTCTTAGCACCAACAGGTGGACCCTAGCGGTGGCAAGTGTGGATTAACCTTGAAGGCTTGTCCGCCACTATCCATGAAGTTCACCTCCAGTCTTGGGGACAGACCTATGAAGCAGCTCACCATAGAGTGGCAGTGACTCTGTCACTGAGGTCACAGGACCCTTGAGCAGGGTGGCTCTAGGCAGTGCGACCGCACCGGGCGCTAACTTCAGGTGGGGGCATTGTGTTTGTAAGTATATTATGGTTTTAAAAGCACTTGCTGCCTCCTTCTTAGCCTCCAACGTTTTTGGGCAACGATAAAAATGTCTTGATAACTCCAGTCATTAATGTTTTTAGTAGAGAGAGATGGTGTTTTGTCTAGTGGAAGGTTTGACTCATGAAAAGGAATGGCAGAGGTGTAATGTGCATGCTGCTAAGAACATGTGCTATGCATATCACAAAGTGCACATGATGTAAATAGGTCAGTGGGTTACTGCTTTTGTCAGAGAGACCCTATTGTTACTTGCAGTTAATAAGTTAAAATCCTAACATAGAACAGTGAGCTATTAACTGTCATGTAAGAGCTGCATGCAAACTCCAAGGTTTAAATTAGAGCGTTGTGTTTTTTCCCCAGTCTTCGATTATCCTAATGTTGCAAAAAAGGGTTCATTTGGGTAGAAATCAATTCTGATTATTAAAGAGAACTCCTAACCATGGTATTATGTTTTTAATTCCGAGTTTGTGTTTCTGCAGACCAATCACTATTAAACTATGCTGCCTACTAGTATGGTTGTCATGTGACTCCTACACCTTGTAGTCCTTTATCTTATGTGACATTTCCTACACAGTGATTTGCACACATATGAATGATTGTCTCTGTGTAATATGTGTGATGTAAAGTGCTCTGATACCCTACACTGGTATTAGTGGTGCTGTAAATTTTCTGATACTTTATTATTTTGAAAGTTTTACATATGCTAACAGACTCTGCAAAGATTTTCCCTTATTAGTACTAGTGGAACATACAACTGCAGCAATGAAAAAGGTGACCAGTCAACCTTTGCAAAGGGCCTTCCACTTCACAGCAGCACAAGTCACATTTTTAGTAACTTTTGATGTGTTTGAGCTATAAACAATTAGTTAAAATCGTCAGATTATGCAGCAGATGATGTATTATGTGGCAAATATGGCAAATCCATAGTTATGTGGAAAACATTTGCAAACTAGGATATTCTGCCATTCATGTTTGAACTCTCTCTCTAGGCATCTTGAAGCTGGAAAACTCCTGCATCCATCCCAAACTGGGTTTCGCCCCTCTCAAGGGACTGAAACAGCCTTACTGACAGTCGCGGAAGACTCTAGAAGGATTCTTGATGCAGGTGGTTCTCTACCCGAGATATTGTTAGAGCTCAGCGCGGCATTTGATATGGTTAATCACCGTATCCTAATGCATCGACTCAAACATCTGGGTGTGACAGGAACAGCCCTGAATTGACTGTGCTCTTTCCTCGAGGGTAGATCCTTCCAGGTCTTCGAGGGCGAGGCCATTTCAAGCCCTAGGCCCCTTTACTGTGGAGTGCCTCAGGGGTCGTCCCTGAGTCCCACTCTCTTTATGGTTTACATGGCTTCTCTCGCAGACATTGTTCTACCCTTTGGGGTGCATATAATTACATATGCCGTCGACACTCAATTAGTGGTGGAATTTAACTACAAAAGCAGTTCCCCTACTTGTCTTGACCCATGCCTCAAGGAGGTGATGAGGTGGATGTGCCATTCCCATCTAAAACTGAACAGTGATAAGATCGAGCTTATGTTGCTCGGTAATCCCTCCCCCTTCGTGGTTTCCTCTATCTGGCCAGCATGTATGGGCGCTGTGCCTATCCCCAAATCCGAAATAAAGCGTTTGGGTTTCTGGCTTGATTCTGAGCTTAGCTTTTAAACCCAAGCACGGAAAGTTGTTGCCTCCTACTTCGGTATTTTAAGACTGCTGCGTAAAGTGTTGCCTTTGCTACCCCCTCAAGCAAGAAAGCTCGTGGTCGAGGCACTTGTCTTATCCCGCCTGGACTATGGCAACGCTCTTTATCTCGGTGCTCCCTGTGCGGTCTTTAAGAAACTTCAAATCGTGCAAAATTGTACCGCAAGGATTCTTGAGGGTACTCCAAGCCGCCACTCAGCCAAAGCTGCACTTAGGTCTTTACATTGGCTTTCCATTCAGGAAAGAGTCCACTTTAAAGCCCTCTGCACCACCCATAAGATGCTAGGGGGTGTGGGACCGGCTATCATTTCTTCCTTTGTCCAGCCCTACCAAGCCAACAGGCGGTTACGTTCAAATGACCTCCAGCTGGCGTCTGTTTCAAGAATCAAGAGGTCCAGATGTGGGGGCCGGCTCTTCTCTTACAACGCCGCTAAACTCTGGAACTCCTTACCGCTTCAGCTACGTAAAGAGCCAGACCACACCATCTTCCACAGGAGGCTCAAAACCTGGCTTTTCCCTAATTGATTGCCACAGCTTAGTGTGGTTTCTGCCCTAGCGCTGGGATGCCTTTGGGTAACCAAGCGCTTTATAATGCTATTTCATTTCATTTCATTTCAACTGCTCTTGTGGAAAAAGGGAGGAGAAGTGCTGATGACAGAAACTCCATGGCTGGGAGACAAATGGCTTGCGATTCCACTTTTAAGGATATTTGGGACATTCTGTGATTGGAAATGTATCCCACTTTGTGAATGTATTTTAATGTCAATAACACATGTTTAATCTTAAATAAACATGTGTATCTATTGGTTAAATTAAATAATGAAATAAGCTGTAACCGGTAAGTGAAATGGGAAACGAATACTAAAAATTGGGAGATTTTGCTCTTTCTGCCTCACCTCTCACTCCGCCCACTGACGCAATCCATTGGTTATTCCCGCCCTCTGATTCTCCTCCCACAGTTCCCCTACTTTTTTTCCCTCACTTCGACCACTGCCTGGCACTAACATGCATTAGAGAGAACTGTGGACTTTTACCACTGGGTCTCTTAGAGAATGACACCTCATGTCCATACACGGGGGCTAAACACAGCACGTTTCTGGGTTCTCTGCACAACGTGTTTGCTATTTGACGCCAGACTTCTGCAGCTTGTGTTGAGGAAATTAAACATCCCCTTGTGCTTGTATAAAACATTGATGCCAAGTGGCATTGGCACCATGTTGTGTCCATTCGTAGCTTTTATCCAACAACACTTTGCATGCTGGAATGTTTAACCCCTTACTTAGATGGTCACAGCACAACTCCCAGAATGCAAGGTGCTGTTGGCTTAAAATCCAGGCCTGGCTGGCGGTGTCACACGTGACGATAGAGCCATTTGGAGGCAATGGTGAATCTGTAATTTAGCAGGCATGCCTATACTCTTAGTAAATTGTAAATACCGCCAGTGTTGACACACTGAGGTCTGAGGCCACTGTTTGTCATGAACTAAGGCCCAGTCTGGTGGTTCAGGTCAGTCCTTGTGAGGGAAGCTGCTGGACTTGTTTTTACCATGCACTTTGAAAGTATTTTCACCTTGATGCAAGAAGAAAGTTGGATTGTTCTACAAAACATGCTTGATTTTTGAATATTGCTGGACTGGTGATTGCTTTATTTTACACTTTGAAAGTATTTGCACTTTTTCTTTTGCTTTACTAACTACAGTTTGTATAGATTATCATTAGGTACTTGCTGATATGGTTTGTTTTTATTCTACATGCAGTGTTATTTATGGTGTTGCCTGTAATACGTGTACCTTAAATCTTGTATTTAGCATTGTTTGCACTACAGAAATGATAAATTAAAACAGACAAACATCTACATCAATCCACAAAAGAAGGAAGGTGCACTCTATCACGAGTAATGCAAGGACCAACACTTGTAGTAGAAACATTTCTTCTTTATTCATAGTCTTGTTTAACGAAGATTAAGCGGCTATCGAACTGTGTTGCATGCAGACTGTCCTATATAGATATGCCATGAGGACTTCACCGTTACTCGAACCCTGCAATATTTAAGCAGTGTAATACGGGAGATTTATTGGAGATATATTAAGAACCATACGCACTGATGTCGTTTATATAAGATTATACTCTTGTCGGTCATCCCTATTTGATGTTCTAGTGCACACCTTAGAAACTTGTAGTGAGCCCTGACGAAGTTCCCAAGGCACAGGTGAACGAAACGCATTGGCTGTGTGCCTGTCTTTTAAACAAGGCTACGAATAAAGAAGAAACTTTGTCTACTACAAGTGTTGGTCCTTGCATTACTCGTGATAGAGTGCACCTTCCTTCTTTTGTGGACTGGTCGTATCACAAGTATCTTTAGACAGCGGATACTGGAAGCTGTGGCACTCATATACCTAAACGGACGATACATGGAAATTAAGGGCTTGACCTAAGTCAGCTGTTTGTTCTTTTGTTGTTATAAACATCTACATCAATGTTCTGAAGCATCCAAACAGTTTTCTTCCTCAGTCTTGTTTGCCTGCCTGTTTTGCAGTGCTTACTAATAAAGACATTTTGATCGAAATTGCTTCTTCAGTTCACGTTATTATCATGCACAACCCTTGACAGTCGCTAGTGTGTGGCATGCAGATAATTCACCAGTTTATTTCGCTTGACGTTCGCAGGATACTGGGTTATAGCTTGTGTACTTCTCATGTATATTGTCAGTCCAGTTTTTATGGAATTGCAGGTTTGGGTTGGCCTTTCAAAGTTTCAAGGTATTGGCAATTCTATTTCAGACCCTTCATAGTTGTTCTTTGTTCTTCAGCCATAGGCAGTTCCTGAGACAATAGGACCGCTCCTTGGCATTGTTCTGATTGCTGCCTCAGTTAAATAATCTGCTTTTGACAGTATTGTTACAAATGGCATAGCTTGCAGGTTAAGAGAGTTTCCCACTTTCTCATTAGAACTTAGAGAAAGACAATATAGAGGCATTTCATTTAAATGTTGGAGGTTTCAAATCAAAATATGCTAGATTTCTGGGTGGTAGGGCAAAGTGGTAGATGGAGGGCCGCGCCGCAGGGGGAGGGTGGCCTCCTCCATGTGCTTTGCAGGGGGGCCCCCTCAAGTTTCGTTACGCCACTGACCAGCAGCAGACTGGCACTTAACTTCCTGGTGATCAGCAGCTTTACTACAGTGTTCTAATGAGCAACTAGAGTTCTAACATTCTGACTTCATGCCAAAGGCGTGTCACATCTGAATGTCATCTTCATGGAATCGAAGTGGAAAATTGAAAGTGTTTTCTACTGAGGAAACTGCAGTAAGTGAGGAAATTAGGGCGCTTCATAACAAAAAAGTCTCCTAAGATGGACCCAGAGAAAAAAGAGCCCAAATGTAGCACAAATATCACCCAAGTGTAGCCCAAGTATAGCCCAATGACAGAAGTGTGGAAAACACTTTACTTTTTCTTTTCTTCAGTTTTATATGGCGCAGACTTGACCCGATAGTATTGGAGTGTATTGCATGAGCATTGGTTACATTACACAAGGACACAATCATTTTGGTGTTGGGCTTGGGGAGTGTTAGAAATGGAGGTCTCTAGTTGCAAGAGGTAGGTACTTTTGTCCAAGTAGGGACCCTTCTTCCTAGTCAGGGTAAGAGAGTTACACTCCCAAAATCACACCTGCTCACCCCCTTGGTAGCTTGGCATAAGCAGTCAGACTTATCGCGTGTAAAGCATTTGCACATAACAAACAGTAGTACAGTGAAAACACTACAAACGGACACCACACCGGTTTAAAAAATATACAATACTTTATATATTCAAAACAAGACCAAAACTATAAAATTCCACCATACAATACTTAAAAATATGCACTTTGCAAGAATAACCTTAAAAATACAGTTCCTCGAAGTCCATTGCTCTGTCCGGTGCTGAAAACAACAGAATCCAACAGTTCCGTCCGACCACGTTGGTCGTGGTGTCGGCAGACCAGCAAACAGTACCTCTTTTGTTGCGGCCGATCACGTTGGTGTGGGCTGGTCATGGCAACCGTCGTGGTTGTGATGTGAAGTGTAGCGGTGTGGCGGAGGGTGCCCTCAAGGCGCGGTGCAGCAGCAGCTCAGTGACGGTTGTCCAGCGGCATTGGTGATTGCTGCGATGCGTAGTGAAGGTGGTGCTCACTGTGGTGCTGAAAGATCACGGTGCAGGCGACAGGGCCGGTTGCTGGGAGCAGGCGTCAGTAGGTCCGGATTGCGGTGTGGGATGGGACAGTGCATCGTGAGACTTACGAGCGGTGACCCCAAGCCATGGTGCGGTCTCGGGAGTCAAAGTCAGTGGGATTAGATGGCGTCGGTGAGACCAGGGCGGCAAGGTGAAGCGAGGCGGTGAGGAGTGTGGTGCCCACAGGTCGCGGTGGAAGCAGCGGTTCAGTGGTGGTGGTGGTCGTCATCAGTAAGACAAGGGTTGTGTTAGGAGATGCTGCTGTGCCCTTTGCAGTGCCTTCAGGACACGGAGCCAGCGATGGAGTCAGTGACGGAGTCAGTTGCTTTCCCCCCTCTGTAGCAACTGAAACCACGGTTCCAGAGGCAGTACCCAGTGGTCTGTGAAATTTTTGCGGTTCCTGAGACATCAGAACAGGAGGCAAGCTCTACTTCAAGCCCTTGGAGATACTCAGCCACAAGTTGAGAAAGGTCAGTCCAGTCTATTCACTACCCAAGGCAGAAGAAGCAAATGCAGGCCAACCCAGCAAAGCAACAACACAGCAAAGGGGCAGTACTTCTCCTGTCAGTTTTTCCAGCTCTTCTTCTTGGCAGGTTCCTTGATTCCAGCGAGTTCCCTGAAGTCTTTTATCTCTCTGAGACTTCCAACAAGAGGCAAGCTCTACTTATAGCCCTTGGAGAAACTCTAACAGCAGCATGATGAAAGTACAATCCAGTCCTCTCCCTGCCCAACACAGAAGCAACAAGCAGCAGGTCAACACAGCAGAGCATGCAGAAAAGTGGCAGTTCCTCCAAGCGGGGGCCGAGATAAAAGGGGGGTCCCAAAACGTGTTTTCTCCATGTTATTTTCTATAGGAAACTTTAGACATGGCTACAGCCCGAACTGCTGAACGGAATTACACCAAATTTTGCTAAAAGGTAGCCCTTGGTTCAGAAAGAGACCTTTTTTTAAATGGTGTAGTTCCTGAGAAATTCAAAAAATAGAGGTCGGAAAATCAATTTCCCGTAGCATCACAAGCTTGACTCTAATTGGCTGCCAAATGCAAAAACAGTTGATGGACAGAATGCAGAACAATGTCATACATTCACCCCAGTACAGAGATCTGGGCCTAAATCCATAGTTTTTTTGCTCACCATGCCGTTCCAGTTTGAACCCAGCCATATGCAAATCAGTCTTGAACCTGTGCCCCATGGGTACAGTCCAGCCCGAATTGCCAAACCAGGTCCTCCCTGGACTGGAAACAAGCATCCTAGGACCGGTTTCGGGGTTTCACCCCTCTTCAGCCAGGATAGCTTGATTCCAGTGGGATGGAGAGCACGGGACCCACGTCTGGGCATACCCTTCCCACGCGGTGTGACAAATGCAAAAACAGTTGATGGACAGAATGCAGAACAATGTCATACATTCACCCCAGTACAGAGATCTGGGCCTAAATCCATCGTTTTTTTGCTCACCATGCCGTTCCAGTTTGAACCCAGCCATATGCAAATCAGTCTTGAACCTGTGCCCCATGGGAACAGTCTAGCCCGAATTGCCAAGCCAGGTCCTCCCTGGACTGGAAACAAGCATCCTAGGACCGGTTTCGGGGTGCCAACACTTTAATCCAGGAAGTGTTGGCAGCCATCTTGGTGCAATGCTTTTTAGGTCTCGCCTAGCGACGCAGCGCATGCGCTGCCCACTACGCAAACACCACTGCACTACCATAAACCCTAAAACACTACCTCAGCACGACCCCCTACACTACCCAAACACCACTGCACTACCCTACACCCCAAAACACTACCCCAGCAGGACCCCCTATACTACCGAAACGGCACTGAACTACCCTAAACCCTAAAACACTACCCCAGCACGACCCTCTACACTACACAAACACCACTGCACTACCCTAAACCCTAAAATACTACCCCCTACACTACCCAAACACCACTACACTACTCTAAATCCTAAAACACTACCCCAGCACTACCTCCTACACTACACAAACACCACTGCTTACCCTAAACCCTAAAACACTACCCCCAGCACGACCGCCTACACTACCCAAACACCACTGCACTACCCTAAACCCTAACACACTGCCCCCAGCATAACTCCCTATACTACCCAAACACCACTGCACTGCCCTAAACCCTAAATCTACCCCCAACATGACCCCCTACACTACCCAAACACCACTGCACTACCCTAAACCCTAAAACACTACCCCCAGCATGACTCCCTAAACTACCAAAGCACTACTGAACTACCCTAAATCCTAACACACTACCCCAGCACGATCCTCTACACTACCAAAACACCACTGCACTACCCTAAACCCTAAAACACTACCCCAGCATGACCCTCTACACTACACAAACACCACTGCACTACCCTAAACCCTAAAACACTACCCCCAGCATGACCCCCTAAACTACACAAACACCACTGCACTACCCTAAACCCTAAAACACTACCCCCAGCATCACTCCCTATACTACCCAAACACCACTGCACTGCCCTAAACCCTAAAACAATACCCCCAGCATGACCCCCTACACTACCCAAACTCTACTGCACTACCCTAAATCCTAAAACACTACCCCCAGCACAACACTCTACACTACCCAAACACCACTGCACTACCCTAAACCCTAAAACACTACCCCCAGCACGACCCCACACTACACAAACACCACTGCACTACCCTAAACCCTAAAATACTGCTACCAGCACGACCCCCTACACTACATGAACACCACTGCACTACCCTTAACGCTAAATCTACCCCAGCACGACCCCCTAAACTACACAAACACCATTGCACTACCCTAAAACACTACCCCCAGCATGACCCCCTACAGTACACAAACACCACTGCACTACCCTAAACCCGAAAACACTACCCCCAGCACGACCCCCTACACCAGCGTTTCCCAAACTGTGGGCCGCGGACCCCCAGGGGTCCGTGACACATTCCCAGGGGGTCCGCGAGCTGGATCGTATTATATTGAAGCGCCCATGCGCTACTTCGGCTACAAGCACTGAATGACAGCGCAGGGGCGGCAGGACCAAAAAAAAATCGGCCCAATCACCATTTCAGCTTTGGGGTGGAAGCTGAAGGGTGATTGGCTTATTATTTTATAGGCGCGCACGTTCGCACGGCAGTGCGTCTTCCCTCACGTTAGCGGCCAGCCCAGGAGCATTTTGCCGCCCAACGCCCTGTCTCTGCTTTCGCATTCCGGCATCTCGGACCACTCGAGGAGCATGTGAGTGTTTATTTTTTAATTACATTTACAGCTAGTGGGCAAGGGTAAGGCCAGGGGAATTCGGACGCCGTGTTTATTGAGGCCGGGTGTACTTACCCATACATGCCAACATTTCAGGAGAGCAAAGTGGGCGATTCTGTAAAAATAATCGGGAGAATGGGGCCTTGAATCGGGTTACTGTCACGTATGGGCCTTGGAAGTGTGTTGCTGCAGGATCGGACATTTAAAACGCAAATGCACGTGTTTTTCTTACCTGGTAGAAGCATGGAGCGCCAGGGCCGGCTTTAGGGCGGTGCCACCGGTGCCACCTTTCTGGGGGCGCCGTGCTTGAACGTTTATTACGCTTTTGAAGCACCTGCTGCAGCGTTTCTTTCCCCCGGCAATTACCAGGCTCACATAAATGTCACAATAACTCCAGTGATATCGTCCGAGAGAGATCAGCATTTTGCATAGTTGAGGTTTTGACTTATGTGAAGTTAGTGCAGAGGGTTAATATACCTTCTGCAAAGAACGTGTACCAAGTGATTACAGAGTGCGTATGTACAGATCAGCAGGTTACTGCTTTCAAAAGAAACCTCCTTTTGTTACTTGCAATTTATAACTTAAAGAAGCATGGAGCGCCAGGGCCGGCTTTAGGGCACTGCCACCGGTGCCACCTTCCTGGGGGCGCCGTGCTTGAACGTTTATTACGCTTTTGAAGCACCTGCTGCAGCGTTTCTTTCCCCGGCAATTACCAGGCTCACATAAATGTCACAATAACTCCTGTGATTAATTATCGTCCGAGACAGATCAGCATTTTGCATAGTTGAGGTTTTGACTTATGTGAAGTTAGTGCAGAGGGTTAATATGCCTTCTGCAAAGAACGTGTACCAAGTGACTACAGAGTGCGTATGTACAGATCAGCAGGTTTCTGCTTTCAAAAGAAACCTCCTTTTGTTACTTGCAATTTATAACTTAAATTCCTAATATAGAATAGTGAGCTATTGACTTTCATCCCAGAACTGCATACACACTGCAAAGAATACATTATTGGAAAATTGATTAATGTTGCAAAAAGGATTAATTTGGCTAGAAATCGATTCTTATTATTAAAGAGAACTCCCAACTATGCAGTTTCTTTTTCGACTCTGAGTTTGGGCTTCTCCACACCAAGTACTCTTAAACTATACTGCCTACCAGTATGGATGACATGTGACTCCTACACTTTTAGTCTTTTGGCTTATGTAACCTTTCCTATACACTGATTTACACACGTATGATTGATTGTCTCTGTGTAATGTGTGTGTGATGCAAAGTGCTCGAACACCCTGCACTGGTATGAGTGGCGCTATATAACTAATTCAATGCATCTGAGAGAGTGTGGTTATGGAGACTTCGTCACTGTTAAAGGGTGCTAGTGAGAGACTCCCTGGTGGAGGTGGTCATGGGGGGGCGCCAACAAACATTGTCGCACAGGGCGCCACCAGCACTAAAGCCGGCCTATTTTAATTTTTTGACATTTAAATTGTAAAAATTGCTTGGGGGTCCCCGGACTCCAGTAGTGATTCAGTGGGGGTCCTCAGGAGTCAAGAGTTTGGGAACCACTGCCCTACACTATCCAAACACCACTGCACTACCCTAAACCCTAAAACACTATCCCCAGCATGACCCCCTACACTATCCAAACACTACTGCACTACCCTAAACCCTAAAACACTACCCCCAGCACGACCCCCTACACTACCCAAACAATACTGCACTACCATAAACCCTAAAACCCTACCCACAGCACAACCCCCTACACTACCCAAACACCACTGCACCATCCTAAACCCTAAAATACGACCCCCTATACTACACAAATACCACTGCACTATCCTAAACCCTAAAACATTACCCCAGCACGACCCCCAACACTATACAAACACCACTGCACTACCCTAATCCCTAAAACACTACCCCAGCATGACTCCCTACACTACCCAAACGCCACTGCACTACCCTAAACCTTAAATGTACCCCCAGCATGACCCCCTACACTACCCAGACACCACTGCACTACTCTAAACCCTAAAACACTACCCCCAGCATGACCCCCTACACTAACCAAACACCACTGCACTACCCTAAACCCTAAAACATGACCCCCTACACTACACAAACACCACTGCACTACCCTAGACCCTAAATCAGTACCCCCAGCATGACCCCCTACACTACACAAACACTACTGCACTACCCTAAACCCTAAAACACTACCCCCTATACTACACAAACACCACTGCGCTACCCTAA